>NC_133825.1:31960811-34843311 GCF_047830755.1 Zonotrichia albicollis | reverse complement strand
TTCCAGTGAAATAATTTCAATCAGTATTTGGCTGCAGGCAAAGCATCAGCACAAATGGTGAAAGTGGCAGGATAATTTCTCTCAGATTGTGATTATATCAGAGGAACAATATGTGTGTCTGATGTCACTTTCCTGGTGTGCTAAATGTCACAAAAAATGTCAAAGCAAGAAAATCATCACATGCAAAGTTTTAAATTTTTCTTAATTTCCTATATCTTCTTGCATAGACATACGTAATTCAAAGTCAGGATGTATGACAGCTATGGGTAACCCTGTAACATTTTTAATAGAGCCCTTAGTACTCATTTATTTCTAGAAACCCCCATGCCATTTTAAACTGGAAGTGATTTTCTTAAGCACTATGCTTTTGCACTGTGAGACACTGAGGGACTTTGCTACAAATGTTCCAAAATTATGTCTGTTAGAACAAGCACATCTAATTTAAGAGGAACAGTTTTAGTTTCTGTAGCTAGCTAGGATGCTTTCTATTGCTGGCTTAGAAAATAAATATTCCTTTAAAAATTATTAGACCAAATTTTGATGCACATTATATTCCATTTCAACAATGTGTCATTTTCTTTATGCTGTAGATTTGTAACATGATGAATGCACCAGCAGATGAATACTTCACATTTCAGGTAAATTCAGTAATGTTAATAATTATAAATTTTGTAGAAAAATATTCTAGTGCTTGTCATTATTAGGTTATACAGATAATTTTATAAATAATTTCTCATTTGATTGTGATGCACAAAAAAAAATTTTTGTTACATTGCTTATGTCCATAGCTGTATTATTTCTTTCAAAGAAATACACATTTCCTGGTTTTTGGTTTTCCTACAGAAAGGACCAGTGGATGAATCAGGATGGGTTATCAAAAATGTCTTGTCGTTGCCTATTGTCAACAAAAAAGAAGAAATTGTGGGAGTTGCAACGTTTTACAACAGGAAAGATGGAAAACCTTTTGACGAGTATGATGAACAGATCACTGAAGTAAGCTTAATAGGATTAAAGGGTTTGAGGAGATATGTGATGTTAAAATATTGCAGTAAAAAGTCATTTTTATATGTCAAAATTTTTCAAATAGGCCATATTAACATCAAGCCAATAGTCTATCTTCTTCACAATGCAGTTTCTTAAGAATCTGAGATTTTATCTTGCTTTATAAAACTGAACATTTTTAAGTGATCATTTACATTCCAGCAATAAACAAAAGTTGCTTATAATTTTACTTTTAATCCTTTGACTTTTTAATGATGGTCAGCATGTCCATGTGACCATGGGAGCTCACAGAGCATTCATAATCGCATGCACTCAGGCAAGGTAAAATGCTACACAGTGTACCCAAGTCCACCCACTTGACTTAAGCTTCATAAGCCTCAAAGTCCTGTATAGAAAATGGGAATATTAATTACTTAATGAGCCAAATGTCATTAGAAGCTGTGAGTGCTAGCAGAACTGGCTGAAGGAAGATAAAGGCCTCTAACAAGTAGAGTGGTACCTTGCTTTTCAAAGGGCACTAACAGAAATGGGACTTGAAGAAAACTAAGTTCAAATTTTCACGTTCATTCTGTTGTCATGGCATCATCTCTGCTTTACTTGACTTTGTTGCAGACTCTCACACAGTTCCTGGGGTGGTCTGTTTTAAATACTGACACTTATGACAAAATGAACAAACTTGAAAACAGGAAAGACATTGCTCAGGAAATGCTTATGTACCAGACAAAGGCCACCCCTGCTGAAGTTGAATCTATCCTGGTAAGTTTCTGTCCACAGCCACAAAATTAAAACAGGACACTTACTATACAAAACCTGAATTTTCTTACTCTTTTTCATTTTTAGAAATACAAGGAGAAATTGAATGCAAAAAGTTTAGATGAATGCGATCAAAAGGATCTCATCAGGATTTTGGTAAGTCATTAAACTGAAAATTCAGGGGATGTATTTATATCACAGAGTAATGTGCCCTCATCATAGAAAAGGTTGTGTATGGTGAAATCCTGATGAATACAATCAATGTCAGCTATCAGTTCCACAGGCTAGATAGAGTTGATTTAGCAACACATCTTCACCCTCTTCTGTCCTTCTTTGTGCAGACCCCACTGCTACCCAAAGGAAGCATTCTCTCACAAATGTACATTAAGACACTTGGACAGTCACAGTCACATAGACATTTTTATATTAATTAACATTTAAATTGTTACATTTCTCAAAATATTCATAGGGAAAATGCTACATCTATAACTGAATTTAATGTATTTAATTCTGAAAATAAAAGAAAGGAATATTTTTTGTGGTGAGGATACTTGCATTGTAGGTAAGAGAATGTAGGCAGCAGTGTCCAGTGGAAAAAATTTACTTTCAGATTATTTTTTCCTGCATTTCTGTAGGTAGAGTGGTCTAAAGACAGTGACCTGTGACTCCACAGAGACAAAACATATTTGGCCTAATGAGTTCTCTGCTCTACTACTCTGCTACTACTAAAACAAAAATGAGTTTGTAGTGCAGTCCTCTGGCTGCCTTAGTACTTCAATCTAGAAAGGCATTGTCTTTGAAAGAAAGCTCCTATTTTTGCCCATTTAGTGTACTTCAACAGTCCTGGAGCACATGAATTGCCTTACTTTATCAGAAAAAGCCTCAAATTCAGAGGAAAGATGTGCTCTGAATGAAAACACTGAATGAACTTCCACTGTTAATGGATCAAAACAGAGCTAGGTTGAAGGAAAAAGGTCAAAATACACACAAATCTGTTGACTTCCAGTACCAACCACTTGACATGTTTCCTCCTATTATACCACATTTGCTAATGTACACATAGCCATAGGGAAAAGATCTCCTTAAACTCTTTTTAGTTATGTATACATGCATGCTGGAATGCATTGGTGTTCATGTTTTACTGGCTTCCACACAACAGATGCTCACACAGCTTGCAAGTGGTGAAAAAAAATATCAACAGACAGTGTGTAGCTTCACATGCCTTTTAAAGGAAATTTAATTTAGCAGCATTCAAAAAATAATAGACATTGTAAAATTTTCCCATGGGTAGAGCAAAACCTGATTATTCTGATACAGGCTTTAACTTAAAAAACATAATACTGGTGTGAATTTTTAAATCTACAAAAGCCAATTTGTTCTTTCAACATTGTGGAGTCACAAATTCAAAGGTCTAATATCTTCTGCACTGCCAAGGCTACATGCAAGTGCTTTATCCTATTATAAGACCTGGAATCCCAGATAACTAATAGGATAAAGCAGGTGTTTCTACATCTGATGATTCACCAAGTAATGGGTCTTAAAACAACACTGGTCTAGGTTTCTTTGTCCTTGATCTCAGATCTGCGCAGATATAAAGGAAAAACCCAGGGAGAAGGAAAGGGATGATCAGCCTTATTTGTTGAAATATATGCATGCATTCAGTTGTATTTTTCCTTTATAAAGAGAAGATCCTTTATAGACTACTGAGGAGGGAGTAATTGTGATAATATAAGCTATTTTTGTGTTGTATCAGACTTCCTTGATGAATTCTTGTTTGGATTGGAACACACTCTAAAAAATCAGATGCTGCTCTCTCTAGGCTTTGAGAGAGATGAAGAGTGCTAGACAACAGTTCACTAATAGCACTATTACCAGTTAGGCTATTCAGTGTGACTCTGTATCATATATACAAAATAGGCAATTTTAGTTTGGCTGAGAAAAAAGATTAATGTAGCCTTGAGATCAGGCTAAAAGTGGGAGAATCATGGGATTTTATACCAAGGAAAACAATTTCCAAGGACCAAGATTTCTAAACTAAGGAAATGTTGAGAAGGTTACAACACATTTTGTTGGAATTCAGAGTAGGAATTGCCCAAGGGTTTTATCTACTAATTTTGAGAAGAAAGCCAGCAGTATCATGATTGTATTTCATAATTTAATATACATTAGTTCATACTGACACCTGAGACCTTTGAAGACATAATAAGCATACGGTCCTTGAACAGTATTTCTACTGAAGAAAATTAAAAAAGCTTTTCCATCTTTGTTCTTGACAGAAAACCCCTTGTTTTTGTTATTTCCTAACAGAAAGAAGAATTACCCGATCCAAAAGATTTAGAACTGTATGAATTCCGCTTCAGTGACTTCCCTGTTACAGAGCATGGCCTGATAACTTGTGGAATACGACTGTTCTTTGAGATAAATGTTGTTGAAAAATTCAAAGTCCCAGCTGAGGTCTGGTTTATTTTTCTTGTTTATATTTACTTTTAAATAGAAGAAAAATATCTGGTTTTACATGCTTTAATCTAGAAGTAGGCAATACTGAAATATTAATGGTATGTTTAACAATATTCCATTCTCAATGAAACATATTTGTCAGAAAAACATCAAATTAATCCTGCATTGTGTAAGATAGGTAAGGAATTAAATCCACATGCATTTATGTTAGAAAAATTTGCTGTTTCTATGTTTAATTTAATGAAAAACATTTTTTTTCAAAGAACTTGCAAAATTTTAAAAAATCATTGTATATTCTAGAATTTCATAGTATATTCTAGTTATTTAATGGGAGTTCCTTGGTTCTGTTTCAATTAACAGCTGTCTGTTCCCTTTTGTTCCCAACAGGTCCTTACAAGATGGATGTACACAGTCAGGAAAGGTTATCGGGATATCACTTACCACAACTGGAGACATGGATTCAATGTGGGACAAACAATGTTTACTCTGCTGATGGTAATGCTGCTAATATTAACCCCAAATTCATTAACTAGTAGTATTCTTTCAACTCCAGATGGAAAATTCAGGAAGACACATGCTCAGAGTTATCTGTTCTCTTTTACAGACAGGAAAAATAAAGAAATACTATACTGATTTAGAAGCCTTTGCCATGGTTGCTGCTGCTTTCTGCCATGACATTGATCACAGAGGGACCAATAACCTGTATCAAATGAAGTAAGTATAAGTGATCAAATATAAGGAAATGTGCTCCCTTTAGTGGAAAGCAAATTTTAAAACATCAAAACTTGCAAGAATATAAGGTATCTATTCCATACTCATCTGGCATGAATAAATAATTATGCTACAGAAGATTTCTGCCCCAGAGCACTTCAGGCAGCTGAAACACAAAGACAAAATGCAAAGGCAGAATCTTAGAAGGATCTCCTGAAGCTGCAATCCATTTTTAAGACTCTAGCTTTTTAAAACTCTAGCAATGCTTGGATTGTAGCAGACAGAGCTTCATGTGCATGAGGACACAAAGAAATTAGTAAAGTAAATTAAAATCTGTAATTGGATTACTTTTTCAAGACAGGGCACAAGCACTTTTCTGGAAAGTGATTCAAGATGTGATATAGACAGTCTAGAGTGAAACAGAATTTTTTTCTGTTTTCCACTGTCTAATTTGACTAGTTCAGCTGTTCTTCCCCACACTCAGTTTCCTGATATAGGTCCTCTCCTGAGATGTAATCTCCTATGTTATACAAAAGTCTGAGTCAACAAGCTTGAGTTCTACTGCTGGGTCCACAGGCCCAGAAGTTAACACATCATGAGGTTCAAGCTTTGCAATTCATGCTGTAATACATCCTGAGAAAATAGTCTAAAGGATTTCTTTGTGATTTTTACCTTGTTTGTTATGAAAAAAAAAATTAATTCACTTAAATTTTCCCTTGTATTAAAACATTATGTATCATGGTGACACTCACTCTTCTCCTGAGGTGTGAACACCCTACCATTTAGTATTTTATGTGATCTGCGTGGGCTTGTTTCCATGTGCTAGCCAGAGAACACATTTCTTAGAATGTCATCATACATTCTTAGAATGTATCAGAAGATTACCATTTTCTGGCTAGTTTCCACCAACCCTATCTCCAGAGTGATTGATCCTACCCTTCTGACCCTGAGTCCACTGCTCACATTTCAGTCTTTTCAGCCTGTGTGCTAGAGCAGTGACGCAAAGGGATTTTCTGATTATTCCCAGGGATTCTCCAGGTGACGTAGGAAAGAGAATGACAGATCCTGATTCTTATTCAATGGACTGCCTCTGATCCAAACAAGTTTAAAGAGGGTTGTAATCTTTCCACTGTGGTCTTCCCTAGATGAAAGCCCTCTGCATGAGGTCATATGCAGTAAAGCTATTTATAGAACTCATCAGGCTTTACCACAACAGTCCTAATCACATCAGCAAATAGGGGTGCCATGTAGCAATCCACCTTGGATTATCTGGGAAACAGAGCTATAAACCAAGGGAAAAAGGAGGAAAATACACTTCCAAACATGTAGACCTACCTGGAGCCCATGTAAGTAGGATGCTTCTGCCTTCATCTCAAAACCATAATCTGATGTAGAATTTCCTCTTCTTGAAGCTTAGTCCAACATCAGCAGAACGCTTTTAAGACCTGTGGTAAAACAGAACAAACTTGAGCTATCAGGACTTTTGCTGCCCATAAAAAGGCAATTTTGGGGGAGTGAAGTAGCCCAAGAGCATTAGAGGAATTAAACTCCATTATTTTGTGTGGTGCAAAACCAGCACATTCTGTTACTTCAGATTTAAGATACAGTTGACTAGAATCCCAGGGCACACAGCCCAGTCATTACAGACGTTCTGGAGCCATGCCGGAGAATAAACACTAAAAGATGGATAAAGGCTACTTTTAAGGTACCTAAAAGGAGCATAGATTAAACAAACAGCAAAACTGAACACGCAGGACAAAACGAAGCCATATTTTAAATACCAAAGTTTTTGAGTTTTGAGGCATCTAAAAATGACTTTGACTTTAGTGGCACTGACACCCAGCGCTCTCCAAGTTCCATCATTTCACAGTTACAAAAATTAAGGGAAGCAAGTTGGGGTTTTTTCTCTGCATCTACCAATGGGTAATTTATACAGATTATACTATCATACCAATAATATGAAACCTGAATAAAAACTATTGCCTTCAAATTATATTTATATATATTATGCTCTAAATAATTTCTTATTTTTCCACAGGTCAGCTGCTCCCCTGGCAAAACTTCATGGCTCTTCCATTTTGGAAAGGCATCACCTCGAGTACAGTAAAACCCTGCTGCAAGATGAGGTATGTCATGGACCTTCTGTTCACATCAGTCAACACTGAAGATCCAATTAAGTTACAATGTTCCAAATTTCACTGGGTGTCATGCATTTCTCTAGGTCCACATATGAAATGCTAAAATTCAGAAGTTTAAGAAAAATTCTTATGCATTTTCCACTTTTAGAGAGGCATCAGTGATTCTGTCCTGGGACAGATTCACGTCAGATAGAAAAGATTCTCCTCTGGGCCTTGCTAACACTCTTCAGGTTTTTTCTGTTTGCACAAAACAGCTGGTATTGAAACCAATGCAGAAAATGTAATATATATATATATATATATATATATATATAATCTTGTCATTAAGCGGCTGTGCCTGGTTTATGAGGTCTGAATTCAGCTGAGGAACAAAAGATGTTCATGGAGAGGCCCTCAGACCAAGACCCGCCCCACATCCGACCTGGTTAACAAAGCCGGGAATGGCAGGCTCTGCCGCAGCTCCGTTCCCGATGTCCCTGCATGGGCAGCCCTCCCCAGCTGCCCATCCAGGCTCAGCCCCCCCTCAGGGTTAACAGGGCCGGGAATGGCAGGCTCTGCCGCAGCTCCGTTCCCGATGTCCCTGCATGGGCAGCCCACCCCAGCTGCCCTCCCCAGCAGTGGGGGGACGCTCCCGCCGCACCCCCAGGCTCAGCTGCCCCTCAGGGCCCGGCTCCTCCACTGGACACCGGCCACCCTGCTGCCCTTAGCGCCGTCAGGCTCTGCCCGGCTGCTGCAAAACACACTGTTTACACTCTCTGCCATGTATTTTGGAGGGTGGCTTAGCAGCAGGGCATACACATATGCACCCCTTCCATCTCTTGTTTGCAGCAGAAGGGCAGGCGCCCACTTCACCCTCATTTTCCACTTCTAATCCCTGTGGTGATGCTGTTGCTTGACCTCATAAGGCAAGGCCACGGAATAAATCCTTATGCTAAGCAGTAGCACTGTGTTAATAAAAAACCTAAAAGGTTTATGATATGAAAACAAGCAAACCTTTCCCTTTATTGATGGCAATGTACTTTGTCAAATGTGAGATGCCAGGGCCTGACTCCTGCTCTGGGGCAGAGCATTTGGCAGGACCTCTGGAGGCTCTCACCAGCATCACTGTGCCTTGGATCATGCAGGCCTTGTGTCTCTGTTAAAGAAGGAAATAAAATCAAGACACTTTAAAAAATGCTGTATGATGGTCTCATTCCCTTTGCCTGAGGAAAACGACATTGCACGTACTGCGGTAGATCCCACACACTCCTGCAGGCAACTGTGCCAACCCAGTTTAACAGGAAGAAGAGGGGAACTGGGAAGCTTTAAAAAAGTTAGGAAAATTAGGTTAATGGAATGTGAATTTTTAATTTTAACACTATTTTAATTTAAGGACTAGTCTGCCAGTTTTGTTACCCTATTTGAGATAATATGTATAGTACAAACCAAAGACAGTATTATGAAAGGAATTGAAATCGTAAACTTTCCACCTTGCAGAGCTTAAACATCTTCCAGAACCTAAATAAGCGCCAGTATGAAACCGTTCTGCACTTATTTGAAGTTGCAATAATAGCAACTGACTTGGCTTTGTATTTCAAGTAAGTACTAAATTCTGTATAACTTCCTACTGAAAAAAATCAGTCCTATTGAATGTATAACTGTAGTTTTTAGTTGTTTATTTACAGCATACAAAGATATTTATATGCAGAGAACAGAGCTCTATTTATCATTGCCATTGAGTCTAACTCTTGCAAAAACCAAGATATTCTCAGTTGGATTATAAGCTTTCAAATTAGAGAACGCATGAATATATATAATACTTAGTAGATAATACATTTAGTAGGTCATTCTAACATACTTTTAGTTACAGCAAGCACTGTATTCCAGAAGTCTGCATTCAATAGCCTAATTGTAATGTTGTGTGCATGTGTGACATTTAATATACCATACAACAGATACACAGAGTAAGCAGGAGCATGCTGAAAATTAAAACATCCTGTCAGACATCCACTGTTCCCAGTGCTAAATATGCCAAAGACTCCAAATTTCAAACTATCAATTCTGTTCTTAAGTTAGTGAATTAGTGCGCTTTAATAATGGGTATCTTCCTTAAAGATATGTGAAGACTTTTGTTTTATGACTGGGACAATTTAAAGACAGAAGACAGGTAAAAATTCAGGAAATTGCTTAATAGCAGTTATTAAGATTTAGAGAAGAGTAATTCCATTATTTCATTCATTCAAACCACAAAGTAGAAGATTTATGAAGCAGTAGCAAGACAGGCTTATGTTTTTGATAGTTCTTTTCAGTCAGGTCTTAGTAACTCAGGATTTTTGGTGGGAGGGAGTGATAGAGCATCTATTAGTATTTGCTTCACTTTTCCCAATTCAGTATGTTACAGGAAGTAACGAACGTGTAATGCTAAAAAATAAGAATGTCACCCCAAAGAGTTTAATCTGAAGAGGTAGGAAATTGGTTGTTTCTTTGTCAGGAACTCTGACATACTATTTCACATACCAGTGGTATGTAACAAAATCAAAGTGTCTGGGTTACCTGAAAAATTTCCATTCAACAGCAGGGAAGTATTACTTTGATACTACTATGACTAGGATGGTACTTGGAAAAAGCAAAAATATCATAAATAAGATTTTATATTTTATTTTTAATGCAGGAACTCACATTCAGTAATATATGCTTTCTTGGTTTGTTTTAACAGGAAAAGAACTATGTTTCAAAAGATTGTGGATGCAATTGAAAAAATGGAATCAGAAGAGCAGGCAATTAAGTATATATCTATCGACCCAACGAAAAAAGAAGTCATCATGTAGGTGGTTAATATTTTACTCCTTATTCAATCAATTATCTAGGACTAGATTTTAAAAGAATTTGGGCTGCTAAACATGCAAATTCAGACTTAGTTGTTGTCCAATGATGAGCACAACCATCATTTTAATTTAGAGACTGATGCCTAAAATCTTCTTAAAATGTGCAAAATATTAATTCATTTGGCATCTTAAATTCCTTAACACCTAGACTTTTTTTTTTTTTTTTTTTTTTTTTTTTTTAAATAATCATCCTAGCACTGGATAGTTAGGGTTGGTAGGGACCCCTGGAGATCATCCTGTCCAACCCCTCTCCCAAGGCAGGGTGACCTAGAGTACATTACACAGGAACTGGTCCAGGCAGGTTTTGAATGTCTCCAGACAGACTCCACAACATCCCTGGGTAGCCTGTTCCAGTGCTCTTCTACCCTCAATGAATATTTGTTCTTACTCACATGGAGATGGAACTTCTTGTGGTTTAGTCTATTGCCATTGCTCCTCACCTTGTTATTGGGCAGCACTGAAAAGAGTCTAGTACCATCTTCCTGACACCCAAAACTATACTCCTGTTTTGGATTTTGTTTTCAAAGGGCTATGATGATGACTGGATGTGACCTGTCTGCAATAACCAAGCCCTGGGAAGTGCAGAGTAAGGTAGGTACTTTTGAAGTAGACAATACTGCATTTACTCTTTGTTTTATTACCCATTTGGTGCATGATGAATTAAAAAATTAACTTATTATTACTTGATGCATATTTAAGTACCTTCCAGAGCTTCCAGTACCTTCTTTTCTTCCAGAAAAGAACCTCTACCTTTCTGTCACTGTGAGTGTAGGTGGTCAAACACTCTGCAGCTGTCAGCCCTTCTCCACTTGTGCTTCCACTAAAAGTGGCACCGCTGATTCTGGCAGCTGTTCTAGCTACCCTTAAATATCACTCAATTATTTCTTTGCTAGACAACTTTTGCTACTTTCCAGCTATTTTTAAGGCACAGGTTTAACAACAGTATGGTTTGAATTGTGTCTATTCTGTAGATCTTGGTGCCATTGCAAAGCAGCTTAAACACACAAAAATTCTGTAATACAGAGTGCTACATAAGTACTTCAAGTGCTCCAGTATTATTGACCATCCTGCTAAAGCTCATCACTTAGCCTTACAGGAATATTTTTTAACAAAGCATAATCAAAATACAACTGCAAATACTTGTTCTTTTAAGTTATACACATTACAGGTATTACAAGATTTATGTTGCTAATGTTGCCTTGTTTCTGTAGGCAATAACCTGTTATTTACAGCATGCATCAAAATATTGCTAGTGATAATTTTGTGGGAAAAACTTTAGGTACAGCAGAGAGTGTCTGTAGGGCTTTTCACATTTTATGGAAAGCCTTGTTCTATTTATTTAAATTTACTATTTTCTGCTCACAATTTCATTGAATTGTACCTCTTCAGGTCGCCCTCATGGTCGCAAATGAATTCTGGGAGCAAGGCGACCTGGAACGAACTGTGCTACAGCAACAGCCTATTGTAAGTACTAAATCATTTCACTGTGTTAAGCAATATTAACTGTTATGAAAACACTGAATAAATAATGAACCATGATGCTTATGAGATCACTATGCCAAAAAGCATGATATCTACATATTCCAAATTACTGCTCTTTTGTTCTAGCCTATGATGGACAGAAACAAAGGAGATGAACTACCTAAGCTCCAAGTTGGTTTCATAGACTTTGTGTGTACATTCGTGTACAAGGTAAGAATTTTGTTTTGTTTTCCTGTTCCAGCAGTTCTGATGGCACAATTAGTGATAAGAAATTGCAGTAAAAATTCCAGACAGCAGCAGTACTCTTGGTCACAGGCTGAACCACTATCACAACCACCATAATTTTTCAGTATTTTGTTACATCAAAGAATTGTTCCCATAGAATAAATTCAAGAGATGTGAAGCAAATTCATAAAAGAGGAAGATCCCAGTGAAAGTTCAGGGTGAGGATTTGTTATTGCCTGGAAAGACTGAGTTACAAAGTCCAGCTTGATTCTTTCTAGTCCCATTCAATATAAGCAAGCAATGTGGATAGTTAGAGAAAGCAGTTAATAACACAGCATAGGGAATATGAATATGCAATATTTGAGGCATGTAATATGCTGTTTCTTTTGTAAGGCACTGAAATGACTACGTTCTTTATCCCTGTCTGGTTTTTAATATTATTAAAAAATGACAGGCAAAAATGTGATGTGATTTTTTAATATATTCAGAAATATCCCCTTCTGCTTGGAATATATTACAGGATAACAGACTTTTTAATTGTATCCTGATAGTGATAATCATATGATAAAATACCATGTATCACAGTTGTATTATATGAGTCAGGCTAATCGTATGTGGGATTAAGGAAGATATTAAAATGTGCAACATATAATTTCAGTATTTTCCTAACAGACTATGTGCACAATAGGGCATTATAATCCAAACACAGTATTTCCAACAATATGCCTTGGAATTAGATGTAATAGAATAATGAAATGTTTTCTCAACAGTATTTCTACAATTTCAGACCTAAAAATTAATCAGTGCTTACAAATTTCTAATTTACTAATTTCAATTGCTTGTACAGGAATTCTCAAGGTTTCACAAGGAAATTACACCTATGTTTGATGGTCTTCAAAACAACAGGGTTGAGTGGAAAACACGAGCTGATGAATATGAAGAGAAAATGAAAGCTATTGAGGAACAAAAGAAAAAGGAAGAAGAAGCAGCTGCCCAGAAAGGTTAAGTAACTTCTTAGGTTTTCATTTACATATATTTTTATGGCAGCCAACATATTCTCTCTCTCTCTCTCTCTCTCTCAAATTCACATATGCAGTCCAGTTGTGCAATATTAAACTTTATGCTAATGGTATGCAAGTTCTGAATCAGCCAAATTAGGTTTATCTTTACTTGAAAGAGAAGTAACCTTTAAAGACTACACAAATCCAGTACACTGACCTCATTTCCTGAACTGCAGAATTATATAATATGATCACCACAAAAGTGAAGGGAATGCAACATTTCTTCTATCTAAAGACTTGAAACTGAATGTAATTAAACCCTTGCTTATCTGAAATACAAGATATGTATCAAAATTCTGCGTGGCATTAGCCTCAAATGTATTCAGGTGCTTTGTTTTCAGTTGAAAATGAAAAACATAAGGGAACAGAGTATGCATTCAGAACATAAAAAACAGTGACAATCCCCACTTCTCTTCCAAGTTTAAGATAAAGCTTTTGGCTCTAGTTCCCTACCACCAGTTTCTTGGCTGAAATACACTCTCTCATATAACAAATTCAACATTAATCTTCCAAAGACAGACCAAGTCCTAAAATTGGAAGCATGGTTCTGCATAGCATAACCTAGAAGAGAATCTGATTTTATAGAAACTTGAAACCTGTCACTCACTTGAGTGAAATGAGTCAGTTACTTTTATTCTTTGTATTGCATGTGGAGCAGCAGCTACAGCTCTGCCAATTGATTGAGATGACTGAACAGGTTCAAAGATGAAAAAAACCCATGTGTGATTAAAATAGTGTTATATGGTCAGGTAGTCTGAAGGAGAAAAGTTAGTTTACTCTGTGTTTCACACATCTTTAAAATATAAAACAGTTCTGAATAATTTGTTAATCAGTATCTGTGGCAAATAGGTGAGTATTATTCCCATTTCACAAAATAGAAGCTATCCAAGGCCACCCATCAAGTTATTGTCAGGGTGTGTAATAATTATAGGCTCCTGTAAAATTGATACTAGGTTACAATAAAAAGTAAATATAAAAAAAAGAACAAAAAAAGTTGTTGCAAAGTGGTGTAAGAAGTCCTGTAAGTTACATGATTTAATCAAAGCAGATTTTTGAAAGAGTTTAATAGAATGAGTCAAATATTTTGGTCTGCTCACAGTGTGATACTATCTACACATATTTTCACAAAACTTCCACCCTCCTACTTGCTCCCAAGTTTATTTTCAATTACACTTTCATTTTTTTGAAATCATATAACTTTATTTAAGATTCATTTATTGCTGAGAACTAGCTGGTTGTCAGTATGAAAAAAGTACTTTTTCCTTACACTGGAACATAACCATCTGATCTTTACAGAAATACCAGCAAAACAAAACAAAACCTGAAAAGTTTCCATTCAAAACCTGGCACCTCCTTACACAGCTTAAAACCTCCTTATACATTTGCTTTCTCAGCAAAGAACACTACCAAAAAAAGTTACCAAAGTTAGATCCAATGCTGCTAAGTACAAGCTTCTTAAATAAAAATTAAATAATCAGTTTAGGGAGAGTCAGTTATTTCTACTCTCACTTGGAAGTTAGGACCATTCTATATCATTGGTATTTGGAATCAAGTGTTTTCCTCATAGGAAAATAGGAAACCTTACACAGGCAGGCATGGACAGACTGATGTGCAGAATCCAAGGATCTGGCCTTTGCATATCATAATTGGCAACACAAAACAAAAGGGAATCATTCTGAGTCCTTTAAAAACACGCACTGGAATGAGGCCATGGGCATTTGTGAAGAACAGATCTGACCCTGTCAAATCAAGGCCATGTAAATAGATGGGTTTGTTAAGTCAGTTCATACAAACAAAGATTTGATACATGCTGAACCATGGTGGTTTCTCTAGAACACACTGACCTGGCTATTCTTAGCCATCCAGTAGACACAAAATAAGCATGTTTGCTGAACCACTACAGTGGAAAGTTCAGAACTGAAGTAGAGCAAAATACAGTATTAAACTGAGAAAATCAAATACATAGTTAGTAACATAGTGTTGATTATATCCACAAATTACAGAGGGTAGGACACTGATCATGTGACATGTTTCAATGCAGGTGGAAAGGGTCGAAAATGACCTAGTAACATGGTGATCCACAGCTTTCAAATGTAAGTTTTAATTCTAATATTGGTATCTTACCTTAAGTGAATCTGGAAATGCAGTTTATTACATTGAAAGAATCTTAACTATGACCAATGAACATCTGTGGCATCATTTGAGAGAGAGTAACAGAATCAGTAGCTGTAAATAAAAACATGAGAAGTCTCTCTCTCTTAATTAGTATTTACAAAGGGATTCATGCAGGGTTGGAAAAAGGTTTATGCAGTTAGGTCAAATTAAAGTTTTTGTATCATCTGCTTCAAAAACAGATTCACAGATTATATTGATTCAAGAGTTTCTTTCTTTGGCATGGCTTGCATACCTCAGTTTTGTATGTGTGGGACAGTCATGTATTTTAAATACTGAAACTTTCCAGTAAGAGTGGTTCAGTGTGTGTTTGGTCCCTTGAGAAATGTTGGTATCAACTCCTACACTATATACACATATGTATTTATAACGTGTCATTGTTTCTTATTCCAATATCCCAGACAAGCAGTGAAATTTCAGACAGCCAAACATACATAATATGCATCAAATAAAAGCAGCACTCCATAATAAGGAATTAGAGCAGCAAAAATTAACAGAAAATACTTATTTTACTTTCCTTCCTTGTTTTTTAACAGAAAGTGCTGCCGGAGGTGGTGGAGGTGGTGAAGAAGGAAAATCCAAAACCTGTGTAGTTTTGTAATTCTTTGTCTCAGACACTGTTCCTGCTCCAAGAAATGACATCTAGAAAGAACTTCAATGAGCCCCAGTGGATTTCTGCTTTGCATAGAATAGTATAGATCAATCTTTTAATCCTTTTAAACACTTGCCATTTGTTGGAAATAATTTTTAATGGATTTAAAAACTGGTTACAATTAAAAACTGGAAAAAATAATGGTGCAAAATGAGTTAACTGTGTGCTCTAGGTATTTTTTCATGTCACTCAATTTACATACAGTGCTTTTATTAAAATCTGTAACTTCTACACACTGTCCAGAAAAAATATAAATAATTTTGACAGATGTTATATGAAATTACTAAATGAAACTTAAGATGTAAAATTCAAACCAAAAATTGCAATATTTGTAACTTTGATATTTAGATTTTTATATTATGTGTATTTCCTTAATCTGTAATTCTGTCATTTTCCTTCATTCTCAGTCCTATATAAAGTCCCATTTCTTTCACTTTAGGAATGCACAACACAACTCCCTAGCTCTTATCCATAAAAAGTAGGCCCATGGTACACTGATTTTTTTCCAAAATTACCAATGATAAATCTGTAAATTATAGCCATTGTAGCCTTTTGATCACATGCAAATGGCTCTCCCACAGTTCCTAAACTAAGCAGCTTTTATTGTAAAAATGTAAAATAGCAGACCACAAATGTCATACTTTACACACAAGTAAAAGTTTACTAAGATACATCAGCATATCTACAGCAGGATCTGCCTTCAAGGGCATTTTAAAAGCTGACATACTCCCAGTGCATCTCTTTCAAAATGCAATAAATTAAAGCATTTGAAAACCAATTAATTGGAATCAATTTAATCTTCTGAGGGAGAGCAAAGCAGAAGTAAAGCACATCAAAATTGCCATTACCTGTGCTTCTACAAGATAACAAGAAACCAAGTAGACAGAGTGCACACAAATTAGCTCTTCATGAACACTGACCTTCCCCCCCAAGCCTTGGACCAAGTCCACTCCGTACCTTCCACTCGGGAAGCCAGCTCCTCCATGGAGGAGGCCAAATGGCCACTATGTCAGACACACACCTGAGTATTCACTGGAACCAGTTTCAAATCTAAGGAGCTGGATGTCAAATGCAACTCCTGCAATAGAGAAATTCAACATTCAGACTCAATCCTGCCACTTTTCCTGCTCCTTTGAACAAAGCAGAGCCATGCTTTTTCTTTCCTCTGAAGGACCCTCCTTATCCATACGGAAGGAGAATGAGCAATTTGCTCTTTATAAACTTTTCTAAGAATGCTCTGTGAACAGAGATAACTGTGTACATTTCTCACTCAAAATTAAAGGAATCCACAAAAAACCTCCAAACACTCACAACTTTCTGACTTGTAAATGAACCAAGTATTTTATGCAAACAGTTATGACATAGAACTGGGTATCACGTTAGTTTCTGTATTAAATGCCGTTGCTAAAGAAAACCATTTCAAGGTTGTCTGATAATGTAATTTTGTTTAAACTGTATTAAATTATGTATTTAATATGTATAGTGTAACTTTTTATAACTGTATGTTAAAGACCCAAAGAGAAGCTAGTTATTCAGAACATATAATTAATATACAATACTTGAAGCAACAAAAATAGCAACGCAGTCGACAGAAGCCCCTTGGGGCAAGTTGCACACGTTTAAGCAGATTGCTGCAGATTGGATTTGACTCTCAGCCAAGCTTGCAAGATGACAGAGAATTAACCTTTAAATCCCCCTTCTTACCTAAAGAAGCCTTCATGCAAGGATACGTTTATTTCTTACTCAAGGACGCCCTAAATATGTCCTTGTACATCTATTATGTAAGTACAAAATGTTTAAAATGTAATTATAGTAAGTAATACTTGTAAATAGAGTTCTTAACTTATTCATATGAGTGCATGTGAAATGTTCATAAATACACTACAACCATCTCCGCTGTTTTGGTGTCCACATCAAATACTTACTAGAAATACTTTCTACGCCTACAGTGAGAAGAACTTACCAAAAATATATTTTATACAACATTAACTTACTCAGATTAACATGAAAACTTAATTTTAAAAAGTGTGACCCTCGTATACAAAGTAATTTTCACCAGACAGAAAATATATTGGCATAGTACTTTTTCATGTGCAGTCTGTTTCTTTGGAAACATGACTGAATCAATGTTTAAAGATGTGCTGCAAGTGAAAGAAGATGAATCCAGTACGTTTCTCAAGCAATATACAGGCTTTATTTGTAAATTCAGGATTACACGTGAAAGAAGGATTAACGTTCAGTCAATGGGAAGGAGATCAGAAGCCACAGATAACATGAAAGTCACGTACATCTCCAGTAGAAAGCTGCATGTTATTTTTTACACCAAAAATTTCACCAACCAAACATATTTTTAGAGGTGGAATTGTAAGACATATCACATTACAACTAAAATTTAAAAGAAAGTCACAGTAAACTGAACTTTTTAAAGGAGTAGGAGAGAGGATACATATTTGACAAAATGTGATGTTCTCCAATAGCATTTGAAAATATTTACAGAGATTAATACCCAAATATTAAAATCTAAATAGCCAATAAATTTAAGGCTATTAATTCCTTTTTAATAAATTAAAAATATAAATACAGTGTATGGCTTTAAACTACTCACACAATCTTACAAAATGCTCCTTTACAAAAATCTGGCAATAACTGAAGTTTGAGGTCAAATAAAAAGCAGTGAACTTCCTTGTTGTAATGTTAATAAACTATATTCTTGTTTATATAAGTTTGGGTGCCATATATATTTTGCACTGAACTGAAAAATAATTTCTCTTGTTTCAAGAGTATGCAGCCTAGTACAAGAAATAAAGTTTTTAGATTTAAATCCTTCTACAAAGAAAATCCACCCAAATGGTCCATATGAGTGACTGTAGAAAAAGTATGCTGGCAGATAGGGGTCTCAGGAAAATTATGACTGGATTTCCAGACTTCCATCTTGACAACTCATGATGAAAATCAGCCAACATCAAATGCAAGTTTTAGAGAAATAAATCTTGAAAATACTCATGAAACTCCTCTTCCCTGTAACAATAACAAAAAATAAATTTCAGAAAGTTCTGCTTTGGATTTGTACCTAGGAGATAATCTTTGAATAAAAGAATAAAAATTCTGATTAGAATTGTGAAAAGTATAGATAATTTTGACTTACTCACTACATTCCAATACCCTTCACATTTCCCTGTGTGAGCTGACCCTTAGGACCTGCCACTAAGATAATAATGCTATAGAGGGGGTAAGGCAGCAGTGCTATGGCAGTGGCTTAACAAAGGTTTTCCTCAAGAGTTGTGTATGTCCCCTCTTTAAATACACATCTTTAGGTTCATTGCATGGAAAGAGATTTGACCTTTTATGTGTGAATACTCATTGAAACACTGGACAATTCTGTCTTGCAATTCTAAATGGACCCTGTACACTTCAGTAGCTGCAAGCTCAGTACATCAAACTAACCGTGATTTTTCATCTGCTTCTCGTAGAGGGCCTTTCAAAGAGTCAGCTGCTGAAGGACCATCTTCAGCACTGCTGTCATCTGAATCTGTTAAAAAATTTCAAATGTTTACAAAGTAAAATTTAAAACAATCTTTTTAAAAATTAGATGGTATATTGCCAGAAGCAATGTTTAACTGCAACCATGAGAATAAATAGAACACTTTGCATAAAGTGAAAATGAAAATGTTTTGCAATGCTAATTAGTGTAATCAAAAAGATTCTTGGTATCACAAAGCAATGTTTTGGTCAAACATAACAACAGCCATATCAAAAAAAATTATCTTGACACAACAGCAACACAGCATTTTTTTTTCCTAAAACTAAATAATTACAAACCCAGATATACAATATAGTTTCAATTTATGATACTGGATTAATCAATTACCTTACTTAGCCATAGTTCTTATCAATTGTGACTTATCAGTAAATGAAATTATAAGAAAACACAGATTATTGCATAACTGTTTCATATTAGTGTACAGGAATTTCATTTAAGAAACTCCACCTCACCCCCCCCGAATCTTCCAATAAGTTTCCTGACAAAGCAAATTTGGGCATGGCCCAAATCATAAAAAAAGTGCTTCAGGTCTTCCTGTATCTAACTGGGAAAGCCTAGGGGGTGAGGACATTCTTAAAAATGTATAGCAGAGCAGTGAAAACAGTCAATCACTTCTAGACAGTCTGCAACAAGGACTGGCATGACCAGGAGATGGGGCCTGTTTCACAAAAAAAGGAGCTGGAGACTGGACTCACTGAGATACAAGCAGTGGCTAAATGCATCCACCGGCAATAAGCAGCTCTCTGAGGTACCACAGGTGGTAGTTGGAGAAGGCATTAATTAAAGCCTAGGATTTATTTTAATTTCTTTTTTTTTTGAGCAGAGTACATATCAGTTTAACTCTCTGAAGGAAAATGTAGCTATTATATCAGAAAAATACTATCTTTACACAGTACAGACTACACAACATGAAATTATTAACAATGTACCTATTTTTGCATCCTCTGTTCCTTTTTGCAACAACCTGACTTCTCATTTTTCTGGTTATTTTCATTCTGTTATCTGCCCACAATTTCATTTTTTGATTAAACAATTTCCTCCTTAAAATTCCCTACACTTTTTCTCCAAGATATGTAAGTCATTCATTCAAACCTTCATATTTCTCCTTTTTCAGACAGCATTATTATCATATAAAATATTGAAACAGACAGCTAATAAAACCAAGATCAATGACAACTGTCTATGATATTATACAACTTATTACAAAACCATAAAGGATACTAAAATACCTTTATCAGAATTATCTGAATCGTCTGAAGAAACCTGATCTGTAAAGAAACACCAAAATAGAAAAAAAACCAGTAAACTGCTTTTGATTTTATCTGTTATCTTATATTGTCTACAAAGATTTTTCTATCACAGTCTATTACACTAAAGATGTGTATATGCACACACACACCACATTCAAAAAAGAGCAAACACTGAAATAAAAGGATTTTTTAAATGAGTGCAAAGGTCATCAGTTTGAGTCTATTTATGTCAACCCAAGATCCCTGGTGTAAAAAGGTTATCTAACATTTCCAGAAGGCTTTCAACCCCAAAGCCTCATGGAATGAAATACTTCACAACTCTTTCTAGTATGCAACATCCAATGCTTGCACAAATTTCCCTTGCAGTGCATACTTTTCAAAAGGCTGTCCCTCTCTGTTAAATATAAGAAACTTATCTTTTTTCTGCATCTAGGAAATTTTACCTAAGAAATTTACCTTTTTGACTACCTTTGTTGCAGTCAAGAAAGTTACATATCTGTCTGTGTAACTAAAAGTATTTATACATAATAATATGTCTCCATCTATTCATCTGTTGCAAAACTCAGGTTCAATTAACCTGAGTATTTTAACAACTGAAGTTTTAAAGTTTAAATTTACCTTTACCTGTCTTTTTTTTGGACTTCTTTTTTGCTGAACGAGACAATTTTCTCTTCTTATTTTTTGGCTCCTTAGAGTTCTGTGCAGCTGTGCCTCTTTTCTTGCATGCTTTGACTTCTTTCCTCCTTTAAAAAAGATGAATGTACACCTCCTCTGTTATATGCACTTCTTATGCAACAGTAAATCTGAAATATTTAATTCAGTCAAACGTGTCATATTTTCAGACACCTATCAGTAGTTAAAAACAAAAAAATTGATTCAGTTAAAAAAAAAAAGTGCTATATAGAAATAGAGGAAAAATAATTACTGGGCTGAAATTAAGCAAATGAAACTTCTGTGCTGGTAGGGATGGAACTCTTCCAGCCTGGGGGTTCTGTGCTGTCATTAGCAGCGCATCTTAACTCTCAACAGTGACAAGTCAGTGGCTTTATAAGAACTCCAGAATATTCATGCTATTTCAGGATAAATGAAGTTCCTAATCATCTCACTGATGTTTTGTCCCTGTGTGCTGTTCATCATAATTGTAACTTCTCAATAATTCAGTCCCCATTATTTTCAAAATATTTCATTACCGGTGATGGAAGTTTAGCTTGTGGGAACATTCTGGACATAGTCCTGAAAAAGAGAAAATGAGAACATTCAGCCAAGAATCTGATAACCTGAAGCATAATTAACAAAAATACAAAACTAGTTAGAGCCAGATCCTTCAATATCAGCAGCTTTTGCTTCAAAACACTAGTTACAATGTAATTGCACTCAGGATTGAAAAAATACATGATGAAAGTCTCCAGTACAAACCCAGATTTTACTAAATGTGAAGGACAATCACAAGTTTAGCACTGGCAGCTCTTCATTAAAGAACTATCAGTGCTTCTCATGTACAGACATCCCATTTATGGATCCTTGTACACAGATCCAATTCTTCTGCAATTACACTGAAGACATGTAAATCTCTTACAGCTTTGTCAGAGACCAAGTGCTCCCACGTGGAATGTCTTGTGCACAAAAGGAAAAAGCCCCACTACTCACTCGTTTTACATGAAGTAACTGTATAAACTAAGTTTAATTATCTGATAAACAGATCATCATGTACACAATTCTGAATGAGAAAATCACAGTCGAGATGTAAGGATGGAAAATTGTCTAAAAATAGAACTTTGAGAATTCTTTTTTAGAAGAAAACTCAAATATTTAAAATAAAATCAGTAAAGTCGAAGATGTGCAAGAAGTTGTCTGGTCCAAAGCCCTAAGGACTTTCAAGCCAAGTAACTGCATGAGCAATGACAATGTTGAAATTCTCCTTGCAATGCAGTATTGTCCATTAAACTAGAAATGCTTCTATGTGAAACAGCTTGTAGCCAATTATTCAAATTTTATGACATGCTAATTATACAGAATAAAGTTCTTAATCTGTAACAACTTTGTCATATATAATGATAACAGCTGCTCTCTCTAAATCAAGAGCACCATACTACTATCTGTGATCAATTCAACAATATGATCTCTTATTCTGCCTTTGTCATGAACTCATATTATTATCACTGGGTCTCACTCAATAACATTCAAAGTAAGATATACTTGTCTTCTTTTAAGTGTACATATCCTAGAAGGGCTGACTTACTCAATTTTACAAGTGCATTCCTCTTTTCACCATGTTCAACGTAACCAAAATTCACCTCCCAGCTCTTCAGGCCTTCATTCTCCTCACAGTGTTTATTTCCACAGGAAAACTGACCTGTAAAGAGTAAAAACCAGCAAACTGTGGTTCAATGATTAACATTAATATGGGGTTGTTATTTCCAGTTCTGCTCTGTTTTTTGTTTTCATTTTCCATTTCTTTCAAATAAAAAAAACCCACAAATCTAAAAATAACATGTAGATTATGGAAATAATAACAGGGAACAACAAAGCAATCATACTTGTCCAATATTGCCTATTTGCAATATTGGACAATATTGCAAAGGAAAAAAACATATCTGTGTTTTGAAATGTATGGATGAAAGTGTACATTATAAAATAATAAGCCTAATATGAACTCTGAAAAAATGAACGTCACCAGGATACATCCTATACCCCAAATGATTACTTACTTAGCAGAGGGTGATGGATCAGAAGTTGTGATTCAGACATGCATCTTTAATGACATCAAATTATTCAAAGCATCATGTTTGTACAGTATGAAGATGCCCACATGCTTTTTATGTAACTAGTGTACCTGACATACAGGACATACAATTTGTATTCTAGTGAATATCCATAAATACCTTTCCTTTAAGAAAAGGAAATTCAAATTCGTTAGAAATGCTATGTCAGCTTTAAAAGCCTCCTTTCGTTCATTATGTGAAAGCAACACTGATTTTAAAACAGATCTGCACATAATCAATTTTGTTTGCACCACTGAAGTCCCAATATTGGAGTAATAAAGATACATTCACTCCCTTTGCAGAGACTGATTTGTATGCAGAGCAGCAGAAAGGATGTGCATTAATAGGCTCACAAGCAGGACTGTTGGTGAACGATTAACCTCAGAAAATTCTGCTTAAGCAGCTAACTGATGGATTGGCAGTGTCCTCAGATACTTCAGTTCTGTAATGAAACACCACTTGCAATGCAAACATTTGAAGTAAAGAAAAAACCAGAATTCTCGCTAAAAAAGCAAGTTTCAAATTAATATACATTAAGTATGTTTAACTCCACGTAAGGTACAGCTATCACACCCTGTGTCATAGCAATCTCCAATATGATCTCCTCTCAAAACTTATGGCAAAGACTGAAAGATGCCAAAGAAACAATTTGGCCTTTTCAATTAGTAATACATCACCTCTTCTTTCACTTATCCTAGCCCTTCTTTTTTGTAACCATGCAAAGATAGGCACCAAATGCAAAGCAACCAAATGGGAGTACTCCATTCCTGCATGCCCTTGTTACCACCTCCAAACCTTGGTGAAAGTGCAGCAGCAGTGGCTCTCATCACCACTGCGCATCACCACTGACACATCTACAGCAGTACATACAATAGGTACATACAAGGCTAATGCTGACGCTAATTACCAGTCAGATAGGTGTACATGTGTTATTATATTTAATTAAGCAATTTCTATGGCTGATTTATATTGTAAAATAGCATAAAAGACCCACGGGTGTTTTTAAAAGGATTTTTTGGAACCACACTTAGAGAGCGCAGCCGACACCCGCGAGCGGGTTGGCTTCTCGCGCCCCCCTGTGGTGAAAGGGAGGATTTACCCACTCCTGCTCCCATTGCTCGTTTTTCATAAGGATCCCATTTAAAAGCTTGGAATATATAATTCTGCACTTTCCCCCACATTTTAAAATATGAAGTACCACATATTAAACATACAAAGCTATAATTTTTCCCCCACGAAGACATAAAAATAATTTACTTCTCACTTAATTATCTTGGTAAGGTATTCAATACAGCATGCAATTTTATCAAATGTAACTATCCATTAATATAATGTGTAGTGCTAAATGCAACATATGACTACAACTACCTTTAGAGGCTTTAACATTTACAGTTCAAAAATCCTCACCATTAATGTTTATGCTTTCTACTCTGAAATACTTTTTTTTTTAATCATGAATGCATTTCTAACAGTTTGAAATATATTACAATACAGGTGTTTGCAGAATACAGCTGTTTAAAGAACTGTAACTGAGCGAAACTCATCAGCAACTCCATGCAATATTCTGGCATGTGCATCCATGACTTCAGAAACCCACAAGTGTATGAGAATCCACCCCAGGAACAGCAATACTTGATCCACCTCACTTCCTTGCTTGCTCAGCATGTTGAAAAAGCCCAAGCACCTCTGCCATGGAACAAGGACCACTGTGCAAAGGCCCAGCAACACACTGGTAAGACTTCTCGTCCAGAATTAAGGTGCTGATTTAGAGGCAGGATTGGGAGACATGATAATCATTCCCACCAAAGCTTTCAAAATCAGTTTAGTCTAAAACAGGTCTCACACAAGAAACTTTAATTAAAAAGTTAACGTTTTG
The DNA here is from genome assembly GCF_047830755.1 of Zonotrichia albicollis. Classification (NCBI taxonomy): domain Eukaryota; kingdom Metazoa; phylum Chordata; class Aves; order Passeriformes; family Passerellidae; genus Zonotrichia; species Zonotrichia albicollis. Next base: position 34,818,365 of record NC_133825.1, on the reverse strand, counting down.
CAGAACAGCACTGGAGAAACTGTTAATCAATAAATTATTTCCTGAAGAAAACTACTGAGAGGCTTCAATTACAGGTATCAAAAGCTAATGAGGCAGCAGAACTGCTAGAGAAAAGCAGCTAAAAAGCCCACCCATGAAATTCTACATTATCAAACATATTAAGGTGGTGCTCATTACAGAAGTGACCTTGTGAAAATAAACTATCTGCTCTTTTAATTGTAATATGTGCAGATCAGTGTGCAATCTAAACCTATGTAGCATAAAACAGGAAAGCTGAAAGACATGTCAATTTATTGTACATTATTATCTGATAAACTTACCAGTATCATCAAATATTATCTAACAAAGTTATGTCCAAAAGCAGCAAGAGGAGCATCAAGAAGAAATCTAACATAAAATGAATTTTATTACCTTTTCCTGAAATTACTTCTTTTTCATGTCGCCATCGAAATCCAAACTGTTAAGATAAGAACCAAAATTGAGTTGTGAATAGTCAACATATTAAGCACTGTAAAGACTAATTTCAGTTGATTGGTGTCCTTCATGTGTCTCATCCTTTTAATTCTGGTCATGAAAATTTAATTTTTTCTCTTTTAATTAAAAATATCTCTCTGCCTCAGCTTGCCAGAATAGTATTTTTTAAATAAAAATAGTTTAAATATTTGTATTTTTATTTTTACAGGAAGTCCTCCATGTTGAAAAACAATTACAAAAGCAAACATATTAACATTGCCAAGTACAAGACAAGTTGGCCTAGAAATCTGGAAATGAAAACAAAATAATAAAATATATTTTATTTAATGACCAGGTGTCAAACAGATTTCATTTCTTAGCAAATAGGACACACTTCCAATCTGCTAAGCTACAAAACAAAGTACAGAGACAGCAAATAAGAAATTCTCTAGGAAAATAAGACAACAAAGGGAACATTTCCAGTCCAGTGCATATCAAAGTAAAACTTAAATGCAGAGCACCCTCCTGTGCTGCACTGCAAAGCTGACAATAGAACTGAACTATCTGACAATACAGATGGTCATTCATCAGCCTCAAAGTTTGCAGACAAGATGCACTGAAGGCTCAAAGACAACCTTGACCTAGAAAACTCTTACCTAGGGAAAGTGTCAGGAGTAACAGCCCCAGCACAAGCAAGAGCTGTCAGAACACTCTTCCACTGTCTCTACAGAGCCTCACACCAGAGGTTCACCTTGGCATTTCTGACTAAATGCAAACACCAGTGAAGACCAAGCCAGACTGGTCATCAGCAAGCGAAGCAGCCTGGGAGCAAGAAGGGTGAGTGGGTCTGCAGCTCTGGCTGTGAGAGCACCTGAGCATCTCTAGTGATGAGAGCAGGGGAGTCCCAGTAGTGTGTGTGTGTGTGTGTGTGTGCAAATGAGTACCAGCAACTGGAACATGCCTGTGGCCTCAGGGGCTCATCTGTTTTCTTCTGAGCTTCTGTTTTTGAGTAGGTGGTTCTGCTTATTTTTCAGATTCTCAAAGGAGATTCTCCCATGAAACCTTTACGCAGTCCTTCGTAAAACAGTGGTTAACTTCAGAAGAAAAGCTCCTAAAGAGATCTGAGCTACAATTTCCATGCAGAGATCTTTAGAAAACCAATCTAACTAGAAGATTTTGGCCAGAAGCAAACAATTACAGCTGTGAAAAGACAGATGAGCACTTAAGTGCAAGTCTCAATCTGTGCAATATATGTACTTAAAACAACAGAGAAAACTGACCTCCAACTTTTGCTTTCACACCAAGTAGCATGATACAGAATCACAGAACCAAAGAACAGCTCAGGTTGGAAGGCACCTCAACAGACTACCAGCTTCAACCTTCCAAGGGGAAGGGAGCCCAGATGAGATTATCTATCACCCTGGGCAATTGCATCTGAAAAACCTCCAGCACTGGGGATCCCACTGTGCCACTGGGGAGGTTGTTCCAGCAACTGAATGTTCTCACTATAAAAGAATTTCTTATATTAAGATGAAACATCACAGCTATCATGCAAAAGGCCAACTAGCTGAGAAGCTTTTATCTACCCAGCACTTCTCATAGCACCAGCACTGCAAAGCAAAAGGCACAGGGGGCTAAAGATATCCAGCTTCCAGTTTCTGGAGATGCAGAAATAAAAATTAAGGCAGGAAAAATCTGAAAGCACAGACTGTATTCCATCAGTGCAAATGGGATGAGCAGCTTATTTAAGACTTCCAAGAAAAAAGCCTGCTTTGAAATCCTTCTGTACCAAACATGGGCATGGATAAATCAGTCACTGAGAAAAATCTCATACTTTCTTCTATTTTTTCTAAGAATTTCTAAGAAAGGACTATCACATGATCAGAATGTATTTGAGAAAAGAAAGCATATATATTTTACAAATTGCCTGACACAGCACTTATGCTGACATGGCAATTCCAAAAATAGAGGTAATGACTTAGGAGCATAAATGGGAACAGAGACTGACCTCAAAGTTAGGACAGACACACTTGAAGTCTGACAGGGAAATACTGTTCACACAACACAAGAAAACACACACAGACACACACACACACAAAAATCTGGGGCAGAACAGTTTCCCACAAAAGACAGCAAACATATGGAAACTTGGCACAGTAGTGAGAGAAACAAAATCTGTAAGCATGCTCAAGGGAAATCAGCTGGGGGGATGGGGGATGGAATGGACATTGAGGGATAGGAAACACCTACAGGAAAATAAAATCAAATTTAATCAAAAAAGAAGGGAAGGCATCTTCAGCATTTTAGTTTTTGTTGATTTTAATTGCATTTTTGCATTTTACTGTCCCAACTGTCTTTAGATGACTGGTCACCTTTTCTTCTTAACAGAGCTAAGCCCAGTCCTTGCAAATACTTACCAGTGAATGTAATTTTCAATACTATAAAATAGTTGAAAAGAACTATATAGACTGGGTTACTGCGTGCTAGAAACATCAAGACACATCTGAGTTCAGCACCAGTCTTTGGAAAAACACAATAGGAAATTCATGTATACTCTCTGACTAAGAAGTTAGTCAGCCAGAAACTTGGAAAAAACAAAGGCTGTTCCAGTTAAGAAGAAAACCTGGTGCTGGAATTGGGCTGCTCCTCTTGAGAAATTCTATTTATTTACAAGGCACATACAAATCCTGTTTCCACAAACAGAAAAGAACAACCAGCAAAAGATGCTGCTTTCGAATAGACTTCTCCAAAATTGTTTCTGCCAGCATTCAAGTACAAAACTCTTTTTTAGACTTTTTTTTGAATAGTAACATTCCATGGGGTTTTAGGCTTCATCTACTGCTCCTCTCCAAGCAACGTCTCCAGCCTTCTTTCTTTAACCCCTTTGCATTTTCTGCCTTTCACACACAATGTACCTCTTCATAAAACATCATCTGACAGAAATGTTCCTATTCCCACAGAAGCACATTTTTGAGGCAGCGACAATACTTGGATTCAAACTGCTGCTTGTAAGTAACTTGACGAATTCTCAGAGCTCCCTTTCTATGGAAGGAGTACTAACATTCTGGTTTCACAACATATCCACAATCATAAGGCAATTTTTAAAAAAGGTTGTACTTCAAAACCCAAGAAACCCAAGATGATTTACACTAAGGAAAGATACCTTATTTTCTTTGTATCTGCTGAGATCTGCTATACAGTATTCTTTGAACAATTTATCATAATACTTCTTTGCAAGCCTCTTCTCCCTGAAACAAAAAGTAATATAGAAGGCAATATGATTTACTTTACATTGTAATGATATTAGCAAGACAAAGACATGTGGTTTCATTGAAAGAACACAAGTTGTAGACCTAGAAATGCAACAGATACATAGTCATTAAACTAAGGAGTAATTTCCATAAAACTGGAAAAATAAATATAAAATAAATCCACAGTACATACTAAACTGTATTTTTTCAAACTCTGCTTTCTTCAGAGTTTTTGAACAGTTATTTGGATCTCAGAGAATCACTATTATTTATTAGTTCTTTCTGTCATCAATTCATGTTGGCATTTGAGCAATATTACAACATGAAAGACATTCTAATGGTCTTTCATTTTCAAATGCATCAAAGAATGATCAAGTATGCACAGTAATTCTTAATTAGTAAGGGAAACCACAAATTTAGTACAAGCAATCTAAAAATAACATATCCTATAATAGTTTCAGGTACCAATTCATGTCTGCTTCATCTTCTTCATTCCACAGGAATCTATGGTTTTCTCTAATAACATCAAGATCCGTCTTGTCATTTGCTCTGTAAAAGGACACACCTTTTTTTAGTACAATGTAACATTAAAATGAAAAGCCATCAAATAATAATTTGGTAAGCATCAATATTTTAGAGTTCTGATCTCTACCTCACAGCATAAAGGAATATATTTTTATGAAATAAAACTATCAAAAATGTATTCCCTGGCATACCTGTTCCCAAATAAAAAAACTCACAGTTGAAAAAGGCCACTGAAATTGTGGATGACTTGATCCTGTCTGAAAACACTTTTATAATCTTTATTGAGGACAGTGATGTTAAAAGGCAGTAATGGATAGCTCTAAAGAAGTTATTATTCTGGACAATGGATAGCAATTCTGCACATTCAGAAGTATTTCAGACTGTTATTTTGAAGATTCTGACAGGTATTTCTCAATGTACCCTCCATTAATGATCACCTGTCAACCTTCCTTTTACATAACAAAACAAGAATAATTCAGCTCATGGTAAGTTCTTACCAAAAAATATGAAAACAAAAAGAAACAAGACAGTTTTGTGTTTGGGTATTTCCAATTACTGTAGTTACCATTTGTGACCAAAATAATTAGTAATTTGACACACAGCTACATCCATCTCTGCCCCCAAAGCTATGATATATATTCAACAGTTTTACAAAGCAGGGAGTTTTGAGGTCAGGAGGGGAAAGGTTGCCAACAGCTCTCACCCAGATCTTCGGAAATCCTCTATTTTGCCGCCATAGTATAAAATGTAGTCATGCACAAACTTCTTATGTCTTTCATACTGAATAAAGCAATTAAGGATTGTTTCAGAACTTATTTCCTTTTACCACAGTTTTAAATAAAAAAAATCCAACCAAAATCTTTTTATATATTTAAGAGAAAGACTTTTCTCCTCACAAACAGTTCAGTAATTTCCAAAAAACAAAAAAAAAAGCAGTTAATTAGGAACTTTTACTTAATAACCTCTCAGAAAGCTAATTTCCAAATACAGGAATTCTAGGCAATTTCATCTTTAAAACCTTATTCTTCATTTATAAAACCTTTATCAAAGATGCTCTGTATGCATATACACAGAAACTTGGTTCATTTTTTCAGCTGTGATTTAGACAACAGCCTCTTTGTACTGCAGTTTTAGTTTAAATCAGGTTTGTACTTTTCTATTATAAAAACAATCTGGCTACTAAAATGGAATAATTTGTTACATTTCTACCACCAACAAACAAATAAAAGTTGTATGCTTTAGTTTGGAAATGAAAATCACAGAAAAATATGTAATGCTTCCTAGAACACTTTGGCCTTGGTGTAAGGCCAAAACAGAAACATAATTTGAAACACATTTTGTACCACAATTTGAGCAAAATGTGTAATTACTTATCCAGAAAATAAATGTCTTCACAAATAAAAACTTTATATATGGTTTCTTAAAAGATTTTCAATTCACTTTTATCTCAGCAGCAAAAAGAAGCTCCTCTGAGGAATGACTCAGTATCTGGTGCTGCACTGTCACTGACTGTGGTAACTGAGAAGTCCCAGTATTTTACCACAATGGATAACCTGTGCCCCATCTTCAAACCTGAAAAATGGAACAGAAGGATACAGCATCCATCGATATCAAGTGAAATCTTCTTTTTCTTGCTTCTTCCCTGTTAATAACAAACATGTTCCAATGAAAACTGTCTTTCCATTAAGAGGAAAATGTCTCACAAAAGCAATATATAAAAGATACCTATCACATTCTTCAGCAGCAAATTGTCTGTGAACCACACTGCCTTGTTTTGGTTTTTGGAATGGCTTTATCAGAAGGGCATCCTCCTGTATTCTAAAGGTGGGAAATAGGAAGAAAAGTTAGTCAAGAACTTTTCATAAGCAATAAAATTTTCAAGTGCTAAACCTTGCACTATCTTGAGTAACAAAAATTGTTAGAATCCTATTTTCTACAAGAATATAATGAAACTTCAGAACCAACATCAGCTTGGACTTTTCCTCACTTGCAGAACAAAATCAAAAAGGCATTTGCTTCCAGCTGGCATTTAAAGGCAATTGCTTAAAACAGCAATTTGTAATACTTATTTTTGTTTTTATTATCACTATAGAATCACAATGCTAAAACCTGGAAAATGCCTCAGTTTCACTCTGATATTTAAAGTCCTCTACAAATCTCATTTGCACAGGAAAGTAGGAACAGGAAGGACAGTGCATTCATTGAGAGAGACTGACTGGCAGTAACCCTATTCCACCCTTTCATGCCAATGTCTCAACACCTCATTAAACAGCTCTGCCTCTTGTAGTGCAATCACAAGAATTACAAATTTGAAAGTCAATTGCCATGTAATGAACCATATTTGTCAGTAGACAGCTAAAATTACTTTTAGAGTTCAACAAAGTAATAAAAAGTTAAACATTTTAGCTAGTAAAAGGTATATTTAGTTAATTTCATTCATAAACTGAGATGAAGAAAAGATTTTTTCTCATAATTATCAGTGGGCAGAAAGCATGGTAATCAGAAACCTGAAGAAAACAAGCCAGGGAATTTGTTTCTAGCTGTGAAATATAGGACTCTAGAAACTTAAGGTATCATTTACTCAAAAGGATCTGTAAGCACAAAATTCCCTTTAAAGGGTCTATAAAACAGCAATTTGGAGAGAATTTAAGACTACTATTTTCCTTAAAGTGAAAATAAATACAATGATAGAGCAAAAAAGAGCCCTACAGGAATCAGCAGTTGTGTGCCAGAACAAGGATAACAATGGTATTTTTGAAAGGCTCCTGATGGTTACTTAATATTCCACCTAGAAAGTGGAATGGTAGAATGTGCAATGGCACCTAAATAAAATGAAATCTGAGCAAAACCAGTTATTATTTTAATGGAGAATTGCTGTATTTATAAAATAAATTAAATGGCAAAATGCATGCTATTATTTCAAAGATTAAAACATGATTTTGTTTTTTCCCCAGAATGCAATCAGACATTACAAAATCCATTATTTCAATTCTCCTACAAAGGAAAAATATGCAAGAGTCCTAGGACAGTTTCCAGAAAGTCTTCTTATGTAAAGTCCAATAAAAGAGTAATGGAGAGACAAGAAAAAGTAAGAAAAGTACATGCAAATATTCAGTATGATGCAGAAAGTGTCAAGGTGTTTTGCAGTTCAAAAGCAAAATAAATACATAAACAAATAAATCAGTCAGATCAGACTACAAAATTCCAGGTCACTAACTGTGCAAATCACTGAAAGTATTGGCCAAGGTCATCTCAAATAAGAGATGTGCAGGTGCATTTCAAGGATTGATCACAACACAATTTACCAATTCCCAGGTCTCCTCACAAATTAAATAATAAAGCAGTAGCATCAGTTCTTCACTTTGTATCTCTATGTGTTTTATATCTACAAAGCCTGCTAACCACTTGGCCTTTTTTGCCTTGCTCTCCTAGCAGTTCCATTTGTCCTGATGGATCACAGTGGTGTGAACAGTGCTGCCAAAACCCAGCAGTGGATACTAATGCTTGGAAAAACAAAACACTCTGCTCCCAGAACTGAGGGGCAAATATACACCAGATGGAGATGGCAGAACAGCTCTTAATCAGCTGCCCCTGGAGATGACAAGCTTTGGCAAGCTTGAGATGAGGAGATGCAGAAATCAAAGAGATTGATTTTTTCAAAAACCATTTCAACACCAGACCTTACATGCAACAGCATCACCTTCTATGCACACTAAGAGGCCATTTGTACAAAATACATAATGCAAAGTGTTAATTCTGTACTACATTACCTTTTAGTCTTTTGCAGAGACTTCTCTCCACTCTCCTCATCACTAAAATCAGAATCATAGCCTCCATGGCCATGTGCCTGAAAATAATAGACCAGTCAATATATCTGCTAATGCAATATGGATATGGCATCATTACAAATCAGCACTGTCCATCATGCATAAATAAAAGACAGAGAGAAGACAGAGAGCAAGCGAACTAGTGCAAATTCTCACATGTCTAAGCCAAGCAAAATTCCACAGACAATGCAAAGCATATTCCAAATAATACAGGGCAAAGAAAGATCACTTTGTAAAATAGATCACTTTACAGATAATTTATATGCATACGTCCTCATATTTAATCTTCACACAGGTGCAGCAAACCAGATGTATGATAAATATCTTGGGTTTTTATTTTCTAAACAACGTTCCTTATGTAAGACAACCATGAATATCTTCCCCAGGAGCTAGTCTTTCAAGGGGCTGGATGACAGCAAGTGATATGTCCACATTATAAATGAAGGAAAATGGGAATAAAAGTTTATTGGGTTGTCATGCAACATTTTAGATCATTAGATCTTACACTGGTAGCTGTAAATCTGAAAAAAAGACCCAACTCCAGATGATGATTTTGATGAGGTGGCTTCTCTTGACATAAATGCCTCACAGAAATGCCATGCTGAGGAGTCAGAGGTACCCTCTACTGACACCAACAACTGCTTTGTATTGTGCACAGTATGTATAACACTGTCTTCTCAAACTGTCAGTGAAGGACTCATTTTAAGATTTTCAAAAATCCCTTGCTATTATTATTAAAAAACAAATACTGTAATGTTCCTCCCACTCTTCTGGATGCTTCTGAAGAACACATAACTCTCCTACACATATATATTTCAAAAAAAGAAAATCAGAACTTTTTTTGAACTATTTCCTATTTCTCATGAGACATAAAAATTGCCCATTACCAAACAAAACTGAAACAAACCAAAAAAGCAAACCCCCCCAAACAAAACTCCAAACCAAATAAAAAACTGCAGCAGATGTCTGCTGTAAACCATCCTCACGCACTTGCAAAAAAGCAGCAACAATGTAGTCTCATAGCTAGGTGGTTCTAGTAGCCAACCTGTCACTACTTTTGTTAATGAAGCTTATATGGTTTTCAGAAAATATGAACACTCTATAAGCATGCAGCAAATATATTTGCCGCATACTTGGGCTCTAAATCTAAAAAATTTCATGCTAATCTGGGAATATTTTAAATGGCATTAGTAATGCTTCCCAAATGAACATCGAGAGCTTCCTTCACACTCAACGCCTGGGAAGTCTCAGCCAACACCATGACCATGAAAGCCCCAGACAGATCAAGTACTGAAACAGGCGAGAAAGCTCAAATGAAAGGAGATTCTCACAAAGCAGTTGTCCTTGGATGATATACCCCAGGAAAGGAACAGACATCCTCACTAATCAGCTCTCAAGTGATTCCAGGAATGATTCAAATAAAAGAAAAAAGGATGCAAGAAAAGCTACTCCAACAGAGTCATACTGTAGGGCTCTAAGAAGCTGATGACTGCCTTTTGTGAAGCTGACTGTGAGTATAAGGGCAGGTATGGCTAAGGACAGCAAAGCTCTTCACAGCTTCAGACATTCTTCTGAATCACTGCAATACCTCACAGATAAAAATTCTGAGTGAAAAAGAACACAACCCATGACTGATGATCACTCCTGACACTTGTGGATCACTCCTCTGTTGAGGCAACAGGGGGACAGACAGGTGCTGCATTGAGGCTGGGTTTGACAGCAGCAGCTCCAGCAGTGCTGGATGACACTCGCAGAGACTGGGACTGAACGGTTTCTAACCTCACACCTCAGGTCCAAGATGAGCTGACTCTTGGTAAAACGTGCCTACTTCATTTCAGGAACTCCATCAAAGAACCCCATCCATAAATGAACCTTGCCATTTTGGAAGGAAAATGTAAACAGACAATTACAATCCCAGATAAGGAAAACATATTTAATATTTAACTGTAGAAATAGACAAGCAGATACCAAAGCTTTGTGCCTAACCTAGCAGATATAGACATGGACATGCACAATCAACAGAATTTAAAATAACTACTTTCACTAAACCCTTCAACATAAACTTTGCTTTGATGGAATTTGTCAGACTCAGAATGCTTCTAGTTAATTACTAATACAAATACCAAGTGTTTTCTCTAAACACGAACCTGAAAGCTGGCTTAAATGGTACAGTGTATTTTGCTGTTGTGCCAACTTTGATTTTTTTATTCCCAAACAATAAAACAAACTGAAACCACAAAATTAAAACAAGCACAAATATGCTTTGGAGTACATTTAGCTCACACTTAAGTAATCCAAACATCTTGGATTATTTAATGATGAAACAACTGGAGACAGAACAGAGTCCACTAAACTCTCGGCTCCTAAAACCCACACAAAACACAGTAAATGCATGAATGCTGTACACAACTGATGTCAAACTGAGATACCAACTCTCGACATCAATCCAGGACACTACAGACTGCCCAGCACTGCATCTACAGCAGGTATTTGCACCCAGAGAAGACACCTCTTTAAGCCTCTCCAACGAGGTAAACACACACTAGTGAAATGTGTCCACTCTTGACCACAACATGTGACTGAACATGAAACAACAGTCAAGAAGAAGAAAGAAGGCAAAACAATCCTATAAAATATTCCCAACTCGTGGCTCCTGACCTCGGGCCCAGTCCTGTCACTGTCTTCATAAGTCCATCCACCCCTTTATCTGCCCAACACACAGGTCTGTGGCCGTGTCTGCTCACAGCCAGATGTGACTTGGAACAGGCCTGGTGCTTGTTTTGGTACAAACTATTTGGGGAGGGTATGAAGGAAGCACAGGATCTATAAGAGGACTTGAAGGAGCCATCCTTGATGGATAAAATATGCTGTGTGGAAGGTCAGAATGCTTCACTGCAACATGCTCTTCCCATCTTGATGTTGTCTATGAAGCTTTGCCACCCCACTTGGAGGAAAAAACCTGAGAATAAGCAACTTGATTCTTCCTTGTAAAACCTATTACAAGGCGTGCCTGTGTATAATATACAGCGAACGGCCCTAACAAAGAGAAAAAAGCACTCGCAAGATATTTCCCCTTTATTACAGCTATGAAAGAAAAAGTAGGAGTAAAAGGTAGCTAACAGCAGACCACGACATCAAGGATTAGTTTTGTGGAACTCCACGGAGAAACCGAACACCGGCCAGTCAGACGCAGCTTCTGAAGCAGTTCTTTCTTGCCGGCCATCCTGCAGCGGCCCAGCGCTGTCCCGGCCCGCCTGACCCTTCCTCCACCGCCGCAGTGGGGCACAGGGACGGGACCCGGCGGCCCTTCCTCCGCCCGCCCCGGCCCCGCCGCCATGGAGGCCGCGGCCTCCGCCGGGCCTGTCCCCGCCCGCCTCTGCCGGACCCCCTCCATCCCTCCCTCCCGGCCCCACTCACGGCCGCGGAAAGGCGCAGCTGCTCGGGCTCCATGGCCGCGGCGCGGCGAGGGCCGCCTCCGCCGCCCGGCCCTGCTGCCAGCCCCGGCGCTGCTGCGCTCCCGGAAAGCAGGGTAGAGGCGGAGCAGGGCCGCACCGCGGGCTCCCTTCCTCCCTCCGTCCCTCCCTCCGCCGCGGGCGGGCGGCGCGGGGCAGCGGGGCGCGGGGGAGGGCGAGCCGGCACGGGAGGGGAGGGGAAAGCCGCTCATCATGTTTAGGGGCGAGGGGAGTCTCCCTGCCCGGGAACCCGGTCAGCGGCCCCGGCTGCCGCGGTCTCCGCCTCTGGGAAGGTAGGACTGTGCCGCAGGGGCTCCGAGGGGCCTGAGCGCGCCCCTCTCCCCGACCCGGGTCGCCCGCGCACCATCCCCGGCGCTCTCGGGCAGGGCAGTCCCTGTTGTGGGAGCACGGGCTCAGACCCCGCTGCGGGTGCCGGGGCTCGGTGGAAAGGGTGCCTCGGGAGGGATCGGGGAGGCGGGGGTCGTTGTTCGGGAGGGGACCTCTCCAGCAGAAGGGGACGCTCCGGGCGGGAGGCCCCGGGAGGCGCCCTGCGGAGGGCAGCAGCTGCCAGGCGTGCCCGGGAGCTGCGCGCTGCCCTCGGCGCGGCACGGACCGCGATCCCCTCGGTGCGGCACAGACCGAGATCGCGACCTCGGCACGGCGATCTGTAGCACTGATTGCTGCCTGTGCCAGCGGCTTCTCTCCTCGTCAGTCGCATCTCGCAGTTAGAAGAACGAAAGGCAGTATGTGACTCAGTTTCCCTCTGAGGACCGGCGGCAACTGGGCGATAAGAATTTGGGGAGCCCGTGGGTTGCATCATAAAAAGGAGCTTTATAAGCCAGAAGTATTTGCTGATAAAGTAGCTGGGAAGCACCAATCTTCGGCATTAAGTCATCAGATAGAGCAATTAGCTGTCAATGAATTGATAGTTTCCCATCAAACACAACCTGAACTGCTGAAGTCTGAAATGCTGTAGTCCATCTGGACTGTATTTCCAGTTGTGTTATTGATTCCTGGATAGTTAAACCACAGACACACTTAATACAGGGAAATATTAAAAATTTAAATACTGCTGCTACCCTTGTAATATACAAGTTGTAAAATATAAGTTGTAGGTGTTGCTTTTCTGCAGTAAGACAATCACACACCATAGCTGACAGTGAATCTCCTTACCTTGGCTAGTAGATCGCTGTTTTCAGATTTTTTTTTTCTCCTGACCTATTGTTTGTGTTACTTGTTATGCCATTATTGCTGTGAAGGAATGCAAAGATGATGCTAAAGTGTCCCATGGAAAGGAACTGAGTGGCACTGTGCATATTTGAGTGCATGCAGTATTCTGCTGAAGTCCTACTGAATGTGGCCCATTTCCTTTAAAGGGCAGAGACTCTTTTGCAAGAATGGAATTATCCTAATTAATAATTTAAATATATCAAAATAAATAATGTATACTCTCAAAGCTGTAATAGCAAGCATCTTTTTGTTGTTCCTGCCTTATGGAAATGACAGCCTGCTTTAGTGTGAATGAATCCTGACATGATTCTAGAAACTGGGCCAACATATCATTGATTATGCACTTTGAAGAAGAGTGGGAAAGGTAGAGGAAAGATTTACAGTGCTTGAATCTCTTGGCATTGCGCTGTGGCCACAAAGCCTGCATATAGAAAAAATACAGTTTCTGGGACAGGAAAATTATCTGCAGTGAGTCCATCTATAGCAGCTGCTGTAGATGCTGAAGTTATGTTATAAACAGCTTTTCTGAGAATAGCAGCTAGATAATTTCATCTTGCTATGCTATGCTTTTCTGATGTCTAACTGCGTTGCTCCAGAACATCACCTGACTGCATTTTATATCTGGGCTACAGTAAGCTACAGCTGGGGAATGGGTTCAGAAATGGCCTCCTAAATAAACTGGAATCTGAAAGTGAATGTGCCCTTAGCGTTGGTTATATGCATTATACTTTGCTCCAATGGGACTATCTCCATAGTTTAATTCCAGCAGCAGTATATTTTGATACCAAAAAGGCACTTGTCTTTTGGTGGATTGGGATTGGAAGATGCAGGAAAAAGAACAGATGAGATGGACATAACTCATTACAGGGCAGGAGGTTTTAAGTGGGATTTCGATGACTGTACAGGCCAACCTTAGGAGCACAGCTTTCCTTTACAAGTAAGTCAATCTGTGCTAGTCTTTACAAGTAAGTCAAGCTACTAATGAAGAGAGTATTCTTCTGAACTAGATCTAATAATGCTCATCTGACCACTCTTGCTGAACAGCAGAATTTAATTTTCTGCCACCCTAGCTCCTGTGACTGTCCTGATGTGGTGTCTGGATGAGTAACCCTGGTGAAGCGAAAAAATGTTAGGGATGGGACAGGAGGGAATTGGGAAGTGAGCAGCCGCTCTCTTTTAGATCAGGTCAGCAGTAATGTGAAACAATAGTCTTAAATTACAGTAGTCCTGAACTTTGTGGTCCACAAAGGAGAAAACATCATTGTGGCTTTAACTTGAGTTCTGCCCTAAATCTAGAACGGGCTAAATAAAGTATGAGACTATGAGACCTGATGTACCCAGAAAGTTTAAGTCAGACATGGTACATATATCATAGAGATGCAGAATTCAAAGTATACCTGACACATACTTATTGAGCTGTTCATAAGAGGTTCTAGTGTAGATTTCACAGCTTAATACCTTAATCTACTAACCTGTTAGGTATAAGGGGTTCTTCCTACTCTCTAAGAAAAAAATCTTGTTTGTTGCTACTTGAGTTAATTTCTTAATGCCCTGAAGACATATATCCCCACAGTTTTCCCTTTTTGTAGCCTGAGAAGGTGCTTCAATCTTTCTATACTGGTTACATATTGGAGAACTCTTACATTTTATTGCTTTTTTCCAGAGTGAGTTTTCTCTATATATTTTTAAGAAATACAAAGTGTAGATGCTTACTCCTTAACAGTATTTAGCCAGGAAGAAACACATCAGCCTTCCTGCAGAAGATGATTGCCCCCTAAGATCTTCTGGTAAAGTTGTTTAAACTCAACAGCCTCTGATCTGTTGAATCAAAATTAGTTTGGTTAGCCAATTAAAAAATTGTTCCAGTTTTTTAATGAAGCAAATCAGAAGGCTTTGCCAGCAGGCTTGAAGAGGCAGCTACCACTGGTATGGAGAGCAAGGGCAGGGCAGTCACTGACAACTACGCCCATTGTGAGCTGTTGCCACAGACCACATTTGACTTTGATTATGAGACAGTAATGTAGAACCATCAAGAATGCTAGTAAAACTGATATTTGTCCTGTTTAATCTTTCCACTTTCTCCATTAAGTGAGTTCTTTTGTTGACACATGAAGAAATTACTTTCTAATGCTATTTGATATTGGCACCTTCCTATCTCCTACATGTCTGTGAAGTAAGTTTCCAAATCATTTATTTTTGTGTCTTTTGTACGAACAGTACTTTGGCATCTGTCATGTTCCTGATTTTTATCCTCTCCTATTTGAAACCCCCTAGTAATTTGTAGAAAAAGCAAGTAAAGCTAAAAATGGACGTTCACATATGCCAGTAACATCACATTCAGCAACTGTAGCTCTTTTTCATTTAGCTGTACCCGTGTACAATTTCAGGGATGTGCCGTGCCTCCCAACAAGTCCTGAGGAAGGTATACACTACAGTCAGGCAGCTGATTCCCAAGCTGTGCACTTCCTGACAGGGAAAAGCAGTGGGGCTGTACATGAGAGGCAGTGCCTCAGGCTCACCAGTTCCCATCACAGGTACTGGTAACTCCAAACTAGTCATTAATGATTTGTGTAATCATCTAGAGGCTATGTGGAGATAGCAGGCAGTGCATACCTGGTTTGTCAAATTCAATAAATGGTGTGTTCCACTTGTTTTTCTCATACATAGAATATTAAACAGCAATCTTAACTAGCCACTAGATGTCAATGTTGCTGTGCTAAAGGGCAAATGCAGTTTTATTTGTTTGGCTGATAAAGTAATTTCATCCTGAAAAGAACTTCTGTATTTAAAGATATTTCCAGTATAGGGTCATTTACAAAAAATAATCACGGACAAGCCCATGCTATGTCCGTTATTTGAAGAGAAGCTGTGCAGTTTTATGATATTTTGAAGTTGCAATTAGCTTTTCTGTGCATAATCATTGTTAGAAAGGTGCCTTTGAAAAATAGTATCTGATTGACCATCAGTTTCCTTCCTTGTTCTAAAATCCCAGACCTTTGTATTAGTAGCCACAATCATTGTATTGCATTTCACTTGTTAATAAAAGATAATAGAATAGAATAGAACATATATCTAATCCTATTATAAGAGTTATTGAATTTCCTGAATTCCAGGTATCCGTGGACATTTTCCTCTTAATTATTTCTATGTAACACCATTGGATATCAATGTCAGATACATTGTATGGAGACAGAATTTCTAGAGCACCAAGACTTCCAATATGACAGGCAATTTGAAATTTTGGAAGTGTGTATGTCTAAAGGCACATCTGACAGATGATGGCATTTTAGAAGGATACACGAGGTAGAATTTGACCAATGGACCTTTGTTATTCCTGGCTCTTCTACCTCTAGGGTGAACTAATCACTGCCAGTCTCCACAACTACTTACTGCCTGGTGCACTGAAGGTGCTGGTTGTATTGTATTGTCTGTCTACAGAGCATTTATTTTGAGACCAAAGTTTGGAAATTGGTTTCATAGACAGTTATGGAAAGCTGAAGAAGAAAACAGTGCACGTCTTGAACTCAGATTAGCTTGTTCTGCTGTTAGGATAAAAACAAATATCAAAGGCTCTTATTATAAACATAGTTGGAACCTCCTGTTGATCTGAAAATCTCCCAAGAGATCTCCCTTATTCTCAGCTGATTAACTTGGTAAACAGAATCCTGTTTAGGCCACAATGTTAGAAAATAGAGCCTAAATAACCTGATTTATTACCTTAGCTCCACCTCCTATGATATATGCATATAAGCCTCTCAACTTCATACACAATTCACAAGATTTTTTTATTACTGTTGACAGAAGAGCAGCCTTAGTCTTCATTATCATGGACTGAAGTAGTTGAAGTCCTGCCCCACAGTTTATTTGATGGTAGCATTACTTCCACTCTTAACATGCCAAAGAATCACAGATACACTGTGGAGGAACTGTAACTGTTTTAATTCCTAATATACATTTAGTTTTATTGCCTATGAGTACAGAATTATGTAAGAATCTTACAATAATATCTTGAAAACCAGATTGCTTCATTAATTCATTTTGTTGTAATTAAGGGAACACTCAAAGCATCAACCTTTTCCTAAAACTTCTGTGTACTTCAAAAAACTTAATTAAAATAAAGTTTTCTGCAAGTCTTTGTTAAGATGTATAGTGTAAATAATAGCAGTATGATCATGTAAAGACTAACTTATTCAGTTATGGAAATAATAAATCAGACTTTGATAAAAAATAATACTTAGAATCAACTCCCCATATTATCTTTAAAGTTTGGGCTTAATTTTGCAAAATGTACAGAATTTTACTAAATAAATCCCCTAGAGATATATTCTGTAGACTCCTGTCTAGTGTCTTTAATGGTCACTGCTAGTTCCACATTTGTTTTGTGGCAGGTGATTTTTGTCTCCAGAGCTTAGTCTGGCAACTCTGCTCAGAAAAAAGCTCACTACAAGATTACACATGCATGTAGGCATGCATAAACTTGAGCAGGGGCTTCAGCCTATCAGGAATTTAATTTAAAAGTAATTATCAGTATGTACAAAATACTACTTCTTAGTTTTATCAACCTGCACTTAACTAAGTGGAATACAGAAACTAACACCTCTACCATGTTCCAGTTTTCATTTTAGAAAGGAGGAGATTTTAGAAGTTCATTATGCTCAAATACCCTGAAGTATGAACTATTTCCTAAGAGAGCAAAGAATGCCTAATCTTACTTTTATGCCTAGATCTGCTTTGGTGGAAAGTGACTGATGGCATCCAATTACGTAAATACAAGAGAAAGGCAAATTTGTTTTTCCAGTTTGATATCAGAGTTATTATATAAGATGAAAAAATCATAGAAAATAATAAGCAAGAGAAGGAAAATCTAGTAATGTGGAAATAAATAAAAGAAAACAACTGACAAGCAATGTGCTTATTTTCCTTAAATTACATTGTTTCCCACTGGATTTTTTGGTAGGGGAAAAAAGAGAATACATGAGAAAAGTTACAGTTTGAACATTGCATTTTTAAACCATAGTGGAAAAGATACGTGTTCCCTCTTTTCCCAAGGTGCATTTTTATCCATAATGTCTACCATGTTTATATATTCATAATATGAGAATTGAGGAAAGGTACAAATCATTGTCAGGGAATGTTTTCTGAAGTCTTCTGTATAAAAAGGTGGCAGACAAGCCACTGTCATCTGAATCATGCAAGCAGGTAAGCACTGTTTTGTACCCAGCATTCTATGTAACCTGGAATAGAAAGGTCTGAGTCCAAGATACGATGTTAATAGAGATGAACAGTCTCATTCCTGCTAACATATTCCAAAAAAACATGTTTTTTACACATGTGTTTCATCTTTACTTAGTAAAGTTGAGCTCTTAACTCAGAAATCCAGAAGGCCAGTTGTGAAAACTGTACAGTGGAGCTGCTCAGATGAATTCCTCACAGTGTTTTCCACTGGTTGTCCTTAAGCAGTGAAAATAAATCAGAGATTATTTGCAATATACAGTGCTGCAGGCAGGTGTTTGGAATCTCACAGTCAGATTTGAAAAAAAACGAAAGTATTAGAGCATAATATAATGTAATGATGGCAGTTCTGTCATTCTGTCTTTATCTTACTAGTTCAGTGGAATTCCATAGCAAAGCAGTACAGCAGCTGCATGTGGAGGCTGTTAGTTCCAGGTTGAGGTGATCAGTACCTGGGCCTTCAGTGAAAACTGAAGGATACAGGGATATAAAAATGCTGCTCTGAGCACTGAAGTAGGATGAATCAGTTAAAAATTCCTATTTCACAGTTTATGATGAACGTGCTTGTAGAGTACTGCTGTGAGATCTCATTTAATTAATAATACCATGAGCCATTCTGCTAGAACTGAGCTTTTATTAGTAAAAATATACTACTGATTGCCAGGGCTTGGAAATAATAGGGATTATATTTCAAATTAAAGACAATTTTATGTTATTTAATCACCAATATCATTAAGACATGAAGTACTGAAATACTATCAACCTTTCTATTGGAAGTGTTTCCAGGACACTATTCATTCCATGGCACCTAAGTGGAATGGGAAAGATAACTATCCTAAATGGCAACCATTAGTCTAACTTGGTTACAAATATCAAGTTATGATATTTATAGCCAGCAACACTGAGCTGTGCAATATCCACAACTCTAGAAGTAAAAATGTCAGACTCAAAAAACACAGAGGAAAGTTATCTATTTCAAGTAAAAGGAAATATTGCAGCTTGTACCCTAGGGGAGATCCTGCTACTTGCTGAAACCACATTCAATTTGCAAGTGTAAGTCAAAATGTTAACAGTTACATATCTAGATGACTGCCTTTCTTGAATGGAAACAAAACCACATGGAAGATAAGGGTCAGGATGTGAAGTGAGATCTGAGTGAAAAACATTTTCTTTAGCATTTCATAAAGCATTCTGTCAAGTTTGCATTACACTGTCCTTAAATATTCTGCTCATAAAAGATGGATTGTGTTATTTAGATTTATATTAGGGTCTGTTTTAATACTTTTTATCAATCTTGGTTTAGTAAATCCATGCCACTCTTTCCCTGTAAAACTTTTACTTGAACCTCAGCCATAACAGAGTATTTGGCGGGTTTCTATAATATGTCTGTTAATGAAAGGAAGACACCATTCTGACTACCTCATTTATCTTAGATATCGTCATCATCCAGACACAAATGTTAAGAACTAGAAAAAGTAAGACTAGAGAAGCACTTTGATATTTTCTTACTTGAAAACATCAATACCCACAGAAAAATATGCCCATACAACAGAATACTAAATTATTCTCCCAGTTAAAAAGAAGGTAGTATATGAATATTAGCTTCATAATTATATGAATACTGTTGTACTGTGATCTAACACTACAGTGTGAAAAACAAAGCCTTAAACTTATGATGGCATTCATGATTTGTATTGATTTGCAGTTCATTCCAGCCTTAAGAACAACACAAATACCCCGCCCTTGTAGCCTCAGAGCCTTTATGAAAGGGCATCACAGCCCTGGTCGCAGATGCCCATCACATGCATCCCCGCGGATCCTCAGCAAGGAGGGATTTAGCTGCCTTTGGAACATCACCCATTCTGAATCTATAGCAACCCTCCTCTAATATGCAAAGCTATTTTTAGCATCAGGGCAGCCTTGAAAGCAGCAGGTAAAGCATGAAAAGAATGAATAAGTGGTTGTGGTGCTCGCCTGTGAATAGAAGCTATATATAGCTCCTGAGAGAGATCTTAATATATATGTGTATATATAATGTGCATATGAAGGGATATCTGCCTTCCTGAGGGGGAAGCAGGGGTGTCAGAAACATAGAGTAGGCTATGAACAAATTATTACTATTTGTGACTTGAGCTGTTATCTAAAGTAATTATTTCCAATTGTTCTGTTTAAGAAAATAAATTGTTAATGGAATTGGGTATCTTTGATCCAGTCTTTATTTGCAATGGATGCATAGGCTTCATTTCCCTGAGTGAAGAGAAAATTGAACAGCAGGAGACTATTTGCAGTTCCAAGCTCTTTTCAGCCATTACTTGCTCCAAGAAATTCTCTAGCAAATTTCTCAGGTCTCCCTTTCCATCCCTAGGAGCCAACATCAGTTTCTGTGATGTTAGCTGTTCTCTTGAGTTCCCAAACCTGTCTTTTTTTTTAATCCTTGTCTTTTACTCTTATATATTCATCCATTTGCTTCTAAAAAAAATCTTGGGAAAAAAGGCCACATGTGCCTTTGTTTAATCAGTACTGTGTGCCATTTATTCAGCTGGGGAGCTATGCTGCTTCATGTAGGAGCTGATTACTTCTTACTGATGTGTTATATTGAGGCTGGGAATTAGGCCCTCCAGTTTTAATGACTCTTTGCCTAAATCACAAGGGCAGCAACAGTGGAAACTTACAGATGCCTACAAGTGATTGGTGTTAAAAAGAAAGCTGGCTGTATAGTATTTGGATTATTGTCTTAGAAAAGGGATAATTAGGAATCCTTTTGAACTTAAAATGTGAATGTTACCATGTTCAAGGTAGGGAAAATCCTTTAGCTTCTGAGCAGTCATAACTAAAATGTGTATTTCTCTGTTGCTATGAAAATTATATTTAAAACTACAGTCAGTTTCTTAGATAAGGATGTTGTGTTGGTTTTGTTCTCCCACTGCAGAGGGAAAGAGCCAGCAGCCAAAAGAGCAAATCTTTTCTTAAAGCTGTACTAAGTATGTAGCATATTGGCATATGAGCAAACAGATGAAATGAAATTTTCAGCCCTCTGAAGTTTCCTCTGCAGGGCAAATATGGTTTGTAAGAAAAAGGGGCTTTGGAGTTCAGCGTGATGCAGTACTTGATGGAGAGTCAGGTGCAGTGACAGCATGCCTGCATAATGTAGGGTGGCAGATTTGGTATTTACTTAAAGTAAAAAAGATTAACCCTTACTGAAAAAGTAAAGTATTTTTCCAAATTTCTTGAGTTGCTGACAACAGTTAAAACATCAGTAAAATACATTTGTGGAGCTATCACCAACAACCCCTTAATTTGTTTCAGTGCTGGTCCAAATCTCTGCTTTGTAAAGCATGTCGATTAGCAATGATGAAACAATAATATGTGTTTGATGAGTCACATCCTTCCTATTGTGTAGTTCCTTATGTCCATGGCACTCCAGCAAGGCTTCTACTTGAAGTATTTCAGTGACTTCAGTGGCACTAAGATTTCTTCCATTGTTAATTATTCAGGACATAGAAACCTGGTTTTAACAAGTAAAGACTTTCTCCTCGAAAGCCTCTTGTCTCTGCCATACAACAAATAAATTTTCTATGTACGTTTAAATAAATAATATTTTGTTACTTCCTGCAAAATGACAAGGAAAATTAAAGACAAGTTTATAAAGATTAGAATAATTCTTCGGGGAGCCAATGCCATGAAAAAGTACAGAAGGGCATATAAGATAGCACAGGTCAAGGAAAGGATTTTGTAACACGCCGTCTGTTTTTAATTAGCATCTTGGCACACTGGAAGAGCTCAGACATTTTTCCATGAAGAAATGTATTATAGACTTTTCTAGCTGCCAATTAAATGGCATTTAGCTACACTGACAGTAGTATGTTGTTTTGGGTCTGCAGAAAGCCCTTGCTCATGCTAGAAAATCTGGGACATTTTGTTTTGTATAGAGGGTTCTTACTGGACTGACTTTTCTATCCCTTCTATTCTGAATGTAGGCATGAAGGAAACCTATGAATAAATACCAAATTAAGAGTGCAAGGAGCTGACAGAGGGGATAATTATGAAGTGTCAGTGTGTATACACCTGCTGAAAGTCTGTCCTCCAGGTAGAGGATAATTTTTAAACAATGCTAAATACTGGGGTGTTTTATGAGGTTCATATATTGTCCTGTTTGGTAGAGACTGAGGTACTTTGTTACCAGTTCTGTCCTATGATTCATTTGAATATGAGCATTTGTAACATGAAACTGCCCCTCAAGTGTGCAGCTCCCTATGCATTTTCTCTAACAGTGAAACCAGTGCTCTCTGCCCACTCCTGTCCTCAGCTGCTTGTTCTGGCTCTGGCAGTTTTAGGGGGCTTGAGGGGGTGGGTTTGAAAGATTTGGGCTTGTTTAGGGTTTTATTTGTTTTCTAGTTCTTTTGCCAGCTAATTTATTTAATCCACTTTAAAGAATAGCATTACAACAGAAACACCAGCAGTGATCTGTGGAAAAGAGCAGAATCAATAGTACTTGCAAGAGTTGGGAAGAGAGAAACCATCCTATAAAGCAAAGTGTTGCACAGAATATGTTCTTAAATTCACCATGCCAGTTCTGAAGAAGGTGGCAATTACAAATTAAGCATAGATTCTCTCACTAGTATCATAGTTTTAATGTCTGGTAGTGCTATGTAGAGGGAAAAAAGGCAAAAAGTGACTTGCCTATTTAAACAAGACTTCTCCTTGCTGAGAGGTTCATTTAGAGGAAACTTTATCTTATAGTAAGGTGTATGCTAGCTGGTGATTGTGATGTCAGTTCCACTGAAATGGACAGGCATGTTCACTGTCCCAAGTGTGTCCCCATTTCCACCATGGGAGAAGTTGATCTTCCCTGAGTAAACTACAGTCAAATTTTCATGAGAGTTGTCATGAAAGATAGAAAAAAATTCCAGATTTCTGCAGCAGGTGGAAACCTCGTGTTCTTTTATATTGTCTCCTTTCCTACACTTCCCCCTGTATTAGGTGTGGTATCAGTTCCTGCTGTGAACCATGAAGTGGCACAGCTTCATACATCTTTGAATTGGGCTCTGGTTTGCTCTTGAGCTTGTATGTTTGCTCTTTCATTTCCCCCCCAACTTTAAATATCCATTGTTAGCATTTTCAAGGCAAAACACAGACAATAGAAGCAAAGCAAGAACTATTTGTGTAGGTCTGGAGAAAAGTGGCTGGTTATCAGGAGAGCAGTTAATGTGATGCTGCTGAGTTGGGTGCTACAAAGCACACTGGTTTATAATAGAGCTTAGAAGCAAACAAAGCATCGAGAATCAGAAGGATGTTGAAAGGTCTTAGTTGCAACAAAATAAAACCTAATAGTAGATTCATTTTGTCTGGCTTCCCTTTGAAAGAAATACACTCTGCATCTGTTTTTCTTAAAGAGAGATCATTCAGATATCAGTACATCTCTCCTGACATATTTTTTGTCATTGGTCAAATTCTGGTGTACCTAAACCAGCAAGCATTCCAGAGACACCTGCACATTGACTAGGACACGCTCAGTGGAGCAGGTGTTGTGACATCACTATGGAATTTTGGCCATGAGAGCTCACTTCAGAGGGGATCACTTCCTGGTCCACAGTGAACTGTGAACTGGCTACTTTACATAAGGGAAAGGAGACCACCCTCCAAGTCTTTCTTTCTTCCAAAGCTGGCAGCAGTTAAGCAGCCATTTCCTTGGCTTTTTGACACAGGGACTGGCCTGCTTGTTCTGCTTTTAATGAAAATGGTATAATAAAGAAAGATACCCCTAATACGAACCTGTATAGACAGGATAGGGCAAAGTCAGCAGAACTTTCCAAATAAAAGGTTTGGGGAGTCTTGTGATCATTCCCAAGCTTGCCTGTGTTATGACCTGTTGTAAAGGCATCTCAAGTTTTATTATGCCTAACATGCAGAAGGCCTCTTCCTGACAGTGACTCTTGGTGCCAGATCCACCAGGAAGCATAGTCTTTTCAGAGCTGTTTAGAATTCACAAGACTTAGTTTTGTTTATTGAAAGTACAGCCTCATTCTCAGCTGCTTTAAATTTGCCATTTGCTGCAGAATTTCTTAAAAGGGTCAAGAGAGCCAAGAGAGCAAAATCTCGGACTCATGAGGTATTTGTAGGAGTCTTTGATCTCAAAATCCTTCTGCTCCAAACACAGTGGTAACATAGCAATGACAATGTTTTATTCTTTAGGAGACCAGTGAATACTGGGTGTGATTTGGCCTATTGCCCATCCATGTGGTGTAATATTATGGGCTTAACACCAAGCACAGTAAAGTCTCATCATCACCATCAGTGGATTTTGGATTAGGCTAGGTATGCACAGGCAGCTTATTCTGAACAGAGAAAAGGCAGCACAGTTTTCTAACAGCAGGATGAAATCAAGGGTAGCTTTAACAGGATATGGATCTGCAAAGGGAACTGTACTGAACATGAAACCACAGGAAGCTTATTCAAATTGTGTCTTATGTTGGTAACGAAAACATTCTAGTCTAATGCAAATATGCAAATATAGTCGTTGGCATGGAGTTAATACCTTGAAAATATTAAATATTTTTTAAAATAATTTTTGCTCTAAGTTTTGACCATTTGTGTCTGCTTTCCTCAAATATTTTAGCAAACAGGTTTACTTGTAGAAGTATTAATATTTTAACCAGATATTGGAGAATATGTGCTAAAAATGTATGTAATAATAATAGTAATGCATATTTTTGCTCTAGGAAGGAAGCCATGGAAGTTGTGCTGTGACCAAAGAACACCAGCAGTGGTGGGTGCTGAATACCTCTAGTGGCAGCAGGCAAAAGTAGCTTTAATTCTGACTATCATATACTTGCGCCAAGATTTTTACTAGATGGTTGATTATAACCAAAAATTGTCGTCAGCAGACAATTTGGATACATTGGAAGAAGCAGCAATTTGTTTCTTACCACGCAGAGCCACTGCGTGGGAAGCCACCGGTGCCTAAGGCGTACTTGGCTCTGGTTAATAGCGGAGAGGTGGAACATGACGGCACTTTGGGGCAGGACACGCTGCGGCCGCTCGCCGTGGGCCCGCTCGGTCCCGCTCGGTCCCGGCCGCCGCCGCCGCTCGGGCCGGCAGCGCAGGGGCCGCGGGCCCGTGAGGGCGAGGGGCGGCCCTGGCGCCGCCTCGGGCCCGGCCTCGCCCCCGCCCGGCCAGGCCGCCCAGCGCGGGCGCCGCCCGCGGCCGCCGCGTTGCCGGGATACGGGGCCGCGGCGAGGCGGAGGCGCGGGGCCCGCGTCCCTCAGCCGTGACCCCCGCAATGTCCCCTGCAGTGTCCCCCTGCCCAGCCCCGAACCCGCCTGACCGCCGGCCCCCTCCGCGGCACGGCAAGGTGCGGGGTTTTCGGCTAGAACGTCAAGTGATGGGAAGCAGAGCGAGGAACGCATCCGCAACTCCCTCATCCCCCCTGCTGGAACCTTGCAGAAAGAAAAATAAATGAGTTTCGAACCCCATTGTGCCTAGTCAGTACCTGAAACAGCCGGGAAAACAAGCAAGGGCCGAGGGGCAGGCGCTGGTCCGTGGGCGCAGCAGGCGGCTGCCCGCTCCGCTGGCCCGCACACAAACAGCCATGGCATCGGCAAAGGGTGAGCCAAGTGTCGCCGGGCTGCAGAGAAGCTGTGCCACTAAAAATCCACGAATCACTTTGGTTTTAAACTGCTACATGGCAGGAAATGAGATGCTGAGCTTGGCAGTAAAGGACGCTGGAAAATGTGATTATGCCTCTCTTTTGATGGGACTGTTATAAATATTCATAATATTGCAATTTTGGAAAAGCAGTTGTTTTGGCATGTGGTTTGGAATAGAAAACTAACTTCCAGGCGCTTCTCTGCATGGACAAAACTGGAGTCAGGTTACTGCTCTGCTGCAGAATGTGCTTTTGTTACCGAAGAAAATACTACACTGAAAAGTTTTCAGGAGGTTCACAATGTGGTTGGAGTATTAATTAAAGAGAAATGCCTAGGTAATTGATGGTGGATTTCAGTGAATGAGCCAAAGGAAATGAAACACAGGTTTTCACCATCAATGGCAAAATATTGCCATGGCAATGGGTGGCTTTGCCAGGAATAAACAAACAAACAACAACAGGCCTCTTTCAGGAGAAAAGAGAATTTTCTGTTCTCACCTCACCCTGTCTGTGCCATTGGACATCTTGGAGGGGAGAAGATGGTGTAGCCTACTTATGCAAGTCCTACAAATCCAGCTTCCCTCTCAGTAGGTACAATTAGATCATTTCCAGAGCAAGAAGTCACCTTTATACTGGGGGATGGGAAGGCAACAACATTTGCTTAATAATTATTTCAGTGCCTTGGCTGCTGTAATTATTTTCCATTTTTTTACTGGAGGTGGATAGGCTCGGAAATAACCCAGGTTTTTGCCACTCTTAGCTGGTGCTGCTTCAGGGAGGGACTGCTGACAGGGAAGGTTTTCTTAAGAGCAAAAACATGGGCCTGCAGTTAAATTAATAAAGACTTTTACAAAAACACAACAGAGAGAGCAAGGAAGCTGAGAAAGCACGAGCTGCCCTTTCTTGCCTGGGCTCAGATGCCTGGCAGGAAGTGTGGCCATGCAGAGGCAGTGCTGTCCTCTCCCAGCATGGCCTTTGAAGGTGGCCATCTGCCTCTGAAAGCTTTCTGGACATTTCTGGCTGCAGCAGTCCCTCAGAGGATGCAGTCCCACCACCTGGTGTGAGCTCTGGGTGTCATCCCTGCGAGATGGACCTCAGCCACCTCCCAGTCAAGGATTCAGCAGTGCTGGATCCTTGTAGCCTTAGACTGAATTCCTTGCAGTTGTGCAGGCTGTTGTTCTGCCCATAGCCTGTCAAATCCCAGGCGGGGACCTGGATATGCACTAAGGCCTTGATGGGATTGTTCCTGAGGAATATAGACATGGCCTGATGTTGATCTTGTGATTTTGTGGCTTTTTGTGGCAGGAGCAATGGGCTAGAGCCAGGTGGCCTTGTGAAACGAAAGGAGGGGTAACCAGAAGTCAAAAGAGATCTCCTCCTCAGGAGATCAGGTGTCCCCTGAGGAGACAGCATCCATGTGAAGGAGCTAAGAGTGAGCCTGACTGTGTTAAATGTTTGTACCACTGGGTTGACCCCAGTAGTGTTTGTAAGCTGTGTAATATAAACTATCCAATAGGGAAGCGTTAAGACCTGTTAAAGTTTGCAAAACTGATCTAATAGCAATATTATATTGAACAAAAAAATCATCCTGTGTGGCTTCCCAGCTATTTGGCATTTGTTAGCTTTGTCTTACCATTCTTAATAAAGTAATACTTAGGCGCTGCTTAAGTTTCCAATAAAATATTTAATGTATATTACTGTAAAGTCTTCAGGCTGAGGACTGTATCTCACAGAGCACTCATACCACACCTAGCACTCATTTGATTGCAGCCTCCAGGCAGTATTGTAAAGGTTCATTATTACCACCAAGATCTGTCCTTATACTGTCACTCTTCAAAGAAGGTCCATTCTTAACTACAGGTTTAACACAGCTGGTATTTAAATGAAAATTTTCTTTTTTTTTTCCATCAAAAAGAATCAAGCCAAGAAAATACATTTTTTAACTTGAACTTTAAATTAATGTTGCTTATGTAGAACTGTGCTTGATTCACCTATGCCTTCATTTAACCAGCTCAGAAAACATGCAACAAATAAGAAGCATTCTTTTTCTGAGGGGGAAAAAAAGGGAAAAAAGGGGAAAAAAAAAAAAGGAAAAAAAGAGCTGTATTTGGGATCTATTTTGCATGAGAAAATATTTTGTTTAGGAGTGACAGTCAAAGGCATTCTCTCATACATTGTAATATTTTCCATGTGTGGCAGCTTGTTTTTCAGTGGTACAAATATGTGCAATAAAGGCCGAGGATAAAAATGAATCTAACAGTTTTTGCAGCAATGCTTGTGATGGTTTCATTTGATTTCATTTTCCTGTGGATACTGCCATTAGTTCTGCTGCTTGCAATATGTGAAGCATAATTCTGAAAGGTTCATGAGGTTGTAGGGATCCAGTAAGAGATGACTGATTTCTCCCCCACACACATATACTCCACCCCACACCCACTCACCCACCCACCAGCAAAACATAATGCTGTACTATTTTTGGAAACAGGGAAAGGGCCTCCCTGTGAAAACAGAAAGCAGTGTATTTCTCAGTTACATCACTTTGCAATCTAATGCTGTGTTGTGCTCAGTGTTTTTGTGGTGATGCAAGTCTTTTTTTTCTTTCCTTTTTTTTTCTTTTTTTTTTTTTTTCCCTTCAGCCGGTTGGATTTTCCCCATCTTACAGCACCTCGCAGGTCTCTTCTCTGAGCAGTACGTTGCCTGAGTGAGTGGAAACATACAGATCAGCTGCAGGTTTCTATCTACAAAAACAGAGTGAAAGAGAAAGAAAAGGGTTGGGAAAGCAGAGACAAATATTGACCTGGACTTAGAGAAAGACATCCAATGGCTGAATAAAGAACCCTGTTCATGTTTTGGGATATTCTTTCAACTGGCTGGAACGAGAGCGGATCAAAAGAATGGGAAATGCCAGCAGACCCTTTAGAAGAATTGCTTATTTCTTATGCCTTTTATCTGTGCTTTTGCTGACTGAAGGGAAGAAACCAGTGAAGCCAAAATGTCCTGCCTGGTGTACTTGTACCAAAGATAATGCTTTATGTGAAAATGCCAGATCTATTCCTCGCAGCGTTCCGCCTGATGTTATCTCACTGTAAGGGCTGTAAGCATTTGGTTATTTAATTTATGATTTAAAATGAACTAGGATGTGTGGTGTTCTCAGTGCATACTCCCTGCTTGCTGCAGGGAGTACCTCCAGCATTCAGAATCATCAGCTAATGTGTTAAAATTGTGCTGCATCCTTGAATCCTGATTTTTATATCTCTTTCATCTGTCTGTCTGTCTGTGTATGTGCACACATCTCATTTTATACCTTCTTGTATAGTACATGAAATCTATCACGTTATATTGGGGGGGGGGGGAAGGTAAATTTTTTTTACTTATATAAATAAATTTCTCTGTGATGACCAGATCAGTATTATAACCATGGCTATATGAGGCTACATTAATGTATGGTTGTTTTTTTCTTCTTTACAGATCCTTTGTGAGATCTGCTTTTACTAAAATCCCAGAAGGGAGTTTTTTGCTCACACCATCTCTGCAGCTTCTGTGAGAAATATTTATATGATACAATTTTTGTTATGAAGTGTATATGTATTCATAAATATTTCAGAAAGGGTCTTAGTATTAATTTTATAAGAAATAGCAGCAGAAGATTTATTAGATCATAAAATACATTACTTTTGAGCAATTTGAAAGATAGTGCATGTTTAATTTTTACTTAGTATATTGTAAGGCTGTCTGTTGTCAGTACTACTTCGAATGCTTACATGCTGAAGCTTTTGGTGATAGAATGCATGTTATCTTAATTATACTTTAATTAACATTACAGTGAGGACTTAAGTATTGCAACAACTATTCTTGTTTATTTTCTACATTCCTGGGACCTGATCCCAGTGTAAAGCTGTCCATTTGCAACTCCCATCGACAGTGAGCTCAGAACCCCCCAGATCAGGCCCGTCATTGCAGTGGGACAGGTCCTGAAGTCCTTTTCCATGTAAAATTGCCATTGACTTTTGTGGTAGTTTAGTCACTTCAGTGGGAGTTTTGCCTTCATAGTACCTGGATTTGACCCTGCTTGTCATTTTATGGTCTTAAAAGTAATGACAATTTTCTCCCCATTAAAGACTGAAGTAGTTATTTAAAAATCAAATACTGTGATGAGGTATAGACGGAAAGAGAATATTTTGGGATGTTTAACTGTTAGCTGCATTTCAACATAGGATTTTTACAGGCTCACAGGCTTTCCTAGAAATGTGGGCATACGATTATATAATTGTGAGCTATACAGAGGTAGAGGGGGTGTAACCTGAACTGTTTATAGTGGATGTGCTGCCAGCCTGACACACACCCAGATTTGTCTCAGAAATCCTGCAAGGCAGACTCCCCAGTGTGATCAAAAGCAGAATCGGATGTCTGTCCCAAACCCACTCCCATGCGCTCTGGATGTGGTCAGAGGTGTGTGCTGATGGACTGGAGCTGTCTGGCTGTTACATTAAACTGGTGGCATACCAATAGCTGAAGCCCTGACCCTGGCTGTACTCTGCTACCTCAAGTGGAGCTGATAAGGAGTTGCAGACATACTGTACAATTTTGGATACAGGGTAAATAGGTAAATGCAGTTACTATGGAAACCTAAATGCTTTTCCATGGTGCTTTATTCCAGAGAAGCTTTTTTCAGGTGGTCACGGATCACAAAAGGGACACATTTCACATAATTGCTGCAATGGGCCTTCCAAATGAGAGGGGGGAAAAAAGCAGCAGCCCTGGTGGGGCTTGTATTTGAAGAGAGTGAGTAGGACATCATCTCTCTTGGCTACGATACACCACCTACGCTTAGCAATCCCACTGCAAAGCAGGCAGATTTGGGCATGGTAGAGTAGGACAGACACAGTCATCTTATTTTGAGTTATAGTGCCTGGCACAGTGGGCTTGGACAACGTCTTATGACATTTTGGTAATGATAATAATTTCCATTTCTACTGTACAATGAAATGCACATTCTGTGCTGCTGTTCATAAATGCTGCAACAAAAACTATGACCCCAGAAAAGCAGGGTTTGTTCCACTGTGGGCTTTGATGAGTGATGTGTTTTCCAGATATATTTTTAACATGGTAGTTGAGCTGCTTGCCATCCTTGGAATTTCAGGCTGCTAATCTAAGGCAAATGACTCCTTAAACACAGACCATAGGAGCAGGATTGTATCTGTGGGGACAACACTCCAGTTTGTACGTGGGAAAGAAAAATTTTATCTTTGGCAGAAGATAGTAAGGGGAATAAGAATATGGAAAACTTACGTTAATTAAATATTTCAGGAATTTTTAGTTTTGCATGATTATAGATGTATTGGTAGGTTTAATTTAGCCAACAGCAAGATTTAGCAGCTTGTATGTATTTCTATAATAATAGAAATGCGTATAGAAATAGTCTCCAGCATTACGTTTTTGAAGTCCAAATGTAATTGGATATCTCCAATACAGCAGTCACAGATGTCTAAATATGGTGAAATTCTGCTGCTATTATTATTTACTACTATTTTTAATGTAGTAGCCCCAGTGGTCTCTGGAAAAATCATGGTCTTGAGCTAAACACTACTCGTAACTCCCAGTCCAGGACAGCTTTTCTTCTTGTGTAGTATGGATGGCACGCTCTGTGCTCTTCGTGCGACAACAAAAACACAGAGAAGCTACACAGCTATGGTGAAGTGCCAGCAGGAGTGTTCCCTAAATGCAGAGAAAACCTCCCAGCTCTCATCTGCAGCTCTTTTATCTCTGTGTATCAGCAACATGCTGAGGGTGCCCTTATAAACTGAAGACATGAAAGGCCACAGAAAGAAGGGAGGTAATCGTGGCATCAGGATTTGTACCTGCTCGCACTGTGCTGTTCCTGCCAAGTGACACAGTCCCCAGCTACAGCGCCATACCTTCAGCCTCCAGCCCCAGAAGCAGCAATTATGGTGACTGAGGACAATTTGGGGCAAAAATACTTTGTGCATCAAATACATCTGATGTAGCCATTGGGAAGGGGTATGAGTTGGAAGGCAAATGAGCTCACCAAGTGCAAGACCTATGCTGTAAGCCTGGCAATCTCTAAAATAGCAATACTATTTAAAGAGATACCACCCTGTTCTGTAAATTATTGAGTGGAGTGCAGAAAAGGAAAAATTATCCAGTAAAATCATATCAGAAAACTAAAATTAGTTGCAGGATTTAATAAATTGGTCTTCTGGTTCAAGAATTCTATTTAAATACTTGTTTCCTCTAAAACTGAGGTATTTATTGATTTTGACAAAAAGGAAGAATTTCCTGCTTGTATTTTTTCATACATTTAAAAAAAGCACAATCTGAAACAGCCAACTGAGAAAATAAATTACCTACAATTTATTCTGAATGTAAACATCAACATAAGAGATTAACTCATTAAGTGGATTAATTAGTACTTGGAAATCTTGCATTCCCGAATGTCTAAGGATGCCATAGTATGAATCTATTTATCCATCAGGTCAATTGATTAAAATATAGATGTGCATGTAGTATTCCACTGGGGTGAAGTTCATCATGCTTTATGATGTCCCACCACATTAAAAGCGTAGCAGTCCAGGGCTAGATTATAATGGACAAATGCTAACATGGCTGATAAGCATGAATAAAGCTGGAAAAATCAATGCTAGTCCACTTTTAATGCTTACAAAATTACATAAAATTAAATGTTCTGCTGGTATTTTTACTGTTAGATGCATATGCTAAGAGTACCTCCAAGCGGTTTAGTGAGGTCTTAAAAGTATTTTTGACTTGAACACTGACTGAATTTAGGAGATTTTTCTTCTTTTTTTCCCCCAGTAACTTTCAGTACCCTCAGGTTAAATACACTCAGAAGTTTAACTTAAAAGTTAAAGGATTTTCCTTCCTGCCAGTGTTGCAAATTCAACCTGATGTCAGGGTAACCAGCAATTTAAACCAAGACAATTTAAACCTCTGTAATACTTGAAGATTTCATTGTTGTCCTAGTATATCTCCAGAGGCACTTATACAATCCCATTGTTTTACTGGCATGATAAACCCATGTTTACATCCCACAGAAGTCAAAGGAATTTTATCAGATGGCCCCAGTAGACAATTGTTGGATCCTTCCCTTTGCACCACACTGTGGTGCAATATTTCAGCCTTACAGTCCTATAGTGCTTGCACAGAAAAAAACATGAAACCAGGCAGTGG
Source organism: Zonotrichia albicollis (assembly GCF_047830755.1). Taxonomy (NCBI): domain Eukaryota; kingdom Metazoa; phylum Chordata; class Aves; order Passeriformes; family Passerellidae; genus Zonotrichia; species Zonotrichia albicollis. The sequence goes on along the minus strand of NC_133825.1, from coordinate 34,785,544 downwards.
AAATTGGGCCTTGCTGAACCATTTTCTAAAGGTGCTGATAACCTAATGGTCTTTTGTTTTGCATTTCTTTATGCAGGTTGTTTACGTCCAACACTTTTGATGTTATTAGTGATGATGCTTTCATGGGCCTTCCTCATCTAGAATATTTGTGAGTGGACAAAAGTATATTTCCTGGCAATTTTGAAGAGAGTGGGTGGGCTTCCAATTTCCAGGCATTGCTTGACCAGAATCACTTTATAATCCATTACAGGTTCATAGAGAACAACAACATTAAGTCAATTTCAAGAAATACTTTCAGAGGACTGAAATCTTTAATTCACCTGTAAGTAAAGCGATTGAACATATTACTTTGCATATTTAATATAGTAACTGAACCACTGTATTGTTTAATTTCTCATTTTCATATATAACTGTTCATAGTTATTTAAGTGGCATTAATAGTAATTTGATTAGAATGCTAATCTTTGTGTTTCCACCAAAGACTCCCAAACTGTGGTATGTGTAGAAGGCAAAGACACAAACAGCTTCCAAGCACTACATGTTTGGCAGTAGTTCCCTGACTTTCTCTGCTTGGAGCACTGGGGATTTCCAGCTGAGCATGTAGGAGCAGGGAGAAGTATGAATTGGGAATCTTGGCACTGGATGAGGTCAGTCCCAGTTTGGGACTTGGAAAGGAGGAAGGTGGGAGCTACAATTAGGAATGTGAGAGGCTGAGGAATGGACCCACACCTCTTCTCAGGTGCCCCAGTCTGACATGCATCCAGGAGAATATTACAGCCATTCTTGGGACAGGCCATCACTCTCTGTGCCCTGTTCACTTATGACACCCAGAGCAATTTTGGAGACTTGCAACAAGATGTTTTTGTAATGGCTTACTGATCTACTTCTTCCATTCTGCACCCACCTTCCTCTGCACCCTGTCCTCTCCTGCATGGGAGCAGGAGCATCGCACAGTCAGGACCTGTCACACACTGGCTCTGGGATGTGCTCAGTGTTCCTTGTGAGCTGCTCAGCCCTTTGGCTGTCCCTGCCCTCTGACCTGCTGCAGCCCCTTGCTGCTCGAGCTGGGAGGGAAATTGCTCCTAGGCACTCTGGATGCCAGTGTGCTGTAGGAGCAACGCTCCCCATGTCCTCACCAGCAGGAGCATTTCTCACACATTGGCAACAAATACCTGCAACATTTCACTGCAAACAAGAGTAGCTTCCTTGTCTCTGAGTTGGGAAGACAGTTTTTATAGAGGCTTTTGTCTCTTATCTTACAGCAAGTTTATTTTGTAGCAATAATTTAATTTAATGAGGAGTACATTTTTTTAAAAACAAAATACACACTATAAGAAAACAGGAAAAAAAATACAAAACAAGAAAAGGAAAAAAATCTGTAGTGTGCCTGGCATGGGTTTATACCCAGTTCTGAGCATCTGCATTCTGAAGCATGTCATGTGGCGTGTGTCATAGGCAGGGGAGGGGATCCTGACCTTTTGGCCTTAACATGATAGCCTCCAAGAGGGTTTTGAAACAGGGCCTTTAACTTTCTCTTTCATATATTTTGACAGAGAAGAGAAAGCAAACGTTCCATTTTAAACAGTTAATGCATAAATATAATAGTTGAATTGCAATTCACCACATCTTCACCACCTAGTAAATGTACCATAAAGCACTTTATGCTTTCCCTTTTGGTCAGGACACGATTCACAGCTGGCTGGAACTAAGCCTACTGTGACTGCTCATGTAGATAAAGTTACTTATGGAATGGCTCTAGGTCTGAGGAAGAGGAACGAGAGAGGAGAGGGAAAGAGGTACATAAAAGGGTTGTGCACATCCCATAACAATCCATATTGGAGGTACAGGCAGAATTATACTGTTGTTAGAAAAAAAGATAGCTGGATAAGGCTGGTAACTGGGACCCTATCTTCAAAATATTTACTCACATGAATAGCTTTATATTCACAAGTGGGTCCAGTGCATTATTTATCATATTCATTTACTTATTTAGTAGCTGCTGCTGCCAGTGAACAAATTGCTTTTCTAAAACAGAGGAAGGCACAGTTTCTTCTCCACAGGAAGGCTACCATCTTGTCTTGCCTGTTACATTGGTTTCTGGGGATGCTTCAGGAGTTTCACAAGAGAAAACATACACAGAAGACAGATCCACATTTGAGGAGCCATTGTCATTTGCATGCGCATTTTTGGGACATAGATGTGTGCATCATGCTGCTAGTGTCCATGGAGCACTATTCACAAAGACAATGAGAAATTTGTGGCAAATAACTGCAAATGCACCACTAGTTTAATCTGCTTGAAGAACCACTCCCCATCTTTTGGGGAAAATTGCATATACACGTTAAGAATGATCATTTGGCACCCTGAGGCAATTTTCATTTAAGAAACAAGAGAGTACTTGTGTACATAAAATATATTAAAAAGAATCATAGTAAATGAGCATGCAAATAAGTTCTATGAAGTTAGGTAAGATGAACTTTGTCCTATTTATTCTATTTACTTTCTTTTCACAACATAAAGTTTGGAATGCAGTAAGCTATCCAAACATTTTTACTTCTATAATGCAATTAACTTCAATAATTACAGTGTGTCCTTATTGTAAAAGAGAGACATTTAGAATTTATTATTGTGCAACAGGACTTATTTGCTGGCCAGAGTACATTTAAAAACAGAAAAATTTTTAAAAGATTGCATTTTTTTTACTAATTTACTAATTTAATGTCAGAATCTTACAGTTAGCATTGGATGGTAATTTCTATGCACAATGGGTAATTTTGATTGCATTTCTCTCAAAACTCTCAAAAATTAGTTTACCTGCATGCTTGAGCCAGCCTTTACTCTCTTATTATAATCCAAATACCCCATACAGGACCATCTAGGCAAGACAGTGTTTTGTAATATGTAAGTATGTTTTTTAACAGTGGACCATAAAATGCATGATTTTCAATCAGAAATTGGCAAATGGATAAACCTTACTTAAATTTTTCTCTCAGTCATGTACCCATGGCAGTGGTGAACCGCTCCTACTCCCAAGTACATCCTCCCTTTCAGTTTGCTATATAATAACATATAAAAACAATATAGGGCATTAAACTTGTCTCAGCTTGCAAGTCCACACAGCTTTCTCCATGTGGGTTATCTGATTTTTAAAGAATTTCTCTGGAGCATAAAATTGCACATAAATGAAGCACATGATACATTCACATACGGTGTTACAATCAGACGTACTTTGAAAGTGGTGAAGTCAGAATGGACTAATGAAAGCATCCCTTATTTACTGTTCCTGATCAGACAAACACTTATTTTTAAATGATGGAGCAGACTGGGCTTGTTCTTGTGTTTAAGTATGTGCCTAAATGTCTTTGCTTGGCTAGAGAAATTGTGGTTGATAAATAACATTTAAGTTTACAAGTTAAAATAGAAGAGGTTCCAAGTCTTACTGACTACAGATTCTAACTGGGATCTTAATCAAGAATTATTTATTTCCATTTTTTTTTCTTCTCATAACTAATAAATAATTCTGTTAATTGGAAGAGGCATAGACTATACCCTACAACATTATTCTTTTTCTGTCATGCCCTGTGTGACATCTGAGACCTTTGGCAGGCTCACAGAGGCAGTCAGACTGAAATGTAATATACTGTTTGTTCAAAGCCTGCTCACATTTCCTTGTCACTTTTACTAGCTGGAATACTCACTGAATTTAAACAAGTTTTCCCAACATTGAAAACTGGGAATTAATAAATTTTTTTTGCTGGTGTAATAAACATTTACACAGGCACATGCCAGGAAAGCAATTCACACTTATCAACAATTTATTGCCTATTACTGCATATTTTCAAAAACTATGAGCTAAAACTAAGCCCATCAGCCCATATTAGTAAGATTTTCCTTCTAGAAGAGGTACAATAAACTGGGGAAATTGCAGTGGTATGAGCACCATGTATTGGGATCTTGTAGGGAAAATATCAGTAGATCCAATAAGGCTAATTATTTTAAAATGTTAAATGATGTTGGCAAAGCACCAAAGGTGATAGCACTTTTTACTGTGCTAAGTGAAGTATTGTAAATGCTGCAAAGCTGCTGAAGAGTGAGAAAGCAGAAGGAGACATGGCATTTTAGTGGAAGGAAAACTCTCAAAGCAAATGAGCTACTCTTAATAACAATCTTTTAGAACTAAGTGTTGGAGAATGCCAGTGTTCTTTGCCATAAGTAAAAACCCCACACAGTATATCACAATTTGCAAAAATGTGTAGTTTCATGAACAACTAGCACTAATACTGAGGTGTTTTCTTTTTCAGGAGTCTTGCAAATAATAATCTCCAGTCACTTCCAAAAGACATATTTAAAGGCTTGGATTCTTTAACAAATGTGTAAGAAAGCAATTATTTAATATTTTAATTATAATAGAAGTATAAAGAGATTATTTTAGAGGACATTCTGAGTAACCATTCACACCACTAGCCAGTAATGGGTCTTGTTAGTGGGTTGAGACTACACAGTATGAGTAGGCTTGGGTTTTTTTGTCTGCCAGTGTTGAGAATTTGTGATGGTTTTGAATATCCCACCAGTTATGAAGATAAGTAATATTGTTAGTAGTTATGTAATAAAGCTGCATGTTCATTAAGATTTCGTGAATAAGAAGGGAGGATCCTTAGGGACGCGTGAGAGAGCAAGGCATGCAGGAAAGGTGGAAGATACTTAATGGAGTAACATTTTAATGTGCAGAAAGTTCCTGGGAAAGCTAACTTTTATCAATAAAGCATGGGTCTAATTAAGTATCCCATACTAAATCTAATTGTAACCATATCAAAACATCAAAATATCATATATATATGTATATATGTATATATGTATATATGTGTATATATATATATATATATATATATATATATATAAATACCAGTAAAAATCCTGGGATGATAAGCTCAGAAAGTCCTTTGCCTGCTCCCAGTGTTAGCAGGTAGGCTGAATCCCTGGAGCAGAGCTGCAGCAGTGAGATGTGGCCATGGGCAGTGGATCTGGAGCATTACTTGGCAAGGCTGAGCGTGGCCAGGTGGTTACACAGTCTGCTCCTGGCGCTCGCCTGTTCCTGTACATACAGTCACAAATCTGACTGAAGACAGCTGTAAAAGCCTTAAACAGAATTCCTTTGCTTGTCTCTCCTGAAGCCCTAAATGAGTGTAGCTAAAGGAGATAGTGAATACTGATGGGCTGACCATCATCAGGTTACATTAATTCCTTTTTTTTATCTAGAATGCTTCTACTGAGAAAGAGTAATGCAAAGGAAACAGGAGTCCATTAGTATGGGAGACTTTTATGTACCTGTAAACTTGGAGAAATAGATAAAATCTTCTGACTGATCACCAAGTTAAGGTCTTCTTGATTACCTTAATATAATTAAATCTGTGTGGGTTCTGGTATGTAGATTTAACTATGGGTCAGGATAAATTAAGCCAGGAAGGCCTCAAGTAAGAATAAGCAAGAGGGCACTTATTTAATAGAAGCCTGTTTTGTTGTTCTCAAGGAGAAATACATTAGCTGACTACTTCTTTTCAATGCATGATTAATTTGTTGTAGAGATCTTAGAGGCAATGCATTTAATTGTGACTGCAAACTCAAGTGGTTAGTGGAGTGGCTGGGCAGCACCAATGCAACTGTTGAAGACATTTACTGTGAAAGCCCACCAGAATATAAGAAGCGCAAGATCAATAGCCTCTCTCCAAAAGAGTTTGATTGCATTATTACAGGTAATGTGCCTCAAATTATTTAATCTTCTTAAAGTCAAAGCTGTGATTTTTCATTCTAGACCCCATTTTTGCAGGAACGCTGCATTCTGGGTGGAATTTCTGCTAAAATCAATATGAACTTTGCTGGTCTAAGTCTGACATGGGAAACATTTGGGAGCAGGGTCCTATATTTCAGTATCTACTCAAACTTTAGTATGTTACATAATGATTTGGAAAACTGGGACATAAAACAGCACCTCTTTTTATTGAGAAAGATTGAAAACCAAATTGCAGTGCTCCTTTATCAACAGAAAAATTCTACTAGTGATGAAATACTGTAATTTGTAATAAATTGGTATCTGATAAGCAGATGTTTTTTCAGTACAGTATGTAAAGTATCTCTGTAATTATCATCTGTTGTGTACAATTTGCAGAATTTGAAGTTTATCAGTCCCTGCCATACCAATCTCTGTCAGTAGATACTTTCTCATATATGAATGATGAACATGTGGTTATTGCTCAGCCTTTTACTGGAAAATGCATCTTTCTTGAATGGGACCACGTGGAAGTGATGTTCAGGAATTACGACAACATTACAGGTATGAACACTGCTTGACAAATAACCTTACAACAAATTATCCAAAAGTGATGCTAACCCTGTCTCTTACTTTTCTTTTTATAGGTACTTCAACTGTTGTGTGTAAACCTATAGTTATTGAGAGTCAGCTGTATGTCATTGTCGCACAGCTTTTTGGAGGCTCCCACATATATAAAAGAGATATTTTTGCTAATAAGTTTATAAAAATTCAAGATATTGAAATCCTTAAAATCCGAAAACCCAATGACATTGAAACTTTCAGGATTGCTGAAGACTGGTATTTTGTTGTTGCAGACAGTTCAAAGGCTGGTTTCACCACGGTTTACAAATGGAATGGGAATGGATTTTATTCCCATCAGTCTCTGCATGCCTGGTACAGAGATACTGATGTGGAGTATCTTGAAATATCTGGCAAACCACATTTAATTCTGTCAAGTAGTTCGCAAAGACCTGTAATATATCAGTGGAACAAAGGAACAAATGAATTTGTTAAGCGGTTTGATATTCAAGATATGGAAGATGCATATGCAGTGAAGCATTTCAAGGTGAAAGAGGATGTGTACATTTGCTTAACAAGATTTATTGGGGACTCTAAAGTAATGAAATGGGGTGGTTCAGCATTTCTGGATTTACAAAGGATGCCATCCCGAGGGTCAATGGTATTCCAGCCGCTTCAGATAAATAATTATCAATATGCCATTCTTGGAAGTGATTATTCTTTCACTCAAGTCTATTATTGGGATGCGGAAAAGGCAAAATTTGTGAAGTTTCAAGAATTAAACGTGCAGGCACCAAGATCTTTCATACATGTCTCCATCGATAAACGAGATTTTCTCTTTGCTTCAAGTTTTAAGGGAACTACATTGATTTATAAACATGTCATAGTTGACTTAAGCGCATGACACTCATAATTCTGAGATTACATCAGACTTTCTACCGTAAGCGGACAAAATGAACTAAATGCATGATGACTCTCTTATCTTACTTCCAAATGAATGCCTTTAAAAGTTGAGATTGCTAGAACAAAGTATTACTAGTATCTTCATCTTTAATTGTCAAGTCTAGTGGTGTTGGAAGTTGCATTTTTTAACAAAAAGAAATTAAATTAACTGTTCTTTGCATCCACAATATGTAAATACATGTGCAACTGCATCTGTTGCTATAAAGAATATTAAGATGTACTTTTCCATTTATTTATTCACCTGTTTGAAACAACTGCCAAATAAAATGTTTACATTTTGTGTCTTTCACATTCCAAATATTATTTGCAGGTGATACTTTTTATTTGTGTATATATTATACACATATAAAATAAAGCCAAGAAGGCATATTGCCCAGTTGTACTGCATAGAAGATGCATGAAAGATCAGGTGGGTTTTACTAATAACAAGAAGTTCTTGATAAAAATACTGCATTGAAACACAAGCCTATAAATTATCACCTGGACAATCCTTGCACTTCTGTGAAACTTCACTGACTTAAACAGACCTCTAACCAGAAAAAAGAATTCAGTCATCTAGATGTGCTTGTAGGACGAAGGGTTCAGTTTTACACATCTAATTGTAGGCTAGGCCTGTACTGTGTATAGCTGTTTCTAAACATCTACAAAGAGCTTGGCAGAATAAAAGACAAGGTAAAGGTCTGTGTTTGTTCACCTGATGCTGAAGAAGCACAAAACAAATATCTTGTACAGCACTGGGGCTGTTACTGTGCTAAAAGCTAGAAGCAAAGCTTATTTTTCAGCTAGCATTATTTCTATAGCTGAACTGTCACTCATCACTTGCATGAATTCTGTGTCCTTGTCAAGTCTTTCCACTGTAATTGCAATTATTTAGTCTTCAATGAATTTATTCCTTATTCTGAATGAAGCTAGTGAATGGGAAGTAATTTTTTTCCACTACCCTGCAATGAATCTTAGTACCAGGTAGTTCTGAAATTCAGGGAACTTTGGATGTGTAGTCAGTTTGTATAGTGTATGCAGCTCCAGGGAAGCTAACTACATCTGTTAAATTGTGCCAAATCTGAATGTGGCATGGAAATCTATCACAAGCTCAAAGTTAAAAGAGTCTTTTGTTTGCATTCATCTAGTGCACCATTTGAGAGAAACCTACACTGATGCTGAAGATGATTTGGTGCAGCTCAGGAGGAAGAGACATGAATACTGTGTTCATTTCTAGACATTTCTACCATTCACTGATGTTGACTGGTGAATAAAACTAATCATACTGTGCATGTCAGCTAATCACATGAGCTGATTAATGTATATTTAGGAAGCCAGTCCTAAACAGTATGCTTCTGTAATAAATAATGGATTTTTTTTTATATTTAATGTGATTTAAAATGAAAAGTTCTCACCTGAACAATACTACTCTAGTAAGTTAATTTTTCTGGTGTCTTTTTTTCCACAGCTGCATATGCTCTGCTAAGCATTTGGCTTAGTAACTACCTATTCCATAAGTATTTACAATGTGAGTAGAAAGATTTTAAACTATGTTTCACAGCTGAAACTTCCCAATTGTTTCTTAAATACATTTCCAAAAATCATCTTAATAAATTCTCTCTTATTTGGCAGTTTCCTTTATATGTCAAACCATATTTCCTTTATATAGTTTTAGCTGTTACATCAGCATGATTTCAAACCCCAGATGAAGCCAAATATTTTTTTTTTATTTCTCAACATTGGCTGCATATCTGTGATTGCCAACTCAGTTTCTTCTTCAGTGCCCTTTGCATGGGAAAGGAATGAAATATAAACATGAACTCATCTCCAATCTACCAGCAAACCATTAAGTGTTTTCTATTCTTCTTGTCTTCTGTTTCAATCTTTTACTTAAGGTCCTGTTGAATTATGTGCACTGGTTTTTATCTGATTTTTCCCATTATACTTGCCTACATGCATGCTCTATCAAATTATAAAGATAATGGCTATGCATCCTTCTCATTATGAACATATTATAGACATCTGGCTGAATTTAAGTGGACTTGGAGAAACTTGCTAATCTGCTGCCAACATTTATTTACAAACAGCATATTGCCTCCCAGTGTACCTTGAAAAAGTTACTTTTCATGGAAATATATTCCAGAACCAACCAGCTGTGCTGGCTAAGGCCTATGCTATCATAGTGCTATGATTGCTCTCCTGAGTTTTACCTCATTCTGAAATGATGTGACAGACTTACAGGAATTCACTGTTACTCCTGGGTTTAAAGGAGGAATTTAAATGCCTGCAAGGGTGTGAGTCACTAGAATTTTACATTCACAATACATATAAAACTCACCATGGTGCAGTGGAGAGTGGCAAGGGATCAATCTGCTGGAGGACACAACTGCAGTATCAGTTTGGTTGTTCCTTCAGAAAATTTTTTCCTATAGTCAAGCACTAGTGATTTGGGAAGTTCTTAATGCCTATGTCATTTTTGGAAGATCAGCTAATTACTATAAAATGCTGAATCAAACCTGTTTTCTTTTGAAAATCCCTTTCCCTAGTCCATTATGTCAGGTGGAGACTCACAGGGACAACAGCCAGTTTCTTATTGTGTGACTAGAGCATTTCTTTGTACCACATAAGGAACTGGGGTATTTTTAGAGCAGGACCCATAATCCTTAACATAGGAAAGCGTAAAGGCTCATTAGGTGGCTCCCTGTGCTGTTTCTTCCTGATTTCAGAGACTGGGCATTTTAACAGCTCATCTGAGCATAAAGCTAAGGCCTATTCCATCCTGGTTCTCTGCTCAGTACTCCTTCTATTATCAGTGGAACAGTCAGAAAAAAAAACTAGAACAGAACCTTTCATCATATATACATTGATACTTTTTAAAAATGCCATTTTTTTCAGCAAAGTCTATGTTACTTGTGGCTGACTGGTTGTCTTCGGTAGTTTTAATGGATTTTCTAAACTCCCTAATTGTTTTGTTTATGACTGACAGAGTATGTAAGGTACTTAATGTATTACAGAAGACAGCATTGAAGGTTATTAATGGATACTGCTGATCCTTGATGCTGCTTAGTAATGTTAATGTCTAAGATAGAAAAAAAGAACATTAATGGAATACTATTGTATTCCTACAACTACTTCATTAGATTTTTAATAGACCCCAAATATAAAAGAATATGCAGCTCTGTACTTGGGAAGAGATATATAAAATATATTCAGAATACCTGATACTATACCATGTGTAACTTTTTTTGTCTATTGCACTGCCTAGGACTTGAAGGTTTTTTTGTTTCTACTTTATTTGAAAAAATATTCCAAAAAGCACTCTTCCTACTAAGAAAGAAACTCAATAAGGAAATATCTTGTTGTGTAAGGTAACAAAACAAACAGAAATGCATTATTGGTTTGTATTTCATTTTAATTATAACTTCTCCTAAATATTGAAATTTTTAAACATTATTTGAAGGGGTTGTAACAGCTACTCGAAGTATGCTTGAGGAGGGGAAACAATTATTAGCATAGTTAATAATGTGTGATATGCTTTGATATGTTCTAGTGGGAAGCTCACTAACAGCTGTATTTATGTATATAAGCATTAAATTATATTGTGTTAGCATTCAATGAAAAATAAAGACTATTTAAACTATAGAAGTAACAAAAAGTCCTCAAACTGACAATAGCACCAAGAGAAAGCAGAGAAGTCAGCATGCCTAATATGTTACAATTAAGAACAGAATATAAGCACACAGCAAGTTTCAAGAGAGTGGAAGTTTCCCTTTTCAAGGAAATCTTTTCCTTTCCATGAAACATGTAATGTGTTTCCCCTCAGTGGGGAACCCTGAAAATCCAGATAATCACCCAGTTCTTGCAAAATACAGTAAGAGGCTTACAAACTTAATGCACTACATCCATGATCCTAATATGTGGATTTTTTTCCCTTTTGACACCTCTCTGCTGCATCAGTCTCAGCCCTGGTGGCACAAAGGGAGTGGTGAGCACTCTGCTGCCCACTGAAAGGGCCAGGGCCCTGCCAGACAGAAGTTAAGCCAGGCTCAGCAGATGGAAAATGCAATCCCAAGCACTCAATTCACTCAGCTGTTAATGCCTCCCCCACTGCCTAGCAGGTTTTCTCTCTGATTTGTTATACATATTGCCAGCAGTTCCCACTACCTTTCATCTGCCTGCAGGCCTTGCCCTCCCCTTCCTGCTGATGTGGAGACCTAAGTGTGGCAGTAAAGCTGTGATTTAGACTCCTATTGATTAGAATGGCTGAATGTGTTCTTGTGGCTGGGAACTCACCGATAAATGCCGAGGTCTTGGGGAGTTCAACTCCTCCAGACCGATCCGCGGTACACTGCCTGACTTACTGCTAATGGCAACTTCTCTTCCTTACTGATGACTCTGAATTCTAATGGCTGGTGTTACAGGCATGTCTCTGTTTATAGTTCGCTTAAACAAAGTGCTCAGAGGCAAACCTAACCCTATTTCTATTCAGGAATTTTCCTGAAATGAACTGGAACTACAAAGACCTCCAGTGTGCTATACAGAAGTGGTGTTGTATTTGTGCTTTGAGACTCTGAATCGCTCCAATTAGTTATGGTAGTGTAATACTTCTGTCTTCAAATTTGTTATAGTAGAAAGCAATTTGCCCCTAAATATGCATATTTATATTCATATAATTGTTTATTTATACTCCAAATAAACGGAAATGGATGACAGCAATAATTATGTTACTGTTCCCAATCTCCCATTCATCAAATCAATTTCTGAATTCTCAAAAGTTGTTTTCAACTCAGCCTTACTTTATTCTTCCTACTGAATTATTTCAATTGAAAAAGGACTTTCTGACCCATTCTCCCTTCCTGTTCGAAGGCCTGGATAGCAACACCAGTATGTTAGCAAGTTGTCAACCTGCCCAGATGGTGAGCATCCAAAAATACTGAAAGAGCTTCAGAATAAACAGGCTGATCTGCTAAGAATACATAGTCCTTCATTAAAAACCATTTATGTGCAAAAGAACTAGAAGTAACAAATATTATACCTATTTTTTTAAAAAGCTAATGGGATAAATAACCAGTGGAATTTCAGACCAGCAGATCCACTTTTCCCTGAAATTCTAAATGAAAATGGAAGTGTAAAATTTCAGGGGAAATTAGGTAACTAAGCAAATGGGACAGGATGACTAGTGAAGTTGAGTCCAGAAAGGCAAAATACTAAACATAGGAAAGAAATGGTCACAAAGTCTAAAATTAACAGTGAAGAAAGTTAACTTGACATTGTTGTGAACACTCAGAAAGATACTGATCTCAATATACAGGAACAGGAAAGAACAAATAATGCTACCACATGTACAGGATAATAGGGAGACTATAACAGTACATGTCATGGCAAATCACTGCTGTTGCCTTATTTGAGATACTGCATGCAGTACTCATGTAGTCATCTCAAAAAACTCTGCAAGGTAATTAAGGACTCAGAAAAATTTATTGAAGGAAGCACTTGACACTATCAAATCCCAAGCCATAAACGAAAATACCTTCCCCCACAAATTAAACTGTGGCATTCACTGTCATAGGCAGTGACATAGGTGACAATAATACGGCATTCAGAAAGTCAAACATGGATAAATTACATAAAAAAAAAAAATTCTATCACTTTAGTACTGAACAAAATTGCTCTTTATCAGGGAAAAGAAGAGTCTTTGCACTTCTGTGAGAAACATCTGGTTGTAACCATTTGGGATGAAAAGCCAAGCAGCTGGATAATGACTGTGCTCCAGTATTGCATTTCTTATTTTCAGTTCCTGAGACACAGTGTTCAGAAATTAACTCAACTTTGTTGCTGAGGTCCACAAAACAAAATATATAAGATTTACATATGCCACAGCCATTCAGAAGCATTTACAATACTGAGAATGTGAACATGGAGAAAATTTGTAAAATACCAGCAACATAATTCCTTGAAATTATGTCAACATTTAAAAAATTTTGGCAAACAATTTGCAAGCACTTGAGAATGTAATTGCACAACTTAGGCTGATTTCAGCTATGTAAGTCATGACAGAAGTAGATTCCCATGGGAAGATCAGAACTCAGCTTTTTATAAGCCTATTATTAAGCTTTGAGTATTAGAGCTGTAGGAATATTAGTAGCAAAGTACCTTATGATTAAGCAGGTGATAGTACTGTCCTGTGAAGGAGTAATTTCTAAACCACAGAAACAGATCAACAATTTTGGAAAAACTAACAAACAAACAAACAATTTCCCTTGTCACAGTTTCCAAATAACTGTGTAATTTGAAACCCTTATCCTGCCCTCATTTTTCCCCCATATCCAATAACATAAAGATACTGCCCATTCAGGAAAATCACCATGCCTATGTTGCTCCAAAGTGTGAAACAAAGAAGAAAAATGATAAATCTGGAACAGAAAATTTAATTGCACATGTGAATAGGTAAATTTTCTGACAGACAGATTACTACTGAAAAGAGAGCATCCTTTTAATGTTTACACTTGAAGGCATTAGCTACATGGATTACAGATTGCAATCACAAATAAAAATCCTCTGCTTCTAAATAATTCATATGCACTGACACAAGTCCAGTCTTAAATCCTATCATTAACTTTTTTTTAGCATTATTTAAGATAACAATGAGTCCTTAAAACTAAACTCACTTCAAGGCTGAGACCAAGAAAAAATATCTGGTACAACAGCTGCTAGAAAAGCTTTGCCTTTTTATACAGGGTTCTGGACTATATCAAACTACAACAGCACTATGCTAATCATATTTTATTAGCTTGAACCAAATTGGAAATGAATGTTTGTTCCAAAATTACAACTCGTTTCAGAATTTCTGTAAAATGATTTTGAGAGCAGTGATGCAACCAGAGGATCTAAGAGTAAGAAAAATGGAAGCTAATTTCTACTGTTTATCAAAAAATCTTATGGGTGTGGTTGTGACTTCATCCAAAAGTTGTATAAATGCAATTAAGCACAATTGCAAAATAATAACTTAAAGAATTATATGAACTGCAAAGTGTACCTGGCAAGACTATTACAAATAAATTATGCCATAGCAATATCACTCCCTTGAACCAGTAAATTGCAAGGGTCCTTCCTTTTGTGAGAATACCTGATAGCTCTCCTTGCTCCTGCACTCAGAGCAGGCACCCAGAAGCTGCCCTTGGAAGAAGAGAATGAGCCCCAGTCATGCCTCAAGAGAAACAATTTCCTTGAGGTACAGCCACAGACCAGAGGCGTTCCCCTCAGTGACAAGGACAGCTCAGCAAGATCTTGAGGGCAGCAGCTTGAGCATGTCAGAACATTCCCGGTTTTGCTGGTATTTCAGAGGGAGTAATCAGCTTGTGTGTGTCATCAAACCCGAGCTCACTTAGCGTCCACTTGCTGGGAGCCAGGAACAGATTGCAGAGGTCAGCACACGCCGCAAAAGCTTGGTCAGCCCATTCCTAGGGGGCTGCCACTCTGGCACTGTTCACAGGATCTGAGCTAGCTGAGGTTACAGGGACATAAAAATAACCATTTGGAGTTAGACCTGAGCGCGTGTGCTCCAGGGTCCTGCCTGCTTGGTGATGCTTATTAGAAAACCCAACAATATGGAATTACAACACTGTGATTTCCCAGTATACCCTCTCAGCCTCCTGCAAGAAAGGAAAAGAAACCCTGCTTCTTTCCTTAAGGAGGTGATCTTGTGGACAGCAAATGCCCAGAATAGGTACATCCCTCATGCAAGGCAGCAGCAGGGTTTTTGCTCTAATGAGGAATGCTCTTCTGCATTGCGGCTCCTGGAGGTAATGAAGGAGCACTGACTCAATTAAAAAATCATGAAAAAAAAAAAGACCCCACTTATGTCTGTGACTCTGACAAAACAAAAGGGCTTTCAAATCTGTATTGCAAGGTTTTCTTTCCTTAACAAAAGCCGGAGCTGCATTTTAGATCACTCCCCTTTGAACATACTGGTACAAGAAAACTGACAGGAGTGAGCTTGTTGGAATAAGGTGAGAGGTGCACAGGCTGAATGATGTTGGTGTTTCATATGTTTTTCACAAGTCTATATATACATACCAACATAAATATGCTTTATATAATAATGTAACAATAGAATAAATCATTCAGATATATAAAAATATATAAATGTGTTATAGAGTCCCAATGCACTAGTACTGAACCGTCACCTGTGACAAGGTTATTTACATTTTATGTAATTTTTGTTCAGGAGAAAAGTAGAAGCTAATGAAGAATAATCTCCTTCAAGTAAGGCATATAAACAATTGCTTAATAATTCATAGGAGTTGCTAGTAAGGAAGCATCCCCCTTCTTGCCCTGCAGAGCAGCCCCAGGCAGATAGCTTACAGAATAGGAAACATACTGTGTAAGTGCCAAGAAATGCAGCTGATTGAAATAGTTCTCTCCCTTTCCACGAAGAGAAACTATACATTCAGTCATTTCTACTGCTGTAAAAAGTCAGTTAAAGTGACAGTGACAAAATATAATTGAACAAATTATCTTCCTCTCAAAGTCAAAAAAGGGCATTATAGAACAGAACAAAAGAAGCAAAAATGGCAACTGTGAGCAATTTCCACTTTCCTTCACTCCTCCTAGGGAGCTCTGACCCTCAATGGCACTCAAGCTCTACTTCTGTTTTCTGATTTTTGTACTGTACTGCCAGAAATCTCTGGAAAGTCACCACCACAAACTTTAGGATTACATAATATTTTATATCTCCTTTGTTTTTTTCTCTCCATGGTGCTTCGTGCTATGAACAAGAAAGAAATACTCCCCCTTGTCTGCTCCTAATTCTCTAACTGAGTAACTTAAAAGGAGTATGTATTTTATGATTGCATCATTTCTACTCAAGCAGGTTGCAGAATGGTAACTGATAACCTTCTGCCTATTCCTGTTTTTTCTATCTGTGTTTCAAAGACTATCTGCCCTTCCCTCTTTCAAGCCCTTTGGCTTTAGTAGCTGTGTGGAACAAGTTTTATAGTAATTTCAGTTATACATAGTGGCAACTAAATAACAGGAAAAATTATTTCCAAGATTTCCAAGAACCTCTCCAAGAGACAGGTAGAAAAAAAGAAGAGTTACCAAAGAAGAGCTACCAAAATTCCCAAATATGGGTTGTTTTTTTTGAAAGATCCAGAAATTGGGATAGATTTGGGAAAGAATTTTAAATGAAAAATATGTTTGGGACTTAATATTGTTGAAACTCCAAATTTAGATATTTCAAAATGAAGCACTGTATTTTGGAAAGATCTAAATTTAAGAAACCACTGGGAGGAGATGCTTACCAGAAGAAGCACCTACCCAAGGCAGTGCATGCATAAATTCTAGCATGCTCATTTCTTCTTTTTCATAATCATATGCCATCATTTTTTGATTTATTTTTCTGGATTCCTTTTAAAGTTTCTTGTATTTTTCTTCTTTTTTTCCACTGTGCATCACTGACTGATCTTAATCTTTATGAGTAACAACTTATTCAAAGGGAACCGATCTTTACTCAGTTTTATGGCTAATCTGATAACTCATAACTAAAAATAGTACTGACACATCAGAAAGTGCAGTGAGGCAAAGGGAACATGCCAAGATTGCACTCACTGCATAAATGGCTCCAATAAACAACTGGAATTGTAAGAATTCCTGTCCTGCAAGTTTTTTATGTATAGTGAGTACTCAGATACCTCCAACCCACCAAATGAGACAATATGCCTGAATAAAACCCCACCCACAATTCTTTTGCCAGAAAGGAGACTTTTCTAAATTCAGACTTTCACACTGGTTGCATTGCCAAGTTTATATTAAAAATATAGATTCTCCTAAAGAAGTAGAAATAATAACCTTGTACATGTTTTATCAAGCACTGCCAGTTTGAAACATTAGGAATTCTGTTCATTACCTGCGCTGTATCACTGCATAAACTAAGAACATACCTGACATGGAGGACTTACACCTGAGAGAGAGGCACACAGGCTGTGTAAATACACATTTATTGTTACAAACTCCTTTCACTGAGAATAGCATGATATACTTGTAACAATCTATAAAACTTCACTGCAGTACAACAGCTAGTGCTGCTGCTTCCTCAGAGTAGCAGGCCAAGGCCTGAATGCCACCCATCACCACAGTGCTTACAAAACTTATTACAGTTTTGGCCTGTGGCAAATACAAATGATCCACAAAACCAGTGCACTGCTGTTCGTTTTCTTTTCCAACAGTGAGTTCTTTCCCAAGAGTGAGTGAACTACAGTTCACTCTCTTGGTTTGCATAGATGTTTGTTTTCTTTGGTGGAAATAAAATAATAGAAAAAGGAAGAATCATACAGATTTTTCATTAGGTGAGTAAAAGAAAATATGTTTTTGTCCAAGATGTATTGGAATAACAGCCTTTTCCATGTGCTTAAAGAGAATTTAAAAATTGCATAAATTTTTAAAGATCACCATCTAAATTTGCATAAGCTCTGCAGACATTCATGTGAAATACAAGAATGAAAACACTGTGGTCTTCAGAGTACGTAGAAATTATTTTTAATTTATCCTTCCAGGAATACTAGCTACAGAGACTTGACTGCTTAGCAAGCAGTGCAGTTAAGCCATCTGAGTACAGAAGCATGACCTTTATGTGACCAAAGTCAGTTAAGCATTTAATACTGGATTGAAAGCACCCTAACAAGTATAGAAGCAGAATTCTAATATTGTCCTGCTTATCCATTATTTTTCAATTCTTCAGAAGTAAAGAAAAGAAATTCTTCCATTCTGGAGACCCCAGAATTTTTTTTACTTCTTACTTCTACTGAATTTACCTATCTCAATACTTTCAGTTTCCTGAAGAGCAACTGCTAGTAGTGCAATCTGGAAAATGCAGTTAAAAAGAGCCTCAGGGTATCTCCCTTATATTGACCATAACTGCAGGATTCCCTATTATTTCAGTGTTCCACCCCATCTCCTGTTTTATAGTACTATTCATTACAACCAGCAGCTCAGGAAGAAGAAAACTGTGATACTTGAAACATACTGTGACACAAGATTAAAATGTTTGTACAACAGTCCTATATATACATGCAGAAGCAATTAGTGGTGATGGCAAAACCTAGGCTCATTCACCATCCACCTTAACAGGGAACCTGAAAAGTACAGGTCACTTCTAACACCTGAGGAGGACATGAAACCCACTAAGACAGACTGGAATTTTGATGGGGAGGCAGGAGCTCATATGGACCACATTTTCACTGTGCTGAAAGACTACAAGCTTTCATTCATCTTAAACATAACTTTTGTTTTAAAGTTTTTTTTTAATGTGTTTGAACACAGGAGCATGTTGCCCTGGGAGGTGGTGCAGTCTCCATCCTTGGAGATATTCAAAATCCCAACAGAGAGAGAATCTTGAACTCTAGCTGACCCCACTTTGAGCAGGGGAGGGTGGAGCAGATGACCTCTCAGGGCACCAGATGTGCCATCAGCCTCAGCTATTCTGATTCCCAAACAGCTCTGGGTTGGACAGAAGTTTGAATGAATGACCAGGACAATGAAACTCCTTGGTGCTGCAATAATCATCTGTTTTATGGCACTCAGGTGCAGAGGTAAATGGTTATTACAACGCACTTAAGAGTTGGATCCATTTCAGAAGCTGAGAAAGTAATTCTTATCTGTTTTTTTGTTAAACCTTTTCAGAAGGAAAGGAAACCATGCAAGTTTGATATTTATTTTGTTACTTCACATTAGTCTGTATTTCTTTGGATGAAATTTTGCTCGACAACTTTAAAAAATTGGTTTTACAGAACTGGCATTTTTACAGAATAAGTGTCATTGATATGGACTACTGTTTTGATTTAAATCTACTACTTTTATAGCTTAAGCAGTACCTAACAGTGCTGACACAGCTATGTTCAGATGAAACTGGGATAGATGTCACCAGGGTGTTCCACGTACCAGGAATCCAGATGCCTTTCCTGCTGGAGCTCTGCAGAGCTCTTAGTGCTGCCCTCAGGAGAGGTGAGTAAGGGCCACCTCAGCCCTCAGTTTATATTATTTAGTTCTCACTAAACCTCCAAGAGCAGCAGTGTTCCAAAAAGCTTATTAGAATACATCAGCAGTGGATAAAAGAAGTTTTGTGATAATGGATAAAGTTCTTATAATCTCTTAGAAAAGTCCCACGGTTGTCCACAAAACTTACTTAATTGCTTTGTCATTTGTGCTTGTTAGTGTTTCTGGAAAGCCACTCTGAGGAGTCAGAAACAGCATTTGCAGGGGGGGAGATGGAAACCAAAGGGTCTCTTATGAGGCACACAGACCAGCGACTCATTACGGGACTTTCAGTACCTGCCAGGCCTGTACCTCAGCCTGCAGGGAAATACTGGATTGTTCCTGGCATTTATAGTGACAAAACCTGTGCCTGAATTCTGGATGACAATATTCTTCCTTTGGAAAGAGCAGCCTCAGAAAGCTCTGTGTGTGGAGAGTGGTGACTGTGCAGGAGCTGGCTCGCTTTCTGCACTTATGGAAACCAAATAAATGCCATTCTAGCTGGTGCTGCAGTTACATTTCAATGATCAAATTGCCCATGCTTACTAAAGCCTTTTCTTATGGAGTTTGCACTCAGCAAAGACATTATAGGTGATGTGCTGGAGAAAGGAACAGCCAGTTCTGGGCACAGTATCACAGAGATGAGACTTAATCTGTACTTGAAAAAGCCGCATTAGACATTGACCTGCACATTTATGCAGGTACTTAATTTTCCAATCTAGGGCAGCATGCCTGCAAATTACATTTGCCTGCTGCTTAGTTTGGGCAGCTGCAACTGCTCTGTTTCCTTGTTCAGGGAAGAGGGTTGTACTTTACAAGGAGAACTTGGAAGCTCTCAAGCTGAGACAAACCTGGCAGTTTGACCAGGAGCAAACAGAACACTTCATGTATCTTGGCATAAACAAACACTGCCCTCAGATGTTCCCTTTCAAAACCAGACACGGAGGGGTACGGAGGGGGTTGTTGCAGTCTCTTTGAAACTCTCAACAGCTCAGCACTTGGCATTTTAAAAAAATTTACTATTATAAAATAAATATATAATCTGCACATTTTAAGAAATAGCCAGAAATTGTAAGAACTCATTAAAATTTATTCTGTGTCTGTGCTGTGGACCATGTTTAGGCTCTGGTTTTGTTCACTGAAGATGAGTTAGCCAGCTGCTTCTGCTGTTACTGACTCCAAAGGCAACTCACCCAGCGACTGTGCAGCCAGCCACAAAAGCTGGGGTGAGTGTGTTCTGCTGCAACCCCAGTGCCCAGGGGATGGGCCAGGTGTTCCCCTGAGACACCTGTGGGATCAGCAGCCTGGGATGGCTGCTGAGAAAGGATCCCCACTGCCCTTCCACCAAAACTCGTCTGGGGAAGGACAGCTCTAACTTTGTGTTGGTGATTCACGGAACAGCGGCCTGTGAAAGCCGCCTTGGAGTGCAGGGAAGCGTAAGTTTCTTCAGAAAGCAGCAGACTGCCAGGTTTATTTGCACCTTTCTCTCTAAATTAAACTCTGATTAATAGATAAGTGCATTAAGAAAAAGTAACTTCTTAATTAAGAGAAATTTGGGAAATTTGGGAAATTTTTCCTCTGGAGAAATTGTATCTCCAGAGGAAAGATTAAAGCTTTCAGTATAGACTTTGTAGAGAGCTATGTTGATAGGAACTGTAACACAAGTTGTTCATAAATACTGCAGCATATATTTAATTATTTTCTTGGTTCATAGCAACAGAAGTTTAGATAATGTAAATATTTAGAGATAATTCTGATTTCAACACAACCTTATTAATTGATTTCTCTTATTTTAATAATTGATATAGCACATCTAATTTTTAGTTAAGAACAATTTGTGAAACAATTCTGGTCATATTAATCAACTGCTGGCTCCAAGATAATGAAATACTTACAGCCTCTGGTGGGTTAGCATGGACTATAAAATGTGCTAAATTAGAGACACCAAAAGCTTGAAATAGCTTTTATGAGGTAGCTTGAGGGAAAACCTAAAATCGTTTGTAGGAAATAGCTTTTATCTACCATTTGGCATTCATTTTGCTAAAGCTGTAGATTACATTTCCCTTTGTTAAGAATAAAGAAATAAACAGGGATTAATTTATGCAGCTAAGAGATTAATGTGAGCATAAATCTTTCCTTTTAATAGAAATTCCTCCCATTTTAATTATTGATAACAGTTCAACTTGCTCAAAAGGGGAAAAAATAGCATTTTAAATTTATTCTGCTTCTTTTACTCTGCACTTTTTTATGGGTGAGGAAAAAGGACTACTCCTGTTTTTCTCTCTACCCTTTCCGATTCCCCTGCCCAAAGGCATCGGCAGCATTGCTTTCTTAGAGAAAATATCCAAGGAAGTGGCTACATTTCTGTACATCACTAACAATCCTGACTGAACTGCCCACCAGGTTCGCATCTCCATTTTCACCCGGAGCAGGCAGCAGCTCTGGCAGGGAGCGATGCGCTGTCCCTGCTCACCCACACAGCAGCACTGACGGGGGCACCGGGGCCATCCCGGCTCTTCACGGGGCGCGGAGCGGGTCCAGGGAGGTCCCAGGGTGACAGCCGGGCCAGGCGAGGCTGCGGCGGCTGCACTGTCTCGGGGCAGTATGTGGGTGCAGTATCTCGGGGCAGTATGTGGGTGCAGTGTCCGGGCGATGGGCCCGGCCAGGCTGAGCTGAGCTGAGGGGTCAATGCCGCGGGCACACACAGCGCTGCTTTCACTTTGGGCGCGCAAATGACGCAACGACGCCCCCAAAATAACTTCGCGTCACCTTTCCCCAGTGTTTTATCTCTTCTGCTCGCAAACAGCCGCGGCCTGCGCGGCCCCCTCCGCTCTCCGGCGGGGTCAGAGCTCCCCCTCCCGAGGCACCACGGCCTCGCTGCTCCCCGGCACCGCTCCCGCTGCCCCCGCCGGGTGTCTCTCCGGTGGACGCCAGGAAGGAAGCGGCGGGGCGCTGCCTCCTGTCCCGGCAGGGGCGCTCCACCGCCGCCCGGCTCGCAGGCAGGTACCGGCCGCGGGAGGGCCGGGCCGCCCGGGCGGTTCCAGGCGGGGCCTGGCGGGGGGTGGCGGAGCCGGGACCCGGTGCAGCCTCCCCCGCGGGTGCTCGGCGCTGCGGGCGGGCGGGGGCAAGGCGGCGGGCGGCGCTGGGCGGCCGCACCGCATGCGCAGGAGGGCAGGTGTCGCCGGCAAGCCGAGGAGCCGCCGGGAGCATCGCGGCAGCTCCGCGTCCTCATGGTGCTGTATCAGGGCGGAGAGGGCGACGCTGCTCCGGCAGCGAGCGGGCAGGAGCCGGAGGTGCCGCCGGGCCGGGAGGACGGGCCGGGTGCGGTGCAGCCATGCCCGGCGCCCGGCGTCGAGGCGGCGGGTGCCGAGGAGCGCCGCGCTTGTAGCTGCTGCTCGGGCATGTCCTGGCCGTTCTGCTGCGAGGCACCTGGTGAGGAGAGAGAGTCGGGCAGGGGGGCAGCGTCGTCCCGGCAGGGCTGCCCGCTCTCGGGGTGACATTGCCGGGCCACGGGGGATGAAGAGGCGGCCCGAGGGCATCGGGCCGTCCGCACGTGGCGGCGGAGCGGGGAGCGGCCTCGGGCGGCTGCAGAGGGCGCCCGGCATCGGTGCCCGCCCCGCCGGCGGCAGGAGCCGCCTCGCCGCTTCCGAGCCGTCCCCGGCGGCGGCAGCTCGCACCTGGTGCCCGCGGGTCACCTGCGAGGGGGTTCGGCCTCGCCCTCGTCCTCCCGTCCTTTTGAGCGGACAGGCCGGCTCGGTGAGGGAATCAGCGGGCCGGCAGCACGTCCTGCTCCGTGCCCCTGTGCCTGTGTGCCGGGCGCGGCTCGGCCGGGTGCCCGGTGCCCCCCGCCCCGGGAGCGGGCACAGCGCCGGCACCGCTCACCCCCAGGGCCGGGCGGCTCTGTCGCCTTTGTGAGAGCCTCGGGAGCGGTTATTCCTCGGGAAAACAGTACTTCCTGTTTTTAAAGTTTTAAAGACTTGACAGGTTTGGATAAATAGAGGTGCCTTCTGCCTGTGTGAACTTCTGACACTATAAATGCATTTGAGAGCGCGCTTTAGTTGGTCCATGTACTTGGGACTGTGACTTCCTGATAAAGCCACAAACGTGTTGGGAAATATGTAACATGTAGGTTTAAAGTGGAGTTGTCTTAAAACATGAATGCCACCTTAAAATAATTTCTGAAGTTATCTGGAGTACTTTTTTAAAAACAATTTCACTGAAAATGTGTTTGTCATTAAAATGACTGTAATTGACTTTCCAGCAGAAAATAGATTTGTTGGTGAGCTGTGGAGAGGCCAGAGTCCTTCATCAGTAAAATTCACATTAGTGTCACTTACAAAGCAAAGTTTGGGGGAGAAAACCCAGTGTTTGAAATCCTGAGAAACTTTGATTAATTAACCAGAAAGAGTACTTCGGTTTTGGGTTGTCTGCCTCAAAATTGTTGACTGAGGTGATGACTGAAGACTATGAATCACCCCTAGATCTTGTCTGCATGACCATGATTAGTTCCAATGCAGGCTGTTGTGCTCCTGGCGCTTAACACAAGTCAAAGAGAGCTCTTCTGCTTTTTATGACTTGAGGAATCTTCTGCCTTTCCTGAAGGTCTAAGACAATCATTTTCTCACTGACTATCTTTCCCAAAGCCAGTACTCTTCTGCCTCTCCTGCTATTCTTGAGATTCTTGTATGTGAGAAGATTTTTTTTCATTGCATGCATTTTGCAAGTGTAAAACTGTTTGCAACAAAGTACAGCATTAAAAACTCAATTAGAATTTACAACTAAAACAGGTCACAGTGGGAGGCATTTACCTATGACTTAAAACAGAAGTGGAAGATTGTTTGAAAGTATTATGTGTGGAGATGGCCAGGAAATAAAACTGGAAAACTAAATCTGTAGCCAGTCAAAAAAAGAGGACTTGGGTACTGCTTGAAATCTTTTGATTTTCAAGCTGCTACATTCTTTGAAACAAGCATGAGTGCTTGACTGTTTTGATGGTGTTAGGCTGGTATTTTGAGGCTTAATATTTTGTGGGGTGGGAATGTTATCTTAATGTAACTTCTCTCTAAAACTTACTTTGAAATAAGTACTCTTCAGAACTGCAATTCTTGTTTTTGGTGGAAGAACTTAGACCATTTTATTTTTAAAAGGAAACAAAACACTTTCCTATTGCGCTAAGTACATACTTTGGCAATTCAAGATGTTGATGGTTTAAATTCTAGTATTACAAGATTCTAAAGATTCTGGTTTTCATAGGCTTGGTCTATTGGGTAGCTTACAGAAATTAGTTCCTTCTGATTTTTGTTTGTTCCTTACAATCCAAAGTTTAGTTCTGGATATAAGATCCTTTCAGTATATTTTGCTTTAATTTGATTGGTTTTCCATTTCAGCGCTTCCTTTATTTAGGTTGGCTTCATTCTGTAATAATCAGAGAAGCTATCATGCCTGAGATAAAAGTTAATAGTTCTGTTTGTGCTGTGTTCATCCATAAGCCAGCCTGGGTTTGGATTTCCCATTTCAGTTATAAGCCAGTCTGATTCCTCTTGTTTCAATATTAGTGACTGTTAATTTTGAAGTTCTGTTATGTGACTGTGTGGATTAAGGCATTACGTAGTTCATGGACACTTTTTAAACACTTTGTTTCATAGCTGGTAGGTGTCCTGGTCCAGTGTTGGTTTGTGGTAGTTTTTATAGTCAGTTTTATGTAAGAGGCTGTTGCTAAACAGAAATATTTCAAGTGGAAGCTGTAACTCTCAGCTGCAATGTGGCAGGATTCCTTGAGAAGTAAACCTTTTGCCTACTTCAGGTTGTGGTTGCTGTTGTAAAGCCTGGGTCCCTAGGACTCCTGCCTGCAGTCTTCCCTTCTAGGCAGTAAGTAAGATGCACTTTCTCAGCCTTGAGTGCTGATCTCAAGGAAGATCAAAATGGTTTGTGACAAGTTTTGTTAATTTAAAAAAAAAAACCTCTCAAAACCATACTTAGTTGCTAAGCAACTCGCAGCAGTACCCAGCTGATGGTGTTTTGGAGGATCCATAAGGCTCACAGGCTGCCACACTAATGTGAGATGAGACACCCTTTTATCAAAGCACTGCCTCTGGGACATGGAGTTCTTGCTCCTATCTTTAGAGGGAGTTGCAGAAGAAAAGGTAGCTCCCAGTGTTTTATGCAGGTAGAGAAAAAAGAAAGAGATAGTGAGGTGACATCCCACTCAAATTTTTCGATGGGCTCTGTTTTCCTTGGTGTTCACCTCTAGGTTCAGTGGAAATACTGTTCCTTTTATGCAACAAAGCAGTAACAAAAAAGGCTGATTTCTTTGGAGATTGCTGCTGCTGACTTCAACACAGTTCACTGTCTCACAGTTCTCCCTCTCCTTGTTTCCCTTTTTTTTTTTTTATTTCAATTAGTGTGGAGAAAATGAGTGGAATGAGGAAGAGTATGTTGTGGAAGAGAGCCTGAGGCAGTGAGGAAACTTGAATAGAAACATGAGACTTGGGAAACTTTCAGGAAGGGGAAGTCTGATAAATAAGCATAAACTAAGGTCTTCATGGAATTATGATAAATACCAGGCCTTTGATGTTCTAACATTAGTTACTTAAATTTATTCTGCTTAAAAATCTGTATTTGATGCCTATTTGAAGAAAATATTTGGATTCTTACAGCGAGATAAAAATGTTATCGGTCTTGGTCAAATTTAGGGTGATTTAGTTGCAAAATAAACATGAGGTATAATAAAAATTAACTTCTGTACAGAGATTTTATATTGTGTATTTGTGAGAAAGGAAATGAACTTTTGCTTAGGAACCTTAGTTAACTAAGCAGCTGATTCCCAAGATAATAGTTTCAGAGTCTGATCATGGACTGTTTCGTAGTCAGTTACATTTGTTGGTTCCTGGGCAGAATTGTGACTAGTCCCTATATAAATCACCCGTACTAGTTGATATCTACAAGAAGTTAAGTCTGCTATCTTGTGTAGAACTGCAGTGTTATGTATCTCTGTACACTGCAGTGTACAGCTGTCTGATCCTTATTAACTGCAGTTTTATCTGTTGCAGGGGCAAAGAAGAAAGCTGCGTGCCCAGGACTTGGTCTGTTTTATACCATACTGTCTGCCTTCCTTTTCTCAGTGGCCTCTTTACTTCTTAAAAAAATAGAAGATGTACATTCAGTGGAAGTGAGTGCATTTCGATGTGTTTTCCAAATGGCATTTGTTCTTCCTGGTTTAATATACTACAAGTAAGTGTAAAAAATGTTTAAATTTCAAGTTATTTCTTAAAACTAGATCTAGAATTGTCACTCAAATATGATTTCAATGCAGTGGTATTTTAGTTTGGACGTCAGTGGCATAACTGCATTATTTTAGATTAGTTGGTTGTTTCTTAATATGATTCAGAAAACTGAAAATCCTTGACTCCCTGAATGGTTAGAGGCTTCTGCTAGGATTATTGTATCAAATGCTTTGATTTCCACAAAGGGGTGATCTTAAAAAAACCAGAAGATACTATTGGGTTATTTTGGAAGTGAAAAATTAATCACTTCCAAGAACAGGTTCTGAACTCTGAATGTGATTGGGGGTCATGATGGAAATAAGCTGGTCTGTGATCAGACAGTTAAGAATATTTGGGTATTAAACTCCTTTGTCTAGAAAGGTGTATACCATACTTAAATATGTTTGGATGTTAGTCATGAAATAAGCAAGGTAGTGACATTAATGTAACATTTCTGTTTTTCAGAACAGGGTTTTTGGGACCAAAAGGTAAAAGAATTTTTCTTTTCTTCCGAGGATTCCTTGGCTCTACTGCAATGGTTCTTCTCTACTACGCATTACAAGTCATGCCACTAGCTGATGCCACTGTTATAACTTTTACCTGTCCTGTTTTTACGTCATTGCTGGCATGGATCTTTCTCAAAGAGAAATACAGCCTTTGGGATGTTCTGTTCACTCTCTTTGCAGTCACTGGAGTGATTCTTATTGCCAGACCACCATTTCTGTTTGGCTCACGTGTTACAGGGATTGAAGGAAGTTACTCAGATCACCTTAAAGGAACTATAGCAGCGATTGCAAGCACGTTATCTGCAGCTTCAACTATTGTTATACTAAGGAAGGTGGGAAAGTCTGTGCATTATTTTTTGTCAATTTGGTATTATGCAGTCATTGGATTAATTGGATGTGTTATAGCATTGTTTGTTTTGAATGAATGGCGTTTACCACATTGTGGTAGAGATAGGGTTTTTCTAATATTAATAGGCTTCTTGGGGTTGGGGGGTCAGATATTTCTCACAAAAGCATTACAGATAGAGAAAGCTGGACCTGTGTCAATAATGAGAACAATGGATGTGGTGTTTGCTTTTATTTTACAAGTTCTTTTTCTCAATCATATACCAACTTGGTGGACTGTGGGTGGTGCCCTTTGTGTAGTAGCCAGTAGTTCCGGAACCGCCCTTCGTAAGTGGAGACACAGTGTGAAAAAAGCTAAAGAGAGGGAAATCTGACAATACAGACACCAATTCACTACAGAAACAAGCAATCTTGAAAGATATATAAATACAATATTTATTTTTATTTATTTATATATCCCATTTACCAAATTGTAGTACCAGATTATATCCAGTAAAATAAGTTGACTTTTTTTTTAACCAAAATCGAATGTTTTAGCAACTGATGAGGTATATACTTTCTTATATTTAGGCGTGCTAATATGGGCAGTAGAAAGATACTTCAAAGATGTTGCTTCCTTTCAGAAGTGTACAATATTTATTTTCCTAAAGTTCCTGACTCTCCACTTAGACTCTGTTTTTCAGAGCAGTGGAAATAAGTCTCCCAGACTTAATAATATTCTGTGCTTGATTACCACAGGGATTGCAGTACAAAAGTTGGAAGAGAATTAAGAGCTGATAATCCTTAAACAACCAGCTTTTATAGAATAGGTGAAACTTGTACTTCTATAAGCTTTCTAATTATTATTTTGCACAAAGAGATGCCAAATGTGGATTTAATTTGGATTCTAAAAAAACAAAAGCGATTTCATTTTTCCAAGTAACATAAAGAGAAAATTAACTTGGGAAAATTACCTATCAGCTTTGCTTTTTTAAAAAAAGTATTTTAAGTGTTTGCACTTACTTCACAGACATAGTGAAATAACCTAATCACCTATTTTTTTCACAAGTGATTTTCCCTGTAAACATGTCTTTGGTTGCTGCAGTCTCAGTGATGAGAGACAGCAGTTAATTCTATACCACACATAAATTAGCCCTTTCTTCTGGTAGGGACTGCTGCGCTGTAGCTGCACTTTTCTTTATTCTATGCAAAAGATTATATATTTTAGGTATTTAATATAGGTTATATTTAATGCTGCTTATGACTCTTTTCAGATCCTTCTATACAAAAGTTCTTTATGAGACCAAGTTTGAGTCTCCTTTGCCTTCATAAACTTAGAAGGATTGACATTAAAGCTTTTGCCTGTTTCCTAAGAATGTACAAGAGTGCAGTGTAATTGCAGTTTCACAGAAAATGCAGGTTGGCCAAGGTCATACAGAGATTCTACAGAAGAGATTTGAGGAAAGCTTGGTGGAAGGGTGACACTATGCATACAAATCACATTCAGGCATCCACACTGCATCAGACAGTCGTAGTGGGCAACTTCAGTCCCACTTCTCATGCTGGCCCTTTTGAGTCTGCATTTATCACTTGTCTTGCACATCTTCTCATTTTTGTAGGCTTTAGTTTGAATGCAACAAATACTAAAGAAAAATAGTTTTGTTACTGATCTTGGTGTCTTTCACATTTCAGGAGGACTAAGTGTTTAGTATTAGGAAGTGGAATTTTCCCAGGTTGAAACTTTTGGGTCTTGTCTCAGTAAAGTTTAAAGAGAATTTTTATTGGAATCTTTATTTGGTCCTTTGTATCTTGAGGAGGTTTTCAGTTACTTAGTCTAATGTTTTTCTAAAGAGAATGCTGTCTTCTATACATTTGATAGATGTTTTTTTCTAAATCACTAAATGTGGTGGACTTTTTTTTGATTTATAGATGTCTGGTCACATGTCTTTTCCTTTGCCAGTTAGCATTGCATCCTGTCAGGGCATATCCAGGGACTTCAATCCCAAAGGCATCGAATGCAAATAGTACTTTAGGGTCAAAGTATCATAATATACTGAGTCAGAAAGGGCCTGTCAGAATTATTGAGTCCAACTCCTGGCCCTGCACAGGACACCCAAAGGGTCACACCACGTGCCTGAGAGCATTGTCCAAATGTTCCTTGAATCAGATAGGCTTGGTGCTGTGACTGCTTCCCTGGGGACCTTGTTCCAGTCCCCAGATATCCTCTGGATGAAGAACCTCTTCCTAATATCCAGCTTAAACCTCCCCTGACTCAGCTTCAGGGCCTTTACTTGAGTTCTGTCACTGACTACAGGGAAAAGAGATCAGCACCTGCCCCTCCACTTCCCCTTATGAGGATGCTGAAGACCTCAGTGAGGTGTCCTCTCATTCTCTTCTTCTCCAGGGTGAACAGACCAAGTGACCTTAGCAACTCCTCATAAATCTTCCCCTGCAGACCCTTCACCATCTTCATGGCCCTACATTAAGCTCTCTAATAGCTTAATGTTGTTTTACCTTATGGCACCTAAAACTGCCCCCAGCACTCAGTGCAAGATGCAGTGCAGAGCAGAGTGGGACAGTCCCCTCCCTCACCCAGCTGTGCCCGGTGCCGTGCCCCGTGCTGTGCCCGGTGCCCCCCGGAACACGCTTGGCCCTCGCGGCTGCCAGGGCACTGCTGACTCTTACTCACTCACCTTGCCATCCGCCAGGCCTCCAAGATCCCTTTCTGTGGTGCTGCTCTCCAGCCTCTCATTCCCCAGTCTGTCTGTTGTCCACCCCAGGTGCAGAATCTGTCACTTGACCTTGTTAAACTTTGTATGTTTGGTGGTTGCCCAGCCCTCTAATTTATCAAGGTATCTGCAGGGCCTCCCTGCATTTGGGGGAGTCAACAGCCTCTCCCAGTTTAGTGTCATTGATATTCCCTGATATTCCTTGGAGTCCTGCATCCAAGTCATTAATGAAGATGTTGAAGAGAACTGGGCTGTGTCTGGAGCCCATTAGAGACTGGACCCCTGATGTCGCCCCATTCTCTGTAACTCTCTGTGCCTGACCCGTGAGCCAGTTGCTCACCCATTGTGTAACACAGTTATCCAGCTGTGTGCTGGACATTTTGTCCAGAAGGATGCTGTGACAGTATCAAAAGCCCTGCTGAAATCCAGAAAGATATGTGTACTGGCTTTCCTAGATTGACTAGGAGGTTTGACAATCAAGACTTGCATTCATGAAGCCGTGCTGGCTGGGACCAATGATTTTGTCCTCCAGGTGTTTTTCATTACCTCACAGAAAAACCTTTATCTACGTATCTGGATATGAGGAGCTGTCTTTGTCCAAGTTTCTGTAGGTAAAACCTGCACCCTGAATCTGAATGTTTTTATGGATATGAGGAGATTCCATTTGAGTAGTAGAACTGGTTCCTGCTTACAGCTGTCTGTTCTCTGCTTTTCCTGAGCACTGAAGCTCAGCTACTGCTGACAAGGTCAGGAAACTGCTTTATTATCTCTTAAAAGCCTCACATAATAATAAAATTCCAGTTTGGCACCCTTTTTGCTTAATACTTGAAACTGAACTGGGATTGTTTTTCTGCTGCTTAACCATCACTGCCATTGAGAGCAGCTTTCAGGGGAGGGAAAGAAAACAGACTGCATTTTTTACTGCTTCACTTCATGTGTAATATGCATGTGTTTGAATTGCCACTTATAAAGGTGTGGTTCCAAAGCTGTTCAGATTGATGAAAACTTGGATTGTCAGCTAGCCCTGCTCTCTCCTCTTGGCTCAATGCCTATGTGGTTATGTGATGAGCTACTCCTGGGAGCTGATCCAGTACATATCTTCTTAGTAAGGGTGTTGGAGAGGGCAAAACTGGAGTAGCCTAAACTTGATGACAGTATAAAAACTTCAGGAAGTAGAATTCAGTAGTAGTTTAAATTACATTATATGAATGCTGCTTTGTCAGTACAGAATAAAAATTATGTGGAAGCTTACATTAAAAAATATCTTTAATCCGTGTGATTTCAGTCAATCTTGTTTACACTTACTAGAGAAAACAGGTTACTGAAGAAAGGATTGTTTTCTTGTCCTTAACACATAAGTAAATGTAGAAAATATGCTACATGAGCAGAAGTCAACATCTAGGTATAGTGGTTTGTAGTTTTTGTCTCAAGTTCTAGCAGAAACTCCTTCAATCTATTTCTTGTGCCAAAACCCCCAGATGATTGGTTTTTTTCTTTGTTCAAACATACAGGGTTTCCTTATGGCTTCATCTGCTTATTTCCTCTTGCTGTTCTTAAACCTTGCTAAATATTTAAGTTGTTAAGATAATAATCTAAACCAGATCCTGTGTTGGCAGATGTATGTTTTGGAACATTGTTTGGATTTTGATCGATCTTTTAGGGAACTGTTTAACTGGAATGAGAATGAAGGACTTGACCAGGGCTTCTCTGTCCATAAAGCATGACAAGGTAGTTTCTGTAATTGGCTTTTCTAGATGATGTTGGGAATTAAAGACATTTAAGCTTTAAGTTCTTCAACCACCTCAATTTTAAAATTTTTCTTCCTCTCAAATATAGGCAGAAAGCCTAAATATTAGTTGCAAGCCTTAAAGATAATGAAACTACAGAAGTGTGGATACAATGAAATGCTGGGGTTTTTCAATTGAAAATATTTCTTAAAATTTCTGTTGGGATGGTAAAACTTTTCTTCAAAAAATAACAGTTTGAGAATCTGAAATGAAACTGGCTGAGTCTTGATTCTTTTAGATTTTGATCTTCTTTAGCTTTTTAATACAACAAGTTTCTCAGGGTCAAAAGTTATTTTTCTGAGCTTTGAGTCAGAAATATATTGATGTTCATTGTCTGTAGTGTCCTGCTGTGATCTTTACTTTATAAATATGCTATTCTAATAGCAACTCCTTCCTAGGTAATATGATGAAATATTGTTGGATTGCAATTGCTTTGTTATAATGTTAAGTTTCTCTTGAATTTCAACATATTCATTCAATGTTCTGATTTCAGTAGATTCTGAATAGAGGGAGTAATAATTAATTACTGGTTATTTTGCACAGAAACATAGGGATAAAAAGATTTAATTGTCACTGATGCATCATAAGTTTGGTTCATATGTTCTTTACTATGCAAGACACTGTAATTGCTGGTGGTGAGACTTTGTAGCCTTAATGCCTTAGGTACCTAACTCTTCTATAGAAAGCTGATGGCTTTGTACTGTCACTGTGCAGCAGCCAATTTCTTTCAGGTTCAGTTGGTTGTTCAAAGTATGCTCTAAAAGCCCTTTAAATAAGGGCTTTTAAATAAGTCTATGCCAATAATTTGACAAGCTCATTGTAGTAGACAAGAGTGATCTATATAATTAAAATGGATTTCTATCTAACACTAGGCATGAAATAACCTCAACTTAACAGCATTGCTGATATTACTAGTTAAATGTGTAATTTTTATTCTGAAAACAGATTCCCAATTCCAAAAAGTGGTCCAAGATGATGCTTCTCAGAATTAGTAATAACAAAATGGATTGCACTTCCCTTGATCATAATTTAAAAAATTAACAACTACTCCCATGGTATTTTCTCTTCCTTGAGCTTTTGTTTTAAGAGCTGTCTGATGGAGGGTTTATTTCTGGGGAGGCAGCCTCTTTTGAAGTTATTTCCTTGCTAACTAGCAGTAGTTACCCAGGAAGAGTTTGTTTTAGTTCTCTAACCTTGATTACCATGGCAGGCTCATCTGTGGCATCAGCCCCACCAGGGTAATAAAAACATTGTCCGTGTCCCTGCATGGATTCAGTGTTGGCAGTGCTGATCTCTGACTTCAGCAGGACACTGCAGCTACCAGCAGAATGTTTTTGGGGTCATAACTGCCTGTACATCCAAAGAAAAGTTTTGGCTTTATGTTCCTGCACTTGCAGGTGACTTCGGGGGGGGAACACACATAGAGTTCTATGGTGATAACTTCTGTATATCAGAATAAGTAATTTCCTATGTTATGTGAATTACTGTTTGACAAAAAGGGGGTAAAATACTCTCAGCATTAATGTAAGGATTTTTGCTATGTTCTATATATTGTCAAATATATGTTGAATTATATGTTTTGTAGAAGTTAATGGCTTTGTTATGTAGTAGTATATTTTTATAGACAATTCTTATATATTGAAATGTTAAGATTATTTTCATAAGAGATTTATATTCCTTATTGCTAATAAAATGATTCTGAAGAATTAATCTCTGGTTTTTCATTGATTAGTGGAATATAACTGAATGCATTAATTGTAAAACTTAATGAAATAACTGTTAATCAAACAGTCCCCAGTAAACATGAACATAGGCCTCAAATTCTGCTAATACTGTCATGCTGCATCACTTTTTATGCCTTGCAACAAGCTAGTGACAAAAGGAAGCTTCATCAACTTCCATCCATTAATTTCTTTACTGGAAACACTGTAGCATTGACAGATCAGTAAAGTTACATTTTCCTGTGTCGAACTGGCAGTCTGTTTCTGTGGATTTTTTTGTTCTGTTTTATTACTATACATCATGATTGGCATTCAACTTTTGTCCCACATGTCACAAGGTGATACTTAATTCACCCTTATGCTTCCCATTATCTAGTGTGTTAATAATTAATTTTTCACCAAAGAGGAAAAAAAAATCACATTTCTTAAGTATTACAGAAAGATTGCTAATTTTTATTGTCCTTACAGCAGTGCTGCTTCCTACAGTGTTGTCAGTTCTTGTAAGAGCAGAAGATATCAGAAATGAACTTGTCAAGCTTGCACTTAAGAGCTTTGAAAGGAGGTGAGAGATGTTTTTTTCTGGGTGTAACTTAGAGAGGGGAAAATAGAGGAGAGACTGTGAGTTCCATCGTGGGGAGTTACTGGCAGCATCCTCTTCACTTTGTATACTCAAAAATTAACTCATTGTAGGACAACTTGTCACTGTTTGTTTCACATGCTTTGAAGTAAAGGAAAAGCAAGGCACTTTGCAGAGATCTAACTCTGCCAGGCATAGGCAAGGGAAGATTATTTGTGAAAGAAACTTTGCCCCTTTTTCTTGGCAGTTCTGTGTGTTCTTTGGAATAGCTAATCTAAAAGAAATTTAAGCTTTGAGGGAAGGGGGAGGGAAAAGAGCTTTTTTGATGACTATTAAAATTTTTAATTTAGAAATTATTAGTGACATAGCCTAAGAGACAAAGGCTATTACTAGATGATAAAACTCTTGAAACAAAATTACACAATTATGCTGTTCACACACACATAAAAAAAAAAAAACCCAAAACCAGACAAAAAACCAACAAAAACCAACAAAACAAACAAACAAAAAAACCCTCAAGTAAAAGAGATCAAAGGATTTAAAATTAAAGAGTATTCCCATTACTGGAAAGCAAACTTCACTCAAATTGCAAAATATTTACATGCCCTGTACTTTATTGATTTGATACAGTGTTCTTACAGTCCTGAGCACAGGAAGTAGTGCATGAGATTAAATATGCAGATGAACTCTTCAAATACATTTCAGTTGATTGTTCTTCAATTGACTTTTATGGAACTCTATTTTCTGACCATACTGAATATTTCATACATTACCCTGTTCAAGAGCAGTGAGTTCCAGAAAGGATGAAAAACTGATTTGTCAGCTGAGTTTATACTCTGAGCAAAGGGAAAAAGATTTGAGTTCTTGCAATGCTGGAATGAAGTGTTTTTGGGGTTCCTATGAAAGAAGTGGAAAGAAAATTTGTGTTTCCTGGCTAGCAAAGTTCATTTTCCCTCTGTAGTGTGGCTGTTCTGTCGGCAGGTGGGGCTGTATTTCTTAATTTATTTCTTAGGGTGTAAGATTAAATCCTCTTAAAAATCCAAATCCACACATCTAGACATTAAAAGTTTTAGTACAATGATGTACTCAGTTTAAATATGAAATTTAAGTGGAATTCAAAAGGCTGTTGAAGCATTTTATTGACTACACAGAATACTGCTCAGCAGACCCTTGAATAATTTCTTTAACTCTTTTCTCTGATGTTTTAAACTGTATCCTGCACCTCCCCCAGAGTAAAAGATTCTAGATGGTGCTGGACGACTTTGGCAAGGCTCTGTCTAAAGTTCTAGGGAGCAAGGAGAGAGGGTCTGCTCCATTCATGTGAGCATCACTGGTTGTCAGGGGTCCTGTAGTGAGATTGGACTTCTTGCCAGTAATGATGGTACTGGATATGATGTAGTCTATATATGTAGCAGATGTCCTAAACATTCTTATTATTATTAAATAAAAAACAATTAAAAGGGAGGAATAGCAAGTACATTCTTACTGCTAAATTCTTTGTGGTGGCCTAGGATGAATTTAGGCTACTGGTTTTAAGGTTGCACAGAAACAGCACATATGCTGTCTGAGCAGTTGACCTTGGTGCTCTCTGTTTTTCTCCTGTTTGGCTGGGGAATTTAAAAAGTATTTCTGTTCCACTCTTAATTTTTATTTTGGGGTTGGGGTGAGACCCATGCATAGTTCTTGAGCAGGTTCTTGGTGCAGGTGCTGAGGCAGGGAGGCCTTTTACATCATCTAGCACCTCATCCCCAGGCCCTACTGCCAAATATTTCCAGTGCTTGGGTTTCTCAGTAACTGTTGTTCTGGTTTCCCAGTAACTGTTCTGGTGCACAGCACAGGGCTGTGGACAGGAGCAGGTGTGCTGGAAGAGCCTCTTGAGCAGAGCAGCTGATTAAATAAGGAAGTTGTGCGGCCTTTGGAGCATGGATGCACCATACTGTGCCTGAAGCCTGCTAGAGTTGGGAAAGCTGGTACCAACTTAAATTAAGGCAGAGAAATATTAGAAAGGGAGGAGGTGACATGGCTAAGCACTACAGTGAGCTAGAAAAAATACTTGTCAACATGTTTTCCATTAGAAGTTTGGCTGGAGTATATTTTGCTGGTGTTAACTGGCACTGTTAGGTGTTGTTCTACTTCATAGGAAGTACTGGACAGTTTTTGGGAAGCTGAGTAATGTTAAAGAAGAGAAAAACCTTTTTAATACTATTTGGAAAGGCTACGTGGCAAACCCATTTTATTTTATAAAAATACAGTGCACTGTGAATCAGATATTAATATTTACTTTCTTGTTTTCCCATTAGTACTTTATTACTTCAAGCAAATATTCCTTTATATTACCATAAAATTGTTCAGTCACTAAGAAGTTTTCATCAGGAAATGAAGGAAAAAGCTGTTTGCTTTTGAAAAGTAAACCTGATTTTTTTTTTCACTTTGCCAGAATTATTTCATGTCAATCCATGCCTTGTAAAAGATGTGTGTTGAATTTCTTCATTAAACATCATCTTTATGTAATATGAATAAGACCCTATGTTCTGCTATTTGTAGTAATGTATGTAGGGAGTCCATATGAAAACACTTAGCTGATGTTCTTTATTCTTGCCATGTGATATTTTTTCATTATTAAAAATGGAGAGTGATAATAAAATACTACAATCTGAAATCTCGCATGAGAGGACTGCAGGACAGCCTTTTCTTCCCCAGAAGCCTCGTTTGCTTATATGATTTATCTCCTTTTTCTGCTTTACCTGCCAGAACCATGTAACTGTGTTTCCTTTGCAATTTCTTACTTCTTAATTTGCACAAAAGGTGGCTAATTTGAATTTCTGATGTTACCAGCACAGTTATGTGGTTTTTTTAAGGAAGGAAGGAAGGCACAAAATACACACATACACATATATTAAGACAAGCTAGAAACTTTTTATAGACTACCCATATTTTTTGCATCAACAAGACTTGTAAATTTCAATTACAATGTCTGTCATAAATCATCTTGGCTCAGCTTTACAGAACAGCCTCTTGTGTCTCCTGTTCTCTTAGGAGGGGGAAGGAAGGGGGAGAAAAGGGAAAGGAAAAGTCTGGGGGAAAATCTTTGTTCTCTCACTGGCAAGTTCTCAGTAGCAAAGCTGTCCCACTGAAGCCTGACTGTGTGATTGGGTACAGATTTAAGGAAGAGAAGGAACAGTTTGTTCTCTGCTGATTATATAAGAATACCCTTGACAGCATGTTGCTTGCTTCAGATTACAGCCTGTATCCCATGATTAGCATGGAAAAAAATAGGAAAACTAGAGTGATACCCACATTTCTATTTCTTTACTATGCCTTTTTTTAATCCTGGAAACTTTGGGCTTAAGATGATGGACACTATTTTAGCCCGTAGCTCTCTAAATCTCAGTTTTGATCAATAAACTTAAATACTGTTTTCCTCAAGAAAAATATATTTTCCAGTTTGATTCTGACTTTTAAAATTTTTTGGAGGATTCTGGTCTTTCCAAATTCTCTGATGCCCACAGATATTTTTGTAGCATGTTTTTCTAATTTGCCTTTTGTCTTCTTGGATATTTAGAACTTCATTTCAGGATTGAAAGCATTTTTGCAGTCTTCAAAGATCTTTTTTTGTGACAAGACAGATTTCCTCTTTCATATGCAGAGTTGGAAATATGTTCCAGGTAGATAATGAACAAGCATTATTAACATTTCATTTCTCCTATTTAAATGTTTTTAAAGCATTAGGAACTTCTAGACAGAAGCAGGAAGGGTTACATTGCACTTTTTAAAACTGCAGTCTAGATGTCTTTCTCTGGAGCTTAATGGATGTGTTTAGGGCCCCAAATTTTTATATAGATCATTACATGCTCACATACAATTTGCTGTAAAGAACAGCAGCTACTTGGAGTTGTCCTCACACTGTCATCTCTCAGAGGTGGAATCAATGGGATTATTATGGTTGTACTCTCAGGGAACTGGCATTGGGTGTGCAGTGAGGGTGCTCAGAAAAGGGAATACAGCCCTACAGATCAGTCAGGGCTGCAAAACTCTAATCCTGCATATGGCGAAGATTCATGTGGTTTGAGATCATCTTCTGCTCCCTCTCCTCTCAAATGCTGCCATGGATGGACTGTTCACTGGAAAGCCAACCACATTTACAATACACTGGCAACTGAGAAACCTGAAACCAGCAAATATCAACACTGTACTGTCTTCAGAAATCCTAGAAATTTGTTTTGGATAAATATTTTATGAAGATGTTTCCATACTAGTCCCATTCAGAAACAATTAGGTTCTTTAGCAGCAGTCTTGCTGTCACACTCTCCTTGGTAACTTTTCTGCAGATGATTGTAGGTCATTGCTTTGGAATCTGGTGGTGCTTATGTATAGTTTTATTATTTACTCTTTTCCTTTAAGTGTCAATTTTGTTTTTATGACTTCCATGATAACTTCAGATGTACTTTTATTGGTATGTTACTACACTTAGAAGAATTTTTGACTCGGTTGTCTGGGATTTTCAGTATTAAATGCCTCATAACCACATGTATTTATCTTCTTAACCTTAGCTTATATATGACTCCAAGTTGTAATTAGTGACTCCATGTTAAACTGCACCAACTTGTATATAAAACACAGCATATGGATATCTTGATGAAAGGAAATTGGGAGATGCTGCTTTTATAAACCTGAAAGCTGCAGAGCAGATGTGGAAGGAATTACTGCAAAGAATCTCAACTGGCATATAAAACAGAAGCTGAAGTTTATTTTGGTTTTATTATAAAAGAAAAAGCATTTTACTAAAGCTCTGTTGTATTTAGGTTACATAAAATTGTGTTGTTCAGGACTAGCTGTGAAACTATGTGCACTGATGTGACAATGGAACAAAGCAATTTTTTGTCCTTTAAATATTTAGTACTAGAACTTTACAAGTGGATTGTAAAATACGTATTTTTAGAATATACAGTAAATTTAATAATGTTCCTTTTTGGAGGAGAAGACTGTAATAGATATTGTAAAGTTAATATCTTTTTTTAATTTCATGAGCAAAGAGCAAAATAGTGATTACCCTTTTTGCAGTCTGATTGTCTGGCTTCTTCTGCGGAAAGTCCTGGTCATAAATGCTCATTTCTGAAGAACTATTAACCACAAGCATTCTCATGCTCTCATATTTTCAACACCTAATCAGTGAGCCAGACTTTGTAGAAAACACTAGATTATTGTTTACTTACCTATTATAGATTTCAGAAAAGCATTGATGTGCTTACCAGGCAAGTCTTGTAATTTTATGCAAGAAAGAACACACTTTATAATTATAAAGGTATTAAGGATTTTACTGTGTATTTGAGGAACTTTAAGACTATATGAAGAAAGTAATAAAGCAGGCTTCTCAATACATCTTCAACATGACCGTATAATCTGATGTGGAGTGAAAGTGCTAGTTACTTGCCACTTTAAAATTACTAACATTTATGTCTATTTTTGACTCCCAAATTCTCATAGATTAGTCAATTAATAGCTATATATTTTCTGTCTTCTGTTTTGTTTTTTTTTTTTAGGGAGAATTAGCAGAAAATTATGGTATAGTACTCAATTTTATAAAAATTTATGAACTTTATTCAATTACTAGTATTAATACTTTGACTTCCATTATCCTGAAATGTAATATGAAATAAACAAGAGTTATCACTGCAAAGTTTTGAGGACCTGTATTTTAATGTAGTCTCTAACTTTAAAAACCATCATAAAATAATGGCATACTAAAAACATAGCTAGGTTATACAAAGGGAATACAGTTAAGGCATAAAAGGCTTTTTTTTGATCTACATCAGGAGCTACTTCATTGAAATATGAAATTTCTCAGACTAAAACTTGTGTAGCCCAAAAATGATAATGCAGTTGATCCATATTTACAATTTATTATCCTTAGCAGAAATGGTCTCTCCTAGAGATATTTGAAAAAAGTGTGTGAACTTTTTTCAAGTTTACTATGAAACCTTTTGTAGCTCTTCCAAAGACTAACTAAAGACTTTATTAATGATTTGAAAGTCAAACAGCCGATGTCAATTCCAAAGATCATTGTTTCAGCTTTTTTTAACTGTTATTTTTAAAAATTAGCTACATTTTTTTTTTCCTAACTGAAATGTCAGAAAGTCTTTAAGCAAGTGCAGTAGACTTTCAGAATTGCCTCCATGACTGCTGATGGTTATAATAGTCAGGCAAAACTGACCTCACATCACATAAAGTAACATTAAGTTTGGAATATAGTTACAAAGCTTCTGGAACATTTGTAGAATAGCAGACTTTGTAAGAAACCTTCAATCCAGAGTTAATAATGTAAAAACAGTTTCTGAAATTCAAGTAGTTTGTGTTATTTATTATGTATTTATTTATTTATCTATTATTTTGAATCAGTATAGAAGTCGTACTGGTTGGGGTTATTTATTTAGCAATCACAAACAGCTTTAAAATAGGTCTGTTAGTAAAAAAATTGTCTTAAGTGAAACTGCCTTTGTGTAAGAACTGTTTTCATGGGGCAGAGTCCCTTTATGACTGAAGCAGGGTTGTGCTTTACAGAGTTGAGATGCCCTGACAGAGCAGTCACCACTCTGCCTCTGTGGGCTGCACTTCTGTAGAATGATAATTGGTTTCTTGGAAGCAAGGAATTAATTGCAGATAAAGCCTGTGTGTTTCTTCACAAGAAAACTGCCTATCCATTAGTAAATCAATGAAAATTTTGCTGTGCAGAAACCAGAGTGCAGTTAGGAAAACATTCTCTTTCCTTACTTTCATGTGTTTCTAATTTTCTTTTAGAATTTCTGTTTGCATTTGTGCAAATGTGCGTGCTTTTCTTTAGTCCTAGCTGAAGGGTGAGTTTTGGAGCAAAGCCCAAGGAAAAACCTTTTGGCTATTTTTTTTTAAATTAAAAGCATATTTTAAGTGTTTTATGTAATTTGTTAAATAAATTGTTTGAAAATATTGCTATATAATACCACAATTAAAAACAAAATATTCCTTTATACACTATACTGCAGAGTTTAGGCAAGTGATTCATAGTTCAGACTGAGAGCACAAAAAAGCCAGGTATTCTGGAGTACTGATGCTACCACTGTACTTTTTTTTTCTGGTGGGAAAATTGCCCAAGTAAACTCACATTGCTTTAGTTTCCCCATCTGTATAATGTGAATAATACTTAACTATCTTACAGGAATGTGTGGAATGTAATATTTATGCATCACTTTGAAGTTCATCTCTAAATCAATTCTGTAACCCAAACTTCAGACTGTATGGTTGGTGGAAGACTGTGAGACACACCAATATTTTCTGGAAGCACTGCATTTTTCTCTACCTATGAATACCGTATTTGTGCTGGATGTGTTGTCTTTAGTTTATCATCAAGCCTGATGGAGCAGTAGGGTATAATGTGATGACTAACAGAGAGTTCTCATGAGAACAGGGTAGACACTGATGTACAGTGAGAGAGAAAACTGAAGCATTCTCATGGCACTCTCTGCTTGGCTGAGAATGTTAAAAAGAAACCTTGACCCGTGAATTAAGTCCAGCAAAAAAATACTTTCTTCATCTGTATAACACTGAGATTGCCAGGCAGCTCAAAATTCACTTCTGCAAAGCTCAGATGTGGGATTCCCCCAGAGAAAGTGGAATTCTGGCTGCCTGCAGAGTTTGTCCACCTTGGGAACAAATTTGAAAGGAAGAAGGTGACTTTTTTTGAGAGGAGTCACTTCCATTGTGTGTACAACCAGGGAGAGATGTCCTGGCTAACACGACACCTAATCCTAACACCAGCTTTCCAACTTGTCACCAAGGAAACGAGCTTCCTCCCAAGTAGGTCTGCTTGCAGCAGCTTTATTACATATATCTGGACACCATTATTTCTTCTTAGTCAAATTTTTCTCAACCTGCAATGCTTCGTAGCAGGGATGCAATTTCTGAACTGGTAATTGCATAAATACATTCTAGGAAAATACCAGTTCTGCAGCTTTTTGATACTCATCATTACTTCTTTCCTACACTTTCAGAGAAGCAAATGTCCTGGAGAAAATGAGCATCTAATTACCTTGTAGAGAGCACCTGTCACTTTTGTATCTCAAGTGTAGCTTTCACAGTGCTCAAAAATCTTACTGTTATTAAATAATTGTCCAGTATCCTGATGAAATGAGAAGTCTTCAATTTACACGTGAGGAGCTGGATAAAGAATAAAATCCTTAATACAAGGAATTGCTCGAGCTTGTTATTGATCCCCAGTGTGCTAAGTTGGCCCATTGATATGTGCCTGAAGACAGATGCCTTTTTGGCAGGTCAAGGTGATTTCTCCAAATTTTCCATTCAGTAAAATGCAACACTTCCTTTTCAGTATAGCATGTCTTTTATTGTTGGAGGTTTGGAAGTTGGAAAAAAAGTGCAAACACATTGTAAAGGAACAGTTATATATATTTTCCCCTGGAATAATGTGATAGCAACTTTCCTACACTCTTTAAAACAAGTGGAAAAGCAGAGAGAAACTGGAAAAAGCTTCTGTGGAAAGGTTGGTGTTGCCTGTGTGTTTGGAGGATAATTCATTGTCACTATTGTAGAGCTGAAAACCCATTGCATGGCTTGCTATGAAGCAACTGACATAAGTTGTAGTGTACACTAGAATATTATTAATTAAATGTATTTTGAGCCAATATTCAGGCTCTAAATATATGAAAGTATGGAAAAATACACAGATCACACAAAACATGAGTTGGAAAAGATTCACTACTCAAATTTCAGTTTCTGCAAAATATTGTCTTACGGCATTTTTTGGATACTATATGCACTGAATGAAATCCAGGCCATGCTGGAGGCAAAGGCAAGGATAAATTTTCAGCAGGACCTGGATTTTATTCAATATATATGATATTTCAGTATAGGATGATCAACATTACAAGTTAACTACCTAAATTAGTTCAGACTGACCATGTGTTATGTCTTTTAAACAATAAATTATTTAGATGGTATTCTGCTAAAAAGATTAAGGTGCTCTTCTATGGTGGATGTATTTTATTCTCTAATAACCAGAATCTATAAGCCAGGGAAAGACTCAGAATAGGTAATAAATGTAAAGCCAGGAATTAATAATGAACAAATATATAACACACTATACCTGACCTGATTTGTTTTAAAATTCCAAATAACAACATAAAACCTGTTTGAAAACATGTAACTTACCAGTGGGTAACTTCACTGGCTTTTTTGATGTATTTGTTGAATAGAGTATTTGCTAACAGACCTTCTCCACAGTTATTAGTGTCTACAGGATATCAATACTCTCGTGTTATGCTCACAAGTTAATTGTTGCAATGAGGTGATGTGTGTTTGCTCAGGTAACAAAGTAGAATATGTAGGGATAGATCTGATTTTCAGGTGGTAGTAATCTAAATAGTATCATGTAAAATGGTACGACGAGTTCCTTGCTTTGAAAGAGAATGAAATAAATGAACTCTAAGTTTTACAGCCCCATACTGGGACACAATCCCTGCATACCTTTGTTATGAGAATCGGTGCCCTTCACATAAAAACGTCCTAAACAAACACGTGTTAGCTTATAGCCAACTCTCGCCAGTTTAAAAACTGAGAATGGTTCCTTTAAACTAGAACTTTACGAGACTTTTCTTTCTTCTACTTTCGTACAGAAAAAATCGCAGGCAGAGGTGCACTGCTGCCTTCACCAAACCGCGTTGTCCCGCAGCGATGATGAAGCCCCGCCGCGTTCCGCTGCCCTCCGCAGGCTCCGCTGCCCGCGGAGCCGCTGCGGGGCGAGGCAGCGGGCAGGCTGCGCTCCCCGAGCCGCTCCGGGCGCTGCGGGCGGGGGGCGCGGGCCCGCATTCCGATGCGCTGAGGCAGCCGCGGCCCGGCCCGCCCCCGCCCCGGCCCCCGCTCGCAGGGCGCGCACGGCGATGGCGCTGGACCGGCTCCAGCCGCGCGGGACGGCGCCGCTGCTCCGCGGTGCGGAGGCGCGGCGCTGGGGCGCTTGGCCGACGGCGCCCGTTCGCGGGAGGTAGGAGGAAACTCTTCCGCGGGCGGCTCCAGCGGGCAGCTCCGAGCGGCGGGACGGGACCCGGGGCGCGCTCTCTGGCTCCGGGAGTCCCCTCAGCGGGAGCCGCCCGGTCCTTCAGGGGCAGCCGCGCGCACGCGGGGCCGGGGCCAGCCGTTCCCGCTGCCGCACTTGCGGGGGCTCCACTTGCGGGAGCGCGGGGCTGCCCCGGGCAGGACAAGGAGGAGCTGCCGCATCCCATCTGTCTCGGTGCAGGGGATGATCCTAGCGACCGTCCCTAGGGCAGCCATCCGGTGGGAGAAACCCGCTCTCCATCGAGGAGGGGCGGTCCCGGGGCACCCCTCCCTGGCGGCCCCGCGCCCTCTGTCCGTGGCTGACTGAGCCGGCGGCGCTGCCCCGCGGCCCCTCCCCAGCTCTCCCCGTCCCTCCCGAGCCCGGCGGGGCGGTGCGCGCCCG
This sequence comes from Zonotrichia albicollis, assembly GCF_047830755.1. Taxonomy (NCBI): domain Eukaryota; kingdom Metazoa; phylum Chordata; class Aves; order Passeriformes; family Passerellidae; genus Zonotrichia; species Zonotrichia albicollis. The sequence continues at coordinate 34,740,864 of NC_133825.1, read as the reverse complement.
CAGCCCCCGCCCCCGGCCCGCCGGGGAAGGCGCCTCGCTCGCTCCGCCGCCCCGGGCAGCGGCGGCCGTGGAGCTCTGGCGAGGCGGGGGCGGCCCCGTCCCGCAGAGCGCTCCGCCGCCGCGGCCCCGCCGCCGCTGGAGTCACCGCCGAGCCGAGGAGGAGGACGAGATACCGGGGGGACGCTGAAAGGTGCGTCCCCTGCACACCCCGCCCGCTCTCACGGGCTCTTTCCCTGACTCCCGAGCGTGGTTGGCTCTCCTCAGGGGCTCTCTGGGGCCCCCACGGCTCTCGTGGCTCCGGGGGGCTGCCGAGGGCTGCCCGGCCGCTGCGGCCGTGCCCGGGGCGGGCGGGGGCTCCGCTTTCGGCCATGTTCCGCAGCCCCCGCGCCCTCCCCGCCTGACCTTCGGCTTACGGCTTCTCCCCCTTCCTCTGGCAGGGTTCAAGGAAACTCCAATTGTAAATGAAAATTGGGGTGGGCTGCCCTTATCCCACGTGCTAGAAATTGTTCTCAATTCATCTCTCGCTTTCTCTCTTCCCCTGTACAATGAGTTGTAATTTTTACGTTCAAGTCTGGCAAAATTTAGTCCCAGCTTGGTGCAGCGCATCGGAGATGTGGCGTTGGAGGGCGCCTGTGGCTGTAAGGGACAAGGGGTGCTGTGTCTCCCCCTCAGTGGCTCTCTGCTCTTTGGGGGTGCTGCAGGCCCTGACACCCAGGCGTGGAGGGGCAGTGCATTCCTCCCAGCTCCAGACTTCTCTTTGCCCCACTTGCTGAAGTGCTGTTGAGTTAGAAAGACTCAAAGTCTGCAAACACTAGAGAAGTAGTTTTGCTGAAGTGTTTGTAGGATCAGGACCAAAGTGTCTAGGTGTGATGCTTATCTGTTCTGCTGCACCCTCTTGGGATGCCACCAGCACAGGTGATAAAGGGAAGAGCCTATACAGGTGACTGTGAACTGGGCTTCTTCTGATAAGGGCAATGAAAGAGCTGGATTAAGAGTGGTAGAGAAATGCCTGAAGGATCAGCTGTACTTCAAGGAACAGTAAAATGTTTTGTTTCATTGTGAGGCATTTGTGTAAGGAACAGAATTGGCCTTCTTGTTCCATTTATTATTATAAAGTTTTCCAAATATTTCCGTCCTCTACATTTGTATGACAAAAATTTGTAAATATTTCAATCATTTACATTTATATATTTGAAAGAAGATCAGAGAATCTGTCAATTATGAAGCAGCCTCTTAGTAATCACTGCAGAGCAGTGACTATTACGTAGTTTAAGAAGTCATGTTTTTCCAGCTACATACAATCATCTTTGATCTGTGCTATCACATCCCTTAAAAAGTCAATGGCAAACAACCAATGTTTGTGATCGTTACAAAAGCAGTGAAACATACAAGGTGAAACGTGAAACAGACACTGGTTTGTGTAGTAGGAAGTGCTCAAGAGAAATTCACAAGAAATATTGGACATGGATGCCCATCTGCACAAATTTGCAGGGGATTTCTAAAAGTCTTGCTTTCCTAGTGATCTAAATAGAATTCATTCTTGCCACATGGAGGTAGTAATCTCAGATGCTGTAATGAGTTTATTTGTGTTTTCATACAAGTTAAAGTTTGAAAACACAAATAAAGTTTGTTATTTAGACTTTGTGACTATGGACGAGGCAAGTGCAGGTCCTGTCAGTTAACATTAATTTAACGTGATGCATTTTATGCAATAAAAGTGTGATGTCCAACCAGGGCTCCAAGACATTAAAAAGGAAAAGAAATACCACAAGGTAAAACTTTCAGATCAAGAAATATGGAAGCCCTACTGCAGAATAACTAATATCTCAAAACTGTGTTAAACATAGAGCAAGTTCATGGAGATGATAAGGTAATTTGAGATTTGGAAGATTTGTAATATGAGAAAAAGAAACTCTCTGTATTAGGTTATCCAAAAGAATGTAATGAAACAATTTGAGCACTATTTGTAAGTATCCATAGAAGAATTTCTTTTATCAAAGGGCTGTTTTATTTGTTGTATATGAAACATGGGTGTTAAGATCCTCTAGTGACTAGAACCTGCATGGAAATCCAATATAGGACAAGGCACATATTGAAAAGTGACAGCTGTGACTGTTCATGAAAGATTGTAGATTTATAACCACTGGAAACATTTTGCTTAAGTTAGCAGCTCTTCCTTCTTTTTTGGAGAAAAGCAGCTATTATTTACCAATAGTTCTTGGATTTGAAGTGAGAATTAGTTAGAGAAAAACTTCAGTTATTAAGGAGGCAAAAAGTAATTAATCTATTATTTCATTAGAGGGCCATGATTTGCATAGGGATTTTTTTATTAAACATTAAGGGGTTTTTTTTAGTGATCATTTCTGTGCGTATTGCAAGAGCATTTCTTTAGGAGTGTTTTCTTCTAAACACTTCTAAAACACTGATAAACACACTTCAGAACTTGGGTTGTGATTTTGTTTCTTGTTTCTACAGCACTTAGTACAAAACAGATTTTGGGTCATGACTGACTCCTAAATTGTATAAATGACAATGATACGTGTTATTAGCAATAACTCACATCTCTTTGTTTGTTTGTTTTATATACTTCTTGAAAATACCAGTAACTGGAAGGTTGGAACAAATCATGCAGTTCCAGCGTGGACAGACTTTCATGCCTGTTCACAATGCAGCCATTGATGGTTTCATTGAGCAATGTCTGTCATTTGATTGTGCAGACAGCAGGTTAACAGCACTCTGTACCTTTAACATGCAGTCTGATTCGTTTGTAAGTAACACTTTTCATCATGTCTCTGTTTTAGGAAGCTGTTAGCATGCTAGCATTAAATCCATGTTTTCCTTAATTTTGTCCCTTCCTGAGCTTTCTTAATCGTTTAGAAGAGAAGTGTTGCTCATGTACTTGAGGACCTACATGACTGAGTACGTTATGTGAGAGCCGTCCAGCTTACAGCTTACACTGCATACTGCTTTATTTGTCTTGGCAAACCTATATATATATATATATATGTATATCTGCTTATGGGTAGGGTTTTCCATAGTCATGGAAATGCCAGATATTGGTCATATTTCACTCCTTGACGGTCGTATTTCACTCCTTGATTTTTTTGAGCAAAACATCTATCTGCTGAAACAAGACTTGTGTTTAAGAGCTGAGGATAAGGTGCTGACAGACTTTCTATAAATTTCCTATATTGGGAAGTCTCTAATATTTTTACTCTGTTTCAAGGCACAGAATTTTGGTTTTTACTTGAAACAAAGAAGTTAATTTGTAAGTATATCAATGTGTGATCAAAGTCTGGTCCTCTGGTTTCTCCTACTCTGTCACGTTGACATTTCTGTGCAAGACATAATTAATGTCACTGATTTTAAACTAGGCCATCCACAATACTTTCTTCTTAACTGCCCAGTCATTCATAAATAATCCAACATGTTCAAGCAGGAACTTGATGTGGCAGCACTTACTGAAACCTGGTAACCAGAGCTGAGAGGTGTGAGCTCAGCTCCTCACCAGAATTATCCTTCTTCCAGAGCCCGCTACGTTGCTCCAATTTATCAAGTGTCAGTGTAATACCAGCTCTTTCAGTGAATGATTTAGAGCAGCAGAGACACAAACCTTGTAGAATATGTGACGTGCCCCACAGAGCTGCCTCCTGCATTCTTTACATCTGAAACTTGTGTGTACTTGGCTTAGCATTGGGGGTACAGACAGTGCAGGCTTGAGTCCTTTAGGAGGAGGTGTCTGTGGGCCAGTAGAGGTACTGTGACATTTACAGTACTCTGAGGCATAGCATTAGGGTTTAAATAGGCTGTCCACTTGGGATGCTTTTTATTCTACATTGCTATCAGTAAGTAATATTTAATAACTTGTTACAAAATTTTCAGTGATGCCTCCTCATTAAAAAAAATGAGTATACTATTGTATTCGTCAGTTGTAACATTTCATAAGTAATTTAAAAATTAAATGCTCAGGCATTTTTAGTGTTCTTTATGTTACTTATTTCAATGTTTTAAATGAGACACAAAAAAGCAGAAACACTGAGAGCAAAGTTGAAGCTACCAATTTAAAATATTTTGTGGTAATGGTTTTATTCTGTTAGTATGCACAAGTGGTGCATAACTTGCATCTAATAATAGTGTGTTTTCTTAAACAGATGACTCTCCAGTTGTGTTGACCTTGCCTTGTGTAGTAGGACCTTGCTGTCTGCTGTTTCAGACAATGCTCTGATGTGAGATCTCTCCTCCCACAGTATTTTCTCTGTCTGTGCTACAGCATACAGCAAGAATGCTGCTGCAGTGATCTTTGGTATTTGAGGTTTTTGTTACACTGCATCTTCTTTCAAACATGTTCATAATGCATTCTTTTACTCCAAGTACAAAACTCTGTTGCTTGGATTAGGTTTAATTTCTTTCTGTAGTGGTACAAATACCTTTCAGCAGTGTTTTGGGGAGAACCAACTTGGTTTCCCTTTGGAATTTAGCAAGATAAAAAGGGATCATACCAGACCAGCTACTGCTCGGTGCACTACAGGCAGTTCACATCAAAGAACAACCTGTAGATTTCTTCTCGAGGAACTTTCTTGATATGAATGCCTCCTTTTTAATTCCTTTGAAGTTTTGGATTTGTAGCTATGTACCAAATTGCAAGGGAAAAAGAAAACACAGTGTTGTAATATCCGGGCTGGTTTGCATTTTGAAGATGGTATTCTGCTTCTGGTCTAATTCTAGGTGATTTTCATACTCTGACATTTTTCAAAGATGTATTTTCAACCAGTTAGCTATTGTTCAATGTGGACAAGTATGTTAAAATGCGTTTATATGAGATTGTTGCCCATTGGTGTGCAATTTCTAATAATTGGATGTTATTTTTCTAACTTTTTCTAGAGTCACACTTCCAGTGACTTTCAAGTGTTCAGATGTTCTGTGAGTACATGCATTGTTCCTACTGAAAGCAGTGGGGAAATAACCTCATTGCAGGTATTTCTTGTGAAAGCTCTGAGTTTCTGATCACTCGCTGTGCACCCATTTTAGTTCAGGACACTTGGGGAAGCAGTGACCATTGAGGAGTGTCTCTGCAAGGCAGGCAGCCCCTGGGTTTCTGACTGCAGGCTGAGTCCCTGCTTGGGTGTGGAGTTCATATTCACTCCTTAGCTGTGCCACAGCCTGTGGTTTTGGAGCGTTTTCAGTGGCTGTGGTGTCAAAGAAGACCAGGCAGATAATGCTTCTTGAAGTCTTTTGTGTTATGGTACTTCTTCATTTTTTACATAAAAAATATTTCTTACTGTGGCTCCTTTAGAGCCCTTGAAGATTTTCAGTGTAGCCATGAAAAGTCTGTTGTTTGCATTTTTATGTCCAAAAGACATATAAAAAGGGAAAATCTTGCATAATTACCTTTGTATTGTTATGATTGCACCTTTTTGTTTGTTTGTGGTTTTCTTAATAATCAATTTATGGAATAGACAACAAAAATAGAAACAGTGAAATCAAACAGTTGGACACCTGCTGGAGTTTTTTTTGTCTTAAGAGCCACTCAGAATGTTGTCATTATGTGAATATACATGTCTTCTCATTCTGTGCTTTTATTCAGAAAAATATATGCAAGAAGTTCAGTGGTGATTTCACTCAGTAGACTTAGAAATGAAATAGGGAGAAATAACAACATGAAATAAATGGTTTCGTATGTGTGTCATTTAAAAAAATCTCCTTGACAATACCACTTAGAGGCATTCCTTATATCATTAGCCTGGGTAATTTAAATATTTTAGTACAATTATAGGCTTTTTTATTCTGTTTTTTTTTTTTTTGATGGATTTAGAATGTAGCTATCAGTATTCCATCATCTTGTGAAATTATATTAGCTTAGGCCAAGTCCAAATAGCATTGGGTGCTGTCGTTTTAATTGTGGTACTTGTTATGCTTTTGTCCCTCTAGTTAAAGCAGATTTCAGAGACTGTAGGACTGCAATACAGTTTAAACTAAATTGCAGTACGAAACAGAATTGTTTATTAAATATTTAATAAACAAATCCTTTAATTTGTCTTTAGATGTGTCAGGTTGAAGAAGGTGTTTTTTTTTACCTAAGCCAAACTAGCCTTCCTGCTAATTAAGCAGAAAACATTTGTAGATAAAAGTCGAAAGTTGACTGTTTCTCATTTCCTATCCTTACCTAACTTTTCTAAAAGAGAATAAAAGTTAAATGTATATGTAGTACCCTGGTATAGGAAGGCTGTGATCATTAAAAATGAAGCTTTAGCAGCCAGTTTCATTGTGGAGAAAGAGTATAATATTAATACTGTTTGTTCTTGTTTGTGTTAAGCAGATATTGTCAACTACCAATCTATTGGTGCTGATTGAATTTGTTTATATATAGTTATGGGAACATTTTGGATTTGCAATAAAGAATATTCTTGTAAAATGTTAGTTTAGGCCCATGACTAAGAAGGCATTTATGAGTCTCTTAAATTATTCAATGCTTTTTTTTTTTTAGTGGTCAGCTGAAATTTTTTCTTGTCCCAGCAAATTTCTGAGCTATGGCAAATGTTTTTTGCTGGATCCCTGTGTCACTCACTATGAACATTTTTTGGAAGAATGTTTTGCTTGCTCTGATTATGTTCATGCAGCAAATTCTGTAACTCTGTCTTAAAACTTCTTATTTCTTTGTAGTAGGAGATATAACGACTTCAGGGATCAGGGAAAAAAGAGTCTTGTTTAAAATTTTGCAGTTTCATTTGTAGAAAGCAATATGATACCTTGAAAGTCAGTGACATTTTGGATTGTAAATGGTCCTTCTGCTTTACCAGGATAAGGAAATACTAAAATTTTAGATTAACTTTGGGGGCATTGGAAAAATGATGGGGTAGTTTATGATATTAATAAATGGATAATAGCTACAACTGAGATGTATCTTCACTGTTTTATCTCATCATTCTGATCCATTCTGGGGACATACCAACAAACTGATTTTATTATGAAAAATGTGTTTAGAGCATCGAATTCCAAAATCTCATTTTCCTTCAATGGAACCCTCCTTTTTTGTCTTAGAATTATGAAACCATTATTGTTTCCATTTGCATTTTGTTTTTATAAACAAAGGTTCTGTTTTTAAGGTTCAGATTATGAATAATTATATTACCAGTACAACTAGTAATTATATAATAGTTCAACTAGGGCTTCTGGAAAAACAGTGCCTCTCTGAGTACATGACTGTAAGAATTGGCAATACTGGGAATCCCCTTCAGAAATTAATTCTTTATACTTTGTGAACTGTGATTCTAGATTTGCAAGCCAGGTTCAGTAGTGGTGTGTAGAAATAAACAGTTCCCTAGACAGCAGCCTATAAAACAGGTCAGTGTTAAAATATGCAGTAACATCTTTCAAATGTCTGTTTAGCATTAGACTACTATGCCTGCCTGAATTCTCTTTCAGAATTCAGATCATAGCATTTATTTGGAGTTTTGTTACCTGGTAGGTGTAGGAATGTTAGAGATTCACAGACAGTAATGGGTTCTCTGGAGATCTTCACTTCCACCCTCCCAGAAGAGGCAAGTTTGTGTATTCTCTAAAAATTTGTGAATATCATTCTACTTTGCCCAAAGCTTAACTTCATCTTCGTGCCATCCCCTCGTTTTCTTCCACATGGTTTTTATTCTGTTATGCAAGTCGATAATGAAAATGTTTGTCCTTAACAGTCAGTTATCTTGTTGGCTAGGTGCAGAAAGCTGGTTTTGAGGCTAAAATTTCTGATTTTAGCCTCAAAAGATACTGTACCACTTGCAACAGTACGGCATAGTATTGTCCTTTTATAACAGCTTCAGTGCACCCTTGAACTTCTTTTCAGCTGTGGTGCTTTACAGAAAGCTGCATAGAATTGACTTAGGAGTTAGTGGGAGAGCTGTAAAAATATTTGAGGAAGGTGTGTGCACAGATTTAAAGCAAAGAAAATTGTTTGGTGTGACAGCATTGGAGCTCTGAGGTTGCTGTTGAGAAGAATGGAAAGCCCTGGACAAAAGAAAAAAAAAAACAACCTTCAGTTTCTTGTTCTTGCTTGCACTTGCAGTTAGCAAAACTCTCCCATACATTTTCGGTGCATTTGAGTCAAAGAAATCAGTGGATAATTTTATTTAAAAAGCCTTTGTGGCCTGGTTTTCCCGCCTTAGCCATTTTGCTTACAATAAAGCTCTATTCTGTGAGCAACCATATGCATCCCAATAAAGGTTTTAAAGTTTGAATTGAGACAGAGACTGTCTCAGCTTTTGGCCAGCAAATGCAAAGAAAGTTGGCCATGTTCCCTCTATTTGCCAGAAAAGCATGAAAGCTGGGGCCCCTCCTCTGTGAGAGAGAAAGGGAAGCTCTGATCTTTCTGCATACAGAGTTTTGCAAGTATTGGTCCTTGACATATTATTGGTATGACTTGTCTGTCTCTTTCTTGCTTGACGTGACCCAAAGCCCCTGAGAAAAGATCTCATATCTACAGTGAACTTGTATATATTAACCTGGGCTTTTTTCTCTGATAATCAGTTTGGTAGTACTTTTTTCCCTTCTAGTTGCAGTCCTAAATATCAACAACTAATTCCATGTCTCCAGAATTACAGTTTTTTTGCATGTGGCTTGTCTCTCATGCTACTAAATCTAAAGATTGCTTACTTTTTCAATATTTGATGTACATATGGGTGTGTAATTAAAAAAGCATAGATATTGTACTATTTATTGCATGTTTGTGTGTAGGCATTTCTACTACTTGGTTTGCTCGTATTCAGGGCTTTGCAACTTTCAGTATTCAGATAATCTGACAATCCCTTGAATGATGTATGACTATATAAAATAAGAATCTTAAGTTATGAAGGAGACTATCCATAAAATTTAGACTATTTTTAATGTGTTCTGTTATGGTTCAAAAAGAATTAATTATTGTAAAATATTTGAAGTTAAAATATTAAAAGTCAGAATATGGGTTTTATAATTAGTACATAATAATATCTCTTGCACATTTTTTTTTACCATAACTGTACCTAAGATTATGTATATGTTGCTGTGTAATATTTTTCTGGTGAGTGAATCATGGAAACTAAGCAAGTACTTTGGTTTTTATGGTTATTATAAGCAGTAGTTATGCACACCTGGATTATGTACAGCTATTATTAAGTTGTATAAACAATGTACACCCAAACTGCTTGCTTTTTCTCTATAATTACGAAATTTATATAGTGGGTACAGTTTTTGTTTTTTAGAGCAGTACCTTGTAAGATTAGAAGTGCTGAAATGCATGCATTGTATTTTCAAAAATAAGTTTAAATGTGGTAGTACTACTACCCTTATTACTTCCATAGCTGTTTCTGCTTTTATGAAAGCATTAGAACACTTAAATAAAACCAACCAGCATTAATGAACAAGTAAGACACCAGAAAACTATACAGAATCCTTGAATACTTCAGTGTGAGGAGTGTGCTGTTTCTAATTAAATTTGTTCTTATATTACTCTCATGAAGTGTTCGAAGTTTGTCAAATACTCTGTGAGGTGTAAGGTAGATTTTGTGTTTGAAGGTAGAGCTTGCCTTTCCTAAACTAAATTCAATTCTACTGATTTTTCTTTTTTCTTAAAGGTAGGTAAAAAGGGAAAGCAGATAGTTTTGGAAATCAGTAAGAAGTTGTCTGGAATACAGTGGATCTGAGTGTGACACAGTCCCCACTAAATTATCAGGACCAGATCTATAAGGAGGTACTTACAAGATTGCAAGATAAACTCGTAATAAAATAAAAGGGCTACTGATAAAAAATTAAAGAATCAAGAAAAAAGTTGATCTAGAACTTGAAGGAAAAGATGAAAATGAAAAAGATTTGCAGGAGCAGCTAACTGTTTTGAGGTGTGGCAGTAGCATGCCTAAGAGGACAGATGAACAATATTTAATTTGAAATCTCAAAGGACAGGTTAGTCTGCATTCATTTACGTATGCTGGTTTTATATGCTCTTTCTTCAGAGGTCACCTGCGGTTATCCATGAACTGTATTCTAGATGTACAGGTACTGTATCTTTATACCTCATCTCCACATTTCTCACACAACCTTGTGAGAAATTGACTTTTCCTTGTGGCTTTCTATATCCTAGGAAGTATCAGAGAGGAAAGCAATACCATCCACATTAGAAACTGTTACTATTAAACAAAGATCTCCGTACAGTATGCAAGATATTGGTTGGAAAAGGGAGAGCTACAGTCTGCCTGTTGCACCTTGTGAGCTGGACCAGGTGGGACCCTCCCTGAGCTACCATGTGTAAGCACTTTCTGTTCATGTCACCATGAACGTGACCAGTTGTGGCACATCACTGAGAGGCATCACCTTGCAGACTGTTTTGGAGCAGGTTTTTGTTTTGCACGTTTTGAAACATTACAAGGTTTTTGTTGCAAGCAGAGCACTGTTGCCAGCATCAGCCCTTGTTTTGCTCAGAGCTGTGTAGACTGCACAGACCATTACTTTTCCTTGCTGCTTTGCCTCCCTTCAGGGATCTTTTCTCGTGCCAGTTATTACTTCATAACACACTCAGCCGCCTGCTGGGGTCAGCGCTGGTTTGAACGGTCTGTCCTGCAGGTGAGCCTCCTCCTGCACTGGTCTGCAGGGTTTTCCCCTCAGCGGGATGAAGTCACTGTTGTCATCTTGCCCAAGAGAAGTCTGATTACAAGGCCTTGGACTGCTCCTTATCTTTCAGTTTGCTGGTTCAGTGCTGGCCTGATAGTGTTTGATTCAGCATTTCAGAGTAACCTCCTCATCCCTGTTCTTGGTGACATTGAAAAGTCCATATTCTTACTGCTGCTCGAGTGTTACTTGATAATTAGTTTCCCTCAACTTCTTTTTATCATTTGTGGTTGTGCCTAATGGTGAGACAGATGACCTCTTGTGCTGGGGAGCTGCAGGAGGGATCAGTGGGAGGACAAGCCCGGGGCTGAGAGTCTGCTGCAGTCCACCTGGGTCAAGAAAGGCAGAAAGTGGGTGAGCTGGGTCCTGATTCTGATCTTAAAAATCTCATAAAATGGTTGGGAGCAGCAGAGAGCGGGGCCTGAGCCCAGAGATGTCAGCAACATAGCTCAGCCAGAGCTGGTGCAGTCCTGAGCTGAAATGGCTCCTGGCCTGCTGTGGGGGGCTGCAGGTGGGGCTGCTGATGCCGTTTGAGGACTTGGTGTTCTCAGAGCCCTGACAGTGCCTCTGATAAATGCCCGCATTGATCCTGTCCTGGGTTAACACCATGGAATGCTGTGCTGCTTGTAGCATTCATTATCGTGCCCAAGAACGGTACAGAAAACAGAGTGGTTTGGTCTTAAACTGTTACAGCAGAAATAACCTTGAGTGTTTCAGCATGCGTCTGCTGGCTCGTTATCTTTTACAGTCCTTTTGTGGTTGTGTTCTTTGGCTTGTTTAATTGTGGCACCAGCTGCTTCCTCTGTGGTGCTGTCCCTTCTCTACTCAAGTTTAGAGCCTGGATCAGGCATATGTGCACACCTCCTCCCTTCCAGGACCTTTCTGACTAAATACAGGGAGTAGAGTTGTATTGAGTTAATGTGTTAGCAGCAGGGCTGCACAATCAAATGGATGCAAACAAATCTTTCTGCTTGACTGAGAAAGTATATATGTAACGCCCATTTTTATGTAATATGTTATTACAGAGGCATATTAATATAAGAATGTATCCTAGGGTGAAAGAACCAAGATGATTTCCTAGCAACATTTTCAGATTTTAATGAAACAGTTTTGTTTGGATACTAGCAGACTCTCTGGCACGTATTGCCAGTTAAGTCAAAATAGAAAAAAAGGTGTTCTGGAGAAGGAAGTGTCATTTTCCAAATTATGACTGCAGTTTTTAGCCTAGTTTCTTATGGAAATGACTTTGTAAAGGCGCACTATGTGTCTGTACACATTTTCTTCCAACTTTTAACTTGGCCTGTGGTAACTGGGTTTATTACAAAGTGCAGGTCTCGAAAATGCTAGACTCAATAAATTTCATGCAGATGTAACTCAGATATAGAAGAGAAGTTCTGTAAATCATTTTGGCTGGGAAGAAGTCGCACATTAGTTGAGGGTCTGTAGAGGAGAAAGACCTTGGTAATACCTTAGCATTAAGAAAAGCTTTTGTTGGAAGTGGCGTCACAGTTATTTCGAATTCATTTCTTCTAGGAGTAACTAAGTTATATAATGCTTGATTATTGTGCATTCTCTTGTTTTAGATTGTACTTTTAGCTACTCTACATGAACCTTAAATATCCTCTGAGATGCTTGTCCATTGATTTTACCAACAACTTCATTGGGTTAAAATTCCATCTATTCAGCTGAAAGTACAAGAACTTTTTGAGAAATGTAAGAAGCTTTGAGCAAGTGATTGTTTGTGTTAGATAATACAGAATTAGCTTTTGCCACATATTCTTAACTAATTAACTACAGTGTGTGGACCGAAGTAGACTAAAATCTGGCAAAAAGTCCCATCTCATCAAGGGAGCAGATTTTAGTGTTTACAATTCTATATTCTTACTATTCTTGAAGAAGGAGCTTAACTGTACTACCCATGAGTGACCTGTTTTATGAAGACTGAACTTAAATTGAATACTTGGTGCAGGTTGTCTTTTTATCCTGAAATAATGGGTGAAGTACAAATGCACATTTATGAGCCACAGATTATAAGTACAAGTAGTCAGAAATATTTAATGGACTACTTTCTTAAAGTGTCTGAAAGATAACCAGGAAAAGCAAATAAATACCTCCTCAGCAAGGATGTAAGTGTTCATTACGATGATTTTGAAGGTTCTCAAATGAAAGATCACCTAAATATGTCACAATCATTAACAAAGACATGCTATGGTAATCTTCAGGCATGTTTCTCCTTCAAATAGGTTAAGTTGTTAAAGAAATGCAACTGAGACTTAATAAACATGGAATTTGTTTTGTATTTTCTATATTTGACTCCATTTATCTTGGAAGATGTGACAGTATATTATAGAAGAAACTTTGTAATTTTGATTGTGGGTATATTTCTGTCCTATTTATTTATTGAGTGAGATTGAATAAATAGTATTTATAATTTGAATTGCAATGAGGCCTACAGGGGTTTTAAAGTATTAAAACATTTAATTTAAAATGATTACTGAAGGGGTCTTTCTCAACATAATCAATTTTATCTGAACATAAGGAACATCTTCCAGCATCCTGAAAAAATAATTTGCAGTCGTGTGGTGACTTGCTGCTTGCACATTTCATTTTAGCAAGAGCCAACATCTTAGAGGTTGCTTCATGGCTTGAATTAGATGTCAGGGTGGGCTTTCTCCCAGAGAATGATGTGACTGATAAAACCATCATAGGAAAAAAAATTAATGTAGTCTTGATTTGCTGAGCAAATATTATTTGAGTAGTGCTGTTTTCAGTGTCACAGTGCATAATATTTAGAAATATTAGAACAGTAACAGTAATATAGAAATAGTTTAAATGTATTTTCAGGGCTGCTGAATCAATAGTCTTCTGAAAATTCCATGTTTTTAAAGAAGATAATTGATTACAATTGAAGTAAACAGGTTGTTTGCTCTTGCCTTGTTTTACTTTTACCCTGTTTTTTACTCTTATATTCTCTCTTAGGCATAATAATATGCACAGGACATAGCAGATGTTCAAAAGAGAAAGAATCAGAGGTTAAATATTAAGTTTCCTGAATGAATTGCATTAATAGATCCAGAGTGGCATACAAAGAAAATCTATTTTGAGAAAGGGAAATTGCGCAGTAATTTAATAATGTCAGTTTTCAGCATTTGAAATATTTTTCTTTGCTTTTCCTTAACTAAAGTGTAAATGCATAAATTGACAAATGACTGAACTTTTGTCCTCCTACAGATTAGCATTTAATTTTTATTTGGAACATATACTGGGGTTTCAAACTCAATCTTATTGTAGTTATGACAGCTGAACAGTAACATTAAAGTTATTTCTCAAGCCATGTTTTAAATAGGACTACTGTGGCTTAACATACTGTGACTAAAAGTCTTAGCTTGGGTTTACAGAACATAAATTGTAGTGATATATGTGCCTTTAACATACCCTCAGACATTTTAGTCTCAGAAATATTTTTATTGCAGGTTTGTTCTGTTCTCACCAGCGTGGCTTGAATTACAGCTAATACAGGACAGAGAGAGAGAGGGAAATGAGAGAAGATTTGGGTGCTCAAACGAGGAAAATGCTGTAAGGAAAAACAAACAAGACTAGGAAACTGAAGTGTTCTTGCTGTTTGTTGTGTCACATCTGGATTGGAGTAATTTTAAAACTTCAGTGGGGTGACAGGTTGATATGACAAAGTGCAGTTGCTGTTTATGGAAATATGTGTCAGTGTGGCACATAAAGTCCCTTGAAGGCATGGTTTCACATTGGGTACAGATGCTAGTGAGCTCACATGGGAAGACTACTGGCAGTGGCACTTTGCTGTTAAGCTGAGCTAGATAAGAAAGAGGCTTGCCAGGGCTAGAGATTCCTACTGGACATGGGGTTTTGCTTTGTGATGTGAACCTCTCTCTGCCGTAGGAAAAAGGAGAATGAGAGTTAATGGTGTTTGCATATTTGGTAGAGGGTTCTTTACCTCGGGGCTGAACTGTCACTGTGTTACCAGTGTCCAGGCAAATAATCCTGTGCTGTAGGAACTGATGTGCTGGTTTCTGTCCCTGATGAAGTGTGGGTCCCAGCACAGGGGGTGGAACTTTGCTGGGAGGCGTGGGTGCTACTCGAGGCGGGGTGTGGAGTGTGGCTGGCATGCTGTGGTACTGTAGGGCTTGGCCAATGGCTGGCTGACCTCTGGAGGCTTGGAGCAGCTGACTCAGACAAATGGTATCCTCTGGTTAAGGCAGCATCTCCAAAAGCATTTCTCACAGGTGTGGTAGGAGGAGACTGGGATCAGAATGTAAAACACCCAGTTCTGTCACTGGTGTGCCATTGTGAATTTGTGATTGGATGTTTTTTACAACTGAAGGCCAACATCTGTTTCCTACTTACTTCCTTTCACATCTGAGAACTCATCTGGCTTTTATCTGGCTTTCTGTAATTTGTCCTGCTCACGTACTTAGTTTGTTTGTACTAATGACTCTTTGAAGAGAGAGTTTGATAAAAACTATGATGGATATGGTATGCCATTTTGCTACTACATTAGTCTGTAGTCCCAGGTTGGTGTTGACTCTTTGGAGTCATAATCAGTTCATATTTCCAAGTGGTAGATTTTGAATGTGATAACCAAAGTCTCAGCATATTAGTTTTTGTCTGTAAGCCCTCCATTTTGTATTAATGTTTTAAGTGATTGATAAATATAAGTACGTACTATAATTTCCCCCATATTTATTAATTGTATTTTGATGACAACAATTATTTTCATCAGTATTTTAACAGACACAATTTGAAATATTTTAAAAATAATTTCAAATCAATGTGTGTTGTGCATAAAGCACTTTCAATTCTTCTTCACTTCCATTTGATAGACTTAGAGCCTTGATCAGTAGAAAAGTCTCCTGTTATTTTTCAACATATTTAGTACTGGGTGGCCTTAATGAAGGGACTTACTGTGCTTTAGCAACTGAGGAGAAATGGCATAATTTGACTGAAGTGAAACCATGCAAATGAAGGGGTGTGTGTGTGTGTAGAACTCGAGAATTTTTTTAAGGGTAAGATGAAAGTTTGAATGATGGCATTGAGTTCAGGGGAACTATAAAGTTTTCAAAGGCGGACAAAGCCTTGAAATAGGATGATGGATGAATTATTTTCAAGTCTGAAGCTCTAGGTGCTTCAAAGGATCTGAATGACTAATTGTTGGTACTCAAACACACATTCAATGTGTGGGCAGGGCAGTTGGCTTAAAACTCAAACCTCATTTTTAATTGTGTCTATTTTTTTGCATGGTTTGTATGATTACTTTTTAAATTTCCAGATCTTAAATTCTGATGACGCTAGTGCATTTGTTTTTTACTTGCTTTTAAAAAAATCCTTTTATTTCTCACTGTATTTCTTATTTTTCTTCTGTATAAACATTATTTAGCGTATTCTTTTGTGTAATATAGTTTATTAATTGTCAGTAATTTTCTTCTCACTTTTTATTTTGTCTTATCTTTCTGAGAGATGTACTTACCAGTGATAAGTCTGCTGAATTCTGTGCCTTGAAGATTTTTGTTTTTAATTGTACTGCGCTTTATTTTCCTGTGAGTGACTCAGTGCTTGAAAATCTTTTTTATGCATTTAAGACTGTTTTCACATTCCTCAAAAAATTAAGAAAAGTTATTCCAGAAGTACTTGTTCAAAGATGGAGAAGAATTATTCTGCCTTCAACAGCTGGAGTTGTGCATCTCAGATAGAAGGGCTTGTTCGTCCAAGTGTCAGTGATGGAATTACAGCTTCCAGATAAGGTCACTTAGCATGAAATTCAAGTAACCACTAAACAGAAAGTTTATTTAAACAGCTTATTACAGGTCAAATCTAGAAAGAAATACAGAACTGATCCTGACAGTGAGATAAATGCAATTTTGGCTTCTCTCTGTGCATCTCCTTGGCAGAAAAGGAATTCCTGTAAAGAAATGAAGAGTGGAGCTGGTATCTGGCAGAAGCTTCACATTCTCCCTGATGGAGTGATGAATGATGAGGCAATTGAGAGGGTTCACCATCTGGCAGACATTTGCATAGTTTGAGACATCTAATACACAATTATGTTTAGATAAGTATTCTAGAAATTAGAAAAAAGGCTCTAACTTGACAGGACATATAAATACTGTAGTTCTTTGAGATTTTTTTGTTGTTGAAACACAGATGCTGGTGGTAAATCTGAAGTTCTGAATGATGCTCTTTGCCAAATCAAATGTTGTTATAACTTGCTTCCAACTGTTCAAATAGGATTTGTGCACATCTTGAGTGATTCTTAAGAGTCTAGCTATTTCCTTTTACTGTTTGCCCATAGTCCCCTAGGGAGAAATGAGGTTTAGAAAATGGTGATGACATGTTGGTGCCCTGTTATTGTGATAGTATCTCCTGCTTGTTTCTGACATAAAACACTGTAATGAAGAACTTATAGTGTGCATGATACAGCATAAATTGAAGAGGGCTCAATAAATGTGGTTTCTTACTCTGTTTAAGGAATTGGTCTGGAACAAACTATAGCTTACATACTAAAAAACAAAGCCCATTATTCTTTTTTAATTGTAAATGGATATTTCTAATATACAAAACATTTTCCTGATCAATCAGTTTTCTCCTTAAGAGCTTGAACTGGGATTATAGTTGTCAAGCATAGTTGTTGGGGTGATGTGACAAAGATGATCAGTAGTTTTATATCCACTTACTGTGCCAAATTGTTTTCTGTAATTTCCCAAGAATCTCTCAGTAACTGATTGCTTATTCCTTAGATACTATGTAAATAACAGTAATTTGAAATAATTAATGAAATCACTTGGTTGTTGGTGGGTGTTTTGTATGCTGAAATGACTTTTGCTTAGGATAGTTACCTTGTATACGTAGCACGTAGGATGAACACTGAAGAAATGGTTGCAAATGTCCCAGTGTGGCCAGGGTAGAGGGGAGGATTGTCAGGGTTCTTGCACTTCCCTTTAGCTGTTTTGAATTACTGTCTGTCTCAGTCCAAAAGCAGATAGTCCATGGAAACCACAGTATGTGTTTAGTAATGTCATGTATCTGTTTCAGTCCCCCTTATTCTCTGCACTCATAATCCTGGCCCTACCAGGCATTCACTGAATTTCCTGTGCAGCTTCCATGGCATCATACATACAGAATTGCATTTGGCATCACTGACAGCACCCAGCTTCTCCAAACAATCCCCATCTTCACCTCGACACCCATCCCCTACTGCCTCTCATGCAGTTGCTACTTGTTCCCACAATCCAAAGAGCATCCTCAAACATTTACATGATCCTCTTTTCCTTGACAGCCTAGAATTGAAGGGCTTTCTAATTTCACGTGATGGTTCTGGTCCTTCACATGCCTTTTCTAAGACTAAATAATGCTCTAAGTTCAACATGCTATATTTTGTTTTCACTGAAGCAGAATTCTGTCTGACTTCAGATTGAGTAATGAGTTACTGGTTAAATGGATAGTAAATTAATACAGTTTTGTAGTCTTTGATTATGTTGGATGTTTTGCCTAGACTGTTGTAGACTGCAGGTCCAGATACCTGGGGATTAAGAAATCATTAAATGCTGATATTAATTGTTATTAATACTAATTAGAACCAGCTTGTACTTGAAGTCTTAAAATGCATGCAGTCAGTAAATGGAAAAAAAAAAGTAGACAAATTACTTTTGTATCACATGTTTTCAGACTTAATACATTCTGAGAATGAGTGTGCTGAATGGTTGCCAGGTTGTTTATTTTAATTACTCATTTGTCTTTGTTGGCTGACCTCTGCATCCACAATGATTCACTAACGCTGGATCTAATGTCTTATATTTTTACTTTCCTTTACTGATAGAAGGAGCACATTACATTTCTGACATAACTTAGGCCTTGTAAAATGAACCAGTGTCATTATTAATGGATTTCATCAGCCAATCTAGTGGGTTTAGAAAATGCCAGCATGTACTGAGTACAGTGCAAGCTTTGCTGTCTGCTTCAAATGCTTTTATGGTCAGATTTAACTGTAAACTACATCAGTGTGGATGTACAACGGGAAGAGTATGCTTTTGAATAATTTCAGCTTTTTTACATGCAAGTGCATGTGTATGTTTGTTTGAGGATTTTATATGGAGATCTAGGCTTTGGCCACCCAAATGCAGACGGGCAAGTAAAGGAAGCCGCAGGGAGTGATAGTTCTGCATTCTGCAGTAAGATACGAAATACAGTTTTATTGGTTGAGCTTGTGAGGTTTTTACTTGATAGCATATATAACACTGTGTTAACACACTTCATAGCATGTGTAATGAATTCCATCAGTTTCAGGAATTTGCTGTGCACACCGAGTTGAAGTCTGTTGGTTGCAGTGGAAAGCAGACGCTGAGAAGAGTATAACTGAGGACACATGAAACCCCTGTCATCTGTTCAGCAGAGCCACAACTTCAGATATTTCTGCAGTTGTCCGTAGATCATAGGCTTTGCCAATGTGGTATTTACTTGCTATCTCATGAGGTTTTGCATCATACACTAGACATACCAGACTTAGAGAAATTTCAGGGTGCATTTAGACATCCTAGCAAACATGATCTAAACTGAAGCTTCTGCTGAGATGTATTGTCCCTACCAGGCATTCCTGATATTTTCTTTTCATGGAATACAGTGATCATGTGGCTGCAGTTTGTTTGGATGAAAAGAATAATTTTTGACTTATCAACCAAGTGAATCAGTTTGACTCTGTGGATTCACGATCTCCAAATGAGTGAGGTGGAGAGAGTGGGGACAAAAAGAGAAGAGTGAGGAGAGGAATAGGTCTACCAGTTTTGGTGGCAGCTACCTGCTAGATTGACATAGTTGAAATATCAAATTATGTTTGCAAATTGCAGAAATGTATAAACCATATTAGGAAGCATTTTCTTCCATTCCCTATGCTGCTCATTTTCTCCCTTGAGCTATTGTAGCACTTTAGTACAACCATACTACGAATTAGATTAGGAAGATATTTTAGCTGTGAAGTAACTTGAGTAAAAAGATTCTTGAGATGTATCACATTTGCATTGCAGTCACATTGCAGTGATCACAAGGGGATGGGAACAGCTGGACATGCAGTGGGAGCTTCTTATGCAGACATTATTCTTGATGACTTGGATTTCAAACAGGCACAGATGGAGAAGAGTGATACTGGTAGAGAGAATGGGCAAGGAAGGAATGGAGAGTAGTATGGCCTCAGCAGCTCAGGAGAGAGGGGTCCAACAGAGCCAGTGTTGAGGGAGATTTGAGATAATTTCTAGAGAAAAGAAAAAGGTCTGAGAGAAGCTGTTTGGGGAGGGAGTGGAAACACTTTGGTGTAAGAGAGAGATGGGAAAATTATTCCATTATTATTAGTAGGAGGAGAACTGTGAAAGCTCAGTCCTAGTCTGTGAATGGGCTTTTTGGATAGTCAGGGATATAAATGGGCTTCTGGTTTTAGTAAATTTCTACTTACAGAAGCAAATCAGTGATGTCATTAGTTTTCTTTTTTAATGTTTCTTCATAAAATACCAGTGTAATTTAACATACATGGTCAATTTCATGATCTTAAAGTCATTGTGAGATGTTAAAGTTGCATAATAATGTTGTCTTTTTGCACAGTAGAGTGATTTTTTGTTAGAGCTTCACTTAGCAAAAGCTGTAATGAGAGGTATAATACTTGCAGTGACAATCCAATCCATTAATTTTTATCCTTGACTTAGGAATAATACAGGGAGTACATTTATGTATATATCATGGTGGCAGGAAAGATAAATCAATAGAGTAAGACATTTTGATAGATCACAGGATTCTTTGAAAAATCAGTGCTGAAGACAACTACTAATAGACATGTTTTATACCTTTTACAAAGAATTATTATTACTTGATAAAGCAGGAAAAAAAAAATAAAGAGATCAAGAAAAAAATCAGTTGCTTCTCCTTCCTAAATCTTTCTCTTTTGATCAGCATCACTGCATGTAGATTTCGACTGAATGGCCCCGATTGCCAGAAAAAATAAGATGGGCTCCATCAAGTGTGTAGTGTCAAAAAGTTACGTAAGCTGTCATCTGTGTATTTGAAGAGGAGGGACTGGGAAGAGGGATAGGAAATGATATAATAAGAATTGCTGAAATGCTTTCCTTTTTTTGTGTGCATGTTGGTGGTAGTGTGGGGTTTTTTGTTTTTTTTTATAAGTGAAATAAGTGAGGTTGAAGAAAGTGGATTAAAATAAATTTCAGGGTACAGTTTAAAGGTAGCGGGACTACCAGAGAATGTAGACTTTAAAAACTGCAGGAGTGTTACCTTTTCATTGTATGTGCCCTGCAGCTGAGCTGTTGCAGTAAGTGATAGGGTGCTCTGTGATCTGTGTTGGTAACATGACTCTTGTCCTAAGACCCAAGCTTGCCGCTCCATTGAACTACTGCTATCTCCTTCTACACAACTTTTCTATGAACTGGGGCTGTTATTTTCCTTTCTGGTGCGAAATCTCTCTAGTACAGGATCCGAGTTTGCCACCTGGACTCTGATCTGGCCGATCTGGCATGCACGTGCGCTTCGTAATGGGTGGACAATGTAAAACTTGTGGCTCTTTGTTCTCTGTCACTTTCCTTTGTAACCCTCCCTATTTTTAAACCAGTAAAATTGAAATCTTTATTGAAGTATGAAATTGCATTTTTTTTCCATGTACTAGTGGTAGTTATTGTATGAAGAAATAGTGCTGTTCCCGGCCTAACAATCTTTTAAGCCACAGATTTGTAGCTAAATGTCACTTATTTTAAATTTTTTTCCTTTTTTTTTTTTTGTGACCCTCCGTCCACCGTAGCAAATATGATGCATTTAGTTACACTTATTAATTTAATTTGGTGGGAAAATGGGATGTCAAATATCCCATGAACTAATGATTGTGTTTACCTTTTGATTGGTGCCAGACTGCCTTTGGATGAAGGTTAGCAACCAATAAAAAATGGAAGCTGACACTCTAAAATGGATTAAAATAAAATTGTTAATCATAATTACTTGAGAAGAATATCAAAATAGATTTTACACTTCAAATTAATCATTGTGCTTTGCTGCTTTTTATGCCCCCCACAATTTCTAATTCTATCTACTATGGATGATTTAATTATTATGTGTTGCTGAAACACTGATTTCATCATTTGCCTTTGTTTTCTGCTATTTTTCAAACTTTAAAGTTTTATTTTCTTTTGCTTGTTCCTATTGAATTTAGACTGTTCTGCTAAATGTAGGCCTTAATATAACTGCCTACATTTTCCATAGTTTTAATAGTACATGTTATGTTTTGCAGTGGCAAATGTGATAAATTGAAGTATAAGTGCATTTGTTTAATTCACCATGATTTATCTAGGCATGTCTCTTTTAGTCTTCTGTTTCCTTTGTTGAGCTGTCTGTAATCTCGTATTTTCTGACTCCAAGGTTTATTTCTAATATGCTGCTTGCAGGAAGGTAGTTGAGAATTAATGACAGTGTTGAAAGGCAGGTTAGCTTTTTAGCTTAAGGCATACAGTAAAGGAGTCAGAATATTATTTGTGTTTCAGTTTTACTCTTCATGCTTTTTTAGTTATAAACTTGTGGTGAAGATACTGTGTTTTCTTTACGATTTCATGGTAACAGCATACAGTTTAAGGAAAGCAAAAACCATATAACACCAAAACAATTGTAGTTGTACTTCTGAACACGAAAAGAATTGCTTAAAAGACAGTGTAGATTTAAAACTGTGTTCCTCAAAATGTTTTATCCCGGCTATGAGTCAGAAAAAAAATATGGAAAGTACATTTTCTCTTTTCCCTTTTTATTTATGTGTTCAATTTCATTGTTACAGCTTCAGACTAATAAGTTTTGTGCAGTCATGTGGCCTTCCGTAGTACAGTGGAGAAAGCTATTTAAATATGTAAAACATGACAATGATGACAGTCCAAAATTCTTCTGTGAAATTTTAAGACAGATTTAAATGTGTATTTTGGAATTCTCTAGGTTTCAGTACAATTATCTTGTGTTTGTAGTTGTGATGGTGAATTTTGTGCCATGGATGCTGTTTAATATCTCTATATATGTTTTTTCTCTACAGAAAAACAACTTTGTGGGTGCCCTGTGGGGAGATGCATCTGTGACCTGAAATATGTGTTTGGTCATCTACAGTCTGAGGCAACAGTATGTGGGCTATATATGACAGAAGAATTACTTGTGGATTCAGTCCAGCTGAATGGCTATGTCATAATAAAGAACTGGTTTAAAAATGTTAATGTCTCAAGCCATTAATCCAAGTTTGGGAAAGCCTGGCCGCCCAACAGTAAAAACAATGAATTTTTTGTAAACGTCGGTGCATAAAGAACAAGCGGTTGATATATATTTTACCATGTGTTCCCTGATTGTTTAGCACTGAATCTTTCATTACACTGAAATCATGGTATGAGGACCGGTGGGGAAGGCCCTCCCCCCATCCCCAGCACACATCCAGCAACTAGAGACTGTGTCAAGATGACCTCTGAGGAGATGACAGCGTCTGTTCTGGTCTCTGTGGTACAGGGTAAGGTGATAGCTGCCCAGTCAGCTGGAGATGAAAATACTGAAAATGCTTTGGACACCAGTGTTATAAGACATACAGCCAGTTCAGGAAGGCAAACCACACACAATCTGTCTTACTTACACAGACTTGAAGAAGAAAGTCTTCAGGGCTCAGTGCCCAAAATATTCCCTCTGGCTAAAGAACAACTGGCTAACGACAAGAGTAATGAAAACTTCTGGGAGAGGAACAACTCCATCTCTGATTCAGTGGAATTTTTTAACATTAACTGTAACATTGTACAGAAGAACTACAAGAGCAATATCTCCTGCAGCCAGTTGTATCAATCTTGTGGTCCTTTAGCAGGGGAAGAGGCATGCCTGGAAACTGGAATTCCTGTTTCTCTGGAAAGAGCCATGCTTGCTGAAATTCAGTTGAAAATGAATGGACCTTCATTAAGAAGCCAGACAGCAGTAAATAAGAATGACAGCAGTGATCCTGATAAAGTGGCCTTTTTTCACTTACATTGTGCTAGTGAAAGGAATATATCAAAGGCTTTGTGTGGTTTACACAAGAGCTTCCTTTTGGATGACTGCTTGCAGCCCACGAGTGATGGTGATGGTAACACCGCTGGTTCCTCAGCCTGCACTTGCAGCATAATGCAGTTAACAAATAATTGTGAGAATAAAAATGGACAGCAGTTGTATGAAGATGCTTTAAGGGATAAGTTCTTATGTCTGGAAAGAGCACCACGAAAGGTTAAAGTGGCATGCTCAGGTGACAACTTCTGTGGAAATAACTTTACTGGAAGGATGCCCTCAAAGCCCTTTCTGAGCCATTTTGAGGACTGCAGTGATAACTGTGAAGAAGAGCTGGAAGAGGATTTTTTTAGAAACAAAAAGGAACGTTCGACGCTATTAATAAGACGTTTCTGTAAAAATGATAAAGAGGTTAAAAAATCAGTTTATACTGGAACAAGAGCAATTTTTAGGACTTTACCATCAGGGCACATAGGAACTGTTGCTTGGAATTATGTTGAGCAAAGGAGAAACAACAGTGGCATGAAGCTTTCTAGGATTACAACAGAACAGCTAACTATAATTCAGTCCCTAATAAAATGGAAATTTAATTCCTGTCCTGAGAAGTCTTTATGGTATGAGGTAAGCTTTTCATAGTGTTTTTTGGTTTGGTTTTTTCTTGTTTTGTTTTGCTTCCTTTTTTGTTTTGATAAGGTGATGACCTTTCCATTAAAAAAGTGGCTTCAACTAGTAAATACTTAGTAACACTGAATGTGATATTTCACTTACCCACATTGAACAACCTTATGCTAAACACTGCTTTTCAGAAGAATGTATTGACATCTTCTAAAATTCTTTTGGTTTAAAATAGACATGTGGTAAATTATATGTGTATAAAATTTATACGTATATAGCTGTATACATATAGATCAGTATAAAAATGTGTATAGGTAAATATTTATGCCTAGATTTATGTATAAATTTGTTTCTTGATAAATATTCTTTTCATATAAGAATATAACACACCTATATACGGGATAAAAAGATAAATGCATTTTATAGATATTTCTATTTTAAACAGAAAAGGTATGTAATATACATTTATATTTTTCCATATATATGATAGGTATAAAATGATTAATTATAATTCTATGTAATTGAATATACATAACATATATGTATGTATAAACATTTGATGGATATAGTAATAATATAGTTGTTCCATAAATATAATAAAACCATTATATATGAGAGTATTAGATTACAGTGAAAAATTTGTTGCTCAGGAAAAGAAAGCACAGTATTTCCCCAAGTTGAAGGTATTTCTATTTCTTTTACACCTCTTTTACAATAATAAAACAAGTAATACTTGAATAAGGTACATTAATGTGCTGATACTGCCCTGGTTTGTGTTCCCTTAAGTTATGTAACACAATGAATATAAGTTTAGAATGAAATCATGAATGTATAAATTATTATAGAAATTACATAGCGCATTTTTAATATTTTAAGCACGTTCTTAATTATTTTAAGTAGTAAAAGATTTTCTGCACTGGTGGAAATTAAATAGTTGTTGATGTAATCTATAAAAGATTTTGACCACTGATTACTGAGCTTAGCAAAAAAAGGAGCTGTAGTTTTCCTGTGTTAAAATGTATGAATAAGCTGGAGGAAGGGGTAAAAATAATCAAGGTAAAGGAGTGTGTTGTCATATAAGCTATGCTTATAAATTGGTCCTGAATAAATGGAAATCTCTTCTTCTTGAAGAAATTTCTAGCAATTATTGCTCGGAGTCTTCAACAACTTCCAGTAGGAATGAAATGGAAGAAACTTACATATTCATCTATCATTTACATTCATGTGAGATCACAGAATCCTGTGGTAAAATTGATCAAACAAATATGAAGTTTTGTCAGTGATAAGGGAAGAGAGGACTCTGACTCCATGACAGTTGTGCCCTCCTGTAATAGACTCGTGTCCTTCTAGAAATTAGTATTTTTCCACTTAAGTAGTTAATTGAAGAGTTCTCTAAATGTGTATATGTCAGGTTTTTTACCGGTTTGCAGAGCTTTGTGGTACTGTTGATTGTTGTGAGATTCACCACACTGCTCAGTGGAAGTACACACTTGCTGGGACAGCAGATGCAGTGAAGAGGGCGTGATCACTGTCCCACAAAGGGGTGAATATAATTCTGTAGGTTTACTTAACATGGTGTATGAAATTTTATGGGGGAGAGATGGGGCAGTGTTTTGTATCTGAGATAGCTGAAGGATGTGTTTATATTTTTTCATTGAACATTTCCAATTTGACATGAGTTCCTTAGGTTCTATCGTGCTTGCCTGTTTAACCACTTTCCACCACTGCTGTATAATACAGAATATACAGCATTTTGCGGTGGGAGAGCTTTAATTTGAAGATTTTTTTGTAGTCTATGTATATGAAATAAAAGTAGTAAGTACTCACTGAATAATTATTTAAGTAGAAAAAGTTCTGTCTCCAAGTCAGCAAAAGATAAACAGGCACTGTAAAGCGCTTTGCATAACTACAATGCACAGAATGGCACATGGTCAGAAAAAGCTTAAAACCACGTTTCTAAGTCTTTCTTCATCCAGATGGACACTAAAACTGTTTTCCTTCTTATCAACCTCTGTATATAATCTCCTTATATACAACATGCATCAAGTTCTCTTAGCATTGTTTTCTTGTTATTTTAGTGTAGAATATTGTTTTTGTAATAGTATTTGTATGGGTTTATGGCTTATATTATTAGCATTATAGATGGATTTACACAAACATAGAAATTAACTTAATGGATGTGATAAATATATGGACCTATTGAATGTATGCACTGGGTTAAAATAATTTAATGAATTATGGGCATTTGTAGGAATCTTTCACGCTAATAATCAAAGGAAGAAGGAAAAAGTAATAAATGAATGTGGTAATTTGTTCTTCCTTTCCCCTTATCTCACCCTTTGAGCATGCATTCTGTATGGAACAGCTAAGTGAACAGTAGTTCTGTTCTTCAAGAGGAAAAAAAAGTTGGAGAAATTAAGTTTTCATAGCAGTACTGGTGCAACATGGAACAATAGAGACCTTTATATTTTAAAGTAGGAAAATGTGGGTCTCATTTGTGCATATCCCTTACATAAAAGTTCTAGCTCTAATAAAGGAAAGGCACTGAAATGTCGTTTGGTTAAGTGATTTTTTCTTTTTTCTTCCTCTGCTTAGGGAGGTGGGCCTAAGGATTTGCGCTGTATTGAAAATATGTGATGTTACATTTTTCTTCATGTAGCATATTATTACTGTTGATAGGTATTTCATATGCAGATTTAGACTCCTCTGGATTTAATGTATGTTTTGTATGAAGAGAGAAGATCTTTATCTTGAATATTTTTTCTAATTTTGCACTTAATTTTTGTAGCTAAATTCAGGCAGCATTTCCCCTTATTGGATGGGTGTGTGTAACGGGGCTGTTGTATCTGTTCAGGAGACACCTACCTGTCTGTGTTGGAACAGTGCAAACCCCTCACATTAGTACATATTCAGACATATTCAGGGAGTCACAAGTGCAAAGAGTTTGCCCTAAAACAAATAATGAGAGTGCAGACTCTGGTGTTGGCTTTGCTTGAACAGGGATCCGCTGCTTAGGTTGAGTTCAGCTGCGCTGTGTTAGCAATCTGATTAATTCCTAGAGTCAGAGTTTCTGGGATCTGTGAGAGATGTAAGGTTCACAGAGCTGAAATACACTTTGGTTTTTGCTGGTATGATGGTGATTTTGCCATGGTGGTAAAGTAATGTGACAAAAGTGAACCTGTCCACCATTGACTAAGATAAGAAATCTGGGCAGCTCACTAAACTTTCACGGAGTGATTCTCTCAAGCTCTGGAAGTGACCTCAAGATCTGCAGATGGCAGCTGCAACAACATAGTTGCAGTGCATAATAGCTAAATTCTTTAGTTAAGCTTATTTTGTAGGCGTCAGTACTATGTCTGCTGTGTCATTACATTCCTGGTGCCAGCAGTTTGAGCTTTAAGAAGCAAGAACTCTGCTGCCTTGCTCAACTCCGCTCAGATGAAAGTTAGCACTCTAATATACCTGATGTTCTTCATAGTTGCTAAGTTAGTAAAATGCCAAATACTAATTGGGCAGCAATTAAAGAAAATATTAATTGCTCCATGTCTGTTCCCATGGAGAATAGTGATTCTGTAATAGATTTACCTTGTGGGAGTTTTTCATAATTCATGCAATGGTTTGGTATAGTACCTCAGTATTTGTTAGCGTGAGGTTTATTCCCCTGTAGTGTCCATGGTGCTTTTATGACTCCTGTGTTAAATAAATGTAATGCAAAGATTTGTGATATGCATGGCTAATGTAAGAAGTTGCATGTGAAGATTTCTTTATTTCCATGAAGTTGAGCTATAATCAGTTGGTGGTGTCTGTTAACAAAAATTTCAGGGAGAAAAAAGATTTGGAGGTAAAAAATGTTTATTTTTGTAAACATTTCATAAAAATCTATATTTTAAAATTTTTATTAAGGTGGAATATAAAATAGTCATTTTGGATAATATTTTTTAACAAATAGAGCTAGGCAGAAGTTTTCTGTTTAATATATAATATTTTAATTGTTGTTGATAATTGATTTTTAATTCTTAATAGATTATTAGTTACAGTAAACATTTTGTAATTAATATAAATATTGATTTTAATTTTTGAACCTTTAGAGAGATCTCAGTTCCCTCCCTTTGCTGTCCTCCTCCCTTCCAGAGCTGTATCAGCAATTCTAGTCAGTGCATGCTTTTGTGGCATTTCTGAAAATACAGATAGATTGAGTATTTCACTATCAGTCATGGAAATGATTGCTTAGGCTATTTCAACAACAGCTGCATTAACCAAATGCAGGAACTCAATTTTTCACATGTTGAGTTAATTGTAACCTTAACTTGTCAATATTTATCACAATAAAGAGTGCAACTCTCTTTTTTATCTAGTAGTATTTTGGAAGATACACTTTTCCAATGTATTCAAAACCTAATTTATATAATGAAGAGGCCCATATTGATTCTTAAGAAGTGAAAGAAAAACTTGCAAGCATTTGATTACCCTCTGTGCTGGTATGAATTAGCAGTACAGAGTCCCCGTTTGTGTGCTGTGTTTCAGTCACAACGGATCTGAGCTATTGCACAGAGGGCTTGTGGAGTGTCCGCATGAAGTTACCTGGACACAAGTCTTGTTAGTAAAGTTATTCTGCCAAACTCTCTGAGATTCACAACACACAAAGCAGTCTAAAAAAATTAAATTATTACTGACTTTCACTTCTGGGTTGTTTTTAATTGTTTCTGTAGGAATTTCAGGTCTGGGTTTGCTGTCATACCTTATTTCTGTTAGAATTATGTGCTTTTCCCACAGTTTTTTACTTTTTGCTACATATTTTAAAATATAGAATTCTTTAAATGGACTTTTACTCTCTTCCTTCACAGTTTTCCCTGCATACCTGAAATGTAACATTGCTTTTCAGGCTAACATTTATGCTGTACTTGTACTTGTATTTAACAAAAAAGGCTACTTTGTGATTCTATGGTGTGGACCACAGGCAGATTTGAGCTTTTTCAGCTTTCCATTTTGAAATAAAATTTCTAGTCTAGCATGCTGAAAGGAATTTACAGGAAATAATGACATAAAGCAAATAATCTGCAAGTGGTTGGAGTGTTTCTCCACTCTAACAATAATTTTTTTATCTGACTGTGCATGAGTATTTTGCCTGTTAAAATGCCATTGTGCTTTTTAGACATAAAGGTGTATTTACTTATGGTAAAGTAGTTGGTAGGTAAGGACAAACAGGTTTTTATTCTACCTGGACCCAGTATTTCTCATTTCTTTGTTTAAAGAAAGAAGTTAATGAGCAGAATTGACTATTTGGAAAAAAATCAGGGAAGGAGGAGAAAAGCCAAATAGGCATGAAATTATGTTTTCCCTTCAGTAAGTACTGTAAAAATAAATGGAACTTTTAAAAATGAAGGTCTTTACTTGTATTTGCTTTGGGTTCAGTTACTCCAGCTTTACAGGCTAGCTTTAAAACCAGAAAACTTACCCTCTGTCTGTAGAAGTCATTTTACTGCCATAATGTGATAGGGTTTGAGCTAAATTGCTTAATATTTTGTATTATTTTACAGTTGCCTTATACCTTTAACAACATTGGGCCAAATTATGAACAATAAGTTTTAGCTGTGACCACACTTAGGTATTTAGAGCCAATAGTGTGGGAGTCTTGGCAAGAACATTATATTATGCTTTCAGTTTTTCCACATTTTCTGTCTTTCCTTCTAGTGACTGTTCATTAACTGTAAAGCAGCATGAAGTTCTGGTTTAGAAAATCTCCCTGCAGCACATTAAAGGGTTCATTTTAGAGTGTTAGAGTTGGACACTTTTCTAAATTCTTTCTCAGTTGAAACTAAGTTATCTCCATTACCTGTATGAACTGTTGAAAAGTTGGGTTGTTTACTCTGGTGTAAGTTAATAAAAACTGTGCCATATAAACATGACTCTCTTGGTGAGTGAATAACTAAAATTTGAATTTATGAGATTTCATATACATTTTAATTTATCTTGCTTTTCTACAGTCTTTCAGAATATTTTTTAAAAAATTTTCTAAAATGAAGTAAGCTTGGCTTGACAGTAGTTGGTGGGCATATACCTAAACAGTATGATATTTCAAGAACAACTTAGAGGAAAAATGTCTGTTGGAAAATTTTATTTTGCCACAATATCTAAGCCATCCTCCATGAGATATGAGGCTATTTGGTTCTTCTGTGTGTGAAAAGTGCTTTGATAATGTACAGTTATGAGCCCTCTGGTCGTGAAATTTTCTTGAAAATATGGACTAGTGGCAACCTAAAAGTGAAAATAAAGATTGAATATAATACAGCCATTGAGCACTGTCCAAGAATGCCCACTTGGCTGGGCTACCAAGTGCCAGGGGGTCTGAGGGTGCTCCCCCACCCATCAGCGCTAATGGCACCAGGGCAGCGCTGGAGCCAGGCTGGCTCAGGGCGCTGTGACAGCACACAGCCTCCGTCAGGAGTGCTGCCAGTGGGGCAGTGCTGGAAACAACAGCCCTGACATTTGTAGCCACTTTTTCATTTTCTTTCCTTTTTAGAATTTTTGTTGTCCTAATAATTTCACTAGACAATGATATAGTTAGACACTATTATTTACCTGTAAAACACGCGTATCAGACAGTGCTTCTATTGTCCTGCAAATCGCGTGAAAGTACAAATTTGTTTAATATTTTCAACTGTAACCAGATACGTTAATTTTTGAACTGAGATTGAAGACTTGCTTTTAGTATAGAAAATAATGGAAGATGGAGACCTACAGAGAAGGTTGCTGGGATAGCACAGAAGAATACAAAAGCAATGAAAAAGTTTATTTTTGTCTTGAAATCAGCACCTGCACTTGTTGCAGGACTCTGAATACTCTAATGAACTCTCATGAAAGTAGGGTTTTTTTTTCTCTTAGCTTTTCCAGTAACTGTAATGCCTGTTGAGTGTTGCTACCATTTGGACTTTGAATCCACAGTAAAATAATGTAATCTTCTTTTAAGGTGATTAAAAGTGATTGTTATGTACTGGTTATTTTCATGCTAGTCTCTCAACACTGTAAATATTGTTTTCGAGCAATCAGAATGGATACAGGCCTTCATTAGTAAATAGTGGACAAAACAAAGGAGGTATTATTAGCTGCTCCAGTTTCATGTTACAGCAGTCATAGTTCTTAGAGTGTTTAGGAATTCGCTTCAAGTATTAGAGAATGGGTGAAATCCTGGTCATACTGTAATCTTTTAAAATCTCCTATTGGGATAATGTTACTTGGAGGGAGAAAAAGAAGCATGTGCAGAATGAAGCTATTGGTTTCATGTGAACCATAGTTTTATGTCAAATGTTTTAAGAGACAGACAAGCTTATATTAAGCGCTTTTAAAACGACAGTTTTATACTAAAAATATTCCCTATATAAATGTATATTTATTGTAATATAAATCAGGTGGGATCATTAACTTAATAAATAAAAGTTCCCTCAGTCCCTATCAGTTGTTTATGCTGTTTTTTACTGGTCATGTTATCACAGTGCTTGGAAGCCCTGCTTCTGGACTCGAGTCTGTGTCCTAGCTGTTTTACAAACAAGTGATGATCTCATCTGTTCTCTAGACTTAGAGGCAGTTGGTTGTTAGTGAGCTCACTCAGAGTTTGAAGATAAACTTCTCCCAAACACTCTCCATATGCTGTGGCTAGATTTCCTTTTATCCTCAGCAAGCTCAGTAGCTGTGTGCTGCACTGTAGTCTGCACAAGAGACATATCCTGTAAGTTTCCAGTGAAGGGGAGGGGGTGGAAACCCACCTTCAAATTTACCTACCAGTTATTAAAATTAATGTTAAGGAACTTTGTAGTTACAAGCATAAAAGTAAAGAAAAACCAAGTTTTTAATAAAAATGTATATAACCAATCAACTATGAACTACTTCTAGGCTGAATAAAAATCTGAATGATAGTTCTGGATGGTTTGTCTTTCAGAAAAAAACATAAGAATGTATCTGAGGCCTGGAGAATTTTTCTAAATGTGATTTTGTATTGAATCAAGAAAATTATCCATAGAGCAAACTGCCCTCCATCTCCTGATTTAAATCCTTGAGTAACTTTGCAGACTTAAAACATCCTGCAGCATGCTTGAAGCCATTATCGTTCTGACCCTTGCATATGTGAGATTTTTTGACTTTATAGAAGCACATTGCTGTTGTCATGGGAGCTGTAACATTGGACTTCCTGTCTGCTGTTTGCAGTCTTGGGATTGCATTGGTGGCTTGTGTATGTCAATGTATGCATTTTCAAGGGAAAACATGTTATTTAATGAGCATTCAGAATATTACCCTTTCAAGAAAGTTACTTGTATTCTGGGTTACCTATATGTCTTTTTGAAACTTACCTTACTTGAAATGCAGTCAAGAGGAACTAAAAAAGTGCAAAACCTTTTGCTATGTGACCATTTCATTGAGATGTAGTAGTGATTTACTGTCAGCATAAAGGAATTTTTGGTCTATTCACACCAAGTCACTCAACAGGGTTGGGGCTGCAGAAAAGATAGAGGTTATCTATAAGCATGAAGTATAACATGAAGCATGTTTTACAGCAGTGTATTAATTTTCTTGTTTTCTGTAAGTACAGAAATAGAGAGGTTTGTTTCTTTTTTATTGTTTTTCTTAACCAACAGATTGTGGATGGACATCTATTATAGTTTAAATGCATTTGAGCAACAAAGTTCTTTCATCTTTAGTGGGCATTTGTGAATCATTGCATATCTAATTTAGCTCGCATAGTGATTCTTTGCAATTGGTTTGTAAAAACTGCAAATCCAGCCTTTGTAAATGATGATCACTTTTGAGTCATATTTTTTTCTAGTTTTGAATAAATTTCTCATCACACATTGGTTTTGCCCAGCTGTTTCCTGTTTTTCCTCCCAGTGGTTCAGCTGCTGAGGAGATAAATGCATCAATGGTTTGTTTCAGAATTAAATTACCTTTATAAAATGATGGAAGAGTACAACAAATATGTTGGACACCATTACAAGTATGAAGTTATGCTGAAATTCAAGAGATGAAGTACTATTTGCTATTCCTAGGTGTTTCATACTGCAGGGCATTTGCCACACCAGGAACTCACTTGATACAGAATTACCAGAATTACCATCGGAAATACCAGGATAAAGCTTTGTGTGGGGAATTTGGATGTGTGTGATGGAATTTTCAAGCAGTTCCAGGTTTTTGTGTTTGCATGAGGATATTTTGATTTATCTGGTATATCATCTACATAATTACCAGACCCTTACATCATATTTGTCCTGTTCTGCTACCCCCAGGTTTTGGACTGCTTTGGATAGATAACAGCTTCATTTTTGTAATCATACAAATAACTTTGGAATTTTAAAACTGAATTTGATATATATTTTCAGAATAAAGCAGGGCTGGTGTATCAGGGAAGACAGAGAATAGTTGGTATATTACCTGCCTATTAGAGCTGGCTTGTTCAGTACACTTTGTTTCTGTTTTGTTCATGGTGAACTGACTCCATATCCACATAGAGACCAGCTGTGTTTTGTCCTTGCTTCAGACGTCTTTCTTCAGGACCTTTGAATGAATTATTACTAACCCAAAAGGTGTTTATATAGATAATAAAGAAAATATTGCTCCCTATCTTCAGATTTGAAGTAATTTCTGTGTAGGATTGTAGAAAGATCACCTGTTGCCCCAGATTTGTTTTGCTCTAGAATAGCAGGCTGTTCTGTGGCATCCAGCTGCACCTGTCCCTCGTGCTGTTTTAGTCCTCCCCGGAGAGCTGAGTGGGCAGATTTTATTTAGTCTGCGCCCTCTGGCATGATAGAAAAGCACACAGAGACAGTTGGTAGCATGTCTTCTCCCATGGTCAGTCCCCTGGGCTGAGGGATTTAAATATTCTTTGCTGTTGGGTCACTGAGTTTCTTATCAGTGAGTAGCAGAGGAAGAGCTGGGTCTGTAGTGAAGGCTCCAGAACCTCAGGGCATGCGTTTGCTTCCTTGGACAATGTACCTGAACTATTTTATTACCCATTTGTAGGCTTATTCCATTCCCATTTTAAGGGCTCTGCAGTCTTCTACACATGCCAGCCTTAACAGTATTTACCTCAGGATATAGTCCAGCTCTTGCCATTTGAAAAAGTTTCACCGCTGCAGTTTGCACTCTCTTCATTTCTCTATGGCTTTTCCAGGCTCCTTCTCCCTGCGTTCCTTTTGGTGGCTGACTGCAAGATCTGCTCTCTCTTTCAAGGCTTCCTGACCTTGGAAGTCTCCATGGGAATTCTCATTAAATTCAGTGATAGGAAGGGGGAAGCATACTCTCCTAAGTAGCTTTGCTGTTTTTACAGCAAGCGTATCGAATGGTTTTCTGATCTTGTCTTCTAGTGCCATTCTTGAGCTTACCTTCAGCATGCTTACTATTCCCTACCCTGGTGATCTTGATGGGGATCTCCTTTATTCGTAATTTTCTTTATAGAGGGCAAGAATTTCCCAATATATTTTTCTTTAGTTCTCTACTATTAGATAGTACTTTTTTGTAATATTCACAATCTACGTTCAGCCAAGTCCAGTACTTAAGGCTGAAATTCCTTCTT
This sequence comes from Zonotrichia albicollis, assembly GCF_047830755.1. Taxonomy (NCBI): domain Eukaryota; kingdom Metazoa; phylum Chordata; class Aves; order Passeriformes; family Passerellidae; genus Zonotrichia; species Zonotrichia albicollis. Next base: position 34,706,021 of record NC_133825.1, on the reverse strand, counting down.
CATGAAATTGCATGGTCTTAATGGGCATTTCTACTTATAAAAGTCCAGCTTTGTGGAGCTCACATTCCCATGCGGCATCTGTTGCATTTTTAGCTATTATATGTCAGTTTAAAATTTTGTTTTGTCCTCTTGTTTTCCATATTATTTTTAGGGATTTTTTTTCATGTGAGGTTCGGTAAACAGCATTCAAACTTTACATTGGGTGATTGATATGCAAATGGTTGTACTGTTACACTTCAAGACTGCAATTTCCTTTCCTAAAGAGTTGGTATTTTTGGCCAAAGTTAAATCAAACTATAATAGAGCATAGTACGTTTGTAAGGGGTTTTTTTCTACTGTACTCATCAGGAAATAATAAGTATTTGCTAATTAATATTTATATTAGGCAGTGATGACCAGATTCCCCTAATCCTTGCTAAATTTAAATTCTGCCAGTCTGCCAAAAACCACAAGGAAAACAACAGCCAAGATGAAAGCAGATTCACAGGACATACCCATGTGGTTGTGACTCAGTGAATCTAAGAGAACAAAACCTTTAAAACCCCTTTTTTTAAAGTAAAAGACATGGAAATTGATTTAACAGTAGTGGGCGAACTTGCTAATTGGGTATGAAAGGTAGTTAACTGAAAGAACTAATGAAAAGGAGCCAGTGTTCTATGACAAACTTGGAAGGAAAATAAAAGAGATAGTTGACAAAGCGTCCTTTGAGTTTTGGAACTTGAAAAATGTAGAGAGCAAAAACCGACAAAATCTTGTTTTGAAACCTAACCAGAACTAAGAGATTTGCTGGTTTTCTGTGGAACTAAGACATATGTAAACCAGTGCTAATGCTGTCATGATAGTTATGCACAGAGTTTGTACTTTCAAGTAGAAATATAAAGAAAGTTAATAGAATTTGGAGAGAGATTACCTGTCATCATTTGATTTGTAAATCATTTGAATTGAGACACTTTGGCAAAGCTTGATGTGACAAGGCCAAGCATGTGTGGCAAGGCTCAGTAGTTGGGCAGTTTTACTACCTTCTTGGATTTTTAATTGCATGATATTTTATAGGGTTTTTTTCCTCAACAACATTTCTGTCATGGAAAATATTTGACAAACTGACCTGCTTTTTAAAAAATGGTTGTTAGTTTAAAAAAGACAGATCTTCAAGAAGATTTAGTGTCTCAAGTTTGATAAAAATTGGTTTTAATTTCTTACCTGATCAACAAATGAAATTAAATAACGAAATAGAATGGCACATAATTTTGGAAACCTTAGAATTACAAAGTTTCTTAGAAGACTAAGATGAGGCATATCAAAATATTTAACACTGCTGCTGCTAGTTTGAGTCTGCGCTTTCAGAGACTTGCAGACTTCCACCTTTCTCCCAGAGACAAGGAGCAGAGCTCCCCACTTTCCTTGCTCATATATTACATTGCCACAGTACTGGCTGTATTTGTGTGCATACAAGAGGAGGTTTTTGGTTGCTTAGCTGACATTTGTGTGTCATTAATAGTATGTGGACCACAGCTTGGAAACCCATGACTGAGTCCATGACTTTGTTGGATCAAATTGTGACATTTTTGACTGAGATGACATTATTTGCTTTATGTTCTTTTGATAAATACTATGTTGGGCTCCATAAAGACAGTCTAGACCATTAAGTTGTTTTCATGTTTGGAAAACAGCCTGTTAGCATCCCTTATGTCTTAGGCTTGTCCTGAATCACATCATAGAGCCTCTCTTTGTGCCTGTGTCAGTTCCAGCTGCTTGGGAGGGAGTTCCACAGCTGTACCAGGGACCTGGAGCAGCTGCTTGGTGAACAGGGGCTCAATGGCACAGCATGTCTGCAGGACTGTAAAACCAGTTTCAGGGTTTACAGATATTTTTATAAAAACCTTGCCATGTTGTTAGGCCAAGATGTTAAGATATTAAAAGTCTTTGATACCCATTAAGACTGGGGAAAAAAGTTCTTGATGACTTGTCAAGATTACCATTGTAGGATAACAGAGGTTTGAGGCATGTTTTTCTACAATAGATTATTCATTATTTTGTATGGTGGAAAACCATACTATATTTTCTTCTAGATATTTGCCTCATTGTAATTCTTTTCATTAAGAATCATTTATAAAATTGATTAAGCATTGACAAAATGCTAACTGGAAATTTGAAACCACGCTGTTTTTGAAAGACAGCAGTGTTGTTGCCACTGAGCATTCAGCAGTTTTGATTTTTGTACTTCTTTAATTTTTAACTTCTTTGTGCAAGCAAGTACTATAGGCAAGTCACTGGTACCAGTTTTTTTTCTCTAGGCCAGGAGAGAAGTGCTCATTAACATACTTTACCTGATATTTTCTTCTATATGATCAGTAGTTAGAGGATCTCCTTATTAGTATATCCATTAGCATGTGATTCAGCACTTGATCCTCTACATTTATTGACATAAGACTTAGGTAAGAATGAAGGGCATAAAAGAAATTATATTTTGTGTGTCCTGCCTGAATCAAGTTTGGTCATAGGATTTGCTTGGATCAGATGGCTGTAGGACCATTAGATTTTGTACGTCCCTGGTTCAAAGACTATTTGCATTTTGCTAATTGTTGCACGTTGCTCCTCTCCAGCCAGCTGTTGCCATGTTGTCCAACACAATGCTTTTAACTTAGCCTAATACCATGGACAGATACAATTGGTCTGGCTGACATCAGCCAATGAAAGCATGAAAGTTTGAACTGTTTGTCAGAGTTGAGTCCCGAAAACAAGATGGAGATGATCTGAGAAAGCTTTGTTTATACAGTAATTCTCATTTTACTTTTCTGAAGTTAGACTTCACACTTTGGTGCTATTCAGAAAGTATTGCAGCCAAAATTGTGTGTTTAAATTAGACATAGAAATTTCCTAATTAGTCTGCTCGCAAAACTACCGTGATTTTCAAGATGCTGAATGCCCTGTGTTCCTCATAATTAGACAGCAACAGTTAGAAGTCTTAGGGATTTACAGGTTTGATTTTTAGGAGTCCAGTTTGAAAATTGGGCCTTCGTTTCACTGAAACACTCTTTGAAAGTATTGACAGGGCTGCTGCATCACTGTCATCACTGATTTCCACTTAGACCTGGTTTGGATGTGTATGTACGTGCACATACATATATAATCAGGAGTAACTGTCAGAATGTGGTATGATACCCATGATGATAAAATATTTGTACTTCTGCAGTCCTTTTGACAATAAGGCTTCATTAGATAAGAATCTTTATACTATATGTATACTGACCCAGATCTCTGCAAGGATAGTTTTACAGGTGTAACTTTCCCAACAGAACTGTGTTAGCGTCTCCTTGCTAGGAGAGCAAAGGCTAAGGTTTCAAAACAGCTCACAGATGGGCTTGTGTGTATTTTATATGTGGGAATTATCTCATTTTTCCATACCGTGGTTACAGAACACGTATTTTCATTTGTTAAAACTGTATGAATACTAAAATATAATTAAAATTTGTATATTAGAAGAAAAAGAAATAGGAAAAATCTGATCTTTGCACCTGTCATTGAAACTGTACTATATTTGAAGTAAAATGTGAGGTATATGCCATCTGGTGGATAGAATAATTCATACAGTTTTACTGCAAATCTTGATATATATTCTCTGCTGCATTATCACTTTTAATTGGCATTGGTGGGTATTTCTTCAGTCAGAAAGGGAAAAAAGCCCTGAAAACTGAATTTGAGGCAAAATGGAATTCCAGACTTGGTGCTGGTGTTTGATTAGACAACTGGATGCTTGGAAGAAAAACTCCAAAGCCCAAATGGTAATGAAACCATTTTCCCCCACTTCAAATATTAATTCTAAATGTTTAAAATTGTGTACCAACTAGTCAAAGATCATACCTGACAGACCTTTCTCCAGGCTCTGGCTTGTTGCAGATGATGAGGTGTTTGCCATGGCTGTTGCTGTATCTGCACTGGCACAGCAGTGGGGCTGGGGCAGCCTTTCTGAGCCCCTGCAGCCGTGTCCCACAGCATCATTCAGGTGCCTTTGCCTGCAGGTCACAATTCCATTTTCCCACCCATTTGGAGCACAGTTTCATTGAATATCATTTTCTGCAGAAAGCTGTGCTTCTAAAACTGTTGGATTGCTGGTTGGGGTGAATGCAGGGGTGACTTGACTATTTGAAAAGCCTAGGTTAGGCAGATACACTAGAGAGCATGGCCACTATCCAGTATTTCTCTTGGCACACAATGCTGCAGGGGGGCATGGCTTCATGGTACCCATCTCAGGATGGTTTATGGAATAGACATAGTATGGGATAACAAGTGGAGCAGTTGATAGAGAATTTCTGTTATACTGATGAATAGTTTATATTCTTTGCTCTTTTATGGACATGACGGAATGTAACATCCTGTTAATCTACTGGAAGACTGATAGTACAGCTCTCTTGTTTTTTCTTCAGATTGACTGACCCAATATCTGCAATTAAAATATCTAAAATTAGTTTTTCAAAATTTACTATTTACTTGCTTTAAACTTTAAACTTATTTACTTACTTTAAACTTGCTTTTAACTTTTTCGAAACTTACTATTAGCCTATTAGAAAATAATGGAAGTACTTCATAATATCTTTCATACTGGGATTTACTACAGATTTGATCTAATAAAAGCACGTTTGTGCTTAGAGTCTGAAAAGGAACAGATTATTGAATTACATTGTAATCAATGCATGTATGAAATGGAATTGTCATCACCATGTTATGTCATTGTTCCACTAGCTAATGAAAAGGCAAGGAAAGAGCTGAAATACAATACAGTGGAAAAAACAAGTAATGCTATTGCTTCCACATGCTCCTGATTTCCCTAATTCACACTAGCTCAGGTGTCTGGAGGTTTATTTGTTCAGTCATGGTGCACAAGAGGGAGATATAATTGTACATGGAAGCATTCATGGTGTGTTTTATTATTGGAAGTAATGGGCTACTTTAGAAATATTTTTAAAGATTCTTCTTGACAGTAAACTTGCTTAGAGGAGACTCAACAGACTTACTATATGTGACTCCAGACTTCATGGAGTTTTTTTTCTCCTTGTAACTGAATTATTTCTCAACATTCAAAGATAAATAATGTTTAAAAATATAGTAGAACAAGTGTTCAGCTTATTTGCAAAAATTAGAGTTGAGATGTTATTTGCACTGTGGTATTATACAGGCTTCTTTCTGAACTAAGCTACTTTGGCACTTTTTTGTGTTGAATATTTAGTGAAGAAAGAGCACTTACAGTCTTGTTTAACAGTCTTTTAACTGTTTCACTGGTCAGGAAACATACTCAGTAGAGCACTGCTAAAATGTTGACAGGCTTATACTTCACATGGTCTGCACTCTTGCAGAAGCATATGTATGTTATACTTGGAGTAAATTCTCTGGTTTGTGCTATGAATCTTACTGTGACTAAAATGTTTTGTATGATTATTTACCCTCAGAAAGGCCACAGCACTTCAAAAGATTCAACAAACACTGGTGTCGAAAGTTGCTTTGAAAAGAATGTTTTCCATAAACTTTTAAGCATTTTCCACATGCTGCTTTCTCCCCCTGAAATTCTGAATTACTTCTATCATATTTAAAAAAAAAAAAAAGGTGTTCTTCCCATCCTGGTTAAATGATGGTCAGCCAAAGGAGGAGCCCAAAGAGAGGTCATAAAAAAAAAAAGTGCACGTGTATAGGTATATTTTCCTAATGATTGTTGGGGAGAGTATTTTTATGATATTTCAGGGGTATTCAAGGATTCCTTTAGGCAACTTGTGGTGAAGCCTTCCTCCATTCTTCCAGCTGAAGAGTGCAGTTAGGGAGGCCGGTCTGCTTCCGTCCTGTGGGACCAGGTGGAAGGGCGAGGTCTTTTCAGAGGCTTTGCGATGTCACGTAGGTCCAGATCCCATGTTTGGTTTAGGACAATTAGGTCTATGATGTATATATCAAACCTTAGTTTTCCGAGATATCCAGTGCCTTGCCAGCTTGAGAATCCTCAGAAAATGGTTAAGGTTTGGTTTTAGTGTTTTGCTGAATTTCTTCTACAAACCAGAAAAAATAATCTTTTCCTGAGGTGAATTTGCCCATCATGGAGCCAGCCTTCCTGGCTTTTTGTGCTTATATGGCTTGAACAGAGATGATATTTTCTCTTGGATAGTCTTATGCCATGACACTTACATTTATATAAATATAAACAAAAAGAAGGGGGTTTTTTGAGCAAATTATCTTAATATAAAAGATCTATTCCATTTGATTTGTGTTGTTGATTAAAATGTCCTTTGTCTTCATGTATGTATTTAAAAACATTTAAAAATCTGTGTCTAGTAAAACATTGCTCTTGGCAAAAGGATGAAAAGAAACATTTTTTCATGTAAAAAACATTACAAACACTAAATAGAATAGATTGTATAAAAGAAAATTTAAAATGAATTTTTTTTTCAGTCTTCAATACTATTTATTTAAACATGTTTAGGCTTTAAAGTTAGTCAAGCCTCAAAACACCCTGTGAATTTTAAGAAAATGGAATGTCACTCCAACTCTTTACTAGGACCTTTTAGATTTAGATTCCTTGTTTAAAAAAACAAATTTCCCTTTTACTCTCTATTACTTGAATAACATTGTGGGCAAAGCTTTTTTCTTGTTTATGTCACTATCAAGGCTATAGAAAACAATTTTCCTACCAGTAGGTGGAATCAGATGAAAATCTTAATTGTTAAACAGAATGTTGCTGTATTTTCTGATCCAGCTAAAAAAAATCATCTGATTTGCTCCAGTTTTGAAATTCAAAAATAGTAGCGGCTTTCTAAAAAATATGTAGCTCATGAGAATAGAAATTAGACTAATAGAAAGTTATTATTTATATTTAGGAATACTATGACTTTGACACCGATTCCTTACTTGCACTTTTGGAGAGTACTCCTGGATAGGTTAAAAATGTTGCATGGAAGAAATTTCCGTTATTAGTTAATATCTGTGTCTGTTCAGTAGGCAGTTATTCTTCTGGGCAACTTTTTAATAAAACTTTAGAATTAAAATCTTCAAATTATGAATACAAATATAAGATACAAAAAGAATACAGTGCCAGAAACTTATGAACATCTGGATTTATAGACACTATTTTAGAAAATAATTCTGATAATTTTTGTAATTTTTTTGTATTACATTTATTCCCAGACCTCTTATAAAGAAAGTTGGCCAAATAATTTATTTTATACATTCATTCAGAAGGAAAGAGGGAGTAAAGGTTTCCTGGTAGTGTGTACAGTTTCATGTATAGTGTGTATAAAGTTTTGGCAGTGTTAACTCTTAGTTTTACATTTAATTAAGGTAGCAGGGTTGTCACATATATCTCTTCTGAAAAATCTGAGATTATGCACAGAAGAGTGGCTGATTCACACACCAGTTTATCTTCATCCTGCTGATTGAAAGAGGTGTGGAATCCTTTGGAAAGCTCAAGCAGGAGAAAAAGGTTTGTCCAGCCTTGTTGTATTCATGGCAGTTGAGGGCGAGTTGTTCAGCGAAGAGCAAGATGCTGAAGTTAGACATTACAAATTTCCCTTCTGATTCTTACTCTGTTTTCACTTTGAAAATGCTATTTACATGCTCATTTTTTCCATGGGTTCTGTATTTGTAAATCTATAGTAGTTTTATGTACTGATTTTGGGGTATAGTTTGTTTTCCTTCTGGGTGTTTTGGAAAGTGAATGAAAATATTCACCCACCCAGTACTTGTGAAACTTTTCAATAAACTTTAGAAATTAGGAATTATACAGCAAAGAAAATGTTAAGGTCTTTAGTGGTGGACAATGCAGATTTTCCAGCTTGTCTTTGGCAGATATAAAAAGTGCTAGTTAGACTTCAGTCTTTTTTTTTTTTTAAATCTGCTAAAATTGTCTCCCGCATTCTTGCCTTTCGTCCTTCTTTACTGTAACTTTGTGTTCTGGAGAGTTCCCATGTATGTTCTAGGAGGAAATAATTTTTCATGGGAATGTTTTTCTCCTTTCACCAAGGACAAGATTTCCAGGGATGGTTTGGATCAAATCATACAGAATATTTGTGATGGAAAGTATAATTTACTGGAGCTCAAAATGCAGCTTACACTTTCTCTGTGAAAGGACAGGGATGTTTAATGTATTGCAAATGCATGTTTTGGTATGGACACAGGTTCCAAAATGTTTGAAGAACGAAAGCCCTCAGGGAGAAACCTACACAGACAAATTCATGAAAGGTATGTGGGAGAACTTGTAACACCAGAATTCTGCATCTGGGGTTTCCAGCTATGGGACAGACTTGGCAAGCAGACCAAAGGGAATATGTTTGTTGTGGTCTTTTTTTTTCTTTCCTAGGATGTATACTGTAGTAAAATTCTTTGCAGATATGCACTCTCTATAGTTCCATTCAGACAGAGAAGCAGAAAGCTAATGAGTTATGGATTTAAGGATTTGTAGGAAATACGGAGTTTGCTTCTGTTCCATAGCACAAAGTTTCTGCTCTTTGCAATGTCAGAGAAGGTCACTGTGATTAAAGCTATATTAGAATTGACTGCTCTTAATTAAGAGGTCAAATAATCAGTCTTTTGCAGAGATGGATTGTTCTCTTTGGAAGGAAAACAAAGTTGAGTAATAGGGTACCTTCACCTTTTTGTCAAGAAAATCCCACAGCTGGGGACAATGTCAGCTTCTCTGAAAACATGTCACACCATTTATGACTTGTGCTGGCACAATGAACTCTTAACTCTCATCCCTCAGGCATTCGTAGTGGTTTGTTTACCTAAAATTCCTTGATATTGTTGAGAAAACATTGCTTTTCTTCCTTGGACTGAAAGAGCAACAAACCCCAAAAAAGCTGTTGATGTGGGTTGGAGGGAACAATGTTGTTCATCTGTTTGATTCCACAGATGAATGGGACGTCTTGTAAATGCTATTAGGTCCATATGTTATGAGACTGAAAAATACATGAAAAGTGTATTTGACAGGAAAAGCATTTGGTTTTCTTGCTGACCCTGTGCAAAGATGAAGAGAGCAAGGATGTCTTAAGGGTGCCTGACTCCTGACAGTGTTAGTCATGCCAATACTTTACCTCATGTCCTTCAGGTGATACTGGAGTTCCTGGTGAGAGCTTAGAAACAACTCAGAACTGACAACTTAAATGAATGTAGACTTGTCAGCTGCCTCCTCTGTCTTCCTTTTTTTTTTTTTTTTTTGTGTGTGTGTGTATGTATGCACAGGGACACGCTTCAGAGTGCTGTCATTTTAGTTAGATTGACAAGCCTACTTGTGTAGAAAATATGTTCCAGACCAGAGTGACATGATGATCTTAAATTCAACTGATAGAGAACATTACCAGACTATACATGGAATTTAGATAGTGTTGTGTTTTTCTACACAAACCCTAAGTCCCCAAAAGAAGGAGAGAATTTCATTGTTTATCTGCCAGAAGTGCACTTAAATTGTATTTGAATAAATCTGTTAGATTATTGTTTTGTTGGGACTGCCAAGAACGGATTGGCTGTCTTGAAGTATTTCTTTGCATAGTGGATCATGCTGCATATTAAAGAAGCTTAAAAGAAGAAAGCAGTTTCTGTGCTAGATGGTATCAGGGTTCACGCTTTGGATAATGATGTGTGGTTGTAGGCACTTAGAATTAAGATTTTAGTATGGACAGCAGAAGTTAGGAATTTTTAGCAGAAATTAGGAATTTTCAGTTCAAATTACATCTTTTTTCAGGCGATTTTTTCTAAATTCTCAAACATTTCTGCAGCTTTTGTGGAGTAGTAGCTATAAAAGACTATGAACATAAGCAGCACACAGTATATATAGGTAAAGCTGCAGATAGGTAGAGCTGCTTAGCTAAATCCATTGTAAATTTTAAATTTTTTTTCCAGTTACCTTCTTTGAAAATCATTTTGCTAAGAAATCATTAATGTCTCCTTTAAAACATCCATATACTTGAAAATGTCAATTCATTCTGAACTAAATGCCTGTAGCAAACTTCACTTTTATCTTGGAATAAATGTCCTTGTAATTAAGAAAAACAGTTACAACTCTTTGTCTGAACTTTATCATATTTATTCATTATATTAAGTTTTTTTTAATTCAGAACAACAATTGTTCCCCTACTTTACAGTGGAAGTAGAAGCTGACACTGAGACTGGAATGAATGTAGTAAAGATGAGCATCTTTTCAGTGATAATCTCCCAGTAAAAGTAGGGCCACCTGTTATACAGAAAGTGGTTTTGTTGAAACGAAGGAACAGGATTGTCATCTGAGATGTCCATTATTTAAAATACTAGCAGGTAGAACATCCGCTGACATTTCTCTCTGTTTCCAGTATAACATTGGCAGGCTGCTAAAGGACTATAGCTGGGTTTTGTGACTTGTAGTTTCAAACATTATAATAATGGTAGGGAATTTCTTTGAGGAGCTAATCTATGTTGCAAACCTCAGCATGGTTCGAAGTCTGTACAACATATTTTCTGTAGGAGAGGTATCTTAAAATATTTATATGATATGTCTCTACCAAAGGCTCTAGATTTTGACGTTTCAACAAAAGTTAATCACGAGGAAGAAAGCAGAAGGCTGAGTGTGTACCTCCTATGTTGTCGTACTGTGTAGAAACACTCATTATTGGGCACAAAATAGGCAAGAAGAGACTACAGCTATTTGTCTCGCTCATTACCCATATAAACTCTCCTTCCCTTGTTGTTTTACTGTTGCCCTTTTGCTCAAAAGTAATTGATCCATCTCTGACTACAAAAGATGCAATGATATTGGTATATGTGGAAGAGGTGTTTACGCTGTTCTTTTCCAAGGGGTTGTCTTCTACAAATCTGTATGGGAACAGTGAACCAAATTTTAGAAGATCCTAAAGGCGTCATGCCTTGTCAATCAAAAGTACATTTTCCCTGAATATAACCACTAAAATATTTCCTCCAGCGTCTAGCACTTGAGAAAGTAAACCGGAAATTGGTATTAGGGAGGTTGGATACTAAAGCACATCTTAAAATTTCAAAGCAATACCAGAGGATCAGTTATTAAACAAATTATTTTTTTCTAAAGAAAAGTCCTTCACGTGTAATTGTTGTATGATATTTCATTATTTTTAGAGAAATAAAAGATTCTGTAGAAGAGTTTATTTTATGAATCAAAAGCATGCTTCAGTTTTGGAAGAGTGAGATAACTGCATTGTAATGCCAGAGCCTAAATACTTAAAATGGTTCTAATGTATTGATCTTTGGGGTGTTTAATGACAAGGTGTTAAGAAATTTTATAAATTTTTTTGTATAGCCTTAAGCTACTTCCTGCTACTTTTGCATTACTTGCCTAGATGATCTTGTATTTAAAATTGATAATCCTGATAAATATAATAATATTAAAACATTTGTTATAGAGGTTTTTTCCAGAAATCATTATATCTGTTTTCTTTGAACATAACGCTCTCTGCCATGTGCATTTTTTATGTACTTACTGCTGTCTGGTAATTATTGTAAAAGAATACTGAATGAAGCTATGATGTTTTACTAATAGTTGGACATTTGACATGCTTTTTACTTTCCCAGCATCCTAGCATGCAACTGTAGCTTATCTTTTAAGAGTTTTTCTTCTGTGTGTTTCCATAACTGTAGAGAAAGGTATCTTAAAGACAGTAAATGGTGTATCATGTTATTTAAAAAGAATTCAGAAGATATGCAGCTCTCACATTTACGTCACACGTTCTGCTACTCAGTGGTTCTTCAAAACTCCTGCTAGTCAGTGGTTTTCCTACTTTTACCATTGTCATCATTACCTTTATCACATGCTTCTTTTTTTTTCTCCCTTCCATAACTTGTTATTCTCACCTATAATCTTTTTTCAATCAGTGTTTGTTCAGAGATCAAGTTACTGAAGAGCAGTATTTGAGGGATAACTAAAGAGTAACAAGGCCCACTTCTGAGATAAAGTTAGGCAGGTTACCAGATACGGAATTATTCATGTTTATTTGAAGTGTGACCCACATTAAGGACCCTTTCTGGGGAAAACCACAAAATAGCCAGTGTGCTGCAGAGCTTTCATGTTGGCTCCATCGTGTATCTTTAATTAACAAAAACAAGGATTTGTAAAGCTGCTTATTTCAGTTCCTGTACTAGCAAAAATTCTCCTTCATCTACTTTGTGTTCCTCTGGGACTCTCTAAAAGTAGGATACAGCTGTCCTTGGAATTTTTAGGCTTGCAAAAATGACTTGTGCACCAGGCCTTTCCTTTATAAATTGTGCCCCCTTGTGAAGAAATATGGTGGGTCAGTAGGAAGGACAGCATGAGAGCAGAGCAGTGTGTGGCAGCCTCAGCTGTGTGCTTGGGAAGTGATTCTGGAGGACTGCAATTAGAAATAATCCTTCTGTTTATATAATTTGTCTCAAAGTTTTTTTTCCTGTTAATCTGTACATTTTCTGCAGTAGTATAATTGTATTAGTAGCTTAGAGGTGAGAAATCTAATGTGGGAAGAATCATTTTACTTTTGCTTACAGTGAGTTTACATCATGCCAGTGACCTTATTTTCTGTATTTATAAATACGTTTTAGAAATTGCTTCATGGCTGGCATTGTAAATTAATGTTTTCTGTAAATTCATACAATACCAAGCACAATGCAGTGCCTTCAGATAAATTTAGCATGGCATCATTTTATTTGCAGTAATGTAAACACAAACTCCAGTAGACCTGCAAAATTAAACATTAAATGTATCAGATTTTATTATCTCTGTGTCTGTGATCACTTTGAAATGCTTATGGAGTTTTAACAAGGAACAAATTTCCACAGACTGTTGGGAAGTAGACTTGTAGGAGCTGCGGAGGTGAGGCAGCCCCATGTGCAGTGCGGCCACGGGATTAGGATTTGGCAGCAGAGTTCTGTTCTCTGCAGGCTCTCAGGCAGCCTCTGTAGACGGGAACCGGCTGTCACCGGGGGCTGCTGAAAGGCAGCCTGCACTTTCTGCTTCTGTTGGCTTCTTTCAGTCTCTATAAGTTTGGTCATTTTTCCTGCCAGATGGTATGATATGGATATGGTGAAACACAAGGGAAAAAGGTATGGTTCATGTAATATTAACTGTTAAAAAGTTTTTCTTACTCCAGGGATAATAGGAAAGCTTTCCTTCGCCAGAAAGAAGAATGTAGTGCTGGAGAAAAATATATTCTTGCTTTATTAAGCGAGACATTTCTTTCTGGAACAACTTTCTTTTCAGTCAGTACTTATCCTGTTGTTGTAAACAGTTAGTAATTTTGAAGAGTCTGTGTTGTTTCCTTTTTATTTTAAATAGGGGTACTGAATGTGAATGTTTACTAGCTTATTGCGTTTAATTGATTGTAAAGCCAGAATTTTAGCACATAAAGTTATGAAGTCTACTTTTTTGCTTAGTATTGGGCTCTAACTCTGTAAATAATGTAAATATTAATTACATACATTTATTTTTCTTACTTTATTGTTTTGATAAAATACTTAGATGTCATTAGTGAAGTTGACATTAAACCCCCCAATGAATTTCGGACTATTACTGTGACTTGATGAAGAAATATTACATGTACAATAGGATTTATAGAAAACACTGGATATTTTTTAGTAAAGAATATTGAAATCATAAGCAAAGTATGTAAGACTTGTTTTTTTGAACATGCAGTAAAATATAAATGGAAAAAAATTCTGTAGCTATTGCTTCACCCAGTGTAATCAATACAAAACTGTTCAGTAGAAATGCAATCAGGATGACATTTGATTATGATGTATATTTTTATAAATGCTAAAAATTTGGTTTTGTCTTATTTTCCCGTCATGTGCATGTGAAGCTAAAATTACACTACCCACTAGTGATGATAGAGAATTGTTTCATTTTCTCAAACAGATGTTGTACTTTTAAATAGTGTATAAAACTTGGAAATTGTCTAATGTTTAAATGTACTGGATTAGTCTTCCAGTAAAGCAATGTGTTTCAGGAATTTAAACTGAACAGTGCTTTTGACTGGAGAAGCAATTTATTGTGTAGGTTGGTTTATGGGGCGATCCAAGTACCTGCTTGTGAAAAATAACAAAATACTGTTCTTTTTTATACATGAGCTCTCATGATTAGTAAGAATAAGTTGTGATGGTTACACTTAATGAATGCAAACTTTGTATCTCTGTGACAACTTTTCTTACTTTCACTTAAATAGCAGGAGTTTTACTTTTCTGGTACCTTGTAGTTTCGTTATGTTCAAATCAAATGACATGGGAAGATTAGGACAGAGCTTTGGGGTTTTAAGTAACGTGTCCAAATATTAATTTGTTTTTGTGCTGCTACAAAATCATAACACAAAGGGGAACTAAAGGTTGATACATTAAAAATACGTTAAATCGTATGTACTATGATAATGTTTGACAGCATTAGGTTGTGGGACCTACTCTCCAGGAAGCAGAATAAATGCATAGGAAGATAAAAGTTCCTGTTTTAAAGTGTGTACACAGTGATAGAAAGGTGAGTTGTGGGTTATACAGATAGGGCATTTTACTAAATTACCATATTACTAAGTAGCATGTAAATATGGGCTTTTGCTGATATATTAGTAAGTCTAGGGCACTAATGTCCTGTAAATGAATAAAATACACAGTCAGCCAGTCAGAAGATTTAAGAAAAGAATGACTGAATGTTGAGTTACAGTCACACACGTGTCAAGCGTATATTGAAGGAGCAGTTAGCAAGCCCATTCTTAGTTTATGGAATTGTATTTGTTGCCATCTTTATTTGTTCTTACCTTTCTATTAATTTAGAGAGGGGACATGACTCTCAGCCAGCGTCTTTTTTGTATCAGTCATTTTAATAAAACCAAACTAGTGCCCAAGCTTTACATCTTCCATTTTCATAAGTACCTAGACCTCCATCATTGCGTCAGTTTGTTTTCATGTGGTCTTTACATCTTCATGAGCAGATTTCATTATAGAAGAATGCGTTAGTACAGTTTGTAGAGTAACTTATGGAATCTAAAGACTGAGTTTGAAAATAGGTTTTAGAAGTACAGATGGAAATTACTTTTTTGCACCACGCAGTTGCCCTTTGCAGTGCCAGTATTGCAGTAGGTTTACATATTTAATGTAGATTTGGCATTTGATGAGATTTCTGTTATAAAAAGCATATGTAAACTTTTCCGTCTACGGAATGGATTGTCCTTGATGTGGTTCTGAGAAGATAGGAGCCTGGAAATTATCTCTCCTTGTTTATTCTGTTCTACTGTAAAGATCCATTAGATCTATCTAATCTTTATAAAGTACTGGTTTTCTGGGGTTTTTGTCCCTGATGTCACCTTAAGTTTTTATCATAGCACTGTTTGAACAAGTCTTCCTGCTTATTCTCAAAATGATGATCCTGTGACAAAACTGCCCTCTAAAGATCTTAAGAATGTACTTGTCAAGTTGAAAGTATTTGGGACTTGAGTAAAATGTTAAGCTACTGCTAAAGTTTCATTGAAACGTATAATGCTTTCTACGTTTTTTTTGTCTTTCTATGATAGTTATTTAAAACAAGAGCAAACAACCATTTTTGCTTCATAGTTAACTAAAACATCCATTGCAAATTTTCCTCCCTCAAGTACATGAATAGTTTGTTATGTACATGAAAACTTGCTGCAGTTAATTCAAAACAAACCTGTACTCAGCTCTCCCAAAGCTGTTAAAGAGCACTATTTCTCATTAAGGTGAAGCTTTTGAAGTTTAAAGAATCCTAAATTTGGCTCATATACTTATAGATAAATAAGTCAAAATGTGTTCAGAACTGGTGTGGTAGTATGAAAGAGAAGCTTCTAATAGGAATCTAGGTTTTATCCTTCATTTTGTGGGGCTAAGCATACACACAGATCACTTATGCATGCAATTCAGTGTAATATAATTGCAATTTATAAAAATGATTACACTGAGCAGAGTGGCTATGAATTTTGGTAAGGAAGCTGTTGTATATACAAAGTTTAGTTGAAACTAATGCTAAAGCAAAATAAATCTCATGGATGACTAAACTCTAGTCCCTGGGTCTGTAACAATCCCCAGAGAATAAGGAAAGTTAGTTTAAAATATTTTTGTTCATCTGGTCTTAAGCCAGATGCCTTAAATTCTGAAAATCAAGCCTCCAGTGACATTCCACTCCAGTGGGAAAAGAAAGGAGAACATATACTCTGATCCTGCAGAAACTTAACTTCATCAACAATTAAAAAGTGTAATTTAAATACTGAACTACTGTGCTCTTATTCCTTCTCCCTTGTTCAGTCACTCCACTTTTTCATTCATACTCATTCTCTTAAAACAAGCATATTTACCTTAAAAACATGTTTTAAATGTGATGAAGGAATTAGAATTTTTGAAAATTGCAAAACTTTAGATTTAGATTATCTATTTTGTGATTTTCAGTGCAGTTAAACTGAACTGGAAATATAATTAATGAATCAATGCCCCATGTTTAGATCTTGGACTTGGCTTCCAAAGCTCCCTTTGGAGACAGCATCAATTATAACTTAATAACAATGTTACCACCCTTGCATCATTTTAGCAGATTTGGATGATAATTAAAAACTCTTTCAGTGACAATTACTGCCATAGATTCAGTTTGATTCCAGTATACAGTTGTCTTAATGTACGTATGGCTATTAGTGTGTATTCAGTATCTATCATCAAAAGTGTTTCATAAAATAGAAATATGATGTGAAAATTGAATGTATGGTGTTCTCTAGAACAGTTATTTAAGGGCAACAGGTGAACACCCAGCTGAGCTGGCAACAAGGAAAACAGGAAGTTATTTTTTAAGTTGCTGCATTGTATATTAGTTCACAGTGTCTTCACATGTATAGCTTTTCTACGCTTCCAGATGCAGTGCAGTCTTCCTTAGCAGCTAATGACCAGAGAAGATGAATAGTGTTGAAGGTAGTGCCTTCTTGATCCAAGAAAGCAACATAAGGAGAATTGCTGCATTGTACCGTGATGGATCATTGTGATCGCTTAGTTTTAGCTGAAATTTATATTCTAAAAATTTACAAGATAGCCCTTTTTTATTCTTATCTTTTTGTAGGGGTTGTTATTAAATGTTCATTGTAAACAATGATGAATGAAGACTCACTTTTTATCAGTAAATTATGATTAAACATGTCACTTCAAAGTTAAGTTTGAAATATCAATATTCTCTTGTGACTTTGGGCAAGGAATTTTGCCTTTTCTATTTCTGGGTAATTTTTAAAAAAACCCTTAAAGTGGAAAATGCCTCTTTATAGAACAGAGTTATTTTGTTTCATGAAATCATGTTCTGTATCCTAAAAGTCTATCAAACAATTCAGTCATGAAAACTCTGAGAATTTCCTGGCCCCGAAGTACTATCCAAAATAATCTTATAATTATTCATGTGACCCTATGAACCCAACAGCTGAAGTAGAAGCAAACAAATAAGCATGGATTCAGTGTCTATAAAATTAGAAAATGAACTAGATTTCCTGTGCTAAGGAAAACGTGCTCTTTTATTAGCTGTATGCCATGGGTAGGATGCATAAACTTCACAGCTGTAGTAATCTGCCTACCAATCTTTTACTGTAATATCAGTTAAAATTGGTTATAAATAAAAGTATTTTGCGATACAGCAAGGTTCTATTGCACTTTACATTTATTCAGTCCTTAGGTTTCTGTCTACATATCTGAACTATAGACTGTTTCTGATAGATGGGCTGAGATCCATCTTTCAATGTAATTCCAGAATGTAAAGTACAATAAAATCCCATTATGAACCCTTTTTGATGCAAATAGAAATAGTGATTGTATAATTAGAAAGGCAGTTTTATTACATGTACTTTGTGTCTGAGCTTTGGCATATTTACTCTGAGCTTGAGATCTTAAGCAATTCTGAGCAGTTTGTCTACTTACAGGGATGCAGCATTACTCTGTAAAAACAGAATTAGCCAGCTCTAGGACCTTTAACCCTTGCCACTGGCTATCTTATGAATTTTAATATGAGAGACATGGGAATGGAACAGACTGTGTGCTTTCTGAATCAGTTATAAGTATACATATTAACAAAATATTTTTAAAGAATACTTAAGGCCAGAGTTCGGCATAAGCAGCTATAGTGAACTTTGACAAATAGATGAGATTGTAGAAAGAGGATGAGAAACCAAACTTGTAAGGGATGGTGAGATACGGTCTTCAGCAGCCATAATTTTTAGGTTTTTCTGTTTGATTCTAAGATGATCATGTTGACAGGAGATCTCTTAAGTGGTTTTTTTTCTCTACTGTATGTTACTCCCAAACCTTATTGTCAGTTTATAGATCAGGACTATGCCACTAAGCTCATCTTTCAAAGTTGTTTAAATAATCAGTTCACATGAGTGGGAATGCAGCTATTTTTAAATGTGTGAGTTCTCTGGAAGCTTTTCATCAAATGGGAAGAATACAGTTGATATTAAGGTACAAACCCATAGAGATTTCTGCCTGTATCTGATGCGTGTCTGGAGTTTTTGTTTGTTTTTTAGAGAAAATCTAGACTTGCTATTGCTCCACATACAGAATAATAGGTGAAAAAAAAAACGTGGGACATTTGGAAGATGCAGTGATCCATTGTAATAGCAGCATCCTTTATGGTTTGACTACCAAAGACCTTTCTACTATGATGAAAGGAGGAATTTAAAAATGAAAATATTAACCTGTCCTGAATTGAAATTGTTGCATCATGACACATTTAATATTCTAACATCTAAATTATTTGAGTGAATTATTTCTGTCTTTCTGAGAGTTTTAAGCCTAATTCGCCTATTTTAGGTAATGTACATAGCTACACCAAACCTTCAGAATCAAAAATTCAACTTGCTAATCATCCTCTTGTTTTAAATACTTTTTATAACATACCTGTGAAGTTTTATATGAATGCTTTTTTTCCATCAGTAAGGTATATCAAAAGTCATTATTAAAATATATTTTTGAACAGCGCTTATGTGTGTGGTACTTATACTTTTATGTTTAAAACATAGTAGGTAACAAGCTGATAACCCAAGAAATTCCAGTCCACATGCTCAGGTATTCAAAGACATGATCCACTTAAGACTAGTAAAATTATCAGCTTTTCAATAAAATACCCAAGGTGTGCATTAGTTAGGTGGAGATTACGCAGATGTTTATTTAAAGAGTAATTTAATTTATTTAGTTACTAAGGCAGCAATTTTTTTCATAAATTATGTTGTTGGTGAAAGTTTGGAGGAAGTAAATAAATACTCAGGAAATAAAACGAATACTGGCTGCATGTAGAATTAACAAGGGTAGAACAGAAAATGTTTAAAAGTTATAAGTTGCAAAGTACTATAAAAAGATAAAAAATATTTAAAACTCAGGAAGTGAACTTAGTAATAAAATAATTAAAAACAATATATTTTTTTTTTTCACATACACACTTGTACCAACAGAGGTGTAAATAACTGACTCCGCCGGAAATGATGTTTCGGCTTTTTCCTAGCTAAGATTACAGAGGTTTCTCTCAGTGGCAAAGGCATTGTTTCACATTGCTGAAAAGTGATGTGAAGAACTCCTATTTTGTGTTCTGTGTCATCCTTTCATTTTCTCTGTAATCAACTTGAAATTTCAAGCGTTTATGAAAAAACTTCCAAATTGCAATTAATGCCTTTTATCAGCCTCTGTTTTATATCTTAACTTGATTCTTCTTAGTAGTTATTTGAATCGAAAGTGTAATACCTGCCATAAAAAGCAGGACTTTCTTGGAGTGGAGGTACTGTTTTAAATCTGTATCTTAATTAGATCACCCTGCTTTTTCTGTCTTCTAAATCTGTGAAGTTCATCTTTCCTTTGGAAAAGGCTATTTAATACTGTTACCTTACAGAAATGGAAAATAGGTAAGTAATAGCAACCAAGTTTTTATCAGAAGTAAAAATGATGACTTGTTGGAAGTTTCGATCTTCTGTTACAATTTCTGTTCATAAATCCAAATGTCAAATTAATTTTTTTTAAAACTGTGTCATTATTTCCTGATGATAAGGAATGAAAAAAATTCTCCACTAAAGGCGTTTGTCAGACACCAGAACTGAGTAGGGGTGGCTGTTAATATTTCTGAATAATGTTGAACTGTACTTAAGGATTATTGCCTGTGCAAGATAGTTTGATCCTCATTAAATTCTGTTTCTGTTCTTGAAATTATCTCATCCTTAACAGGATGCAATTCATAAAAAATATTGGCTGGTGAGGTAATGCACATTCTGTAATTGCAATCGAAGCTGTAGAAAGTTCACAGAACATCACTTAATGAATATTAGTGTTTGGGCACATCTGTGCTTGATCGCTCTTTTGGCAGCCTTCCAGCTGCCACTGCCACTGATTTCCATGTTCCCAGGGTCAGCTCATCTGTTCTCTGTGTGTCTTCTGCTGCTCTGGGCCACGTTGCCCATTTACAACTTACTGTGTAGAACTGAATACTCAACAGAACTTGCTGTAGAGTAAGTGAGCATTGTTGCTCTGTAGCACAATACTGTTGTCTTGTGCTCTGTGCTGACATTCTGTCAGCATCTTCCTCATCCTTGAAGACAGCACAAAAGCTGGAAAGGTTTTTGAGAGCAGAAATTGCAAAAAGGATATTGGCAAGACAGCTGCTGGAAGGGTTTCTTCTAACTTGCTGGAACCTGAAGATCATTTGCAGAAAAGGAAAATATCTGGGTCTCCCACAGTGACTGCATCACTGGACGTTGGAAAAGCTATGTGAGTATGCTGGAAAAAGCATTGACTCCTATGATGAAGAGATGCCTGAAGCCTTTTATTGCTTTCCCGTGATCTGTTCTTTCCTTCAGGTGTGTAAGGGGACTGGACAGGTATGTGCCCTACCCCAGGGAGGGCAGCTTCTGTTTCAATTGGGAGATTTATTCCTACTGTAAGGAGAAGGTGAAGACAACATAGCATTCCTTGTATGTTATGAAGTACATTTCAGATTATACCATGACACTGTATCCTCTTATTTTTTTCTTATTTTTTAAAATACAGTACACTGTTTCAGTAGTCTAGGGATACTTTAAGGAACTTTTCCATTACAAAAACTGGCATCGCAGCAGGGAAGTTATTCCATTTTAACACCATGTGAAAAAACATAGAAAGCAAGATATGAGCAAGTTAAGATATAGACAATACTCTTACTCCGTGCCATTCTTTCCATTTTTGCTGAATTGCATATATTTCACTGTGAATATGTATTTATAGCTCTAGTTTTCTTGCCGATTAGTTATCAAAATAGCCCTTTACTGCTATTTCTTAAGCACATATGCAAACCTGCGCCAAATGGCTGTGTTTCAGCAAAACCTTCAGGTGGTGGTAGTTCTTGTTCGCGTGTTGGTGAAGCTGCAGGCAGGCTGGGTGGCAAGTGCCACTGCTGAGTCTGTCAGTTCTGCTTGGTGGGGCAATTGCTGGCTTGCAAAGCCACCTGAAGGGTGATGTTCAAATACATCGTCAAAAGCTGTTGAGTATGAAGAAAGGCATCATAATATGTAACCCTTTATTTGATTGCATTTTATTTTAATCTGGGATGGCTGTTTGTACTTTGAGAATGTTGCCTGTTAGCCAAAAATGTTGGATCATGAGATGCTGGGAGAGGATCTGTGAGTTTGATGCCAGCTTGCAAAACTGCCAGATAGTTGTCTTTGTGTTTGCCACAGGGAAAAACTGTAATAGAGTCTCATGGCAAACAACAGATCAGAGAAGCTTGGGAGAGGTAGTTGCCCTGGTTTCAGGTAGGGTAGAGCTTTCTTCTTAGTAGCTGTTACAGTGGATTTGGAATGGAAATGGTGTTTCATCTCCTGCTGGGCTGGACAGTCAAGAGTCTCTCACAAATTTCAGTGGTGCTACAATTTAGAAGAGCTTACAGTTGAGTGATTGCATTCATCCACTTCATCTGGAATAATAAGTTGGGAATGAAATTTCGTTGACCACAGGTTTTATCATAAACCTTGCCCTGCTTGTTCTTGTAAATACCAGAACTCCGTTAGACACATAGCAAAAAATTTCATCAGCTGTCCTGGTGTGTGCTTATTTGGTTACAGGCTGCTGAGTACCACCAAGAAGTTAGTGTTCTAACAGTCCAAATGTCTGACTTTTGTACTCCAAACACTGAAAGCCACTTATCAAAATGTCCAGTTTCTTGAAAGGATTTCTGAAGACCTCACCTGTTCGATTGCTGAAGTGAACAAGACTTGCCAGTGAACAGAGCTGAGAAATAGTCCTGACAGAGCAGACCTTTCTGCCATTCTCAGCATCCTCTTTGTCTAACACAGTAAAATCCCTCGGCTTTGAACAACCTGCACAACTGTTTGAGATGTGGCCTCTGGCATGTCCTCTTGAGAATATCATGTACACAGTAGGGAGAAAGATAAACATATACACTATTGTAAGGATAACAAAAAATGTATTCGGTGTTTAATGTATTTCAGTTCTTATAATTGATACATAATCAGAAATTGTTGCAAGATAATTAATGTTTTAGAAAGACCTTGAATTAAAGATTTGTACTTTAGCAATGATCTTGAAATGTCATGAACTGATGAGTGGGGGTATGGTCATAACCTGAATGAGATAAAGCTGAGAAAATCCAGTGTATTTCAGAAAATTAACTGTCAGCAGTACCTGTTTTTACATTGTGCTGGAGTACCATTTTGGAAGACATAAAACTGAAATATTGACCAATTCTGCATTAATGCCTCATTCACCCAAGTTCACCTTGCATATTAGTTTCTTTCTGACAAAGGTGTTTTATTGCATAGCAGACTGTGCTTCTATTCCATGCTATATATGTCCAATATATAAATGATATAATGATGGAATAAATACATGATAGAATGATAAGTAAATAAATGATAGAATAAATACATGTAAACACAATTGGAGTAGTCCTTGGTCATGACTTCCAGGAGACCGCTGTTAGCTTCATTTGACCAATTTTAGTAAGAGTTTTCTTCTGAAAAATCTGCAAGGCCAAAATGAAAAATCACCCACAGAATTTCCTCACTTTAATGTAATTTTTCTTGGAACAGAACAAATTTGAAAAGAGCAACATTTCCTGTTCTGTTAATTGTGTTTAGGCTTGTATGTTCTGTGAAACCTTTGTGTTTTCAAAGGAGATGTTTAAATAATCTTCAGCACATACACTCCTGAGAGTTATTACTTGCTAATATACCACTATGGCTTACAGGCATTTGAAAATGCTTTAAAAGTGTGCAACAAATGAAGGTAGGCTGCTGTCAGCATCCTCCATCACAGAAGTGCTCTGCAGGTGAACAGCCAGGAAATCAGACTGAAATGTGTTGTACAAACTGAACACATGCACACACCTCCTACATTTCAGTATTTAATCTTGATCATTCAGGATATCTTGATAGATGTGTTTAGAGAGTGTTTGGACAGATGCAGTGAAGTATTAAAACCTCATTACCCTTTTGTATCATATTTTTACAATGTAGTAGCAGTAAGCGTAATTTTTCATTACTGTTCTTTGCAATGAAATTCTTGGGTACACATATTCTTCTGTACATATTCTGCTGCCTAATAAATGGGACATTTTTAGTCGGCTCATAATTCCAGTTTCTGGGTTTCAAAAGCACAGCAGCAGCTAGATGTTTGACAATATGATAGCATGCTTCCAAGTTCTAAACTAAATACTCGAGGCAGAAAAAATATGAAAAGAGAAACAAAAAAAAGACTACAGTAAGAGATACATGTGAATTTAAGTAAGAAATTGCAATTATTTTTTATGAACTGCTATATCTGATATTTCCAGTACAGCAGTACCCATGAACTCCAGCTTCATTTTGGGGGAATATGTGTCATAAACTGGACAGTAAGTGGCTGCGGTGTTTAGGTTCTGCCATTTCTACACAGTAAAGCTATAGTAATGTTGTGGAGAAAAGGACATATTGCAATTTGCAATTCTGTGATGATTAAACAGGAAAAAAAAAAGATTGCAAGAGAAAACTAAGGTATAATTTCAAGGCTAGCATAAGTTGCTTGTTCTTATAGTTAATTTTAAAGAGATTTTTAATATCTTAGCAAAATATGTCTGTCGTCACTGTAGGAAACTTTTATTGCCTGAAGGTTATCAGTAAGTTAACTTGCAGATACCATTTTAAGTTACTAGAAGCAAAACTGAGGGGCTTTTAAAACTAAAGTTTTGATGATTTATTGCATACATTATTAAGAGGTGAATATTCTATTTTGTTTCCATGCATTTTCCAAGTATGGACTTGGTTGTAAAGCTGCAAGGATGGAATTCTGTCTGAATTTAATCTTTATTTTAATGCTAATTTTAATTTTTGAGTTGGAGGACAGTTTTCTCTACTAGAAATCAGAAATATTGTATGTTGCAAGTAATTTTTATTTTCTTTTTACTTACCATTAAAATCTCCTTAAACAAGAAAAGAAAGTAAAAAGCTATTGAAGCCATAGTATGCTTTTATTGGAGTACTGGTGTATTACTATATGGAGTTTCTGGTTTCATCTTGTTTCTTTTTTTAAAAGTGTTGTGTGTTCATTACTGAGTGTTTAGTATTGCAAGACTTTCAGAGTCAGATACTGTCCTGAGTTTCTTTTGAGTTACTGTTTTGTATGCAGTAAGTGAGACATGGCAACATCAGGCTGCAGATGGTTTTGAAATCTTTAATTTAATATGTAAGGCAAAAGTGAGGCTTGGTTTTCTTGATGTGTAGCTTTCAGTTCAGTGCTGCATCTTACTCTTTTTGGTTTACATTCATTTTTAATTACATTAATCATTCTTTGTTAGTGGCATGGATCAATAGGATCTGGATTCTGCCAGGATGAATTGTAAGCTCTGGCTTGGAATAAACTTCTTTGTCTCCCTGGCAAGATTAAGTTTCCCAATTGTGTGTGCAATCTCTCTGAAAGGTGGTTTTCCCTATCAGTTACCTGAGGGATTTGTTGCTATTCTGATTGTTTCAGTTCTTTACAGGGGCTGACAAGTATACACATTGTAAGTCTGTATTTTTTCGTGACCTCATCTGTGTGCAGCAGAAGTAACATGCTCAGAACTTTAACACATCAAAACAAACAGAAGTTGAAAATGTTATGTGATGTGCAAAGTCTTTGGAGACAGCTAGTGCCCCAAAGTCTACTTTACACAGAAGAGATTAACACCATTATTCTATGTATAATCTCTCTGGCAAAACACTGTCGCCTATTTCTGTCAACAAATGGTTTCTTTGCTTTGGCAGCTGAGAGAAATTTTAGTCGTGTAGGCAACAGAACATGCCTTTATAAGTTGCAGAACCCAATTTTAAAAATATTTTGGATGGTAACTGCAGTTTTGAGAAGTTAAATTATATTCATTAACTAAATATTTTTTTTAAACAAACTGAAAAGACTAATTATGTCTACTATGTGTAACACACTCATAGTCCAAAGGTTTACTGTTTCGCAGTACACCTTTTGAAAAGGTACTTGCAGACAGTTAGCTAAATAAAAGATCTATACACATCCCATCCAGGTAAGGCACGCTTTAAAAACACATTTTCTTTCTGAATTAAAGTGATGATGTGTCTATACTGACAGTCAAAAGTCTGCAAAACTGCCAGATAGCAAAGAAAAGAAGATAAGGATGCAGGTGTAATATTTCTAGAAACCTCAGACCAAACAAATTTTGGAAAATCTGCAGGGAAAGGGGAAAAAAGAAAGGTGCCACAGCATTTCATGCTGTAGTGTAGTACATGAGTAGTGCAGTGCATCACAGAAGGTATCTTTTAAAGGGATTGAGTTATATATAACCGTAGTCAACATGTGAAAGTTTCTTTTTTTATCTTAATAAATATGTCAATGTTCTTTTTCAGATCATTGAGTTACATTACTAGTTAATGAATTATTATGTTTTTAATATAAAATTTTACTGTTTTCCCCCAAAGGTGGTTATTACAAAAATTAAAGCTAAAATAACAAATATCTACTTAATAGATTAAATTGTAATTGATTTTCTGCAATTTGTTTACACAGATGAAGGAACCACATCATTGTTCACCTCTTCTGTTAGTACAGGGTCAGGTCCCTCGTGGATCAGGCAGTTGGATCCCTCCTCACTGACCTGGCAGGGTGAATGGCAGGCTTGGGCAGAAGTGATGGGTGTGAGATCCCTGTGCTGGGAGCCCCTTCCCTCCCAGGATCCGTGGCTGGGCACGTGCGTGTCCCGTGGGCAGGGTGTCGGTGCCTCTGACACGTGGCGTGCACAGGCTGTGCAAACAGGTTCTTATCATTTGGCTGAGCACATGTGTGCTTGCTTTGTAGGGCTGGCTGCAGTTTCTGCCATGTTGATGGATAGCTGTATTTTGTTTATATGTGGGAAAGGATGGCAAGCAGACACAAGGCGTTAATTGAAAAAAACTGTCATTAAGCCATCAGTTTGTTTCTTCTGCACATCTTTGACTGGTGGGGATCAATCTCATGAAAATTGTCTCAGCACCTGTCCTGGTGGCAGTAATGCTGACCTTTCCCTGTGTTAATTTTTAGTTTACACTTTGTAATTAAGAAGCACAGATCATTGAAACAAATTATTAATGTTAATCAGTAAGTCAGCATGGAAGAATGCAAAGAATCAAGTCTCCCCTTGTATACTAAATGAAGAGATTTCTTCCAGATTCTTGCTTTGATCATTAGACTCTTTTAAATAAGCAAACATTACTTAGTTGCTAAGCCACAGACTGAAGTTCATTAGTGTGTTATCACAAATATTGGAGAAAGAGTACTAAACCAATATAAGATAGAGGACCTGTGCGTAGGCTGGAAGTAATGCAATAAATGTGAACATTTTGAAGGAGGGTTCAGAGTGATTAAAACCATCTCTGTTTGCAAAACCCCGCCTACTCAGTAAGAAAAAGTGCCAACCCTAAGTTGATCTGTTTTTTTCTGCTACTGATATCTCTAAGGTTTTCTGGAAGTACAACAGATCTAATAGTATTATAAACAATTTTATTCATATTCAGTATTTTAAATGTTGATGAGGTATATTGATATGGGGTTTTTTTAGTCTAATGGTTTTCTTTAGAGTGCTTTTAAACATAGATTGAAGGCCAGAATGGCTTCTTACTTAAATATTCGGTTTGGGAGCCTGACCCAAAATTCTAACAAACCAGTTTTGGATAAGTAGATACTGCAGGTCATTGAACTTCACAAGAAGTCGTGGTCATTTGGAATTGTTTTATATTCAGTATGTTATTCTAAGCAAGTGAACTAACAGTCCATGCTTTTCCATTCTTCACAGATCTTCAGTACAGTGAGAGAAGAGAAGGAAGGAGCAGAAGATATTTTTGAATTTATTCCTCATCTTCTGAGGAAGCTCCCAACATCTGTTACAGACTGTATATACAAAGGAGATGGTTTTTGTGTAAAACCATGTGTAACAGGTGCTTACTGTCAATATCGTGCCACTTCTCAGAGGACTGCACTCTCTAACTATGTAACTGGTGCTTTACTAGAAGCAACTACATCATTAGGAGCAAGAAGTGGTCTGTTAAATATCTTCGGAGGATCAACTGGAAGAACAATGCTTAAAGGTAATGAAGATTTTCTTTTATCTCTGTCCACTTAAAGTATAGAATGAGTTGCAAAATTATGAATACAGATAAAAAAGATTTTATGTTTTCAAATATTTTCCTTTGCAGTCATTATATGAATGGCTGTCTTAGTTTAATAAAGTAAAAATGCAACTAAACTGAAGAGACTTGTGTTACAAAATGTTTCAGGTTTTTTTCTTGTTAGAATCTTTTCTGCCTGCATCCAAATTTAATGCCTAAGCCATTGTTTTTAGGGTGTTTCCATGTGTAGTATTTTTCATTTACCAAGTGCTCCTGCTCATGGGCTGACTTGGTTCAGAACTAGAGAAAGGAGTGTATGCTCTACTTGGTTATTACTGTTGTCATTGTACAAGTAGCTGTCAGCATTGCACTGTATTGTGAAGCATGAACGCTTCGTTACTGGTTTATATTGGTCTTCTCTTGGGTCCATCATCTTTGTAGTACTGGATCATTTCAGATAACATGGGTGCTCTGTGTGTGGAAAGTGCCTGTTGGAAAATGGATGTTGCATACTAAACTTCCATGCTGATCATCTTCATATGTAATAATATCCTCAGTGTGATTTAGTTTGATCTGTTTTGGAAGCTAAACAAAGCCTTCTTAGTAAAAATTCTATGCTTTAAAATATGGTTTTGTACACAGCAGTACTTATATTATTGATTAATTTTTAAATCATGCCTAGAATATTTCATAAGTTACTCAAGAATGTGGAGATCTGTCATCATCTGATAAACCATAACAAAAGGATGTACTATCTCTGTCATGCCGTGGTAGGAGTGATGCATGTGGGTATTATGGCTTGCCCAAAATTTTACAGAAATATGACAAAATAAGTGGAAAACCAGTGCGGTTCCTTAACTAACGCAGATACTGACTTCATTTCTAACAGACAAATAATGGTATAGTTTATGGTCATATATGACTGTCTTATTTTTATCCCAAGAAGTGGCCCTTTCTTGTTTTAATTCTAGGTGAATCAAAGGGTAGAGAGAAGCACTGAAATATTCTATGAAAGACAGGTACAGATGGCAAACTTGTAGCATGTGAATGAATTTCAGTAGTGCCTTTAGTAACGTTACTAAGCGTCATGTACCATCATCTGTGAGAGACAGATACGTACAGTATAGCACCCAATTTTGGTAGGGTTTTCCATTTTATTTTGTTTGGTTTTATTTGTTCTGGGGAGATGAGTGCTTTAGAAAAATGAACAGGAACAGTCCTGTGCTAGCTTGGAAATCAAGATTAGAAGAGCTGAGCCATGTGCTTCAGAGCGGAGTTCTGGAACTGAAGCAGCAGCAATAGTTAGCTCAGGCCCACCAAGCTGCTGATATGGCTACATCTTTTTATGGAGCCTCAGCTAGTGAGTGCTCTTGTGTGCTTTGTGTACTCCATGTACCAGCACACTTTGCACTAGTGTGGGGGTATCTATGGTGACAGTATTACGTGATGTATGTTGTTGGATTCTGAGCCAAAAGATGTAAGACATTAAAAAAATAGTTCAAGATTTTGAACTCAGTTTGCAATTCCACTGATAGCCTGTGTAGAGAGTAGAGACTGGATTTACTGTAGTGGTCTAGGCATGATTTGCTGTGCTGATCTCTGGTGAGGAGGAGGTGTGCTGCAGCTCTAGGATATTGAAATTTTCTGGATGTGGAAGCTTCCTGTTCATTTATATTGTGATGATGTATTATATCTGAGAAATTATAAGAGTCCTCTTTAAAACATTTATATGGAGTGTTACCTGGTGATGTGACCAAGTCATTTACATTAGCAGGGAACCCAGCTGTATTCTGAATTCAGAGCTCTGGTCATCATTCATGGGTGTGTACCTTTTGAGAAATTGTCCTGTCTATACAGATTGATAAGAAGGTTATTTTCATCTGTCTGGCATCCTCTGTATTGCTGAATTTAACCTCAATAAGCTAACCTCATCTAAACCTGAGAAATTTTAATTCACATCAATAACTCTGTAATCAAATGCAATGGAGGATTTATCTCAGGATACAGAATGTCATGGGAACACTTCACTCAGTAGTTGTTTGCAGGCATTGAAAAGGGAAGATATTGATTGTGTTGTGGTTTAATAGCTGCTGTTGTTTAACCCTGGTAGATAGCATCTTGCTGCCCCTCACTCCCCTAGAATGAGATGGGAAGAGAATCAGAAGGGTAACAGTGCAAAAATTCATTGAAAAATTCATTGAAAAATTCAGTTGAAGAGAGTTTAATAGATAAAGTAAAAGCTGTGTGTGCAATCAAAGCAAAATAAAGAAGTAATTCAACACCTGCAGTCAGCAGGCAGGTGTTTTAGCCCTTTCCATGAAAGCAGGGCTCTGTCACATACAATGACTTCTTGGGAAGACAGGCACTGTAACTCCAAACTGGTTGTTAACAAAAGAGTAAGTATTACTGCACTTCACATGATTTTCAAGACAGTTCTTAAAAAGCTTCCAAAGCAGAAGTAACTCTGCTTAATAGAACCAATCTATATCATGAAGTCTTGAAAAGATCTCAAGGGCTATTGAATTTGTGTTTGGAAACCTTTTCTGGACTAGACAACATTCCACTACTTTCAAAATGTTCGCAATTTTTGGAGACAAAGTTCAGTACTCTCTTGCACAGTGTGTTTAAAGAGGAGCTCATTACTTTAATGGGGAGTGCATTCATGGTTCAAAAAGAGGACTTCTCAAAAAATCAATTCTCTCTTTAGTTAGGGCTTTTATGTAATATCTGCCCAGGAAATAGGGATCCTGCGAGCAGGAAGTCCCTAATACTGGGATAGCCTCCTGGGTTTGTGTCTCCCTAGCACCAAGCACTTCGTCAGTTCTTTGTGCTCAGTCCTTCAGGGGTTACTGAGTGACCTGAGCAATGAACCTTGCAGTCACAAGCAGTCCAACTCCAGGGAATACTTTCTAAGGTTTTGCTTGGTAGCTAAGGACCTTAAATGCTCCGAGTCCCCAGGGCTGGGATGGTTTTATGGGCAGATCAGCCACTGTTGTTAGTTCCACAGAAGGCTTCCAAACATACCAGACCTTCTAAGCCAGAATTCCCAGTCACGTGGATCTGGGACTGAAGAGTTTTCAGAAACTCAAGTAGGGCCTGCTGTGTAGGAGAGTCATGTCTGGGGCCTGGAGCAGAGCTCCTGCAAGCCCTGCTCTCAGATGGCTCTCAGGGCTCTCAGGCTCCCGACTGAGGGGCTGCCACTCCGCTCCCGCTAGCACAGGGATAGTCTGAGACTGCTCCCGGGAACCACGGATGCCTGGAGTTCCCACAGCTGCTCAGTGACATTCACATCCTTGTCAGCATCTTTTTCCTACAGAGAACATAATTTTCACATATGAACGCTGAAGACGTTTAGGCTGCGCTGTTTTAGTACCTCTGTATGTAACTCAGAGTTTTTGGTTGGTAAAAATTTTAAGTGTGTCTTTCAATGGGATTTGGATTGAAGCCAAGTCTTTTTTCCTGTAGAAAGGAAACCCTGCTTCTCAGCCTGCTCTGTGTCTTACAAATTGATTGTCATAGAAATTTGCTCATAGTTGTGAATGGGCCAGAACTTCCACTGGAATCATATTTGAAGGGCCAGTCATTGTCATAGTTCATATGGTGTTGACATTTTTATGCAGAAAGTGAAAAAGTTGTGTCTTTCTTAAAGAAGGAACTAAAGTATGTGAAAATGTTTGTACTTTACATTTGATAGAATTATCGTTTGAAGGAAACGTGTACACTTCCCCCCCCCAATTTAGTTCTGTTTGTAATCTAAGAAAAAGGGAAGGACAGTTAGAAAGAGGTGTCTGAAGATGGAGCAGACTGCAAACACATTTCTTATCAGTACTGTTTTCACTTTACAGTCTTCTAAAATGGGTAAGTCTGATGCCACTCTCTGTGATATAAATCGGACTACATCTTCTAGAGAAAGCTCAACAAGACTTGTTAGACAGACAATAGCAGGTTTTGACCAAGAACATAAGGAAAGTAATTTGTCATGAATGTGGAGACAGACTGCAATGATCTTAAGAAAACCTGCTTTGTTCATCCTTCAGAATTTAGTGATTTCCCATTTTTTGTAATCAGACTTTGCCATCTGCAAGACTGCACAGCAAACAGGTGCCCAAGTCTCTGTGGCTTTTCCCACTGCTGTTTCTTGTATCCTTTGCAAAAAGTGTATTGTTGCAATACTGGGAAAATTCCAGGATCTCTCTAGTTAGGGCAGTTGTCTGATAGCTATATGTCAGAGTCATGGATGATAACAAGCTTGATGTACATAGATTTAGAAAGGCCAGCATAATTTAGCTGGTGGGTTGTGTGTGTGTGTTTGTGTATGTTGTGCCCAAAGGTTAAGACCATATAGAATGAGAGATAAAGCCAAACAAGCTGAAATTGAGACCTGAAAAGACAAAATGTGTCTTAAGGTGACAGTCTGTGGTGAGATGTGTCAATGCACTATAGGAGAGGAAATCAGATACTGGAGACAGGTCAGTCTGTACATAGATAATGTGGCCTGAGGCAAGGGTGTGAGTCAGGAAACAAGGATTTCATGCCTGCTGTGCTGCCTCCAGGATGTAGGTTAGGAATAGCAGGAGCAAGTGCAGGTCATCTGGTTAGGAACAGAAAGAAGACAGGAAGCACAGATCGAGGCTGACATCAGGAAGGAGGAGAAAGATTTTGGAGGACAGCTGTAAGTGTAGGGACACGTGGGACTGTCTGGAGCTGGCTACTGTGATTGTCCCTGCAAACTGGCAGAAGGGAAAGATCACTGAGGTCAGTATCCTGGACCTGTCTCACCCTTTGGCCAGCCCTAATTGCAACCAGATTGGGCTGCAATCAAAGGGACACACAAAGGGTAGTGGGAGAAGGGCTTAATGAGGATCCTTGACAACATTAATTTAACAAAAAACTTCCTTCAATCCTACCTGTTTAATACATTATAGGCACAAAGATTTATGTTCTGTCGGCATAGCTTGTCTTATCCTTACAGTCTTCTTTCCAGGGTCAGTAAGGCATAGTACTGCAAGATAGACACATAATTGAACCAGGCAGAAAATTGAAGTTAACCAGTGTAAGTAATCTTATTAAAAGAATTTAAAATATTTTCATCTTTAAAATTGCACCTTTGGATGTGATAGATATCATACTCCTGGTACATGTCTGTATGGATCTGGATATCCTAATCTGTGTACAGGGCTAAGCAGTTAAGAAACAACTGAATTTCAGCTGCTTTTATGTAGATTTTCAATAATACTGTGTGAGAGTTTGGGTACACTGTTGATCCTTTAACCTGTCTATCTGAGTCTCAGCTTATAGCAATATTTTTCTTGGGAGTCTATAGCTGTTATTTCCACTAAAAGAAAAACAAAAGGGTTTAAATACATAGAATGAGTCTGTTGTTAGAGGTTTGTTGTGAGGAAGGTAGTAAAGGACATGCTGATGTCTGTAGATGAAGGCTGAGAGAGCAGAAGTTTGTGCAAAGTGATGTTAGTTTTAAAATCAAATTTATTATTTTTTTATGACAACTACTCTTCAGAGAAAAATGAAAAGGGATTGAGTGCAGATAGTTAATCCCTGAACTGCCTATTATTGTTTATTATTTCAAAGGTCTGAACATTTGTTTGAATGGACCTTGTAAAAGTAGTGTCCATGGGAACTTTTAAAGTGTAGAATGGAACTTTTTCAGTATGTTTATGTTAGCATGTCAGTCATGAGCAGAAAACCCCAAGGACTCAAGAAACAAGATGACTCAAAAGTCATCTCTTGAAGCTTTGGTTTTAGGAAACAAACTAGAAGAGAAAATTCAGTTTTGTAGGATAATGGTGTTCTATTTCTCAGAAATAGAGTCTTGTGACAGAATTTTTTTGCTAAATTTCAAGAAATAATGTGCAGTTCACTTAGCAGATCAAAGACATTCAATTTTTTTTCCTTTGGGCTTTCAGATATTTGCTTTTATAACTAGTGAAAAATACTTTAGTAATTGAGCCTATAATGATGAAAAATGCTTAATTTGATGGCTCATTTTTTATATTTGTAGTGAGATAGCATTAATAAAATTTATATTTATAAATAAAATTATTTTTAAAGTTTTCTATTGCATCTCCATGTGCATCCTTATGTTTTCATATATAACATGATTTTTTTTGAAAATCTAAGTGTCCTAGTTTCCATCTGGAAGTTGGAAACAGCACTAAATTGTCATTCTTCCAATTAAGAAAGAATATGCTTGTGTTGTCAATGAAAAAATAATGTTGTGTTGGCCAGGTCCCATGGTCCTTCCTTCAGTAGAGATTTTTCAGACAAGACGTATATTCACCGTATAAACAAAGTGTCTCTGAGTGTACTGCTCGCGTTCCAGCTCTGCACAGACCTCTCTCAGACTTCCTGGGGAAATGGAGAAAGCTTTCTTGTGGCAGCATATTGGTGTTCAGTCTTGTGTACTCTAGCAAATTTCATAACTGACTTTTCAGTGATGTAGTCCTGCTGCTTAT
This sequence comes from Zonotrichia albicollis, assembly GCF_047830755.1. Taxonomy (NCBI): domain Eukaryota; kingdom Metazoa; phylum Chordata; class Aves; order Passeriformes; family Passerellidae; genus Zonotrichia; species Zonotrichia albicollis. The sequence continues at coordinate 34,671,994 of NC_133825.1, read as the reverse complement.
AAAAGTGATGTAAACCTTGTGTAGGCAAGGGTTAGGTTAGAATGAAGAAAAGAAGTGATAAAAGTGCCAGAGCCAGATACTGACTATGGGATGAAGGCAGGGGTTTGGTTTCTACTGACTTTCTGGACATAGATGCTGTCTTTTTAATTCCCCCTATTTGTAATTTCTTCAAGGTTAATCACATTTCTGGAAGCCTCAGGGTGGTTTTTCTCTACTTTGCCTCTCAAATAAAATTTTTTGGATGGTTGCCTAAGTCATAGCCCTTTGTCCCAGAAAGTTAATGCTATTGCCTTTTACTAGAGTTGTTAGTGCAGAGAGCATAATAGCTGTAAAGGTAGGGCATTGTGGTTTTTGTAATGCTTCAGATGAAGTTTCCTAAAACAAAAGTAATTCCATTTATTACTTTTGGCCTGTTTAAACAACATTGATATAAATATAACTTGTACAAAAGCCTCAGTGTAGGGTAACTTATTTCTTAATATATTTAAAGACAAAAATCCAGCAGAATTAAAATGACTCTTGTTTATAACTCTGCTGTCAAAATCAAATGCTTTTAGTCTTAGCAGGATGTATGCTCATTCTTAATTTCTAAACTTCCTTCCATTTGAATCCTAGTGTTTCAGCTTTTATCTGGGGAGGTGGGAAACCTGACCTTTCCGTGAGCCAGCCAAATGCATGTCTTCTTCATGGCTTACACAAGGCATGTCAGTTATGCGTTTTGCCACAGTTTGTAGCTTTAAACTGAGCAGCTGTTGCCTCACTGTTAGTTTGGACAAGTGCAGCGTGGAGACTTTTTGGGGCACTGAAGTACCTGCTCTTCTGGCATTTTAGGAGGAATCTAGGATTCAATGGAAGGCACATGTGCTGGTGAGATTTGCCCTTCTGTGACCCGTAGTACACGGTTCTGATTACGCACAGGGAGTTAAATCAAAGTGATAGTTTTGTTTCCAGAAAAGTAACTTGGGTGCCGGTTTTCTAATCTTATTTTAGAGCTATAATGGCTGCATTTAATATTAGTGCTGTAAGGACACAAAACTGTTTTTAGGTGGAAAATGAAGTAAGGATTTAATTTAGGCAATATGAAATAATGTCTTAACGGTGTATTTTGTATTTCAGCTTGTTTGAAATGGAATGCAATATTTCAAATAATTTAGGAAAATTGCTTTGCATTTATTTGGTTCACATTGCAACTATTTCAATATTAAATTATGTTGTTGGACATTCCTTTGTTTTGTATTCTACAAAAAAACAAGTGTCTGTTGCAAAATTGCTGGACGAAATATGAATTTCAGTACTTAAGGAAGTACTAGAACAAGGTAAGTGTTTTTTTCCTAAAGTATATCAATTACTCAAACATTACACGTTCATAACATGTTTTTGAATGTAAATGCACTGCTGCTTTTTCTTTAGTGAGCTTTTCTTCCTGGATCTTCAATATGCAAGCTTATAACTTGCAAGCAGTTTTTGTTTCATGATTGCTTAAGGGATTTTATGGTTTTTTTTCCTTTCTGAGTGGCATGTACACATAGTGGCATGTAATAGCGATGTTTTGCTCCCAACTGGTCACAAAGAAACCCCTCCATTTGCATATTTTTTTCAAGTGGCATTTGTAACTTGAATGAAGGTTCATAATATTTTACTCTGTGAAAGGAATGTCCTTTCTGTGCTAACTCTCCCATTGCCCTAATCTGGCTGTTGGCTAAAGGCTGTGACAAGCATTCACCATTGCAAGCGGCAGTACACATTGCAATAGGAAGGTTGTCTTGGTTGTCAGCACCGTTATTCTCACCTCAGTGATTTAGAGAGCACAGAAAAAAAGCACCCTGATATCAAGTGTATCTGTATTAATTGCAAAACAATGGTGGTTTTGATGTGCCTATTCAGGCAGTGATAACAACTCTGAGATAACTAGAAATAGTACAAGAAAGGGAGTGAAATTTATTTTAGTTAATTTCAGCTGAGACTCTTCTCTTTGGCTGTTTTGTAATGTTTTTAGCTTTGATTTGAGACGGAATGGCGTAAACATTTTTCTAAAAATTAAGCTGATATGAGGATTTTTCTTAGGGCATAATTGGTTTAGCTTTTATTTAAGAGGATTCATATTGACATAGTTTTGAAATGTTTAGGTATTTGCTTTTGAAATACTAGTTATGTATATAAAAGCATTGCTATCTATTTTAGTAATTCAGAAATAAGTAATCTGCCAGGAAGATTTATCAAAAGCGAATTGAAAATATTTCAAAGCAATAGTAGTAGAACTAGGATACAATTTGCTGCTAAAAGTACCTTTAACTTTTTTCTTGAGCTTAATTTTAAGGGCTTTGCACAACTCTACAGTAATTACATATTTTTGTCTACATTTCCCATGGACTTTGTGGGACAGATTTCATGCACACTTTCATGTTTCTTTGTAAGTGTTGAGATCCTCTAGGAAGGGGATAGATCTGCTTCTGTTGCATTATGTTTCCTCTCTTTGCCCCCATCCATAAGAGCATTTTTCTTTGACGGGAGAAAAAGAATTCTCAATCTGGAAAAGCTATTGCTTCAAATGCCTTTTATTATGTTACTCCTAGCTTTAGAGTACATTTTACCTGGAGCTGTTCACCTGTATTTGCTTGTTCAGATTTAAATAGCAAAGCTCTGCAGAGAAATGGTCCTGTGGAGAGCCAGGAGTTGGGCTGGATGATCCTTCTGGTCCTTTCCAGCTCAGCATGTTCTGTGATTCTGTGAAAAATTTGTTTAACATGGATGAAGTGTCATAAATATTTGTAACTTATTCTAAAAATGATTATACAGTTTTTTCAAATAAACTGCTCTTCTTATTAATTTCTAGAACTTTCAAGTTGGAATTCAGAAGAATTCCAATTGGAAAGGTCATTAATCTTTGGGACTTGATTCTGAAAATAGCTATACCTAAAAATAATGCTTTTGTGTTGTTTGCTTAGAAGAGTTAGTTCTGTTCTTGTGTTGGTGTAGGCACGCTGCTGATAAACTGTAATTTAACATTTTAGGAACTTATTTGTGGTATTAAACTTTAAAGCACCATGAAATAGTTTTGTTATTATTTAAGTTGAAGTGTCTTAAATGTAAAAAAAAAAAAAAAAAGAACCTTAGAAGTAGAATTTTCTTCTAGGCTTTAGGTGTTCATAATATGCAGTTCTGTAATTGCCATGAAGTACCAGAAATTGAATTAAATCATATAGTTCATGTCTACCTCATAGGTACAGTATTTGAATATAAAACCTCCTAATAGCTACTAACAAAACTTTTAAATCTGTATTGACTACAAAAAGAAGAGGTGCTGGTTGTCTTGAGGATGGTGGTAGAATTTGCATACTAAGTCAATGTTTGGGAGAGAAGTCTTCAGGTATTTTCCATAACCATATATAGAATTAATTTATCTAAAAAAGACATCAAGAGGAAAAATGAAAATATTCTTGTTTTCAAAAATATAACTAGAACTGTGTCAGTAGCTAGGATTTCTGTTTGATTCCAAATGACCATAATATTATACTTTCTTTTGTTCAAAAGAAACAGATCCTTCAAAAACAGAACTTTTCTTTGAACATCAAATATTGGAAAATATTTCAGAAATCTTGAGAAGGAAAAAAGGTTTAGTTATTGCATGGATGATGGTACATCAAATTTGAAAACAGGACGGCACTAACAGCGTGTTGTTTGGGAAAGTAAGAAAGCTCATAGAATTGCAAAGCCTGGTGTCACTGGGGACATTTAGCTGGTCTGGCATCATTCTGAGTTATCTCTGTTCTAAGCTCAGTAGTCAAAAGGCAGCTGTGCTACTGTTCAGCCTTCTGAGGAAGCCTGAGAACCATCATCCACAGGCTCTGCTTTTCCCAAGGCAAGGAAGGGTGGCACTTCTAGTGTGAGTTTGTCTGTCATCAACGTCCAACCATTTGTTCTTGTTATGAATTTTTTCTGCTGGATTTAATTATTTCAAATCTGATATATTTCCCCTGCTATGAGGTGCTTACATATCTGCTGCAGTCAAGTCTCCTCTCAATTTCACTTTAGTTCAGTAAAGTTACACATTTCTGATCTAAATATCTTTCTCTGGGACTCACTATTCAAGCCTGGAATTATTTTATAGCTCTCTTTGGATACTCTGTGGCTTGTCTGTGTCTTTAAGAAGTAGAGAAAGGATAACTGCATGTTACTGGTGTCATCCATGATCTATACAGAGGTACCTGGTTTTGCCAGCACCACTTCCTAAAAGCTCATAGACAAAATTTGGTTTTAGGGTCCCAAAAATTTATTTCTACAGAGCTGTTAACCTTAGGAAAGCAAACCTCCTTTTCATACACAGGATTTGCAGTTCTTATGCCTGGAATGCTTCCTCTTTCTTATAGATCTATGATGTGTACACTAACCTGGCTACTTGCTTTTCTGTTAAAGTCAGGTTTGTAAGGTAAAATGGTTAATTGCCCTGTAACAGTCCTGGAATAATTTGCGTTGGAAGGGACTGTGCTGGTCTTAAAGACAAATGTGCTTTATTTTTCCAGTTGTTTTATTTTCTTGCTATATAAACAATATTGTTGACATGGTTGGGCCTAACTCTCTTTAAAGTCAACTTCAATATAGGTAGCAGTAGCATCACAAGGAAAGAAGAGGAGTGTTAATTTTTGCTGTGTACTTTTATAGAAGGAATTAATTGTGTTTGAAGTCTTCAAGTTAAGGGAGATTTCTTAAAGTCTGAGGAAGGTACTAGTTTTGAGTTTGTTTTCAGATGGTAAAATCACTGGCTTTGAAAGTTTCCTGTTAAGAAAGGGCTGCAAACACCCTTTCTAGTATAATCTGCTAAAGCCTAATGACAAAGACACAATTCATTAAGGAGTCTTGTGACTGTTTAGAACAGCTTTTATGTAGCAAGTGTATTAATCCTGTGAAAGCCAAATGTAATAAATACTTTCTTTTTTTACAAAATAGCTAGCTTCAGCATAGAAGATACATAGACCTATATTCGTTTGCTTGAACACAATCTTGTATAAATGTATCTTTTTAAATTTACCTCATGATGCCCAAATGACATAAACTAAACAAAGACAATTACAGAAAATAGTTGCTTATGTAGTTGATTATAGCAGGGTTTAGTCCAAGCAGAACTGTATCAATTTACTAGTAAAGTTGTAGAAAAGCTTGCAATGATAAATAAGTACTTAGAGCATTTATATTAGAGGTAGGAAGAAGTAAGTAATATTGAGACAAGTCATAGATGTTGAGATTGTTTAGATCTCTATTATGAAGTTAAGGTTGATTTAATGCTTTGTGTAGTCTATTGTTTTACTTCTTCTGGCTTCCAGACATGTGCTTGCCCTGTTCTCTGCTGTCTGCTGTATTCCACTAATCCCCCTCTGGCTTAAACTTCTGTGTCGTAGAGCCGATTTCAGTTCTAAGGCTAAATCACACAGACTGCTCCACTCTGTAATTTAAAAACATAGGAAAGGAAGAATCAACATCTTTGAAGCTTTGACTTTTTTGGCAATTCTTGTTATTATGATGAGTTTTTTTTCATTAAGCTGCATAATGTTTTTGGTGTCTGAGTACTACAGAACTTTTCTTGGACTCCAGATTTTATTAAGCATATCAGCATTTCCCCTGGTCACTTGCCTGGCCATGTCTGTACTGCATAGCACTCATGGCTCTGTCTGAAGTGGTGAGGAAGCCCATGGTGCCATTGGTCCTTCAGTCCTTGGTATAGCCAGTGACAGTATGTGACTGTGCATTTGGTGTGTTCTGTATGTCTGTGAAAGAACTTTGATTATATTGACCTGAGTTTTGCTGTGTATTTCTCTTTTCCTCTCAGCATCCTTTGAGTTGTGCTTCTGGCACAGCCTTTGTGATTCCAGAAACCTTGCTAAGAATAGCTGGCTAGTAGCAATACTTTCTTAAAAGAAAAACTGGCGTGATATAATACTTACATAACATCATGAATGTGACTTACTATGATGGGAAGTTGTAAATTCATGTTAATCCCCTATAAAAATAGTGTATAAATTTTCCTTAGCTTCCCATCAGCTTCCTCATGAGAAAAATCAGCTTGGTAAGGATGCAGGCTGTTACAACCCTTTTGAAAATTTTCTGGTAATTGGCATCATTAGGTGTTTGCATTGAAAGATACCTTTCAAAATTACCTTTTTAAAATTTGGAAATTGCATTCTAGAGTAAGGAATAGCTTCTTTCATTTAATTCTGTAAACTCATTACAGAATCTTTTTCTTCACTCATTAAATTTAGCAATGGTAATTGGACTTGGCCAAACAGGTATTGTACTACACTGGAAAGTTGCATTCAAATTGCAAATAAGGAAAAAAATGTGAGACTAAGAGGATTGTTGTTATTCTAGGTAGAGAGATTAGTTTTACTCTTCCTGAATTATGAGAGGAAGTAGTTTACAGAAGAAAAGAGCTGAATTACTTCCCTTCTTAAAAAAAACCAAAACAACAGTATGACAATAATTTTACTTTTTTCCTCTGTAGTTGCAAACTTTCCTTTTTTTCAGGCCGGCTTCCTCAGTTGTATTTTTAACCCTACAGGAAAAATGCTAATTTGACATGCTGTACGTTTACAATACATATTCACCAATGAGCTTGAGAAAAGACTATGTCTGGGGGAAGAAAAAGCAGATAAACTAATCCATACTAAAATAAACAATAAACATGTATTAGAAGAGCCATCTGTGTTTTGCCTGCATGGACATGCATGTTGTCTGCATGTTGTTTTTCCTTCCTTTAAATGATCTGTTAAGTAACATACCTTTTGTCCTGAGAGCACTCAACCCAGGATACTTAGCCCATAAAACTGTATTTCTCAGAAATTACTGTTAATACTAGCTTTGAAGATAGTTCACTTTTACTTCCAACCACAAGGAAAAAATATAAATAATATGTAGAATACAGTAGTCCAAAATAGTTCAGTTGGAAGGGCCCTACACATCATCTAGTCCAACTGCAGTAGCTAGCCTTAATTCTTTTAAACTAAAGCTTAGGAGATTGTTTTTACCCAGGAGTACACGTAAGGATTATGGCAAGGGCATCTGCTGTGATTCTACCTTTGTGTTTCTGTGCAGTGTAAACAGGACACAGACCAAATGATATTTTGTAGGCAGACACCTAAGGAGGAGTAGCACAGCTCTGGCTGTGTTGGGGAAGAGTGGAGGTCCCTGACCGCCGTGGCAGTGCTCTGCAGGACGTGCAAGGAGAGCCGTGGGTTTGCTGCACAGTGGCTGCACGTTACTGACTGGGTCATCATCAGTTAATGACATGCTCATTTTCACATCTTAAACGTCTCCCTCTCTTTTTGACCAGTTTCAGTGAATACTCTTTTAGTATGTCTTAAAATGCTTTCGAGCCATTTCTTTATAATGAAGTGTGAGAGCTGAATGGTTTTGAATTATTAGTATTAGCCTTGCCCTTCACCCTGTTATGTAATCCATCAATTTATTTCCAGTTCATAATTTTTCTCCATTTTTGGCATCTTTTTCAATTAGTGTCCTTGGTTCACTCATTTATCCTTATGCAAGAGAATCTTTTCATATTTTCCTCTACATCGTGAATTTTGAACTAGGAGGTAGAATTACTGCAGTATTTCTTTTTAGCAGCATAGAACTCACTGTTCTTATTAACTCTTTTTATATATCTTTATAAATTATGGTACTGTCTTTAACAGCACTTTGAAAAGTGTGTTAAAGTGTGTGAAAAGTATTTTGTTCTTAGGTTCTTCCTGCTGTACGCTGCTGATACAAAACTATTATCACAATAGTTTTGTGGTGTTCCATTACTAAGTTTTTGACTAATGCCTTAAAAAATCATGCAGTTTTCTCTGATGTGTCTTAGGGAATTTCTGTGTGTATGTTTTTGATAAATACAGGTATATTTCCTGGATTTTGTTTTTGTTAGAAATCTAAAAATCTTGGATATCAAAATAAATTATAGCTGCTACAATAAATGTGACTGTGCTGGCCTATTCACAAAATGTTCTCATTATCAGAGAAAATTCAGAGCACACAATAATTGAATCATCACCAAAACCAAGTGGTGAAGGGGTAGATTTTGTAGGTGCTTCAGTTATGTAGAGGTTGAATTTATATTATTCCAAGTGTAATATCAAATAAGTTAAAAAGTTTCCATAGCAGATCATACAAAGACATTTTGTACCCAGGTGCACAGTCAAAGTATCTGCTGTTAGTGGTTTTATTCTCTATCCATTTTCGTAGTTATGTAGAGGACAGGTCTCAAAATAAACTCATGTTAGGAACAGAATCTGTTTAGGGAAATACTGAAAGCAGGCCAGAATGATGAAAACTCTGAACTGATTGAGCATTTTTCAAGTGTATTCCATTCTTTTAAAATTCTTTCACTGCTAAGCTTCAGGGCTTAAATCGGGAACATCTAATCAAGTGTTGTTTTTACTGGATGTGGCTTGGATTAATTTTGTTCCAATAATCAGTAAGAATAATAACCAAAACACCTTATGCAGCAGATTTGCCTGCCCTTTGGTCTATGTGGAAAATCTGGTAGCGTGTCTCATGCACTGGATTGTCTTTCCTTTGAAGATTCAAAAGGCAAGAAAAATTAGTTGTAAGTGTTGTACGCTTATCAGATCTTACTTAATTCTCATGTTATTCTTTGACATGATTAAAATCAAGTTCTCAGATTGGCATCTAGTGTTCATCTTGTGTCTCTAACACCAATGGCAGTTTTGGTGTGTGCTTCATTTGGTATGGCACTGAAGCCATAGGAAGCATTCTTATTATTTTTACCTTGAAAGACTGTATTTAATGATTGTTTTCCAAACTGAAACAGTTTTCATGGGGATAGTTGCTATAACTTGGGCATTCCTGTGCAGTATTTGTAAAACTGGACCCGATGGGAGCAGACCATTGCTCTTTCCCACCTATCCTTGAAGGTTCACTGCTGCATGTAATCTGATCTTCATGATAAGAGCAAAGTAAGGAAGATGATGCTTTTTACAAAATGTATTTCTGAGGATCTTAAGGCCAGAAATGAGTTTTAATTTGTGCTTATGGTAATTTATGAAGTTGTGCAGCAAGGTGCATACTTCAACATATCATTAATTAAATGCTGGGATTGTTAATGTCAAAGTCCAGTGCACTCAGACTAGAAAGAAATTACTCAAGGCTGAGGCATTGAAAATGCCTGTTGCAGTTTTACTGGTATTTACATTATGAATGCTATGTTTTGCTGCTACAGTTTGTAGTCTTTTAAAATTAAAAAGTTCCTAAAGCAACAACAAGAAAGAAAATGTAGAAAATCAGTATCATAAGCCCTTGCCTTAATGGGTATATAACTGTATATACATCTAATTTTTAACATCCTTCTTTTCCATAGGTGTGTGTATATATATTTTCAAACTACATTTTTGTTTGCATTTTCTCCCATACTCACTGATTATAACAGAGTTCTTTAATCCTTAAAATTGAAAAGCTTTTCCATTACATAAATGGAAAAAAATAGAAGCAAGATTAATTTTTACTGTCTTGATTGAAATACTCAAATATTGGAACCTGACTTGAGACTCTTGCACTCTGTCAAATCACTGGATATTTCTCCATTGCAGCATTAACTGAAAGTTGTATGCATTTTAATTTAATTTTGAACAGCAGCTCCAGTTTTGATTTTGGACAAGCTTTGTGTTATTTTGGGAGGTGAGGTCAAACCTTGAGTTCTGCTTTGACTCAAGCAGTAACGAGTTCATTTTGCATTGAGAATTATGTGTTCTTCGTCTACAATACTCTTTTCTTCCAAAGTAAACTCATAAATCTTCCCTTTTGACCATTTTGTTCTTATGGGCTGGAATTTATCTGGTAATTTACATGTACATTTATTTAGCATTTGAACTTAACATTCCATATGCTGTGCTGTATTTATATCCAGATCTTTAAAGGTCTTGAATACAGGTGCTGCACAGAGAACCCTCCTGCTGGTGTGTGTTGCTCAAGTCAAAATCCTGTTAGTCTACCACTGTGGCAGCCTTTAGGAGAAAGATTTATGAAATGTATGTGAAAGTGGAATATTTCTGAAATCATTCAGGAGTTTTGCAGAGGAGGGGATTCATTAGATGGGATTACATTGCAGGAAGAAAATGAAAAACTCAAAACCACTTTAACAGCAAGTGCGGTGGTGTCATATTAACCTCTTTCCAGCCTTTTCACATATCTGTTACACTGTGGTATAAAGATGTAGGTTTAGAAGATCAATCATAATAGCCCAGAATCCCTTCATCCAGCCTTCTTGGTGATGGTTGCCTCTGAAGCAATGAAATCTTGTGTCTGGTCTTGCACAGTGCATGCTGCAGCATGCCACAGCAAGACAGATGGCATTTGGTATCAAACAGCTTTTGAGAGCTAATTTTCAACCAGTCAAGCAGACATTCACAGTCTATCTACCAAATTATAATTAAACCTTCTTCTGGCAGGTGTTCTGAAATGAGGATCCAGTTTCATGAGTTACAGCAGTAGGTGAAGGTCCCCTAAAATAGCAGGTCTCAGGTGGCCCATTGCCATACATGTAGACTGGAAGTAATAAAGCTGCTTTCTGACTAAACATGTACACGGTGGATCTCTTCAGACTTCTGGCAGCACTGCTGATTCATCTCTCCATAATACCTATAAGCTTGTCTCTGTTCAGCAAACCCTGTGTGACACAGGGTGCCCTTTGTAGTTGAAGTATCCATTTGCTACCCTGTTAGCCTCAGGGTCATTTGTTACAGGTGCTGCCTTCAAAGCCTGTTATTTCAGGTGCAGAAGAAATGTTTACTGGCTGGGGTTAACACACAAAAACCACATTGATTGTTATGCAGATATTCTGCAGCCATTGCTAGTTGCACTTTTCTCCATGAGGATGCAGTCTCAGCTCTTTGCTAGCTGCCCTGAAAATGGAAAGGAATTGGAAAATCAGCATCAAAGTGGATGAGTTTTGTCCTGAGATCTTCTGATTTTGCCAAGTCAAAATTAATGTTACACCAGTACTCGTTGCATCTTTTTTCTTGAGAGTTTACAGCCAGAAGAAAACCCAGTATGTATTATGGACTTTTGTCAGGCAGTACTAGCCAACCTGCATACAGAGAGGAAATGTTGGTTAAATGTGTTGATAACATATGGTAATTCAGGGACAAGCAGCCAAGTTCTCCTGTACACTGCAAAATATTTCCATGAATGACTCAGGCTAGTGGAGTGGTAAAAGCCCTTGGATACAATTCCAGAAATCTGAGCAGCAGCGTGGCTGTAATTACACACGGCAGTGTAGCTGTACACTGGGGATGATGGGAGGCAGGCATGGCAGTTCAGGTGTGGTGAAATCATGGTGATGCTTTGAATTCCTTGCATGTATGATGTCAGTGCTTGTATTTCACAGAGATTTCACAGGATATTCTGACTTGGAAGGGACCCGGAAGAATCATTGAGTCCAACTCTTAAGTGAATGGCCCATACAGGGATAGAACACATGGCTTTGGTGTTATTAGCACATGCTCCAGCCAACTGAGCTAATGTCAGTAAATCCAGTTTAGAACCAGGATCTTCTAATCCAGCCATAAACAGAGTTCAAATAGGTTTTCAAGCTCATACTTATGGGTAGGAACTTCTGAAAAATGTAAGGACTGCTATGTAGTTGTTAACTCAAAGTTAATATATTAATAAATACTTCATGCTGATCATCTTTAAATCAACTTTACAATCTGAATGAATGTTTTGTTGTGCATAGGTTTCACCCTGTGAAAATGTTTACCCAACTTTGGTGGTTAAAAAAAAAAAATATTTCTCATGCTTGTGCATCTCACCTGTCCTAATGATTATGTCACCTTTTTAGAAAACTTAAATTTGTTTCAAGTCAGAAATTATATAGGCAGGTTGTATCTCTTAACAATACAGCACTTTTATGGTTTTTTCCCCTGGGATTTCACATGATTGATCCTATAATTGCAAAATTTTAAAAGTGTGTTCAAAGTCTGGTTTTCAAACCTGAACTCTTTGCCAGTTCCTAAAACAAGAAGTTATTTTAGGAGTGACTGTTGTTACAATCACTCCATATCTTTCTTTTTGCTGAATTCCACTATTCAGTCAGTTCGTGAGTCAGGATTTTGTGGTATATAATGTCATTTAATTCAGTTATCCTTCAACATGCTAGTTGCCTTTTTAAAAAATCCTCTCCAGAAGTTTCATAAATCTGTTCAGCAATAAAATCTCAGCCTCAATAGAAATATCTGTGTGTTATAGTTTCAGGGTGTTCTATTTCCAGCAAAATTCTTTTCTACATGTGATTTCTCCTTTTTCATTTTCCCTTTGTACTATAGAACCTATTGCTTTTTTCACCTGGCCCAATGTTGTAACTTGCTGCTGGTCCCCAAGAGAAGATCACCTTCTCCAATGTCTTGTTCTTACTATGACTGAATTAAACTCAAAGCAGGCGTTCTTGAACTAGCTGTGAAGTTTGCTGTTTCTATTCCAAACCTGGAAAGGGCCCTGTGCCCTCTGAGTGTATCAGTAATCTTACTTAGTCTAATAAAAAAAAATAATTCTAGAGACTCATCTTCATTTCTGCATGTTGTCTCTGTGTCTTCTGCTTGCTGATGCTTAGGTCCTAAAGAACTCAGTTTTATGTAGTGCAAGTACGCTGTAGATCAGAGCTCCCCTGCTAATAATAATTTCCAATGTGTGCTGATAGGCAGTTTTAAGAGGTAGCCCATATTGCTAGATTTAGGTATATGGACAGAGAACCTGAGTGTCTTCTCATTCTTTGATTACTTAACTCATAAGTAAATTTGAAGACAAAACAGATCTATTGATTTCAGTGTTTTCTACAGTGAAATTGAACTTGAACTTGATCCTGTTCTGTGTCAAGCTTCCCACTTAGTTAAATATCAGGCTCTTTATTAGTGGAGTGAGTTGTTTGCAGTCAAAATTGATAATGGTGAATTCATGTTCATTAAGGGAGAGAGAGATATTTTTAATTAGATAGGAGAGAAACAGGAAATTAACAGAAGCTTGTTGGTTTGGTTATTATGGTATTGAGATATGGAGCATCCAAGGGACAGCAAAACAATGTTATCCCAGTTGTGCTGATCCATACTGGAAGCTGGTGTTCCATTTAACTGCTGTATATTGCATAGGTGTCTTCTGCTTGGGCAGCTTTTATTGTATTTTTCCTCTTTTTTGAACAGAAAGTTCTACATTTTCTATATTGACAGTTGTTCACCTGTGGCTATTTCTTAATTTTTTTTACTGTGGTCAGATTATATTTTCTCACTGTACACATAATCCATATGTTCTCCTAAAGCATATGAACAGTTTGGAGGATATCTGTAGCATAGCTTACTAAAAAGGCTTCTATTAGAATCCATTTATTGCACACACATTTTAATACCAGCAGAGAAAAAGAATCGTCGTAGGATTTTTCTCTACTTTCAGTTAGATTAGTATAATGTCATAGAAGCAAAGTCTATTATCAAAAACTGTCTAAGTTAAAAGATATTATAATAGGTTGAGTAATTACTTTTATTCTTTCAGCTATTGAAATCCGTCTTTTGCTCTTGTGCGCAGTCTGTCATAATCACAAGATCTTTTCCAGTGGCCTTCTAGAGAGTGAGAATGTTGTTAGGGGCTGTAATTTTCACTTTACAGCTCTAAAACTGTTTTTTGAATGTAAAGATAGAATAATTTTTTTTTAATCAAAGTAAGTGTAGAAAGAAAAGGAGCTAGAAATAAAACTAAGACAGAAATACAGTTATTGAATATTTCAGTTCATCAAACTTTGTTGAAAGAAGATTTTCATATTCTAGGCAGGCTTACTCTTTTTAGACAGCATTCATTTAAAAAATGTAGTGACTTTTCCCTGGCACTCTGTATTTTTCTCCCATTCTTAAAAAGATTATTCTTTTGTTAGAGAAGAGGAGCCCTCTTTGTTCCCACGGGCATCAGCGATGATTAAGTCAGTCCAGGAGTCCTTTGTTAAAACTAAGCAGAGGTTATCTTATTTTGAGTAATAAAGGCAATACTTGTGGTGTTAAAGATTATCTGCTTCAGCTGTTTATCAGCAGGATAAGCAGAGCTATCCATTTCGGCTTCAGGCAATTCGCAAATGAATAGTCTGGGTCCTCATTTTCTTGTAATATTTTTAGCATTAACTTGATGTGGTAGAACACAAAAACCAGTAGCATTTGCTGCAGCAGCTAATTTTAGTGAGGATCGTATCTTGCCTTAACTGTGAAAAAAACTACTGTGATTTGGGTCTGAAAGTAGTTCCATTCTGCAAGTTACTTTAAGGACCTGGCTGTTCTTTGAAGTGCAGAAAGCTACTATCTGTTTCCTGAAGAACACAAACTGACAACACAAAGCTGGAGGATTTGCGTATGAGACTGGATAAGGAGTTTTATAGCAGAAGCAGATCCGTTCCTGGAGTGAAAAATGGTGGAAGTCTGAAGCACACACACACAAAAAGATGAAAAAATAGTCCAGGGAAAAAAAAAACTAGCTTAATACAGGCAAAGAGACAGAAAAGTACACTTTCATGCAGAGTGTAAATCATGGAAGGTGGTGAAGTTGAGAATAAGGATCCTGGATTTTCTGTGATGAAACACAGAAGACTGGAATGCCGAAAGATAAGATACCTGAATCTGGAGAGGTAAATCACGCCAACAACCAAGACTTGCAAAAGATGTGAATTATGGAAGAATTAAATATTTATAGGTGTAGAAAAAGTCAACAGAAATAAGTTATTCTACTTACTTAAATAAGTTATTTCTACTTCTTCAGTATTTATAGCCATACTTTAGCCATGAGCTGTGTGCCTTCAGATTTCTGTTTAGCCTCTGTTCCTCTCCTTGGATATCAGCTGCATTTTTGCTGTAGCAGCCTGTTCCATGTGCTCTCACATTACAGAGAGAATTTACATAAAGTTCTTCCAGTTTAATGAAGAATTGAGAAATGCTAGTTTGAAATTCAGTGTTTTGAATCAGGAAGTGTTTTATTTACTTTCAATCTTTCAAATCCAGCAATACTAGTGGCTGCTCTTGAGTCATCTTGGCTTCACTTCCATGAAAAGATTTTCTTCTTTGACAACTTCATTTTTTTGTTAAAGTGAAGCTGGGTTGTGAAGATTTCATTATGAAGGATGATAGTTCCATTAAAGGTAGTTTTATTAAAGGCATTCAAAATCCCTCCGCTAGCTTTCTGCTGGATTTGATCAATGGGCAGTCAGTGTAGTGAAATCCAGTTTTAATGAGATTCTTATTCTTGATGGTTTCAGGCAATATAGAGATATGCTTTGCAGCCAGCCTTGGCTGTGGTCACTTTGTGGTGTTGAGCCTTGTTCTAAGATGTGAGAGGTTGTGCTAAGTGGAGCCTGAAGGGTGATTATACTTAGGCAAGGTAATGCGCCAAGATAATGACCAGTGCTCTACCCTATTGCAAATTCAGTGTCAAATTTTGCCAAATTTTGAGGTCTTTGTGCATGGTGTGGTTGGTACAGTGATGGAGAAGGTGAATTACTAAGAATGCGCCTTTAAACCTCATCAGCGAGCAATGGGATGCAGAACAGCTCATATGTTTTCTCTCTTTCATCAGTCACTAGGCACTCCTTATTCTTCCTTCCCTGCCACATTGACAGCTATAAGGTGTTTACAGCTGTACTTACCAAATGATGTTGGGTTTGCAAAGCACCAGTGTCGCTGTGGCGTTGCACTGTCCGTAGTACTTGCTGTCTGCCTCCTCTGGTACGTGATCACCTGCAGCCAAGCCACCATCTGAGCTGCCTGTCCTTTCCTGACCTCGGTGCTTGTTCCAGAGACTGGATGTTTCTGACAGCTACAGCTTTTTACCAGTCGGGATGTGTTAGTTGCCTTCTGGGGGCACATCTTCTGGTGCAGTTTTGTCTGAAAAGAATCCATTTTTTTGCAGTAAGACTAAAGTAAAGCACAGTAAGTGAGGATGCTTGGGAGATTCACTTCAGAAGTCCATTTGAGATCTAAAATAAATGTACAGTATAGACACAACCAAACACCCTCTGTTTCAGTGTGAGATGCAGGGAGGCTGGTGTGGGAAGGGCTTTCATGCACATGGAGTCAGTGAGGCATTGTGACTTCTAGGGAGCAGATAGGTGTTAGTGGGCGTTTGTGTCACACCTTCCATATCATCTTCCTGAGATAATGCTGGTTGTGACAGTGACAGTTCAATCCATATATGTAAAGCATGTGTAAATACCTAGTGCTTCTAATATAAAATGAACATTGTATTTTGCATTGTTTTTATTTAGGCATAAGCTTGTGTTCTGCTGCAAAGTCAAGAATAGTGCACATGAGCTTTTAGTGCTTTTTATTACAAAACCTCTCAGAATAGCTCTGAGCAGGTTGAGGCAGGAAACAGAACTGAAGTCTCATGTAGAATTGAAGCAAAGACAGCTGAAAGGGAGCCCAGAAGCTCACTGCACTCCACCTGTTGCCCAAACCTGCACCACATATCAGTGGTGTTCCTAACTGGCTTTTCCCCCCTTCAGTCTTTGCTGCAATGACAGAGATTTCTCAGTATATACAGATACTGTGCAGCACTTCTTCATTATCACCAAAGTTACATATGTTTCCTGCTATTTAACCAAGCTACTGCTTGTTGCAAATTAATCCCATTACTTTTTTTCTTGCTGGTGTAGACAGAAACAATTTGTTCTTTCAGAAGTTTCTTCACAATTTGAACATTTCTCAATAGGTTCTGTTAGCCCAAAGACTTTATTTAGGGCTATTGCAATTTATCATTTGACTTTCAGTAGACTTTATTAAGAAAAGCCAATTTTCTGTCTTCTTAACTTCCCTCTGATTAATAATAGTTTGCACAAAATGACTTAGAGTGGAAAACTCATGTAGCATATTTTATGTTTACTAAAAGGGGCTGAATTTTAATCAGTCATTATGAACTTGGTTTTTTCTTTCTTAGAGAAACAAATTGCACCCTTTATTACTTGAGAGCTTATAGATATATTAAAAACACTGGGTAAGAGATAGTTCTAGGGTGTAATCTCATTATGTGTGGAAAAAATCTCTGAAGATATTTCATGAAGCAATGCAAAAAAATAAACTCCTTTTACTGAGAATGATGAAGAGTATGTAATATATGGCTATGAATGTTTTTACATTTAAGTAATTATTGAAATATTTTTCAGAGAACCCATTCTAAACTTATCTAGTAAGAAGATTCACTCAGTATTTTGGAATCATTGTGTTGATGTTTCATGCTTCCCACATGATCTTAGAAAGCTTGCCTTCTTCCTTCTTAGGAAAAGTTTTATTTTTCAAGAGATATCACTGCTGGGATATTATAAAACTACCATGAATGTTTTGTATTAACAGATAAAACATGCATGCTCCCAAATATATGGATTTTCTGAGAGGAATGAAAAATATTTTGTGGCCTTGGACATTTGGTTTCACGATGCAGCAAGCTCAGATACAATTTATTTTATAGCAAGTGGATTATGAAGAAAAATACTGACCCACATGGGTTTTTAATTATCATTATACATTATTTCTTGTGGGAATCGGGTCTCAGTGCCCCAGTCAAGCCCTCAAACTGCTTTGCACCATGGCTGTTACATGGGGGCAAAGCAGAGGCACACTCTGCCCTTTATTTGAGGCTGTGACAAGGCCACGGGTGCTGGAAGGAGGTATTTGGATGTTTCTGGAAGCAGGTGTGTTTTGGCAGGTGGCTTTACAATCTCCTGACTCTAGCTGCCCTCTATCTAGCCAACACCAGATATAAAAAAACCATGTAAAAGAACACATTAGGTTGTTTAAATAGAAAGAAGGTACTTAGAATATAATGTGCTGCTGAGTAAATGAATGAACAGTTTAACAAAACCAAAATACCAAGTTGTCTCACTTTTGCACAGCACGGTCCAAGAGTTAAAGGCAAAGCCTAATGAATTTTTCCTTTGTTTTGTTTTAGAACGACAAGCGTGTACATCCATGGCTGGCTCCAGCGTGCTTCCCTCCAGCGTGGCCGGTATCAGCAGGGAGCTGATCGAGCTGCAGCACCTCATCCAGTTCCCAGAGGAGGTTGCCAGCATCCTGACCGAGCAGGAGCAGGAGCTCTACCGCAAAGTCTTACCCATCGACTACCTCTGCTTCCTCACCAGGGATTTGGGCAGTGCTGAGTGTCAAAGCAAGCTGCCGTCTATTAAGGCATCCATATCTGCTACTGTTCTTTCTGCTCCCAATGGGGAACATAACGCTGTAGAAGATCTTGTGACAAGGTTTAATGAGGTAAAACTTTTAAATTGCTTTTTGTAAGGGTTATTACCTGATGTGTGGGTTTGTTATTTCCTTTATCTCTCCGAGCCGAATTTAGCTGTAACAACAAATTTTTAAAATATAACTTAAGATGACCAGTTTTTTAGCTAAATAACTTACACTTTAATTCAATTAAGTAGGAGCTATGTGATCAATTTGCTCAGTGATGTTGGGAAACAGTGGCCAACCTTTTTCTTGCACATTGTAAAGTAAACATGAAGAAAAAAATTACAGACTTCTAATTCTTGGTATTTATACTGACAGTATGGGGTAAAGTTTCAGTCAGCTTATTATTTTGTTTAGGTGCTGGAGTTCTATTTATTTGTTTTGGATTCTTGTAGACTAAGCATGATCTTAGGAGTCAGCACGGAAGTATTATACACTAGAATTTTCTGTATTTGCTGTAATATAACTACACTAGTCTGCACTATTTATTTAATCACTGTGTGTGTCTTAAGCATTGTTATACAAAGAAGTGTCACTTGACGTGACATTTTCACAAGCCAAATGTTGAGTTCTTCAGTAAGATTTTATTTTATTTTCAGAAAGGTGGTCTTCTGACGAGTTTAATAGAAAACTGGTTAAGGATTGAGAAAATTATTTTAAAAAATCCACTCAAAACTCCAACCCAAATCAAAAATCAAACCACCTAAATAAAAGCTACTGGTTTAGCTGCAGAAACATGGAACAGTTAGTTCTTTTTTGGGGGGTAGAGGGGGGTGAACTATGTGTGATGTTAGCAGTTTCTAGAATTGTAGAAGTGGAATAAAATGAAGATATAGTTGACTTAATGCTTTTTTAGTTTGCTATCCACTGCATTCTTATGGGGGGTGAGATGAAAATTTCTTTACTACTATGCAAGTAGAAAATTTTTTTGCTACTATGCAAGTAGTAAAAAAAAGACATAAAATTAAGTAGATGTAGAAGAATGTGTATTGACCCCCAGTGAACTTCCTGTGTGCTGGGCAAAAAAGAATCAGGGAGTGAATAGTTAGCATGTTTCAAAGTGTTCCTTCTTGTGTATTACTGAGATTTAGCAACTAAAATAGGGTAAATATATTGGCTTCTCTCGCCTCATTCAATTATGGGAACATACATAAAAGTTGCAGCTACAATATTCAGTCTTTAAACAGAGCCTAAAAATGGTTTTATTTAACTGCAGTAGCAGTTCTCTGTTGGAACGGACTACAGAAGATGCTGTGGCTGGAGAGGACTGTAGGTGCTGACCCTGCTGGGGCCCTCCCTCCTGGGGGGCTTCTCCTGGGGCTGAGGCCAGGGGAGATGAGGTGCACTGGCCAAGCTGTGCTCCAGCCTGGTGAGGCACAGTGCCAGGGCAGTGTCCTGAGGACATGTGGCCATCAGCCACACAAATCAGACTGACCATGATTGTGTTCTGACATTGAAGGGTCCCAGGATTGAAAAGCAAGTAGGTCCTGAAGAAGGCTTGTCAGAAATTACTGAAATTACTGAGTCTGTTCCATATCAATGACAATTTTAGCATTAAAGTTGCCTTTTGATAAGATAGTCAGCATTATCTTTTAATCTTGGAGGTTTTTGACTTTGCAGTTTTTGTTGTCTAGTGTTCCTTGTTTGGTAATTGTGCAGGATAGTTTTTTATATAATTTGAATTAATTCCCAGATATTCAGTGCACAAATTCTTTGGTATTTAGTGCAATAGATTATTTGAAGCATAATCTGGAATGCATTTTTAAAAACATAGGTGTTATGTGTTTAAATAGAGTTACTGTAAAATATTTACTGCTTGTAATAAATCACTGGTTTGCTATATGCTTTATCTTACAGTGGAGTATATCAATTGCCATAGCCAATCACGAGCGTGAACTCTCAAAGTGTCTTTGTTTATAAATGGAAAGAAAATTCTTGTGCAAAGAGTCATGATTTTGTTGGCAAAACTCAGTGAGCACTTGCTGATTTTTTTGGCATTCCCTATAGAAATACTGAAGTGTATTTGTAATGTGGGAGCCAAAACTACTTTTAGGATGACAGGCTTCTGATACATGATGGGGAAAAACAATTCCACGTAATTTTTCTGTTAAATAATAATTATATTATTTTGTGAATTTTTCATAAAGCAGTATACTTTTTGGTATTTTTTTCTGACAATACATATTAAGGAGGAACACTATAAAACTTGTGTAAAATGATAGTCAATCCTGAAGATTTTGGGCTACATGCATACAGTATCATCAGCTATAAATAAAGCCTGTAGTCTTTAGGGTTTGATTAAAAATGGAATTGCATAATAGTGGGGCCTTGGGCACAACACGTACTCACCGGTGAGCCACAGCTCATACTTCATTTGCTGCTAATAATATCCAGTTGATCTTAGAGTCTCGTCAGAGCAAGGCTCTAGACCAAGCTAAAGGCAGATATTCTTTCCTGTTACTAAATGTAATTAAAAGCTGATTCTGAATTAGTGGCTAGTGGGAGGATTAGAGTGAAATACACTAACATCTACCTTTACAAAACTATTGGCTCTTAGACTGTGCACTCCATAGTGCTAGTAATGTATTTTTCTGCTCTGATGGAGCTTTGGCTATAAGAAGTTTAGCTTTCAAGGATGTAAAACTGTAGGAAGAAACTGTTGAGTTTCTGCAGAGTTAGCAGAGCCCTGGCAGCTGGGAAGTTTGGAAAATGGTGCCTAAGTGTGCTTTAGGACTCTAACAACTGGAACATACTTTTTTGCCATCTCTCCTTGTTGCCTGCTGTGCCTCTCTTCTTGATTCAGTTCTTTTCTCTGATTCTTGTATGACATGAGTTCACCCTGCTTCTTTACATGGAGTGACGTGTGCTCTTTCCCCACTGTCATATGGCACAGTCTTCCTGGGATTCTGTTTCTTTTTCTGTCTCTTTACCCCTCCAGGCTCTTGTACCTTTATGACTGACTCCCAGCCATTCCTCTGCCTGTTACCAGCAAAGTGACCACAGAGACACAAGCACAATGCACATGTTGTAAACATTCATGTGTATGTAAACATTAAAATAATTTCAATCATTGCTTTATATAAACATGAAAAGACTCTCTTGTAACTTGATGTTTCTGGCTTAAGCTTCAAGTAAAAGAAAGCCAATAAAGCTTTAAACAAACTGAGACATTTAATTTTCCATGCTGACATATAGGAACAGAGCAATTGTGGGTTCTTAGATTGAAAGTTGCATCAGATTGGAAGACAGACAACTGACTGAAGTTAGTCCCACTGATGAACTGAAAATGCAAAATCAGAAGTCAAATGCGTAAGGTGATTTTTTGGAAAGATATGGTTGCCAGAAAATAAGCTAAAAAGGTTAAAAAGTTTCAAAAGTGTTAGTATAGCCCTGCTACTGGAGTGGGTTCATCACTCATTAAAGCCTTCTTAAAATCAATAAAGTTAATAAAATATGGTTACCTAGGTCACTTAGTGATGTTAGTTTTATTTTTAATGGTTAAATTTTGTAAGGTTTTTTCATTTTTCATTCAAAATACAAATTTAAACCTCACTAGCAAAACAGAGACATATCATTTTACTGAAATAATGGAATGTAAATAAATATTGCAGTCTGTCTCTTAGTTCAGCATTTTTTTGCAATGCCTAAATGGGTTTGCATAATGCTTTTTAAAAGATTGTGTTTGTACAAATATCAAACTCTTTCCAGTCCTTGTTTGGAATAGTGTTTAATCAGATTTAAAATGGTAAATGTTCTCTGTAATGTTATATAATTTCACACAAGCATGTAAAGTAAACCATCTATTAATAAGCTATGCAACTTAAAATATTCAGATATTAAAAATGCATCTGAAAATTATCTTGCATATTATACCAAGAGCCAAAAAAATTTTACTAATTTAACCTCAGTGAAACTCATGTAAAAAATTCCAGTTCTGTTTTATACACAGAACTGTGTATAGATATATACACAGATATTCATCAATATGCACTGACAGGTTTGTGCACAGTTATCAGTGCAGAGGAACTCATTTTAGACAGCTATTAGTGCTAATGCTGCATACTGCTAGTGTTTTTTAATTACTGTTTTTAAAGGGAGAAATTGGATGATCCTGATACACTAAGAATTCTGCTTTTAAACAAAGTAATGTTTTTCCCTCTTGCCATGATTACCATCTGATATCTGATAAAGATTATCATTCATGTTCTTTAGATTTTACTCAAATGTCTTGATTTTTATCAGAAAAAAATTACTAAAACCAGATTGACTTGGTTAAATGGGTTATAGATTGCCATGCTTATCCTTTGGATACCTTAAAAATCATCTTGTTTTGTATGCAGGTATTTTTCATACACATACTCTATTTTGTCAGTATTAAAGTTTCTGTCTTTCTTGCTCCAGTTTAGGCAGTATTTAAATCAGCTACAATTTGTTATAGAAAGATATCCATGGCTAATTTATGGTAGGAGTTAAGGAAGGTATGTACTGTAATCTTACCTTGTGGTGAACTAGAAGATTTTGTTTTACTTGCTAGCAACAGTAATTGCTAAACTTCAGGCAGGCAGCTGTGTTTGGTAATTTCACCTCTGAAAGCTGCATCTCTCAAATATTATTAATTTCCTGAAAATGTAATATAAATATAGAAGACATCATTTCTTCCATTTAGCATCACCCCCTGAAGTATGTAGCTTGGGAATTGCTGTAAAAGTTTTACAAACTAAAGTGCTGGTGAAATGAATGTAAAACACTACAGATGATAAAACATGGCACACTGCAGCTAGAAATTGTTAATAATTTCCTCCCTCAAAGCACCACTACATTTCCATTCTTATAAAATATAAAAAGTAAGGTAATTCCCATTTTTAAAAATCACATAATGCATTCTCTAGCAGGTATATAGAGGATAGTTAAGAATTCATATATATATATAAATATATATGTATATCTATATGAATAATCTAAATTTTGAGTATTAGAAGACTGAAATAAGAGAATGATTGAGGAAAATCCATGACAGATTTAGTGATACAGTTAGTAATTCAACATGCATTAAATGCTGTTCCTTCCTGTGTACTACATGGAGCGAGGTTCCCATAGAGTGAATGATAAACAGTCCTGTAGATTGCACTTGTACAGTGATTTAAGGTCATGTACCATAACTTGAGGATCAAGTTCCATCAGGAGTGTCTCTTTCATGTCCTTCATGTTTTATTAGTAAAAGCAGCTGACCCTCAGTAATAAGCTATATCCTGGCCCTGACAAATTGGTAGATATTTGCCTGCATATAGATTTGTCTTGAAATCAGAGGGAGTCCAATAACTAGGTAATCAAAAACATAGGCTCATTTTACATTTTTAGTGACTGATATATATTTCTCATGTTTAAAAGTAAAAAATAATAACACTGAGTAAAAATATGCCTTTCCTAAGTGCATTAGCAATAGCTAACCTGAATTTACTTGAAGTCTTTGATCAAAGTAAGGTACGCCAAACAAACTTCTAAAAAATAGTTAAATCAGTTATTGAATGCAGCAGATTTTGGTGCAGTTAAAATAGTAGCAATTATATAAAAAGATAATTTCAGAAAACCTGAAACTGTGCAGATCTTTTTGTACTCCAAATTGTAGTACATATTGCTCAGTATAGCTTGCATTGCCAGGACATCGATACAGGTCCTGTGTGCTCAGATTCGCATTTGAAGGAGATTCCCATATCTCTTAAACTTTGCAAATGAGACTACTTTCTATGTATCTGAACTTTATCTGGCTCAATGTTGTTAGTGCTTCTATTAGGGCACCAGGAAATATTTAAATCTTAAGCAAATATCTGTTCAGTTTTACTGGTTTAGTACTTAATATTAGTGTCCAGTAATCCTGAATGTCACTCATTTTTATCCATCTGAATGAAAAGACTGATGTTATTATCTACTTGTTTGAGTGGATTGTGTGTTAATTTATTACTTTTCTTGTGTCTTGCCATCATGTGGGTTACGGTAACAAAGCCAGGATACATTTTCTCATGCTTTTCAGACTCATCAGCAGTGCAGCGGAAATCTAATTATAGGTTTGCTGTGATGATTTCTGTTCTGAAGGGAGCTTAAAATGACTTACATAAACAGAACTATGTAAGTCAAGTGTGAAAAAAAAAAAAGTAAACTAAGGAAATAGTGATTACTGTGTTGAAATGTAGATCATGATCTGATGTTGGAAGTACTGTCCAACACAAAAACTTAGTCCAAAAAGCTTTACTGCTCTTTCTGACAAATACTTGCAATGCATTTTGATCTCCTTGGCAAGGCTACTCCTGTGCACTCTTGGCTGGGATGTGCTGTGTGTGCTCAGGCGCTGCCTGAGGCCTGAAGCTCTCGTGCTGATGTCATGGCAGCCTGGTACCAAGGCAGCTGATGGTGCTGCATCCTGGGGTCAGGTGTTCCTCGGCTGTGCTGCAGCTGGGGACGTGGCTCTGCAAGCCAGCCAAGAGGGAAGTGCTGCAAGAGGAGGTGCTGTTCTGTATCCACTTGGCTGGAGTGTCCAGGAGTCAGAGCTTGCCAGGATGGAGCTTCCATTTGCTCTCTTCCCCCGCTAGAAATCCCTGGATTTAGTGACAGAGAAATTGTGCCACATCAAAATACCATCTATGCTAGTAGCTTGCCAAAGTAGGATTCTGAATTCAGCTTCCAGGTGAATTCCACAGCCACCAAAAAATTAGTACCTATAGAGTTCTCTGCTTTTGTGTGAGGTGCATCTAGCTCAGCTGTACATGGACAGCATCTGAGGAAACTCACTTCTGAACTCCCATTTCAATGAAAATTTGATAAGTTTGTTATTTATTGAATACCATCTGTTCCAGGAAAAATTAAAATACCAGCATTTCTAAGGCAGGCATGTTCATTATTTCTCAGGAGTGGTATGTGTCTTAGATGCTCACTTCTGTCCCCTGATTCTACCCAGTCGGTTATATCTGCCTTTGTCTATTCTATTTTAGAATGAAAAGATTCAGATACCTTTTTTTCTTGTTTAATGAAAGATTTTTTAAAATGTTTTCTACCCCTCTATTGTTGTCCAACAGGAGGAGTGAGCATGAACTTCCTGGTGCCTTTTGTACCCTTCTTTTGCTCTTACATGTTATACAGTATCTCAAGTCAGCAAAGGCTCACCCATGCTGCCCTTTATAGTTTTTTGTTTGTGTTTACAAATTGTAAAAGTTCATCATGCTGTTTATAGTGATCTTAAACTCTCTATTAAATAGAATTTCATCAAGTGGCTGCTCTAGCTTAAAGGTTTCCTGTTAACAGGGAGTCGGAAGTCAGTTGCCTATTTAAATATTCTTTCTCAATTTTGATAGTGTTTTCTCCTGATCATTACATCTTTACTACTTTAGATTAAAACATATCTGTTTAAAATTATATGATTCTTTAAAACTTTTTAAACCTTATTAATCAAGTCATTACCACATTTGGTATTGCATAGCAAACAAATATCAATTTTTTGTGAGTTTGCATGTTTAGCAGTTCCATTCCCTAACAGAGCCATTTCTGGAAAATGAGAATAATCTCCAAGAATAATATGTTGCTTTATTCCAGCATACAAAAACAAATCTGTGCCACAGATCTGATTGTTCTGTTTCACAGTTTCTGATTTTTTAATGGATTTGTTTTATTACCTTTTATTCTGGTTTTGCCCTCATTTGACGCCCGTGCCATGCAGTTCTGTGGTGGTTTGTATTTTCCATACCTTCATGTTCTTTGGGTATGCGCTTCTTGGTCAATTGAGTTTTTATATTTTAGGAGTAACTAAGTAAATACACCAAATAAAATTTCAGCTGAATTCAGAATCTCATTCTGAGCTGCTGCAGTGGTTAGTGTGCTGCCCCTGATGCACACAACCTATTGCAGCATCCCCATAGTCACTGTCCTCACTCCCGAGTATATCCCCAGTGAATGAATCTTCAAGAATTCTGTCCCAAAAGTGTGGCTTTTAATTTTTTTTCTGTATAGGATGTATGACTTTTCTTCTCACATGGACATTTCTCCTTTACTGTTCTTGATTGATGTTGCCCTCAGACAGGTTAAATAGTAACTTAGATTTTTTGTAGTCTTTGATTTTCCTCCCTCAGAAGCAGGTGGCTTGGAACACAGAGTCTGTATAGATATGCATAAAGAGAAGCCCTATATATTTTCAGGAGGGTTATTTTCCTGTTAGTACTAATGCATTTACATTTTATTTCACATGCTTGGTTTTTAAAATAAAAGTCTGTGGCCCCTGAGGGGTGAACTAGTGTTTCCTAATTGTTACAAGCCTCTCTTCACACTGGTATTATCTGTAAACACTTGAGTCCTTCAGGACCAAAGAATGGAACACAGTGTCAGTAAACAAATCACGTTTATTGCCTCCTAAGTGTTTACACAATGACAAAAATCAAGCCTCCAGGGAGTCATATTGTAAAAAGAAACAGTTGGTTTAAATTAGTTTTCCATGTGAAATATAGCTACTTTTTATGGATATTGTGGGAACATAAACTGGAAAGAAAATCTGCACACTGATAAAATGAAGGGTTGATTCTTATTTGTTTAAATACAAACAGAATCATGTACTGAGTTGATTTCTGATTCCAGCATTAATTAATTGCCAAAGAGAAGTTGGTAGTATGGGCACACTTTGAAAGATGAGAATTCTTTTTATTTGCTTGATTAGTGATCTTGCAAACAAATAATGCAAAATACCTGAAATGTTCAGTGCATGTAGGAATTAGCAAAATTGTGCATTAAATGCAGCTAGTTTTATGAAATTAACCAAAACCAAAAATTCCAATTTATCAACTTTCACTGTTCATATTGTTAACAAGGGTTGTGTGGGACTGAGATCTATAAGCCACGTTAATGAGAAATTACACTGCAGATCTCTCCAGCAGCTTTAGAAATCAGCACTAGCTGAAGCTGTCCATTTTCTTCTGTGGCATCAATGCAGATTCAGAATATCTTATATTAAGATGCTGTAGATTTTTGTTTAATAAAAGTTTTTCTAGACTAATTAATGATTTAACTGTTGCCATGTAAATGTCACTATGTAGGTTGTGTTTGCAATGCATTATGTGATTTGGCTATGAGCCTGTAAGTGGAATTTTGGCTGATACCCTCCTGATGGAAGAAACCAAACAAACCCATGTTACCTGTCAAGGAAGCATGAGTGCTCCAAGGGTTATTGTTTTGGCTGACCATACTGTCTGTTTGGGTTTACCAGGTGAGCTCCTGGGTGACCTGGCTGATCCTGACTGCAGGTTCTATGGAGGAGAAACGAGAAGTCTTCTCATACTTAGTACATGTGGCAAAGTGCTGCTGGAATATGGGCAACTACAATGCTGTAATGGAATTCCTGGCAGGGCTAAGGTACTGGCAACTCTTTTTTGTTAAATGGCTTTTCAGTGATAGATTGCATTGCAGCTTCTGTTAAGCAGATGTCTCTGGAGAACAATGAAACTACACAAAAATCCATGGCTAAGCCACATCATCTCATGCTGTGACTTTCTAGTAATCCCTTTTTGAAAAATGAAGCATGCTAAACCCTTTCTTTTTTCTCAAAATGCTCTGAGAACTCCATCCGTTTTCCTGGTGCAGGTTGAATATGTTGCATTGCAAAACTTTTTTTAACAGAAATTTTAAAAAATGTTAAAAGAAGGTGGGAAAGCAGTTGTGGTCTATCTAATGAGCAATAACTAATGTAACTTTTGGTTGGAGTCTCCAGAATATAAGTGCAGCATGATCATGGTGATGCTTTAAAAGGATCAGTCTTAAGTGTAAAACAGAAACTACCCGAAAATTACAAGAAACCCTCAAAAGACCAAACAGCCAAACCTGTGTTTAATTCCTCTGATTTACTTACACAGACTGATGTTGGGATCTCATGCTGTCATGGTCTTTTGTAGAGGGACTTGCATTATCTCAAGCAGGAGAGAGTGGGGGCTCAGAGACAGCTCGCGGTGTGCTTTCCTCTGGAATGACAGGTTCCTGTAGGGCCAGGGGAGCAGGAAGGCCGTGCCTTAGCACTAGCACTTCAGAGGGCAGCAAGTGCCTCTGAACAGGGAAGAGTTAAGATCAAGTTTCCTATCTCTTGGCTTTGACCCTCGTTGTATAATATGTTTGTGTAACAAAGCTGTAAAGTGTTTGCATTGCTGTTCTTTGTGGTTCAGTAAGGACCTCACTGAGCTATTTGTTTATGGTTTTGGTATGTAAAGCTCTTTTGGGACACTCATAGGCGTGGGGAGTATATTTCAGCAGAATTCATCCACCAGCTCTAAGCCATATAAGTTATGAGGGAAAATGCAAGGCCAATTAAGGGCTTAATTTTGTCTCCAGTGCATCTGCACAGTGCAGGGGAGAAGGGAGAGGAGGGTTAGTGCTGATGAGCAGCATTTCAGAACAGGGATGGAAAGTGGGGTTAAGGGCACTCTACAGTGAGGTATCTTTGGATCTTTTGGTATGTCTGAGGCCAGGGGTGGGAAGAAAGGGCATGTGATTACACAGACATACGCTCAGAAGGTAAAAGAACTCCCAGAGGTACTCATAGTCCTTGCAGCTATTTCTGTTGGAAATCTGAATTTCTTTTCAGCTACAACTCTGTACTGATGCCTGAGAGCTTAAACATGGTCCTGACTTCCTTATTTCTGTGAAATTAAATAATTTGTGAGTAAATCAGGGAAGAAATCAATGTAAATTCTTAAAAATAAATTTAATTAAAACTCTCCAACTTTTGCTTACTTTATGGATTGTTCATAATATAGCTGAAGGAATCTGTAAGAAACAATCTGATTTATCTTTATGCTGTTTCCTCAATTTTTCCTCATTTCTTTATAAGCCCTTAGAAATTTTAGGCAATGACACAATAAAAATGTTGGAAAGCCTACTGGTGTGTTTTATGCAGCTTTTATAAAAATGTGAAATACTGCTCCATTAGATCAGACTGCTAGTTTCTCATTTTTAGTTTTGTTCTTTGATTATTCAAAAGGAGAATTTTTATAAAAATAATGGTCTTGATTTCATTCCTCTCTGTGCAATTATAATTTTCTCTATTACATATATGCTGCAGATGTTGGACTTGAAGGTAAGTTGTTGAAATGTAATCAATTTTGTGATCCCTTCTTGCAATAGGTCTAGAAAGGTTTTAAAAATGTGGCAATTTATGGACCAGTCTGATATTGAAACCATGCGAAGTCTGAAGGATGCTATGGCACAGCATGAGTCATCATCTGAATACAGGAAAGTGGTCAACCGGGCACTCAATATTCCAGGCTGCAAAGTTGTTCCTTTCTGTGGTGTCTTTTTAAAAGAGCTCTG
The DNA here is from genome assembly GCF_047830755.1 of Zonotrichia albicollis. Taxonomy (NCBI): domain Eukaryota; kingdom Metazoa; phylum Chordata; class Aves; order Passeriformes; family Passerellidae; genus Zonotrichia; species Zonotrichia albicollis. The sequence goes on along the minus strand of NC_133825.1, from coordinate 34,642,415 downwards.
TGAAGTTTTGGATGGAGCATCAAGCCTCATCAGACTCTGTCCACGATATAACTCCCAGGATGAAACACTAGAGGTAAATGAGACAAATATTCTAGGATGTTATGTTCTTAGCCAGTGCTTTATTTTATATAATCTTACCCACAGGCATCATCAAATTAAGTTTTCTAAACCAGACTGTTACTAGGCTAGTCAGTTACATGGACCTCAATTTAATTCCTATAGTTCCTTGGTAATTTAGATTTGGTTGTTTCTACCTAGTTCAATATCAGAGTACTGAGAAATCAGCATTACTAATAAAGGATCTTGATTATACTGTGGATTAAGTAAGTATGTGAAACCTGAAATGTGTTAGTATTTTCTGCTAAATACTCCGACCTTCTACTTAATTAAGTGGGAATTGGAAGTTTGTGGTTTCTTAAAAACAGAATTTAGAAGCTCAGCAGATCAAGCTTTTGCTCTATGGAAAGAAACTATTCTTATGAGTTCTGTTATTGTGGTTTGAAAAGAAAAATGCCCCTGTTAGATGAAACATTAAAGACTAAGCCTTTTTTTTTTAGGTTTTCAGGAGTTTTAACTTATCTTGCTTGATTTATGAAATTATTTGGTCTGTTTTGTATTGCAAGTAGGTACAAAATCCCATGGGAAGCAATTAGGAAATATACACTAAATGTTCTTAATAGTAAATATTCCTACAGTGAGAAGTAGATGACACAATGTTCTATTTGTAGCTGTACTAATCTTTTAAATATCTCTATAGTTTGTTTCAGATTACAGTGGACAAGATAATTTCCTACAACGAGTAGGCCAGGATGGTTTAAATAATCCAGAAAAAGAATCAACAACAAACAGTATCTTTCAAACAATTCGGAGCTGCAATCGCAGTTTGGAGTCTGAAGAGGGTGAAGATAATGTCAGTGAAGGGAGCAGCTCAAGGAAAAACTCCTTGAAGGACAAAAACCGCTACCAGTAGGTCTCATTTTATTTACTGTCACCACTTCTATATGTCATGGATTTGGTCTTTGATTTTCTTTTACCAAGGCTTGCCTTTTGAAATAAGAGCAACTTCAGCATCTTTCCTTGTATTTACCCATTTCCAGTTCAGAACTTTTCTCCCCTGATACTCAACTGCTTGGAAACTCTCTGTATAGCTGTATTTTCCCTTATGATGTAGTTACTTCCTCTCATGATAAGGGTAAATCCTTTTTGTCTTACATAGAGAGCTTTAAAAATCCACAGTTACAATTACAATTTTGATCTCTAGCGACAGGAATAGCACCAGGACATATTTGCTATCAGAGCTCAGAACATTATATTCTGCATGCTCAGGCAGTGTTCTGGCCCCTTCAAAAAAAAGGGTTATTTATTATCCTTCAAAAGACTTCTTCTTTTAAGGACATGTTACTTTGAGGGGTTTCAGTTTTGTCCAGGAAACATTCATGTGTGAGTACATATTTTGAATTTTCAGGTTGCTGTAGTCCTGCTATTTTGCAAAGAAGTTTACTTCATTGTGCTCTGTGTAAAAAAAGGCAGTGTTCAGTCTGATTTCACTTTGAAGACGACTCTTGAAGACTGTACTAGTCACCAGCGGGAAATACAGGAAATGTAAAACTTAGGACATCACAGGATGTTCTAGATTGCTGCTTTGCAGAGAAGTTTCATTGCAAAGCCCATGTAGACATAGGTGGGTCAGGTCAGCTTTCGACTAAGTAACTGTGTTAGACTAACTTCAAATTAAGTAACAGAACTTTACTGCTCTGAGGTAAAGCATTGTAAAATTACGTGAGGGCTTGCATAAAAAACATGCTTAAGTCACTGCTTGAGTTATTTTACTGATAATGTGTGTCAGAAATATCAATATGTTCAGAACTATCCAACTTACTTCACCTACTTAAACATTGAATATAAAAAGTGACTGCCTGAGAGGCAACTGCTATCTTCCTGTTTAAAATGCATTTATTTCATTAACATGTAATTCTAAATTTCATTTAAAATAAATCATCATGATTTCCTGAAAGAATGGTTTCTAATAGAATTATTCACATCTGGCTTTAGTTGCTTCTGGGAAGTGGTGCACTAGATTAAGCCAAGAAAGACAGACCCACTTCTCTGCCCACGTATGCTGTCTCTTGACTTACTTCAATTAATACTTTCAAGTACTAATACTTTCTTCCAGAAATTATTTTTTGTTAATTAATATGCCTTGAGATCAACTTGCAAATTACAGTTCAAATGGTGAATACATGAGGCATATAAACACTTCACTTGGATGAACAAAATAGAAATTAAATGGAGTTCCTTTTTTTATGTCTTTATGAAATAATTTCTTGGTAAATTACTTATGCTTTATTCATAAATGTAATATAGTGAGTTGCACTCCAAACTAAAGTAGGAATTCAGTTTTTTAAAAATCCCAGTATGAATCTGAAAGGAACATTTAAAATTTAAATGAACAAAACTGCAGATAGGTAATTAAAGTTGTGTTTCCTGGTTCAGGCCACTACCTACTCAGTTATGAATGTCTGTACTTCTGATGCAGTAAATACTGATTTTAGCAGTAAAATACTTGTAGGAGAATAGTTCTGAAAGTACTGATTCAACTCAAGTGTCTCACAGGCTTTGGAAATTCCTTCTTCACTTGCCATGTTGTTCCTGGGCATGCAGAGAACTGAGTGAGGCACAGGAGCAAATTGCTACAGAGGCAGATGAGCCGTGTCCTGCTCTACTTGTATGGAGGCTGTGTTTGGTTTATTTTTATTCCTATGAATAACTAAAGGATTCTAAGGAAGAAATTTAGTCCTCTTTCTGGTGAGACCTGTCATATTTGGATACAGTGTTATAAAATCCAAATTATACCCTAATTATGCATTATCTGATAATTGTAACATTGTGGTCATAAAGGCAGAAAAATACACTGCAAAACATGTTTCTCATTACTTTGTAATTGTAAGAAAGATTTTCAATTAGTTTTTCTTTTGATGATTTGGATTAGTATTGTGGAACATGAATGCTCCAAAGCTGGTAGGTTAATTTGATTTGAAGAAAATGAAAGGCATCTAATAAAATCAGTGGGCAATGGGTATAATTACTTTCCTAGTTGCGTTAGCAAATAAGCTCCATCGCTCTGTAGTCAGCGACCCAGCTAATTGCCCTTGATTTCTGTACATGCCAGATAAATGTCAAACATTAATCTTTCTTAGAACTCTGTTCTGATGATTAATAAATTTACAAAAAATAAAGGTGTGCAGGAAAATGGGGAAAAAAACACCAACCAAATTTGAAGTAGAGTTTTTATGAAATTGTTAATTATTGAGTGACCTATGAAGATACTCCTTACTTTGAATCATTGCTTCATTAGCCTCATCTTATCTTCACATTTAAACTTTTCCAATTATGGTAAATAACATATAAAATAGTGGTGGAAAACGTCAGGGGTTTTCTTTTCTTTTTGTATACCTTACAATTTTCTCCTCTAAAACTGCAATCTGTGTCACTGTTTTCTTTACTTTTCATTTCCTTGCCTCTCAGGGCAGCACATGTAAAGAAAGCCCCGGGTCCAGCCCAGGCTCTGTAAGTGCTCTCAGGAATTGGCAGCGGTGTCGCTTTTGGCAGCTCGTGGCAGAGGCTCCATTTCTGTGTGTGCTTGGCTTACCCGCTTCTTGTGCGTTCCAGTCTGCAGCCTGCAACATGTGAAACCAGGCATCAGCAAAGCTCTGCCATTGCTGCCTCTGCTGTGATAGACTCCTCCAGCCATGCACAGCTGCTCTCCAAATACATGCTACAGCATTTGTACAGAGACCTGTTCCATTGTTTTGAGGGCGTAGGGGAGAAAGAGCTGCTTCAGTTTTTGTTTCATTTTAAAATGTAATTTTATATAATACAGATAAATATTTCAATTTACATATGTCTAGTAAGACAATTTATATCAGCTCAGTCAAAACACATGACCTTTATTTGTAGCAACATTTCTTAAAGAAACTAGGCTACACTTAAGACCAATGCAGTTATTTTGTCAGTCCCTTCACAACAAGCAATAAAACCTCTACCTGTTTGCCACTTTTTTTTAAATTTGGTGAAGAGACAGAGATCTCACCCATTAATAAATTCATAGAGGAATCATTGCTGTATAGAATGAGGGAAAAATTCAGATTAATTTGTCATCCAGGTAGAGGAGAGTTTGAGGAAAAGCTGATGATCATCTGTGCTGTTTAGCACTCGGGGAGATGGTGTATGTGACTTGGAAACACGACATGAGTCATCTTTGGCTTAGTTGGTAGGTAAGGGGCGGGAACTAGGAGTACTGTGGTGCTAAGAAGGGGAAGCAAAGAGGGTATTAGGACAAGATATCTTGAAGGATATGTAGAAGAAGATGGTTTTTATTTTATTGCCTGGATATCCTTAGGAAAATATGCTTGATTAGTTCTGTTGTACACAGAACAGTTTGTCCTTGTTTATGTTCACTGAAGTACCCAAAGAGCATATTGAACATTTCTGCATTTATACATGTTAGAGACTTCTGCAGGGAAGACATTTCATTTTAAGTACCTCTCCTATTAGCTCAGTATTGTTGTTCTTTATCTACTGTTTCTAATTTTGGCAAAATATATCAGAAATTTTGGCTGCTGCATACAAGTTTATGTTAATATTTTCTTTAAGTAAAATAAAATTTCTTATGGAAAGTATCTGATAAAATTATTTGTGCATTCTTATGAGGAAGATATGTATTTTAACCAATATTTTACTTATTTTAATCAGAATAATATACAATGTGAAAGGTCTGCACATTAAATCAGTAATAGAACAGAGATTAGAAGTCCTGTCTGAAATGTGCTATATCCTCTAACAGTTTCCACATATGGCACTTAATATTTCAGCTGAAGCAATCTTACACAGAGGATTTAAAAACTGGTATCACTTGGCCTTAAGAACCAATCAGACACTCTTTATTATTAATGCAAAGTTTGGAAAGGTCTAGGAAAGTATAATGTTATTGTTTCAGGAGTTACAAGTAATTGTAACAGCATCTCTTAACTGATGCAAAATTGCACTAACATAAATTATAGTACTTCAGAAACTACACAAGTTCTTGTAAGTCCCAATTATATAGTGATGATAGTATTCCCTGCATTTAAACTACAGCAGAAAAAATATTCATCAAGCATAGCACAAGTCAGTACATGTATCACTAAATATAAATCTCTCATCTTTGCTCACTTGCAGATTTCTCATTGGAGATCTTTCAGACTCTGAAAGTGACATATTTGAGCAGTTGAAAGAATGGGACACCAGTTCAACAGAAGAGCAGCAAAAGGCTTTCTGCCATGGGATAGAGCTCATTCCCTGGTACGTGTTGTCCATCCGGGCTGACGTCCATCAGTTCATGCAGCAAGGGGCGACCGTCATTCATTACGACCAGGAGACACATCTCTCCGCTCGCTGCTTCCTCCAGCTCCAGCCTGACAATAGTACTTTGACTTGGACAAAACCCACCACAGTTTGCCCTGCGAATGCTAGGGCAAAACTGAGTGTGCTGGGCAATACTGCTGAGCTTGGTAAATACCAGTTTCTTGGTAATACTGGGCTGGTGGAAGGCTTTTTGGACTTGTTTTCAGCCAAGGCTGTATATATGGGACACTCAGGCATTGATATGCACACTGTGTGTGTTCAAAATAAGCTTTGCAATATGTCCCTTGAAGAAAATGGTATAACACTACTTTATGGACTTCAGACTACTGATAATAAGTTGCTGCACTTTGTTGCTCCAAAATACACTGCCAGAATGCTGTATGATGGATTGCTGGAATTGACTAAAGCTGTAAGAAAAATGAGGAGATTCCCTGATCAAAGACTACAGTGGCTACGGAAACAGTATGTCAGCCTTTACCAGGTAAAAAATGCTGTGATTCTCTATAAAAAAGTTTAAAAATATCAACAACTTAATGTAATGCAATTAGTTTCCATCATAAGTAAGATTAGATTAAAGATTAACAGTAAATCTCCAATTTTGTAACACAGATTAAGCAGCAAAATCTGATTCTCCACACAAGGTTATGTCAAACCTTGCAAGTGCCCAATACACTGAGGTTAAATTTTTTTTCTTACAAAGCTCTTCATATATTTGGAGTTTTGAAATAAGTATTTTTTTAAGGAAAAAACAATGACTATAGTTTAAAAGGGCACGAAAATAATGAGTGATAATAGTTAGGGCCAAAAACATCCCCAAAGCAGCAAACAAAATAGCCCTGGGGAATTCACTCAGTAATCAGAAATTGTCTCCTCTTGATGTTTCTTTCATTGGTTCCTCAGAGATCTATATTATTGCTTTAAAAATGTGTCCTTATTCTCCTTGTTTTGTTAACACTGAGAATCTTTGTAGGAGGATGGAAGGTTTGAAGGCCCAACCTTGGCTCAGGCTGTTGAGCTGTTTGGAGGCAGACGATGGAGTGCAAGAAGCACAGGCACCGGATCTCTCACCAAAAGCACTGAGAAGCCCAATGTGCAGAGGAACAACACTCTGGGAATCAGTACAGCTAAGAAAAAGAAGAAAGTACTCATCAGGGTAGAATATTTTGTTATTCACGTGTTTTGTTTCCTCCTTGCAGTCACTCTGTAGCTGTGTTCAGAACCAGAGAAAAGAAGTTTGATGATGATGATGGTGATGATGATTTTTAAACTGTTTATTGTCATTTCAGGTTTGAGGATTATTATTTTCCAGTTGTTTGTTCTTATCTCATGCTTGCAGCGTTGTTAGGATGTGTAGGTGCCAGGGCTAACAGACTGGGACAGAATCTTCTTGCAGCCTTTAGGTGCTACCTCCATATAAAGATAAAATACTGGTGGTGATAAAAATCTTAACATGCAAAGTGGTGTCTGGAGGTTGGTGTAATTTTTTTTAATCCTTTATGCTTTCATGTTTCAAAAAACACTACCATTGTTATTCCACGTTGCATTAGATTGCATTTTGTCTTGTGTGGGTGACAGGAACATGACCTAGTCTGACAGTCTCCTCTTTTCCTGGACAAAACTGCTTCCAACAATAGGCAGGAGAGAGGAAAATGCAGGACTAGCACCTCTGCGCTACCCACATTTTCTAGTGGGCAGGTAGAAAGATTCTCAAATGACAAGATCCATCCTCTTTAGGGCTCCAGTGCACCAGTGAAATAGTGTAAAATCAGCTGCAGCATTCTAGAGAGGCACAATCATTATCTTCTGTCTGGTGTCAAACTGAGGTAACACCTAATGGTCCCATGCTATGCATCTGTTTAAGTTGTCTCTTTTCTACTGTTACTGGCCTCACAGGAGTCTGTTTCCTAAGGAATAGCTGATTTTTCTCATGATTTTGTTACAGATTGTACTGAAATGAAGTGGAAATAGTAGGTTTGGGATGTTTATTATTATGCTCATTATTTTAGGGTGAAAGTGGAGAGGCCACTGATGATGAAATGGCAACTCGGAAGGCAAAAAGCTGTAAGGAATATCGTAATAGAAGTGGTTCAGATCCTCAAGATATTGATGAACAAGAAGAACCAGGTAAATATATTGCTTCAGTAATTAAAAATCTGTCAAGGTTTTGCTCAAAGCCTTTTTAGGCAGATATTTTTTGTAGTGTTAAAAATAAACTTATAAAGCTACTTTTGCAGTTGAAACTCCAAATCTGTGAACTCTGAAATTAATTTCTTTAGTTGTTCATGATTGTTCTTTCATTTAGTTTCAGTAGCATTCCCTTTCTATTCAGATAAAATACATTCGTAATGTTGTTCAGTACATACTTTTTTAACTGTTTTGGGACAAAGCTGGAATCCTGCTAGTGTCTTACTGTGTTTTAATGAATTTTCATATAGGTCTCCTGGACAAAAGCATTTTTATTGGGCCAAATGTAATTGTGATGAAAACTTTATTTTTTCCTTAGATCAAAATATTATTATTAATGCTTCTCCATCTAACAACCTTCCATCAAGAAGAGCTCACTCTCTGACAGCATCTGGATCTCCCAACTTAGGAGCCACATCATCTTCACCAGCAAGACCAGTCTCCTCTCCTGTAATATCATCAAGCAAAAGTCAGTCTAGGTAAGGGCAAAATCCATTTGATGGAAAAAAGAAAAGAAGCTACTATTACTTATTTATTATCTAATGTGGGGTTTGTGCCCAACTGGCAAAATCTGACAAAAACAGCACCAGAAATGTCATTAGCCTTTTTGTAGACATCTAAAACACATTTGTAGGAGAACACAAGACATTTAAGCTGAAATGCCATGAATCTGAGGATGGCTTTGTAGCAAGTCCCTGAGCAGCATGTTTTCAGTTTATATCTGTTACAGAAGCAGATTGGAATGCTGTTCCAAAGCTGCACAAATACAGAGATTAACTCTTTCTCCAGATCTTCTCCAAAACATTATAGGCATTTTCTGAATAGTGAAAATCAACAGAAATGTTATAGATGTGTGAGCTGAGGTTCTGAGGTTTCTCAGCATAAATAATTTCTACCTGAGGGAGTAATAGCCTCTGCTGACATTCCTGGTGATGGCTGAAGTACTATATTGGGAAATGGAGGAACCAATTTGGAATCTCTTACAGGTGTCTTTTTCTTGAACATTCATCCTTTCTGTGCCACTCAGGCAGTGTGAAAGGTTGTGCTGTTGCAATATGTGCAGTATCATAGTGCACTATTATATTCATGCTATAGATACTAATGGTGATGGTAGTAGTAATTACAGTATTAATAATAGTTCAGAGATGTGGACAGTACTTTATAACATACAAGAAGACAATCTCTGAGGAGGCTTTCCAGTGCGTTTCTGGAGAAGGATTGCTGAAATATCATTATGAATATGAATCTTGGGGGTTCCAGGAGAGAACAGTAAACAATAGAAGGGATTACTGCTGCTGATAGAACATTTTATTTGTAGAGACATGTCTTGTACAGTGGTTTCAGTTGTGTATTTCTTGGGTATTGTATTTATACTTAAAATAGTTGGATTTGGCAACAGGTGGGATTAGTAGAGTCGCCTGTGGACATGTGTGGTTGGGTTAATGCTGCTTTGTGAGCCTCTGTGTTCCTTTTGTTTTCCACTGTCATTCACAAACTTGGATTTGTCTTGGTAAGCAATTTTTTTTTTTGGTAATGGTGAGAACAGCTTTATTTTACACTGAACTGAAGAAATACTGCTTTACAATCTCTAGAAAATTATTCCATGTTTTGCAAATCTCCTTTTTGCTTTTATGCTAAAATAGTTGTTGTCTCTAAATTAGATTAAAAGGTTCAATGGAGAACTCACATTCCCTGGAAAAGGACAGCTAATATTCTTTTAAATCCTCTCAGGCCTGGGTTTCTGCATGGATCTGTGTGTAGCTAAGCACTGTGGACCTCCCCCAGTTACCACAGGTTTTCCCTGGCAACGTTGCCTGGCACTTGCACAGCATCACTTTGCAGAGCAGTCCCAACTTTGCTGTGACCCTTCCTGACAGAACTTGCTCAGGATGTACCTTATGGCTGTTTCATCTGTCCTGAAGGAGTCTTTGACATATTTGACCCATTATCTTGACCCTGTTTTAATGAGCCATTAATAAATTTGGAGCACTGGAGAGAGTTTTATTCTGAACACAAGTAGTTTGCAGCTGCTTTTGTCATTCCTTCCAAGCAGATGGGCATCTGATGAATTTCCAAGTTCCTTGGAAATCTAGTGCTGCTTGTAAAGTGGAGGAAGCAGGAGGATGGTTGATAAGATCCTGGGACACAGAGGACAGTATATGGAAAACTAGAGATGGTGGCTTCTTCGGGAAGAGAGAGTAAACCTCCTCACTCAGCAGTCAATCCAGATTGCTACTAATTGCAATTTTGGTGGTTGGATTTTGGCTTTTTTATTTAAACCTTTTGTTTGTATTGTTTTCCCATTACTCTGGAAGATAATCTTTAGTGATCAGATTGGGTGAAATGGTGAGCATTTTCTTCTGCTCTTGGTCTCCCATTTGGTACTCTGCAGTTCCAATCTGTTTTCTGGAATCTAGAGGCTTTCCTCATCATGGTTTATTTTTCCTGTCTTATAAAAATGCTGGGAATTGTTCTAGCTAAAAAAGTTTTATGCAGTATGTCAGTACTTTCCATAGTGATGTCAAACAAATCCAATATTATCAACTAAAGTAGATGGTATTTTTTAATACTTTTAAATCACACTTTGTTTTCAATTGCATGCATCCATCCATTGCCAGGAGTGAACTCAGGAATCTGGTCCAGCCTATTTGTGTGGAAAGTCACCTGCTTGCAGGCATGTCCTTAGGAATACTGGACAACAAGCTGGTCCTGTTTTTCCATCACAGCTGTCTGAACTATTTGTACTGAGCCTGATGGCAAAATTCGTAGAAGAATGGATCAGTATATTTGAACATTACAGAGCAATGAAATGTGACATGTGATCCGTTATTTTGAAGGAAATACTGTAACTTGTGCAGTTAATTATGGTTCAAACTAGATAGTTCTTGATATTTGTGTTGTTGCTTAGATCCTGCCCTTTTCAGGGTGCTGTTGCTGGCAGATCCCATTCCTGTAATGTGTGTTCATTGGTGTTTAGGCCCAGGAAGGGGCTCTGCATCTCAGCCCCTCATTGCAAGTTACTCCATGTAGTTCACTAAGGACTTGTTCATAGTGCTCAAGTAAGGCCTAACTGTACTTATCAGTGCAAATCCTCTAGAAGTCAAAGATTTTGGGACGTGACTTTTGGAAATGTGCTGGTTCTACTTCAGAAATGTTCAGCTGCACAATTTAGATTAATGATTGCAGTTACAGAACAATCTGTTTTATTATTTTGTCTTCAATGGACCTTATACACAGCCTGCATTACAAGAATCTTGGCATTGTTTTCTTTAAAGGGAAAATAAGTGCTTTCATTTGTGCCATGTACATCAGACCTTTATCCGCATGAAATTTTAAAAGTTATTTAAAAATTTAAATTAAGTTTTAAAATAATATATGTTATTCATTCTGATAAAGTTTACAGTTGTCTTGAAGAAAAAAAATAGCTGCTATAAACCTAGAAGGTAGAAAACATCATTATGCATCTTAGAAGATGGTGCTTTATTTGCTTCTTCCAGATACTGGTAATAAATGCATTAAGGAGAGCACAAATAAACTGTTAATATGTTAATGCATAATATTTCAGTTAAGTAGAAGTTTAATGTAACTAAACTACAGCAGTCTTTTTTTGATTTAGCACATGGAGCAGCAGTAGCTGGCATGGCCGTGTCAAAGGAGGAATGAAAGGATTTCAGAACTTCATGGTGTCTGATAGTAACATGACTTTTGTGGAATTTGTAGAGCTCTTCAAATCTTTCAGGTAAAAGATTTTTTTTTCTGTACTAATTTCATTCATCCAAGTTTGTAAAAGAGCAAAAATTGAATTTTTCTGTTCTTTTTGCAGTGTCCGTAGCCGCAAGGATCTGAAAGACCTTTTTGATGTTTACGCTGTGCCTTGCAATCGATCTGGCTTAGAGCCTGCTCCACTTTATACTAATTTGAAGATTGATGAAAATAGCTGTGGATTCCAGCCTGATTTAGGTTTGTTAAGGAGAAAAATGCAATTGTTAGACTACTGAGCAGCTTCAATTGTTTCACTTAATAAAATGTGTCTCAGTCAGTCTCCTTATCAGTTACGAGTGTAAGTAGAGGACTGCTGCCATGCCTCCACTAATACTAGTTAGTGGGCTATAAGAGAAAAATGAAGGGAAAGAAAAATATTCCAGCTTTCCATTAGCCAGATGTATTTGTAACTGGTAATAGCAGAGGAATAAAACTTGTTGCTGAATGGCTGAGCTCAGGAATCTGTACAGATTGCAGGAGTTCTGGAAAGGCTAAAACACTGAGCAAATATAGGGAGGAGAAATTAAGAGGCTGTGCCCTGTGTCCCATTTGGCTGTTTTTTTCTTATCTACTTTCCTAGTGGATCTGCTTTATGTGGGATAAAGGGGAAGGAAGCCTCTGTCCCCCTTTGCATTCCTCAGTTACCATAATCTAAGTCTGGGATTTTCGCCACATGTAAAGAAAAGTCTTTCTGCCAAGCAACTTGTGGGGAGGGTGCGGAACAATTGGCATATGAAACTGGAAGAAGATAAAGGGCAATTGAACAGTAAGGGTGTGGGGTTGCACACAGTGAAGGAAAGGCTTTGAGGCTGTTTGTGGTGATGAGATAGAGCAGGAGAATCCTGGGTGTGTAAGAGGCCGTGGATCCGTGTTAAAGGTTCCAGGATTTTGTTCAGAGTAATTGGATACTTGTAATCTGCTCACATGCATGCTTAATTCTCTCTTTTATTAGTGGGTAGAAACGAGATGATTTTGTTCTAATTTACTGCTAAAAACCCAGTGAGATACTTGTGTGTATTGTATACTAGATTATCTTCTATACAGGATATGTAATACACATAATTTTTTTAGCTTATACTGTTATTTCCTCATTTTTTTTTAAGATTTGTTGACTAGAAATGTTTCAGACCTTGGTTTGTTCATTAAGAGCAGGCAGCAGCTATCAGACAACCAGAGGCAAATATCTGATGCTATTGCTGCTGCCAGCATTGTAACCAATGGTACTGGAGTTGAAAGCACATCACTGGGAGTGTTTGGAGTAGGAATCCAGCAGCTGAACGACTTCCTAGTGAATTGCCAAGGAGAACACTGCACCTATGATGAAATCCTCAGTATTATCCAGGTCTGTAATACAAATATCTTGCAATTCCTTTTTACTAGAACTCCAGTTACTTCCATTTTCCCCATTAACATTGTGTGTTGTTCAGAATAGCATCTGTGTGGGTATCTCCTTTCACACTGATATTGTCTCTACAGTTTACTTGAATTTAAAATTTAATACTATCCTTATTTTGGACTAGAAAATTGTATGGATGTCAATAAATATATCCATTAAAAATGCAAATAAATAGTTTTATTAGCAATGTGTACTTTAGCAGAGAAGGGATGTCACCACCTACAAAAAGTGTTTATGACTTTTTTTTTTATTTTTTCTTTGTCTGGCCCCATATTTGATTGAGCATAATCTTACATTGGAACTTTAAAAAGCACCATTTCCACATATTTTTGTTTTATTGTAAAAAATCTTCCAGAGCAAACATGGCCACTTTATTCCCTTATGTACTATGGCTGAAGATTTTAGAAACTGTGTAGAAAACTTTTTATTCCTTCAAATTCCTCCATGTGTAATTAATATACTCCAAAACTAAGTCCCTTTTTAACAGTTAACAAAGGCTAAAAACTATATATAAACTACCAACATGTAAGATAGAATTGCAGAGTTTAAAAGACAGAAATTCTAAAGAAACTTCAAATTGGAATACCACAACTCTTGTTGACATGGTGGTATGTTGTATTTAAGCATATTAGGTAGGAGTAGGACACCTGATCATAAATCTTTCTTAATTGCAAATTAATGGCTGTCTCAGCTTGGAACAGGAGGTTGGATTAGGCAACATCTCTTTCAACCTGAATGCCTCTTTGATTTATGATTATGCTTTTAGTATGTTTGTGTAGTCATTTGTAAAACACAGTTTGCAGGCACCTGATCACTTTATCCACAAAGAGACTGTGTTTAAATACTAACTGTTTAGTGCTATGAGCAGACTACATATAAAAACATGACAAAGACATGTTTCTAAAAATTTTTATTATTTACATCTTTGATTTCTTCCTCCTCATAGAAATTTGAACCTAGTGTGAACATGTGCCAGCAGGGGCTGCTATCTTTTGAAGGATTTGCAAGGTAATTACTTATGTGCTTTTATATATATATATACATATATATATATATATATATATTTGTATGTATATATAAAAAGATGATACCAGTGTATTGATGTTTCTCAGAGAGTCACAAAATGCTCATCACAGTATAAAATTTCCTCACATCTTCTCACTTCTAGATTTTTGATGGATAAAGACAACTTTGCCTCCAAAAATGATGAATCACAGGAGAATGCTGAGGACTTGCACTTTCCCCTCTCATATTACTACATAGAATCCTCACACAATACTTACCTTACTGGCCATCAGCTTAAAGGGGAGTCCTCAGTGGAGCTGTACAGCCAGGTATGCAAGATTGGATTGTTGTGTAGCTTTCAACATGAACTTGTTTGTTTTACTGGCAAGTTTCAGGAACGTGACCTTTTTGCTTTGAAAATCTAGATGTCCTAAACCCCTGCTTGCAAAACGTTGGAAAACATGATGTGTGGGAAAGCTGCCTGTAAGCACAGTTGTGCTCAAATGCCTTTTCTAAAGCAAAAAAAATGGGTTTAGTTTGAGATTCATAGCATTTAGACACCAGTCGGTCTGACCCAACCTACTAAAATTAGACGTTCCCACAGGAAAGACTGATCTAATATTTTAGTTCATTCAGATGTCAGAAACACTACTGAGATACTGTACATTGCACTGCAAAGACTAATTTCAAATAGAACTATAACTTCTAAAAACGTTACTTCTAGGAATATTTTACAGTTTTTGCTTATTGGGGAAGGAACAATTTCTCCCTTGGGCTTTCAGTTCTGTATTTGTTTGTGTGTATATTATTTATATATATATATATATATATATTTGTATGTTTATGTGTTTACAAAATGCTGGAGAAAGCATCAAACTTCCTGGCAGCAGTGTTTTCATTATGCTGAGAGTTAATGAGAGTTAATGACTCATCACTGAGAATGGACTCATCTGGTGTCCCCTATGCTCCTTCACCTCGGGCTATAGGCAGAGAGGTGAGGCTGTGTTAGGAAATCCTGAATAACACAAATGCACTGAGTAATGCAGTTGCAGAGGTTCCTGTACTAGCACTGCACGGTGATCTTAGTATTGTGTTGGTAATAGACGGGAAGTGAGATAGAGATCAACTGCCTTCAAAGTTTGCGTGATTAAGAAAAGCTTCTTCCTGTCCCTCAAGTACTTGTTGCCAGCTGAAGGGGCACTTTGGTCTGGCTCAGTGTGTCTGGCTCTCAGAGAAGTGGTGGCGTGCCAGCTATGGACACAACTGTCTGA
Source organism: Zonotrichia albicollis (assembly GCF_047830755.1). Lineage (NCBI taxonomy): Eukaryota > Metazoa > Chordata > Aves > Passeriformes > Passerellidae > Zonotrichia > Zonotrichia albicollis. The sequence continues at coordinate 34,627,394 of NC_133825.1, read as the reverse complement.
AATAAAATTATTCAGGTTTTGAGTAGAAGTAATTTTTTCTTTGTTCTTGAATGGTTTTGCTGGAAATGGTTTTAATTTTTGGGATCTTTCTATTCAGTAAAATATTAGCTTGTAGTACAGATGGCAGGCATGCTAAATACTGATCACAATAATAAGGTGGGCTGCCAAAAGATGGATTAACTCATCTCTTCCTTCATCCTTCCTCTTTGCTTCCTTAGTTTTCTAGCAATGGCTTTCTAAAAGAAATAAATTAATAATTTAAAAAATGATGAATGAATTGATGGCTGTAAATAGCTTGATATAATTGATTAACATGGCCTGGCACATTTCCATTGTAACTATTCTCATAGAAGCTTCTCAAGACTTCATTTTCAGACTATCTTTTATTTATAAAGCTAATAATAACAAAAAAAAAACCAGCAAACAAACTGCAGATGCTTTCTCCATAAGTCATCATGAGAGCAACCTGAAAGAAATTGCCATGTTCCTTTATAGCTGTTTTTGCAGGTAAAAATATGGGAATGTTTCTCTCTCTCAGCAAATTAAGCTATGCAATAAGAACCACCTGCTGCAAACAGATTCCATGTGTCCTATATGATACCATGATTTTCAAAGCTTTATGGTAATTCTCCCAAGAATATACATGCTTTGCTTAATTTTCCCAGTCTTTTTCAATGGGAAATAAGGAATTCAGTTAGGGAATGGAGTTAGCTGGGGGCTGTACATTCCATGGACTGTTCACTTCACAGAGATTGCTCTTTCCAGCAATTTCGCTGAATCACTGGGCTTTCATTCAGCTCTGCTTTGATGGCATGATACTGTGGCTTAGATGTGCTTACACTGTTCAATTGCATTTTAGGTTCTTTTACAAGGCTGCAGAAGCGTAGAATTGGACTGCTGGGATGGTGATGATGGCATGCCTATCATTTATCATGGGCACACTCTTACTACAAAGATCTCTTTTAAGGTATGCTGGTAATGCATGTAGAAGCAAAAAAAATGAGAAGTTATTTTTTCCGTAATGAAGGGGAAAAGAAATTGCCTACTAGAAAAATAAAAATTCTAATGGGCTAAATTCTAACAGAATATAAACTATGGATTATGTCAGACATTAAATTCTCAGCGGTAAATATGCTTTCAAGTTAGTTTTTGTAGCATATGTAACGTAATTTTCTGTCGTGTTGTTGGTACCTAAGTAACAAAAGTGTTACCACCTGTGTTGTAACAAGTGGTAGTGCAAGTGTGCTTGCATTACTCTGTGCTTTCAAAGCAAGATGACAGCTTGGTTTGAAAGCACAGAGTGGCCTCTTCCTTCTTGCAGAGGAAGGCTGATGTCTCCCGTCTCAGCTAGCAGTAGGTAACTGAGAGCTGCAGGATGCTGCTGTGCTTTTTCAATGGCCTCTGTCTGTCTGTGGCAGGAGGTGGTGGAAGCCATCGACCGCAACGCGTTCATTACCTCCGACATGCCGGTCATCATCTCCATAGAGAACCACTGCTCGCTGCCCCAGCAGCGCAAGATGGCCGAGATCTTCAAGGTGGGCCCTGCACTGTGCTCAGGTATTCCCAGCACGAGCCCTGGGGCTTTCCATAACACATCACCTGTTCTTGATATTTCAGAGTGTATTTGGAGATAAGTTGGTGACAAAGTTTTTATTTGAGAGTGACTTTTCTGATGATCCCATGCTGCCTTCCCCTGGTCAACTGAGAAGAAAAATCCTGCTTAAAAACAAAAAGCTGAAAGCCCATCAAACTCCAGTGGATATATTGAAACAAAAGGTACAGTCCTTCCTTAACAGCTAGCAGTGAGACCCAACTCTTGTTAGAAATAGTTCATTTGTGTTTGAAGTTTTTGCTAATCCCAATGTACAGCAGAATAATCTAATGCACATTCATGCTTGGATAACTCACAGTGAATTGCAGTGCTTTCAGATAAGTAGACAACACATACAGTAAATTATAGCTACAGCTTAACTAAATTTTAGTGTCTATTAATTTTATAAAACTTCATAATATTATGATTAACACCACATGCCCTGTGTGACAAATATAAATAAATCTTTTTCTCTGAGATTTTAACATTTACTATTCATGTTTATTGAGAAAGAGTCATATGCATTGAGTATGTGTGTGTATTTACAGTATGTAGTCATTTTTGGTAGAGTTCTGCTTTGTTTCTTTTTTCAAATTCAAGCCAGTCAAATACTTGATTTTGTAATTGACTTTCTGTGGTAGACTCTGCTACTCAAATGGTGTTTATTCCCATGTGAGAATCTTTTTGATTTCTAGAATTTAGGGCTGCATCTCAAGTAGTCTTAATCTAATAATGTCTGTGGTTACTCAGCAGTTCAATTGAATCCTTGAAAACTAATTGCCATTACTCAAAATGTAAACACAATTGCATTAGACTTAAATTCTTGTTATCAGATGATAACACTGATCATACCCAGTATATAGATATTCTCCATCTTTTGAAAAAGTATTTAACTGTTTCTGAAACAGCATATCTCAGACTGGAAAAAGATAGTCTTGAATGATGTGCAACTTTGACATATTTCCATAATAAATTAGGTTTCATATCTTATTAAGTGTTTTTCTTGCAGTGCAATTTCTCTTTATGTTCAAACCCCCAAAGTGGTATTTTAGTGTGATCTCAACAATCTTACCTATTTCTCACTTAATATATTCAGTGCTTTCATAGAAACAAAACAAGATACAAACATGAAAACTCTTTTTCTCTTCAAAAGTACTTAGCAATGATGTAGTGTTTCTGTTGTTGTAGGCTCACCAACTGGCACATTTGCAAGCACAGGCTAACAATGGGGCTAGCAACCCCACACCCACCAATGAAGAGGAAGAAGATGAGGAAGATGAATATGACTATGACTATGAATCTCTCTCTGATGGTAACTATATTTATTTCTTTCTTTGTTTTTTACAGTGCTTTTGTTAGAACTGTAGTAATAAGATGTGAATATTCTAGTTCAAGCATGCGCTGGGTAAGCAGTGTCTTTGCATGAGTCTGAGAAGGCTGAAATTCTTCAGCTGGTGGAGAAGAGGGGTAAGTAGGAAGCAGATTTACTAAGTCATGAAGTGATGGATTAAGGGAAGCACAGAATGTTACTCGTTAGATCTAGCAAGTGCTCAGTAAAGCAAGTGGAAGATCAGTCTAAAATAGGTAAAATATTTGTTTGTGCAGCTGGTAGTAAACTTCTGGAATGTGCTGCCTTGGGAAATTGCAGAGCCAAATAGCATCAGCATATTAAAAAAAAAGGATTGGACAAATTCATGAAGAGATGTATAAGCAGTTGTTATTGGTAGCAGTATTTGGTCCAACATCCTATTATTCAGTGATTGTGGTTGTTGGGGTGGTGATTAGTGGCTGGTTGCTCCGTTGCCACTTTCAGAAAGAATACTGGGCTAGATGGACAACTGGTCTGACAGAGCTGGGGATGTTCTCCTGAGTGAGCAGCTTCACTCACTGCACTTTTCATTCTGCTGGGAACCCATTTAAGTTCTAGGTGTCATGTCCTGCAGCACAGGCTTCTTTCCAGGTGGTCTCTTGTTTACAATACTTGTTCCTCTGTTTAGTGATTTTAAAAATAGGCACAAAATTGACAAATGCAGTTCAAGACTTGACACTGCTTGTGGAATAGCAATGTTATTTATGAGTTTGATGTCAATGCTGCCTTCAGTTGCATTTTGCCTGAACGTTGGCCTAGCTGGCTACTTGAGCATACTCTTTGTGAGCAACAGGGTGGAGATGCTGTAGATGTAAATTGCAGTGAAAACTCAAATCTTTGCTAACAGATTTGCTGAGGAAATTTTGGAAACTGATTGCAGTAAGTGAGTAAGTGGCTTTTCAGCACTGTTCTAGTTAAGAGAAGTCTTGAAAAATCTGAAGCTAGCAAGAAACATTTACACCTTCCAGTATGTGAAGGAATCTGCAGCATGGTTTACTATTTTATTACAATGATTATTCTTTGAAGTCTTTAATTATCTTAATATTTTGTTAAAACTAATCTAAATAATAGTCTGTAAACTTTCTAAAAGAGATTCAGTTTTAATTTTCTTACCGATACATTTTTTTTGTGTAAGGCTAATAGTTTTACAACTGACACTTACTTTTCATATCTCTGGCTCTAAGTCTTAATTCCCTTTACTCTTATTCCCTCTCTGACTCGTTTCCCTGTAGCTGATGTCCTTAATGCTTCTCCTGCTCCTAACAACCAGGAAGGTAAAAGCCACTTGGTTGAGCATTTTAACTGCATGAAATCAGCACTGCATCTTCAGCCTGTTCAGTGTGACAGTGTGAATATATAGCTTCTACTTCATATTATAAATGCAAGCAGATATTCTTACATGGCATTGTTAACTGGTCAGGAGCTGTTAGAAGCCTGCATGTGTGACACTTGTTATGCATAAAAAGAATATGGTCAAAGCATCAGGATTATCAAGAATAAATTGAAACCATTCCTTTTGCGACAACTGTAACATTTTGAAAGACCACATCATTATGAGGCATACTGTTCTCTGAAAAATACATAGCTTTGAAGAGGTACTTCTGTAGATGCAAAAAATACTTGTACATGATAAAAGTAAGGAGAGGAAAGCCAAAAATTGCTGTACAAAATGTTTACATATTTGACGGAGTTAATTGTGCTTGGTCTTTGGCATTTTTTTGTCATTCAGGAATACCAGTTATTTTCAGATGGCAAACTTAATTTATTAGATGGTTTGGTTGTAAAGATCTTCTGAGCACAAAAGGATGGGCTTTAAAGGAAAGGCAGTGTCTTAACCAAACTGAAGCATAAAATTTTTAACTAGAAGCTTACTACTAGAGGATGATGCTCTGACCAGTAAATGCATTATTTTAGCATCTAATTATTCATATAAGATTCACAACACTGTCCACAAATATTGTTAATTCAAGTTAAATTTCCAGTTGAAATTGTTTGGTTTTATGTTTATTAAAATCCCATTAATTTTTAGATAATATTCTTGAAGATCGACCTGAGAATAAATTATCAAGTGATAAACTGCAGTTTGAATATAATGAAGAGACTGCCAAACGACTAAAGAAGGCTGATGGTGCTACTTACAATAACAAAGGAAAGGTAGTTCTGCTTTTTCCCTCTTTCTTCTCAGCTGCACTTTTATATATAACCAGGTTCAAAAGGATTTGGACAGTTTAGGTAACTGAGACATCAGATAGCAAATGCACTTTAATGAAGAGAAACAATAGAAAGCATGCAGAGACACCAGAGAAAATAGCCTAAGTAGAACAAATGCTCAACATACTGTTCAAGAAATGTCCTCAGAGGTTATAGTATATGTAGGCTGCTTGGCTGAAAATTAATATTGATGGAACTGAAGATTTCATCTGAATCTTCAGCATCTTTATGCTTCAAAATAAGTTTAAAATGCTGCACTATGATATCAGATAATCACAGCACCTCTTATTAAATCATCTGGAAAAAGAACCAGTATATTGCTGTTTAGTGTTTTGTAGATTCTTCTCAACAGGGATGTGTTTGTTTTGTCTAAATGTTTGTAGAACTGACAGAATAAGGCCTTTACACACTACTGCAGAATCAGTAACAGGTATTGATCAGAAATGTGCACATGGGAGGGAGATTTGTTAGGTGAGAACAGAAACCATATAGGAAGAAAGTGATAAAATATTTCAAAGACCTAAGTAAGATATGCAACAGTCCTTCTGCATTCTGTAATACTATTATTAAATGTTCTTGGTATTATCACTCAGGTTTACGACATGGAGCTGGGTGAAGAATTCTATCTTCCACAGAACAAGAAGGAAAGCAGACAGATAGCCCCAGAGCTATCAGATCTTGTCATTTACTGTCAGGCAGTAAAGTTCCCTGGTGAGTGCACTGCCCTGTTTTATTGCTTTAAGCTGTCTAACTCCTGGAGACTTTATGTTTATGTTTTGAATTAGTTTGAAGTAGTTGAGGAGGTCCTTTCTTCATGATTTGGTAGTCTTCGTAATAGCAGCTCCTGGCTGAGAAGCAGTGTTCATAAATTATGTGAATACATACTGTTTGTCATATTAAAATGTTTACAAAAGTGAAATTTGCCAGTCTTCACAACTTAGACAACTGCTTCACTGCCAAATGCCAGATGACAGAAAGCTTTATCTTAAGAGCTCTGAGTTTCCATGTAAGGACCTACTGAATTAAGAAGGAGAATATTCTTAAGGCCTTGAAGGTAGAGTGTGTCACATTTCTTTAAGTGACCTCTGTTTAGTGTGTTTCACCTTTGCCTCCAGCTGCATTTTCTGTTCTTTCCCAAGTGGACAGGAGAGGAGCCATTTGCAGGGGTAAAGCATCTTCTCACAGGGTGAGTGAGGGCAGCTGCTTGCAGACTCTCACCCAGTCTTCATGGAAGCAGTTATGGAAATCAGAAAATGTTCTTCTGTACATAGGAAGAATAACTTTTGCAGAGAAAAGGAGGAGGAATAACTAAAGAGATCACTGATAGGCACTTGTTCAGTACTGAAATATGAGGTTGGGTATATTTTGGCTCATACTATGTACATAAATACTTTTAAATTGGGAATTTATTGTTTATTGATATGTTTAATGCTTTGAATGAAAAATCTGCTCTTTAGTGCAATGGTTCTCTGTGGAAAAATTAGCAATTCTGCCAAATCATGATCTTACACAAACAGAACTTTAATCAGATTAGAGAAGCTAACCAAACACAAAATAGTGTCAAATAGGCAAGATAAACATGCTGAAAAATGGACAGACATTCTTTTATAACTTCAAAAATTGTAGGTGTCACTTGTAAAAATAATGCCTTCTAAATATCCAAATCTGATACTCTTTTTAATGAAATCTGCAATGAGATATATTTCAAGTAAAATATTTTCTTTTAAGAAAATATATTCAAGATTAAATGGGGATAGTTTGGGTTGTTCCAAGCATTTTGACACGTAAAAAATTCTGATGTTCTAAGAAAACTTTGAAGTATTTAATTTTTAATGTAATACTGGTTATTAAAGAAATACCTGCTTTCCTTCTCAAATTTCTTCTTATTCCTCTAAAGGGATCATGAATAGAACAATTTAGAACATTATCTCTTTTCACAGATGAACACATAAAGCTGTAGAAATTACTTTTCCAGCGAACTTTGTCTCCTTTGAGACAAATACTGCCTCCTCTGGAGGAATGTAGGCTTCCATGGCCCCCAGGCCGCTGGTTGGATTGCTCTGCTCAACTGGAGGGCACAGCTGTGCTGCAGTGCCCTACCCAGTATTGCCCGTGAATGATGGGAGCAAGGCTGCTAGATCCATGACTGTGAGCTCTGGTGCCTGTGTTCCTAACCAGCTCAGAAAATGCAAGAGTTTTGGAAATAGGGAGGGTAGAATTCATGTCAGTGTCTGATCAATGGTGTAAATACTTTATTTCTTCTGTCTTCATATAATTTTGTTCTGTGTTTACACTTGCCTACATCCCTGAATGTTAAACGCTGATTTGTGACTATAAAAAAGGACGAGGACCATAATGTTCACTTACCCTAACCTACTGGGTAACACAGACTTCCCTAAGTGTTCCCTGGTCAAAACAGAATTTATCATGTGGAGAAAATAATGTTTCTTGTTTATAAAACCTCTGGTAACAAGGAACCCACCATGGCTCTTGTTGTTTCTGTGCTCCTTGGCCTAACAGTCCTTGCTTAACTTGAATTCCAGTGTGTTGGATATCATTGTACCATTACCTGGGAGGCTGGAGGTCTGTTCTCTTGGGTCACCCAAGCTGAGGGCAGTGGAGCACCCCTGAGCACTGCTACTGGCACATGGCTCATCCCCTTGGTGCTGAGATCCTTACACAATGAGTAGAGAAACTCAGTACATGAGAGCAGGATTTGCACAATCAAGTGGAGGGGGCAGGGAACAACCTGCGCTCACCAGCATGAAATTTGTCACCATCATCTCCATCATATCAGATTACCTACCCCTATAATAGCACTTCTCAAGAAACTAAAGTGAACATAAAAAGGGGCACCCTGCATATGAAAATCCTGTAAATTCCCTTTTAAGGTCTGCAAACCTGCAGACTTTCTGTTGGTTGGAAACTCACAGTGAGAAGGTGGCAATCACAGCTTAACCTGTTATGTTAGTGTGGTGAGAGGGAGCAGGGCAGGGAAGCTTGCAATCCTCTGGATTGAGTCCAGAAGCAGTAAAGCACTGTGCTTGTGTCTAACACATGAGAGGGGCACTGAATTCTGTAACTTGAAAAACATGGCACAGGGGATGTAGGGAAACACAGAACATTTACTCTGACGCTGTGGTAGTACAGTAGGATTTGTGTACAGTATGGTGGAATCTGAGCTGGTCCTACTTTGACCAGAGTTGGACCAGATGACTTCCATATCCTTGTCAACCTCTATTATTTTGTGATTTGATGATTCTGTGAATTGGTAAAGCTTTGTTTTGAAGTCAAATTTAAATTGGAATGAAAAATGGAGCTTGTGTGTGGGAGGAGATGTGTGACATGCAGAGCATGGGAGAGACTGAAAGGAAGCTGCCAGCTGCAGTGTGCCCTGTGGCATCACGCTGGGCTGTCAGCCCTGGGCTCTGCACTGCTCTCTGCTGATTTATGAGGTCAGTTTGTTTCCTCAGTGACTGTCTCCACAACAGGACTTTGAAACTGGATCTTACTTGCCAAATCCATTTGATCCATTCTAAACTGGATTTAAATAGTGCTGGAAGCACACAGTGCATAACTGCTCATTCTCCAATTCAATTCATATTCCTTGATCCCAGTTTCTACCATCTTCTGTGGTTTATGTGTATGCTTTGGCCCAAAGAGACAATACATCTCCAACATGGAAAACATTTATGTATGTTCTCAATTTTACTAACCCAAGCAGTTCCATTGAAATTGTGTGCATAATTTTAGTAAGTACATGTACACATGCCATAGAGATTGAGAGCTGAAAATTTGCAGCTGTGGGCAGACTTCAATCAGAAGAGGCCAATGTATCCTCTTGGTGATTCACATTTGTGTTTGAAATATTAGTATTAAATCCAGAACTGTCTTTAGGCAGGTGTGAATTGATGTGACTTAAAGTGGAAAGTTTTAGGAGTCACCGTTAGGCATGTAACAGTGTATTTGCTTTGTTACATTCCATATCACAAATACATCTTGGGTTTCTGAGAGCATCCCACATCTCACTGCTGTGGGTGCCAGAATAATTATTGTGCACTTTAATTTTGATCTGCTTTGTGCTCTCTCCAAGCCAACAGAAAAAAACTGACCTTAAGTGGGATTAAGTCTGTTTACTTCACCAGGATTCAGGTCATGACTTTTAATGATTATGTTTCTAGAATGCACAAGTTTGAATAATAGCTATACTAGAGCTTTCCAGCTCCACTCCTAGTATGTATTGGGTATTAAATATGTAATGGATTTTGCACGCCTAACTGTATTTAGCAATACTGAAGTATAAATAAACAGAAGAAGAGGAATCTGAAAACATTTTTTGAAGTTAAACTGTTTAATCAACAGCATTTGGACATATAATATTTATAATATTATATCTTTCAATCATGATCTTGCATTTATTTAATTACGTAGGTATTGTAACCTAGATTAATTTCATTATATTCGCTACTGATTTATTGCTTCTGTAGGAAAGATTTTTATTTTTTTAAATTATTCCTAGGATGAATACATTGGGACTGTTACTGCATAGTTTTTTAGTATCAGTTTGGACCATTTAGTAATTTGAGAGGAAGCCTTTACCTTCTTCAAGCCAAAAAGTAAAATGGAGAAAAGTTATATCACACAGAGAGGATTGTATATTTTATTGTTTCATATGGGTTTCTATATACGTTTTATAAATGTATGCATATATGCATTATATATGAAACTATGCATAATATATAAATATATATAAAAGTGTGTATATATTTAAAGATGTTAAGATTAAATTGTGGAGAAAATACACTGTTTGTCCTGTGTGCTATATAACAAGAGTATTCATACCTTCAAAAATAATGTAAAATATGGTGGAAAATGTCATGCCCTCTTGGTCATGTTTTTTGGCTCATTTATTTTGCATTTATGGGAATAGGCTTGTCAACTCTAAACCCATCTGGCTCTAGCAGAGGAAAAGAAAGAAAAAGCAGGAAGTCCATTTTTGGCAACAATCCTGGCAGGCTGAGCCCTGGGGAGTCAGCTGCTCTTGCCAAAGCATCTGGAAAAGGTAAAGTTAGCATCTTCTTTCACCAGTCACGTGGAATGACACTGTAATCCAACACATGTAGCAGACCAAGTTGTTAAAGATCAAATACTTCACAATGTGTAAAACGTTAAACTTTGGAATGGTTTTTTGTTAGCACAGCAGCTATTACAGTACCACTATTACAACTGAAGTGGTGAGTGTGGAATATTAGGATTACTTGATCAGAAATGTGATGACCCTAATTCATAAGCAATTTGAAACTAATGTACATTTTAAGTATCTTGAAATTTATATTTTTAAAGACATAAGTGAATATTTTCAAAGTACAAATGAAAGCCAGGACTGCTGGGCTGGTCCAGAAGAGAATTTTTATTGTCTGAAGTAGAATTTAGAGGCCTGAAATTTGGCCAAGTCCAAATGCATAATTGTGCAAATTAGACTCTGTAGGTGATTCAGTTTGTGAACCTGGAAATTGTGCCTCTGCCTAGGAACAGATGTAAAGAAATGCAGAGAAAGTACAGGAAAGGCTCTGGAGCGGGAGTAAGGCCCAGATCCCCTGCCTTTCAAGTGAGTGCCATAAACAGATATTTTGAACTCATTTTCTGGCTCAGGGAGGGTTGTATTTCTTGTAGCCCAAGGGCATGGCTGCAGCAGACACGAGAGATTTCCTTCTAGAGGCCAGTGTCCTAAAAATTAAGAAGTGTGGTGCCGTATTCTAAAGCATATAAGTATTTTGCTGCCTTTTTCCCCAAATTCTGCAGTCTCTGTAGACTGTTTGGAAAATTAGCAGATGGCTTTCAGTCTTGCCTCTCTTCCTCATGTAAAATGCATAAATGAGAAGAAGGGAATTTTATTCCTTTATTTCATTTTTTTATTCCTTAATTTAATTTTTTATTCCTTAATTTAATTTTTTTATTCCTTAATTTTTAATTCCTAAATTTTTCCTAACTGACAAATGCCAGTTAGGTATATATTTATGAAAGTGCTTGTTAGCACATCTAATCATGGTATTATTTCAATACTTGGACATTGTGTTTCCTCTCAAGGATTGTTCGTACTGTGTCAGAAGGACTGTGACACTTGTCCTGGGAAGTGTCATTTTCCAGGATCACCTTTTTCTACCATAACCAAAGCACACACACACACTCCACTAGAAAACCTTGCGTTTGTGGAGCCTCTGGGCCTGCAGCCGTACCTTGAGGGCACTGTTTGTTTTCCAGGTCCCTTTGATGCGATGCGGCCGACCTGGGAAGATCCTTGCTCTCCTTACAACTCTCCAGCCTCCCTCAGTGCCATCATAAGGACTCCCAAGTGCTACCACATCTCGTCCCTGAACGAGAACGCTGCCAAGCGGCTCTGCAGGCGCTACTCGCAGAAGCTGATCCAGCACACCACCTGCCAGCTGCTGAGGACCTACCCCGCTGCCACGCGCATCGACTCCTCCAACCCACAGCCCCTCATCTTCTGGCTCCACGGCGTGCAGCTCGTGGCTCTGAACTACCAAACAGACGGTAAGGCTGCACAAACACAGGGTTTAGTACGTTGGAAATGTGACAGGAGGCCTTAAGTTGTGAATTTGTGTTTTCCCTATTTATTTTTCCCTGCTCTTCCAAGGGGACCTTCCTGTACCTGCAGCCCAGCCACAAGCAGGTTCATACCACAAGAGTCTGGTCCATGAGGGCAGTGACCTCAGAGTCCAGGCGCTTTATGCTAGTGCACCAGGTTCTCTGATAACCCAGAAGTGCCTGGACAGCAATACTTCCATTTTTATTTTTATTTTATTGATGAAGGCTGGTTTTTTTCCTCCCAGTTCAAGTAACTCTTATCCCTTCCTGATAATTTCAAGCATAAAAAAGTGCTGAACTACTTTTCACTTGGAAGTGCTGCCTTGGATGTTGGTTTAATGTTGATCAAAACATTTTTTGAATATTTGCTATCCTATCTTGTGTTCCTTCACATTTTCCATGGAGGATCCATTAGGTCATCTACAGTGCTATACAGAGCCTGGCATTAGCTCAGTTTGTTAGAGCATGGTGCTAACAACATCAAGGCTGTGTGTTTGATCCCCAGTGGGACATTCTCTTAAGAGATGGACATGATGATCCTTATGGGTCCCTTCCAACTCAGAATATTCTGTGATTCTGTGATTCATTATACAGTTCAGGGCACATTCCTAGAAACTTCCCAGAGAACTGTTGTAGGCAAGCCCTACAGCTCAATAAAGACAATGGAAAGGAAAAAATGAACTGTTCTTAGAGTTTTGTGTAATTACTGGATAGGTTGGACACATAAATCACAGATAGTTGTGAAAACCAGGAATAGTACATAACTAAAATAGTTTAAAAAGATATTTCAAACATGACTTTGCCTTCACTGTTGCGGTTTTTCCATTGTACCATTGCTCTCTGTCAGTTTTGGCTGCCTTAATTTCGCAGATCTTCCTCTGCAACTCAACGCAGCAATGTTTGAGGCTAACGGTGGCTGTGGATATGTGCTGAAACCTCCAGTTCTGTGGGATAAAAACTGTTCTATGTACCAGCATTTTTGTCCATTGGAAAGAGATCTTGATAATAAGGAGCCAGCTATATATTCTTTAACAGTAAGTACATTAAAAGGGAATTTGATACAGGCAAACAGATAGAAGTGGACAATATACAACTACAGTCTTTAACCAGTATTGAAGTCACTTTTTATGCTTCTAAATGAAAAGATTGAATCTTTCAATGTTGCTTCCAAAGGTCAGCCTAACTGACAGAAATTGGAGAGGAAAGGAACAAAGATTTGTCTTTATTTCATTGTATTGGCTGATTTGTATCCATAGTTACTTCCCCTGTTTCCTTCACAGTATTTGTTGAAACTCAGTCCTGAAAGCATTTTCCCTGGGACTACACAACTGTGTAAAATTACACATGTGCCTTGATGTTCTACACATTTGTGAACACTTGAAAAGCTGCACAAAAAGCCATTATGAAAAGCTGTACTGAGTCTTGAAAAAATATTTTTTTGTAAGTCATATAACAAGATATGTAATTCATGGATTTGTGGCCAAAAAAATGTACTCTCAGAAGCTAGTCCTTTCCAGGAAATGTGTCAGAAAAGTGAAATTCATAAGAACCAGAATTTTCCCAACTGTGGTAATTGCGCACTTAATTCTTGTGTTGAGTATGCCAGAGCTCAGTGCCATCACCCCAGAGTAATGGAGAAGAAAGTGATCCTTTTTGACTGCATTACTGGTACATTGATTGTGGATTAATGTTCAGATGCCTTGAACAGTTGTATTTTTTCAGAGGAAAGATACCAGAGCAGTGGTGTTGGGGGTGAGACAATTGAGGGAGCTCTGCTTTTGAACTTACTGCCCTGGCAATCCCAAAAGTGAGCGTTGTAAAACTGTGCTTAGGGCTGTGCAGAGCAGTGTTTGGCTCAGGGTCATGGCAGCTTAGATTGTTAATGGGATTGCCCCACTGACAGTTCTCCGTGCTCCTCCCTCTGCTGCAGATCGTGTCTGGCCAGAACGTTTGCCCCAGCAACAGCACGGGCAGCCCCTGCATCGAGATCGACGTGCTGGGGATGCCCCTGGACAGCTGCCACTTCCGCACCAAGCCCATCCACCGCAACACCCTCAACCCCATGTGGAACGAGCAGTTCCTGTTCCGCGTTCACTTCGAGGATTTGGTCTTTCTGCGCTTCGCCGTGGTTGAAAACAACTGCTCGGCTGTCACAGCCCAGAGGATCATTCCCCTGAAAGCGCTGAAGAGAGGTACAGCATGAACAGTGCTGGCACCCTAAGCCACAGTGGTCCAGCACATTCCTGGGTTGAATCCTTCCAGAGGGAAATTTTTAATCAGTTGCATTTTTCTGGAGGAGACAGGGAGCAAATACCAGACAGCACACCACAGCCTGGCAGCACAGCGCTGATCTGGGACTCCCAGGGAGCTGGCAGCCACTCCAGGGGCTTGTGAAAGGTCTGATCCTGTGCTGTTGTGGAGGCAGGGCCATGTGGGACACACCTGCCCCATCCTGAGGCTGCTCCTGAGGCTGTGTCACCAGGGGACTGGCTGCTCCCTGAGGAAGCTTGGGGGGATTTCATTCCTGCCTTGTCCTTTGCCCAAGAAACTGCTGCAACAGCTGAGCACTGTGCAGAGGGGAACTGCACTTCTCACAGCCACATGGCTGGAGAGGAGTCGGAGAAAGGGTGAAAAATCCCCCATCACTAATCGTGTGACACCTGGGGGAGAGTTTCCATCTTGCCAGTAGCTGTTTTACATTTGCTTTGTACCACTCTAATGTCACACAACTGTCTGGGGTGGTGTGTGAGATTTCGCCGTACACATCTGTTTCCAATGAGAATTTGACCTTGCTTCATTTGTGTTCGGATATTTCGATATTTTGTGTATGACTCTATTGAATATTATAGTAAAACAAAGGCAGGATGCTCTATGAGCCACTCAGCAGTAGGATTCGTGTTACCCTGTTGTACAGTGTGTTAATGCAGTGCTATTAGAGTGCTTCAAATCCTACCTGTGTGGCAAAGGGTAGCTATAAAAACAGCAAATTTGATTTTTCCATTTATGAGACTTGCTAGGATGTGGCAAAGTATTTACAGAAGGATTTTTCCTCTTTAGGCTACAGACATGTCCAGCTCCATAACCTACACAATGAAACATTAGAAATTTCCAGTTTGTTCATTAACAGTCGGAGAATGGAAGAAAGTCCCTCTGGAAACACTCTGCCTGCATCTATGGTAATTTATTTTTTGTTTGTGTGCATGAACTACCTGTATTCTTGGTTGAATAACTACTATGGCATGAAGATTTATAGAGCCAGAGTGGCATTCTTCAGAGATACCTTGATGGGGGTTTTTTTGGTGCCTTTTTGTTGTTGTTGTTGTTATTTGGTTTTTGTTTTTTTTTTGTTTTTTTTTTTTTTTTTGTTGTTTTTTTCTTCTTCTTTGGTGGAAATAAGGTTATCCCACCTGGATAAAACTGTGGGAAGATAAATATTTTTAAATCCTTTCAAAGTCTGGCTCCTCTGCTGTATTTAGTTATAGAACAAGAAATGTGCTCCTTGACTGGGGGAGTGTGGATGAGCAGTCAGGTTCAGTGCAGCCTCATGCATTCCTTTGTGCATGAATTGTAAGCAAAGCATTTGAGACACAAAAAAAAAAAAAGGGAAGACATAAATTACCAACAACTTTGAAATAATGAGAATAAAATTGATTTCTGTTACAAGAAAAGATGAATTCTGCAGTTCCATAAATATGTACAGATTTATATATGTGTGCACATCCATTGTTTATATGTGCAAGTATGTATACATACGTACAGGTATCTGTATATATAAAAATATACATGCATAGATGTGATTTTTGTTTAAAAGCCCTTACTGTTAGGTTACCTGGGTTACTCATATTTTGGCAAATTTAAAAATGTATTTTATCATTTTGCCAACTCCTAAAGTCTTAGATAAAACCTTCTGAGCTCCTGTGTGTGCAGCAGATAGGTTGCAGATATTCCCTCCTGTGAATACATTCCAAATTTGTATTTTGGTGAATTGCTAGGGTAGAAAGGAAGAACAAAGAGTTTGGAGGTTGAAACAAAGCTATTGCTTTTCATCCAGTGATCTGTATGCTGAAACCAAATATGTGAGCTCAGCTAGAATGGGGAATGAGTGGTGGAGATCGGCCCTTTGTCGAGGGGTAGTTTATGTATTCCCACTGGAAATCTTCCTTTTTTTCCTCAGCTTCAAGAGATGATGGAGGCTTTTGGAGGGTTTGTTGGGGTTTTTTAGATGCCTTAATCTGTAGTGTAAGGAAGAGCCATGTATGAACTGAACAGCTTTGCTTTGTCAAGGCACTCACAACTTGTGTGTACAGTTTCTTTTAAGCAACCTAGAAATAACATGCCTGTGTAAAAACGTCCAGTAACCTGTTGAATGTTGTCTGAACAGTTGTTTAGCCCGGGAGAAAGGAAAGCTGCCATGACTTACAAAGTGACAGTTCATGGAATTCCAGGCCCGGAGCCTTTCACTGTGTTCAGTGTGAGTGCAGGGACCACGGCTGCACAGCTGCTCCATCAGGTGAGCTCCTGCTGAACTGCAGACTCTGCATTGCCAGAAGCCACACCAACATCTGCTCCACCTCTGTCTCCCTGCACTTCTCACACCTCATCCCAGCAAGGGGTGCTGTTAGAAATGCATTGCTGTGCAATTAATTACACAGCAAACACACAATAGAAGCAGTGGAATTTTCCCAATAGTGGCTTCAGAGAATGGGTTTTTAATGTTAAAACATATTCCCTATTAGTATTTTAATATTTGGGCATATGCAGATGAGAAAAGCAATGTCTCTAGTCAGTGGGTTCTCCTTGCAACAAAGACAAACATTTCTGCACAGTTCTTTGAACTGAGGCACCGTAGGAACAGAGAGTAAAAGTTAGAGGGCTAAGTTCATGAGTAGAAAAACCAGTTAACTCAGCAGGGATTGTTATTCTAGCAGTGGGAAAAGACTGTACTGTCCTGGGATTATGAATAAATTTTCTGGCCAGCCAAAAAGGACCAAAATAAGCTGAAATAGTACTGCCTTGTCTGGAATAGTTGAACTGCTTGGCTGGGCTAAAGAGAACAGGACATTACCCTGGAGTAAAATATCTGAATAATAAATAGCACATCAGAAATCCTGCCTGCACTGTCAGAATAGTTACTGATTCTTAAAGCTTCCTTATTCATTCTCATTTATAACTACTAATTATGCAGTGTTTATATTTAGCATTCTAATTGTTGTGTGTTTTCTGTCTTAGCTCTTGGCTACCATAAAAGGCACCGAGTCATGCGCTGCGGACTATTTTCTGATGGAAGAGAAAAGTTTTATATCAAAAGAAAAGAGTGAATGCAGAAAACCACCATTCCAGAGAGTGATTGGTCCTGAAGAAGGGCTAGTGCAGCTTTTAAACAGTTGGTTTCCAGAAGAAGGATATGTTGGAAGAATTATCTTTAAAACTCGAGAGGAAGTAAGTCTGTTTTAGATAAATTATTATTTACAAAAGTAGCTAAAAATAGTTCTTAGGGCCACAAGACAAAAGGGCGCTGTATTTGTTTCACTACTCAGTGAGTAATGTCAATGCTGTGTCCATTATTTAAAAACAAACTTAACTCTTGAGTGAGAAGCACAACTGGACTTTATACACCTGTGTGACACCACCTGCACCTCCCTGAGCTCAGCTGTGTGGTGTTTATTCATTATGGCTCAGTCACCAGTTCAGTGACTCTGTTTGGAGTGATAGTTCTAATTTAATGCAAATCTCAGTGATGCCATGATAGGAAATTAATATAAAGATAATAGTTAATACCAAAGGATCATAGTAGAACTCCAGAAAACCACTATCAATTTAGATGGCAGCAATTTATCATCTGTCTAGAAAAAATAGAAATAATTTTAATATTAAAGAATAAGTCTAAAAGCCTCAAAAGATGATTAAATTATCATTTATAGGCTAAAATAATTAACTAGGTGATTTCTTTTAATTTAAAGGAGGAAGATTACTTCAGTTTAGACTATGAGCAAAGCACCCAGGCTTGTGAGACAGAGACAAAAAAAGCAGGAGAAAGACACTTAATGATCCCATTTTCAGATGCACTTTCTTTGGTCAGTTAGGCAAATAAAAACGCTTGCTTAGTACACTGATTTTATATATATATATGTGTGTGTGTGTGTGTGTATATATATATATATATATATATATATATATATATATATATATATATATATTACAGTAGTGCTCTGGTATACTTTAAACTGAAAAAAATGTATTTTTGCTTATTTTGACAGAACTTTTGATAAAGCATCAATCTGAATTGCTATTATTTTACACAAGTCCATATTTTGGTTTCCTTTGTATCTAATCTTTGGAACAAAAATAACAAGGTAGAAATTTGTTTATAGAAATAGAATTCCACTGACTGCAGCACTGCCTCTGTCAGTGAATGCTGCCACATGTGTCCTGCCAAGCCGTGTTCCTTCAGAAAATGGGTAAAAATCTGCCTGAGGTCATATGAAAATTATGCTGTTGTTCTGTCCTGTTGTGTGAGTACCTCAAAGCCTTTTCCATAATTTTGAGCCTTTCTGGAGACAGCAGCATGTCAGAGCTTGGGCTAGAAATGAAGCTGCAAATCTGACAGGAAAAACAAGGAGCAGGTCCAGTGACAGGGTGCAATACACAGCCCATATTTACAGCTTATGAATCCCAGCTGTGTTCCAAGTGTTCCAACGCTTGGACAGAAATGCATTCTCTGAGAGAAGGTTCAAGGAGGAATTCTGTCTAAAATCTGCAGTAGTCATTGAAAAGGGAGAGAGAAACATGCAGCCTTCCTCTTGCTCCACACCACAGGAAAATGTTCACTCAGATTCTGGCTCTCTAAATTCTTTTGGCTTTAGTGCAGGAACAAGAAAGAAAAGAACCCTTTCCACCCTCTCCCATCGTACTGGCACCATTACATGACAAAACATCATTTTGTAGACATAAAGGAAGGATTTAAGGGACCATTTTTGTGAAATAGAATGTTATGCAAACATCTCCATTCTTCACCTACTATGAAAGGTATTTCAGATATTGATTTCAGAAAGCAGGGGTATTTAGTAGCATTAGTATTATTATTTATTATTAGCCATAGTGGCTTGTCAAACCTCTCTTAAATGCATTTAACAAAATGGAGCCAAGGCAACCGCAGTCTCCAATTTCCATGTAATAAAATCCTTGTGTGACCCCCAGCTACTAGTTACCTCTCTTCAGTAAATGAATTTGTCTGTCATTTTCTCTGTAGAATTTAAATGAGAGAAATGTCTTTCAAGAAGCAAAGGAAGAAGCAGCCCTCAGCTCTGAGGATGACAGCTTCTTTGTTCAGGTACATGATGTCTCCCCAGAGCAGCCACGCACCGTGATCAAAGCTCCGCGCCTCAGCACGGCCCAGGATGTCATACAGCAGGTAAGGGAGCGTGCCCACCTCAGCATGTGGGCTGGAAGTTGGTTTCAAACAAGCTAAGGTGGGATTTGTTCTCAGCACTAACGGAAGAATCGATTTAGTAACCTGAATCTGAGAGAATGCCTTGTTTTTTGTTTTTCTGCTTTTAAACAGACTCTCTGCAAAGCCAAGTACTCCTACAGCATTTTGAGCAATCCAAACCCAAGTGATTATGTGCTCTTGGAAGAGGTGACTAAAGAGCCAGCAAACAAAAAGTCTTCAACATCTAAACCATCTCAGAGGATTCTCTCTGATCAGGAGTGTGTGTTTCAGGCCCAAAGCAAGTGGAAGGGAGCAGGAAAATTCATCCTTAAGCTCAAAGAACAGGTTCAGGTAAAGATGCAATACTTTGCAGCAGATGTTACAGATGGTCTGTAATCAGCTTAATGGGAACCTGCTTTCCATGCAAGGGGGACACAAAGGCATGAGAGCAGGTGGAGAGGACAGACTACAGCAAAAAGCAAATTTCCTCTTTTCTCTGAACCTCCCTTACTTCTTTGCAAAACTGCATCAGTTATGTTCAGCAGTATGATTCCCTCACAGCCTGCAAATCTTTATCTGCTACCAGCTTTCTGTTTCTCAAAACCTTCTGGCTGTGCATGCCATGTTCCCTATCATAATAAAGGACCATTCAAATGGGCAGAACTTAAAAGCTGCTGGAATAAAGTCGCCTTTATTCCTGGCCAGTGAAAAAGTTGTTCTGTTGCTTTATCTCAGGCTTTAAAAAATGGCAGGAATTAAGTACATGCCTGCTGGGAGAAGGAGCTGCAAACACCACCAATCCACAGCTGCTGTTGCTTTAAAGTAACTGCATTATAAGCAGAGATTACCAAATTTGCTAAACACATCTTTAACAATGAGTAATTTTAAATTAATTTATTCAGAACAATCAGAAGGAAGTGCCTGGATGAAAGCACAGCCGTACTGAATTCCTAAAGGGAGGTCTGCTCAGCAGTATGTCAGGTGTTTTCATATTCATTCCTTATTTCCCAGTGAACAAGCAGCTGTTAAACCACCTCTATGATCTTTCTTAATTTTTACAGGCAGCACGAGATGACAAGAGAAGGGGCATCTCCTTCACCAGTGAGCTGAAGAAGCTGACCAAGTCGAGCAGGCAGTACCGGGGCTTCGTGTCCGACAGCGGCCAGGGCAGGGAGGACAGAGCCGCGTGCGCCCTGGCCTTCAGCGACATCATGGAGTAGTCCTGCCCAGGTACGGGACAGAGCCCAGCTCTGGGCGGCCTTTCAGAGCAGCATTCCCACAGGATTCCTGTTCCCAGGCTGGAGCTGAGCAAACCAAGTGAGGTACAAGCATTGGCAGAATGATCCAGAAAAGCCTCAGACACTGGTGTGCACGGGCACGATGACAGGAAGGTCTCAGAGTGAACCAGAATGGAGGAGTTTCACCCACTTTCCCTGGCCATTTAATCCAAAATGTTGCATCCCAGTTGATTTTGCAGTTCTCCTTTTTCTCAACAATTGTGCTCAAATAGCAACACTCTCTTACTCTTTTGCTCTGGGCTATGGCAAATGGAAGTGAGCAGTAGAGTTTTCATTGTTTTTTGTTATGTCCTGATAATAAAATCATCAGGATTGGGGATCTCTTTTTCAGCTAAAACAAGTTTATAGTGTTAATTTCTGTCTGTGGAAATCTTGCCAGTAATGTTTAAACATTTACACTATCCTTTGTGTATCTCTTCAATTTCTTCCATCTTGCTTGACTTCAGACAGATGAAATACACAATAAAGACTGTCCCATTTATTTGGAGATAGTAAGTGCCGCTTGCCCAGCACTGTACACTAACCAGACACTTGCACAGAGCTACTACAGCACTGTGACAGCTGCTGGGAAGTTGCAGCTCATTGCAAATGAACTAGAAATCTTTTTCAGTGTTGATAATCCCACCTCACTGATGGCCAATTTAAGATTTTTTTTTGTATACATCTAATCATTAAAGCATTATTTAGCATGTACTGTAATGCTGCTGCTAAGTCACTAAATTAACAGAATTTAAGCACTGTTTCCATTTGCAAAGTATTTCAAATAGGAAAGGATGAATTTGATAGCCTATTTCTAGGCTGCTATAAAACCCTAATGCATTAAAACAATCTGAATTCAAGGAAAGCAAAGTAAATTATGGGAAAATCAGAGTCACTTTCCCTCTTCTGCATTTGGCTGGGTTTTTGTTTTGATGGGGTTTTGTTTTGTTGTGTTTTCTTGGGGTGGTTTTTTCCCTTTTTTTTTCTGAAATCCAAATGTGGAATTTACATGACTGAATCCTTCTGCAGTGCCTTTGAAGGATCCTGCTGCGGACTGACCTGGTCAGAGTTGTGTGCCCTGTGCTACAGATGCTTAATGCAGGCAGTGCTGCTGGATTAACATCCAGACTCTGGGAATCCTAAATGGGAGGCTGTAGATGGGAGAGGTGCCTGTCAGCTCTTGGAAGATTCCTCTCTTCCTGTTTCTTCACATCTGCAGATTCTCCATAGGCGGATGGAGAAGTTTTCTTGGACTGTATGTTGTAAACAAACACGTGTCATCATCCTCCCCTTTTTAAACAAAAGATAATTTTAGCTTGTTGCCTCTAAGGAATCAGAAGGCAGAGAACCAGAGTGGTCTTTTATGTGTATTATATTAAAATAACGCACTTTTACCTGATGATTACTGTTAAACACTGTGTTAAGTGATTGTAAAGAGATTTAAATATACTGTAACTTCCTTTGCATATCTGTTTAACTTTGGTGAATATACACAAAACACTCAAAATTATTTATGGTTTATCTACATTAACAAAATAATGTACAATACCTGAGTATACCTTACTGGTAGTGAGACCTTGGCAAGGAACAACATTTTCTTCTTATAAATTTTTGTTTTCCAGGCTTGTGTTTAAAGAAAGAATATTTATTATCATGTTTCAAAGTACATGCCTTTGTATAGTATATTTATCATATACTACTTTTTAGAAAATGCAGATTTTTTTATCTTTCTCTGGATTTAGAGGAAAAAAAATGTTAGAACTTTTCTGGTTCTTTCTTTTCAGCACAAGATGTATAATACCCAGTACTGACCAAATTAAAAACAATGCATTGATAAGTGTAATTAACATTTCAAAATTTTGAATTCAAACCACATTTTTCCATGGAGTCAGGAACTGTCTTTTTACTTGTCTGTTAAACCCAGATAGTATAAAGAACTTTTAACTCTTGACAATTCTGTTTACATAGCAACACTGTTGTGAAGTTTTACTTGTGTGCTGAATTCATCTTTTGTTTTCTAAGTTAGTTATGGTAGTCTTTCATTTTTCCCTCCATGGGAGTTACTGGTGTGTTTAGTTATTTAAAATAATCCATTACAGGGGCACAAATTAAACAACTGCTGCCATCAGCCATCCCTTTCATCTCCCACAAGAGGAGTGTCTGTGGGGAACAAACTGCTCTGCACATTTTTGTTTCACTAGAGCAAACCCTAAACAGAGGAAAAAAGTTACAGGCAATAGTCTCATGACAGCTAATGCCATTCCCCCCATGAATAAGAAAGTGAAATAAAGGAAAACAAAATTATTAACTGGCATATAAACAAGCAGACAGAACCTGCATTCTGTCACCAGAAACTACGAAGTCTTTCACTATACACTACAGAAAATGCCTATAAGGTAGCCATTTACCAAAGCAAAAAAGTGCCCTCTTGAGGTCACTTCCAGCTTTCAGAAAAAATAACCACAGACATACAAAAAAGTCAAATTTCTCAGTGGCATATCCTCACAGAGGCCATGCACTTCCCACTGCTCATCTTTCACAGAAGTTTTGAACTTAGGTACCAAATCAGCATTTTGCCAATCAGCAACATGGCCCAAGTCAAGCCCCCAAGCAGCTCATGCTGTCACTCATTTCCAGGCCCAGCTGCAGCAGCCCCTGTGAGGGACATGTGCTCCCTCCCCTCCCTCCCAAGGGAAAGACTGAGCTCCAGCAAAATGTTAACAAGTGACAACTTACACATAGGTCTATATGCATCATTTGCTTTGGATACTTTGGAATTACTGGGAAATACATCAACCTGCTGCACAGTTCAACTAATGCAACCATTTTTTAAATGTTAGCTTCATTCTCTCTGTTACTTTAACACAGCAGCAGTTTGATGTCACTGAGAAATTTTTCCTTTTGGTGTTTTTTATGGCATTTTAAAAACACTTAAAGTCCTGTAGTTTGCCCTTACCTGTTTAGCTTTTTCTTTTTTGTTGGTGTGGTTTTTTGGGTTGATTTTTATCTTTAGCCACTCTGAAAATTTTTAGTATCACCTGTAATATCACAGTAGGCCAGCAGACACCCTTGCTAATTAGTTGGATTCAACATAGAAAGTTCTTATACCCATGGGGTCATCCCCTAGTGCTTTTCTGTCACATAGATTTAAAATAAAAATCATGGAGAAGCAAAGGGGACATCAGCAGTCATGTCATATTGTGCACCACAGGCCCAACACTAGCCTGAAGTATTCTGGACATTTAAAATCAGCAGTTTCATACTATTTCTGCTAACACAATTGTTCTAGCTGTTGGAATAACTTCTTAATATAAATATCTTCATCATCAATCACAGTCAAAACCTCCTTTGTCTGCTCTTTATCACAGTGAAAGAGAACAGCAAAATATTTGGCTTTTTATTTAAAACCTCGAACTTTGTAGGCATGTAGACATCTGGAACTGTGGAAGACTAATGAACCTGTTCCAGTATTTTCATTAAAATACACACATCACTTAATTTAAAGTTTAAGTGTTGGTAAATATCCAGGTGAACTTTTCTTGGTGAAACATGATACACTTTGGGGTGAATTTGGGAAAGAACTGCAGTGCCCTTCCTCTTGCTGGTTCCAAGTAGGTGGAAATACAACTCCACTTGAAGCATTAAAGAGCAAGGGGGAGTTGTCAGCGTTTGTGAAAGCCCAATTAAAGAGCTTGCATGTGCTAAGCTGTTACACTAATAGGAATGTTTATTCTGTTTAGCCACAGATTTTATTTCTGCAAAAATCTGTCCACACATTCCTATGACAAAACTGACAAAATAACTTCGTCCTTTTACATGCTTTTGGCTGAGTATGGACATCAATTAGGAAAATACATTCATTTTTACATTACAAACTATTTACAGGAAGCAACTTCCAGGATAAAGTTTGAAGGAAAGGAATGTAAATAATCAACATCTTCCAGAAACATGCAGTTTCTGAGCAGTAGCAGGCCTTGCACCGCACACTTTTCAGGTGGAAATCTCTTGCTTCTCCTGCTCCACTGCCTATTGGCAAAACCACAAAAGTACTCTATTCTGTACTATTTAAAACCTGCTCCCTTTCTACCAGTTTCTGACCCTTTCGTGTGCAGCACATGGTGCTTGCAGTGTGTGGTGTCAGAACCAAGAGCTGGGCAGTCCCAGAGTTGTGTGCGTGCAGAGCTCTCCGCTTGTAGGGCCCGGGCACTCCAGGAGCTGCTTCCTCTGCCGCCCACAGGGCTTCCTGCCTCTGCCTCACTGACCCCAGCAACAGCAGGCAGAACTCTAAAAAATACCATCTCAGCTTTTGGCTTTTTAAGCCTAGTTTTTCCCTTGCTCACAAATATTACCAGGTGAGGTGTCTGAATAGCTGCTTTTAGGAAGGTGTCTGCTAGAATTCACAGGCTTTCGAGAATTAAACACTTCAACACAGAAATATCCAAATATTTCAACAACACTTTCTCTTCCATTCATCATTTATTTTCAAAAAGAGAAAACTGCTGGTAGCTTTAGAAGCTAAGTCTTCAGCTTCTGAAACGCAACTGTCTTTTCTGCTTTTCAAATGCTTCAATTAACATCTGGTGTTTAATCACTGTCTGTTACTATTCCACTGTAAAACTCAGTTTACTTTTAGGGTAGCCCACTAAATGTACCAATGGTGGCAGTTTTTTCCTGTCTGTGATAAATATTTTGTAACTTAAATAGTGATAGACATTTGGCAGAGTTAGCAAATTAAACACAAAAATAAACAGCAGTAAATAGATTTTGCTCCAATAGATGTATAAGCTCTTTCAGAATGACTTGTACAGTTGTCTTCCTCTGCCTCTTCAAGCATGTCAAAATATTCTGACAATGCAACATCACTATGTGCCAGTCTTTATATGTTTGGAAATTATGTAAAATGAACAATTTTAAAAGAGACTTTTCCACCTGGACTGTTTTCTCTCTGCTGACTTGAATAAACTGTATTTGTATATGTTGTAAAAAAATAAATGGTTTAAGATGTTGAATCTTTGTTTTTGCTTTCCTGAACTGACAAAGGTACTGACAAATGGCCCCCTTGGAATTTTGCAGAATTTAAATCACATCTGTATTTGCAAACATTTAACAACTAAACTAAAAAGAACTACTCAAAATGAATGGGAATGACAGCCTAAGCAGACAGAAATGTGTATAATCACTAGTGTTATGCATGCAGGTTTGTAGTGCACATAGTAAATATAATATAATACATAGGTATTTTATATGTATAATACAATACATAGGTATTTTCTAATCCCTTACAGATGCCTGTTCTAAAACTATCTGTAAATTTATGTTTAATTACTTGGTGACCTAGTGAGATCAATACTGAAAGTGTATTAAAAGAGAAATAAATTAATTGTAAAACTACCTAAGAAACATAAAGCAAGGATAAAGGACTAAATACCCTATAGAAAATAAGATATTTTCTAACTTAAAGGAAAGCTTTGCAAAACTTACACACATACCATTATCACATCACAGCTTAAGCACTACTGAAGTGCATTAGCTGTCAGCCAGGGACAGCCCACTACTCACCTTTAAATTATTTCATATATTTCACCTGCTCTTTGCAAAGCAAACATGTAGCTGAAAATGGATTCTAAAACAGTCAGACAATAAATAATATTTGGAGAATGTGGAGACAATTACCTACCAAAAAAAACCCCACAACCCAAACATTCTTACCTTGTATTTGTCCATTTGTCCAGTATTCTTGACAGCAATGCTTTATTGAAGACACTGCAGTAGAGCATTCAATCATGATGATAGCTTAGAACTGAAATTCAATATTCTTAATTTGTCACAGTCAAGATTCATCAGAAGGGAAAAAACCACCAAATTCAAAATCATTTCAAGATGAGATAAATGGCTACAGGACATCAGAAGAAAAAGAGGAAAAATGCAATACATATTCCAAATGTAACTTAGACATCAAAAAGTCAGTATTATGTTAACATTTTCAAAATATTTATTAAGTTATCAGCACAACCCAGTGAGTTTGCAGAAACACACATGTTTATATTCTGTTATAAAAATTAGAAAAATACATAAAATACAATGTGCATGGTTGCAAACAATTCTTAAATTACTTGGGTTTGTATATTTCTAAAACACTGAACTGACAGTTCATTGTGATTCCCCAGCCCCCTGAACAGGGACTTGGTGGTTAGGGGGACAGGCCTGTAGCTGTGTGAAAAACTGCTGTTACATTTTTGTGTATTTCTATATTCACACAAAAGCCTGCTTGTATTCCTTTTATGATGACTGGTGATTTCTTTCAGCCAATCTTTCTCCATAATTAAGAATCCAAGTGAACTTGATTGATAGGTACATTTATGCCAAGGATGATTCCTTCAAGTGCTTAGCAAAATCCAAGTGTTTGTGAGCAACAGTCTCACTGATGTGTTGTTGAAGCTGTTTGTTTAGTTCTTCATCTACAAATGAATCCCTTTGTGAGAAGGTATCCTGAAAATTACAAAATAGGAGTCTATTACTAAACAAGGCCATGTTTTCCATGCCTACCTCAGTTTAGCAGTCTTGTTTCTCTCTCCTGGTCCCAGACATTTAGCCCAGACCTGTTCAAGTGGCAAGCACCGTGTCAGGCAGTCCTTCATAAGCTCCTGGGTTTGGTGAGGCTTTTCTGCTTTGTGCTAAGCTGGGCTTTAGAAGATTACCTAAAACACACAGCCATGGCTGCCAGCTCGGGGTGGGGGGTTCACACTCTGCCCCCTGTTCAACACCTTACAATACAAATCAAGCACACTGTGGTGACAGCACACATTTATACATCAAGCACCTCTGACCAAAAGGCAACAATGCTCAGAGCACAGGTTGTGAGTCGGAAAGGAATCCCCTGAGCCTTCTGCCTGCAGCCATAACTGGAGTTCTGCATTTTCCTGGTGCTCAAATAAAGAATTATGATCAAGCACATGATTTACATTTCCCTGTGAAAGTCTTAAAATTTCCATTGCCAAGTACTTTGTGCACTCATGGAGAAATGAGAGCCTCATTTGCATAGGGCTCCAGTTTGGAGCTTCTGTCAAGAGCAGGGAGATGCTGACAGCCTGGCAAGGGACATGCAGAACACAGAGGGTAAAACTCAGGTAACTGCCAAAATTTGTTAAATGAGCCAAACAGCCATAGAGCAGGCAAGACCCCAAGGTAATTTTCCCACTTAGGTCCATTATAGATATCCATCTATGGGCACTTTGTGATCTTGCTGTTCCATTGTTTCTGCTCCCTAAAGGAGCTTGTGCATTTCCTTACTCAAACCCTCATTTTTCTCCTATCTGCTGTTCTCAGCCTTGCTCTGTCAGAGCTACTCATGTAACTCCCCAGCAGGACACACATATCAAAGAGTCATTATAAAACAACTGAGTAAGTTAAGTACAAACACATTTTCAGAAGTTGCTTCTCTGAAATGGAAAAAAAAATTGTGCTCCCAAGGCTTGAACTGACATTACTGAGTTACAAAGTGGAGCACTGACAAGGTTAATAGGTTATAATGTTTGCATTAGAAAGAAGGAGAATTATCACTTTTTAAAGGACACCACTAACTTGACACTTAAAGGAGGCTGGCATCTGGAACACATCCAGCACTGAGGATATAAACACACTTTCCCCATTTCTCCTCTTTTTACATTAACCCTTTGTTTCCTCATATTTCCACTTTAGAGCTGTAGTGACACTAACAGGGATCAGTATCTCTCAACACACTGAATCAAACACTCTGGAAATCCAGCTGTCTTGGCAACTACCCACCCTGGGGAAAGAGCTGGCTTTCTAGCATTGCTTTTTGAACAAACATTAGTTCATCATTACAGAAAAGAGCCAAGAAATCTGCACTGAACCACTGCAAAGTGCAAAATAACAGCTACCATATTAATCTTGCTATGTTAACTGATGCTGTGGGAGGTAGGATTATTTATACAGCTATTTTTTCCTTCCTTATACTCAGTCCTATCTTATCCCAGTTTAAAAAATGTACCTGATGCAGAAAGTACAGAAACCAGAAAGCCCCAGAGTGTGCCAATGCCTGGGCACTGCACAGTGAGCCAGCAGATACAGGTTACATTGGTGTGTCACATGGCTATGAGAACAGTACCTTTCTTCTGGGTGCTACTGATGCAACAGGAGGATTAAAGGTCATTCCTTTCATACAATATGTCTCAAAAAGCTCTGTAGTAGACCTACAGTAAATAAACAGTGAAAGAAAAATGGCATTAGATAAACACAACTTCAGCTGATCTATCACCCAGAGGAGCATCCCACACCAACCCCACTGTCCCCCACAAGGCACCTGCTGCCAGCCACTGCCAAAGACAGGATGCTGAATGAGATCTTGGTCTGAAGGCTGCTCTCATGTTTTAACCTGCTACAGACCTTACACTGCAACTTGGCTTCTAGTTTCCTCTGGACACCCCAGTTCAGTGATCCTGATCCATATTCAGATCAGGGCTGCTGTTGAAGGTATTTTGCTCCCAGGGGAAGAAAACATACTGCATTTTGAGATGTTTACCCTTGTCACAGCCTGGCAACAAGTCTCCAAAGGGAAAAGAAAGGGAAAAACAAAAGGGCAGCCAGCATTCTGCATTCTGTACTGGCAGAAGAAGAAAGAGTTTGAAGATCAGAGTCTTAAGTTATTTTTAGGAATTCCTTTAATATAGTATAAGTAACAGCTTCCTTTCAGGGCCTATTATAAAAAAAGGAACTCTTTGATAACTCACCTTTGGCTCAAATCAAGTGGAAGAACTCCTGAGCCTTCAGTTGGAGCTCCAGCAATAAGGTGAGATGCAAATTTCTGAACTGTTGGATGATAATGTCTCTGAAAGAAAGGAAGAATGAAGGCAGTAGACAGGCAGTAAGGGATAATGTATTTATCTACAGAATCTCATGTTTATTTCCAATTCATAAGACGGAAGGTCTGCTTTTATTTTAGAAACTGAGTACCTCAAAATCAGTCAGTTTGTGGGATTAATGTCATGCATTTATTCCCTCAAATCATGCTGTGAGCATGACTCTCCACAGTTAGATAATTCCTACTCCCAGAAAACAGGGACAAAGGGCAGAGGAAGCACTCTCCAAACCCTGACTGGAATGACAGATCAAGGTGTCAGTTGCTCTTGGAAGAAGAGCTGGACTGCAAGAGAACTTAACAGATCTAAAAAGTCTCCAAAGGAATCTAACAAGGCAACCTGCAGTATGAACCAGTGTGGTATTATAATAGGGGATGTGTAACCCCTGTGTCCATACCATTGTGCTGGTCTTCATCTTCCTCTGTGTTGGAATAGGCTCATATGGGCCAAGATTTGACAGATAAGCCTGAAGACCTCTGCTCTCCATTTGTGTAAAGCACCTAAACATTGAGCAGCTATTTACTGCTGTTATTTCCCAAATCCCTGAGCTACTCACAAACCTGCAGCAGATGCAGCTCCCACAGTGCTGTGTTCTGGGCATTGCAATGCTCTGGTTCATCTAATTCTGGGAGATAAATTCCACTGCCTTGAGATTCGTTGTCTAGTAAGAGGTCCATCCTTGGGAATGTCTACAACACAAAAATAAAAAAAGAAATTGAGTTGTTTATATTACCCACCCAATTATAACATGGTTGAGTCAGTTTCAGGATTCATCCCACTTCAGTCAGCTTCAGCAGCATTTAAACATATTCTGTTTTCATTATTCTTGTTAAAGATGCTTTAAAAAGTTCTGCACAAAATCATTTTAACAAAAAAATTCCATAGCCTTTAGCCAGTAAGCTAAAAATTTGAACAAGTAAAACTTACTTGCATGAATACCCTGTTTGTTGCCAAGATGCCAACACTGGAATTTGGAAGCACATGAAGAGCAAGGATGGAAAGTCGCTTTAGGAAAGCAAGAGCTCGTTGCTGGGAGACTTGCTTCCTCCTCTTGGCAAACATGACATCCAGGCACTGCAGCACAATCCCCATGTCCTCATTGGTGCCACCTCAAAAGCAGAATTTCCCACAGAGAGTAAAGAACCATCTCATGGACCAACACAGTGTACCCTGCTAGGGGCTGGGCACTGAACTGAGAACAGCAGGGAAGCTGGGAGCTCAGACACCTCTCATGTGACACACATTAAACATCCACCCTTTCTTGGTCAAAATAGTCCAGCTTTGAACAGAAAAAATGTACCATTGTTTCTGTGCTCCTTTCTAAGAATATACTTGTTCCATCAAAAGTATCTAATCATCAAACACTGCTTATTAGTGTTACAAACAATGCTTATTAGAATTAAGCTACTGTTTTAATCCTAAATGCATTCATTGTAACATTTTATATAAATTATTAAAAAGTGAAAAGATCTGGTCTTTTACCTATCCAGAACAGCAGAATGTTTATTCTTAATAGTTTATTCCTAGTGAATCCATATTTATTTATAAAGTTAATTAAAATTATGTTAATTTCAAATTTTATAAATTTTTTTCATCAATTTTTCAACTTCTCAAAATTACCAGAAAATTTAGATTAGAACATATAAATGTTATCATTATAAAAATCAGAAATATATACTAGAAATTTTTTAAAGCAGAATATAAATTTAAATTATCTTTAGAATTATATTGGAAAAATCAGATGTTTTTTCTTTATTGGACAGAGAATTAGAGAAAAAAGACAAGAATTTTTAAATTGCAACTGAAAGAAATAATTATAAGGAAGCAAAAAAACTGAGGATAGACTAAATGCTTATCCAAGATCAAATATTTGGCATTTCCTAATGAAATGACATGATTAGAACCTGTTACCATGTATTGGAATAATAATTCAAGTATTTGTATTGCAGTAATGCAATGTGCAACTTGAGAAAAAAAAAAGTAGGTTAAACCAGACAATAATCTTCTCAGAAATCAGATATCTTAAAAAAGGGTAGTTTATTAATGCTACATAAAGGCTTTGCTAGCAAGGAAACAGAATAAACATTATCTAGGTGAACAGTGAAAACAGGAGTCTGGAATTACCTGCATGTAGGCTGAACAGTGTCTTGTACAGATGTGTGTAAAATTTCATTGGATCGATGTTAAGAACATCACCTATAAACATAATCCCAAATCAACACATTTACTCCATTTGTTTATCAGGCAATATTAAACAAAAGTTTGTTTTAAAAAATCTCTTACCTTGACCAGAGAGTATATGAAAAGCACTGAGAATGCAATGAAGACTCTCACGATAGCTTAAATCCTAAGAACACAAAACTGATTAAGTACCCAAAAGAAAGTAATTTTAAGAAAACTGTAATAAAATTCAACTTACCCCAGATGCAATAAGAGAATGAAGAACAATCAATAGGTCATCAAAAAATTCCACATTTATGAGATGAGCAAACCTGCAATGAAAGAGATTTTAATTTTTAAATTATAGACATTATCTTTAAACTCAGTTCAAAGTGTTCTGAATTGCCAAGATCCAAACTTTAAAAGCAGGCTAAATCAAATGCTGAACATTTACTATCTTCACAGGAAAGAATAATTCAGCCCACAACATGCTAATCATGGCTCTTCTAGAGCATTAAAGACATGCTTGTGTCCTTTAGCAATTAATCAGACAAAAGAATGGAATCACATCACACTCTGTGGTGTTTGCATCACATCAATTCTATCGTGAAACTTCAAATCACATTGAAATGGTTTTGGAAACAGCAGAAAACTTCAGCAGAGAAATAAAAGAATTTCAACTAATTTATCAGGGACTGTCTTTTCTCACTGCTTCAGACAAAAATTTCTTTAGTGCTTCATGTCTTTTCCAACACACACAAAAGAGGGTAGTCAGTTCTTACTTTGCAAGACCTTCTAGCACAGCTGGCAAAAGTGGAGACTTCTGAGCTTTCTTTAAGATCCTGAAGTAAGTTACAAATACAATATTCAAGGTCTCTGTATGCTGAAGGAAAGAAAATAAAAATACTTAATCATGTGAAACAGACATTTCTATTTCACTTCAACTCAACTGAAATGCTTTTCTCTGTCCAAGCCTGCACTCAGGCCTTCCCAATCAGTCCTGGCACTGCCATCTCTGCTCTTCTTACACTGCAAAGCTCGAGTGCTCTCCTGGCTCTCTCCTGGCTCCAGCCAACTCCTCCTTTGCCTGAAGGCCCCTCTGAGAGGCTGTAACTCCCACTGCACAGTGTCCTGTGGAGCAGGGCACCTGCAGGACTTTTGGCAATGGAGTCAATACCATCTTGAGCAGACAGCAGAAGGGAATAGGAATGGCTACGCTGGCTTAAACTGAGAGTGTGGTTTACTAAAACCTAGATCTCTGTCACAGGCAAAGTGTTAGCTAACAGTGTGATACAGAGATGTGGAGTGCTGCCAGCTTGGGATGGAGGGAAGACAGTTACAAAAGGGTTAGGAGCTGCCACTCTGCTAAGAGGGGAAAAATGTCTAAATTATTTACCAACTTCAGTTTCTTTTCTTTACTTTCTGATGCTTCTGCTTCCAGGAGTTCTCGTTCCAGTTTCTCTTCAGCTTTCTTCCACTGAAAATACACAGTTGATTTTAAGACAACACATCCAATGTTTCCAACCAGTCTGGATATCCAGATTGAAAAGATACCCAGAGAATAAATTTTCCATGCTTGGTGAGTTGCTTAAGTCACCCTGTGATTCTACAGGGTAACCCTTGTCCTATCAGAAACAACCAATCAAAGGCATTATCAACACAGGAAAGAGGAAAAAGTAGGAAGATAATTAAATTCCGTCTAGAACCTCATTAATTTTCAAGTATAATGCAAAAATTGATCACTGATGCTGAGAGTTAACAATGGCAACAGCAGATATGCAGTCATTGCTGGAACAAATTGCTACATTAAATAACAGAAGTAGAGCATGAGAAAGCACATGTCCTACCTTTCTTTGCATTCTGGAAAGATTTTTTCTTTTCTCTTTGTAAGTCATGAACTTTTTCTTTGGTGCAATGTCTTCAGAATCTTTTTGTAATTCTACTTCCTTAATTCTTAAGTGAAGAAACACTTTTAACACCTATTGTAAAATAAAACAAATACAATGGAAGGTGATCTACAACCTGACAGGAACTGGGCAAGAAATCCTGAATTCCATTTCATCTAGTGGGCTTTGATGGTCAAAGGTTCTGTTTACTCCCCTCCTGTTCCTTCACACCTGTATCTCTTGATCCCTGCTCCCAGTTCCTTCCCCAGCACTGTCCATTTCTATCCATTCCTCCATTTGCCTCTCACTTCAAGTCTCTGGCAGAATCTGATCTCTACCTCCCAGTCTCCTTCTCTTGCCCCATACCTCCCTAATTCTCTGC
This sequence comes from Zonotrichia albicollis, assembly GCF_047830755.1. Taxonomy (NCBI): domain Eukaryota; kingdom Metazoa; phylum Chordata; class Aves; order Passeriformes; family Passerellidae; genus Zonotrichia; species Zonotrichia albicollis. The sequence goes on along the minus strand of NC_133825.1, from coordinate 34,593,604 downwards.
TCAGCCTAATCCTGAATTGTCTGTGGTCTGACTGAGTGAGGAAATTCTGCTTGTCTGTAGTCAGCAGTTGCAGTAACTTTAACATCTGGGGATTTCTGAAACTTTTGACAGAAGAATATTGTGAGGTATAACAGAAAGACTCTTACCTCAGGTCTGACATCATAATTTCTACCCCTCACAAGGCCAGAAATTACTTTAACAACACCAAGTGAAGCATAGCCCAACTTGTCCTGTTTAAAGAGCTTCTTAACTGCCTCAACACACAGTTCAGAAATCTGAAAAGCAAAGCACAGAAATTGTTCTGTAAAGCCAGTCCACAACAACAGCTACTAACAGATAATACCCATGGTATTTACTAATTATAAAGTGCACACAGACTGTAAAATAGTGAACAGATACGGCCAAAAGATCTGGATATTGTGGAATAAAGCTCAGGAATAATTATTTTTCACACAAAACAAGAACTCTTTCTCTCATCAGAAAATCACTTACCATTTTTGATGGATCATTCATGAGTGGAACAATGAGAACAATAATGTTATTGTGGAAGTTGAAGTGGGGTAGGGCCACAAGCAGCTCACAGAGACACTTCACTGCTACCTCTGCTAGACCTTTATATGCCTTTAATGAGATGACATTGCTTTTCTTCAATTTCCTTTGCTTCCAATCTGCACAAAATATTATTTTTAGTGATTACTCGTCAGAATGATGATGATCTTATTAATATTTACATTTTTAGTGATTGCATGTGTACTCCATACAAGTGCTATCTCAAAGACAGAAGGTATCATTCATTCAGAGGAGGGAAACTGCTGCAAACAATTTTGCCTTTACTACAACAAACGAGAAATGTTAACTGTACCTTTAATTGTTTGTTCCAGATTTTCCAAGTAAAATTTATACTGGCTTACAAGGCCTTCCTCAAACTCTCTCAGTTTCTGAGTTTCTTTTTTAACCTGTAAACATAATTGAAATGAGATTTATTTGGAGAGCTTAATATGAAAATTAGCCAACGGTGAAAAAAAAGTTTTAAAACAAATATCAGATATCTAAGCAGTTTTTTCTTCTAGACAGACATTCCTAGAAATGTATTAAAAATAAAACATATCTGCACTTTTCTACAGATGTGTTCTGAGGGCTTTTTCCAACTAGGCCTATTTCATTTATAGAGCTTGAAGAAATATTATCAACTAGATGCTATTTTAAAACCATGACTCTAAACTGCACTAAACCTATATCCAAAAAACCTTCTAAATATTGGTTAAAAACAAGATCCAGAAAACAAGTTACTCTGCATTTGTTCAGCAAATTGTTGAAGACATTTCAAAGAAATCTATGCCAGTTAGGTGACAACACTGCATAATTTGCTTTCTTTCTAATTCTCTTTAGTGCAGGTTCTTATTCCAAGGTTCATGAGGAAAGTCACCCAGGTTTGCTATACTACTTTCAGACACAACTTTTCCCCTCCATTACCACCTCCATGTCACCTGCTTATTGAAGGAAGTATGTAGGAATTTAATGCTCAAAACCAAAACCTCTCTTCCTGAAAGTGTCACAGCTTTAGAGCTTCAACAAGTATTTGTGTATTTGTCCCCTTTGCTCAAACCATAAAACCATATTAAACAAGTCAGTCTTAGCATCTGGCATAGCTGAAAACAACATTAACTGCTCACATACACAATAAAAAGATTTGCTATTTCACCTTGGTAGCCTTTTCTACTTCGGTCAGAGGCCGAATTTTGTAGGAAGGTGCAATATCTTTGAATATCTCCATCAAAGACACCATGACCAGCTTCCTCACAATCACAGCCACGTGAGGATCCTGCTCCATCAGCATGGCACGCAGCTCCTTCAGCTTCTTAATCTGATTGGAGAAAACAGGCAGACAGCAGATGAAAATCAACTGCAAACCAAGGGACAGGCACAACATACATTAACTCAGCAGTTACTCAGACTCTACTTAGCACTGCATAAAGAGCCAGGAAATTATAGATATCCCAACAAAATTTTAGTCTCAGGAATATTCAAAATATTACAAACTTGCACAGAATTACAGAAAATTATTGGTATATCCTGAAGCATTGAGAACTATCAGATACAACCCTGAAATCAGAGCTTAAGCATAAAGGTCATGCTTAAGGAACAAGAAAAATAACTAAGTGATACAACACTGACCTTTTCCTTGTTCTATCCATATATTCTCGTGCTTTTGCTACTGTTTGCTCATTCAGATCTTTGTTTCTTGACACAGTGAACAACACACACACTTGTACATGCAGGTTAAGTAAATGTACCTACATTGCTGTCTGGCTCTGAGAGAATGGCAGATGCTAAGGCAGCTATGTGCATCTTCCTCTCCTGTAGCTTTTGTCTCCTTTGGGCAGCCATTTCCTCAGGAGTGAGAATAGGCAGGGGCTCCTCAATGAAGTCTGGCACAGACATGAGAGTCAGAAAAGAGAAGAATCATTTAACAAATACCATGTTGCAGATGCTGCATTTCAAACAGGTACTCAAGTAAGGCCCCATGAGATCAACACAAGAATTCCACAACCAAAGAAGCTTTAAGAATGACTTTGCTAGATCTTATATAGTCCATAGATTCATTTTTGCTCCACTTCAAAATCTTCTGCTTCCAAAAAGAAGTTGACTAAATGTTTTTGAATCTGCTCATGGTGTTCTCTGAATACAGTGGGAACACACAAACTCAATGTATTACCCCATTGCAGTGCTCTGCAATTTGTATCAAATTATTCACCATTCATTTTTTCTCTTAAAAATACAATTGTTTTTGTTTGTGTTTTCTGAGTATTATTTTGCTACAAGTATTTCCTTCCTCAACTTTATATTTAGACAGTGAAGACCCAGAAGTCACAAAGTTATTTGAAAATTATCATTACTCAATAGCCAACTGCAAATGAAAATTACAGTGTCCTGGTATTGATGTTTTAAGTAAAAAAATTTAAAGACAAAGACAGACACTTAAAGCCTACAAAGGCTGTGTCCAGAACTGCATTTCAAAATTATCTCAAAATAGAACCACACAGATATTCTTTATGTAAGACCAATATTTCCTTTTTACTAGCAAATATGACACAAAGGATAAAAGCAACATCATGCAAGCAGCAGTTCTAGGTGAAAAATCAAAATAATTTTGAACAAAGAGAATCTGAAGCCAGCCATTTCTGAGATTCCAACAGGTAACATTTGAATAATGGCTATGCTTTGGCGGCAATGTGGTAACAAACATATTCAAAAACATCCTGAACAAAATACACTTCAATTGCAAACTTCCTTGGGGAACAGCAAAATACTTTTCAGGTATGTAAGTGATTTGGAAAAAAAAACAACAAAAAGCAAACAAAATTTTTTATTACCCTCTGTTTCCTCCATTTCTTCTGTGTCCTCTTCTTCATCATGTGCAACATTGAGAACTGCAAAAACAGAGTATCTAGCATCAAGCACATAACAAAACTGTGAAATTTTAAACCAATAAATTATACACTTCTTGGCTACTGTACCAGCTCCAGAATCTGTGTCTTACCTGGCTTTTCCACAGCTTGAGGAATTATGCCACTCTTGTCTTTGATAGGGAGCAGATGGATGAGTTCTTTTTCTGGCTCTGTTTGCAAACGTCTTGGCACCTTCTCATATTTCTCAATCACACTTTCATGTTTTCGTTTTTTGATGTGAACAGGTTCACTGAAAAATACAAGGCAAACTAAATGAACCAGCCATGTAATTAGACAAGAACCATGCCTGACCAGCTGGATTAAGTGGCTGCCTCTCACCCAGGCCAGGGCGCTGTTTCACCTGTCCTTCCTTCCCTTCTGAGCTCCCCCACAGCAGAGTGGCTGTCCTGGCAGGGCTGAGACCCAGCAAACCACCCCGAGCAGTCTTGCCATGAAGGACTCCCAGCAGCAACAACCAGCAGGACCAGGATCCTCTCACTGGGCAACCAGCCCAGAGCCTTCCTGTCCATGCCCCACAGCCTCTCTCCTCCTCACTGTGTCTGACCTTCCTGTCCCTGCCCCACAGCCTCTCTCCTCCTCACTGTGTCTGACCCTCCTGTCCATGCCCCACAGCCTCTCTCCTGCTCACTGTGTCTGACCTTCCAGGTGAGGCTTAACCAGGACATGACAATGAGTGACCAAGGTCAGTGACCATTTCTACCCACCCCACTCCATGGCTGTTTTTAGCACTGTCACTGTCACTTCTCTGCTCTGCCCACTGGCAGAGCCTGTGTCACACATCCCCCTGCAATGACAACAGCAATCACCCAGGTGTGGCAGCCTTTCACAGGAATGCTCCTGATGTACCTAAGGGTACAGGAGGGTATTTAGTCTGGGCTAATAAGAGCACACGATTTGTAAGCGCTGTAATATCTGACAAGTTTTTAAGACAGATTGTAGCTGATCAGTGTAAAGCAGACTGAAAATGTAAATTCTCCAATTTAAGGGAACACTATGACAGGAAAAAGACCATAACAGTGAAACAGGTAAAAGAACAATCATTTCCACTGTTTTCCTACCATTCTAAAAACATTCTGGCATAATGAATGTAAGACACATAGAACTACATTTTGCAAAATATCTCTAAATAGAACCACACAATAAATTTTGAGTTTTGCAAGACTTTAAACTTGTGTCACACCCAGTTAATTTGAAAGGGGAAGGGGAAGGTTTAAAACAAAATTCTTCTAATTCAAAACTTGCAGTGTGGCTACAAGACACCATGCAGCACAACTGCAACTCTGTACATAAAAGCTATTTGCCATTTATGCCTTTCCTTCAAACTAGACTAAATTATTAATTACTAAGCAGAATCAGCATTAAGAAATTAAAATCACCCTACAGCAGCATAGAGAGTCCTTTCACATCCATCAAAAAGGGCAAGGTAAGATTTTCAAACAATCATGTACCCAGACAACACTGTAGAAGTGTATTTCTAAAGACTATTTACAACTAGGAGCACTGCCTTTCTACATATGTCACTGTGAACTGTACCCAATGCCTTGGTCCACAAAACTGATAACAAATTTTTGGTATGAATGTTTTGGTGTTGCCATGTGTTTACAGGCATGGCTTACAGAACCCTTTTTATTTTTTTTCCAGCAATCTGCAGTGCAATATGTGGTCCACAGTCCAGGGAATGTCCTGAACACTTTCTATAGAAAAAAGACTCTGTTTACAGATTAAAGCATTTCTTCCATTTGAGGGATGCTACTTATCTCAGAGCCAGGGACCTCCCAGGAAGGAACACTGCAGCAGCAGTACCCTGAAGGTCAGGCAGAGCACCTGAATGCACTGATACACACTGACACACTGATAATGAAGTACACACAGGCTGAGGAAACACTAAATCAGAGCTGCAAAGAAACACCAGACTGAAAGAGACCTCCTTATAAATGCATTGCTTTACATATTAATTACATATTAACCACACAAGGCTGAATTAGTATGAAAAGGAGACATTGCAACTCACTTAGAGGAAAGATCTCTGGTTAAAAAGGATGCTTTTTGGGCCAGATCCTCCATTAATTTTAAGTCATCTTCATCCATCATGTCCAGGGGAAGAGCATCTTCTTCTTCTTTTTCTTCCCATTTTTTAGCTATTTTAGAAGATGATGTTTACAGATTAAGATCCCATATGTATAGTCACCTTTGAAAACCTAACCCTGCCTACACTTTTGAGACCATTTTATGCCTTACTTCTACCTGGAGCTACTGACCTTTATGCCTGTGGGTTTTGTTATCCCAGAAAAGTGCCCCTTTACTATGATATCCAAAATGATCAGTGCAAACACATTTCTACCATCTTTAACTGACAGTTTTAGGTGCCAGAATGGCCACATTTTGTATTTTTAACAAGTCTCCCGTTCTTTCAACAGGAACAGCAGCTATTTGTATACAGAAAATGAAATGCTGCTTTCTCCAATTTTGTAACAGGAAGCAGCAGGATATTCAGTGAACAAACACTTACCAACTTGTTTCTTCTTGCATTCCTCCAGTGGAAAAGGCTTTCTAGAAATAGCATCTCTGACAGCTTCCCTTAGCTTCTTTTGTTCTTTACGATACTTCTTAGCAGCACTCTTCTGCTTGTACTGTTTATTCTTTAATTTATTGTCAAGTTTTATTTGACTAGTTCTCAGCAACTTGCGAAAACTTGGAACTCGCTTTGTGTTTTTTCTCTAGAAAACAAACAGAAAGCTACAAGTCACTGACATGTTAACAGTCTGCATAATTTATTCCACTGTTTAAGATCTCTGAGTTCCTGTTTCTATTAGGACTGAACAATATGTTTCTTGCTAAAAGTATCATCAACTAGCCTCAAATTTACACAACTGTGTTACATCTTTGAGAAAGAGAGCACGGTGACAAATGTTTTACAGGAACATTCTCTGACAATTTTTTTATTAAACCCTATGTCCATCACTTTTAGACACTCAAGGTATGAACACAGCTCGTCAGGGCGCAGTTCTTTGCTCCCAAGCACTCTGTTCTCTTCTCACGGTGCTGCTGTTCTCCAGCACATGCTAAAGTACCTAGGGGGACTTTAATGTCCAAGGCCCCGGTCTCGGGCAAATGTCCTCCTGCAGGACACGTCCCCAAGCTGAGCTCTGGCTTTCTCCTGCCTGAAGCTCTCCCTGCCCAGCAGCTGCAGGGACCTGGCGAGGCTGCCTGCTGCCAGGCTCTCAACAGCAGCTGTAGCACAACTGGGTTACGGGGCCAGAGCTCGGGGAGGCACCGGGGGCTGAGGAACCGGGCCCGATCGGGGAAAAGCCTGGAGGCTCGGGTCAATACACGAGGCCCGTGCCAAACCCGCAAAGCTCTCCTGAAGGTGCTCGGGATGGGAATGGGCACGGCAGGGATCACCTTACGAGGGGCCTGGGAAGGCAAGGCTGTGCAGAGGAGCTGCCACGGAAGCGCTGTTGGGGATACTGTGTCCCTTTACAAAGGGGACAAGTGGCTGGATCGGTGTGGGGATCCCTCAGCTTGTCGCTGGATCTCGGCGCTACTAACAGCACGGTTGTGGATCATTGCCTGTACGGGCCGGTCAGTTGGGCTCCACGACCCTTACGGGCCTCTTCCAACTGAGAACATGTGAGAATCTATGAAGCCGGAATTTCTGTCAGCTCAACTTCAGCTTCCCTTTCTATGCTGGATTATCGGGAGGGCCCTGAAAGGTCAGCGTTCGTCTCGGGGTGAGACGAGCCTGCGCTGCGCCGCCGGTGCCCACCCAAAACACCCGCACTGCTCTGCCCTTTCCGGAGCCCCGGCAGCACCGGCCGCTAGCGACCACGGCTCCCCGTCCCGCCCGTGAGCCCTGGGCTCCCTCCCCGCGCCCCCGGCCCGCTCCCCTCACGGCCCCTACCGGCTTCATGGCGGCGGCCCGCGCGTGCTGCCGGCGGCGGAAGCGCTCCCCGCCCGGCCCGGCGCGGCCACAGCGGCCCCTGGCGGCGGAGGCCGGAGGCGCCCCCGGGCCAGCGCCGCCCACAGGAGCGGCCCGGGCGGCGGCAACGGGAAAGAAGCACGGCCCGCAGCTAATATAAGTTTTATTTACACAGGAATCGGTACTAGTGGTCTTAAAGGAAGGCTTGAGCCTTCTATTTACAGTTATATACAGATTTATAGTTGAAAAGTAAGAAAACTGTACAAGATAACACAAAAATATAAGACAAATTGGATCCAATTAGTGAATACATAAGTTAAGAAAAATCGGACATTTACATTTCAAATTGTAATGTTATGAGTAGCATATATGTAGATTTTAAACCAGATAGCAACGCAAGTTACACCACACTAAATCTTTACCCCGATTATGCAGACTCTGCTTTTAAAACACCAGACAACTGGAAGCCTCCTGCACTTAAAAATACATAATGGAAATTTTTACTTGATTTCCAGAGGGACCAGTTACAAAAACCCACATGTAAGGAATTTATTTACATTAAATATTAGGAAAAAATGGATCAAGAGAGTGCAAGTGTTCCTCACCTGCAGTGCTATCCATTTTAAATTTGTCCCCTACAACCACAGGTTGTTGTATAGCATCTTCTAGAACAGGAAATGTTTGAAAATATTTGCCGTGACACATACAGCATGACCTTATGTCTCACAGTTAAAAGATGTTAGAGAATTATCACTTAACAGATGCTTTTTGGATTTCAGTATTGCACACTAACAAAAAGACAGTTTCAAAAACAATTCTGTGTCTGCATTATTTCCAAGTGTAAAAAGTGGCTGCTTCTTTGAGAACACAAAATCCTTTAGATAGCCTTGTCATTTTCTAGTGTTCACCATTACATACAAGTATTTTTTAGTTGGAAATGACTCGACAATATAAAACTTCTGGTGGCAAAACCCTTTAACAGAATACCCACTCCATTTACTGCACAATCAATACACCAAAACAAATGCCTAAACACCACTTGCTTTGAAAGCTGTACAGTGAAAATAGCAGCCCTGTTCTTACCACTGTTTAAAATTCAGATTATTTTTGCTCTAGGTTTGGGCACAATATGTCTACAGTTCCTGAGTTAATTACATTTGCCCAGACTGAAGAATGAAGCTGCAACTTAAAAAAAAACCCAAAACAAGTAAATAAGACAATACCCCTTCCCAAATCTTAACCACCTTGCACATAAACACACCAAACCATTCTATTTGGTCCTCAATACTTGCAAATTGTTAATTTTGGAGGTAATGTTTGCACCAAAGCATTTGGTTTGGATAGCAGTTTTGGGGTCTTAAGATTTAGCATTTCCCTCATCCCCTCCAAAAAGTGCCTTTGTGGTATTTTTAAAAACAGTTATGCCTCAAAAATTTGCTTAAAGTACCAACAGAAGTTATTACAAATGTTTATTGCATTGAGCTGATTCTTTTAAAGTATTAAATATGAACTCCTCGCTTCTCAGTTTCATAGGTTTTAGTATTCTGTGTGAAATCAGATCTTCCCATGGCAAAAACTAATACTGGCAAAAGGGTGAAGATTTCATCAGTTCGTTACTCCACTGAGAGCTGTGTCTTTTTTCCATCTCGTTTTCACATTTTCTTTAGTGCTTTTCCCACATAGAAGTGACATGAAGACTTCTTTGTCATCCAGTGGTTTTCCACATTTCCAATGGACCCCAACATTAGCTTTTTGGTGCTGGGCTATGGTTCTTGTCCCCTTCTTTGTTGTCCTTCATCAGTGAGGCAAACACCTGGAAAAGTAAATCACTGAATGAATATGAAGGCTGCCAGTGTTATAATAATATCCATATTAACTGCCACAATATTAGCATGCAGATGAATTTCTAGAATGAGACACTAGGAAGGAAGTGCCCATTGCTCAGGAGTCAGACAAGCAGCTTAAATAATCACAAAGAGAGGTGCCCCATATATTCATGTGCTGACATGTCGGATTTGATATCTACCTCCAAGAAACTCACCTGTGCCCATTTTTTGTTACTGTTCTGCATCTGAATAGCTGCAATACAACTAAAAAGCTTTTCTGATGTAATATCTTCTGGAAGTTTTGTTAGAAACTGTGCTATATGAATAAAGTCCATCTGTAGGAGAATATCTTCATATAACCGAAGGATTCCTAATCCTGTCCTAAACAAAAATTCTTCTCCATCTCTACAGAAAACATCCCAGACACGACAGGCCAGATCAAGTGGTAATGACTTGCTGTAGAGTGTAAAAATCCTACAAATGAGTCAAAAACAAACAAAAAGGAAGAGTTATAACTTATTTCAGAAAAAATGAAAAGACAACTTCTTTAAATCTCAGTTACATTACTTTAAAGTAAGCAGAAGACAAGTTATTTTATACATTTTTTCCCCTATTTCAATGATCCACAAGTCTCCAGTTCTTGAAGTCAGAACTTGTACTGTGAAAGCCATCTCTTTTGATGCCACAGGAAATCCTCCATTTCAATGCCATCTCCTTTAGAAAGCTCTGGCTAGAAAGGTGACAAATCTCTTCATACTCCAACAGAGTATAATAAACACATAAGAACTTAAGCAACAAAGATCACCACTGTGTGACTTAACCTTTCCCATTTAAGCCATAAAGTTTAACAGCTCTGTTCATTTGTTTCCTAAACTAAATCTAAAGCCACAACTAATCTCAATAGAGGGCTGCATCCCACCAATGTACTAATGATAAATCAATAGCTACATTTCTGTGATACATTTTCGAGTTTTTCATGTAAAAATCTAATAATAATTCTAGATGAAGCTCACCCTTATGCACAAACAGATACTCTGTTTTTGACAGCACTACCACACTTCAAGGGTGCCTGCACTACTACCTTCCATTACAGACACACACACACAGAGCTTGCTACTCTGTGCTTTAGAACATTCCTTACTTCAAATTTTTCACTGCATTTTCAAGTTTATCCCTTTTTAAAACCAGGCCTTAAATTTCATCCTCCCTCTGCTTTAAAGTCTCTATTCCTACAGCCATGCTTTCTTCAGTAGCTGACTATGCTCATTTCACTTACAATCACAGTACACCATACTGCTATGGTGTAGTAGCCTCCTCTCCCCTGCTTATGTCACATAACTGCAGCAACAAGAAAATGAACACACAGAACTCCTGTTTGTCTCATTTTTTAACTGAATACATCCCTTTTAATAAAGCTTGAAGCCTGCCAGAGGAACTGCAGTTACACAAAACAGTTCACCATGATTTCACAAGACCTACTGAATGCCTTTTTTATGCTTTATTCCAGTGCTGAAAGACCTATAGCAAAGTAGAAAGTGTTCCAACAGTTCTGTGTTCTATGAACTCACCAGTCTATCAAATATATGTCTGGAGTAAGACTGTATGACTTGAAATGAAGAAACAATTTAGGAAGATTTTCTTCAAAAAATACTTCAAAGGCTGCAAAGTATTTCAGCATCTGTAGGGATAGTGAAGCACATGATAAGCCATCATCAAAAGAATGGTTGTAAACCAACACAAACCCCACCAAGAACTGATGTCAACACAGCATAATGTGACTCCTTAGGATAAGTAAAATGATTAAATGATCCTAGAGGAGAAATCAAAACATGAGAATGAGTTCTATGGATTAGTACCTAGTATTCTCACTTTTATAATCACAGGTTAAAGTTCTCCATTATTCAATAGGACAAAAGGAAGTCATCAATAAAACAACTATGCTTCAAGTCAAAAGAACGGTAAGGTCCAAAACCAGAAAACTCAGTGCATACCATGCTGTGATCCACACGGAAAAAGGCCAGCTGGCATGGCTTGTTTAGAAGGTTAGCAAAGGCAATGAAAGCATCTGCCTCCTCCAGATTGAGAATGAGCACAGCAGCAATGAAGGACATCCCTTGTACCTTCAAGTGGGAAAAGCATGGGGCAAATAAAGGTGAGTAGGTTCAGTAGATCTTACATCTTTGGAAATGGAAATATTTACAGTTTGCAATTTATCAAGTACTATTGCATAACATTTCCAGATGAATAGAAACAAGGTGGATAAATTATTTTTATGCATGCAATCAATTTGATTCCAGCAGTTCAGACGCTCTGGGAGGTCTCATGATCACAAGTCCTCAGGACTTGAAATACAAGAAAGTTAAAACCACACAGAGTGAATGCAGAGCTCATGAGAAACAAAACCTGGTCTCAAGTTCATTGTTAAACTATGGGAAAAGCAGTCATGGAGAAAAACTTCACATATGGGACAGTTTAGACCCAGACAGATACATTGGAACTGAGACAAAATTCTGTTTCAGAACAGTCAATACATGCCTTTCCACTTGCCAAACCATAATTTTTCACATATATAAAATTACTTCTAGGTGGTTAGCTGCAGTGCAAGTTTACATTTTTCCACCATTACTCTCCCAAAAACACTTTAGCCTGCAATAAAAGTAAAGAGCATGATTCTTGTAGTTAAATGATGATCTGAATACCCATTATCCTAACAATAATTTTACCAATTTAAATTGCAATCATCTTTATTCCACTGTCTCTAAACATTCATGCTGCCTGTTCTCATTAAAAAAAAACCCATGCAGTCAGCATTTTAACCAACTAGGGAAAAGAGTATTGATATGCATCAGAAACAGACAATCAGCTTTCCATTTCTGGGGCATAAATAGGTGTGGAAATAAGATTTCATTACATTTACTGCCATATTAACATTTTAAAAATGTGATAAGAAATATCAACACTAGCTATACTTCTAATGGAAAAGAGAAGACTTATCTACAAAAAATTACTTCTTTGAATTTTGAGACTCCACCCTGGGAACAAGCAGTCTCAGAACCTGCAGAGTTTGTAATCTCACTTAAAAAATATGGGAGAGTCTCCAAAAATGAGGTCACAGATGACAGAATTCAGGCCTAAAAACATTTGAACATGAAAAACCAACTAGTTATTTATGCAGAGTCCCAAGCATATCTGATTTAGAGAGGAAGACACACCCTGTGCTAAATAATGCTTTGTTGTATGGATGAGACTTAAAACTTTTCAAGTGTTTTTGAGCCCTGAAGCATTAGAGCTTGTGAAAGATGTTCCTAGATACCCCCAGGAACAAAGGAAAACAAAACCCTTTTCTTCATTACTGTTCATTATTTAAATGCTTCTGTAAGCTAACACCATTCAGAGAGATGTTAGGTTTAGTTGGTTTGTTCAGGGGTTTTTGACAGTTTTTTTAATGGGTTTTTTTGCTTGTCTTTAAACACAGTAATGTTTGCTGAAAACAGTCTAATCTTCACTGAACTCAGAGGGAGTGATTATTCTGTGTCAGCAAGACACTAAGATGGAATTTCTGGATTTTAGGACGTGCAGTAGTGAAGCAGGGAGTATCACTATGGAAATGGCAACTGGGAAGAAAAAGTAAGACAGAACAAGTGAGGTGCTAACTGGAAGCCCACTAACACCTTGTGGGCTTCTTTCCTGTGGATACTCTGTCAGAACTATAATGTCTTATGAACACACCCATTTAAAATTTTCCATGCAATCCAGATATTCAACAATGACATTCAGTACATTTTCAGCTATTTAATTGTCTCTAAGAACTACCATCGTCATGACTGCTATGAAATAACTGCCAAAGTCTAATTATTAAAGCATAATAAATTATTATTATGCTTGTAGCATAATGTTTAGAACACCTATTTATTAAATATACTTTAATACATGACATCTTAAGCTTATTTGTCATGTTAGAAACATTGTACAGCAAATACTTACATATCCCACATCTGGTCTGTAACATGTATATGCTCCCAAAACGCTATGAAGGAGATCATGATAAGGACCACCCTAATAAGAGGAGAGAGTAGAAGGAGAAAAGAAATAGTTATTAAAAACAAAAATACAGGAAAGGAACAAGCTGATATTTTAAGATGCAGGTGAGCCAGTGAATTGCTGCTTTCTTCATACCTAGAGTAATACCATCTTTTACTTCAAGCATTACCACAAATGCTTTTGAGATGTTAAAAGAAAAGTAACAATAATCCCATTAAATAATTCAGCAGAAACCAGTACATAATAGAAAATGAGGCTATCTGGTACAGATCCAAGGTTGGACTTTCCTTTTCAGAGACAATGGGTATTTTGATTCTTCGTAGTGCAAATTACTGTATACCGATATTGCATCTTATTTTATATACATGTATGCACATATTATAGCTATATAAAAATCATAAAGCCTGAAAATGCATCAAGATTTCCGTAGCAGTGAGAATACTCTCATTTCTGCCTGTAGTTTCATAATTAATAGGAATCAATTAATAGGAATCTCATCAACAGGAATCTCATACATTTTCAAGGAGAAAAAAAAATCTCATGGTCCATCACTAAGTGTCTCTACTTTATTCTCATTTAAGAACATTTAAGAAGTCCAAACAACTTCTAAAAACTCTTCCATATTTGGCCAGTTATGTTTCTTGTTTAACTATTCAGAATTTTAAAGCTGTCATAATGAAAGTTAAAGGCATCTCACCTTCTGGAAAATATACAGGGATGGAAATGTGCGCGATATATCCAACTTAATTAGCTCCAGACTGGCCTCACGATCAGCAACAGATGCACCTGCATCTGCAAGCAAAACCAACATTTATTAAAGCTGATCAATTCTACAAACTTCAGAACAAAACTCCGGTAGGCACATAAAGACAAGGAAGGCAGCATTCATCCAAAAGCTTCCAGAAGAAATTCTGCCAGCCCTTGAATTATCTCTGTTCAATCCTCTCCACAGGGGCATGACAAAAACACTAGTGAAAATGTGGGAAAAAATACAGGTAAAAGACTTGGGGAAAGAGCTCTTTCAGAAGGCTTAAATCAGACAAGATTTCCAACTGGAAAGCAAAGATGACAATCTGATGAACAGCTAAACAGAACCTGCTCTGCTGAAGCTTGGGAAGCAGCATTTCATTCCAGTCTTCCTAAAACTATCATAATAGTTGGTCTTGCAGACTTTGCTACCAAAGATTAGTAATAAGCACTGTCAGCTTGCTTGCTTTTCAGAGATGAAAATTCTATCACTCTTCAGTTTCTCTTATTACACCATTTCCCAGGACATCTGGCACAATTAAAACAGCTCCTTCTCCCTTCATTCCCATCCAGAACTATTACCTCTCAAAAAACCAGATTACCTAAGCTTTTCCCCAAAGACAGCCCACACCCCCCACAACAAAAGAACAAGCAAAGCCACACTCCACAGACCAAGGGCGATGGCAAACATGTTTTCCAAGGATAAGCATGTTTACAGTCATATACACCCCCCAAATTTTTTATAAATTGTTTGTCTCAAGACAACCTTCAGATGAGTCACAGGGCTATCCTATGGCAAGCACAAACAACTAAAGTAATGGAAAAGACACTAATCACAGGGCAGCATTTTAAAAATTATCAGTCAACAGCACAAAGAGTTAACCTTTATAACAAGGAGACATCCAACATTAAAAACATCACTGATACTATTTTTAACAGAAAGAACATGCACAGGAGACAGCAGTATGCCAGTGAATAAACTGCATTTGACAAAAGAGTGCTAATATCCCCACTTAATAGATCTGGAAGGAAGGGCCATCTGGGCAGGCAAGGAAATACAAGTGGGATCTGAAATGTGTCATGTTTTGTATTTTTCACCTCTCAGTTTCAGAACTAAAAATTAGAGGATATTCTTTTTTTTTTTTTTTCTCAAAATCATGGATGTGATACTGAGGAGAACCCATCTAAGACGAGCTAAGCAAGAGCATGTATTGCAATTGAGTTTCCTGTTTCTTATTTTTGTATTTCATCTAATATTTTCATGAGAGCCTGAGTCTTGATACTTCAAAGGAAACATTTATTTCAAAGTAGCACATGCAATATTTTAATCTGTCTTTTATTGATACAGTAAGTGGTACCAAGCCCCTTGCTCACTGACTTGTTATAAGACAGCAAACATTTAAGTAAGGAATGACTTTGAGAACTTTTAACAAGTACTCTTGATGCTGAAATTGCAGAAGAACTTGTGAGACTTCTTGATTTTGTAAAAGTTGATAGGAGGTTGTTGAGCACTCACCTTCTATGTCGTTCTCAGTACTTGTCTCACTGAAGCTTTTCCATCGTTCCTTAGCTCTTGACAAGAAGATTTCATAAAGTTCTGCAAGAAAGCAAAACAAAACCAATAACCAAAAGGGAAGTAGTAAGAAAAGCACCCATTCAAGACAAAAGCATGCTAAGTATTCTTGGCTCTGGTTATTTGGTTTCATCACTGGGGGCAGGAAACGAGTCTATGAGATGGTTACCACGATACACAGTTTTATAGTGTGCACTGTATTGTACTTTCTGCTGGGAACATGCAAATTATGACAGGGAAATCATGCCTTACATAATTCAGATTTGTATTTTTGAATAAAATGCTTACAATTCATCAGTCATTAGTCATAAAATAAAGCAATTCCCCTTTTCACCCCCTTAAGAAAGCAAAGCTACAAATTCTCAGTTTTAAACAAAACAACTGTTTTCTGGGGGGAAGCACTACCTTAATTCTTAAAATACTAAATGTTTTTCTAAGCAGGTTTTGAACCTTGTTTCCATAATTTATGAGGCTACAGTGTCTAACTGTAAAACATAATTGTTCCTAGCCTTATAAAATACATTTATTCAGAAAGAAACATACCCTGATTTATAGACATAGATTTTTTTTTTTTTTTAAAAGCTCACATTTTTCTTTGAAAATAATCAACTTAATTTTGCATTAACATGTGATCTGTTAGGAACATACCAGGAGTGATGTTTAATTCATTTCCCACAGCTAGACTCCAAACCTTCCCACGTACACTTGGGGGCAATCCCTGCCACCACAGCTCTCGAACTCTTCGGGTAGCACGCCTAATATGTAGGAGCAGGGAGAAGAAAAAAACAAAAGGCACGTATTGCACATTTTTGTTTTGTAAAATCACTGGGCAATTTACAAGCAAAATAACATATTGTTTACCAAATCAATATTCAAAGATCTCTGCTGATGCTAAAGCCCCAGTAAAAACCCCCAAACATTCAGCTCCCAGAAAGCACATGTCATGTTGCTCTGTAATGACCTCACACTATATCATGGCAACAAAAACTGACTTCTTGACAACACAGAAAAGGAAAATAAGGTATGTGGTCCTCAGTTTCCAGAGGAGAAACAAGCCATGCTTGCCTCATTTATACAGCAGAACTTTACTTACATGCCTTCCCAGTTAGGTAGTATTTCATTGACCCAAATCACCATAGCACTAGCGATATTCTCTTCTTGCTTGAAACGCTCTCTCATTATTTTTTTCCTTTTATGTGCTTCTTTAATTTCTGTCAGGCATAACATGTTAATAACTCTGTATTAGTGTATACAAATTAGTAGGTAAATAATTCAGCTACTACCCAAGTATTTAGATGTCTAAAAGATCAAGGGTAAATTACTGTTGCATGTACTATTTCTGTTGATTGTAGGTGTATTTCTCTGGACATTTTTAAATTTAAGCTAAGTTGTTCAAATACAGTGATTTAGACAAGCAAAAATCAGGCTAGAAAACTAAGATAATTCTCTTCTGCAGTACACAGGATAACTAATAAGCAAGCACATCATCAGCGCTCTTTTCCACTCATGATTTTCATACAATATTTCATCTGAGCCTTATTCATTTATTAGACTAACCAGCAATATGTATGGATAATTTTATTATTTAAAAGTGCAATTCTACATCCATTTTAAAACTATTCAAATTTTACTGAAGCTTCCACCTAAAAGGATTCTTATTTTCTTTTCTGGAAACAGGACCTAAAGACCTAAGACAAAGTCACAATGCTGAACAAGAGAACAATGTCCTGCCTTCTGATAAAAAAAAGATCATTTGCAGATTCCTCTTATCAAAAAGGCTAAAAGAAGGACAGACCAATGCTCTCCTGACATCACTTAGAACCACTGTGAAATTGCAAGACATTTTCTATTTAAGCATGCACTGGTGACATCAAGAGAGTAAACATGCCCTCCCTGGTAAACAGAGATGGCTGACCAGCTTCATCAAGGTTTTACTGAAGCTTTGAGTGTGTAGCAACAGTTAATAAACTAGGGCACACACATGAAAACACCACACATGGCTGAACCTCCAAAGATGCCGTTATTAAAGAACACAGACCACAGATCACAATTTACAAGAAACACACCACAAGAGCAGAGTGAAATGCATTGTCAAATGCTGTGGATTTCTTATTGCATCTTTCAAAGTAAGCTGCCATGGATCCATAGATGATCAGTCCGTTCAGAAGCTTGTATTTCTGACAATAGCCCAAGTAAAACATGCAGCACAGATTCTTAAAATAGCTTATTCCCCGAATACTAGGCACAAGACTACAAAAGTCCTTTCAACAACTATTCATAGATTGACACAGCACCAGATGCTACAGATCTGTTTTTTAATTAATCGTGCCTAGTGGGAATAAGAAGGTTCACACAGGTACAACTGATTGAAAAATAACCCCAAAGTTTTCATCTCTCTTCACATTGAAATTGATCTGAAATTCTTAGGAAACCAGATCTTAAAGCAGTCAGCTTTATTATACTGTGGCTCGTAGTGGCAACTGCAGCAACACAGCTTGCAAAAAGAGTCCAAGTATCCAGAAAGTTTCTACTACACAAGTATCTTAAAAACATTAAGTCTTTCCTTAAAAAGTAAATGAAAGGTTAAGTTGCATTCTGAACTTAGCTACGTTCATTGTAGTACAATAACAATTTGATAACTGAGGTCTGTTTTAAACTGCATGCCCCTATGCACCAGAGAATAACCCAGACATTACACAAGAGGTTCTTTAATGTACCCACTTGCCTACAAGCCAGGATTTGCTTTATTTTTGCAGCAGAGCGGAGAGGAATTACAGTGATTGCTGGCAGTGGACATACCTCGTTTTTTTGCTTCTGCCACCATCTCGTCATACTCCTGTCGATGACGTAAAGCCTCCTCCACTGATTTGGCAGGAAGATTTCTGAAAACAAGTTGTTCCTGAATTCAATACACACAAATGACATTCTGGACCATTTCAGAACAGGATTAAATTCGGTTTCTCTCAAAGGTGAGCTTTGGGGCTGCCGTACTGTCAGTGTTCCAGTAACAGCTGCAGAGAACTACTAGATGTTTGCTGCTCCTGTTTTTTAGTTCTCCTAGAGCTTCCCCCAAAGTAAGGTTACTGAATTTGTTGAACACCTGGAATGATGCTCAAGTGAGTGACAAAAGGAAAATGCTGATATACAATGTAGTTATTTATTCCAATGCATTTCTGGCCATGTGTATTTTAATCATATGTTCATATGAAATCTATAATGAAGTATTTTCAACAAAAGGTAAAGGTTTTTATTCATTGTAGTTAACCTCTTAAAATTCTCACAAAAGAAGGTAAGTTTGCCAAAGGAAGAAAGGGTAGATCACCCCTGATGTCAGAGCTGAAGCTAAGGAAGCTTGGTGCAATCTAAAAGTTCACCACATAAAAATGTGTTTGTTTTTTGGCTGCATAATGATCCCCTAATTGCTAAACACACTTCCTCTTGACCAAGGAGACTCACTTCAAAGAAAATTAGAGCACAGGGTTTGGTCTCAGGCTCTTAACTAATGTCTAGTCTACTTTGGTCCAAAATAAATAGAAAACAGTTTTGTTGTTTTAATATTTAAAAAGTTTTCTGTCTCCTCTCTCATATAAGCAGACAAAATAACTTATTAATATTTTCAATGAAAGTGACAGCAGAATGTATTTTCAAAGGTTAGACTGTGGCAACACACTGCATGCTTGGGATGGCACTCCAATTTGAAAGAAGTGTCATTTGTAAAAGCTTATTTATCTTGGCTTGTGAATTCTAATACTGTAAAAGTAAAGAAAAACATCAGCAATCAAGTTGTTGCATATCTTACCCTCTACCATACAGTAAAAGAAATAATGCACTTATGAAAACAAATACTCATAGTAATCTGTAATTCCATTCAGAATATTTCTGTCTTAGGAAGGAATGAGTTTATACAGTCCCAGAGAGAATATCCAAAGAAACACTAATATGCTTTATTTTCCATTTCCTAATTGGAAGAGATTAGAGCAAACATTTAACAGTGCTATCACAAGCTTTTCCATGGTGCAATTTGAAAACATTGCTCTATTTGTTTTCTTTATGTTCTTAGTCAGCAGCTCCTTTCTCTTTTCTTCAAACTGCTGAAGACTGTGGATCTGAAAATACTGACCATTTTTTATTACTATTCTTATTTGTACTTTATGTGGATTTTGTTACATCTTCGACTGCTGTTTCTCTGCCTTCAGCTGCACTTTTAGGTATTACCTACCTAAGATGTTTTAAGTTTCCAAAATAGGGTAAGGGAGGATAAGGGAGAAGGAAGTGCACACTGAAAAAGCAGGGAAGAAACAAATTAAGAAAATTCCTGAAGATTTGAGGATGCCCAGAGCATGGTCACAGACAGCTGTGAGACACAGTAGATTACAGACTGGTGGCTCCATCACAGTGAGAAAAAATTCCTCAAATACACTGTGATTCACTTAAAGGCTCTTCTGAGAAGTTTGTTAGGCTATTATGTGGGACAGCATAATCCAACCATTCTTTCACAAAAGACTTGAGAATTTTAGCTAAAATTCAGTCCTTCAGTTGCACAGCAGACTCATACTTACGCTGGTCGATCCTCCAGAATCAAAGCAGTAGTTGAAAGTGGTTCAAACTCAATGTTTTTACGTCTGGCTGATGGGGGTGGAGGTTTATACATTCTTCCTGTCCGTGCTTCATATTCCTAAACAGCGTTATTGATAAAAATTACATTTCAACTTTCAGCCTCACTCCAAATTAGTAAGCATATTACTAAATGCATAAATAATTTCACATTAAATACTTTAACATTACTTAGTAAGACAGCAAACACTACAAGTTGAAATTGCTGATAGCAACAGTGCAGCTTTCCAGGACTGCCGAGTAAAGATGAATGAGAAAGCAGTTTCTTGTATCAACTTAATCTTTGATCTGTTCTTGTTCAGTGTTTCAACTGAGCATCCCAGGATCAGGTGGTAAAGAAATCTGCATAATCTACCCAGCCTAGCTAGTGCACAAGTGTATTTAAGTAACATGTGAAGCTGACAATTAAAAAGCCCACCACTGATTAATCAAGAACATGTGTCTCTTTCCATTTCTTCCTCCCGATTCCAGCCCCCCTTAAGATCCAGGACACCTCACATTCCCGAGGCCTGGAACAACCCCATCACACCCACATAAACCCAAACCACCTACACTACACTCAGTGACAATATACCACTATTTATCATTACAAGCCTGTTCCATATAATTTCCTTCTGCTGAGGTTAAAACATGCAATCTACTTAGAAAGAAATATTTAACTGCCTCCAATACACACAAGATTCTGAGGAAGAAAGAATTCTAATCCTTTGACCAAAACAGCAACTCAACAAAACAAAAATATGACACAATCCTTAGAAAAAAGCTAAACAGAGCCAGATGAAAACGTCAAATCTCACATGCCCTTCTTTTTCTCCTCTGTAAACAAAAATATACTGCCAAGTTAATGGAATAATATGCATCAACACCATTCAGCACATTGAAACAAGTATCTTGAACGACTGGACACAGGACTGGTAGAGTTCTGTTGTAATTTACACAAGCAAAATCAAAAAATCAATGCTCACCATTTGAATGAACACACATACTCTCAAGCCGAAAATTATTTCATTCCACTTAAAAATAGAAACAACCTCAGTACTCCTGTCACGTTGTATACCTCAGGACACTCAGTACATCTGTAAATTAGGAATGTATCCTGTATAACACCCAGAGATCAGCATCCAGGCTGCAGCACAATAGCAATGCCATCCCAGCTTGGTAGAAGTTCTGATTTACTTCCATATTCTCCTTTGTAACAAGAGTCACCAAATCAAGTTCATTTAGTGGTCAGAGGCGAGGAAGCTCAAACATTAGCAACCTTTTCAACATCTCTACATATCTAACTTGTATGCAAAAAAAAAAGGGGGGGGGAAAGGAAAAAAAATTTTAAAAAGCACTGCAAGATGTCTATCAGAAATGAAGCCACTCTTAAGCCATTTTTTAACACAAGTGATACATGTGAACAAGACTAGTGGTTCCAGCTATTGCCTGTGCTAAGAACTGATACACTATTTCCAAGCCAACAGAGGAAGAAAAAAAACAAAAATTAAAAATTATTCAACAGAGATTTTCACAAAAGGCAGAAACTCATTATCCACCTGTGTTTCTGAAAGTACACATTATGAACAGTTGGATTTTTTTAAAAAGAGATCACATGGGCAGAGAAGGAGAACTATAAGTGTTACTAGAAAGAGTCAACAGAGAGACCAAAATAGCCTCAGGCTCAAACTGTCATGGCTGCACATTCCCCAAACTGAAATATATTCCAAAGTATCAGAACCTTCCAAGGGAAGATGCTTTTTCCTAAAGAAGCCTGTGCTCTAGGAAACTGATTTGAAGATCAGATCCCACAACCATCAGATGTGTAGAGAAATCCTGCAAATAAAGAATCCATTTTTTTCTGGAATACTTTCTATGACTACATGTAAAGAATCCAATATCCTTCACTGTGCAGTTGATGCAGAATCTAAAAAGCTTGAACTGACATAAAACTTCACTTTGAAAGATGCGAGTTAATATTCTCCCACAACAAGGTAAAAATACAACTTAAAGTCAAATGCTTGACATGCAGGGCATGAGGCAGAAGATAGAACAGTTGACAGCTAAGATTCAAGACTATGTAAAACCTGTATATGTAAAACAATTACTTTGGAAGCATCACATGTATGGTTTCACAAGAAGGCTGTTTAAAAAAAAATTATTGCAACATATCAGGCATTTATTTAAAATTCCAGAACACTTCCTAATTCCAAAATAAACAAATTTCAGCTTTAATAAAAAGTTATCTTACTAAGTCTGGAACGGCATCCTGTTATCTACTGCCAATAATTAACTCAGTAAGAAGCTAAAATCATGTTTTTCCTGAAAAGCACTGTAACAATATACTTAAGAGTGCTTCAATATGTGGAGGGACTTGCATTTCTGGTATTTATTCCTGCAAAGACACAGATAAGCCTATTAAACTACAGACAGGTAACTGGGGCTGGGAAAACATCTTTTGCTTATAAACTGCATTTGTTTAACAAGATAAAGATATCTCAAATAGTTTCTTATTAAAACAACAAAAAACCCCACCCAAAAACCAGAAACCCAAAAAACCCCACCCCCTACCACCACAACAAAGAACACCAAAAAATTCTCTGGTATTCTAAATAATAATTTAAAAAAGTAAATAAACCCACAGAGGTCTTTATTGCTTGCACCTTTTTGTTATCTACATGGAAAACATGCAAGTCTGAAATTTCATTCATTCTTCTGCTGTAGTACCATAAAGGACAGTCGGACCATTGAGAGTCATTTTCAATACCTCTAAACAGGACTGGATTGCTCTGTGTAACATAAAAGTAACTGCTCGTAGCTTCCTCTTCCAATACTTAAGCCAATGACCTTAGAGAAAGGAAAACCACTGCACTGCAGCATTCCAAAAGCATTAGTAGACCTGAAGCAGGGTATGCTTGTGGGGATAAAGTATTTAGCTAAGTGTGAAACACAGGGATTCAGTGTGAAAAGACAAACTTGCATCTACAGAGCTCAAACGATACAGCTGTAAAGGAATAAATACCAACCATAAAATTCAACATGAATCTGGAACTAAGTTTGATCTATTTATGATCCAACAACAAAAGCTGAACTCGTGGGAATGAGTGATAAAAGCCTTTGGTTACAAAGACTATGAAAGTTCTCACAGTACCTATTATACAGACCAAACACCACACATCCAATTATTTTGTAGGTATGCTGGAGGAGAAAGGCATCTGATGTGTAGAGAATTTCTGCAACTAAAGAATGCAACACTGAATAAGCTTCCCCTGTCTTAAGGACTGCCTCTATTTAAAGTAGATGTTAAGGCATACTAATACTCCAATTAAACATCCTGTGTATGACAGTTTCTTCTAATATGCTTTCTCCTCTCTAATGCTAAGTCTGATCCTAAAATAGTTTTTATTCAATCAGCTGTGGCTTCTGCTGATGAAACAGAGTGGGGATTGCCATATATTGTGCAAAAGGTTTTAAACCTCTCTCCCTCCTACACACATGTGACTGGAGCAGATGGGTCTATGAAACATCTATATGATTATTTTCATTATGTTGTACAGCTAACTAGATATATCATCAGAAAGATTACAGGCCTTCATTTGAATCAGGGCTGATCATCCAAGAATAGAAGCATTAATAGAATCACCTAGGAGTGCATCCATGTAAGAAGAATTTCTGCTAATGAAAAATCCTACATCAGCATGCATGTTGCCTCCAGGTTAAATGTTAAAATTGCTGAGCTAGCACTGGCTATAAAGTGATTATAAACAAAGGAGTGTTTATAGCAAGAGTAGATGTCACTTAAAAATCCTGTGAGTCATAAACTAGACATTTTCCCAGAAATAGGAATTCCAGATGCTGTCAGGACAGGCAGAACAATACATTCTCACCTAATTTGCAGGTGAAATAGAAAGAACAGATGTATTGATGGAGAAGAAAATACTAATCTTCACACAGTACAAAAGGACAATCAAACAGACACTTAGGAGTTTCTAGGTCAATCTTCCAAAGTTAATGCCATTCACTTTCAATTCTTTGTTTGCTGTATTTTTTCCTCAGTTGGATATTTAATAAGGTGCATCAAGTTTCATCTGTTGTTTACAAGAAGTCACCGGCCCTGGGCCCAATAAAGACACGCTGAGAGCGGCCAGGCCATGTAATGTGAACCACAGGCACCAGAACCAACCAGCAGTTATGGGCCTGCTCTGTTCCACACTTCCACAGAACTGAGAAGCCAATCTGTACTGTTCATGTTTAACACAGAGTGCAGAATTACACAAAAAGTGTACAAAGTAATGGGCATGCACAATTTTAGAAGGATCCCAGTCACACAAATAGATAATGTAAATTGTAACAAAAGTTTCAATAGCTACGCTTTTCTAATTTTCCAATTCCACATTGGAAATAGTGATTAAAAGCACGTGGAGTTCTGAAGTGCTAATAGCTTGTGTGGCTCAGACAGAAAGATTCTAATATATAAATTTTCAAATTTAATAAGTTGTTAAAAAATATTACAAATTTAGCCTTTAAAATACTTTTGCCATTAAGCAATGAGGCACAGCAAACATAGAAAGTAAATTACTGTCAAGCTGTATGATTACCTATTTCTTGCTATCCAAGAACATGCAATATAAACAATACACAATAATTCTCTATCACTTGAAGTTGTTAGTGAGATTCACACGTGAAACTTGTTTATTTTGCTAATGGTTTTTAATGAGTTGATGGTTAGTGCCATAAAATATTCATGCCACTGTGAAAATGTGATGTTTGTACTATTTTAATGAGTGCTACACAGTCCCATGCATGGCATCAAGTACAACTACAAAAAGTATATATTAAATTTCATACCCCTGTGTTTAATAGACTGAGAGCAGATATTGACGCAAGACTGCCAGAACTGTCATCCTAATAAGAAAAACAGAAGCAGAGCCTTAGTGAATTAATAAAGGAAAAGACCATTACAAAACAGCAATATACAATCCAAAATTTAAATTCACATGTAGACTATTTATCTTGTATTTTTGAAAAAACATGGATGTGTCTGTTCCTCTTCCTTTTCCAGCCCTCAAAACAGACATATACAAAGACTTCCCACTTGTGCAAGGTCTGTACAGACATTGACTGGATTGTTCTTCTGCTTTAATTGATGTTTTATATTTTCAGTAATCAGCCCCTTTGCCCAAAGGGAGATTTTTTCCATGGTGCTTCCCAGATGCATGACAAAGGCAGTCCCTGATACACCCTGTGCCTCCCTAGCACACCCCACTCACAGACATTAGACTGACTTAACCACAGCCTTGGAAGGTACATGCTGTTAGAAAGGAGAAACAAAACATTGTCCTCTGCCATGTTATTATTGATATTTCTAAACTGAAAGCTCAAAAGAGGGCTATAACTCAGCCTTGCTGGTGATAACAAGGATGTATTTGTAAAGCTTTGAGCAACAGTCACTTCCATTAAAAATAAGATTCTAAGCACCACTCAAGCAGCAAGGCAATCAGGTATAAAAGCAAGCCCAACTACAGGAGATCCTGTACAACTACAGCTCTGCACATTTCCAACCAAAAGTCAAAGTTGGCTTTATAATGGAAAGATAAGCCAAGCTAAAATATGGGGTGCAGGGGAGGTGACAAAGCCCACTGCTTTTAAGCCTGTGCCTGGAAAAAGGAAAAAAATGTTTTTATCATTAATTCAACAGAACATATTTGCAGTATTCAGAATAATAGAAACCATTTTAAAGGCTTTCTTCTTCCTTGCTATACTATTTTTCCTTTTCCATACTGAAGTACCATGCTAGCCTTGGAAGGATAAGATTTATATTAAAACAAACCAACAAAAAAAAACCCCAATCTCACACTTTAAATAAATGTCCATGAAAGACGGCAGATTTACCACCTGAACCTATCCTTCTGGAATTCGATACAGCCTGCCTAGATGATGACTTTGCTTCCTCAGCACCTCAAGCTCAGCAGCACGTCTGCTTAACCTGCAAATGCTCAGTTCTTTGAGAGAAGAAAAAATCCTACAGATCATGTTTGGCTAAAGAAATTCAAAGGCCCAAGAGAGGGAGAGGGATCCCACAAAGAGAGAATCCAGAAGACCAAAAAAAAAAAAAAAGTAATGTCCCACCACATCAAAGTAAAGTAAGTTCTATAATTTTTATTATCTCAATTTACATTATTTGTTTCCTCCAAATCCAGCAACTTTCAGGAACAGAAACGAAAACACATACCTACGTATGCCCATGCTTTCTTTTTCAAACCTTAGTAAGAGAACAGTTGCTTCAATACTCATTGTAGTTGTTCCTAAAGACTTTGTTTTTAAAAAAACAGCAGTCAAAAGAATTCACATCAGCAGAGTCCATACTTCCATGTTATTTTCAAAACACTGATCCCTTCTCCCCTTGTAAGGTACTCCCCTGAAGATGCATTTGTACCACCAACATAGCACTGACATTGTTAGAAGTTCTCCTTAACAAGTTTCCCTTGTCAAAGCAACTTGGGACGTCCTGGCAGTAGGAGCTGAACTGCATTTTATGGCCTTTATTCAAAACAAAAGAAAGCATCTGTCACTCTGAGGTCCTACCAGTTTCACTACCATTTTACTGACAAGATACTCACTGAAGAAATCTAAAACATTGGGGAATGTCTATGCTTTACCTCTAGAACAGATATTTTACTGACTACACATGTGATAATTGAATGATGCAGGATATTTCTTGAAAATCTGACCAGCTACAGCATCTACAAAGAAACCATCCCAGCCTTCTCACTGCTTCTTGTAGGGCAAATTGTTATAATACTGCTATACGTGTTACAGGTTCCTTGCAAGACCCAATATCCCCATTTATTATCAGTCCTTGTTTCTAGGCAGTTTGTTACCAATGTATTTCTGCTCTGTATCTGGCAAACAGGCAGAAGTATTGCCTTTCCTTTTTCTCCAGTAGTAGTGCAAGGTGAGCCAATGGGGCCTCTAAATAACAATATGCTTAAGAACCGCTCCTGTAAAAAAGCATTCAACAACTTATTCTAAGATAGTCAGTCCTTGGGTTTGCTTACAAACACACACACACACATTTTATAGGCATTAAGAGCTTTGTGCACTTTTAAACTCTAAAAACCAAGACTGGAGGGAAGAGGGAAGAGTTAATATTGCAAGCCAAAGTGTTTGAGTCATACGAAAACTGATTCAAACCACATCTGTTCCTCTGAAGAGAAGCCTCTGAAAACCCTTGTCCCTGGGAGACCATGGGAATTCTGCCGAATTAATGACTGCAATTTCTCCGTTAGATCTCAGACTGCAGATAACAACACTGGAAAAATATTCAAGTGAAGACACTTGTTTTAGCCCTCAGGTACTTCATCTTTGTAAATATTTCAGAGCCATCCCAACATATTTTCAGAGGTTAGATGTAAAACAGTGACCCAGTCAAAGCTAGTACTTAATGGACTGTCAAAGATTAAAACCTTCAATTTTGTACACAAGGTGACAGCTATTGGAAAAGATGGCTTCACTTCTGAACAAGCAGTCATTGCTAAAATCACTGCAAACTTTTAATGGTGTGGCAGATTTAAGCAGAAAAGAAGCTTTTTTTTTCCACTTCATTTAAGGCTGCCACTGAGAAAAGCATTATTAAAACTGCTGATAAAGCAAGTTTGGTCTATGTTTTGCTTGATTTTTATATTGCAAAGTGTAATTGCATATTTTGAATTTACTTTAATTCAGGCATATTATGAAAAACCCACCATACTGCTTTAAACACATTAATAAAACGCATGCAAGCCTGCCTTAATAAAATAAGGTAAACTTAATGATTTGATATTCAGAAAAATTTTTATCATAGATTAAAAGTTCTTTAACTGTAAGCACAAAAACTGAAATTGTGCTTGCATTTTTAAACAGAATCTGGACTTCGGGTCAATATATTCCAAAATGTTATATATCAGCCCACAAGTCTGTTTCTGCTTTAAATGCTTCTGCATTAAAGTATTTCAACAGTCTAATTTAAAGCAGATTTCCGTACAGACTGAAAAGAATTTACCAAACTGATCATTAATGACAACACGCTTCTTATAATAGCTAGTTTTATTAGCTGCAGTTCATCAAAAAAGGCACACTTCCTAAAACCATCAGATGCATTTGACATTTGCAGTCCTGGGGAGTTGTTTTCCCTTTTCAAAAAAAAAAAAACAGTGAAGGAAAAAAGCCCAGAGGAAGGAGATGTCCAGCAAAAGAGTTGGCCTCAATCACATCCTGCTTGGGCAGCTCTAAATCCAAGGAGAGCTGAGCGTGCCAGCAGCTGCGAGTGGGGATCTGCAGCTGCCAACAACTTCCAACCTCTGACCCAGTTTGAGGGAGCGCAGGGCGCCCGGGGCGGCGCAGCTGCACGCACGGTGCAAACCCCGCAGGCTGCCGTGCCACGGAACACAGCAGCTTCACACGGCCTGAGAGGCTTGCAAAGAAATTATTCACAATCATGTTCATTAGGCAGTCTCTGAAGGCACAGCTGGCTGGCATCATCATCTGAAAAATGTCTGAAACAGTATCCCCAATGAAGGTCCCAGATTTTCGTGGAGGTTATTCAAGATAATACACGCGCTACCTGACTTCTCTGGAGGTGAAGTTGTCATATAGCAGTGTCTAGTTGATACAGTGACTGGGAGCCACAAGCATGCATTTAAATGTGATCAGTAATTTACTACATCATCCTTACCATTAACAAAAAGAAAAAAAGAGGTTTCCTTCAGCCAGGATGGCAAAGGGACACATAAGCCCCACCAGTCTTTTGGCTATATATCTACAATGATGCAATTTTTCTCAGTTTTACTAATAGGAAAGTATTTCATGCTTCATGATATGGCCATAAAACTTTGATATAAGTATTATCCTTATCCAAAAGACTTCCTCCTCCTATTAATTGCAAAGTTTTTCCTGTTGTGAGTTAATTTTTCTTGCAACAGGAGTTCTTAAGATCTCATCTTTTACATGCAGGATGCTGACTCATTACTGAGTTTCCTTAATCAAGAGTTTATTTGCACCCTCCCAAAGCTGGCCACTGACATCAGTAAAGTGAAAGGACCATGTCCAACCATGAAAAATCATGTTCAGGAATGGCAAGATTTATGGCTAATAATAAACTGCCATAAACTCCCTCACAGGCAGCTTTCCTACCTTCTTGTAGTCTTACACATAAGGTTCATTTTAAAAAGCTGGCTAACAAGAAGTAACCACGGTTCTGGCCACAAAGAGCTAAAAAATTGGGGGGAAATGTGAGGTTTCTGTTTCAATCATATCTGATCCTTCCACTCTGATTTAGAAAGTCAAAGGGCACGTTTGGAGAGATATTCCATGTAGGTTATGAAGTCACCTGACAGATTCACAGAATTCCATGTAAACAAAACACATTAAGCTTTAATCATACTTTTGTCAACTTCTTGAAGGCCCTATATTCTTTTCACTCACATCCCCAGCATAGTGAGAAATTAGTCTAGAGACTACAGTCAGCCATTTGAAGTGAAGATTCTATTCCCCATTGATCTTCAATAACCAGCTGTGCCTACATTCATTCTAACCCATCACCAGCTTAGTAAATTCCAACATTTTTTGAGAAAAGAAACCATCAGCTTTTCTTCAAAGGCATATGCACAAGGAGCTACATAGTAAGTTTTAAACACACGTGCAAGACGTTTGGCATATGCTAATTATGGAGACACTAGGGTCATTTCACAATTTAAAATCAAATTTCCTTAGGTATGTAGTTCTAACTGTGTGTAGAGCAGACTGTCAAGCTGGTTCCCCCACTGGTAACTGTATCTTTTAGCTCATGATGCTTTATCTAAAGACCATGAATGCTTTAGCCAAATAGAAAGCTAAAACCATTAGCAATTACTGGTACTTCACTCAAGATCATGTAAATCCAACAGTGACTCTAATCTGGAAAACATTATAGCACAAACCACATGACTAGGAGTAACTCAGTCATGGCTAAAGATAATAAATTGTTGTGATACATTTGCTTTTCTGACACTTTGGAGGAGTTAAAAAACAGAAACACTACTTTGAAAACAAACACCATCACTGAGGGAAAACAGAATAAGAAAGTAAGACTGTTTCTTCAGATCATCATCTTCAACAGGTAGCCCAGGAAAGATGTGGATGCCCCATCCCTGAAAGTGTTCAAAGTCAGGTTGGACAGGGCTTAGAGCAACCTGGTCTATTGGAAGGTGTCTGCCCATAGCAGGGAGAGCAGGACTCCCTTCCAACCCAAACAATTCTATTATAACATGATCTCCAGATCAAATATCTTCATTACTAGAAAACAGTAAGCAGATGACAGGTAACACTGTGCAGATTCTCCATTTCTCAGGATGGAAGAGACATCTGGATTTTACCACAGTATTTTCACAGCACAAGGCCAACAGCATGCACCTGCAAGCAAAGCAAGAATGCTTGCCCTCTCCCACCCAAAGAGGAAAACCACTTAAATTTGAAAAAGCATTCATTTTACTTCACACTCAAATCACAGAATAATCTGAGTTGGAAGGGATCTTGAAAGGTCACATAGTTGCAACCCATTGTCACAAGTCACATTGCATTAAAGTCCTTCAAAAAGATCCTCTAGTTTTTGACCTTGGTTGCTCCCAAAAGGCCCTCTGCCACAAAGCCCCGTCTAGGAGATACTGAACACTGCCTCATTCACAGCCATTTACACCTGCCAAACACATCAGCTTATTTGGAATTTAACAAAGCAGACAGAGAAAGCAGACCTCAAGAGATTCAAGTTACTGTTTTAACCAACACAGGGGACATTTATATTTCTTATGTCAACAAATCTTTCAGGTTTGCATGCTAACATTATGGTAATGATACATTACCAACTGCTCCCCTTTGAACACTGACATCTTAGTATTATTTTATCAGAAGTATTATTTTATCAAAGACAGATTCCACAGGAACAATTATATGGAAGTGCAACCTTGTGGTAGAGGAAGGAAATCAGAGGTGTCTTTGTGAAGAATTCCAGTAGCTCAAAATCAAGTTTAATTTACAGTATTATTTTGCAACAAAGTATCTTGAGTGAGATTAAAACTTTAAATTAAAGATGATTACATGTTTCAGAATTCTAAGCAATTTGTCAGAGGTCACCTACATAGGAAGTCTTCCAGACAAGGATGGCAATGGAAAAATGAGTCATATTGCAGCATACCATGTTAAATATGACAAAATTTCATGGGAAATTAATGCAAGTTCTAATGTCTTGACAAAAGCAGCTTAAGTGCTTTCTGAACCTATACCATCTTTTTGGAAATACTTTTTATAAGTACTGAGATGTACTGAAGAATGCACAAAATAATCATAAAACTCGAATTCCTTAGTAACTACTATTACTTAAACAAAGCCCCAAAATAATGTTCTCAGAGCAGCCTGTGGTCATATAACACCAATGTGGATATAACAGCAGAGAAATGCAGTACCTGTATCTTATTTTTACAATTTTCCTACCTTGAGTTATGTGATGTTTACTCACCTGCTGAATAATTTTGGAATCTTTTGGAAGGTTTTCCCTGGGTGGGACTTTTCCAAACAACTTCCAACCAGGAGCACTTTGGACAGCAGGTTTGAGTTCCTTTGTCCTTTTAGTGAAGAAGTTTCTGAAAAGAGAGAAAGGATTTGTTTTGTTTGTTATAAGCATATAAACAAAGTATACTGTTCCTATTTACATTTCTTCAACTCCTCCACCAGTTCACTTGGGTGAACTGTAGAGATTTACTGCTCAGCAAATGCAAAGTGCATTCTGCTTTCAAATAATTAATTTGAAGTGGAGCATCTTTCATTACAGGTGCTTTGATGCTAATATTTGTATTTAACACTCAATTTTACATCTAAACCACTTTATCAGACCTCTTTTTAGTAATAGCAGGCACTTCCTTATATATAAACACACACCACAGATTCTCAAACTTTTATTTGGGGTTTGTTTTAAGTGTTTCTTCCTGATTTATTTGGACACCGAAATGACTACAGCTGAAAAACACCCTGTAACTTAATGAGATTTTTTTTTTAATCGTGAATTATTACGTCTAATCTTCACGGCTTCAACTTTCATAGCATGGACTAGAAAACCAGGAAACAATCCCACAGCTTCAGTTTGGCAGACAAGCTTTATCAGTGCCTGAAGCAATTACCCCCAAAGAGGCAGATGACTGCATTGCTCCTACTTCTTAGAAAGCCAACCATCACAAGACCCTGTTAGTGACCACTTGTCAGATACTCAGCTATACTATTTGACTCCAATCACAAGTTCCCACAGAGCATGTTATGTACAAGTGCTTTAAAAATGAAAGAACTGTATTTATTCTGA
Organism: Zonotrichia albicollis; assembly: GCF_047830755.1. Classification (NCBI taxonomy): domain Eukaryota; kingdom Metazoa; phylum Chordata; class Aves; order Passeriformes; family Passerellidae; genus Zonotrichia; species Zonotrichia albicollis. Next base: position 34,561,074 of record NC_133825.1, on the reverse strand, counting down.
ATACTGGAAAGTTACTTTCCAGAAACTCTTACCACAAAGGAATTAAAAGCTCAGGAGCCTGTAAGGTTATTTCTCAGGAAGCTTACCAGCTGACCTCAGAGAACACAACAGGGGAGTACTTTTAGTGGGAGATGTTTTTGTAGTGTTAACTAGCTAACTTCACACTCTTCTTCTGGAAAGAGATCCTCAGATTTACCCTTCACTTAATGTATTTGCTGTATTTTAAAATACAATTCCTTTTCAAATTGGAAGTAGTCATGTTTGTGCACAGCAAACAGTCTCCTAGCTTTGCTCCCAGATAAAAGGAGCATGCTTCAACAACCACAATCTGTCTGAAAAGTGTTCAGGGCTCCTAAATTCCAGTGCTGTCAGGGTTTCTGGCCAGACAGCATAGCTTTACAATTAGGAACTGTAGCGTTTGTAAGACATTGTATGATCTTCATATACAAGCTAATTTTTTTGTTCCCAGATTATTTTTTTTTTGTTATTTGGGAAACAAGGAAATGCCTGTCAAAAATCCCTTCAGTGCAAGTCTGTGTGAATGAACTCTACAGCCTGTGAGCTTGTGTGTAGTTGAGGACCTAGCCACCAGCAAACTGGAGAGATGGAGAAGTAGGTGCTGATAGAGCATGGAAGCCTCCCAAAAACTGTTAAGCTCAAGACTGGTGGGCCCATGGAATCCAGAAAAAAAAAATCAAGAAACCCAGAACACCAAGACTCTCTTCATTCCATTTGGGGCCACTGCCACTCACTACATCATCAACAGCTCGTCAAAAAAAAAAAAAAAATAAAAGACTGCAATCAAGAAAACAGCAATTGCTACAGGCAGGCAGGGAGTACAGGATTACACACACACCTGATTGACAAGAACACCATGAGACATTTTTGTGGAATGCCCACAAAAGAGAATAGAATCTTTTGGTGCCCCAGTACACTGTGCCACTTCTGTGGAGGTCTTCCAGATGTTGTTCCAACCCAATTATTGGGAAAGCATGCTTGGGAATAACTGATTGCATGGTTTGAATAGTTGTTTGCCATTATTGAAATTGAGCCATTGCTACTAATAATAGAATACAAATTGTTCTAGGAAGCATTGGTTGTGATCCACACATCCCACAGATGTCCCCATCAGAGAAATTTGTAATATCTTCATCCATCCCTGTGGAAGCCAAGTTAGCTCAGAAGCTCCAAGACAGTGGTTTCTGATACACAGCCTGGAAAGGAAGAACAGTGAAAAAGACCATGGTTCCCTATGCCTTTGAAAAAAACCACCCTCAGTCAATCCCAGAACTGAACACTATTAGTGAAATAAACAGATCCACTCTGTAAGACAAAAGTGTGCTTACATAAATAACAAAGGCTCATTTCATAAGGACACTTTTCACAGTGCTTTACATTGTCTTCAGGAGGGAAGGAGGAGCAGTCAAAGAATAAACAACAAAATAAGACAAAAGTTTTCTAAAGACTTTGCACTACCCCACAGCCTTGCCCTTAAATCTGCAACAGCTGTATTTGAACTTCATTAGAGAAGACTTTTTCCCCCAAAAGCAGGTATGCAGGAAGGTACATTCTGGAGCACCTTTCTTGATTTCACAGGTGGCAATAACCACCCAGTCTCTGTACACACTATGGAATACCACCAGGGTTACTGGGCAGTTGAACTCCACTGCCTCTAGCATATGTAGAAGCTGAAAGATGCATTTAATATTGATGGCAATCTGTCATTGTATCAAAGCTGGTTCATTATTAAACAGGTAACTGGTAGATTTTTAAAAGGAAAAAAATGAGATTTAGGCATGCTCATGGCTTTTACACGATTTAATTTTTCAGTTTTTTTAAACAAATAAAACATCAAAACAAACCTTTAATGTAGTCTGGAAGGAATGAAGTTTAACATTTATTGAGCACATATTGAATGAAGTCTGTTTCTTGTGAAGGCTAAGAGCTCGTAAAACTTTGTATTCTGTCAGAATGAACTTCACATAGGAATTCTAATCAGAAAGACATTAATGACAGATTACAAATAAGCTGTGCTGAAGATGGAAGGACACTTCTTAATACATTGTTTTGGCAAAGAACAGTATCACATCTGAGGTGTTCCTGACAGCAGCAAAGCCTTACAAAAGCCTTGTTAAGGAACAGCATCTGTGAATGCTCACAAGTTGCATTCACTGAACTGCAGGAAGTGTACTAGATTTGATGTATTTGTTGCTGCTTAGAATATTCATGAGTCTCACTGATCCTGGGAAGAGTCAACTATTGAAATGGCTGAAAAGTCAATAGCATTTTGGTACAGAATCTCAAAATCCATTTGAAAACCTCAAAATTCCTTAAAAGAGAGTCTACACTTTAGAACGGAACAATTCTTTCTGTTGCAAGGATCCATGGGATAGAAATATTAAATTAGTTAATTGATTTAAGCTCTGGTTTACAAAAGCCCAGGGGAAAGCTGCAAGAGTTTTTTTTTCCCTGCTTCTTTTATATAACACATATTAACACCCTCAAATGACACTCCAAAATGTCTCAGTAGGTGCCTTGAAGAGCTCAAAAGCTAAATGAAGTGCCACAGGAGAGCATAAACCATGTTATAATCATCACTACTGTTATACATGAGGAAAGTATGCTTCCTTACAGTTCATTTTAATATAAAAATTAATTTAACTTGAAATGTTGCATTACATTAGACAAAAAAAAAACCCAAACAACACAAATCACACACACCCAAAAAAAAACCCACAAACAAAAACTAGAAAAAAACCAACCAACCAACCAACAAAAACCCCAAAAACCAAAACAAAACCACTAAACTATGGGCACCTTTGGCAAACATACAGTGTGGCAACAAAAAAAACATCTTTCCAAATAAAATACACATCATTTAGGATTATTTTACCAATAAATCAATATTGTGTTTATATCTCAAAGCTGAAAGGTAAACTACTATTCTCTGATTTCTAATCCTTACAAGATAACTTTGAGCTTGCTCAAAATGTTTACCCATTAATTTACAAAAAGCAACTCCAAGTTATATTAGCATAGTAAAAGTTACTTTTTTTAGATAAAAAAGCTAACTGTCAAAATATTTTCTGACTTTTACTTTACACACAACAATCTCGTTTACTGTCATTTTCCATCATCAATCATTTCTTCTCATTGCATCCATCTTTCAAGAGCTTTGATAAGAGGGAATTGTTCTGCTGAGAAAACAAGATTTGAAAGCCACAAGGACTGACAGAGGAAGTGAGGGCTGATTAGATTTTCCTTTTGATTAAGCACCTAGTACCTGTTAGTAAACACTGCATAAGACAACTGCATCATTTTAAATCCAGGGAAGCAACACACAAACAGGAAGGAATCAGCATCCCATCAAGAACATCCTCACTCTATCACACATAGCTTTTCCTCACAGAATCACAAAGAAGGAAAATCCAGCATAGAAGTAATAATACAAAAGAGCACCAAGTTGGAGCAAAAAAACCCCAGTACATTTTCTCTGTGTTTTTAATATAGTTACAAAAACACAGTTAAAAGCCCTGAAGTTAAATTTCTCTGAAATAACATTAAAAATCTACTGATTCCAACAAAACCTCAGAGCATGTCAAAGGAATGAAGTAACAAAAGTCATTAAAAACTGTGTTTGTATTACAAAACAACTGATTTTGCATCTGCACAAAGAGCAGAGTTCTGCTTGTACATGCCATCTGCTCTTGCTCCACCCCATGCTAATTTCTTAATAAGCTTCATGGGCATACAAAATAGGTGTATGTTTAAAACTTGCTGAAATTTGAATTAGCTGAAAGATGAGCTGATAAGGAAATTGCTTATTTACCCAACAATCTTTACCCAGAGAATTGTATCAGTAAGGAGTTAGAAGAGACATGTTCCAGGAATTGCTATAGAAACATTTTAAAAAGCCCTAAAATTAGACGTTTTTACTTAAAACCATACTTTTAGAACAAATTCTGGAAACCTCTACATGCCTGCAATTCCATCTTCTGTATGGAATATTCCATAGCCAAATACATAACAAGAACTATTAATTCATATTGGCATCTCTTTACCAAGCATAACACACAAAAGCTGTTTAAGAACACAGCAGAATTCTTCTCCATACTCGAGTCTTGGCCATTCTGTTATGCTCTCATATGAAATAATTTGGAAATAACAGCAGACAAAAAAACCCCATTGCTTTATTAGGCAGAATTAGCCCCTCTGCTTTAAACAAGACTTTTCAATAATTTACATGCAGAAACAAAGGTAACTCAACTCTAAGCATAAATAATGAATCATTGAAAGGAAATAAAACCTTTTTGGTTAGCCACTTACAAAGCCTGCAGAGCAACAGGCATTCTACATTTTTAATTTCAATAGCTTCAAGTGTCAGCCCATTTTGATCCAACACATTTTTGATTGCTCTCAGCACAAGTTTCCAAGTTGTGCTCTATACTGGAAGAGATGTGACCCAACCAATTTTACAGTTTGCAATTTCCATCATTTTGCTACAAGCAGCAGCTAGATTATAGATTCTCTTTTAATTGTATTACCCCAACCACAGATTTGTTACAGGTTTCCAGTTGTAGTACCTTCTAGATGTAAAGATCTCCTCCTACCCTCTGCACCAAGACAACCCAAAGAATATTCCAAACTACCCTCTCCAAAGAAGCTTCAGTGTTTGCAATACTATAAACCTGCAGTCTTAGATGCTACACAAGCAAGCTTTTGGCCTCTCTCCCCTCCTCACCCCTCCAACAAAAACAAATAAAATAAGGAAATGAAAAATCCTACCCAGAAAAACAACCATCCTCAGCAAGACCAAGCTTGTAATATTTTTTTTTTAATTAAATATGTCTCCATTTGTATTAGTGATCAACTAAAGCCTTGGCTACAATTAGGTCCACCTGAAATTTAATGAGCTGTCAAGGAGAGTTCTCAAGCCAAGGATTGAGAAGCTGGAAGGAGGTGGCCTCTGGTGTCTTGGAGAGGACAAAGATTTACAGAACTATCATGGAACTGCACTGATGAGACTTAATTAGATCAACTCTCTTATCAAGCTCCTAGTGAATACCAGTCCCAAAGTGGCTTTACAAACTCTGCTGGCAGACCAGTTTTACTACAGGTACACAAACACTTGGGAAGTTTTAAAAGTTGAAAGTGTTTAGCAGTACTGCAGAACATCTTGTACAGAACACTCACTGATAAACTCTATTTTACCAGACTACATGCTGCCCCCAACAAAGAGCTGTTGCCCAGGTAAGCTTTACAAGCAGTTCAGGCATTCAAAAACACACATAAACAAGCAGACATGTAAGCAAGGTAACTGATGGGGTTAAATTTCAGAATGGTTTAATACAAATAAAGGAAGAGAATCAGCCTTTACTTTTCAGAGTGAAGTAGCAAAGCAGAGCTTTATGTTAGACTGTTCTATCATTTTCATATTTGATCAGCCAGTTATAAAGCTATTTTGACACTACACCAAACACTATGGTCAATCTTCTCTAATAATGATCAAAGGACACTTATCCACAGCATTTAAAACAAAGTCTTAGATCACAGCTGTGAGAAGTGGAGAATTTTTACCAGCTGACTACAGATATTCTGTGTATCTGTATTTTCTGGTATTTTTTGTATGGCCAGGAATATCTAATCCATCAGAGTCACAGCTACTTAATGAGCAACATACTCCAAGCAAAACAGTGCTAGAGGAACAAGAGCCCTTCCTCCCACAAACCCACATAATGGGAAGCCCATTTCCCCTCCTTGCACAGTAATGTCCTACAATCCCTTCTGCTGCATCAGCTCCCACACCCTCCACACCTTGCAAGTCAATCCAGCTCACTAATCCCACAGAAAACCATCAACACTTTTTCACTCTCCAGCTTAATGAGCAACAGGCAGCTCACAGAGGATCATATAAATACCAGAAGCAGGGATGAAACATTTCCTTTGTTTCCTGACAATAACAAATTCTTCAGGCAGCTTACCAAGATATCTCACAAAGTACAACTCAGTTAAACAAAGCACCTGAAATTGTTCTAGATGTGACTCACTTTCAGTTGAGGCAAAACTCACCAGCTTTATAAGGGCAATCCCTATACCTATAGTTCAAATGCTTCCATACAATGTATGCTTTCAAAACAAAGGTGATAAAGATTTCCAGCCTTTGACATGGCCTACAAGTCTGTGAACTGGAAGTTCAAACACAGGGCAGAGTTTTATTTTGCAGACTGTCCCAGGGGTGATTGTAACTGTGACCAGCCTGGTTAAGCCTCAGTTAATATTTTTCCTTTCTGGTGCCTGACAGAGTGCCTGTCAACTACTCGATTGCACAATGTAGCACTACAAGCGCTGGAGCACTTTTGCAGTCACTCAGTGCACTGGGTTTCAGCTGCAACTAGCAATTCACAATATATTTTGTCATTGCTTCAGTGATCAATTGCAGAAATACTACAAAACACAAGAATTAATTTTTGATCTCTTAGCTGATATAAGAAGGCAGGGGACTGATTTAATTCAGTTTTGCCTGACATCTTTTCTAAGAACGAGGAAGAAATTTTCCAGTCTACCACTCCACTACTTACAGAATTTGAGGAACAGCAAGCAATTTGCAAAACACAGTTTACAACAAGACAAAGCAAGAATAATAGAATCATTTAGGTTAGAAAAGATCTCTAAGATAATTGAGTCAAATAATTAGCCCAGCACCCTTAGGATCACCACCAAACCATGTCCCTAAGTGTCACACCTACATGACTTTCAAACACTTCCAGGGATGGTGACTCAACCACTTCCTTGGGCAGCCTGTTCCAATGCTTGACTAGCCTTTCAGTGATGGTGCTTTTCCTAATATCCAACCTAAACCTCCCTTGCCACAATATGAGGCTTGATAAGTGGAAAAAGAAACTGACACCCACGTCACTACAACCTCCTCTCAAGTATTTGTAGAATGACAAGGTCTCCCTTCAGTTTTCTCTTGTCCAAACCAACCCAGTTTGGCAGTTTGGCATCTAAGGCAGACAGATGCCAGCCACACAAATACCTTTGAAGCAAGTGGATTGTTTGAGTTTTAAAGCATTCTGGCATCCAGCACCCAAACTGCTTCATTACTGCCCAGCAGCAGACAGACAAGATCCCACATTAATGAATGCATTAGGCAACTGAAGCAACACAGACAGGACAGAGCTTTGCAAGGTCTGAGGCCTGACCACAGCCAAGCTTAGATTGCCTATTCTACAGCTGGCCTTCAGGAAGCTTAGACCAACAAATATCACAGGCAAGGAGAGCCAACAAGGAAGCTTTATTATGCTACAGGATCAAAAGACACATTTTCACTTAGCCAAGAGCACATTACAATGTGCACCCAACATAACAATGGAAACTGAACATAGCTTCTTCTTAATAAAGGAGTACCTTGGAGAAAGGAGAAAAATTGTAGGAAAGCACTCCTCTAGGCTACAGCTTTTCAGTCAGGAAGAAAAGTCAGGAAAGGAATTCAGAAGAACACCAGTCTGAGTGTTTGGCTCTCAGAAGTTCTGAAAGAATAAACTAATCTATGACCATGAAAACTAGTTTTCTACTAATTGAAGTCATAAGTTCACCCACACAACAGCCACACTCTTCTTCAGACTGTTACTCCAATATCGAGCCAGAAGCAAAATGCTCTGCAGGTGGCATGCACAGCTGACTGGTTTCTGAAAATACAGAGGCAAATTATCAGTCTCTTTTGCAGGCTATCCTTGTGTTCAGACTTCATGCAAAAATCTGTAGGATTTTTATGCTGGAGCTCTCTCAGACTCTGAGAGTTTGACTGACCTCAGAAACAGGCTGCAGTACTAGAGAGATGAAGCAGAAATCATGCTTCACTTCCTTAGAAAGCAATAATAAAAAGATGCACACAGAGATTGCAAAGTTTAAAGCAGTGCCAACCACCTCGTCCAACAAACCTAGTTCCTTCCCAGCTGAACAACAAACAAGACCAATTATGATAAATATAAAAGGACAGATGTTTATATCGTAAACATCTCAGCAGTTCCAATAAACTGAAGAGAGGAGTAACAATTTTTTCATCTACATGAATGAAATGTGACCAAAAACCATTAAACTCCTTTTTTATTCTTAAGCAATCAGGACAAAACAACCGAATGAATAACTGGAACAGCCAAGAGAGCAAAAACATAGACCTATCATTTTCTTAGAGGCCAGCTGTGATTTAAGTGAACTCCTTTGGTTGTTATTTCCCATGTAAAACATTCTTCTTTTAGTCATAGCCTATTCAGAAGAGATGTTCCATTCACTTTGTTACTACTCTCAATATACTCTGTAAGAAACCCTGTGACCCCAAATAAGCAGAAGAGACCAATGAATGAAAAGGCCTTCTGCAAAATGAAGGGGAGGGGGAGAAGAGAAGATGCTTTCAGATTAAGTTTAAATGCCTGTGTAGAACAGTCCTGAACAAAACAAGCTATGATTCCAACAGTTTGCTGCATACAAAACAGCAATTTAAGCTATTTGGCTCAAAAAAATCGACACAGTCCCCCACAAAAAAACCCTACAGCATTAGTTTAATGAGAACTTACTTCATGAAAATTTATACTAGGATTACAAAACTCCTAGTGCAAAAATATGTACCAGTGTAGAATATAACACTGTTCATTACACTATCCACCAAGAAGAGCACAAAAATGGCTAACAATACTTTAGGCATTACAGACTGATGAAGACTAAATATCTGAGGTCTCAGAATTGACATTTATTCAGGCAGCATTTTTTCCTTGAGGGGGTAACTGGGGAAAGACTTGCTGCAAACAGAAGCTGGAGCAACGTGGCCTTCTGAAACATATCCAGAATTAAATTAATGTAACATTCGTCTGCTTGAGCTCCTGAAATTTCATTTTGATTTGCTAGTCAACAGACATCCTAACGAAATTGATTCCACGGGTGCAAAGCATCTTATCTATGGTGAAACACTCACTGAAAGTCAGAAACTGGTCAACATGTGAACACAACCTCACAAAACAAATCATTCTTCACAAATGTCAAGGAAGAATCCACAGAGGAGCTTCTCAACTTGAGAATATGAATGCCATATCCTATTTTATCAAGTCACTTATGTCTCTAACTCAGGGAAAAAAAAGGACTGTTTGAAGTTGCCCACAGATTAGGGTCCAGGTACTCTTGCTTACTTTCTCCAATCAGTTTAATTCAAAGCAATTATATGTATCCATTTCTTCCCTTAGGTTACAAAATTACTTATAGAAAGCAGAAACAACTGCACCCAAAAACAGAAGGCAGAAGGGTGCTCTCATGATTTCTCAGGGAAGCTTTTATGTATTCCCTTAACTCTTTTCTCTAATCATCTTTCCAATATATATTATTGATGGCTGTACTTTTTTTCATTCTGTTTGTTTTGATCTGGACAATGTAAAAACAACACCAAAATCATAAAACACACAGGTTTTTTTTCAGTAAGATCTGATCAAGATATAGGCACAAGCAATAGCAGAATAGAAATTAAGCACTGTGAAGTGACCCCATCAATCTGATTTCTCATCTTCACATGAATAGAAGGTTTAGAAGACCTGTCACAAGGACAGCCCATTCCCACTTGATTCATTTTTGATCAGAAGTCCACTAAAGATTTTTCTTCTCCATAGGGGCCCAGTACATCCCCTGAAGTTTCATGATTATTTATGTATGCAGAGCTTTTCTCTAAGAGAAATGTTGATTCTGGTACTAAACTTTCACAAGACCCATCTAGGTAGATGCCTAGGTAGTGCAAAGAGCTGCAAGTGGCACTTAGTAAAAAACTGAAATATAAACTACATAGCTAGGGACACTACTGTGTACTGAGTAACAGCACTCAGTGAACCTCCTTGCAACCCTCCAGTCTGTGCCAAGGACATCTGTAAAGGCAAGAAGATTAGCAGCTTTTGAAGGACAGCCTACTCAAGGCTGTGTTTACAAAGAGGGAGACAAAGATGTGAGCTTCAGTGATGTCTTAGTGCTTTGTGCCTACAAATACCGACTACTTTTGACTTTCCATCACCTCTTCAAGTGAACATTTTTCAAAACTTCTGGACAACAAACACAATCACTCTGGGCAATGAAAAAAGTAAGAGACTAAAGACATTTTCCATAAGAATATGTGTGCCAACTAGCCTTCATGCTTATAACCCCTTACACCTATTTCTCACAGCACACTCCAAAGACCTACAAGAAGTGGCAGTTATTAATTAATCTCATTGTGAATCTGAGGTGAATACTGGAACACAAGTACTTGGGAAAATGGTGCTCTACTACTACAAAAGGAAATATCACTGTTGTCAACAGTAAGCTTTGAATCAAGGAATAACAAACTACCAGATACCTAAACTTGTCTAGCAAATACACAATTCACAAAGGTACAATATCTACACAAGCTGAAAAGATGTCTGGTACCTACCTACAGAACTATGAAGTAGAACTCATCTCTAGAAGAGGTTCAGAATCAAGTCTTTATCTCAGCCCTGGATTACTTGCTGCTGCTTGACCTTTGTGATGTACTGTTTTGCTCTGCCCCCAAAAGCAGCACATTTAGAGCATACTGTAGTCGAGGTAATAATCATGGCTTTAATTCAACTGTCCATGCAATGTTCCTGCTCACTGAACCATTCTGCACCCAACAGGGATCCAGCAACCCAAGAACAGAGCATTGCCCTTGTAAGCTGCTGTGTAAGACCACAAACCATCAGAACAATGCCTGTATATGACTGCATTATGAATTATACACTACAGGACTACAAAGCAGTGACAGTTGACTTCCAAGAAGCCATTTCTTGCTCTGACCAAAACAGCAGCACAGTGGATACAACTGACCATAGCCATGCAATTTTCCTTGCCATGACACTCTGCTCCACATACTGATCTACTTGTGGCATCCTACTTCACATGTGAAGAGAAATAAGATGTACAGCAAAACCAATTATTTTTCTGTTAAAAGTTGTTAGTATTGATTTGACAGGCTTAATGATTTTGGACAAATACAACTTAAGATTCCAAGGCTATACACCATACCTAACATTCACCTGAAAAAAAGGTTCTAGTCACTAATGCAAACTTCCCCAGGATCTTAAAGTAATTACTAATGACAATTTCAAGGGCACAGCCACTCTCCCTGTCACAGAGTTTGGATAAGATGCATCTGATTACAGCTGCTTGCTTTTTCGCCCACCTTACCTCACCAGTTTTCTCTCTGGTTCAGTGAATGAAGACAGACAATTAACACGGATTATTTCAAAGAACTATGAAGCAGGTCAGTCTGATAACTGAAGAGCTGGGAACAAGCTGGACCAGCTGGAAACAGCAGCCTCCTAACCCAGATCTGTCTGATCAAACTGTTCGGTCACAGCAATTACAACAATAAAGCCAAAGGCAGTACGACTTCCTTTGCCTTCTCTAAGTACCTGCAAGAAATGTCCAGCTTCTGGAATCATTTCCATATAATTATGGCTATTAGAAAAACACATTGGGAAATACCAAATTTTAGACAGTTTGCAAACTCAACTAAGAGCATTACAAGCACAAAACATCCTACATAAAATACTCCAGGTTGCTGGGCTACCCACGGAGCACATCCAGTACCTTTTGGATTTTCTTTTTTTACATTGTGGGAGCAGCTACACTCTGACAAAACACAAATGAGTTGCTCTCTCTCAGGTACACAGCCACTTGGTACAACTCAAACTCTGGGGAACAATATCATTTACGAGCCTGTGCACATTCAAAAATACAAGCAACCTTCTCCTAAGAACTTCACATGGAAGTAGAGTTGCTACAAACATTCAAACACAGGACAATTTTTTATACCATTTCAGTTCTCATTAGTGACATCCCCTTTTTAAGAACTACAGGATAACCCACTTACATTGGCAATTGTCAGCTTTGTATAAATCTGGACGGTTTAAAATAAAAGTGAGAAGTCTAAGCTTTTGAATTACAGGTTCAGAAGAAAAGAACTAACTACTGAGAAAGTTATAAAAGCTTTATTACACTTTTCATAACGGATATTACCCATTCTGGTATTTATTTTTCTAGAGACAAATCTGTCAAGCAAGACAAGTTTGAACTTGTTTTTAAAGAAAATGACTGGAAGTTTTCACTAGCCAATCTCATTTTGGCTGATGAGATGAAATCAGCTGTAACTAAGACTCTTTTATGAATGTATAGGCAGAATTGAAGGTAGCCAGTATTGCTCACCAGGCCAAATGCACCAGAGGCACAGCCAGCTGGGCCAGTCAGGCACTGTGAAATGGGATTTCCTGAGAGCCACTCTTCCACTGAGGTGTCTGTGCTATAGCTTTTGTCAGGATAGAAGCAATTACACTTTTTCATCTATTACCCAAGCCTTTACTAAAACCAGCAAATATCAATGTATATTGACCACTTCTACTGCACACCAAGTTCAGACTTTTCTATTGTCCTGGTTTTATCTGGGATAGAGTTAACTTCTTCCCAGTAGCTGGTACAGAGCTCTGTTTTGGATTCAGTACCAGAACAATGTTGATAACACGCTGATGTTTTGTTTGTTGCTAAGTTGTGCTTATCCTAAGTCAAGGACTGTGTCTCATATTCTGCCAGTGAGGAAGCACACAAAAAGCTGAGAGGGATTATAGCTGGGACAGGTGATCCACACTAGCCAAAAGGATTCCACACTATAAAAACCTAATGCCCAGAACATAAACTGAGGGAGGGGAGTTACCCAGAATGGGCTGATCAGTGTGTGGGGAAAGGTCTGGCATTAATCAATGGGTGGTGAGCAACTGTGTTGTGCATCACTTCGTTTTTCTTTATATTATCATTATTACTATTATAATTACATTTTACTTTGCTTAAATTACCAAATTTTTCTTACATCAACCTACAAGTTTTACTTTTGATTCTCTTTCCCATTTCACTGGGGCCAGGGGTGAAGGAGGTGGAAAGCAAGAAGCTGTGTAGTGCTTAGTTACTACCTGGGGTTAAACCACAGCACCTATGAGGAAAATGCTCCAGAATTTCAATCAATTATTGATTTGGGGCAAAAGCAGCAACATAAATGTTACTGGTAGACGTGCTCAAGTAGTGAGGCAAAAGGAAGGTAATTACAGAATATTCTGACTTGAAGGGACCCACAAGGATCATCGAGTCCAACTCTTTAAGTGAACGGCTCAGACAGGGACTGAATTCACAACCTTGGCCTTATTAGCACCATTCTCCAACCAACTGAACTACTCTCATACAACATACTGCAGTCTACATAACATGAGGGAAAAGGAACGAAAGCATGGGATGGAAGATCACTAATATGGAATAGGAGGAATTGCAGGAATCTCTCAGTCTATCCCTGAAACAAAGTGGGGGCACCAAACTTATCTTCAACTGCTACTATCTTTATCCTCAAGAATCCATTTCTCCCTTTTCTGAGAGTTGGCAGAGGGAGCCCATTTCTCCATTTGGGAATCCCATTTTGAGATCAAACCTCTCCCATCTCAATTCTTCAGTTAATAAATTAATCTTATTTTATCATCTTAAAACACTTAAAAGAACTACTGTCCTATCAGCGACTTGAACAACAACTATAACCCCTCGGTTTGGGAGACTTAAAACTGCCGGAAATTAAATTCCTCACTTCAAACATAATAAAGGTACTATAGAGCGTGCTATAAATTATTATGGTCCAGCTGCACCTCCTGTGTAGTATGCTAAAGAGTGAGTAATGCGACAGAGATCCTAGGTGACAAAGCTGGATGTCCCACAGCTTTCGGTTTTGTGCTAGAAACTTAACACAAGTCAATCCAAGCACAAAGCATAGTCCTTGAAGTTTTCAACACCACGCTTAGAACTAAATAAGTAACCTCTATCTGCACCGTCAACAAGTAGGAAACGCTTTATATCACTTGGCAATTACCACGACGATTTGAAAGGCGTTTCCACCACCACCAACTTTCACTTTATTCTCCAGCGGTTTAATGAGTACCACTGTGATCGTTCAGCGATATGCCCTGGTACAGGAAGCAAATTCCAGTTTGAAGTCCATGAAGTTCGTAGCAGTAAAAGGGTCTTTATCATCTTACTGTCACGTCCAAAGCCTCTATCCTGCCCTGACAGTATGTGCTTCCTAGCGAAAAGAGCCCGCGAGGGTCGGAGCCACTCTTCCCTGTGCTACCCGCACAAGACCCTGCTGCCCCGAGAGCCGCTCCCGCACAGAGCCCACGGCCGCCCGTGCCCCGGCCGGCAGACCCGCATCCCCCCGGCCCCAGGCTCTGCCGGGCACGGCCTCACCGGCCCCGCTGCCGGCTCCTTTACCTGGTGAAGAACTCGGCGAAGCTGCTGCCGGCGCCGGCGATGCCCACTCGGTGCCGGGCCCTCTCCGTGGGCTCCTGTGGCGGCGGGGCCGGCTCGGTGGGCGCGGTCCCTCCGTGGGGCAGGTGCTCCGGGGCGCTGCGGCGGCGGCTCACCTCGTACGTGTTGCGGGAGTTCAGGTTCACGTCCGTGAAGCCGAGGGGCGCCGGGGGCAGGGCAGCGGGCTCTGCCCGGTCCCGGCAGGTCCGCGCGGCTGGGGCGTCGCCCCCCGGGCTGCGGGGCGGCGAGGGACTCTCGGCCGCCGCCCCCCCGCGCCGCTCCGCCTCGCTCCGCAGCCGGCAGCTCCTCAGCGGCTCTTCCAAGGCGGTTCCCAAGGGGACGCCTCCCGCCGGGCAGGGGAGGAAGCCCCCGTTCTGCAGTTTCGCTTCCTCCTCCTCCGGCCCCGGCTCATCCCGTCTTGCCCGAGGGGGAGGCGGCGGCGGCTCCTGCGGCGGCAGCAGGAAGCCGACGTCCCCGTTGGTCATCCTCCCGCAGGGGCCCACGGCGCAGGCGGCTCCGTTCGCGGGCTTCTCCGGGCAGCGCTTCCCACTCGCCGCCGCGGCGGGGCCGAGCGCCGCCAGGTACCGCTGCAGCAGCCGCTCCTGCCCCGGCCCGCCGCTCCGCCGGCTCGAGCCCCGGCTCCCATCCCGTTCCCCGTCCTCCTCCTCCTCCGCCGCCTCTTCCTCCGCCGCCTCCTGCCGGCCCGCGGGAAACACGGCTGCGCCGCCCGGAGCTCCGGCATCGTCCGGCCCCACCATTTGCCGCCGCGGAGCCCCGGGGGCGCGGCGGGGGCCGGGGCGCGCGCGCCTTCCTCCGCACCGGCGGCGCCGCGAGCGCTGGCAGCCGGCGCCGCTCCGCGCGTCGGGCAGCGGCCTCGGCGGGGGGCGGGCGGGCCCGGCACACGCAAGCGCGCGGCGCCGGCGGCGGCCCTTCCCCCCGGAAAGTCACCATAGAGAGGCCGGGCAGGAAGCGCCCGCCCGCTCGCCCTCTCGGCAGGGCCACACCCGGAACCATAGAGATGCCACCCAGACGGACCCTCGCCCGCCAGGGGCGCTGTGGAGGCCGCGCCGCGCCCCCGGTACCGTGTTCCGCCCAGGGGCTCGCAGCATGGACCACGTTCCGCCGATGTGCCGCGGCTGCGGAAAGCCCAGCCCGGCCGCCTCATCCCTCCGTCCCTGCCCCAGAGCCGCCCGGGCTGGGATTGAGCGAACTGTCCCGGCTGGCACACGCACTGCACACAGGCGGGCTCCGAGCGGAGGGCCCGGGGAGCCCCGGCACCGCCGCCCCCACGGCGGCCGAGCTGTGGGCACGAGGGACGGGCAGGGCAGGGCAGCTTCGCTTCTTGGAGGAGACGGGACCTACCTGAGCTCTGGGGAAACGGGACGGGGAGTAAAGGGAAATTACATCGGCGCTTCGAAATCCTGGGGTGAATCCTCTCCTGAGCAAGGGATGGGATGTCACAACTCCAGGTTAACGCTGGA
The DNA here is from genome assembly GCF_047830755.1 of Zonotrichia albicollis. NCBI lineage: Eukaryota > Metazoa > Chordata > Aves > Passeriformes > Passerellidae > Zonotrichia > Zonotrichia albicollis. Next base: position 34,545,238 of record NC_133825.1, on the reverse strand, counting down.
GAGGTGGATGGAGGGCATGTACAAGTCCCATCAGCTCTGTTCCCCACCACATTTCTTAGAGAAAAACCAAATTATTACAGATGCTTCGGCCCGGCAGGAGAGCAAGGAGGTAAAGGGGCTTCAAGTGCCCGGAAAAGCAGTAACAGCATTAGGTCCCATGGCTGCTATTGCAGACTACCCCTCATCCTAGACAAACACAAAAACCACCCCAACCCAACAGATTACTTAGGTATTCCAACAGCAATTACTCACAGTTCATTGCAAGACAAGTGCCATTGTCCTGGAAATCCCTGACCAAAGAAGTTCTCCATTTAATATCCCCACTTAGAAGGTGCTCCAGCGTGGTTGGAGGGCCTTGCTTTCAAAGGCAGAGAAGGGGAGCATGCCCAGGAGGAGGTGTGACCTGCCACAGGGAAGGAACAGCCTCTCTTTAGCTTCTTTCTTTTTTTTTTTCCTTAAAAATTGTGAGCATTTTGGAAAGAAAGGTTTAGACTGGGATTTCCCACCTAAATAAAAAGTTGATGCATTTCATTGTGTTGTGACTTCTTAGCACTTTGCAGTATAAAGTCTGGGCTTTGCTCAAGTTAAAAAAATAGTGATTTTTTTTTCTTGTCGTGAGGTCAGATGTGCAACACTGGTGTTTTACATGCAGCAAGGAAGTCTGATCTCACCCTTTTTGACTTGAGTAAGTGGCTAATAGTTATAATCTCAAATTTGATTTGACTATCTTGATAGCAAGCATGCAGCCTCATCCAGCTGCAGCTGTGCCAAATGTAAAGGACTATTTACCACAGCTGCTTGCAAAAAATGCCCAATAAATACCTCCAGGATTGCCTATCCTTTGAATATGATATCTGAACTGCTTGTGAGAACACTTCGTATGCTACTTTGGTCAAAAGGAACCATTAACAAAGATGAACCAATTAAGTTTTTTTGTTAGCTAAAGCTTTCTAATTAAGGTTTTGATGTAACTAAGATGGTAGGCTTTTTGTTCTCCACTGTGATTCGGGTCATCTCAGACACGTGGAGACTGATCAGTCTGCCTGCTGAATGAACATTCATCCTGGGTGCTACAGAGGCTCTCCTGCTTTTACCAGTGAGTTCAGGTTTAAGGAAACACTCAGATCCAGAGAGTGTCTGTGCTCATTCTCAACAGTGTTCATTGTTTACCTGAGATGCTCCATGGCAGTGTCACCCTTGAACAGACCTCAGTGATTTCATTAATGCAGCAGCAGCAAAGCAGTCCCAGATGTTAAACAAGCTGAGTGAAATGGAGACTGGCCTGAGGGTGTAACACAGGGCTGGTTGTGGTGCACCAATTTCAGTCAGTGCAGCAGCTGGTAATTGTACCAGGGCTTCCAAAGGATAGCATATTGTGCTGCACAAAATAGGACCAGTTGGTTCATTGGATTTGCATTGATTTCCACCTCCAGAACTGCTGTGGTTTAATCCCAGACAGCAGCTAAGCCCCACACAGCCATTCACTCACTCTCCCTGTGGGATGGAGGGGTGTAAAAATAAGGAAATCCATAGGTTGAGATAAAGGCAGTTTAACAGGTAAAGCAAAAGCTGTGCACACAAGAAAACAAAGCAGGGAATTAATTCAGCACTTCCCGTCATCAGGCAAATGTTCAGCCAGTTCAGCTCAGTCAGATTAGAATGAGTAAGGATGAGCAGGTAGTTTACAAAATGTTGTGAGCAATTCACAGGGAAGAAGTGGGACTGAACAGCAAATTATGAATGAGGAAAGTGTAATTTATAATTTGTTCCCAAAGGCTGAGAAAAAACACTAGTCTGTAAAAAAATCCAAACAACAAACTGTATAACTAATAAGCCAATGCCCATCACTAACTTCTCATTGTCAAAAGGACAGCATAACAAGGATTCAAATATTAGTCTAACTCTTGTGCAATCAATGCTGCTAACTGAAATACCCACTGTAACAGGTACACCATAACCAATACCCTGCTGATGGTTTCTCAGAGCTGTTTCATTACTTCTGTAATTAAAACATGGAATGGCTTCCTCAAATCAATGTATAAGAAGAGCTCTTCCCTAGGGCTCCCAAAAGCTCAGATGTTCTGCTATTTACAATATAGGTGTGATCTCTGGCAGTTCCCTCCCAAGGAGGGAACTTTCACTCCTTTGGAAATGCTGCTTTGGAAAGAACATCTTGCAGCCCACTAATAGCAGTTTGCACGTTCAATACAAAGCCCTCTGGACAAGATCTCATCACAGAGTGTAACTAACAATTAATTTAGTTGTTTGGCAGACTCCTGCACACTGAAAGCTTCTCCTTGGCACACTCCCAGTCCTGCTGCAGTCCTAGAATTAAATTACACTGCCTGTGGATCAAACCCTCTGTATACCTGTATTAAGGCAGTTCAGTCTGTATTACTTTGCTTGTGTATGTTTATGCTTGTGGTGGTTCAAACAGTGCCAAAACCACCCTGGGCACTGCTAGGGGCTAAGCTGTAGTTGTCATTGCTCTGTTAGGCACCTGGAGCCTTTCCAGGTTATTGACAGTCACTGGGAGACTCTCTCTCCTTCCATGTAACCTCCATGTTTCCCACTGCCAGACAGGGCTAATTAGATTATATACCTATATATAGACTTCTATTTCCTTCTGGCCATCACCATCAAAATACAGAAAAGCCAAAGACTCCAATGTATCCAAATGTTCCTGGTTTAAATGCCATTAAATCCATATGGACAGAGAGTTACCTAGAAATCGCCCTTATCTGAAACCAGGTTAAAATAGAAACAAAAAGAAATATTTATTACCACATCCAAAACAGATTTGTAACCACACAGGTTCTTAACAGTGTAGAAGATATTAATGAAAGAAATTTTAAATCCACTTCTGTTATGATCCAAAACTCTTTTGCTTTCCTCTTTCTATCCAGTGAACCAATTAGACACTTACTTACCTGATCCACAGTCTCTGTCCATGTCTGCCAGAAACCTCATGATGTGTTCACAAACTTCAAGTTTTCTCTTCCTTTTTGTACAAATTCACCCCTTGAGATGCACAAAAATGGGCAGAGAACAGACACAGATGAAGCAGAAGAAAAGGAACAAGTGTCAACAGGCAACACAGGACCGCATGTTCCTCAGCCTGATTGTCACCTGCTCAGGCAGTAGCTCTGTGTTGTTAGGGGAGGCATCTTTTTGGGATTAAGTGAAAAGGGGATCACTGAATGAGGAGATGATCTGAGCCCATTTCTCCTGTCCCTGAGAACATTTTGGCCAGTTGTTCTCAGCCTACCTCTTTTGGGTTTCTATAAGGGGCTTAGAGGACCAAGAACAGTTATTCTCTCACATATTTCATCCACTAATTTTGAATCACATATATTCAGTCTCAACCGGTTTTGGAGGTTTTAAAAACTTTCTGGTTTTTAGGCAGGATAGCACCATGGTAGCCTACAGCAGTAGGCAATTTTTGTGAGAGTTCATTGAACTGCAGAGATTTTACTTTGCACTTTTCCTACCAACATATATGGTCATGTGCAATTAGAGTGTTTACTTTTCTAATATCAATACATTGTTGATAAACATTTGTTAGTTCTCCTCTATGGTGATTACCACAAATTCCTGTCTCAGTCTTGTGCTGTTTGCTTACTGTGTCATTAATACAGATAAAATCACTTCTATGGCTGATAAAGCAAAAGCAGGAAGAAAAGTAATACCTGGGAATTATTATTTTAATTTTTTTTGCCAAGTCATATTTGATTTATATTCTGTAATAAAATTTTAAGTAATGTTGTAATACACATTGGGAGCTATGAGAAGAGGAGTCTGTCTTCTCTTTCTCCAAACACATCCTCTTCATTAAGTTCACATTAAATATTTAGGAATAATCTAGTTGATCTGATTTTAATTTGTCCTGAACCTACAGATGCTATGTATGAATATACAGCATGACTCTAAAATGTTGCAAAGACTGAGTTTCAGGACCTGGGTGCTTTTGAATTCTGTTTGATAAATTTAGTGGCAAGAGAAGTACTCTAAGAAAAAAAAAAAGTCCACTAAGATGAAACTTGAAAGAGTCTTTCCTTCTGAACTCAAGGGAAGTTGAAAGGGGCTTAGGACTATTTGCAGATCAAAACTTTTAATTGGATTTTATTATAAATTATTTTCTTCAGATATGACCAGCATAGAAGCTTTCAAACCTTTCATAGAAAGTTGAAGAAATGATTACAGAATGTACAAGAGCAAATGAGTGAACAGTTTTCAGTGACAATATTGGTATGAATTGGTCTTACGGATGAAAAACAACCTAATTTTTTTTTTGCCATGTTTTTTTGACTTTACTGTCCTTGCAATTCTGTTGGTTTCACAGCACATGAAGCTGGAAGGTACAGATACAGGAATAAATAGCTGGAAGCAAGAGCTGCCTACCTCAGTTTACGAAGCACTGCTTGTGAATGTTGAACCAGGTCCGAAATAACAGCAAAAAGGAGTTTATCCTTAAAAGAACAAATCTCCCTTATCTTGGGCAAACAGAATAAGAGGGAGTGGTTGGAAAGTTGGAAAGGGTAAGGTTCAATTTACTGCAGTGTGTTTACTGGCAGACAATCCCTCAGGAAATGCTGCAGCCAGGCACAGCCAGTAGGAGTAGGGCTAATCACAGGCAGTGCAAAAAGGGAAAAACTTTTAAAGTGTATAATTTATTAAGGACATTTGTTAATTATATTTGCTGAGAAATGTTTTTCTGTTTGTACAAACCAATTTGCAACATTTGGCATCATGGATGGACAGGAATGAGGGAAATGAGAAAAAAAAAGGCGTATATTTACTACACAGAAATATCACCTTCTAATTATGCAGTGTTGCATCCTACACATAGCCTGAGCTATTTTCCAGACAGCACTGAGGGCCTGTGTTGCTGAATTATTCCATAAAGTTTTTCATGTAATTCTTATCAGTGAAGTGTCCCAATCCAACACTGCTGTAAATGGAGCTATTAGATGATGGCTGTGGCTGAACAGTGTGACAGTGGAACACTTCTCATTTTTCAGTTCCAAGGGCATTATGTACATTGTACTTATTTCATCCTGACTCAGTCTTAAGAACCAATCATACACACTGCCTCCATTTCTCTGTGTAATTGTTTCCATAGATGGAGCATCAAGAAAGAGCTGAAAGAGGCCTGTTCCCTAGACTGGGGTGTCTCCAGGAAAGTACCTATCATGCAATCAAGCTATAGCCAGTGCACCTGATATTTGACATGTTCCACCACAGGAAAATCAGCATATACTACAAACAAGGGGGTTTTTAATCTGTTTTTTATTCAAACACAAGTTTGCTCAGTCCTTGCTGGAGAAGGAACATGGAACACTAGGTGGCAAGGTGTGTGAGCTGTTGGAACTTCTGGGGCAAAGATTATAACCAAGGGATCCCTTCAGGATGGGCTTGTTTCTGGCCAGGGATAATTACCAAGTAGTTATTACTACTGTGATCTTTACTGTGAGCATTTTCTGTGGCCTTTACCAGCATGAAGCTTTGGGAAACCCAGATTAATTTGCGTATTAAGAACAAGAACTTGAATCTGAATCAACTTCCAAAGTAGTAAGTGTAGGCTGTGGAACCTTATCTGTTGTGCCTGCAAGTCTGTAAGTATCCTTGAGCATCAATGCCCAGTTACTTTACATGCTGTGGTCCAGAGCTTGCAGTAAGTGGGTAAAATAGGCTTGCCAGTATGGGCTCATTCCCTAACTTAGGTAAGAGAAAATTTGTGCTGTCAAATGAGTGAGAGGAATCCAAAGATTGCTCTAAAATATGTGTTGGACAGATTCTAGGGATGTAAAATCTTCAGAGATAGAAGAGAGAATATAGGGCTGTGAACCCCTCAAAGGGATTTTATCTGCCTCCTGGCATCACTTCTGCCTTACTTATTTTCTCCGTACTGAACCACTGCTAATGCTCAAACACAGGCTTTCCAAGCTCCAAGCCTTACCAGGGCAGTGGCAGGATCTTCCCTTCAGGAAGCAATTGTGCTCCACGCTCATGCAGTGTGACACTACAGTCCAAGCTGTTCTGGCACGGGCTGTGTGCACCCTTGTATCAAGATGAGAGACTGAAATGCTCCTTATGAAACACTGGAATTCAGCCTATCAAATATCACATCTCCCAGGTGCTAGAAAGCTTGCCAGCTTGCTCATAGGCTTTGTTTCACTAAATCTCGGAAATAAATGAACACAAAACAAAACACAGTGTTATGGCTGTCTGAAATTCTGACCACATACTAAAAGTTGACACCACTTCCCAAGGTTTGTTATAATAATCCTCCCCCATTTGGACAAGATCTCAAAATTGAATTAACTATTTAATTAACCACTTTGATATTACATTCATTTGAAAAAGCAGAAATGCTGGCACTGGATCAATGTGGCTGCAGCCTCCAGTCACTGCCTGTATGAGCACACACAGCATCAGTGACACTGGCACTGACCCTGCACAGAGCATCAGTGAAACTGGCACTGTCCCTGGACACAGCATCAGTGACACTGGCACTGACCCTCTCACAGCATCAGTGACACTGCCATTAACCCTGCCCACAGCATCAGTGACACGGGCACTGACCCTGCACACAGCATCAGTGACACTGGCACTGTCCCTCACACAGCATCAGTGACACTGGCACTGTCCCTCACACAGCATCAGTGACACGGGCACTGACCCTGCACACAGCATCAGTGACACTGGCACTGACCCTGCACACAGCATCAGTGACACTGGCACTGACCCTCACACAGCATCAGTGACACTGCCATTAACCCTGCACACAGCATCAGTGACACTGGCACTGACCCTGCCCACAGCATCAGTAACACTGGCACTGACCCTGCCCACAGCATCAGTGACACTGGCACTGACCCTCACACAGCATCAGTGACACTGGCACTGTCCCTCACACAACAGCAGTGACATTGGCACTGACCCTCACACAACATCAGTGACACTGCCATTAACCCTGCCCACAGCATCAGTGACACTGGCACTGTCCCTCACACAGCATCAGTGACACTGGCACTGACCCTCACACAGCTCCCAGCACAGAGCAGACCCTGCCATCCCCCCAGCCAGCTGTGGCACCACAGCACAGGTCATGACAAAGGCAGTGCCCTTCCAGGAGGCACCTTGAGGCTTGGGTTGAATTACTGTGTCCTGTTTGAGCGCTGAGTTTTAACCTCAGTTGTCCAGCTGGCATGCAGTGAGCTTGACTTCCAAATGCAGTCAGTAGTAAACTGTTAAAGGCTCAATTTTAATTTCTGAATCACGGCTCCTTTTAGTCATATGTGCTATAAAACATGTGAGCACTTAGTCTAGAATGAGGTAATTTCATAGGGGAGAAGTAAGACAAGGAGAAAGAAAGGGGAAGGAGAAGGAAACTGATTTTGGTGTCTTATATAAATCTCTTCTTGAAGGGAGAGAGATTTTAAATGCAGTGATTGCATTTAAAATACATACAGTGTCAAGCCATTATATACATATTGTAATATGTCTTACATATATTCTCTGGATAAGTTTATATTTGTCACAGGCGGAACAAGCTTGCAAATTTTCTGAAGTCATGAGAGGCTGATTTACCCATTCCATCAGTATTTTTCAGTTATTTTGCCCAGAGCTTTCCTGTTCTATTTCAAGTAAGATAAATTCAAGAAATAGTTAAAATCAAAGCTTACAGCATTTGCAACTCACCTCACACACTTATTTTCACACAGTGTTGTGTTTTCCCCTGTGGTTTTCTTTCCTCCCTCTCCCATAAGCTTACACTTCACTCCTTCCAACCCAATATAGGAATAAAAGCAGGGCAATGCTTCTATTTCTGTCTTTGCCACTGACTCACCATATAGTTTCTTAAGCATTTACATTTTCCACTTGGATCCTCTGGTATCTAAGAAAATGAATGTGTCTGTTGATGTTTTCTTCATGGTAAGAGCACTCGCAATGTCTCCCTCTATGCAGATTCTATTGCATTTAGTAAGGCTTGAGTCCACACTACAACCTTCCTATCAGTGAGGATATTAGCAGGGGTTCTGACTTCAGCCTAGATGCCTACTTTAATTACAACAATCAGAAATGTATCTTTTAAGATTGGTCAGTCAGATTTTACTTCAACAGCCACAAAATTTTGAGGTGAAGTACTCACAGATTTGCACACAAAACAGCATCATCATATACACTCTCCTTTATAATGCATGCTAAAAAGGAGCCAGAGATATTCACAGAGCATAATGTGATCCTGGGAACGGGAGATACACAGAGTTATTTTAATATGGAGAATGCTGGCTACCTTGTGCTACAGAGCCCTGCAGCACTACTGTCTGCTGAATATGCAAAAGCATTGCTCTTTCCTTTTCAGTGCTGTATTGCCTTAGGTCCAGCTAGTGCCCCACTTACAATCCTTCACAAATATATTCTGTCCTTTGGGGTCATTTTATTGATTGCTACATAAAAGTAAATGTATCAAGTCAAATTAGCAAGTGTGTAGATAAATCTTACAAACTAAGCTTCAGTCCTTACTGTTGGAATGAACATCAGAGACCTACTTGGTTTGCAGATGTTGGCAAAAGCCACGTATGTGGAACTACAGATGGTTCCAAATAAGACAAAAGTGGAGTTGGTTCTTATATGCCAGCCTGTGTTATTTTTACAGCTCCTACTGCTTTAAAAAAGTATATATTTAATTAGAGAAGATTCTCCAGCAGTTGTTTGAATTATGAGTTAGTCTTACAGATAAACACATTAATAAGAAACGTATTCCAGTTTTCAGTATCATAGCAGGAATAACACAGTGGGCTGCTTAATGAAGACTGTGATGTCCAAGGCACAAAGAAAAATAGGACCAAGTGTTAACAATCTGTTATGAAATGGTATAATCCAACTAGTTGAGCTTAAATATGCTGATTTTTTTTAACAAGGTAAGCTGCCAGCTATGCTGTTCAAGGTTAATTTTAAAAAATTTCCACCCTCTCTACTAATTACCAGAAATATCATAAGAATACAATGGAAATCACATACTGCTTGAAAATTATTTGTATTGGAACTAGTGACTGGAGGAGTTTTAATTAAGAGGCAAAGAAATAAAAAAGTACCTAATGTAAAAATAAATACCAAATGTAAAAAAAAATTAATTGCATTAATTGATATTTTCTATTCATATTCTAATCTCTTTTTTTCTCATGACGGGATTACCAGGCAAATTCTTTGAAAATGAAGGATTACGCCCTATTTGCATGAGGATACTTTATTGAATGTAGGCTGTAAATATGTGCGGTAATTATATAAATTTAAATGACAATATGCATATTATTATAATAATAAATAGAAGACTGTTGAAATACATCAGAAGACACCTTTGGCTGAAAAATAAAGACACGGGGTTTGGGTGCTGTGAACAACTTATTGCCAAAATGCAGCAGATCCAAACTAGAGATCTTAGGTTTCTGTGCTTTTGGTTTCATTACATAAAATTTCAAACAAAAAAATAAACGGCACAATACTATTTTGGTGAAAACAGATTCTGACAGCCAGATCTGAGCGCATTCCCAGTGGATGCAAACCGACACGAAGTGACATCCTTCTCTCTAACCAAGCTGAGATGTGATCGCGGTCTCCAAAAGGAGACGCTCGGAGAGCGCCAGGTCGTGCCTCGCCCCGGACACTTGGACAAGTACAGGCTGAGTTCTGGCACAGGGCTCTTCCCGGGGCGATGCTGCGGGGAAAGCTCCCCCCGCGCGTTTGGGGACAGCGCTCCGTCCCTTCCCGGGCAGCGCCCGCTCGGTCCGGCGGCGCGGGGGCCGCGGGCACCGGCTCGGCCCGGGGCTGCCGCCGCCGCCGCTCGGTGCCGGCGCTGCGGGCGGAACGCGCGGCTGCCCCGGCCCCAGCCCGGCCCCGCTCCGCCGCCCGGAGCCCCCGCGGGGCCGCTGCGGGACAGCGCCTCCCTCGGGCCCCCAGAGCGGCGGCGGCGAGCCGGGAGGCGGAGGCGAGGCCCCGGCAGCCGGCGGGTGAGTAGCCCGGGACAGCCCGGGACAGCCCGGGGCGCACCGAGGGCGGCGGGCAGAGATGCCCCCGCGGGCGGCCGCTCGCACAGCCGCTGGCCGGGGCGGGTCCCGTCGCCGCCTCGGGCGCTGTCCCGCCGGCAGGAGCGGCCGGGGGGGCCGGGGCAGCGCCCCCGATGGGGAGCGCGGCGCCGGGGGGCGGCCCGTGGGTGCTGCGGGCGCTCACCGGGTGCCTGCTGGGCGCGCTGGTGCTGGGCACGCTGCTGGGCAACGCGCTCGTGTGCCTCGCCATCCTGCGCTTCCGCCACCTGCGCAACAAGGTCACCAACTGGTTCGTGCTGTCACTGGCCATCTCGGACCTCTGTGTGGCCCTTTTGGTGATGCCCTGGAAGGCGGTCACTGAGGTGGCTGGAGGCTCCTGGCTCTTTGGCAGCCACTTTTGTGACACCTGGGTGGCCTTCGACATCATGTGCTCCACCGCCTCCATCCTGCACCTCTGCATCATCAGCCTGGACCGGTACTGGGCCATCGCCAGCCCCTTTCGCTATGAGCGCAGGATGACGCAGCGCCTCGCTTGTGCCATGATAGCCATGGCCTGGGCTCTCTCCATCCTCATCTCCTTCATCCCCGTGCAGCTGCACTGGCATAAAGCCAAGGACAGTGGAGATCCAGGCTCCTGGCTACCTGTGACACCCCGCTGCGATGTCAGGTTGAACCGCACTTATGCCATCACTTCCTCCCTTATCAGCTTCTACATCCCCGTGGCCATAATGATCATCACCTACACCAGGATCTACAGAATTGCCCAGGCCCAGATCCGCCGCATCTCCACTCTTGAGAGAGCAGGAGGGCAGTGGCCAGGTCCTGGCAAGGAGCCCACATCCTCTCTGCGGCGTTCCTTGCGCAAGGAGACCAGGGTGCTGCAGACCCTTTCTATCATAATGGGAGTCTTTGTTTGCTGCTGGCTGCCCTTCTTCCTGCTGAACTGCCTGCTGCCTTTCTGCCAGCCCAGCCTCCAGGAGGACCCTGAAGGGCAGCCACTCTGTATCGGCCAAACCACTTTCAACGTCTTTGTGTGGTTTGGCTGGGCCAACTCTTCACTGAATCCAGTCATCTATGCTTTCAATGCAGACTTCAGGAGGGCTTTCAGCAATCTCTTGGGCTGCCAGTGCTGCTGCACACCTGAATCCCCTGTGGAGAGGGTCAACTTCAGCAATGAGCTGGTTTCCTATCACCGTGACACCACCTGCCAGAAGGAAGGAGCTGTCCCATCGTCAGTGCCTCCTGCTGCCACCACTGCCTGGGTGCAGCCCGTGCCCCATGCCATAAACCTCCAGGGAGAGCACAGCAGTGAGGAGATGTCTATGGAGAAGAGGGCTGTGACTTCTCAGACTGCCCTTGGCAGCAGCCCCAGCAGTTGTCAAGTGCCAGCTATTCTGCAATTGGATTGCAAGGCAAAGCCATCCCTGTAAACTGCTGCCCCCTGTACAGGACTTGGTCAGTGTGAGGGACCCTCTTGTCTCAGAGGGATGAGAGATGAATCACTTCTCACACACACAGCCACTGCACACGGAGAGTTCTCCCTGTCTCCATGTAAGCTCCCCAGCAACAAAAGTCCCATGCCAGAGGGATGGGAAAACACTGCTCCTACCACACAGGAGGCATATGGAGTCCATTCCAAAGGCACATAGCTGCCACACATTTACCTCTTCCCATGGCCACCTTCACCCCTTACTCCCACATAAGACATCTCCCATGCATTTGTTCACCCCCGTTCTACAGTCAAATTCAAGGTATATATTAAGAATAGTAGATAATTAGATCAAAGTAAAAAAAGCTCATAGTTCAGGCAGCCAATCCCTTCAGAAAGTAGAAATATAGTATGATCCACAAAATAAAGAGTGACCAGGTCATCTCTGTCAACCCATTTCACTGCTTGCAAATATGAAGATCAACACAAGGCAGAGCAAATGAGTGTTGAATGCAGGCAAGAGAATACTGGGAAAACTATGATTGTTTCTATCTGTGCAGAAGGGTTCAGCAGACATTAAGGCAATACAGTGGCATCTCATTGTCCTCTGTTTCTCTGTCCACTAAAAGGTTCTGCTGCTGGCCATTTATAATAGAATGCTCCACTCACCACCATCCTTGTCCCATTTTTTCTGCCCCTCACCTGTGATGGATTGCCTTTGATTTTCAGGAAGATGATGGAGATGCAACTGTCCAGAAAAAGACATAAAGGATGCTTACAATGCAAGAGCTTTCTTGGGCATTGTCTCACAGATGGTACAAATTCTACTTTTCAGAACAGTGATCTGTGCTGAAAGGACAGCAGCAGCAAAGAGACTCTCCTCCCAGTGATCCTGCTCCCTGTGATTTTAAACAAGGTGTAGTTCTTAAATCCCTGTATGCATTTTCCCCATCATTAGTTCCTATGTGAAAATATGCTCATGCTACCCTGCTCTTTTCAGGAATGTGTCCTTGGGGAATACTTGGGTGTGACTGCCATCTGTTCTTGGGCTACAGAGGCAGGACAAGAGGTAATGGGCTGTAAGGAAGACCAAGGCAAGAATTTGTAAAAGCTTTCTAAGAATAAGGGTAATTAAACACTGGAGTAGGTTGCCTAGGTAAATGATAACTTCTCTCTCAGTAAAATGACTGTAAGCTTCTGTCAGATATGACAGTGACAATGTTGATCCTGCCTTGGGGCAGAGGCACAGAGTAATGGTCTCTTGAGATAATTTTCTCTCTCTAGTCCTGCTTCACTATGACAATGTGTCTCCTTGAGAAGCATTGAGCTTCAGATGTTTGGCTGTGGGTTTTTTTGCATGCAACTATCCTTAGATGTTTTATTGTAGGCAAAATAGTACAGATAAGAACTTTGAGATGTCATTGGTGTACTTCCTTTCTTTTAGTGATTATCCATGTTTCTGAGCATTTCACTATCATTCAGCATGCCTAGTGCCTCCTCTGGAGAGCAAGAGGTGATCATATACGAACTGTACACGGATTCAGATGTTAAAGATTCTATTTATATTTTCCTCAATACATTCTTTCTTCTTACACAAACCAGAAATACATAACAATGTCAGAGTCTAACTCCTTAAAACAAACAAACAAGCAAACAAACAAACACACATTTCTATCTTCAAGCTCTAGGAGACATCTCATTCCATGCTCTCCACACTAAAACCCTCCTGGGGAGATGCTGATAAACCTGACAAGACACTGCCCTGCAGTGTGAACTCCCAGCTGCCTGCCACCCTTGTGCTTCTGTTGCCCGAGCTTCAGCAGGCTCCATCCCTCAGGGAGGGAATTGTCCCTGCCCTCACACCTTCCTGCTCATGGGCAGGCACTCCTCTGGCAGTCGAGGCCACACATGAAATTACTAGGCACAGGAGATAATTGTGGTTTTTTTTAGTATGTGTACAGTCTCATTATTAGTGATAAAATAAGTTAATGAATGGAAGAGAAAGATTTACCTTCTCCCAAGGTTTGTCCTGCTATGGGAGCTGTCTCACCCAGGAATTAGGCTGGATTTACTATGTAGAGTGATGATGAAAATGGTGAAGGACAGAGTGGGTAGCAGAAATTAAGCAATGGATATATTTGAATAATGTTTTCTCTTAAGAACAATCAAAAATGCATGGTAGCTTCAATCTATGAAACTATATTTGTATTAAGAATGGAAAAAGCTATTTCTGTCAGTGCTTGTGGTCATAGTTCAAATATGCTTCATTAATAGGTCAGATTGTACCTGAAAATAAGTGTACATTTTCCTGAAGAAAAACTCCTGGTCTTTACTGCATCTTTTTAAAGTGACAACTTGGAATTGTTTTTTGTAAGTGATATTGGAAATAATTGTTTGTAGCTAATTGCTAATGGTTATTACTGATGTGCAAATGATACACATTACAGTAGTTTACAGTAGTAAGGTCTGCTGCAGTAAGTGCAGTGTAATGATCAAGACTGCAATAAATTTCAGAAATTGCATATTATAAACTCTTTATTCTCATTTTCAGTAGCATATTACTGAAGGTACTTCATATGAAACTACACCACATAGCTATTCAGACTATATCTGCTGTTGCTGATTTAATAACATATAAATATTGACACTCTATGTAGTTTTATTTTCCTAGACTGGGAAGCATTCTACAGATCACCACTTCTGTGAATAGCAAATGAGCAAGACTCATTTTTCCTAATAATTTTTTTGCAATGATTAACTGTGATTTCTGACTGACATTTTTCTCATGACAGGGCAAGCTCCTGTTTTAGGTTACACAAGATTCAATTAATATTGTTAGGTTCAAGTGTGATAAGAAATATTAAAATTATTACAGTAAACCAAGGTTTACTTCAGCAGAAATTAATAGGCAAAATTATTTCCTATTTACACTATTGCAGCCACTCAAAAGAAGTATCTTCAAAGAAAAAACTTGGCAGGGCTTTGTTATCGATGTACCAACTTTCTTGGTTTGGCAGGGTAAAATAAAGGTATTTTTTTAGTAAATAAAAGTAAAGTTTTTTTTTTTTAGGGAGTTCTATGGCTGTTCCTCAAACACACTCTCTATAACTCAGATCACCAAATATCTACTCATGGATTCAGCACAGTGTGTGTGAGGTATTTCACTGACCAAAAGCAGATCATTTCCTTGCCTAATAGCACCACATGTACAATACCATTAGCATCACAGTGACCTAAAAATAGCTTCTAAAGAGCCCTGGTGTCAAAACAGGGCAACTTCACAGATACCTCATCAAAACACTCTCATTAGCCAGTGCCTAAATGTCTGAATCAAAACACAGTTCAGTGCAGCAAAGTGCAAGTGGAGGGGTTTACAATGCATACCAAACGCCTCTCCTGTTCAAATAATTCCCACTGTCTTCCCTTCTGTCACTCTACAAAGTTCTCAACCACCTGCAGGTCTTGTTCCTTTATTATATACTCGAGATAAATACAGAATTCCTGTGGTGATACAAAAGCTCAAGTAGCAGAGTTTATGGTCATGTGCAACTTTAGCAAATGAAGAATCCACTGGAAGTATCAATGTAAGGAAAACAAGATCATACCTCCATTGTATGTATCACACCTCCAGTTTTTTCTTATCCCTCTGATTAGTATCAGATGCCCTAACATTTCAGTTAAACTTTCTGTGAGGAACAGCTGACCTAGGTTGCAGAAAGAGAAACCTGTTACACAACTCAGTTGTCAGAAGCATCTGTTGCTGCTTTGCCTTTGCCAAAATCATGCCTCTTGTGTTGGATTTCAGACGAGGCACCTACGCACACCATATTGAGCACATTTCCATCACTTGAATATCAGTAAAAATTATTTTGTGAAAAAGTCTTGATTCTTCATAAACTGTATTTACCCCTTAATTTGGGAGGTTGAAGTGGCTTTGTGGATATTAACCACCATCAGTCCAGTGCCCCGGGCTCTGATGTATCTGAGTGGTTTCATCACCACGGTTACAGACTCCCAGCACATAACTTTATCTCTTTGAAATAGTTTGACTCACTTTCCTGAAACCTCTTGCCCTTCCCACTGTAAAGCAAATAAGGATGCACCCTCTGGGCATGGGCTATTCCTCAGATTTCTAGTTCTCTTAAGAACTAATTTTCATTTACACCAAAGAACGGTACCAAGATATTAAAGGCCTGACTTTTTTTTTCCTAGCATATTTGGCTTGAAAAAACTTCTGTAGTCCTGATCTGGTCTTGTTATTCCTTCCCAGTCCCTACTCATGTCTAATTATCGAAGGTATTTTAGAAAACCCAGGGCTTATGAATGAATTTCACATTTTTCTTACATTAGGTAGCTACACGATAGGAAAACTACCAATCAGTGGAACTACCGACAGCAGTAAATGAACCCAAGATTTTTCATATGTGCATAGCACAAAATTAATGAAGATGCTAGAGAACATGTAGGTTTATCTTCATCCACAAGAGCAGAATTTCATCTTGAGACAGTTTTAGTTTACTTTAGGTACTAAGAAGACATTAGTAAAATTTGCAGAAACTGTTGCTGGGTTCCCTTTTTTCTTTAAAAAAAGATTTCATGGAGCTTCCTGCAGTTCAACATTTTAATAGATTTTTAACTAATTAAATTCATCTTTGTTCCCACCCCCAGTGAGAACACATCACTTTATTTTACCTTTTTCATATTTAAATCTGAACTGGCTGGATGGAGTCTGTATACACTATTTCATGGGCTCACATCTGATGATGACTTTTGCATGACATGTGAGCACGTTGTCTGAGCTTCTTTTACAGTCAGGGGAAATCTGGGCCAAAGAGTCAAACATGTCTGGAGCAATTCCCTGAATCAAGTGAAGATACCTTCTTCAGGCTGAGAGAAAACCTGGCTAGACTGACCAGCTGACAGGGAAAAAGCCAGGGGTGCAGGATGGTAAGAGAAAGGGAGTAACAAGATCCAATGAGCAAACAAAGCAGTTGTAACTTTTTGCTGTTGGTAACAAAACTGAACCAGCTAGAGGTTTTAAATAAATGAATGAATAAATAAAACAGAGTATAGAATATTTACTAATGCCTAAGTCAATAACATAATCATCAGAGCTAACATCATGACAAATGTTCTTGGTGCTCATTTGCTAACAGAAGGAGAGAAATACATAAAAGAGCTGAGTTTCAAGAGGTGAAACTGCAAATTAGGCATTGCCTCTTATGCCTTGGATTATAGCAGAATATTAGTACTGCCAAACCACATTGTGACAACAAATTAACAGATAATGGTGATTAATAACCCTAAATTTCACTTCAAGAATGTTTATCCTGTAGTACCAGTGCACCCAAGCTATGAATTACAGTTTCACCAGACTGATGCTTGGTGTGCTACCAGCCTACAGTTTTTAAGCTCTTCAAGGGTTTGAAAACCCCAAACACGTGTTACCATCACAGGTAGCACACAGAGCAGCTGCTACTGGGAACAACAGGGCTTTGGGGACCCAGCAGCTCACTGCAGGCTTCTTTCAAAGGGGTTGGAGCTTCACTGTACTGCCAATGTACTGCAGGGGTACAAAGTACTCTGAAAGATGTTTGTAGTGGAAGCCATTCCTTGAAGTGTGTTCAAAAGTTACCATGATGATCCTTAGAGGCATCACCTCAGCACAGATAGGGTGAGTCCAGGGACAGGGGAATAGAGATAAAACATAATGTCTTTTGTGATGAGCTGATATCTGACAATGCAAACTGATTTTATTTGCAGCACAGGTCACTGCACTCACTACTACCATCACTTTTGGTTCCAGATAATGCACAACAGTTTCTTATCTGAATGTGCACTACATTTTAATTTTTTTTAAATGGAAGCAGCATTTTATTTTGCTCCTGAATAACCCCCTTTATGAATTTAAGCCTAACTTTCAGTGACAGGCAAGCTAGACAGGCACAAAATTTGAATTGTAAATGCTTTGTTGAGCCTCATCTGTTGTTCAGTAGGCCTTACTTTATAAAGCTGAAACGTGTAATTTTGGGGTGGCACAAGCTGAGCTCAAACAATGCCTCAAGTAATTTGCTTCCAAGTATATCTTCTGTCTTTAAGTGTTGCTACAGCATTCCTGCTCCCCTGCAGTCCAGTCATGAGAGTCATTCCTGGGAAACACACTGACATAAGATGAAGGAAATCTATATCCAGTAAAAAACAAAAACAAAACAACCCCACATCTCTTGGATGTGGAATAGTAGTATAGGCTAAAATTTTCACATAATTTAATGCCACTGATTATTGACACTAAAGTTTCTGCATTACTTAGAAAAATCATAATTTCCTTTCAAGAAATGCTCAATGCTGTCTCTGAGGCTCAGCTATAGGAGTGTTTCCAATGAAAAAGGCAGTTTTTAGCCTCATATGCTGACTTACACTATAGGATTTTAGGGGCAGAAGATCCATCATTCAGCACCCCCAAGGGGTTCACGGGGGAGAACTGGACGTGTTGGGCAGAAGGAGTCACTGAGATTTTGGTATCTTTTGGGCTGAGCACCCAACATCAGGCATGCAATCTTGTAGCACAAACCAGATTTTCCCTAAACCTCAGTCTGCAATCCCACTGCTCTATTGTGCCTGCCACCTGCACCTCCCAAGCCCTGCAAGCAGCTCCCTCCCTGCAGGGCACTCTGGTATTTGCTGGGATTCTGGTACTGCCTGATCCAGTAATTCTAAAGGTCTCATCATTATGCTCTTCTAATCAGTCAGGGTAGAGAAAAACTATTTCCCATTTCTAATTGAGCCTTTTAGGCCCAGAGAGACCAGGATGCAGAAAGGAGAAAGCAACTTGGACTGCCTAACAGAAGAAAAGACACAAACCTGACCATGTGGGACGTGGAAACTCAGTGGCCTGTGTAGTGACAAGGCAAATGCAAAGGAGCAGAAATATGATAATCAACTGCCTTAAGTAATTTTTGCCTTTCTATATTTTAGTTCTTTTTTTCCAGGTGTTTTTCTTTGATGTTTCTTTGTTATGGTGTACGGTGTTTTAATTTATTTGGTATTTATGCAGAGTATAGTTCTACTTAAGAAACACAATATATCAAACTCATTTGAATTTTTTAAGAGCCACCAATTGTATGCGGACAGAGTATATAAAGGCTTGCACAGCCTGTGTATTTCTGCCCCATAAAAATCACAGTAATTTATAGGACAGTGCCAACTTCATTGTTTGCTTGTATCTAATATACCAGCATTCTCCCCATTATTTTGGAACTTCAGATAAAACCACAATGTAAAAATAAACATGATCGATTAAAAAATGGGGTTCCTGTAGAAAAACATCCACATTTTAGGTACATGACATCTTTCACAATTATCTCATTTGACATTTACTTTTTGCTGTAATAGATTACATATCAGCTCACACCATGGAAAACCAATCTCCAGCCTTCAGCAGGTGGCAAAAGAATTTGGTCCAAATAAACTGACTTTCTGGGCAAGTTAAACATCTGAATCTCTTCCAGTTTCAGGAGATGTATTTTACCATGGAGATACACAGAAAGCACTGTGAATATTGCATTTTCATCAATGACAAAAAATTGACTATTTCTACTATCTTTTACAAAATTAAATTAAACATACCAGGATGGTTTATTGTTATAAGTTTTATACATTTGCCATTTAGTTTTTCTGGAATTTTAACTGGAATCTGGTAGTTCAGACCTTTTCTTCTAGAAATCTTTTTTTTAAACTTGTGTTCCAGCATACAGCCTTTTTACTAATTTGTAAGATATTTAAAAGAACTCAATCTTCTGTTTACAGCTTGGTTGTCAAATAACCATGATTTGTTTCCTCACTGAAAGGTTCTACAGTTACATTTTTTAAATTGAAACCCTCACAATTGACATTTTCAGAATGTGAAATTTCCTTGCATTTCACAAAAAGAAGAAAAGAGAGAAGCAACCCCAGCCCTGTGAGTTGTCTCAGTGGTGTGTGCAATGTTCCCTGCCCTGTGTGCTCAGCTCATGCCCAGCCCAGGTTTCCATCCCCAGCCCTCTGCTCTCCCCGAGCTGTGCCTGCTGCTGCTGCAGTACCAACGTGCTCTCACACCATCTGGTACAAGTGTTCCCTGATAACATTTTAATAGATCAGCTCCTGCATCACTTTAGCTCCCCACACCCTCCTGCTCTTCAGCTGCTTTTGTCACTTCAATTATGAAATAAGCCTTCCCTGGCATGCTGGTCACCTCCACCACACTGCAGCTGAGAAATAGTGTCAAGATGCATTTGTTGAACTAATTTTAACACTTTACATTTCTAGAAATGTTCAGATTAAATGGGTTCCTCCAATCCTTCTGCGCCTAAAATAAGGGGAGCAGGGCTATTCAAAAGGGAGCTTGTTTTCCTTCTGCAGTACTTGCATGGGGTTACATGTAGGTCTGTATGCATGTTGCTACAACAGGTAATGGATCTCTTACTTCTTCAAACTGACCATAGGATGACCAGCCATAAATTCTATGAATTGTAACATTCTAATGGAGTCCTCTGTGCAGTACTAGCTGAAATAAACTCCTTCTGTGATTTTCTTCACTATTATTTTGAACAAGCTTAAAGAACGGAAAAGGCAAAGCTCAAGTTCAGCCTTTCACAAGACTTAGAGCTTTGATCAGCTGATAGAAAAGCCTGGAGTTGTAGGGGTGCTCTAGCAGCTCCCATACCCAGCTCAACAAGGGGCATTGTCAACACTGAGGTCAGTCTGTTCACTGCACAGTGAAGAATGAAGGTAGGAAATAGTGGTCATGTGGGCTCTCTGCTAATGGAGACAACAATGACTCTTTGACAAGCACTTGGGAAGCAGAAACTAAAAAGCTTTCCAAGTTTGTTTATGAAGGTAAAGAATAAGCATGGCAACCTTTATATGGCTGATAAAGCAGCATCCTCACAGTGGAAAGCAGATTACAGAAGAGAACATTAAGAGGTGGACTCTTAAATATGAAAAATAACATACTTTGAAAAATAATAGCATGTAGTTGTGCATCTCTAATTAGAAACACAACAATCTGAATTGAGAAAGTACAAGTCAGCTAAAGAAAGGAATGTATACATGGTGCAAGGAACAAAGCAGCTCCTGTGGAGCACAGGAACCACTACCAAAAACTCAATTCTCTAAGACTTCCTGACCTGGGTGGAAAACAAGGCAATGACTCAGACCAGCTCATGGAAAGGCCTGCAGAGAATGCAAGATGAAAAAGATGGTGGATATGTGGGACATTTTCCGTTAAAGTAGATGAATTAAAGAGAAAATATATTCTGGGATGACTCAGAAGTAGTGCAATGTCCTGGCTTCCAAGAGAGCAATCATCAGCAGCATGACCTGTTGACTGAAGGATGGGCATATGAACAGTTTCAAACCAATTCTGCATCATAAGAAATTTATTTATAAATCCCCTGATCAATACTATGTAGTTTCTTTTCTATAATTTTGCAAAAAGCTACCGTTTGAACAAAAGGTTGGGTTGAATTTCAGTGGCACTTGGTTGTCAGGGAATGAAAGAAGCAACACATGAACATGTCAAAAACCTGGACAAAGGCATCAGTCTGACTGTAGAGAAGTGCTTAAATGGGATCCAAAGGTAATTGAGAAGGTCAGTCTACCTCCCTGTAGACACATTAAATATGATGCTATTCTCTTGAGCCAGTACCAAGAAATTGGAAGATTGATAGCTCAAACAAGAAGGTTAAACACAGATATGGTCTTGTGTATTTAAACCATTTCAGTTTATGAATCATAAACATTGCTTACACTACCCACTTCTCTGAATGGAATTTATAATGACAAGGCTGGAAATTGTGACTACTTTCCACTTGTAAAACAAAAATGTTTTGCAAACATTTGCAGTTGTTACTGCAGTCCTAGAAGCTAGAATAAGAGAAACTGATATTATTCTTCACAGTGACTGGAGTTTTTATAAAATATAAATTATTAATTCAACTGAATTTTTGAAGATCAAAACCCTGAAGTCAAAACCCTAACACAGTTTCCTGTGTAATATCTTCAAAGTCTGCAAAGTGGCCTCTAAACATAATACAGGTTTTTCAGTTCAGAGTTAAAACCTAAAGGATAATTTATTCATTGACCAGTGGAAAGTGGGATTAAGGCTATGATTTGAACTTCTGGAATAAAAAGATGCATAAGGAGATATCTTTAATCAGTGATTCATTTTTTACCATTTGCCTTCTCAATTCTTTTCTTTGTTAGGTTAACAAGCCCCTTGTTTGAATCATCTCATCATAAGTTCTCATCCCAAGTTTTCTAGGTCTGTGATACTCTCATTGCTCTTTTACAGACTCAGTTCAGTTGATCTTTATCACTTTTTGAAGTATCACTTTTTGAAGAGTAATGCTTAAACTGGATAAAATGCCCCATTCAAAGCCTGGCTTTAGCCCATGTCTGTGTCTTATGGCTGATATCTTTATTTCTGTGCTTGCCTTTTCTGCTATTGTATGACAGCTGTTGTCTCACATTCATTGTGGTCCCTGTAGCCTTTCATGCTTTCCTGCAGACATTGCTCCATCAGCATCCATCCCCTTGGCTTTGTGCAGGTGTTTCAGACCAGGACCTTGCACTGTCTCCATTGAACTGAGTTGCATGCTTTAGGCTGGTCCTGAGTGTTCACATTAACTTTGAATTTGGTTTGGGATCTGGACTGAAGTCCAGGTTACATCCAACATGGTACATCTGTAGCTCCTCATTGTAGAACTCGCATGGTAAAGCACATTCTTTATTTCATCTGTCAGATGGGCAGGCCCATTAACTCCCCAGGGATTTGGTTCAGGCTCTCTGCAGAGGCAAGGGAAGCATCTCTGCACGTGATTCGTGTGCACTAATCATGTTTTCAGAGATAACTCCATAACCAGCTGCTTCTAGGGCTATAAAGGTTATTCTAACATAGGGGGAGAGTCGGGAAAGAGCAGTCAAAACCCAGCTACAACAGCAACACAGACTAACTAGGTTTAAACTGCAAACACAGAACAAAACGATACAGTGATTTTAGTAATATAAGAAAGATCTTCCCCCCCACTATATCCCCATCAAATCCAAGAGAGAAATTGCAGCTTGTGCAGGAAAATCCATATAAAAGGAATAAGCATCAAAGACTAACACCTGCTTTACTGCAAAAGAGAAGTCACAATCATGGAGGGAAATGTGTGTGTAAATATAGGAGCAGGAGAACATGGCAAAGAATTTTAAGAAAGATTAGTTATTGTATGGGTAGGTTAGAGAAATCTCATTCTGGTTTATTCTCTTTCCTTAGCTCCTAAAGTTTAATGATTTGTATGAGATGTAAAGTAAATTGTCCAAAAAAAAATATAACAGCAATGTGCTCGTTGAAACACAGAGTAATATTTTCTTCCAAAGCTGATACACATAGGATAATCTCCTACAACAATTATCTCAAACATATTAGACAACTCCATTTCACACTGCATAAGTGGCAGCAAGAATGTGAAAAATGGACAGAGATCTCAGTGTAATAATATATAACAATTACAGGTGGTCAGAACTTAATTTGAAAGCAACACCAATGTTTGGTGAATCAATAAGCCAAGGCACATGATGTGCCTTGTGCTCACTGGAGCCATAGAAGATTTTAAAAGTCACAATGCAGTCCTTTATGATGCCTCATGGTACCCACAGCCCTCAGTCAAAGGCCAAAATTCCTCCTACAGCCCATGGGGAGTCCTCAGCACCCATGAAAGTGAAATACACAATGTGGCATGCTGAGAAAGGAGCCACACAGTTATGCATGCAACTCCAGGCAGCTTCCTTTTGAGAATCTTGGTTGTAAACCCTCTCCTATGGTTTGTTGCCCAAGATATTTTATTTCCTTCTCAGGGTCCTCTCTCCTCTGCTGTTTCTCTCCCACTCCAAACAACCAGCCAGGGAGAGCTCTAACTATGCAGTGCAGTTAGGAACTGGGAGAGCTACCTGAAAATGTTCCCTCTTCCCTGAATTAGAGAATCCCACCTCTTCTCCAGGAGTCAGTCTCTCAGACTCTGCAGAGGTCTTTCATTTTTAGCACAGAAAGATCAATTAGTCAATATCAATTGCTCTTGTCATATCATAGAATGAGTTATATCATAGAATAGTTTGGGTTGTGAGAGACTTTTAAAGGTCTCCTAGTTCACCTATTCAACAGGCTGGGACATCTTCAACCGGTTCAGATTGCTCAGAGCCCCCTCCAGCCTGCCCTCAGACGTTTCCAGGGATGTCCCCGCGCTGTGCCCCCGGGGAGGGGCGTCGGCGGGGGCAGTCCCGGAGCGAGCATTGATAACCGCGTGCCGGGCCCGCCGCGGGCAGCCGGGAGCGCCCGTCCCGCACCGCCACGCACCGCACGGCCGCCGTGAGTGCTCGGGGCTGCGCGGAGAACACCGGGCTGCGTGGGGAGAACCGGGTGCGGGGGAAAGGACGGGTTGTCCCTAGCCGGGTCTGATGCCGCTCGCAGCTGCGATGCCGCACGGTGGGCTCCGGCTGCTGCTGTCCAGTTACGGCTTCCGGCCGCGGTGGTCCCGGGAAGGAGCTGACGGATGGACGGACGCGAACTAAAAGCCCCGGGGGTTACGAGCCTGGAGGGATCAGCCCTCTCCGCGTCCGGCTGGGGCTGGCGGGGTCCCGGGGGCTGCGCTCCCGCCGGGGCACCGCCCGCCACGCTCCGTGTGTCCGCAGGGCGCAGAGGATGCGGCGGGAGGGAGCGCCCCGCACCGGGACGCCCCGTCGCTGAGGCACGCCGAGGATGAGGCCGCCCCTGGCGCTGCTGGCCCTGGCCGCCCTGGGGGCCGCCGCCGGCGGCGCGGAGCGGGAGGCGGCGGAGGAGGCGCGGGCGGGGCGGTTCTCCACGCCGGAGCGGCACCGGTGCCGCTGGGAGCTGCGCTCGGCGGCGGGGGCCAGCGAGCTGCGGCTGAGCTGCCGGGAGGCGAGCGGCGGGGCGGCGCGGAGCTGCGCCTACCGCGGGGAGCCGCGGCGCTGCCCGGCCTTCGGCGCCCGCAGCCGCCACTACTGGCGGCAGGTCCTGTCCCGGCTGCGGCGGCGGCGAAACCCCTGCGCCCCGGGAGCGCCGCTCAGCGCCCGCCCCTGCGGCCCGGGCCGGGCCCCGCCCGAGGCGCTGCTGCGCCTGCTGCCCGACCCCGGCCCGGCCACGCCGGCCCCCGGCCCGGAGCCCTCCGAGGACCCGGCGCGGACCTACTGCGCCGAGCGCTGGCACTCGCTGTGCAGCTTCTTCGTCGGCTTCTGGGAGGGCTGAGCCGCTCCGGGCCGCGGGAGAGAGCGCGGCCGCCCCGGCTCCGCGCCCCGACACTGCCGGCCCCGCCTGCCCTCGGCCACCGCCGGCAGTGCCCCCAGACCCTGTCCGCTCCTCTTCTACTCCCCAATAAAGCGGCAACTGTTTTGTACAAGAAGCTCGCGTAATTCTTTGTCTCGCCGAAGCCCTGTAACGCCTGCAGCACGGTTCCAGTGTGTAACTGACCCGGGTGAGAGCCCCTAGGCTCATGCATTCAAGTACATTAATTTCTTTCACGGGACATAAATACAAAGAGACAGCTGTTCTCTCCCCAAAATCAATTTCTATGAGCCTAAAGTTTAAAGTTAGACTGATTACCCAAGTAGAAAACCATACATTTATACCAGAATAAGAAACGACTGAGACCTCATTGAACCCTAGAAAAACCTTTCTTGCTGACCGATTTCACAAGCTATGTGAACCAGTCTTGTTTCCCACAGAACAGCTGGGCAACTATCTCTACACAAGAACTTAAACAGGGCTGGTCAAGAAACCAGCTGTGAAAATAAAGGCTGAGAAACTCGGAAGCATCTAGGTACAGGAACTGGATTTAGGAGGTGAATGGTATTTCACCCAGCTAATGGGCATACTGTTGAAACAGGCAAGTTGATTTTCTGGGGGAAAGAGGGGTTTGAGAGATACTTTATCCACACAGAATGGGGTACATTTTGGTAAAGAACGCTAAAGTTTCCCTCAGCTGCCTGGGGTCCTACATGGCCCTAGACATCTGCCTATCACCAGGAACAGTTGCAGACTCTTTCTGTACGTTTTTAAGGATGGCTGTGAGAAGGCCACTAAGAAGTAATCAGGATCTTCCCAGTGCCTCTCACAAGGATCTAGGCTGTTGTATGCAACTCTTAGTGCCAAAACAATTTCCTTTACAGCAAATAGCTGGATAATGCTCTGTGCAAGCACTATGCCAAAGTTTCATCACCACTGAATGTGGCTTGGATGACTATTTTTTAATGACTGCTCACTTTTCCTTCATGTGCCTGCCACCCAAGCAGCCACAGAGCTGGCTGCTGGCTCGAGCATTGCACAGTACCTTGCAATAATGCCCAGCTTTGTTTTACTTCCATGGGCCCAGCACAGCAGCTTTGTGCAGTGCTGCTAGAGCTTGTATTTCTCACCATCAGATGCAAAGGTGGAACACCATGGCAACCAAGCTGATTACCCACATCACTCTGCATTTAAAAACCCAGCTAGGAACGCTGAACAAATTCATTGTTTACCCAAGAGGGAGAAGAAAAAAGAGGATCCCTTACTTTATGTTTAACCACAATATTTCCCTGAGTCTCCAAAATAGCTCTAAGTCTGCCTTTTAGCACCACTAACTAATAAAATACAACAACCCAAGAGACTGTATTAATTGCATTTACTGTGGTTAATAACACCAAAGCCTAGTGCTGAATAACATACACCCAGTTTTTCTACTGACAAACTGATCTGCAAATCCCAAAGGCTGGGAAACCATAGTGAGATCCTCAGATTTGTTTTTCAGGCGGAAGACCGTGGCTTTTTGCTTCCTATCTCAACATTTTACTCCTCTCCCATGACTGGGTAACAGCTGCTGTTCAGCTCCCCAGATCTGCCCATGCACCCACGCCTTACCTCGGCTCTCCCTTGCAGCTGTGCAATCCTTCGCTGCTGCTCTGGGTCCTGCCTTGGCTGCTCCTGTCACCGCATCCTTCCTTCCTCAGCACCTCCTGCCTGTCCTCAGCAAGAAGAGCCAGCAGGGCCAACCTGGCAGGACCAAACCCTGGCTGTTTGTCCCGCTGGTGTGATAAACTCTTCCCTCCCCAAGGAAGGTGGTGCTGGGGATAATCAACCTTTCCCATATGCAGCTGGGTGCTGCCAGCTGACAGATCAGTACACTAGGTGTGTTTTTCAAGGAAAAGCATAAGCTATCTAAAAAAAAAAACCAAAAAAACAAACATCAAATTATTGACGTTTTAGCTTTTCCTAATTTTCCTTTGGAGAAAAATCAGTAATGCTGAATTTGGGCATACTATTAGTGCATCTGGCTTTAATTGCTTTCTTTATTTGTAGAAAGCCCTTGATCCTATTAAATAGCACTAATCTCTCTTTCACCTCCTTCTGATTTTGAAGGAAATTAGAAGATGTTACTGTAATTTGCAAGGTTAAAGAAGGCAGTAAGCTGTCTTGCTGCATGTAGCAATTCTTTCCTGTAAAGTGACATCAAAAATTAATAAATGGAATGGAATTACTCTTTCATCACTGTCTAAGCAGAGCTTGTCCCACAATGGATCTGGAGTTGCAGACCCCAGACTTTGAGCAGTTCAGTCTTTTGTCTCAGTCCACAACAGGGATTACTCCTTCCTGGGTTCTGCACTAGGCACTTCCTTCTGGAAGATGCTGATTTTCCCTCTCATTCTTGATTCATTCCTCTGAATTCAACAACTGAAAACTTCTCAGACAGTCATAGCTCAACCCTCAGCTCTACCCGCTGTACTTGCCTATATTTGCATGTTAATGTTTCCACATGTAATTTTGATGTTTCCTACTTGAGTTTATGACCAGCCTGTGCTAGGAGAGTCTGTGAAGGGATGCAATGTTTTTGGAGGTTTGTGGTGCAAGGTAAAAGCCATCAGACTATTAGCAAATAAGAACAAAGTGGAGACACAGAAAGAATAAAAAGAAATTAAAAATTAAAAAAGCAACTACTCAAGCTGGAGCTCATTGGATAATGGAATCTTTGGGAATCTCTCTTTAATTGCCCCTGACATATTTCAGGTCTCTCTTGTGCTGTGAACCCTATCTAAGACTTACTGTAAAGCCAAGCTGCACACGAGGTGAGTGAATGGCAAGCTTTGTCAATTTGCCAAACAACAAATCCCCTCCTCTGTAATAATCTGGATTTTTAAGAATTCCAAACTCACTTCATGAACACAGCTACATGAAAGAGGCTTTTAACCATACAATATTACAGAGTTTAGATTAACTCTCTCGGCCCTCATTCTCCTTCCTTGTACCTTGTACAGATACCTAATTTGTATCTGTTAGGTACAAGTGTATATCTGTTTGATACATGTATATCTCCAGCTTTAATAATTTTAGGCTCTAACATGATATTATTTTCTGGCATAAAATGAGAAAATGTTTCATGGAAGCATCATGGTAAAACACAGAACTAATTTCTTATTACACATTCACAAAATACTAAAATATCTGTTTAACAAAGGAAATCCCTTGGACAAAATCTGGTCCAATTAAAGATATCCAAATCCTAAAATACAGATTTGTATTGAATATCTACTTAGGCACACAGTCTTAATTCAATAAGAAATGTCTTAAAGCATTTCATTCTTCATATTATTTACAGAGCCTGTATTTATTCTCACTACTAGAGCCAGCAGATATTCTCTCATGAGTAAATTAAAGTCGTAGGTCCCAAAATGTCTGTAGGGCTAGAATTCTTGGTTGAAAAAGAACAAAAATTCCTAATTAATTTCTTTTTTTCACTCTGCAGTTGGAACTAGAAAATACATTAGCTGTATCATCCTCAGAGTTAGTTTAGTGAAATGCAGGAGAAGAAAGTGTAGTGGCTAACCTTTTAAAGCTGTGTTTCTTTTCAATTTAAAAAAGTACTCTGCGCTTCTCAAAGTCACGATCCTTAGCAGCAGCATGATTTGCACTAACAGGAATAAATATAGACTCAACTCCATGTGTTTTCTGCTTCTTTTTTAATTTTAAGAGCAAAACCTTTCCCAAAATTATGAATAAATTTATCACTGCGATTCTTTTGATGGGAAAAGACTAACAAGACAGCCACACAAGACAGTATTATTTTGTGTTGGTCGAGACGAGATGCTGAGGATTTGGAGCTGATCTTTTGTTTCTGCTCAAAGACAAATGGTATAAAATTTATATGCATGCTTCTGTCCTGACAGCAAAGGGCTTCAGCACGACTCTCGCTGAGAGCAAATGGCTCTTGGGGATGCTGCTCTCTGAAGTCCGTGGGCGTGAAATGGTCTCTCGCAATTCATCTCCAGTTAATAGCAAGACTACAGCGTCTCTTTTTTTTTTTTAAGTTCTTTTATCCCCGCCTGAAGCTGCCTGTGTTGCCATTGGAGCCGGGAGGGTGTGGTGTGATGGTTTTCTCCCCTCAGCAGACGTCGGGGCGAGCTGGAGGCCCTGTGGCAAGCGGGGCTGATGTCATCCCACCCAGCAGGGGCCAATGAACGCCTGCAGCCCCCGCCAGCACACACGGACACACGGACACACGGACAGCATCTCAATGCCTCGGGCTCTGTGCAGCTCTGTGGGGCCTGGCAAATGGCAGCGGGAACCAACGGGACGGCTCCTTCCAATGGGCATCTCAGGGCTGGAACACTGTGGGGCCATGGTCATGTAGGAAAACAGCAGCGAAAAACAAAAAGTAGTTTGGTTTAAGAAAGAAGGTATTATAGACCCAAGGGAGATAAAGCTTCTGTTTTCATTTCTGTGAGACGTGATAGCTCTGGAGTGGGGGCCAGCCATGTGCAGGGGGCACCTATAGGGAAAACACAGAACTGGGACACCAAGAGGAGCCAGCTGGCCCTTTCTGCCAGCACCAGGCTGGTGGGGAGAGCTCAAATCACTGGCATTGGTTGCTTTCTTCCTTTTAATGTGCCCATGTGGTAAATGTAGCTTAGTAATGAAATAACATCACAAAAAGATGAGTATATGCCTAATAATACCCCAATATAATCAGCCACAGCTTGGTCTGCCTTTTACATGGCTCCTCCTCACCTGCAGTGGTTGTGCAGATGTTTCATTGCCTTCTTCACACTCTTTACTGCCTCAGGAAATCAGACTCTGATGCTCAGGTACATTTCCACCTCTGTAGCTCCTTTGCTCACAACCTGATGGAGTTGGGACTCTCAACAGTGCTAGTTCCTTTCAAATTATTCAAACTAAGGTACCAGTGTGGAGTAGGCTTCTTGTGGGAAATTTGGAGCTAATCCCTGAATGAGGTTAATGAAAATATTTCCATCACACATCAGTTGTAGTAGAAGTCATTTACACTTGAGAGGAAGTATCAGCTAATTTTAAATCAATGAAAGTGTGAGTAAAAAATTGGCATAGGTAACTCAGAAGATAAGCTTGGAAAAGTCATAATTTCCTGAAAAATGATAGCTCATTTGTTTTTTTTATTATTGCAGTCTAGGTAAGGAATCAGTACATATAAATATTCTTTGTAAGTTTAAAACAGTGGTTTGTTGGACACCCTCTCTTTTCTAGGCACCTTAGGGATCCTGTTCAGCACAGGCTTGTGCTGTTAACCCAGTTATCCCACACGGGCACCCCAAGGCTGGGGAATATTGTGAGGGGTGTGTGGCCATTGTCACTCAACACACACAGCAAAGTGAAGCCATCTCCAGTCTAATGACAAGCACAAACTATATTTTACCCACACTGGATGATCACCATTTATAAATAAATATAAAATAAAAATAATTACGAAAAAAAAGTGGTCTAAAGTCTTGTGTGGGGAGGGGGTGAAGGGACAGAGATTTAAGGCTAACAGGGTTTTCAGCTATGTTCCTACTGGTAAATTAACCTTTCCAAAACTTTCAGTAATTGCTTGAGGCCATAGAAAGGTACCTTCTGTCAGATCTTCTCTCTTCAACTCCTAGGGACAACTTTTGTGGGCTCTGATAGAAACGCATTATCATTCAACTTCATGTGTATGTCTGCATGAGCTCACCACAGGGAAGAGCATCCTTCCCTGAGCAAAACAGCTTTTACACCTGCTGCTGCTTTTGAGTTGCATTAAGGTTCTAGCTGGAAGAAGTCAGACCAAGCAATATGATTTCTGTTAGGTCTGTTAAACCAACACAGCCAGGCCACTGCCAGACTGACTGGAAGAGCAGCAGGATGTAAAGGGAGAATCTATGCCTCCACTGCCTCCCAGTCTATTAAAATGAGCCACAAACACAATACTGATGTGGTAAGTCAGGCAATATGCAAATGGCTGCATGTCCCAGAAACCCTAATCCTATCAAGAATGCAGAAGATGTTAATTTGGCCATCTTTCACAGCTCATAAATCTATGTGTAGCAAAGCCAGGCTGGCAGATGTCATCCCCTAGCACTTCTTTGAGGCTGGCAGTCTCGGCATAGATGCCTGATCATGCCTCAGTAAAGACCAATGAAGAGCATTGTTTGTGTGGCCTGGGGGCAGCTTCTCACATTTTGCTACAATAGCAGAAAACAGTGGGAAATGTGAATGACTGATTGGCAGAACTGGTGGTCTTGGTTGTCCTGCTTTCCACATAGGGAGCTACAGATTTCACATGCATTTTTCATCAGCAGCAAGCAGATTTGTCCACCTTGTTCTCAACAGTTAGTGGTGTATATTCCCCAACTTAAGTTTTTGAATCCTAAACTATAAATCCAAGCTGGACACAGTTCCTTTTCTCTCAGGCAGATACTCCTTACTTCAAACTACTTAAAAGGGCAAACAGCTTTATTAAGATGTGATCTTACTCCTAAGATTTAACTAATATTTCTATCTAGGATAGAAATATTCTATTTCAAAGCAAGCAAAGGTCTGTAAATAAAATATCTCTATAGCAATATACTCATTTTATCCTTCTTAAATACAAGCTTTGAAATTACCTGTTGCAATATAGCTTCTTTAATATCAGCCAGAATTAATCTAATTTTTACAAGGAGGATGGTAAAATGGTAGCACAGATTGCTCAGAGGGGTGGTAGATCACCCATCCCTGGAAATATTCAACTTGGACAGGGCTCTGAGTAACCTGATGACATAGTTGAAGATGTCCCTGCTCATCTGGGACTGGGGTTTGGACTAGAGGATTTTTAAGGGTCCCTTCCTACCCTACTATTCTAGGATTCTGTAATAATTTGCTTTTAAAAGGTGTATACTGAAAACACCACAGCAGAATTTTTTGTGTGAAGTTACCTGGGACCAAGGTGGATGACCTCACTTTTATGAACTGAAATGTCTTTCAGCTTCTCAGTGGATATTGTGACTATCACAGAACTCCATGTCAAATCACTTTATTACAGCACTGGGCTGAAAAAAGAAACAAGACAAAATTATAAAGAGTGCTTTTAGAGAAGCAGGGATTTCCAGCAATAAAAATGGCACATGACTGTGTGCTATTACAGGTACAGACATCCCCATGGAAACTGCTGTTCATTTAGGATGTGTGCATTCCTGTCACAAGCCACCCACATCACTTCATTTTAGATCATGAAGCTGCAGCCCCACAGAACAGATTTCTCTGCTTGTTCAGAGGGTCTAGAGAGGGGCAGGCTCTAACTGAGAAGCTGCTTAATGCTGGCAAATCCTTGCTCTCTGCAACAAGGGAGAAGGTGCAAAAGGCAGCCACAGTTAAATAATTCAGATGGGTCTAAAGAGACAGAATGCTGCAAAGAAGAAGAAACCAAAATGAAGTCAGTTTTAAAACCTAAGGACGTAATGAATTTGTTTGGGAAATCCTGGTTGCATTTCACCATTAGAATTAGATACAACAGGGGAGAATGCATTGTGTCTGATGAAGAAATGATAACTATTCCAACTCAATAACCTGAAATCATTATTGCTAAATTATGGTATAAATATAATTCTGATTAATTTTCTGGACACTAACAGAATTAAGAGGCAAATGTGTGTTTACAGGTATGAGATAATTCATTGTGTTAAAACTAGTAGGTCAGTGAGTCCAAACACATTATTTTAAGTAGGTAAAAGCTGCTGAACCACAAACCCCACAAAATAAGTACTGTAAATTCTGTTCAGTGGAGGAGACATATTAAACATTATTTTGTAGTCTGTTTGTTTCTTTTTTAAAAGGAAAACATGTTATTTATTGATATTGCAGTAAAACATCTGTAATACATAACAATGCACCCTATCACACAATAATATCTAAGCTATTAATTGTACAAAGTCACACCATTTTTCTTTCTTCTTTACAAAATACTAAACACAGCTGAAACTTGACATATGAAATATTTAACTCATACATTTTGTTCAACTGCTTTACTGAACTAGAATTTCTGAGAGAGAGAAGTCTCAGAAGACAAAGAGGAGGCATACCTAAACCCAAGAGTTTATGGACTATTTTTATATGACTCCTTGGCTTTTAAAATTTGCCACAAGGTTCTCGTATCTCTTGCAAAGTACTGCCATGATTTCAGTATTTCTGCTGGACTATGTCCCTACAGCTGACACATGGCACTCACATGAATAAAACTATCGAAAACTTTAAAGCATGTCCCTGAATAAATATATTTACACTAAGTGTCAAATTTTCCTTCTAACTAAAACATTCCACTTAACTGCTCCAGGTCTGAAACTACTATTATTTCTTTCTGCATTTTATAAATATCTGTTCTTTTTATTAGTGTTTCCAAATTTATAATTGACTAAGAACACTTTAAATAATAGGTGGTATTTCAGAAGTGCATTGGAATATGGTTTAATATACAATTACATAAAAAAGCAGGTTTCCATATTTGTCCAGTCCTATCCATAATGGGTTATTTCCATTAGAATTCCCTTGGGACTTATCTGCTCTGTGCTAATATTGAGAATTGCTTGAAATGAGCTAGCTCATCATTCTGCCTCTCCACCTCATTTTGAGTCTGATTATACAAATGCCAAGAGGCTTTTAAAGCTGCCCAAAATGCTTACATGGCATATATACGTAGTATGTTGGATAGAAGGTTCACTGTAAGTTTTTTTTTTTTATTTCAGAAATTCAGCAATCTGACACACTGACAAAAAAGAGCAGTGTGTTTCTCTAATTTTTCCTCCTTATCAAGACACTTGGTGCCTTTCACTCTAATTTAGTGTGGATGATTTCCCTGACCTTGTGGTGTAACACTGACCTGATTTTCTGTTAATGTAGTTGCCACCACTCTGAGATGCTCAGTCAATTGCACCCACAACCCTGCTCCCTTCCTCTTTTTAAAACCTCATTTTTTTCTTAAGGTCTGTTCTGCACCTTCAGACATCCATCTCTCTAGTAATGTGCTAAATGGTTCTCCATTCAGAGATTTACTCCCAATAGGAGAATGTTTTCTTAAAACCTATCATTTTGCAGTTTCTAGTGCATTTTCACATTCCTAATCTTTTGAAATAAGCTTTAACATTACCTCATTTAGTTTGAAGTCAGATGTATTTCACTGTCTGATTACCTGGTTTAGAATCTTTGCATTAAAAAACACCTTTGGCACAATGTGCTTCAGGGGCCTCATGTCATTACTGGAACTATGCTGCTGTCTATACAAATTGCACTTATTTATGTGGGTTTTAATTATTTCTAAATCTTGAAGTTTTAGTACCCAACTGCTAAGTGGTTTTTTTTCCCTAAATACTGAATTAGACTTTGTTCAACAGAAACAAGTGCTCTAATGAATACTTATTATTCAAAGTAAACCTCTTTAATTTCAAATCTAATTAGTTTATCTCATGTTTGCTATGCTTCAGTAAAATACTTTCAAATAGGGAACTATGATAAGTCATCATATGCAGGTTTATTTATTTAAAGATGACACTTTTGCACTGCTTAGTAGCTAACTCTGTCATTAATTGAAACAATACTTAATGTGGCTGCTGTCAGCTTCTACTTTGACTAAAAAGCTATTAGATACAATATCCGCCTCAGCTGGGTCATAAATTTACATAGACTAATTGATTTACTGTTACTAATTTTTGCAACAAAATCAGTTTTTACCTTTCACAGAATCACAGAATCAGTATGATTGGAAAAGCCCTCGAAGATTGAGTCCAAACTATTTGCTTAATTTATTAACCTGCTTAATTTACTTACCAGCTTCTTTATCAGGCTAGTAAGAAATTCTATTTCTGTACACATCTATTGAGCTATGATGCGCACAGCCCCAGAAAATTGAATAGATTTCTTGTGAAAGAAATAAATATGAATTAATAAATTTATTGTGAAATAAGCTTCCAAATGCATTGCTGGCAAAGTTACCTTTTGAAG
This sequence comes from Zonotrichia albicollis, assembly GCF_047830755.1. Lineage (NCBI taxonomy): Eukaryota > Metazoa > Chordata > Aves > Passeriformes > Passerellidae > Zonotrichia > Zonotrichia albicollis. The sequence goes on along the minus strand of NC_133825.1, from coordinate 34,510,452 downwards.
AGGAGCTGGACAGCACAAAGCCAGACATTTCTGGCCCTGACAAAAACTAGTTCCCAATCCACTTCACAGGCTACTTCTGTCAACTATTTAATATTAACCCTTCTTCACATGCACCACTCCAGCTCTGTACACAGTATTAGCAGGCGACACGAAGCCGCTTTTCCAACTATAAAAGGCCTCCATCACACATTCTTAGGCACTGGTGCATCTTCTTTTGCTCCTTAAACAATTCACATTTGCTTTACATGTTAAGGTCTGCAAATACTTCGTGGTCTTTTGAAAACTGCAAATGGTCCTACCTTAAAAACTCTGCTCGGAAGTGTTCCCCTGGCTGTGTCACTGCACATGTCAGGAGCCACCCCAATCACCTCAGGTGCCACTCAGGAAGACTCCAGCTGAAACACACTCATAAATGAACCAGCTTTATCAAGATTGCAGATGGAGAGATGGATCTCACCTCCACTTCCTTCGAATTTCCTGGCTGCATTAACATCCCCACCTTCCCAAATACATCCTACCACTATACAGAATCCAGGGGGTTTTCAGCTTGCCTCTGATAAATCAATGCTTCAAAACCAAAGTTTTGAAGATCTGTTGCGCATGACACTTGCCTTTGGTATTCAAACTCTATTTCTTTTCTTGCACACAGTTCACCAGGTCTAACATTAATGTTTTGAATTGGCTGCAAATTTTCCCCTTCTAAAACATGTGTTCTTCTCAAAAGGAGCCTCATAATGTCCATACATCAGTGTTTGTTTGCTTTTTTATGTCAAATGTAAATTGGGAAGCTGATATACACTGACTACTTTGGCCATTCCCAACAATTACATTTGTTATTCCTAACACGCCTTTTCAGTGGGTGTAGAATTTGCCTTTTTTTGCAGGTTACTATTTCTTCTATTCTCTCCTTTCTGTCTTCTCTCAGTTGCCATCCTTGCCCTTTTTATGGCAGAACTCTTCATCTTCAAACCAATCACCTACATGCTTTTTCTTTTGTGTCCTGCTCTGGCTGTCTGTAGCTCTTTCTGATCTAGTGAGCCACAGGGAGAGGGAAGAAAGCCCTTGATACTCTCAGAAGCAGCACTGCTTATGCTTGCTGCACTGGGACAGGAGGGACACACCTCCCCTCATGCCCTCACGGTCACAGCACCACCTCACCTCCTGCTGCAACTTAAGCACAGCTCCAAGAACCAGAGAGGGGCAGGCCTCAGCCAGCCTCACTGCCAGGTCACTGAAGGCAAGAAAGCAACCTTCAGCTCAATACCAATCAAGTCTCTATTTTTTAAACTGGAAGGCAGAAGGAAAGCCACCCACTCTTTCTTCCAGTGAAAGAGAAAACCCATTTTATTATATTAAGTTCAGGAGATGGGCCAAAGAAGGGGACATGGCTCCTAGGCTGCAGCACTCTCACTGACAATAATGTTCTACAAGAAAAAACACCTTCAAAACTTTTTTAAGTTTTTCTTTCAGAGACTGAGCAAGAGTATGTGTATGCACAGATACACATACATGGCTAATGAGCAAGTTCAGGGTAGAAAGGACAGTGGTAATTCCTTTATACACTCTGTCATTTGCATTCTAAATGAGTGCCAACATACCTCTGTAACATGCACTGTATACCTCTGTAACATGCACTGTACGGGTAATCAACTTTTTCAATTATATAAGAGTGTGGCTGATTTTTTTTTTGATTTCTAAGAACTAAAGTTTAACTTCTGATTAAGTTTTTTAATAAAAGATCCTAATATTTCCAATTTGGTTAGTTGCATAATTTCTTTTTATACTAATTATTTAATTAAACAAAACCAAATCTAATGCAAAATGGAAAGTTAATTTTTACAACCCAGACAGGTGGAATTTTCAAAAGCAATTTTATCAGAAGTTATGTTTCCAAGATCCTTTAAAGATTTTCATTACCCTTGATCTTAGAAAACATTTGCTGTTGTGCCCTCTAGTGCTCATGTCTATTTAAGTCTTATATACAAACCTGTTTTTGGAAACCTACCACCATATAAATGGTCCTATTGAAATAAAATTACTCACTTATTGCAATACTACCAGTGATCTAAACAGTTCCTTCTGTTGTTTCTCAGGTATGTATAACACCCATGCAGTTATCTGAAAGGTAAGACTCTTCAGGTTACTTTTCATTTTACCAAACCAATGTAAGCAAGTTTTCTTTCTCAGTTCTGGACCGTATAATGGAGTTTGAAGTGCACAAATTGTAGCTGACTTCTGGGTTTATTACTAAAACATTTTCACTACTAGCTAAAGCTGTTAGTTAGCCACATATAAAACTACAAGTTTTCACAGTATTTACAGGTTTTCATTCACATTAAAAGCTCTTCTACTTAATGCAATTAATTTTGCCTCCAGTGATGCAGTTTGTTACAGCATTGTGCATGCTTACATTTAAAACAATGGGTTAACATACTACATCTGTAATTACTCCCAAGCTACCAGAAAACCAGTGAATTAAATTTATTTAGTGTTAAATGGATATGGAATGTCATACAGTACATGTAAAGACACTTCAAGATGAGTAAAGCAGAACTAATTGCACAAGGGATTAAAGGTTCACCTCAACAGTCAGTATTATCAAATCATTACAGCTTCCATCTTCAGAGTGCAAGGTATGTCATGCAAAAAAACAGCTCAAAAAATCCCCAAACAGACAAAACCAACATTGTGGTACCACTTAAAATGCTATCATACCACAACATTTTACAAGACATTAGGTGATCATTCATATAGAATGAAGCATTTTAGCAATAACAAAAAAGTTTTAAACATAATTAACAGATTTTGCATGAACACAAATTCCAGCATTACTATACCTAAGGAACAGGCAACATGCTGGGAGAAAGTACCTAAAAATCAATGCCTTTTTTATTCATAGCCAATATTACCTTCTGCAAGAATTCTGCAATCTTATTCAGTTTCCTTACATAACCGGGTAAGGTTCAATACATTTTTACATAGAGCATAATCACATAACCACCACATCAGCAAGAGGATTTCATTATCTTGATCAGTTACTACATTTAAAACCATGGTAAAATAACATGCCCGGCAAACAAATTGTCTTCTGGGACAGTGTTCTGTATGTAGAAATATTAAACAACTAAAATATACTCCTACCCACTTTAACCCCAAGTAACTTATAATTTGTATTTACATATTTTTGAAATATGTAGGTAAAAACTGCAGATGGCAGGAAAGCAGAACACACAGAGAGCTATGACAGCGCTGACAGAGCGGGTGGCGCAGCCAGGAGCCCCCAGTGACACCTGGGCAGGGGCTGCACCTTCTGCACTCTTGCTCTGCCCAAGGGGCCTCAGCAGGGCTACCAAAGGCAGCAGCTGCTGTGGCAGGGCTGCTCCTCCCCTCCCAGCTGGCTGAGCTGGGAGCAGAAGGTGCAGCCCCAGCAGCTCCACTCAGCTGAAAGCAGACAAACACACCCCTACACACCTGCTTCAACCACAGCTTCAGTGTTAACATGGACGAGACACAGGAGATGAGAGGATGGCTTTTAACATTTCCACCTTGCAATGCTCTTATTCTGATTAATCTACCAAAACAGGTAGATTAATCTACCAAAAAAAGCATACAAAAAAGGCCAAGTTGTTTGCCCTCATATTAGGAATAAACTAACTTCCTGGCTTAAATGTAAGCAAGAGAAACTCAAGAAAGAACTTCTTGAGGTTAATTTTCCATCTAAATTCAAAGAAAATAATTTACTAAAACTGTAACTTGCAAGGTCTACTAGCCTTGAAGTGAGCATACAGGTTAACTATACCTATAGTTAAATAAAAAACTTCAGAAGGCATTTTACGGAAATAAAATATGCAACTCTAGGAAGTACGTGGAAAACCACTTTAGTATTTGTCTGGAACATTCTATTTTCATAGCCCATCATTCTCAGGAATGTATATTTCATAAATAAAAATACAGACCAAAAATTTGTGTATTCAATCTAAATACTGAATGTTGGATATTTCTCAGCCTCTTCAGATAAAATTTGCTTTCTCCCCCACAATTAAGTGATAAAACCTGAAAAAATTGACTTTTCAAATCTATCTTGCATGAGAAAACACAGATGAACAAACCAACATCTGGAAAGAACATTTTGTACAAGATTGCAGTTCTAAAACACTTATATTACAAAGCAATGTAAATAAATACCAGGCTAGTACAAAAGCTCTTATTTACAGTTTTACAAATGAAAACGTTTTCAGTGTAAATGCAGTGTTTTAAAGAACACAATATTAGTAAAATGAGTTCCTGTATAGACCGTTACAATTTCTGCTAGGTTTGAATGCAGTATTGTATAAAATCATTGTTTCAAGTTAATTTTTGTTTATAATTTAGTACAGCCAAACCCCAGTTTATGCCTGGAATGGTATCTGTTAAAGTGCTGAAAAAGAGGACATTTCTGAAATTTTAGAAAAACATACTGTACATTATTAAAGCTTTATCAAGTCAAAACTGGTGTATTTTGTTCACATTTGCTACCACACCACCTAGGAATGGGAAGTTTTTCAACAAGAAGTTGTTATTTTTGGGATGGCAGCCATTGCTATCTTCGCATCTGAAGTTTGATGGTTTCCCACAAGTAACTCGTCTTAAGCTTCAGTGGTGGCTTCAGGTTTCATAATCTGGTAAGTAATCAAGTATTCTGGATAAGCCTGGAAAAGTGACAAACACATTGTTTTTTACTATTTGATTCTCTGGATGAATTAATAATGTTTGTTAAGGAGGAGATAAAATTACCACCAAAGGACAAAAGGGCAAAACGCCAAAGGTAAAAATCCCTGGATCATTCAGGAAGCGTGCATCCTTTCACCTGCAACCCCAGCTGGAGTTTGTTTAAAAACAAAATCAAGCCCTAGCACCCACAAACCTAGGGAAAAAGCCCCCAATGCATGACATGCCTTGGAAAAGACAAAAGAGAGTCTATAAAACCAACCCAAAAGCTCTTTACCTGCTCTCCTCTGTAAATGACGTATTCTGCCAATGCCAGTCCGTTGACACTGGGCCGCCCGGTCACTGAGTGATGTCCTGGGGGAGAATGAGCCATTTTCATGGCACTGAACTGCAGGAAGGACTTGCCCAATGTTACACGACAGAACAGCAACTGCCTGTGTTGAAAGGGAAAAAGGACCATGAATGCACAATGCTTATGACTCTGAACCTTGAAGCCAATTCAGCTTTCATAGCTCATAAATTTCTCAGATTCTGTTCTGCTGAACAAAAGTTGCACTCACTTTGGGAAGCTCTAGTCCAAGGAAAGGGTTGATAGTAATATGGAAAAATGTTTATTTAAGTTACTGGAAACAGCATGTTTAACAATATACTCAGAGACTGCCACCACCTTTTCTTTGTTACTTATTTTAAAATTTTGGGCTTTTTAGGAAAAAGTTTTTTATCCCCTCCCCCCATTACTCATCCTGACAACATAATTCACAAGTGTTCTAATGTTAGATTTGTATCCAACAGCCAAGTCAACATCAAGGCCAAGGCAAACTCTAGGTCCATGCAAAACACCTCAGACTAGCATTTACCAGTTTGTAATGCTGTTTTCACTATTAAAAGACTCAACAAAGGCTCTTATTTCTGTACACATGTACCTACTGCAATGACAATGGAATCCTGGCATTTTTATCACCTCACTTTGCCAGAACTTTTGCTTTTCTCACTCTTTGCAGAAGACAAACTAAAAATCCCTTCTTATTCAAAACTTTAAAAGGCATGAAGAGACTCTGGCATCCTCTGTAACTCTGGAAGAAGATCCTCATTATTTGAGAGTCCCAGAAAAGAGTAAGCAACATGAAAAGGAGGAGAGACTCAAAGGAGGATCCTGGAAGGATAACTTTATCCTTGTATACCAATGTAAAAGATGATGTACACAAACACTAGATATTCTTCTGGCTGAAATGACTGCCACCACCAAAACGGACTCCATGACCTAAGAGTTTATTCTGAACTGATGGTGTTGCTAACAGATGTTCTTGTTGAAAAGTGGATTCAAGAACTCAGTTGGTGGCAGCACCCACAAATCCACATCTCTATTTCAGAATGTGAAAAAGCAGTGATGTGCGGTGAGTGCTGACTGTTACAAAGTACATCCTCCTCAAAGAAATACTGCATCTGAATATCTCTGAATTTCTCCTTCCTCTGTAACAGACAAAGAACTAAACTGTCAAACTGCCTCTTTCACATAAGCATCTAGCAGATCCTCTTCATTCTCTGGCTTCCTAAGTCTGATTTTTACATTAAGTTAAGGGCAAAGATGTGGTTAAATGCACTTAAGATGGTCGAAAGTTCTTTAGGACTTTGAAATGTCAAAGTTTTCTGAAAGTTTCTATTAGGCCCAGCACACAGAGAGTACTGAGAAAGTCTGGTTAGCAAGCAAACCTCTCTTCAGAGAGAAACTGCTGCATTGATAATCTAGGACTCAATATGCTAAAGAAAAATCAGATGCTTTCAAGGGACTTACCTGTGGCAAACATAGCAAGATCTATCTTTGTGGATTGGACATCCAGTGCCACCTCCAATTCCATACACATACTGATTGCTTTTGGAAGAATTTTCAGCAAAATAAATCCCAGCTCCAAACATGCCGCCTATATAGGCATGTCTCTCATCAAAGCCTTTGTGAATGATTGCATTCACAAACGGGGAACCTAAGAGAAAGGAAGTAAAACACTGAAAACACTTTTGTATGTGTCACAATTCAATCACTCGTTCCCAGTGTGTAGCCCTCCTTGTGAACATGCACTGTGAACTTTGCTCACCAGGACAAACTCTGTATTTGTGTCCAGGAAAGGCTTCAACTGGCTTTACCTTGCTAATGATAAGCTATCTTTGGAATGTTTAACAAAACTAAGTTATCAACTTATAAAACCAAGAAAACAAACAAAAAAAGTCCCACCCCAAAACAATCCTTAACAGAATAAAGTTTGACCTTTAATCATTTTGGTCATACAGCTGAAAAACAGACTCAAGGAGGCACACAACTTAACTTTCATTCATAATTACTGAAATGTTTTCACTCAGATCTTTGAAGTCTCCTTTGGGGAGAGACAAGGAGGTGCAAATTTCAGAAGAACAGTACATTGCATGCTATCATCCCTTGTGAAATACACAAACACTTGTTCATAAAAAACTCATGTAAAACCTGGAACCTACTTCCACTGAGGAAATTTACTTTGAGACAGGAGAAACCCTCCAATAAAGAGTGGTGCTGATGAAATAAGTTCATAAAGTACATTTCAAATTCTCACCATGAAACAGCATCCTTTCATTGGCATGGTTATGGTTCTCTTCAGAGACCTCTTTCCTTCTGTGTGTGTATCTTTCCCAGAGTTTTTTGTTGCACACTTTCTGAATCTGAAACAGTCAAAATGACACCAAAAATCTCAGTTCACTTCACTGGACAGATAATCTATAGCCACTACAGTACAGTTACACTGCCACTGCAATGAGAATATTTTTTCTTGGGACTCAATGAAACACAAATTGAGTTACCCTGCACAAACTGATTGTTGTTTTATGACAAGTAATAACTTTATACTTAAAAATCAATTCATTTTACAGAGCTCTGTGTTAATAATCCTTAAATTAAATATGCTCTAATTAAAATTTAACAGGTTCAGTCACAATTTTTCTTGATGCCAAATCACTAGTAAAAAGATCAATCAATAAATTAAGAAATGCCTTCCATGAAGATTTGTGAAGCACTTCTAAAAGAAAGTAAATTACATACTTCCTGCAGAGGTATGCTGGGCATTGCAAAATCTTGTGCATGCAGATATAGCACAGCAATTCCACTGCAACTTCAGTTAAGAATTAAACTTAGTAGCACTTACTTGCAAATCAAAATATTTATGATACTAATGAAAATTACCATTACTTCAGAAGGAAAGCCACATAAATACAAACCAAAATTCCATTAGATTATTTAAACTCATCTACTGCCTGTTTTTTTACACTTGTTTGATGTTAAATCAAGCCAAAATAAGAGTTCAAAAGTTGTGCCTTTCTTTATTCCCTTTCTTTTCTGCCTCAAAAGACACCCTCTTCTGTTTCTTATAAAACCTCCTGCCTTTTTCTTCAAAAATTCTCCAGTTTTCAGTGACATTTTTCTATGTCAATTTCTTCCTGACTATTAACTTATAAATAGCTTCTCCATATAAATTAAGTCTTTGAATTTCCCTGGAAAGTGATTTTTATCCTCTGCAGATCCCAGAATGGCACATCTTGTCACTTTATGGAACTCAAGTGTAGAACACTTTACAGATATGTTACTTTAAGACAAAGCCCCAAACGTGTAAAACCACTGGCCACAAAAAACTCAGGCACCTTTAAGATGTTGTATCTATTGAAGACTCCACCAGCATGTCCTCCATCTCTGTGCTCTCGGACAGTACTCTGCATCTGAAAATGGAGAATTTAAAGAGGATGACATTCCTGCAGAAGATCTCCAACACGTTTCCTTTACACAAGTCAAGTAACGAAAATAATGAATTATGTATTAACACAATGAAAAATCATAAGAGAAATTTTTAGGTGACTCGTTGTTAAGTAATGTCAGATTTTGTGAATACACATGAATATGTTTAATGATTAAAAAAAAAAACCAAAACAGTATTTTGACTGCTCCATGGTCTAGTCTTCAAACTGGAGAAGATTGTCACTAATCTCTTTAAAATTGTACTTGTTCAGAATTTTGCCTTGTGTGATTACGGCACTTTGGAGGAAGTGATGTAAAACTGTCTATGACAAACAGGCAATCAATTGGTAGCAGAGAACTTGTTATCTTGAAGATATTTGATATATGGTACAGGTTCTAAAAATACTACAAGCAATAATAATGTAAGAAAGAAAAAAGTTACAGACATCATGACCACAGGTTATAAGTGGTGCAGTCAAAGCTGGGAGTCTGAAGTATCCTTCTGCAGGTTTTACTTAAACTTAGTGATGTTTACTGCACAGTTAAACTGTCTAGCAATGCTTCCTTATCTGCTTCTTTAGCAGCAATAGCAAAAATACTGAGAGAATACAAAGAATGGCATTTACCTCTTCTTCTACAGACTGAAATTCCTTGTCTTCGGTGGAAAGGTCTATGAGAATAGTTCCACTAGCAGAAGTATTTAGAGTCAGGTATGGGTTCAGTCCTGTGAATGCAATAAAACACAGCAAAATGTATGTGAATCTAATAAAACAGAGTGTCAGAAACCACAACTGTTTTCTCTCATCTGTGGACACTGATCCTTGTCTCAGCAAGAATCATCATTTCAGATGCACTAACCCATTTATCCATGCTTAGCTCAGTATACTAATACACACAACAGGGGAAATACTTGTAAACACTGCTTACTTCAGAAGTCATTTCAACTCCAGGCAGTGACACAGTGAGCAACCAGTCCCTGTACAGTCCACAACTACTGGTGGCAGTGGCATCATGAATGGGAAGAGCAACCTGAAGCACTAATTTGGTAGGAGTATTTTTCCCATGGTCATGCACAGAGAACTGACAAAGAACTAAGTCTGTCAATCCAACATGCTTGAGCCTGGTATTGAAAGCTTAAAAGATACTGAATGTTTAAAAAAAAACTTCTCTATCTTTCCAAATATGAAAAAAATTGGAATTTTACACAGAATCCAATGTCAGTTTGCACTGGATAAACTGCAATCACAACTGGTAAGTAATGGGAGCGTAATTACTGGACACAAGAATATGAAGACTGTGTGTATCAAGTGTTTTTCCTGGCCATCTCTTTCCAGACAACTAACAAGTGGCCAGAATTAAACATTGGGTCTGCCATGAACTCTTTAAAAGGAATAATCTGGGGGAAGTGGAAATTACAGATTCATGCACAGTCTGGAGCCTCATGTTAGCAGTGTGCAACTGGAATAGTGCTCAGGAGAAACAAAGTGGCAAGAACCAAAATAAAGCTCATCCACTACTAACCTCAAAACAATGGTTATACTTCAGGAAGAGATGCCATATGTACAAATACACACATGTTCAAAAACACATCAGGCCTACTTAAAAGGCAAAGTATACAGTTAGTGGCTATGTAAACTTTGAACTCAAACAAGACACAAGGCCGAAATCACACCTTAAAACTAACTTTTATCCAAATTACTCATGAGTCTGTCCAGAAAGACCTGACAATTATGAGACAATTATTCAGATTCATTTAAATACTTCATTATCAGGAAAATAATTACCTTAGGGTTGGTTCTTACTGTTTTAAGGAGCAAAAAGTAATTTAGAGCTTGGGATAGTGACTCATTACTATGGACTGAAAATTTCAGAATGAGATTTCACAAATGGTGAATCAGGAAGGGAGAAAATCCTACCAATTCTAATTTATTTCATTTCTGTGAAACATAGCAATACAACAGTAAGTGATATTTCAAGGAGTCAAAGAAGAAAAACAGATTTGGAGGGTTTTATTTGCCTTCTCTGCAGCCATAGTTAAATGAAGCATACTGAATGATGATGAATTCACAACTGCTGGGACTGTGCTGGTATCAAGAGTCCTGCACAACTAAAGAGGCTTTAGCAGTAATTTCAATGCAAACTAAAGCTGTTGAAAAAAGCAATTAGGTTAATTTTGGTTCACTGAAAGCACACCAACTCTATTTTTAAAGAAAAGTGTAAGAATTTCAGCTGCTCTCTGAGTGAGCAGACAGCATTCTGTGGCAGGACCCAACAAACAGGACATAACAGGCCTGAACTTGTCAACAGAATGTGCTCTGCCCGTCAGAGTGCTCTGATGAAGATAAATATTCCCTATGTCAAGGAGCTTATGAGCATTTTGCACTAAGTCAACACTCTACTTATATAAACAAAAAAGAGTAACCACAGAGAAAAAAAATAAAGCAGAGAACTGAAAGGCAAGATTCACAGTAATTCACAGCATAAATACAAGTACCCAAGTTTCCAGTCAGAAGACATTCTTACCATTTAAAGTGCCATTTTCTAGGTCAGGTTTTATTACCAATTCTTTTTTAATGAGATACAATTTGGAATAACATAAGTAATTAATAAAAATTGATTATGTAAAGGCAGTATTACGTGATAATTCAAAATAAGCATATACCTTGTTGTCCAGAAATAAGTCTTTCAACTCCTTTGATGATTTTATGCCTATGGCCATAAGCATTAATGCCAATCTCCTTCAATTCTTTGTGTCCCATTTCAACCAATACGTCCAATGTTATCTATAATGAAAGCAAGACCATGTTTTTTGTACCAGAACAAATGCCAGTGACAGTGAAAATATATCTTACAATAGCTGTGAGAAAAAGCAAGTGTGAAAAGAACAGGAACATCAGAGGCGTCACTGTATTATTTTTGTATTTTACTTTTACTCAACTGCTTTCTTCTAACTTTTTGTCTTAAGTAAACATGCTACAAACTACAAACTGTAACTTGCATTGGTTGCAAGTGTTATATATATGTTAATATATACACATCTATTTTAAGATACATTTTTTTAATATAGCAATTAAAAATCCAGTTACAGTCCTCTCCTTCACCCCACTCATTCTGACTGTCACACATTGAAAATCTGTCTTATTACATTATACTAATATACAGTTACTATTTATTCCATTGCTTTCTAGCTCAGACTATGAGGAAATAAATACAACCACTTACCTGCTCTCTCTCAAATATGTCAATTAGATGTTCAAGGCCAAGGTTCCGCACAAACTGATTAATGCTAAAATCTACACCTGAAACTGGGTAAGAAGAAAAACATAATGTACATTCACACCTGTATTGTAAAATAAGGCATACACATCTGTCTGTGGCAACAATGAGAGAGGCAGGAATTCCTGGTCTTTTGCAGATGTAGGTTAAATATTAAATATCACTAATCAGTAGCAACTAATCTGCTCTTCTACCTCCCTAAGAGCAGTCTTTGCCACAGAACAAGGCAACCAGCTACCAGAAATGCACATTACTACAGAAAATGTATTGACAAGTAAAATGTCATAGAAGTAACCTTTTTAAGATACTTTGATCTAAGAACAGCCTCTTAAAAACCACATAAAGTTTGAAGTAAAATACTGCTTGGTATGCAGCCAAATTTCATTTGACTTCTCTTTTAAAACACAATTCACCATATTGGTTCTGTTCAGAAAAAAAAAAAAAAAAACCAGCTCTGTAAGGGGAAAACAGTAAAATCTTATACTGCAAAACCTTCAGACTTCTGTTCCTCATTAATGACATCATAAGGAATCTAACTATTGTGTATGCTATAATACCTCGATGAATGTATGGGAAACTTCACACCTTTGTGTTCTTTTCACCAGTTAAGAAACGCTATTCCCTCCTGAGAAAGCCTCACCTTCTTTTTTCTCCAGAACAGCAGCTCCCTCTGCACAGTTTGTACCAACAACAGAGGGAAGTTCAGAAAAACTACCAGACAAGTTGTCAAGACTACTTGCAGCAGACAGACTGGATGGACTGGATGGAACAGAAGAGAGGGAATCAGCTGCAGAGCCGGTAGTCTGAGACACACTTATAACCTGAGGCTTGTAGCAAGTCGGTAAGGCAGAAGGAGGCATTGCTGCAGTCAGTAACGCACTGACATCGTCTGCCTAAAGAGCAGAAACAACTCATTAAAACAGAGAAACACTTCTGCACAAGATTTTTTCCTAGAATGCACTATCATTATATGAGATTTCGTAAGTACACTGCAAAATAATACTGGGAAAATATACATTTTACAGTGCAGCTTACAAACGGCCTTTTCTGCCAAAAGCATACATAAAATTGCAAAATGTCTTTTTTTTAATGTAAATTATGTAAAAGGTGTAAAAAGGTAAAGACTTCAGTATTTCTAAAAAAAATGTAAGGGCAGTTAAACAGAATTAACTTGCTATGACAGAAGCTTCTACTGGCAACCAGAATTTATGAAACAAAATAATTTCTCTAAGTGTAGTTTGGATTACATTATAATACTTAGAAAGAACACCCCAAGAACTTAACAGACAGATAATTTCTTACATTTATGCTGCTACAAGGTTTACTTATATTTTATTGTCACAATTTTTGTATTAGTCAAACTGTAAGCCCTGAACTCAAAGCATCACATTACAACCATTAATCCATTTTGTTAGCATTCTGAGGTTTTTTCACCCCCAGTCCATACTGAAATAAGATGCCTAAAGCAAGAAATTATTTAAGGAGAGTTTATAAAGCTCTATTGACTTCTCTTGCCAGGCACATACAAACCCCACAGAAACCACAGTATTTTTGATTGTGCATAAGTGGTTGCATTACTGTTTTTTTAAAGGATAGTTTAAAATGAGGTGTCACACATAAATAAGTACGGATTTCCCAAGAGGAGCCCCATCACTTACAGTGACCAGGTCCAATGGTGTTTGTCCTTCTTGGTTTTTCAGAGTAGGATCAGCCCCATGTGCCAGTAACAAGGCACAGAGCTGAGTCCTTCCTTTCTGGGCTGCTTCATGAAGTGGTGTGAAAGCCCATTTGTCTGTAGCATTCACACATGCATTGTATTTTATAAGTAAAGCTGCTACATCAACATGCTGGAAAAGTGAAAAACACCTGTTAAATTCCAAGGTACCACAGTGTACTAAAATAATTCAGAACTATTACTGTTATTTCTCTGTAATCAGAATAATTCTGAATGTTCTTAGAATTCATTTAATTATGATTTTAGAAAGTATTAAAGCTAGGTGTTTTCTTCCTCACCAATGACATATCAGCAAAAAGATAAGTAAGATTTGTTCTTTTGTGAAAAAAGGATAGAGTAAAATAAAATTCCAAATCCAGAGGAATCTGAAGGAAAAAAAGCCTGATTCTGAACTTCCAGTTTGGAAAGTTCTCCAACTGTTTTAGTTAAAGAGTTGATTCAAGGACAAAGATACAGGAAGTTCACAAAAACAACTGCTGTCTCAACAGCATTCGTATCAGTGAAAGTGAGATCTTCCTGATAAAATCTGATTGGCACAGGTAAGGAAAGGCATTTTACAGAACACCTTTCAGCCTGCTGGCTTTTTAGGCATTCATGGTCAGAAATTAACCATGGTTAGAATTTAGCCATTCGTGACTTTACAAGTTTATGAGTCTTTACCTACAACATAAGCTGTGATCTAATTATTCATTCTATGTGTTACAAATAAGATTACACTATAGCTCAACAGCAAAAGCCTTCTACAGAGGCTCAAAATGCTGTCAATGAAATGTATCATTTAAAAAAAATAAATGAAGTCTCGGGAAGTTTGAGCTATTTACCCCGTAAGATGCTGCATTATGCAGAGGAATCAAGCCTCCTTTATCCTGTGCATTCACATCTGCTCCATGCTGCAACAAGTATTCTGCAACCTCCAAATTATTGTAACCAGCTGGAATTGCAGAAAGACAGAACGAATAGAATTACAACACCACCCCCAACAGGCTGTGGAGAAGTTAATAATTAACGTAAATTACTTGAAAGTAAATTAAATTGTCAGTCCCACTGAAGACAGTGCAATACCTATTATGAAGGACAGCATTACCTTAAGAGTATTTGGTATTAAAACCTGACAATAAACAATAAAAGACCCTCTCTGGCTAGACAGAACAGGAAAATAATTATAGAGTTTGAAACGCAACCCAAAATTAATAAGCATAAGAATCTATTTTTTTTAAAGAAAAGGAACAGAATCCTCCTGCTTGAGGCTACACTACAACTTGTGTAGACATAGAAAGTTCAGGCACAGCAGTTAGAAACCAATCAAACTAGTTCACTAGAGCACTGACCTGCTAAATGTAGCGGTGTAGAATGCCGTCCCTGTGTGTCCCGACAGTTGACATTGTCAGGTGAACAGAGCTTTTTTACTCGAGCCAAACAACCTTTCTTTGCAGCATCTAGGAGAGCTGCATCTCCTCTAAGCAGGTCTTGAATATCAGTATCACCATCTTTAACAAGGTCCAGAGGAGTATTTCCGTCCCTGTTTTTCTTTGTAGGGTCAGCTCCATGCTGTGCACACCAAAAACAGGTGGTAAGTATATTAGTAGAATAAACATGATGCATCTTAGGCATCTAATGCCTTGTTGAGCAAGTATTCTGACACATACTGGAATCCTGCAGAGAGCCTTCCATTTACTGTGGGAAAAAGGCCAACACAGGTATACTAACAGTATCCCTTTTACTAAAAACATTTAACTACAATAATTTAGAAACCACAAATCAATTTCTGAAACTTAAATGGACTTTGAAAGTGAACAAGAAAGAAATGTACCTCCATCCAGCATATGTAATACCTGTAACAGGAGTTTGCAAATCTCGTATTTTCCTTTTGCTGCAGCTTCATGCAAGGGAGTGAATTTCCACAAGTCAGCTACGTTGACAACAGCACCATGTTTAACCAACAGCTCTGCGACTTCATAGTGACCGTATGAGCAGGCGTTATGTAAAGGGACAAGTCCTCTGGAAACAATTAGAAGAAGAGAAAAAGTCTCTTTAAAAACAGGGTGTTTTTTCAAGAACAATATAAACTTAAAACAAAATGCATCTTTGACCATATCAAACCATATCAAATTATATCCCTACCCCCCCAACAGTCTAATACAGTAGGAACACCTACTGCAGTAAAAACTTAATCAGCAGGGCACTAAAGAGAAGTAAAAGCACAATGCCAGAGAAATTCTTGATGCTCTAATATTAAGTACTGCAAAATGCTTTTGGATAGTCTTAACATCTTCACTCTAAGAGAAGTTTCCATGAAAATAAAAATATGTCTTAAGAAAAATGGGATGCTTATCAGTTAGCAAAATTCAAAAGCTGACAGATATGACCAATTACAATTGCCAAGAAAATATATATTCAAGCATTTACCCCTTATCTTTTGCATGTACATCAGCTCCATGCTGAAGAAGATACTCCACAACAGATACTCTGTTGTATCCAGCTGCAAAATGAAGTGGTGTAGACTGACGTCCTTCAATATCTCTGCAGTTCACACTCTGGACTGTACACAGCTTCTGTGAATTTCCCCAAACAAAACATGTGACTATATTAGTGTTGACACTTCTAATTTAGTCACAGAATATTGTTATACACATCTAATTTTGCACAACTGCTTTCAATAAAAAAACAGTATTTTTACAGTCTTTACTTTTTACAGATTTAATCCTGAGGAAAAAATCCACCTGCCCCCATATCCACACCTATGACTTTCATTAATGCTTTTTATATAAGGCATCTGGAGGTGATGAATATTGTACTCTGCAATCTGTAATAATTGTGCAATACAAAGGATTTAGGATTGATCATAATTCTAAAGCAGTCAGTGAAGGATTGGTTGATTGCTTGCTTTGAGAAATTATACACTGGCATATAATTCTGTGCTACTTTGGCTGGGGTGCAGTTAATTTTCTTCACAGTGGCTGGTATGGGGCTGTGTTTTGGATTTGTGCTGCACACAGGGCTGATAACAGAGGTGGTGTTGTCATTGCTGAGCAGGGCTCAGACAGAGCCAAGGCCTTTCGTGCTGCCACGCTGGCCAGGAGGCCGGGAGAGACACAGCCAGGACAGGTGACCCCAACTGACCAAAGGGCTGCTCCAGAGCAGATGGCATCATGCTCAGTCCATAAGTGGGGGAACAAGGAGGAAAGGAGGAGACATTTGGAGTGATGGAGTTTGTCTTCTGAAGTCACTGTTATCCAAGATGGGGCCCTGCTCTCCTGGGGATGGCTGAACACCTGCCTGCCCATGGGAAGTAGTGAAATAACTCCTTGCTCTGCTTTGCTTCTGTGTGTGGCTTTTGTTTTCTCTATTAAGGTGCCTTAATCTCAGCCCATGAGTTTTCCAGCTTTTACCCTTCTGATTCTCTTCTGATCCTGCTGGGGGGAAATTGACCAAGCATCTGTGTGGGGCTCGGTTGCTGGCAGAGGTTAAACCATGACAAATTCCCTCTTCTTTTTAAGGAGAGGTTTAAGCTTACTTTTACGGTATCCACATCTCCAGCCTTTGCAGCCTCCAGCAACTGTCGATCTGCATCAGAATTACCTAATGGGATACCTTCTGCAAAATAAATGAGATTGCATCACAGGTAAGTGTAGGCAGTTGAAGAAATTTGTTAAGACAGGAAATAACTTGAGTTTTTTAAAAGGGAAATCCTTGAAATACAGTTAACTAATTACCGACAAGTTTTGTCTCTGTTTACTATCTACAACAACAGCTGCTAGAGCTAATGGTGTTTAACCATCAGCTAATGGGAAGTTAACTTCAGCAGCAGGCTTCCTGTATGTTTTGGAATATTGTGGAACCAACAAAGCATTCTTATTTCTGTTTCAGAATTAGACCAGATCAAGCTTATGTATGCATTATAATGTCCAAACCTTACTCTTGAAAATCCACCTACACTGTTGCCTCCACTCACAAATGCAAATCAAACATTTTGTGTTTTAGAAGCTCATTTTCTACTTTCAAGATTCCCCCTACCCTATGTCAGGATTTTAATAAAATTATTCCAGGTGACTATACCCCAAATCTTCATATCTGATTATTCAGACAGTAAATGATATTGTTAAGCAGGAAGTAAAACATCACCTAGTACAGTCTTTCATAGAACATTTTGTTTTTGTTGACTAGTCTTCACTATTATTTGGCAGCACTTGGAACAGCAACTAACACAAAGCACCTCGGTGGATGCTGAATAACCCAGCATACCTTGTAGTAGCTGTTGCACACTTTCAGTCCCCATTTGTAAGGCGGTAAAGCCCTGCAGAGACACGATGGAAGGATCACATCCAGAACTCAGCAGCAACCTGCATGTCTGAAGATGACCACAATGTGCTGCTCTATGAAGAGAGGTCTGGCCAAGATTATCTAATGCATTAACCTAAAAAATAACACAGACAAGAAATACCACCATCAAGTTGGTATTAAGATATTTTCATTGCTGACTGGGAACATTTCACAAGTAGCATCCTTACTCTAATAAAAAGAACATTTTTAGTATATTTCCAAAGGTGATGACATTTCAAACAAAAACAGTTCATAATGTAGCCCCCTTTTAGAGGTATGGGAATAATGCACTGCATTTTTACCATAAACAGGAGTAATTCACTATTTTGCTCCTTGCAGTACAAACTTCAATGCTAACATGCAGAACAGCTTCTACCTTGCATTGGCTTACAGTGGTTTCTCAGACTGAGGGCTTCCTATCTGTTGGTTCAAAGTGTATTCAACAATTTAAAACTCTGCACCTAAACCCTACTTTTATTCCCTACTCTTCCTCTGTTTTTTGAAAACTTCATACAGTCAGGCTACAATCAAATTTCTGTGAGAGAGATTCAACTCAGTCTTGGAGGGTTCAAGCACTAGAGTCTCTCCACATTTTCTTTCTGTGGAAGTTTGAACTAAATACTGTATTATGAATTAACATTTTGTTTTAATTTTACTTTTTACTGCATACATCAGCATGTAAAGTCTGTCACACAGCTCAGTTTAGCTTCTTGCTGTTCATATACACCCCTCACTTTTTTTTCTCATGTATTCCATTATTCCTGCTGGACAATGAAACACTGAATAAGACACTTTGAAAGTTTTCCAATCCCAGAGAGAAGTACGTCCTCACTTCTTAAAAACAGGACCAAACCAATGATGATTCTGTAATGTACAGGGCTGTACTGATGGATTGATGGCCTGTAGCTGAAGTCTCCAAATCTAGAACCTTCCAAAACAAATTATTTTACAAAAACTTCCACTCTCATGGTGTGAAAACCTGTATAGTACATGAATGTCAACAGAAGTATGATACTCATACCTTAGCTTCATGTTTCACAACTACTTCAACAACATCATTATGAGCTTTTTCTGATGCCACATGCAGAGGAGTCAAGAAGCTTAAAAACAAAAAAAAAGAATAATTCAAAATGTGTTTTGCAAAATCTTCTAAACAAAAAGTTAAGACCATTCATTTGTAACCACTCACTCTTTTGTTTTTTCATTGATATTGGCTCCTTTCCTCAGCAGCAATTCACATACTTGTTTCCTCTTAGGATATGGAGATGCAGCAGCACAGTGCTGTAAACATGAAAAAGTTTACAATTAACAACCAGCTAATAATATCCAGGTTTTGCTGATCAGTAGGCAGTTAAGAGCTGGTGGCATACAAAGACAACAGAAAAAAATCCCCAAAACCTGCAGACACTTATTAACTTGGAAGATTCCACGTGGGCTTTTGGATTTATTCTGGTGTTTTCAAGAACCCCCCTTTCTAATAACTGCTGGAAACCATCAAAACAAAGCTAGCACATATAGCTTGCCGTTGCTTAAGGTAAGACTATTCTACAAAACCCAGTCATTTAGACAATCTAACAGGCCTAAATAATTTATGTTAGTCTTAACATCAAGAACAAAATATCAGTCAGTGTTATTTGCTTAGCTAGACACTGTGTGTTCCAGGTTGGTCTGAATTACAGCACTTGACACTGCAGTATTTATTGCTAAACTATTACCTAGTGTGCTTAGGTTAGTCACAATATATACAAAGGCATTAATAGATCCTGAGATATTACCAATGCTGTCTCATGTGTCTGAGGATGCTTGAAGTTCACTGTTTCCAAAGAAAGATGTTTCTTTATACGAGCTACATCTGATTCTCTCGCAGCCTGCAGCAGTGAGTGACCTTTGAATTCATCTTAAAAAACAAAGAAATACATAGCAGAGAGTTACACTCCTTGGCTCAAGAAGGATCAAGAGAATTTCTTCTTTCAGTTGAAAAAAAGGAAATTAATTGTATTCAGCAGACCATGGAGCACACATTTCCAAGTCTGACTCAAGCTATTACATCAATTGACAGAACTTGTTAGTTAAGTCAAAACACTACACAACTTTGGCTTTGTTTCTAAACCAAAGCCAGACACATCCAAACTGGCTGCACAAGATCTGTTTCACTCACCTCTCTGTAGGTTCTACTGTTCACACAGCTACTAACTCAGGCATATAAAAATCTCTACTTCTGACCTATTTCTGGAAAATAATTTCTAGATGCTTTCATGCAGCCTAGTGTAGCATTTACTGACAATTTTTGTAAATATCCCAGAAAGTTATTGTTTCAACTACTCAAGGACAGAATCTGAGTTCACTCTTTTCACTCTTCCAGTTTGTTGGACAAAAATCAATGCCCTTCATCAGTTTTTTTCAACTTTCAGTGATTGTGGCACACTCAAATGTATTCAGCATTCTAAACAGTTACTCTTTTCTTCAAAGAAAAAACTGTGGAATAAAATTTAATATTTCAACACTCTTGATGCAATGACAGGAACAAGTACAGGATATGAAAGTGTACTGGCAAGGTCATGAGGGAAAGCATTTAATAGGGGAAAAGCTACAAAACCCATCACAACCACTTGACTATAAAACTGACAGTAAAAATATTTTAAATGCTTTCATTCAGAAAAATATAGCAGTTTCAAATTATAAACAGTGAAATATACTGTGTTAACACTGCACAATTACGGTTAAAGCATAAGCATGTTCCAAATCTGGTTTCTGGCAGGTCACTGCCTAGGGAATCCAATGACACATTACAAGCTGTAACTGCAGAACTGATCCCACTTGATACTCACATGCTAATCGTTCTTTTAACTGGGGCGTTGGAGCCAAATCAATGGTGCTTTTGTTGTGACAGTTCAACAGTGTTGGGTCAGCACCATAACTTAACAAAAGAGAACATACTTCCACCCTGTTCTTAGAAGCTGCTTCATGCAGAGGGGTGAATTGCCACAGATCCATTGCATTCACACATGCTCCATGCTTGAAAGGGAAAGGGGTAAAAAAAGATGCAATCAAAACCAGGACGTTAGAAAAAGACTATGTTATTAGTTTTAATACAGTAGACTGTTAAAATAAAAATCAATGCTTATATGCAAACTGTTTCCAAGACACTAATTTTCAATCTAACACAACATTTCAGCACATTGTGGTTTTTAATCACCTGGTGTCCCACAGGTACAATCAAAGAATCCAAAGGCTAGCTAGTCTTTTCAGGCTTTTTTCAGAAAGGAAAGGAGCTCTGCTACAGGTCAAATCAGAGAAAGAGAAATATTCACATTCTCCAAATCACCTGTGAACAAGCTCTGGTTCTCTGCAGCTCTAGAAAATATCCAGAGTGACCAGATGCACTAAGATAAATACATGTTCTGTGAATAACCCCCAAGACATGAATGCCACGGTATCTCAACTGAGATGGGCACTCAATTTTAATTCAAAACATTTACGTACAAGATTCTGTAAGTAATACTCCTGGATGAGTAATGTATGTGTAATTCTTCTCCAGTAACATTTTGATTATACTTCAAGTTCAGTCTATAAGCAAGTACATGCTCTTAGCCACTGCTTCTCTAAAAGATGTATAGCTTTGCAAAAAGTAATTCAGAATTTCCTAGAGCAGAAATCCAATACAGAACACAACTCTAGCTAAATCGTTAAGACACACAGTAGTGTATAGCCAAAAGCTCATTTGTGGGGCTGTGTCTAGGACCACCACTGTAAAAATTCACTTTACAACTGGCCCCTGAAGTAAAAAAAATCGTGACTATTTATATTTACTGCAATGTAAGTTTATTTCAATAGGTTCTTTTGCAAAATTTTTTGCTAAACAAGTAGAAAGATGCACAGAATTAGTGGGGGACTGAAACACACATAGCAGAACAAGAGCTATTCTCTGAGCAGCCAAATGCCTGGAGTTAGACAACAGAATACTCTCCGTTGTTATAACAATCTTGATTTGCTGTGGCAGCTGAGAATAGGCACAGCTCAAAACTCCTTTGGTGGAGTACACATATCATGCTGCAGCCCACATCTTCAAGCCACTAGTTTAATGTGTATCATACCTATCTTCAAGACTAACATAATCCAGATACACTGCTTCAGTTCCAAGAGTTCCCTTTTGTTAGGAAAACTGACAAGTTTCCCTTTCTTTGGAGTAAAACCTACAATTCAGGGCCAGAACTGATGCTGTAAAGTTAATTTCCTGAAAAGACTGACTGCTCTTTAGTTTTAAAACATTTACTATCTTTACCAGTATTCTTTTTAAACATCTCTTATTGCTCTGTCTTCTAAAATATTCTTCTACTGTCAAACTCAAAAAATTACTCAGCTTGTAGGAGGTTTTTTGGTGCTTCATTTTTTTTTGTTGGGAGTGTAGAAAGATTGAGATAAGCAGTACTTACTTGGTGGTATGAAAATATTCAACTTTGGAGCAGAGTGTTAAAAACAGAAAGCATATTTATAAAGAAAAGAGCTTCCTGGCAAGCAGAAGATTCTGTAGCTCCAGCTTAATAATCATAATAATGTAGAGCAAAAGCAATTTATTATTAAGTTTTGTAAATCTACGTACAAAATAAAAAAATATGCAACTTGTATTAGTCTATTATAAACTGTTCTTATTTAATAATATGCAATTTGATTTCTTCAAAGACCAACCTTGACTAGAAGCTCTGTTACTTCGTAATGACCGTAGGAACAGGCATTGTGAAGTGGTACGAGGTCTCTACAAAGAAGCAAAAGGATAAGGATGATTAGTTTAGAATACACATATATTAATTTCAAATGCATCTAATACATTGCAACTGGTACTATGCTTCATATTGAACATTTTACAAAAATAATATGACAAATGTTCAAATGAAACTATGGGGAAATAAGAAGCTGAAGAAGAAACCAGAAAATCCCATCAGCATTTATTAGAACAGTAAGCATCTAAAATAATCAGAAGATGAGAAGTGAATTGAATTGTCTCAGTGCAAATGAAATGGTTCCACTCAGACTTGGAACCCTAAGCAGGAAGAACTACCTGCAGGGGATGTTCAGCAGTGACCCTAATTATATCCTTTTTCACAAGAACAACGCTGTAATATCTTCTCCTGTGAAAACTAATCAACTTGCATTTTGGTCACAACAGAAAGTTTAAAGGTTACAGAACAGTCTAAAGTTGGAAATCCTCGGTGGTTAAAACATTATTACTGCTGTTTACTTTACCTCAATTTTTAATGGATTCTGTTTATTCTGAAGAAAGGGAAAAAGGAACCTACCCTTTATCCTTAGCGTGCACATCAGCTCCATGCTGCAGTAAGAGCTGCACTATTTTCACACGGTTATACCCAGCTGCTAAATGCAATGGAGTAGACTGAAACAAGAGAATGCAGAATGAATCAGTAACACAAAATCAAGGTTCAGTTTCTATTAATTTTTTCACAACTTGTTAACAGTACTAAATGATGAAGTCCCTCAAAGACTTACAAGCTTAAAAAAATCCCAGGGTGCTTGAATCAGACATTTGATAACTATGTTCATTGTTCACTGACTACTCTTGAAGTCAACATAAACACAAATCCCAAATTTACTCCATCACTAATACAAAGGCCACTTTTGGTTTTTTAGCCTACCATAGCTATAAATACTTTGCTGGCACAAACGATATCCTTGTGAAAGGGGAAGTAGGAAGACCATTAGCAACAATGACTGGTAAACTATGAAGAAGTCTCTCTGCCAATCAGTGAAGTAAGTTTGAAAATTATCAAGAGGGATTGTTATCCACGTTTGTGAATGCAGTGAGCAGGGTGTGGGGGAAATTTCATCTCTTCTAAACTCTCACCCTCCAGAGAGCAGACAGATAACTAACTGCTCTATGATCTTTTCTAGCAAATGCATTCAAGCATCAGCAGCGCTAAAGGCAGAGCTACAAATGAGTGAGTAGGAATCTTATCCTCTGCATTTACAAACCCACCCACTGAACCCGATTTCTACAGTTCCTAGAGGATGAGCCTCATAACCAGATGAGAAAACAGAGATGCATCAGTGTTCTGGAGATCCCAAAGCTTCACAAAGGGGAAGTAACTAAATCCAAACTTGGGTGAATGAGTACAAATACTTCATGAGAATAGTGATGCCAAAAAGTGATACTCAATAACCTGAACCTTCTGTAGGCCAGGGGCTGAAACCAGAAGACTCAGGATTTTTGAGAATGGAGATTCTGAACATTTTTCTGTCCTTTTTTACTTACAGCAATGAGCAGCTTGCTCCTGCATCAGGAGCAGCAACTTGCCTAAGGGTGCATGTCAAATAAAGCACCTGTGTATTTCTCCCTGACAGGGACACAAATCCGTGCAAAGGCTCACTTCTTTATCACTGCATATATGAAGGTCAAGCAGAAGCTTCAACTGAGGAG
Source organism: Zonotrichia albicollis (assembly GCF_047830755.1). Classification (NCBI taxonomy): domain Eukaryota; kingdom Metazoa; phylum Chordata; class Aves; order Passeriformes; family Passerellidae; genus Zonotrichia; species Zonotrichia albicollis. The sequence goes on along the minus strand of NC_133825.1, from coordinate 34,486,236 downwards.
TTTGCTTATTGATCCTATATAGAATTATTTGCATAGTCCTTTTAAGATAAAAAAAAAAAAAACAACCAAAAAAACCCACAAACAAACAAACAAACAAACAAACAAACAAAAAACAACCAAAAAACCCCAAAAAACAACCAAAAAAACCCCTATTAAAAAAGCCCCCAAAAAGCAACCACTAAGCTGGCTGCGGGAGAGGTGGAATCTTATTTTCCCACATACAGTGAAGGAAGTAGATTTTATGTTTAACATTTTTAAAATCTGATCAAACAGTAACCGGATCATGTAAGAGATAACTACTTTTAAATCAATTTTAAACAAAAATACCTTTCTGCCATCACTTGCATGACAGTTAACATTTAATGGTGTAAGAAGAGACATCATCTTTTCCTCATTTCCACTCCTGAAAAACAAGATGTGAAATGAGCAGAAATATTCTTATCCCAATTTTTAGTAGCTTATTCTGGTTTTTTGTGGTAACATTCAACAGATCTGACGCAACACATTCCCCTCTGTATTGTCAGCATTAAAGAGAAAACAAAAATGCCTTTATGGAACTACTTTTGTAGCTTCATTCACAGAAAACAGGCAAAACTTAGCATCTAGATGGAATGCAAGCTCCAAAGACTACATATCTATATATTAATTACACAAAATTCTGCAACTACAACTAATTCCAATTATTTTCCAAACATACGTACCTGGCACTTTCTAAGAGTTCATCTTTCTTGTATTCACCTAGAAGACAAAAGGGCTTTCTTTAGCTATCAAATAAATATCTGCATGTGAAGTTCACTATTTATCCTCCTCTTCAAAAATTTTAGAGAACGTAAGTGCTAGAATACTTACAAATACTCTTCTCAGTTGTTAAAGAGAGCTTTTAAAAAAGAGGAAGCGTGAGTTTTTACACATGTGGGTATTGATAGGACAAAGGGAAATGTCCTGAAACTGGAAGAGGAGAGATTTAAATTAAATGTTAGGAGGAAATTCTTTACCCAGAGACTAGTGAGGCACTGGAATAGGATGCCCAGAGAAGTTGTAGATTCCCTGCCCCTGGATGTGTTTAAGGCCATGTTGGATGGGGTCTGGGCAGCCTGGTCTAGTCAATGTTCCTGCCCATGACAGGGGGTTGGAATTATGTAATCTTTAGGGTACCTTCCAACCTCAGCTATTCTATGACTCTAAAAATTTGACAGTTCATTATTGAACTAGCTTGATAAACTATCCAGAACACATGCCATGACTGAGATGATGAAAGCCATATGGGAATTCTATTTAGAATTATAAACCAGAGACAAGTTAAAGTAGTATCAAAAAGACAAGCTCCAAACTACTGTGTTACATCAGTTCAACTGTTACTAGTCACAAAGGAATCTAAAGATTATCACTTACCAGTCAGCACTGCTTTTGCAGATGGGTCTGCTAGATCCAAAGCAGTTCTTCCATCTGTGTTCCGGATGGTTGGTTCAGCACCGTGCTGCAACAGTACTGCAAAAATGCCAAAGTTTTCCATGAGAAAACAATTCTACAAGACAAGGTTTATGAGGCATAACATTACTGTCATCTGCAAACAACAAAAGAAACATTCTAACTTCCTTTTTCAAATTTTTCATGTCAGCATTCTGCAATGTCATCTGTGACCAGTGTCTCTGATGAAGTATGTCTAGACACATTTTAAGAGAAAAAAGCAGATCAGAAAGAGAACACAGACAGAACCACAGCCTGACCAGAGACAATCTCTCTTGAAAGCTTGTAACTGACCCACCACAAAACTCAGCTATTTTCCATCAGCTCCAGAGCATGCTGCCCCAAATCCTGTGCTAACCTGCAGACAGCAGTGGCAGGCTGTGCATGCTGCACTCAGGCCAAACAGGCAGTGTTATCTGTACAGCTCTCTTAAAGTAAATGGCAGCAAACCACACAATCAAGAAATGTGTCTCGACTATGTGTCTAACTTTCTACCACCTCCTTAAAGAGTTCCTTTTAAGAACTGTGTAGGTAAAACAGGTAGTCAATATAACTGAAGTTTTCCCATCCTTAACTAATTTAACACAGCTGCTACATATAAGACAGAATTAATCCATTATTAAGATCACTTTTGTTCTTCCCACTGCACTGTGATCCGAAGCAGAAGGCAGCATAAGAGTCTCGGCTGAAATAGAAGAGAATTTAGCTCCATCATGTCACTTTAAAGCACTTTCCCCATGATAAACCTTAATAGGTAGACAATTATAAAAAAAGATCCAAAAACCTGTATCTTGTAACAGTGACATATGAATTGAAGTTTATGAAAGACGTTTACTTTTAACCCTTGTATCAGCCATAGCTCCATAGAGTTAAAGTGGTCTTAAAAGGGTTCTAGATTGTTCACAGTGAAAACAAGTGAGTCAGTCACAGGAAGAGTGGGAGAAAATTACCAATGCAGACATCTGTCTTCCCCTTAATGGCAGCTTCATGAAGGGGAGTGTAATTCCAATTATCTCGAGCATTGGGATCTGCACCGTGCCGCAGGAGCAGATTGACAACCTCAGCATGGCCGAAGGAGCAGGCGTTGTGCAGAGGAATAAGGCCGCCATCGTCCCGCGCGTGGACATTGGCGCCACTCTGGAGTAAATACTCAACTACATCCTTCCGACCAAAACCTGCAAGAGGAAAGGGGAGAAAAGGCTTCAGGGTGGGGGAAGAGAAATTCCTGCCCCAGATGTGCAGATTAAACCAACAAACTTCAGTAACCACTCCTTAAGACAATCACAACTGGCATGGTTTGCTAAAGAAACATTTACACACTAAGGATGTTTCTGGAATTCTTAACAATTAGACTGAATTCAGTAGATTAAAGATTACAGAAACAATTAATACCTTGATAGGGTTCCCTCATGTTTCAGCTGTATCTGGCATACTTATACAATGGCAAATGAACTAGGACATCAAACTGTATCTCTATTTGCTTTACTATCTCCATATGAGGCCAGAACCACAGACCCTACAGCAAATTCACTTTTGAGTCTCACCATGGCACTTACCCACCCTGCCTGTCCTAACAGAGAACAGAAGCTCAGAATACTTGGGATGAGAACTGGATCAGACACATGGTCCATGCAAAACCAATTTATCTACACAGGCACAGTAACTCATATTCACTGCACACACAAGCATAGTTCTGCTGCCAAAAAAATTCTTAGTGGCTATACCCATGCAGTCTTATTGTCTATATTACATTATATGCATAATGTTTCTCATTTTTCAATATGTTCAGCTATTCTAAGTCTTATAAATACTGTTATTTTTCTTAATTGTGTCCTGACATTTTTCTTGTTTCCTCAAGCTTTCAAAAAATTCTGTTTATAGTTTGAATATATACACAAAATGTACAAAATTATTCTGAGGAACTACTCAGAAGAGACCTTCACATGTGCAGCAGTCCTGCAAACACATAATCAAAACTGTTATTTGAGTACAAACTGCTTGGTATTTTCTTCTGAGTACCAAGAAATGTTCTTCAGGACTGCTGCAATTATGCTACAAAAGACTCTGATCAAATTCTTTACTACCTATCTGGCAGCTAAACCACTCATTCTGGTACAGAAGAATCCCCACCCCTCAAGGTGTTGATGTAAAGCCATGTTTTTACAGGGAAAATTTCTCCCCAGGAATCAACATCATAATTGAAAGTCAGCTGTAGTAAACCTTATTGTAGGCATAGAGAATTCCCTCAGATCCCTCCATTTAATACAGAGGCTCAATGAGACACAATTCATGAGCAATCCACAGCTTCCCTCCCAGCAAAGCCTGCATCTATTCACAAAGTACCTTCAGTACAGCACCACCCCTGTAGCAAATTTACTGTCCATGAAATGACCTCATTTGTATCACACCAATTTTTGTAACTTCTCTCCAGCCCTGAGCGCACAGCAGGGATTCCTTACTTCCTTGGGGAAGCATCTGTACAACAGGGCACCATATATGGAAGGGGAATTATTTTCCCATTGCTTTCTAAAGGATGCATGAGTACAGAGGAAGTGGCCAAACTGCACAATGGTCTCTGCCTCTGTGCTTTCCTGAGCGTGGAAAACAGGGGCAGCCTTTGCTATCAGGGAAGGCAATCACTGCCTACTCTAACAGCTCCTCTTCATCCTTAGCTGGCTGCAGCAAAAACTATTTCAACACTTTAAAAAACCCCAACACTGTAATTTTTAAGAGGTAGGTGTTTTCTTTAGCTCTTGGGCTTTTATCAAGAGACCACCTAAATGGGATCACACCTTTCACTTGTGCAAGGTAATGGACTTATCATCATGAACTCTTTGTTTTAATTGCCAACAAGAAAGGCTGGCTACTCAGGACCCTGAGCTGGCAATCTTCTATCACCTGTGACAGCTGAGCAGCTCACTGCACTTGTTCCCTGGAAAGTTACACATTTTTAGCTGACAATTCATAATTATTAATCATAGATGAAATGTACAACTGCACATAATTTAAAAAAGGTATTTATTTACAATCACAGCAGGTTATAATTGGCATTCAGCTACTTCTGATGGGATAAAAAGCTAACAGAAAGAATTCAGCTCAAATTCTTCTCCCCTGCCTTGGGTGTTCATATATTTTATGAAATTTAGATTGCAGGAAGGGCATTTTAGTACCTGCCAAGTCCTTAAAACCCTGTGATACTTTGAACTTTGACACACACTGTGATGAAAAAGACTGACTTGAGGAAGTAGATGCAGTTTAAGATGGGAGAGGATGGAGCCTCTTTTATTATGAAGGATGGTGGGCTCTCGACTAAACCTTCAGGATAACTTAACTATCACACACACAGTTGTGTATTACAAAATCTAAAGAGCAACCTCCAGAAAACTCCAATATGTATTACTTCTGATAATGACACATTTCTAGGAAGAGCCTGAAGCTTTTTTTCTTTTACATCTTTTACTTCAAAATCTGCCTTTACAAACTGACACATGAAAAAAGAGGAATTGGGTTTATTTTTTTAAAAGAATTGTTAAGTAAGATCTGGGAAAAGACTTAAAAAATAGAACCCAAATTCAGACCCAGAATGCCACTAAAAAAGGGCAAGACAAAACACGGTGACATTATGTATTTCAGCTCCAACTCCTCCATAAAAGAAATCTTGAAACTGAATGAAACCAGTCAGAGAAGTTTTGTAATGTATTTTCTAAGAACACCCAGACAACTAGGATAAACAAAGCCACAATAACACAGATTTTTGCTTTTACTTCCTGGAATGTGACTCTTTCAGAGGCAAAGACAAAAGAAGTGAGTATTATTCCAACTGTGAATAACAGGGGAAAGGCAAAACCAAACAAAACCAGTCAGGCCCAAGTCCAAGAGCTACTTATGTCCACCTTTCACACAGAGCCTACTGCAGGTGGGCTGACAACAGCAGAGTTCCACCTGAGGGGAAAAGAGAGTTCCTCAGAGAAATCACACAAGTCTTTTCTGTCCCATTGAACCAGGAACTCCCAGCATCTCCTACAGGCCGCTGAGAGGAGCACTTCATTTCTGTGTAGCAAGTTGGAAGAAGATTCGGGATGACAACAGTGTCTCCCATTTACACACCAACATGTTTAACCTTAGAAATCTAACAACTACACGAACCTACGGCTACACATTTTAAAAGAAAAATCTTTCTACAGATCAGGAGTTATTTAAAGTCAAGACAGATCACGCCTGTTCAGAGAGATAAATCAGATCATTAAAGTGCATGAGAAGCATCTTAGGCAAAAAAACCCCAAACTAACCAAAAGCAAATAAATAAATAAAACCTACCCCTCACTTCTCTCAAATGCTCTAAAACATACACAGTTGTTTAGAAGTTCAGAGTTCATAAGTAGACAGGAAGGATTGCTGCATATAAAAAAATAGTTACAAAAATTTATTTTCCTCTGACAGGATATTTTGTCTCCTGAGCTCTCTTGCCAATTAAGCTTCTTGAATTTATTACGCACTGCTGTCCTGAGGAGACTTTCAAGAACCTAGACCTAAGTCTGAGTCAAGCTCTCTTAACATGAGGAAAGGACACCTGAAACCTTTACCAAAACAAGCTAATAAAGAAATAAACATCTTTGTTACTATTCATATTGATTAGCTGAAAAGCAGCTGGTGTTTCCTGCAGCCTGTCAGCCCTGGAGTCCTACATCTAAGGCTGTAATTAAACCAAAACAACCAACATGAGAACAGCAGTCACAGTCAGGTCTTTGTCTGAAAAGGTGGGATACAATCTTCTGGCCAGCTGCCAGTGAAAGCAGTTGTCCTGTGACGCCAGGCGTTTGCTTACTCTGTCCTGAATTAACAAAGTCCATTTGTCAAAGATAAGAACGCAAAAAGCTTAGAAACGGTGGTGTCTGACAAACACCTTCACGCGTTCAATTCTAAAAATGCACAGGCCCGCTGAAATCCATGGGAACTGTACGTGGGACATGTGTCCCTGTCAGAGCTCACGTGTCACAACACGAACGGCAGAAACCCCACTCCAGATGCGTCCTCAAAGCCAGATGAGGTTTGTTTTTTTAAAAAAAATAGAAATAAAAGAAAAATGCAATAAGCGAGCAGACACGGCTGTACCGCTCGCTGACCCCTCCGCGCGGGTGACACCGGCTCGGCCCCGAGGCCGGGCAAGACCCCGGGGCGGGGGCGATGCTCGGGGCCGGCGGAGCGCTCGGACCCCGGCGCTGCGCCCGGCCCGACCGGCGAGGCCCGAGCGGCCCGGTGCTCCCGGCGCTGCCCCGCGGCCCAGCCCGGCGCCCCGGGGAGGCGGCGCTGCCGGCCGGCTCCCCCTGCCCCGGTACCTGCGGCGAAGTGCAGCGGGCTGGACTTCCTGCCCGCCGTGTCCCGGCTGTTCACGTTCTCGGGCCGCACCAGCCGCTTGACCCGCTCCACGTCCCCGTTCCTGCAGGCCTCGAACAGCTCCCGGGCCGGCTCGGCCGCCGCCGCGCCGCAGCCCGGCGCCTCGGCCAGGGCGGCCGCGCCTCCCGCGCACCTTCGCCCCGCCATGGCCGGGCCGGGCCCCGCGCAGCCCCCGCCCGCCGCCCCTCACGGCCCGGGGGGCTCCGCACGCGCTCCCGGGCGGGCGCTGCGCCCGGCGGAGGGATCCGGGCACCGCCGGCCTCGTGCGCAGGCGCGCGCGGCGGGAGCCTCCCAGCGCCGGGCCGCGGTGCTGCGGCCCAGGCCGGGAACGGAGCCGAGCGCGGCTGCTCACGGGCCGCCCTCAGTGCCCCCGGCTCCCTTGGGAGGGATGGCGAGGAGCAGAAAATAAATACAGCGCCAGCCATTCGTCCCAGATGAACAAATGTGCCTTTGGTGCTCTCAGTAATTAAATGTAAGGATTTTTCTGTTCAGGGATTTTTCCCCCCTGCAAGTGTGTAAGACTGCATTTTGTTGCCAATGGCTTCATGATCCTTGCACAGTTGCTTATATAGGAAAATACCGTGACTCCGAGGAAGTTCAGAACTTGCATAATAACTATGAAATTGAAATTATACAACTTAAATGACACAGTTCTCTTTATTAATCTCGAAACACAGATATTAAAAAACCTGTTAGTTGACTTTGCCAATTCAAGGTTTTGGAAGAGAATAGGAAGTGTTCTGTCCCTCCCTGCCCCTGCAGGTAGCTCATAGGCTTGGTGGGGAAGCCTGAGCCTCTGGGATTGACTGGAATAGAATTCAGTTTATCATTCTGAAACGTGTTTTTTTTTTTTTCATTCACACCATATTAAAACACTTTGGAAAAAAGTAGTTGAATAGGGTCAGTACCTTCCTGTTGCAAATGCAGAGATGAGTACCTCCAAAGTCAATTCACCTTGCAGACTTCTGTCACATCAGGAAATTAAATTACTTAAGTATGAAGAAAAAGATCTAGCACATTTGTACAGTCTAGTCACTTCCATTCTGTCAAACATCCCTGTCCCTGAAACAAGGAAGTTACATCCAAATTTTCTTTCCCTGGTCCATACTAATGCCTAAACTGCACTCAGGAATTTTTGGGGGGAGACTACAAGCTGTACCAGGCTGTCACCATGCTAGTGACAGAGCAAGGTCTGATGCTTGTGTCAGTGTGTGTTCAGTTTGATAACTTACACACAGCCACAGCAGCAGAAGAACACAGTCAGCACAGGGCAGGACCCACATGCTTTGACAAACGTGATGCCTTGGTCATGTGTGTTTTCTGTAATCCCACTGGTTTATCTCTGTGTCTCCATTGAAATTTCAAGCTGCGCTCAGCAGGCAGGTAATAGCCAGAGTCCCACACGTACATAATTCATCCACTGCTTTGCATGGGGCCATGATGTTCCCAAATAAACTGTCATCAACTGTGGCTCATAGGCCCTCTCAGACATTCCAACTCCTCCAAAGTGTGCATGATGAGAGCTTCCCTTCCTGCCCGCAGGCACCACAGACTGAAAACAAGACCTGCAATGCCGCCATTTGTATCTTTTATTATCACCATTAGCATAGCTTGGAAAATGATACAAGCTTTTCAGTTCATAAACCCTTCTCTGGAGAAGCAGAGAAGCAGCAAAATGCACTAACAGCAGAAGCAGCAAATGCATTAACTTGACTGCTTTCATTTCAAAATTAAAGAAAGGACTTTGTATCTAGAAATCTGTGGAAGTGCAAATACCTGTGTAAACACAAACACACCCTGCTCCTCAGTCTTCTGAGTAATTTAAAATCCAGAACAATATTTTACTGTTCTGCTGGAGCATGATTATAAAGAGCATAGCCTGAAATAAATTCTACATTCTCTCCACATAACTATACCCAAAAGGTACTACTATTCTAAATGATCTTCAGCCTGATTTCCTTTCCCAGCATGTCTTTGTGATAGCTTGACTGTGAAACTACCGCAGGTCTTTATGAATGGAAACAATTAAAAAATTACTCTGTAAGAGCAGAATTCAATTTGCCTTGAATTCAGGAGGCAAAGACTCTCAGCATATTTTGGTACTGGTGTGTTAATAGCATTCTCAGTGACTTTTGAGATTCACCATGCACACCCCCCTTTTATGTGTTATTTATATGTTTATTTATTTATGAGAAAATAATCTGTAAAATTCAATATTTTTCTTCCTTCTTTTGTACAACAGCATGGTTAGGAAACCATAGCTGAAATATATGCCAAATCCCTCTCAATACAGGTGGCAGGGACTTTTCTAGATGCAGCAGGGGGTTTGTAACCCACCTGTTACTAACCCAGCCTAAGAGGCTCAGCCATGAACAGCTCAGAAAAATTTCACTGTTATTCCTTTTAGTGTAATTTGGGATATAACAATGGCCTCTGCCTTTGAAGTATATTTATTCTGGTGGCATAACCTCACAAAACAGAAACATGAAGTATTTTGGAAGAGTGCTCAGTTTGTTTAGGAACATGCTTGGTTGGTCACTAGAGGGCAGGAAAGGAAAGGAGATAAAAAGGAAGGAAAAAGAAAAAATGACGGGGAAAAAAGAAAAAAGAAAAAGAAAAAGAGAAATATATAGAAAAAGAAAGGAAAAGAGGGATTGTTGGGCATGGAAAGACGAGAGCAGCCTTGCAGCCTTAAGAAGAAATTATTTTCCTTTCTGCTTAGGAGATTAAGGTTTACTTATGGGGAGAGACACTGTTCATGCCAATCTACAAGGCAGTCCATCAGGTTTAGGATTTTCGGCTGTCAGCCCTTCATGTTATGAGGATTTTCCAGTTTTTTCTAATTGGTCCCCGCAGTTCTTTGCCATGCTCTTGGAAGCAAAGTAAAATGCTGGAATAAATAGAACATTTCAAGAGTTCAGAAATTTAGCTTACTCCAAAAGCAGAATGATTTAAAATTTATTCCATTTGAATTATTTCCAGATGAGACTTGGGGAAAAAAGCCCAAACCCGGGATAATTAATGTGTACATCAGGAAATAATAAAACATTCCTGTAAAGAAAAGAGTTTATTTTGGAGAGAAACAGAAGTAATCTGTTGTTTATTACTATATTCTTATAAGTATAAATAGAAACTTTCTCAGTGCAAGCTTCTTTTTCTAAATTAAAAGATCAGTTTATGAAATATAGGCTCACTGCAAAATCAAAGCAGTACAGGCTGTACATCAGTGAGTATGTGTTATACTGGATCTTTACAGAAACTTTCTCCTTTCCCCTACTTATTTCATCCACCATGTACTTTGGCTATGTCTCTTAAACAAGCAGGAACTGGTTCTTTTTTTCTGTCAGTTACCCATGTGTAGTTAGTGGTGTTTTATATGCAACACCTATATTTCACCAGCAGTTGGGGGTAAAGTGTAATAATCATAAAATGTTTTTCTGGAATAACAAAGGGATTAAAAAGAAAGAAAAAAAAAAAAAAAGAGGAGATATGGAGATGGTGAAATGTTAAAAGACTGAGCTTTTCAGAGAGGAGCAAGCACAAAGCCAAGTGGTCCCTCTAGGAGATGGGGAGATACTGTCAGTTGCTAACAAGCTGTAATGAGAGGCCATTTAGTTATCAAAATACTCTGTGTATGCAGCAACCCAGATAATTGTTCAGCAGCTTCGTGACCAGCTGTGGGGACAGCAGTTAGAGAAGATCCTTTTTAGTGCTAGGGAGAAGCTTGTGTTCTATAAGAGTTCATGGAAACTAGATTGCACAGAAAAAAGAAACCTTTGGTCCAGGATGCCCATGATTTGTTTAAAATTGTTGCAGTTTTCTGTCAAAAACTGCTAGACAGAAACATGTCTAGAGGGCTTAAATGAAGCTCTTGTTTGTTTTTCTGTAGGGCCTGGAACATTCTGGGGTGACAGAGAGCTTTTTTAAAAGCGTAGGCTCCTTGCGTGCAAAGCAGAACTTCACAGGGTGCCAGCATGAGAACATGGCAGAGGCCTGGGAAGTTGTGATTTTTTATTGGGAAGAAACCACAAACAGCAGAGGAGCAGTAGGGCCAAAGATCAATATTGACTGGGGATGCCAGCAAAACAGATTCATCTGTACCTCAAATAGGGATAATAATAGGAACATGCTGAAAGCAATTGAAGGCAAACCACAATATCTGTCCAGCCATGAAATTAATTTTTTCTGGAGCCAGTCAAAAGAAAAAAAAATAGTGGGCTAATTAGGTTAAAATCTGTGTAGAACTGACTGAGACAGTAATAGGGAAAGAGCAATTCTCTTGAAAAATCATCCGAAGGAAGAATATTTAGAAGGAGAACCAACAAGTAACAAGAGACTCTCCATGCATTTAAATTGCAATTCAAGGGACACTTTATTAACAAATTTTGGTACTTGTTTTCTGTCCCAATTAAAAGCAAAAAAATAAAAAAGGCTCTGTGGAGGTTCAGACATCTTCACAATCTGCCCCGGGCCTTTAACAGAAGTGCCCAGGTCCTCCAATAAATTAACAAAGCAGGCAGATTTCTCAGTGTTTTACTCTTAATTGCCCTCTGAAGCACTGTTCCTCTTTCCACTGATGGCATAAGAAGCCTATACTTCTCATTTGGATACCTGAATTGGTTGCCTATAGTATGTAAATACCATCCAGAGCAGGCAGTGTGAAGGAAAGCAAAGAAGAAACTAAATGTAATTTTTTTAAGGAAGTAGTAGTGTACCACTCCAAATAGTTGCACACAGATTGTCAAGTTGTTATTTCAGGCCAGATCTTTGAGAGGCAATTTCTCAACAATTCAAATGATGGCTTCTTGGAACAGCTAGTTCCACAGTCCAGGGAAAAAAACAGGAGAGGAGAATGAACAAGCTATTCTTGACTTCAGCCTAAGGAAAAGTTACTTAGTTTAAGAAGTTTTTACAGTTTCACCATGAAGTAATAATTGTCAAATCCAGTGAACTTCAGGATTTATAATGGAAGGCTCCTGCTGAAAAGTAGTCCATGGCAGTGATTTAGAAGAAGAGGAATTGTGATGAAAAGAAAGAATGTCATTACAGTGATATTGAAATCAGACATTAAACCATTACAATCCTAAGACTTACTGTGAACAATACATGCAGATTTTTAACTTAGTGACAGAAAGCAGGAAACGTTCAAATGGTTTGGTGTCACACTCTAATGGTCAGTAATCTTCAGTAAAAGCCTATAAAAATGAATACAATTTTTTATTTTTAAAAGGAAGATTATGAGAAGTGAACACAGTTATGTATATGTCCTACCAAGCATAAGTTATCACAGAGCTAAACCAGCAGTACAGCTAAAAACTTCTCCTTTGGGAGGATTTTTCCCACACCTTAAAATTCATCGTAACCAGTAATGCCTCAGAAAGGGTAGAGTATATTTTGCGAGGGATATTCTTTGAGGAAAAAAGTGCTCCATTAAGAGAATTCTTATGTTCCTGCAAGCAAGGTTTAAAATCTTCATCCAAAGATATTTTTGTCTTTAATTTCATAATACTCAGATATTTACCAGATAAAGATATTTGCCTTCCTACCTGGATGCGGACTAGACAGCCACTCTACAAATAAGGGGCTAATCCTCACTTAAGGGATGTATATTTCATTTATTTGTTCCCTGAGTCAGTTGAAGACAGAATCCCTTTATCAGATCTCTGAGATCAAAAAAAGCAGCAAAACTGCTGGTTACACCTTAAATTTATTGAAGGCTTGAGTCTAACAAAAGTTAGAAAAAATTGAGTAATCAGAAAGTTCTAAAATAACTATATACTTGAACAGTGTTGAAAGCAAATTAAATTGCAAAAATAAGTTAAAAGCCTTTAGCAAGAGAGAGAAAGTTTTAAGCACTTTATTTAGGCAGTTTATTCTAGGATTATTTCTGTAATCTACTTTTTTAAATCTCTAATTATTATAAGCAACTGAGATTTCTACTATATAGTTTATATGAAGCCTTATAGCAGAAATTTATGTCTTTGTTTATCCATGGAAGATAATTTTTCCATTAAGTTTAGAAAATTACTGATTTCCTTCTTTTATCAAACATGCCTTGATTGTTGAAATGTTGCCTTATAGTGACTCTCAAGATCATGGGTACACAGTGATGTAATCTGACTGCCTCAAAATAGTAAATGGTGCTAAATTTCACCCGGGAATGTGATTATTTAGCACAGCACTGTGTACTTGGCCAATACAGCCAATGCCTAATACCTGATAAATTCCTTTTAAATGGCAATAATTTTAGTGTATAGGGAAATGATATGTAATGAAGATTTTAGCTATCTGGGAAGTATATTTTAAAGTTTTCCTTTTTATATTTTAGAGTTACTGAATACATTTCTTTATAATTAAAAAGTAGGTCATTTTTACTTTGCATGATTACACAAATGCTAACTATTGCTGCTAAGGTGAAGTTACACAATATTTCATTTCAACAGCAAGGTTACTAAATATATCTTAGGTTCTATCTCTCTGGAACTGTTCCAGGAACATAAATGGTCATCCTTCTCCCTTTCCTTTTCAATTCTTTGCCTCATCTGGTCAGGCCCTTTGGTCTTCAAGATGAGAAATACTTAACTGAGTCTCCTACCTCACTTCCCCAGAAAATACCCAATGGAAGCCTATTTTACTTCCAGATCTATCTCATAACTTGAACAACTTCAAGACTGGAAACAGAACAGCTGAATGGAAGGTTAGACTGGTGTGGAGATCTTAAAACCTTAAAGACATTGGAAGTGTTATCTCTGCACACAATATGTGTGCACACAAATCAAGGTCCCACAGGCATCTAACAGTGAAATAGCATTTTTAACATTGGGTTACCAACTGGTTTTCTTCAGAAAGAATTTTGCTGATGATCCTTTCTCTGCTGTCTGGACAGTTCATGGAGCAGAGCTACTGCTATATTCCTCAATACTGTCCTTGCATGGAAACTATTCAGTGTGGGCCAGAATAGCCCTTGTAATCTAGATGACAGGACCCAGATGTTCTTGTGGCCTTCTTAGCTTGTAAACAGAAGCTCTCTGCAACAGATAAACATTGGATACAAGTTGGCCTAATTTCTATTTGATCTAAGATAAATGGTATTCCTGGAAAAAATATATGGAATGCATGCTAATTACTGGGGATCCTAAATGGTAGGCAAACAAATTATCATTTGAGTCAGTTTGACACAACCAGCAAAGTCTGCTGTGCATTCTGAGGGGTGCAGAGCACTGTAGAACTGATAAGAGCACATGCACAAATGGCTCAGGGGTTTTCTTCTCCACTCAGGATCTTACAATGTAACAGTATTTGATAATGCTGTAATGCTGTTAGGAATATGTTTCCCTTTTTATGGCTACATGGAGAGATTCAAAAGCAGTCTGTGCTGTAGCAAAAATCTGAGAAGCCACAGTGCAGATTTACCACAACTACTGATACATGCCTGTGTTAATTTTATTCAAGACAGAAAAACCACAGTAAGGAAACATCAGGGGGTATTGGGAATCCTCCAATTTAGCCAAAAGAGCTTTTAGCAAAACAAACTTGGAATAAAATAAAATTGTACTTTTCTGAGCAATTCTCACTGGGCATCTACTCAGGTAACAGAGAGAGGGAAGTTCTGAGAAGTTTGATTTACCTTATAGGGAGTGTGAAGTAGAAACTGTTTTTTGCATCTAACAGCACAGTAACACCATCTTCTAGGGGAGAACTGGTCTGCTTTTAGCAGAGGTCTCACAGAGTCCTGTAGGTGTAGCCCACCTTGGCTAAGAGCTGAATTAGTTTTTTTTCCTCACATGGCCTAGTTCTGTCTAGCAAAATATTGGAATATTTGGAGTAGTCATATTGACTTACATAGAGAGCTTTGAAAATTAAGCTGGTCAACTGCCAGTCCCTTTGGGATGGGAAAAGAATCTGAAAGCTTTGCCTCTGCACTGGCAGAAGAGTGGGAGAGAAAGAAATAAATCTACCATAGATTCCCTTAGCTAACATTCCCCAGCACCGTGTTATTTATTTCTGGACAGATTTATAATGTACTTTGATGCTGAGCTCATAACATTCTTAAAAGGAATATTTAATAAATCCCTGAAGAGAAGAACCAGAAATCAGAACATTATGCTTCAGTATAATAAGAAATGAAACAAGTATTCATGCTACTTACATTGTTCAAAAAAGCTATGGGAAACCATAGTGGTTATATCTAAATTATGCATTAATGGCCACCCTGAGACCACTCTCTAAAGCAACATCCTTGTCCAGCAGCTGCTGACTTGGAAGCTTGGGTTAAGACATGCTGTGAGCTGGCCCTTCCACTGCACAGGGCCACGAAGGCTGCAGGCTGCAAGGGGCTCGAGAGGCAGCGGGGTGGACGGAGGATGGGCAGGGAGTGCAACACTGCTGTGTGGAGCGTGCACCACTTTGCCCTTCTTGCAGAACAGTATTTGTACAGCTACCTTGTCTTTTTTATTGAGGTAATTACCCAGTTGGGATGGTACAAGAGTTCACTGTAGGTGTGATAAGAGTTAATTCAAAAATGAAAAAGGGGTGAAGTAAAAGCAGATGTTCTGCAAAGTGATACTAAACCACCTAAATAGTTCTGTTGGCAGAATGAAGTAGTCATAGCCTTGCTATTATTATTAGTCTGATCAGGAGGGATGAAATTCAAGCTATGTTCCCACACAGGCCAAGCTCACAGAGTTGCTCAAGATTGATATCTGTATGTATGGAGAGAAGTCAGCTTGGCACAGCACTGAAGCTCCTCCTTTAGGAAAGCAGCCTAAGGAATCAGATTTAACCTTTAGTTACTGACTTACTTTGGAAATATACTTTTTCTTGACAAGGAAACAAGGAATCCAAGATTGCGTGTTTGTATTTTGAAATTGCCTGGTTACTGATTCTTTTTAATTTCTAAGTTACACTTTGTCCAAATACTTTGGACAGAAGATTTATTGGCAGTTTGTTTTTTTTTTTTTACAGGCACACTGCCAGTGTCCTAGTTTAAACCCCTGCTTCTGCTCTAGCTGTTCCCAGCACAAATGTGAAGGCTTAGGTGACATTATACTCTTTGGACAGGGGTTCCAAATTCAAACTGTGACAAGGCTTAATATAGCCCCTCTGTGGGGTTATAATTGGGAGGAATTGTATAAAGCAGCTGGGCATGTGGTTACTCTGAGTAATGGCAGTCTGATGGTCTTTTTAATTCTGATGCCAAGCACCCTGATAAATCTTAGAGCATGGTGCCATTTGGAAACCCTGCCTTCTGTCCATTGTTTAGGGAAAAAGAAGTTAAATGAAGAGAAACCACCATAAACATAATGTGAATTATGTGTCAAAAAGTTTCAAACCAGAAATTTAAAATCAGTAAAATACCTTGATTTTTAGGCCAAAGTGGTATTTCTGTTATGCTAAAAACTTAATTAGAAACATGGGTAACAAATTAAATTGCAATTCTGCACACAGGATATTTTGTACCCTGTTCTTTTGCAAAACACCACAGCACTTAAAATTACTAAATGGAACTATTTACAGAAATGTTAACCAAGAACCCCAAACAATAAAAAAATTTCCATATTAAAAAGTCTAAGAATTTTTTGACTTTTGGGAGGTGAGGGGGAAATATTTTCACCAGTGACTGACAATTATCTGCTCTTTGTGGCTTCTTAATAGGAAAAATTTTATGCCTTCTCTTGTAGGAAAAAGTATGTTTACAAAAAAAGCCCCAAACAGTAACAGCCTTTCCAGGGACAAGTCCCAGAGAAGATCTTCCATAGTTCCTTGGTACCTTGATTGGTGTTCACTTCACATTCTGTCTTTCAACTCAGGGATCTCTAAATAACTTCTTAACTAGCAAATTTTCTGTCAGCTATTGGAAGGTTTTAAGTTATCAAGTGTTTAAGAAGGAAAAATATGAAAGAGATAAAAGAGAAAGAGATAAAGAAATAGATAAAAGAGATAAAATATGAAAGAGATGGAATTTGTATTTCTGTTTGAAGCTCAGCTTGGACCAGTTTTGTTGTGCTGTGTACAAAAACAACTTCACATGGGCATGGACCCTCCAGGCTAAATTTGGAAGGAACTCAATGCAGGCCACAGTGACCTGCAGGGATTTATTTGAATGTTCTTTTCCTTTGCTGGGTACCTTTTATTATCTTATGTCAGTACTCCAAGTTTAACTATGTGAAACTAACACTCTCCTATTTTTAAATTGCTTCTGCATAAGGTGCAGAGCCTTTCCTTTAAGATAAATGTGAATAGTTGTGCATTTGTGCTACCAAATTGGCACGTGTTGGCAGCAGACCCACTGACACACTAACCTTGTTTTTGCACCTGTTGTGTTAGCATATGGTTAGACTAATTCACTGGTTCTGTGAGGGATCACTTGGAGCTCACAGGCTGTGCACCTTGGAAACTGCCTCTGCTGCAACTGAGAACAAGACTGCTCTCAGCCATTTTTCAGGACAAAGGAGTTCATCTCAAGCCCTGCTCTGTCTTCAGCAAACACCTGACATGACACCAAATTTCTTAGAAAGATTCATTGAATCAATTCTTGACTGTTTTCTGTCAGCTACAAGTGGGAGGAGGCAAGGATGAATCTGATCCCTTCCCCTTGAGTCCTCTGGGCAAGAATGACACACTGAGTCCCTGTTACATTCCCTCCAGTAACTTGCTTTGCCCCAGTCCAGGGATGAATTTTCCACTGTGGAGAGTTTGTTGTGCAGATATGTGAGCCCAGCCCCAGGACTGGCACACAGATAGACACTCGTGACTAGCACAGCTCCTCTAACTGCAGGGATGAAAAAAAAGAGGTAGGAGGAGAAACTGGGTGTCAGGAAAACGTGCTTCTTCTGAAAAGGTCACGTGTCATTTTAGCTGTCACCTTTTCTTAATTTTGTGCTGCATCAATTGAGGTGCAAGGTGAAGGAAACAGAGCAAAGGGAGGGCAGTGGCCAGCCCTGAATTGGAGACCTTGTTGTTAGCACTAAAAGATTTTGGTGGTTTTTTTTTTTTTTTTAAAGCAACATCCAAGACTGAATTTCTGTCAGAGTAACGATGCTTAGATAAACTCAAATGTGCCTACAAAACACTTACCTGCAGTGAGAATATAGAATTTATGAAAGCTTAAAATTTCCCTTCATGTTTAGACAATGTATCTAAATTATTTTTGCTTGGGTCTTTCTTGGCACATATTTCATTTAAATTATGACATTTGTGATGGAAGAGAAGGACTGACAAGAACTGGCAGCACTCCCTTCTGGGTCCCCTTTGAAGATAATGCATGACCCCATAAAAATAGGGCTCTGTCATAGCATCTACTTAGAGACAGAAGAAAGCCTCTAGATACAGAGCCTCTAGCCCAATTTTTTCCTAGGCTGACATCCATTTTTTTCCATCATGACTTCCTCCTGCTCTCTGAAGCCTACTCCAAGTTAAACCAAATTTAGTAGGCAATTCCAGATATTTCTATTCAAAAGTGTCCCCTGGCAGGAAATCAGTGCCCTGTTTTTCAGATTAAAAAAGAGCAAGCAAGCTAAGCATTTTCTCAGGATGTATGCTTTTATCTCTCTCACCCACTCTAAATCCATGCACATGCTTTTTGCATCAGCCATCCTATCATCAGCCCTCTGAGCCTGGCTACCAACAGCGAATTTAAGGTGGTTGAGTAGTCAGTTATCTGCAGGAGTGAAGTCTCAGTGGGTAATTGAACTCATCTACTCAAAAGACTTAGAAAGGAAGAACAGTGGAATTAGATTTGGAAGGAATTAGATTTGATACTATATGTCAACAGTGGAGCCACGATACATGTTGGTAGTAGTTAAAATATTGTGTGACATAGCAGTACCTCAGAGTTCTATGCTACTTTGGCTGCAGGTTGTTGGAGTGTCTGGTTTGTCTGTAAGTCATGTTTCCTTCCTGCTATAAATTCTTGCTCTAATTCAAATCTTTGACTATCTAACTCTTTTGATAAGGCATGGAAACATCATCATTCCAGTGTTAAACTTACACCAGTATGAATCTGCAGGGAAAGAAGGTGTGCTCAGCTGGTCTGCTGAACCATTCCTTCTCCCACAAACAGACAATATAGACAGATGAAATAAATGTTAGGCAACACTTCATAAAACTGTAAGCTTTTCATGGCATTTCTTTTCAGCATTACAGCAGATTTGAGTTGGTTTTTGCCATTTGATCTGCTTATAGCATACTGAAGTACAGAAACCCACAGATTCAAAGGAACCCCATGTTCTGTTAAATTTCTGCAAACTACTGTGGCTGTGGGAATGATGCACAGTGAAAGTGTAATTGTCCCTGAGCTTGGAACACACCCCACTGAATGTGTTTCTAAGCACCATCTTGCCCCATCAAGAACAGCCTGGCAGGAGTTTCAGGTGGGGGTTCCCACCCTTGTTATTAGCTGCATTGTAAGGGTTACACACTGTGTGCAGTAACATTGCTCAGGGAAAGATCTTCAGGAGTATAATTACTCTTTCAAATTCATGTGGATAAAGAATAGAAATGATCCTGAGAACAGAGGACCTCAAAGACCCACGAAAGCAAGAGACTGTATCTCTGTTGACTTCGCTGAGAAGGTATCATTAACCAGAGAATCAGGGCAGGGACTTTTTATATTTACATGGTAGATGTTATTCATACTTCACACCAGTCTGATGTGCTTACACTGGAGTAGGTCTCATGCAGTTTCTTTAGGAACAGCTGTTTTTCATCAGCTTTGCATCCAGCTCTCATAGTTTATACAGTTTAAACAAAATAGAGATGAGTGTCTTCTTTTGATAAAAATGGTAGAAAGAACATTTTGCTAGCTTCAGCAAACTGATTTAAAAGTAAAAACCATAAATGTCAGAGTCCAGGAAGCTCCCTGTCTTGAACAGAATGACTTTTTCCTGCAAGAAGGATTAATTTGCCTTTATTTTCGTATATGGCTATCATATGAAACAGAGCACAAACAAAAGCCTGGAATAAAAAGCTGTAGTGTACTATCAACTATATTATGTGTTTTTAAAGTTCCATATGCTGTTTGAAAACAGAGGACAAAACAAGTATTATACAAGTACTATATCACTTGCAAAACTTATAACAAGGGATGATAGAAGTAGGATATACCAGAAGAGACATTAAATGCAACTGACTCTAAGGCTGATCGAAACCTTTTGATTTAGAACAAGATGAGTGACAGAAAGCATAGCCCACCTCCTTTGCACAGCATCTAGAAAGGTGATTTGACAATAGTCAAGAATACGTTTAGACTTGTGAAGCTTTAGGAGTAGTATGTGAATCAGCATTCTTGGTTTTTGGATGAACAGATAATGAATCATCACTTCTCTTCCTCTATCTGTACTTACACTGTGTTACATAAAAGGGCTGGGTATTCTGTTTTATTTTCTGGTATTATACCTGCAGGGCATGTGTAACCTGATTTTGAAACTAGCAGCCCTGATAATCGGGTGTAATTTCTAAAACAGAGACATTCCAATGACCAACACCCCATCCTGCTTTCAACATTGTTGTGCTATGACTAGCAGAGAAGTTTCTCCTTAAATACCTTCTTTGTGGGGTATTCAAACACAGACTGTATAAATTATGAATATGGCTATTTTTTTGAGAAGCCAAATGTGTAATATATGACAGCAGTAATAAAATCAATGCATAATTTCTGTGCTATCTGTTTATACAGAACTACAGTTTATTTTCTTTCATGCTCACTGTCTTTATTACTGCCCTGAGAAAAAAAGCTACCAAGGGAGCAACTTCTTTTTCTTTTGGGGTAGAGAGAAATGAAAAAAGTTAGTAATTTAAATGGGATGGAAAAAGATTTATTGTGTAAATATTTTACTTCCCTCCATTCCCCCACTTGCTCCCAAAGGACAGAAGCACAACTTCCTCTCCCATAATAGCCAGTTGATATGGCCAGGCCCTGGCTTGGTGACAGCCAGCTCCTGTCCTATGAATAGGCTGAAAACTGCTTTGGCTGGACTCCATCTCTCTGAGCCTCTCCTGTTAGAGCTACGCATCTTTGCATGCATAAATATACTGCAGAGAAATATATGGGTGTATAAAAAAGGATCAAGTACTTCAGGATAGGTTATCCTAACCTAGGAGAGGGACATGAATGCCGTGCCACCAATGCCATGTGTTATTTTGTCTCCCATCTCATTCTCCACGAAGGGATCCTTGATAGAAATCTTTGCCAAAGGCAAAGGGAAAGGTTGTCTTTGTTGAGCTTTGTTTTTTAAATGTTATGTTTCCAAGAAGCACTCTGGATATTTATTTGGATATTTATTTCTTTAAACATCAGAACTTCATTAAAAAGAAAAAGTTCTAACTACCTCTGGGTTAAGACAAGCTTTTTGTTTTCACCTAGTCTGGGAATAAAACCAGAATTCCTTTTCCCCCAAGGCACTCAGTGATTTCTCTTCAGATGAAAGCCCTCAATCCTCATACTCTTAAAGTGCACATTGTGGCTAGGAAGTGCATGTCAGTGCCACCAAGGGGAGATCCATGCCTTTGCAGCAGAGTGAAGGGTGGATGAAGTTAGGGCATGAGCTGTGTTTTGCTCAATGAACCAAGTCCATCCCAGTGCCAACGTGGATAAAAGAGCTAGCCAGGAAGGATGTGGGGGGTTAGGTTTGTATTTGAGCATTAGGCTTGCACTAAGAGCAGTGGAAGGTCACCAGCATGGTTAGTGGCCTGGAATGTGCTGCAGAAGGTGAGACTGAGGGAGCTGACTTTGCTTAACTTGCAAAAGAAGAGCTAAGTTAGAGTGGGTCAGACTGCAGCCTCCCAGTACTGAGAGGAAATCAAGAGAAGATGGAGCCAGACTTTCCCTTGAGAAGCACAGCAAAAGGAAAAGAGGGAGCAGTCACATGTTGCAGAAAAGAAATTCCAGACAGATAAACAGAAAAAAATAATTGAGTTGTTAGCACTGGCACAGGTTGTCTAGAGAGGCTGCATCCTTGAAGTCGTTAAAAGCTCAGCTGGAGGAGCAATCTGAGCAGCCAGATCTAGCTTTGAAGCTATTCCTGCTTTGAGGAGGAGACTGGATTATGTGACCTCAAAAGGCCTCTTGCAACCTCCACTATTCTTGTGATTGCAATTCTCCAGAGAAGCACGCAAGATTATTCTCACTGATTAAAGCCATTTTAAATCTTGCAAAACTTACTGTAAGCATTATTGCATATATGGAGCAGCACATTTTGACAGTAAACCATCTGTGTTCTGGGAAGCAGCATCTAAGAATAACCCAAAGAAACCAATTTATTGCAAATATGTTATTTAGGCCACAATATTTCTATGCTCAGGACCATAACTAGTTCCCCTTCCACTGCAGGATGAAAGAGGACTGATGATGTTACAGCACTTGGATTGAAGAGCTTCATTCTTTCCAGCAAATCTAAAAATGAAGTGAATGTCTGCATGAAATTTGACCCCCATGAAACTGGAGAAATATAGATTCATATACATATGTATGCTGAGCCCTAAGAGGCATAACTAGGTCAGATCCTGGGAAACTCAAATTTTCAGTCTGAAGTGGTTAGAAATTAAACTAAATCTAGAAGAGAAAAGATTCATTCATTCATCTCTTAGTATGCCATAGGGGAGTTTTTTCCCTGCGCAGAAAATCCAATAAAAACTTGGCACAGAATTTCACTGTACTGATTTCCAAGCCCCATTCTTCCCTTGTGATACACATGACAAGAAGGACCTTGTAAGAAAACTGTAAGAAAACCTAAAATAGAGAAATGGATCATGTCTCTTGGGTGGCAGAATGAGAGAAGGAGTGTTACTCAGACCCTTCAAGGGCTTCTAAACACTCTGTGCGAACATCTTGTAGCTCTCAGTTGGGCTGCTGTCAGATATAGGAAGGCTTATTTAGGATAAAGGTTTTAGTCAACATAAATTTTATGGGAATGGTAATCATATTGAATAATGACATAGCTCCTGCAAGTCTGCAGAGAATTGTACACATGTACATAAAAAAATCACATTTTTCCTTGAGAGATTGCAAAGAACAAGAACACTGCCCACATAGCTGATGGAAGCGTCTGCTGAACCAACATTTGCTTCTTCACACAACATTAAGCATAAACCAAATTGCACAAAGCAGCATTTCACTTACTGTTTTCTTTGGAAAAGACTATTCATCAGCAGAAGTAATTCCTTATCTGGGCCTAGGAGAAAAAAAGAGAGAATAGACACTGATTATCTATACACAGCAACATGATTTATATTTATAAAATGTTTGGCCACAGGTTATCAAGGTTCAACCATCTTAGGTGTGTGGTTAAAAAAAAAAAACGTAAAAAATGGAGAAATAGAATGTTGTGGTATTGAAATCCTGCATTTATTTTAGACATCTAGGACAGCTTGTGCACTCTCAAAAGTGAATCTGGTCTGCACTTATAAGCCAGATTTCTACTCATGTATAAAATATACGTACATGTTTTGTTTTCTGCACTCTTGTAAGACGCTTCATGAAAAGTTCAGGTTATTCCACGAATGAATACCTACATTTATGCTCTTCCTTCTTTTGGTTTTCTTTCCTTTTTCACTCTACATCACAGCAATTAATAAATAATGTGGCATTGGCTTTATTTCATCTTATGACATACTAGCAAAAACTTCTAAAAGACTGCATTTTGCATAAAATCAGCTTAAGGAATTTTGCTGAAAATATCCTGAATTTGATATAATCACATGACATTAAACATTTGAGCAGCCTGAGACATGTTTTCTTGTTTTCATATGTCACTTTTTTTCAGAAAGCAATGGACTTCTCTGCCACTATACATTTTCAAAGTGATGACTCATCTACAATTGATTAATTTATCATTAATCAGCTGTAACAAGATTAGACATTAAAAATAAATTTCTAGTTTTTAATTCAGTCCACAGTTTTCAGTTACAAGGAATTTAAATGTCTTTAAATTTAACCATAGAGATTTCCAGGAGTGCCAAGAACTTGCACTATTGACTGAAATAGAATGAGACCTAGAACCCCTATGAATGCCCAAAGAATTAGACCCATGTCCTGTTGCTGTAAGAAAACAAAAACCCCATCCATCTTTGCATGTGCATTTGGCTGCACATTGCTTACCCTGCTCTCTAGGGAATGGTTGTGGCAGTATTGCAGTGAGGCAGTGCAATTTTTTTTCCCAGACTTTCTCTGATTTGCCTATTAGCAAGTGATTACAAGGTAATTACTTACACTTTCTTACTTAAAGTACAATTTACAGGTATTTCAGTGAGTGCTTCCCAACAGCTGTAGCATGTTGGATCTGGTTGACACCATGCCCTCCCACCAATCATGAGAAATGGGCTAATAAAAATTCTAAAAATATCAAAAATTTGTTTCTTCCTTGTATGGACTGTACCAGTGCTGAAGAAATTCCTACAACAATAACAGAGTTTCCCAGGACTAGTTTCCTTGGTATATATTTGCAACCATTAGTAATTTTCAAAGTTCACCAAAGGATTCTGAGAAGCAAGTAAAGAATATAGCCTGCTATTAAGATGTAATAAAACTTCTGCCTACTGTATTTCATCAGATAAACCATTAAAAGTAATTTTAAATTTTCAAAGTCTTACAGGCTCAAGTAACTTGCTATGTATCTGAAAAATCACTATTTGCTTCATAGTCATATTCATAGAAAACTGAAACCCATCTTCATAGATAATACACTTTACAAAGATTGGTCTTAGTAGCAGAGAACAAATATTGAACAGAAGAGCTCAAACCAAGGGAAAAAATGCTGCTGTTAACCTTGTGTGACAGAATTGTCCCTGTCTATTACCACAGGTATTCTTTAAAGGCATTAAAGCTCTGTGTCTTTCACAGGTGTTGTGTGATGCTGCAGGAACGTGCCAGCCAATAAGGTGGACATACTCTGTTTTCTAATGACCCCAGTATAGTGCCACTGGCCTAGCAATTTGTTTTAGCGTCAAGCCCAAAACCAAATCAAAAGCTCCCCTGCTCAATTGCATACTGTAACTGCATTAAGCTAGCATTGTTCTCCCTTGCAAACAGCAGGGATTTCTCAAGAGATACTATGCAAGTGAAATGGACGTATGTTTTTCTCTCTGGACTTTTTTACCTATAAATGCCGTCATGACTTTACTTTG
Organism: Zonotrichia albicollis; assembly: GCF_047830755.1. NCBI lineage: Eukaryota > Metazoa > Chordata > Aves > Passeriformes > Passerellidae > Zonotrichia > Zonotrichia albicollis. The sequence continues at coordinate 34,461,255 of NC_133825.1, read as the reverse complement.
CTCTGAGGAAATATTTGCCTATCTTTGCTTCAAAAGGCTTTAATTACATGCTAATAGCTCCTCTACTCTTTCTATATCCTCCACTGCAATGTATTTCCTTTCTTCCCTCCTGAAGTTGTGGGGGAGGATAGCAAAGAAGCAGAGCGACCTGAAAGTAATAACATCAGAGTAAACACAAAATCCTTGCTTAATTACTCAGTCTCAGAACAGAGGCTGAAAAAAAGCAATTCTTTCATTCTCATAAAATGACAAGAGCCAGCAAAGAGATTACCAGAGCAGCCCATTGCAGTGTGATAGCTGACAGGAAGGCACAATCACTCATTATCTGTTCCTAGAACTGCTGATTGAAAGGTCGTGGGTAGTTCAGGTGAGGTGAAGAATGGCAAGACCCGGAGAACCATCTGCATATAAAAGTGTTCACTGTGGAGCTAATACCATATATTTGTCTTTGAACAGAACAGCATGAACCCAATTGCCAGTTTGTCACTGAGCAACCTCAATGAACTCCTTGAAAGCGAGCCTGTGCCTTCCATTGCATCTGGACTATCTAGGCTGCAAAGTGTTTTTAAAAACATACATTTAATGTTTAGTGAAACTGTGGTAGCTATGATAAAATTGTGTTTTTGATAGCTAATGTGTTGCAATTAACTTATTAGATCTAATGTGCCACTTTTTCAGGAAAAGACAGAGAACTAGTCTGGGTGATCGATTTGGGTTTCCTTCTTACAAAAGTGGTTGAATGTACAACCCCCTGTCATGGGGTTTGACTTGATAATCAGCTGTGCTTTTTCCAGTTACATATTTCTGCCATTGGGCTCCTACAAATGTCAGAAAAGCTGATATGCCGCTGAGTGCTGTCAAATGCACAGTAAGACAGTAGGTTTTTTTCCTCCAGTGCTCCCATTTTAGCAGCACTATTTGAAAGGTAAGACAGACAGACAGATCTACATTTTAAAATGCCAAACCAAAGTATCTGGAAACCTGAGTCCTCTATAAAAAGCACAGCTAGGGAACCATCACTGACAGGACAAACTGGTGTGCTAACTCAGATAACCCTGTCAGTTTGCCTCAATGCAGGGACGCCTCCCTGGGTGAGGAAAGAGTTACCCTGGCTCTGCACAATGCTCTCTGCTTGTATTGGCAACCAGGAACTGGGACACAAGTCCACGGCCATGAATGTGCTCCAGATTATCAATTGGGCACAAAGTTACCGTATCCAGTCTGTATTTACTGACTTGGGCAATGATCTGCCTGTGAAAGGCTCTGGATCTCACTACTGGCTTTTTGCTAAACATTATCACTTTAAACAATCTTTCAACATGTTTTCCAATTTGGGCAAAACAGGTATTTTACACAGTAAGAGCAAAATATTTTATAGCACCAACAGGGCAATGAGCTACTACATAGCAACAGAAATATGTGTGGGAAAGCCTTGAGGCAACTCCTTTTTTACAGGAATCAAGCAGTTCTTATTTAGTGTCTGCAGATAGTGGGATAGAGCAGCCCCAGCTGCTGCACGTGATCCCTGATAACACAGCAGCCCAGCTAAGCTGTGTGTGGGGGAAGATCCATGGACAAAGATTCAAGTAGCACAGGCAAACAAACTCCAGGGTTATTTACTCATTTTTATAATGGTAAATAGAAGAGATTTGGTAATTGCCAGCCATGTGTCCAGTCCTCCCTTATACCCTTATGGCTATGCTTGGCCTGGCTTACTGCAGGTGGGGGGCTGGGGCTGAAAGTCTTTGTAGCTCCTCCAAAAGAAAAATACATTTGCTACTAGTAAGGCTACTAGCTAGGCTTCCAAAACACAGATGCTGTTTTCTATCACTTTCTGTAGACAAACAACGAGAAAATATCATCTGCCTTTGATAGGGAGCCAGCAGCCACCAAAAGATAAGAGAAGGGAAATGAGAGGAAGAGCAATGTGAGCAGCAGAGATGCAAGCTGAGAAGTGGAGGACCAGGGAAGGTTGTCCTGAGTAAGTGGCTCCAGGGAACGGAGCGGGACCTTCCAAAGCCTTGTCTGCATTGCCAGTTACTGCTTCAGGCTTCGTCTGGGTGACGCTTAATGTCATGTACTGTCACGAAAGGCAGGAACTTCAGTCACCAAGGGGCAGAACTAAGAAACTGAAGTATTACTGTCTTATGAATACTCTCATTATTTGTGCAGAGGCAGACACTGATCCATGTGCTATGCATCTGTCAGCAGAAGCCTCTAGCCTTTCCTGTTTGCTCCCTCTGCTTATATGTAGCTTGAATCCAAGGTGGAAGTGTCCTTGTCATCATCTGGTATGCTCACACCCTATCTTCTAATAACTCCTCACACATAAACAGTAGAGCTTTTAATTTCTTTTGCTCACAAATCAAGAACAGAAAAATCCTTTACTGTTTGTTCATCACTGTAAGCCCCCTTTGATTCACGTAGAACACAGGACTTCCTGCTGTTCATACAGATGTATGTGGTCTCATCTGCTGGTAAAAGCTGTGAACTCAGAAAAATCAAAATTCACAGACTCCCTATCATATCTTGTAGGTTGACGGCAAGTCATCTACTACCCTTGGGAAAGAGCAGCTGGGCAGCAAAAAGTGGAATTGTTGATCCACAGAAGACTCAGGGAGAAAGCAACCAGGACATGGTCTTTGAAGAGCAGTAACTCAGCGATGAACCTTCTCTAGTAGGATTACTCAGCCTGCAGAAGGTTGGCTGTCCACAGCCTCTGCATGGGCTTTTTGCCATGGGGCCTCTGGAAGGCAGGACACCAGCAGTGCCACAGTATTGCTATGGCTATTGCTGCGGGGGCTGCCTTCCAGTGGTTTTTGTCCCTTTCCTCTGGAAAAAGGCAGTAGATAAAATGCAGGACCTGTCCCAAGGCCTGTCATCCTCAGATAGCACACAGATCACCAGGTGTGGGTGTGAAAAGCTATCGGTGCCATTCACACTAAAAGTTCAAAAGTGCTTTTTCACTGACGACAAAGGCAGTTAAGATTCCAGGATGATGGATTTCTGGCCCTGGGTACATTACCTTACACCTCAGAGTCTCAGCTCCTTTCCAACGGAGCAGAGAAGTCTATAACTTAACACGGGTTTAGTGCCACAGGGCAAGGTCGTTGAGCAGCGCCCCGAGCAGCCCCCCCGGGCACGTGTTGGCCCCGCCGCAGGGTACAGAGGGTCCCGTCCGCTCCGCGCCCGCTGCACCAGCCCTGCCCGCCCTGCGTGCCCGCAGCTGCTGCCGCCCTTCCCGGAGCACGAGGGAGCGGGGGCAGCTCCGGGCACGGGCAGGGCACCGGGGGCGCGTCCGGCCGGCAGCCCCCGGGCACGCGGCAGCCCCGGCCGGCGGCGGCGGCCGCGCCCCCCTCACGGCCCGGCCGGGGCCGCCCCTTGGCCGCGGGCCGCGCCCGGCCCCATAAAGGCGGCGGAGCGGCGGGCGCGGCCCAGAGCGGCGGTGGCGGCCCCAGCACTCAGCGCACCAGGTAAGCGCCGCCCGGCCCCGCTGCCCATCCGGCTGTGCCGGCGGGGCCCGGGTCCCGCTGCGCTCCGCGGCTCCCGCCGGGCGCTGCCCCCGCTGCTGCCCGAGCGCCCGCTGCCCCTCCAGCACCCGGCAGCTGCTCTGGCGGTGGCGTGGGGTTTGCATGCTTGGCGCTTGTTTGCTATTTCCGTGTTGCGTGGGCTTTTTTCCTTTTCTGTTTCCTTTTTTTTTTTCTTTTCCCTGACGCTGCAAAAGCTCGGGTCACCAAAGTTGCAGAGAGAGTATTTCTGAAGCCTTAGTTCTGTTCCTAATAAAGCAAAGCAAAAGTTGATTAATTTGATTCGAGTACTTTCCTCCTACTGCTTATTATGGTAAATACTCCACAATTAAAAAAAGCAAGAAGAGACCAGTGCAGCTTCTGCTTTAGTTTTGGCAGGGCTCTGAAATACCAGTGAGAACCCTGGGAAGCAGAAAGCCATTTATTTAAGTGACAAAGCAAATGCCTTTCTGTGACTCAACAAAACTCTGCATTTCCTGCAAGGACTGCATCCATCTCAGCAGGGCTGTTCTATGGTTGAAGCCCCTTTTTAGAAATATTCAAGCTATCTGGCATTGTATGGGCCATGGCCTTGCACAGTAATTTTGCTATCCATCATCTGTAACTCTTTACAAAAAAACCTGTAGTATTCTTATTGAATCCTTGCAGTAGACTTTCAGCATAGTCTTTAGGGATTATCAAAAGTTGTTTTAAAGTCAATTCTTGAAGCCTAATGAGGTGAAAAAATAGTATGTCCTTCTCTTCTCCTTCTCTTTTTTCCCCTGCTTCACTCAGCAGTTGACATTAACAGTGCAAAGAGCCCTATTACTTAGACCTGGGTTCACAGCTCAAAAATATTTCTAAAGGTGCTTTAGTATTTTTAACAAGTTCCTAAAAAGATCAACTGACAGTTGTTCAGAGCCACAGAATGATGGTTCTGCATAAAGATATGTAGAATCCCATCTGATGCTCTGATGGGATAGGCAACTTGCTTAATATAGTGCTGTCTGTGCTCAGAGATGAAGCAGCTGATCCGGCTTGTTGGAATTTTAAGACCTCACTTGGGGCCTCCAAGAGGGAAGTTCAAGTGGATGAGCACTTCTACTCTAACTGGATCTGTTTTACTCACTACTAGAATGTTCTTTTCTGTATTTTCAAGAAAATATGTTCAATTAGCTTTCACTAAAATCTGTTTTTTCAGAGGTTTGGATAAAGAAAGGACAGTAGATTTGAATTGAAGAAGTTTAGAATGGCAAGAAATGACTGACTAGTTTCACCCTGGTTCTGTAGGTAGGACTGTCAATTTTGATTTAGGCTGCATTGTTTAAAACTGTGCAGAGATGAGGCCATGAATAATTAAGAGAATGATGAAGTAAACACCATTCTTGAGAAGCTTCTTATCTGATGTAATAAATGATGACATCCTGTGTTTCTTCTCCATTCAGAATGATACAGATCTTGGACCCGAGACCCTTGCCCAGCTCCAGCATGCCTGTGGATATGGCCGTGCGAATTTGCATAGCCCATTCTCCACCACTGAAGAGCTTTCTCAGTCCCCTCGAGGACTGCCAAAGAAACAGCTTTGTGAACAGAATCAAACCTCTCAGGCCGTGCCTTCATGTGAAGTGTGACTCAGAAGCTCAGAAGAGCGACTGGAGCCCCTCGGCAGCCCGAGCCAAGAAGCGCGTTGTGTTTGCCGACTCCAAGGGGCTGTCCCTGACAGTGATCCACACCTTCTCCGAGTTCCAGGAGCCCCCCGTGTGGGATCTGCCGTTTGACCTCTTAGGCATTAAGGACATAACATCTGACCTAAAACTCCATGAGGAGAAAAACTTGATTCTGGGTTTCCCTCAGCCCTCAGCCGACTACCTGGACTTCAGGAACCGTCTGCAGACGAACCTGGTCTGCCTGGAGACCTGCACCCTGCAAGAGAAGGTCCTATCAGGCACTGTGAAAGTAAAAAATGTCAGCTTTGAAAAAAAGGTTCAGGTTCGTATTACTTTCGACACGTGGAAGACCTACAAAGATGTTGAGTGTGTGTACATGAACAATGTTTACAGTGATTCTGAAAATGATACCTTCTCATTTGCCATTGATTTTCCTCCTGCCATTTCCCCTGAAGAGAAGATAGAGTTTTGCATTTCTTACCAAAGTGGAGAACATACCTTCTGGGACAATAATGAGGGGCAGAATTACAAAATTGTACACTCAGAGTGGAAGCCTAATGGTGTTCAGATACCATCTGCCAAGGAAGGCTATGTAGATCATCAGACTTCAAGGAGAGGACAAGAGAGAGAAGCTGATCAGCTGGGCAGTCCAAGGTTGTCCAGTGGCCTGTTTCCCCAGTGGCAGAGCTCGGGTCAGATTGAAAATTCATCACCATATTGGTGATCCAGACTGCTGGGGAAGAATCCTTCCATTTGGCAACAGAACAGTGCTAGATTTCTGGTTCACATGCTGCATGGTGAAGCCACCTGGCAGGTTTTGTTTGCTGTCTGAAAAAATCCAAGTTCATTAGACTGTGGGACTTGTTAAACCATATTGTGCTCCTGAAGTTCTTAGCCAAACTTTATCCTTGGAAAAAAAAAAAAAACCAAGGTGCAACTCATGTGTATGTTACATACCATAGGAGTAGCTTGCCTGTATCTCAAGTATATGCTGCTTTCTTCCTGCTGTCAGCTCTCCTGGGTCACTAGGGGAGGGACTTGCAAAGTGTATGGAGGGCAAGGGTGTCTCAGCAAGCTGTGGTAACTGTGTGTGAGTATGTGTGTGCACAGGGGTGGAAAATATCACAACTCCTTTTGCACCTATCAGGACTGCAGTAGATGCTGTCAGGAGGCTTGCTGTGACCCTCTCTGTGCTTGCAGCAAAGGCAGGTGGGGGTGCATGGCAAAGATTTGTGGCTTCAATACACGTTAAGAAACTTGGAGAGGATAATGGACAAGTGGGAAAAGGGGAAGAGGTAGTATGTGCTACATAACTTGGAGATGTGCAATGTTCTGATTACTTCTTTCCAAAGCTGTTTCTCTAAATCTCAGAGAAAGATCTATGGGATAGAAAGAAGACTAAAGAAAATGATGCAAAGTGAATAGTAGAAGTGACCACTGCTTTAAGAAGTCTCCTCTGTCCTTACTGTCTTTGTGAAGCCTTGCATTTGATAACAAATGTAACCTTGACTTCACCATCTTACTTATTTAGCAGGCAAATGGTTGCCTTTCAATGTTAAAAGAAAAATGTGCCTTTGAAAAAATTTTAAAGCCACCCTAATATGATAAAAATAGGGTTAGGCAACAAAAGAAAGTGATTTTTGAATTTCCTACTCTGTAGTATCATTAGGTGATTCCACTCATCACCAGATCTAATCTTACAGCATCTGATGGTTGAGTATCTTGCTCCTAATTGCAACGTTAGCCATGACTTTTCACAAGTAACATAGGCAAGGTCCTTCATATTGAAGACAGTGAATTAGCTGCACTTTATGAGAGCTAATTTCTTTAAAAGAGCAGGGTTGTTACTAGTTTTTTCTAGACTGAATATAGGCTTGCACATAAAAAACTGTTCTGGTTTACCTCATTTTTATAAGTTTGTTTTTAGAGTTTAGTAAACTAATATATATTTTGTATCTGTATGCTTATAATTTAGCCTTCTGAGCTGTCAAACTTTAAATGTTATCTGGGTTTCATGCAAGACTTGTGTGAGAAATTGTCCAGTACATGCTCAGCAGGTGTGAATGCTGGCACACTTTTTAGCTATACAGAAATGGTGTTAACATCAAAAAATAAATCACATTTTTGTCCACGGCTAAGAAGTATAATAGCCTGAGTGTGAAGCTACTTGCAGTGCAGCGAGATGTTAAGTACTAAGGTGAAATAAGCCTCCTCCACTAATTGCACTTTTCCTTATGTAACCTTTGCTGTTATGTGTAAACTAGCCATTTTAAGAATAAATTTTATTTTGATACATCTGGTTCTCACTGTGTCAGCTCAATCTGTCTATTTTCTCAGTTTCTGTAAAACAAACTTAGCTGTGATACAAAGTACAACCAGTTTGTTCTGTGCCATGGGATCTGCTAAAGCTGGCTGTGGTATGGCATCTCAGATCAGAAACTGGCACTACCCTGGAAATGAAATCCAACCCCTTCACTAAATGAGAGTATTCACCTTGCAAGTTGTATCATTTTAAGAAACACTGTATCTCACTAAATTTACCAGGAATATTTTGGTTTGACAGATTTAGTCAAGGATCTTGCTGCGCTGTGGGCAAGTCTGGCAGGAACATGTCTTAATCTGAGGGCCAGACTTACCTGCTGAGCTAGAGCATATGTGACGTGCGGATGGGGGAATCTACACAGCAGCACTTAATGTTTTCTGGCTTGGTTTCACCTGAACTTGGCTGGTTGTGCTGCCTCCTGCAGCTGTGCTGCTGTCTGGGGCAGTGGGGGTTATACCCAGGAATCCATGGAGCTGCCATCAGTCCCAAAGGACTCGCTGTGTAATAAAGGGTCTGCTGTGGGCCAGCCATGCACTGCTGAGGCTGCAGCCTGGCCTCACGGGCACTGAGAATGCAGAAAAGGGTGGGGGTGGTTTCCAAGGCCCCTCATCCTCTGGGGTGTGGGCAGAGGGCAGCCCTGCTTCTCCTCCATGGCCAGCTGCACAGAGGATTTCTTAGAATGCTCACTGACAAGATGCAGTTTAGTTCTGTCTGCTGCACACTAAGTCAAGGGTTTCCAGCAGGAAATCTAGCTTTAATTGTGAAAAAGCAATTCCCAAAAGGCAGAAGACATGAAGCTAACAGCAAGTTGCTGACCTGAGGAATTAATTTAGTGCTTCCATGCGGCTGGACACAGAGCCCACCTACCAATCTCAAACTCAACTACTAAATACACTGGGTCTTAGTGGGCAGGAGCTCTTATACACTGGACCACCAGGTCCCTGCTCTAGGAAAAAAAAGTGAACTAAAGAAATAAGTGGCTTGAAGGCTGCTCTGCCTCAATGTGAAATTTGGCTTCAATTACCACAAAGCTACTGGGTAAAGCAGAAGCCCTCTAGCATGAGGAAAAGAAGCATTTCTTACCCTCCAGCCAGGCTTTGAGACCAGCCAGCCCAACTGCCCTGCTCCTGACTGAGACATAAATCACTTAAAAATACCAGAAGACAGATTCCTTTGACCAAGCCTTGGCTTTAGGCCAGTTGCTTTGCAAAGATGCCTTGCAAGGCCCTAACTGCCCAGCAGAGTCAATGTGGTGCTGCAGTGTTGCTCAGCAGCTTCAAAGCCCTCCCTCAGCTGAAAGGGCAAAGAATTTCTCCTTTCTCCACTCCCTACCAAAGCAACACAGTTTCACTCTTTCCTTTTTAACGCTAAAGCTCACATCCATCAGAAAGGTAACAGGCTCCTGGAGAAAAGTATTAGCAACACTCAGGTATATTAACTGAGAAAAATACTAATCTACAAATCTTTTTATCAAGCACTCAAAAAAACATCACCATTGGAAAATTGTCTTAGCATCTTAGATGCTGCCCTTTCAGACATATCTGTTCCAAAACATGAAGGTATAAAGCAGATGTGGTCATTGGAAAAAAAAGCTTGTAACCTGTGGTATTGTCTCATTCTCTTAGGAAGTCACTTTTCCAGCTGCACTGTAGGTCTGTATTTCCACCACTAATGTGACAGTAGTGAGTAACTGGATTTACTCCTATACCTTTGCAGTGTCTGACTTTCAGTTATAGTCTATGGGTGGCACAGTGCTTACAGACTTTATTCTTCAAATATGAGTGTTTTAAGTTAGATTCCTAATAGCTGTGTTCACTTTTGAGAAGCTAGATCTAATTTTGCCATGCAAAATTAAATTAAAATTTGCTGGTGTTTTATATTAACAAAGATCTATCACCCTGGAAGATCAGTGTCTGAACATTTCCTGAGAACATAATTAGAATTTTCATGGGCAATTAGTGAATGTCTTTTTCTGTAGTTAAATATAGCTAAGCAAATCACCACAATTTATATGGTAAATCTGGTATATTAATGGTAATGTGGTAGATTTTACAGTGTTAAATATGCATAAAGCAACAACTCCCATCTCTTTCAGACACTTCTGAGATTTAAAATGAAATGTAATTAAGAATAAAATATTTCCATGAGGCTAAAATAAAGGAAAGCAAGAATGTGCTAAATCCTCTTGAGAGGTCTCTGCTCCTGTCTCAAGAACCACCTGTACTTCATCCTGTTCTGGCTGGCATTCCCTTCACCTATTCTTATAGCCTTTCAGTGGTTGTAGCTTCCAATTATTCTTTCCTCATTTTAAGAGTCTCTTCAGGTCCTAGCCTGATTAAAATGAAGCTCTTAGCTTCTTGTTTCATTCTGCCTAGGCAAGAAGAAACATTTCTTTCTTTCTTTTTACAATAGCCTGTAATGGCTTGAGAGCAAAGAACAGCTCTCTCCCCTCTCACCACATCTCTTCTCTAGGCTATGTAAAACTTCATTTCATTAAAATCAACATATAGACTTCCTATCCTTGTTTGGGAAGAACCTCTTACAGCTCTGAATTTTCCTTAAAGCAGAAATATCACTCTTGACCAGTCTGGCAAAAGCCTCATGGTGTGGTCCTCAATATCACCAGTGCAAACTTAGCACAGCTCAGCTCAGCACCCATTTTTCATTGCTCAACTGGCTTCATCCATCTCACTCAGAAAGGCCTGGGGAATGTATAGCACATTTCAGTGCTCCAGAGCTCTCTGTGAAGATCATGACAGCTGGGCAGATGGAGTCACTGATGCACCTCACTGACCATTCATCCTCACAATGGCACTTCCTCCATTAAAACCATTAGTGTTTTTCCTGGTCCTCCTTCCTATATGGCAAGGGTGCCAGACAAAGAAATTGGTCTACAATTTACTAAACTATAAAAAGAAATAAATGGGGAAAAATTAAATAAAATTATTTGCCTCAAATGTGTTATTGGGTAAAAACATCTGCTATCTCTTCATATTTCAGGTCATTGTGGTATTTTATATGCTTCAATCCTTACTTTCAGGAACAACCTTAAAGTGGCCATTGCTACAGACTTGGTGGCAATTAGAGTGTAAGGGCAATTCCCCTTGCTTGCAAAAATGGGAAAACAAAACAAAAACCTTCACACAGCAAAACTCCTGCCCTAAATAGTTCCCTCATCCCTGAATCACACACAACAGTAGTTAACCATGAAGTCAAATCTGTGAAATTGTTATACCAAAAGCAACCATCTCAATATTTTTTTTTCAAAAAATGTTCCTTACTGATAGCCCTTTGAGACAACAACATTTTAACAGATGAATTCAGAATAGGCAGCAAGCATCATTACCTGAAATCAGCAGAAGGTCAGGGTGAGGGTTTTTTTTGTTTGTGTTCTTTTGGTTTTGTTTGTTTGTATTTTTAAGTGCTTTTCTTCACAAAGCTTTGTGGTTTTCTCCTGCCTTCCCACTCACAATTCCCCTCCACTTTTCCTTGCCTGGAGCTAAATCAATATTGAACCAGGAGACACATGAATTCTCAAAACATCCAGCCTTACTCTGGCCTAAAAGTGAATGGAATTTATAGAGATATACAACAGAACTTCACATACAACAGAATTTCTAGAGATATACCAACCCTCAAATACAAACCTATACCAACAAAGCAAAACCCCAAATCCCCAGTTCTTGTTCTTAGTTTAAAGCTAATTACACACTACAGGTCTATCAGCTAAGGCACCAAGAATGTTATGGTACAGCACAGACATCTTTGACTGGGCTCGAAGCACCACAGCAAATTTACTGGCCCCAGGAAAACAGACCTGTCCATAAACTCAGAGCTCAGCCACAACCATTAGCAGCCACCTCTCTTCTACCCATCAGAAACTCAGGTCACACAGTGATACAGCACCGAAACCCTCAGGGCCTGCAGACTTAAAGGTGATTTTTGTGTTCAGGTGACACAGTCATACGTGAAATATTGATATCCTTCCAACTCCACCTAACAAAGGCAAGTAATGGAAGACCTCCTAATATTTTCTGCTCCACTTTTTTGTTTTCTTGGAACAGTCACATTCTTCCATAGCTCAAACCAGCCCACGGTCTCTGTGTCTGTAACTATCACCTCAGCAGCTGCACCACCAAAAGCATTTCCCCTTGCTCTGCATTGGGAAATCAGGAAAAGTTAACTTCCAAACCACACTCCCCAGCCCTAGAGTTTCTTTACCTTGTTATCAGGCTGTAAAATCCTCATTTTCTTACCGCTGTAATCTTCTGAAAGACCATGGTTGTCTGAATTTCTGGAAAATACCACTTTCAGAGGTCTGTCATCATCTTTGTTCAAGAGGGCCACCAGGCAGGATTCAATCCCAGTGCAAAGGAACTGTCTGCTGGTGCAAAGGCAACCCCAGCAACTGAGATCGGTTGAGTTAGAATCAGTCATAGCTCCAAAGGACAGGAACTGAACCACTTCCAGTGGCAGGAGCTGGAAATGACGCCTTAGGGATAGCTGCTATTGCTGAAGCCAATTTCCTGAACACTTGATGTCATCCTGGGGGTGGTGGGTGAGTGATGCATTGGCAGCACCTGGGAAAATGGGCATAACAGGTGCTGCTTGTATGGCACACATGGTGGTTATTTTCTAAATAACAGAATTACATTCCTCCTCTTCCAAATCAAACCTTTCTAATGCTCTAGAAAACCAAAAAAGGTGTTTCACACACCCCTGTCTCGGTCTCTCTCCTAAGTGTACTGGGACCAGCTGCCCAACTTTGTGCATTGAATCATGGTGAAGTCAAGTCACCAACAGAGAAGCAGCTGGGGCTGTGCTGAATGCAGTGCAGACCCTGCTGCAGTAACAGCTGTGGTACAGAGCATCTCTACTCAGCTGCAAGAGAGCAATCAGGCACTACATTACATGATAAGACTGCTTCTCTATGGCAAAATCCATGAGCAGCTGAATACTGAAGAACTCAACTCTGATATTTATTTTAGCTAGTAATTAGAAAAAAATAGTATTTTTTATTTTGGTGAACGGCAAATGTCAATTATTGTATTATTATTCTCAAGAGCAGTTACATAAATAACATTGCATTTTATTCTATACAGAGAAAAATATACTACCTCAAATATAAAATGTCATACAAATGCTACAGGTGTACATCCTGGACATGTGCAAGTTAAGGTGCCATGTAGCTACTCATGCATTGTACTGTGCGCTCTTTATTTTGTTTTGACCCAGGAAAAGCAAATGCTACAGCCTCAAGCAGCTGACTGGCAGAGAAGGTTGTGCTGGATTTCTCCCATCACGCTTCAGTCATTATTCAGAAAAGGGGGAAAAAAAGAGGGATGAAAAGTGTTTCTGAGATCACATCCTGCTAGCTGTTTATTAGAACTCCCATCTTTACTCCTACCTACATCCAGGAGAATGCCCAGGGCAGGGCCATGGTGGCTGTGAAGTCATTCACCCTGCAGTCTTTCTTCTCTCTGGTGGTAGTGTGGAAAGAGTTACTTTCTGTCCGCATGGCAGTGAGGAAGGATCACAGAATCAAAGAGAGGTGATTCTGTCACAGAATCAAAAAGAGAAGTCTGTGAAGTTATTTTATATAGTCAGCCACCTTTCCTGGACTAAAAGCTCCTTAGAGAAAGAAAATTTTACCCCTTAGGACCTATGGTTCAGGGGTGTGTACTAATGCCTTCTTCAGCCACTGGTGAACATATTGCTATGCCTTTACAAGGAATAATTAAGCAGAGACATATATTTAGAGTTAATTATCTTGTTAGGGCAGCAAGAGCAGAGTGAATTCCAAATGCAAAATAAATGGCCCCCCTTCCTTTCCATATGGATTATATTAGCCCCTCTGGTGTTTGCTTATTCCTCTTGGGAGCCTTTTCAAAGTCTTCTCAGCTCTAAGATTTAATGCCTGGCATTGCTGACGTGCAGAATTGAAAATGTAAAGTGCATTTGCTGCCTTCTGTTTTTAGATTAGCAATAGAGAAAATGGAGCCTGACCTGCACATAAAGCCAGAAGGGCCCAAGGGACACAGCTGCAGTGAGCAGAGTGAGGAGAACAAAACCCATTGCAGGCAGCCTGGAGGGGCAGAAGTCCCTCTGGAGCTACAGGAGCAACTGGAGGAGAGGGAAGTTGTGGAGAAAAGCCCTATCAAATGTTCATTGCTGACATGGAGATCTGTTGAAGTGTTATTTCAGGAGACAAGAGAAGAGTGGTTTTGGCCGGGCAAGGACTGCATCGCAGCTTTACTCATATCTGCAGTTAGTGATCAAGTGGTTTGAGGAAAGAGTAAAACCCCATGATTTTCACTGGATGTACAAAACTAAAAATCTTTAATTAAAAAAATAAAGAGAATAATTAAAGTGTTTTTTCCACTTTCAGTGGAACATTATTAACAGCTCTAGTGTTTGCTTTTTGAAGTGGCCTACAGATGTTTCCAGACATCATTCTACCTATTTTCCAATTTGTCTTGTTTACGGAATATTTTTTAAACCCTGAAGGCATAACTATTAAATCAGTACTTACAAAATGTTTCTCACGACATTTTTGAAGGATTTTCTCAGAAAACAGGGTTACCACACCACCCTTGCATGACTAGAAACTAGAATAAATTCCTAGTATTTTAACTCTATTTTTATACTGTTCTTTTGGTAAATAGAGCAGTGTCATTCACAGGTACATAACCTGAGACTTAGGTGCCACAGGCTTATTTGCCACAGGTTTAAACTAATCTTGGGACAGTGGAGGGTTTTTTTCATCTATGGTTTCAATTTTTGTCAGAGCAATTTTCTGCCTTTCCTGGTCTGAGTCACAAGTTTGTGAGAACAGAAAGCAGCTCCTGAAGTAAATTTACATAAGGGTTTATTTGTGTGCCTTTCTAGAGACAAATCTGCACAGGGCTTTGGGATGTATTCTTTCTCAGCTGAAGTTCTGGCCCCCTGCAAATAACCTTTCATGTTACTATGAATTTGCTGGGTTTGTGACTACCCTGGTGAGGCAGAAGTGTCAGTAGGGCAGTTCCCCTGAAACTCATGCCAGTCCTGCTGGAAGTGACTTTGGCTCCTTATGTTCAAGCACCTTTTGTTCTCCAAAGGGCATTCCTTTTCAACACCATGAGCCCACATGATTTCTTGGACAGTCTGGATTTTCCTTCACATAATGGTGCAAATTAAGTGCCTCTGGCCTTCAGTAGAATTGGGATATGTGTGACTGCCTCTCAAAGAGGCAAGAAGCACAAAAGTGAAGAAGGACAGCTCGTGGACTGAAGTCCCTGGATGTTTTCCACCATCCGGCCATAGCTCCTCACTTCCCACGCCGGCTGCCAAGCTGAGCTCCAGACACAGGGGGAAGGGGAAGGCTCAGCAGCTGAGGGCTGGGTTGCAGCTCAGTGCTTCTAGAGGAAATATTCCTCTGCTCTAAGAAGATGCTGAAATAGTTGTACTGCCAGCATCTGCTTCCTCTTAGACACCTATTCTACTCCTACATTTGACAGATGGACCAGTGAAGGGGAGATGAGTGCTGAGAGCCTCCTGTTAATTTCACTGATTTGGAAACAAAACTGAGAAATACATGTATTTTTATCTCTCACTTCTTTTAAAGGCCTTCTACTCCTTCATTCAGCAAGGCTAGAGCTACAAATCAAACATGGATTTTGTTTAAAAGGAGTGGAGTAGAAGATGGAGGTGTGGCTGATCTAAACCATTTCACCTTTTTTCATGTTTCTGAAGGCCTGAATGTTTAAAATACAATTAAAAAATATATTCTTGGTGCAAAGACTCATTCTGAAGTAGAAGGAGCTATTTTTCAATATCCAGCTGAATTTCCAACTCTATTCTGAACATGCAGTAAACAGTTAAGATTTTTCTTGGATAGCTCTCAGTTCTGTAGGTCAGGTGACACAATAATTCAATTGTGCTTGCCCCTGTTCTTGGGCTTCCTGCAGTTTTTCCTGTCATACACCCTCTATTCCCAAACTTGCTGTGGATCTATTCTTACCTCCTGCCCTGCCTGAAATTCACTGTATGTGCTAGAGTGAGTCAGCAGTAATTACACTTCATCTGTAGGAAAGACAGTGGAAAAGGAGTTGGAGGTGATTCAGCAGAACACTTTATTGGCAATATCACTCTGGAAATCACTACACCTGAGTCCTCAGGTTGAGGGCTTCACAGTCATAGATCATTGTGTAACAGACAGCCATCCTAAAGGCTTTCTGCAGCAGTCTGAAATTTGCTATCCCATTATACTTAGGCTGCCAATCGAAGCACCATGGCAGGGCAGGGACAGTGCCTAAGTGCTGTGAGCAATTTCCCATTTGTTCTCCGTGTCAAACATTCTCTCAAGTCTCACAAAACACAGCCCTGGAGCTGGAAGTCATTTGAGTCTGATGAGTCAGAGCTCACAGTATTATTCTGGCACAATGGAGGCACTAGCAATTAAACCTTATTCTCCAGTTGTTCTGCCCTTTTAATCACTGCCAGTTTCTGGCTTATTGGTTGCTTTGAAGGAGATGGAGGCAGACAGCTGATCAGGTATCACAGAGATGTGCCATACTGATGTCAGTCTAACTGCAGAGTTAAAATCTACTGTCTGATCAAAAATGATTGGATTTATATAATGAACCCACCATGGGATTATGTTACCACATTAATTAAAACAAGAGCAAAACAGCACTGCATACCAATATTATAAAAGGAACCAGCAGTTAATTGTGTGATTGGCTTAGTTAATTTTTGTTATAAATACAGTAATTAGCTGTGTAAACCAAAGTAATTTCTTTCAAAATGTAACTATTTCTATTTTTTTTAACATTTTATGGCTGGGAATAGATTGTTATGAGGCTGAGGGTGAACCCTCACCGGACTGGGCTGCACAGAGCAGGCTGTTCTGTGGGACGTGTAAGGCTGCATGTTCCACTCCAGCCCTGCCAGCACTCTAACCCTGGGTGTGGCTCTTCCTTTCTGATCTCCCCTTCCAACCAGAGCCTAGGAATTACATGATAATTTGTACAAGACAAATCAATAAAGAGTCAACACAAGAACAAGAAACTCCTAGTTTGTGGCTTAAGAAATACAGTGCTTAGCATATTTTCCTATAAGTATTTTGCAGCAATGACATGCTGTCCTTGCAGTGCTTTATAAGGCCAAGGCAAGATTATCTTTCCTTATCTCCTAAATATGTGTAATACCCTGAACAGCATTTGCAGATGCTAATAAAGACAGTGTATTTTATGGATGTTCTAATTTTACAAAACCACGTTTCATTATTTGTTTATTTAATATATTCTCCAAATATTCTCCTTAAGACTGGCAGTATTTTGAACACATATCAGAAGTGAAGCACTGGGTGTTTAATGTCAACAAAAGAGACTGTGTGAAGGCCAAGTAGGGAAAGATGTGAGCGGAATGAGAGCGCTGTGGCCATGCAGGGGGGGTCACATTCAAGAGCAGATGTGAAAGCTGCTAAGCCTATTACTGAATCTTAAACGTGCAACAATTTTTCCTTAAATTCAGAACTGAGACTTCTATTCCTAAGGGGAATAAAAGCATTTCAGGAATAATTCTGTAAAAGCCACAAGGTTATGGAAACTATTTAAGTTAGCGAATATGAAAGTCTTGCTCTTCTCAATAACTTACTTCACATTTTACTAAATTGTACTTCAAATATTTTCTCAATTCACTGCTGCCAAATGCTTTGATGCTTTTGGTTTTCCTCTTTTTCCTAAAAGCCTGAATTAAAACCTACCCATCTCCTTTCAAGATTCCCATTTCTGTCAAATAAAAGAAACAGAAAGATAGCAGAGAGAGACTAAGATTAATAAATAATCTTAGGGATGGGATAGCTCCATCATGATAGCTCCATCATTTCCTCCCTCTTTACAGGCACTGAACCACAAACGAGTCCTTCTGCAAGCACAGGGCTACTGAGCTTCTGCTCAGCACTTTTCCTTCCTGCAGGACTCTGACAGCTCTGCAGGCACCCAGTGCTGCAAGGAGCATCCACAGGCACAGAGCCAGTCAATGCCCTCATCCCAGCTCAGTGCTGGCCCTTCACTGAGATCACACAGAATTCAGATGGCAATAATAATTCAGATGGCAAACCTGCCTCGTGGAGCACAGGCTCAGGGAGCTCCTGCAGCCATTGGTGTCTAAAACTCTCATTTTTAGACTATCAATAGCTACCTCAACACCAGCACAGGACATCCAGTTTGATTCCATTTCAAATCTGAGAAAACTAATAAATATTTTCTAGAAGCATCTCCTGTTCACAAGCTAATGTTCCCTTTGCATCTAAGTGAAAATACTTGCAAACAGCATTTTCAGGGTATTGCACTATGTGTTATAGTAAAAAAGCTTCCTTGCATGCAATAAAAAAAAAAGAATATATCTTAACTAACTTATCTTAGTCTACTGTTTAAAGTATTAGCCTGGCTTGCCCTGCCCTGTGAATACTTAAGTATTTTTAAATTGCCATTGGATAAAATGCACAAGCAATTCCTGAAGCTGTCCAGCGGAAATGTATTCCTTCCCTTATCCACAACAGGAGAAAAATGGTAGAATTCCTTTCTCAAATTCATACAGTATTTACCTTTTCCAGAAAAAAACCAGACCAAATTTCTTTATATGGTTTTGCAGAGTTCCTATACTGTTCTTAGCTGTGAAAAGTTACATTTTTTCCAAGTATGTATAGACTGAGCATTTAACAATGGCTAGAAACAGTCAACACTGAAGAATGCGTCTGAACTCTTGATAAATACCTTGTTTAAATGTAGTCAAGATACAAAATATTTTCCCTAATAGGAAATAAAACACAGTCATCAGTTCTAATTTCAGTGAAGCTGATGTAGCAAAACATGTATTCATCAATTCACTTTATCAGAGTACCATAAGGACATGACTACCACATTTCCAAGGAGATCCCACAACAGATCACATTTAAACAATGTTTCAGCTTCATTTTCAATGAACAAGATTTTCTTTTTAACTTAAAAATGAGACATGATCTGAAACGTACATACCCTTACTCAAAGCTGTGGATTATTGAGGTCCTGTCTCCAGCTGATGCCTCTGTTACGGACCTCATAAGAGAAAGTGTTTTATGCTTACCTCAAGCACAGCTTTGCCTACTTGTGGTTAAAGCTCTTCTTTTTAGAGAGCTGATGGCAAAGGTGAGCACACTCAGTATGTTCTTATAGCTTCATTTACATATTTTTTATATCACGATTCTCTATCTAGGTTATCCCACCTCACCCTTTTTCTGAATAATTGAGCAGTGAGTATACAGCAGAATTGGGTAATGAAGAAGAAATATCTCAGGAAGAGACTGTACCCCCAGCAGCTTCCCAGGGACCTGCAGGGAGGCTGCAGGGAGCTCCAAGTGCACTAATGCAGCTTGGCACCTTCTGCTTCTGGCCACAGGGTAAGAAGAGCTCAGCTCAGTGAGGAGCTGCTCTCACTCATCCTGGCTCTGAGCAGCAGGGTGGAATGCCCTAAGTTACAAGCTCTTGGTCCACAGAGCACTTTGGCCTGGTTACATTCCTGACTCTCCATCTTGTCCTCCAGACCTTTCCTGAGGTCAGTCTGACTCAGGGACTTACATGTGGCACTACAGGGGCGATGCAGACTCTTGGGCACCACAGCCACAGAAGTCTTCACAGAGGAGGAAAAGGAGGTGTGCATCTTCTGCCAGGCCATTTTATTGCACAAAGACTACTAAATCCCAAAAATATGCAGGGTCAGGTTGTGGGTTTAAAAGCATAGATATGAAGAGTATGAGAAGGAGCCATAATTTTAACTTACTGCAGAGTCAGAAGACAGATGTATTTATAGCCTTAAATCTCTGAAAAATGAAGAGTATGAGGCCTCTTTTCTGCTCTCTGGACTCCATGTGCTTTTGGGATCGAGCAGTCATATAATATCTCTCAGAACCTGGAACTAAGTGAACCTTAAAAAAAAAACAAGAGCAATTTAAGAGGGGAGGAGAAATGCCACAAGTGTCAGTGGAAGGCATCCTATCCTACCCCCAGCCCACCAGCCATGCTCAGTGGGAGGTTTTCCTTGCTGGAGCTGCCTTAAAAACACTTTGTCCTGGATGTGATTTCTGTGAGATGTATTCCACATGTCCATGCCAGAGCTTGGCCCCAAGCTGACATTCCTACTGTCAGAAGTACTCTTATGCTCAACACAATTTGATTTCAACCTGCAAACCACAGACAATTTTAAACTAAAACAGGGTAGATTTAGACTAAATATAAGGAAGAAGTTTTTATGATGAGAGGGGTGAAACACTGGATCAGGTTCCATAGAGGGGGTGGTTGTCACTGTCCCCAGAGGTATTAAAGTGTAGACATGTTGTTAAAGGACATGGTTTAGTGAATGACTAGACAGTGTCATGGTTATGGTTGGACTCAATGACCTTAATGGCAATTTCCGACCTAAATTATTCTATGATTACTCCTGAAATCCATTGTGGACAGTGAGTCCTGATTGCTCCTTATGCTCCTCTCCCCTTCTAAAAAAATTCCCCTGCATATACCTCAACTCAGTGTACACAAGTCCAAACTCTTCCTCCACTCCTCTGGATGCTACAAAACAAACAAACAAAAAAAGAATTTCAAAACCAGTTTCTTTTAATAAGGGAGAGAGTTCATATGAAGGCAATATGCTATGCTGTAATAAACTGATTCTCTCTACAGAAAATGAAGAAAGGACCAGTGAGACAGCAACATTCAATAAGTGCTTTTTTACAACCCTCTGCTAGCCTCATTGCTTCCTGAGAAACATCTTTCTGGGTAGTTCCCTGAAGAATTCATTATTCCACCCAGTGACTTCAATTTATTCCATATAAAGCAGTTATATTTGGAAAAGTTGCAGTCAAAACCATATGATGCCATCACTGATTTATGTGCACAGCAGCAACAATGAGTAATAAAGTTAAAAAGCAATAAGAGAGGTCTAGCACATGGGCAAAACATAAAAATAAATGTTCTGCTAAAAATGCAGATTCAGCAAACCACCAAACCCAGCAGATTCTTGGGAGTTTGGTTTTATTTGGGTTATCTAAGTAAATTTGTTCAGAATGTTGTTACACTATCATAATATTAAGGCACAGAGCATAGCCAAGGACAATGGAACATAATCTGGATATCAGAGGATGAGGATATTAGAGAGAAAAGGCAGAACATACTGTAGCTCAGTTGCACTTTGCCCCCATCACATAAACTTATAAATCCTTCTAGAAGAACTGCCCTTTCCCACAATCCACGCTACTAAAACTAGATGGAGCAGTGCTATTTGTGTACACAAAGCCCTCAGCCACTGTTCCCCACATCAAGCCTTCCCATATTGTATGAAATTGCTTTTATTTCAGGAAACTAGGCTCAAACTCAGGGAAAAATGTACAATAATGCAAGTGTATAAGATATGGAACCATCTTAATGGGACAGGTACATTTGGCAAATAAATTCTCATTAATAAGATTTTGGATCAACTGGGTCCTGTTTCCTGCACCAGGATAGGAAATACTAGTTTAATAATATTTTTGTATTGGGGAATGTGGCTTCATTATCACTGGGGAATCCAGTGCCATTGCCAGTAGCGGCTTGGGAGAAGATTCTGAAACTCAGCAACTCCCTTATTTCCCATATCCAAGAGCTTTGAACCTGCTCACAGATGGGTGACCTCTCCTTTTGATCAGAAAATGACAGTCACAGGCTTTACTCTGTGATAATGAAAGATGATTTTTAAGTGGTCAGCTGCACAATCCATTGCAATTGGGAAATGAAATGGAAAGATTATGAGCAGCATGGTTTTCTTGTATACACAGCTTCTGTACAGAACTAACATTTAATTATAACCTTTTATGCTAAAAAGATCTGAAAGTAGCTTCCAACTGCAATTATAACCTGTGGATGGCAGAACATATTTCCAGAGATAATCATCTGTTCTGGGCAGATAATGAGATTTACATGGCCTGAGACCAAGATAGAAGTTTAGAAACACTTAAGAGAAATAATTTCTAGCATGATGATTTCTCAACAACTCTAAATCAATCCAGCTGTAAGGCGCATTTGCCCTGCCATCCTCCACTACCTTTATGTTTCCTGCCTTCTGCTGGGCCTGTGGAATCAGACAGTGACAGGAGCAGGACACTGCTACAAACCAGGCTGCAAACCAGGCTCTTTCTCAGCTGCATTCAGCAGCCCAACAGTTCTGGATACAGCAGTGCTTTTGATCTATGTACAATCCCAGCAGTTCTTTGCATGCTGTAAATGAATAACCTGGTTTGTGCTGCAGCAGCAGCAGCTCAGGAGGGTGGGAGCTGCAGTGTGCTCACCCCAGCCTCGAGTGGTCCCTGGTGCCCAGAGCTTGCAGCCTGGAGCCCTGCACCCACCAAGGGACCCCCAGCCTCGGGCACAAACCCTCTGCAGGACTGGGAGCAGGGCTGGAGGACCTGCCTGCTTGCTGCCAGCTATAAGCTCTGGGCCTGAGCAAACCTTCTAACGTGAAAACTCACAATGAATAGAGCGTTATAAAAAATATAGCATGAAACTCATGTAAATAGGTTTAACCAGAAACAAAGGCTGAATACTGTACAAGGAAATTTTGGTCGCAGGAGACTGTAGAGCACTTTTTTCAAATATGCATTTGTTGGCTATAGCTGTCTCAGTCTATCAGTTCAACATTTTCTAAATTAGGAGGGATTTATATAAACAGAGCATGGTCTCTAAGGTGCTGTTTATGGTCTGTCTGGTATAAATATTTATGATCGTTCTAAAATTAGTGATTTTTCTAAAGTGTGCTTTTGTTTAATACAGCTCCTGACAGTCCCTCTGGTAATTATGCAGTTTCTTTTTTATAAGAAAAACAGAGGCAACAGAGAAACCCACTGAAAATATTGCTGCAAAGATAGCTGATCAATGGGGGGGTCGTTGTCAGCTGTGAACTGCAGACTCTCTGCTGTCTGAGAAGAATTCCCTCCTACACACTTTTCCCCAGGGCATGCAATCCTTTTCCCACGTGCCATGCAAACCTACCCATGCCCCGCAGGAACATATATATAGGAACAGGGGGCTGGGAGGAAGTGCTGGAGCTGCTGCCTCCTGCAATAGAACACGCGTGATCACACGGAGTGCATCTGCTTACTCAGATCTGGTGTCAGAATGATAATTCATGTCCTCTCTGCAGAAATAAAAATAAACTGGGTTCAGGCTGAGTTCAACAATCTAAGGTTGCATATTAGCAGTTACCAATCTTCCTGGGAGGTGAGGCATTTTTCAAGTTCCCAGTAAGAGGAAAGAAACCAGATAAAAGCCTGGTGCATGATGAGAGGCATGGTGCTCACAGTGACGTGACTCATACTCATTGGTCGTGACTTCAGTGGGCTTTTGTGAGCCATGACTACAGCATCTTTTAGCAGGATTTCCTTGAGTCACTGGCCTGTCTATTACAGATCTATAGATCTGTGGAACCTGAGCAAGCTTATAGAATAGACTGTTCCTGTTCGTGTACTGCATTATGAATTGTAAAGTGCAACTGTGGGTAGGCTGTCAATTCATTTCTATCTTAATCTCTCTTTTGAATAACAAGGCTGTATTAAAAAGTTGTAACTATCTCATTGCCAGATCTTGCAAGTCTGCTCTTAGTACAGAATCACCAAATAAGATTAATAGATGACTGAAAATTATTGTGAACTTCCAAGCCCCTCACCAAATTCAGTCATCCAAACTTCTTCTGCCTCTTTCCATTCTGACTATTCTCCCTTGTTACACAGCTAGGAACATGGATTTCAGAACAAGAGTTAAGCAAGTTTGCTATGGTCCTCCACTTGAACCACTTCAGCAAATCTCAAATACAGAAAAAAATTGAATTCATTTATGACAATTTACCAGGAAGATGGAAAACTGGCAAACTGTAAAGAGGACAATCCACTGCTTTAATTCAATCTGCACAAGCTGACAAGATTTAATTGATGTACTTTCGCAATGGGAATGAATTTGTCCAAACTTGGAGAAGCCAGGCAGTAGTCATTGAAAGGGAAAGAAATGGGTTTAGAAAAGAATTTGAGGTCACAGGGAATAATTAATTGAACATTGTATTATTGTTGATAAATACCTGATAGCTGTGGTGAGAAGGAAAGAAGAATGAGTCAGACTCTTCTCTGCAGCAACAGGACTGTGACAGGACCAGAGGCAATGAACAAAACCTGAAACATAGAAGAGAACACTTAAACATAAAAGAACACATTTTCACTGGGGTGTAGTGAAACACTGAAACAGGTTACTCAGAGAGATTATGGAGTATTCACCCTGGAAGATATTCAAAGCTGGCAGAGCCCTGAGCACCAGCCCCGGCTGGAGCTGCTCTGAGCACAGGACTTGGACTTGACAGCTTCCAGAGGTCCCTGCCAACATCCACCTCTTGTGATTCCTCAGTACTTACACAGAGATCAGAAATATCAGAATAGAAAGACCAGAAACTTATCCATGGAACAAGATTCAAGAAATAGAAGCTGATATAAATGCCTGAAGTTAATTGCATTGCTTTGACCATTTGACTTGCTGGAGCAATTTCCTAAGAACTGTTGTGGACATTCCAACAATTCCAACTTTAAAATCAGATTTTATTCTAAATATAGTGATGGGACAAGGGGGAATGGCTTTAAACAGGAAGAGGGTCTTTTAGTTAATGGTTTATTCTGTATAAACTATATTCTTATACTTCATAAAACACATTCCTTAATGGGACCTATGTTCCAGTGAAATTAATTATCTTGGTGCATCTTTCAGGTCATGATTTCCATTACATTCTTTTGGCCTCAGAAAATGGAAAAAATGCAGAATATATTCTTTTGCATAGCATTGCCACCAGGTAGAAAAGCCTCCAGTGAGAAGACCAGTGGATATGCTTTTTGAACACCATAAATATACTTTTAAGGAAATAAAAACATATTTGAAAAAGAAAATATAGTAATAGAAAGACCTATACAAGCAATATTTCTTCCTGGGTTGCCCTGCAGGATTGGTCTTTGCAGGGAGAAAGTATTGGTGTATCTCTTAGGCTGAAGTTTTAAAAAGTTTTTAAGAAAAAATCTCCCCAAGTACAGCTGTAACCGTGATGCCCAACTTTGGTAATACTTGTAAATTTGTGGAAGATATGCCTACTTCCTTCTGACTACAGAGGATGGTCAGGATGATGGGCACAGAACTGGAGCTCTTTGTATTCCAAGCTAGCTTAGAACATGGGAGCACGTGCACCTGAGCAGCACAATTTCTAGCTCACTGTGTCACTGGGACAGCTGCCAGTGCATGCAGTGTGTGGCACATGAACAGAGTGCCTGAAGAGCCTGCCTCAGTTCATTTATCTTTAGATAGCTCCCTGACTGGGTCTGTGCAGCCTCTTTGTCCAGCTATAGTGTGCTGCAAATGTTCAGGCTACAGCACCCATTTTGCTGCATGTTCAGCTTCTGTGAAAAGCAGAGAATCCTTCCCACCCTTCCCTTTGACTGTGGCAATTTTCAGAAGTGAAGGTGGTGCAGCTTGGCAGCATCTTCTGTGGGATGGCTGGGTAGTGACAGCCTGGGCTCCACACTGGCATGAGGCAGACCAAGAGAGAGCTGGGGGCTGTTTTCCACAGCCTTCTGTCAGGCAGCCAGACCAAATTCCTTCCGACACAAAGAGGGCATTTTTAGAATAACTAATGTTCAGACAGTGACAAGCTAGACAAAGTGAAGTGTTTCAGAAAATTGATGCTCAGGAAGGAAGATTGGAGATACCAGGGAAGGAGGATTCTCAGCTTTACATAGCCATATTAAATATGTGCTAAATCTTTTCAAAGCTAAGAGAAGTAAAAGTAAGTTGGCTAAAACCACCAAGTATGTTTGACCTTTCTTTCCTATAAGCAAAATCTCAGAGTTGAGCTGAGGCCTCCCTCACATGAAAAGAAGAGATCTTGCTCCCTCTAGTATGTTACTCCTTTCTAGAAATGGGGAAGATGCCATTTGTAATCTATGTGATTCCAGCCTTTCACCCTAATCAAGAGACCTGCCCATGCTATGGGACTTCATGGCAGATCCACCTTCCCACAGAAAGCAAAGCTGTGCATTGCCAATGCCTCGGAGCACTGTGGGACAGACTCCTGAATCTGCAATAACCAGGGCTCAGAAATGCCCAAGGCATCTCACCAGCCTTCCCCTCTACCCTTCAAATCAACTTTGTTTAAAAGAAAACCAAAGATGTCACAGCCACACAAAGACAAGTAGGAAGAATGTTTCTCACAGTTACAATTGCAGGGAGTCCCAGATCCCTCCCTCCCCAGCTCCCCAGCAGAAGTCCTTGCAGAGGCTGCAGCAGCCCTGGTGCAAGAGTGCAGAAAGGGCACAGCTCGTTCTCTCACGTGAGCAAATTTCTAAATACCCACTGTGAGTAAATTAAATACCAACATTATTTGCTGGGACTGATGCTTTGTTTGAGTGATTCATCCACAGAGTTCATTTTGTAAAAGAAGTGCAGATAAGCACTGTCATTTCTTTTTTAATCTGGATCTGATGACGGGCAGAGTCTGTACCAGTTTCCTGGGCTGCTGAACAGTGGGTTGCCTGCCCAGCAGAGAGTTAAAAGAGTACCTCACAACTTGTACAAAATTATTTTTGTTGGTGTTCTTTTAAAATTTTTCATTCCTTCAAGCAGAGGAGAGAAGTGGAAATGAAAAATAATTGCTAACTTATAAGGTTTGCTCTTTTTTTTCAAAATGCACCAGCATCTTACAATCCAGTAAAGATGAAACCATTCAAATTTTGTACTAAAAAAGCTGCATTTAAGTCCTAGGGGAGATGAAATTTTTTGATCAGTCTTCATGTGTTTACTAATGTGCAGATATCTAAAAATAAGTATTTACCAATCACAGGTTACCCAAGTTTAATAGATCAGACAGAAACTGTAATGTCTGTTAAAATTTAACAGTCTTCTTCTAGCTTGTGTGTGGCTGCAGACTCTGAAGCCATGGCCAGAATCAAGTAGGAGTTCTCTGGGACTCACCTGATTTGAGCACAGTTAGAGAGTAACCTTTGAAGGACTGCCAATACAAATGATCCTTCCTGATAACATCTGCCTTGAGCATGATGAAATGGCTCTTGGATCCAATTTGCTAAAAAATTCTGTCCTCTGAGCACATTTCAAGTTAAAAAAATCCCACAAAAATGATCAACAAAAATCCCATGGAATTTCAATGAAAAGTCTACTCTAATGATAGGTCTAGATTAGACCTAAAATGGGATTGCAAAAGCACTTTTCATGTTTTACTAAATAAAGATATTTACAATGATTCTAATAAATAAATGTCTGATGGGCTGATTTGGAGACTTCATGATGGGACAGAACAATCAACAGCAGAGTCTCTTCTCATTTAGTTTGCAGGTGCTGCTGAAATCAGACCTCTGCCTCAGCTTCCCTAGGATGAATTTAGAGCAAGGAAGGTTGTTTGCAAAAACAGTTAGTTTTGTGTGCTGGAGCTTGAATGTAAAGACACTGGTATTCTCATTCCCTTTTCTCCCTCCTTTCCCCAATACAGTAGTACCATTTCTTAGAATGCAGCTTATGCTCAAAGTGCCACAGAGCCCAGATCTGGACAACCACAGCTATGCAACAGAGAATTTTAGTCCACACAGCTTCCAAAGTCTTTTTTAGGTAGTACTTTGACAAATGAGAACCTGAATGTGCCCTGTACATACCTTGCTTTGCATCTGGGAAGGTGAAGGGAAACACCAGGTACATTTTTTTGGTCCGTTATTCTTATTGTTTCTTCCAATATGCAGATTTAAGAAGGTTTTGTCTGGAAGCTCAGTAAAACCATTTATGTTCAATTGTGGCAGGATTCCCTAGACTTGTGAAGGCTGATCCTCCTGCTTCAGAAAAAGGAGCAAGGTCAGGCACTTGGCAGTTCTCCTGTGTGCCCTGCGTGCTTCCTCCCCATCCCCATCCTGACCTACTTTGGATAACCCTGAGGCACGTCACCATTGCCTTGGCCTTGTTTTTTCAAAAACACCACCTCAGACTGTCCT
Source organism: Zonotrichia albicollis (assembly GCF_047830755.1). Classification (NCBI taxonomy): domain Eukaryota; kingdom Metazoa; phylum Chordata; class Aves; order Passeriformes; family Passerellidae; genus Zonotrichia; species Zonotrichia albicollis. Next base: position 34,433,700 of record NC_133825.1, on the reverse strand, counting down.
TCAAAAAATGACTCCCCCCTCCTCCCGACAGTTTCTCTTTAATGCCAGTATTTTAAGAGGTTACTTTTTGCCACTGTGAATGTCAGTATTCACCCCATCTATACTTTGACACAGATCTATCCTGCTATCCTATTAGAAAAGTATTATCACATTTAAATCCAATTATCATTAATTCAAAAGACAGTCAGCAGTGAAAGCTCTTCTACAGTTTTAGAGTTGGAAATAAGTGTCACTGGTTCAACTTTATGTTTATTTTTTTTATAATTAGGTGCTGACTCTATTCCCAGGACTGAGAGCATGAACTCCTCTAGCTCAGGCACAGGGTCCCTAGGCATCACCAAAATGTTACAGGGATCTCTGAAGCCCTGCAGCAAATTTCAGACTCTGGTAGAGATGCCATGGAACAAACCTTCAGCAGAATGAAGAACCTCTGCCTCCAGTAAAATTAACAGCTACCACCAAATCGTGTTAACACATACATAGTGCTTCAATTCCCCCTGCCTGGTTCAAAAGCACGTGTAAACTTGGATTTTAGGATATAACACTCAAAAATCTGATGTAGGCATGTAAGTAGGTGGTAATAAAGCTGTAAGCTTTTGTTGTGACCTCTGCAATAGAAAGCAAAGACGACTTGTCTGGTTATGGGAGAAATAAAACTCCTGACAAAATCCTGTGCCATGTATGAACTGCATTAAATGGTTCTGAAATGTGAAAACCTTCTTTTTCTTAATGTATTTTAGAACACATTCTCCCACTAATATCTTCCATAAACACACAGGACAACTCTGCTGCAGCACAATAAACCATTTCTTGGCTCTGTGCTTTTTGTATTTCAACGCCCTTTCCTGGATTCTGCTCTCAGCTAAAAGAGATGGGTTTTTTCTGCATTTAGCAAACAAAAATGCAAGTACTCTGAAGTTTAATAAACTAAATTCATGCCATGAACTAGAGATCTTCTCTTCCTCTCCTGCCTCCCCAAGCAAGCTTTTCAACTGGCCTCTAAGCAAGTGTTTAAACTTCTTTAAAAGCAATACAGTAAAAAAATTAAATCCAAGTGGCTTTCACTCTCTCTTCATCCCTACTAGCTATTACATATGGAAATACCCTGGGACTAATTTTCTGACAGGCAGTCCTATTGTTATTTCAGTCCCTTAAGAAAATTTTAAGGTTTTTTTCAGTCTAAGAACAGTAAAGAAAACCCCAGAAACAGATTTTGTTTAGGAAAAATTTTTGTATGTTGCTTAAAACATTCATAGCAAGTGTAGGAAAATATACAATCCCCCCAGCTGATATATTAAAATTATTTTGCTATGAGAGCCAGGAGGTAAGGTGCTAGAGTTTTCCAGAGACCTGGTATGTGGAGCAGTAGCTTCACTTTCTGGATAGAGAAAACACAAACTGCCCTGCAAACAGCTGGAGTGGTGCCTGGTGCTGCAGACAACCTCGCTCACGTGATGCAGCCCCACAGCTCTCCTCCACCGACACTGGAACCAAAACCAATGCTGGGTAGTTACGCTAAATAAAATCACACTAAATAAAACTTTTCCATTATGTTTAAGCAATGACCATTTATATCCCAGAGCCACACAGCTGTGATATGAACTCAGACACAGAGAGGATCCACACCCCCACAAACACACAGAGTGATACTGCTCCAGTTCTGGCTCTATGAAACCCTCCTTAGGGAATTCTGTGACTACAAAGAGGGAATTTCATGGTGTCAGTGTTCCTAGGAGCTGTGCTGGGGTCACAGCAAGTGGCGTGCCAAAAAGTGCAGACCTGACCACACCTCACCAGGTGAAGGGCTGCTGTGGTAAGGAAGTGGTGGCAGGCAAAAGGCAACTTGGTAAAAAGGAACAAGAACAGCACTCTATCACTCTGGCACTTTGCTTGCAACAGAAGTTGAGGCTGGCTGCAAGTTTGTGGTATTATTATGCTGTGTCTCACAGACTCAGGACCCTATTTGCCCTGTGCATGAAGAAACCAAACAGTCCTGAGATTATGTTGGTTGTAGCAAAAACAACTATTATATATAGAGACATGAGCTGCAGTTTCTTACTCTGCCAATGCAATGCTAATAGTCCTGGAGACTATTGTCCTGGGGAAAACTTTCTTTGGAAATATGAACACCCTTCTGCTTAAATATGGTGAAGATTTTGGTAAATAATGATTCCATGCATAAGTGGAGTCTGATGTTTTAATAATAATTTTAAAGAAGATGAATATGGATCAGTCTTGGGGGAAGGTGATCAAGAACATATTTCTTGTGAGGGAAAGTGGGCTGCTGTAATACTTATCAGCATAATTCTTAATTGATGCTATCAGCCTTCAACAACTGACTAGAAGTCGTGGGTTTAGCAACCCTCAAGCATAAAACCATCAGTGCCACACTCTTTCAAGAAATTGCAAAGGATGCCCAGAAACACAAAGTTTGTTTCTTAGGCTGTGATGACGTTATTGGGAGTAGGCTGAACTAGATGCAGAGAAACATGAAACAACCAAATAAAGGCAAGGAAAGTCTGTTGTAATCACTGGCTGAGTTAAATCTGTATTTGTAAGAAGCATGTCAACTCAGCCAACAGAAGCTGGCAGCTATGTGTGTGCAGCTAGTTTTTCCAAAGGAAGGCCAAAGCAAAACTAGAGTGTTTGCTCTGGCACCAAGACAGTCTCACCCCAGCTGAAATCTCAGCTATGTTTGTTCTAAGTTAAGCATTATCTTAATTCTACTCTATTCCTTTCAGATACACAGACATTCTTAAAAAAAAAAAATAATCTCCATCCAGAAGTAACATTTTTGGGGAAGGTAAGTTCTGGTCTGGTCACCTGACCAGTCAGCAAGCAAAAAGGCAGCCAGTCTGCTGTCCTTCAGTACCAAGAGCTTTTATAAGACCCTGCACTGCTCTCACTTTTTTATATGGAAAAACTGAAGCACAGGGAGATCATCTGGTGTACTCTAGGGTAAATAACTACCAATATTGTTGCACCCTTATTTGAGAAAATTAACAACATACCATAATTCCCAGGTAAAGGCTATTGGTCTTCAAACCAGAGCAGTAACAAAGCATGCCAATGTTTGCAAATAATCATGTCACACACAAACTATGCAGCTCACGGAATGAGTTGGCTGTACTAAATCCAAAAAGCAAAATAATCACATTCACCTTATCAGAGAGAGGTCTGTGACTTCCTCCAGTTATGCAGGCATTGTCTGGAGGAGTTGTCTGGGACCTGCAATGAGAAGGGAAGAGCATCACTGGAGCCTTGGAAAGAGCTGTGGAGAGTGAGTGGAACATTGCTGTGGTTGGGCTGAGCTCCTGGGAAAGGGACAGAGCTAAAGGGACCCCCGAGCTCCACTGAAGCTGGGTGGGTGCTGCTGTGTGCAGGCTGCAGGCGGTGGTGGAGGTGGCACCTGTGACACCTGCCCCAGGAGCTGTGGCTGTGCTCACCAGGCAAACAGGGGCTGGGCAGGCCTGTGGGACGCTGGGGACTCTGCCTAAACCCGGGTGAGCATCAGCTGGGGTCACACCAGGAACAGCCCCAGGCTTGACCAGGACTGCTCCTGCAGGGACAGTGTGGAGCCAGCAAGCTCTGCCCAGAGCCAGGCTCCATGGCCAATGTGCCTTGTCTGCTTCCCATGCCCAGCTGCACCTGGGCGCCAGCTTCTGCCTGCCCTGGATCACACAAAAGCTCTGATACAGAGCCAGGTGCCCTGCACAGAAGCCCTTTCTAGATCTCTGGAGCTTCAGGCCAGTTCCTTCATCACAAAACCCCCTCATTTTCCATCAAATCACTTGCACTTACTCTCCAAGGTGTAAGACTGTCTGTAAGAAGAAAAAAAAAAAGGCAAAAATAACAAAAGAAACCTAAAAATTGTAATTACGTCATGGAAAAATCTCACAGAATACGAAAATGAAGTCTGAATTTTATAGAAAGAGTCCCACAGAAATTATAATGGGAAGTCTAAAGAATTTTATCAAAAATTATTACTTGTTCTTTTCATCTAAACCTGTGTTCAGACTAGAGATTTCTGCAGCAAGCCTTAAAAGTCCACTTATAAAGCAATACATTATAATTTGGACCTTACATAATGATTTCCAGAGGAATCATTCCTTCTGCAAATCAGCAATTTCATATTTGAATGAGAGCTCACCTTGAACATTGATTATTGTTGCTCTAACTGAACAGTTTTACAAAACATTCTTTTGGTACCTTGCAAATGCACTTCAGTGAAGTGCGAGACAGGAAAGATAATTAACTTTGGATCTTTATATGGCTGCCCATTAAAGACACCTGCAATGAGAATGAACATTGTCATCTAAGTTCCCACAAACATATTTATGCCTCATAGCAGGAAATGAATTACATTCAGAGCTAGATTTGTATCTTTATTCATAAAATGCCAGCTGTGATGAAAGTATTAGGGACATTAGTAACCAACTGCCAGTCCCAATATACCAGTGGATGTAACAGCCTACTATTCCTGGGTAGGAATTTAATGGCCTGCTAGGTTGACATAACCATGTAGAGTGTCTAGCTGCTGGAAAGAAGGACTTTGGTATCTCAGTGGTTCACAAGAGACTCATCTCCCAGAGAAGGCAGACACCCAAAATGTATCAGAGCCTGAATTTAAAATATGATATAATTTTGTAAATTGTATTATCCCGTTTTATCACGCATGTATCAGCTTTGAATTTAATCTCGGCATTAGCTGACTATTCCCCAAAGATACACCTTGCCAAGAAGATGTACTTTCATTACCTTCCTATTTGATTTTTATAATACTAATCCTGAGGCAAGCTTGAAAAAGCAGAACAGTGATTAAATCCCCATCTGGTTTTGCAGAAAATTTGTGGAGGTTGGAAAAGGGCTTAGCAAAGGATAATTTACAACAGATACATAGCTTTCAGATCAGATTTAGCAACATGACCAGCCTTAGGGAAACGGGACTGGCCTTGCTACTGAAATCCTTGCAGATTTATTGCTGTATTCATGACCTTACAACTGGCATGAGATACTGCCTCTTGCCATCAGCTGCTCAAGATGCTGATGCTCTGCCTCAGCAGCAAACTGGCACCAGAGGGGTGAGCAGGCTCCTATGACATGCTGTGGCTCATGTGGCAGAAGAACCATTCCCACCTGGTAGTTTTGGTGGGGCTTCTTATATGTTTGTTTTTTGTTTTCTTTTTTTTGTTTGTTTGGCTTTGTTTTGTTTCCTGGCACCAGATAGATGAGTTGGCTTTTGAAATCTTCTGCATCCTGTGATCACTCACTGTCTTACTGATCTGGTAACAACACAGGACTTGGGAATGCATGGGGGTAGAAAGGGGTACTTTACCTTGCCTGCCATTTCCGTTTTCATCAGCCTGCTCATGTTCAGAAGTCTGACTACAGCAGAAGGAAGTGTGTGAGGAGTGGGCTCAGCCAAATACACTTTGCTCATGGAGGCTCAGAGGCAGTTGCTGTCACAGACAAGGCCTAGCACAAACCTAAATTCACAAAATCAGGAATTTTAGGTAAAAAGAACATAAACTCTACTTTCTTTTGCTTCATTCCCCATCTCTTTGCAAGCTGCTGTGCTCACCTTTAAGAGAAGTGTCTGCAATGAGACATGACAGTGAGAGTATTGGACAGATGCTCAAGAATAGTTTGAAATAGTGTTTTTGCTTGCCTGAAGCATGCCTGTGATTGCCAAGTCATGCTAACATACTACTACTAACAAGAGCCTTGTTACTGAGAGGACAGGCTGATAGCCTTGGCACAAGAAGCTGTTCCCTGAGCTGCAAATCCAGTCCAGCTCACAAACAGGCTTTGGCTTCATCCTGGAGAAGCAATGTTGGGTTCCTCCCCTGTGGACTGTTACCAGAAGACTTGAAAGAACATAAACAAGGGAAATTAGCGCCTCAAAATCAGCAATTTCACCCTTGAAGAAGAGAGAGCTCACCTTTAACAAAGTTAAATTAAATAAAGGTAAATTAAACTATAGTTCCATTTGAACAGATTTGTGACACTGTAGGACTGGGACTGAAGGCAGAGCCCTTTGCCAGGAGAAAGCTCCTGCTGATGAACCAGACCACTGGTGGGGCCAGAGCCCACAAACCCAGCTTTAGAGAGCAAATGCCAGACACCAGGTTACGCTGAGTAGTCTGATGTCCACAATGCACAAATCCCATGCACAAATCCCCGCATTAAGTGAAAGCTCCACTGTGCTTCAAGAATGCATTATCATATTTAAAAGGTAGAGGTAATTAGGTGGTGAATTGGAATTAGATAAAGAAAACATTTAACAATTGTTAAAAATTTATAACACAAGACTGTGTATGTCCCTTCCGAGGAAATACTTTCAGGGTTTTTAAGAACAGATTTTTTTTAATTATTTTTAAAAATTTTTTTACATTCTAAAGTCTAAAGTGTCAGCACTCTTTTGGGCAAACACTCCATCACACCGAAGTGAGGATTTATGTGGAGATAAAGCCTTAGGGGCAGATTCCTGCCTAGTGCGAACTCGCACCTTTAGGATGGAGGATGGCTCTGCTTGTCTGAATAGATGTCTTTCTGCAAATACTGAATCACAGCTCTTGGTGCTGACAATATACATGACTCCAGCAAGCTCTCCACATGAACTCTGTGCCAACCTATCAACAGCATTTCTTGCCTCGGACTGACTCAAAGTTCTTCCACAACTTTAGAGGACAACTGGCAAACACCTCATCTCCTATTGAAACAGGGGGAAAAACACCAACAGATCAAGTGAGTAGGGGACAAACACCCAACTATTTCAGAATAAATTATAAAAAACAGTTAGACTGGAAGAGTGGTCTTTTTTTTGTTGTTGTCTTAGAAGTATTTCCAAAACGTGACTGTGATGAAGTTAAAGGTGATGAGTTATACAAACCCATGTTGAGACACCAACACAAACACCTACCTGCAGAAACTGCAAAGGTTAAACATTCTGGACAATGATTTACTTTATCCATTCACCCTCACCATTCCAAACTAAACATTCAAAAATGGTCAACAGTTTTGCAAGAGAGTGTTTGTAAGGAATGCACTGCCTGCAGATCAGTGCCAGGTCTGTACCCCATGCAGCCGCCACATCCTCAGGGCAACTGCACCCAGTGATGCAGAGTCCTGGAAGGGAATGGATGGTCAAATTCATCTCAGCCACAATTTCTTCTAGACCAGGGGAGGTATACTGGAATGTGAGTAGGCACAGATAAGCCCAAACACAGAATCTGAGCAGCTAATTTATGGTACTATTAATTCTCAAATGAACAGGATGCATGTAAAAATGTTTAAATGTATGCTGCATAAATACCCATGGGAAACAGACACAAAAGCGCTCATGCTGTTTTTCTTTTTTCTTCATAGTCTATTCAGAACCACAGTGTTCCTGCAGCTGATTATGGTTTCTCCCACAGATTGGAGAATTATAAGCCCATTTCAATCTACTTTCCTCGTCTTGACAAAAATCAGTTCACTAAAGAATGAGAGGTTCCTTGAGAAACAGGCATAATATTCGGTGCAACAGTACTTCAAGGGAGAGGGGAAAACCTACAGGAATGCTATTTACCTGAAAACAAACACCACCTCCTCAATTAAAGCTGAAAGTATTTGTGTTTCAAGGATTTATAAGAGGTAACTTAATAATGAGGCAATTTAGGAATATCCAGAGGGGATAACAGCTTTCTGTGGTTTTGGTGTGCTCTGTGCTTCATATAAACATTTGCAAAATATCCAAGTTTGATAAAGGGGAGAAGTATTAGAAAATAAAGATTGAAATATGCCTTTTCATTGTGCAGACTGCAATTCTAGGCACAAAGTTATGATTTCCATAAATAAGGAAAGAATCATGAAGTTGTTAAGTTTGGGGAACATATTTTGTAAACCACTGAGTATATAAATAGTTGTATTAAAGTCTTTGCCAATCAAGTTGTCAAACTGAAATTCCTACAGTCAAAACTTGAGTTCTGTAATGACAGCATTTTTACAAGTTGGCAAGTATGGGATTCATCCAAAGCTTTCTGAAATCAGTGAACATTTTCATGGGCTTGAATAAGTACTTTAACAGGATATGCTCCATAATGCAAATGGCACAGCATTCTCAACACCTATCTCTGCAGAACTGCTCAAAGCTTTATAATAAAAATGGATTATTTTCAGCTTAGAATGTTTCAGCATATTAAAAATTCAAAGTCTTATTGAGGCTCCAAATGCATATTTTTCAAGACAGTATTTTTCAAAGCTTTCTGTATTTCAATTTACCCAGATGAAAAAGGCCCCAGTTAATGAGTGGAACAGAGAACCAAAAGTCATTAAATCCAGGTTGGGTTCAAATCTAAACATGATTTTGTGCAAAACAGTCAAAACAGCTCAGTGATGGAGTTACAAAGTGCCATAGGCATGCTCTCCTCCAGAACTTGAAATTCAAAGATTTTCATACTAACAAAATCTGCAAAAAACAATAAACTTGTTTTTTCAATTATCTGCAACTCAATGGAGAGTTTTGCAGAAGACATGGCCTAGAAAGCAGTAATACATTTTCACTGACTGGTATGGCTCTTGCAAATACCCACTAAAAAAATCATACATAAAAATCCCCCCCATATGTTATAGAAGTAGAAATTTTAGGATGCCTTAAATCTTGCTTGTTCACACAGAATTACTATGCAGTGTGGGATGTGGACTTGCATATTAAAAAGTAACAGTAAGAACTGGTGATAAGGCCTCTTTCTCTCACACAAGAAAGCAAATTGGCATGAGGAAATAAATCCCACACCTGATGTGAAGGGCGAATGAGTGTGGGATGCAGAGGTTCCCTGCCTGCTCCACTTAGTGGCTATTGAGCTCCCAGCCTGACCCAACACCAGAGCTCCCCAGAGAGGAGCAGTTACTCCAGAGAAAAGAATCCTTTCAGTGCTTCAGAATGCAGCTTGGTCAGAAGTTTATGAAGACTTGAAGGCTAAACGCAGCCCAGAGACTGTAGTGCTGATATAAGGATAAAAACACACAATTTTCAGAGTTTGATAATAAAAAAAGAAGTTAGTTCTATGTAATAACTGGATAATTTTCCAGCATGGCTTTCACAGTATTCTCTGTATTTTCAGCCAATAAAGTATTCCTGGCTTGTTACTTTTGCACATTGCTCAGGAAAATTGCACACTGAGATACAAAGAAGAATGGTAATTTAGTTTTTAGACTTACCAGACTTCTCAGAATACTTGCCCATTCTCAGCCCCTTTTGTCCATGGTTCACATCTGGCTTTTGAGTAGGAGGGAGGGTTTCAGGCATGACTGATGAGCATGATATTTGGTTCAGCTAACAAATCATAAGATTTACAAGAAACAAAGATTATTATCAAATCATGCAATCATAGAATGGCTTTGGTTGAAAAGGACCTTAAAAACCATCTTGTTCCAAACTCCTTGACATGGGCAGGGACACCTTCCACTAGACCAGGTTACTCATAGCCCCATTTAGCCCAGTCTTGGACACTTCCAGGGATGATGAGCCCACAACTTCTCTGGGCATCATATTCCAGTGTCTCACCACCTTCACAGTGAAGAATTTCTCGCCCATATATAATCTAACCTTCCCTCCCACAGCTTAAGGCCAATTCCTCTTGTCCTACCACCTCAAACCTTTGTCAAAGGTCCCTCTCCAGCTGTCCTGTGGCCCCTCAGCCTGTCTTCATAAGAAAGGTGCTCCAGACTTGAGATCAACTTAGTGGCCCTTCTCTGGACTCACTCCAACAAGTCAAAGTCCTTCTTGTGTTGGGACCCTCACACCTGGATAAAGTATAGGTGGGGTCCCAAGATAAATCAAAACAAAAATGAAGTGGGGGCTATTTTATTTTCCTGAAGCGAGGAAGTAGAAGGCCATGATACCCACTGAAGTAGAAATGAAGCTTTTATTCCACCTGGAGATGTTTAACAAGAGCAACTGCAGAAGTCAAAAGCTCATGCAGCACTCATGATGGCGGGAGAACCCTGTTCTCTCTGTGAGTGACTCAGTATGCTCACCTGGAGGAGGAGAGGACCAGCCTCCTCCTGCTGATTCAAACCACAGATTTAGGAACTCAAGGGTTACCGACAACAAAAATTCAACTCCTGCCTTCAGAATGCCAATTCCTCCACTCACTGGTAAATGCTCTGACCACCTGAGTATTGAATGAGACACATGGAAAAGCATGACACTTTCCTCACTTTGTAAACCAAATATTTCTCCCCACAAAGCTCATCAGTTGAAATTAACCATTAAATTTTATCAGCAATCGTGGATCAAATGAAAACCTCCAGTAGGGTCTGAAGGCACAAGAGATAATTACAACAGGTTTGAATAGCTGCAAGTATGAAAAAGCCTGTAGCTGTACTTTATGGATGCTCTATTTATAAAATGTAATTTCTGACGTACACTGTGTATTTATCTGTATTTATCTTACTGCAAAAATCAGACATCTTTGCTAGAAAACTAAGTCATTGCTGAAAAAAGCACTTACACTACTGGCTAGATGTAATTGGGAAGGTCAGGAGCAGTTAGAAAGTAGAACATTGCCCCAGAGTTACCTCGGTGTTTTATTTCCTTCAGCCAAAGCCAGCCTGTGCCCTGCTTATGGGCAGTCTGGAAACTCCACCAATAAATCCACTGAAACAAAATCCAAAAAGCTCTCCTTACATACCTAAAAATGAACAAATCTTTTTTGTTATATCTAAGTTGCCAACATGTGGTTTGATATTTTCTGTGATTCTGCCTAGGCTTAAATAATGAGGGAGATGGGAAAGGCTGCTACCCAGTTTTACAAGTTATAATGGACATATAATACCCACCATGTTAAGGTAATATGAGGGTACTTTATTTAACTGCTTTGGACTGGTAATATTCAATAATTGTGACAAAACTCTAATCTTAACAATAAATTTCTCCAATCTTTTTATATCACTGCTTTTAGGTTTGGTAAGCTATCTGAAAATTTCTTTGCGATTACCACTAAAAAGCTTTAAGATGGTGATTGGTGCAGATTTTTTGCCTTTTAATCTGCAATAACTGAGACAAATGAAGCAATGATATCAATGTTGCACATTTTCAAAATTGTCTTGATTTATAAAAGTGAAGAAAAGTCACCAACCAATTGGTCGATAACTTGATAGTAGTATCTGATCCATCCAAAACACAAGCATCTCCTGCTTCCTGTTTTTTTCTTGAAAAGAAACTGGGGTTCAAATTGAGTGAAGTAATAACAGTGATACCTGTATGCACCTAATTAGGGAAGAATGCCAATGGCAGAAATTTAGCACTCCAGGGTTTTGCATTTAGGGTATTTTACAGGACAGCTCTGTGGTCACATACTACAAAGCACGAGCAAATGAAACCTAAAAAAGGCAGATAGATGGTGGGGTTTTTTAATAATTATTTTCTTCAAAATAAATGGCTAGTATTTGATCTACTAATCCTATCAATTTAGAAACAAGCATACATTTCAAATTTATTTGCTCACCTCCACTTATCAATTTCTAGCAAAACCTGTTTGAAAAAGATTGAGAAATCATCACTGGAATACAGAGCCAAGATATCCAGTGAGCTTCAGCTGTGATCTAGCCTTTCTTGACTGAGTGACACAAACAAGTGGCAATGACTTCAAAGTGAAAAACTGGGAAGCATTCAAAGCTGAAAGGAAGGGCTGAAGCTGGCTTGCTGCTCTGCCAAACCCTGCTGCAGCCACTCTGCTGGCTCAGCAAACAAGGTCTCCCACCAGCATTGATCAGGTTGGCTTAAAAATGGGTCCCTCTAGACAGACTTGAGACAGATACTGATAAACTCTTCAGCTTTCTACATATTGTTGAAAAGGCTGGGATGTCATATGGTCCAAGACAAGCCTTGGCTTCTTTCTGACCTCCTAAGTGGGGCTCATTTGCTCAATTCTGACATTCAAAGCAGGAGAAACCAACTGCTAATAGAAATTAGGTAAGCATGGGGTATGACAAGGTCAGTAGAGAAAAGAGCAAACATCCCTAAGGTAATTCAAATAATAAGCTAGTGGCAACAAAAATGAAGAGCAGATTGAGTTATAATGACTGATCTGAAGCTTGTAGAATTATCCCTCAGGGATTTTTGTTCCAGGATATCTTCACTATGTAGTGTCTGTCTAGCTCCTCAAAAATGAGAGAACAGCATAGCAATTCTCTCCACTTCCCTCTGCCACCACCTTGAACCCACTATTTTTAATCTACCTTTCTTTTTGTTCTTAAGAGGCAGAGACACATTTACAAGTTGCACCCTAGAGACAAAAGTCATTATCCTTTTGCAGCAGCTTTATCTATGTGTTCTTCCTCAATATTAGAATCACTTTGATTTATGAAGATGTGCTGCAAAGAGAGGATTGACATCACATCTAGCTGGGATAAGGACAGACAAGCTGAATAACTCATAAGTGCAAGTGACAATTCTGTTCTAAAATGCCTGTTAAATTCCCCTAAGTTACCCAGTGTTTTGAGAAAATACAAAATAAAATCCAATACCTAGTGAAGAAAAAACCAAAACCCTAGAAAAAATGTTCACAAATAGCCAGTGGGATGATTTTCTAATCTAGGAAAATTCCAAGTGAAAGCCTCTATTTCTTTATCATTCTACAATTACATATCTACTGTATTATGAATGACAGATGATCTTGAACACGGTGAAAGGCAGCAGAACTATACAAAGAATGCAGATTGTTGCTATAAGCAATGACAGGAGAAATTAATCAAGGATTGGTTGTGCTGCATGAAAGTAGCAATTTCATCTTCCCAATACACCTACAAGTATGAAAATTCTAACTGAATGTATGATTAAGCATAGCAGCTGTGCTTATGTCACACAGAATTAATAAGCCCTACTAATAAAGCCAGCAACAAATAAATTGAGAAGAAATTCAAGGGGGAAAGATGAAGTGAGACTACCTTTGCACCATAAAATAGAAAAGCCTTGATGTGTCAAGGTGCCCCGAAGAGGCAAGAGAAACACAGAAAGGTCAATTTTTCTTTTGAACAATGATGTGAAAAATGATGCAAGCAATCACACTTTCAGATCCCCAGCTGCAGTGTACCCACTGCCAACAGTTACAGGTGAAAGCCACACCCAACTACAGCTACCACATGAGGATGCAAGCACAGAGATAAAAAAATTCCAGTTCTATCACTTTCATGTAAAAACTTGAATTCACCAGAAGACAACTAAAACCAAGACCCATATCTCCCATGTTTTTGTTACATGCCTACAGCAGTTGACACAAAAACAACCAGGGAATGAGGAACAGAAGACACACCTGTTGATGTTGCCTCAACACCTTTGATTATAAGATGGTGTTTGATGTTTAAAATCTGATATAGGAAAATAAAACAGTTTCTAAACTAATTTCATTGAGGTTTTAGTTCTGAACCTGAGAGTTTTTGGCCAACATTATAGACTGCTGAAGAAACTGACTTCCCTTTTTGAAATGAAGAATGAATGGGTATTTAATTGTCAGTATAAGAAATACATTAAAGCACCCATTCAAACACCATGGTTTGAAACCCATCACCAGTAGAAACTGGGCCAGCATGCTCTGGGAGACGATCAATAAAAGAAAGCAAACATCCCCGTGGTAATTCAAACACAGCTTGGTTGTAACACCCCAGGAGATTTCAGCCCCTATCTGGCAAATAACAAAGCAATTTACTTTTAACAAAAACCAATTATTAACTTGGAATCCTTTTCACATATTTGCCGTAACTTCCAGTAGCATGAGCTACTGGAAAGAGTTTTAGTTTTCACCTTCCAGAATATGCCATTTGATGTAACAGCTTAATGCATTTCAACCAATGTGCAGAAATATGATATTGAATAGATTCTGGATCCTAAAGCAAAACCACCCAAACCAAAATGCAGTGAGCTTGTTGACATGCAACAGGAACAAATGTCTGTTATCACTTCAAAACTTTCAGTTTGAATGAATACTGACTGCCTTCCATGTTTGGGAAAGCTTTTCTTTCACAACAAAAATTGCCAGAAATGTTGGAATTTCAAAAGCAAAATGATGAACACTTCATTAATATCAGTACAATCAGGCAATGCAATAAGCAATACAGAGAGGTACATATAGGAAAATGTGTACTTTATTCAAATTTTAGCTTTATCTAACACAGCTAGTGAATTAAAGAAAATATTTTTAGCTCTTAAGTGCTCTAAGATATTCTACCCTAGAAAAATTTAACCTCATCAGCTAAGGAAATAAAATTAGATTTCTCCAACTAAAAAGCAATTTCATCAAAATGCTAAGGAAGTAAATTTCTTCTATTCTGCTACTGTGCTCATCTCTATTTTACACAGGCCACATTTATCTGCTATGGTTAAATAAATTTTCTATTAATAAAGGAAAAAGAATTAATATGTATTTAATATACAAAAAATGTCATGTCCTAGTGTTCAAGTATCTGAGCAAGATACTTTCCATCTTGGAATCCAGAAAGAGTTGGGAAAAGATCCCTCTTTAGAGCAGTTGAGCAAGATGACAAAATTAAGTGCCTTCTCTGCTCAGTCTGGCACAATACCACTAATCGAGGCCAACTATTGAAAGCCCCAGGCAGTATAAAGTCTTTGGAAACCAAGAATGTGAGGTTCATAAATTCACCGGAAGACAACCAAAACCAAGATCCACATGTTTGAGTTTAAACCCCATGGCTTTCCAAAATGACTGTGCTCCTCCTACTTTATATCCAGCTGGATTGATTTTTCCAGGGGACAAAACACAGTTCTTGACTTTCACAGTATTGCTACTGACACAAAACAAATAGCAAAAGAAATTAATGTTCTAGCTCTCTGCTAGAGCAGAGATTGAATGTACACTGAGTAAACTTGTACATTCAGTAAACCTTGACAAGATGTTTGAATTACATAATGTAGCTACGAATAGTTCTGTTCTGGTAATGCCAGTGGAGGCTGGATTGTTATTACCCATAGTATGGCAACAGCCAGAGATCCTGGTGAGAAGATAACTAACAACTCTCTGAGAACAGATTCATCTCTCCTGGTTAATAGAAATCATGCTATAGAGTTAAAGCAGCAAATAAACAAGAACCTGAACATCATGCATCTACAGAATCAAGAATGACTATCATGGGAAGAAAATACTGCATCAAAAAGTAAAAGTCTCACTCCAAGTACCAAATCATTAAATTGATGATAAAAAGAAAAATAGTAAATGAAGACTTGCTGTAGTAGAACACAAAACACACAAGACATATTGATATATCCTTTCATTATGCACATAGCCCTATTATTAACTCTAGTACTGCAGAAGAGTCCAGAACTGAACTTACTTTGCCCAACTTATCTGAACCTCTCCCACCTTTCCAGAGTTTAATGAGCAACTGCTTCACCAGATCATCAGAAAAAAAATCTCTCCATCTTCCTTGATCTGTTGTGTTTTACATAAAGACATTGGGGTTCAAAGAATTCAGTAAAAATTTAATTAACAATTTGAAAGGTGCAGATCACTGGGGGCCATTTTTGCTCATTAATTTAACAACAAAACCTATTTCACTAATAATTAGAACATTTCTAACACAAGAGAAACAGCTGTGGCAGTCCAGGCCACCTCATCATTTTCTTATACACATGAATTTTTAAAAGTACAAGGAATTCCAACAACCCATTGCCCAGTACAGACCCTCAAAAAACCCCAACAAAACCCAAAAACCCAAACCAACCAAACAACAACAACAAAACCAACAATCCCCCCCCCCAAAGACAACGACAAAAAACAAACCAAAAAATCCCAAAAACCCCCAAAACCCAAATCAAACCAAAACTCAAAAAAAATTCCCCCAAAAAAGACTCAAAAATTACTTGACACAAACAAATTCATGGGAAGTAGACCAGGGGCTCTAGAAGAAAAAAAAATATTATTATCTGACAGTCAGGAAATGAAACCAGAGGCTTTGAGGGACCTTTCAGATATTTTTGTTTTTTCAAGAAGGAGCTCTGAAGCTATGAAGATTAACAATGGGTAGGACATTTGCTTCTGGAGCAAGTCAACCAGTACCAACACCAACTGCTACTAGAGAGAAGGAATCTCACCACTTTTGGCCAAAAAATTGAAAGGAAATACAGCATTTCAATTTTAAGGCACAGTGCCAGCCTTCTGATCCCTAGCTGAAACAAGATAAGGCAAGCCAGGTGTTCTAACCTCTTTCCAAATATCAGTCTTGAGGCTATTGGCTGGTCACAGAGCAGGTATAACCAATCTCCTGTCTGAGGTTTTGGCAGAGTCTTTTATTGGTCACAAACCACATTAGGAACTCCTAATGAAAAGAGAGAACACTTTGAAAACCCAGCACTAGACACAAGAAGCTGCTTCTCCTTTCTCCATATTTGTTTGCTATAAGTCAATTTATATTTGTTCACTTCGCAAATTCGCTATTAATTCTGACATAAATTTTTAAGACACTATTTTTTTTCTTCATTATGTGCATTTAAAATATCTATTGTTACCTAAGAGGAAAGTCTGACCTCTAATTAAATTGTTTCAATCTTCATCTTTGCTGCCATCTGTAGGTAACTTGAGTGGTACAAAGCTAACAGTTCTGTGACCAGGACCTGTGTCTGTGAGAAAGCACCATGTTCTTTTTACCTGTCCATCCTGACTTGTGTTCAAATTAGGCAGAAAAACATACAACAGCTTGTGGCTTTGCAACTCCAAGTCATCTTGCAACTGAGGTAGTTAAAAAAAAAAGGAAAATTAAGTTAGAATCACAGAATTATAGAATGCTTTGGGTAGGAAGGGGCCTTAGAGATGACATAATTCCAACCCTCCCAGCCATTCACCAGATCAGGTTCCTCAGGGCTCCATTCAGCCTGGCCTTGAATACTTCCAGAGATAAGGGGTCTACAACTTCTCTGGACAACCTGTTCCAGTGCCTCACCAACCTCTGAATAAAGAACTTCTTTCTAACATCTCATCTAAACCTGCCCTCTTTCAGTTTAAAACCATTTCTCCTTGTCCTGCTGCTATCTCCCCATATAAAAAGTCCCTCTCCCTCCTTTTTGTGAGCCCCCTTCAGGTACTGGAAGGCTGCAACTGCAAGTCCCCAAAGCCTTCTCTTCTCCACATGGAACAACCCCAGCTGGATCCATGCTGAAGATCCATACTATTTTACAGCATTATTACACCATGGGATGCACCAGAACACCTGTAATTTTGACTGTAAATACGAAATTTAAGTCTTGATGGATGTCTGGTTGTTGGAACTTAGTTTCTTCTCAGTGAGCTATGCAATGTTTTAGCAGAACTGTTACGGTAAAAAAAACTTCTCAAGAGAAAAATAAACCAAAACCAGAGAGGTTGATCATAATTTTATACCCATTATGACCAATTTCGGAAATCTGAAATTATACGAGTGAGGTCAGCATTTTAAATATTCGATTTAATGACTGGACAATTTTGATACATAAAAATAGATACTTAGTAGTGAACAAGTTTATACAAACAAGTTTCCTCTTTACAGTACAAAACAATGATGGAGATAAAAAAAGATTTGCTGGGTTACAGGGCAAGACACAAGAACAACAAAACACCATTGAATAAATTTTTTAAAATTATCAGAGGCTTCTTTCATAAATACAATGTAATGCTTTCATTTAACAAATACAAAATTTACTATTTAATTTATCAACATCAGGAAATATATAAAATGTCTTTGAATGACAGTCTGATTTAAAAACCGATGCAAATACAATAGCATTTTTAGAATTCTGAGGTAATATTACACATTATCTCAAAAAAAGCTTCAATAAATAAAACTGAACAGAAGGCAAAGTGCAATTCAGTGAAAAGGAGAAAAGATAAAGCTCTTATTTTAACAATAGTAGATAAATAGTTATTAAAAGCAGGTTTAAGCCTTAAAAAAATATTTTGGCTAATTTGCCATGTTTTCAGATAAACTGTATAGCTATTTACTCATAAGCCAACCTTTGATGAATCCAATTCTACAAAGAGAGGAAAGGCTGTAGGTCCTTGTTTCCAGGTTTCCTACTTACATCCACATTCAGGTGTTAGAAATTTAACATTGCTTGCAGCTATCTAGTTCATTCAGTGCAACAGTGAAAGCTTAATTTATTTCTCAACATCTGAAATCCTTCAAGTTAAAATTAATTTTAAATTCTCCATTGGGGAGATACAATGAAAAAATGCAGAATTTTTCAGTGCTGCTTTTAGCACGCTTCATGCTAACCTAGCACAGTTCCAGGCTAAAGCCAATGGAAATTTTATTACTGGTTTCAATGACAGCACTATGAATACAGTGTCAAATATTCTAAAATATCCTAATATTTATCTCTGCCTTAATAAATCACCAGTAACTTTTTTAGGAGAAATAAAAAAATAAAATTTACACTTAGCTATTGAAGAATATCCAGAACAGCTTTGAAAGCATGAATTAGACAGATTAATTTGTTAATCCTTCATAAATCTGTTGATTGTATGCAAATAATACAGATAAAGAAAGAAGACTAATAAAGTATTTGAATACAGACACTACAAGATAGATATGCATCCATGCCCCAGCAGAAGTGAATGGGGAAAGCTGACAAATCAGATGCCAAAGTGTCTCAAATGATCTGGGCCTTATTTAGCTGAAAGAAAAATCTACAGAACACACAGTAGCTGTTCAAATTTAAAACTATACTGCATGCTGACAAAGTCTTTCCATTTAATGAATAAAACCCAGACTTACAATTATTTCAGTATTTTAGAACCATTTCTTCCCTAGCTGCTAACTTACTAATTCAGAGCAGACATACCAAGAATTCTTTTCCCAAAGTTTGTGCAGTGAAAACACAAAACATTTTTTAATGCTGGTCTCAAAGTTAATGAAAGTTGCAACATTCTTCAGAAATGTTATTGTGTTCACTTTTGTCACAGCTTATTTAAGACTTTCAACAAAGTTGCTGCAAAAAAAATGATACCATAGTACACTATATCAGTTTTCCACCAGTTGTGGATATAATTCTCTTCCTAAAGCATTTCACCAGATGTGGAATTTATTTTAAATATTTAGTTTTGTTTACTATAATGCTACAGTAGATCTGGCTAGTTTGCTGTTAAGAATGGACATACAAATTCCTTAATACTTGTAGCTTGAACTTGAATCCCCTCAAGCTGAAAAAATACCTTTTAACACTCTTGTACAGTCAAGTGTAAAAGCTGAATATACAACATCTAAAACCTCTTATTCATAAAAATATTTTTTTAGCAGTAAATGGCACTATCAAAACCCTATTTCTTCAGGCAGTTATTTACATACTTCTTAGACAGCTGGTTTCACAAAGCAGGAAAACCAGAATAATAAAACTACATACATTTTATAAAGACTAAAATTCCTATTTGCCTTTGTGAAAGAAAAAAAAAAAAGCTACATGCTGATGTTATGTTTTTTCTGCCACTGGGATTAACCAATAGAGAAATATTCTGTATATTTTCTCCCAGTGGGATACCTTGATGTAAAGGAATTATGATTAAAAATAAAGTGCTATTAAGAAAAACCTAACACTTGGGAATTGTCTTAGTTGGGTTTTGTTTATCAAACAGATGAGCTTTTTATACAAAGAAAGCTACTTCTGTGACAAAGCAAGCAGCAAATGTATTGCCATTCAGGGAAAAAACATACACTTCATATTTAATTTAAAAAAAATTATCTAAATGCGATAAAACTGGCACAGTATCAAGAGACATAACAATGAAAAGCTTAAAGGCACAATCAGAAGAGAGTGAATGCTACATAAAAATGCTGTTCTTGGAGTATTTTATCTTATTCCAGACCAAACCCCTCTGCATTTGAAATTCCAATTATTAACTTTTGCCTCAGTTCCTTCTTGTTCTTGTAAGGAGGGAGACAAAGCTGGTTGAAGCAGGTATGTGCCACAGGTAACCTAAAATAATTTAAAAAACACCCAGCAAAACACATTTAAGAATAATGCCATAGAACCAGAACACTGCCAATTGCCTATACATTTTCAGTTAAACATTTCTTAAATAAGAAATCCTATAAAAGGAACATTTATCCCTATGTTGGTTTAAGTTCTGTTGAATGCAAGTAACACCACAGCTGGTCAAAAGTACTTCGGATGAGTTTGTTTGCCTGCAACTCCCTCCTCCCTCTATTTTTTTTTTTCAAGTTGGAAACATCTCCTTCCAAATTTTGAAACTCCAGGTACCACACAACTTCTCTAAACACAGAATCTGGGTACAGTAAGACTCCACACCATGAAAAAGGAAGGTGGGTCCTGCAGTAGGTACAGTAGCACAGTTCTGTGTCTGTAAGGATACAGAACTCGGGGTTCAGCCTGGTAAAACAGGTCCTTACAGACTTCAGTGGGGAGCTCTGAGGAACTGACTGAAATGCTGCAAAAACAACAGTTCACAGATTCTGGTCTCACCTATACCAACACTTCCAAGTTTCTTCTGAGAGACAGCTTGAATATATGTACTGCAGATAGGGCTAAGGAATGCCTGACTGAAACACTGGAAACTTTGTTTCTCACTAGAATGGATTAATTTGATGAGCCACAGGTAATAAAAAGCTACAGGAACTTCCTGCCATTTAAATTGTCAAGTGACATGAAGGACACCTGAGGAGATATACTTGTCCTACAGCTGATAACTTGGAGGGGAGACAGGAGAGAAAGGCAATGAGCTGCAGCTCAACTCGCCATTTGGAAAAACACACTAAAAAATGTATTACAGTTGGACACACATATATTGTGACTCAAAAGCCCTCTAGGTCTCTCTTAATTTCATCCCTCAGTCTTTTGAATGGCACCAACTTGGCCTTTGATCATTGGCAAACATGCTCAAAAAGGGATGGAACCCCCAGATCTGGAAATCCAAGTTACTTTTCCCCTCCCTGCCCTTTAAATGATCAGTGAAGATCTGTTAATTGGACTGGAGTTATGGATTCAGAATTTGGAAAGTTGACAGGCTTTTATTAAAGTTGCCAATTTTTATTGCTATTACATTCTTTGATCCTATTGTGTGAGCAATATGATGATGGTGTCTACATTTATCCCTGTGCAGGCAGTCTGACAGTAACAATTATCTCACAAAACATGGACCTACAGCAGTTTAAATTCCACACTTATTTCGAAACTCATTTTCTCATTTTTAAGAAAGAGAAAAATTTAAAGAAGGTACATAAAGAGTGATTCAATGTTGACTGATTTATCTTCATTTCTCATCTGATCTTCATGTTCCTTTAAATGTTACTGGAACCAGTTATTACCTCATTAAGAAAAGCATTAGAAATATCACAGTAATGAGGTAAATTAAATTTAAAACAATCTCAAAATTTATTATATTTATGCCTTTAGATCAGCTCTTCACAGAAAACTCAGCAAAATTCAGACTTTGAAAAATATAGTTCCATTTAAATATTTTGATTACTCTAAGTGTTGAGAAATCTAGGTAAAGCCAGTAATTACTGCTTTTCAGAGAGCTTCAGAGCAGCAAGTTTTTCTATACAGGTTTCAAATTATTTAAACCGACTTTCTCCAGTCTTAAAAATTAAAAAAGTAGTAACTGGCTTGCTATAAATAATGCCATCAAACTCAAAAAAAATCAGAAAAATTCGTGGTAGTTCAGGGTGTATTTTCATTAGATCAGCTGTCACGTTAGGAATGATAAAAATAAATAATTTATTTGAATTGAAAACATGTAAATAATCCCTATAAATAATTACCAGTCTCAAATGTAAACACTGACTGGAAAAACAGTTTCGTTGTATTTAAAATTCATGCAATCAATTAATGGGTATAACATGCTCAAGGCAAATTAAAGGAGTTCATGCAGTTTCTTCCTGGCACAATCATTTGCTCCTCTGTAAAAAGACATTCAAGAGCAATAAGGGCTCTTGGGAAAAAAATAATGAAAAAGTTTTAAAAATCCAAAACATTACTTACCAATTAGTGGATGTTTCACTCCTTGAAATCTTGAAATTTAGATCAGCCATTCCTCCCACAGGTACTCTATCACTTCCTGTAGCAAAATGTAGCAGCTTCTTTTGAAGATCCAGAGAAAATCCAAGTACTACATCCCAGAAGTATCTATGCTCGGGGCAGAGGGAGAAAAAAAAGTTGCAAGATGCAATATCATAACAAAGCAGTATGAAGACAATAATAAAACTACAAGTACTACATGGTGAATATCACTTACTGAGAGTTTAATTAATATAATCTATAGGACATCAGCAGTACTCCAACATACAAGGGTAAATTCGCAAGGAATTGACAAGTACAATATTATATTAATTTTTGAATTATCTCTTGCCAAATGCTGCCCCAACCCACTTATCTATACAAATAAAAATGCCTTCTACTCACTAATATAAATGTCCTTAGAATCAAAGCGAATTGAGAAAAAAAGTATTTTTGGAAGACTGGATAATGAAAATACTGACATTTCATACACAGGATTTAGGGCTTTTCTTTTTAAACTATTTCACTTCAATGTGGTCATAATCTCTTAAGGACGTTCAGTAAACACATACTATTAAGGTTCTAATTCTTCCTACTTATGACAATTTTGTAGTGTCTTTATCTTATTTAGAAATAGGTTTCTAAAACTTCAGTCATTCTTAGTTTATCCTTGAAGAGATTACTGCTGGAAGACTAACATTCCATGACATTTAAAACTCAGTAATTAGAATAAAACCCCAGGCCTACCGTATAGTCAGATCAGTTTTTTGGTAGCCCTCATATTGGGTACTCCTCTGTAAAGCAGACATGTCCAGTTCAGGACTGCCACAGACGAGAATTTCAACCTCCTCTGGACGAAGTAGCTGCCAAAAATCAAGGACAAAATACTTTTTAAAGATGAGAAATTATGCTACTAGATTTATTTTTTATTTTGTCATTACAGAAAAATTAACAGAATATCATTCAACATAAGTCTCTAACTTTGATACATACTGATTGTAGAAAAATTAATTGCTCAGCACTTTGAAGAATCTCTTACTGACATACATAGTAGAAAGGTAATTACAGGATAACACAATATTTCAGCATATTATGTTCTTCATTTCTTCATCATTCTTACATTTATTACACTGACTTGCTATGATGTGATCAGGCTACAAATGAGTCAGGAAGTTTGTATATATGGAAATCTGAGAGAGGGTATTGATGTCAATTCTGATTTCAACTTCCATTTCATTTGCACTGCCAGTCCCAGCATGGGTAGCTGAGCAGCAGAGGCTGACAGAACTTGACTCTCACTTGTACACACTGCTGTGCAAAGCAAGTACTTTAACAATAAGCCATGTTTCATATCCACTAAACTTACACCTGCAGAACCCACTTATTCATTTACTACAACATCATCACGTTGTGTGGAAGTATGCCATGGCATTTCAATGGATTCTCATTGTCCTTCCAGAACCTTCCCCGTAGTTGGGCACACCTCACTTTGCTGCAAGGTGTCACAGCTCACCAATTTCACTGGAATTTAGAAAATCCCTGACAAACTGGAACTTTCTCTTCTTTCTCAGTGCAGAAGGGACACTGTAAATTTAAAAAAGCCATTCCAACAGCCAAACAGGACTGAAAATAGAAGAATGTTTATTCTCAACCTCACTGAGTGCTCTTCCTGCAAAAAGCAATATATGTTTTCAGAGGAGTCCATCAGGAGCACTCAGACACAGTTGTTCTGCAGTTCCTAAATGTGGGGAATACACAGAAACCTTGTAAACGTTCACTGGAGAGCCTGAGATGTGTCTGTGAATACATAGTGATAAACCTGTCTTCTGGAGCTTTATTTATGGCTTTTCAATGAAACACTACAGAGAATAGTTGATTAATTTCTGATTAATTTCTTCTACTTATGTTGGATTAACCAAGTCTATCGATCAGTCAAGATTCTTTCCAAATCTTAAAATCATCCACTGCAATTTAATTTAGATAACTCATTGTCAAATACTTGAAATAGAAGTGAAGAGTTATTTTTCATTTATTCTTACCAGTAATGCATATGAAGCACAGACACTATGAAATCCATAATAGAAAGCTGCAAATTGTTTGTAGATCGATCTATTGAGAAGAAAATCAACATAGAGCTGCACATATTCTAAAAAAAAAAAATTATTTTGTTACATTATAATAATTTTAATCAGTAACTTGTTCTGCCCTCTAAAATTGTAGTGAATATGAAAACCAAAAGCATTTAGTTTTAGATACCATTAAATTGGTAGGCATACCAGAAAGAACTACAGCCATTTCATTTTCACACTCTGTTTATGAAAGCATAAGTTTATAGAAAGGAGAAAAAGGACAGACTTAAATCTGCAAAGTATGTGTGGTTAATACATGTCAAATTACCTTTCCTATTCCTATTTGTGACTGGAATTTTATCTCCATTTGGCTTTAAGTTGTAAGATTTTATGACACCAAATTCTTCCTGAAAAACCTACAGAAAAAGAGGAGTCAAGGTGAGCACTGGAAAATAAATTAATATACTTACAGATGCAAAGATTATGTCATGTATTCCCTTTCTTTCTTCAGCACATGCTGTAATTCTGAGGATTGTGAGGTTTTTACAAGTTAAATATTACAGTTTTCAACAAATTGCTCAGAAAATTAGTATTCCAAGAACAAAAATTGACCCTGTTACATAGTGGCATGTCAAACTGACCTGCAGGCTCTGAAGCCATAGAGCTTTTCATACAAAAGAATAGCACGGGAGCAGCAAATGCAATTAAGAAGGTATTTGCTCTGCAGTAGCTCACCTAGGAACTAAGTACCACCAATATGAAATTTCATTAACTCCTATGTGTATTCTGAAACAATGAGTAATTGAAAAAGACTTTCCTGACTGAAATAGCAGTTACAACACACAGGTCAGGCAAAACTGTAAAAACCTGAACAGGCTATTGCTAAAGTGAGATTTTTTGGACAAAGTGAATACAAAACCCAAGTAAACTTTGACTATCTTCTGGGTTAGACAGAAAAGCAAAGAGCTGGAAATGCACCAGCAGCTGGCCAAGCGACCCTGGTGGTGAGCCCTGGGATCACCTGCCACTTAGAATTGTGCATTTAATGACCTGAAAGGTTGAGTAGAAATCCTCTTCAACATTGCCTTCATAGGATAGAAGTTCACTTAGTCCATGCGCCAATTCCTACAATATGAGTAAAAAACTATTTAGTAAATCTGCAAAATTAAGTGATGCACTTTGCCAGGATATGCCAGAAGCATTGTTTTACACAGAAAGCATCTTGGAAAAAGCTGTATTTTTAAAATGCATGCTATGCTAGAAAACACAGAGATTTTCTGTTTCCATCAGAAGACAATGTTATCAGCCTGTGCTGAAAAAAAGCTGCTTTCAAACAGTTCATAACTCTAGCATTAAATATTAATAAATCAGGTTTTATATCAGTAATTTTGCCTCTTAGAAAATGTAATACTTACAGGCATAATCTGAAACAGGTCATCTAATGTGACACCACAGATGCCTACAAGTGCATTATGATCACAGGGAACAATGGGAGGACTCAATAATTTCTTGTAACAGCAAGGTGGGAAACGAATATCCAAGGTGATACTGTTATATACAGCAAGTCCCATAAGCTATATATGTCAAAAGTTAAGGGCAAATCTGACACATCCATATTATAGTATTTTTGTAGCTTGGAAAAAATATTTTAAGATTCATGCCCAACAAACAGAAGGAATGTGAATTATTTCATGGTTTCTAGGCTGACAATTTTAAATACAGTTTTTCATTACGATTAAGCAGTGGTTAGCATGGTCAAATGATGCACATTGACAGAATGCTTGAGAATCTTCTCTATAATATTCTATACAAGCATTTCTACAATAAATTTTCCAAAGCATTGTTATGAAAAATACAAAGATAAATATGTATTTTCTAGTGAGAGATCAATAAAGCAATGTTTCTTTTAAATAAATCTAAAAGCATTAAGACATACCTGCACTGGTACTACAGCTCATCTATTAGCATATTTTAGTCCCATGAAGCCAATTTGAAATGATCCCAATTCAGTTTGTCACAAGAATAGAATAGATCTGTTAGAAAAGACCTACAACCACCATCTGATCCAACTGCAATCAGTTAATTGACACTATTAGATAATTTCAGTGGAGTTATGAGCATATACTATCATAAATTGTTTGACTGAGGTCTTCATTTATATGCACAACAGAAAACCTAGAAAATAAACTAGTGCTCAAAATAGCATGTGGCTTCCATTTTGTAATAAAAAAGGCAAAAAGCCACATACTGCTCAATGGGGACTTGAATGAACTATTAATGGACACAGACACATTGATGTTTACCGAAAGAAACTCCAAGGCTTAAAATTACAACTTATAAACAAAAAAGTTGCATGTTTAATATTGACTTAGTATTTTCTGACTGTAAAATGTACCACGTACCCACACATCACCATTTTCTTCCTATTTTTAGTTCACTTACTTGAACAATATTGAAAAAATACATTTAAAATGGAACATAGATGTATACACAACCTTTGAAGGAGCTTGATCCAGTGCCTTATTTCACCCCCACACCATTCCCAGAATGTCATCTGGAACATTCTAGCAGACATAAAAGGATACAGCTCCAACCAGCCGGAATTCTGAGTAGTTGTCACATTTAAAGCTGCTGAACCAATGGCACTGCGAGTCCTTGTGGTAGGTGAACATGCCTGCAGAATGGCAACACGACCCTTAAAAAGGCCCTGAGCTTTGTAAGAACTGTACAAAGCCTCCTCTTTCTTACCCAGGCACCCCCGGAATGCTCCTGGGGTGCCCACATCCCATGCAGGGTCCTGAGCACAATCCCACACTGGCTCTCAGGACCCTGTTCCCACCCACGGCAGGAGCCTGCAGGCTGGTGCTTGGGAAGGAGCACCAAGGGCAGTGCCAAGCCTCAAGCAGGCTCAAGCCCACCAGCCCTGCTTGGTGCTGGTGCAACAGGTCCTCCAGGGCCTCCAGCTGTGGATATTTTACATTTTCCCTATGTAATCTGTTTCTTCATTGCACTCCAGCATCGGTACTGCCATAAATACTAACTGTCTAACTAAAAATTTTCTTACTGCAATGTAAACTCACTTCCTCCTCTCTAGGTCAATAGCAGATGACAATCCCAAAAAAATGCTGGCATGAATCCCATGATACAAATACCATAAGTTTACCTTCTTAGAATAGAAAACTGTAAATGGTTTATGTTATATACACACTACCAGCAAAGGGATATGTTTCATATTTTCTGTGAAAAAATTATACCAGAAAAGTTAAAAAAGCCCCAAACCACACGTACCCTAAAAAAGCCACTCATGGGTCTAAATGACAAGCTAGATCCTGCTGAAATCATGAGTATAGATGAGTTTGACTGCTATTTGCATCAGATACAGAACATTCTGTTTTAAAGAGTGACAGAAAGTAAAAACCTACATAATGAAAGCAGATTGTTATCTGTTAGCTCTAAAATGCCTAGGAAGTATTGCTCAGAGAAATAAGACATACTCCACATAAGGGTGCTCTAATGCAGAAGTGAACTGGATAAAATGTGACGGTCTTTTTGAATTTGTTGGAATTGAATGGGCCAAGCTTACTATTGTTGCCAAGGCCTGTACAAACCAAAGCACTGACTAGTTCTAAGCACATCTTGTATGCAATAGCTCACTGTATCTCTGTTTGAAAACAAATTTGGTGAAAAATAATACTTAATTAAAAAAAAAACAAACCAAACCAAAGTCCTTTTCATTAAAAAAAAGGAATGAAAATCCAACTTTTCTCAGGGACATCTAGTTCTTATGATAAATTACAGGCAAAAAGCTGCCTTCACATTTTTTCCCCCACTCTCCTGAACAATTTATCTTTTGAAGTCCTTTCTGAACTTCACAAAACGTGACAGGCCCCGCCACTAGACATTGCCAGAAGCAACAGAACAGCTGCACGTAAGGCAGAGCAAAGCTCACATGCTAAAAGATGATAAGGATGTTGGAACAAAATAGGTTTTGAATCCCATTTGTTAATTCTTCACACCAAGATAAAGAAAGCATTGCAAAACAAACAGCTGACTTAATTAAGAGTTTTTAAATTCCAGGAGTTAAACCTGAATAATCAGTTATCCCTGGAAAGGGTAATAACAGTGATATTTTCCCTTCCAAGCTTCTGACATGTTATTTGCATCTTAAACATTACAGACAGTAGAGGATACAGTCCCTTTCCAAGGGACAAGAATATTTCTGAACTCCTCCCACACTTGGTTGATAGTCGTAACAATGAAAGAATTTGCACTTTAAAGTAAGGAAGTCTGCCAGAAATAGTGAAAAAATAAATTACTGTGACTGTTTCCAAACTCATCAGTTACCAAGCTCTGCTGACAGCTTTTTTACTAACGAAACTGTCAAACTTACAGAATGCTTTCTGCAGGATAAATTGTTTCCTATTAAGGTTGCTATCACCAATGTCATGTCTTCACAAAGACCCCATTTTAGTGGAAAAAGGGCTACAGGCAAATTATCTCAGCAGATATGATGACATATTTATGACTTAAAATTCTGTACCTTTAGAAGTAGTCCTAATAACAATAAAGGACTATGATTTTAAGGGACATGAACACTTCCAGGCAAAGACAGGCAAGCTCAATGACAATCAGGTGCTATGCTCAAGTCCCTGGAAATCAATTTAAAAGCCACCCTGGCAACACTTTGCACTACTGATGCACTAAGTCATCAGTAATGTATCCATGCACAGGGGAAAGCTCATTAGAGTGGTGAATAAAACACATCCAGATCCATCTACATCACTATAAAAGAAGAGGATAGAACTGCTTGCTTATGACTGCTCACTCACATCTTACAATCTCCTGTTTAATCAAAAAGCCTTACTTTTTTTTCCCCTTGGGCATGAAATGCCCTTACAGGCTCACAAGTCCTGATAACAGCAGAGTCAGGCTTTTTCATTCAGGCTCACACCTGCTATACTGTCTCTGCTCCTGACTGAAGGACCTTTCTTCTCTGAGATTACCCCAGACCCCTTTAAGAATACTGACTACACAGATATCATAAACAGAACGTATGACAACAAAGATTCAAGTAAAAACTAACCTCTACCTATCCTAGTCACAGAAACAGTACTACAATGTGCAAGCACTCTCAGGGCAATTACTAGCACCAAAAAAATCTCGATACATGGGAGACCAAGGCTGGCAGTTTGCCAAAACTGAGCATAGTAACAGCACCCAACTATAGTTGCTGACAAAACCCAGAAAAGCTCCCTCCCTAAACTAGCAATATGAAGACAACTGAGGGCAGAAAGAGAAAATGCAGCATGTGAAGAAACAGGGAAGGATGGTAAATGATAAACCAATACATGTGGCCTTATCTCCACTTGAGTATTTGCTAAACCACTGAGCTGTTTTAGGCTGAGATAATTTCCTTCATAACTAATAGCTAAGCTATTAGAAAGTTTATGCTTTGGATATGTGCTAAAAAGTGTTTATAATACAAAGACTTTTCCATTATTGCTGAGTAGTGCTTACACAGAATCTGAACAAATTCTCACAATCTACTTAAAAATTGTGAGGACTCACCATAATCTGGGTGAAAAATCTGCCGAATCAAAAGCAGAAACCATTCCTTTGTCAGGCCACCCATATCGAGACCAGCTTCTCCTACAAATGTGACTTTCAACTTCTTTTTCAGATCTGCCTTCTTCCTTGCTAGCTATTGTGAAATAGGTAAGGCAGAAGGAAAAGGACATTTAACATATTATCACTACCACCAGCCACAGAGAGCACATCTCAGCCTCTGCTCTACTGCTCTCGCTTCAATGAAACCACTAATTTGCATAATTTTCTACTAATAGGTCAAAACTATATTAAAACAATGACTGAATTGCAGAAGCAAGACAATTATGACTACTTGACATCATCAAATACTTTGCACATGGTGTAACTCTTTGGGCTTGAAAAGAAGTTAGATGGTGTACAAAAAGGCTTAAAAGGCAATTAGATATAATGAATTGAGTTTGTCTGGAATATTTCAGACCTACATAATTTTTTACCTTTTACTGTGCTACCAGAAGGAAATGGAAAATTATAAAAATACTTAGACATAATTTGGAAATATTTAGAAACAGGGAAGTAAGCTAACACTTTCAATATTTGGACACCATTTGGTTCTGTGTAAGATGCCTGCCAGCAAGTATCAGCTGCTTTTTAGAACCGTTTTTTTAGACAATGGTAACAAGCATTTTTCATTGCTTTGCTCTAAGAGATAGCATTGCATGCAGGTACAAAAAAATCTGCAAAGAATTAGATGACAGCCTTTTACAATTAACAGTGATCTTTCAGTCTGAGTCTCTATACAAGCTTCCTTTAAACCATTAATTACTGTCCAGCTTCAGAGAAAGCATTTAAACCAGCCAAGAATATGCATGTGCTAAAATAATCTCCATGTTGTTAGTTGCTCAAGTAAATTCATATTACATAGATTTTATAACTATAAGTATTTGTGTTATTTGAAACAAGTTATTTATTAGCTGAAGTGATTTTCCTTTGCAAATTTTTTAAACTTGAAATACAAGTAAGACATCTTCACTCTCCACCTGCCGTTCCCCATAAATTTGAAAATATGAATATAATACATTTATACTCATCTCTGAGATGGGTAGAAGAAAACACTGGAAACAAACAGGAGAATATTTCAACTGTAAAAACTTTTGAATTTGCTCTTGGTTATTTTAGTGTGGTTAATAAAATGACAGTGCCTGAGAGAAAGCAATATTACCAATTATATTTCTTTTGTCTTAGGAGAAAAGGCCAAAAATAGACAAGCTTTAAGATAGAAAAATAAAGTTTAAACTTACATTTTATGACATGAGTAATCAGAATTTGTTTGATGCTGTTTTCACTACCTGGACTTATTTTTCAGTATCATCAGGCTCAGTGTTGAGAAATCTCAATGTTGAGAAAGAGAGGGAACTAAATTTCACTAAATAATGTTAATTAGCAAGGTTCAGTGGATACTGAAGAATGGTCTACTTTAATGGACACATCTATTTCATTTCTAAAAAAGGAAAACTTACATTGAAGAATGTGAGGAATTAGTTAAAAGAATTTAAGACCAGAAAGCCCAAAATTATTCTTATAGGATAGAGAAGGAAAATAATAAAAATATTCAAAGAATTAGAACAGAATAACCTCATTAGTGATTAGTCACATACTATTCATGCTGCTATCATGGAATCAAGTCCTACAGAAATTGATAATTCTGCACTCTATTTTTAACAGCAAAATTACAAATACAAATACAGACCATGTGCAAGCATGTATGTTTGTTATGGGTTTAGCTACAGAGCACTATGAGCACAGGAAATGAATTTCAAAATGTCTCACCCAATCTGTTCTGCAGCACTACAATTTTGACAGTAATTAAATTATCTTTATTTAGTATTATGTAGTTATATTTCCAATCTCTTAGTGCAAAAGATTTAAATATGACTTATCAAATTGAAATCTAACAATAGCTACTCTACAGCAACACACAATTTAATTTTATGTTTTTGTTACCTCATCAAGTGAATCACTAACAAGGTGTGTCCTCCTCACTTTGACATTTAGGAATAACATATTCATGTCAGGCTTCTGTCTGCGAGAGACTTTGTCCACAAGGCTTTGCTATTTGAATGAAAAAGAAACATCACACATGCAGTATCTTCATTTGAAAAAAAGGTGTCACACTTGTTAACTGTAAAAAGGTCTCAGTATGGTGTATTGAAGACACTTCCCTGACACGGTAACTGCTTCAGTCTCTTCTAGGAGATGAAGAGAAATTTCTTTCCTACTGCAGATACCTTCTACACTACATTTGAATTAATGTCTTGGGAGGTTTAACAAGAAGGCGGCACTTCCCAAATTGTTAGAAATAAACCCATAAGATTCTGGAAACTGGCTTATGCTTTAATTAGTTATTCACAAGGTATATCCTGCAAGACAGGAGTGGATAGGTGGTGGTGCTGCCACACAGGGCACTCAGGAGAAGAATATCACTTATCATCTGTAGAAAACCACTATTGAGGGAGGCAGACAATGCCTCTTTCCACCCAGAAGAGGCTGCTCAGAAGCTGTACCTCTTCCATGACTTAAAAGGATACAGCTGAATCTTGGTCTTCCATGACAACACACCTCCATAGAATAAAATAGAAAGCAGTTCAAGATTTTCATAGAATTTTTCTTCCTTAATCGTTGTGTTAATTTAACATGCTAGCATGTTATGCTGGTTTCTCAAAAGAGGAAGAAAAGTAAGTCAATACTAGAAGCTATTCTCTAAAACACCGCCCTCTATAAGGGTCCTGACACTAAGTACACAAAAAGAAAAAAATACTCAGAGAACCCAGCATGGACATCTGTAGACTATTCACAGTAAAATGATTTAAGTTCTTTTTCAGAAAGAGTCAGAAATACTAGAAGTTGTAACAACAGGTGTAATATCAATCTAACAATTACTCATAAAGTACCAATGGATGAGACATAAACATTTATCATTGAGGGACTTACCCGTGCAATACTTATCATTTGTTGCTCTGAGTCCCTTTGAATAATAACTTTTTTTGCTGCTATAGAAATAATAAATGGGTATTGACAGAAAGAAAACCTAACAAGAGAAAGAAGATTAAATATTTTACTTCTAGAATACTATTTTCATTTTAAGAATATAGGAGTGAATTATTATTCAGTAAGTAATTCCTCCACAATAATTTGCAAATAGCTGCTCTTTTTTTCACTTTGTATATAGTGATACTTGACTCACTAGAACAAATTGTTATTTGAAAATACTGCTAGAAACTGAAATTAGTAATACTTATCTTTTCTCATTTGGGTTTTTTTGTGGTTTGTTTTGTTTAGTTGGTTTTTTCCCTTCTACAGTAGAATATCAGGTATCAGACAGAAGAGCAGCCTGAAATACCTGATTCAGTGGAGCAAATTATGGTCTCCAAGTTTTCCCCAACTACTGCTGAAGGCAAGGAAGATGCCTATGAATGTACTGGAGGCTAAAATATGTCTGTAGTAAGACACAGTCAGAAGTCTATGCCAATAATTAATAAAATTACTTTATTATCATCCATATTTTACACATTTTCTCTAGCTTGCAAAGGCAGAATGAGATTTATTTCAGACAATCTCACATCCATGCAGTAGCAAATTAAGTAGTACCTATGTTTTTACAATAAAATAATACAGTATTTAACGTGGATCTATACAGACATAAATGGCGAGCATATCATATACAGACACTACACATCCACTACATTTAATATACATAGCATAGACACAATGCTTTGAAGTACTACTCAACAAGAAACAACCAGTAATTCCTCTTACCTGTGAGAATTCCCATAGCATTGCCAGTTATGATATTCTTCCATAAGATCAATATGATCAAGTGTAGAATTATAGAAATCTGTATATGAAATAATGGGAGGGCTAATCAGACTATTTGCAGCATCTGCGAAGAAAACATAAAAGCCTTTTAATATAATGCCTAGGTTCAGCACATCTCATTTCTTGGCATCATGACCACCAGTGATCTCAAAAACTTTAAGCCAAGTCTAAAATAACACAAAAAATTTATAACTTTGTTAGAGAACTTAGCTCAGTCTTAGCTATAGAACTATAACTACAACATAACACTATACAACATCACATTAATTGCTGTAGAAAGCAGTAAATCCCTAGTCCAGCCCATTTATGATACGGGAACCTCAGTTTGACTCTGGTTTCTTTACTGACACACACTAAATTAAGGTTTTATGGATGAACAGTACTATGTTCTGCTGAAATTGATGAAAAAGCAGTTTGATAAATGAAAATGTTTAAGAAATCCATATAATTTCAAGCAGCTATGGCTAGAAAATTACTTTTTTTTCCCCAGTATACCATCTAGACCTGCACAAAAATTAAGTACTTGACAAAAGGAAGAAAGCTTAAATGTGAATTCTAACTCATTATATAATGGCATTCATAAAGTGTCAAACAGTTAATAAGCTTTCTCCATTTACACTTCAGCGTAATATAATTTTGGACAGTTAGACACAAAGTAGTGTCTTTTGATTGACTAAATAGCTCTTTTCCCAGAATTAAAGAACAAGCAACTCTTTCTCTATGATGACTATAAACACATCTTGGGTTTAGATACAGGTGTGCTAACGTGCCTAACTCTGGACAGGCAGGACTGTGCATAAGACTTTTAAGTAGAAGTTTTAGGTTGACAGTGAAAACATCTTAATTCCAATTTTAATGTTTATTTGCTGATTTAGTCTTCTCCTAAAAGAGAGAAAGTAAATACTCTAATCACCACTTGGCAGCAGTTAAGAAGGTTTACATTTGCAGTAGTCAAATTTTCTGTGCTCTATGTTGAACTGAGCGGGAATTCATTTTTTAAGCTGTAATTTTGGATGTAAGAGGCACATGCATTGCATAACTTCCTTTAGATGCTAAATATTCTGTGGGGGTAGGTGAGTTACAGAAGAAATTCTGGCAGCTACAAGTTTAAGACAGTTTATTTTATAAATCTAAGGGAAACCTTAACCATGGGTTACTTCTGTGGATTTCTGTTTGAACAATCTTCAGTTGCTGTCATGGGAAAACTCTGCATAACAATTATCCTCTACTGGAAAGCAAGTAGGATGACTTACCAACAGAGGACTGTTGCTTACTACATTTTAGCATTTTATTGTAGTTTGTACTGTGCCACCATCATTATTAGTCTTCCCCAGAAGAGGAGCAGTAAAAACTATCCTCACCCAATATGTGTGTGCATGTGTATAAAACAAACCCTATATACACACACAAATATACATATAAATATACTTATACATGCCCAAAGAGTTCAAGAAAAATACCTACTAAATAAAGACAGGACTTTTGTTGCTGATGGAATCCACCACGTACATTTCACCATAGGTGGAAACTCTTCAGGTTTTGCAGGAAACAGCCGTAAAGAAATAAATTGCAGTAACCTGTCCACCACCTGCTTGAACCTCTTCTGTGAAATCCTAAAACAAATAGGGTGCACTTACTCTCATGTGATCACTGTCTACACTAGAGTTTGTTATCAAATTTCAATGCTTTTAAATAAACTCCCTCATTAAAATTTTTAAATTCAACTTGAATTGTTTAAATTATTTTTTTAAAATACTTTTGTCCTGTACATAAAAAAAAAATTCTACATGTAAAGTTTGAAAAAGAATGCTTTTAAATATTGACACATGGTAATTCTCTTCAGTGCATCCCTCCTTAAGTCTATGGAAAAACAAAAACAAGAGTAATAGAATAATTATCTGTTCTTGACTTTTAGTGAACAAAACAAAAATTCTTATCAATTTCACTCCAAATTCTGAATCCTGAGGAATTCTGAATAATTTTAAGATACACGGTCCTTTCAAATAAAAAGTGGTATATGCTTCATATGCTAGTGCCATGTGCATATTTTAAATTATGCACTGCACCACTTCAATAATAGCACGACAATACACATACATGTGTAGACATGTTAAAAAAGCCTTTTCTAAACAAGAGCTCTCCTATTTTAATGGTTTCCATTTCTAACACATGCTTTAATACCAAAAACATTGATATGTCTATTGGACCCTTAACTAAAAGTGGAAATCTCATTTGTAAATGCAGTTCCAAAGAAGTAATATTTTACCACAATTTTAAGCAAATCTGGACATAAGGAGGGGAGGGAAATTGAATTACCATCCTTGCAGAGAAGAAAATCCTTAATTAAGATTTCCTAGGAGAATTGGAAATTGCAAATGTGGCCAAACTTTGTTTTTACCTCAAACAGAATTTTTGCTCAGTCAGTACATGGAAGGCAATCTGCACACAAACTTAGGAGCTGCTCTTTGGGCCGTTACCCCCATACGAATTTTTTTGTGAGGTGCTCTTAGCGTTCTTTCAATTAATTACAAATCTAATGCCCTAACCACACTCTCTCACCACCTCTATTGCACCAGGAAGCCAGGCCACTAGTTTGGTTGTGGTTTCTGTATATTACAGCAACATTACAGTATCTTTTGCAATTTACATGAGATTAAACTTTATTTAAACAAAGATCATAAAGATGTTTGTTTTAATAATACCATGTAAATATATAAATAAAATTTACACACAAGTTATTTTGCATATGTTATCAAAAATAACTCT
Organism: Zonotrichia albicollis; assembly: GCF_047830755.1. Taxonomy (NCBI): domain Eukaryota; kingdom Metazoa; phylum Chordata; class Aves; order Passeriformes; family Passerellidae; genus Zonotrichia; species Zonotrichia albicollis. The sequence goes on along the minus strand of NC_133825.1, from coordinate 34,397,466 downwards.
GATAAGTAATTTTGCGATTAGGGCTCTTCTGCAGAAGTATAATAACTTTTATACATTATGTACATTTTGCATCTATAAAACAGTATCACTTAGTGGACTATGTCCACGCGTATTTGAAAGTAACAAAACCAATCTCTTTAGTCAATTAAATTAATTTTCATATAATTTATAAAACAGTCAACATCAATGGAAAGACAGAACAATTATAATCCTAGAAATGGAATTTGTAATGTGGGGTTTTGGTTTTTTGTTTTACTTTTTAGACCAGTGCACTAGGAAATGATGGTCAGCTTCTGTTAAGGCTGCTATCTGTCTTAGCAAGTGAGCATAGATGACATAAGTAGAAGTGTTACTAAATTGAGGATTCTGAAAAAGATTAAAAAAAGTGTTAGGTTAATAAACTGCATAAAGGGAAAAAAGTCATTAGGATTTTTTTCTTATGTTTGTTGTTGCCAGTACAATTACACAAGAAAGTAGTTCACCAAACAGCTGTGACAGAGGTAAAACTATGGGAAAAAACAACTCATAACTTCTGTATTGTAAAAATATGATTTTTTTCCCCCAAAAGAAAGCCCACAGGTAGCCCAAAAGCAGTACTCAAAATTCTGGATCATTCTTGACATTGTAACACAAACTACACTCCTCTAAGTGATGTGGGTTTTGTATCAGTAATACAAATTCTTATAGCTCCTGTCTATACCATATCAATCCAAACTAATTTTCCCTCTATTCCATTTGTTCACATATTCCCTTATTTTAGCAGGAGACATTATTTTTAATACACAGCTTGCATATACCACCCCAGAGAAGAAAACAACTGTCTCAATAAATTAAATTGCCATTTGATATTCTCAAATAGCAGCAGAAACTGCTCTTTGTGTGCAGAGGTGGTAGGTACACTAGCAATATATAAAGGGGAAATCTGCTACAAATGCAAGCCAACTATAGCAAAGGCAAGAGGTGACCACAGACAGAAATCAGACACTATAACCAGTCAGATACACTGGAAAAAGTCAGCCAGACAGAATGGATAAAACACTGGAAAAAGTCACAGCGATATCAGACAGTGCATATACTGAAACTTTCAGAGTTACAGCATCCTAATACAGCAAATCTGGGAATAAGGACAACATAAGAACAAATAAATAGGTAAAATATTTATTCTTCCAACCCAGAAAATAAAAGCAAACAATTACTTGTCTATCAGTGCATTGTTTTAGTCTATGCAACCTTTCCCTATCAACTGTCTTCCATTAAGCTCCCATTCCCATCATGCATTACACTTTTTTACATACTTTAACACATTCTTACAACAGGAAATTGGATGTGAACTATCTCAGCTATATAAACTATCTTGTTTGCACAGTATACTGGTTTATAGATTGTAAGTTGACACATACTTACATAAAAATACTGTATTTTCCTTACCTGTAAAAGTATACAATATGCTCTAAGATCATCCTTTGTTCTTGGCCTATGAAGGAATGAAATTACAAACAGAACCATATGGATCCATAATTTACAGACATTAAGAGTCATGAAATCATGAATGATTTTATTTTGCTTTGCTAGTATGTATAAAATACCATATTAAAAAATCTTCACTGCTCTCAAAAACTGAAAAGGTCATTTACAGATTCTGACAATTCTCTGAAAGTAGCAGGCCATTTATCATCCGTCTTTTTAAAACATGACAGAAGGCAAAAAGGGTCAGAATTGAAGAGTCAGAGGCGTTCTAAAGAGGGAATTCAGCGTTATTGTCTATTTCAAGTGACACCATAAAGAAGTTTATTTGCTTCTCTTTGATATTTCCTGCAAGAATTCTCCATACACTTCTACCACTGCAGCCTCTGTACTCCTTCATGTTTATCAAGGCTTTTACATAACCACAAATACACGCAGCACCAGCACAAAAAGCAGTGTAAGTTGGAGAAAGGGGTTGCCAAGACCTGGGTCACACCGTCTCTTGCTATACCTTTTTATAAATTACACTATGCATTCTCACTTCTATTACTTCATGCTAAGATGCTGTCATCTCCAAAAACCCTTCTGCTTTTTGGCCATCCCCTTCTGCATCCTGTACAGCTCTTTCGGTGGTGCTGCCTCACACAAACAGTATTGTGAAGCAAACTGTGGATCAGGGAATTCCTGGTTGCTGCTGGGGGATAGACAATGAGAATAAGTTTTAACCTAGTTGAATTCTTAAATTCATCTCACAATTAAGAAGTCCAAAGAAGTGCCCTGGCAGCAAGCAGCTGAGATTTGGTGACGGGATGCATGGCTGCATATGGATCTGTCTCATAGAAGTTCAAGGCCAGCTTACAGAGTTCAAGATGTATTTCAGCAGATTGGCAAAAAGAATTAAATTCTTATGTATCAAATAAGTTGCATCACATTTTCTTTTTTTTGCCTAAAACAATAAATATAAAACATATAGCAGATTTAAGTGCTGGTGCAGCACTGATGCAGACATTTATTATAATTACCCTGTCCATTCTTGCAGTAGACCATTAATTATTCCTTTTAGGACTGACTTCTGAACATCTTGAGGCTATGAAGAAAGGAGAGGAAAAATAACATCTGAAGTAATTACACATATTCAATACAAGGCACTGTACAAACAAACAACTTTGCTATGCTTATATTTCAAGACAGCTAAGAAATCTTTTGTGTTATGATGCTGATCTCCTAAATATCTTCTTCACAGATGTACTAAGTGAGTGTGGGGTTGTGCCAATGGTGCCTTTCAACACTTATATCCTATAAATATAATTTCTAAACTACTCCTGTCCTTTGTATACTAGGCCTATATTTTACTATTCCCATCCTTACATTTTTTTAATTTCTCACCATGCAGTCCCATCACAGCCACGTAATATTTCTAAGATATGCAGTCTTTAAGAACTACCACAATATAAACTATGCTTTACTAGAAGGAAAATTTTCCTCCTCTTTTACTAGAGCAGCTGTCAGGATTCTATGACAATTCTCATGGGATCACCTGAAGTATGTTTTGAGAGATTCTTCAGAAATCATGCCTATCTGGGAAAAACTTTGGTATAAAATGGTATAAAGCATGAATTCTTTTTCTCTACTTACAGTATTTAATAAGGCATCATAGACAACATTCACAAATTTTGCATCGATTCCAGAGTCCTCAATGGTATTAAATGGAGAATTGGTATCTTTCTGTAAGTTAGATAATACATGAACCATTTTGAATATTTTATAGCTGTCTTTAATATGTAAGTTTAACAGCAAGCTTAGGAAAACATGTTCATATATATTGCCTAATCAAGACATAAGAGTAGAAGTTTCCTTAATTAGTATGCTAAAGACAGAGCAAAAACAATAGTAATCCTACACATATTCATGTTGGCATTCTATTTTCAAAATGTAAAAGGGTTTCAAATAATGAATTACATTGAACTTTCATCTTTGTTGTTGATCCATTATCAGACAAAGGCAAGAAAATTTTAAGCATTCAATATTTATTAAATAACTAAAGGTCACAGGTTATTTCATCCAGACTCAGATCCATTTTAAATATCATAAGCACATTTTGCTCTATAATAGGGAGGAAATAATAATTTAGCATGAATTCAGAAAGAAAAATATAACAGGTCCCAGGAAAACCAAGTATGCCATCATAACACATGAACAGCTACAAGAGAGCTGATATCACATCTTTTTTTTAGGGGTAGGGAATTTCTGTTTCCAGATTTGCCTGGGCCTCTGCATTAGTATGGATGTTTTAAAACTGTAATTTGTGCAGAAAGGACCTACACAGTCACACTGTCACAAACAAACTACATCCTGGAATTTTAAAGGTCCACAAACTTGAAATAAAATTGCTTAACTGGAATCAATAAATCAATGCAGTAACAGATTGTCTTCAAAAGGCAGGTGAGATCATGACAAAATTATCTGAGTGGCCTTGAATACCTGGCTGAAAGCCTTTAACAGATATTTTTGGAAACATTTTGAAGATACAAAGCACTGTAATTACTAAATAGTATTAGGAATTATCTTCTACCTTAAATGCAGCATTTATCTCCAAGAAAGAATCAAAAGTTGTAGAATAAAAATTATGTACAGCTTTCCAATCTCCCGATGCCTTCGACTTTTCCATATCATCCCTAGAGAAAATACATTCAAATACTGGTAATGGTTTGATCTTGCCAGCCACTTAGACCTTAAAATGCACTGTAACTTTAAGCTTTTCTCACTAAGCACACTTACAAGACAGACTCGTACAATATCTCTATCTTTCTAACCTCTTCCTTGTCATTTAAAGATCATGGTATTATAAGAGAACAAAAGCATAGTTTGTGTGTTTGATACACCTGAGCAATGTCTTTTATTCAAAATGTTAATTCACAATGTCACAGTTCAGCGTGTTAGGACAAATAATTAACAGAACAGAATTAAGCTGCAGCTAGACTGACATGATAAAGTTTCTCAGAGTAAGTATGATGGCTCTTAAACTACTCAAATTCACTAGAATTTCTCAAAGTTTTCCTTCTTCTAAATTTTTTCAAATTGACCACCGATGCCTAAGATTAAGTTCTATCTAAGGTGGTTAATCTTAGACAAGGTGATCAATGGTGACAGTCAATGTGGTTTCACTAAGGACAACTTGTGCCTGACAAATTTGGTGGCCTTCTACAGTAGGGTTACAGCGCTGGTGGATGATGGAAGAATGATGTCATCTACCTGGACCTGTGCAAGGCCTTCCTCTGGAAGCTGCTTCCCCCGACTGTGCTGCAGGCTGTGCAAGAAATCCTCAGCATAAGGAAATCCAAACCCAGCCCAGTGCTGGGAGCAGCTGCCAGATCCAACTGAGAAGGACCTACCTAGCCCTGCCTGGAGGATGGCAACCATGGGAGAAGGGAAAGGGAGAGGTGGTGGGGGCCAACAGCTGGGAATTCAAATGGACAGGACAAGGGCTAATGGCTTTAACCTGCAGGAGGGCTGATTTAGATCAGATGTAAGGAAGAAGTTTTTTACAAACACTGCCACAGGTTGTCTAGAGGCAATAGTCAATAGATACAAAAATCTGAATGTGGAAAAAAATTCAGCTCTTTGGATCACCTGAATACCAGGAAAACATCACCTCTTTGCAAATTTTCCTTTATAGCTCTTTTTCTTTCCAACCAAATACACACCGAATAATCAAAAAGGGTCCCTTTTTCTCCCTGGAAGCACAAAATTTCAAACATGGAAGAAAGAAATAATTGCCAGTATAACCAAAACACCTAAGACTGCACAGGCTTTGCCAGCCTGCAATAAACCATACATATTCTTTTCCAAAACTAAATGCTCCCTGCATTTCTAATTCTGAAGTGTATGTTTTGCCATTTTCTGTGTGGTACAACACTTCAACCTAGAAAAAATATTTTGATGGTTTTCACAGCAACACAGTTATCAATCCCATCACCGCAACCAGACTAATTCCTTGCCAGTCTTACTGAACCTCTTTCCTCATCTGAGATTAACAAAATCAAATGTTTGAATTAGGTCAAAATGAAAAGAATTCCAAAGAAAGGAAGAAAGCACATTTCTAGGAACACCAGTATAACTTACTGAAAATCTTTCACAGTTTTGGTTCGAATTGGAAGGGAAGGTTCAGGAGGAATTGGTGCTTTCAGTTCCTGGGGTAACGTATCCATTGACATGCGCTTCTTTTGCCGTACATCCAGGCAAAGAGCTGGTAGGTCCCTCCCTTAAAAGAAAGGTAAAGAAGAGCAAATACAATGCATCTAACACAAATAAACTGGTACTAGGAAAAAAAATAAAACTTCAAGTGTTTGATTCTAACTCTTTAAAAAAGCATTTTTCTTACCATGTGCACATGCAGATACGATGGAAAATTTGGCTAACTAACAAAAACAGCAGTGATGCCAATTATTGTATTTCCAATATAGATTGCAAATTTTCAATATATAAACTGCAACACTGGTGCTCCTTACAGCTAAGAAAAATCTCATGCACAACCACACCAAAGTCCAACTATCATATAAGGACAAGACTTCGGTCCCTTTTTCTACACTGTGATATAGAATTTTAGCTACAGATGACTGTGAAACATCTACAGCTTCCATAGAGAATCTCTCCAGAAAACTAAATGGAAAAGGCAAATTTTTTTGTCTTACACAAAATTAGTGGTGAAAGAGAAGCATCTTTGAACACTTCTTTTTAATACATTTGGCTACCTATTCTAATACAATTGGCAGTGCTTTGCCAAGGCCTTTCCATTCTACTCCTTCCTTTCTATTTGATCTGAAAATAGTTGATCAGATTAGCATGGCAAGACTTGGCAACAGCTACAGTGAGAGGAGAGACAAGGCTGCCTCTGTGCCCAACACAGCCACAAAACACACCCACACAGGCCAAAGCTGAGCCCAGCAGTGACAATGGTATAGGACCCCTGTGACAATATATTTAGGAAAGCATAAAAAAAAAACTGCACAGCAGCTGACAGAGAGGAAGGATTAAAAATAAAAGGAAGGAAAAAAAGAAAGAAACTACCCTACAGACACCCACATGAGTGGAAAAGAAGGAGAAGGAGGAGGTGAGTCAAGGTCTAGAGCAGAAGATCCTCTGCAGCCAGTGGAGAGCCAATGCCTGATCAGGCGGCTGGCAGAACTGGAGAGAACTTGAGAACAAGGGAAGGTGTGGTAAGCAGGGAAGGGGAAGGTGCTTTGAGTTTTGTTTCTCTTTAGTTTAACCAGCAATAAATTAATACCCTCAAGTCTGTTCTGCCTATGATGAAAATGGGAAAGTATACTCCCAGCCTTTATCTCAATCCATGAGCTTTTTCATCTTATTTTCTCCCCATGTCCTGTTGAGGAGGGGAAGCCACAGAGCAGCTTGGTGGGTGTCTGGCAGTCAGCCAAGGTAAGCCCACCCAAAACATGAAAAAACATTTCCACTGCATTTCCAACACTCATTTTGACAGTGTCTTCACAAACATCCTCAAACACTCTTACAGTCTGATTTATGCTGCTCATTTTTAAAAGCATTTACATGAATTGTGACATATGTTTGGGATAAAAGACACTATATAAAATAAAAGTGTCCTCAAAAGTCATACATATTTAATGAAAATCCTCTATGAATTGTATAAGACCCCTCTAAGCCTTTTTAAAGATTTGGTTTTTTTTAATTAACTAAACATCAAAGTAGTATCACTACACTGCTGCCTACTCCATTTATCACAGCAGGGAAACAGATGCTATAAAAGTCCCATGAATCCAAAAGCAGATTTTTTTCTCTCATGCTCATGACAGAGTCATTGTCCGTGTGACTTAACTCAGCCACCATTCATGAGATAACAGATCAGAGGTGCCCTCAATCACCTGAGGATGCATCAGTTACTGATACAGAACCTTGTCCATTTCTCACAGATGGAATTATAACCATTTTAAGAAAAGAGCAGTAATTGAAAAAAACAGAGCAGACATATAGATAATAAATTAATCCAAGCCAAGGTGCCAAACCATTCCAACCATGCATATGTTCTGCTATTGAACACCATTCTCTGAAAGCAGGATGGACTGATTTTAGAGAATCTAAGAATTTGTCTTATTTTTATACTCTGAGAATAACAAGTTTTTTGATTTAACTTTCATTCTATCTTCTCAATTTTAAATGGATTAAACATTGAGTTATAACCAGCTGAACACACTGAATGAGGAAAACATTCCTTCTACATCTGTAGAAGAGACATCTGCTGGCAGACACTGCTTCTCAATTCAGTAAATTGAAGCTGCAGGTGCTAAGCTGGTAATTTGCACCCTGTCAGCAATGTCATCTTCCTTGAAATACATGCAGTTTAATTTACATATACTAAAATTGATTTTTAATAGTATCTTTAACACATATGGTCAATTTCAGTATGTTTTGTCATCATTCAAGTTTATTTGTACATAGTTTTATTTGCTCTTCTGACAGTAAAGAATACTAATTAAGATCCATCACTGGAGTTTCATTGAGCAGAAATGGGAAATTTTATGTATTGAGTTGACAAACAGCAATAACACAATATTACAAGACAAGAAAAAACAGTAATTTCTGGCTTCTTGCCCAGTTACATCAAGTAAAGATTCAGCTGTGCACGACTGCTTAAGAAATTATCAAAAACTTTGGTGAAGAAAATCTCCTTGATACAAAGCAGAAAGTTTTGCAGTACAGCTAATAAAATATTATTTCAGTAAGAATCTAGTGCTGTGAGTTATAAACCACCTTTTTCTGTACAACTTTGAAACTGACAATACTTGTCAACAGTTTTGTTTCAAAGTTGCACTATTGAGATCTCTCAGTGCAGTCTCTTTCTTGCCTCAATTTCACTGAGTGCCATAAAGACAGTGAACCACAGCACAATAAGCCTGAAGGGGACTTGCTCAGAGACACGATCAATACAAACCTGACAAATGCTTGTACAGTCTTTTATGAAAAGTCCCAAACTACTGAATTCCTAGCCCAAAAGTCAAATAAAAATTCCAGGTCTAACCACAACATCATCCAATCTAGGCTTCATTATTCTAGCCTACCATACCTAATACACAGCTACACTTTCTATCTTTTCATCAAGTATCGTTACCTCATCACAGCACAACAACGCTCCTTCTCACTTACAAAGCTATTCAGAACTCGCTGTTTCCTATGCATTTTACTTTTTGCCATCACTGGCCTTCATCTTCACTGAAAAACACCATCTCCCAGCAACTACCTCCCTTGTAAAAGTCTTATGCTTGCCTCATTCCCACCATCCTTCAGATGGCAATAAAATAATTATCTCCAAAGTTCTGAAAATTTCTAGAGATACTGCCTGATTGCAGCTAGACAAATATCTGCAGATAAACTGCTGAATCAGTACCTTTCTTTAAAATTTCAGATAGTTATTCCATCCTCCAGATCTATTTGTTTTTTCTTATCCAACTTGTCTCTATAACACAACCTCCACTGAGGATGGGCTATCATATATCTCACTGCCTCTACAATGCACAACACAGCATAATTTACTGAAATCTAGATTTCCAGATTTTCTGGCACTACCAAAATACAAATACTGGCAGAAAACTGAGCACCTTCTAAACTTGGTAACTAAGTAACAGGTCTTTTTTCTCTTACCGTTTTTGATGTTGGGTATAACAAGTTGCGTAGGCGAATTTCTGTTTCCGATGCCTTCTTTCTTTTGGTTGATAGTTGTAATGAAATTGCTGAAAGTGGAAAACTGATTTTTGGCTCCTTCCTCCAACCCCTGTAATTAAGATGACAGTATGCTCTAAAAGGCTAACACATTACTGCTGTAGTAGTCTTCTAGTGAGGTTTTTACACAAAATTCTTTTAAATCAGACTGGTAATAACTGAATAAAACATAAATAATGATTCTGCAAGTTTGTTTCAAATTGATTCAGGAGAGGTACCATAAAATTCCTTTCAATTACATAAAAAAACTCAAGTATTTACTTGCAGGATACGAAGATATCCTTGCATTTCTGTGAGGAAAACACAATACAATTAGGAAGCTGTCAATACTATTCTAACTTTCTGTATCCTAATGTCTTCTTTTATACTTTTCACTACATGCAGCTCAGTTTCAACAGAAGAAAGTGTCACATATTCCTTTTTCCACATAGCCCTAATATATTCAAGTAGTTTAGACAAATTTCCCTAGACTTAAAATGTGGGGCCAAAAATTCTAACCTCTAAAAAAAGTTCAATACTGACTACCTGGCTAAAACTCCCTAATGATTCAAAATGGTCAGCATCTGCTGCCACTGAAGAAAGGCTTACCAAAAAAACTTGGTTAACAAAGTGCTAAAAGACTTGAGCACCTGTACATGCTGTCACCAAGGAGCCTGCACAAGTCTCTGCTGGCAAGTGTTGAGCACTAATGTGTTTTAACAGCAAACAGAAGTGAAATTACACATCAGACTTCCAAAGGATTGTGCCAATTAGTCTGTTGGCTAATCAGCATGGGGTGCTATTAGATATAGTTATTCATTACAGAATTTGCAAAGCATAGGTGGGGTTAAGAGGCTTGCCCAAGATGACAAAAATCTCATGATGAATATTTTAATTTTCTCTCAATTCCAAGTCATCAACTGATATCAGGAGAGGGTAGATCAACTCAAAAAAATATACATACACTTCCTGCACATCATGATTTTCAACCTCACAGTAACCTAAAGACTCTTTTCCTGATATCTGGCATCTGTGCTCTCAGTTAGAAAAACGTTTCCACACAAACCAAAACTTTAATTCTGCAAATGAGAATATATGTTCTCATATAATATCCTATCAAAATTTTTGAACCAGTACATTTCCCTTTTCTCCTAACAGAAATACATTTAGACTAAGACATGCAGTCAGAGTTCTAAGAAAAGCATTTCACTTCCACCACAACATCCTGAAAAAACACCAAGGGTAATAACACAGCCCATAAACCTACCACACCAGAGTGTACGCAAGCTGCCAGAAATTTTAAATAACTGTGCCACATACAGCTATTTTTCCATGGCTCATAACTCAATAAATTGTAAATCTGAGCAATCATCAGGACTTCTGGCTTTAAAAATATCAAATTTCAATTTCTAAAATTTCTATTTTTACCAACTTTCAATTTCTAGTTTTAAATTCATTATATGCAACAACATTCCAAAATAAAATGTAATTACCAGCGTAATTTTCAGATTAACATTTCTTTTTAGTCTATAACTTTTGAAATATCATTAAGATGATTCTTCAAAATCATCTGGCACATGACTGGAGTAAAACAGACCCTGGACAAACTTTAGTGACTGAAAAAGAACTTTTAAACAACTCCAGATCTGAGGTTAATCTGCTTGATCACAAAATGTGTGCTCCACACAAAAAAGCTCTGAAGCACAGACTAGTCTAATTATGATTAATAAGGAATAGATAGCAGAGATAATGGAAAAAAGGAATTTTTGTTAAATAAATTATTGTGACAGCCTTTTTGACTGACTTAGCTTTCTAGGTTTTACTCCAGACACATCACTGAAATACTACAGGTGAACAGTTTCTTGAAAACTTTCTCCTTACTGCCACCTCCTTCAGCAGTGATCATAAAGAACAAAATCTGCATCCCCTCTTTAACTCCATCATCCTGATTCAAGTACAGTTCCAACAATATTTGGAAAACATACGGACTAAGGTTTCATTGGGAGGCCCTGGAAGGAAACCTCATACTCACTAATGAGAAACTCTGACAACCCCTGAGGGAGTAATCTAGGACAAGGGCACAGCACCATGTCACACTTAAAAATTCTGTAGGAGGTCACCGAGCTTTTAGAGCCTAAGACTCTACAAACACACTGCACCAGAAAACTGAACACCCACCATTCCCCTCCCACCCACCAAAAGGAATAAATAGGCTAGGAGGGAGTAAGAGGACCAAAGTAATCTTTAGTTTTGTTTTAAGACCATATTAATAACCCACAACTCTGCTGGCTTCTTAGTGGAAGTTTTCCAAGCACTAAGCCCTCCGTAAGACTGGAGAGTTACTAACATCATACTTTATAAAACTGTATTTTTCATTATTGAAGATCAATGAAATGTTGAAAACCAGTCAAAATGTTTCAAAGAGCATATACAGACTGATTTCTCAGAAGAGACAAAAGATCATCTAGAGGAGCTTCTGGAAAATCCTGTGTTAGCCCTAACATTCCTTACTCAAGACCCTTATGTATATGGCAAGCAAAGACTAGTGAGAATAAAAAGATTTTCTTCCCTGTGCAAGAAGATGTGGAGGACACTCAGATTTCCCAAAGGCATCTGAGAGCGCAACAGGCTGCACTAGAAGCAGGATTGCCTCTTCCATTAGCAGCTTGAAAGGTGCAACTTCGGACTGTTTTTCCTTTACAGAAGTCTCTAATTGTTCCTTTTATTAGGGAGCGAATTACTTAGCCCTCCACAAGTTTCTTTCCAGAATGTGAATGCTGACACCCAAACTATCACCTCTTTGGTGACAGTCTGTGACATCTCTCCACAAAACTCTCTCTCTATCCCCCTTGTAACACACTACTGAGCCCCAAGTAAGGCTCTTGGTAAATTCAAACCCTGCCCTGCACCTGACACACAACCATACCGAGCCAGGTCAGAGCTCCTCTGCAGGTCCCGCTCAGCTTCTGCCTGCAGCCAACACTCCAGAGGTACCTGACGGATGTCCAGCCACAAAGTTCTCCTGGTTCTTTAAGCTAGCTGGAATTCTACATGGCCATCCAGGGGCACACATTTTTCATTAGCTGACCTAAGCCTGACACATTTTAGGCCAGCATTTTTATCTTTATTCTAACGAACTGGCTTTTACCATTCAAAGTCTAAGGTGGAGATACTGAAAGGTAAGAAAAACTCCTGGGCACTCGTCCATTAGAGACTTCTCCCAAAAAATTGGTATTTGAATCACAAGAATAAACATATTCTTGCACATCCTGACAGATTTACAAAGCTGAAAGTCTTTCAGAAGATTGGAACATTTAGGCAAAACACAAAATTGGCAGAATTGCTCCAAGGAGTTTGCAGTTTGCATACAATTACTCAGTTTAACATCACGATTATTTCCTGACAGTCATAAATATTATATGTGCAATCTTTTAAATTCAAATTATGAGTTTAAATAAATGATAATTTAAATTATATAAGTCCAATGCCTATCAGAACTGCTGAACTAAAATCTCCTAAGTGTATTACTACAGGATTAGTAACATTTTTGTTCTGTTGTTGGACTGAAGTAACTTACCACAAGTTCCAGCTCATGTTGGGAATGGGAATTTTTGGGAAAATTTTATGTTCTGTGATATTGTATAGACAGCAGAAAGAAAAGCCCAACTCTGGTATAATTAAAAACTTCAAAAAAGGTTTCTGAAAGGAAGTTATTCTGGTAAATATCCTTCCTCCATTTTTTTTCTCTGCATTAATTCATTCATCATTTCATCAAAATGTTCTGTGATCTTTGCTTCAACGCAAAAAAAAATTGAAAGATTTTTAAAGAAAAAGTTAAAAATACAGAAGTATTCCCCAGCTACATCTTTCTCCATCAAGTGTATTAGAGCTGAAACCCTCCACCCCCGAGAACCCTTAATGAACATTCACAATGCTGCAAACCCTCAGTCATGACTAACCCGACAGAGCAGACCGTTGTAAAATGTTAACTATAAGTGGATGGAGAATTTATAGCTTCATTATGTCATTGCTTACAGATGCACTTGTTATTTTTAAGAAACTTGAATGAAAGCCTCTCAACGGAAAGGAACATGAAAGAAAACGAAGACGATGATTCCCCTCTTCCCTTTCTCCTCCCAAATGAAGCGGCAAACACAGCAAACGAACACGGAGCGGCACAGGCGGGCCCGCGGGCGGCTGCCCCGGGCGCCGAGGGGACTTACCCCGGCAGCCTCGGTGGACGCCGACGGGATGGGCGACAATTTCTCTCCCTCCTTTTCCTTTTCCTTTTCTTTTTCCTTTTCCTTTTCCTTCTCCCCTTCTCCCTCTTCTTCCTCCTCCTCGCCACCCTCCTCGGCTGACGGGGCCGCGGTGCTGCCCTGGCTCAGCTCCGCTCCCGGCGGATGCCCCTCGCCGGGGCCGGGGGGCAGCTCGGCGGCAGCCGGCGGGCTCTGCAGCGACATGGTCCCGGTCCCGGCAGCCTCTCGGTGCCGTCGGCACCCGCGACCCCACGCCCTCCTCTTCTCCTCCCTCCGAGGAGCCCCCGCGGGCACCCTCAGCTCCGCCGCTCCGCTCGGCCGCCGCGGCACTGCAGCAGCCGTGCTGCTCCCGGGCGCCCAGACACCCCCGCACGGCGGGGCGGAGCGCAGCGCAGCGCAGCCCGGCCGCCCCCGCCGCGGCCCCGGCGAGCAGGGGGAGCGCGGGACGCGGCGCAGCGGAGGCGCCGCCGGAGCCGCTGCCCGGGAGCGCCCTCGGCCGCCGCGCCACCTACAGACCGCGGGCAGCAGGAGGGGCCGCCGCCGCCGCCATGCTGCTCATGGGCGGCTCGTGGAAACGCGCCTGGCGGCCGGGGCGCGGCGCGGGGGGAGCGGAGGACACGGCGGCGGAAACTCCGCGGCGCAGGAACCGGCGCGGGGCTGCGGCTGGCCCGGCGCAGCCGCTCTGGCAAGGGGTGCCGGGCCGGGTGTGGGGCACTGACGGGACCCGGGAGTGGCGACGAGGAAATAGACGCGAAATAAACAAATATAAACATAAAATGTAAAAAATATATAAATATACAGCTGCGTGAAGGGCCTTCGGGGCGGATACCGCTAGGCACGGCCACGAGTCCGTCACGCCGGGTGATGCCCGGTGCTGCTCTGCCGGCACAGGCCGTGCTGGCTGTGGCACCTCACACCCCCCTGAGGCCGTGCCAGTCGTGCCACCTCTCACACCCCCCTGAGGCCGTGCTGGCAGTGCCTTCTCTCACACCGCGCTGGGGCCGTGCTGGCAGTGGCACCTCTCACACCCCTCTGGGGCCGTGCTGGCAGTGCCACCTCTCACACCCCCCATGGGCCGTGCTGGCAGTGCCACCTCTCACACCGCGCTGTCGCCCCACGGCACGTTCCTCGCTGCTTCGGGTCACGCTTCATCGAGAAAATACAGAAATCGTCCAATCATTAAAGCTGAAAAAGCCCTTCGAGATGATCAAGTCCAACCTTCCACCAAATAACACTGTGCCCACTATACCGAATCGCGGAGTCGAAGCCTTATTGCGAAGGACTGCACCGCATCATGGGGAATGAACGTGTAACCGATCCTATCCCTGCTGGCAAAGCCAGAGCGGTGCCAGGGCTGTGCAGTGCTGGATCCTGGGCAGGACGCGGGCAGCTGGAGGCGGTACCTCTGTCAGAGCCCCAGGGCAGCTCCCAGGCTGTGCTGGAGCCTTGCTGTAAGTGTGTGAAGAAATAGCATCTTCAGAAGAGGTGCTGTGTTGAACTGGTTGCAAGACAGCATCTAGACCAGATGTCACACGCACTGACTTGGTACTGACCTGCCACTTGGCTTGGTATGTGAAGCTGCAGGAGCCCTGCTGCGTGAGAGGGGAACAAAGTTTTGTACACCAACCTACCTCCAGTTTAAGCTCTTCAAACCACTAGCTGCCAGACGAAACAAGTTTCCTTCAGACCACTCTAATTTTGTGTCTGAAGAAGAGTTTTTCTCCCAGCTTCAGGAACAGTGTGAATAGCATTACAGACCACGTGAGACAAATCTTCAAAATTGTTTTTCAGGTGGAGGAAAACCATGTGATTGTTTTTCTGAGCACTGGCACTACATAAGTAGCTCCTGCAGGAGCTGTGGGAAATATTTCTGTAAGACTCATAAAAGCAATGGCACAATAGGTACTGCAGTGTTAATTTAACACATTGAAAAAGGCCTTTCCTTTCTGAAGGAACTGGCAGACCTGGAGGTTTTTTTTAGGTTTCATTAAGAAATGGCTTTGTCTCCTTACCAAGTAAAATATGAGATCTACTTTTCCAAGAAGTTCGCTCTCCTCACTGTGTTACTTCCCAGTGGCTTTCAGCAGTTTGCATGAATAAGTGCCCTCTTGCACTTAAAACAAAGCCCCCCAAACACTCACTCATCTTTTTCTTTTCCATGTCAAGAAACAACATAATGATAGTAATTTCAACAGCTTCAGTACAAGCAGCTTTGCACCCAGTGGCAGTCCCCAGCTAGAAATAAATGGCACAACTGTTTTGTGGAGCTATGCCAGCTTGAAACATGGAAGAATTTGCTCCATTGAGCCTACAAAGAGAGTGAAATAAAGAAAAAAAATATATATAGAAAGGCAAGTATAGAAACAAATTAATATTTTTTTAAGTTCCATTGAGCTATAAAGGCCTGATTTTTGTCACTGAAAAAGTTTTCTACCAAGATTATCTCACAAAAGAGCTAATGCAACATCAAAGACATCAACTTCTGTTGTCCATGCTCTCCTGTGCTATTTGAAGTTCAAGTGCTCTGTTGAAGTAAACTAATTCAGATGAATATTTTGACTCATGACAATTATGAAAATTGGCACAAAAATTTTTCCTATTTTTGTAAGAGAGTGAAATGACCATATACTGAACTAGCAAACACATTTTCTTACTTTTAACTAATGTAGCATAGATCTGGTGCCCAGAGTTTGAAACTAAAAGTATTTCAATATCATTCATAGATCTACAAGGGAGTCAAAGATATAATAATAACAGCTGGGAATACAAGGGAGTCAAAGATATAATAATAACAGCCGGGAAAGACATATCTAAGTAGGCTTTCAGTTTTCTAGCTTGGATGGATGCTAGCTGGGAACAGCAGTGCTGCATGTAATGAGGTGATGCATGTAGACACTGCAGTAATTTGTTGGCAAAGTGATGAACTGGGGTAGTGGGCAATGGATCAGTAAGAATACATGATAAAGACATTCTAGCAGTAAGATTTGTGGGATATACCACATACACAATTTTCAAAACTAAACAGAAATATGCAACTGCCATTCTACAGACTCCATGAATTTGTTGGCCAGGTGGCCTGGGAGCCTTGACAAAGGGCCAAACACACTCAATGCCTATATTTCAAAGGACACTTTCCTTGATTTTTTACATCTCTTGTAAGCTGCTTAAAAATCTTAAATCACATGGTGCCGGCTACTTCCCTGGATTTTTGGTGAAAGGGGCCAAGGTAAAGTTCAACTGAAAACTGTTGCTCATGCCCAAGTACACGTTGGCTATGGCTGCAGTTCTTTCTGTTCCCGGAGGAGTTTGCAGCCTCACTCGACCCCATGCTGGCACACCATGCTGCTGGCTCAGATAAACATATGCACACTGCAGTATCACCCCGGAATAGCTGTGGGGGGACACAGGCAGCATGTCACCCTGAACAGATTTTCTCGTACTTAGGGAAGAACAGTCCTGCCTTAGCAGGATGTTGACCTTTTAAACTGGAATAAGATCTTCTTGACAACTTATTTTAAAATACTTCACAAACATATCTCTTCTA
Source organism: Zonotrichia albicollis (assembly GCF_047830755.1). Classification (NCBI taxonomy): domain Eukaryota; kingdom Metazoa; phylum Chordata; class Aves; order Passeriformes; family Passerellidae; genus Zonotrichia; species Zonotrichia albicollis. The sequence continues at coordinate 34,380,471 of NC_133825.1, read as the reverse complement.
TCCAATGAGTTTGAGTTGTCAAGAGGGGGGAAAAGCCACTGGCACATCTCTGTGCAATGACGTGGCCAGGCAGACCACCACTAGGAATGACAGATGGAACCAGACCAAATGCTAACATTTGTTCACAAATGATTACTAAATGCTTACAAGTAATAGATACACTCACAGAGACTGGCATTTGGGAGAGAGACACAAATATAAAAAATAAAAAGGGCTAAATTCCCTAAATTGTCTAGTATCGTCATGACAAATACTGATGGGATCTCACATTTTTCTCTGCAGTCAGAAGTCAAATTCACCTATAGCCAAAATAGCCCCTGAGTTACTTCAGGAACACTAGGGGATAGGTTTGGGCTGTTACAGGATTTTCCCTATTCCTCAAATGGTTTACAAGTGTTTGCCATCAAATGGTGTCAAACATTTCTGTGCAAACTGGTATTTCAGGAATTGAAATTATATGTATCCTTCAGAAAAGGTAGGCTGGATTTTCCTGTTCAGTTGCTGATGTACTCCCATCACACATCTGTACTGTGTCTCTCTTCTGGAGTAGTACTGTTTCCTTCTCTTTATACCTTTTGAAGATCTCATGCACTTCCCAGTACAAAATATTTGGGCTAATTAAGAGATGTGTCCTTTGTGAGATGGACCCTGAGTGGGCACAAGGGGAAGCACAGGGTGGCTGAAATATCAAAAGAGGAAACAAAGGCTGGAGACAGCGCATTTCCTCTCTGTGGGAGTAGGAGAGAAGGACATGGCTGGGAGTTTTCCAACACAACAGGTTTTCAGCAAAACATTCTGTTTCAACAGAAAGATCTGATTCATTGAAATGGAAATGTTTTACAAAGAAGCATCTTTCTCAGTGACCTGTTGGCGGAACTCAGGCAAGATGCCACCGAAATTCCACCTGTTACTCTGCCAACTACAGTTAGAGAGCTCACCACATTTGCCATGTGAATCACAAAAATTAGAGACACTGTAGCTTTTGGACTCCCTGGCCTGCTAACTCCCAGGCTGTGGTACCCTCCTGTGCCACATGTCCATATCATCCTTTAGGGGAGGTGGAAGCGCATGTCTGCTCAACAGTCATGACTGTTCTGAGAATGCACAGCCTCAGAGCTTGTAAGGGATGGCTCCAGTCTTGTCCAGCCTCCCCTTTTTGCAGCCACCTGTTTCTCTTGAAGTTGGACTTCTAGAGAAATTTGAAGAATTTGAAGAGATTTGAAGAATTTTGCCCAAATGAGTCCAAATGATTGTGAATCCACCTGCCATTGCTAACAAGCTAGTCCATTTATATTTGTTATTCTTGCTGAAAATTTGAAAATATATTAACCTTGAGCTTGGCTTACTGTTTTAGTCCCTGTATCACATGCCTTCATTTGCAAGAGAGAAAAGCTCCTTTTATTCCAGAAGCACACATGCAAGGTTCACTCAAACCCTCCTAAGCTAAGCACATGTTATTTTCCTTATGACTAACATTAGATGAATCTATTGCTCTCACTTACCCTTTGGCTATCCCCCAGTACTTGAAAAGTCTCATTTAAAAAAATAAAATTATAAATGTTTATTTAAAAAATTGTGCAAAGAACTTGGATAATCATCTGAAGCACTTACATGCAAGTTGGGTTGTCTTGGCAGACAATTATATTTCTTTGGCAAATGGTAAACGTTTGATTGCAGGGACATCACCAGCTGGGATGCATCCAGCTTGGGCATTCCTAGTACAGAGAAGGAAGAGGTAATCAGAAATTCTGTCTTATTGCATCATTACATTTTCACTTTGAGTTCCTTGTCATCACTAACTGGTGGAGTATAACAGCTGTTCCAGCCAGATGAAAATGGACTCTGGTGCCTAAGCTATATATTCTAGGTAAGTGATTAACTCACTTTTGTCTACCTGAATAAAGTGAATATTATATTACCTCTTGCCATGGGACAGGGCCTTTGGGTTGAAAGAAATCATTAGCCTCTCTTTTAGAAATGCAGTGGCTTTTTCAGAGGGAGCTTATCTGTGATAATGCAGTTTATGCAAACATTGGAAGAAAGATATGGCAAGAGAAAAACTCACCAAGTGAAGAGCATTCACTTAGTGACCTCTCAGCTTTACTAAGGTTTCTATTTCTTCTCTCCAGAAAGCTGTTGTTGGTTATTCAATCTGAATTTCCGTTAATTTCACTTGTACAGAATGTAGCAGTAGCATGGTCCTCTCCAAGGTATAGCAAGGGACAGCTGTTAAGGCTGGGAGGTAGCCCACTACTTTTGTCACATCTGATCTGGAATTTATTTCTAAATGAGATAGAGGCAGATGCTAGGCACAGAATTTTATCCAATTTCTATTCAAACTGGAAATAAAAAACAAATATGCCATGCTAAAGAAGGTTCAAATTAGGTGGCAGTAATAATGTTTAATTGAGAAAGTAGCTTCTGTACTTTTGTCATGTGACCTATAAAATTGTAAACCACTGTTAGAATTAACGTTTGTTTAGCATGGCTTTGTAAATCTCCTCTTACTTAGCGGTTAACAAACGAGTCTGATTTCTTTAAAAAGACAGCGTTCTTGAACTGAAGTGACAGCGGGAGATACAATTTAAATAATTCCAATTTGCTCATCCTCTTAGCCGGGGAGGAGCCGGGGGAGCGGAGGGTGCTGGGGAGCGGGCGGAGCTGCAGGCAAGGCGGCGGTAGCCGGGGCTGCAGCTCCCTCCAGCGCCCGCTCGGGGCGGGGGCCTCGCTGGGAGAGCATGGAAATCGCTTATTAGCTCGCAGACATGTCTGACAGGGTGGAGTTACCTAGATTTCGAGCTTTAAAGGTAATAAATATGGGATAAGATCATGCATACAGTGATTTGCTTGAGTGTCCTTGAAGTTGTTAGGGCAAATGGCATAGACAGTATTAACCCCATATGTTGTCTGGGCAGGATTGACAGCTGCATGCTTGCAGACTGTCAAGACTTTCACATTTTTAATGCAACCTGTGGTATTTCCTTTGCAATGTCCAAATGGGATGGGTACAGTGCCTGCTTCTTCCAGTGTTTTGGTTAGCTAACTAATTGCCTTTCCTATTAATGGCTAACTTCTACAAATAGGAGGGATGTCTGAATTTGTGGAGGTCTTGAGTCTCCCAAGGAAGAGAGGCCTCTAGCACACATATGATGATGGTAGCTGGAATCAGAGGGCTGGGGAAGATGCTACCCTACCACTGAATGGTGCATTCCTTGCTGATAAATCTGCAACCTTCCTGCCACACTTCTCAGGCTGGTCTCTAAGAGAAACCACCTCTGCTTTTCATCTGTGGCTACAACCCCATGGAAATCCAAAGCAGAGGGTGAGCCTCTACAAGTGTTAGTGGTGCTGTTCCTGCAGCAGAGCAAGCCCTGAGGACAGCTGTCCCAAAATCTGGTTCCTCATGTGCAGCAGGAGCCTGGTTTGGATCCAGCTGCAGAATTGTAGCGCAGGCACTGATGTGCCCCAGCTCAGGACCTGGCCAAACAGAGCCTGTTGGGTGATGTGCCAGCCTGGCTTTCCTAGGCTCAGCCTTTCTTCTTCCAGGACTGCTTCACTTTCCCATCTTCCCTGCTCGGGGCAAGTTGCTTGAGAAAGCCAGTTTTTTTCTAAGTGTAAGAGGGCTTTCTCCCCTGTCTCCTGTAAACACCATCAGTTTCAAACCCAACTCCTTCACCTTCCCAAGATTTTCTTAACTTTCCCCCACTGCTATTAGTTGCAAATTTCCCTTTAGGCACTGCCATAGACCCAGTGGCTGCTTTCCAGCAATTTTCCTGGAGTAGAGAGTAGAGACAAGGAGCACCCTGCAGTGCTTTGCCATAGCCACAGACCAAAATCACAGAAGAGAGAGAAAAACTCCCAACAAGACCCCTCACTGCTCTGTGGTGTCACTACAGGCCCATCACACACACAGACTGAAATGTTCACACCTCTGACAAGCACACCTGAGCTTTCACAGCAGGTTTGGGCAGAAGCTGCAGCTTTAGGACATTTCTTCAGGCAGTGTGGGCTCAGACACCAGAAGCTCCCTGTGTGCCAGCAAGAGGCAGCAAGTGACACAACTCATGATTTTCCAGAAGCACCAGAAGTGCTCACAGGTGGGTGCTGTGTGATGTGGATGCCACTCAAACACCCTGCACCACTGGCACATGGCTACGGGCTGTGCTCAGTGCGTGTTGCATGAGTGCCTTCACCAAGGGCCTTAAAAAAATATCACAAATGTGAGTAAATAAGATCAAGATGTGTTTTATGGCTTATTTTACATAAACACTTGTACTCACTCAATACTTGTTCCTTCTTAAACAGCATCTATTCTAGTAAAACCTCCTTGGTCTGCCAAAAAGCACAAAAAGTTCTCCATTGTTTGTGTGGGATAAAAGGAGCAATGCAAACACTACTAATGTAATGGTGACTAAATTTACCTAATGAATGGACAAATAATGCTGTTTTGCTTCTCTCACCTTTAGAGGAAATGTGCACCAAGTGGTTCATAATCCATCCTCTGTCCTTGCCCCACAAAGTATTCCTGTATTAAGAAAATTCCACCACAGTGCTTAACAGTAGGAACAGAACCATTATAGAAGCAAAGAATTGGTCTAGATAATGGGGTTAATATATCTGACATTCTCCATGAATATTTCAAGAAATCTTTTTCCTTAAAAATTTCCCTGCACTTATTCTCCTTAAAACATAAATATTTTGATATTTCTTGCAAAAGCCTTCACCTTCAGTGGAGTTCCTGAGCACACACAGTAGGGCAGTAGAGAATCCTGGAGTTACAAAATAAAATATATAAACAAGAGATAATAAACAGCTGTACCAGTTCCCTGTATAAATTACAATACTTGTTGAAAATACACTGGAGCAGGAGAAGGACTCGTCTCTCTGAGAAGCAGCAGAAACAATGTGTGATGAACTGACCATAGCTCCCATACCCTGACTCCCCTGCTTCACGGCTGGGGAGGGGGTGGAGCTGGGAAGGAGGGAGGGAGGGATGGGGGAGGGTGTTTGGAAGGTCTTATTTTATTTCTCATTATCCTGATTCTGTTAGTAATAAATTCAGTTATTATCTCTAATTTGCATCTGTTTTGCCCATGATGGCATTTGACAAGTGATCTCTCTCTGTCCTATCCTCAACCCATGAACCCTTTCTTGTATTTTCTCTCCCCTGTCCAGCTGTGGAGGGGAGTGATAGAGAGGCTTTGGTGGGTGTCTGGCATCCAGCCAGGTTCAATTCAATGCACACAGTCTCCCACATTTTCAGCTGATATTGCAGGATTTACGGTTACTGAGTATAAAGGTGCCTGATTTGCTGGAGAGCATAGCCAGAGTACAGGCTCCTTCCCAAGACAGTGATACCAAATTATAATGTCATTTGTATTTATCCAAATAGTTCTATTTATAATAACCTTTCAGGTGACCCAATTGTACACTTGGTAAAGCATGTCTAAAGAAGATTAGTTTCTATCTTTCAGAGTATGAAGTAGTGTACTATATAAATACTGCAGCTTAGCTACTGTCTGTTTTGAATGTCAGTTAGGATCAGGTAGTGTTTATGTGCTCTTGAGATTTAGCAGTTTTTATTCAGGATTTCTCAAATTTGCATCAAGCTGAAACTTGGCATATAAGCTGTCAGCACAGATGCTAGTTTTATTCCAAAAATAGAGTGAGTTGAAGCTTTTAAAGGTGTCAAGTGGCTTATTTATGCAGTGGTTGCAGATCCTTTAGTTTTCTGTCTCTTTTGACTGTACAGACACTTACTCTGTAACCTTCTTCCAGCATTACTGTGTTCTCCAGCATTACAGTCCTGAGCAGTGAGGAATAAGAAGATAAGTGATCACACCAGAGTGATAATCCAAGGATGGTGTGCCCTGGAAACAAGTGTAAATAATGGTAATTTTTGGTGAAACAGAACTACATTCACAGAGTCACCATAAACAAAAGTAACTGAGAAAACATCTGAAATGCTGCCCAAAATGCTGACGTACTGCTTGATAGCACAGAGAAAGGACAGGCAAAATCCCCAGCCCTGGGAAGGTTTCCTAACACTCCCATTTAGACAAGGAAGGACCTTCTTTCAGTGATCACTGAAACCTCCTTCTCCAGGAATCATTGCTGGGTACAGCTCTACCTCCCCCATGGTATTTATTGAGTATGTGTATTTAGGTCCAAGGCATAATGACTCAGAAAATTTGTTGTAGTGTGGATCACTTATATTCAGTGATCTACAGCACAGTTTGAGGGTAACAAACTGCCCCTCATAGAATAAATAAACCTAAATATATATAACCACAAGTGGGTTCCTTTGCTCTATTTTGTGCAGCCAAAGAAATGCTCTCTGCCATAACCTAAGCTCTGGTAGATTAGAAAACAAAACTAGGAGATTGTAAAAGACATGAGCTTCCTTGCAGAGTGTCCTGCCAACAGCTGCAGGAGAGGGCAGGTCAATGTAAACATGACATACACCCTCTCCTCTTTCCTTTCTAAGAACCCTGAAAGACAGGAGGAGGAAGGTAAAGCCAGGGAGGGCCTGCCTAGTCAGAGATCTGTCTGCAGCTTGAGTTTCCATCTGTAACAAGTGGAGGCAATATCAAATTATTTGCAATAATGTTGATATATAAATAAATATGTAGGTTTTTGTTAATTTTGTCAGTTTTAAGAATACTTACAGGTTGCAAGTACTGTGATCATGTTTCAACTGAACTTAGTCATTTAACACAACCTTCCAATTCATAGCTGTAATTTTTTCCAGTGAGAAATTGACTCTTCATAAGAGCACTTGTGCCAGTACAAGTCAGCGTGCACGACTTCTTTATTGTACTCTTCTTGGGGAGGCATCCCCCATCTGTTTAAGAAACAAAGAGAAGTTGTCACAATGGTAGCAGAAAAGTATTTTTAAGTTAAGATCCTGTCATTCTACTGAACCAAACTAGATCCAAATACAAATAAAGACAAATAACAAGATTATAAGCTTGAAGCATTGCTCACATATAATACACATTCAATGCTCAATAATTTTATATTCTCTGAGGAATGGTAGAATTTCAACACTTACTGGCTATACCTCTTTCTGGGGTCTTCAGCAGTAATTTCTCTCCTATAATCTACTCCATAAAATGTTCAGCTGTATCAAAACAATAGACGAGACCACATCAAGCTCTATTTAGTGGCCAAGATTTACACATCTACAATGCTCATAGCATGAAAACAATTTAGTCTTTCCTATCAGAATGAAGCAATATGAAACACCTGAGCTAATTTATTTGGGCTTTGGACAGCTGTAGATGAGAACTAGTTTCTGGTCAGGATTTGAAATCATGCCAGCAGGAGCTTACTCTTAAACAGATGCCCCAGAATTTTATAAGGAGAGTCACATATCTCATGTCATCATTTGATGGGTACCTGGTCAGAAGTCTATTCCCTTCCTGCTACAGCTGTCCCTGTGAAATAGCAAACATGTTTTCTGGTCATTGTGTGCTCTGTGAATCATTTCTCTAAAAGGTTATTTACAGAAAAGTCAGAGTTCATTTTCTTAACTCTAAAAACATGGAGGTTGAACCAAATCTTGTTTGTTAAAAATCCTATAACTCTCAGTGTAGTACAAATTCTGAATTTGTACAAATTCTCAGTATTTTACAAATTCTGAATTTGTAAAATAATTTCAAGATGTTAAAATAATTTTACAGATGAAAAAGTAAAAATCCCCCAAACCCACAAGGGATTCTTCTTTCTCAATCCTTTGGTTTTGAAAAAATATATACAAAAATTTAGAGATTGTATTTTTCCCTAGTGAGAATAAAAATGAGACAGCCCAGAAATATACATGGAATATACCTTGTCTAGATGCTTTCTGTGTCTCTTAAGCCTCCATGAACAGCAGGTCTCATTGCAATGTTTCCCCTCCGGAAACATCATGGCTTATGTCAGAGATTTCTATCTCCCAAGAGTTTCATCGGTACCTGTCTTCTTGCAAGACATGTACAAGGTGGGTATTTTTTGTAGGTTGCTCATGCTGTTGATAGTCAGCAGTGCCTGGAGTTTTATGAATGCTTTCAGTTCTGGTGTGTTCACTTCTCTTTTTGTAAGAAAGAATCTGTCCACCCTCTCCCACCCTACAGCTACGTGCTGTCATCCTCCCTTCCGCTGTGTTTGCAGGAACATTTTGTGTGGTCATGTGGAGCTCTGGTTGTGCTTAAGCCAGGGAAAAACCCAGAAAGGTTGGTATGCCATTCTTGAAAGGACGGCGAGGGCCAGGAGCAGGGGCTGGGCTCAGCAGTGGCTCAGTGCAGTGCCTGAAGGTCAGGCACCAGCCCCAAGGCTGGAACTCACCACACGGATGTGGGTGCTGTGCAGGAAAGGGTGACCCAATCAACCCCTGGGAAAGACTCAAACAGGGCACCTCTGGGATTCAGAGCCCAAGTTCACTTCTGGTGCCTGTCTGCCTACACATGCACAGAAGGGGAATGTGTACGTAGGTTATATTTTGCAAGAACTGCCCAAAAAAGGTACAGTGAATATTTTTGCTTGTGGTGTGATTTGACACATGACATGCCACAGCAACCTTCCAGGGCACAGAATGTGATCCCACTCTGTATCTGATATAATTAAGGATGTATGACTTAAGTACCAGCTGTAGCCTGAAGTGATACCGTTGGACTGAGATACAACATTGTGGTTTTGCTTTCCATCTAGGGAATTGTAATATGTGCTAAAAATACTATTTGGCACAAGGAAATGCAGACTGTTATCTCGTGCAGAGTGGGACATGGAATGTCAATCTCAGTAGAAGTCACCATAGAAGAGGGAAAATGGACATTTTAAGGGAGCCTTCTTGTGTTGCCAGCAAGATAAGCTGGGACTGGTTCGATATTCTTTATCCCTCTCTCCGCTCTGTCCCTTGCAGGATGAGGAATGATCTGTTTAGAAGTGAGTCATAGCTAAATAAAACCAGCATAGGTAATCATTTGCACCATATTAGGCATCAATTTTCCATCACACATTGTATCTGTGTAGCTACTGGAGACGTTGTTTTTTTCCCTGTGTTTTTTCATGGGAAGAGGCATTTATTTTTAAGCTGTATTTAAAGTCACTCATCTCTACGGAAACATGGAGGGGATACTTCACAGGAAAGGACCTCATTCTCTCTCCAAAGCCACTTTGTGCCCAGGCTCTACTATCCCAACTCTGGGTGGCACACCATGACTGTGGTTTAAGAGAGCATCCAGGAAAGAAGACTTGTTCTGACAAGCTTTTCAGAAAAAGTATCCATGATCCTGTCTGAAATTATGGTTACAGACAGCAGAATCTGCTGAATTATTTTAATTGATACGTTCAGGTTCTAGAACCATAGAATCAGAAAGGTGGGGAGCAGAGAAATTGATACACTAATTTACTTGTGAAGGACAATAAGATAATAAACAAAACATTCTGAATAAATAACAAATTAACCAAAGTGATTGAATTTCAGCCTTAGAGAGCTGTAGAGACAAATCCTGCCCATTATACCCATATGAGTAGTTTCATTAACAACAATCTGCTTCTTAGTAAATTGCCAGTTATAATAAAAACAAATAACTTGTTATTTTGTTTCTCTGCTGCTATGCATTTTAATAATTCCAGAAGTACTCATTAAAACTGGTGCTTTTGTACTCAAATGTTGTTAAACACTCTTGCATTACTGTTAAACCACTCCATCTCCCTTTTCTGTCTGAGCATCCATATAGCTGCAGAAGAGACAGAGTAAAATAAAAACCTCCAGAACAGGTGCAAAGGCAGGATGATGCAACTGTCTGCTCACTCTGCCCACAGGAGCAAAGTGGCACCTCAGGGCCATGAGCATGGAGCCAGAAAATGACACTAAGTGAATTCCATGCCAAAATGTTGACAACATCTGATATGTGCAAGAGGGCCACTGAGTGCACAGAACTGCCTGTCCAGCAGAACATAACACCATGCAAACACCACTGGGGTTAGATTTGCACACAGTAATCATTTATTCTCTATAAAAACAGATGTGCCCTGTAATTGCATCTAAAAGATGCGCTACCAAAATTAACAATCCAAAACCTGTATGAAGGTAAAGGTTTCATCACCTTTATAATTTATTTGAAAAAGTTGTTCTCCATTTTCTTATGCTAGAAGTACCTATTTTGATAACGTACCGAGTGACATCTAGGTTACGGGTTTTAAAATATTTTTTACTTTGTCACATTTTAATGTATATAATGACTGTATACTATGAGGAAAAAGGGGAGATAGAGCACCAAGATTGCTTTAAAAGCACTGTTTGTTCTTTGATATTATTCAGGAAGTACTTAAGGCTATTCAGGAGAATCATGATGTTTAATATGTACGTGTACAATACTTATTATGCAAAAACAAGTTGGCAGCCTTTTGCATGGAGCTGTTGCTAACATCTCTTTCCTGGGCAATGGTACATTTAGGGATCTGTTGGCAGTTTTTTATTCTGCCCATGAGAGGTGATACTGCAACATTCTGTGCCCATTCTTCTCAGGAGCATTACTGAGAGGGCAACTGGCTCAGCACTGCCACAGCTCTGGAGGGACAGATCTCACTCCACTGCCCCCATGAATGGGGAAAACGGAGGTAAAAAATTATGAATTTGGATTTTTGTCCACACTTCCAAGAGCTACACTGCAGAAGCTAGTGGAGTTCTGTACAGGCATTATTCATCCTTCTTTCTGAAGCCCCTGATTCTGTCATGCTCAGTGTTGTTCAGAACTGGAATAGAAGGACAGGCCCAAAGACAGCTGGCAATCTGTGTGTGATACAGCAAATCACTGAGTGCTAGTAGATGGAAATAGGGAAATAACTCTGTTATGGGCTGCTCAGCCTTTTGAAGAATTGGTATATAGGGAAGGTGAGAGAGGGTAAAAATTCACTGTTTTCTAGAAAAAGATATTGTTTCCAAATAGAAGGACTGCTCAGCGTCTTTTTCCATTCTATTTGAAGATTCATCTTAACATTGATGGGTATCTAGTGAGTTTGAAGTATTTCCTCTTAAACTTTTAGTGTTTTTGAAGAATGATTGTGGAACTCTTTTGGATGACTAGAAAGTTGTGATCTCTGGGTTAAGGAGTGTCCCCTTAACCTTAGGCAATCTGTCCTATGGTCGAAAGTGGTCCCTCCAGAGTTCAGCATTTCAGTGATGCTCTGCAGACAGAAATCCAGCACCTCTGGCCCTTGTGTAGATTTATCAAGAGAATAAAATGGAAACCAGGATGCTGTCAGTGTCCACAGGTCATGGCAAACACATTTCAAGCGGAAAAAAAAAATCACTTGACTCTTTGTACTGCACCAAGGATAACACAGTCCCAACCCAAACAAGAATTATTAATGGTAACAGACAGCTGGAAACACAGGTCAAGGACAGAAGATGTCCCTGCCTCAGTAGTTTTCCATTTGCTCATGATGCAAAGTGGCCGCCTGACTGCTCTCCTGGCTAGTTGTAGTCTCGCGGGCAAAGCACTAACTGCGATGCACTCGGGGCTCATGTGAGCTCAGCTCACATGGCAAGTCAGACTCCAGACTCCCAGTCTGTGGGTGGAACTCCTCTGATGGCATTTCCTTTAAAGCTGTAGCACTGTGCCCTTTATTCTCTGCTGCATAAGCTTGGGCCCATTTAATCAAAGGCGTCATGCTTAAAACTGGTTGGCAGTGGAGTTTCTGCCTAAAGATGATTGAAAAAAGAGAGAACTGAGTGATAGGAAGTGAAACCAAACTGTAAGTGGTGTGAACCTTGTTTTCCTTTTCAAAGTAGAACTAAATGTATGTGATTTAATTTAAAATGAAACATATATATAATGTATCATTTTAGTAAGAAGAAATGCTGAAAATCTTTTTGCTACCAAGCAAATGTGGATGACATTGGCTGGCAACAGAGTAGTTCAATGGGAATTTTTTCAAACATTGCCTCAGTATATGCTTTCTTTTCTATTGAGATCTCCCTACTATAATGCCAGCCAACTGACAACAATTTTTCATGTTTTGGATGGTAATAAATCTTCAACAAAGTGTTAACCAGCACCTTGAGCAGGTTTTCTGGTTGATACTACTCTAGATCCTGCATTATAAATTGCTTAAACAGGAGAAGGGCCTTAGGTACACATTTCAAACATTTCCTTCCTAGTTTTGGTCAGCATCATGTGACTACATGAGTGAAATAGCAAGGGATTCATCAATAATAGTGGTAAACTACAGCTCAGGCTTTAAGTTAAAGAAAACAAAACCACTTTTCCTTCCCCACTCCCGCTCCTTATTCCCATCTACCAGTTCAACAGACTGTGAGAAGTCTCGGAATGATTTCTCTCTTCAATGCTTCTAATTTAAATGGCTTACTAGAAATGAATATTTCATGACATTACAGGACTCTCCAAAGCTTCATCTCTTTAGCGCTAATTATTTTAACAGGACCTATATGAAAGGCAAAGGCCACTTCTCTGTATTGTCTGCATTAACACCATAAAACTATCTTGATTTGACAGTTAAAGTTCTCATTGCTGTATTTCCTCATTTTTACTTTTTAGTGTCTCCCACAGAAAGTGGCACAGTTTGAAGTGTCATGGGGTTAACCCTGCAGTCAACCACTTCTGTCCTCATTAGTAAAAAAGCTGCAAGACTGCAGCACTTAATCCGTAGTTTTTCTTTCTCTTCAAGCCAAAGCCACCTTTGATTTCCATATGGAAATTCTCATAGCAGTACCCCTAAATAAAGTACTGTTTGATCCTCCAGGCCAGTTTGATATAGCATCCATTGCCTAAACAAGGAAGCAGGGTCTCCTTAGGCACCTGCACGTTTGGAGCTAAGGAAGTTTCCACTTTGGAGTAAATAGTTTCCACTAGACCTCACTCCTCTTGTGGTAAAAAAAACCCCAAAACCAAAACCCGAAGTAAATCAACCTTCCATCTGCATTCCTTTCACATTCTGATGGGCACAAATGAAACAAAATAACCTTCAAAACCACAAACTTATGTCATTTGACAAATGGGAGGACATGCAGTACAAAACTGGAAATCTTTTCCACGTACCTTAGCCAAGGTCAGGACAACTCTGTGTACAACCTGTTGCCTGGGGTGTCAGCATTTCAGATGTGCTTTCAGAGGCTCTTGCCACAGTTCTTTCATGCAACATCCACACTGAGAAAAACAACCTGCCAGTCCAGACTCTTCACCCTTTGAAGTTCCCTCCTGTTCCTTAACTCATAGCCCACCTTCAGCAGCCCATCTCTCATAAGGTGCAATTTGCAATGATGGTTTCTCCGTTCTGGTTTCTGCCTGACTCTTGAAGTCTGGCTGAGCATCCAGGTGGACCCTCACACTGGAGCTGAAATAACAAAAGCCATGGGAATGGACTACAAGAGATCAGCACGGGGGCTCATGGCTGGCTTCTGCCTGTCCCTTGCTGGTGAAATCCCCCAGGTGAGGGCACCTCTGTGATGCCAGAGCAGCAGAAAGCAAGACCAGTGCAGCCAAAGAAAGTGAATGCTTTTGAGCATGTGGCAAGAATTTCTCCAGCCTACTCTGTGTCTTTGAGGAGCCCAAAGGAGGAAAGAACCAAAGTCTCAGACTCCCACTTCTCATCCTCCAACTTCTGAACTGAATGACCTAGAAAATTTGACTTTCTAAAACTGGTGCTCACAAATGAGGCACTTCACTGCTCTAAATACTCTGGGCAGCTTTTTCCTCAATACATCCATATGGCCTTTTGTCAGCCACACTGAGCTTTCTGAGGAGGGCTGGGTGGCTTTGCATGCCCTTACCCATTCCCACAGCCAGTCTCCTGAGTACCCAGCATCCTTGTTCACAGTTATCAGATGCATGAATCTAACAAAGCAATTCCAGTTTTATGAAGTGCAGATGTCTGTAAAGGAGTTATTAGCATTAAAGAACCTGATGTTTATTGTCAGACCCTATAGGTTTTGACAAGTTCATTTGTTTTGGATGTGGATCTCAACTAACTTCCATTCTTTGGGTATTACAAGACTTTGGCCTCTTAAACATTTAATAAACGTCATGAAACAATAAACTAGATTAAATTAAATGTTGTGAAATTAGCTCTGCATTTGAATTGCACTTTTATTGTATAATTTAGCAACCAAAAGGATAAGTTTGTAAGGTGGTTCTTTTGAAACAGCCAAACAAGTAAGATGATTTGGGGACACATAGTGTAACTAGGATGAAGTCTTATAAAGAAAAATCCTTCATGACATTGGAGCTGAATTAAGCCAAGGCAAAATAATTTCATTTGTTCAGACAAGCTACTGGCACAATTTCTGCAACAGAGCTGAAATGGTATCTGCAGATGGTGATTGGGGTGCAAAGTTAATGTTTTTATGCATGAAGCATCCTGGCATGTGCAGGTGATCTTCAAATGCCAAGGATTTCCTCTCTCTTTTGCATCACAAAACATCTGCAACAGTCCTACAGCATTCAGCAACAGTGTTTATGATCAAGAGCCAGATTGTGATATTTGTGTTCACAGCTATTTAGCTTTTACCCTAGATTCCCTTCCCAAATTTTCCTTCATTTTATCCTGCTGCTGTTGGGCTCGTAACCATATAAATTAAAGGAACAATTGTATTTCTGTCAGGCTAGTCGCCGTGTTGGAACTGCCAGAATCTCACTGGGCTGGTAAATCACAGTTTGGTAGCTGCTGCCAGACATAACAAGGACATCCACTGATGTCTAGGAAGCTATTTGGGAAGCAAGTCTGCTCAGAGGGAATATGGGTATCTCACAGTTGATCTGCTTGCTAGGAGAATGAAAGTAAGGGGAGAAAAACAGGCAGAAATATTAAAAAGCCCTTTTGTATGGTTTAATACTTGTTTTGGGATTGCAAAATACAGGAAAATAGGGAACATAAATATTTTAATCCAACAAAAACTAGAGCAATGAGAAAAGTTCTGCACATAAAAGCTGAAGCACAATGATGAAAAAGTATATATTCCTGCAAAAAATCCATCACTATTTACTTCTCTCTATTAATACAATCATAGCTTAGTCAAAATCTGACATAAAACTGAACTGGGAATGTTATTAGTCTGTTCTGCAACTGTTAAAGACAATTGAATATGAT
Source organism: Zonotrichia albicollis (assembly GCF_047830755.1). Taxonomy (NCBI): domain Eukaryota; kingdom Metazoa; phylum Chordata; class Aves; order Passeriformes; family Passerellidae; genus Zonotrichia; species Zonotrichia albicollis. The sequence continues at coordinate 34,365,378 of NC_133825.1, read as the reverse complement.
GTTAAGTTCACCACAGGTTTTTTCAGGAAGTCCTTGCTCCTTTAAACTCCTATGTACAGGCTTTCTACTCTTTTGGAGTGGGGAATTTAAAAAGTCATTAACTTGGCTTCATTTGCCTGGGAATTATGCAATCTGGACAATATGGAGAGCAGCATTTGAAAGACATTGTTTGCAAAGTTCTGCTGGGTGACAGCAGCATTCCCATCTGGCAAATGCTTGAAATGTGTGTTCAGTGCGGGAAAGACTGGAATAAAAGAGGAAAATAAGGTGATATTGGCCTAAGCTGGCATGTGGCAGAGTTTTTGGGCAGGCTCAGAGTATACAACAACATATATAGAGTTGCAGGCTCAGAGTATATTGTGCAACAACAGACAACGCAGAAATAATTCTCATTTTGTCTGCAGTGCTTAGCAAACAAGTTTCACTAATTTTTCTTTAATCAGATTTGTAACTAAAATGTTCCTTGCCTTAGTGCAACTGGAATAAAGACTATTCTAAAAGCATGACCAACTGATAAGACATGAATAAAATTACTTCCACGTGTATGAGATTATTATAAATGAGACTTCTCTTTTCAACAAAGAACACTGTAAACAAATGCATGATCCAGTTTATTAACTGAGATTGGCTGGATTACATTTTGAAAATAAGATACACATGTTGGCAATTATCACACTTCACTATAGTTATGCTCTTGAAAGACACACATCATGTTTTTTCCTGTGGAAATTGTAGCTTTTTTAGCTTGCCTTACTAGAACATTTTGAGAAGTATCTTTTCAAAATGCATATACCAGCCTGATTTCTGAATCCATGCTCAGACAGGAAAGGGCAGATCCAGATTCCTCTGGGCTGAGGTTGAAGTTAGAAAGGTCTTCCAGCCAGCTGGGACACACCACAGAGGGGGACTAGGTGTAAATGTTTCCGAGGCTGCTGTATCCTGTGTAACTCAGGGTTTGAGACCAAGAGAGGCATCGCCTGGCTCAACTAGGAGAACAACTGTGTCAGTACTCTGTTTTGTTGGGTTTATTTTACATTGCAGGATGGTTGTTCTCATGTCCCGGTTTGTAAAATGTGGCAAAACAGATCTTCTCTCCTTCGAATTGATGTTATTGGGGGACTTAAGCTGCTAGACTCTTAGGCAGTAGTTGCCAAAGAAAAATAGATTATATTTTTGTTGTTTTTTTTTTTGTTTTGGTTTCTTAGCTTTGAAAGAAAAAGCTTCTCTGTTTGATAAAAATAAAGATAGAAACCCCTTGAATAACAGCAGCCTGGCATTCAAGGCACTCATGGCATGTCCAGGCCAGGTTCTTGTTCCCTATCAGGTAGAGTCCTTGTTTTGCCCTGGCTCTGCTTCCTGGCTGGTGCATTAAGCCCTGAGCACTGGGCTGCTGGCCATTCTGGAGCAAGTCTCTCAGAGTGAGACCACAAAACATGATTTAAGCACTGCACTTGTTTTGAGAGAGCTCTGTGCTGGGATGCACTGGTTACAGTGGAGAGGGGCAAGTTAGATCACCTGGAAAGTGATGCAGATCTTACCCAGAGCACCATACTCAGTGTAAATGTTGCACAGTTTGGACAGATGGCTGGCAAAACCTGCCAGGGCCATTTCAAAGGTAATATTCATGTGCTGTCCCACTTCTCCATGCTAAGGAAATGCATGGTAATGTTATCCCTGGCACTAATCCAATGCTGGGCTCTGACATAAGAAGAACATACACAGCAAGTAGGAACATGTCTGCAGAGATTAGAGATGAATCTTCACTCTCACAATACATGAACTCTGTGCAACAGCTGCAGGGAAAAGAAGAGGAAACCCAGGCCCAAAATCTTTGCTTCAAGCCCATTATAATTTCCAACATGTCCAAAAATGATGACAAAGTATTTTGCAGACATTATTAGACACAGGTGCTGTTAGTCCCATCCTGGCATAGATAACACATAAGCCTGAAAAAGACAACCTAACCTCTCCTTCCTGTCATGCAGCCTAGAAAACCAATGAAGTATTGCAATAGATATGAACAACAGCACAAAGTAATCTCCTTACCTAATTGACTCTAGTATTGGTAGCTCACAGTAATACGACTTAGAAAGATGTGAACTTGAAGTGTCAAGTGTAGAAGACAAAGGAACCCTGGCCTCTGCTGAGATTCTCAGACAGCAACTCCCCAGGTACAGAAGTGCTGCAGTTTGAACTTTATTTACTTCAACCAAAACTTTGCACCTTTACAGTATGAAGGATTCCCCCAGTGAAGAAGCTATGTCAGTCCTGTCCCTCCTTCCAGCACATCAGAGACAAAGATGGCCAGGTGATGGGTTAACTTCATGTGCTGCACTTCAGGCTTCATTCATGCAAGATCTCATTTTGCAAACAAAGCCCGGGATAAGATTATATCAGAATGTCACACAAATCTTCAGCTGCCTTGAGAAGGCCAGTAACATGGGAAACCTTTTATCCCTACCCTATGTTACAGAAAACCTCAGATTATTTTTGGGTTTGGTGCTGATTCTAATGCCACTTTTAAAAACCATGAAAAAAGGTAGTTAAAACCCAAGAACTTCATGAATGTCATTAGGAAAAAAATCTGTTTGAATTACATGAAATGAAAGTATAGAACTGAAAGTATTTTCAGTTTCTGAAAACTCTCCAAAGGGTCTTAAAAATGCAGTAGGGGGAGAAAGATACCATCCAATTACTCCTCTCGTTCTACCCACAGCAAAAGCACCATAATAAATAGCAAAACAATCAGTTAAGGAGGGATCAGAATGCATGGGGAAAAGGACTCAGCAAAGCCGGCATCCCCATCTCCCTCAGTGTTTCATTTCATTCTACAAGGCTTGTTTTCTTGAAATTATAAAATGAAAGCCAGCCCTGCCCTGTTTTGTTAGACAGCATTGATCTTTTTATATGAGCTACCTGTTCAGAGAAGCAGAAAATTTCAGATAAATCCTTTCAACAGGTCCTTTTTTTTTTTTTTTTTAACTGAAATTACTGCCTTGTAAATTTTCTTCCATTCCTACCCCAGCTCCCATGTTGGAGGCAGTCGGAGATGAGCAGAGCCTCAGTCAGTGGGTTCCTGGTGCTGGCAGTCAGCAGTAGCACTATTGCTGCCATGCCTTTACTCCTGCAGTAGCACTGTTGCTGCCATGCCTTTACTTCTGTAGGAGCACTGTTGCTGCCATGCCTTTATTCCTGCAGTAGCACTATTGCTGCCATGCCTTTATTCCTGCAGTAGCACTGTTGCTGCCATGCCTTTATTTCTGCAGTAGCACTGTTGCTGCCATGCCTTTATTCCTGCAGTAGCACTATTGCTGCCATGCCTTTATTCCTGCAGGAGCACTGTTGCTGCCATGCCTTTACTCCTGCAGTAGCACTATTGCTGCCATGCCTTTATTCCTGCAGTAGCACTGTTGCTGCCATGCCTTTATTCCTGCAGGAGCACTGTTGCTGCCATGCCTTTATTCCTGCAGGAGCACTGTTGCTGCCATGCCTTTACTCCTGCAGGAGCACTGTTGCTGCCATGCCTTTACTCCTGCAGTAGCACTGTTGCTGCCATGCCTTTATTCCTGCCTGGGACTGTGCTGGAGCAGAGTTCCATCAGCCTTGCAGCTCGTACCCCTGCAGCCCCATAGGGTGACCTGGCTGTCTTTGCTTTCATGTTCCCATCTTTGCTGCATGCCAAGCTGAGGCACAAGCCAGCTCAGGGCTTTACCAGCCACCTGCAGAGGATTAGGTGGACAGCCCTGGACTAAGGTTTCATGGCAAGCCCAGGCAGTGGCTCTGGCACGTGGGAGCTGAAGCGCGGTGTCCACGGCCCCAGCAGAGATCAGAGATCAGCATTTGCACACCCAGGCCTTGCAGAGCAGCCATCTGTCACTGTGCAGCCACAGGGGACTTAGAGGGGCTTTGGCAGCTGGATCCAGCCCCCATGTACTGCACAGTCGAGATGGGACCAGACAGTAACCAGTTTTACAAGTCAGTGATGGAGACCTGGGGAGCTGCTCCTGAGGCAGACCCTCCATCATAGCAATGCCCATGCCAAGAGCTGCAGCAATGGAAGGACAGAAACATTTATCTCACTACCTAGAAGGTATTTAGTCTGTGCTTCATACAGTAAGAAAGTTATTATCACCAGCAAATCTGTCCCTTTCTCAAAGACATAAAATCTGCAAACCTATGAAGCCAGACGTCTGATGATGTGGAAATCACATCAGGGATGAACAACACCAAAATTGTTTTTAACTGCCATTTTGGATGTGCTTCCAAATTGTAAAGTGATTGTTTAGGGAAAACAGCAAAGTTTTCAGGTGACCATAAGGTTACCTAAAATAAAATTTAGAGTTTGGATACTTAGTACAAAAATGAACAGATAGGATCATAAATCTATCTTATGCTACATGCCTCTCTGTATTATTCAGGGACCCTTAGATTTTAATTTTTATATTTTCTAATGTTTGACTTCCATTCTGGCAGGAATTATACTACTGTAATTCGATCAGCTAACAGCCATTACTTTGAATAAACCCAATAGAAACAAGATTAGATGCAAACCCATTTACAGCAAAGCCAACTAACCCAAACAAACCTCAGAACTTGTAACTTATAAAGTACTTCCTTTGATGCAGCTCATGCCCAGCTCTATGGGAACCACAGAGGAGTATATTAATTCCTCTGTGAGGCCAAAGAAGGCAAATATCAAATGGAAGACACTTTATAGTGGATCTGCTCTAAGTCATTCAAACTTCAGCAGCTGTTTGAGAGATCTTCTGGTTCTCTGACTTGCTCTGTTCTTTACAGAGCAAACATGAGAATTCTGAAGTCAAAATGTTTTTCTAATCAACATCTAAAAGGATTAAAAAAACCTCAAAGCCCTTTCTCCCCTACAGAGTTAAGGGAAAGCTCACAACAAGTTACTGGAAACCAATATGCTGCTTTTACACAGAATTTCCAAGAAAACCGGAGTGGGGAAGCAAGTATAATGAATAGCCAAGGAATGGTCTGTAAGAAGGATGAAATATTAGAGAGTTTTCAAGCTTATCCTAAGCAGGTATCATTGTAAAAGCAGCCATAAAGAGCTTTTGTCGGTGTTACAAGTATAACTAGAAGCAGAATTATGCTACAGTAATAAAGCTGCTACTGCAATTATTTCACAATGGAGAAATAAGGTTTTTGTGGCTAATAACAACATATATATTTAAAGAAAAGGTGAGCATTATATTTCACCTCTGATTTCCTTTTTTTCATAACCCCTGCATGCTTCTTCTTCACCATAACCGATAATCCTTGAAGAGGAGGCAATCACACTCTGCACAAGTGTAATAGTCTAAACACGTTGCTTTTTTTCTGCAGATTGAGACCTGAGAATTTAATGATTTACAGAACAGCTCTGCTCGAGGCCTTCTTTCAGCATTTTTTAATTAAGAGTATGTGTCTTTGATACAAAGTAGAATCTCTGAGAGGCCAGAGGCATTGCACTCTCAGGTATATTTAACACACAGCAATGTGAGGGATGCAGTTCAGGGTTCTACACCGCTCATGCCTTTGCTGGCATAAATTTAGAAAGTGTTAAAAGGTCTAGTGCCTATAAAAGTTCAGCATGTTACAGCAAGCCAAGAAAGGAGAGATGATGCGTTCTCTCAGGAATCTGTCTAAGGAAGTTATGGGTGTAGCTGCTGCGCTCTTTGGCTTTGGTGAAAGTCTAGAGCAGGAAGTGTTCTGGGATGGCCCTGGCAAATCTTACAGGAACAACAGCTCTAAAGTAACTGGGAAATTTAGATAAGAGAACTAATAGAAATCCTCAGGACAAATCAATCTCCTATTGGACTGAGAGTCTAGAAGAGTAATATCCTCCTCCTGCAATTCACAGTTTATTGCAGAAAAATGAATGAAATGCTATAACAAAAAGAGATTCCCCCAGAGTGGTCACTGGGACTTCTCACTTGGAGAAGAAATGAGAGGAATTTTCCTTTTTTATTCTGCTATTTTGTTAGTTATGGCTGTAACAGGAATTTAGACAACAGAAAAAGATTCCAAACCACTTGGGGAACTTGTTAACATTTTGTGATTCATACAAAATAAGTGGGACTCAGTGCAGTGGGACTCCAAATCTTGTCCTCTTCACCACTGAGCTCAGAGCTGCTCTGAGGTGGTGGTGCTGTAGAAGCCTACACTTACTACTGGAAAAAGCCATTACTGACTAATGGTGTCTCAGAAAATGTTTGAAGGAGTCATGAGACTCCTAAAAGCAGAAGTTACCCTCATTAAGTCTGTTCTGGAACAATACTGTCAGTTGTTTTCTGAGTATTCAGAAAGTCCTGTTTTGCTTTCAAAATTAGAGCAGAGAACAAACAAGAGTAAGTTGTCAGCTTCAGCAAAACCATCTATTTGAAGCTGGAGGCAAATATCAGGATACCTTGTTGCCTGAACATTTTGGGCCAGACTACATCAAATGGTAGAAATCAGAGTCAAGTTCAGCAATGGTATCTTGCCCATTCCCAGTAACAAACTGACTCCTTGCTGAGCTGTCCCACTGCCAGACTGCAGCACTTTCAGCCACAGACCTGCACAAGTGCCCAGCTGGCCTGCAGATACACGTGTTAAATTGTAGCTTCAGTGTCTGCAAATGGAGACCAATGCCTTCACTTACAGAATGCACAGGCGCTACTCAGTGTTGAAAAAAATGCATGTTTAGCATGCTGTGATCCTTTAGGGAAATGGGTGAATAGAATTAACCTCCTTGAAACTAATTTTTTTTCTGCTGCAGCAGCTTTTTAATGTAAAGAATTTATTGGCGTAAAAAGCCAGTCACGTTCTTAATTGCCAATAATGCCAAATGCCAGTGCCCATGTTTTATTTCTGTGTTTACTCCATAGCACCATGCAAGCCCTGGTCCAAGTAATCTTAATAATGATTGCTTGTTAATACTAAAGTAGTTCCTCAGGAAGCTCCCACATGAAAAAAACACTGCTGACAGATTGAGAAGGGAAGAGGTTCAGGTAGAAATTCTCCCTTCTGCACCAGCACTACAGGATTTGCTGTGAACCTAAACATGTGAGGAATTTAGCTTTCACACACAGACAGCAATGAATACAGTCTGTGCCTTCCCAAGATAGAAGATCACAGATTTAGGCTCAAAGAAATGCCAACATACAGCTTAAAGAGAAGGGCTCTAGTTTATGTTAAAACAGGATAACCAGCTTGGCATGAAAAATGTGAGAGTCAGATTGGTTCCCACCCATTCATCAGCTCTGAGCAAGGCAGGAGGCGCAGGCTCACAAGAGAGCTGCCTCATCCTAATAAGGCAGAGCTGTCTGGCAGTGACATAGTCGGGATGCCTTCTCCATGAACTAGTGTAAGCCATGGAGGAGCCACTTCTGCATGGCTCAGGGGCCCTGTCACCCTTCCATCAATAGCTGAGTGTGATCTCCTCTGCAGGATGACTTGTGCTGAGTTGCACACAGATGCTGGGCTCGCTTGTGTGCTGCAGGAAAATCTGGTGTTACAAGAAAAGCCACTTACCAATGTCCCAGGTTACCCTCTGCACCTCCTCCAACATGAAAGTCCAGGGAAAAGAAAACAATCACCATGACTGACTAGCAAGCAATTTTTTCTGCCCAGGGGATATAAAATTATAGCAAGTATTTTTTTTTTTTTGACTCTGTAGTAAAGTGATACTGCTTCTTTGCTTGACTTGTCAAGACTTTCCTTTGTTTATATTTAATATGACTGAATCCTTTAGAAATAATGGATTTAAAATGGAAGGCAACAGCTCAGAAGATGGGCATCTTTGCAAACAGCCATTTTTCTGCCTGCTGCTGAGTGGAGGTGGCAAGGTGTTTGCTGAGGTAGGAGCTGCTGCTCACTTATTTTGAAGAAATGTCTTTTTTTCTTGATGTATTTATAACATTCATATTCACTAATGCATTCCAGCGAGAGGCAGATCTCCTTACTGATGTCAAGAGAATCAGCTGAAAACAGGCCAATAACAATTTCTGTACTTTAAAGCAAGCTCTGTGGTTGTGCAGGAAGAAGGAGATTTAGCATTATTAGCACAAATAAGAAACAAGTCATTTACAAAGAAGAGAGTAAGTATATCGTGTTGAAAATTATTAATGTAGTTGCCGTTCTTGTACTTCATAGCCAAAAAATTATCCTGCAGCAAGATTTCCACCTGAATTTTTAGGGTGTTTGCTTGATTAAGTGCTGCAAGGTGTGCCTTTGGGGCCAAATCTCCTTTTGGTCTAGTGGCATTGTGGACCTTTGTCATTGAGTCATAAATATCCAATGCATTAAAATGAAAATCAACACTCAGCTGCCACTATTACATCTTATTACCTCTTTTTTTTCAATAATTTTAAATATTGACCCAAAATATGGTGGCATGTTGGCATTTCATACTTTTGCAAAGCAGGAAAATTAAAGCAAGTGGCTATCTTTCCTTACCACCCACAATAATCCCCCTCCACAGCCTCCTTCCAGCTTTGTACTACAATGGGGTATTAGTGGCTAAAAAGAGAGTGAGAAATTGTGGTGAGGGACAGAGAATGGGCTGGGCACTCTTGGGTGAATAAACGGTGCAATTGAAAAGATTTTGTTTAAACACAGACGTTTGAGCAGAACAAAGTATGGACTTATTCAACTCTCAATTTATGAGATAGTTTGGGTTTGTTTAATCATCATTGAGGCTCCCTAAACTTCAATTACAATTAATTTTCAGTTTGGAGGAAGTGCTCTCCTTGCTCATCATTTACTCAGGAGATGAAGGTAACCCTAACATTCCCATACAGAGAGGGGAATGTGCTTCCACCACAAACCTCCCAGTCACTGTAAGCAGCTCCTTTAATTGTCAGCTTCTGCAAAAGTGTAAGGTACTCAAGGGGTGCATCAGATCAAGCATAAATACACTTCTATCGTTTTCTACTAATAATGCAGAGAAGAAGTTGAAAGTTTGAAAGGCACTCCCAAAAGCCCTTCTAACTCATGTACATTCGCATCACCAATGACAATGGTGACAGACTCCTGTGACATGCATCTCCTACAGACACCTCTGTTCTCTGCCCTGTCAGACTCCACCTGGGGCAGGAGTGAAACTGGGTCTCAGAGCTACAATTCACTCACAAGGTTCCTATTTCACTTGCAATTCTTTAATAGTTCCAAGTTTCCAGACATATGGGTTTCAACAGTGTGCAATTCCCCTGCGTGAGCTATGGCTTCCACTTCAAATTGCCACATTTGACTAAGTGGACAGAACAAGTGATTGAATTCACAAACCTTGAACCAGTCCATTCTGCTGGGGCAACAGAGAAGGGGATTGAATTACACCCAGCAAAGAGACCAGAAGTGTGAGCAAGTGTGAGGCAATGCCACAAAAGCATTGTCAGAGTGCCCTGCCAAGCCATTGTAGGTGTTGTCAGTACAGAAACACATCTGAAATTTTCCAGAGAACACTTTCCACATGACTGACTTCTTCTACAGGTCAAAACCAAAAAAATGTTCATTATCTCACCTCTCTGTCCCAAGCAGGCAGGACAAGAACACATACTGACACATCAGCACTACACAGGAGAGAGAAATTGTAGTTTATGACCACCTCTGCATTTTTCTCCTTTAGATAAAGGATTTCTTCCCTCTGCACCAGAACCTGTCAGCACACACCAAACATTAGTGACGTATTTAGGTGTAGTTACTCAGCACTATGCACCCAAGCACCTACAGCTGAGAAAGCTGTTCATTTAGTAAGCCAAATTTGGAGCCTCATTCTGCCTACCCTGAAGAAATGCTCCAACATCCACACCCAGCACACTGCATGTACTCTTGTTCTGCATCCACAGAAAGCCTGGTGGCTCAGAAGTGCCCACACTTGGGCAAAAGAAAATGGAAGACACTCCAAAATGTAAGCCCAAGAAAAGCAGTCTCCCCAAGGGAGGGAGATCACTTATCTCCCACATCAGTTGGAATGCAGGTTTGCTAGCCTGAACTCCTTCATTCTGATTGAGAAAATAGATCCTTCATTTCACTACTTCCTTAACTCTTAAGTTTCACTTTGCTCTGTCCATGTCACTGTAATGAAAGAATAGTCAGCCCAGTCCCAAGCAACCATTCTGAGTGTGTATTTCAACATTGCTGTGGTTAATAAGCTTGTCAGATAGCAATCCAGGAGCGGCAGGTATATAGATACCTCAGGCATGCTGCATATTTTATCTTTGCCATATTACTAATTATAACCATGGTTGTGATTAGAATGCTGAGATTCATGATTTTACATGTCACTCTTTCCTTGCCTATCCTAACTCTGCTTTCAGCCTGCTCTCCCTGGCCCCAGCAGCACAGAGCCATTAGTGACAGGGAATTCCTGCCAGGGCAGCAGGAGGGAGCCAGTGCTGATCCCCCTTCCTCTGACATGTCCTGGCTAAAACATCATTGCAGCCAAATTGGCACATACCCAAAATCAGTATTGCTTTGTAGCACTAAGTACTGGTATGAACAAGACTCCTCACAATCTTCTTGAACAGACAACCTTTAGATTAAACGGAGGAGCTGGAAGCAGGTTTTAGACTGTCTTTTCCATGTGCTAGAGGACGCTTCTTAGATTTAGTTGCAGTAGAAGTACCTAATCCCTTTAAATTCTTATCCTTTCAGAGATCTCTTAAAGTTCTTGAAATTAGGGAAATCAGACCAAGAGACCTGGAATAATTTAAAAAAACCCAAAATCAAAAAAAAACCCAACCAAAAACAAGAGAGAGGGAGGGAGATAAAAAAAGGCATACAAGGCCATCAAAAAAGAGTTGTGCAGGACTCAAATATCCCATCCCAGACTCTCTTTGCCTGATTGCCTCCTAGCACTAGAGAAAAACTCAATTTGACTTATATCTCATGTTTGCACTTCCCCATCCAGGTGCCCTGAGCTGCACCACTTTATACAGCCAGAAGTGCCTCAGCTGAGGGTTAGCAAAGATGCTCAGCATCCTGCGCTGCTTTAACCCTCTCCACACCCAGAAGCAGGGCTCTAGTTCAGCCCAGGGGCAGCAAACACAGCCATTGGGCAGTGGGTTCCCAAGTCTCAGAGGTGCAGATGGATGTCATGGCACCTCCTGGCTTCCTGCAGAACAGAGAATGAGCTGGGGTGCTCTCAATGACTTAATCTGAGGCTTGCCTTCTTCTGCCTGTGGGTGAGAAAGCTGTGGTTCTGAGCAGGATGCCTCTGCCATGGGTGACACCTTCATCCTCCATGAGCCCACACTCCTCGTCTCACCAGCTGAAGGCACGGTGCTGTTCAGGGAGGCACTCACCGTGCAAAGGGGGCTCTGGTTTCTCTCTGGCATTACTGCTCAAGGGACAAGCACAGCTCATCCTGGGGGGCAGGAACCACGGCTCAGAACCCTCCTCTTCCTCAGGAGTGCCCTAAGCAGTAGCCCACAGCCCTGCAGCCTTTTTATTTCTTTGTATCCATGCGTTCTCTCCATTTAATTATTTGTGGTTTGGAAGAACGCACTCAACAGGAGAGAAGGGTTTTCTTCCCGGATAAGTGGTTGCCTTGGAAATAGGACGTGTGGATTTGAATTCTCTTTAGTAGAGAGGAGAACCAGATGTAAAGCCCCTGCTTTACCTGCAAGGGCAGAACCCACCCACTGCCATGGGAAACGTGCACACCTGAGACTTACAGCAAGCTGCAGAAATGGACCATGGAAGTGTCCTCAGGACAGAGCCAGGACCAGGCCCCTGCAGGAAAGCTTTTCCCTGAAGCTGTAGTAGAGCATTTTACTCATGCAATCATCCAAGCAACTTGTTGCTGAGCTTGAGCATGATTCTTTCCTCAGGTTTTCTGACTGCTGATATAATATGTCATGGAGGAAAGAAAAAACCCAGTGATATTGCCTAAAAATTAGTATGGTAATAATGAGGCTTTCTGGGTTCAGCCAGTAGGTATAAGTACAAGTAAAATGGTCTCATATCTGATTTAGTTGGTTTGTTGTTTTTGGGTTTTTTCCTGAAAAGTCCTTTCCCCCTAGCTTTTCAAGTAATGTTAACATTAGGTCTGGGTTGCTTTCAGCTAGTCAAAGTGCAAAAAGGTTGTGTGTAAAAGGGGGATGATCTCTCTGAAAAAATGCCAGGAGATTCACAAGCTGGAAAGAGATGACTTGCTGAGTTTATAGGCTGCTGTGAAGGTGTCAAATGAAGACCACTTCAGGCATCCACAGCAAAGGCCCAGGAGCCAGAGAGACTGTGACCCTGCCCAACCTTTAAGCCATACTGTCTGTGTGCCCAGGATCAAAGGCAACAGAAATAACAACTATCATGTTACATGGTGCTGTTCCAATAAACAAATGTGTGTCTTTTCACTTCAGCTTTTTCCGTGCTTCGAGAAAAGTGCAGTTTTAAAAACAAACCCCAAAAGACGATGAAATTAAACTGTATATATCCAAAAGCCAAGACTGTTATGTTTTGCTACTTTCAGTTAGTTTACACTAAGAGGATTTTTAGGAGTTCAACATACCACTGCTGTCCTGTAATAATATTTCACAGTGTAGTAAGAGATGTCTTATTTTTCTTCTTGGCCCAAAGTGAATAATTCAGCACTGCATGTTTCATAGTCTGAGTCATAAATGTTGAAATTGATTACACAGAGGCATTGGAGCAGTCTCTCATTTTGCTTGCTTAAAGAACCACTGAAATTCATTGAGACATTTACAATTCCCATGAAACTCAGGCTTCTAACTTGAGGCTTTTTATTTCTCCCCACCACTGTCAGGACAGCAGCTCCAAGGGCACAATGCATGTTCAGAAATCACAAAAACATTTAAACCCCCCTAAATTCTGAGAAGTGAATATATGAGGAACATTGCTTAATCTGGCTTGCTTCTAGCAGTGAACAGGTATTACCAGTACAGAGCTATATCCTAATTCTCAGTACTGTGTAACCTCAGGGGCAGTCCCTGTTCTTCTGCCTACAAAGCATTTTACTATTTAACAAAGTTTCTGTTTACTGAAGTTACATTTTAATTCTCTAACATCCCTTTTGATAGCAGAAGAATGCAGCTGGTCCATCCCAATCCCTTCTGTCTCAGGACAAACACACCCACCCTACTTTGCCTCTCTTCTCCTCTGTCATATGCTCAGACCCCCATTTTAATCGATTGCCATTGAATTAATATAGTTTTCAATAACAGCACTTGATTAAGAAGAAATATATATTAATAGTCTTCCTACTGGGAGTAAGCCCAAATACACCAGAATGCAGATGAAAGACATTAAAGCCTTGTGGTTTTTTTCAAAAAAGATGGGATTTTGCTTCTCACTCATGGAATCAGTTGCGGTCCACTCTACAAGAGTCATTTGTGCCCCTTGTGAAGACCAGACAGAGCTGGGTAAATCCTACAGAAAATGCAGCCATTCCAGCAGTGTTTATGTTGTACCCCAAACAGGGATAACTGAGCCCATCCTTCACACCAAATCCAACACAAAGCAGATCAGTGTTTGCTATTTTGGTGTGGAGATCAGAACTGACACTTGTTGGGCTTCCCTGACACACTCCCAGTGGAAGAGCCTCCTGACATACAACTGGAGTCTATGGAAAAGGTGCAGCTCAAGGTAACGTGGCTGGCATGAAAACGGGCATTAACAACACTTCTTTCTGAATGTGCTGCCTCTGGGAAAAAGCCAGTGCAAGACTAGGAGCTTTGCCCCATTTAAACAACTGAGTTACACTACATTCAGTAGAGCAGATCCTCATCTGCCTGGAAATACTATGAAAACTTTTATTGCAATGCTTAATGATTTTCTCTTCTGCAGGCTGATGGAGGCTCTGGGGCAGATCGAGGGAGCTGATGGAACAGCCTCAGCAGCCCATTCATTAGACCTCCTGTATCACCTGAAATGGGCAGGATTTTCTGCATAGAAGGTTCCACTTCCCCAGTCTCACAGGGCAAATTAGAGTACATCCAATTAAGATATAGAGGACACTTCAGCTAGAGGGAAGTAACCTAATTCATATTTCTCTGGGACATGAGAATGATGCATCCATCTTTATTAAAGCAAACAGAATAAGGATAAAACCACTCTGCAATCCAGGGCAGGGAAACAACCCTCACTGTAAACAGAGGGTTTAAATGTTATTCTTAGAAGGATTATCTTTTTAAGAATTGCTGAAATGTTCATTGGCCAGAATTGGTGCCTTCTGACTTGTAGGAAATTGTATTTCTTTAAAATGTTTTGTCTTTGTGATAACCTTAGGAAGGGCCATCACACACCTCATTCTGTGCCTGTTTCACACCTAGTACTCTTCCCTTTGTTGGTTGTATTTAGAGCACTGTATTTCAGTACTGCTCTGATCAACTAATTCCCTCTAAGAACATTGGGAATCAGAGTAATGGAATTGTTTTGGTTGGAAAAGACCTTCAAGATCATCAAATCCAGAGTTACCCTATCACTGCCAAGTCTACCACTAAACTATGTCCCCAAGTGCCACATCTACACTTCTCAAATACCTTCAGGGACAGTGACTCAAATTCTTCCCTGGTCAGTCTGTTCCAATGCCTGCCAACGCTTTCCATGGAGAAAAGTTTCCTTATATCCAATCTAAGCATCCCCTGGGGTAACTTGAATCCTGTCACTAGCTGCCAGGGAGAAGAGGCTGATCCATACCTTGCCATAATCTCCTTTCAAGCAGCTGCAGAGAGCAGTAAGGCTTCCCCTGAGCCTTCTTTCCTCCAGGCTAAACATACCCAGCTCTCCCAGATGCTTTTCAGACCCTTCACCAGCTTTGTTGCACTTCTTTGGACACACTCCAGCACCTCAAAGCCTTTCTTGCAGTGAGGGGCCCAAAACTGAATACAGGATTCGAGGTGCAGACTCACCAGTGCCGGGTATAGGAACTTATGTCTCTGAAAAATCATACAGCAAAACCACTCCAGAGAGAAGAGTTTTCAGGTGGGCTAGGAAACACTCATTGTCGCTGATGAGACTTGGGAATTTCATGGAAAGGAGCACAGGCACGAGGCAGTGCCCACCAAGAGGGAAGGGCAGGGCAGGTGCTGCCTTCAGGCACTGCCAAACCCTGCAGTCAGTCCCTGCTGGTGCTGTGGATCTGCTTTGCAAAGCCCCAGACACTCCCAGTGCTGGCTTTCCTTGCTGCACGCTTCATTACCCGGGTTACAGAAGTGCTGGGGAGGGATTTGCAGTGACAACAAGTCCCACTGCTGTGAACCTTTTACACCTCCCAACCCAGGCCCCAGAGCATTTCCCAGCTGCTGGGGTGCCCTGGGGGCTGTGGGATGGCACCCTGAGCCCGGGGGCTCCCCCAGGGCTGCTCAGCCCCAGCGTTTCCCTGCCCTCCCCTCTGGGGCTGGGCTGCCTTGGGCTCAGCTCTGGCACGGAGCGTTTCAGTCACATCAGTGCAGAGTTGCTCTGTTCCACAGGCAGCCTCCCAGGCTAATGTGTGAGTTTTAAAAGCTTACTTAGCAAATATCAGATTTTGTGTTGTTTCATCTACCGCTTCCCACCCCAGTCTCAAGGCTAAGGACAAAAGCAATAATTTAACTTTACATCAATTTGCTGCTGGTCCCCTTCCCCAAGATTTCCAAATAACAAGCATTACCATTTCCCTAGCAGGCACTCCAAGCCCACAGCATCATAAAGGCCAAGTGAGGCCTTGGCATCTCTTCAGGAACTCAAGAGGAAATGAGACCCAAGACACCCACGAACTGGTAGACTGTAGAAACTATTTCAGCCTGCTCCTGGGTTTAAAGAATAAGCTGCCAGGACAAAAGGCTGTGGAAAATGTTCTCTCATAAAGACTCACGGTAAATGAGAGAGGTCAGCAGTGACAAAGCTGCTAAAGAGACACTAACTGTAGCTAGTTGGATGGGCTGCTGCCTGGGTCTGATACCTAAGGATTTGTCTGGAAGGTATTTTAACTTTTCAGGGTCTTGTCATCATTCCTTAGTAAGCTGAAGTAGTTAATACAGCAAAAAGATGTTTCCCTTTCTTTTACTGCTAATGTCTTGAATACATCATTGTGTCCTCTTTCAGGTTTTTTTTTTTTTTTTAGAAAAAACAGGTGAAGGTAGGTAAAGGATAGAGCAGCAAAACCCTGTACATGCAGCATTAATGTGATCTTAACATATTTTGCAGGTGGGCAATTATTTCTGTGCAAATTTTCTCATTTAAAAAGTTTTAGCATTTGGAATGGCCAGTTCCAAGTCTTTCTTAATGTATTTTTTTAGTTAATAACAAAAAAAAATTCCTTTTAGGGTCATTTTATCTTCTCATCTCCAGGTCAGCATCTATCTTCCTTTATTAGCACATTCCTGTTCTTTCCCTGCTGGAGAAAAGCTGGTGGATTTGCATGCTATTTTCTCACTGTCTCATTTTCCAAATATGGCCATTTAACAAATATTATTTCTGCAGGCAGCTATCCCCTTCAGAGCCTTCATAAAGGAAATTACTCAATCAATAAAGTTAATTTTCCCTCCCCCCTGAAGCAGCCACCCACCTCAGCAGATGTTAAGAAACAGACTAAAACAAACCTGGAAACCTACTCGGATCCAAACATCTCTTGCCAATATCCTCCTGCAGCTAAGGCTGAAATTAATACTTTGTCTATACTAGGAAGCACTGCAAGGAGCAAGAATGTGTTCTGCTTCTTTAATTAGCTGGCTGAAAGATTAATAAAGAGCAGTGATGAGCTCTGGTCCATTCTCACTGTGTTTAGACTCAACCCACTTCCATGATAAATACTGTTTTCTTGTTGAAACAAATGCAAAGTTGACATAAAGTTCAATTAATGATAAAGCCCAATGATGTGCACAGCAAAGATCACCACCATTCTAAAACTGCCCCAGTGGGACAGAAGGAACCAGTCCCATGCCTGCTTTTATCCCAGGAGGAATTCTGCGCTGGAAACAGAGAGACTCACCTGGAGAGCTTGGGGAGACCCTGCAGCCTATGGATATTCCTGGGGAGACCCTCAAAGCCACTTGAGTGGGGTCTGTTTTTGCAAACCTGTGGGAAGTAATAATAGCATTGATCACAAGAATGAAATACACAAACCACCTGCTCTGCTTCTCTTCTGTTTTGACTAAGAGAAATTAAATTCAGCATTGTATATACTAAAAAGGGGACCTTGGCATCTAATCTACTCTGATTTACATTAACTTGATGTTCACAGAAAAAGTGTAGAATTCAACTGAGAAAGTTCAGAATTAGGTGCTTGTACACAAGGATGTGCAATCTCCCTGATTTGAACATGTTGGCAAAGGCAATGCAGAAATTGGCCCCAGTTTAAATTTCTGTGTGAATCACACTTGGGTAGAAGGGGCACAGATTTAGTGAGTGCATTAGCTGGTCTTACATAAAGTTCGGAAGAAAATAGAAAAATTAAGGCTTCAACTTAATGTTTAAGAAAAAACCAAAAAATGCAGGTGTTCTCAGGAATAATATCAAGACAATTTGGTAAAAGCTGAAGCAAATCTCCACAGAGGCAGAAGCCTCAGGGAGGCAAAACAAAAAAAACCACCCAGTTAAGGAGAAGAGGATTTCATAGGAGAAACATGCATCAGAAATTAGTCAGAAATGCAGTATTAATGTGGAGCATTTCTCCTTGCAGTATGCAGATTGAATGGATGAAAGGTGGGAAGGAACTGGGACCATCAAGTCTAAGTCTATGCTGTGAACTAAAACTGAGAGAAACACTGTAAATTGGAGAGAGAATGAAAGGAGAAACTGAATAAATTACCTACTGTTTAGCAGGATTTTAGATTAATATAATGCATTCTTAACTGAGTACTGCCACTGAGGGCACTTACAGAACAGGTCTGCTGAAATACCCAGAACAATCCTCCTGTCTCTGCACGGGCCTGTTTATGTTACAGGTGGCACATGCTTTGATGTTGTGTTAATAAGGAAGGGGTTGAGTACTAAGAGGACTTTGCATTCGTAGCTGTGGCTGCTGGTTTGGCAGCAGTTTCTATCCTGCTGGCACAATGGGCACTGGGAGAGCTGCTTGCAAAGAAATGAACCACTGTAATTTCAAGCAGAGTTGTTGCTGTTAAAAGGACAAAGACAGGTTAATGACAAACAGAGGGAAATCTTCTCTAAGAAAATCTGATAAGTCAGTACCTGATTTGATGGAGATCCAAGCAGGAAGGATGGAAGCAGTTTAACAAAGTGCAGCTGGCTCCTTACACAGGACTTTTGGGGAGAGCAAGCACAGCACTCCCTGCTGCTGGGAAATCAATGGCAAAAGCTTCTGCCTTCAGCAGCCCATGGGCTGCTTCAATTGAATTGATGATAAAAGATGGTGATCAGAATCTGTGATTTAAACAGATATCTGTGACATGTATCATATACCATGAACTTAAAATGCAGAGGTCCAGCACATTCATACCTACAGTTCCAGAATATGAGTAATTCTTCTGCTTATTGCTGGGCAGCAAAGCACCAGGTCAATTTACCTTTGTTTTTCTACATAATTACCTGCTATAAATGCCATAATATTAGCACATATTATAGATGCTATATATATAAAAATCAGAAGAGTCCAGCTCCAGCTGTGTCACATATTGAAAAGAACAAAGATTAAGTATATTGCTAGAAATATTTAGCACATAAGAGACCACAGCTGCAGAGCAGTGTTTGGTGTGTCATCCCGCCTGGGCATGGACTCTCTGTTTTACTAACAGCAGGCTCCTAAAGATCAGGGCTGATGACAGACTGCACACAGATGGAGTTTCCAGACCTTCAGATAACTCTGCACCTCCTCCCCAGCAATCACATCTGATCTGCAGCAGCTGTCTCATGCATTTAAGCTCAGTTTTAACCCAACCCTGTAAAGGTGGTTACCTTTACAATTCAAAATCTTGACTTGGGCACATCTGAGCCCAGGGAAAGGCTGCTCTGCACTGATAATTAACAGCAGTATATTAGATGCCAACTGCTTAGGGCTCAACAGGAAAAATGCAAAGTACTAATGAACATGGAGAGCATCTATAAAAACATTAACAAGCTTTTGGTTTTTCCCTTTTTTCCTTGGCTTTTACTTTCATATACTTCAGCTATTAAGAAAAAATGTAATTTTCTTCTATTTAATAAGACATTTTCCGTTCACAGAACCCTCTTTCTTTTGCTGTAGCTGTATTTGTCATATTTGTAGTCTCTCCACGCCACTGAAGTTCTCCCAGTGTAAGGAGGAAGCTTTGCCTTTTGGTCTTCCAGAACTGGGCTTTAATCATTAAATTTAGAAAAATAAAATACCTAATGGGGCTTTTGGAAAATTGTCAAAAGGTACTTTTTCTTTGAATGTAAAGCACAAACTCTACATGGATTCCACCCTTGATGAAAGATCAGGGTGTGGGTGAAAGCTAAACAAGCCTTGATCCATCTGATTCTGAAGAACACTTGAGGAACTTTTCCTCACGTTCCTTGGGATGGACACCTGTCAGGGCTTTGTGTCCCACCCTGAAACCTGGGTCTTGCATACATCCACAGGGCTTTGCTGAGGGCAGTCAGCTGTGTGCTGGGCTGCTGCTCCCCATTCTTATTCAGAATTGCTTCAGCACCTGGGTGTTGCTGTCTTGCTCAGGTGTTTATGGAAGTCAGAAAAATCTAACCACCTCCCTTTGTGAGTTTTGCAGAGACACAAGTGGAGCCTCCTAAATTGTTGCTTGGAAGGGATCAGTGACATTTTAAACATTCTTAATGCAGCATTCATTGATCATCATTCTAAATTTTACTGATGCATGAGGAGAGAGGGATTCAGTTCAGCTTTGGGTCATCAAATTTAAAATGTTTATGTGCCTTGTGGTCTGCTGCACTAGAGGGGCTTGTATCTATAAGCTTTTAGAGATGATTATAATTGATCCTGTGCTGAAGTGGAAGAAAACACATTTGACTTACAGAGTCAATGGAAATAATCATCTCTGAGGACTACATTTGGATGAGTTCTCTGAGAAGCAGGTGACAACCCATGATGATGCTTTTGCTTTTGGGACATTCTATCTTTTCTTAGAAGCTATTAATAGCATGAAGCACTGTCTAGTGCTTACTTTCCTGCAGAAACATTTGATTTACATTCACAAATGTGCACTCCTTACCACTATTCTTATTCCAGTGGTTCCTTGTGGGCAAATAAAAGCAGAGCAGATGATACAGCTGCTGCACTCTAGGTGGTTTTCCTTCCCCATGACCTGTGTTCCCAAAGAGTTTAGCAACAAGAAATCTCTGAATCCACAGCCTCAGTCTCAAGCTGATGGCCACAAGACCAACAAGTCTGTTTTCTATCAGAATTTCTGCCGGCACTCCTATAGGAAGGCTCAGGGGTGCTCTTCTACTGATTTCCAGCTCTCAATGTTAGTCTGCAAACAGTAGCTGAAACTAAGTCTACACTTCCTAGTAGCAAAATGTGAGGACGTTTAGAAAACACAGTTTATCTGCTGGCTATGTACTTTAACCTGGCAGCAGTTAAGAACTGGGTGGTATTACAAATGTTTTTTGGTGAAAGGTCCCCTACAGTATATTCCATATAACCCATGGACAGACACCTTGTCTACAGTGAACTGAAGGCAGCCTTGCTGGCAGTGCCTTGAGCTCTACAAGGCTTCAAAGCCCACAGCCACTGCCCCTGTGCAGCCAGTTTCCTTCGCAGAGCTGCACATAGCTCAGACAGTCCTGCACCCCTGCAGCTGCGGAGCTTGTGTCCAGCTGCCTGGCACACCCTTGTGCTGGTGTGCTGGGCAATTTCCTCCTCATGGTGCCCTCTGGGATGTGACATCCCTGGCAATTCTTGTCCTCACCTTCTGGTGTGCAATTGGGAGAGATAAGAATTACCGGAGCTGAAGACTGAATTTCTTAGGGCTATCCAAATCTGATTTTAGCCAGCCTCCTCTCATGACTAGCAGTAGATGACATCAGGATGAAAATTAGTGTACAGCCCTCTCCCTTAGGAAGACAAGTAGGTTCTCCTATCACATCCACCTCTCAAAATTTAGAATATATTAGAAGGAACTCAGAACAATTTAGCTTTTTGTTGGCTTCTTTAAGCAGTGATTATTTTTGTTTCCCCATGATGGGAATTGAGACTATATTAAGGCTCATAAAGCATTTTACTCTAATTGTTTCACCTGAGAATTTGTTTGCCATACAATAGTCTTGCCATAGAGAAGGAGCTGCAGGCAGAAATCAGTGTTTTGAGACTGAATGTAGATGGTGGGCAGCTCACTGTGCAGTCACTGAAAAGGTTTAATGGCACTTTTCTCCAAAGTCAGGGAAGAGGCCTGAATAGATTTAGGTGTGAATTCTGATTTCACATTGCTGTTACCTTGAACACTTGTCTTGCACTTAAGTTACTTTATTGGGACAAGTTGCTCTATTCTACTTTTACCTATGGCCGCGTTGCCATAGCAAAGTCACTCCTCGTGTATGTTTTAAATACATAACCTACAAAGCCCTTTGGGTTCCTTTGAAAGGCTAGGCATCTATTTTCCAAGTGATTTTCTTGTTTTAAATACAACCTGTAAAACAAAGGGAGAGCATGCAACCAGCAGGCCAATTTGTATTTCCACAACACCACAAACCCATGGACATGTCTTGCATGTTACACATGAGAGTATTCCTTCAGCACAAGCCTTTATAGGATCAGGAATCTACATAACACATGTTTGGTTTCATGCTGTCATTATGATGTGACACAACACCTTGTTTTTATAGCAAGTACAGAAAATTACACTGTAACAGCCCTAGGTCAAAATCAACAGAGCAAATTTTTTTCTTTCATAGTACCACTTCTTTAAATAAGCTATACTAGCATAACTTATGTATTTATTTTTATATGAACAAAAATTTTAATTAGCAAACATTTATGAATTTTTATGTCTCTGAATAAATTTTTTAAAAAAAGTTAAATTATATGGGCTATGCTTTGAACATGCATTCATCCACTCAAAGTATTAGCCAGAGAGCTCTTTTATAGTAATTTTTCCAAATAACAATTTAAAACAAAGTTGCATATTGCTTACCTCAAGCCCTGTAGAAATTTTTTTTTGCTTATTTATATAGTACTCTGGAAAAACTTTTCAGTCTAAGAAGAAGGATTCTGGCAATCAGCAGAACACAGAAACAGGAGTAGGCTGACTGCTGCAAGTTACAGAACTATTCAGCAGTACAGACCCATGCCATTTTCTTCTCTTGTTCCAGGGATTTTGATTACCAGAGAATGAATAGCTGTCACAGCACATGTCACAACTGAGACAGCCACAACACACAGAGTATCATCATACAATTTCAGAAAGCTTCAACACATACAGAGTAACACCTTACCACTTCAGAAGGCTGCAAGCATCTGCCCTTCTTCTTCTTCAGCCCAACCTTTTACACCCTCATGTTGATGCACTGTACCTGTGTGTCCTCTGTTCCTCTGGTGGTTGGCCAGTGCCCCTGGGCACTCCATGGCTCATTGCTGTCAGCGCTGCTCACCTGTTTGTCACAGCTGTACCACTCCCAGTCAGCACACACTGTGCACCTACGGTGACAACCTGAGCTAACGCCTGGAGAAAGGCTCTGGAAGCAGCTGGTGCAATTGCTGTGTAGCATCATAAAGCAATCCACACTGGAGATGAGGACAGTACTCAGGGAAGTACAGCTCCTATTCTGGACACTGCTTCCAAGGGCAAACTACACTGGTAGCCCTGCCTATTTCTCTTTCCCTGGTGATAGTATCAAATATTCCATGAGTTCTTTGTGAGTTCTAAGGTGCTTTACAAATCCAGCATCATAAACTAGCAAAGCACATGAGCAACAGTGAATTTCCTGAGCTCACTATTTAGGATGTTTAGAACTCCTGATGTTTGGTGTAGCATAAGGACACAAAGAGCACACAGAGCACTTCTAGCAGGTGCTGGGAGGGATATGGGAATAAAACACATTTTAGAAATAGTCAAGACAAAATCACACTACTTTGAGAAGGACATGGACAGAGAAATTAAAGGAGGAATGCTGGTTAGTAATAAGTTCTGCTGGTTCAGGAGATGTGCTAGGACTCTAATATGGAGTCTGTAGGCAGCAGGACTGGAAGTTTTTGGGGCATGGGACACATACATGTGCAAAAGGATGACATTAAATCCAAAGTGTCTCCAAAATTGGTTTTAGTACAGCTTAAGTTACTTTTTGTAATTATTTTCCATATCTAAAAGTGCACTTACTGCCATTATTTGTGTACTACAGGAAAGGACACAACATTACCTATAAATAATTCAGATAAGATAAGATAAGATGTTTTTGCATATAAGAAAGTTTTATTTCCCTGTGTGAGTTTAATGGGATAGATGCCCATTTTTAATGGGAAATGGAATCTTGCGAACCTGAAGAGAAAGGCTTACAAATAGTCTGGAAAGGAAATAGGATCAAATGAAATGAAATTGAAAAAAAAACTCAAAAAACCCAGACAATCGGGAGTTACAGTTTCTTCAAAAAATAGGCTGTGAGGAAATGAGCTGCATTGCAAAGGACCAAAACATGCCAAAACTAAGCTCAAAGATATTGCAAAAGCAGGGAAAAAAGTCAAGGAGGAAGACAAAACTTGGAGGGGAAGATATGAGGGACATGGCATGGATACTTAAAAAAAAAAAAAAAAGAAAAAATCTATCCCTAAGTCAGAGCCATCAAAAGGCATGGCATGCCATCAAGGGCAGGGACATGCACCAAAGATTCCTCTCTTGGTCCCCACTGAAATCGCAAGATTTCATTTCCTTTCGGGAAGGGAAAAGGAATCTTGAGAATTTGAAAAGAAAGGCTTACAAACACTCTGGAAAGGAGATAGGATCAAATAAAATGCAATTGAAAAAGCCTCAACCTTTTATTAATTGTGGATGCAGCAGTCTTCTTTCCAAATGAACATGTTGGAAGTGTGCCACTGGAACAAGGTGCTCATATTACATACTGCCAGCAAATTTCTGTTGCTCTAATGAAACCTAAATTACGAAATCACTTTTCTTCTGAAAAACATTACTGTTACCTATAATGACATTGCCTTGCATATCCTCCTCTAGAATAAGAGAGGGAAAAATAATTAGGGTAGAAAGCAATGTGAATCATAGTTCCAACAGGGATATTCATGTGCTGCACCCTTGATGTAAACAGCTGTTTGTATTTCACCTAATTTCCTCCTTCTATAAAACATAATACAGCCTTATGACTTATCAGGCATTTGTTACTATTCTTATGCATGAGGTTTTTTCCCCCCACAATGGTTCTCTTTTTAGCTACCTGAAACAAAGTAATTATTTAGAATAATTTAATCACTGCATTTTAAATGGAAATCTTCCTTGAGGAAAAGTTTACTATTTAGAAGTAGAATTTTGCACTTCTATGCAATTCAATTTCTGTTTAATAAATAATGATATGACATTATGTAGAAGCATTATGTAGAGTTTGGGTTTTTCTTTTCACTGAGTGACCTTAAATCTCAGGAACACTTTTAGAAGAAGGGAAAGTATTGATTTATGACCTTTGACAAATCTGGAGGTCAAATATCCCATGTGGAAAAGGTCTAAAGAAAGCCACTGAGGCTGCACTGCTTCACCTGCACAGGGTACAGAGCAGCCAGCGGTGCCACAGCTGCTCTCAGCCTGTTAACAGACAATCAACAAATTGCAACTAACAAATACTATTTATTCATATGCATGTATTGCAATGTGCTGCATTTCACATTTTGTGCTCACGAGCAATTGTTTTTTTCCTAACATGTAGAAGGATTTTACAAGAAGATACAGAATGTACTTTGTCTCAGATTATTTTACTCCAATCAGCAATCCTTTCTATTATTTCCAAATCTGAGCCACATCTCACAACTCAGAGGTGGTGTTGCAGACAAAAGGTCCAAGCTCTCTTGAAAACAGGGTTCCCTCCATTGTTTTTCTTTGCAGTAATTCCGTATATAGTGTGAATAATGCTACTTCACACCAAGAGCTCACTTGTAAGGATATCCTCTGTCTTCCAATTTGCATGCACATTTATTTCACACTACCTTAGAGTTAAAACAACTCAATGACATAATAAAGCTAAGTGCACAGAATAATAAATACTACTGAAAACATATTAACTCAGAAAAACATCAAAAAGGACTGAAATTAGGTTAAAAAAAGTTGCAGAATCTCTATGGGATTGCTCTTTCTTTTTTTTTTAAAAGCCTCAAGCACACAGTCACACTGTAACCCACCTGGTTATATTTTACAAATGGGGTCCCAATTCCAGACAACTTTAATGTTAGGCAGAACTCTGCACCTGTGAAAATGAACAGCAGCACTCTATGACATTAACTAGAATAAAATCAGGCCATGAAAAAGCTTCTGTTTTTTCTATAATGAATAATATTACTGCGTTATGTTTTGTACTCACACTTCTGTGAGTTGACAGTATGCTTGCATGATTAAGATATAAAGGCAGCAAATGTTTTAATTCAAATATTATTACAAATGACAAAGAAGTCAGATAAAACCAGAGATTTTTTTATTGCACAAAATAAATTATATAGAAACAATGCAACAAAACAACTCGTATTGTAGGCTGCACAACAGATGTTACAACATGAATATATTTATTGCTTTGAGAAAGGAGCAATTCAGTGCTAGTAAGCAGATTAGTTATACTTCTTGCTCATCTAGATTTTTCATAAAATTAATCCAACTGGGCTAGAGGCATCTTGCAGCATACAGGTCAGGCCAAATTGTTGTTTGTTATCATCCATTATAAAGGTGCTGTAAACCCTCTTGACATTAGCATGGAACACCAATTTAGCATCACCAGTACTGAGCCATACAGGTAGTTCACTGTTAGAAATATCACTACATATCTGATACATTTATACACAAGTTCTAGAGGCCCACTCACAGGCTTTGCATGAGCTGTTGTTTCAAAATAAATCTTGCTTACAAATGTGGATGCAGATTTGAACAGGTTTCACTCTACATCAAGAGGCACGACCACGAGGTTTTGCCAAAAAACCCCAAGTACAGCACTTCCTGTCCCTAAATGGAAAATTGGTCACTAGGGCTGACTCAGTTATAAATGTCTCACTTTTTCTAGGGCCACACTCAGATTCCAGATTTAAAAACTCCTCACATTCCTTTGGTAGAACTGGGTGAAATTTACAGTGCTTTTTAAAAGTACTTCAAAACACAACATATTTGGTTCTTCAAAACATACAAGCATGCAGCGCTGGTATTGCACTCAGATCAAATGGATTTTAAACTACTACTTTGTGGACCCTGAGATGTTGACCCTAATGAATTACTACAGAAATTAGCTCTTAACAAAAATTATAAAAATGAGCAATGTTCATGTAATAAAACATATCAAATCCTGATCAACTGCAGATCTTTGCAAAGCATGAACATAAATGAGAGAATGCCATTCCAAATGTTTATAATCTGAGTCAAATTCTCCCCCAGTTTGTCAAGGACACAAGTATTTACTCAGCTGAGTTCCCACCAATGAATTCTACTGCTAGTGTACACATTATTGCAAAACTTACTCATGAGAAGGTTAATATAATAAGAGTAAATTTAAGCAATATTAGTCACCCATGAAAGGAAATTAAGTGAGGAAGTGGGAAGCCTGGCTCATTTCACGTCTCAGCTACAAGGATAATTATAGAAAGTCACTCTACTGAGTTCAAGCTGGAGAACTTAACGGAGCATCAGGCCCATGAAGTAGATCTCTGTAGAATCCCACTGAAATAAGTAAAGAGATTTTGGATTGTACACTAATATGTACACAAACAAATATGGTTGCCACTCTTTACTGTACTTTAATAGAATTCTTTACGTGTTTTTTCTTCCCTGAAACTGTGTTAATGCATTATGATGAATCAAAACACAGTTGAAAGTGAGGTTTCAATTAGCTGCAAAATATTATCAGAAGTGAATTTATTCTGAATTTTAAAAAATAGTATTAGCCCAAATTCTCAGCATCTTTAGTGATGCCCTCACATTCCATGCATGTACCCAACAGCAGCTTCCTTTGAAGGAAGGCAAGTATTAAACTTGACTAATCTTGCACACTTTTTCATCGAGGGGACTCTTTATTAAACACTGTATGTAAAATTCTGTCATCTTATAAAGAATATTAGTAACATAGTAAGATTCAACTAAACAGCCAGATATACCCTGAAATGTCCATTGAAACACATGCAGCACAAAAAATGATTAGCATTTTTTATACTTATTATGAAGTAGAAAAGTTATAAGGCAGGATGAAGCTAATATCAAAGATGAAAAACAGCACCACAAGCCTGTGTTTTGCAATTGCTTTCTGGTTGGACACAATGTATTATCATAGTCAGATACAACTGATTAATGTGAGAAATGCATTTAGCCCAGCTGTACTAACTATACAGCTTCACACAGAATAAACATTCCATAAATCAAAAGAAATTGCATTTGAGCACAAAAAATAAAAAATAAGTAAGTGATTCTCTAAGCAGCATTTTGTTTTCTTCTTTTTTTTCCAAAACATTATCATAGATAGATATTGGACTGATTAAATATCTACAAGTGCTTTTCCTTTACAAAAATACATATATTCGTAAGAGTAGGATAGACTGTCATTAACAATGACCTGTGTTTTTTTCACTTCAATTTGAATGATTTATAAGCTAAATTTTACAACCACAAAAAGGTTTATTTGTAATAGGATGTTATCACTTTTGACAAAAAGCTTAAAACATTTCATATTTTAAAACAAATTAGCAACGTAAGATCACAATATGTTCTATGAGCTCCTAAGTACTGTGAGGGCTGCTTTATTAAAAACTGGTAACCACTGATCAAATGCAAGGAAGCATTAGAACATTATTACTGCTCACCATAGGCTCCTTTCTTTTTACTTGGATCACAGCTTATATAAGGACACTTAGGCCCCCACCCCCAAAAAATCCATTGAGAGTAACTCTATATCATCTATTCAGTAGCCTGGAACATCCAACAATTCAGGCTTTGCATTAATTTAAAAAAAATGCAAAATACTTTCCTTTCAATAGTTAAGTCTGCAATAAGGGAAAAAATGATGCATTGCTTCATGTTTGTGCTAAGAAGCTTCTATTTGAGAAAAAAATATGATCAGTAAGTATTAGAATGAAATCTTTCAGCCAGCTAAATAATTATATTGACCTATTACTTTCCAGTGTAGTTAGCCACTATCCTGGAAAGGGAAATCAAGATAATTTGGATTTTTTTATTCTCTCTGTTTTATACTTCACAAGTAAAATAATCACTTCTTACTAATCAATGGTCTCACATCAAGGACAGCAATGCCATTTGCTAAAAAAATAGCTATAAAAATCTGTAAAACATACTTAATATCTTCTCATTATCCTCCAAATCTGTCCTTTCCATCCTCCAAAATATCACTGAACTACAACTAGAAACCCCAAAAGTAGCTTGGTGACTATTTTGTGCTTTGGAAGGTTTACAGGATTGACAGCACACTGAGTTTTTTGTTAGTTCACAGGCCAGGTATAGCAGACACATCAGTAAATGCAAGCCTTTGTGCTTTTCCTCAGGAGCACGAGCTGGGACTCAGAGCTACTCTATGTCTGTTGACTAAACCTCAATGCTATTCCTGTTGTTTCTTTCATTTCTGATTTGTTTTGGAAACTGCTAGGTGTGCCTAACCCTTCAGCTTGGTGACACAGACAACTACCACTGGTCCAGCTCTGCTTGACTGGCTCCAGGTACCTCTTGACCATTTAGGCTCTCCAGCAAAGTGTCAATGTCATATTCCAAGTTCATTTCTGGGTGGCATTACCTTTGGTATTAAATAGGTCCCTTAAAACTATCAGGCAACCAGATTATCCATAAAAATAGTTTATTTTTAAAAAACCCTAGTTTTTAAGAACAAACTAAGTATCTGACAACAAAGACTAATTTTAAATCAATAAGTGTGTGATATTTTTCCAGTAAAAATGGAGCATGTTTCATTTTACCACAACAGAATTCAGGAGACAAGAACAATATCTACCATACTCAATATAATACAAAACTGAATTTTAAGAGTAGAATACCATTACAAAATATGTGCCTTGCACTTTGACAATAACCATCTTCATTACAACTTCATTTGTAATAAAACCCTCAGTATGTTAACTAGCAGCAAAACCATTTTACTGTGCAGCTATTTTGTATATTGTAGAGTAACCTTCTCTCAACTCTTTGCTTTGCACTGACTGTCATAAGGAAAAAGGAAAATGCACAGTAGCTACTTCTGTTCACCTCATCCTGTCAACTGTCAGCAGTGTTAGAAGCATGTCCTAAAAATACAAGTAGAAGTTACTTGAAAGAAGAGGACCTAATGGTTCAGCAAAGCAAGGAAAGTCAAACCAATGCCTATCTTTGGTTAAAATGAATGTAACAGCAAAATCTACTGCTCTACAGACATCTCTCATTCCAGAATTTCTCCTCCATCCTGAGCTTACCAAACTTTGTCTCCTTCTGCAAATACAAAAGATAGCCTGGACATCTCTACCCATGTACAGAGCTCCTCTGCTTCACTGCCCCACTCCAGGACCACAGAGACCTAAGTTAAAAAAGGTACCCAAATGCAAAAGATTTATGGCACATACCTTGGATAGAAGGATCTTTTGGGAATTAATTAATTAATTTCCTATTCTGCAACCTAAGGTTTTAATCTGACCTACAGACAGTGCAGACAGAAGGTAGAAAAGATCAATAGGTACATCTCCTTATGAAAAAAAAATTAAATACTGTAAAATCATCTTTTGAAGGACATTCCTGCAAGGGATGTTTCAGCTGAGGTCTGAAGGTCAGACAACACCTATGTGACAAAATTAGAGGTAAATGTGCAGTTGGAAGTTTTCACATTTCCTTCAGGTGAATCAATCCCCTCATGTTTTGGAACTCATCCTGGAACACACTCCAGTAGGCTACAATCCCTCCTCAAAGAAGTGTTTTTAGCTGAAACCTGTATAGAAGCATGACCTTGCTCAAATTGACTGTGAAGGATTGAAAATGCAGAGCTGTGAAAACTGCTGAAATCCATGAGAGCTGTCTGATAAATGCAACCTGTGAGCTGACACCTCATGTGCAATTTCACCTTTATAAGTCCTTAATGTTTTGACTTTTGGGTAGGAAATGGGATGCAGTATGGGAATGGTCAAAAGATGTCTAAGAACATAGAATTAATTACTGGAGAGAGGGTGCCTGTTATGACATTTTAACTGAGAAAAATAAGAAGTCAACAGAGCCTGAAGTAAAATGAGAAGGGAATATGCAGCATGATATATGCATTTTTAGAGGAAGCTAAGAGATGCTTTCAATCTGCCAGATTAAGAGATGCAACTGGACCAAACTCTTGGATAAGGATGTAAGTCTTAATTGCCTTTGCACTTTTCCAGAACAAAAATGAGTTTGATCAGTGAATTAAGAATATTTTTTTTCTGGTCAGTGAATAAATACCTCTTGTCTGCAGTTATATGAAAAAAAAAACAACAAAAAATTCAACTCAGTGATTAGTTCAATTAAAGGACTAAGCCATGGCCTATTTTTTTTAAACAGCAGGGAAGAAAAAATTGTTTACTTCTCTCACTAAGTCATGTACACCAGTTATTCATGGGAGAGATGAGATGGAACTCTGGACCATTATTTTGTCTGCAGTAAGAGCCTAGCTTATATCTAAATGGAATGGGATGGGATCAGTCTCTTTTCTCCTGCAGACACACTAGAACTGTTTGTGATAAGAGCAGAAAAGTCAAGACAAGCTGCTGAAACCTATGGAGACAAAAAGACGAAGATCCAGGATTAATGGGTTCCTCATGCAGAAAATGGAATATTTTCAACATAAAAGTACTTATTTTAATTATTATTATTATTTTAATATAATTTCTACTGAGAAAGGCTGGTTTTAACTCTAAAAGAACACATTTCTTTTTATCCTCTTTTCCCATGAAAGCTTCTCAATAGAGTATGCTTATGATATAGTCTTGCTGAAAATATTAAGACCATAGATAAAATTCAGAAGCAAATATTACCCTGTCAAATGAAAATAATGGGCTTAAAAGGTATTCTGTATTAGTAATCAGGCACTTCACTTTGTGTAACATTTTCAGTAAAGTCAAGATAATACTTGTGTAACTTTTTTTTTGCATAACTGCAAGCTGGCTGAGTATGCACAATATACTTCTTGCACTGCAGACTCCTAGGACCCAAATCCCCAAAGCTTTCATGTGAACAATACCAACTACAGTGATGAGTCACTTCAGTTATTGTAGCAATCTTATTTGGTATTTCATGAAAAAATTCCTTCACAGGACGAGGCCCTTAGCTACCAGGAATGTAGTAATGCATCATGGAAGATACATTTACTAATTAATCATCTAATTCCATATTGTTTGAGATATTACAGATCTTGTTTCTAAATTCTAGCTGATGGCTTGTTACTTGATAAATGCAGCAACCAGCTATGCTCGAAAAAAAGTTGTTTATGATTTTCATTAATGAGCTTTTCACTTCTAGGGGAAAAAAATCCAAGCAGCACCAAAAGTGCTAAATAAGGGACAGCAAGGTTAGGTAGTAGTGCAGAATTTTTTAGGTCCCTCTGCAGTTAGATACTGCTAATATGGAAAAGTCATAGAAACACAGTGGCAGCAACACTTATTTTATATTCTTATGTTTTACAAGGATGCAGTGGTGACACCTTGTCATGGAAATGCTCAGAATGTGTGACTTTATCCAGGCATCAGTTCTAGCATGGCATATGGTGCAGTCTGAAGGGAATGCCTAGGTACTCATTTCACTTTACCCCATCTTTGGCACACAGGAATCTGCACATGCATTCTCATATTCCTATGGTGCTCAGATACTCTTAATTGGCACAAATAAATAAATCTGTGTATCTGTGGAGGCATGGCACTTATGTACTATATGAGTGAAAATTTCCTGTAAAGAAGGCAGTGCCTGTGTTGAACAAGCTGCCCAG
Source organism: Zonotrichia albicollis (assembly GCF_047830755.1). Classification (NCBI taxonomy): domain Eukaryota; kingdom Metazoa; phylum Chordata; class Aves; order Passeriformes; family Passerellidae; genus Zonotrichia; species Zonotrichia albicollis. Next base: position 34,333,401 of record NC_133825.1, on the reverse strand, counting down.
TTAAGATATGTATTTCACTGGCACTTTACTTTAAAAAAAATGATTAAACTATAGCAGCACTCAGGCCCCATGCCATCAAACCAGAAATGCAGAAAGTGTAGGTGGTTAGTTCATGCATTTAATGCCGCCATTCACAGCTGGGAACGTCGGTTCAGATCTGTCAGTATTTTCCATGCTCAAAATGAAGATTCGCCTTCTGTAATCCAGCTTTAACTTGCATCAAGAAAATACGAGGAATCAAAACCAATGTCCATCTCTGACTGAGAAAATTCATGATTCTCTGAATTATGAATATAGGAAGTTGTCAAACAGTCAAAAAAGCTTCTATTAGTTGCCATTCCACCGCCAAGGTAAAATAGTGCTATTCCAAGGGTCCTGTTTGGCGGATGGATTAACACTTGTATGTTCCTGTCTTTTTACAACAAGTCTGTTCAAATTTTTTCAAAACAGCAAACACAATTGTTGAGAAAAAAATTGTGCTGCGAACCAAGCAGAAATTATGTTTAAGCATCCTAGCATTAGTTTTGGGAAACTGAAACAGGTGTTTTATGTCAAGCAAATTTACAGTGAAAATTCTGGTAAAAAACACATGAAATATATAAAAATTTTAAGGTGTAATTGGTATGTGCATGTAAATATTTACAAATCATATCCTATTTCTACTGTACAAAACAACTGTATATATTAAAGAGAAGAATGATTTTCAATCAGAAAGCATGCTCTGCTCTTCCAAGCTGCTCCATGAGGTGGACTTCTATATACAAGAAGAATCTATTTTTCCCTAGAGACTCTGCAGAGAAGGGCCCTCCCTACAAGAAGCATCTTCTTTCTGTCAGGTAGCGCATCACAGGCTGGGTGGGCAGCAGGATGTCTGCTCCCAGCAGCCAGCACGTCCCCCCTGCCTGTTTCTGGGCAAAGCAGGGCCTGTGCTGGCCAGCACACTGCAGAAAGGGGCAGCAGCTTCTCCCTAAACATCTTCCTTCCCCAGTTCCACTGGCATTCCACAGTATGTGCAACCTTGACCTGTAATGGCAGGGTTCCTTAGCAGACTGCTATTGACAGCATCTTGATTTCTGCATGTCATATGGGCTTTGGAGTGCAGTGGTAGGATTCAACCCAAGTTCATGGGATTCCTCAAGTCACCAATGTTAGAATGCTTAACAACGTTAAAGGGGCCAGACCTAATCCACAACCTGCTTATTTCTCCTACAGAACATACTACTGTACATGAACATAAACTTACAAAGCCTTACATCTATCTTTTGTATTTGATCCCAAGAAAGATTTTTCACTTTGTCTATCTAAGAATGATCAGTTCACTCTACAGTAGCTTGTGAAAAATTGATTTGGTTCCTTTTTGCTGTATGCAAAAGGCATAAGGAAAGTAAATAGTTATCTACAACACTAGCAGGCATGTACTAAGTAGAAATTACATAACATGACTGAACTGTAAGTATCACCAGAGAATCTGATCAGAAAAACTCAACTGACTTTTAAGCAAAGACAACAGAAGACAGAAAACATAAACACTGCTATGCTCCCTGCAACATTACCAAAAACCCCAAGGAACATCCCATACTAGAACCAATATGCTTGTAATACCTAAGGCAACAATCACTTTTTATCCAGCACAACCAGGTCTTAGATAAAAAAAGGTGACCTGAAGAATTATTTTGGTCAGACTGCTAATCTTCAGTATTGCATTACCTCTAATTTTATGGAAATAGTTTTATGCTGTGACTTAACTAATGAAAATTTCTATAATGAATTCTAAACTCCAGATAGTCACAAGAGATACAGTAATGTCATTAAAGCTATATATTATTTTGTCTTAGTATATTATAGACCTCTATTCAATCTTAAAAGAAAATATTTGTTATGAAAAGTAGTAATTATGAAAAATTTTGCCTTGGCCATAATTTTGTAGAGGAATTTAGTTGTTCCATAGATATTTGTATTATTTTACCTTCATTTAATGGAGGTTTTATTAGAAGAAATGTAATCTGACCAGAAGCCATTTTTCCAAAAATAGCTAGTATCCCAAATTCCAAACTTCAGGGAAACCATGGAAAGTGCAATCACAAAGGCTACAATGCTTTCAAGCAATATTAGCAATTTTAAGATTTAAAATTAGTATTTTGAATTACCATGTTCTACACCTCTTGTTCAGTGTAATTAATCTTCATTCACTGCAAAAGGACTGTTGCACACTCATGAGTGAGCTATACCTGGACCCATGAGAACCTTATCAAGGAAAAGGTAGTGGCCTAATCACCACTTTTTAAAATATATTTTCTGTACAAAATATTGTCAAGGTATAATCCTTAGTTATTTTTACAGTACTCTATGATTTAAACAACAATATTCAGTAAAGTAGTAAGTGTGTGAAACTGCAACACCACATGAATGAGCACTCTGCCATTTTGCTAGTGTAATCAATAGTAGGACCAGAAAAGTTTTCTAACACGCAAGCAAAAATATTCCATAGGTTTTGAGTCTTGACTGTACACTTCATGATTTTGGCTATGATTTGCAGCACACTCTTAAGATACACAAATATCTTATGCACATTTCAGTAGCAGAATGGCACTTGGCTTGCTCTAATAGAAACAACAGAGATGCAACTGACAATTTTAAGAAAGACAATGTCCTTATTTGCATGCTGAAATTCTGGCTGTGTCCCCCCAATCCAGGCACATCCATTCATTGTGCAATCTGTCGATGGGTAAACAAATAGTGCAGGATTCATCTCAGTGGGATCTGGCCCTTTGGTCTAACCGAAGTCAATTCTAGGTCGATACTGAAGTACCATAGGGTAAGACTGAAAACAGCAAGGGAAAAAGAACAACAAAAACAGACAAGAAAGCATGAAGACATGATTCATAAACAATACAAAGAAAATGCAATTAAAGACTACCTTAAGAATAGCCAAATCTTATCTCTAAGACAGATGTATATGACAATGTAAATTCATCCCTGTACTTCAAATCTATTAGCTATTTGTCACTGATACACAGTTTCTGTATCTGCTTTTATATATTTCAATATTTATGTTTTATTATATTTATACTTGGGAGTGCTCAAACAAGTCTGTTTTCTGTGTTGCTGTGTTTGATAAAAAGCAAACTTGACATTTTATACTTTCTAAACCAAAGTATATTTACAGGTGATGTACTTGGAAATTTATATACAGAGGTTCCATAGCTAGACTACAAAAAAAGGTCAAACTGCTGTCAGCTGGTTTTCTGAGAGATGGCCTTCTCCCCAGATCCAAACTCCTTAACCTCAGATCTAGTGATAAGTTTTTATTGATTCCTACTGAGAAAAAAAAAACAACAAAGCAAACAAAAAAAAAGAAAATCAACCTCTTGGGTCCCTAAATTGGATAGAAGTTGTGGAATGGCAGGGAAGAATGGATGGGTTTCCCAAAAGGGCTGTAGAATATCTGGGCACTTGTTGCTCAAACCTCTTATTTTTCCGTCTGTCAGCATTTCATTTGTCTCAAGCCTTCTTCTTCATTAGCATACTGGGTATTTTCTATAGCATAAAACCCTGGCAAATCTCTTTGTCTCAGCAGCTGTATGACCTTAATACCTCCCCACCATACAACAGAGGCAAAGCTAATGTAAGTTTTTCTAAATTCCAAATTTGGAAATACAAAGAATTATTACAGAAGCTATCATTAAAACCAGAAACATTTTGCTTCATTCTTCAAATGCAACAGAGATGAAGAAACAAAGATATAGCCCCAGAGACCTACAGGGTTAATAAACTTTCCATGCCATGGTAGTAAAATATCACCAGAACTAAATGTGATAGCACTTGCAGGAGATTTACAAACTGGAGTTCAGAGAAATCACAAGGTAAACCCAGAGGTATTAACAGTACCAGGAGTATTTAGGAGAGAAGACAGGAAGTACCACATGTAGTCTGCATGTGCAATTAACAAAAATGTATCTGTGGTATCACAAATTACTTGGTCTCTGATTAATTTTTTCTTTGCACAGGACATGAATACCATTTCATTTAAATAGTGTTTCAAATTTTGACTTTGAGTATATAAATTGTCTCTAAATGTGTGCAAATCTAATTGGAAGTGCACGCAGGGAGAGACAGAGAAATCACCATACTGAAATTGCCAAGTAAACCAGTGAGGCTCAGTGTTTTAGCAAACAAAATCACAAAACTGTACAAATCAAATGCACTATGCTGGGACAATTGTAATTATTGAAGGAAGCATGAGTGCAGTAGTTCACTTCCACCACTAGTGAGGAGTGACCCTCTACCACTAGCTCTAATTTTTCCTCAAGACAAAAATAGTATTCCAAAGTTGCAAAGTAACTTTTAGAAATAAGTTCAAATCAAAATTCTCAGTGAGGAAAAGCTGAAATACTGTTTCAAGGAAGCAGATTGGTCACTGAAATTTAGAAATCAGCTTCAGTTTGCAGGTTCTGGAGGTTGTGCTTCTAGAGATTATTCAGTTTCTGATTTTAAAAATATGAAAAGGAGTTTAGAGAAATCTAACATTTTTTTTACTCCATCAAAAAGGACATATGAATTCCCACAAAGAGATGAAACCAGTGTAGTCTCTTAATTCACACTCTTAATTTTTGATCCCTTGCCAGTGACTGCCCAATACTGCTTAGTTAGAGTAATGAGATAGCAAGAGGTAGATAATCCTTTGAGGCTGATAGGCATATCAACCTATAGAACAGAATCTTTCAAAAAAAATCACAGACAAAAACTGGCCTATGGCACAGAAGACAAACTCCTAAATCCTTTGAATAAAATTTGTGCTGCAGGAATGAAAATGCTCAGACCTTGCTCACAGAGTTTTAGCACTTTATGGAGAGGAACTGTAAAAGCTCCACAAGCTGAACAACAATGGAGTGCTGACAGGACCTTGGTGACTGCAGTATGCACAGTTGTGAGTGCCTCTTACCTGATACAAAGTGCCATCCTGTGAGCAGACTTGCGAAGATGAGCAGTTCTGACACCGAAACTGCGGAGGAGATGATTTTCTGATCAGATAAGAGGCATCCACAGCTGGACATACACATTTACCATTTATTGATTTTTTAAAAAAAGTTTAAACGTAAAGGTTACAATCAATTTACTCATTTTAAAACAGGAAGGAATTGTTTAATGAATAAATGGATATTTTTCCCTTTTCTTGTCTATCTCATGTAAGGTCCACAGCTATGCAGTAAAAGCTCAGAGATGAAGACAATGGATTCACTTGATCTTCATTCAGAAGGATATTGTTAATTAATTACCATTACAACTTCACTGAGAAGAACAAAATCATAGAAGCCTAGATATTACTGGATTTATTACCAGCAAAATTAAATTTTTTAGAGGTGCTAATCATCTTTGACTTCAGGGGAGTGATTTAAAGCTACATGAAAGAGAAGATGAACACATACCTGGCTATGCTGTATGTATATAAATACGCTTACAAACTTAAGCAGGAGATGTGAACTCTTGCATTCACTAAATGTTAAAAACTATAGATCTGAGATTTTTGAAAATTTTTAGTGCAAATTTTTTTTAGCAAGATTATAGTTACTGTTGCCTCTAATTTCATGCAGTAGGTAAGGGCTGCAGGATGAAATGCCATGAAAAAATTCCATTATCACTGAAATTGTTGCCTCAACACTTCCTAATAGGACAGCCAATGCTAACAAAAATACAACATGGCAAACCAAACTGACATCCACTGGTTTCAAGGCAGTATTGGAAAAAACTCTAGTTAAAGCTCTCTTGGGGGTTTCAGCAATCACCAAATTTCAGCGCAATATTACTTTCAAATTTATCAAATACTTGCCTATATACAATCATCTCCCTAATTCCTATCAAAATCTATCCTTCCCCCTCCAGCTTCAGATTAAGGTAAAACTTTAGGAGACTTGTGAATTGTTAACTTTGCAATGTGTTATTTCTCCGTGTTTTCTGTCCATGCCCCAGCACTTATTATTCTAAGCACTAGGAAGCTTTAAACAAAAAAAGAATAGAAGAAGTTTGGAATTTTCTCCAGATCAGTACATTAAGGTATATTAAATGCTTAACCTTAGCTGCACTCCAATTTAGTCTCCACTAGTAATGACAGACAAACTTGCATGTGCTACAAAGACCAATCAACAGGCACACACAAACAAATGCATAAAAGAAAGAGAAGAAAAGGGGATATGACTTCTAATAAAAAAATATACAAGGCAATACAAAACCAAACTGACTATAATTTCTGAAAAAAAAATCTTTTAAAAAATTTAAATACTGCAATTCTAATTTATACACATGCAGCAAGGAAAACCCATCTGGCTGTTATCTGAATGTTATTGTTATATTGCATATCCAAAAAAATAAATGCAGTATTAACAGAAACATTAACAGAAACAATTAGATTTCACTAGTAATTTTTTCTGTGTCACTTTCAGTTTATTGACTGAACAAAACAGGTTCTTACTGAAGAACTGTTGGATGCAGATTCCCCAACTATTATAACTCAAAAGGTCACCAAAAGCAAATTTGCTGAAGAACAAGGGCTTGGGTTTCCACTTACTTGACTTAAAACTCTGAGCAGAACTTACATGTACACATCATACATCCACTATTCTGAACTTTCAGAATCTACACAATATATGTGCTGAAGGGTTTCACCCATAGGGTTTTACATAAGAAATTCAGAAAACATGCAGAAGGCATTTTTAAATAGGGGTTTTTTGAAGGGTCATAGATTATATTTGGGCCTAAGATGTGAAAGCATGTATAGTGTCTATAATAAATACACCAAAACATCATTTATCAATAATGTAACAGCATTTACGTTTTCGCCTCTTAGTCTCCATCTTGTCATATAGATGAATTCCATAGTGTGATCCTTCCCCATGATTTCTCCGTTGCATAGTACATCCAGCTTAAAATACAACAGAACAAACAGTAAGACAAAGGGATGCAGAAATTTAATGTCTAAAGGAACTGCTAAGTGAATCTCCAGAGTTAATCCTTCCACTCCTATCATTATATAATGATACCATCAGACATGTATATCAAAGCTGGATGAAGACAGCATGCTGACAATATGTTATTTTGTACCCTGGTATTCACTTTTGTGTTTTTATTTGGAGTGTGGACAGAAGGAAGTCTGCTACCGAGGTATGAAATCACCAGTAGACAAACATTCCCTATATTTAGCTACACTACACAGTATCCATTTGAAGAGAAAGCCTTGTGCAGTATTTTGAAGGCCACCTTGCTATGCCAGTACTCTTTCAAACCCAAAGATATAAACCAGAAGTATAGTAATTTTCATTTAAAAAGTAGATTGTAAAGAAACTTTAAAAAATCAGTTTAAAAATAACCAAGAAATTACAAGGAAAATGTGCTTCAAAGTACACAGACATTCCTTAACTGAAAGCAAAATACAGAGAAAAGCAATGATCTCAGCATGAGAAATGCCTACTTTAAGCTGTATTATAGCATCTTACTGCTGCCTGCCACTGCAGATGTTTGACAGTATTTTCATTACTAGACCTATAATATTTTCTGTGTTTCAGAAAAAAAAAAGGCAAAATTTCAAAGTAAGCAGATTCTTTGTAACACAAGCCATTAAGGACAGATTGAAAACCAAATGACACCAAAAAGGCTGATCAGCATGTCATGACACCATGACAAACTCCTATGCATCGTTATAACCTGTGCACCAAACCTAACTCTGCCCTACTCCTGACAAAGCTGGGAGGCTGCTGCTGGTGCTAAACACAGCCTGTCCTGCATGGAGCCTTTGGCTCCTGTACAACAACAGGCTGCAGAAATAGTCTGGGCTTCAGTCTAAATTCCTGTATCCCTGGAAAGAGGGAACCCGGGTTCAAACACGATAAAATTTCACAGAAATATATTATGTTGCAGGGAAATAAAAATAAAAACATCTTTCTTTCAAATGTACCTCATAGGAACTTGGAAGTTTTAATTTTAAGCTGAGAAACTTTTTGATAGTTCCCACGGTCACTCGAGTAGAACAGCGGATAAATTTCTTCATTAAGCCCTAAAGCAACAAATCAGAATAAACATGTCAGAAATATAAAAATTTAAAAAACATGTGAGCAATCTTTAGTGCAGGAGCACCTATAACTGATAGTCTTTTCAACCAGGAACCAATTCACTTCTAATTCATAACAACACCATAGGTTCATTTTTGTTCACTTGTTTTCAAAATTTAAAAGATGACAAACAACTTCATTTGACCCATCTCTGGTTCTTAAGATATTTCTAAAAGATACAGAAGGGAGGAAAGAAAAAAACCAAAGCCCAGCCACCACCAAACCCATCAAAACCCCCAAAAGAATTTAAATAATCAATGTGTTTGTGTTAGTAACACTGGGGGTCAAAGAAATATTGCATTTCTTAGAAGTGGTAAGAACCTCCAAAGTTATACATGTAACATAACACTTAGAAAATACAAGTAGCTTTATTAGAAAAGTTCTTTAATATATTTTTCATTTTATTATTCTATTTGTAATTTAATAAAACATTGTAAAAACCTAAGGTGATTCCTAAAAACTTTCTTGTAGACTAAGTATGCTAGGTAATCCCCTTCAGGAATAGAAACCCAATATCCCTAATTCTTAAAACACCAATTGGCAGGTATTACTCCACACATTTTGCAGACTGAAGTGATCTCCCCATGGCCACAGACAACACATCAGGGTCAGAATCAGGTTTACAGCTCAGAAGATCTGGATCCCAGTCATTCAGGGCACCACATATTTGATAAGCAGGTTTATTCTGGCATGTTAATCCTCAAGGTACGAGGCAGCTCACCTTCAGCTAGCTTTATAAATACCTCTGTGGTGTGCTGTAATCTGTTGTGTAGTGCAGTTACATACCATAAAGGCTGTAGGCTACAAAACTATAATCCACACACAAACAAAAATTCCACTGTCACAGATGGCTTTCTGTATAGAACTGTATTTTTCATAAAATTCCAAAGATGCACTGAAATGCCTCAAAGAAAAGGACTAAATAAGCATGCAGTGGGAACAGGTCACTACAATCAGGTTTATTTTTAATGGTTATAAAATGATTTGGTTCCTATAAGATGCTATTTTGTCATCAATAAGTACAGCACAGCTTGTTTGCTACTCACTTTGACAACATTATCTCCTGACTGCCCATTGTTGCGTAAACAGTCGAGGCAGATTGCAATCTGTGGGTCACTCCTGTGATAGTCTTTGTCTTCTTCATTCTCATCACACTCCTCATCTGCTTTGGGTTTATCAGCTTTTGGACTTTCATCTGTAAAATATGAAGATCATATTATTTAAGTATAAAGTAATTAAGAATCATATATATAAGGAAATAAGGCATTTTTATGAGCCATAATTTTTCTTCACATTAACTTCACACAGTTTTAACTCAGTGCATGCTTAAACTGACCAACTTAAACATCTCTGGAAAAAAAATTTCATGGCTGAAATTTTAATGCAATATGCAAACAACAGATTTCTATGGAACAGAAAATAGTTGATGGACTATATTGGGTATGGCTGTCTACTTCTGATATGTTCAATAATTAAAACCCTGCAACTCTGCATGCATCACAATCACTCAGACATATGAACCTACTGTATAGTGTGGCAGTTCAGTGACAAAAATAATGTTTTTAAATAAAAAATAGAATTACTAATACCAACACTTATATATTGAAGTAACATAGCCAATCGACTCATATTAACTGTCACAATAATCCAGTGAAGATAAGTGCCTGTAATGCAATCACAAGGCAAACCAAACTTTAGACTTCATCCACTTTTGACCAGATCTAAATAGGTCACTGGAAGAACTCCAGAAGGATTTTACAACTAAATAGCCATATATTTACTTACTCCCTTTTAAAAAGAAAAAATATAAGAAAAGAGCAAAGGTCTGTGTATTTTTTAGCAGAGCTTATACAAACTACTATTATATATATAAATAATCGCAAAGAAAATTTTATCCTCTTTCACAATGCTGTTAACATGTTCTATTGGTTCCTGGTTAAAATTCTAACTCTTTGGAAAAGTACCATCTTGTATGGTTTAGAAAGGTTTAGCAAAGTTGAGCACTCAAATACTAAGACTGGCAAGTACATTTAGATAAGGCTGCAATGTATGTAAATAATAACCATAACATGGAGTAAGGTTTACAGATTTAGTGTGCAGTATATAATAATCTTATTGTACACATTTTGCTTTCTTTTCTGTATCCCCAACTTACTTATTTTGATTTAAAACAAAGGCTGCTCTCTATTGGAACAAAACATTGTCACAATTAACTTGAATAAGCTGCTTTCATGTTTTTTAAAAAACCTTTCAGATCAAGTTCTGCTAGCTTCCTACACTTACCAGATTCTAAAGGAATTTAGAAGAGTTCAGATGAGAAAATGGAATGTAAACTTTAATAAACACCAAGCTATGACCAAGTTTCTTGACAGAGTAATTAGTTGCCTTTGCTCAATTTCCATATTCAAGAAGAGTTTTAAGCTGTATTCATTACTTTTCTCTCTTAGAATTTTTAAGCTTTCACTAATTATGCAAGATTTATCCTCAAGTCCCTATTAGCTATTGACACATTTAGTTGAATGTGTATCATATACACATTTTATTCCTATCATCTTCCATGAGCAGAATTTACAGTATCAAACTGCAGATATTTTTTCTTTTTTTCTGAAAGTCCAGGAAGCAAATTTTATCAATTGAGCAGGTGCAGTCTACCTGTCACAAGCATTTGTTCACTTCAGGCTGGACAGTAGCACTGAATATTTTCTCTCTGTACCATAGCATTTTGTCATTCATCAATTCTTTCTGGCAACCACTCTCCTACAGGAGTCACCAATGGCTGAGATCTGCTTTATTGTTTGGTTTTTTTTTTCCTTCTGATATGTGAAAATTTTAAGTCCTGGGATTTTTTAACAGCACTTAGATGCTTAGGTTAGGAACTGTGCTGCAACCTGTGGCACAGGACATAACTGACAGACTCTTAAACTACAGTGACAATCTGATTGCAGGGCATGGTATTGACAACTGAAACAGTCTCTTCTAAACGAAACTATTCTCAGCAAATAATTACTTCCCAGGCAAGATTCTAAATGCTTGTTTGTGGCAGAAAATAGCTTAATTTGTATCAATGAGTTGTAATGACTTTCAAATACTTTGCAGACAAAGTTCCGTAGCCCCAGGCTACAGTCACTAACGGAGTTGGATACATCTGTAGCTACTCACAAGTAAAATCTGTGAGTTAGTGCTTTCCTCTCATTCACAAAAAAAAGCAATCCAAGCTCTCGCTACACTTACTAACTAATCTCTATTGGATTTATCATTAAATTAGTAGAGGAAGGTAAGAACCAGAAGAGTAAATTGGTCAAAAGTAAGTCACATTATACAAATTTGCAAATTATCTGTTGATTCTTTCTACATATATAGCAGAAGATAATTTTCTAAACAGTCAAGAAATGTCTCTATCTCACAAAAATATTTTCTGAGTATTTTTTAAAACTGAACAGGTATAAACTACATAGAATACCGTAGTAAACTAATATAATTTCATCTAAACTGTTCTGCAATTCATAATTTATTTATATAATAGAGAAAATAACATTGTCCCTCACAATGGATGCCTAGTCCAAGTCAACAAAACTTGTGAAAAAGAAAATTAAATGTTAATTTAAAAGTTGAAAAGAAGATATTATAATGAAATGAATGCAGAAGAATATAAGATGTTTACTTGACAGTTACCCTTTACTGAAAATAGCTATTTTTTTAACTTAGCAGAGTCTTTCACAAGTTCTTTAAAATCAAATCAAATAGGCTATGGTATTAAAAACTTGATGTCAAATTAAAGGGGCATAAAACCATCTGGTCTAGTTCTCTCTTAGCACCTCAGTACTGAGTTTCAAAGTTCATGGGTCAACTGCAAAAAATGAAACAAAACAAAGCAAAAAAACAAAGCAAAAAGCCCACCAAAAAAGCATTATGGGATCTATAGAAAACAATTATTTGGCATGTGTGGAAAACTGTTTTACTGCTTGTCATAACTAATTCTTGACAACCTCCTACTTAACAGATGGTGAAATTTGGTAACAGAAAGAAATTTGTAAAAACTCTGTGAAAAATCCTGTCTTGCTCTATTAAGAATTCAGCTGGACAATTGTGAGAGTGTTGCAAGCGAGAGCCTAGGATAATGCAAATGAAATAATGGTAAAACAGCTACAGTTTGTTAACAAACTGGTTGATAGATAAGCAGTAGTATGTGAAGGCCCATATATTTGCACAGATTCACTACAAGTTTCTGTAGTATCTTTGAATTCAGGAAAAACAAAATGTACTTGTGTCAGTGAAGAAACTGGTCTTAATAAACAGTGTTACTTAACACACAGATGAAAGGGAAAAAATCATCACCTTGTCCATTTTCTTGAGGTTTGTTTTTCTTCCAAAATTCAATCTCTCGCTGCAGTTCCTCTAGTTAACATCAAAGAACAGCAATGTGAATTTTCAAATCAATACCAGGTATAAAATTAGAAAGAGCCATATTGCCCCCACCAACCCAAACAGTTCCCAAAACCAAATGAGAAACTTACGTTCTCGAAGTCCGGGCACCAACTTAAATATAATTTCCTCTAAGGTGTTATCCAGCCTTTCAGAGGGAAAAAATACATTTCACATTAAATGGATACTAGCATTTTAAGTCTTTCTACAAAAGCTTTTGAATCACGAGTTGCATTTTTTTTAGCAAATAATGAATCCTATCCTGTCAAAGTCAACTGATTTTAGTTTGGGAGACAACATGCATTAAAGCTTATCTCAACCATATCCTAAATGGATTTATCATAGAAATAACGAAGGAATTACTTTTTTAACATATAAAGATAAGAATGAAGCAAAAGATAAAAACATTATACTCTAAAATTTTTATTTCTGAATTTGTATTACACGCAAACAGCAATGTTACTAGAAGGAACAGACTGGAAAAGTAGTATCCAATTTTAAGGTCCAGCTCATGAGTAGTAAGCAGGAAAATGATAAACTTCATTATCATACTAGGTGTTGAAGTGCTTTGGTAATAAGCCTGTTACAAAACCTGAACAGACTATTTCCTACTTACCATACCACAGCAAAGCAGTTTTGGCAGGATAGAGAAGACCACAGAGCACCCATGCTGCTCTGACTTGATAGTTCTCAGTACCCAGCACAGTTAAGTTGAACTATTTAAATCTGCCATGTGTTGTACACCAGAAGAGAGTACACTGCACAGGCATGTCCTCTGATACCCTGATATTAGTGCCAAAACTAGTTATCACAGTCCCTTCCAGTGTACACACTGCAGTTACTCTTGTTGCTGAAGCTAAAATACTTTTTCCTTTTCTCTGAATTTCACCAAATCTTCTATCCATTTAGTTTAGCAACTGCTTTCTAGTTCTACTTCCTCTCCTGATCTCTCATCCTTCAGTTTCCTCTGGCTTTCACTCTGTTTCCTTTTCCTTCCTCTCCTTTGCCCTTTATGTTCTCCTCAACAGAAACTCCCATTGCCCACAGCCTAAACAAAAAGTCATGACAAAATAAAATACTAAGTAATACAGAGAAATTAAGTATCTTGACATTCAGTCAGAATCTGCCATGTTTTAAATTGCCTTATTTTTTCATCCCAATAACAATATATTTCTTTATATACATATTTGCAAATACATGTGTGTACGTGGTATTAATAACACACTATAGGCCTGCTAAAAAAACATAGCTGTTCTGTCATTTGTGCACCAACAGTTGCAAAGCAGGAGTAAGAATGAATGTTTTTATTGTTGAGGAATGTCTACAATCAATATAAATTGATAACAATCATCTTAAAATAAATACATGAGTATTCAAGGTTCTCCTTAGAGAATTTGTACTTGCACTTTACAATTAGACCCATTACCCAACCATCAAGTTCTGAGACCAGATCCCTGTGGCATCCATCAGTAGATTCAGTCATACCATAGAAATATTCATGTTTCAGCTACAACCACAACCCATTTTGCTTCTTGTTAAGGGGACAACAACAACAAAAGTTCAGCAAGTGAAACATCCCTCCCATAAAAAAGAGAGAGCACTTTCTCACAGATAAGAAGGAAATTAAAATTGTAGGATGTCTGAGTGCTGGCTTTCTGATAGATACAAGGTAGGTCTACCTTCCCAGGTGGTGTCACTTGCCTTCTCTGTCAGTATCTGAGGGAACTACATGGTGCTGCTTTCTGTGAGGTTCCCAGAGCAGAGCACTGGGAACTTGGGAACATGCCTTAGAAATGGAATTCATTTCACACTGTAAGAAAGCTCCAACCTTCATAATTTACTCATTAAAAGAAATGAAATAAGGACTTCAAAAGAGAACACTACTACCTTAATTAAAAATCCCTCTGTTCTTGAGGATGGTTTAATACATGCTGGTTTTCTTTCATTTATTTTTGAAAATTCCCATTTAGCACATTCTAATTTACTTTGAATGGCTCAAAACAAAAGTCACTGGTAATGCTAAGATAGCAAAAAAAATCCAGCATATTTTGCAAATTTACAATGCTAGAAGCAAGAAGTGGCTTCCCACTCTAGTCAATACTTAATTTTTCTCCAAAAACTAAACAAAAACCACTTCTTTCTTTACAGAGGATAAATAGTAATCAATCCTCTGACAGGGAGCAGGAAAAAAAAGTCCAATCTGATCTTTAAATGCAGGGAAACATGAAATTATTACAAGATTCTCAATTTCAGATGCATCTTTCAGTGCTCCCATAATCCACACATGTAAGCAGTCTGACATAAAGATTTGTACTTTTGTGTCTCACATCAAACTCACTCCAAAATGAAACTACTTGAAAAAGGTGGTCTCAGTCATTTACTATGATACTTCCTGTTAATGCTGAAAAATGAACATTGATATTTCAGAGATACCTCTTTCCATTCCCATATCTTCCAACCAGAACACATAGAAAAAAGAACCAAGCATTTCTGCCAGCTTAGTATAGCTCATTTTTTCAACTCTTCTATAATACTGAATGAGTTACAAGATCAACACTCTCTGATAATTACCAGCAAATGTGAACCAAACTAAGACTATTGCTCAGGAAAACTTGCATGCACAGGAGTATGCCAGCAAGAGAAAAAAGAAGTGTGCCCTCATGGCATTATCAACACAGACCTGACTGAGTGCTGATGATGCAGAATTCTGCTAAATTAGTAAAAGGAATTCTTAAAATTTAACACTCTTCCTACATTTTCATTTTAGAGCTCAATGTTGAATTTCAGACTTAGTCTTGTAGTTACAAGAGACCCTAAGTGCTGCCAACTAAGAGATACATCTAAAAAGCCCACATAGTTATGAAGTTACTCAGAACTGAGTTTAGAAGAAGTTTATAAAGCTTATCTGAGAGATCTTAGTTAAAACTCCTAAGTGGTGTTCAACACAATTTCTCAGAAAATGACTGCATTCTTTAGCAATGATGGGGCTGATCTCCAATGTCAGAGTGTAACTCTTGTATTAAGTTATGCAGGCAGCATCCAGGAAAGATAATTTGATTGCATGGCTCATGTGCTCTTCTGATTATTAGTTTAGCAAATGTTTAAAGCTGGTTCATAAAATACAACCAGGAAACTACTAACTATATGCAGTTTCTTGGCAAAGCAACCAAATGACTCTAAAAGGAATTGCAGGAAATAATTGCAGAGAAAATAACTCTTCCCACATTTCTGGCTTGTGCTCTCAACTTTCCTCACCCATCTATAATTTCCTGCTCAAAGGACAATACTTGTTTGCTAAACATCTATTATATGTTTCAGAAAATGCATTTTTCATCTCATATAAAGTGGTCCTATGAGAATAAAAGAAGTATTTCAAATGCTTTTGTTTTCAGCTTATTATTAGCCTACAGCATATTCTGTTATGACTCACACAGCACCTCAGAAACCAACAGGAAATCAGAAAAATAATCTACATGAACCTGCTCAGCCCCACCCTCCCAAAAATATTCAGATGACAAAGTCTTAGGCCAATAACACCCTTTACAGTTGCTGAATTGAATCTCTTTCAGTTATGCTCTTGGTACATAACTGGGAATGGTTGTGCACACATGGATCAGCAAAAATCAATGCAATATATGACAAATTGTAACAAAACCAATGACATCAGAAAATTATACCAAGCCTTGTAAATTCCAGATGTAAATTTATATTTTTACATTAATGTAAGAATAAGTCCTTCTAAGTTCACAACAGTATTACAAAACAATAATACTGGGGGATGGGGCGGAGGTAGTGTTGGGAGTGAGGGCACAGAGAGCCTTCATCACTCCAAGAAAACATGAAGTTCTTCCAGTTATGATGACATTTGCAAACTTTTCTATCTTATTGGATGTCTATCATCTTTGTTCCAACATGGCACCACTAAAAGTGAATCCAGAATTTAATAATTTTTTTAAAAAGGTGTGTTAATATTAAAAACGCAAAAAAGGGTATTTTTAATGTAAAAACTTATTTTTATGAGTGTCTTTTCATTAATTTTACAGCAGATTTCAATTCAGATTGGTGGACTTATACCTTAAAAAACATTGCTTTTAACATGATTCATTTTCTATATGCTGCTCTAAAAATAAAAATTTGCCATGAGGTTTGGAATGCCCTAAATAATTTCAAAAAACAACCCTCTAGAATTTAATTTCATGTAAAGAATAAAAGCTATCTGGTTCATTTATTTGTTTAATAGAGATATTTTTTTTAACTTGTACAATAGAAGCACTATTTCTGTGTCTTTCCCTTATGTTTCCTCCTTTTACTAAATCTGAAAAATTCAATTTAGACTGTAGTGGGAGCTGAGAAAATGACAACCTACATGGCTTAGAAGATTATAAAAATAAGCAAAACAATTATTGCCCTTTTAGGATAAAAACAAAGATTTTTTTTTGTTGTTGTTCTTGCATTTCAGCAAATGCTGTGAAATAGATTCTTACCTTAACATTTCTAGTGGATTGGTCTCATGCACTTGGTTGCCACACCTGGGACAGTCATTGCTGTCTTCAAAGTGTTGAACAATACAAGTCTTACAAACTAAGACAGAGAAGGAGAAAATAAAAAGAAAAAACCCACTTAGAAAAAATCCAAATAATATTGCTCGACTATGACCTAATGATATGTGGTAGCTACCTCATACATCAGAAATAAAAGAGTATTGTTGTAAAGTAAATAATTACAATGTATCTTATCCCTTTCTAGTTCCCCAAAACCATTCTTAGTACTGCTCCACTGGGACACCAAGCTCAGCAGCACAGGTTGGACAAGCACTTTAAATTATGAGATATTTCTGCTACTTAGAATTCTCCCAGCATCACAACACATGAAGCCCACCACCTTAAAGAGCAGGTTAAGAACACCTTAAAGCCTGTCCCACCTTAAAGGGCAGGTTCTCAGGTGGGTGCTGGGGAACTTCCACCATCACCTCAGCTGATCTGAAATAACTTACATCAGTTCAATGGTGTTGTTTGCAGCTGAAAATACTGGTTTAAATACTTAATGTAAGAAAAAAGATTACAGAAATTGTACACAGGTTCAAAGTGTTTCCTTTTTGACACGGTGCTTTCCAAAGCAATGACAGAATGTACACTCGACATTTAATATTTGAACCTCATAATGAAAAATCAGGATCAGGACCATGGCAAGTATCAATAAACCCAAAGCAACAGCAATGTGAATTTAAAAACCAATCAACTGAAAGTAAACTAAACAAGGTGCTACACTACTGTTGCTTCCAAATGATCAATTACAGACTGTAGATTTTAATGTCATTAATTATGGAAGCCAAGCTGATGAGAACAAATATGCCTGCTAATATTACTGCACAACAATGTTCTGGATGGAGATAAACTCTACCCTCTTCTTATTATTAATTCACCTACACTGACATAAGAACTGCAAATTCATCAGTAAATGGACTGAAAAAATAAATGGACTGCTGTGACTGCAATATGCTTTCTGCTGAAACACTGTAAATTTTTTCATCAATTACTTAAAGAAGTATGAACATCTCTAAACAAGTTGGTAAATCCTAATTATAGGACTCTAGGAATCTTGAACTTCCTTTAACAAACAAAGCCTATATTTGTCTTTGCCTTAGAATGCTCAAAAGGCTTATATCAAATCAGCAGATGCTGATAACGCACACATATTAAACCTCCATGTAGGTGTTTCTTCCAACTGCTTTAAATCACTAACATAAAGACATTAACTTTACATCCCAAGATTGTCAAGGAACTGTAAAATAACTCTTCTGTCAGTTAAGCATTTCAGCTGCAGCACCTGATAGCTCCTAATCCCAGTGTCTATATCTACCTGAATTCACTGCTTCTGTCAGGAGAAGGTGCATGGGTGAGTGGCGGGTGAGGACAATACCAATGAACCACCACGTTCACAGTCACAGGCTGTCTCAGAAGTGCCATTAGTTGGAAACCTCAGTTCAAAGAGTGTGGGGGAGAAAAGGGCTGAGGAGCAAGTATGATGATGAAATCATGGAGTCTAACACAGATGTAAATTACTGCCATCTGGAAATTCACATAACAGTCACTGAGGTAAGTAACAGAAGAGTTTGGCTTACTCAAGACCTCTTCTAACTTGACTTCATACAAGCTGAGCCTAAAGACAACTCTTTTTCAATGGAGTTTCATCTGCTAACTCCTGTAACAAAGGAAGGAGTTAGTCTTTATGTTTTTGGTAAGCCTTCTGTCTGGTATAAACAGCAGCATGTCTATGGTGTCTTTCTAGCCTGAGTTAAAATGATCAAGAATAAACAAAGTGGGAAAATTTGTACAACTGTTCAATATTAATTTCAGAATTGATAAACACAACCCCATACCTTCTCTTGTTTGGAAAATGTCCAGGTTGGATGAGGCTCTGAGCAACTTGAACTAGTGGAGGGTCTCCTTGTCCATGAGAGGAGGGTCAGAACTAATTAAGGGTCTGTTCCAGCCCAAACCATTCTATGAATTTTTTTTTGCAACAGAGACTCAGAGAATCAGCACAAAAATTCTTCAAAAGGAGAACAGGCTTTGTTTCATTAGCAGAGTGATTTGGTTTCTTTTCTGTAAGCAATAGAATTGGCCTCCTTCTGAAAGGATTCCTTGCATTTTAGAAGAACTTTCTGAAATTCTTCAGAGAATTTAATTCCCTTCACTTGTTGCCAGGATTTCTGCTCCACTCATGTCAGAGAAGTTCTTGAAGTCTGTGATGAGATGACACTGTTCTTACTGCATTGAGTTGTCTTGTAAAGATATTTTACATTTGAGCTTCCTAGGTTTTTTGTTTGTTTTCCAAACTAAAGACAAATAGGGCCTATCTGAGCTATAGCTTTCATTTACATCCAGAAGAAATCTGAAGTTATTACTATTCAGAAGAACTCCATGCCATGGGATCAAAAACTAATACACTGATTTAAGTCAGATAATTGACTCCATAAAATCTCCCAAACATCAAACACTGCTAAAAATAAAGCATGCTAATATCAACAATAACGTAAATGGAAGAAATTTTTATAATAGAAACCAATTTATGGAAAGGAACTAAATTCCTCAGTCTGAATACATTTTTGTGCTCTTTCTATACCTTTTGTTTCTCAGAGGAGACAACACTGTTGGAAGGCATGCATGGTCCAAGAAAGGACCTAATAATTAATGAAGAGCTTCATTTCCAGCATAGGAAAGGTCTCTGAGTAGAACATAACATATGATGAGAAGACATCATAAGGAACCTTATTCCAGTCCTATATGGATGTTTCTCAATAAACACTGAGATCTGGATCATGTGTTTGTACAACCAGCTCAATACCATAAAAACCCCCTTGAAACTGTAAATCAATACTGAAGTAATCCAACCAACTTTTGCTTTTTCTCATGTAGAGTTATGGTGCTATGAGGATTTGCTGATCACAACTAAATGTGATTTACCAAAAGGAATATAAAGGTAAAAAATGCATATAAATTCTAGCATGGAAGAATAACGAACTGATACATGATACTCCTAGTGGGATCATCAACCAAATATTTTCCTATATGATAGGTATAATCGTCCTCTGTTACTCTCAATGTAAAACACTGAACATTTTTCAAAGCCTATCTCTTTGCAGTTTCAGAAAACAGGATGAAATCTAAACATTGGGTGAAAAAGGTAGGCAAAAAGGGAATCCTTAAACACAATTAAATTACAAATATCATTAATTCACCACCTTAGGGAAAAAAACAAACTCCAAATCAAAACCCTTAAATGCTTCCAGTACAGATTAACAAAATAACATGGTTTCATTAGCTTTGCTGTAGGTCATGGTAGGGCAGCAAACAGGCAAAAGAAAACTGCTTAACCTAAATGTACAGTTTGCAGAATTTTGAGGTATATGCTACACATGCCAGTGAAATAAGAATTTGAATTTCAAAGTCGTACAATGACATTTCAGATGAGACACAATAATAGTTAAACTCATGTAAGATGACTTTCTATGGCTGATAAAAGTACTTGTGTGACATATGCTAATTGGCTGGCTGCATAACAATGCTGTTTTCCAACACACAGATATCTGATTCACACATTCTTTCAGATCTTCATAATCAGATGAAAAACATAGATACAAGTGCCAAGACTGTGCTGTATGTCACAAACAAACAGAAAAAGGACCTCTTTTGTGAATATCTACATACATATGTACCCATCCAGGTTACTGTTTAAATGTTGATTAATGAGGGACCTAAATAAAACTTCATATGGCATTTTTAAAATAAAGTATTCTACAAAATAGCGTTTAATTAGTTAATTGTGGTACAAATTCTTTGTCAGAACTCATCCTTTGAATTCTTCCAAAGATTTCCTCTCTCAAAGTTAATCACTCTGATTCAGTGAGCAAAGGAAGGGCACAGGATATGCACAGCTAGTGGAACATCAAACCCATCTCACTGATGGCACAGAGGTGCAACAAGGCATTTGGTATATTTACTGAAGTATTTAATTATCTACCTTAAGCCTGCTTTAAAAACACTTACTTTTCGGGAAAGTGTTTGCTTAAAAACAGGACAGAAAACTTCACTTAACCATTCTTTTCAGAAACTATACAAGTGGGACTACTCCTTTCTTAATTACTTCTACCAGACACTGTCACACTAGATTTTCTTTTGTTAAAAGGGAGAGAGAATTTCAGCATGTGATAACCAAGAAAGACTTTTTGTGTTGAAAACTATTTAAAAATAACATTTAGGCCCTGCTACATGGCACTGACTAAAGTTTTTGCAGGAGAAGGAGTCTGAAGGCAGCTCAGCTTGCTTGTCTGAGGGTGAGAAATTTTGCTGCAGTGGAGTTTTTTTGGGATCTTGTGTTGACAGCATAGGTTTTCAGCAAAATCTGAAAACCACTCTGGTTGAAAGATTATTTGATATTGAAAATTATTTCTCTGGTAAATTTCCTGCAGGGAAGGATATTTCTGAAAGTTCCTAGTCTGCCTTGGTTGGCAACTTCTTAACACAAATATTAGAGACCATCTAGGAGTAATGCACCTTTTGATCTCCTGTTCACAAACAGGGCCAAGTTGGTGATGAATACAGCCACAGAGAGCAGCTTGCCTTGAGGTGAGCTGAGGATCTTGAGAAAAGGTACACACTTAAATAGCACAGTTAGGACTCTGAACTTCAGGAGATAGGACTTCAGCTTGTTTAAGCAACTGCTCATCAGATTTCCCAAGAGACTATCCTTGGAAAGAGACTTAAGAGAGCTGGCTGAGCTATACAGTCCACTGTATAGGGAATTATGTCAGAAGAACTCTTTAGTGCACAAGAATTGCCTAGTGCACATGGTTCCTACTTAACATGCAAAAGTAGATCATATTAGAAGTGGAAACAAGAATGGGAAACAAAAGGATATAAAATCACTACTCCGGCACTTAAAGACAAAGGTAGGAAAGCCAAGTCCCAGCCATAGCTAAAGCTGATGAGAGACATAAGGGAATTGTGTAAGTATGCAAGTAGCTGAAGGAAGCTTAGACAAAATATGCCTGTTAATGAATGAGGGAAACAACTCAGGAATAGCTTATACAGAGAGGTTTGAAGTCTTCAGTATCTTTTTGCCTTGGTCTTCACCGGCAGTGCTTGATCCTCCCTGCATAGCAGCTTGATTTGGGAAGGAGAGGGATGGTCAACAGCCAAGGAGCAGCAGGTTAAAGCTTACTGAGGAAGACTGGATGTACTTAAATCTGCAGGCCAGGTAGGATTCACTAAGATGAAATCCTATCACCATAATCAGGGTGATTATGAGAGGTACCTGATGACTAGAAAAGAGTGGTGTGTTATGGCCACCTGTAATAAAGAGAGGAAGCATGGCCCAGGGAAGTGCAGCTAAACAGCCTCCTCTAGCTCACTGGGAAGATGGCAGATTACATCATGTCCTTTGGAGTCAATTTCCAGCTATGTGAGGGACAAAAATGTAATCAGAAAGTGGAAACAGCAATTTGCCAAAAGCAAATCATGCTATAGGCTGGCAGGTGATGCAATAATAGCTTGTACCATTTAAACAGCAGTCACAGGAGTGACAGAGCCCATCTTCTGGGGAGTGGCAAACAGTATCACAGGAGCAATGGTCACATGTTGACATTTGGCAGGACATTCAGAAAAAATAGATAAAGACTGTAGCACTGGAAATGGTTATTAAGAGAAGCTGTGGAGACTCCATGCTTAGAAACTCAAATGTCAACTACACAGAGACATGGCTTGACCTGGTAGAGTGCTGGCAACTAACCTGCCTCCTGCATGAAGTTAGCCTAGACAACCTCCAGATGTTTGTTGATGTTTTCAACCAACATTTCTACAATTGTGTAAACAGTCTGTTATTTTTTAAGATACTAAAGAATGTTCTTGAGGAAAGTTTATTTTGCAGATTTTGTAAGTGCACACTGTACTAAACAATGGAGTGACTCAGGAGACAGATGATGGGACATGCCCTTTAGTTCACATCCAGACTGCTTCCATCAGTGGTTCTTAAAACATCCTTGACAACTGTGTAACAGACTAGAAAAAAAGATTTCAGTCCATAAGACAAAACCATTCTGTTGAAAGTAGCAAAAAAGAATTGAAGTACTGAATTTGCAGAATAAGTAATTCTGCACTAGCACAACTGTTTCCTTCCAACAGATATAGGAAAGTTTGCAGTTCTGGTACCCAAGTTGCACTTAGGTATTATTCACCCAGTGAATAGTGGAGTTTTCTGCCCAACGTTTTCAGAAGCCCCAGCAGAAACATCTCTTTTTGAAAAGACACTAATTTCTCAGAGCAGGACTTAATATTTTCCAGAAATACAGAATATGCAAATGAACTGCTAATTCCCTGCAGTGGTCTGATCACATTAGCTCCCCTATGATCACTGGAGAACATCTATGTCAATACATGCTTTTCATCTTGTCCAAAGTCATACATTGCACTCCCAATATCTAATGAACTTACACTGCTTCTTCAACCATTAATACCTGCAGATTTTGATCATTTGTGCAACACTGCTTTCAGTCATGGCAATTAGTAAGCACAAGAAAAATACCAAAGGACAGTTAAAATCATTGCATACTGTGTATCTATTTGGACAATACTGAATACCTGTATGGTATCATAGCTGTATTTGAAAAAGAAATTAAATATTTTCTACAAGATAACTTAGCAGAGTACCTCCCTGAATTCTTCCATTACCTTTTCCTTTGCAGACATAAGATTTGCATATCACTACTGTTTTCAAGTTTTAAATTTTCCTTTCCATCACTGTAATCTTTGTATCTTGGTAACTGAAACTCGACTTTGCTTTAAAGAAACACCACCATCTTTCCTGCATTTCTACATAAGGACCCAAATATGAGGCAGTTCTTTGGTGAGAAGACCTGTGTAACTATATGGCAACTCAGGAAAATTCATGTGCTCTGACCTGGGAACTAGGCAGTGACAGAGCTGGCTCAGTGAAGAGCTCGCAAACTACAAAAGAACAAAAGAAGCAGATGCTGCTGAGAAGAGAATGCTCCTTATGCCATTATTGTTTTGTAATAGGACCAAAAGTAAATAAAAAAATAAATTATGCAAACAAAAATACCACAATAAAAACATTTTTTCTTAAATCTGATTTCTGATGTAACTATTTCCCCCTAACCCCAACTTTTAAAAGTTGTCAATGTTCATTAAACTTCAACCATAAAAAATAGCTGACTGAAATTTCCCAGTTTCTTTAAAGAGAGAGAGAATTTAATAATATATTTATCTGTCTCTAATAAATTTACCTCTGTTAAGTACCTCAGTCTTTTCCTGATTTTTTGTCAGTATTTTCCCCCTCTATCCTATAAAGGATGAAAATCTTCCTTAGCACTCCTTTTCTTGATAATGTATTTATGTAAACATTTTAATTGTCTATTATGGCAGTAGCCAGATTAAGTTCTGGTTGGGCTTTGGTCCTTTTAATTTTCCCTCTTCATAACTTCACGGTGTCCCTGCAGTCCTTCTAGGTTGACTGCCTCTTCTTCCAAACTCAGAAACTCTACTTTTCTTACTAACATCCAGAGAGGCTTTCTGTACAGCCAGGCCGGTCACCTTCCCTGCCAGCTCATCTTTCTGCACATGGGGACAACCTGCTCCTGGTGCCTTTAGAATTTCCTCCTTAAAGCACATACAGCATTCCTGGACTCTTCTGCCCTCCAGGACTGCCTCCCAAGGGACCCCATCAACCATGCTACAAAATCTGCCCTCTAGAAGTTCAGGGAAGTGGTTCTGCTAAATGCCCTCCCTACTTTTCCAAGAACTGAAAACTATCTTTTTGTGATTGCTGTGCCCGAAGACATCCTCCAACTTTCACAGCACTCACCAGTCCCTCTCTGTTCACAAACAGCAGGTCCAGCAGGGCCTCCCTCACCAACTATGTCAAGAAGTTATCCTCCACCCACTCCAGGAACCTCCTAGACTGTCTTCTCTCTGCTATTTCCAGTAGGCATCTGTTAAACTGAACAAGTGCTAGTGACTGTGAGACTTCCCTCAGCTGCTTCTCAAATGTTTCATCTACCTCTTCATTCTGGTTAGGTGATTCCTAACATTGACTCCACCGTGGTACCTGCCTTGTTGGCCATTCCCCCAGTTCTTACCCATGACCATTCAACTCCATCATCACCATCACTGAATTCTAGACACTCAAAACACTCCCTAACACACTCCCTGGTGCTACCCTACCAGCTCTCCTTCCTTGCCTATCCGTTTTGGAGAGTTTTATAGCCATCCACTGCATCCTTCCAATTGTGTGAGTTTTCCTGCCATGTTTCTGTGATGGCCACTGTGCTGTAATTTTCCTGCTGCACAGTGGCTTCCATTGTTTTAATTCTCTGTGTGTTTCATGTAGTAGGGATGCAACACCAAATTGTAAAAATTAACAGTGAAGACTTTAACAACTGCAAGAACAACACTGCATAGCAACTACAGGAAATGCCAAGACAAGGCTTTTAACTGATATTTATTAAAGGTTTAAAAATGGGAAATCTACCAAAAGACATACGCTTCCTCTTACTCTTCTTTTAGAAGACTTCAAATGTTATTTGGAAAGATGTCAAATTCTAAAGGAGGTCCAGTGAAACTACTGGCTATTCAGAAAAAAATGTAAAAAAACCAAGCATGTAAATAAGCTTGTGAAAGTAAGATGAGAGAGTTTGACAGGACCCTTCATATGTTCAATATAATTCATACATGACAATGTATAATGATGTAATAGGAGCAGAAGACAACCTAAACAACTTTTCCTGAGACAGTTTCATTGAAAGAGATCTATTTCCTAATGAAATATTTTGCCACTTTCAAGTACTTCTCTGCATTGTGCTATGGAACACATTAGAGAGATGTGGGCCACTACTAGTGTATCGACTAGCCCGACTAGTGTATCCATCACACCTACTGCCAACAGATACATCAGTTTAAGCTTCAAGCATGGTTATATCATCAAAAGAGCACACCTGACCTAATGATCTCACCTGAGACAGACAGGCCACAGTGATATGTTAGATGTTAGAGCCAGCACTATCACCAATAGCCTAGGGCAAACAAAAGGGTCTCTGTACTCTGTCAAGTCCATCACAGCTGACATACCCTCACAGAATGGGTCAGGTTGAAAGGGAGCCTACTGGGTCATCTGGTCCAACCTCTCTGCTCAATCAGAGTCATCCCAGAGCACATGGCACGGAATTGCATCCACACCGCTCTTGAATATCTCCAATGAGGGAGCCTCCACATCCTCTCTGGGCAATCTGTTCCAGTGCTTGGCCACAGTATAGTAAAGTTCTTCCTCATGTTCAGGTGGAACTTCCTGTGCATCACTTTCTGCCCATTGCCTCTTGTTCTACTGTTGGCACCAATAAGCAGAGCCTGGCTCCATCCTCTTGACATCCATCCTAGATATTTACACACCTTAACAAGGTCCCTTCTCAGCCACCTCTTCCTGAGCCTGAACAGGCCCAGCTCCCTCAGCCTTTCCTTGGAAGAGAGGTACTCCAGATCCTTGATCAAGTCAACTTACTACTCTGCTGGACCTGCTGCAGGAGCTCCATATCTCTCTTGTACTGTGGAGCACAGAACTGCACACAGTTCAAGATAACCCAGACTGCAAACCAGTGTTTAGGAAACTTCAGAAGAGACTGGATTAATTCAAAATATTTAATATAAAAATTCAGTAAACAAAAACAAGCACAGTGGCCATATTAAACACATTAACATTTAAAAAAGAAATAAACAAAAAAACTTATGAAGGAGGGACTATTTTGCAAAGTATTACTTACAGGTATGGAGGCACTCCGTTACTGTAGTTGGCTTGATGAGATAGCCTTTACAGATATAGCAGGTGATATGAGGATTGAAATCTTTCACCAAGTGCTTCCTCTGAGTAGCCATTCGTGGAGCAGGAAACGCTGGCAGAATGCTTGGGGCCAGAGAAGCAAGTCTGAGAGGCGCCGATGTCCACAGTTCACGAGAGCTGCGGCGCTGCTCTGTGCAGCTGGACTTCTCCAGGCATTTGATCCTAATTCCGCAGGTCTCACTGAGACACGGCTTGCAACTCCTGCTCCTGTGCCGGGCGAGTCATTTTCCTACCTGTAACACACGTGGAAAACGAGAGCTCTGTGAACCTGGCCGGCCAGCGGCGATGCCCCGGAGGGCCAACGTCGCCATGAACTTGGCAGCGTTCGGGGCTGTAATTTACATAACAGCAGCCGCCGTGCGCCGGCAGCCGCGCTCCGAGGCCGTGCCCCCGCCCAGCCGGGCTCCGGCCGCCGCCGGGACGGGCCGGGGCCCGCGGTGACAGGTGCAGGGGCCGCGGGCACAGCCCGCCAGGCACGGCACAGCCCGCCCCGCTCCGCCACGCCGGGCTGGGCCCGCAGGCCGCGCCGGGCCCGCGGGGAGCAGCCCCCCCGCCGCCCCGGCCCCGCGGGACCGCGGCCGGAGAGGGCGGCGGCCGCCCGGCTCTGCCCCGCTCGCCCGACTCCCGTCCCTCCCCTCCCGCACCTGCGGCGCCTCCCGCCCCCTCCGCGGCCCCGGCCGTACCTGGCGCAGCCCCGCGGCCTCGGGCGGGCGCCCGGCGAAAGAGAAAGGGAAGCGCCGCGCGCCTCCCCCGCTCGGAGCGCTCCCTCCTCCCCGCCGGGCTGCCGCGGCCGGTCCCGGGGCGGGCGGGACGGGCGCGCAGGCGCTGCTCCCGGCCGAGCCCGCTGCGCCACAGCCCGCAGCGCCGCTCGGGGCGGCGGCGGCCGGAGCAGCGCGGGCTGCCCGCGCACGGCGGCCGGACGGCAGCGGGGCTCCGGGCGGCGCTGCCCGCCCCAGGTGAGCGCGGCGGCGGCGCCCTCCGCTCGGCACACCCGCCGGGGCACCGGCGCCGTTTCTTGGAAATAACTTCAGCTTCTGCCCGTGGAAGGGTGGAAGTTAAACCCATTTCTCCAGCCCGCAAACGCAAACACTGAACACTGCACTAAGTTAGCCCGAATCCCGTGAAAATACGTGTGCTTTCCTCGAATCGGGACCAACTAGCCAACGGCTTAGCACGAGTAAAAGCTGTCCCCGTGGTTCAGTGCACCTGCTTTTGCCCTTCCTAGTCACAGAAATCCATCATATTACCAGGTAATTACCCATAAAACTAATGCTGCCTTAATTTTCCAATTGTGCTGTTTCTAGAAAATTTCTTTAATACTACATATAATAGTAATGAGATAAACATAAGGAGACATTTCCTATATCAGCTGCAATGCCACCACATTACCTGCAAATGTTTTAGATCTTTGCTCTTCTGTTCTGCATTTTGAGATAAATGCTCATTTTGCAGTGGCCCTCCAGTGCACTCTTCCCTTTCATCCTTGTGTAAGTGCTGCAACAGCTGAAGGCTTTAATAACTTTGGCCTGTTTCTGCCATCCAGTCCTACTGCTGTAATATTTACCAAGCAACAGATCTCCATTAACATCATTTCAATGGCTAGTCTGAATCAGGTGCATCAAAACCTGTTACAATTAAAGTTACAGTGCAATGATGAATGCATGATAACCCAGACAGAGCAATTCAACAGAATCTGGATGATTTTTCCCAATAAAATGTTCATCTTGTATGAGGTTATTTCTCCACAACATGAACAAAAGTTTATATAGCTAAAAATCTTTTGAAGCAGCACAGAATCATAGAGTATCCTGAGCTGGAAGGAACCCACAAGGATCATTGAAGTCCAGCTCCCTTCCTGCACAGGAACATCCCTGAGTCACACCATGTGCCAGGAAGCATTGTCTAACTGCTTCTTCAGTTCTTCAGCTCTGTCAGGCTTGGTGCTGTGACCTCTCCTCTGGGGACTCTGTTGTGTGCCCAACCACCCTCTTGGGTGAAGAACCTTTTCCTAAACCTCCCCTGACTCAGCTTCAGGCCATTTCCTCGGGTCCTGTCACTGGCCACCACAGAGAAGAGATCGGTGTCTGCCCCCCTGCTCCCCTCAAGAGGAAGCTGCAAACTCTATGAAGTCTCCCCCTGAGCCCCCTGCTCCTCACAAGGCTTCCCCTCTAGGCCCCCCACCATCTTCAGAGCCCACCTTGGGCACTCACTAACAGCTTTAGACCTTTCTTACACTGAGGGGGCCCAAAGTGCCCCAGCACTCAGGGCGAGGTTGCACCAGAGCAGAGGAGAAGGGGTCAGCCCCCTGCCCAGACTGGCAGGGGATGCTGTGCCTGATGCACCTCAGGATTCAGTACAGCTTAACAGAGTTGTGTTTTGATGGTTTAAACCTTCTACTGTTACCTGTTATTTGCAGTTTTATACCACAAAACACACACTGACAAGTCACAGGCTAAACACTAAATAGAGAAAGAGACAACAAAAACTATATACATATCATGGGAGTATTTTCATTAGTCACATTCAGTTGGTTTAGTGGAATTTGACGTATTTCAGAATGTGCATAAGAGTAGCCCTGCTCAAATGTAGTTTGATACTACTATATTATTAAACTTATATACATACATTTAAAACAGGCAGCTGCTGATGCTCTCCTGGCTGTTTCCAAACCACTGCATCGGATAAGACTTTTTTTTAAACTAAATTATATTCTAAGTGGGATTTCATAGCACAGTTTATCAAGTGTCCCATTTGAGAAAATAAAGAACTCAACATTTTCCAAATGAATTAATCAGCTGGGCTAATGTTTACATGGTAATGGATGTACAGTATTCTATTCAAGCACATTAAAAACTCAGTTATCTCATTCATTATACTGTGTAGGCCATGCAGTAATGCTCACACAGCAGTTGGGATACTTGCAGACTACACAAGTGGTATTGATCCCCATAAGTCATGCTGAAGTCCCTATTTTAAGGACAAGCAGTCCCATGCCAGGCAAGTGATAGCACACATGACAAATTCTTGCCTCATCTCTCCACAGTGCAGGAACTCAGTCCTGCTGGTACCAAGGTGATGTTGACTGAAGGTGATGAAAGCTGAGGCTTTTAGCACCTTTCCAGACCACAACATAAAGAGCAAATGAGAAGCAGCACAGAAGAAGCTCTCATTTCATTACCAGAGGAAAGTAGATCCTTAAGTACTTATGCTTTATATGATCAGGAAGCAAATTATGTTAATAAATGCCTATGAATTAATTATAAATTCAAAGATAGTTAACTCCCAGCACTGCATGCAACAGGTTTATTTAAACATACAGGTCCATATACGTGATGTGAGCACTTTGATCTACTTATAGCAGTTCAAAGGTAACAAGAATAGTGTTTGAATCAAATAAGGCATTCATTTCATATTACGAAAGAAACAGAATAAAGAAATGAACTGAGCCCATCAGAGTAGATAAGGGCCATTAGTGACAGGAAACATGGTGTCCTGGTTCTCTTGCAAATATTTCCTCAGCTCATCTGGGTTCTGAATTTGTTCACAGAGGAAGTCCCAGGCTACTGGGTCAGAAAATTCCTTCAGGGTCTGGCCCATTTTCTCCCATTTCCCACAGCACTCAGGATTTTCCATGCCTGGGTCAGGTGCCTCCTCAACCCCGCTGGACATCTCAGCCCTCACTCTAGACAAGATGCAGACGGTATAGAGGAAGCTTACCAGATAAAATGCCAGAAAAGTGGTCTCTTTAACATTCAGGGGAAACTAAATATTCTCAAAGGTGTCATAACAGATTTAAAGCAGAAGAAAGAGAGGAAGGGCTGGGAAACCCCATCCCCTACTCCTCCTCTAACAAACTGGGTGCAGCTACCAATAAATCCCCAAAGCAGGCTACAGAAGCTAAGATGAATAAACAACAGACCATACAGATTTTGAACAAACCTCAGTACCTTTGTTAACCCTCTATAAATCATAATCATCATACCCAGCAAAACAGCAATCCTAATCAGTGCCTTTGTGTAAAAGCTACATGTTAGGGACAGTGCTAGAGCTATTTGTGGGTGAGAAAACAAGCCTAAGCATAGGGACCAGAAAGACATCAGTGCCTCAAGCTAGAGAGATGTTATAAATTCAGGCAGCATGGCTACTGACTGCTTTATCCCAATACAGGGTAAGTAAAACCAAAAAGCAATCAGAACAGA
This sequence comes from Zonotrichia albicollis, assembly GCF_047830755.1. Classification (NCBI taxonomy): domain Eukaryota; kingdom Metazoa; phylum Chordata; class Aves; order Passeriformes; family Passerellidae; genus Zonotrichia; species Zonotrichia albicollis. Next base: position 34,302,275 of record NC_133825.1, on the reverse strand, counting down.
TGTTTTTCTACTTCCTCAAGCCCCACACTGGGGGCCAAAATATTTGTTCTGGTTTTAGACAAATTTGGGAGAAAACACCCAAGAGGTGTCTCCTCTGAAAAGGCAGATTCCAGCAGCCCTTCCCCCAACTACTTCAGGAGAAAATCTCCTTGAAGAAAATGGAAAAAAAGCTGTTTCTTTAACAAGCAAAGTATTCACAAGCCTGGAAAATGGATAATATTAAACAATAAAACTTCTCGCTATTCTGAAGAGATGGCAAATTCAGAGAGTCCTTCTGTGGTTCCGAGGGTTCTCTGTGGGTTTGGCTTGGCTCTTGCTCAGTCTCTCCAGGGCTCAGGCCTGTCCAGGCTGCAGTGCCACTTGTGGGGGAGGCCCGAGCAATTGTCCTGGTGTTCCAGACCAGGGAAAAGCTGAGCAGTTCCAGAAAAAAGACACTGTCCCAGGAAAAACTTTCTTGACTCAGGTCACAGATGAGAAACCAGGTTAAAAAGCCAAGGAAAGCTCCCTCCCTCTATCTGTGCTGCAGACAGCACACCAAGTGAGAGGAATCTGGGGAGGAAGTGAAGCTTCTGCAGACAAAACTGCACACCACTGCTTCTCCCTCCCTTGGCTCTTGGATCTAGTGTTAAGGCACAGAACTCAACACCCAGCACCAGCAGATGGTGGGGGATACAATACAGTATCATAAAGTCACCCTAGGACACATGGTATGCCAGAGCTGGTGACTATAGCCCTCAAATGAGTAATGAAAATACAGCTGCTCTCATTTTTCTGTGTTTCTTCAACTTTTGACTCTCTCATCAACTGACTTTCTCTCAGAAGTCCTCAGTGTTCTCTAACACAGTGCTTACTTTTTTTAAAAAGCCAAGTCCTTTTTCACATATATGACTTTTCTAACACACAGAAATGCTGCTTTCTAAGCATTACCATCCTTGAAATCCCTGAAGAACTACTGTATCATCCTGATGTGAAACAGAGTAATTACTTACATTTAATATCAATAAAATGTATCTTTTGAAAGGAACAGCCAGGACACACAAGAACTTGTGAACACCAAGCATTTCATTAAAGCAGTTCTATTACTTTTTGAAATATACCAATGCTCTTTGTCAGCTCCCAAGTAAATTTCAGAGACAAAATAAACATTGATCAATAGAGCCAAATTCTCAGCAAAATTTTAAATGAGTGAATAATACTAACTTTGCAAGAAGATCCACATTGGTACAATGTTACATCCTTATCAAGCTACTCTAGAGTCTGTTTCTAGGCAAGTCTCCAACTACCCTCCAGTTATCCTAAGAGTTACTTGTATTTTGTAGATGAAAGAATTACTGGAATACATCTGAACTAGGAAACTAACAAAACAAAAAATCCTTAGTTTTCTTGATAGAAATTGTGAAGCAATCTGAATGGCATTTAGAGAGAACCACAGCATTCACCTTCATTGGATACTGACTCTCTAGACATCTGATGGAAATGACATTCTACAGCTTTAAAAAACTTGAAATGTTCACAGAATTCCTTAGGTTGGAAGACATCTCTTGAGATCATCTAATCCAACCTGTCTGCTCAAGCAGGGCCAGCTAAAGCAGGTTGTCCAGGACTGTATCCAGCTGGGTTTTGACTGTGTCCATAGATGTGGCTGTGCACACTCTCTGGGCAATCTGTCCCAGTTTTGATCAACTTCATAGTGGAAAAAAAATGTTTTCTTGTTATCAGATAGAGTTTCATGAGTTTCAATTTGTACCTGTTACCTCTTTTTCTGTCAGTGGCCACTACTGAGAACAGTTTGATTTCTTTATCTTTATTCCCTCCCATCAGGGAATTATATATGCTGAAAAGATCCACTGAGACTTTTTTTCCACAGCTGAGCAGTCCCCAAAGTCTCCACCTCTCCTTATATGAACAGTGCTCCAATACCTTAAAGACATTTGGGGCCCTGTGGGCCCTTTGAGGCTCTGAGACTTGCTTCATGTCCTTCTTGTTCTAAGAACTGGACACAGCACTCCACATGTCACTTCATCAGTGCCACACCACAGAGAGGAAAATCAACCTCCCTCAAACTCCAGGCAACCTAGTTAAAATTACTGCATACTTACTCAGCTAGGAAGAAGAGTTCACATATAACCACCTGGGATCTCTCATTTCCAGTGTTAAATTCCCAATCAAGCAGAACATTATCTAGAATAGAACACTAACTGGGTTGGCAGGACCTTTGGACATCCCCTGGCCTAATGCCTTTGCTCAAAGCAGGTCTAATGTTAAAGTTAATTCAGACTGCTCACAGCTTCATCCAAAGAAAGTCTGAGTATATGTAAGAATGGCAATTATACAAACTCTCTAGGCAATTTGTCTCAACCCCTGACTATCCTCATTGTGAATTAATTTATTTGGGTCCAGTTGGAATTTTCCTTGCTCCACCTTGTATACTTTCTCATATATATGAGTAGTTTACTAGCAGCAAATAAACTTAACTCTTACTGCCATTATCCAAGTCTTTGCCATAATCTTGGGATGATGTGACATATTTCTTTGCTTTTTAGGCGAAGACTACTAACATTGTTTATCATATAAAAATAGTAGTATGCTCAGAGTGAAAACTGCCTTTGATTTGATAGGAAACAATAGGAATCAGGCTACTCTCATCCCCATCAGTTACTCATGAAAATGATCAGCAATGAGGTTTTGCATTTCTACCAATAGGGTTTTTCTTCCTCCTCACTAAGCTCTCTATAAGAAGCCATATATTAGCACATAATAGCACTTCTGGGACATATATAGCATTTCTTAATGCTGACTCTTCTTTTATAGCCTAAAGTAAAGTAGCAAAGCAGGTTGCAAAATGCCAACATCTGTATTATTAGGCCATTGACAAATACATAAACAAGAAAAATGCATTCAAGAAGTACTTCAAGTGAAAGGTAAAATTGTGCCACACAGTGTTCCAACTGTGTTGAACTAAATTCCAGGAACTTTTTACAAGTAAGAGAAATCATAAAGTAAGTTCCTACAGACTTTATAATAATTGGCTGCTAGTAAAGAAGAGAGACTCAAACAAGTGACTCCAGCAAGGGAAAGATGAGCAGATCTGTATTGTTAAACATTTCCTTAGCACGCTGAAACACTGGTCAGCCACAGCACACACTGTCTCTTCCCAGCTAGGGAACCAGAAAACAAGAAACAAGGTCATAGCAGTGGGAGAGGGAGATTGTCAGTGCAAGGAAAAAACCCTCTGGAACAAAAATTGACTAGAAATTGTCAAAAGCATGAAGGAGACAATTTAACTTCAGTCACTTATATGCAGAGGTTGAACGGAAAAAATATCTGGTTTAGAACATATTATTAGCTGACCATTAAACACATTGAGGGAAGATCTTGTGACCAGTTTGACATACCTCCCTGGAAACAGCAAATTCAAGAACTGTGATTATAGGCTTCAAAGGTATTGCAAGTATAAAAACAACAATCTATCTCAGCAGAATCCAAACTTTTCAGCTAAAAGCAGCTGTAGATTTAAGTGTGATGGGCATATTTATTTCAAAAAGGTATTTATTTTCCCTCTGTTTCCTTGATTATTTTGTCACTATTCTGGATTTTTATTTTGAAGAATATTTTGAATAGACATGATTACATATCTCAGACACAAACATATTCAGAAACTTCCCAGAGGAAGTGAGACAAACTTAGAAAATTTTACAGACCAAACGGTCGTTCAGTTACCCCAGTGCCCAATGTGTGAACTGTGATCAGCTGTTGGTTTCTGGTTTGTTCCGGTTTTTTAAAGCACATAGCAGATATAAACAGCCCTGCAGCCAAGCTGATTCTTCATGTGCAAATAACCTAATTCACATTATTTTGGCTTTAAAGGCAAAAACTCTTTGTTATAGTATAAACTATGTATTGTGCCACAAGACAAGTGGTACGTTGGTTTGGTTTTTTTCCCCACAGGTAATTGATTTTTGGTGAAGTGGGGTTAGCCTTTGAAGCATCAGAAACTGCTCACAGGGGGTGATACAGTTTCAGGTGGTTTACAAGATAAAAAACCAAGATGCTTCTGTACCTCCATTTGCCAGTGTGCTTGGTTAAAAACCAGTGATCTGTGGTGGAGTTAGGATCTCTGAGCAACTAAAATACTGGTGGTATTCTCAACTTCTCCTGGATTTATCTCATGGCATGCTGACTTCCATGCACTTCACTCTGCTGTGCTACATCTCCTTCACCTTTTTATAGGGTATTGGAAACAAATATTTTGTGGTTCTTAGCATGGTCTGTAGGCTGCAAGGGAGCAGGCATCATTTCAGAGTTGCCTCATTGTGGAGACCCACAGGGCATGATCAAAGTAGTCTTTTACAGTCCTGTGCTTTATATAAACTTCTAGCAGTTCTGTATAAGCACAGAATCTAGCAAGTCTGTGTAATTGGAGTAAGTAACGGTGGTGTGCTTTGGTAACATCTTAAAGAAGATACATAATTTGAAACAATTACCTTGGTTCTTAATCAGGTGCTCTCCTTGCACCATGAAAATCTTGTATCATCAGAATTACAGTTTTGGTCTCCAGTCATTTACTTCACTTCTACTGAAGAGTTTATTAGACTGTCTCTGAATTTATGGAAATCCCACTTGTGTTGCCATTTCTGTTATTATATAATCTCCAATACTTCTTAACTACTTTACCTGTTGCTATCTGATTATATGCTTCTGCCAGTTCAGTTTCCTTTTACACTGCTCTCTACAATAGTATCACCTGCTTATTCTGAGGCTTCTCCAGAGAAAATCTGCTCTGCAATTAATGCTACTTCAAGTCTTCCTGCTACTCCACAATGGAAAAAAATAAACCAATCAGTGATACTCAGAGCTACATTATCAGAAAAATTCCAGTGGTGTAGTCATGCACAGTGCAGCCTGATACAGCTGTTGTCTGCATGGGCAAGACTATGTCTGCTACGCAGACTTCCAGGATCTGTAGGTCGCAGAGCAAACACTTTGCCAATTTGATGTATGCCTCCTTCCAGGGGAAATGTATTTCTATAACAGTATGAACACATAGGTTTCAAGTTTGCTAATGAAGTCACAACCTAGTCTATGCTTTTTCACAAGACATCCTAATGGATACTTGCTATAATTCTATTACTTTTTAAAAAAACCTTGTTTCTGTAAATAATATATATTTTCTTCCATTCTATACTGCATTGTACACATCTATTATATAAAAATACCAATTACAGATGATATTTTTCCCCTCAAATTATCAAAGCCACTTACATCAACATATACAGCTCAGCTAAACAATAACCTCAAGTCTTCAAATAGTTTTATAGAGTTTCATCTCTCAATTTCCATGAAATTAAAAGACAAATGAAAACAATGAAAACAAACTGTAAGAAGCCTCCAGTGACTCCTACTAAAACTGTTACCAACAGATTTTGTTTCTTACAGTTGAAAACTGGCAGGAATGCAAATCAAATTGTATCACACATGTCAAACAGCTTCACAATTATGCAATCAACTTGCACTGCAAATTAAAAACAAGACTTGCTACTAGCTCTTAAGTCAAAACAAATTTAAAACGTCAATAAGCTCAGCAAAAGCAATCCTCAACAAAATCTACTCATGACTGTTATGATGGCAGAACCAGAAAACAAACAGGCTTGAAGGGAGATAGAAAAGTAGCAACCAAATTGCCTTATCTTTTACAAGACAAATTAAGGATATTCACAATGTCTTAGGGAGCTAACTACTCTATTTCAATTGATTTTCAACAGGAGTTCTCTTTGCAGCTCTCTCAAGAATAAAACCTTTAAATTAGTAACACAATGTTTGGTGGACTCCATTTCATTTGAACTGCATGGGACTCATTCATGGGAACTGCCACTTTGTCAGCCCATTGAAACAGTCAGCTTTGCCTGAGAAAACCTAACACAGACACCTGTGCATTCAAATTGTGAAACAGAGAATGCTTCTTCTGGATAAACTAAGAGAAAATAGGGGGCAGACCAAGATACCAAGCTTCACATCTCCTGTGATCTTTTTTGACATCAATTTAACATATATATGTATATAGAGAGTCAAGGTCTATGCAGCAACATGTTCCATGTGATCCTGTCCATCTAATCATATGACTAAAGTCACTGTGGAATTTGGCCTACTAAGTTAGATAAAAACCTTCCATAAGTAAAAGCAAAAATAAAAGCTCTTTAAGTATTTTAGATGTTTTTAACAGTTCACATTAACAAATGAAAGTCACTGCATGTAATATTTCACAGAAAGCATCATCTTGAAATTCTAATGATTTTTATCCACTATACTAAAGGTAACAATTAAGCAAAACTGATACATTTAGTTGATTCTTCATGTGAATAATGTGCTAGTTTTGAGGAGAGACAAACTCAGGATTCTAGCCAGAACCTATTCTCAAGTGAGCAATCAGCCCATAACTTGGCATCATCTGCCAGTTCTGCAGTGACATTAGCTTAGGAAGTTGACTGCTGGTTTGCCCAGCCTTAGTTCCATGACTGTGTGCAACTAAAGAAGTTTGTATAAATGCTAACAATATCATAAGGGAGTTTTCTAAAGAAAAGATGTATAAAACAATTCTCGAGTATGCAAAATAAGCTTGATATTGTTTTTGTAATTACAGAATCCTGGCCTTCAGACTCTGCCTGCATGTAAGCAGCATATTCTTGGTTTATGTGCATTTAACTGAATGAAAAAAAAAAAAATCAACGAGAAACTGAGAGACCACGTTTACCATCCCTGCATCTTGAACTTCCTCTTGTAGTACTTGGAAGTCTGGATTTAGTGCAGTGCTAATGAGATCATGTGGCTTTTAGCTGACTAGGCTGTGGCAGTTTGGACTCCCTGTTTTTAGGGTTCTTGACAGAGCAGGGCTGAGTCTTTCTCAGAATACAAAGAATATACATGATCCTACTTTTACAAAATTGTACTGCCTGCTGAAGCTCATTCTCACATTTTGAACTTGTCCAGTCTCATCAACTAGACATGATTGTGGACTACTTGGCTACAAAATTCTGAAGGAAAAAAACGTTGGTGAGAAATGTAGCTAATACTTCAGGAAATTACATGCTTTTGAGTCTAAAATGCATACCAGTACAGGCAAAGCCCTTCTAGAAATCAAGATGCTTGAATACAACGAAATAATACCTGTTTTGGTCCTTAAATATACAATAACACTTAATGAAAACATCTAACAAATGTACAAATTGGATCATTGTATTAAGAATCCTGTTCTGTATACAGAGAAACAGATCTTAATTTCCTCCTCACAAAGAATCACAATCTTACTAAAATCACTAAATTGCCCTGCAGGGATATCTATACTTACATGGCAGGTTAACAATATTTATGTTACATCTTTGGGCCTGGATTGTATAAACATTACTATCTTGCTTCACTACGCATGCCCAGAGTCCATGCAAGCCTACAGTGCTTATTAAAATTGTGACTATCAGTTTTCATCAAGCTTTAATCTGGAAATTCATGCAGGAATGTACAGATATATGTAACAGTCCTCCTCATACAGTAAAAAGGTGTGTAAGTCAGTAGAGAGAATGCATCATTCTTTACTTTTGTTTCATACCTCACTGCTATTTCTAAGCTGTGCTGCAAGAGTTCCATATTCTATAGTGACTGTCAAACACTAAGAGATTCTATGAGATGAGATTTATCACAAACATAACAGCTCATCTTCAGATTTCCAGCTGACTTTTCACTGTATCAACACACTTGAAAAAGCACACACATACCCCAAACATTTTTACTTGCAAAATTTTTCACATTTTGTAATGAACTGAGCTCCCATAAATGTTAAATACATTTCAAGAATGGTTTTCCAAAGCAAATGACAAACTATGCTAAAGATATCCAATTTCTGACCTTTCTACATTACTACAATCTGTGTGCATTTTACTGAGTTTTTTTAGATGTGACTATTTTCTTCAGTGCTGTAATAACTTTAGGTTCTAGAGGCATGAAGCTAGAAGGTTTTACCTATCAATTTATATGGCAAATCTCACTCCATTCCATAATCTAATATCCTTGGGAAGCTTTTAAGAGTAAAAGGCATAATACTCTTAAAATTATTTCCCTTTATCGCAAATGCATAGATGGGAATATGAAATTTTGACAAGGAATTTGGCTTATGAGAACTTGTTGATACATGTAACACACAGTCTGCTCCTATCATCATCATGCTGTCTATTTAATAATTCACAGTTAAATACAAGACCTCAGTTGCCTCAGCTCAGTAGGAATAAAATTAAGGAGATTTACATTTTTCCTGCTGAGAAATATGGAATTCTGTCTAATGTTTTATCCTGTGTCTTTTAAACTTGTCAGAAACACTGGTGCCAACATAACCCTCTATCAGTCAGGAACTAAAATATGTATTTGGGGGCTGTGTCTTCCATTATGCATCAACTTACCCAATTCCTGACAGAAACCATTGTTACAAAATATGTCTAAAACAGATAATTCCAATAATAAAATAGTAATTCACAGTTTTACCTGATATATTTAAAATCTATTGTACAATTTTCTTCATTGCATCTGTTTTTCTTAACATTTGTACCAGTGAAGCAATACCTTTACCCTGCCTTTTTCTTTATATGTCAGTTAATAGTATAAAACACTTAACAACCGTTGAAAACTTAAGATGAGGTACTGAAACTGGTTTCTTATAATCCTATTTTATGTTAATGTCCCTCAGTCAATAAGGAAATGCAAATGAATTTCAGTAGAGACTCAAAAATACTCCTGCAAAGTAATGCTTTTGGTGCAATTAATGTGGTGTTAACAAAACCACCTAACAAAGATAGTCATAACAAAGAGAAATGGAAAGTGTACTGGTTTGTTGAAGATAGATTGCATCCAGTCACTTTTATAAAGATGGAAAAAGTAACTCCATAGTTTGCCTGGATTTTAGGAACACCTGGCCAAATCTTCACATACAATTTTTACACAGTAAAAAAGACAATTTTACTATGTTTGTTAGAGCAAACATCCTTGCTATGAACATGACCTCTCAATGGTGTTATTTTCCAAATCACTGTCACTGATGTACACAGGAGCCAATTTAAATGGCACTTAGTGGCCAAAGAACAATGAACTCGTAACTGTGGGAAACAGTAAAGGTAAGTGGAGCCTCCATCACTGGAAACTTTCAAAACCAAATTGGATAAGGTCATGAGCAATCTCATCTGTTGATCCCACTTTCAGTAGGGGACATGGAATAGATGAGCTCCAGAGATCCTTTCCAACCTCAGTGATTCAGGGATGCTGCGAAATACCAACCAGAATTACTCAAAAGGTCAGGAATATGTTCATTTCATGCAGTTTTAGGCTACCTGCAAACAGGAAGTGTATAAGGTGTTGGTCACCCCAGCTGGGTCTGAGCTGTGTCAGAGGAGAATGCCATGGTGAGTGCTGGGCTCTGCTCTCACACCACGACTTTGGTCTCTCCTGAGACCAGTGGTTACCTGGGACACACCCAAGCCTGCACTGCCTCTGTCACCTCCTTGTCTGCATTACCCATTGGGATCCACTGTGCTGAGCACCATAATGTCAGCTAAACAAACCCACTGGCTTCTCCTAAAGATCAGCACAGATTGGTATCAGATCGCACAGCAGCTTTGTGTCCATTCCCATTTGCTCCATGACATGTCTAAAAAATTCAATTATGGAAAAGCTACTAATTTAAGGACAAAACTACCATTATAGTAAGCTTCCTGGAATAGGGCATAACAGCAAAATACACAGTCCTGTTAAACTGGGTTAATGGCTGCTCTGCATGGCCCAATTTCCCCCTTTTCCCCCTTCATTCAAGTTTTTCCATTTCTCATGTCCCTTCTGCATCCCCCTGCTTCTGTGGGTTGCTCCATTTCTTAGAGGCACTAAATTTTAACTCAAAATCTGATGAACAGATGTAGCTTCCTGAGAAATAATTGTGTTTTCAAAATAGTATAGCTTTGGGGTAGAGATGTTATTCCATATTATTTATGCAAGAGGAGTCTGAATTCTTCTCAAAGAGGAAAACTCAATAATCTCAAATTCCAGAAGATGTCCTTTCACAGTACAGAATTCTACTCAATCAACTAAGTTTTATATTCAGGTCACTACCTGACTTTAGAACACCTACAACCCAACTGTCCTAGAGGAGACTGCCATTGCAGAAGTGGATAATTCAGGCTGGAAATGGGCTCTCTGTTGGGCATGGTTAAGGATGAGAATGAGGGTAGCCAAATTTAGGGTCCAGGCTATGTATTATCACAATCCAGCTCTAGGGAGATCTGGGCACAACTCCATGGACTCAAGCTTTAATTAGGTCTGTTTTCTGCTTTTCTGAAAGCACCAAGGAAATCATACACCTTGGGAATTCTGGGGCAACTAGCACTGCCCAGTAAAAGAGCTCTGTTGAGCAAAACAGCCACAGAGGTGTGTGCCTTTGGGTCTTCTGTGCACAAAGGAACAGCCTGTGTATTTTGGGGCAGAGAGGGCCAAGGGAAGACAGAGGATGGAAAATTGCTGCCTCTATGAGAAAATAAATCAAAAGAAAATCTAAAGGTTGACTGCAGTATTTAGTAAAGGAGTAAAACAAAAGCTGTTAAAAAGAAAATAATTTGTTTTTTGAAAGGGAAAAGCAGATCCACTCTTTGAACTAGCTAACCCCATTAATAACAGAAGTGAGCAGATATATCAGCATAATCTAGTCACACAAGCTCCAGGGCAAGCTGGGTCCCATTTACTGAAACACCTGACAGTATTTTATTGGTATTTAACAAAACTGGCTAGATTACATTTAGGGCAAATATATCCAAATATATCCATTTAGCTAATACCTTCAGCTGCAGTGGAAACATACCCTTTAGAGAGTCCATCTGCTCTAAAAAGTCTACAATATAAACTGTGTTAAGAAAAGGATGTATTACTGAGCCTGTTTTACATAAAGACTAAAATATTTCTAGCTATTTCCTAATAATTTTTGATGTCAGCAACACAGGAAGACATGACTGCCTAGGAATTAAACCTCCAACTCTCAAATTCCAATACAATGTGTTAATCACAACATTAGTCTTCATCTGAATGTTAATTTGACATGCATTTAAACCAGACAGCCAATCTCTGAGGTGAGATATTTTATTTTAAAAAAATAGCCATACTGAACATTTAGCCTACATTTTGGCTCATACTGCTCTTGATACCAGCTCCTGAAAATAGTCAAGATATTGGCAGATAATTTTTTACCAATCCTGTTCTAAAACTAAGTTAAGTCTCAAATTCTCAGCATATGGAGGCAAGTAAAACATTTTGCAAGATGCAATATTTGAAGATAAAAAGCTGGATTCTTCAGAACTTCATGCCTTTATATAGTGTGTGTCTGTGTATTTATAGATACAAAATTTTAAACGGTTGCGACTGAAACAGAACTTTTTGTTTTAATTGCATTTTTGAATTTGGTTTTAAGCAAGAGCAAACGATCACTTAAGATGGTTAAGATTCAGACCCATCAACTCATCTTTTTCATATTAAGAAACATCTCATGAACATGAATATTGCTGTTTACACAGCCTAATCCCACACAATACCATCATGACTTCCTGAAACAAGTTATTTTTATGTCTCCATGATTTATTTAAATGTACTTTTACTTCTGCTGTGATGAAGAGATTGATTGTTAATACACATCTAGAGCTGATATAGGGTTTTACAGCTATACATGACTTACTAAAAAGGAAATAAAAATGCACAGTTATGCTCATTTACAAAGCAGCAGTTAATATTAATAATCACTGAAACAGAAATACTGTTTTATGTTTGTAATTAACTGAAAGTATTTTTGGTTGGAAATAGAAGAATACTGTTACAGAGTCACTCTACAGTGAGGTTTAAATATAATATCTCCATCATTACAGTGCTTGCAGTGTGGTTAGAAGTGTGCTTGCAAACTACTCTCATTCCACACACGCACAAGTACCACAATCTCCCAATCACCAGGGCTGAAGACACCAAATAAAGAATACCATCAGTGCCCTCAGTGCATTGATAACTGGGAGAACAAAGTGTCACTCCTAACTCCTGTCATTCTTATGTGAGAAAATTCCAGTGCATTATCTAATACAAGTGTGCTGGAAGCCTGTGGACTATTCAGAATCAAAGAGGTCCTCTGGTCCACTGCTCTGCTTCCCTTCTCAGTCCTAAAACCAAAATGATGCCATTATAGTCCCAAGGGTGTTTTGTTATGTTTGCTTAGGTTGTGATCACTGCACAAGCAGAAATTGCTCATTTGAGACTGCCAAATTTGTGTTCTTTTTCTAGTCCCTTCCTCAGACCTCCCAAAATCCCAATGGTTAGACACTAAGTATCTTCTGTCTAAAGTATTTCCAATACTTCATAAGCTCTCAAGCAAACGCTCTACTTCACAATGGAGTCAGGGACTCACTTCACTAGCATGTGAGCAGAGGTCAAGAAAGAATAAAGAATAAAGTTTTCACACAATTTTCAAACATTATTATGTAAAGAAAACTACTCACATGAGGAACACTAGACTGCTTACATCCCTATGGACTCTGTGTCAACAAAAATAACAGTACCTTTTTTCTCTCTATTCCCAAAACAGCACTCACAGTAAACCTGCAAAACTTGGTAGATTCCAGCAAAAAATTCAGTTCCACCAGACTAATGCCAAATATGATCTTTCATATCTCATTTCTCTAAAAAAGGAATGCATTGTGTTAGACAGGAGTTGGCACAAACATAAGATATTTAGTCAAAACATCCACAAGACTCCTGCATGAGAAAATTGATACTCTAGTAGAGAAAGCTGAGGATTATGTAATGCACACAATTGTATAAGTAGTCTGTTTTCTGCAGTGAGAGGAATGAAACAGAGTACCTACTGACCTAAATACAAACTTTTGTCCAAAACAAACATAAACTCTTATTTTTCAACTCTTGAGCAACTTCAATGGGACACACAAACATGTACCTTGAATATCCTTTATGTGCAGATTTCCTTCTCAGTTTGAGTTAGAAATATTCATCTCCTGCACCATGTGACCTATGAAATGTGTTCAAAAGCACTAAGGTTATCTATAAAATGCTGTGTTCCTCCTTCCTGAAAAATGTTTTGTTATTCAGACGTTCTCTATGGCTTTTTATAGCTTAAGTCTCAAATGCTTCCTAAGTCCTCTTGCTAAATAACTGTACTGGGCTAGGCTAGGACAGAATTAACTTTCTTCCCAGCAGCTCATATGGTCTTTTAGTTACCTGCCCAAAACAGAGCTGACAGCACACTGAGGTTCTGCCTGTTCCAGAGCAGTGCTTGGCCAGCACACAGCCCTTGTCTCTTTCTCACTCTTACCACAATGAAGGTGCAATACATTGGTAGAGGATACAACCAGATGATCTGAACTAAGCAAGGAGATATTTCATACCATGTAACACCACATTCAGTCATGATAAGGAATAACAGGGGCCTTAGGGATGTTAGCTGTCATTTCCTTGGAACTGAATATTCATCAGTCCTCTTGCAGAATGTGGACAGTAACTTTTTGCCCCACTTGCTTTCTTTCCTTCCTCTCATCTTTCATCCATCCTTCACTTCATAAACTTTAAAACTTTTTTTTTACCTCAACGCCCAAATTTTCTTAGTTTTTCTCTTCCCTCATCTCACAGGGGCTTGGGGTGAGTGAGTGAGCAATTTGTGGTGCTTAGCTGCCCACTGAGCTTAATCCACAAAAACAACATAATAAACAAAAGGAATGATTTCCCACCTTTCTGCTGTGCTGCCCAGTGATGTATGAGTAGGAACTGGGTGTTTATGCACACTTGTGACTACGCCTGTACTTGTGTTACAAGCAGATATGGGCTGTCCCATTTCTCCATGGCCAGATGCAGATGGGCATGGTATGACATGACCAACATCTCTGAGGGATGCAAACAATGCAGGAGTGGGCTGGGTGCCAGATGAAGTCCTTACCTAGGCAGCATCCAGCTCGGTTTCTACTCTGCCTATAGGTCAATTAGCATAATGAGAATAATTTTGTGTAACGCTGTACACTGATTATGAGTTATCAACATAAATGCTGTCAACGGACTTGCCCCAAACTAAACACAAAAATTCTACCAAAACATACCATGAACTGCACATGCTTCTCACCCAGGGAAGAGGATGTGTGAAAAGATTGTGACAGATGTTAGGGACATTGTTTACATTACAGGAAGATGTTTCATGTCTATGGTAATAAATGCTTTACAAGAAGCCATACAGATTTATGGCATAATCTCAGACAGATATTGATATCAAGTTATTAAATATCTTTAAGACTGAGAATATACTAGATACAAATGATAGTATTTTTGGGTGTCATCCCACTAAATGCTTGTTGCTTTTACTGCAATTCATAGAAAGGTACCATTTGTATTACTGAATATTCTTAATGTCCTCTCATTGAGCACTAAAATGCTGTATTACATCAAAAATAAAAACCATTTTGCATTAAATTTTCATACATAAATTTTATGGGTAAAATAGAAATCCAACGTAGAGTCTAAGTCAGAAGTCATTGCAAGCAATTTTCCCGACTGACTTTAAGGGGATTTGAACCTGTGGCTTTTGACTCTTAAAATAAACACTGCCTTACTGTCACATATGAAAAATATTATGAATAGAGAAGAACTAGTTTAATCTACTTCTTGGAGCACACGGAGAATCTCCTAAAGGGGCTTAAAGATTACTGCACATCTGAAGTAAAGCTCTATCTTGCATACCACTGAAATATTGTAAAAAGATGGCTTAAAGAATGTGGTTAGTAACAGGGATATTTATTGATCATAAAAAAAATATTTATTTTGTGTCGGTGGTCTGAAAAAAATTGCCACAATGAAGAGAAGGAGCCTTAAAGATAAGAATCCTGACTTTTTATGGCTCCTAAGCATATGCTAGTTTTATTTACACAACATACACCCCTGTGTTACTTTAGGGAAGCTGGGCATACAATTCCACACAATATTTATTTCCTCTAACCTTATTTTAAAAATAAATATGAGCCATTCAATCGAGTCTGATTTTCTTCTTTCTGAAAGAATTCTGGAATGCTGATCTTGGACCATTCTGCACCTTAGCTGGTTTGTTTTTATTAATGGTTAAAACAACACATCTTTTCTAGGTTTATTTTTAAATAACATAAAAATATAAATGGAGAAGGGTTTAATACAGAACAAACAAGGAACAGTGTTTTTACAGAAAACTTCATGGCTAAGCAGATGTCTAACCTACTTTGAGACCAACATGTTATGCAAATACAGTACACAGCTCTCCCTTGTATCCCAGGGCTATCTTTTGCAGAGCAGCTGTTGCTTTACTTTCCACATACTTTTTGAATACTACTCATCGAAAAAGAACATAAAAGACCATTTAAAACTTAAGTAGTCAGGTATTTTACAAGGGACCCTATCATGCCTTTATAAAGTGCTGACAAACCACACTAGATATGTTGCACTTTGAAAATGTCTCACCTGATAAATTTCATCCTGCTGTCTTTTTGTTACAGACGTCTCTGTTCTGCTTTTTCTGAAATAGCAATCTGAATTCTGGAGAATTTCAGGTAATTGTGCAAAGAACTCTCTGCCAGGACTGCGTGCAATTAAGCTTCCAAAAGTTACAACAAAGACTGCAGAACCTTTACTGTAATACGTATCAAGTAAAAAAAGGCCAATCATCTAATCTGAGTTGCACTAAAAATATTTTCTCCTGTAGTTCAACAGATTATTTTGATTAAAGCATCCTTCTTAATTTTCTATTGTAAAGAGTGATTTACAAAAATCATCACTAGTTTCAAATGCTAAAAGAAATTAAAAATACCTAATAGTAGTCTGAATTACTCTGGTTTTTATTACCTCATTTGCTAATATACGGTAATTTTATTTTCTTTTAATCAACTAGACTGAATAATCTGGTTTTGAATACAACTTACTTTATCTCAAATTTTTCCATTTAGTTAATGAAAGATAATATCAAGAGATGGCTCGATTACTGTCTGGAAGTGCCACCTTAGCTTTACTTTTACTAAGCTGTGCCCCCAGTCATCCATGATAAAGCATGTGTTCCAAGAACTCTATCTTTCTTTTAGGTTTTCTCTATAGAACTTTAAAGATTTCTGCATCCTTCTTGATGTGCAATTGCTAGAATCAAGTTCAGAATGAGTGACGATCACAGCATTAAAAACCACTGAATCAATTTAATTCAACAACTGCTTGATATTCCCATTGCCCATTCATCTAGGACTACCTTCATTCTTTTGTGTCCCCTTGACACAGGCAGCTGATTATACCATGACCCTTCAAAACTCCTTTAGAACTCTGTGCTTTGTGAGGGAAGAATGAGGCACTCTGTAAACAGAACCTACCAATAGTTTCTACATAGTGATTTCTCTTTTGCTATCTTTCCTATTCTTCTATTTTATTATCTTAGATCTTAGCTCTGGAATATGCACATGGAAGTGTCTAAGACTTCTATTTGAACTCGTCTGATGTCAGGGAACTTAATTACATTCATATGGAATATATCAATTTTAGAATTACTCCCTTGTGATATTTTCTGCTGTTTCCCTCATGAAAAACTGAACACTGCAGAGTTCTTTCTGCAGTTTTAAGTGTGGAAGGACATGAAAGCTTAGCCTTCCCCATTTTCATTGTTTTGCTTCCACCTCCTTTATGATGCTTTTTTGATTCATAATTAAGCTGACTCTAACATTTGAATCAAATGTCTGTTGTAGAGAAATCATGATTACATTATTGTAAGAAAAGTGCCACATTATGTTTCCATTTCATTTTTACCAAAGCACTGCTCATTACTCAAGGATCTGTGTCATCTTCTTAAACTAATTTTTTCTATGAGTTTTTCCTCTCCCTGCTCCCTGTTCTTTTTTCTGGCTGCACTGAAAACAGAACTAACAAGCTTCTGGTAGTAGCACTTTACACCAGCTGAAGTTGGCACTTAGAAACAGTGAGATCATGGCTTGAATTGCAGTGCAGTGGATACTGAACAGGTGTTTTTATGAAAGTACACCTAGGACATGGGCCTGGAAAACACACACAGACTCCTTCCAGTCTTCTGTCTTGCAATTTCAAAGGTTTTGAAATTGTACCAGAAAGTTCATCTACATAAGTTTAAAAATAATCAAGCCATTTCTCTGGGATTAGGTGACTGATTGCACTCAGTAAACTTTTAGTCTGATGAGTCTTTACACAGCACAATTCTGGAAGTAATTAAAAGTAAAAAAATATGTCATTTTAGTGAAGGTGAAAAAAAGAGCAATTAAGGTTTTCTAAATTTAAATAAAATGTATTGTGTTTTAACCATCTGATTTTAAATGAAAGACCCTTTTTCTTGCTTTGTGCAAATTCACAGATTTAAATTTAGCACTTCTGCAATAAGTATAACAGATTAAAATTGTGAGCCCTTAAATTAGCAGGAATGCTTGCTAGTGCCTTCAGTGAAAACAGAGGCAGAAATAGACCAAGGTATTTTCTAGGTGAAAAATGATACAGCTTTCTTTAAATGTGTGCAATATTTCAACATTTTCAGTGTTAAAAAATGAATTGTCTTTTGTTTTATATTGTGGAGACTGAAGAGTGCATCTCAAGTAGTATTTAAAAATGGTTTTCCTTTCTACAGCTTAGGGAAAAAAAAATCATACTCAAAACATTTTCAATAGTGGCAAAAATCTAGCACTAGAAAGTTGACCTGACTTTTTGGCTAGTTTCCATACAAAAGAAGTTTTCTTACATATAAGATACTTCATTTGGTTAAAGGATGAAACATATCTTAGTAGATACCATGTACAACAGAGTAGGAGCTATGCCAGTCAGAACACATTTATACATAGTTTTTCTAGTAAAAAGTGATCTTTGCTAGCTCAATGAACTATTTTACATGCTATAATCTATGCTAAGATAGGTTTGTCTTGCAGAGCAGACAGTGACCTGAATTCCAAGGAAAATATTTAGAACTTCATACCAGAACTTGAACTCTAGATTCTTCTGAACAATCCTTCTGTGATTTCTTTACAGCATACACTGGTTTCTTCTTATTCCAAAATTTATCTTCTACTTCTTGCTTGTGTTTGTGAAACAAGAAGGAACATGCAAAGAAAAGAAAAAAGACAATGAAAAAACACGCCTCTGAATAGGAAGCCTTGCTAACTCAGAAGTGTTGCAGAGAAAAGCACAGGCATGAGACCCAAAAAACAAATGATGTAAGCATTTGCTTACATAGACAGCAACTCCTGCCCCCACTCCCCCTTTCCCCCCCTCAAATCAAAGTGTTTAGCACCTATTTGCTTACAGGAATACAACTCTGAAGAAGACTCTTAACAAGTCCAGTAATGTCTGGTGCAGGTAATTGCAATGCAGTCCACTCCTGCAGGGACATCCTAACTATGCAGGTACTGCTAAGATCTGATCTACTGCCTTTCCTCTAGAGAAGAAATACAGCCTGAACATCTCCTCCTGCACCTATGCATGTTCTGAGCAAATAAAAGCGCAAGTTATAAAAGAGATTATTTTAAAAGGTTTTTTCCTGTGTTAGTATCAGTAAAAAAAGTTCTGGAGTTCCTGATTAATTTTGGTACATAGGACATGAGCAGCAACTGCACAGTCAGCAGTTGGATTTCCATGCCCTGTTTAACTTAAATGGAATCACTGCTTTCCTTGTATTTGGTGTAGGTCCAGAGACTGAGGCCTGCAGAGCTGGTGACTTCCAAGGGAACGTTGCTCACGGTACCATGATAAAATGAACAACAATGGAACATCAGTTTTTCTCGTCACTATTTAAAACCTGTGCAGCCCACAAAATACTTAGAAATAAAGGTGCTCAGAAAGAAGTGATTGTAATTTAGCAGTTCAATTATCTTGTGAGATGCAAAGTAACACTTTATGCAACACCACTGTCCAGTATCTGAATGAATGATCACAATCATTAAGGCCAATGTTCTACCACTCTTACAGCACCACCACACTGAGCTATCAGATCTACTCTAACCTAAAAAGAGCTCCTGCAAAAAAAACTTCTGAGGCTTCACTCAATGCAGGCTGCTCAGCAATGTTTATGCTTTTCTTACAGTACAGGAATCAACACTTAAGTGTCAGTTGCAACTTTCAAGGAATGTGAGGGTTTATTGCTTGAACAATATAAATTTCACCTACTCCAATAAGCACAATCAATAACATCACACCCACTGATGCATTAGAGAAGGCTCTGCATTGTCCAGGTTCAAGTATCGTGGGCTTCTTTCTATTGTCCTAAACTTACACTAAACTCTGCCTTTCTTCATGCAAATTCCATTCAGAACTTATCCACAGGATCGCTACCATAGCTTCCTAAAAACCACTTTCTTTAATGAAGTATCTTTGATGAATCTTGTTTGTTTTAAAGACAAGAAAAGTTGCAAGATGGTTCTACTAGTAGAAAGATGTCTGTGTTGGAAGCTGACTAGAAACCATATTCTAGTCAGGTTCTGCTCAGGGTAAAACCTAATGGTGTTACCATGGCACTGAGCCACAGCTAATACACTCTGTCTTTATATTACACCAAACATAATCAGATATCTTCTCAGTTTCTTCAAGCTTGGGCAGCAGGAGCTTACATATGTTTAAAAATTACACAGATGCACCTCAATGCATAATTCCTTTAAGAAATAAAATAGCACCTTTGTACTTCCAAGCAGCACACCCAAGCATGTTATGGAAAAATATACCTGAATGACTAATGTCTCTCCAAGAATTCAATTTGTGCATTATATTCCTTTGTTTAAACACTCAACCTTTAGACAAAACCAATCTCTTATATATATCCATGAGGCCAAACTCAACAGAATTCCATACCTAAATGGGCCCTGCTGAGATCATTATAACATCAGTAAAAATTACAGGCTTCAAAAGAATTCCAGAGAAAAAAAATCTGCATCTTTGTACATATGTGAACTGCAGCATTGGTTTTAATATTATATTTACTACCAAAAAAAACTGTATAAAAGACAGTTACACACTTTTTTAGTATTGTACTCCCAGGTATTTGATATCACACACAGTTATACTCACTCATTCCTCCAGTATTTCAGTATTGCTCCCCAAATAGTAATAAAAGAATATTCTCCACAACCTATTCAACAAGACAACTCTGTAAGCCATAATTTACAGATACAGAAAAGGGAGACAGAGAAGTCTAAGTCCAAACTGTTTCAAGTACTCTTTATTTCCATACACCTGATGTTCAAAGGTTCAGCTTATCAGGACACTCAGGACTGAGTAAATAGCTCTGTTTCACACAATTTTGATTGTACTGGTGATGTCGAAACAAGGCCCAATTTGGCTGCAATGTGTCTCACATCTGTTAAAAATGAAAGGCCATCTGTGAACCCCTGACCTATATTACCTACCTGGCAAAAAATAGTAATTTAGTACCCAAGACAGGCAGATACTAGTCCTCCAAGGCAGTATTCACTTCCCTGAGCTGACTATCCTTTGTCTTCCTGCAACATTCCTCTTGTGCCCATTCTACATTTGCCTCCAGATGATAAGGGGATGCTGGGGAGAAAGTCTTTTAAGAACAGAAGTGAGAAGCACTACAATGGATAAATTACAATCACACCAACAACCTAAAATAAGAAATGTCCTAACATTTTGGCCCTTTAGCTATATTAGAACAGTTTAATTTTTATACTTAATCATTCCCAAAATACAGGAATTCTCCTGCTGAGTTACTATGGCTCCATGCAGTCTAAGCTGTCAGCAGTTTGACTTCTGCACCTGTCAAACAGACTTCACCTTTGTGAATAAACAGAATCAATACCAAGCCAGAAAGCACTGAAGTGAAAGAGAGGTTCTTTGCCTGTTCTCTCTGCTGTTCAAGGAGGAACAAAGAACAGGGAAGTTCTACTCAATGACTTGGCTGCAGATACTGTCTTTGGAAAATGTCATGGGCGAACTCCCACCAACCTCACCTAAGAACATTTATAAACATATTTTTTTCAAAGGCTTATACTTAGATCAAACACTTCTATTTTCACAAGAACAGGAAAAATTACATTTATAATACAAGGGCAATAATGAAATAAAATTTGAGATCCTGGCTTAATGAAAAGGTTACCAAAAACATTTTTACACTTGGCAAAATGACTACTCCCTAATCTTGTTCTTGGAATTATTTAATAACTGACAAATTTATAAGCAATTTGAGGCAAGGTCTATGGTAACTTAACTAAAGTAAGTACAAGCAGTACTTGTGGTTACTCTGTCTACAGGCATATTCAGTACTGACATAAAGTCAAGTGGATAAACTGAAGCTAGAGTTACAGCAGTTTCCATCAGCTAAAGATAATGTTTCAAACTATTTGTATTTTTATGGATTCCTCCTTTGATTCGTGAGAGTCAAGACACTTCCATTGAAAACATCCAGTAAAAATTACATGGTAAGTAGCTATCATCCCTTGTAAGAAATTTCAATCAGTATATTATCTGTCAGTGTTCTTTCATATTACCCACCCACTTCAAAAGATGGAAGCTATAAATCCAAAAGTCCAATGTTTGGCAGATGTTTGCAAATGTTCTTTATTTATCAGACATGCTTGTGAAATCTAGGTGTAAAACAGGTGGATGGGAGGAGTTGGGAGGGTTCTCCTTTGCCAAGAAAGAAATCAGATGCAGAGTTTGTATCTCATAGTCCAGAACCACAGAACACCAAACTTGCTCCAGCAGCTCTTGTCCATGTGACCCAAACACACTGCCAGTGCAGCAGCCTAGCAAGCATCCAAAAAAGGAAGACAAGAGATTACCCTCAGTAAATATTAGAGAACTGTTTTCTTCATATATGCTGTTCTATTTATGCTATTCTCTCAATGTTACACACATATTAGCAAAGACTTCCAGTGCCAGAATGAAACCCCCACTTAGTTATGATCACCAAGTCAAATGTGGAAATGAGAGTTCACAGATCTTCTGGATATCAAAATTAATAGATATCACAGATCTTCTGGATATCAAAGTTAATAGATGTAACTGGAGATACTGTCTTTAGTGAGTGGTGACACTCCAGCTAAGGCTTCAGTGTTCTGGGAGGGAATGATCCATTTGCTTTCTGCCCAGGACAGAGCACTACCTCAGAATTCCTAACCATACTAATGTCCCCTTTTTAATGTAGGTGATAACCACACTTTTCATCCAATGAGCCATTTCATTGCCATAACTGAGAAACAAACTTACAGCAACTGTTCCAAATTTGGCCTAAACTTATGTTTAGATGAACAGCAGAGCTGATCTAACCAACCAGCTGTACCAAAAAGAAGGGAAGCACCACTCTGGAGCTTGTTGATCCACCTCTAAGTCCATTTAATACCCTAGAGCAGCAGAAAACTTCTCCCTAGTTTCTTGGTGGTTTAGTTAAGTCTAATTTGGGGGTTTAATGACTGCCAGGGCTCAGAGAGTATAAGCCATAGCAGCAGCACTTCCCTTCTTCTGAGCAGTGGCTGTAGATGTCTTCTGGAACTGCAGCCCTGGTTCATTGCTTGCTGCTTTTGCTCAAAACCTGAAGAAGAGTTTGCATGCCCAACAGTTTGTGTGGTTTTCCCTATTGTACTAGTGGATGTACCTAAAGCTGCTACACCTGGAGAAGCAGATGTTAAAGTAAAGCTCCTCAGTTACAAGTCTCACTGGTTTCACCCAGCTTCACAATAAATAAACTGAAAGAGCTTCTCTGCAATTAATGGCACTTTTGAATTGGAGATTAATCCCATGTAAATTTACATTTTAAGTTTTCAGCAATAAATACATAAGAGTTACACATCAATAGTATATTTTAAACACTAGCCTGTGTAAGGCACCAACTGTCACTGAGTACATAATTACAAGTAAATCTATTTGCATTCTCTGATCACTATCCACACAAAAAAAACCCCCACTTGTACTTTTAGTAAATATGTATTTGGGATGAAAGCATTAAAATTTACTTTATCTATGATATATCAAAAGAGTTAAGATGGAAAGCTGAAAAATATTGGTTTGATTAAGCAGCTCTTCAAAATCACTTTGTATGCAGGGAAATTCTACAGCCAGAATCAACCAAAAATACTTACTCAAAATATCATTTATATCATATAAAGGGTCTTTTGTCTCTGCTGCTAGCTGATGATTCTTAAAAAAAGTAAACAACAATTTTATAAAACCGTGAAAGAAAAAACATCTTTAACTTCATTCAATACACATATTGGCTATTTAAGAGATGATCTTTCATCTGAAAGAAGAACTGTGTTTTCACTACGAAATTAATCAAGAGTCTGGTTTCTTACATATTCCATTCTTCTTCTTAAGGAAGGAAATAAATATAATTACATTCACTTTAATCAGTGGTGTCACTTCTCTAAGAATCATTCAAGACTTTTATCTCAAGATCTACTGCTTTTTTTGTGGCAGAGAGAATTTCTCTCTCTACCAGATCTGATTAGTGGTAACCAGCACTGAAATCTATCTAGAGAATACTTAAAATGTGGATTCCCTTACTTTAGAGGTATTTTGTTTATACACAAAGACTTTAACAGATGTAACACAATGCAAAAAGTCAGACTGAATTACAAGGGGTTCCCCAAGAGCTTGTATTTCAAAAACTAAGCTGCAACAACAGGTGAGCAAAACAAGTGTGCAGGGTGGAGTTTGAAAGATGGGAATAACAAACCGGATGTGAGCGATTTTACAGCAATTACAAACTGGGGCTCTCCCTGCTGCTATCAGATTGTACTCACAGCTTCAGCTGACAGACAGTAATTCTGTAACACTGCCATCAACTTCATGCATGTAATGAGAATCACAGCCATGAATCAGGCAAATATCACTGCTCACCGTTTAGGTCGCACTGCTATTCTTGCTACATCTCCACAGGTATGCTGTGTGTGGGAAGGGTTCTTTCTGATAAGAATTGCTGTGGAACATAGAGTGGTTTTCCTCCTTGTGGAAGAACCTATGCTGAAGCTGAGCAAAGGAGCCAGGAAAGGCATCCCCTGTTTGCAGTGTGGATACCTGTTCTCCAGCACTCCGCTCCATCTCCATGTGTGCCTCTCTAAAAGTGCCAGTGAAGACTCAGTGGGGGAAGGCAAATCTTGAACCACTACAGACTGCAGCAACTTGAAGCTCTCTGTGATGCACCAGTTACTGACACAACAGCATCTCAAGGAAGTGAAGATCCTCCCAATAACTGTTATTCTCATCTTTGACCTCTTCTGAGAAAGTAAGTTTACTTGTCTTTTCCTGGTTAGATCTTTCATGAAAATAGGAGTACTATGGCAAATCAGCAGGCTGCTTTCTTAATTCCTTTCAAATCTCAAAACGTACATAAACCAATGGCAAACAAAATTATTCTATTACAGGAAAAAAAAAAGACCAATGCACAGCAGTAAATCAAGAGTTTGGTTAGCTGCTAGGAAAGCTACTGACATATGCATGAATTTCACTATTAATAATTGAATAAATGGTTTCAGTTTTAGGTAACCAGTCAAAATTATTTGTTTCACAAGTAAGAACTAATAGTGGCAGCTATTGAGACCATAGTGCTCAAGTAAGACTTTCATTCCAGAAGGGGCCCACACTTGACAGTGAGCAATTTCTGGTTTATAAGCAGTAATCCTGATAAGGACAGCAACACTTCTATTTCCCATGGACACACATTGAGACAGACACTGACTTGTCACAGCCTGATGGAGCTGGCTGCCAGTGCTACACCTGCTCTGCTCATTACAGGCTTCAGGCTTTGAGACTGCCAAGCTGTTACTTTTCATGGCACTACATCTATTGGAAAAGTTTAAAGATAAAACCACAATAATCAGGAAAATATGCTTCATTGTAAGAAATGCACTACCCACCATCACTCAAAGGCACTACCCACCATCACTCAAAAGAGATAGCTACAACACTGATACAGAATCAACTTTATTTCTTAATCTTTCAAATATTTAGTCTAATAATAGAAATAAAACTTTTTCCCAGACTCTTTTTTAACTGAGGATTTGGGGAACAAACAACCCCAAGCTAAGGTGTACTTGGTGCAAAGTTTTCAATAGTTGAAGAAAGGACTCCCCTTTTCAACACCAGCAGTATGTCCTTCTACGGGAAATGATCAAAACTTTGCCCGGGACTATTGTACTTGTTTAAAAAGGGTCTTTACAGCCAAAACTGCAAAAAGGAACAAATCTTTTGGGTTGTTGTTGTTTTTTTTCTCACTGGGATGTTCTAATTCAGATAGCAGGAAGAACATATAAAGATGCTGTTGGCACCACTCTTTCAAAAGGTCATGATAAGAACAATTCCTATGTATGCCCAACTTGGCAAAAATTAAGATACAAAGTTCAGACACTTCACTTTTATCTGCACTGCCCTCCGCTTTTCCCTTCTGTGCATCCCACAGTAACTTGCTTATCAATCCTAAAAATGGAGCTGCACAGGAGCAACTTTAAACCAACACATTTTATCTCACTTTATTTTGCATATTCTGCAGGCTTACAAGTGAAACCTAGAGTTTTTCATTTCCACTTTAAATCCTAGAGTGTCCATAGAGCAAGGAAAACCAGCTGAGCAGAGTGTTACGTCCACTTTCAGTATTATCTCCTTTACTGCTTTCAGCTGAGGTCTGGGCACATAGAATGCCACACACATTGTATGTTTTTATCTTCTTTTTAAGGAAATTGAATAAATAAAGATTAATGCTATTCGATCATTGAATGAAATGCACAACTAAAGCAGTATTTTTCCTGTTTGTTAACTTGATCACCCAGCATACCTAAGAGATTCGCTAATACAGTGCTTTCACTGTCATGTGCAGTCTTAACTTGGTTAACACTTTGGAATTTCTGATAGGGAGATGTTAAAATCCACGCAATGAACCCCGAAGCAACACAATTTTCCCACACTTTACTGCTCTAATACTCTAATTAATACTATGAGGTGCCAGTGCATAGTTCTAGACAAACAAAAATGATAACATGTCCTTTTGCCCCAGCAGTGACAAACACCAAAGCAATCCTTTCTGTTCCCACGTGGAGAATGGCAGGAGGTACAAAGCACAGGCAATGTGATAAGGGACACCTGATGCCACAGGAAACAGAATCGTTTACTAGCAGGACATACAAAGACTTTCACACAGTTATACTGTAAATCCAGGTGGTTGGATGTGTGAAGCACTACCTCCCCACTAGAAATAGTGACTTTGCTTCTTCACAGTGGCAGGTATGCTGAGTAAATCTTGTAAAATTCATAGTTCTGCCTCTGTACAGGAAGAGAAGATTGTGTCCCAAAACTAGAGGATGAAAAATCCACTTTGGAAGCAAGCTGCAGTTGAAAGGACAACTATATATAGGATCAGACTCTATCCCATTTTAAACACCAACAGACAAGAGGACCAGGAACAGAAGTCTATCTAGGTACAACTCCAACATGTTTATTAAATCAACTGGCTTAGCTTTTAAAAATACATATTTATGTGGTTTTTTACTTCAACAGAGACTATTTTTGCTTAAAAAAAACTAAGGAAAACAAAACCCAGATTAAAAGCATCTGGGATCTGTCTCTGGCTTCAGGGTATAGACATAGTGTGATGCTACTTTTAGGTATTATTGTTTAAATTTTATTTTAAATTAAAACACTTTGAATAACACAGTAACTTACTTCTTACCATTTACACTCCCCTTTTAACTATTTGGGTAAAATGATGGATAACAAGTTGCTAATAGAAAGAGGTTACCATTTAACCACTGAGCCAGAAAAACTGCACTTGAATGGTGCAAAACTTTCGCAGTTCACAAACCAGCCGCAGGAAACTGCTGGGTTTCTGAGCATTGTCTGTACTTCTGACATCCCATCGAGCGTCAGAAACTGACACCAACCTTTCACTATCTACGGTACCAACCATGCTCCCTCTCCGTTGTGCATGCGAGATGATTCACTTGCTTTTATTTCAGGGAACTGATGATTCATTCAATCGTCTCCAGATCATATTAATCGACTAAATATGCACATAAAGGAAGCAAAAATCAAGTTCTTAAACTTTTTTTATGCTCGCATGTTTATTTTTTTCTTTGAGAGAGAATAGAAGCAATTAAACATGGGAGACGAAGCAGGACAGGTTACGTTTCTGCTCAAAGGCAAGGTTTGGGGAACACACCCAACCCACGTGTAAAGCGAGCAGCCGTATTCCAGCGGCAGACTGCGAGCGGAGGGGAGCTCCCGTCCCCTTCGGGCCGGGGCTGCTCGCTCTGCTCCGGTACCTGGAGCGGGCAAGGCGCGGCGGACCGGTGCGTTCCCCCCTCCGCCACACCGAGGGTTTGTGCCTCTCCTCCTCCGGTGACATCTTACATAATAAGCCGAGCTAATCACGCCGGAAGCGAGCCAAACCGCCACGGAGCATCAGCGGGGATAACTACCCGCGAGAGGAGATGCTCGGACCGGCACCTCGCTCACCGCCCGCCGCGGCGCCTTGCTAGAAAAATCCTCGCCGGGGCGGCAGCGGCTCCCGCAGCAGGCGCCAGACGCGGAGCCCTCGCTCGTCCCCCGCCGCGCCGCGCGCCGTCTCCCCAGGAAGCCGCCAGCACCGCGAACGGCATCAGCCTCTGCCGAGCGCTCTCACCCCGTCGGCTCCAGCCCCGCCGCCCTGCCCGGCCGCCGCCGGCTCCCTCCTCAGCGCCGAATTGGAGGAGAAAGTTACTCGGCGGCGGCCCGGCGTCCGCCGCCGCCGCAGTTCAAGAGCAATGTCACGTTCAACAACTTGTTATGACACATGATCCCCCCCGCACGCATCCGCACCTCGCCGCCGCCTGCCCGGCTGCCCCCGGCGGGCCCCTTACCTTCCCCTGCAGAGGCCACGGGCACCCGCGGGCGTGTGCGGGAGTGGGTGCGTGTGGCAGCGCGGGCGGCGCCGGCTGGGCGG
Source organism: Zonotrichia albicollis (assembly GCF_047830755.1). Classification (NCBI taxonomy): domain Eukaryota; kingdom Metazoa; phylum Chordata; class Aves; order Passeriformes; family Passerellidae; genus Zonotrichia; species Zonotrichia albicollis. The sequence continues at coordinate 34,274,299 of NC_133825.1, read as the reverse complement.
GCGGGCGGGCGGGCGGGCGGGGGAGGGGAGGGCGGCGGAGCGGCGGGAACGCGCCTCGCCGGACTTGTCAGCGGGCGGGGGCGGCTGCGGGGCGGCGCGGGGAGCGGCGCGGAGGGGAGCGCGGGGGGCGGAGGAGTTCCCGGGGCTTGTTTACGCATTGCCGCCCGCCCGGTGCAGGCGCTTCACTCTCTGATTGGACACAAACTGGGGCACAGCCCGGCTCGGGCGCTGCCGCCCCGGGGGCCCCCGGCGCCGCTCGGCTGCCGGTGGAGCCCCCGCCGGGCTGCGGGGCTCGGGGCCGCCGGTGCCCCGCGGGCTCCCGCCGCCCGCCTGCCTTCGGACGCTGCCCGGCCGCCGCCCCCGCGCATGCCCGGCGCGCCGGCGGGCCCGGGACGCGCATGCGTCCTGCGCGTGCCCGCTGAGGCGGAGGGGCCGGCGCGGAGCCGCTGCCCGGCCGGTGCCAGCGGGAGCGTGGCCGGGGCGCTCCGCGTTGTCCTCGGCGGGGCGGGGGCGGGACCGGCGGAGCCGCCCCCGCAGGCGCTGGTTATGTAACCGGGGGGTGTCTCTGTCGGCCCGCGCCACCGCCCCTGCCAGCGGTAGCGCCTCGGGAGGAGGGGCTGCCGCTCGGTGCTCCCGTGGCTGCGTTTCCCGAACGGGGAGCTGGATGTGCTCCCTCCGCCACAGGGACGGGCGCCCGCCGAGTAGCGACATCGGCCGCTCCCCTTTTCTGCCCCTTCCCCGGACAGGTGCGGCCTGATCCCGGGGCCGGGGACGAGCAAGAGCTCATTTACACTCAGACCCTTCTCCTTCGCCCGCTCTTAGCGCATCCCATCCCGAAAACTTCAAAGTTTGGGCAGTGCGCGGTGTCCGCGCGTCGGTGCGGAGCGAAGAGCCCGAGGCAGCGAGAGCTGCTGTGTGTGGGCAGCGCTGCTCAGAAACACCGCGCTCTTCCCTCGGTGTAGACAAAAGGCCACCCAGCAATGGGTATTTTCTCCGTGATTTCTTTCTGCTGGGGTGGGCACGACTCATATCCTTGATAAATTCCATTGAAATAAACAGTTTTAAACCAAGGAAATAATCAGAATATAACACAATTGTATGACATTACTCATATACTCATTACCTATAAATAAGCAGCTCCTTAATGCTCCTTTTACTCCCATCCCACAGTCAGCAAATGACAATAAATGTAATAGGAAAATATAAGCCATGAGAGCTCTTTGCAATAGGAATCTCCACTATGCATCTCAGTACACACCACGGGAACTTCCCTGACTCATTTTCAGATGACTAAGCTTCTCAATCAAGTTTTCCTGGCATTTGATGGTAAAGTTTTCAACTTCCTCATTCTGAGAGCAGAATCAATAGTCCCTGTAACCTGTTCCATGTTGCTTCTTGCACAAAGTTTGGGACAAGGGCCCTGACTAGAACCGTTTCCTTGCAAGCACTAGAGTAGTCAGCCAGCAGTCAGGGCTGCTGCTACTAACTTAGAGCTAAACCTGCAAGTTAGCAGCTTTCCTGACTTCAACTTTCATTCTTAGATGAAGAGTAGGAGTGCAGTTTTGAAAGACTAATTTTAATATATCCATGATGCTTTCCAAGCAGTATTGCATTAAAAAAAAAATTAAAAATCTAGAGGAGAGTTCTCTTGTGCCTGGTTAGTTAGAACTTCTCCCTTTTAGTCGCTTCCTGGGACAAATTACCAGGATATCTGAATTAAAGATGCTTTAACATCATCTGAATCAGGTCACATTACCACATTCATTTAGACAGTGGTGAACCCTGTCAGTAAGTATATATTCTGAGGCTTTCCTGGTCAGACTAGTGTCAATCTTGACTGTCATGTCAGCTGTTGATTATAATTGTATTTTTGATAATAAGCCAGATTGGTTTTATCAGAGCGATGCATTTAACTCCATAGAGTTTACAGTCAATGGGTGTCGTGCAATGTAGAGTATTATTAGAGATTAAAAGAATCTTCACTGAAAAGAAACTAGACTGCCTATGCTTCAGACAATCATATCAAGCTCACTGAAAACTGAGACCTGGGTCCTATCATTAAAAGTTTTGGGGACTTTTGTAGGGTTTTGTTTTGGGGGGTTTGATGATAAGTTTTAATTTATAAAAAAAAAAAAATAGAAAAAAGAGAGAAATTCTGAATCATGAAAGAACAGTTTCAGAGAGAGACAGTAGTTCTTTATCTGAAAAGAAAGGTCAGAAAGAGAACAAATTCCTTCCTGAACATCAAAGTACTTGAGCACTCATTGATTTTACTGGAACAACTGATGCTGACACTCAAGTCACAGAAAAAAAACATACCAGAAGATAAAATTATTCAAGGTATTATTACAAGGTGGAAACGTAGCTACCAGTAATGGTCTAGACATGGCAGGACCGAGCTCAGAGTAGATGAATTTTGTTTACTAACAGAGCAAGGAAGGCACATAAAGCCCCCAGTGCAAAACATACTTCAGTACTGACAGTTTTCGCACCAAATGCTCTGAGTCTACCTAAATGATAGATATATATTTCCCTTCTCAAGGGTTTCTTTACAGCCAGGAGGGTAATCTATTTAAATATAAGTACATAAATATGTAACTATAACTTTAGATGAAAGTTTATCAACTTCTCACTTGTTTTCTTGACACCAAATAGCAACAGACTAATAACTGAAGCACAAGAGTTGGCACTCCTCATTTTGTGTGTAACAAAACCTGAACTATAGATTCTATTTTTATTTTATATCTTACACAAGACTGAATTTTTAGTGTAAACAGATTTTGCAGTTTCATGGTAGATTTTGCATACAGGAGAAAATGGTTTGCCTGATTCAAGACTCAGTTCTCTAATTATCTTGCTTTCACTTCCTCTGCTGATTTTATTTCTAGTAGAATGAGAAGCCTTAAACTGGTCCCTGAGGCTTCCTTCTTGATCCCAAGCTTTGTAAAATGTGCATGTTCCCTTATGATGATGGCTTTTATAAGCTGTCAGTTAATTGTGATTAGGGCAACAGCCATATCTGGAATTTCTCTTCTACTAATGCATCTTTGGAGAACTGGCATGAAAATTGTACTCAAGTGTAAAATATGTTGAGAAATATTTTCTAAAACTAAAAATAAGTAAAATTATATTTGTTTAATTGGTTTTCAGCAGTTGCCACATGTAGGTTGTGGGTTAACTTTCAATTCATTAGTAGATTTTGCCTGTCAAATAAGCTCACAAAATTTCCAGTGAAGGGCAAGCCACAACCTTTTGGTATAACAGGGATCTTTAGGATCCCTGGCTCTTGATTTCTGACCTAATATACATAAGTCTCAGTGGGTGCCCTCCCTACCTTCTCAGAAATATTGCCAAGGTACATTTTTCCTTTTCCAAAGATTACATAGAAATTGAAAATTATGGCTTTAAAATGTCTAGCATTAATTATGCAGCTTTCTTATTACTTCTTGCCAGTGAGTGATAAATTCCTCTCTCCCTTTCATCCAGAATTTGACTACTTTAGCAGAGTACTAGGGCACTCTAAAACTACTTCTATTTGAAAAGAGGGTATCATCACTCCTAACTCCCTATTTAGAATCATGATGCTATTTTAAACGCTATTTTACACTATGATTTTTCATTCTGTGTTACTAATTAACTTGGTCTCCAAGCAAGGTTATCAATTGTTTACTGGTCAGCAAAAGGCACTCTTGGGTTGTACTGAGCACAGCTTAGTGTTGCTATAATTACAGAGTATCTCATACCAACAGTGAGACTAAATTGTGAATTCTGCTTTTTGGTAGGTATTTTCAACTTGAGCATTGTTTTATTTCTGTTCTATAAATATTGAAACACCCTGACATATGAATTATGAAGCAGAAGAGAGTGCTCTCTTGCCTTTGGACTGGACTGGGAGTTTTCTTTCAGTTGCAGAGGGGAAGTGCTGTAAAACACCTGCTCAGTCTGGCTTCATCTCCAGCAGGAGTAAGAATTGTCAAATATCTACTGTCAGCTGCAATAGTTTTACAAAGCTATTCCAGTAAATTTACCAATTTACAGATTTGGTATAGAGCCTACCACAAGAAAATTTTAGAGTACTTTCTCCTCATGACAGAGGCTGTTGAGCTCCTTGGGTAAACAGCACATTTAATCCTTTATTGGTGCATTATAAATAAGTATGTAAAAGCAAAATATCTTCTGTGTTGGAGCACAGCTACAGCAACATCACGGTTAGACCCTCAACAGGGAATTCTCTATTCCTGCAACAGCATCAGGGTCTCCACAGATCTGCTCCCATGCTTTAAGGTAGGTCATACCTCATCTCCACTTGTGCTATTCCAGAAACTTTCTCTACTTCCTTCCATTTCACTACTTTTTAACTCAACCATGCTCTATATTGCAGTATTATTGTGAAGCATTTTGGTTATATCAGAGAAAGGTGTTTCCCAGTTTGATTTTCATCCTTTTATGGAATATGAACTAAGGTATAATTACACTACATGAGAAACCATTACAAGATATCATTTCACAGGCAGGCTAAAATATCTGTCAATGACTATTGGGAGTCTTCCTCCAAAATGGAGAAGGGCACAGAGAGGTGGTCTCATAGCAATGAGCTCTATTTCACATTGGGGAGTTCTGCTCATAGAGAATTGCAAGTAGATTTTAACAGACTAACCACTAACACCATTTGAGGGGGATGGCAGGACAAGGCTGATACCTGGGCTCAGTAATCACAGCAGATCTTTCTGAGAAACTCTCCCTCCTGCCAGTGAGGAAACAATCCCTTACCAAGGAATTGAGAGCATAATTACTGAATGGTGTCTTTTCACAGCCCAGAGAACACACTAGACAATCACTTTTACACTGCCAAATGGAATGAATGCAGGAAAGCAGGATGGAATAGCAAAGTCTCCAGGGAGACTTTTGCTCTTTGTTTATAGATGAGGACATGACTGGTCTTCTGCACTGCCCCTGCCTGTGGTGTGCAAAACAGCTCACTAGGCAATTGAGAGAAGTAGCTGCTCATGAGGAGAAGGTGAACCTAGATATCTAAATTTAGATTCCATGTATACCCTGCCATGTAAGCATTTTTAGATCATTCTAAAGGAAAATATTTCCTGAATTGAATCTATTTCCTTTTGTTAATGTTGATTTGAGCCACTGTTGAAGAGAAAGAAAGTAGGATGACAATTCTTTTTTTAAAGATCCCTAGAAATCAGGGATTTTCCAAGTTTCTAGTGTTTCAACTAAAACTCCTGCAGTAGTTCTTGCTGGCACCTTGAACAAATAGAATAAATTATAACCCAGTCGAGTTCTTGTATTACACCAATTTCTAAATTAGAATTCAGAGTCCTTTAGGTGACAAGTGTTTCATCTGGTACTTTGCCACAGTCCTTGCTGAGCCATCTGAACACCTTTGTACTTAAAGGTGTTTTAAAGTTTTTTCTAGGTTTTTATTTGCATGTCAACTAGAATGTACAAGTAAAGATTTTCAAAAGGCAGAGAGGAAAACACGTTCCTCTTACACAGTATTTCTTTTCAGTCTCGTCTCTGGTTGTTGAAAAAATTTTTAAGGGGTTTCTATATTTGGGGCAATGTGGCTGAGGTCTGGATGTAGATAATAGAGCTATGGATACTGGAGATTTTTCTTTACAATGGGATGCAACAGTACACAGAGAAGAGGGAAGAGAAAGATTTGTGTGACAAATCCATTCCACAGTTCAGAGATCTTCCTTGAATTTCTTTAAAAAGAAGCAGATAAGACACAATAGAGCACTGATGGATTGAAGTGTTCCTATGTAAGAGGGAGCTTTTCTAGTCTTCAAAGATCAACCTGTCCACTACCAAATACTTAGGATGACACAGCATGCATGTATTTACAAAAATTCTATTTTTAGCACAACATAAAATGCACAGTATAAATTCAGGGTTTTTTCCTGCCCCATAGCATTAACATGTTTTATACATTTTTCATCCCCTCTGCATGTACCTGATGGTACCATCTCTGAGAACACAGTAATCCTCCTTATAAACTTCCTTGCAGACAGCAGTGATCTAGCAGTTTTTAATGCTGGATTATTTGTAAAACTACTGTAAAAGCACATGTGAGCAGTCTGAATGGCTATTGAGACCTTCAATTATCATCAGGCAATACATATACATAGATATTTATTTTGAAAGTGAGCCAGTGAATGATTTACTTATCAGGTGTTTGTGTAGTAGTATATTTTCTTGGCAGACATGGAAAAGATTTTGAACCAAGGGATAAGAATGGAGAATTTGACAGACTGTTCTTTATACTTCTAATCAGAACAGTTACCAAGATATTTTTGTTTATCCAATGCATGAAAATTCTCTAACAATGTGAGAATTTTTTAATAAAACATCAAAAGTCTATAGCTGCAAATCCATGCAGAAGAAATATAGTGCTTTTATAATTTGATTTTTCATATTGCTAATTTTATGCATGGGTATGCCAATACTGCCTGTGACCCCTTCCTGTGTCTGGCCATGTGCCAAGCATGCTCCCACTGATTCTGGTCACAGGGCCTGATAATTAATTTCTGGCTCCTCCCTCTCTTCAGATTGGCCATTTGTTAATGAGCAAATAACTGAAAATCCCCTCTCTCCTCAATTTTTATGGTGTCCCAATCTTAGAGGAAAACATACTGACTCTGGATTTTATCTTAGGTATGTGCAGCCATGACTAAGACCAGGGAGAATAACGGATGATAACACAATCATCCTGCATGATGTTCCAATTCTTCAGGCAGTAGAACTCTAGTGGGACAAACCCTTGCGCTGAACACAAAGAAGGATGAAACAGAAAGCAGAAATCCATTTGCTGATGTCCCAGAAGGGCTGGTAGTAAACAAAGGCCAAAACACAAACAATTCACCTTCTAGGGTACAAATGGAAGCTTGTGACGCATGGCTTTGCACCAAGTGTGTGGACAGAAATATGTATTTGGAGGCCCTAATACAGCCCTAAAAACACCCCATGTGGAAGGTGTGTTTTACCCAAATCTGCACACATGAGGATTTGCTTTGAAGCATCTACCACCCCTGATCCTGATTAAAAATACCCAGCACCCACAGACAGAGCAGGCAGGTTTAATCACTCACTGTAAATTACACTGTACTCTTCCAGGAGCTTCATGTCCTCCAAGTATCTCTCTTAAAATCCAGTTGGGACTTGTCAGTAAGCTGAGCATCATTAGGGAAGGGAAGCCACAAGATGGACAAACTGTAGGACTATGGATCATCCTTCCTTCCAAAACCCAGCTGAACTCCAGTTGGATCTGGACATCAGAAACTTAATACTAACCAGTTTCCTATAACACTGGTTAAAAGTCCAAACTATGTTTTCTGTAAGCTGATGGTAAACATAGTGGTGGATATAGTTGAAAGTCAAGGTTGTGAGAAAGAGCTTTAAGGAACCAAATTTACAGACATCCTTAGTGACAAATAAGCAGAAGCAGGTGGACATCTAAGCTTAACATTTAATCTGTTTTCACACAGCTAAAGCTGTAAATAGGAAAAATCTACAAGATGAATTGGTGATACTAAAAAAAATTTACGCCCCCAAATTTTATGTAATGAAACTTTCAATATCTCATCTAAATTCCTGCCAAATTCAGGATCCATATGCACTGCTATAAAGTTAATTTGAATTTTGAATTTAAGGTGTTACTTCTTTACTGGCATATAGCATATTTGATAAAGACTGATTTATAGTTGAAGAGATGAAATGAGGAAGAACAGCAGAACATGAGGAAACGGACTGGAAAAATAAAAGCCGCAGAAAGAGGTTTCACTCAGGTGTCTGTGTAAGCTGCTCTGCCCACCAGAGGGTTAACTGCAGGGACCATGGCAGTGTCAGGCTTTGCACCCCCATTGGGGTTTTCATTCACGAAATCCGCAGGGGAAGTAAACAGGCAATGCCACTTTTTTCCCATCTCGTTGCCCACAAGACCATATGAATGAAATATGCCAATGGCTTACCAGGCTGGATGACTGTAACCACTGCAATTTTGTTCCTCCTCCCTCAGTGTTCAGCTTATATTTTCTCAGCTTCAACCTGCTCAGCCCCACATATCTTTAATTACTGATAGAAGTCACTAATTTTAAATATACTAAGTAAATGCATTAGATATAGATATTATAGTGGAAGAGCAAATAAAAAGATGGATGCACAAACAGCTGGTGAATCACAGATATGGATAGATTTTGTCTACCTGAGATGATTTCCTCATTCACAATCTCATATGTCTATTGTGATGCTGTGATTCAAGGATGCATTTAGGAAAGGCAAGAAGGAAGGGCACCAGTGGCACCAGTCAAGTATAAATCATAATTCACAAAAGGCACTCCTTCTTTAAAACACTATGTTACATCTAGGTATTTCCCTAAAATCAAAGAGCAGTTAGTAAATACCCTTGAAACTTATTTAAAAAGTCCTCACACATTAGGTCTAAGATAGGAAATGTCTGGTTCCTGACTGAATTTATTTCCTACTTGGAATGAAATAATTTTAATAATCCTGTTCCACCACACAAAATAAACTGGTCAGACCTAGTTTAATAACTGACACACAAGAAAAGCTTTATCAACTCCATCTATGCAAATGCAAAAATAAAAAACAATAAACCCCCCATCTTTTTAAAAATAAATGTCAAAACATGGATATTTGAGTGTTTCTATTAAATAGTGAATTATTTTCACTTTCACAGTTTTACAAACTTTTTAAGACATGCTTTGACAGATAGAGCTGATTATATTTAATTTTGCTGTGACTGCAGGACTTTGAATGTTGGGTCTTAAAAGACCAGATATAACTAGCTGGGCATTCTAAATGAAAATCCTGTGTGATGCAGGTAAATTTTAGTTTCTGTTGGAGATTAATTCTTTCAGTTGTCAAGTACCAGGCTCAAAAATGAGTCACAGTATTTGTGAAACAGTGAAACAAATAATGAAAGGTCGTCTGTCTAAATGACAGCACACCCTGGCAGTGATAATCTTCAGTGTTTCAATGTCCCTTAAGCCTCAGAAACCTGAGTAAGGATAGCCCAAGACCCCTGTTACTTATTTCATTTGGAACAAGAGTTCCTAAACCATCAGATGGAGTCTCTCTTCTCTCTGCATGGACGAGCCCCTCAGTGATGCACAGACACCTCCAGTGTGGCCCACAAGAGGGGCTGGGAGAACCTGGGAGACTGAATGCAAAATACACCTTCTCCTTTATAAAAACAAGTGCTGACTTCTGTTTATCATCACTTGGACTCAGGAGGTTGGCTGGACAGCAAAGCCACTGAAGAGGGCCAAGTGGAGCTGGGGTGTCCCTGTGCATTATCAGATGTGCCTCACTCACTGAGTTGGAGGAAGAAGCATGCTGGTGGGACAGGAGCCACTTACACTGGCATTAGCTGTGCTAAACCTGCCTGATAGATAGAAAACTTCTGTCTTCAGAACAGATTCTAGGCACATTTCATCAGCCCAAGTTTAATCCTGCTGACAGCATGCCTACTTTAATGCATCTTTCTTTTCAGAAAATTTCACCCATCTTTTCCCAACAGCTTTTACCACAGGGTTCCTAAGGGTGTGAAGGGTGAGGAATTGTTAGCAAGAGGTCACAGTCCTTTACCCAATAGATTTTGTGCAAGCCCTAGATTAAAGGTTGAATTATTAAAGTTAACTTACTCAGCTTCAGGATTAGGTAATGCAGTTCACGTGTTCCTAATGCTTAGCCAGACTTGAGGCCAGTAGCAACTCCTAGTAGTTGTTACAGATTATTTGTCTTCTGAGAACATTTATCCACTGCCAAATATTTTCCAGTTGTGAGGCACCAAATAAGGGCATTTTTTTTTCATTTAGCTGTAAAATGCCATATAGCAAACAGCTTAGAGTTGTTTTTCAGGGGTTGGTGGTTTGGGATTTTTTTTGTGTTGTGTTTTTCAGGGCTTTTTTTTGGCTGTGGTTTTTCTTTTTTTCCTTTTTTGTTTTAATGGCTTATATAATAGCTCCAGCAATTTCAGTAAGCTGCAGCATCTTCCTTCTCTCACAATCCCTGAATAGGAATCACTGCTGGTAGCCCACACCTCTCCTTTTCCACCCCTGCAGCAGCTTCCGATTTGTTCATCTTTGCTCTCTGCAGGGAAGGTACCTCAGCTGCCTTGCATTCATTCTTCATTCAGCAGAATGTGGAACAAATGTTCAGTGACAGCCTGTTGCACACCAGTTTAATAGTGCATAAAACAGAGAGGCTACAGCGAGCAGCTTTTGGAAATTCAGCATTTTGTATTTAAAGCTATTTGGCTTTGTACTAATGTGATGGTTCACTCTGCAGCTAGATTTCCAGAGATGTGTGGCTTTATGTAAAGTAGTACTGATGTATTTTTAAGACACTTTTGGATTTTGAGTAGAATCCTTTGTAAACTACTATGAACATATGTTCCAGATATTTTGAGAGGAGGGGTCAATAATGCAAATATCCTACAAACCTCAGCAGAGCACTTCATGTTCCATGTTCTCCAAGAAATCAGTAAGAAATTTTTGAAGATACCAAAAATATCACAGCAAATTCAATCAATAATGATATGTTTCTCTGTTGAATATGTGTTTCTACCTAATGGAAAAGTCTTAATTGCTGTTTAAGGACTTCCTTACCAGACCATACATCTTCTGACCACTAGTGAAGCTGTTTTGCTTAAGGGGAGAGGAGTTCGTATGAGAGAGGAAAAGAGCAACCAATTTTTCAAACTTGAAATACAGACTTGAAGATACCTTGTTCCAAATTTCCTTTTTTCTTCCTAGCCTCTCCCTCTGCTCTTGATTAATTTTCCTTTTTAGAACTCTAAGCAGCTCCATTTTTTTCAGAATTCTCTCTCCCCAACATGGGTCATGCCTCACTGTCAATTCCTTTCTCCTCACTTCTCTATCCCTCTGCCATACCTTGGAGGGGCTACACACCTTCCCTTTGCAGCACCTGCTACCTGTGGCTGCATGGAGGAAACCTCTCCATCTCTTCCTGTGTGACTGGCAAGCCTCAGTGAGGGATGAAGAGGAGCAGAAGCACCTTTCCTGTGAGGATCCCTGGCATCCTTGTGCCTGGGTTCCTGCCCTGGCTGCTGTAATCCCTCTTTAGCCATGTGTTCTGCCTACTGCATAAAAGACTCCATTTTTTCCAAGGGCTGAAGATGGCAGTGCAAACCTGTTCGTATCCTCTCCTCTTAGAAGGCTGTACTTTTTTTGTCTATCACAGGATAACTGCTTTCCCAGCAAACTCTGCTGAAGGCAAAACAATGGAGGCTCCTTTCACTGCTTAAAGAGCACCTCTGGGGTTGCAGGAGAACTTACTAGATCTTGCCAGTTTTTCTCCTTCCTGTTGCACAGGCTTCCCATTGCCAGCCAGCTCTTCTGAGCCAAGCCAGGAGATATTATTGCAAAAGAACAGAAGGGAAGTAGCTGCTGAAGCCAAGAGCATCCTTTTACACATAATACTAAGTTTTATAAAAGCATTTGGTGGTCAAACATTATTCCCTGCCTGCATTCAATCCCTGTGAATGTTTTTAAGCATCTTTGCTCTTAGCAGAGCCTTCCTTTTCAAGCTGTACATTGAACGTAAGAAATGACATTTGAAGAAATACTTTTGTGTGTGGTTAGTATCTAAGACTAATCTTCTAAGAATAAGCCAATCAAATGCAAATCTATTTCCCAACACCATATAATATGTCATCTTAATATAGATATCTTTCCATGCAGTATGGTTTCCCTAACAGCAAAAAATAGAAAGCTGTCCTCATGGAGGGGTTGGAAATAGTACAACACTGATGAAATAATTCTATTGCAACATAGTCAAGGAGCTTCCAGATTGTCACTTGCCACAAATCCTGATTGTTTGCAGCTGGTAACAAATCTAACAGTGCACCTCAGAAAAGCATGCCACTTCACTGGCTTGCCTCCATTCACCCCTGGCACAGCAGCAGTATCGTTAGAGGGATGCAAGCTGCACCACCACCAGGCCTTTGTGAACAATGAAGTAACTACACAGAACAAAAAGCAGTCTCAGCTCACCTGTCATCCCTGCCTGGATTTTAGTGAGGAAAGAAAAAGGTGACAGATCTTAAAAGAGTTACCACCTGCTAAAGAAAACCAGAAAAATCCAAGTGACTCCTAGCTGAATGTTCTTACCTTCCCATCAGTACTGGAACTGGGAGGTGAACAACATGAAAGGGAAACATTTTCTGTGTATGAGCTTTCTTACAGCAGTAGGCGAAACCAGCACTTCTGTTTCAGGTATAAATATTGAAACTAAAACAGAGCCTGTTCTGTTTTCCCTTTTTTCCTCAACAAGAAAATAATAGTAGAAACACTAACTTTTAAGTATAGAAAAATAATAGGAAAACTTCACAATTATCAGCTCTGTAATACCCTATGACACTAAAAATGTTTAGGAAGAAATACTATCTTTTTGTAAGAAAAGATTATTTATGTAATGAAAATACATTTAACATCTCAGAATAATAAAACTCAGTAGCTCTACACAAAACTGGTGGATGACTGGGGTTGATTTTCCTGAGAACTATTGAAGTACTGAACAACAGAATAAGAATTCAAACAGCAGTAATGTGCCAAAAGGATGATTTCATTCACTATTTCATATATGCAAAAGTGGAGCGACAAATCACCTCCATCAAGACAAAAGAGAATGCAGCAAGGAGTCTGTATTTTTACCTTTGTTCTTACAAGAAGAACAATGGAAGGTTTGCAAAAAGTACTTTCTGGTCTGTCAAAAGCACTCAGTGTTTGAGTCACCACAATGCCTGTGACCTGGAACGCCTACCACTTCTTCTGTGTTGATTAAACTTCATTAGAGGTGAAAGAACTGCGTGCTGTTGCAGGAGAGGGAAGGAGGCAGCACTAACAGGCCACTTTCCAAGCAGATTTCCCAGAAACAGAGCAATTAATAAAGTGCCTTAGAAATGCTTTTCATGCACTTCTATTTATTATGTCATGAAGTGCAAACTAAAAGCTTAATTCATCATAAAATGCAGCATTTTTATGATTATTTCTTCATGCCTAATCCAGATCTGTCCAAATAAACAAGGATAGTAATGTACAGGCAGAATGTGGATCTAGCTTACCCCCGGCCAAGGTCACATACACAAAATGAAGGGCTCTGTGAAGAGAGCTCATGGAGCCTGATTTGCCACAGATTTTGTCTGGGAGCTCAGCTCACTAGGAGCAAACTGTGTGTGCATTTTAAGTGAAGTTTTATCTGGATTTAGGATACTCGTGACATAGTTCTTCATGTGGAATCTTTTGTGCCTTGTAGGGGCTGAATCCTTGGTAGAGGCACTCTCCCTAGTTAGGGACACTCTTAAAACCTCTCTCTCCTCTTGGTAACGGGGTCCTGATTTTAAATATATAAGAATGTAAATTGTTTGGAGACTGCTGCTGCTCTCCAATTTGGTTAATTTACTAGTGGGTTAAAAAGCTGCCACAGCAGGACAGATGGATGCAAACCACATGAAATCACATGATTGCATGAGCCCATTTCCTTAGAAAACCAGAAGAGGAATTCTGAGATCCACAGAAAGGAAATCTCAAAGAAGGAAAAGAGCAATTTAAGCAATATATCAACAACACCTAAAAAGCACTCCCTATTCTGCTCCACAGTAGATCTACACACATAAAAGAAAGTTATTGAGGCAAATATTGTTCACAGATTAAAAACATCTTAATGGCACATTAGTTTTACTCATTAACCACATTAGTTTTACTTTTCCTTACTATAAACACAACTGAACCTCACTGAGCTAACTACCAGAGAATGCATGCTTCATCAACCTAATATCAATAAAGCAATATAGTACATCAAAGAAATGTTACCTGGTGAGTGACATTTCTTACTGTAGAAGCAAAAAACCATCAATATAATTAATTTCTTTGGTTTTTTTTCATAGACAAGAAGTCAGGTACAAGTCTCTGTTCAGATAAGTAGGTGAATGATGATTTGATCCTTTTAAAGGTTTGGGGGTTTTTTTATCCTGTAAGCCATACAGTTTTTGTTTTACACAGTACTTTCCACTATAAACAGGATCAAAGCAAACTTTCAGAAAACACCTCCTTGGTGTTTGCTCTGGAAAATTTTCTCCTTTGTTTCCTTTTCCCTCCCCATGAGCTATTTTCAGTGTTTCCACCAAGCAGTTAGTCATAACAAGTTAACAGACCTGGAGGGTGTTAGCTTTGCAATGAAGCAGAAACAAGTCATGGATGAGGTTCTCTCCTAATAGCTTTATCATATGAATGACACAAAAATTGTAGCACCCTGGGCATACTGACGCAACTTACTTTGAATTCACAATTTGATCATATTTTAGAAGAAATTATTTCTGACAAATAGTCAAAATGGGCCTCCCACAAGAGAAGACAAATATATGTTGTCCTAGAAACATGTGCACAGGTGACAGGGGACAGGGCCGCATGGCACAAGGAAGACACCTCTGCCCTAAATTGAGAGCTGTATTATTAATGGATGCATAATTGATGGAATGACAGCAGCACATGTAGCCTTCTCCCAGCTTTACACACACCTCCCACCCTCTGTTTTGCCTGTCCTCCCAGTTGTAACCTTTGCTCAGTTCCCTCTCGCTGCTTTTCTCCTCTTCCTCCTCCTCCTCTCCCTCAGCAGAGGCTGCAGGAGCAGCATTGGCTGTGCCAGGGGTAGCACACCGTGTGTGCCTGCACACAGGGGGACAGACTGGGACATGGCCTGTGTGTGCGCCTGCACACAGGGGGACAGACTGGGACACGGCCTGTGTGTGTGCCTGCACACAGGGGGACAGACTGGGACATGGCCTCTGTGTGTGCCTGCACACATGGGGACAGACTGGGACACGGCCTGTGTGTGCGCCTGCACACAGGGGGACAGACTGGGGCACGGCCTGTGTGTGCGCCTGCACACAGGGGGACAGACTGGGGCACGGCCTGTGTGTGCGCCTGCACACAGGGGGACAGACTGGCACATGGCCTGTGTGTGCGCCTGCACACAGGGGGACACAGCCCCTGCTGCCAGACTGAACAAACCTTCACCTGGGGAACACAGCCATGACGACTTCTACCAGTTTTCACTGCAGCTCTGCTGACATCAGTGCAGGAGCATCACTCATGGGTGCAGCACTGCTCCAGGGGCTCGGTTCAGCAAGGCAATGCTAATCTACAGTACTTAACAAAGAGGATGTCTTTGTAAATGCCTAGATTGGTAGGCAGATTACATTTGATACCATTTATGAAACCTATCATAAATGGATCAAATGCACTCAAAGGAGCAAATTACATTGTTTCCTTACTTCTGAATTAGCTGCAGTCTCTATACTAATTTTTAATTCACAAGTTCGCTCCTAGCAATATATGCTGGTAAAATTCAAGATTTAGTGTTTTTTGTGTTTAATGGAGCACTCTTGCACAAGAAATACAGACATCATCTAACAAACATACTCAGAGTCTTGTTTTCTCCTGGTGTGGGGTAACAGCAGAATTTTTCTTACTAATTATTCAGGTACACAGAAATAGCTGGTTGGGTAGTTTGTGTACAAAGACAAGTTAGCAAAGTGCCAAGTTCCAAGAGTAGCCTAAGTGCTCGTTATGGAGGTAGCCTTTCTCATGACAATCATGCTTTGTCTTTTTAGCAGACAAGCTGTACCAGTTGCCACGTGGTTGTTTTTCTGATAGCCTCCTCTCCCAGGGCAACAAAATCCCCAGCAAGCAGCAGTGACTGCTGCAATTTCTGAGAGCAGAAATAAATGCACATTCAGGACTGATCCACTAAGAGCCTTTACTTTCCTTGCCCCAGCCCATTATCTGAGTTTCGCATCAGTTACACAGCACCCCAGAAGTATCTAAACAATTCTGAAACCCGAGCAGCTGAAATTGTTTCAGTCCCTCCCCACCACCAAGGAGCTTAATCTACTTCTGGCAATTACGCTATGGCTTAAAAGTGAAGCTTTTTCATTCAACTGAACATGTATGTTTTTCAAAATACACACACTCTAGACTTGGAGTAACCCAGAACCAACAAGGAATTAATGCAGGCGGGAACTTTAATGCTCTCATCACATAGCATTTGTAAATTTCTTATCACTTTTGAATTGTTTTCTCATCTCTAAATGGCAGTTTGCCAATGGCCTCTACCTCCTGAACTTCTCCTTGGTGTGTGCTAGATTCAGTACAAGAATCAGTACACATTAATATTTCTATTTTTGCACCAAGTATCAGTTTGTAAAATTACAAATATGGTATCATAAACTCAATTTAATAGAGGCTTATGATCAGAATCACATTTTTGCTAGTGAGATTTTGTTGACATCTCAATGAATCAAACTTCATCATGTGTAGCTTTGCAGAATCCGATATGCACTAATTGGAGATCACCCCCTTCTCTTTTCCTGGAGATATTAAATATAACTGCTCAGAATTAATCTTGTTTTCTTGCTAGAGGACAACACAGTTCAGAAAGACACGCTGCATTTCCTACCTCCCTACCTCCTCCCTTGTGGCTCTATCACACATACCAATAATTGTCTACCATTTTCCTATAATAAAACATTCAGATTTGGCACTTGGGTCTCCTTCAAGATGGCAGGATGCAAATCCACACACCTTCCAAAAGTAATAAAAAAAAGGGCTTCTTCCATTATAATTTATCATTTGAATACTTCCTCTACTGAGGGCTTATTTCTAGCTCAAGATCCTACTCTTGAAAGTTTCCTCCTAGTTTTCTGTTTCCATTCAGCCATAAGAAAGCAGGATTCAAATCATTCCTTTATCTATGTCTTTTTCACCTCTGTACAGCACCAGGGTTTACAATATAATCTGTATCAAGTGCTTTTCTTGATTCTGCCTTCAACAAGAAACATTTTAAGAAACATGGAGGAAGGCAGAGTTTATACTGCTTCCTGTAGTGGACCTTCCTGTAGAGGATTTCTGCATGGAAGAAATCAAGGAAGATTTCTGCATGAATAGATCTTTTATTATAAGCATTTTAGCTTTGGATTGTCTATTTCATTCTAGTGTGATTACTACCAGGGCTACATCACCACAAGTGGTGCAGTATGCAACTGTATTTTAGACACCAGAGCCTAACTTATAGTTGTAATAAATCAATGTTTCAGTCAGTTATCTATTGTATTTTAAACCAGAGACAGAGCAGGTAAGATGTCAATAGTACTTCTGGCTGCTTTTGCCAAAAGCTGAGATTGTCAGGCAGGACTGATGTGCTCTTTGGCTGTAACTTTGGAAAGATCCACCCAGGGAATAAACTCAAGTCTAAAAAAGGCATGTCCAATTTAAAATCCAAACGTAGCCCCAAAAGTAGCACATACACAATTACATACATCAGAATTAAAATAGATATATATACAAACACATACATGTAAAAAGATAGTTAAAACAGCCTTGCACTTCCCTCTGCTTTTGTTTAGCTGTCCTGACCAAAAATACTACAAGACAGCAGCTGGCATTTAGCATTATGAACACCACAACTTTGGGCAGCCTGCATTTGTCTTTACTTTGTCAATTGTTTAAGAAATTGGACATAAAGAGGCTCTTACTTGTCTGGCTTCCCTCACTACCCAGGGCTAGATAACCCTGAATAATAACAGAGGAAGAAACAGAATGGATTTTATTGGCCCAGCCATCTTGCTCAGGTTTGGTTCTCACTCCTCCTCCCCTTTCAGACAGCCTCACCCATATCAGAGCTCCTGCTTTTCCTTTTGAAGGAGACATAAGGAAGGGACTCATTTGGCTGATGTTGGGCAGGCAGGGATCTGATCCATGCAAGTTCTAGAGCAAAAATGCAAGAAAATATTTCTTACCACCAGCAAGACCTGTAACTACATCATTTTCCAGAAAGAGAACAGCACAACTTTTGGACACGTCCCATATCCAGAATATGTTCCACTGCCCTCTGCAGGAATATCAAAACATGACTCAGCTACAGAGCCAGAACCTCTCAGCCACTTTGTTGCTTCTTACTAAAATTTGAAGGGTGGCGCTTGTGGCCCTGATTTCAAGGTAAGGACAGAAATTGTTACCACCCCAGAGACCTGCAGTCACAGTTGCACTAGAGAGAATCTCAGCCTTCAGTCAGCTGAAAGAATTGCTATTCATAAATCACTTAGGTGCCAGGTATCTCAGATAATTTCCTGCTGGGTAAGGAACTCTCCTCTCTATGGAGCAAGAGTAGCCCTAAAAAAGTGACAGGTTGAGATCACACTAATGGTCTGCTACCAAAGCTTCTTTCTAAGTCCCAGGGAGTCACCTTATTCCCTGGTAGGACCATTCTCCTTTTTCCTCATAATTGGTCACTGGTGAGCTTGGTTTATGGTGACTTCATGAGTGGAAGCTTCTGCTGACTTCAGCAGGAGTTGGGCCAATACAGATGTTTTTCAAACTAATGTCTGAAATGCACCTCAAAGTTAAAAATAATGTTTTCAAACTAAGGCAAATGAAGAAAAAACCATAGGAGTGTCTCTATACCATGAAACTGGAAGGCTCACAGGGAGCCTTGAAGCATACTTGAGTTATAATCTGGCTTGGTATGGGGTTTTTAGCTTAAAGAATATGTCTGCTTTTCATGCAATGAGGCTGAGTCCAAGTTCTGTACAGAACTTTCTCCTAGCATCAAGATTTTAGTTACCTTCTTAGAATCTGAAAACAGGGGGAAAAAAATCTAAGCTTTCACCTTTTAACTTTTTGGGGAATTTGAAAGTGCTGAGCTTGCTGATAAATATTAAGAAGCTCTTCACTGGCGTCATGATAAGTTGGAAACAAAACTTTCACTGATACTAAAAGTAGTAAAGCTCTAATTAATTTCAGGAGAGCACAGACAGTCAAGTCTGATAATTCTTCTGCAGGTTCAAAAGAGAAGAGACTGAAAAAGGCTTTGACTCATCTGTCATTTATGCTGCCCTAATATACATAGGCTGCAGAACTTCTTCTGAGAGCAAACTCAGACTAAAGAAGAATTCTCAAAGCTCATTATACGGTACTTGCAAATGAGTTGAAGTGCTAAGTCCTTGATTTCTGGAGTCACCAAACACTGGCTCAAATCCTGACCCCCTAGCACACAGCCTACATAACCAGGACATGCATGCACTGAGGACATCAAGAGGGAGACTTTTTACCTCCTTAAGAGTTTGAGGCAACAATGAAGCCAATTCTATCTTTAACAGCTCCCAGACACATCTTTTCTCCATTGCAATGGCAAACATACTGATGTATCTCAGTGCCCTAGAGTGTTCTTTCTCTGGCCCTGGCGACACTCTAGCAGTTCCCTCCAGGCTGAGTAGTCTTGGTCTCCTTGCACAACAGACCCAGTGCCTGCCTGGCTCTGCCTGGGTGTTCAGAAAGAGTTGGGAAGCTGTACAACATATTGCACCTGTCTGCAGAGATTACCTTGTAGACAAAAACAAGGCTGTGAAATGTTAAAGAGTTCCCAAACTCTCAGCTCCCTGCTGCAGCCCTATCCCCAGTGCCATTTGTTACAACACTGTCCAGAAGGGCAGAAGCACTTCAACAGGAATACATTCTCTAGCCAGGCTAAGGAGTGGGCAAGTACAAGAGCTGTGCCTCACAGGATTAGTTTGGAGGCAGCATTATGCACCTTGAACTCTGAGGCAGGGCTGTGCTGTGGGGTAAGCCAGCTAACACTGCCATTTCATTCTTGTGGCTATTTACAGTGGGTGGGGAGGAGAGACAGCAAAGAAGCACTTTCTTAGAAGTGCTTTTCCATTGTGGTGTCATCTGAACACAGAGGCTTAAGTCCTCTACTGACAGAAATCAATTGCCTTTAAGTACTGTAGCTGCATTAGATCTAGCCCAGAGCTTCTTCAAGTCATCAGAAAATGTTCTTAGGTACTTCCAGCATCACTAGGACTCCTTCATTTCACTCCCAGGAGGCAAAACCTGATAGAGTTACATGACTGAAAATATCCTCCAAGAGGTTAACTTCTTTGTGATCACTGAAAACTCAAGGTATGAGCTCTGTACTTCTGTTATCTTTGCCAGATTGAGCTGCTGTACAATTCAAAAGCTGAGTCAAATTTTATAATCACACAATTAAAATCCTGAGGAAAACCTTCTGCAGTCTCAACAGAAAACAGTCTAAGGTAACAGTTTGGGTGCTTTCTTAATATATAACTTGACTACATGGTTCTGCTGTTTGGGTTTCCAGCTAAGTAGACCCATACTGTGTGGGCTGTTTGCAGAGTGCTGGTAACATCACCAAGGTTATGTCTGATCTCTGTGCCAGGAGCATGCTAGATGGAAAAGGATTTATGAGTGTCAAAACATTCCAGAGTAACAGGCAGCCTACAGCCCAAGGGGGCAGAAATCATCCTTTTAGTTAATCTCTGCAGAGGGTTTTGTAGACACCACACAGGACATCCATCACCAAGGGTTTCCAAGAGGAAAGGAAGACAGCAGGAGTGTGTGAGCAGTTGCAAACATACCATCAGTAGGGCTTAAATATATATGTCCTCCATTTTGTGGAGGACAAATAGCCTAAATTCCCTGTGATCTTTTCCATCTCACTGATTTTTTGGTTTTGTTGGTTTTTTTTGGTTTTTTTTTTTTTTTTTAACTCTTGAGGTCTAACACATTCCTTTAATCCATAGCAAACAAGCTGTAGGCTCCTCAAAGGTAAATCAGAATTCATCTAGAGGTGGTTTCCTGTGTTACATGAAAGACAAACTCATCTCAGGAATTACACATGGCTATTGGTTTGATTTCAAAAGCTCTTAAAATTGAGAGTGTAAGGTATCTAATTAGTCTTTTGTGCAAAAAACCTTTCCTTTCTTCTAATGAGGATAATGTGTCTTAAATATTAGCACATATTAACACATTAAATATTGTTGTGTTACCAGGTTAGGCCACAAATTAAGTAAAACCTGATGCAGTCAGCTGGCAATCATAACATGGTGTTTCCATTTAACATAAGCATGTTAATGGTTAAGTTTGGGGATCACATTTTTATGTTTCTTTACAATTTCTACCTCCTTTTTCACAGAGCAATGAAATAAAGTGCCTACTGAGCAGGGCAGCAAGTGTCCAGGAGAGGTTCTTATGGGATGTGGTTACAAACTTGTATCCAACATACCTTTCTTCTGTAGCTCCCTAGGGGGAAACTGAGGTGATGTTATCAGGCTGATCTTTATGATACTAATAATCTATGATACTAATCATCTATTTTTCCTGCCTGGGAAGAAATGTATACCACCAGAGAGCCCTGTGGTCACAAAGAGAAGCAGATAACATCTCGCTCAACTTGGACTACAGTTCTTACAGCTTTTGCTGAAGTAGTTCATGATAGTAATGGATGGCCAGGTTTTCTTCTCTTAAATACACAGCTGAAAAAAACCCACCCTCACCTTGTCCTTGTTCAGGGCACCTACTATTTTCCTTTGAGGTCATAAAACTTCTCAATAATATAAAAAGACTTTTTTTTTTTCCTGTTGCCTACAGCAGAGAATGCATTCTGTGTCATCCTCAGGCTTGGAACTCCCTTGTGTCACTCAAGGGGAAAAGCAACTTCAAGGCTCTTTCCTATTGCTAATTAGAAAGGAAAATAGATTGGTTGGCAACCATTTACACCATAACTGGTGAATAAGGGCAGCCCAGGGACTATTATTTCATAGATTTAGGGAGCGGTGAATCTAAGGGCTGGTCTAGCAAAGGGTAAATTTTTTTACTAGGGGTTTAGAAATCCAAGCCATGCGCCATGTGCTTTAAAGCTTCTTGCTCAGAGTACCCAATTTTTAAAGACCTGATGAAGTTTAGCAGGGTCCAAAGTGCTTAGCCAAACTTGCATTTTGGTTGCTTTCCACCTAAATAAGCCAAGGAGAGGGGGAGTCAAAACTGAAGGAAGAAGCTGTGTTTGGGGTTTGGTGCATCAGGAAGACTGTGGGAGACTCCCAGACACTCCAGATCACAGCTCAGCCTGCACCTGGGAGGGCTGGGAGCAGGCAGCAGCTGACCTCAGGACACAGCTGATGATGCAGTCAGTTTAAGTTACCCAAGGCACTGAAGTTATTTCCTTTGATTCTATCCATGCTGCTTTGCAACAGCCCTATATGGCAGCTTAACATTCACCCTCCCTTTAGCATCAATGGTAAGACACTGCTGAGCAGCCTTTCATATAATATTGAGTGCATTTAGAACTTTAAAGGATAAATTTAAACAAACAGGACACCTGCATGCAAAGCTCTTCCTTTTGGGCTTTGTAGAACAGAAAATCTATTCAAAACCTTTTTCTGCTTCAGCAATTTTTTAAAATAAGTGCTGAAATATTCTGATGTGATGATATAATTTGTATTATTCTTGATTAAAATTCTGTGCCAGCCGAAGTTGTGATTTTAACCTTCCTCGTGTATGGGCAAGGCTAAAAAATTGAGTATTTTAATTAAATCAAATATTCCACATCTACAATCCAACATTGAAAGAAGTCTGCAGTTTTTTTCATATCATCTTGTCTTACAGTAATCATCAGAATACAAGCAATATTATTGAATCATTCAGTTTACAAATTTGGCAGCCACCAGTAAATCTGTAAAGCCTTATTGTTAAATAAAAGCTAGCACCAATTAAAGCAAACCACCCTCTCATCACAAAGAACTACATATGCTTGAAGGCTTACACACACACATCTCTGTTGTCCTAAAGCAGAGCAAGAAGGAAGCACAAAGCAAGTGAGCTGGCCCTGCTTTAAGGGTTGCACTGATGTGCAAGCTGGGACCAAGGCTGTGCCTTCCACAAAACACCAAACACTGCTGTGCCACAGCACAAACACTGCTCTGGGGTCAAGTGGAACAGTGGCAGGTAAGGAGAGCTTTTATTTTCCTGAGAAGACAAATCCAAGCCAATTTCATTTAGTGTCAACCCAATGTTGTTCTTGAACATTCTAGCTTAACCTCTGATAAAAAACCCCTCCTAATTCAGGCAGCTCTGACTGCAAGCCCCTCCTCAGCTTGTTTCCAGAAGCACAGCTTTGAGGAGGTTTGTGCTGATGCTCAGTACAAATGCTTCATAGACTCAATCACAGGAGAAACTGCATCAATTAGAGGAAAACTATACATCCATGCACCATTTACAGATGTAAGTTTGAAATAACTTGTGATTCCAGATGTAGAACCTATTTCAGCCCCATGGGCCTTCAGAAGACTGGATATTCCTCGCCTGACAATGATATTTGTAGATGGTTCAATAGTAACTAAATGCAGTAACTATATGATAATTCTTAAACAAATGAAAACCAACACTTGAAATCGATAAACCAATGCTTCTATTTCTACTTCTTACAAAATACTTTTACTTGTGCATCTTGTGTGTGGAAGAGTGAAAAAAATTTGGGTTTGGAAAAAAAAATGCTGGCAAAGCTCAGATCTAAAAGAAAACTTGAGTGACCATGACTGAAGTTTCCTGTTTAAACCTTCCCCCTCCTAACAGAGAAAGTCATTGCACACAGACTTATGCCCTGTAGCTCTTCTACTCCTGGCTGTATCAGCTGGTGCTTGGGAGAGCAAACCTGTTATTTTGAGGTGGCAGCATTCCTGATAGCTTCTGAAATTAGCAGGACTTGAACACACTGCCCTTCCCTCTGCAGCCTTTGTCTCTGGGGGATAAAGAGGAGGAAGTGGACATCATCTGGGCTGCTATAAATTGACCTAAGAAGTTGCCTGAAGTATTGCCTCCTCTCACCCCCTTTCAGTATTTTTGCCTCAGGTTCAAACATGATGTTGAAAAGTAGAAGATATAACAACACAAGCTATACTCTGTACTAGATGCTACCAACAGATGAACTATCAACTATCACAAACAAATAACACTTAGCATCATCTTTTCCAAAGACCTCATTATTTCAGCTTTAATATTTGTTTTCTAACCAGATTCTGAAACACTTATTTAATAGTCACTCTATTGGTGACCATTCCTGGCATAAAGCTTAGATGCAAGGATAGCCACATAAAACCAGCAACAATGTAGAACGTAGACCTGAGTTTTTGCAACAGGAAGTTTTAAAAGTCTGTAATGCGTCCTCCCTCTTGCTTCATTTTCACAGGGTGTCAGCAAAAGCCTGCAATGCTGTGATGAACTTGAGAATGATTTTACAGCCATGATATTTTTAGGGAATTACAGTTGGCTATTAAATGAATTCTCCACTCCACCCAGTCCTGGTTGCTTTATTTAAGGGAAGAAGATGCTATGAGCTCCAGGTCCAATTCTCTGCCTTGCTGTCCCACTTGCACCCCCATCTCCTGTTCTCTGTTTTATACCCTGTAACTTGTTTATGAATTGGAGGTCTACCTAATTATTCTGAAGTATTCAATAAGAACTTTGCATACCTGTCACAACAGATGCAGTCAGAAAAGTTTTGGAATGAAAAAGCACAATGCAGCATGAAAGATGAAAGTGCCATTAGAGGACACTAATTTTTTTTTTTTTTTTTTTTTTTGTGAAGACATCACTGGAGAAGCAGGAACTGTGTTTTTTCTAGCACTGTTTTCCTTCACATAGCTACAGAGGCCATGTGTGAAGTTTTATCTCATATGGAACGGGAATGGAAACTCTGAATCTCTACTGTCACAGCATGGGCCATGGCCCTGCAAACACAGGAATACTCCCACTGCCAGAGCAGCCAGTGCAGATGGAGCCAGGCAAAGGCACTGACCCTCCGTGACACACCAGCACTGCTGCTCTTCATCATGCCACCAATCTGCAGCTTGCTTCTGGCATCCTTTACAATTCAGCCATCACAGGGAGAAGACAGAGCAAACTCTGGTTAACTAGAATTCAGGGTGTGTAATGATAACACAATCCAGTTTCCTGCTTGAAGGGCTGTATTGCCTATGGGTAGCTGCATGATCATTATTTTGAGACTGTTGCAATGACTGCTCTTTGTGCACTGCAAGTCAATCACTCCCCTTACTGAAGGACAAGCCCTTTCCTTTCATCCTTTTGCAAAGGCCAAACAACTACATAAGATCAGTAAGCAGAGATCATCAGCACCAATATATTAGAACAAGCTTAAATCTAGAATTTATTATTATTCACTTTTGGCTAACTGTAAAGGCTGACTTCTAAAACAATGCACAGATCACTATGATAACGTGCAGTTACTTATTCACATTACTTTTGTAGCTGAGAGCTTCAGCCAAGAATTCATGTTGCAGTGGCCAAGGCCGTATGTGAGGGACTCAGCCAGTGCCAGCTGAGTGCTTGTCCTCAGAGCAGGCTGCTGTGTGCAGCAGGCTCAGTGAGAGAATTCAGCAGCCTGGACTGTGTGGGTGCAGATGCACTGATGAACTGCTACAGCAGGTGATTGCCAGAGCACCCAGGAAAAAGGTGTTTACAGGGAGCAAAAGACAGAGGCCAGGGAGCCATCACAGCACTGAAAAGAGGTTTCATTACTTTAGAAAAACTTGCATTTTAGATTGCTATAGTTTACACTCTTCTCCATAAAACAGAATGAGGTAGTTGTACGGTGCAGTCACAGCAGGAGAAAATATAGAAAAATATTTTATTTTCAGGACTATGTCAAGCCTAATTTTTAGTTGTCGGTTTTATTTTCACTTCCACTGTGATAATTTTCATTTGTGCTTGCCCATCTCCACAAGTTTTTACAATATGCTAAGTGGAACATCTGCTTAACACTCATTATTTTTCTGCTCATTTATGCAGGGTTCATTCAGTGTGATGGATGGGGTAAAACCAACAGAAAAATAGATTTAGTTTTAGTTTATGGAAAGAATATACTCAGCTGGGAACATCTTACTTTGCTAAGAATGGACCACTTTGGAGCACGCTACCTCAGCAGACAGCCAAGCATTCATCAGTAGAATAAACTGCCTTCCTCACAGTTATCTGTTCTAGTTGGGATCTTGTATCAACAGTTGAAGAATGAGTGCCAAACAGCACATGTAAATATTATTAAATGATCTACATTTCTTATCTCTTTAGAAATATTTTCAATTGATAGATGTTCTTCCAATTATTCATGTTTTGTACTTTATGTTTATCGCAATACTTTTCCTTGGCAGGAAAACAACTGTTATGTGCACATAAAAAAATCTGTTAGAAGCAATTTAGCCCCATGAGCACTTATCTAGGTATTTGTGTGGCCCCTGGCTATATGAATGTGCTCTTATGCAATAGGATTTAGTAATCTGCAAACAGATTTAACAAGTGCCAACCAAGAGCTCCCTAAGCAAAGCTCCACACATGACAAATCAAATATACAATTCAAAAACAGAAACTCGGCATAAGGTTAGAATTTTATAGAAACATTATTCCACTGTTTTATTACATAAATCCCTGAAGAGTGAAGAAACAGAGGAAACTGCTTGGTGAACAGGTATAAAAATTCTGTCCTGGAATAATTCAGTGACTC
This sequence comes from Zonotrichia albicollis, assembly GCF_047830755.1. Taxonomy (NCBI): domain Eukaryota; kingdom Metazoa; phylum Chordata; class Aves; order Passeriformes; family Passerellidae; genus Zonotrichia; species Zonotrichia albicollis. The sequence goes on along the minus strand of NC_133825.1, from coordinate 34,247,875 downwards.
AAGAACTTATCTAAGACACTATATAGCTGAGTTCACAACCTTACCATGTCCTGTTCTGACAAGAGTTTCGCACCTGTTTTACTTTTGTCCAGGGGAAACCTCCTAATCATCTATTTGCTGCTCTGCTTTTGCATTTTTATAGTGACAAGAACTTAAGGAAGAACAAGTCTCCATTAAAAGATGAGATAAGTCTGTTTTAGTGAATCACTAAAAAAATTGTTTGGAAATATGGTATGCCAAAAAAACCCCAAACCCTTTATCAGTTCTGCTTCCAGAGACACTAAAGGACTTTGGAGCCAGAGTGTGCAGCTCTACTTCCCAAGGGACCCTGCACCTCCCTGCAGGGGGACATCCTGAGGTTGGCCAAGGAGCTTCTGGGCTCCAGCTTAGAAATGATGGCAGGAGCAAGCAAAGGGAAACTTCTTAGGGAGATCAACAACAAAACAGCATGAAATCAAGACAACTAATAAGAATCCATCTTAGTGGATATTTAAGATCTGAGGGCTGGAAGAAGAAAAAGAACACATCATTCTTTCTTTACAGACTCACATTATTGATATTGTGCGACTTGAATTCAGGTTTGAGAAGCAGGGTGGAGAGATGTTAATGTTAGGACTATTGCAGCAGAGAAAGGATCAAAAAGTGGTGAATAGCTGGCTGGCTGCTATATGAAATTTGCTCTAGGCAGATGAGAAAATGAAAAGCAATCAAATTGAAACTGCCACGTGTGCAGCAGCAGAACCTAAAATATGAGCAATAGAAGTACAAGGGGAAAATGAGCTTAAGTTGGGAGAACTTGAAATTATGGAGAGTTGGAAAAATAGAATCTTATCCTCAGGATTTTAAAATGAGAGTGAAACAAAATGAGAAATTATTTGAAATAGGAGAGAAATTGCAGCTCCATATCTGCTTTATTTAAGAAATAAACAAGAAAAACATGGAGAAGGAAAAAAAATTAGTAACACATGTTTACATTCATGATAAAGTTATCTTAAAGAAAAAAGATAATCAAAACCTGATAGGAGTACCCTGCAGAACATATTCTCTTACATGACATCTCACTCAGCTTTAGACTAAAGGTTGTCCCTGAGCTGCTGACTGCATTGAATTGGGTTTTGATCACTTCATGTCATTACCATAAAAATTACCTTCAACTTGACCTGAAAACAAACAAGACTGGCTTTTACTGCATGAGGAAATACTGAGGTTGGTCTTGCAGGGATTCAGACTTCGACAGGGAGAAATTTTATTCCATCTTACCCAGGGGACAACTTGGGACAACAATATTAAAGTTTTTATGATCACTCTGACGAGTGCCACAATTTTAATACCACTGTTTATTCACACAATAGTACCTAATAGAGTTTTAGTACAAAATCACCAATTACTGTTGGAAGAGCAGTGGGAAATAGGTTAATTGAGAGTAAAGGACTTGTTAGACACAGTGTAAATCCCTGTCCAGTGCTACTTTTGTTAAAGGTGCTACAGGTGCAGCTGCTCTTGGCACTCTCGGAGGTTCCTCTGTGCTCTGCTGGTGCCTCAGTGCTGTGAGACAGTGCAGCAGCACAGTCAGGGGAGCTTCACCACGAAGCAGCTCCCACATGGGGCAGTGCTCAGAGCAATGGTCAGGGCAGGCAGAGTGCTGCTTGCAGCCCTGCTCACAGCTCCACTGCTCTGGAGCCGAGGGCAATGGTCCTGCTGCTCCAGATGCTCCACACTGAGCACAGGCAATGTCAGCAGCTGCCAAGGGTGTGTGGAGGGGTTTGCTGTGTGCTGTTGCATGAAACAAATGTACCCTTTGAGAGCAAAAGAAGGGTGTCTGCATCTGTTTCCAACACAAGACATGACCCCCACCCAATAAATTCCCAGACACTCAGAGGAGGAGTTACTAGGATTTTGCCTGTTAAAAATGAGGGTCTGCAGAACCCTATAGAAGCACCAGCCTGTAAAGTGTGGGTGTGGCACAAGGACCACTCCTACCCCCAAGAGCTGGTGTTGGAGAGTTCTTTTCTCTGCAGTGCATTGAGGCATTTTGTTCACAACAGAACACCCATTGCTGTACCAGATGACAAGGTTGAATAACTCCTCACCCCCAGAGGCTGCTAGCCAAGCTCTGTTACAGTTTAGTACTGCTCTGGGAAAACCTGAGGCATTTTCTCTAGCACACTATTAAACAGCAGTTTCTCTCCATTTTGCTGCTGGCTGGGATGTAGAACCTTCCTGTTCATGGCTTTTCTCTACCAAGAAGTTCTGCAGAGCCTAGCAGGGGTAGGGCCTCAGTTTTTCTGCCTTGGGAAAATAACACCATCATGCTTCTCTCCACTTCCATGTTGAGACAGAAGGACTTTCAGCACAATAGCTAGAATCTATTGTGCTCTTCAACAGCGTACTTTCAGCATATTTTTTCTTGCATTGAGCAGTGAAGTTTTCACTTGTAAAGTGTTTCCAAGTTAAACCAATCTAGCTCCTCCTCCCAAAGCTATCCATGATGTTTTCTTGCTTTACACAGAAGTCCCACCAGGCACCAGCTCTGCTCTTCTAAGATCCCTTTAAGGCATCTTCCCAGAGATGATTGAATCTGAACTCCAGATGTCTGCAGGCACAACCTGCAGCAGCAGATAATTAAAGTACAAGCAAAACTGATGAGTTTGAATGTGGACATGCAGAATCTCCTGGCTCATAGCCAGAGCTCAGTAGGTCCTGTCAAGGATGAAAGCAGAGTTTTATGTCCTCAGTGGTCAAAGGTGAGGATTGATTCAGAGACTGTTTAAAAAATCAGTTTCTAGTAGGGAAATAAGAGGAGGAATGCCACCAGTCTGTTGCCATGAAATGAGAACATCCCATAGGTACAATCAGTATGTGAGTACTTTCATGAGACACAGCCCAGTAACACCCAGTCCCAAAACAGCTCAACTAAACTCTTTTCAGGAGGGAATCACCAATATCCTACAAGCCTCCAAAGGGTAAAAACAGTTGCACCAATAGACGCTCCCTTCCCTAGAGCCTCTGGGCAAATTTACTTAAGAAATAAATCCAAAACATATCCCCTTCATCTCTTCCTCTGCTCCGGGCTATAACATTTCACACGGAGTCCAAAGGGTGATCACCTACAAGTCCAGAATGTGGGTCCTGCTTCAATGCAGTCTTATGAGGATCTGAGGTCTGCAGCTGAGCTCTTGCCAAGGGAGCTACCAAAAATGCCATGCAGGATGCAAGTTTGTGTGTAGCCCATCTTCCCATTTCTGCCACAGCCTCACCCTCCAGCCTCTGGCAAGAGACTGAATTTCCTTGTTGCTTGTTCAGCTCCACCCTAAATGTGCCCCCCCCCAGAAAGATGGCAGAAGGGCAGACTTCACAGCAGAGAATGATTTCTTTTGAAGGCAATGGCTTAGCAAGAGCCCTAGAGCATTAAAGGGAGACCCTCAAACTTACTTCAGGAGCTAATATAAATCCTGATAAATCCAAGGATATGTTTAATGTATATTTCCTCTAAGAAAACAACTCTAAAACCATCTATTCCTTGTTACCAGTGCTGGTAAGCTGAGGCATTTTCTCAAAGGGTAGGTGGAAGATCACAGGGATATTTACTGCTTCAATAAATGGTATTTTATTACAAGCTGCTCTTTCCTTTTTGTTCTCCATTCAGCATAAATGGCAATGTCACCTTATGCATTCACAATTAATTTCTGGAAAAGAGGTATCTTATTTACAGCCTTGACACAGACACATTGCATTGGCATGAAGAAAACAGATGCATGGGATAAAACAAAGCCAGTTTGCAGCACTTGTCTCCTACAGTCATTGATTTTAGTTGGAGCTCACTCCCACAGAGCTGCCTTCAGAGACAGCAGCAAGAGGAGATCTCCACCCTGGAAGTGCACATGCTCTTGCCCCACAACACTGGCTGGCCAGGCACTGAAATGCAGGTCCACAACTCCCATGTCTGAGACTTGCCAGGAGGGCTGGCACGTGAGCAGAGGAGTTGTAGCTGGTGGAGAAGAAAGTATATGAAAAGAGGCTGTATTTAATTTGCTGAGAAGGAGAAGTGAGGAGAAGGCACCCAGGTCTTGCTTCATGAGACCCCCTGCTCCCACAGGGAAACTTGCTCTTACACCAAATGTCAACAACCTGCGGCTGCCATTCCACTCTGCTTCAGACTCTGAACCTCCCTTGCAACACATCAGCCTGGAATAAGCATCCCTATAAACACGGACACACTCAGATGGTCACACTGGGTTAGACATTACATGTCTCTACATGTCTAAGTCATCAACAGAAGAGAGAACAAAAGACAGAAAAAGAGGAGGAGGGAAAGATTCCTGCACAAGTAGATGGCTACTAAAGGCTCCAGCCCAATTCTCCTTTGAGAGAAGTGCATCTCTCACTACCATGTTTACATCAGTACATGCAGTATCCCAGCTCATCTTTTGCCTCTTTAGAATCCATATTAGCAGCTAAATCTGCGCACACAGGGCATTAAGCTGCTGCCAGCCAAAGACAGGGTGTTTCAGGGCTGTATTCAGCCACACCTGCCAGGGTGCCCACAGAGCCACACTACTCACATGCCAGCATCAAAGGGATGAGTCTAGACTCCCCTGCCCCAGGGTATGTGCAACCTTGCCAAGGCCATGCCAGACTGTTTAATCCTATTAAAGCATAAGCTGGAAGTACACGATACTCATTAGAAGAGAATAGCTTGCTTTGTTCCTGAGCTCTAGGCCCCACAGCAGCAGACACTGTGGGATAGCCCACCAATATCGACCTCTGCAGCCAGGGCTTGCCATTCCCAACTCCACTGCCAGCAGAAATCTCACAGCCCTGCTCTTTGCTCCCATATGAAAACACAGATTTAGGAACTCTACTCAGGACAGGTGCCAGAGCTATAGCACACATTTCCAAAGGGAAATGGCAAATATTAAGGTCCAGCTAATCCTTTGGGTGCTGTTTTACAGTGACACAGGGTCCATACAAAACCACAGCCAGTTGTCAGTGTCCCCACACTGCCCTTCTCACTGAAAAAGTACCAGGTGGACAAAATATTAGCTGGTTGTACAAGTCAGCAGGGAAATCTTTTAGGAATAGTAATTATTTAGCAAAAAGTTTAAAAATATCTAGGTAGATGGGCTGTGCAAACTCATCCAGATCTCTTAATGCATGGAAGGGGCAGGATTTCAATAGCTTTTCTGCGGCATCCAGCTTAAGTACAAGATTCAAGATTTCCAATGGTTTTAGCTGTTTCCAACATTTGATTTAATCTGTTAAGCTTCTGAAACATGAAGTAGTTTTTCCCTTCCAATACTGTTTCTTTTTAAGACACTTGTGCTGCAGTGCAGCACACACTGTTGATTACACATCACCGTACTAAGCAAGTGATGACATCAGCCTTGATGCTTTTATTCATTCCACCTATGGTGGGCTGAAGCAATTCCTTCCAGTCCCGGGCCATTTGGAAAGGCAGAGCTGTTTGTATCCAGGTAACCAGTGCTGGCACACAGAGCTGGCTGCAGGTGTGCGCCCAGGGACTCATCTCCCCCAAGGAAGGGCAAACCCTCCTGAAGCAGTGACACACCTGACCCTGCAGAAGCCAATACATTTGTCTGCCACATTGCCCAGAGAAACCTGGAGGGGGTGTCCAGGTACTGGGCAGCTTTGAGGGTACAGAGAGCTGTGCAACACAACCCCTCCACCCAAAAAAAACCCCACAAACCAAAAAAAATCCAAAGAGGAAAAGAAGCAGAAGAGCAGCAAGGGGAAGACATGATTACATGCATGTAACCAAGAGCTAAATGGCTTTCATTCCTTCATGCATATTTCCCATCCTGTTTCTCTCTGCATGTCCAAGTACTGGAGCATTGCCTCCTTGTCTTCTGATAGCAGAAAGTCCATCCCACAGTAATGACCACAAAACCTGTTACTTAAAGGGACTACCAGCTGATCCTGCTTCCCTGCCCCTCAATCCATGGAGCAGTCATTCTTCCCTTCCCCTTAGTGCTTGCCTCAGGTAAATCCCTATCAGGTCTTCACTCAGGGTATTAAATTCTCTCAGTTGCTGCAGAACCACCACAGATTTTTCCATGCTCTCTGCATCCACTAACAGTTTATATAAAGCAGAAATCCCTCACTCTCTTTACCCAATAATTTTTTTTCAAAGTGATATCTAAAAATTTCATTAATAGAAATTTTTTACAATAAAAAACAAAACAAAAAAATTTCACAACCCTCCCTTCACATAGCCAACTGTGACTGGTTTTGTTTTTTTTCAGAGCCTATGTAGTCAGTTATTTCTTAAGCAGGTGCTTTCCATGCTCTCCAAGGCAGCATTCATCCTATCCCACATATCCTGGCTGTTGCTATGGAAATCATTTCTCCGTAAGCTGATGTGCCAATGCAGGTCTCATTGCTGCTCAGCAGAGAGGCTAAAGGTGTGCATGAGTCAAACTATTTGCTGTGCATTATTCCTCTGCAGCCTCGCTGCTGCCAGGCACAGGAAAGGAACAATTAGAGCCCGCACAGAGGGTGCCTGTGAAAGGAGCTGGATAGTCCCAGGAAGGCTCTGGCTGTCACCTGCAGCCCAGCAGCACTCAGTCATCCAGCTGGGCTGCCCTGGGTGCCACAGAACACAGGTAAAGGACGTACAAAACAATTCCTCATGTTTTTAAGCACACCAGGAGGAAGGTAAGTCAGCATGTGCCATCACAGGTACAAGGTACCCCTGCGGTCCCTCAGGAAGGTCAGTGATGAAATCAGGCTTTTGGCAAAGCCCTGCTGCTGGCTACAGACAGGCAGAGGCTGAAGAGTGCTGGAGATCCCTCTGACTCTGGTGAAGCAGTAAGATCAAAAGGGAAAAACCATTTACAAAAATCTAATTTTTTCACAGATGCTGTTTGGCAACTTGACTATAAACATGGTTTTTGAGCTCCTGACTACCTATGAATAGGCATTAAGGCAGATATTGGAGTACTCCCAGTCAAAACACAGCTTGATGCCAGCAGGCACTTCACAGAAACAACTGCTGGCCTTCTCCCAGAGTAACAGGAACAGAGGAACCTGCTGCCCCCAGGAGTGCAGACACAGCCCTCAGAGCAGGGGGCACGTGGGGGCAGCTGCAGAGCTCCCCTGTGCCCCACCCCAGCCAAACACCAGCTCTCCTCTGCATGTGGGAGGTTGGGAACGCTTCAAGACAAGCATCCCACACCCCTTTTCCCCCCCCTCTCCCCTGGAATACTTGGCAATAATTTCCATAGATCTATTGCAACAAGCAGGAGGTGTCAGGGCAGCCCCCATGCCTCAGTGGTGTCTTAGTTCATCTCTTCTGCAGCCTGAGGGGAGGAACTGGAAGCAAAGAGGGAACAAGGGGTGTCATGAACTCAGATTTACAGCAGGTTTTTAAGGGGGAAGACAGCAGGGATTTCTTTGGCAAATGTTCGATTTGCCATATGAATATTCAAGGTTTTTTCTTTCAAATGAGGAACTGAAAGGCTGTAGCAGCCAAAGGCAGAGCCATCAAAATAAGCAAACTTAGGATGTTTTTTCCTTCAACCTCCTGAAAAAATTAATCCTCCAGAAGAGCAACAAGTGGTCCATCACACAAACCTCAGGTTTCTATTCACATCTTACCTCCTTTCTCACTGCTCCACAGGAAACAGGTGCTATACCCAACCTGGCCTCTGAATTATTTTCTATCCTAAACATTAGGGAACTCTTACAAGCCAAGCAAACAGCTTCAATTACAGAATCACAGAAGCTGGTGAAGTTTTTACACCACTTTTTTTTTTTTTTTTTTTTTTTTGTCAGTCACCCTGGGGAAGGGCAGCTAGTTAAAGCACAGGTTCCAAACACCCAAACAGAAGTCTAAACTTCTACAAAACACCTCAGAGCACAAAGACAATAATCTCAGAGCACAGCTCCTGTGGGGCACATTATAAATGACAATTAAACACAGTAAACAGACTGCAGCATATCAGTGTAAACAAAGCAAGCACATCTCCCTCAACAGTAGCCCAAAACAAAGGTAGCACTTACCTCAGTTCAGGGCTGAAAAGGAGCCTGCTGGCACCTAAAGCTGCTCCTCTCCTGCTTACCTTCTCAGTGGAGATGCTGTGCTCTCCTCTGCTCTCTTATGAGCTACCTGCCAGAAGGTCAGCTGGTCCCTGGTCCTTAGCAGAAACACCTGGTTCAGCACAGATTGCTAACAGAGCACAGGGGTGGTTGGGATTTCAAACAAAGCATTTTAACCATCAGTTAATGATTCTTTATAAAGATTGTTGTAGTTTTAGCTATCTGTGAGCTGTAATGGGCATTTTTTCTGGTAAAAAACAGCTTACTTGATCAATGCCTCCTAATATTCCAGTAAACTCTTACACCATTTATTGAAAATACAATGATAAGGAAATAGAAGTGTTTCCAATTGTTTTAAGAAGATATGGTATGAATGTGAATAAATTATGCTAAATCATACTATCATAGAGAAGTATCTTGTGATTTATAAGTTCCTACCTTATGTAAATTAATGCCCCACAATTCTGCAGCCTGTGGATAGCTTCCTTTTGTGTTGTGAACACACATACTATGCCTCAAAAGCTTCCAATTATGTGGGTGGGATTTGGAGAATACAAATGACATAAAAAACTAGAGGGGTTTATTTCAGGAACAGCTCAATATGATAGAATATAGTATCAAGATTGGAGGTTATGAATTAGAGATTCACTGTCTTGTCAGAAAGGGTATAAAAGAAACACTGAAGGAATAGCAAAGATATAGAAAACAGCAAAGTGTACATATGCATTTAATACAGTTCATCATTCCTCTTACTTTTAATGTAATGCATTTAGGTGAATCACATTGTGATTTTAAGAAATGTGATTTTGAATGATTTTTGGTATGATCTGCCACCATTAGAGGGACAGGGAAGGATTCTTCTCATGTACCCGAAAGCCAAAACCTATGTATTTAGATTCTGAACAAGTTCCTGAATTTGCTAATCATTAGGGTTATTTCTCCTTTCTCAGCTGCATAATTTCATGCAAACTGTTTATTTATTGGCAGCTCAGAGCATAAATATGAGCTAAAATTCTCCTTAAAATATTTGGTGCTGTTCTGTAACAGATGTAAGTGAATTTAGAAATCCAGATCAATGAAGTGATAGATTGAATCCAATAGTGTTTTAGGATTGTTTTCTTCAACAAAACCCAAGTCAAACTCAGAGACAAGATTCTTGCAAATGTTAAAAAACATAAAGTTTTTGGGGAATGCTTCATGATGAAGCAAAAGATTTGGTTAGTACACGTCAAGAGGGACGATGCACAACAGAGAAAGGGGAAGAGGCATTACTGACTCAAAGTTCTGATAACTGTTGGTTTTCCTGTGGGACAGACACTATTTTTCTGCTTTGCATAAGAAAAAGTTGTCTTAGCTGTGGCAAAACTCCTCAGAAAAGGACTTTTACCCCTCATCTCTCTGTAAGAATTCCACCCTAATTTATGTGTGTGATGACAAAAGAAGACACAAAATACAGATCAGTGCCAAATCCTAAAATTAAACTGCAGTGGAGAAGGAGGGTTTGTCAGCAGGATCCTGTCCATCACACTCTGGATGAGGCAGATCCCAAGACATCCCAAGCTCCCAGCTCTGATTAACTCCTGCAGGAGTGACTCAGCACCAGGCAAGGGATCCGAGGGCACCTCAGGGTGAGGCCAGTTACCTACAGGACAACAAATATTGCAGTGCTTCTTTAAACTGATTCTATACACATAAATATGGTGTAATTAATCTCATCCTCAGCACCCATCAGGCCAAATTTGGTGCTCGCTTGGCTGTGCATCATGCGACTTGGCTTCACTTGACCAGCAACACCCCCTGAGGGTCAGATATAGGGGGGATATTTTCATCTGACTAGACTGTTAGTGAAACCAAATACTATCCATCTTTCCCTGCCACTCCCCTTTGTTGCTGGATTTATTTTGTGGGAACAGTTGTCCTGTAAACAAGAAAGAACTCATCTGGTTGTTTTTGTCATTTCAAAAATAATCCCAGAACCTGTTAAAGGATGATAGCATCTAATGCAATGTGTCCTGTCCTTCCACAGGAAAAGCACTGAGCTCTAATGTTTTTTCTCTTACAAAGCAAAGAAAGCAAGTGATGTTTCCTTCTCTTCTGTCTGAGCCTTTGGCACTGAGTTCAAATCTCAGTCTGTCAAACCTAGATTTAGAGCTGGAAAAGACAGATAATCACATATGATTATCGGATGCACCAATTCTACTGATTCAGAATGGCAACATGCAACTTACCACTTCAAGAGGAAATCTCTGGTTATTTGGCTGCTGAACACAGACAAGCTGTTGTGCACACAACAGAATTTTTCCAGGCATTTTCCCTAAGCCCAGCATATCCAGGATGTGTGTGAACAGGACATACAATCAGCTGTGTCACAGCAAAGTGCTCTGAAGGCACTGGAGCCCACATGGAATGGGCTTACCAGCACTGAGGTGTGCATTGTACTTTGGGTCACAGGCCAGCACTGCACCCCTACACACTGCAGGAGTTTTTCTCTGTGCTTTCCATCCCCTCAGGCTGTTTGTGGCACCTCATTGTATCTGAACAAAAAGAAGATTTTTGTAAGATTGCAAGATTCTGGGGGCTGGAAAATTGATTGATTAATGGAAACACTATTTCTGGTTAGTTCTACAGTGTAAACCAGTAGAAAGGCATGTTCTTCCCAGAAGAGTGACTCCAGATTACTTGAAGCTCAGCTGGTTGGAGCATGGTGCTAATAATGCCAAAGGCATGGTTCAATTTCTGTGTGGGCCATTCATGTAAGAGTTGGACTCAGTGATCCTTGTGGGTCCCTTCCAACCCAGAGTATTCAGGGATTCTGTGATTCTGAAGAAAGGTGTTTCAGAGCAGAAACTTCATGTTGGTCGGCAGCAGTTCATCAGCTTTGCTCATCAACAGAATAAATCTTGCTTGTGTTTCCCCCTGGTGATCCCCAATATCAGCACAAAAGACAGTTTGCCTTTGGAAGCACAAACCTCTGGAATGGGATGCACATGTCCCTTGTCCTGCTGTAACCTGGAATGGAACCTGATTCAAATGTAATTCATAGACAGGGCTACTACAGTTACACTTTCCCTCTTACAGTGAGACACAGCGGCAGCAACTCAGTTCTGGTATATGCACAATGTTAGAAAACAGTAACTTGATACAAGAAAGCATCAGCAGGGGTCTGAACTTACTGCTCAGCAACAGCAGCTCCTGGTCTGGGACTACAGCTCCAGATGATGGTGGGATGACACATCCCAGCCACAGTGGAGAATACACAATTGTCCCCATATGACATGAAAGGTGACACTGCCCACAGCACACAGTTTTAGCCATTAGACAGTTGTTATGAATATCTAGCAGCTGCAGCTGGGAATCATTTCTAGTGTGAAGGTCTTGCGTTCCCTGTGCAGACACAGTAGAAGGGGCAGCCAACAGCTGCTGAGCTTTAGTCCTCAACCAAAACCCTGCAAACTTTTGACCCTACATGTTTTCCCTGGACTTGAGGGCTCCATGAACCTGCAGCTCCAGAGGCTGCTGAGGTGGTGTTGCACTTGCTCTGATCCAGACGTGTGTTTGTAGCTCCACCTTCAGCTCCTTGCTGCAGCTGAATTGGTCCACTACTGACTGGTGCTTCTGACAGTTACTTGGCTCCTCTTTCTCACAACTACTATGACTAATAAATACATCTTGTCATGTCTTAAAACATACTATTACTTTAATCCCTTGTGCTGAAGCCATCTTAATGAGGGAGGAAGTATGCTAAAATCGAAGAGAGCTCTGCACTAGTTCAGCCCAGCAAAAATCTCACAGACAACTGTCCTTGCAAGATAGGAAGAGATGATTTTGGAAACTCATCTATGCTTAGAGCAAGAAGTGCTCTGTGAAACTTCAGAGGAGTTTTGTTTTCTCTCCTGTGAGCAGGACTGGTATTACTAACTTGTTCTTGTCAGCTGGGATGTCTTGTGGTCAAGTTTTTGTGTTTAGTTGACTTAGGAAAACACTGTCCTGAAAGAGAAATGAAAAATCTTGGCACAAATTGTGCACTTCAGCATGGTGGTTTGTGGTAATTTCATTGCATCTAGGGATGATTTCCATAAGGATGATCTGCTTCATGTGACAGTTCCTGAAGAACCATCTCCCTGGCTGACAGTGCACAGCTGGCAGAGCAAACACGAGGCAAATTTGCTGTGTGCTGGTCAAAGAGAGGGTGAAATTGTTGGTTTTCATCTTGAGAGAACTGAGGCAACCAGGGTCAAGTCCAGTACAGTTATGGCAACAACCTTCTGCAAAGATACTGAAGGTAGCACCTATATCATATACTGGGTTTTCGAAAGGCAGACTAACCTATGATTTTGGAACTGCTCTTTTTAACTGATGGTGCTCCTACATCATAATGGAATAGGCCAAGGGCTTCTTCTCTAAACTTCTTTGTTTTGGACATATTAGCTTCAGCCAACTGTGATTTAGCTGCTTGCAGGGAAAAGCTGATTATTGAGGAAGCTCCAAACTCATTTATTATATATTAGGAGACCACAGATTTTGGGCAATAGACTTCAATTCATACAAGTTATGAACTGAAACCTATACTACCTGGAAAGAGAAACAAATATAACATTCTAAAATGCACGGGGAAAATTTAACATTTGAATTATTTGCTTGAATGAAATGTTGGAAGTATAAAAATTTTAAATATTCATCTGTTCAGTTTTGTATTTTTAGGCTTATACTTTAAAAAAGTCTATAGGCACCACATGGACTGACTCCACCCATCTGCAACTCCGTAATAAGCATGGAGATACACACAGACCAAGAGCCTGCAAGTTTCATGATTCTGTTTCTGAGTCAGTATCTAATCCCCTCGTGATTTCTGATGGCTAAGTAATTGCTACAGCCTACTCTGCTTGGTTTACAGTAAGAAATGGGTACTGTGGTCTCAGAGTGTATAAGATACCATTTGCAGAGGTGTACATTTCACTGCAGGGCTTCTGTGCCAGGTCAATGGTTTTGGGACAGTCCATCAATGCAGAATGCCTTGTGTGTGTGAGGAACACCAGGACCTCACTGAGTGTGCAAAGCAGCTATGGAACGGCTTCAAACTACTAAGAACACTTACCTTGGCATTTACAGCTGGCAGAGGCAACATTTTACAGGTTCAAAACTTGCCATTTCAGTTTTTCTTCACATAAAAATGCCATATGGATGCCCATGAAACTCTACCACTTGGTGATGGAGTGCTGCTTTATGTAGGAAAGCTGCTACATGTCACTGCCATTATTCTTAGGCAGTAACAAACAAGAAAATGTTTGGGTTTTTTTCCCCACATTCTAAAGGTTCCCTTAATATAGATAACTGAGATCTCCCTGAGTGGCAAATAATCATCTTAATTAACGATCATGTGAAACAAAATACAAAGAAAACATACACTTCAAAGGATAATTCATTTGTATGTGAGTGCCTCTAACCTCAATGGAGACAAATGGAAGATGCACATATAAACAAAAGGGAGAATAGGTTCACCATGATGGACAGAAAAAGGTCAGCCTGGAAGAAATTGGAATGCACAGAGTGTTTTTAAGAAGGATTACAGATGCTGGTGGCAACTGCACTCAATAAATTCTAGTTAGATCAAAGAAAAATAGAATGCTTTGATAAGAGATTAAAAAGTGCCCTTCTCAAATGTACAGCTGTAATTAAAAGCAAATAAAATTACATTTTAACCTCATACTCAAGGTACTACTTTTTCCCCCTAGTTTAATTTACAAATTACTTTTGGCACCCAGGGAAAAAGCTTTTTCAATGTCTTCATTTTGTTACAACCAGCCACCAAATAAACATACAATTATTGTTTTCATGCATGTTTTAAAAGTTCTGATGGGGGCCATGGGCCATGTGGTGTAATTTTAGAAAAACTAGGTGACATACTGCAGCAAAAACATGAAGAGAGAACCCAGGCAGCCAGGCTGCTGCTTTTCTTGGGTTGATAGCTAAGTATTTACCAACTTGTAATAAAGAGAATAGCAAAATTGGATTTGCTTTCATCTATTGTCTAGAATAATTTCTTGCCCAAGAACATAATGAGCATGTGCACTATTGCTTATGCAGCTTAGTAAAAAAAGTAGCTCTTTGAAAAGTCAACAGAAAATTAAGCAGTAAAGTCATAAGATATTACAAATGTGAATATGCTTTCATCATGTTATACTAAGTGTAAAAGTTGCCCTTTTTTTCTTTTTTTGTTAACTTACAGCATGGGAAGATGCATTATGACTGTTTCCTTTCAGCAGCAGAGAAGCAGGCACCCCAAAATGCATTCTTCAGTGACTGGGACCACAGAACTATCTGCAGCTGCTTGATTCAAGGCAATTCAAATGTGAGCTTGTAAATGTTGCAGCTGTCTAGAAATTCTGTCTTTGGAAAAATCACCTTCTTATGACTATTCCTCATTTCTAAAAAATTGTTCGTACAGTAGAAGTCAAATCTGGCATCATGGCCTTATGTTTTTCATCTGGGAACTCCTTCATCTACACATTTTTCATCTAAAGTTTAAATTTACCATTTCCCCACACTAGTTTCTGGTTGTGAAAAGCACAAGTTTAAAGTCCTCTGCACTTGCAAAGTGCTTTTAATAGCAGACTTGACTTTCTCAATCATCTGGTGCTGAGGGGTCTGATGTTTTGCTTGGGATTAATTTGTTTGGCTGAACAGGCTGGAGGTCTGCTTCACAGCACTGTGTTACTGTGAATGATGCTGGAATGCCTTGAGAGCTCATTGCACTGAGCACTTATTGCTGATGAGAAGATGCTTTTGTCCCCTCATCAATAATTTATAGCTGATATGCAATGTGGTGCTCCTCCTGCCTTAAAAACCCTTAGTGAAAAGAGCACAACTCCCAGACTCATCAGCACTAAGCCATACAAGTTCCATGAAACCTCAGTGATGAAGCTGACGGAAGCAAGGATGCACACTGCTGGGATTCCTGTCTTCAAGTTTTCCTTGAAGTGCCATTACAGAGTTTGTGTGTGAAGTCGCTGTGTTTGTGCTTATGTGATAGAGGCTGCACATGGCAGTAGCCCTCAAAAATAAATTTATTTTTTTTTAATGTCCATTGCTGGACACAGAACACAGCTCTAGTGATCTGAGTGCTGGGTGGATGTTCAAAACACGTGACAGTGCTTTATTTTGGCTCTTTTGGACAAGTTTTTCTCTTGCTCCTGATTCACTGATTGACTAGCTTTTGATCAAAGCAACATCTCTACTATCTTCCATCTGTGCAAGTCTCTAGGTCACCTGGTAGGGATTTCTGACAGGAGGTGACAAATGTCATATATGTCTCAAGTGAATTTTTTCCTCCAAAAGACAGGGTAAACATTTCTACTGATTTCTGTGATCAAACACTAAAAGAGGAAAGCCCAAAAGGAAATTGCCAGGACAATCACAAATTCACCTGTACCTGGCCCTAACCTCAGCAGTCTGGCATTCTGAGCCAGCACATGCAAACCTAAGAGTTCAGTCTGTGACCATGTGTCTGGCCTCTGACAAATAAGATTTAAGAACATTAAAAAAGAAAAGGAAAAATCTTTTCCATACCTATTTGAGCTGGAATTCAGACAAAGTTATAGTCAGTCAGAGATGCCCAACACTTTCTTGCTTCAGGAAGGCCAGGAGCCCCGTGTAATTTAGTCATCCAATGTTTCAATATTTCTTTTCCACTTTCTGCCAAAACTAAGACTTGCAGAGACACTGCATGAAGAAAACAAAATAACCAACTGAACTGTGCTATGTCTCACAAGCTGCAGTTTCTTGGCAAAGCCCCTGGTGATTTCTCATTTCCTCCAAACTAGTTCTCTGACTCATGCTGCTTAGTGGGATAGCAATGCCTTTTCCCCTTCTCATCAAACACCACTCCATGAAAACATAAGGTTACTCAACAGAATTTACTGGCCACTCACTTGAAATAAAAACAACTCAGTGGTCTGAATCCAAGTGTCAGAGAAGGCAGTGGCCTTTTCATTGCTATTGAGGCAGGAACCTCTGGGAATGTATTCACTCCTGTGGTCACTCAGCCACAACCCTTGGCCTTCTGAAAAACTGGGCACTGACAAATCACAATGCCCTTTAGTATCTCAGTTTCTTTTTTTTTTTTTTTTTTCTGGTATCCATGAGAAAAAAGTAAAGCATGTATTTGTTTTTACACTTCTTCACCATGAAATTTAGTGTTTCATTTGGGTTACTGCCATCCTGCATCCTCTCTATCAATGCCCTAGGGGAGGAAAAAGAAAGATCTTCCTGCTCTTTCTACAATGTTAGAGTGAGAACAGCCTACGCCTACACTGTCTTTGCCACACAAGTGGCAAAAAACATGAAAAAAGAAGCAGAGCTCAGAGCAAATTTCTCACAGGGTATGTGAATCAGATATGGGCAGAGCTTCAGGAAG
Organism: Zonotrichia albicollis; assembly: GCF_047830755.1. Classification (NCBI taxonomy): domain Eukaryota; kingdom Metazoa; phylum Chordata; class Aves; order Passeriformes; family Passerellidae; genus Zonotrichia; species Zonotrichia albicollis. The sequence continues at coordinate 34,231,404 of NC_133825.1, read as the reverse complement.
AACTGGCTGGTCCTGGTCACAGCCTAGTCATCTCTCTAGCTCCTCTGGACAAGAACAGATTTTTGGGGGAAAGGCCTACCCCATGGTCTCCTTATTTAGGTGGCTGTGGTGTGCAGATGCCTTTGCTGAGACAAAATAGCTATGGGGGAGGTTTTTAGTATTTTCCTATGTGAAATAACAACTTCCTAAAACTAGTGTCTGCAGATGAATACATTGCAGTTCGCAGACCCAGAGAAACCAACTTGGATCATTCATTCCTCTTTCCTCCCTTTGCATGCACTCCCTACACTTTCTGAAACTGAAATGAAACAGAAACCTCATGCCAGTTTCATAACAGACTCCTGTAAAACTTCTGTGTTGCAATAGGACACAAGGTTTTCCTCTAAATTCATCACAGACATAAATTTGTCTCTGATTATGAAACTTTGGAGGAAAAGGTGCATTTGAGGTTTTTTGCTTGCCTTTCTTTTTCTGTTGGTGTTTTACTTACTCTCTTCTCTAAAATTAAATTCAAACTTCTTTTATTATATGCTATATACCTACAATAAACTGACAAAAAAAGAGAAAAAGTATTTTCTTATCCTATTCATATCCTATATGATATCCTATCATATCCTATCTTATCCTATTTGCAGTCACAGAAGTATCCATCCTCCAGTCCCAAAAGCATGACCAACATATGATATAATGTAATTCCAAATTTGCATCAATGCTTTTCCACCCTCACAGGTATTATTGGAATCAAAGGAGATATTTGTTAAACATATCTAGAATAAAAATACAGTGACATATTACTGCCAATGAAACCTCATGAAAGGACAGAAAGAGCTTTTCACCAAATTTAATGTGGAGCAGGTTTATGCATTTACAATTTAATGCAAAATTTTAAAAGCAAAAACAAAATCCAAAACAATAAAACCCAAAACTTCTCTCCCCAAAATTAAAACATAAAAGGGTTATTTTTTCCAGGTAATAGTGATTTTAAAATTCTTCTCAAGCTGTTTCCAACATGATAGATTCTAACATTATATGGTTCCAATAAATGGGGAAGAGAGAGGCTGCCTGAGTGCATGTCTTAGAGTTCTGACACACTACTGTTTTGCAAAGAGATTACAAAATCAATGCTTTATGAAAACATTCTTGTATTTTAAAGCAAAATCCATCCAATTCTTTATCACCTTGATTCCCTGAGCTCCTTTTTATTCGCAAGAAGCAGAAATCTCCCTTAGGTAGAGCATCCATTTGGGTTGCATCCAAACATATCCCAGGCCAGCTTCAGTGCCAGTAAAGCAGAGAAGCTCCTTTTCATTTTTTTCACAGCCCTCAAGATGTTTTGACTGGCTGAAAATGATGAAAGAGTTAACAACAGGCTGGTGGACATGACTTAGCACTGGGAAAACAGGGGGAAGAATTAACCAAAGCTTTATCAAGGCAGAATCAGACAAGTTACATGAAATGGATGCCAATCTGTAGGGCTAGGTGCAAAGAAAACCTTTTTTTAAAAGTGTCTTTTTGCAGAATTAAAGGTCTGCTTGAGAGTGGCATTCATGTTAATGCAGTTTACTTGGGTCTTGCCAATGGCATTTCATTTCATGGCATATGCTGGTATGATTAAAAAGCATGCATTGTATGGAATTAAAAGGATGCACTTTGGAAGAACTAAAAGTTGGCTCACCGACAGATTGCAAAGTGGTGAGAGTAACGAGTGGAACTATTTCCAGCAGATTCCCACAAGGATCAGTTCCTGGTACAACATTGTTTAGTATTTTCATCACGTGTCCAAACAATGATGTAAAATCATACTTAACTCATTCCCAAATCACTTAACTTCTTGACAAAAGTATTGAAGAGAATATGTTAGACAAATAAAAGTGTTTCCTGCCTTTTATGGAAAACCAACAGCTAAAAAGATATATATATATATATATGTGTGTGTGTGTGTGTGTGTGTGTGTATATATATGTATGAATGCATGTGCATATATAAGGTGTGCTGGGTGCACACACACACTGCAAAATAAACAAGCCATTGCACATGAGCACATCACTAATCCAGGAGGAGTAACCTGTGGTTGCTGCTTCTTCTCTGTACCTCGGTTATGAATTTTTCTTTGGCTGCACACGTGTGGCACAGTTTGCTGGCTCAGTAACCTCTTAGGTGCATTACCACTCCTCAGCAGCAGATTTGCTCACACCTTACTTACTGAGCAGCAGGAAAAGGACAACAGGCAGTCAGGCACAGTGGCATCCAAGGGCAGCATCTATGGGTGCATGGACAGAGCCAAGGGCAGAGTGCTGGAAAATGTAAGACGGACAAGTTGAGCAGTGACACCACTGAAAACACGACCATCACACACTTGACAGGAGGTGGCAATATCATCTTTATCACACATGGTACTTTCACTCTACCATTAATCACTTAGAAAAATTAATTACAAACATTCTTTACTCTAGTCCGTTCAATTTTGGTAGCAGGGAACAGGGTGTGCCACAGTTTTCTGTCTGTCACGATGAGCCTGCTGTCCTTTGGTGTTTTCTCTGTGGAGGATTTTTGTGACAATATCCAGTTGCCTCACACCTTGCAGATGATTGCTCTGCCCTTATCCTTCAGTGGAGTGGCAAGAGTTTTTCAGATTCCTGTTACACATCGCCCACTGACCATCTGCCATTACCACCTTAACGAGAAATCACTTGATGAAAGGTGATTGAGTGGTTACTGTCCAGTACAAGGTTACAGCTCATTATACTACTTCCCCCTCCAATATTAAGCAATAGTGATAAGCCAAGAGTCTTAGCTGATACAACCTGGTGCATTTCTGCTATTTCAATCATGTTGCCTTTGTTTACATGATATTTAGCTTAAAGCATTTACTGTTAGGTTAATTTATATCCCAGCCTTTGGTTAAAGTGGATTTCTGGGTGCCACTATTTCAAAATAGAAACTTGGGATAATCAAAAAATATTGTATATTGTATTATTCTTTTAGCCATCATGGATGGGATGCTTTAAAGATGAATGAACTGTGGTCTTTCGTTAGCACTTGTGAGAATTGGTTTCTGTTTCCCCTCAGAGCACTGAGGTTTCCTGTAAAGCTACTCTGGCTCTGGATTTATGTACCATTTACAGAGGAAGATCTATCCTCTTAAATCTTTCACATTAGGTTTTGCTGAGTCAGTTTTATACATCAAGCTGTTAAAAAAAATAGAGAAAGCAAAAAAAGAGAAAATAAGCTTCAAAAAAAAAAAGAGTCCAGAGGAAGCTCACAGTTCCTTAAACAGGTCTTATTCTAAAAGCAAACCTCTACGTTTCTCTTTCTGCATCAGGTCTCTGCTGTGATCTGTTTCCACTAAACCAGAAGCATTCTATGCAGTCATCCTGTTAGGGTTGCGATTTCAAGACAATCTCCCAAATAAAAATCAGAGAACTGAACAGATTGAGGTAAGCTGTTAGAACACAAGAAAACACCAGAGCTGCCTCTTGTCACAGAGATATTTAGCAGGAGTACAAAACTGCAGTGAAAAAAGCCTGGCAGCATGATTCAGAACATACCACTAGGGGGGAATGATAGCGTTGCTGTACTTAAGTTTAGAAAAAAATGTTCTGAAAGGTTGTGTTGCTAGCACATACTCTATTTTCGTTCTGGGACTCATTCTCTAATGTCATATATATTCTGAGTGGTAAAGGAACCACCTGATGTCCAGCTTCATTTCAGGGAAAGGGAGGGCATAGGTATGATGGGCACTAGAAGACAAGTTTGGATGTGCTCGGATTACTGGGGGATAGTTCAGAGGAGAGACACCTTGAAAGGTCAAAGTCAAGAATGCAGCATGCTAATGATGCTGATGGTATAAACAACACCCGAGATAGGTCTCCATTTGCTGGAGCACTTGTGTACATGTCGTACTTGAAGCACCTGAGCTGCTGTATTCATTTCAGCCAGGTGACCTGCGTGCCTCACCGCACAGGCCCTCCAGGCATTGCACTGACACAGAGCTGATGTGGCTTGGCATCTACCCACACTCTCTGAATGCAAAGATCGGTGAGTCTTCCTCTTATAAAACTGCCTTCTGCTGGTGATCATTCTCCTGATTCCAGTCAACTCTGATTCATAGAGCAAGAAAAGTTTTCCCAAAGGATTCAATAGCTCTTTTCCCCCAAAACACGCACATCATCTGCTTATATTTGTGTGTATCTCATCTCATCCTAAAAAATAAACAAATCACTTCTGCGCCCCTATTCTCTCATATATTGCCCGAGAAAACAGTATTGTTTTCCCTCTTTTTTTCTTTTGTATAAACATAATTTATTATTTGGCTTATAATCATTGACAAGGGTCCAAAGAAATGCAAATCTTACTGTTTTGATATTTTACACTGATTGTAACTCATCATGTCACAGGCCCTTTTAGCACCAGAGACATCATTCTGGTAGAGTAATCCCTTCAGAGAATTCCTTCCAACAAATATAGAAGACTGTCATCATGATGAGAAAAAGCCTTTCCCCTAAAAGTGTTTATCATCCAAGAATAAATAGCAATGAAAATAATGGCTTTTTGAGACTTCAGAGGTAATAATCCATTTATCAGGAAGATATTGCTATAAACATTGTACATAAGCCATTTACCCTTTCCAGTGTCTGACAGTCATCTGAATGTCAATTAAAAAAAAAAAAGAAAGAAAGAAGAAGATGAAGTTATAATGCTGCATCAACAGACAGCTGTCCTAGTGGGCACTGGGAGCACGGCATGGCTGGCATTGCTGAGCAGTGCAGTCACTGCCCCAGGAATGATGAGCTCACATTCCATTCTGGTTCCCATGCTGTGCGGGGCTGTGGGGCTGCCGCCCCTGTGGCCCCTCGCTGCCCGGACACCAGATCTGGCGGCTGGAACGAGCCCGAGCCACCTCTCAGCTGGCAAGCACAAGGGCATACTTGGATTCCCAGGTTGGAAGATTATCTCATTCAGGACAGCTCTCCCAAAGATATATAAGTGCAGTGAGCGTGGTGGTCCCTGAGAGCCCCGGCCCTGGGAGGTTTCAGCACACAGGAGCACAGCCTCGGATCACAGCAAACATGACGACGATGATGATGAAGCTAGAAGAGCTGGTAGGTGCAACCTTCTTTCATTTACCCACAATGAATTATTTTTTAGACTGTCATTGGACCAGCAGAGAAAAACAACCTTTGTGGATCACTGATTTAGTAGGCTAACAGCACTGCTGTGCTCTAGGGGCAAACCCTTATATACTGTTTGTTATATTATTATATTTTCATTTTAACTTCTCCTTGGGAAAGGGTCTCACCACAGATACAACCATACAGCTGTTTGGATTTGGCATCACAGCACAGTTCACCAGGAAAAGATCAACCAAAATGTAACTACTTATTTGATTCTGTCCTTGATTTTAATTCATATATATTTTTAGAAGCCGGTAATTTTATGATCACACTAAGTAATTCATATATAATAAGGGACTGGGACAACATATTAATGCTTGGAAACTACAGTATTTTATAACACTAAATTAGCAGCTTAATAATAGTATTGTTTTCTAATAATAAACTAACAGTTCCTACAGCCACTGCTGTTCATGATGTAAAAATCTTTGAAAAATTAGGTCTAGACCACAAGTAATGGGACACTCCACAGCAGGATTCAGACTAAGAATGTCTGATCTGATGGAGAAACTGGGAAAACAGGATTGATTCAGTAAAACACTGCACTTATTTTCCCAGATGGTTTTCTTAAGATACAACTGCCTAAGTAGTTAATGCTGCCTTAAATTCTTTGGCAAGGTTCTCACAGCTTCTTCTGCATTAGACTCTATAACAAATAGAATTTTACAAGGTAATCAAACAGAAAGGCAGTCTAGGCCACATGAACCACTCTCAAAATACACATCTGCCTCTACTAAGTTTAACAAGTTATCTCTTCATACACACTTAATTGGGTATCAGAAATATTTCTGAAAACTACTGAAAGCTGTGCACAGCACCACAAAGCTTCTGCCATTCTGCTATGAGTGGGACTTTGGTACTGACAGTAATGGATAAAACCAGCCTTGAAATCCTGCAGCAACCCAATTTAACTGCATGGGAGATGTGTCCCAGCCAGCTGCATCCCAGCTAAGCCAGGCACAGGCAGAATGGCCTGGCCTGGCTGTCACACACTGAGAGAGGGCGGGAATGAGGTACAAGCAGCCCTAAGCAATCCATGTTTCCAGGTGGTGGCTACTGCAGTCAAGAATTCATGGATTATATTTTATCATGTTTGCATTTACAGGTGACTGGGAAGAAGGTGGATGATAAAGAGACTGGCAGCTTCCTCCCTGAGGACTTCAAGAATGGAGAGTATGAAGCTGCTGTAAGGTTAGAGAAGCAGGAGGACCTAAAGACAGTCCCTGAGCACTCCTTGGCCCGAGGTGATCTGGATTATGAGAAGGAGAATAAACTAGAAGCAGAGGTAGGCTCTTGGATTTTCTGCTTGGATTTTTATCATCATGTGTGCATTTCCTGTTGCAGTGCTTGACGTTCTGCCTAAGTTAGAAATACATGGTGGGCTAGAAAAACCCTTGGGAGGCCACCACGAAAGGAGGTTTGTCTAAAATGCACTGAAGACCACGGAGATCTGCTCACCTGTGTAGCCTGTGGGTGAGGGCAGTAACACTTTGAGGCAGAGCCTCAACCACCCCTACAGTGCCTGCCTGAACCCCTGAGAGCTCCTGTGCCCAGGGGTCAGCTGCTGCTGGCTGTCAGTGCAGGGGGGAGCAATCAGAGCCAGGGAGACACCTGCAGCTGCACACCTAATGACTGCCACCAGAATAACTAACCCACCAATAACATGAAAATGTTCTTTTTATGAAAACAAGGCATTGCATTTAGGAAGAACTGTTACAAATGAAACTCGTACTGGTCTACAGAAAAGTACTAGTTTCAATTCCTGGAGCATGATAATTCTCCCTAGATCCTTAAGAACTGATATTTTCCCCCCCAATAACACAGTAGCTGTAATAGCTTTAATTTTTTTTTTCTTTGTGAATAAGCAATGAACTGGCCTAAAAATTTAAAGTGATTTGGAAATGATAAAGTTTAGGTAGCAGGGGAAATAAGACTTTGTTCTAAAGCATGAAGAGTAAGAAAGTCAGTCTCAGAAACATTAGAATAAAAACTACTTCTTAAACTTCACCAGAGACATCATTACTGACTACAGAGGTTTTTTTGAGTTCCTTCAAAGCCAGTTCCTAAGAACTTCATGGGTTTCCAGTTATCCACAGTCAGCATAATTATTTTCCATTAGGCCAATGACCTGCAGACCAAACCACAAATACAGAGAACAACAAAAAGAAGAGGTGGAAATAGCTTGAATAAGAATTCAGTTGACAAAACTGTATACCATATGACCATGGTACCAGTGTATTCACCTTGATCACACCATGGGACAGAATCTGTCATCTGTGTTCACCCTGAGTTAGCCCCTGTTTGTGAATCTTCTGAAGCCAAGGACACCTTGTGGGATCTCAGTTCAGACAACAGACCTGCCCTTGGCGTCAGCAGTGCCCCACACTCACTTCATGCCCAGATGCTTTTTACAAGCAGGTCTGGACAAGTCTTAAACATTTATTGAACTGCCCCATCAAGGGCACTGCGGACATTCTTTGTGGCTTCCCAAAATGTACAAACACTTGTAGACTGAAATGCTAAAATCATTCTAAACCTTGTTTCTCTCTTGAGGGTATGTTTTTAAGCAAAGAGAATTAAGTTCCAATAATTTAGGGGCTGCACCATTAAAAAAAAAGTGATTAAAGAAAATTACTTGGTGGAAGTCAGTTGAAACTTCAGGAGCTTTCCAGCTTTCATAAGCTGCACAGGAGATTTTTTAAACTGTTGTGCCAGAAGAGACTGTAGTGCTGCTCTGACTCCTGGCTTAAATTCATGTCACAACATACAGCTCAAGAAGTTAGGAAGAGGTCTAATGGTATATGAAAAACTATAGATGAGGTAGAATTTCTCATGTAGTTAGCAACTTATTGTAATGGTCAATTAGTCTTACCTGGAAAAAAATTAAAACTATTCATTTCAAAGTTCATCCAGTCTTACTTGAATTCAGCTGAATAGTATCACATTGCTGTCCTGCCACTCTGAAAGGGAGAGGAGGTCACACAGCTCAACTTGCTGCTTTCCCTGATTTGTTCCAGCTGAAGAAGAAGAAATTACAGGCCAGGTCAAAACTTGAAAATTTGGAGGATCTTGAAAAAATTATTGAGCTGAAGAAGAAGAAAAGATGCAAGAAAGTGAAAGTTCCTGTTTTAAAGAAGCCTGAACCAGAAGTTATTGTAAGTTACTTCAAAGTAGCTTATTCTGGGAAAGTATTAATGGGGGTTTGTGCCACACACATTTATGTTCTCTATATTCTGTCCTTCAGACAGGACCTGTGGATATTCCCACATTCTTCAAAGCTGCACTGGAGAATAAGTTGCCAGTAATTGAAAAATACCTGTCAGACAAAGGAGATCCAAATGTCTGTGATAAGGTACTGTCTTCTTCCTAATGCAAAGCCTGCTACAGAAGAGAACAAAAATAACTTTTACCATGAGGTTTTGTAGATTCCACCCTCATGAGAGGCAAAAAAGGGTGGGGGAAAGTAAATAAATGCTGGAAGTTCTGTACATCAAGTTTTCTAGTGGCCACTAAGACCCTTCAAAATAATATTACCTCAAAAGAGTCTTTATAAATAGAAAGGCTGTTGGTACCCAGGAGAACCTGATTTTCTGTAAAAGGTGATCTTCCAATGCTATGGAAAAAGAGATAAAAAATTTTTCAGCAGAACAACATAAATAAGTGACTGCCCTCTTACTCCATGATGCATGAACTGCACTTTCAAAATACAGCATAGCATGTTGGATGGCGAAATCAGCAGGTGTCACTTTAATCTGGATGCCATACTGCAGATACTTCCCCCATCCTTTAAAATGCTGGATAGGCAGGTCTCAGCTATCAGGCTGCTATTAAACTTTAGCAGATTTCAGGTCTCAAAAGCTCTTTAAAAGGAACCAGCATGGAGTATGTATTTGCCATCATCCTGGGGAGGGTGGGAGAAGAGATTTAAAGATCTTTTGTGCCATATGTGATATCTAACTTTGCACTGCTTCAATTGCCAGTTCAAACGCACTGCGCTGCACAGGGCGTGCTCTGAAGGACATCTAGAGGTGGTGAAGAAGCTGGTGGAAGCTGGAGCCCAGCTTGAACAGAAAGACATGGTATGCACATCCACTCACACCTCTTCCCAAAAGCTGCTCATTGTTTTAGAGGCGCCAGGAGAACCATTTATAGAAGTGCTTCTTACACAGGAGGAGTTCTAAAAGGACTTGCACTGCCCTTGAAGTTTATCCTTAAAATAACATTGTTGAGAAGGGGTTTCAGGAGGGAGTGTCTGCCTCCCTGTGCCAGAATGGTTGTTGGAAAACACAGAAGTGGCGGCCAGCAGAGCGCCACAAGCAAGAAAGCCTGGGGTGGGGTAGGAGAGCTGAGGTCAGGCTGTCCCATGCAGGTCCCTAGGGTCAGCAGGATTTCAAGGCTGTGCCCGAGAGCCCCCTGCTCCTCTGCAATGCCAACCACGAGGGGTCCTGAGCACCCAGAGCTCCTGCAGCTGCTCCTTTGCTCCTCTGTCCTTGGCTGCACTGCCAGCCTCGCTCCCCCTCGCTAACCCAGAGGGTGAGGAAGAGGAGGAACGACAGGCAGAGTGTGAGCATCAAGGGACTCCTTCCAGCACAGCTCAGGGCACAGATGCTGAATCCTGTAGAGGAGAGGGGTTTTAATTCACTTTGTGGACTTGCATAACTTAGGGATTTGTTTATTTTTTAAAGAGAACTATTCTTTCCCTTGAGTTTAATTTTCTATGCATTTTAGAACCCAAAAGGCATTAAATAAAAAATATTAACTAGCACGTACCAGCCACATACCTGGCTACAGGAAACTTCTAAGCTCAAGGAATAAACAAAACACATCCTCTTTCACAGCAGCATTGCCAAGATCTCTGTATTTAGGAGTAATAAGCAATGAATGTGAAAAGTGAGAAATTCACAGTACTGCAGAAATTAGGGCAAAATAAGAAAAGCTGTTACTAGAAACATTCTTTTTTACTAGAAACTGTGATCACTGTGTGATCACAGTGAAGTGCTCTAGGTTGAATCACATAAAATTAATTTGGAAATTTGGTTAAAATAGTGGTTTTTTTAATATAATGATGTATTAAAATACTTTAAATTTCTTTTTCCCCATTAAAGCTTCATTCTACAGCTCTGCACTGGGCATGCCGGGGTGGAAACCTGGACGTTCTGAAATTCTTACTGGACAAAGGGATAAACATAAATGCAAGAGACAAGGTAAGCGCTTCTGGAACTCTGCAGCTTTTTTAATTGGAGACAAAAAGCTGGCCCTTACCCCCAGCAGCTAACTCATGGCAGCTGGTTTTGAAGCAGCTTTCTCCTGTTCAGTGGCACTGACCATCTCCCGCCCTGCCCGCAGCTGCTCAGCACGCCCCTGCACGTGGCTGTTCGCACAGGTCGCTACGACTGCGGGGAGCACCTCATCGCCTGCGAGGCCGATCTCAACGCCAGGGACCGGGTAAGCACCGGCAGCTCTGCCCCGCCGCTCCGCCAGCCCGGCCCGGAGCGGGCCCAGCGCCCGGCCCGGAGCGGCCCTAGCGGCCAGGGCAATACCGGGAGCGGCCCCAGCGGCCGGGGCTGGCCGGGATCGGCCGGGGCTGTACCGGGAACGGCCCCAGTGGCCGGGGCTGGCCGGGATCGGCCGGGGCTGTACCGGGAACGGCCCCAGCGGCCGGGGCAGCCCTGGCACTGCCGGGAGCGGCCCCAGCGGCCAGGGCTGGCTGGCAGTACCGGGAGCGGCCCCAGCAGGCCGCGGCTGGCCGGGATCGGCCCCAGCGGCCAGGGCAGTACCGGGACTGACTGACTGAGGCTGTTCTGACGCCGTTCTCTGTGTCTCCAGGAAGGGGACACGCCAATGCACGACGCCGTGAGGCTGAACCGCTACAAAATCATCCGGCTTCTGATCCTGCACGGAGCAGATCTGACTCTAAAGAACTGCGTAAGTAACAGCACAAAATCAAAGTAATTTTAAAATGCTTTAAAATAAATTTCCCACCAGAGCAAGTTTTCGAGACCAGGAGAGACTATTTTGAATAGACTTAATTAGATCACTTCAGAGCTAATTAAAGCAGAGCTGAGACACGGAAAGGGTAACTTGGGGGAGGTCAGGAAAAGAGGAAAACCCAGTACCTCCTTTAAAACCAGAACCCACTATCTGCTACTTAGACAACATCACACCTTTCCATGATTTATTTTAATTACTCATATCATGAAAAGATGTAATAGACAGGATACTTACTCTGCACAACTCCTGGGCTTCAACCACTGAGACAACAAGGATCTTAGCTTGCAAGAGAAATCCTTTTGTTAAGCCCACAGGTGAGGGCCAGCCCCAGCGCTGGAGCTGCAGGACTGGCTGTCAGCCTTACAGCCGGCCAACACATCCCTGTGCCTGAGCACAGACAAGTCCCACACCTGGCTGTGCTCAGAGCCACTGCAGCAGCTGTAGCATTGCTTGAGCTCTGTGACCGATTATTAAAACACAGCATTTTCTCCCAAATCCAAACCTAGCAGCAGTAGCATGGGTTCTAACATTACCAGTCAATGTTTTTGACTGACAATTAGTCAAAACCCCAGGGGACAAGGAGGAAAACAGCCACTGGAGCACTCAGTACTCCCTGCTCTCTGCCCACCTTCCTGAAGTGTGGCTGTTCTGGCTTTATCCCTCATCAGAGTATGACAGTTATGGAAGGTACAGCCCCAAAGGCCAGAGACTTGCCCTCTCAGACTTTGCACACAGAAGTTGGTCCTACTTGATTCCTGTGGCTCATACTGTAGTTAAACTCTTACCTGAATTCTGCATTAAATGAAAGAGCGTCTTACTGAGATTGCACCTAAACAAATTTCTAATCACTTGCAACTAAAACAAAAGGAAGACCTGCATGTTCTGCTGGTCACAGCCTTTGCCTAAATCCGCTGAAACCTAGGCAGTTTTCATCACGGCTCTGACCAGGACTGGGACTAGATCTGTAGAGCACAAGTACTCTGACCCCAGGGGTGCAAGAATAAGTCTGTGTGTGCAGAAGGGATTCACATCATGCAGATGCAATGAACAAGTATTTAGGAAAGAACAAGGACTTAGCCATCATTGGATGAAATTAAATATTTCTCTGTTTCTTTTAACCAGGAAGGGAAAACTCCTATGGATCTTGTCCTTCAGTGGCAGAATGGCACCAAAGAGATATTCAACAGCCTGAAAGACAATTCCAAAAAGAATGCCCGTCTAGGTAAATTCTGAGGAGAGAAACCAGACCACACCCTTTTGCTGCTTTGAAATGCTACCCACAAACCTGGATGAAAATGTCCTTGAACATCTATTGAAAATGTTTATGGCACTGGATTATTTGAGGTGCCTTCACTGAAACTGCAAAAAAACCTGCAAAGAAATTATTTTAAAAGACAGGTTGAGTGTTAAAATTCCACTAGTTCTAAAATGGCTTTATTTATTTCTATTTATTATTTATTTATTTTAAAGTAATTTTTAATTATGTTATTTAAGCTTTTTTTTATAGGTGCAGTTGGTCTAAATGCAATTGTTGCCAGCAACATAAATCCTTTGGTCTTAAATAGCAGAATTTTCAACTGTAGTAGCAAGTTTTCTCAAGCCTTCCAATAGCTCTAAATAGCAAATACTTGCAGCTGTTGCCTTGTCTCACTGCTAAAATAACCTGTGAATGGAGTGGTGGTATGTGGAGGAGCACTGGAAGGAGGTGTACTGAGGTGCCAAGAGGATTTAATGAAGCAGTTGAGTAATGGTGTTTACACAGGGTTTGGCAATCATGGTTGATAACGAGCTCGAGGACAGAGCTCCAACCACCATGTACCCGTTTGGACTGAAGGATTCAGATTTAATGTTGTGAAGGTCAGAGGAGACTGTATCAGGGAAGTGAATTTTTTAAAAGCTAGACTACTACAAAGTATGATGATAGGAGAATGCAAAATCAGATTATGTATATTTGTAAATTTGTACTGCTTTTTCTGTACATTTTGAACTGATCCATTTCAGAATAAATTAACTGAGTGGTTCTTTTTATTTGCTGGAGTGGTGAGCATGCATGGGGTAATTTTGTCTCTCTTTAAAGAAAGTTCACATCATGTCTGCTGCAAAATTCCTAAAAATCTTAAGTCTCAGCTGCCAAGAGCAGCCATCCCTTACACTCCCTCCTTGCCACTCTTAGATAAACCCCATCTCACTTATTTTGTTAAGTGGAGGCACATGTGAAAGCAGAAAGACAGCATTTCAACTAGCTAGTAAAACAAAGTTACAGTTCCATTACTGAGTTTGATTTAAAAAATATCATCTCTTCCTTAGTCACTATGTGGAGCATGAGACAGCTCCAGTTATTCAAGCCAAGAGAGATATCAAGTCCTGTTAGGAAAGGCAGGCACTTCTCCCTTTGCTTTAGCAGAAGCAGGACAACCTTCAGGGCTGCCAGCCAGGGCAAGATGTCCCATGGGCTGGAAGAGACCTTTAAAGCTCATCTATTCCAACCCTTCTGCAATGAGCAGGGACCTTTTCAACACCATCAGGTTGCTCAGGGCCCTGTCCCACCTGGCCTTGAATGTTTCCAGGGATAGGTCATTTACCACCTCTCGGCAACCTGTGCTGGTGTTTCACCGCCCTCATTGTAAAAGACTTCTTTCTTGTGTTCTAACTAAATCCATCCTTTTTTAGTTTAAACCCATTATCTTTTGTCCTATCATAACAGGCTCTGATGAATATTCTGGAGTAATCTTTCTTGTAAGTCCCTTTAACCACTGAAAGGCCCCAGTAAGGTGGTGCTGGAGCCTTCCATTCTCCAGGCTGAACAACCCCAGCTCTCTCAGCACTTCCACACGGAAGTGCTCCATCCTTCTTTCCAGCTTTGTGGCCCTCTCTGGACACACTCCAACAGCTCCATGTTCTTCCTGTGCTGAGGACACAGCATTCCAGGTGGGAGAGAGCAGAGCTGAGAGGGGTATAAGATGCTGCATTCAGTTAAATGCCTGATTATCCACTGGGTGGCCTGACAGACAAATATGCCAGAGGCTCTCACACTCCTCCACCAACCCATGTCAGCTGGCTTTATAGTCTGGCCAAAGCCATGTCCTGGGCACTATCCTGAGGTGGAGTCAGAAGTGGGCAGCAAGGTATAGGATTTCCTGGAATGCCAATTTTGGAGTGAATTTGCACAAAACCCAGAGGAACAAGCAGAAGAACCACCTATTCTCTCTGCAGGCAGCTCTTCTAGACTGAGGCCAACAGCTTCAGACAGATGAGACTCTTCTCACACAAGCACAGTAACTCAAGAGTGCCACCCTGGCAGCCACAGGCCTGATGTGTGTTCACATCCTTCTCCACAGAAATCACAGCTCACCTCCACCTGCTGCCCTCTGCTGCAAGCCACAACCTCCCTGCTTGTTTCTGCTCAATTACCTGCACACTGGCAGCAAGCCTGGCAGGAAACAGAAATGACCTCAGTGCTGGCTAACTCAGTCTGTTCCACACCTAATCCAGCAACAGTTCAATCATTCAGGCACCCAAGTGGCCACAGCAATGTGCTTCAGGAAACTGGGGGAAAATAAACTTTATTAGATACAGTGCTTCAGGAGCTGATTGAAAAGTTTCTTCACAGGCCACTTGAAGGTAAACTTCATCTACAGTCTTGCAGCTGTACAGAGATGTGTTTAAAACTTGAGAAACCAGAAGAGCTAGACTATGAAGGCATGTGTTCTTAGACATGTTTTTTAATAAAAAAGGAATGCATGTGTACAAGTAAAAACTTCCACGTTAGAAATGTTCACTTGAGTTTGCATTAACTCCAGGACACCTAAGGGAGGGTGAAGAGTCAGTCTCCTGCCCTTGGCCAGAAGCCCAGCATGACCTTTCAGATGTGGTGAACACTATTCAGCAGTCTCATTCACACAGTTTTCCTCACTTGAATGCTGGAAGAATAACTCTTCTGCAGGCTGGGCAAGGTAGTAATGGAAAAATAAGGTTGGTTGGAGGAAGACTCAACACTGGGTAAAGACGAGATGGAGGCTTCTGTTGACAACTTGTTCAGTCCTCAAGCTTGAGTCTTAGCTTTTTTGCAGGCTGGCACTGCTGTTTCCTCCTCCTCAACCTTGCGAGGCTTCTTCACCGTGTACACCACGCCACAGGCACTCTTTCGAGTTTCTGGAATACACAAGCAGAAGCTGCAGTACCAGCACCTCAAATGCTGAAATAAAATGCATTTAAGGCATGCTCAGTTCAGGTGTCCATGCCCCAACCCACAGCTGGACATGATGAGCAACCAGCCAGTCAGCACACACAGCAGGGAAGCAACCTGCAAGGGCAGGAGCTCGGGATTCACTGCATTACAGAGTGGAGAAAATACTGGGGAAAATACAATGGTGGGTGTAGAATTATAGCAAACCAAGGAAAACCAAGGTCTGCAGGGACTGAGGACCTGCAGAGACACAAAACCATAGGAAACCAGGCTTAGTCAGTTCAGTAATCACAGAAGGACACATTCTTGAAGCACTGTCAAAAGCACTTCTGAGCCAAACATACTGTTATTAAAAAAACACTAAAAAATGCATTCACATACGCCAGGATTCTTAGACTATGTGGGCACAATTGTATTGGCAGAGGATCCCCTACATACCAAGGAAGTATTTTATGGTATTCAAGAATTTTATTTACTAAACTCTCAACATTATCGTGAAATACTGGTCCAATAACCTACTGAGCCCAATTCAATTTTGTAATTACTGGTGGGAAGCTTCTCTGCAAAATTTGAGTTAGAAGAGAGTCCCTATTCCCTACAAATACTCTATTAGCAGAGAGGCTCTGAAAGAACCTTGACAAAATATATTGACTTATTCTGGGCTAGTATCCTCTCTGGGACAAGGGAAATGACACTTGCTATTTAATTTCACAGATAAGATAGATGACAGGCTTGAGAAATCTCACACAAATTTGATAAACTCTGTATTTCTATGTAGATGAGCAGCAGGCTGGAGGAGAACCTGATTTTTCCATGAGTTTGAAGTGATACACACTGAAGAGTGAGTCAGAAATAATCCACGTATTAAAGCATCAGAAAGGGACATGACTAAGGTGCTTTTGCATACATGCTGCAAAAAGGCAAATGCAAAACACATGCATACCCATTTTTTGACTTCAATCACTGAGTTTTTTTGAGTGTCACTAAGATCAGCATTCAAACCTTTCTGAAATGGGGCAGTTTCACTATGAAGCACAGCAGCAGGCTCCTATTTCGGTTCAATCCTTTCTGACTCATTAATGTGGTTGCACGAGTCCTCCAGCATAGACAGCACCGCCAGTTCAGCCACTGATTTGCCAACATGGCAACAAGGGAAAATGAAACAGCCTTGCCACACAAGCTCCTCTTCATGCATTGGACAAAGAAGTAAAACCCTGATCTGACTTGCTCTGTAAGGTCTCAGACCTTTTGCAGAATATGCATCCACAAGAACTCAGTTTAACAAATGCACACATTATTTACAGGAGCTTCCAAGTGCTCACCTCCATGCAGCATGGTGGCTCTGCAGTTGGTGGACACAGCTGCCTTTGCTTCACCTTCTGACAGGCCAAACAGCAAACCTCTGTCACTGCTGCTCAGGATCAAACACACAGGAAGCAACACACGCAACAGGGAAGGCTCTCTGCACGACAGGCTTGCTTACTCTACAAATAACTGGGAATTAGCAAAGCTGTAACTCAAAGTGACATTTTGCATAAGGTTACCCAGAAGCAGAAATGAGGCACCCAATTCTCCTGGCTGCAGTTCCCCAGCAGCCCTCCTGGAAAGCTCCTGGCAATGTTGTTTATTTCCAGACAAGAAGCTGTACTTTTGAAAATAAAAGTCTGTCAACACAGAAACATTTTAGATATGCATAATCAAGAAAAAAAATTACCCCCAAGAAAATTTCAGCTTTGGGGACAGGGCACTGTCTGATACTAATGCATTATGCTGAAGTTTCCAGCCACTTTTAGCGGGGATGACACCACCTTAGCTATGTTAATTTGGCTTGAGCCTGACTGCTCATTTTAAGAGGGAAGAAAAACCGTGCATAAAATCCTTCCAGGCCACACAACCTCCCACATGGCTCTCATGACTCAGAGCGCACTCCTTCCCTTCCAGGGACAGGCCAAATATGTGCTTCAGGGGTGGGGAGAGTAACAAAAATGCATCTGAACTCCTAAAAGAAGGGAAGAAAAGACACTCTCCTTTGTTTCTAGAATACAACCATGTTTTTTAACATTACATGTATAACCAAGGACTGGAAAATCCAGACCAGAAGTAGTTACTGCTCAAATAGGAACTTCTAATTTTACATAAAACCAATTTTAGAGCTTCTGCTACCAAAAATGTGACACTTTGGAGATACTAAGTAATAATGTCTCATTTGGTTCATAGTGTCCTTAGATTTTTATGGGTTTTATTAATTTCTCCATTTACACCCACACAACATTAATGCACATCACAAAAAAACCTTCCTGGAGCTGAACACAAACATTATTAGTCACAGTGACTTCTCATGCCACCCCATGACCAAGATCTGTTGCTCCTTCCACACACTCAGAGCCCTGATTCACTGAATGGGTCACCAGCAAGTACCACTGTATAAAGTTCAAGGACTGTAAAGGATGAAAAGAATTTCAAAACCACTTTGAACTTTCCAATGCTACTACTAAGTGCTGCCTTTGACTTTGGGAAAGGATACAGATTAGCCACATCATAAGGACCTCGGAGCTCTAGAGGCTAAAACAAAACAAAGTTTGGATATGTGAATGCCTTTGCTGTTAGACTGACAGTGTGAGCAGGCAGGGCAAGGCTATCAGATAGGCAAGATTAAATGCTATATAATAGCAAGCTACTGAACATAACAGTAAATCAAGCAAATACCACTATTTTGGCAAACAGAGTGTCCATCTGGGACAAAACTGTCATGAAAAATACCACAGCAACAGCAAAAAAAAATCCCCCCAAAACCAACAAAACAAAACAACTAACCAAAAAAAAGTCCCAAAACCCACAATACAATTCTTTGGTAATGGCAACCATATTTAAACATATATTTTTATATGTTTAATGTGTAATTAAAGCTGTATTTTCAGCCACAGATAAATCTTCAATTTGTTCTGATTTATAAAAAAAAAAAAAAAATCTGAGACTTACCCTTTCAGCTGCACTAGATATAACTATGTTCTGGAAAACAAAAGAGTACAAACATTCATCTGTCAGACAGCTCCAAGAAATGAAATAAAAATCAGCAAGATGCAAAAAATTTTTTGAGCATTAGCTAAGTTCAGGCTCAGAGCCCAATTAAACATCAGAGTATCTGATGCCCTCAGATGAACTCTGTCAGGGTAGGAATCTTAATTTAGGGACGTGATAAACTTAGTTACTGCCTTGTCCCCTACATAGACAGGGGCACAGGCACAAGCCCTCCCTTGCAATTACAAACCTTTCACAGCCAGACAGGAGATTAGTAAGCACATCTCATTTCAGAGTGGCAGGCTAAGCAGTGTAAGTGTCCAGAGTGATGTCATTAAGCAATCACCTGTCAGCCTGTATCTCTCATACTGGACTTCAAAGTGCCCTTAAGGCAGAGCTGCAGGCACTGTGTTAACAAGTGTCCCCTCTATTTACACCAGCTGAAAAAGGCCCCACATAAACAACTCACCCTGAGCTGTAAGAGAAATAGATTTAGGAGTCCAGGATCCCCCAGAAGCAGATTACAGGTAGTGCCTCGAGACAGTTTGATGCTCCCAGATTTTCAGTCTGTATCGTTGCAGTACCACTCAATGTTAAACATTCATGTTGGCCTTGACCATACCCACACTTGCTCAGGAAATGTATCTACACTTAGGCAGTGGCAGCCACTTTGTGCCACACACTCCTTTCCCTTAACACTGGCACCCCTATGAAAATCACCAGGCAGAGAAATCCTTCTCCTGTCTCTCCTAAAAGAGAGAACTGCAGAACAGGCATGTGACTACAGTGGGGCTGGCAGATCCCACAGCTCAGCTGCCAGAGCTCTTGTGATGCTAAGCTCCAAGGATGCTCACCTAGGGGGGCATGCATGGCTCAGCTGGTAACTCTGCAGCAGCAAAATCTCCTTGCACCTTTTATTATACTCAATAAAAGGCTTTGGGAATTCCTGCTTGAGTGGGTGAGAATTAGAATTGTGCTGAGGCAGAGACAGACTTTCCCTCTCTGATGTTAGTACCACCAACACATCACCCATCTCTGGTTTCAGGGTGGGGGTTTCCCCACACTGCTCTGCTTCCCCTGCCACCTCCATAGCACAAAGAGCTGGGCAGATATTGGAAGAAAATGCCCTGTGTGCAGCTAGACCTCAACAGCTGAAAAACCTGTGTAAAACTGGCTGCACGTTCAGCGTGCCCCAGGTTTCCTCATGTGCTGAGAAGAGCATGGGACAGTTGACTCTGCCTCCCCACAAGGAAAGCCAGAAGCAGAAACAATATATACATCAAAGTGACTAGACAGCACACATCCTGATGGAGCCTAGGATTGCTTTTCTGAATACTTCACCTTTAAAACGACTACACTATGGATCCCAGAGGTGCTTTTGGGCATAAGTGGTGCTGACTGCAAGAGTTTGCTGGGAAAACTCAAGTTTCCTGCTGCAAACTGTAGCAACTAATGCCTGTCACCCAGGCTCAGAGGAGCTCCCAGAGCAGCTGTGTGAGCCATCTGAAGCCAGCACAGGACTGTGGATCACTGCTGGGCACTGGAGATATGCTCTGCCTGGTTCAAAGGCTTTCACTAGGGGACGGGTAACATGGAGGAGGGACACAAGAGCAGGTAAGAAAAGCACTGCTGGCAAGTGAAGAGCGGCAGGCAAAGGCAAATCCAAGGCAAGAGCTAAAGGCAAATCTAAAAGGCAAAACACTATCTCCCCAGGTAAAGCAGACAGCAGCTGTTCAGTACATTGCTCCAGGCAGCCTCCAACTCAGTTACCAAAACACAGCAGGTGAGGGACTGTGGCTATATACACCTTCTGTCTGGCAAGGCAGGGGAGTTTCTCCTTCATTCCCTGCACATTTTAATGTTTTAAAGACTGCTCAATGCCAGCTCTGAGAACACAAGTAAATTTCTGAAGGTTTCTCTGCCCTGCTACAATAGAGGAGGAATAAAAGAATCCAAAAGCTACTATGGGTTGAGCAACTACACATTACAGAACATGAGAGTTGCATGCCAGGTGCCAACAGAAGCAGCCTAGGGACCAGCTATCCTATGTTCCATTTAAACAAGGGCCTCCACCTCACTGACAGAGGCAAACTCTCAGTAAGGGCTAATAACCATCTCTGCTGGTCCACAGCCTACTGAATCTGGAGGCAAAGAACAAAGACAAGCCAGCAGTCCTCTTCCATGCCTGACAACAACTTGCCCTGTGCAGCTCCAGCTGCTTTACCTTCCAGTGGCAGATGAAACCCTGACTGACAGATGCAGAGTGAAAGGGCACCATGCACAGACAGAGCCTGAATATCTCACTTGCCCTATCCATGATACCAACTCAGCTGGTGCTCTCCAGTTCATCAACAACCATGTGAGAAGCACATCCTGAACTGCACAGAGGAAAGAGGAGCAGTATCAAAAAGGGAATTCCAAAGGAAAGTGGTCAATGTGTACAGAAGTCATGTCCCAGGCTTCTCAGGAGAGGCTGTGCAAACACTCACCTCCTCTGTAGCACCAAGGAATGAATCTGTTTGACCCACCCTGCTGTTCTATAAAAGCTGTCATGATTGAGGTAATGATGGATCTGCTTTTAATTTACCTTCCAAGCTCTACATCCCACTTCAGATTTTCCAAATCCAGCTTCTCTGGACTGGCTACATGTGGCAGAGGCCATTTACAATACAGAAGAGGGAGCTACAATTTCTGTTTAATTTGATATGACCCCCTATTAAAAAGCATGGCCTGAGAGGACACAGCATAAGACAGCTTAACCTGGTAGCCTGAGAGGAGGTAAGTTATGAAAGCAATGTGTTACAAGCATCCCAAAGTTACTTCTTCCTTGGGTTTCAGTAGCATGGAAGAATGCAGCTCATCTGACTGCAGCAAAGCCTTGGCTGACAGCCAGCTAGCTGTTTGGTCTATTTTGGACACAGAGAATTTACTTGTGAACAAAACAAGATTTCTACTTTTTTTTAAATTGTTTTTTAGCCCCCATATTTAAAGTTGGCAGTCAAGAGAGCTTTTGGTTAATGAGAAATATGAAGTGGAAGATTTTAAAGAAATACATGAATTTCAGTTCTAGTGCAAACCTTAGAAGTCTGGCACTTTAATCTCCCTCCATCCCCTCCCACCTTTGTTTTTGGGAATTGCATACCATAACAACACATGGGTTGTTTTGGAAAAAAAATCTAACAGCTTGACAGCTTAAGAAGAAAGCATGCAGTGGCGCAAGACTGGAAGTATCTGGAGCTACGATGATTGTGTCCTTGTGTTAGTAGGCCAAGATTTAGTCACAGCTTCAGATGTCCCAGCATCAAACTCATTTAAAATGGCTCAGTCTGTACAACTCCAGAAAAATTTGAACTGATTTAATTACCTTGTTTTCACTTTGAGAGCTTACCTTTCCCTTGCAGATCTGCATGAGGCTGATGGCATTTGAAATGGTGTATCTTCTCATAGTAGAGTCTTTGATGGCAGGCGTGTAAAGAAGTTCAAAGTAAATGCCTCGATCTATTGCCTTCACATGAAAGACAGTGATCAAAAATCAAAAGGAGAGAAGCCTAACAATGTAACAACTGCTGTCTGTTATTGATGCAGCTTACTCTCACTTTAACTGTGTCACATACAAAAACATAAGGCAGAATTGTTCCAGTAAGAGCACAGCATAGCATGAAAGGAGAGTGGGGGAAGGCTTCACTGTACTCCAGATACGTGTGCATAAATCTTGGACAGCTAAATGAGGTTTAACAAACAAGCACCAACCACTTATTTGCTGTAACTGGCTACCACTAATATATACACAAAGTCAGAGTCAAGGAGACAGATAACCATTGCTGGTAATCTGCTGTCTTGAAACTTTGAGGACTCAAGTCTTCTAGTCCCACACCCTGCTGTAAGAAAGATCATCACTTCCCTCAGCAGCCATGTATTGCAGATAAACAATTTCTCCTTGCACAAAAGCAGCAACGAGGACCCTTCTCCTGTCTCACAGCATTCTCTGGTGTTTGTGACAATGTTAGAAAACACTGAATCACAGAAGAGGTTTCAAATAGTAATACTGGTTATGTTTTCAGCTGCTTTGACATCCTTTGCTGTGCCAGTGCCTCACCAAAAGCCCAGTATCCTTATTTTTGCAAACACAGAAAGGTTAAGCAACTTGCACACTGTGTGCTAGCAATAAAGACACAAGGTAAGGCGAGGAGTTCTTTGTTCCATGGCAATCCTACATTTGCCTGAAATGATACTCTACTCTTACACAAATATTATTAAAATAGGCTGCAGTGGTAATACTGTAAGAGAGTCCAGTAACTGAATACAGCTGGAATTAATCCAGCTCCCACCCATGCATGACCTCTGTAAGCAAGCACAACAGAAGCCATACATGCATCAAATGTTCTACATAGATCTGGCCTGATAGCTGCAAACAAGAGAAGCCTGAATTCATCAAAACCAAACAGGTGATGGCAATACACCAATTTCCAGTCAAGGTGGTTTTTAACCTCATCCCTACCACTTCAGCTGCCTGCCAATCTGTCTGGCATTGTAACAACCAGAACTGACTGGCCCAGGATGCACAGACCTGCCCGACAGACAGACTGCCTGGAGGCTGGGAGTGTGGAAGATGAGAGGTAGCTTGCAAAGAAAATGTCTCCCAACACAGGGCTCTAAGAGCCACACAACTCCTTACCTGGGCCAGCTGCTGCAGTTTTAGACAGCTAGGGTACTCTCATACAGCGTTTCATACAAAATTGTTATTCCAAGTGGAATGTTGAAATCCTCAGTTTACCATAAATGCCAATGTATTATTGTTATTCTGTCTCAGAATTAATTCTAGTTAATTTTGAATTTTTATTCTAGGTCAAACTTTATAAAAAAAGGAAGTACGATTACTAGCCAATTCCAAATTTAAAATTTTGAGAACTAAGTTCTACATCAGCCAAGAATGCCCATGTGGAATGAACCTTTACATACACTCAGAGGAGAAAACAAGTTCCCATAAGAGCACGTTCAGATTAAGTTTTCTGGCAAACTACCAAGAGCAGGCAGAACTATATTTGGTCCACACTGATAGCCATCTTGGGTCCCACAGCATATATTTAGCAATGCTACACTGGGTTCATTTACCAAGACATTCTTTTGTCCAAGTATGGATTCAATACAGTTGTCTTTCAAGTAACCAGCACAACATCCTTCTCCTAAATTGACACTGCCATTCACATCTCCTGTCTTTTAAATCAAAGGGCTGTTTATCTGTTTTGACACAGCTGTACCATTTCTGGTTTGGGAAGCAGCTTTGTCAGCAATCACACCATATCTCCCTGCTTAGCAGCACAGTGGCCTGAAGGCTCTGTTTCCACTCCTTGGGAACACCACTTCTGCCTTCTTAATTGGGGGACAGGAGGAGAAAAAGAAAGAACATACATCAACGTGTATTAAGTGCCACAGTGGAGGCCCTGAAGTGAAGGACATTTGAAACAAAACTATACATTATGCAAGAAAATAAAAGAACCACTTGGATAGGAATGGTGGGTGGAAAGCAGTAGGGAATTCGACTCAGATTTTGTATTTAATGTCAGTCTAACAGCAAGAGTGCAATTTAGATGTAAATTTACCATATTCACAGGGGGCCTTCGGAAGTAGAATGGCAGCTTTTCTGTTACATTTATGCAGACCAGATCCACATCTAGTGTTGTGCAAGCAATCTACAGCAAAGAAATAGGAACAGATTATTAGATATGCCAAAAAATACATAACTAACTTAAGGTGCACTAATATTCTCCTTCATTTCTTAATGCAACAAATGTCTCTCCAGGGTGAGTTCAGTTTTAAAATTAAGAGGTACTGTGCATTGCAGGTATGCCAATACAACAGCAGCATTTGAGACTTAAAAATCCAAGTCTTCCCTTTCTTATAGAACTAATTTTCCAATAAAATAATGGTCAACCCCAAAGCAGTACTTACTTCTTTGTTTTTGTCTGACAGAGGACATGCAGAAGCAATGTTGGCTTTTGACAAAAGAACTCACAGATAATAAAGACCAACCCCAGTTTAGAAAGGGAAGACTGCAGGAACTGCCCCTTGTACCATCATGCTCTGCTTCCAGAGCAGCACCTATTTGTTTTCAGGATTAATTACTTTTACCAGAAGCAATAGAGAAAAGTATGGAAAAAAAAGCAGAATGTGACTGTTGGTGCTGGAGACCAATCCTCAGAGCTTCCCTTTCCTGGCTGGGTGCAGCTCCTCCTGAGAGCCACACCTCTGGCAGAGTCTGGAGACAGCACTGAAGGCTGCAGTTTAAGAATGTAGCTTTGAATTCACACCACAATTTACAGGTTGTATTGAGAGACAGAGGAAATGAACAAGGGGCAGAGACTCCTCACACTGAGATACAAGGAAAATAAAGGGGCCCTAAAAGGGAGTCCTTGATTGACAATAATCTCATGCACCCAAGGTAGGAATTATATATGCCTACTCTGTAAGGATGATTACACAGGGCTACACTAATGCCTGTAAGCAGTGTTGTAACAAAGAAGGTAAGACAGGATGGGAAAGTTGAAAAGGAATTTTCTGTGTGTTGGGGAACTCTCTGCACTCAGAAACCTGGCAGCAACTGCTCCAAATACACCTGGGTCAGGTGCCAACCATTCATCCCTCCTCCCACGGCACAAAAGCAGTGGGGGCTGTGAGCAGCCCCAGGGGTGAGGGCTGCTCTAACACAAGGCACACTGCTGCTTGGCAAACTGGTCTTCTACCAGTTTGTTCACATGGAATTTGGATGGAGATGAGAGCACAGGCCCAGCTTTAGGAATGTTTCTTAGCTGTTGATAGCACTCCCTCCTAGACAAGACAGCCACAGTACACAGGCAGGCAAACCACCACCAAGGTTTTTGAAGTTGAAATGTCTTTGCCAGGACATTCAGACTGAACTTTTTCTTCATGCCCCACCTTTATATTTATCCTCCATTAGGCAGGACATGGGCTGCCTGTGGAATCTATGGCATGGAATTAGATTTCCAAGAGGAAGTTCAGCCCTACTACAGTCGGCTTCCCTCCTTTTCTCACATGAGGTACAAACTACCACACTGAGGTGATTTATGGGAACATGCACAGAACAAACAGCTCTGAATCATGCCCTAGAAAATATGTCAGCGAGGTCATAAAAAATTCAGGAAGAGATTATGGCAAAAATTAAGGGAAGCAAGAACAGACATCAGATACATGCAAGTTGTCCTATTTGATGAGAAATCAAGCCTTCCTAATCAGCTCCAGAAACACTGGAAAATTTGCAAATTAAGCACAGTGGGACAGGGAGTGACTCAAAAGCCAGGATATCTACAGGATTCCAGTGACATGAACATGTCAGAAAATACCACCAAGGAAAACCAAACTGCGAGCCATATTCCTCACATATGAGGAATTCCTGCACTGCATGAAAAACTGGAGAGCAGATTTCTCCAAGAGCTCTAATATTCAGCCTAGCTCTGGCTCCCAGACAAATCAAACATGCAGCCAAGCTAAGGCTACCCTGCCTGCTGAAAAGATCTGAAGTGCAACAACTTCATCCAGAAAATGTCATGCAGCAAGTTGCACAGCCCAGCAGCTGCCTGGCAGCACTGTGGGCAAGAGCCCCATCTGCTGGGAGAACTCCAGCCAGCCATTAATAAATACATCTGCCACTGTCTGGGGGCTCTGAAGCAAGCCTTGGCAAACGTTCTAGGAATAAACATTGAAATCTGACTCTGCACTACATCTTCAGATGTACATATGCAGGCTTTTTTAGATACTAGTGATGTGCTAAGTGCTTAAAAACAGCAGACAGAGCTAACTAATATCATTTAAACAATCAGAAATCTTAGAAAGCAACATTTTTTAAAAACAGCAAGTACAGACCCTATTACCTGCATGGGGTGGGCATTCCTGCTGCAGGCCAAAACAATATTTTTGGGAGACTTAAACAAGGAGCCCATTCTACAATTGGCAAACATGGCTTCCTCATCCCCTAAAGGATATAAATTATTTGAAGAATTTGAGCACATCTTTCAATACATATCACTGCCACACTCAGCCACAAAAGAGCTTCCCTGGCTTGTGACAAAAGGGCAGAGACTAGTTTTGGGCCCTGCTAAAATTGGAGTACACCTCCAAGGGTCATGTAATTTTTTCCCAAAAACATGAAAAATCTTGTTCTATGGAGAAAACACAAGTGCCAAATTGTTGGTGAGAAAGATGATGCTCTTGAGCTCATGCTCAGTTACCAAAAGCCAATAGGAATTTTTCATGCAAGACCCACTCTTGAAGGCTTTATTTTTAATAATGAAATATCCATGCATTGTAAGAGGCAAACTGCATGTGCTGAAACCCCCTGTGTAAAGTACCTTTCACCTCTGTGATAGCTCTGTGAAACTGAATCAGCTCTCCACAGTGAGACATTCTAAAATCTCTAAAGAAAAGGCAGCCATACAAACCTGCCCTGAATGTGAAGGATGAATGAAGTCCTTCACCTCATGCACTTTGCGAGAAACACGCTTGGGTTCCATCCCCAGCTCCGAGTGCTGCCAGCATGGAAGCAATGGAGATAATCTCACTGACAATCCTGCCTCTTTCCTCACAGCCTGCCCATCACCTGCCAGAGTGTCAGCTTAGCCAGGCCCTGTGTGCACGGCCCTGCCAGAGCACAGCGCTGCTCTGCGCTGGCACAGCTCCGCGGGGCTGCCTGCTGAATCACTCTGGGAAAGGGGATCTGACTGCTAAAGAACTTGGCAAAACCTCTGGTTACTGCTCAGCCAAAAGCAGGCTCCTCCAAGCAAGCTGCCATGCAGCTGAGCAAGCAAGCAGCTCAGCAAAGCAGGCAGGGACTGCAGAAATGAGTGGCTGCTTAAACGCTGCCACAGCTGGATGTGCAACTGCAGCAGGAGGCGTGATATGGCTGAAAAGAAACATTAATAACCCTAAGTGACAGAATACTCTTTTCCCCAAAAAACAACACAGCACACCCGAGTTGATCACTTAGTTTCAGGTGCTTGTTTACGCATGCTTGATTGAGCTCACTTGAAAAGTGAGATTTTACACTATTGCCAGAGATCAAAAGAAAGAGGTAGAGAGTGGCCAGCAAAAAAATATTTAAAACCATTTGCCTCTGTCACACCCTGAAGAGTCCTAAAATCTTTCAAGGGAAATAAAATTCAGAAATTTGTTTCATTTTGCTGTAACTCTTATAATTAATGTTTGAATTTGGCTGAAAAATTCTCTAAAGTTCACATTCTTTGACAGCTCCTGCTTTGTAGTTTACTTGGACAAGACTTGAAATAGGAGGGGAAATAATGTAGAAAAACAAAACAGAATAATGCAATTTTAATGTAGCAAAACAGGTATTCAGCAGTACTAGAAAATGGCTTTAACTTATTTTAAGAAAACAACCACCAGACTCAGTTTTAAACTGAAAAGTTTTGAAAGTAAATATCTTTGAAAGTAAATTCTTCAAAGAAACTCACTTTTTTTTTTTGCTGTCCCTGCCCCTCACACTGCTTTCAACTGCATGTCTGCCTGCCAAGGCTAACAGAGATGGAACACTTCCACCTACTCACCCAATTCAGACTTAATATTTACAAGCTTACAACAGATCAGACATCACAATTTTGGGTTTTGTAAGAAAAATTCTGACAAAAACATAACTTCTTTCAAGGTGCTCCACCAAATCAGAACATTGACATCAGCTGTTATCAAGTATTTCAGAACAATTTAAATAAAATATGAAGGAAATGGAGGTGAACAGCTACCAGGTAACTCACAGAACCACATTAGTTCCACTTAAAAATCCTCCCTAGCATTTTTGAGGAATAATTAGTTTTAACAGAAGATCAAAAGTGCATTTTAGGGAAGTTTTCAAGAGTTTGAGAAGTTAAAGCTGAAGACAGAAGTTTTCTACATGATGATATACAGATATATTGGAGGGGAAAAAAAGAATGTTTTCTGTCCTCACTAGAGTACAAGGCACATAAAGGCAACCACAGTGCAGGGCATACAAGTCCCTCCATCATGTAGACAAGGTAGATATTTCAGACTTTAACCTATCACCTCAGAGTCCTGCAGCCTCCTGCAAATCTTCCCAAACCCCTCAGCCCATCAACTGCCCAGGCGGCCTATAACGTTTGATTAACTCCATGAGGCCTTTATAAATGGGGAATAAAATCAAAACAAAAGCATGTACTTAAATTAGCACAAAGCACTAAAGGCTACTGAATGAGCATTACTGATGAGATGATGGTACTTACATGGAACAGCTTCTCAGTTTTTGGAAATACTGCTATGATGTCATATAACCTTATGTTTGCAGATGTTGATCTCTATAAAAGGAAGAAACAATTACTACTTTGAATTCTGACATGCACAATGATTACAACCAAAACAATGAGGAAAAAAATCCTTTTTCCCTGTCAAGTATTAAAACAAAGCCAATAATCAACAAATTACACAGCAGGTTTCTACAATGAAGTCATTTATTCTCAATTTGAGGCTTGTCCTAGCAATTTATTAAGACACACTTTTTGCTTTGATCTTGTAGCACAAAAACATAACCAGATGCAAGGGTTACTCATGGTCTTCTAGTTCATGCACAGAAGTCCAGAAACCAAGGAACAGAACTATTTTTCCATACTGACAAATGATCAACAGAAGCCATATACACTCTTGTAAGTCTGCATCTCCTCATGATCACTTTACTTGTTAGAGATGCAATTTCAGAAACCACTGCTGAGTGCCCTATAAATTCCAGGATGTTGTCCTTATAGAATTTCCAAAGTATCATTCATTCATTGAAAAAAGGAAATAAAAGTTGCAAAATTGATTGCTGAGTATACTTACCAAGAGATTACAGTGGGAAGGATCAGAAACAACAAGTGTTAGCCGGGTCAAGACTTTAATTCTTTTAGATGTCCCCTACAGAAAAAAGAATAATATTAATAACTCAATGCAAAAATTTGTGATAATTTCCACCCAGTCTGCTATAAAAAGAAAATGGTGTCATATTTATAGTCTTGCTATACTAATTTTCTTAAATCTGTAATTACACTTCCCTAATTTACATTATCTCTTTGATATTATACCTGTTCTTACAAAAAATTACTTACTGTGTTTCTCTGGGGAAGGATGAATAGAAAGCAAAGAAAAAAAAGAAAAACAACCATGCAGAAAAATTGAGTATGATTTACTACTGCTATGATTCCCCAGGCAGGCCACAACTGCAAGGAAAAGCAGTTCTTGAATTAATCAATGTCGGTGACCCAAAACACATGATTGTATTTCTTTATATCCAAATTTTGCTCCTCCAAAACTTAAATTTCAAGAATTGTACTGTAATTATTCAACTACAAGCAGATTCAAAATTCACAC
Organism: Zonotrichia albicollis; assembly: GCF_047830755.1. Lineage (NCBI taxonomy): Eukaryota > Metazoa > Chordata > Aves > Passeriformes > Passerellidae > Zonotrichia > Zonotrichia albicollis. The sequence continues at coordinate 34,201,659 of NC_133825.1, read as the reverse complement.
AAAGGAATTTCTTTAATAACTTCTAAAATAATGAATAGAGCCTACCCTGATGTGAGTTTACTATTCGTCCAATGCTTGGAGTTGTAACCATGAAATAATGGACTAATTTTTCTTAACACCTCATACACAAAATCCCATATACAAACACACAAAGGTAAAAAAGGGTAACTCGGAATACCAGTGTATATATATAGAATGTAACTAGACATACTTGTACAATAGGTAAAGATGGAAACAACTCTGAAGGGGATACTGGCTTGATGATTTCCTTGAAAGAGAACAGAACAAAGTTATTAAAAATGTCATGGGTTATGTTTACATGTAAACAAAAACTGTGTTCCAATCTTAAGAAGAAATTTACCACACTAAGGAAACTATTTTTGTGGGACAGTACATGAACCATATTAAAAATTAATCCGAAGGCAGTTCTACTGAAATATAAAATGGGAGTTTTATTACAAATGGAGAGATTTGTGCTTGTGTCTAGATGTGCATTCTGCAGCTAAAGCTATCTAGAAACATGGAATAAGGCAGCAGATTTACTAAAGAAAACACAGTAAGAACAAATAACCCCAAGAAAAATTACCTGTTTCTTTTCTTTAAAGTCGATGACATGATTAAGTGCAACTACAGAATATCCCACTGAAAAACACACAGTAAAAATTTAGTTAATATACAGTAAAAAAACAATTCCAATGAGAAAACCGTAAAATACTCATTACTTAACTGTCCTACAGTTAATAATCACGCGCATGTTTAGATTTCACAATATTTTTTAAGACAACCGGTTCACCCAAAAAGTGCTTTGAAATAGACAAAACAAAAAAAATCTGTTTGGCTTTTAACATATCCCTGGCCTGACAACTCTTACTCAATGCAGTGCTTTATAAACACAAATACATGAGTTTGGTGTCCCCAAAGGTCTGGCCTAGCCTGGCCCTGTTTGTGACTTTCTTTATGGAAAACTGCTAAGGGTACTCAGGACAGTTGTTAAAAAGTGCAGAAAACGCAGAGGTGGCAGAGATACAGCTGTCGGAGAAGGCAAAGCAGGAATTCCAAACGATGCCGAGTGGACGGAGAAGGTAAGGCTCGCAGGCTCTGGGGAGGATGACAGACCTGCCGGGGGCATTCAAACCTCCCGCCCCGAACCCCGCACAGGCAGCACGTGGCTGTGCAACAGCTCTGCAGGAAAAGAGCCGGGCCCTCTCGAACTGCCGGCGGAAAAACTTGTGCACGTAGGGAAAGAACCAACCGTGACACCGGGACAAGCAGGCAGAGACAGAGCTGCAAGGCGCAGCAGGAGCTTCCCCTGCGCCCCCGTCTCGGGCAGAGCCAGCCCTGGGCACTGGGCTGGCAGAGAGCCGCGGGCTGAGCGGGCTGAGCGGAGCGGCGCCGGGGGAAGCGGAGGGAAAGGAAGGTTCATCCCGGGAGTCCGGCCGTGCCAGCCCAGCCCGCAGACTCCGGTGCCTGCCGTGCCAGGGGAGCCACCGCTCGCGTCCCGCTGCCCTCCTGGCCGGGGCCGGCCGCGCTCCCCAGCTCGGCCCCACCGAGCTCCGGGCCGGCCCCGCCGCCCGCCCCGCTCGCAGACTCACGGTGCGCCGCGGCCTCCAGCAGGCTCTGCAGGGACTTCTTGTCCGCTCCCTGCGGCAGGTTCAGGTCGGCGAAGCCGGCCATGCTCTCGGCGCGGCGGGCGGGCCCAGCCCGGCCACGGCGGCGGCGCACGGCGGCGGCACCGCCCTCCCGCCCGCGGCAGCCTGGGCCCTGTAGTCCCGCCCGTCCGGGCCGGCGGCTCCCGAAGCCCTGGCGGGGCCGCGCTCCACGAGGCTTTGGCTGCCTCGCCGCGGCACTGCGGGGCCAGGGAGGGGCTGTGTGGTGATGGCTCAGGTCTCAGGCGGAGCCTCTGAAGGCGATCCCCCAGGATCGTGGTTCGTTCCCAGGCAGCGCACCCCGGGCTGGCTCTGAGGAGCATCCCCGAGTAAGGGCATCCCCGAGCTGCTCTGCCGCTCTCCGCGGCCGCAGCGGCGCCGGCCGAGGCTCGCCGTGCCCCTCTGAGCCGCCGGGTGCCCACCAGGTGGAGCGGTAGCCTTGCTCCTGTGGCGTGTTATCTATCCCCTGTGAAACTGGTTCGGCTCTGTCTGAACGTTGCCAATACACATCAAATCCAATCTTTTCTATTTATGGTTTCACAGTTATTCTCTTTCCTACAAAGCCCCAAGCTGCCATGTCAAAGACACCCCTGACACCGAAGAGGACAGAGGAATTCTCACAGACCGATAATCAGATAGAAGTTCACTGTGTAGCACTGCCACAAAAAGTACTAATCTTGTTCTACCGCTGATAAATAGCACACAATATGTAAAATACGAATGGAAATTCTCAATAGGTGGTTTTTGGTGACTTAGAGCAGCTGCTGAAGACAGCAGGTCTGCAATTCCTGTCCAACTTCAGGTGGCCAAACCAGGTGGTCCTTCCCCTTTTCTATCTTTAAATTGGGCTAAATGCTCACCAGGGGAAGTCTGTGGAATATCTGGAGCCCTGAATTCTTAATATGGCAAAAATGCTTCTAACCAAGGCCAAGGCTGCTGCCAAAACCTGAACATCCCTTCTTACAAGGATATTCTTACATCAGATCTTGATGCAGCTTGTGCTAGCTGTGCACACAGGGCTTGTGGGGACCTGGGTCTCATTTCTACCCAAGAGATCACTTGGTTAATAAAGTATGGCTGAGAAACAACAGCGCCTTCTTGGCGTGTTTCTGGACATCCTGCCTGATGAGTTACAAATACCTGGGATGGTGGTAGCAGAGAAGCTTCTTGTGGGTTGCAGATGCTGGACCAGGAGTTGAAGCAGTTTTGAGGGTCAGTAGAAAACAGCTCCCACATCTGTATGGCAGGAAAGTTCCACATCACTCTGAAAGGGGTAAAAACCCCCAGCTGGTAAACCATTGTTGTTCATGCCACATCTATGGCAGCATATTTTTCTTGACAATATTAGATCAAGATATTTCAGTAAAGAAGCTCTCTTTGAGTCCATCTGCATCTGTAAGTTGCTTGCCTGTTACATCACATCAGCCAATACTGCTTCTCTGCCAGCCATTTGAAGCAAGAGCACAGCCTGAATGGTATTGCCAAGGTTTTTCTTCGATGTGTGTGAAAATGGAGCAGCTTGAGATATTATTCCAGGTTTTCTTTGGCTCAGTGTTTGATGCAACTTGATTTGTCTTAATGAATGTAAAAAGCGATCCAGAAGCATGTATCAGTTATTTCTGAACAGTCCTACTGCAGCAGCGTTCAGAGATATCAAAGAAGATTAAGCAGCCTTCGTGTTTGGCAATATGCAAGCAAAAGAAACCTTTCCTTGAAGAGCTTAAAATGGAGGACATTTAAAGAGATCTTCATGCAGAATCTCTGCAGAACTCTATTTGCTGTAATGGTGTAAGAATCCGAGTATGAAGCACTTTTAGCAGCAGGAATCACGAATCATGTACTCAGAACAGTGCACAGCATTATTTCCTATGTTATTATTTAGTTATTACTGCTTTTATTTACGCCAGCCCCAGTGGTCTGGGGAGAGCTTCCTCATGGTCCTCACTGTTAAGCTGCAAGCTTCTAACATGCTTTGTTTCATTGCTGCCCTGAAGTTCTCCATGGTGAAAACAGATCTCCTCACTCCGAGCATTTCTTCCTCAGTACACTTAGACCTCAAGACAGTCCTTTCTGTAAATTCTAATGCAGAAACTGTCACAATTCTTCTAATACATTTTCAATGGGCAGCCCATGGTAGCAACTGTTAAAGTTAGTTCTGCATTTGGCCCTTTTTGGGTGCTAAGATTTTATTTAGTACTATTGACCCCAGCAACTCAGTAACATGAATGTCACAGTCACTTTTATCATAACCTCATAACCTCCATAAACTCCAGTGTAAAGGTACAGATGGAGTTTTCAGAGTTGGGAGCTCTCATTTTGAGTGATAAAGAATTTTAAGCATAAATGTCATCTTAATTGTTAATTTTCTTTTCAAATGCCAGCTTGCTGTTGTTAGTATTTGCTGGTTTCAAAAAAGGGAAGACATAATTTCATATTTAAGTTGCACAGATGAAAGTATTTATTTGACAATGGTAAGAAATGGCCAAATATGGGAATAGTTACCTCTCTGTTTTCCTGCCACAGCGTGATGATGATTTATCTTCACAAAGACAAGAAAAGGCAGAAAAGAAAAGTGCAGCTGCAACAAATTTGCTAGAAATTAGACAAGTGTTAGTTGCTAAACAGTACATGCTGGGAATTAAAATCAAGATTTCAGTAATACCTCTAGAAAAAAAAAGAAAAGGAGGAGAGGAGAGGAGAGGAGAGGAGAGGAGAGGAGAGGAGAGGAGAGGAGAGGAGAGGAGAGGAGAGGAGAGGAGAGGAGAGGAGAGGAGAGGAGAGGAGAGGAGAGGAGAGGAGAGGAGAGGAATGACAGACAAATGAAAACAACAGTTTAAGGAGCTAAGATCTCTCAGGCAAGGAAGGACAAAAGAGGGGATAATAAAGAACAAAAGAACAAGAAAAGTTTCCGATCTGATTATTGTTATTGTTATTGTTATTGTTATTTGTTGCATTGCATACTCATGTTACCTTCCTGCCATGTGTACAGTATTGAATGGCTTAAGAAGGGGAATGTAGCAGTGCCTTCAACTTTTTAGGCTAAGATGAGCAGGGCTATTGTTTTCTAGAGACAGCTGTGTGAGGGAAGGTGTTACCATGCTGGGCTGTCAGCGTTTTCTCCTCTGCTGCTGAAGCTCTTGCACTGCATTCCTTGACCCATTTCAGTCAGGATCCTCTAAGTTTGCACAGACCTGCTCTCTGCAAGCATCAAGTCCTCCAGGGAGGGATGAAGGATCCAGGATTTAATGCAGGGTTTTTCAACAGAAACACTGATAGATATAGTCTGGCCCCAATAAATCAAAATGTGCTTGGGAAACTGTATAGCCTTAATGACCTGTCTTACCTTATCTCACTAACGTGGCAGCAAAGAATTGATAGCAAAGGCCTCTGCTGTAATATACACTTAGTATCAATAACAAATGCTGAAGATGTTATGTGATTGGAACTGTTTCTGGAGGAGGAGAAAAAGTTAAACAGAGAAAATTAAACAAAATTAAGTACTTCGGAAGAGGGAAAAAATCAAAGTAAAAAACTTCTCTTGCATTTTTTTTCTTTTTATAATCTGAATTTTTTCTATATAACAATAATAAAATACCAAAGGTGAGATTTGTAAATGAAGCACATTATCAAATATTAACAAAATAGTTTAACTTCACTAAGTGCAGAAAGAATGGGGGACAAAGGATTTAGCACACAATTGGAGGTATATGTAAATGTTAAGAGGCTTTTATGCATAGAGAGCCTAAATTACTCAAAGGACAGGATTTTACTAAGCCCAGCCAGAAAAATGATTTGATTATATTTTTGAAGCCTAATGGAAGGTGAAAAAGTAATTTCTTGGGTAGAGAACAAATGTCAGCTTGTTATTCTTGACACCTAATTGGACATTTGTTTCACTTCTGTATTCTGTCTGGAACAATGTGTTAGAATTTTTAGATAGGATCGCTGAAGACAAAAATGGGATGTACCCTTGAAAAGATGGAGTCCTACTTTCCTTTGTTGTTATTTTAAGTACCTAGAATAGATGTCATCTCATGGAATGATTTATTTTCTATGCTTTTCCAGGAACTGGCCGTGTGAAACCCTCTAAACCCTCACAAAAAGCACCTCACCAGATTCAGCCCACCCTGGGAAACTGGAAGTTATTTTAGGTGTGTCCTAGTAAAAAGCTTTCAAGGGGCATATTTTAGAGAGGTGTCAGCTGCTTTGTCTTGCCAGGGTTTTTCACATCTCTGCAATAGTACATAAATCCCTTTCTATAATGGTACATAAATTGATTTAAATTGCTTTGTTTCTTCAAAGTTAAGATCACAACAGCAAATTCAAAGAGTGGTACTGTGGCCTTTGAGAAGGAAAGAAATCAGGTGATTAACTTGGAATGAACTGTAAGGGAATTTAAGATACAGAACAAAAGACAAGGTTCAGTCCTACTTTTGGGTTGGAATGGGTAGGAGTGATCCCTACCCTACCAAATGATCCTGTGTATCATCCACTGAGAACATTTAGAGAGTCACATCCCAGAAGTGTATTGAAAAGCTGTCAAGAATAATGACTGATTTAATGAACTGTGTTAACGCATTTGCAGGAAGCACCAGATTATAATTTGTTCTGCCTTAGTGACATTTTAAGCAACTGAAAAATTGCTTTTAATGGGAGTATTAAACTGTACAATTTTATCAGCTTTTGTGATAAGAATCTGTTTTGAACAAAATTTACTAAGTTCCTAACTCCCTAGCTATGCTTCAGACACTATTTTTGAAAAACATGTCCAACCAATAAGGAAACATTCTCTCTCCAAGTTTTGCCTTAATGTTTTAATTTAGATATATCCTTGCAATTTCCAAAGACCTTTTTCTTCCTAATTTTTGCTTAACTAAAGAGGACAAAATACTTCATTTATTACCAGGTGGGGTAACTCACCTGAAGCTCAAGGTTCATGAACACATTTTGGGTGGTTAAACAAGGATTTTTATTTCGTGTTTTCATTGCTTTTGTTGTGATTGGACACAATAAAGCAACTAACACAGTGTGGCAAAACACTTGATTGAACAGAAAAATGCTTTCAACTTGGTAATGGTCAAGGATCTGCCCAAGAAGCAACTTATCATTGCTTATTTTATTATCTTAGTCAATCAGGATGTGGGGGTGGTAGGGAAGAGCAGCAATTGAACAACCAAACCCTGCATTTCTGACAACAGGGGGCTCTGCCTGTGCTCAGTCTGTGTTCTGTGAGTCAAGTATGGAAGCCTCAGTTGCTATGGATTTGTGTTTCACTAGTCTGTAGGACTGTCGGCTGAGTTTATTTTTTTTCCAATAACTGGATACTTATTAGGTTTGTCTTCAAAGCAGATTTTAAAGTTGGTATAATGTGCAAGCATCCTGCAGCCTTTCTTACTACTGAGCCACACAGCTCTTCCCTGTCCCATGCATACTTCAATAAAACTTTCTGTGTTGTTGCAAGAGCTCCCCTCATTTAAACCTCAGTTACTGATACATCTGGGATCAATGCTTTTCATTTCCTCTCCTTCTCTAGTTCACCTGGCTTCTGTCCCATGTTGAAAATGTGAGGGACACTCAGGAGCAGGTGTTTTTCTTGGCTTTAGTCCTTACTGTCTGGCATGTTACTATATTAAGGGGTGTGATCTTCTGCTGGCATCCCATGTGTAGCTCACAATGCAAACAGTTAATTTTCACCCCACTCTGAGGCAAGAATAGGACTTAATGAATTGAGAAAGCTAGTGAGCCCCAGAAATTGGCTTGTATCTAAGAGTCCAGGGAACCTACAAGAAAAGCAGGTAATTCAAGCAATAGGAGTTTGTTGGTTTTAGCTTTACAGAAGGAATTACACATGGAGCACTGAGTAAATTCAAAACCAGAGTATCAAAATACTAATAAAAGAAAAACTACAGGTGATGGTACTCAGAACAACTTATTATGAAGAAGAATCTGCAAGCTTGGATACACAGAGAAATGCTTACATACATGGGACGTGCCACAGGGCTGTGCCGGAGCCGGCAAACCGAGAGGCTCCGACCCCGCTCCGGACGGGCCACCATCCCGCAGTTTCCCGGGTGAAACCTGTGTTCATATAACACATATATACAGATACACAGATACTGGGGGATCCCAGAGCGCCCCTGGCTTGGGGCGGCCGCGAAGGAGAAGCGGCAGGAGGAACCGGCTCCCGGATTGCGGGGAAGGGGCGCACCGCCACCGGCAGCTCAGAGGGCAGGAGGGAGAGGGAGGCGGAGCGGTTCCCATCCCGGAGCCTGTCGCCTTCGGGAAGCAGCCGCGGGCGGGAGCGGGCGCTGGGCGCGGGTGGGAGGGAGCGGCCGCCGCCCCCGCCCGCCCCGGTGCCCGCGGGCTGGGGGCGATAGCGCCGTGCCCGCCCGGGATGCGCGGCGGGCGGGCGAGCGCGGCTGCCCCGGGGGAAGTTGCGGGCTGGGCCCCCGCGGGCCGCTCGGCCGGCTGCGAGGGGGCGGGCGGCGCCGGGCGCCCGAGGAGGAGCCCGAGCATCCCGGAGCCGGGGCCAGCCGGAGAGCGGGCGGCGAGGCTCCATGGGCTGCTCACGGCAGCATGGTGCTCGCCCTCAACGGCAGCCACCTCTCCGGTAACCCGCTGCGGCCGCTGGCGCTGGAGGAGCCGCGGGCGCTGGGCGGCGGCAGGATGATCGCCGGCTCCTGGCCCCCGCGCAGCCTGGCCAAGCTCGGCCCGTCGCCCCCCCCGTCGGCGCTGCCCACGGCGAGCCCCCTCCCCGCCAACGACTCCCAGTGCGGGGAGCAGATCCTCAGCTACGGCAGCGCCGAGAAAGTTCTCATCGGGGCCGTGCTCTGCCTCATCACCCTGCTGACCATCGCCGGCAACTGCCTGGTGGTGATCTCCGTGTGCTTCGTGAAGAAGCTGCGGCAGCCCTCCAACTATCTCATCGTCTCGCTGGCCCTGGCCGATCTCTCGGTGGCCCTGGCCGTCATGCCCTTCGTCAGCGTCACAGACCTTATCGGCGGGGAGTGGATCTTCGGGCGCCTCTTCTGCAACGTCTTCATCGCCATGGATGTCATGTGCTGCACGGCCTCCATCATGACCCTCTGTGTGATAAGTATCGACAGGTGAGAGAGCCCGGCGCCCCGAGCCCTGCCCCGGCCTCCCGCCGCTGCCCGCAGCCCGGCGCGGGGCACCCGCACTGAGCGGTGCCACCGGCGCTCTCCTGCCTCCTCCGGGTCCCTGGAAATGAGCCGTGCTCGGAGCAGGGAGCGAGGCGAGTGCCGGCCCGCAGCCCCTCTGTTCGAAGGAGCCCGCCGGAGCAGGGTGAGCTGCTGCCCGGGTGCCTGGTTGTCCCTCTGGGTAACTCCTTGCTGCCACTCGGGAGCCAGGGTGTCAAAGCAAAGCCGGACCTAAACTGTCACCGTTTACCACGGCTCTGTGCAAGTAAACAGGGCATTTCCAGCTGCTTTAATATTTGGAACATATGTCTTTAAACTGCTTTATACCACAGGTAGATTTGAGCTGATTTTTTCAAAGTGACAGTGCAACATCCCTGGGTTCAGCAGAGTTTTACCAGACCAGAGAAGGTGCAGTAATTATAGCTTCCTAAGGTTTTATCTTTATTCTAGGACAGTCCCAGAATAGGTCAATTTCATTTCTGACAAATAATGTTTTGTTTGAAGGAAAATTTACTTTCAAACGTTTGCTTTTTAAAAATTTGCACCTGCTGTCCTAAAACCCAATTATGCTAGTTGGCATTTAGCTTCTTCCAAAAGATACAGTGACTGGGGCAACAAGGAGGTGCGTACACACTGGAGAAGAATATCTTAGGTGTTCGGTTCTGATGTAAAAACCATACCAAAGAGCCCACATTTGCCTGTGCCAGTCCTCTACAGAGGAAGGTTGACAGATTCCTTTTTTCCATGTAGGTTCTATTCTAAAGTAAGTTGCAGCCTGTAGCTTCCCTTTTCCACAGCCTAAATTCTACGCCAAGAATTTTAACAGCTAGAAGGTAATTTTTCATTAAAAGTTCACCCAATTGGCTAAATTGAAAAACCTCGTAACTGGATTTTAGAAGTAGTTTACCAACTCTGATAGCCAGCAGCAGCCTTGACTGTTTACTTCAGAAAGTTTTAAGAAAAGCTCTACATTAGGTTTCTGCAAAGCAACAATCTTTCAAAAGCAGTTCCTACAGTACATGGAGGTTGTTTCGTATCAGGGAGCATCACAGTTTGTGTTAATTTCAGAACTTTAATTTCTGTACAAGCATCCTCTGTTCTAGTACTTTTTATTTTGTGACTTCAATATTGGCCAGCAGTTAGCTGAATGCTGCAAAGCATCTTGTAGCAATGAAATCCACATACAGATTTTGACAGTATGAAACGATCTGTGTTCTTGGTGTTGGTTTGATTTTTTTAATTGCTGTTACATTGACACTTGCTTAATTTTAATTTATCTAACTTGATTTTTAAACTTAATTCCTGTATTGCAAAAGGATATGAATAGGCTTATCTACCTTCCCAGTGTTATTCTCTGCTTTTCTATTCTATTTGTAAGATAAGTGATTTCATTTTTGCACTCTCTCTCCATTAAATATCTGTTCTTTGATAGTTCTTATGTCCATCTCTGAGCTCTCCATCTCCATTTCTACCAACCTTTTGAAAACAAGTTGACATAATTAAGCTTTCTTAAGGATGTGTGATGATTCACACCGTAGCACTGGGCTCTTGCTCTTTTCTATTTCTTAGTTTAACATTTGAGGTCACTGCTGTGTGCTGAACAGGGGCTTTGACTGAACTGGTGACACTGATGGCTGCATCTCTTATTGTTCTCAGTTCTCCCTCCACTCCCCTCTCACCCTAAAATACTAACAAGAGATATATCTTTGTATTGAGAAAGAACATAACCTCTTGTAAATGGCTGATTTTCACCAGCTAGTGCTGATTTAAATTAGAATGATTCTCTTGTTTTTGTGTTCTCACTTCTTTCACTGAATGTTTATTGAACACCATCTCTTCATAATTCAGTATACTGTTGTCTACTACCGACTTGAAATTAAAATTCTGTGACTTATGATGCTTAACCTCTGCCACCCAAATCCATTATATAGTTGAGATAGTGGGTATCATAAATAAAAGGAGACAAGCCAGCAATTCATTAACAAAATGTCTCTACTACTTGGCAATAAAGAATTAAAAAAATCTCCATGATTTGTAATCCTATTTAAAAGTAATTAGTCTTACACTGCTGTAATACTGCTAAGCCCACCAAATATTAGTTTTGGATATTAAAAAATCTTTGAATAGTGCATATCTACAAAATATGCAAAGCAGGGAGGCAGCATGAGAATCAAATGTGAATGATGAAATGTTGCCAGTATAGCTTTGATGGTGATGGTGCTGTCATATTGGCATTTGTTCTTACATGTGTGTAATTAGGAAATCCTTGAATGATCACTGAGGAAAATTTCTCTCTGAGAACACATACATCCAGTTTAAGTTTTGTTTGTGCTGCAGGAGCTGCAAATCATAATGTATACAGTGCATGAGAGACCATTTTCACAAGGTCCATTTTTCCAAGGCTTTGGTGAAATCACTTCCATGTTTTATTATGTAGAAGGAGAAGATTAGCAATGATACCTCCCTTACTAGTCTTACTATTTCAGGGCAACTTATACAAATACAGGACCAGGACATTTCAATCAGAAATTGCAGAAGCAGAGAATGTGAATGAAATTCACTGTCTTTCAAGCTGGTCACTATCCTCAGAGGCATTTCGAGGTACTTAAAACTTGAAAATCCTGAGGGTACGTGGGAGACATTTCTTTAGAAAATAGGGCTAAGACAGGACAAGGAAACATTTTTGAAATGTAATTAAGAATTGTGCTATGACCTGTCTCTTTAGGGCACTATAGGAAACTTTTGTTGTGATCCAGTAACATCTCTCCTGAAGTAAAAGATGAGGCTGTTGTAAGCAGTGCAGAGAGAACAAATAAATTGATTATTTTAAAATTTGTTAAATCTCTAGATTCTTCCTGAAGCAGGTATGAGAATCAGGTATATAGTTGAAAGACTAATACTATTGAATTAATCTTAAAGAACCAAATTTGTTACAAACTGTTAGGCAGGGTTTGTAAAAAGAAATAATACCTTTTATTAAACAAACAATTTAGTTAGTAAAGCAGAGGCATTGAGGAGCTACCAAGAAGGATAAAATGAGTAAATTGAAAAGGTTTTTTGATTTGTTTCCCTTGCACAAATATGTGCTACTCAGCTTATGCCACTGAGAGCCCTGAAATGCCAGCAGCTGGCAGGCTATTGCTCACAGAGAGATTTTGCTGCACAGCCCTTAGTGGTGGATGTGGTTTTTAGCTGAATATATCAGATCCTGAAAGAAGCATATTAGCATAGGGTATACAAATGGGCTGGTTTCATTCTGTTGGAAAAACTTGCATTTTTTTCCTAGTGAGACACACCAAGCACTTGTATGTTGTAAGTTGCTTCCATTCTAAGCTGTGCAAACTATAAGGGTGCAAAGTAGATGTTAGTGTGCTGGTTTGGGGATATCTAACCTTGCACAGGGTGCACAAGGAAACAGCCGGGTTGGAAAGGTTGTTTGATTACCACAAAGATCTGAATTTGCAGAGATTTGGACTATTGTGCTTTTCTTCAGATCATATCTTCCCTTTTGTTCCACAACATAAAAACCTTCACAGACCTTTGTCAGGGGGACATGAGATGAACATGTATTTTAGGTATCTCTATCGTATTTAAGCCCTCACTGTGGAGGAAGGCTATCTGCTTACAGGCAGGTCTGTCAGAACTAAAACAGATATGATGGAGAGACAAGAGTATTTCCTGCCTTTTCAAATTTTTAAAGGATTAAACAGGCAAGACAACTTGATACTCAGCCAATACTAGCCAATAATAGCCAACCTTTGCTATTCTCTCCCTCTGTGATATCAGTATTAGCTATGTAGTAGGAGCTACAGAGGCTTTTGTGGGATAATTGAACAGAATTGAATTCTTCTTTAAGAATTTCCTATTGGTGTGTTGGGATATTTTTTTCTTGTGCTCTTAAGGCTCCACTTTTCTGGTTCTGAATTAAATAGATTATATCACATCACAATTCCTTTACATTCTTTACCTTTAAGAGTGAGAAAACATGAGTGAATTATGAGGGATGGATACAAACCACATCTTAGTGGGGAATGAAAAATAAAGGGAATTAATTGTATTTGAACTGGTGGTGTTTTCATGCTGATTCATCATGCTGTTCTGACCCAAGATAGCTACAGAAATGCTGTTTTGGAGAGTATCCACAAGATAACTGCATAAGTAGCAATTTTTAATTCAATTTAAAAATAGTTCTTTGGCTTAGAAAGTGATAAAGAAACATAACTACTCAGATATCGTTGAAGAATTATAACACTTTCCCCACACCCACACAAGTAATGAAACACTTCTTGGGAACTTTTCCAGTCTGTATCTTGGCCAACAATTCACGAGTACACCAGGCTTCCATTAAATTGATGAGGATTTAGAATTTCTATGCAAATAAGTGGGCCTTTTTGTTGGTCCTGAGATTTTTATACACAGGGATCAGCTCTCTCTCCCTGCCTGTGTTGCCACACTCCAAGTATGAGTACTTATGCTTCTCCTTAGAATGTGTCAGTCCCAAAAGTTCACTGGCTTCTTGAGTCCTCATCCCATGTCTAAGAATTGTGCAGACCTCAAATTTCCTCAAAGGAAGAATTTGGAACAAAATTTAAGTAAAGATTTAGGCACTTTCAATAGAATCCAGATATCTAAATTCTACCTACATCCCAAGCTGATAATATGACCTGAAAACCGTTAGCAATTTGATAAACCTAATGGTAGCCAGTAATCCTGTGTAGCTTCCTATTTGGTATGAACACTTTTTCTGTCTCAGTGCCACGGGTGGAAAAGGCAGCAGTCTGTTCTGCCAGCCTGGCTCAGATCATTCACAAAATCCATATAGAATATATATGCAGAAATAGCTATGAAAAAATCCTGCCTGTAATATATTTTGGATCTAAAATAAGCATAGACAGCCACCAGTAGTGCCACGCATGAGATTTTTGTTAAATATATTTATATTCACACAGAAATGACTGAGAAATGAGGAAAAATCTAAATGGAACTATAGGAAAAGTGTGTGATGAAGTTATTGCAGTTAAAGTTTTGCAGAAGAAGGTTTTGAGATCATTAGGGCAGCTAATTGCTAACAACAGCCATCCTCACAAGAGCCATTTTTTTTCATTGTTTAGCCTGATAAACAACAGTACTCTTTTTGAGTCTATAAATAACTTGTCTAGCTTATGAAAGACACAGCATTGATAAACTAAACTAAAGTGAAAAAGAACAGATTTGGTTTTACTCCTTTCCATATAGTTTTTCTAATGCAGTCTGTTTAAAGAATGTTCCTTAAGCTGATGTAGTTTCTTTTCTGCAGAGAATTTATTGCTGAACACTTATGCAATCTCCATTTCATTATTTATGTGTAAAAAAAACATACAATATTAATTTTTGGTCCAAAATTCAGAGATGAAGAAGTTCAGTTGGAAGTTGGATGCATTAAGCACTATAAGGCAGTGCAATGTTTATTTGTCACTGAGAACCCACTCCAAAAGCATAAATTAATCTGGGGGATTTTGTTGCATTACCATGATCCCATTTCTTTAGGCACCTTTCAGTGACATCCTTGGGTATTGTTTCCTGTGTCACAGGCACAGGAAAGAGATGCAGTTACTCATAGAGTAACCAGATTTTAGCCACAGGTCTTGTTTTGTTATGTGTTTGCTGAGAAATTAAGCTTCATGAGCACACTGCCAGATGCACAATAAGCAGGTGGGAATTAGCAAATAAAAGATATTTTGTAAAGCAGATGGACTGTTTTGTGAAAACTTGACACAGGAAAAAAGTTTTAACATCAAAACAAATGGAAGTTTTGTCCTTTTGCAGAGGAAAAAAGGCATAAGATCTGAAATTTCCTGGGTTGTCTTGTGTCTGCACAGTAGAGGCTGACAAAGTTTGAGAAGCTGAAAGATGCTATAGAAGAAAAATCTGTAGATTGGTTATTCTCTTGCTGTTCTATACTGGATGCATTTTAGCAGTGTTACTGCAAGGGAGTCCCAAAGTGTGGAGATGCAAGGTAACCCAGGGGTGGCAGTGCAGAGGGGACTGCAGCCGGTGATTTTTCAAGGGGTGTGAATGGGCACTTCTAGTTCAGTGAGTAGCAGGAGATTTGAGATTAAACCACATTTACCTGAATGCCTTTTCTTGAAACTGGATGTTGCATTTCCCCCCCACATTTGAAACTATCTTCTGTTTGCTCCTACCAGGGTTTAAGGCTGGATGAGTTTTCAGAAGTGATTTTGGGGTCTCTAATTCTTGGGGGTTCATCCAGACATTTCAAAGGAGCCTGATAAGTCAGAGGTAAGGGAACATTAATTCACATTTTTGCCAAGCAGGGCACTCTACAGACATTTAAAAAGTAATTTCTTTCCTATCAAGGTAACAAAAATAATAGTTTCTGTGAATAAGGTTGGATTTGATTCAAGATTCACAGCAAAAATGCAGTTCTAAGGGAACTTTCAAAATATATCCAAATATAATAAAAAAAAGCTCGTGCCTATCATACTGGCAT
The DNA here is from genome assembly GCF_047830755.1 of Zonotrichia albicollis. Lineage (NCBI taxonomy): Eukaryota > Metazoa > Chordata > Aves > Passeriformes > Passerellidae > Zonotrichia > Zonotrichia albicollis. The sequence goes on along the minus strand of NC_133825.1, from coordinate 34,186,363 downwards.
GATGTTTAGTATAACCTGATTACATTAGTATCAAAATACATTTTCCTAGTGTTTTTCTTGAACTGGATGAGTATCATAGAATGAAACATCAAAGCTTTTGTAGTTTTGTACAAGATTACTATATCAGTAGTAGCATGCTACATAAGAGTCTAGAAGAACAGAAATTATTCAAGGAATATTTTCACTTTCCTGAATTAATATTCTCTGGAAATTATTTCTAAAACACCCTGAAAATTATATAACGTATCTTATTCCTTTTAGTGAAACACAGTATTATATTTGATATTGTTGTTGAGTTTGAAATATTTAATTGGAAATATTTGTGGCAAATTTTGAAACTTGCTTCATCTGCAGTTGATAAGTACATATGGCACTGTCTGTCAGCTACAAACACCTCTTTTTTTTTTTCCTCTCAATATATAACACACAGATCTGGTCCTTTCTCTGTGGACCAGAAAGTCTGAAGAAAGCTGGCCACTGTAGTTCTTGTATGAAAATAAAGAGGTTGACAAATAGCTGAGTCTGCTGAGGTGCAGCTGTCAGAAGAAAGACTGGGGAGCAAAATCACAGGTTCTGCTTTCTGCATGCCCAAAGCACAAGTACCACGAAACAGTGATCACTGCAGTTCTGTTCTAATGGTCACTGCTGTCTGTAAGGTGAGGATAACTTATTTCACCTGGAAAGCTTACAAGTTTTAGTTTTTCTTGTTGTACTGGATAGCTAACTATTTCTGAAGGTTTGAATAATACATATCTATATTCCTATATGTACTGAAAAGAGGCAAAAACCAGCTGAATTCTTTTTAAACAATCTCTTACTGCAAATTTTCATTTTCAAACATCCCAGGATTAAATATGTCATAGTGAAAATTTGTTTTTATTCTGTTTGAATAGAGCAAAATTAGAGAGTGAGCGTCACTGATTTTTCTTTTTGTACCTTGCAGTTTATTCAAGGCTTTGTGTAGAAATCTAGATTATCTGCTACATCTGTGTGGTTCTGTACATATTAGCATGTATGCAAATCTGGTGGTGACTCACTTCTAACAATAAACATGGCTTTTGGGTAGTGCACAGACAAGAATGAATTCTCTAGTAGTGCAGAACAGAGATGTGCACGGAAATCAAATCAGAACTGAGCAATATTCTTTCTGTCTATCATGGCCTTTGCTATCAAATGGCAGCTAGCACAAGACACCCCTGAAGGGGGTTTATTTCATCACTGACTGCTGTTTCACTGCTAATTGTCATAACTGTTTAAAAACCAAACCAAAACACAAAGCCAAGAGGGATATTACAAAAATAACTTTTTTAAGTTAAGGAAAACTGGGGTGAAGTCTATTCTTAGAGGTACATTGTGTCTTGAAGAGAAAATTGGCAGCAGAGTTTTTTCCTGAGATATATCAAGGAAAAGGGTGGGATTTTGGTACAGTTAAACACTAAACCCAGGTTTTTTAGTTTGTAGAAGTTTAAAGTATAGCCACAAGGAAAGTCTTTAATCTGACAAAAATCCATTTTTGTGCACAGTTCTTATGTCTCTTAAGGACATTGTGGGAAGTGCAGGTAGACCCATATGAAAGGTAACATTATTCTCACACTGGAAATTACTTGTCCTGCAGAATGTGGCAGGTTAAGGGCAAGCAGAAGCTTGCCACATATTAAAAGTGGTGGAAAAACGGGTCAGGGACCAAGGGAGAATGGACAGAACTTGTTGTATCTCAGACATTCACCAGGCTGGGTAAAATCAGAACTGGCAGCAAAGGCTTGCCTGCAAGAACACTATTTCTGAGGCAGACTCTGTACAAACCTTTTACTTTTGAATTTTTCGTTGAAAACTCTCCAGTCTTTTAGGAAGAGATTGTAGTTGGAGATCCAGGCAAACACATCATGAGATCTCTTCCCAAGAACCTGGCATGGAGCTGTGCCACCTTCCCTGTCACTGAATAATACTGACACCTTTGGTGGCATTCAAATAATAATTTCTTGTCAACCGTACAAGTATCTGTGATCAGAAATATGGCCTATTGCTGCTGCAAGGGAAATTGGGCCACCAATAAGGAGCTTTAAGTACCTTATTTATAAACTGTTTGCTTTTCAGGAGATGTGTTGGAGACTGGGGACAACGTATTTCAACATATGGTTTGCAGATCTCTAGAGAGGGGCACAAAAGGTAACTGCAAAAATTCCAAGTCTATGGCAGGAGCATCTGTTCACTAGAGGACTGTTCCCATGTGAGAAAATACAGGAATTTTGAAATCAAAGTAAAGAATAGTGCCCTGGAAGATTTACTCTGATAACAGATGTTCATTCAGAAATTGTCAATCAATGTAAATATGAGAAGGTAAAAATGGAAGGCATAAGTACAGATAACAGAGGAATATGCTATTATCTAAACTTATTGCAGAATTTACAACCTGTCATCTTGAATGTAAGCCATGAAAAGATGTTGTGATTGTCATGAAATATTCCAGATATACAGTACAATTTGCCAGAATAATTTTCTGTAAGCAGTTCTCCCTGTGGGTTATTACATTTTGTTTATTTTTTATAGAAGTGGACATTTAGCAAACAGTTGAAATATTAAACCCCTGAACAAAGAATTTCTTGTCTGGCCATAAATTACTTGGAAATATTTATACCCATGACCCAAAAGAGCTGCTGAAAAGATGCAAAGCTTTCCTCTAATAGTCTAATAAGATGTTTTGATGCTAAAAGTGGTATAGCTTTGGCTCAAAAGACTTAACTTTTGAATTGTTATGTACTGCAGTTTCCTTTTTACTCTAAATATCTGAATTTGAAGATCCACTTCTTATCACAAGCACTTTTAGCAACAATAGTGATTGTTGTGTCTCAAGAGTGCATTGTCCCATATGAAAAAACTATTGTTGCAAAATTAATATGGTCATTAACAGAACACAATATTATTTTTTAAAAAATAACAGAAAACGAAATAGCATTGTGGCCCATTTGTCTATGAATTAAACAACACAAGAAAGATCTTAACATTTCCAAAACCTGTAATTTAACACAAAGCTTCTGCACTGCTACTGTTGAAATAAAGGGAGGACCTTTCAAAATTTCTCAAGCACCTGCAGCTTGCTTGCAGTGAGCTACCTGAGATGTCCAGCTGTGGTGATTCAGCCCACACTGATATCAACGTCTTGCTCCTAAATTCAAATCATTATTTGAGGTTTTCTGCCTGGTAATGAAGTTGTTATCATTGGAAACTGTAGTCACAGAAATAAACCTTAGGTATTTTACTTTTTACCCACACAGATTTGATGCCACCATATCTCAGAAGAAGCCTAGAGTTGCCAACTTGTTGCTGAGGAAAAAAAAAGCAAAAGAAAGATATACTCACTGAGAGGTGGGAAGGAGGGCTGCTTTCTGCTGATCCCACTTGTGTGGTGTAGCATCTGTAAAATGAATATAAAAGAGAGTTCTGTGATCTTTAGATACTGCTATCTTTAAAGGTTTTGGAGGAGGAGATATCTATCATCAGCTGTATTTCTGTTTTAGCATAAATGTGTAATTCTAAATTTTGAGTAACACAAAATGGTGTTAGCAAGGTATTGTGACACAATGTGAAGTATTGTGACCACGTATTGAGCTGGAAAAATGGGTATTTGTGAAAAAGCAATAGCTGAATCTGTCCTCAAATTATGTCATTCTAGATAGAAAGCCCAGAGGAAGAGAGCCAGCAACTCATTTCTTGACAAGAAAAAAGCAAGAGCTTCATTTTGTACAAAATACGGTTGGATGTATTATATTTTTATGCCTGTGAAGTTGGTGGTAGCAGTTTGTGTTGAAATGGGTTCTATATTTTAAAAATATTTAGTGTTGCAGATTTTGCATGATTTTAAAAAGAGAGAAAAGTATGAAGGATGTTGTTGATAAAAAGAATACAGGGTAGTGGAGATTTGTCATAGGCAGGCCTGTGTTCATGTAGACAGAGAGGACACACTGCCCTGGCTCATCTTTCCCCAGCTTTCCTGTCCAGTGGTCTCTAAGCTTGCTTGCAGCTGCCTTTACAAAGGTAGGCCTGGTGACACCTTAGATGGGAGTATGGACTCCTGGAGTTGGATTAAATGTTACTGGTGCAAGATGAAAAAAAATGTGGAAGCACAGCCTGGCAGGTCTGAGCAAGATCCAGGAGATTCAAAGGTCATTAGAGTGAGGATTTGTCAGCTAGAATGAAATAGTGTCCACTTGGCCATTGCTTTCTTCATTGCAAAGGCTACTGGCAAAAGTGGATAAGTGTTATGACAAATGAGCTACTAAATACTGCGGTTGGGAAAGGCTGGACATACAGATTTACTGACTGCAGTTTGGGTTTTGCTGCAGTTACTTCTCATCACTACATCTTTCTCTCCTTTAACCTTCTCCTTCAGTTAAAGGGCACCTGGGGCTCTGTATTTAGGGATTCTGAATGACTGCAAAGGGAAGAAATATTCATAAAATAATATTAAATTCCTGAACATTTTCCCATTTATATAGGAGAGCTCGACCTGACCAGTTTATTTATGGATACTAAATTCCAAAATATTACTTAATGAGATATTTTGTGAGGAAAATGACAGCAGGCAGGAGAATTCCATGAGAAGGGAGAACTCGAGCCTGGGTGTTTAAGCATGCTGTAAGTGAATATGTTATTAAAATGAGTGCTAAGGAAATAAATGACATACTGTTGAGAAGTGTGGTAGCTACAATAAACCTTACATTTGTTGGCATGAAAGATGATAAGATGATAACCTCATTCTGTACCACATACTGAGTAGAAAATACACTGCTAAAATATCAAGACATTACACAAAATCACTGTTTATATAAGTTACAGGGGAAGAATCACCATATTAATGATAAGTCACTGAGCCAAGAGTGTCTGCTGGAAAGGACTGTGAGCAGCAGTTTTCTAAAAGGTTCTTGAATTGTAGACTCACAATTTGATCTCACCTCCTGCCTTCCTTCCTTGATAACTTCCCCTCATGCTGTGCTCTCCTAGCTTACAGCTTCTGTTCCAAACCTGGATATGATTTTTCCTGTGTCAAGATTTATTCATACTAGGAAGAGAGAAATGATTTTCCAACTTTTGGGGAAACAACTCCAGTGTGCATCTTTCAAAACAGCCAGATAAACACTATACAAGATGCTTCATATATCCCAAAGTTTTTGAAAGAATATTCTTAATTAAACCTGCTTTGGATTTGGATTTTCCTGTGTATCTAAAACAGTTTATTGATATAGTTTATTTTTTGTCTGGCCAAGCTTGGGCAAGCAAGTAAAGCTTGAGGTCAACATTTAAAATTTTCACATACCTGATCCAGTGGAACACAGCAAAACTTTTGTGTGGTTTAAAAAAAAAAAAAATCAGAACTGCCTTCAGGCTGATACAACTATGGACAAAGCCAAAACTGCCCAAGTAGGTTGGATCTGCATGAGATTCACCCATAATGACTGGACAAGTGTTCCTCAGGGCTCTTGCAGAATTACTGTCACGAAGAAGCAGAGAGGAGAATTTGGACTTGGTCTTTCCTGTCTCTTCAGAGGGAGGAAAAGAAAGAAGGGGGAGGAGGGAAAAAGTATTCTAGAGGGGGTTGTTCCTTAAGTGCTTTATCTGGAGGTATTATGTTTAAACTGTTTGTATTCAAGGAAGGAAGAGAAGGGACGTAATATCAGCACACTGAAATAGCTATTCCCTGAGGATACTTTGTTTTAATATAGTGGTATTAGCACTTCAGTGGGCTGTGGTTGTTCATTTCATTCATCACTTATAGGATGGAAATTTCTGAAATGTTTAATTTAATTGTACTGAAGACATCAGTCATGATTTTCTAGTTAAAGTTGTGGGAGGCTTTCATTTTGAAACACTGCTATAACTTTCAAAATAATTCCTTTTAAGCTGATGTTTAGTATCAATCCAAGTGTGACTCATGTAGTGAAGTTGGAGAAAATCACCTTAGCCATTTCTGCTTTATGGTAGTCATTGATTAAAAAACAAAAGACAGTTTTCATAGCTCTGAAATTGAGCCTCCACACATTCTCTGACAATTCCCCTGGGTGTGAGGGACAAAAGGATTGAGATGGGGAGAGCACAAAAGGAAAATGAGGATTTTCCTGTTCCTATCTGCAAAACATATTCTGTTCCATTTTTGTTTTTGTTTGTTCAGAAGCTGCCTCTGTTGAAAAAAGCAGGGATTTCGTCTGAGCTGGTGCTTAAAGAAACCAGATCTTTAAAGGGATCTTTAAGTCCTCTGTAACACTATTAAACGAATTTCAAGTCAAGTCTCATCCTTCCCCAGCAGCTTTCGCATTCTCTCTGCTCCTCAAGCTCACTGACAGCACCACCTCCCTGCAGCCATGCCACATCATTTACTCGGATTCATTTTCCCTTTTCAGAGTTACCCAGTTCTCCTCTAGCATACAAAAGGCCATATGAGATAAAACCTCTTTCCTAGCTTTTTCCAACCTATTTTCCTGTCTGTTCAATTGCTAATGAACATTGCATCACAACCAGACAGAAATAAACAATGCTATTCCTCTTTAATTCTTTTTCTAGAAAAGAGTTTTTCCTATCTTAGTCTCCCAGATAGTATCAGAAGGTTAAATATCTTCTCTGTCCTCTCACAAAGAAGCCAGGAATGTTGTGATAGCTTAATAAAATTAAATACTGCATCATACACATAAAGATAAAAATGAATGTAAAATCCCCATGTAATTAGATACTCAGGTATGAAAGTTGACATGATACAAATGTGCTGCATTTGTTTCTATGGGTCTACAATATTTTGGGATAATAAAGAGGGTCTCTTTATGTGGAATAAGTTGAAATGTGAATTATGATAGAAATAGTGTTTTCTGATATAAATCCCCTTATTGAAGATATTCCCTTATTGAAGATATTGAAGCAAAAACCTGCCATCTTTGAAGATATTTCCTTTTTCTCTGATAAAATGACTAAACAACTCTGAATGATACATTCACAAGCTTCTGCACTGGTGAAGCAGCTTGTGTGTATAACTATGATGAATTTCATAAAGAAATTTTCAGTAAATTAGGTATTTCTTAAAAAGCCTGAGAAGTCTTTCTCTAGGGAATATTCCTAAAATGTTACTAGTATGTATTGTAAATCATATTTAATTCTATGTTTTGATTAATGTAACTTCTTACTTAGGAAAAAAAAGAAAAAAAACCCAAAAACATTTTGACTCTCTTCTCACTTCTTCCACAAAAATAAATATATCTGTGTTAAATAAAGGAGCTTGCAGATCTGGGAGGGTGTGTGTGTGTGAAAAGGCAGAAGTGAGTAGTATGTCCCTGACACAGTCACGCATTTTCTTTCAGAGAAGCATGAAATTATTTATTTTCCCTCATCCTTCCACATTGTTGACCAGTGTAAAGAAAAATGATTCTTCCATTGTGTGACTTGCCTGGATTTGCAGAGCTTTTGAAGTGTTACAGATTATCTATCAAGAAGTGGGGTGAAAAGCCCTTTTGAGCTCTGTATATAATTAATCCTGTTGCACTCAGCAAGCAAACCACACTTGTATACAGGAAACAAGTGATGATGAAACCCACAAAGCTGGAGTTCAGACTTTTTTAAAACATATAAAAATAGTAAGTCTTCCATTACAGAATGGAACTTAATTCTTAATAATTTGTGTCCAAAACCTTTCCAGTTTTCAAATGTATCTGGTTTCTAGGAGGCTGGTGAAGGATTAAACAGGCTGAAATCCACCTCCTTCCTTATATCTCCTACATTAATGTCACTGGTGATGGAAGAAAAGGAAAAATACACAGGTACAATTTTCTTCAAAGAGAGTTAATAAAAGCATTTAGTCTATAATTTAGACTATTTACAAGAGTAATTGCAAAATATTGGGTAGGAAATACATATTATCTAGCATTCAGGCAGTGCTGCAAGGTAAACACCAGGAACTGCATTTTGGGACTTTTCCAAGCAATGTATAATTTGCAGTGGAAAATGAAAGGCTAAAGAACTGGTTTGTCATGGAGCTGAGAACAAGATGTGACAGGTGATAAATGCTTTGACAGGCATGCAGGGTGAGAACGAAGGGCTAAGGGTGAGGGCAGGTGAAAGAAATTTGCCAAGGTCTGAAAAGAAAGAGTAATATGGTTTCAGAGTTACAAGTAAGGTAATAGAAGTTGAATGGAAAGATGTTACACAGATTCTGGCAGTATGGGTGTTGTGTATTTCTTAGAAAGAGAGCAGAAGGCATCCCCCTACCCATGGGGTGGATGTCCAAGATTAGTAGGCAAAAATGAAGAGGGAAAAATACAGAGCTAACAGAGAAAGAGGAATAAGAGAGCAAGAAGGTGAAATAAAAATGAGTGAAATAAAAGTATGAAAAATGAGCTAAAATAACTAAGAAAAATATGGAGCTGTAAAGTTATTCAATATGAAAGGAAGAAAGCCCAGGAAAGCACAGAGAAACTAAAATGTATGAGAGGAGAAAGCAACCTTCTACTATGCAAATTACATTCCTTTAGAATGAAGTTATTTAATTTTGATTGACTTAATCCTCCCCCACTGCCAAGAAAGCCTACACTTTTTGAATTCATCAAAAATAACCCCCTACAATGATTTTGAGAAAAAGAAAAATCAAGTCAGAACATTTACTACGTAGAATAAATTAAATATGTGCCCACTATAACAGTGGAAATGAAGGTCATCCTATTATAAAAAGAACTTAAGAAAACACATTTCATTAGAAAGAAATTAAGAAGAAAAAGGGGAATAATTTGAAGTGTCAACCTTAACAAGAAAAAGAAGAAGAACGTAAGAAGGGAGAAGAAAAAGGGGAATTAAGAAGAAAAAGAGGAATAATGTAAAGTGTTAACCTTACTGAAAGCAAAACAAATGTTTCATTCTCATGTTTTCAAATAGCAAAATGAACACATGACCATTGCAATTATAATAATATTGAAATTTTATGAAATGTGAAGCATAAGCATCTGGAAGAATAGGTATCAAAACATAAATTTAAGATCTTTTGTATTTGTTTTTTCACCATCAGCTGAGAAGGATGAAGCAGAGCTTTCTAGGATTTCTAGCAATTAAGATGTGGAAACTGACCACAGTGCCAAGACTTTTATAAACTGTGCTAATTCACAACATAGGAAAGATGCAACATTTAACTAAATAGAACATAGAACTAATCAAAGTGTTTTTCTCTCCACTGAGTAGTGTTTTGATTTGGTTAGTTCTGCTGTCTCACTCTACCATTGCATGATGTTTTGTTTAGGCTTTAAAGTGACCCAATTCATGTTCTGAAGGGTTTCATATATGCATGGAAATTAGTAATTTTGAGCATTTCTGCTAAGGAGAAAAGTGTTTTACTGCCTCTGAAATATCCTCCTCTTCCCAGGAAATAAACTGACAGTGATCATGATGTGATTATGAGGCCAGTCTGTATTGCAGAAAGGTAAAGTACTCTTGTACAATAATTAATGAGGTAATTGTCACATTATAGCGCCATAGCTGTGCACTGCAGTGCTCATGTCCCCCATTCAGGCCTTTCTATGTTTCTGTTCTTTCATTTCTGTCTCAATTACTGAAGTGTGTGTTGGGTATAGTATTTCCCTGATCAGTTTGTATGTTTGTATACCTTGTTTTATTTAAAAGGAAGTCTGAGGGACAAGGCAACTCTTGCATTGTGTAAACACATAATTGAAAAGAAAACAGTATTTGCTGGGTGTTTTGACACAGCCATAACAGAAAGAATAGATTTGGTATTTGTTTCAGCTTGTTACATTTACATTTGAAGGAAAGGAAAAAAGTTACCTAGATGTATTACTATACTAGAGAGAATATTTTTCAAAGATGGATAGATTTTAGGAATGGCATTTTTTTCCTGTTCTTGTGAAGAGTTTTTTAATGTTGAGCTGAACCAAATAGAAAAAGATTATGAAAGATGATGAGAGAATCATAGCCAATGAAGATAAACCAGTAGATCAGCACAATTCTTCAGAGTAAGTTATTATTGCAGGTGAAATACAGGATGGGATTCTATGGATATGGGTTTGCAAAGACATCCTGCATGGAGATACATATTGAAGACAGAAAGCTTCTGTGCTAGAGAAACAGAGCAGCAAAGGAGGAAATATTGCTGTGTCTTTGGAATAAAGCAGTTTTATGCCTCTTAAAATACAACAATAGGAGAACTGACAGAACCTCATATTAAGCACAACTCCTAATCAAATGGAAAGTGATAACAAAACATCTTGTGGTTCCTGGCAGAAATAGCTGTAATACACATCTATATCATTTCCAGTATTATGTTTCTAGTCTTATTTCATTGCAATCCAATCTGCTTCATAAAAGCATGGTCAGACAGTGAAAGATCTAATTTGATTCTGGAATCTGTTAGATCAAGACAGTGAATTCCAAGACATAAATGTGGGCTACTAACTAGAATGTAATCTTATCTGCCTTTAAAGTACGTGGAGACCAGAAACAGAGGAATTACATGTGTGTACAAATGCATTCAATTTATTATTGAATTGGCAGAAATCTTCAAAATTATTTAAATTCTTTTAACTGTACAGTTTTCTATTGCTCTATGACTTCACTCACAGTGACAGGCAAGTCCTTTTACTCTTTATCTTTCAGCCATATAATGGAGCTAGGAAAGAAAGATTCAGGACACATGGTAACAAATGGGACCATCCTGTTACTAATTTCTTTTTATTGTTTAAGTCAATGTAGCTGTTAAGCCTCAGGTTCTTTTCTGGGTATTTCAAAAGGTGTGAGGACTAGACCCATCTGTCTATGTGATCATAGGAATTTTTTTAGCCCTGTAGGATAAAAAACTATTCTCTGTGGTCCATTGTAATGGATTGATAACTGAAAAGCCAGAATGGAAAAGCCCAAAATCTGAATCGTCTCAGGAGCAGACCTATATAGTTATAATGGTTTTACATTAAATTGTTTATGACAATTTATTGTCATTAAATGCTAACCATTTAGCGATGCTGGGGAAGAATTCTATGTCACAGGCAATCAGATTTTTGTGAAGCAACGGGAAACGATTTGTTCATTCACCTTTTCCATTGTTGGTGTTCACTGTGTATGGCAAATGGCAATTGTGTACAATGGCCGGTGAAAGGAGGGAATTCTTTACCCCCTCCCAGGTCTGACCAGAGCTCCAGAAAGAGGATGGGGTAATTTTTCCTGCCCAGAGCTGGGCACACTGTGTATGCCTCACACCTGAATGGGACTGCAGCCAAACCCCCAGTGGGGAAGAAGAGACTCTGAAGAAGTCATGAGAAACCAACACAGAGCAGGGATGTGCTCATGTGTTAATACACATACATTTAACAAGAAGGTTTACTCTGCCCTTCACCATTTGCCATCTTTTTGGTCTCTGCTGTTTCCTTTGAGCTCTCCAAGCAAGGGTCTGTTTTCCACATATGTGATGCAGTAGAAAAGCATTACATCATCCTTTTTTGCTGTATCCATTGGACAGCAGTGCCATATTCTTCCTTCTCAGTGTTTTCCACTCACCCAGCATCCTTGGAGTGGCAGCAGAACGTGACTGCTGTGCATGCTGTGCCTCTTGCAGGGCTGGAGCAGCATCCTGCACTTCAGAGTTCTGCTTGCAGCATCAGGCAGGGCTGAATGGAAAATGCCATGACCAATTTAGAAGAAATAAAGGCCATTCATCTGCCTTTGGGGAGTAACCCAGATACAGAGCTCACTGTGCTGGGTGTAACATGGAGAGATGCCCTGTCTGGCAGAACCATTGAGTCAAGAAATTCAGAGCAGGAAGAATACAAAATAGCATTGCCCTTCTTTTAAAAGTGAGAACCCAGGCACAGTTTCTTCTCCACCAAGATCAAGATGAACATCTGTGGCATGTGAAAGAAGCAAATCTCAGAATAACAAATCTGAGACACTTCTTTCATGTGGGGGATAGCTAAGACACATTAAATGGGGCTTTTTAGGGACTCTGACTTAATTCTTTCCCAGTAATAAAACCTCAAGGTCTTACTTATACTTGAATATGTTAAGTTCAGCTGATTTACCTTAATATTTGTTATTAAAGTACTAGTTTAAGATTAAGCACTAAAAAGCATATTTTCCCACTGAATTTGACACAATATTTTTGAAGTTCATGAATCTATTAAGCCCTGAACACTCTCTAGTGTATTAGACAACAGTAGTGATTTACATTATTTTGACATTGCAAATGAGTTTTCAAGGGTAATGGATTTCATATAGGGAGATTAAAAGATAACATTCCTTCATTTATGCATGCTGACTTCTTTCCCCCCATCATACTACATTTAGCAAAATGAATAAGGCAGAAGCAATGCTGGTGTATTTTTATGCTAATTAAGGTATTTTAATTTCAAATAGCATTTCTGAAGAAAAGATACACTCCAAAAAAAGTGATGCCAGGGCAAAACTAATGAATTTTCATTCTGTTCAGTATACTTATGCTTTCATGAATTCTTTTTGTTATATTCTGGTGCATGAGAATGCATCAGTAGGCACTCAGAATATGCAGCCCACAGATCTGATTTTTACAGAAATCCAGCTTAATGTTTTTAGCTACAAAATAAACTTCACCCTAAAAGTGTTATTTTTAGTGACCAGTTAGGTAATAACTGTAGGAGTACATACTTCAGGAAGGCAGATAAGGATTTTTTGGAAAACAATGCATTGTAAATGACAAGAAGTCTTTGTGCACAAAGGATGTATTTAGTTGTTTTGTACCTAAAGTGGGCTATTCTTAGACAAATTTTAAGGGTAGGCCACTCTTGTCCCTGAAAGTCTGCAGCTGAGAGCTCACACTTGCTGCAGTTCACTAATGTAAGCAGTGTGATGTATACTTTAATTAGTTAAACTGAAGTTTCACTGCACTGATTCCTCTCTTCTGTATCTTGGAGCACCCTTGGCTCCTTGGGAGTGAGAATGGTTTTGGCCATGGTGCTATAAATCAGAAATCTCCATGGTCTCTGCATGAAGCCCATGGCTGCTGGGCCAGTGGCTCTGTTCTAATGCTGATGGTGAGGGGCACAAGAAGCAGCCCTTTTTAGCATCACAGTCCAAGGATTGCACTGCTCTGATCCTAGACAATTCCAACAAGAATTCTTAGTCCATGGCCCCTCCAGGCACAGATTCACTGGCAAAACACTGACCTGCTGTAATTTACTTGTGCATCCTGTCAAGAACAGGGCACAATGAACCAGTCTGTCCTTCGTGTAACACTTGTCACAATAGCAATATAAAGCCAATGACATGGCTGAACAGGATTGTTGATACCCATCAGGACAGATCAATAAATGATGTTTCTTTTACTTCCATAACTCTAGCTTACCCGAGTGCTTGTATAAAGCAGGGCACTGGGCCTGATCTACTGCACTGCAGTAAAATCAACAATGCATTCCACAGAGCCAGGCAAATCTCATGTTTGTTCTGCTGGGTGAATAGACTGAGAAAACATGCTCCTCAAAAATATTTTAAATCACATTGTTATAGTTCTTGTATAGTTCTTTGTAACACTCCAGAACTTTCACTACATGAATAAACACTGGTAGCTCTTGAAACCAAAACATTATTCAGGAACTTGATTTGAAAGAATTTCTTTTACAAGTAACAAGACAAATCATACTGATTTTCTCTAAATCGTTTTGGAGGAAGTGAAACAAACAATTTGGGAAGCTAACAGTAACTGATAGGTAAGTTCCAGTTCAGCAGAATCCAAAACTGAAACTAAAAATCTTATGTCTAAATAAGGGAATGTGATTCCATCTAACAGAAAATTCCCATTGTCAGAGAGGAAATACAGAAACTTTCTATAGTTGAAAGTAAATTCAAACTTAGGATATTCTTACCCTGCTGTGTAGAGCAATAGTACTACTTTTGTAATTAGAAGAAGATACTTAGTTTAAAATACCCCGAATTAGGAAATATAAAAGTTTTAAAGTTTTCAACAGACCTAATTTTTTTTTCTGTGAAGAACTGACCCATTATAAGCATTTTTCTTGTCTGTAAAATTGTGTTTTCTTCCCCAGGTCTTCTTGAACTGGGACAGATTTTTACTTTGTTCAGTCAAACCTTGGACATTGAATAAATGTATTTTCTTTCTAATTAAGAGATGATAAAAAGAATTATCTTAGTACTGAAATAATCTAATCTTGGTATAAGTTTGCAGTTTGTTGTTCCTGAAATATGAAGGAAAGAAAGCCAGCTCATCATCTCAGCTTAGTGGCAGGGCTCTTCCTGATTGTTGGATAGATAAGAAGAGTGAAGATGAATGCTTGCTTGTTATAACCATCTACTCAATACAAAAAGTGATAGACTTTGGGGAGTAAACATTATCCTAAACTCCAAGATTTCTTAAGGTAACAAAATAAAATTTAGGTTTCATAATTTCCTTAAAAGCCAAAATATGCTTTATGTGCATGAAGATTGAACAAATTCATAGAAATCACAACCTGTTAAGGCCAATGGGAGATTTCCTTCTGGAATAAAAGACCTCTTATATAGAATACTAGCATTATAAATTTTAACATGAAAGACATATGAATTACAAGTTGGAAGTACGTGCAAAGAGAGGATTGAAAATTATGAAATGGAAAACTTATCCCAAGATTTTGGTCTAGTGCAGAGTAAGTGAATAACTTTTAACGGTTAGCCCCTTCCCTCTGTAGTAACTCTGTGTTATCCTTCCAGGTACCTGGGAATCACAAGGCCCCTCACATACCCTGTAAGGCAGAATGGGAAGTGCATGGCCAAGATGATCCTGTGTGTCTGGCTGTTGTCTGCCTCTATCACCATTCCCCCGCTCTTCGGCTGGGCCCAGAACGTCAATGACGAAAAGGTTTGCCTCATCAGTCAAGACTTTGGCTACACCATTTACTCCACAGCAGTTGCATTTTACATCCCAATGTCAGTGATGCTTTTCATGTACTATCAGATCTATAAAGCTGCCAGGAGGAGTGCTGCTAAGCACAAGTTTTCTGGTTTTCCCCGTCTGGAAGAAATGGAAGGGATTTCTGTGAATGGACTTGTAAAACTGCACAAGGAATCTGAAGAATGTACTAATTTTTCACGACTCCTAAAGCACGACAAGAAAAACATTTCCATCTTTAAAAGAGAACAGAAAGCTGCCACCACCCTTGGGATTATTGTTGGGGCTTTCACAATCTGCTGGCTGCCCTTTTTCCTCCTCTCAACTGCAAGGCCCTTCATCTGTGGTACAGCGTGCAGCTGCATCCCCCTCTGGGTGGAGAGAACATTTCTGTGGCTGGGCTATGCAAACTCCCTCATTAACCCTTTTATCTATGCCTTCTTCAACCGGGACCTGAGGACAACCTATCGCAACCTGCTGCAGTGCAGATACAGGAACATCAACCGCAAACTCTCGGCCGCGGGCATGCACGAGGCTCTGAAGCTTGCAGAAAAGCCAGAATTCGTTCTGTAAGGCCACTCATCCTCTACTGTGATCATTTGCTGTTTTATCACATTGACTTTTCCCCCACAGGTTTGAAAGAAGTGTTGCAGGAGGAACCAGTTGAGCACTGTTAATGCAGTCAGCAGGAAACAAGGTAGAGCCCACCTGTCCTAATGGGCCTGGAAAAGCAAGAGCACCATCTAGAGAATTTGGGTCTAAGAGGAATATAAGAAAGGACGGAAGTGAAATGTAGCACAGGATGTTAGAGCTGTTAGTGAGGAAAAAGCAAAGTTGGCCTAATCCGTTTGTTTGGCCCAAAAAATGTTTAGTAGGTCTGAATGTTGGATGCACCTTGTGTCCAAGAGATTCTTTGCTGTAATAAAGACCTGAGAATGGTGAAAAGTTAATTTCCTTCCACTTCAGTATTACAAAAATAAATCATTAAAGAAGAAGCTGAATCAAAGAACTTGTATTCCTTAGAAATATTCTTTATGATAAAAACCCATATGTTCATTAAACATTAATTTACTGGATTGCCTGGAAATGAACTATGTTGTGAAATTCAATATTGCCTTTGCACAGCAACTCTGGCACTGAAAGAATATGTCACACTTCCAATGTGATTAAATAGTTTGAGTAAAGTCACATGGACCAAGACCTACTGCTGCATACAGCCCTGCAGCACAGTCAGCTGCAGTGCTGCTGTGCAAATCACACCAGGTAATCTTGTACTGTATTTCTAACATAACAAATGTGTCTGATTGCAGTTTATTTCAGGATCTGTCTGGTCTTTGTCCATCTCTTCATTCTTTAATTCTCTTGGCTTTCTCAGCTGAGCACTTCTCTAATCGAGATGGAGACTGTCTGTGCACAAGTCATTTCTGTGATGTATGGCTGGTCCTTGCTCCACTTCAGTAGTTAATTTACTGTCTATTTGAAAGCTCTTCTACTTTCTGGGACTTCTTTCTTTTCTCAAGTCAGTAAGGAAAAAACAAACATGAGACCTTATGACTTCAGAGACATCTGGACTTTATCCTTAGAATCTGATTTTAATAATCACTTGTGCTTAAAGTGATTTAAAGCCTTGCCGTGTGTATGAATAAAGACAATTTACTTTTTCTGGTTCTAGCTTTTTCTACCATCATTGCAGTTTGTCCAAATATGTGATTCTACTTCTCTTGGCTTTAGTAAACAGATGTCTTCTGTCAGTGTAGCAGGGCCAAATAGTATAACAATTTTTTATTAAAAAATTAAAAATAATCATGTTGGTTATATTAATATATTACTAGTAATGTATTAATATAACATGCAGCAATTTTGTAAGATACTATTATAATAAAATAATAATAAAACAACTCATAAGAACAAGATGAGTTCTTTGGCCCAAGTGTGCACTGCACACCATGTTCCAGCTGAAGCAGAGGGTGAGGGTACATTACTGAGCAAAGACTTCAACCTTCAGAGACTGATCTGCTTTTTCAGATATTGGGACACCAGTGAGGAGACAATGTGTTCATTATCAAATTGCCTCAGCATCAATTCCCACGTCAGGCTAACTTCTGTCCCTGCTTTCTCAAGTCTGAAGGCAAAACGACTTCAATGAGCTCAGTGATGCTCATTTGGGCTGGGCAGGGGCAGTCGGTGCCAGAGCCCTTGTTCCAAGCTTGCAGAGGTAGCTGCAGACACTCGAGCCTCTCCCTGGCACATAGCCAAGAGTTGGGTGATGTGCTGAGCCACTGAAACAGGCTGCAGCAATTTTAGATGCATTCATGCACTGCACTAGGGAGTACATTTTGGCCTCATTTTCACAACAGAATTGTAGAGTAAGAGGCTGTATTCCAGCTTCAAAACAGTTTTTAAAGAAGTTTCAAACTTATCTGGGACAGTCTTATTTCTTTAAAATGTTCCAATATTGTGCACAGGGACAAGAAGAGATTTGGGCCCAGAAGCTCTGGAGTACAGAGTTAACTCAAGTATATTTTCCATATTGAACATGAAATGATTGTTGTTTCTTTATTGCTTATCAGAGTAGCTTTTTTTTTTTTGGTTCTTTTTTTGTTTGTTTCCAGCATAAAGGAGAAGTTTTCAAGGTCCTCTGTAACTTTTTTTTCCTGGATAACGACATACACTGGAATGTACAAATAGATGTATCTGGGAAAACTCCAAGTGGGACTATGAAACTCTGAAAGTGATTTTAGAATTGTGGACAGAAGTTTCCGCATTTTTATTCTGCAGGAAAGCCTGAGAAGCTGTGTTTCCTCCAACTAATATGATTTTTATTTTTATTTTTTTTTAAATTGAATATGTGTCTTGTGAGTCAGAAATTGACATTTGCCCAGCTGTCACTAAAGGCAATTGCTTTCCTCTGGGAAAACATCCTGCAGGAGTCCAGCTTTCCTCTACCATCTGTTTCAGGTAATGAGAGCCCAGGAAGGAATAAAAGTTGTTATGGTGCTTATGCCAATCCTGGAAGTTTTTTGAGATAAACATCCGTATTTGATCTCTGGATGTGTTTGGAAAGAAAAACCAACGAAAAAATACTCCAAAAAACAAAACACCACAAAGTTTCTCCATACACCCAAATCAAAATATAGACAAATGGAACACCTTCTAGATGGAGCTGTCTTTGAGGGGAAAAGTGAAGAAGCTGGGAAGATTAGAAGAATGTCCTACTGCCCAAGCACACAAAGAAGTTGAGAAGAAGAGAAAGTTTGCAGACAGAATTCTAATGGGAAAAGGCTTTAGGAAGAACAAGAAGGACATAATTGTTTGAGTTTGTGAACAGGACATTTCCCTTTTTTAAAAGGTAAATAATGAAACTGAACTGCATCGCAATATCTAACTGCAGCAATAGCCTTTTTTTCACTTAGATAATTTACTACACATCTGACAAGGGAGTAATACAAAAATGGGTGTATGAGAAGTCTATGTCAACATGTGCTTGTAGCAAATCCAAGAAGTGACTACACTTATGGTCTGTGTGTTCCTCCATGTGTTTCCAGAGGAAAGCCAGAAGGGTGAGTCAAAAGATGGGATTGTGAAAAAAATGGGAATAAAAGACTCCAGGAACCAGTCAGAGCACAGGCAGGCCAGCATAACACTGCCTAAGTGAGGAGGGAGAAAGTGAGAACTGCACTCCCCCTGCCCTCTCAGCGCAGCTTTGGAGAGGGAGACTGTCTGTGGTGGAGCCTCATGGCTGACACTTTGCCAGCTCCCACCACCTGCCAGCCTGCACATCCAATACTGCAACGCACTCCTGGCACTTGCCAAACTCCTGTTTAGCAACAGCCTCACTGGGGAGAAATAGAAATAGCAGAGTAGTAAAACTGTGACTTGGTGATAATATCTTATTATTACGCCTCTACCGCTTCACATTTCAGTTTCATAAGGAGAAAACCAATATTTTTCATTCTCTGTTCGAAGCTAGCACCACCTGCAGAAATATGTGTCAAAGAGCAGCAAATAAACCTACTGCAATGAGACAAAGAAAAGAATTATGTATCAAATTAATACTATAAACAATACAGACAAAATCCACTCACTCTTTTGCCCCTGCTCCCCAGCAGGAAAACAGATTTCCAGGCAGCCATTGCTCCAAACAGTGCAGCGTTATTTAAAGAACATTATGGAGTTAAGTTTTTGGATTACTGACCAAGATACTGCAGTTACAGAACTGGAAGGTGTTGGAAGCAATGCCATTGGTTTTTGTGCTTTCCCTATCTATTTAATTTTCATAATATTTTTCTGATTCTACAGGAAAAAACCCTATTTAAATTACAGTATTCTTGAAGAAAGTGCAAGATCAATGCGTCATCAAATCCTCTTCACAGTTTGCTTAAGAAGTAATTCTTGTCTTTTAAAATGTTTCTCAGGAAGACACAGAGAAAGAGAAAGGAGAAAATTAAGAGACTTGGGGAATGGTTTTAATATGCAAAATTATTAATATCCTGGAACAGAAGACACCTCTTATTTCAAATGCTGGCGAGGTAGGGATTGTGAGGACTAGATTTTTTTGTTTTCAAGAAAGACTCAAGCAAGTAAATTTAAAAATAGCTTAAGAAAAATTGAATCAGAAGGGTAATCTTTAAAATTTGCAAGAAATACAAAATTAGGTCCCTCTTCATGGTTTTAAATCTTCTAATGTTATTACCACTAAAGACTGGGTTCAGCATGAGTCTGAAGGGAATTATATTATTTATATCCACTTTCTAAACATTTGCCTAATGGGTCTGTCTTTCCCCACACTCAAATTCAGCTTCTCGGCTCTTTCACTGAATCCCTTCTCACCAAAGGAAAGTTCCAAAAGGACAGAATGGCTTTTATTTGCTGAAAACTGAAAAGATGCTTGTGATTCCCACATTCATTTCTCAGTGCTCCAAGCTGAAAACCCCCATTGAGCTACTTCTAAAGGATATTAATATATGGTGATTGCTGAGGGTAATATTTTGACGATTTGTGTAACATTGTGACTTTACTGATTGAAATTATAATTTGTCTCTTTTGCAGTGTTTCACATAGAGCTAGTTGAGTTCCTTCAGGAAAAAAAATGCATTCAAATGTATCAAAGTTTCCAGAAGAGTTCATCCAGTTTTATAAACGAACATACCAGACTGAATAAATATTTTGCCTTTAGTTTTCTGTCTACTCAGTCAAAATCAACGATATTTCATTAATTCAGTAGTTGTGTGGTCTTGCTAGTTCCAGGAAATTGTGTTTACAGTATACTTATTTTTACCTTTTGCAAGAGAAGACAAAGCAAGCCACTGAAGTATACTTAGTCCAGCCCTTTTGAAAAATCTCCTTTGAATCATGGAAAAATAGAAAAGAATGCAACTGGATAAACTCATTGCCTCAGAAAACTTGGCATCTCCTGCTAAACTAACCAGGTCTGTGTAAAAACAACAGGAATTCCTCAGTCAAATCTACCATTTTTGCAAGGAAAATACACAATTAGGCAAATTAAATTAACATTTACTTCCTAACAGTAGTGTGAAAGCTGACAAACCCATCAATTTTATTTCTGTCTTCAAAGAGAGCAGTAAATGCAGCAAGTGAAAATCATGCTAAGGACCTTTCACTTGTCATTACAAGAAAAAAAAATCAGAAGTTCAACTAAGCACGTAAAGTTAATGCTGCAAAATAATTTTTTTTTAATATTAGTATATCCTTTCTGAAATAATCTCCTATCAGCCCAGAAAAGAGAAAAACAACATTCTCTAGGGCAAATCATATAAAATCCAAAAATTTATTCTGGAATGAAAAGAAAATCTACAGTTGCCTGTAGCATAGAATTTAAAATGTCTTTGTCTTTCCTTTATATCTAGTTTTGAACTTGGATGTGATTATCAGCCTTCCTTTAATTTTGACAATTTTTTACCAGGATGTGTTTTCATGTAATAGAATATTTGAAATAAGTGAGAATGCAGGTTTGTCTGTAAAAATGCCTGCTCCTGAAACAACTAGAGTTATGAATAATTCCATGGTTTGAAAAGGGAGGCTATAACAAGACAAAAGAGTGCCTTGCTGCAAGCCTGGAGAGGGATGCCCTGAAACCCCCTTGTAACCTTGCAAATGTTGTTTTCAACATTTCAGCCTGGCTGCTGTACAAGAGTCGCTCTTCCCTTCACCCAGCTTGAGGAGAGAGGCAGGAATTTGATTATTCCATGCAAAGATTTTGCAGTAATTCTTTGTCCACAGCCAATTTTGCAGAAGCAAGGCAGAATTCCTCATTCCTGCTCTGGCTCCTTCTGTCCCTCTTACTTGTGTGGGTCTCCATGAGCTTGTGGAGGTTTGTGCTGCCACCAGAGCTGGAAGGCTGCACAAATGCAGGGCTCTCAACAAGGTCACCTCTATTTAGTGAAGGAATTTAGGGGTTTTGCCACTGAACTGTGTAAAACAGACTGAGAACTTCCTCAGTTCCCACAACCACCCAAAAAATGGTAAGTACAAAGCCCCCAGAATGCTCCATTTCCCCCAATTTCCTCATTTGAATGGGATTTCAGAGAATTATCTCAATAGACATGATCTAATTGCCTCTTGAGAAATGCTTCCATTTATTTCAGTGGTATATTTGGTCAGAACTTCTAGTTGCTCCAGGATATTGCTCATCTAATTCATCCACTTTTTTAACAACAGGAGAAGTTCTGATTTCTCCAGGGAAAAAGAGTCATGACCAAATGTGCTTCAGAGCAGCCAGAAAAAGTCGAGCCAGACCAGGAAGAAGAAAAATGAAGAGTTGGCTTCTGAAGAACTGGATGGATTTATAAAATGTACTTCATCTTCCTTTGATGGGAGTGTGCTAAAAATATTCCATGAGCTCAATACATTGCATTAGATACATTTCTATTGGAAGTGCTCACATCTTGTTTGTTATGGAAGAAAACGCTGTTACATACAAATGAAAATAGTTTTCTGCCTGAGAAAGCCAAATAATTTCAGCAATAAGTTTGACAAAGGGTGGGGGGAATGCCACTAAAACTCAAAGATAAAGCCTTGTACAGATTTCCACCACATTTAATTATGTAGAAGAACATTTGTATGTTTACCATGCTTGTGGATCCCAGCACTGGTAATCATATTCAGGGACTGTCAGTGATACTGAATGTATTTTGCTCTACTAAAAAAGAGAGATTTTCAGGCAAATGTTGTCTCTGTGGATGCTTTCAGAGCTTGTGTTAAAGAGAAGCTGTACACCTGCAATGGCATTAAGAATGGCAACAATAAAAGCCAAATTTTTGTTAAAGATTTCTGTTGTATTAAGTAAATGTCTGTTACTTGTTGCATACATATGGTTGGTTCTCCCAAACTTTTGTAAAAAGCTGCTTTCAGTTATGCAGTGACAAAAGTTAAGGGACCAAATTAGAATGCACATGTATTACACCACAGCTAATTTACACATATGATTGCTTTAACGCAATTTTCATGATCTGCCAATTTATAAATTCCTGTCATTTCAATTCAAATATGTATAAAAGGCTGGAGAGTTTCCACAGCGTTTGGCTTTTTGTCTTACTGCCTAGCTAGAGAATTATTTTTTTATTTTTGAAAATGTGTTTAAGAAGTGTTGTTTCTGCCAATGGTTTGTTATAATTAAAACAGATCCCTTTTGGCTTGACAAAAACTAAATAGGTGAGTATAAATGACCATTTTTCCCAGGGAAAATTGATTCAAGGCACTGTTTCTTAAAAATGGCTTTTAATTTTTTTTTTGAGCTTCTCTTATTAACTTCCCTTCAGAGTTTCTAAACTATGCACAGTTACACAATGCACAATTCAGAAGCATATCTCATTCCCAAAGTCTGTCTTCTTTAAAGGTACATCTCAATGAGCATTTGCCTTATTTCCATAGCTGTGGGATTTGTGATAATCTAATTCCTTGCAGTTTAACCAAAATGCTGCTGGTAAATCATCCAGCAGCTACATGTGCCATTGGAGCTTCGGTTTCCTTTGTTTAAATCAATATTAAAGTTCACCATAACTGCCTAAATAAGGAGTCAGACATACCAGAACAGGCCAATTAATTCCTTATTGGCAAGGAATCAGCATAGGAAGCAAATCAAATATATGTTAGGCCTATGTAAAACCTAGAACAGAGAGCCTAATCCTTATTCTACACCTGATCCTGACACCCTAGGCTGATTCCTGTGGTTCCATGACAGCACCAGGGTGGCAGATTTTCATTCACTAGGTCAGCAAGGCTAATTTCATTATCTTACTCACTGTGAGCTCTGCAGCTGAAACAAAATGAGTCTTACAGTTAATTTTATTTTCCAGAGGGAATGACACAGAAATGCTTTTTACTTGGTTAGCCTGAAGTATTTAACAGGAAAAGGGACAGATATTGGCAAAGGCCAGTAGACCAGTTCTGGCTGCATTTTATGAGAATACATTCAGAGGAACTCAGCTGAAGGCAAAACTACATTGGCAGATTATATTATAACTGAACCTAGTGAGAAAGGGAGATGATAGTTTCACAAATGTACCAAGAAAAAAGGGGGGGAGGGGTTCATTAAAAAAACAAACCCAAGCCTTTAAATGAAGGGCAGTGGCATGCTCTGAAAATCATTTTCAAGCTTTATGGTCTCAGTTGCATGTCCATTTCACAAAGGCAATGAAACAATTTTACTTTGATGAATTAGACTGTCATTTTCCTTGTTCATGATGCTGCGTCAAAACCTTAACTTGAAGTGAAATAGAAAAATTATACGTTATATATTTAAAGGACTTTTTTAAAAGCCCCAAATAAAAAATAGCTACCAGTAAAATTTTTCTGTGAAAATTTATGAGTTCTTTAATGTCATTATTTTAAGCGTAAGGGAAAATGTGTGCGTTAAGAGGAACTTAATAGAGGGCAAAAGAGTCAGAAAAAGCTTTTGGCTGCTACGGAGCTACAGTTCCAGGCAGATGTATCCATACATATATATAACACACACACACTTATGTCCCTTGAATTTTAGGGCGGTACTTCCTCATGAAAAGAAAGTAGTGAATCTATTATTACCTGATAAACATTTGTTTATTTTACTACCTATTACATTCCCAGAATCTCACAGAAATTATGAGGCTCTCTGTGGCATCACAAACCTATAACGGTGCAGTTCTACCTGTTTTAGCACAAAAAGTTTTTCGCCCAGGAGCTTTCAGACACACAAACAGCACAGAGAACATTAGGAACTACACAGTTCTGATACTTGGCCATAGGAAATGAGGCTCATTTTTTTTCCTGCTGTGACTCTCAGGTCTGTCACCTCTCAAAGCAATGCACAAACCCACACAGCAGCAGCAAGGAGAGAGACCCAAGGCCAAGTGCAAATACCAGCAAATAATGCACACAGTATTTTAGAGGATTAGGAGAGAAACGGGGCTGATCAAAAGAGGTCAGGAGATGAGACAGCCTGGTGGGATAAGGAGTTCAGCTTTCAGCAGTTCCTGCAGCCCCCAGCACATGGACCTGCCTCACACTGGGGTAATCCAGGTCCCCAGGCTTGGGCGCAATGACAGCAGAGGGGTGAGGCCAGAAGCAAGGCTCAGAACCTCTCCTCTGGGTCTGCTGAGGGCTACATCTCTCTAGCCTTGTCACTGAAACCTGCTCTGGGATGTGACACTGAGCAGTTTGCGTTTTCACAGGGCTGCCCTACGGTAGTTACCATTGCATTTATCTGTTACCATTGTCATTTAATAAAATAAATGACTTTTAAAAATTGTATACTCCTTGATCTTTCACTATCCACCTGATCTTATCTTTTCCCCATGTACTCTTGTGGTTAACAGACCACTGAGATATTTGGTAGACAAGTCTACTGTACCTTTATTATATCTCTCCTGCACTTCCCTTATCTTTTTTTCTAGATTAATCTTTTTTTATTCTACCAACTTAAAGCCTTTTCCTAGCTGTCCCCCTGATTCTACTAGTAAAATTCTTACTAAATTATGTGGCTCTATCAAGTCAACAAAGTGATGCATTTGCTTCAGACATGATCACAAAATAAATTCAGTAATAAAAAGAATTTTTTTTTTATTATCACAATATACACTGATTAAAATGCTATGTGGAAGCACAAAAATAATATTTATGTATACTATGTAAGCAGTCAGATGATCTCAATTTTAAAAGATAAGAGTGAATTCTATGTATTATTTTAGCCACCACAGACTTTTAATATGCAAAATTCACCAGAGGATTGAGATGGAGCTCCATTTCAGGTCATATATTTAACCTTGACAAGATCTGGTAAAACAAAGATGGGTAACACAAGAGACTCCTTTCCCCAAATAGCTTACCAAGAAATACAAACACAATAAAATGAAGCTCTTCATGTTGTAATTAGCCTGTGCTGAAAACATTGAGTATCTTTTGTTGTAATATGAGTTTTATTTGTAAGGAAAAAAATTGCTGTCACTTACATTGCAAATTATTCAAATTTATACAGCAGACTAATTTAACAGAAAAGGAAATAGGGTTCTTCTGTATTAGGTACCAAGTTATAATATGCTTTTAAAATGTATAAGCCTAGAGGAATATTAAAATGTTAATTTGGATAGTATTTAAAAGGTAATTACTTTTATACAATAAAAGAAGAAGTCTACTGAATACTAATCCCTGTTTCATGTGCTTTTTTTGAAATAATGCTACATTAAATAGAGAATCCATTTGTTTAAGTGATTTTAATTTAGATACCTGGAAGACATTATCATCTACAAAAACGTCTGGGTTTTTTCAGCTCAGCTAATGGAAAATCCTTACTGTATTAAATTCAATGTTGAAGAAAGTACCTATACTTGTGGGAGAGTGGTGAACTGAAAGAATGAGAGATTTTTAATGACTCTCCTGAAGAAAGCGTGGTTTGGTTGCTCAGCACAAGTGTTGCTACAAAGAGCACTGGCAGGGGCCACATGGAGCAGGTTGAGACTGATTGCTCCTAAACAAAAGCTGATTTCATCTATTCAAGCCTTTTCAGGGAAGGGTGAATGTGGAAAAATTTTATTTGCATTTCAGACCAGAGAAGCCTGCTCAGACTAGCCAGCATGTTATGTCCAACTTCTTGAATTATATAATCTAACCCCTTGTCTATGATAATCTTTTCAACGCATAGAGGGCATCCATCTTGGAACAACCTCAGAAAATTATATTCAGGTGTTTTATAACATATTTCATTCATGCTAATGTTTTTTTTATATTTTATTTTAAAATCTGTTAAATCAATGTTAATTTCTTTAGCCAGAATATTTTCTTCTGGTTGATTACATATATGAATTGTTTTGTTAAAAATACCACTTACCTAAGTTGGGTATTTAGCCAAATAAACATAGTTGAATCAAAAAAGCCAGCAACGCTCTTTAATTTGTAAGAAAGCCAGATATATTTTGATTATTTTTTTCAACATGTTATAAAAGAGATTTTTAGAAGACAGAGTGCCCAGGTGAGGTGTGGCACACAGCAGCAGCAAATCCCTGCTCTGGGCACACCATGGGGCACAGCTGTGCCCAGAGCTCAGAATGAAGAGGAGTAAGAACTCAGTAAGCTTTATTCTTTCAGACTAGATATCTGTTGAACATTACCTAATTTTTAGCAAGAATATGAAGCCCTCTAAATAATCTGATCAAGTTACAGCCAGTGCAGATGAACCACATAAGAGTTTTTCACACGGTGAAACTCAGGTTGATCTATGCTTAAAATGAGAAATGTTAAGAACCTCTCTGCTCTCCTAGGTCATTTACATATGCCCACTCTACATTCATTAGTTTGACATTTACTCCTTTTATTCTGTCAGCAGAAAGATGACTTGATTTTCACTGTTGCTATTACAATGTCACAGGTATAATAGCACTATGAACAGTGCAATAGATTTACAGAGTGAATAAAATATGACTTCTGAAGAGTAATTGCTGGTAGGAAACTAAATTTTAATAACAAGTTTAATTTACAACAAGTTGGCAATTAACTAAATAGAATTATTTTTTGATCATGATTTTTAGATGAATCATTAGAGACAAACCCCTAACAAAAAACTTACCTCTCATCTAAAACATTACGAAAAAAAAGGTATGGTAAGTGATCATTTTCTTGAAAAGGACAGCAAAAGCAAGAGAAAAATGGTAGAAAATTCAGTAGTAATCAGACCAAAATGGAACTGAAGGAATGCATGACTCCATAGCCTGCCACTTCAGATGCTAATTTACATCTAAGGAGTTCTTTATCCAGTGAATGTGTTGTGGAAGTACAGTCAAAGTTGTGGCTAAAACTCCAGAAACTCCAGGAGCAGAAACCAAGTCTCAAGTTTACAGTTTCCCTGATGAGCTCTTTATCATCCTACAGAATCATTAAGCATACCCTAAAAAATATAACTTTCAGCTCCCTCTTGGGAGGGCTTCAGAGCAGAAGCTCCTCTTCAGCCATAACCCACTGGTGTGATATTCCCTGCCTCAGTGAGGCCTTGTGAAGGATGTGCGACCTCCTAACACTCAGCAGCTGGAATTAGTGAGAAATTGGACAAGCTCCTTTATTTGGATTTGCCCTAGTGAATTTATCCCTCATTCCTAACTATTCACAAAAGTTTAGAAGGCAGAAACACTTTTACTTTTACAGCTGAAGCTAAAAAAGAACCTGTTGCATATAATAAATGAATATTTTACATACTATAAGCTTGGATTTGTCAGCTGAAGCCCATGTAACACTCAAACTCAAAATGCAACATTGAAAACCTGAGAAATTAAAACAACTTTTATAATGTTCAGTGTCTTACTCTTCTGCTCCAGTATGACTTTCCTGAGTGAAAGACCTTCAGAGTGAAAGACCTTTTATGCCTTTATTGGGCATAAAAGCTTTTGTATAAGGCAAGTTTTCAAATGTTATTCAAAATTACTCTGTTGCCACAAAGGTACAATCTAGTCTTTATAATGTTCCCTTTAGAACATTCCCAGATAACTGGCAGGACAAAATTGTTGTTTGTTAAATTATCACCTAGAAGACGTGGTGAATAGATTATAATTTCCTCTATTTCCATGAATCGGCCTACTTCATTTACTGGTTAAGCAGCACAGCAGATTGCAGAAAAAAATAACCTGAATGAGCTCCAAAAATATATTTCTCTTTATCTGCTATAGTTCCATAAACTGCAGCTCACATAGATAAATCTTTTTCCATTTAGACTTCAAACTCTTATCTTCACATTACAGTCTGTAGAGCCTAAACTGAGATTTAGTGAACAAAGTAGCAGAAAAGACTGACCAGTTCTGATAAAACACAGAGTAAGATTAAGGCTTTATTGGGGAAAATGGTCCTGAGATTGCTTGGGACACAAACTCATGTGGGTATCTCTGTCCTCCAAGTGATATTTGATAATATTTCAGCCTTTCTAATTTGTAGAACAGATTTTGCTTCTTGGCTAGCAAAGGCTTTGAAAGGAGCTGGAGGACATTGGCCCTTTGTGGATTATAGTGGAAACAAGCAGCTCTGCCTCTTGCTGGTGCCAAAGATCATTGCTGGCTGCCTAATTTGGATCCATGAGCCCCCACAAGGCAAATTTTTTCCAGTTGTTGTTTATTAGAAGATGGAGCATTCATTTTTTCACTATAGGAAGATAAGCCAGAGCCTCATTATTTTTTAATATGGATTTTCCCCCTGCCCACAGCCAGCTCAAGTTAATGGGCCTGTGATTAATAAAACATCCTGGGGGTTGCACCTCCCTGTATCTTGTACACCAGGCCAGCAGTTAGTAAATTTGAGTGTATTCTTACAGAATGGTCACAAAGGTCAGAAAAGTTTCTTTTCCTATACCTTCTGGTCTTCCATGATGATCATTCAGCACAAAAATATACTCTCATAAGTTCCCTTTCTCTTTTGAATTATTTTAAAAAGAGTTAGACCAAGTCTTAGCTGTGGTGCAATATTGGTAAACTGAAAGTTTCAAAGTCTTTTTACTCAAGATTTAAGGCAGCAAAAAATAACCCCAAAGTTAATAGAGCAGTTTTAGTCTTTACATTTGTACTTCCTGCTGTCTTTGAAAAAAAAACTAATTCTCATTCATGAGAAATTATTGATATATACAGATTCACAGATAAATTTACTTTAAGTAAGCCTTTGCAGTAAATTTGATACTTGCCTTTGCTGACCAAAAGGATGTGATGCAGAAGTTATATAATTTAATGCACATGTACTCAATCTTAAAATTGAAGCGTTGTAACTGGTGAATGACATTTCTAATTAAATATTAGCAGATCTGAGCTACAGATTAAAGGTGTTTTAACTGGTGGTATGCATCCAGCTGTTTTTAGAATGGCAACTGAAATTTAATGGATTTGAAGAAAAATAACATTTTATAATTGATTTGTTAAGCAGAACAAAGGAAAAGGGCTTTGGCAAATAATAACACATTTTATTGATGGATTCAAAGAAAAGAAGCTGTATAGTTTTGCAAAGAATTCAGCTGAGAACACTAAAACCAGGGCATCTTGTCTGACATCATATTTACTAAAAGCTGGCCTGGCAGTTAGAACCACAGTGGAGTCAGATTTGGAGTTTGATACTTCAACCAACTCAATAATATGATCCTTCAAGCTTTGATCCTTGATCAATGGATTTTTAAGAAGCAACTTAGAAACAAAATGTCAGCAAATATTTTGTCTTTAGGTTTTTTTCGTGGTATTTTTCTTCCTCTGTAACCTTTTTGCCTGCATCAGTTCACTTCAGAAAACCTTCCATTTGTAGTTTAAAGTCTTATTCAGGTTTTTCATTTAACCTGCAGTCTAACAGTCTTCTGTGAAATTTAACTAGCATTGAAATTATTTTAAATATTAACTTAAATGAAATCCAATATTAAAAAATGAACTTATTCATACACATTAATCCCAAGAGCACAATTATAACAGAATTGATAGTCTGAATTATTTTGTGAATATTTGAGAATGGATAAAGAAGCAGGAAGATGTAAAGAAAATCAGAAAGCCCATTTTTCATTTAGCTATTTAGGCAGGAATGACTATGACATTACATTACTGGGTAGTGATAGTGCTGGCTGTCAGGGAGTCTGATTTTTGCATTTCTCCTAGGAAAGTTTTCTGTAAAGAAGCACTTTCTAACCAAGGTGACAAGCTGGTGTATTACTATTAGCACATGTCCATAAGTTTCACTATTAAATCTATTTGAGGGCAGCTTGCATGCACTGAAATTAAAAAGTCCCAAAGTATTTCAGATAAACTACTTGTTTGTTTGATTTTGTAAACTGCAGGTACAGTCTGCTCTTCTCAGAGAACTTTTAGTGTTATTTCACTGGTAGGGAATTAGTTCAAATAAAAGGCCTTTAGATCTTTGAAATAAATCAATTTATATGTCAAGAATGCTGATTTAGACAAAAAATCTTCTGATTATGAGAATATTTGTAATGAACCATCAACTCTGGGCATTTTGTGACCTAAGTGCACTAGGTCAGATGAAGAAAAATCTCATGATTGTCACAAATGTTTTATAAATTTTGGAATTTCTAAATTACTCTTCACTCAATAATTTCAAAAAGCCCTCTGGGGTCAATACCCCCTTTTTAGGCTCTTTTTGATATTTTGCTACTTCCCTTCACCTAGCATTCAGACTGTGTCACCTTTCTGTCATCCCACCCACACTCCAAGACCTGAATGTATTATGTTTAAATTTCTCTTTTCTAAACCTTGACTCAGCCAACATTTTTCTCTCTATTCAATACAATGCCACTGAAACAATTTTTGTAGAATCTCTTTGCTCCACCATCTAATTCCTGTGCTGGTTGTCCCAAAAAGGCAAATAAATGGAATTGCAATACTATAGAGTCTGAAGAGACACATTAGAATTAATTAACAGGAAACACTACAGAAAGATTACTTTAATGTGCACCTCCTCTAATCATCATTCAGCTTAGGGCATAGTTACCTTGCAAAGGAGGCTTTAAGTTCCTATTCACAATCTTTAATTAGAATTTAGATTTGAAATAAAAAATTAGTTACATAGAAAGAGTTGCACAGAGTAAGCATTTTATCCATTGTACTAAAACTTAACTCTTGCTTGTGATTCTTCTGTGCTGCACTGATCTATGCTGAAATGCCAACACTGGCAGCCCCAGAACACTGACAAGCCTAAGGAGAAAAGTAATGTACTTGTAATGGATGTGGTGCTGAATAGAAAACAGTCCAGAAGAGAAACTTTAATACTAGTCCACTAATTAAACAACCATTTAAAACCATTTAGTCTTTTCACATTCAGTTAAAAAAAAAAAAAAAGGCAAAATTTAAGAAGTTAGAAGTTTTAATTAAGAGCTTTAAAAAAAAAGAGTATTTATTCTGGCACATATTTTACAAGAACAGTGCAGTACTAGAAAAGGTTCCAAGTTTAAAAAGGCTACATTTGGTTCTTTGGCTTCATCTACATGACTTCACATGAACATTATCACCAAGGGATGCTTTTCTTTCTAAAGCAGGATTTCAACTTTTTCAATCAAAAGAACACAAGCACCCTGTTTGCCTGTGCTAGCTATTTTCAGGAATTACTTACCAATGTCAATGGCAATAGACCCCCCAGTACTAATCAAACAACCAGCAGCTGTAAACCAGAGGACATCTAGACTGAAAAACTACATGGCAGTCACCAGAGAATATGCTTTTATCAAATAACCATCAGTTTCTGTTTCCCTGAATGCACTAGAAAATATTTGAGGGGGAAAATGTAACAAGCCAAACTCGATGTGCTATTTGCATCTAAACTAATTTGAGTTCCAGAGTGTGGTCACTTCAAGAGCTCTGCAGGGGGAGGACGGGGTGCCCAGCACCAGCACCAACACCCAGCTCTGCACAGAGCCCAGAGCTGAGGGAGCCTGTGCTGGGGGCTCTGCCTCTCCAGCTCCCTGACACAGCCAGCTGCAGAAACATGAGGACATTTTTGCAAAGCACCCCTTGTTAGGTTTCGGTAGGAGTCTGCCCCCAGAGCCAGCAGCCCTGTCAGAGGGGCTCACGTGCTGGACCATGAAACCCCCAGAAGAGTTACTCACTGTGGAGTTAACAAAAGCAGGGAGGCAACATTTCATGCATAATCCATATGCAGCGCATCTAAAATTAATGCAGCAACAAAGTGCAGATGGAAAAGGCCCAACTGTTGCTATTCTGATGCTGACAGCTTTCAGAATATCAGCAATTTTTGAAAACTATCCTGGCTCTTTTGATTGGAAAACATTTTCAGGCACAATCCAACCATGCTGCAATGTGATTAAGGTGGATAAGCCATCAGTGCAGACCACATTGCTGGCTTCCACCTGAAGAAGGTGCACTACTAAAACAGCAAGTATGCAATATTCTACAGCTTGGATTTAGAAAGTAGAGGAACATTTCTGCTTTTAACTTAATTTTTTTCTGGTATAGATTAAAATGCTGGGAAATTTGAGACATACCAAGCACTATTTCTGTCCTGCTCTGTTCAGCCAACCTTACTAACTGCTGCTTTGGAAAGGAAAAAATGTGAGTGGTTGGCAGAGCCAGTGACAGAGAATTAGAGGATTGTCCCTGTTTTAAATCCATACAAAACATAGAAAACATTGGTTATTTGTCAGGCATTCACATCAAATTCACACAATGCTTAGAGCATACATTTGTTTAATATATTTGCAGACCTTCTCTGCAAGGCTAGGATTGATCATACAAAGAAACACAACTAGGAAAAGCCCCAACCAGTTGCAAAATTATTGTACTCCTGGAAACAAGAGTTAAAAATTGACAGAACAGCCCATGACAGAAAACTACAGAGGTAAAAGTAACTAACTTTGCACTTACTGCTTAGTCCATGAGGAAAAATTAGAGAACACACATAAATTTAAGAATGTCACAAAGTCTCAATGGTCTACAAGTGATTTCTCTTTTACACCCTTTCCCCAGAAGCTCATTCTGAAAACCAGGCCAAATGCTCCAATGCCCCTGTCAGGCCAGCAGTGGTCAGAGCAAAGCATCCCTCCTTTCTGGGGGATCCAGACCAGACTGGTGCAGACCAGCAGAGTCACCAGCACCCAGCAAGCACAGCAGCATGGGCAGGCTCTGCCCCGCACATCCCCTCCATCCCTTTCCATGCCCTGAGTGCATGGAGAGCTCCGAGGTGCGGAGCCTGGCAGAAAGGAGCAAGAGCTGCCTTTTGCTCTCCATCATTCCTTAATATCACTCCTTGCTCAAACACTTGAATTCAGCATGTTGCTGTGGCACCTCCTGAGGAATACGGCTGGCTGCCTCCTGATCTTCACCTGAGTGTGTCGAGCCTTTTTGCACATTATGTTTCCATGCACATGGCAGAGGAAGCGAGACACATCTGGGAATGCCTCTCTGAGCGTTTGTCAGCTACGTGGGCCACAGAAACCCCTGAGATGTGAAGAGAGTGAAACACAACTCCGACAAAGTGTTACCTCAGCACACTCCACTTGCAGAACCAGGGGAGCCTTTTGCATGCACAAGAAGCAGAATTTGCTGGGGGAAATAATTGGCCAGAAAAATGCAGTTTGTGCAGCACTGCACAGAAGGAGCTGCCCCCTTACTCTGTCCCCTGCTTCCCACACAACAATCTGCAGCAAGGGAGGTGCAGCTGGGTTTCCCCTTGCTTGGAAGGTGCAGAGTCAGATTCTGGTGTCTTTCAGAGAGGCTGCCATCCACTCTGTGCCATGGTGTGTGTGACCAAGAAGTCCTGAGCTTGAGAGGAGCTGAATCATTTGGACTCCACCTCCCTCATGCTTGGGAAATTCAGCTGAACTCTAATTCCTTAAGCAAGCAGGGTCCTTCTCAATATGTGTGTTCCTAAATCCCACCTCTATTTGCATACATATTGCTAGACTGAGTAATTTGTTAACAGTAGCAATCAAAGTTAATATGAAAAGGCTGCAATTGAATAATTTGTTTTCCTTTTGTGCTTTGTTATTATGACTAGTACTGGTGTACTAATCATGAATCACTGCATGGCCTATGGATGCCATACACACCCACAGTGAGCCATAAGTAGTTTGAACATATTTTTTCACAGGCAACAGACTGCTTATCTGAGAGACCTCTGCTCTCCACAGAAAGTCTGACCTCAAATATTGCTTGTAAATCACTGAACCTTTAAAACAAATTAATTTACAGTGATCTACACCATTATGTTAGAGATACATTCATATTTTTACATTCAGCAAAAGAAAATTATTCTAGCAAAATTTATTTGTTTTACTATATTTTATTATCTGGGAATTATTCCAAGTGAATAAATGTTGAGGAGCTTAAATTAATTTATCATTCTGCAATTAGTTTGATTTTGTAAAGATTTCTAAGTCATCCCCAGAGGGATTTGCCCAGGCAATAGTAATTCAACTTTAGTCTCAGAGCAAACCAAAATAACCAAAATTATCAAGATAAAACATTAACAGTCAAAATGAGAGTTAGAAGTTCAGGAATGTCTGGACCAAATATAAAAGCTTATTTAAGGGAT
This sequence comes from Zonotrichia albicollis, assembly GCF_047830755.1. NCBI lineage: Eukaryota > Metazoa > Chordata > Aves > Passeriformes > Passerellidae > Zonotrichia > Zonotrichia albicollis. The sequence continues at coordinate 34,151,994 of NC_133825.1, read as the reverse complement.
TTTCATCCTACTATTGCAGATCTGCTCATCATCTTTTTGCCTCCAAACAGAGACTAGGGAACACATTCTACAAAATGGTCCTGGTTTTAAATTATTGCAAAAAAACATTTATCAAGCAACTTCTTGGATAAAAGTGTCTTCATCTAAGCAAATAATAATTATTATAATTTTTGTAAAAGCAGGTATCCTGCTCTAAATATATGATAATTTCTTTAGATTGACAGAAAAAAAGTTATATTTTTCTATTTGGTCTGTCAAGTCCAGAACTTGAACTGAAAACTCCAGCATCTCCAAATGCCTTTAAGGGCTGTGTGTGTGAATGAGTACCAGCCCTCAAAACACACAGATCCCATGCAAGACAATTAAGAAATATTATTATCTAAATCTTGGTCTGTTGAATCTGATAAGTTGGCATTAAAAACAAATTACATTCAAAATAAGTTCTTTCAGAAAGAGTCAACAATCTGCAATAAAACAACTTTGCCTGCAAGAGCAAGTTATAAGAAAAGAAAGTGTTCTGATATCATAGTGGTATTTCCAGTTTCAAACTTGTCTCCATAGAAGACAAACATGGTAACAATTCTTGAAAAGAATTCAGAGTGCCTTAATGCCAACCCACGTGCATTCTGTAAATAGAGATTTAACCCATTCATCCAACAGCATTTAATCTTTTTCCAGTTATGGGAACACAGATCTGATTTTTCATGCATCTGTATGGAACCAGAAGGAGATGGCAGGCATGGGCACGGCTCTGAAGCTCACTGATTGGGCACTCCTCTAGAAGCAGAGTGCTAGTTTCTGTTCTAGGAATGTTTAACTGAATTTCCAAAGAAGTACTCAGAGAGGGAACCAGATTCAGTGCCTCTTGTCTCCAAGGTTAATGCCCTGTAATGCTGGGATCTGACCTGCCTGCACTTGCAGGCCACTGAATGGTTTTCTGCTCAAGAGAACTGAAAGTGGTCAAGGGAGGCGTTCCCCCCTTGCTATGTGACCTGGTGCTCCCAGAGATTGAAGGAGGGCATTTTAATAATTTCAGATTTATTTAAAAATTAAACTTCTTTCCTACATGAAGGTTCTGTAATGCCACATTAATGGACTTCGTTATAGGGAGGGGAATGCTATTTCAGACTGTTTTGAGAGAAGCACAACTCTGTCAGCAGACTGTGAAGTATTTTCTCAAAATAATGTGTAGAGAGGTTTGCAAGACCTGAAAGCCACAATATACATTTAAAACACTTTTTAAAAATCAAGTAAAAATGTTAGTGACTTGCAAGGCAATTTGGTTTGGGAAGGGGGAGCTCGATGAGACATGCATGGAATTGCTGTTAATGAATCAAAACACTGTGCTAGAAAAGTTTCATTGCAGAGAAGCTCTGAAGCATTAAATTAGCACTCAGAGGCACTTGTTGATGTCCCTGGGTTGGTTTTCCATGAAGTGCAGTGTCCTTTGCAATATACTGAGCTGTCAAATAAAAGTCAGTATATCACTTTTCCCTAAGGTTCAGAACTTCTCATCCTAAAATATTAAGTAGATAAATGAGATTAAACTGCATTTGAGAGACAGATCAGAGATAAGAGATGCTTTGACAAACAACCCTAGTAAATGTGAGCTCTGCTGAAGGTTTGTAGCTCAGAGCTCAAAGATGAGCTATTATTTTTCTCACTTCATCAGCTGTATTGAGTATTTCTGTCAATCCTGCATTCCCCTCAGGAGAGACTAGTAGATCTGGCCCAGACATTTTTCTAATTTCTTTTGTATGGTTTTATTGTTAAAAGCTCATTTGCAATCAGAAGTCAAAGACAGTAATCAAGAGCACGAACTCAGAGCACAGTGCTGGCTGTGATTTTATTCCCACAGAGATTGCTGTGAACACTGGGAATCAGATGTTCTTGGGGGAGCAACCAAAGAGAAAACTATAAATTTATGTAAGAAATTACAAAAGTGTTATGTTAAGCTGAACTTAAAGAACTATTTACAAGAATAAGCTCAGGCAATCAATCCACATGGGAGACAACTGCAGAAAAGCTGAACTGTAACTGTATTACACATCATCCCCATGCAAGTCCTTCAAAGCAATCCTAAATCACACAATTCTCTATTTCCTATGTTAACTCACCCAAAACTCTCAGGAGCTCTATCAGCTCTCCTGTGCTGCAGGGAGCCTGCAGGCAGCACCAGTCAGTGGGTGACACTTCAGCACCCAGGGGATCAGCAAACAGGGGTGCCCCTGTGCCGCAGCAACCCAGGGAAAGGAGCAGGGCTGCTCCAGGAGGAGACAACTTAACCTCCTTGAATTCCATGTGCACTGTTCTATAACAGGAACTCAGAGACCTCATGAACTCAGAAAAAGTGGCGGAGTTGATTTGTGTGTCCTGAATGTCTCTCTTTCTGGAGGAATGGAGATTAGTAGCCTTGAGTTCCAGAAAACATAATATGTTTTATTGTCTCTATTTATTCTGGGGCTGGGGATGGGGATGCGTGTGTGGGGGGGGGGGGAATGAGGAAAGTAGGTTACATACCTAAGCTCTGCTTCCTACAAACTGTAGAAATGCTGCAATTAAATTATTCCTATTTCTTCCAAAACCACAAGTTATGCCAGTCCCAAACAAAGGCTTATGCAGGTAGCTAGTAAGAAAAAGAAAAAAATGTTTCCTTTTTGGCCTTGAGATTCATAGCTGAAATCATGGTTAGTCATGAATCTCAAATCTTGCTCTTATGTGAAAGACTGGACCAGAGAAAACTCCTTTAGCCTAATGCCAAGATCAGTTTGGGCAACTTGAGGTGATCAAGCAGAACAAAGTCTTGCTCTGGAATGTGCCACATGGTTAATTGGATATTGTTAGCTGCTTATTGGGAAGGAACAAGCACAGAATCATAAAAAACAAAACAGCAGCCAAGCAAATCAAACCCCTGAAGTCCTAGGAGCTGCTCTGGCTTTTCCCAAGTTCTGAACTCTTTAAAGACCTGTGAATCAGCAGAGCCCTAACACAGCTCTTGAGAACCAACCACAATATGTTGATGAATCTGAAGTGCCTGTTGGACAGCTCTACATCCAAAGGGAATCCAGCTCTTGGGGGAAAAGTAACAAAAGTGTCATAATCCGGGGGTTACTGAGTGTTATCTTGGGTGTATAATTCATAGGTCTTTTAACCTTACATATAAATAGCTGACTAAATAACTCCCACAAAGTGGAAATATTACAAGAGAATGTTTAAAAATTATTAGGAAATTATATTTTAAAAATACTGAATGGCTGGGGAAAAAAAAAATCTTATCCTGGTTTACCTCTGTGAAAGAATATACTAGCTGTATCATTCCTTTCAATAACTTGAAACTTTCAGCTAAACAAACACATAATGACTGTTTTCCCTTTCTGTTCTCTTAGGGTTTTTTTAGCAAAAATACCCAACCAACCACCCAGTCCCCACATCATTTGGGAACAAAAACTCAAACCCTGAGGCACACTTGGCCATATGCAGTCCTCTAATGTCCGGTTTATCTCGGCTGTTTGAGGGGCCTGAAAGGCCCGGGGGTGGCCTTGGGCAGCCCGCGTATCGAAGGACGAGAAGAGGCTTCAGTTCTTCTTTCTGGTTTTATGTTTATTAATTGTTTATCTAAAAAATGTTCTTTCAGCCTAACAAAGATCCGCTCAGCAGTCAGCCATGGGCACACTGTGCCGTCCCACGGACCGCCACGTATCTTTATACCCCTAGTTACGTATACAATATTTATCATTTTTCCCCAATACCATCTATTCTTATAACTCGGTGTACTCTTAGTAATAACCAATCCAAAAATGCCACCGTGGCCAAAGAAGATGGAGGAGAGGAGGAAGAAGAAGGAGGGCAGGACACACCCCAATTCCTCCATCTTGCTCCTCTAAACCCCCCTGTACATAAATCCTAAACCCTGTTTCTTACCCTCTAATTAGCTAATCTTTCCACCCTTCACCCCGGTGAGGCCCTCTTATCTTCATAAAGGTGTCGTCTCCCGTGTAGGGTCAAAGTCCTGCCACCAGACACTTCTGGCAACATTCCAGGACTCCCGGGCCCCCCAAGGGTGGTCTCGGGGGCCCTGCATCCCAGGGCTCAAATCCTGAGATCCCACACTCTAATACTTGTGCGTAGCAATGACAAATCAGAGACTTGTGGTATGATTTGTGCTTATTCTATATAACACAATTTCCTAGCAAGCCAGACACACTAACATGTGGAAAATATACCTATAGGGGCCTTAGATGAAGTCTTTCCTTCCATAGCCATGATTTAAAACATTTAGGTTTTGCAAATTCACATATGCTTAAGTGCCTTTATATTAACAAACTCGTGCAGAAGGCTTTTCTGCACATCTTAGGCACTGTGCCAAATATCTTTGCTCCATCTTTCAGTCCTGCTCACTTTGGGGATGGGGACTGAGCTTCACTCTTCACTAATCAGCAAAAGACTTGCATCCTTTAAACTGTTGGTGATAACCATCATTCATTCAGCCCTCAGATAAGAGATTTCTAAAATAACAGTAAATCTGGCTACATCTCACCCATTGATCCAAAAAAGCAAGGAAGAAGAAATAGGAAATTTAAAGCAAGTGTTCTTGCAGGAGGTTTCAAAACATTCTCCACAGATATTCCTGTAATAGAAAAGCCCATCTGCTCCATACAAGGCTAATGAAATCACTTGGCATAATATGTCTTTACTGCCCTCCTCATTGCCCAAGAATTCCTTCTCAAATGATAAAGAGCCATTTATAATGTAAAGTTGGAATCCATTTCAAATAAATTACCTTAACAGATAAATTCTATTAAGATCTCAAATATTTCAAAAATTTCTCATTTTAAGTATTAGCAAAGAAGGGAAGTTAATACTTATTTATCATGAGATACAGGTCATTATGAAATCAGATCTATTAACAAGGATAATAGTTTCTTTTTTAGCCTAGATGAAGGCAATTTATGAGTGCTAGGAAATTTTGCAGATTGCCTGTGGGTAGAGCTTGGCATCTATGTAATTATGTGGGATCTCTGAAGGCATTTAAAGGCCAATTGACTGCTTTTAAATCATCTCTTTTAACTGGTGACAACTAGGATATAAAGATTTTGTGGCCAAATGAAAGAACATTATTTCAGTGTTGCCAATTCTGGCCCGGCAATTCACGAGCCTTGAAAGTTCATACCCAGATATATTTTATAGGGTATATATTAAAAATTAATCATAAATTGATGTTGAAAAAGACTAATTTTAAAAGAAGTGAAAATATTCCAGAGCCATTGGAGAAAAACTTGAATTGGTGAATGCTTTAATTATAGGAAGCAACTCACAAAGCTTGCCTGGTTACAGGGATCAGATCCAGGAAAAGAACATTTTCTTGGCCCATTCTTCTTGTATTTCTTCGTGCATGCCTGCCACTATTAGCATTCTGGCTATCTGTCAGAAGGGAATTACTGTGCATACAACTGTCAATCTGCTCATAATTTCAGACTTCCCACACACACTCTAACACATGCACTGAGTCATTCCCAGCATCCAGGTTTACTGCCTATTGTATTTTAAAAGACAGTAGCAGCCATTTCCTTCCATCCTCCATGGAGTTCATATTACATATAATAGAGAGATGTGTATCTCCCTGTCACCTCTGGATTACAATAAAGTTATATATTATAAGGTTCCTATATTGGTTCAGTTCTTCTCAATTCCTACATAACTTGGCTGTGCATTTTTATATGGCTGCTAACAATACCTTTGGTTACATACATTAAAGGGTATTAAGGTATGACTCAAATAGATTTTCAGTAGATGCTGTTCTGAATGAGTGGTTCAGTGCACTAACAAGTAGAAATTGTAATTTCCTCACCTAAGAAACCCACTGAAGGAGACATTTCTACTGACCATTTCTCCTAGGTTTTGCATAGCAGGAGTCACAGCATTTAGCACTGCACAGCTCAGGGACACTGGGGCAGAATTCAACTGCTAAAAAAGCACATTACTCACACCTTCTCATCCTCTCATGACACTTTCCTGCTTTTCACAGCAGTTCCAGGCAGTGGGGCACAGTGAAGCAGCCACTAATCCACAGACCCACCTGAGTGAGCTGGTCTAAAACAAACCAGAACACCAGGACAGTTCTGCATGGTGCCAAAAGGGAGGGGAAAAAACAATCCCTGGAGGACACCCTCCCAAAAAGGCTCTCATTAACTGTATGACACTGCTCTCTCCTGCAGCTTTCTGTGCTCTCTGTTATGAGGTACATCAATTCATGTCTTTCATGTATTATGAATCTGATGAAGCCAGTACATTTTCCACCAAAATGTCAGCAGAACAGACTATTACAGAAGAGATTTCTCTTCACAGGAAATTGCAAATGCCCCTATTACTTCTGGTTAGAGCATAAAACCTAGGGCTCAGCATTTGAAGAAATGAAGAACTACAGTACTCTTTGCATATGAAGAAAAAATGTAATTACTAATATTGCAAGTAAAGTATAGTTTATTTCACTATAATTCATAGGAAAAAAAAGTGTCTTGGTCTTTATGCAAAGCAAGAACTTCTACTTCTATTGAAGAGCTAGATTTTCAGCTACTCCCATTGATCTATTAGTCATTTAATCACAGAATTACAGAATTGCAGGCAACAGTAAGAAACTGTTGCATGAATTCTACTTGCCTTGCTCCTGACAGATTTTTTGTTCATCTTGTTTTTAAAGCCCCTAATTATAAGGTTTCTCTTTCTTAGGCAAGGTATCCCTATGCCTAATTGCACCCAGAGCCATAGAAACAACAGGTTATATTTACATTGTCATTTCTGTCTGGCTTCTTTCATCTGTTGTTTAACAAGCTGAAGATTACTACAAAGAATCTGATCTCAAAAATTCAGGTAATCAGTTTGTTTCTCTCCTAAGAAACAAAACCCCTCCTATTACCAAAGCGGTAATTTTTACCATTACACATCATAATTTGCAAAAGCAAACTGACTGCAAACAAGCTGGGGTTTATAAGATGTGCAAGTTGCTAAATAGCAGAGTAGCTATCTAGCAGGTATTTACAGAAGTCAAGAGCATAAATCAAGGAAATGTATAATTAAACAGAACTCCAAGGTAAGAGAATTCACTCAGGCTCAGAAGTACACATTGATTGAGAGCACCTCAACACCTCACTCAGATTATTCCTTCAGCAATGATCTTAAAACAGCAAATCCTTTAAAGAAATTTAATTGGAGATTTTGTCTGTCCACTGTGGCAGATAGAATTGGATTTGCTAGTGCACCCTTCCTTTCTAATCTACATCTTTGTGTCATGTTCCCAATTCCTACTGGAAATACTTGGCCAAAATATTGATCAGTTGAAAAATTACCTAAGCGTTGATTAAAAAAAAAATAAAGGAAAGATGCCTAGATTCCAAAATGAAGTTAAAATTTCTCTCCCTACCAATTAGAAAGCTTTACTGCATCACCGCTCTAGATGAAGTAGTTATTGAACAGTGTCAGTATTCATTTACTTGGAAAGCAATGCAAGTTCCCAAATAAGCAAGTATTGCCCCTCCTTCAGTTCAGTATCCAGGATATGCTCTCCAGAAGTACTGGTTTTGCAGGTGAGAGCAAATTTCTGAGCTTATATAATCTGTAGAAAAAATCTTAGAATAGCATAAATTTTAAAATGTACTACAGATTTTCAGTCCCTTCATATACTCATGACAATTTCCTGATTTCAATTGACCACAAGTCATTTTGGACATTTCTTTACTGGGAAACTGGCAAGAGCAGGTTAATATCTCTAAACAAACAAGAAGTTTGACTGTTGAGTTCTAACTCTACCCTGGGCAAAAAAAAAATTGCTTAGATTACAGGTATAACCTACTGTAAGTGATGGGATGATCCTGAATTACTCCACACTATGCCTTCTTAAAAAAATGGAAAGGGGGTCTTCAAATTTAGCTTTATTTTTCCCCCTCTAGTTATAAATTATATCTGAGCTTTTTTTATTTAGCACTAATTTTTTATTTAGTGAATACCTTTTAAGAAATTGTGTTAAATATTTCTATCACTAGCACAGTTCCACAGCAGCAAGTAATCCATTGCCCCTAGAAAGTGTTGTTACCTATCTGACATTAAATACAGTTTTAAAAGTTGGTTTTGTATGATATACTGAGAAACATTAATATCTTGCTTGGTAAGATTTATTACATGTAAATCTTAGAGTTCTCAGACACATGGCTTTTCTGAATACTCTAAGATTTACATGCAAGAAACAACAGTAACACAAATCAGAAAGGTTGTAGCATTGGCTAAATGTCAGTTTGCCCAGCAAACCTTAACAATTATTTCTTTGTCTCATTTCAGCTATTTCTGTGCTCCATTTCTGCTGCAGCTTCCCAAGAAACTGGGAGTGCTGCCTGTTTAAAAACTTCCTGCTGTAGCTCAGGTTTATACCTGTAGAAGCCCTGGGTTGAAGTGTGGCCATGCAGAAAAGCTGCACTGAGGATTCCATCACTGTCTGAGGCTGAGCAGGAGAAGCCCTCGGGCAGCAGAAAGGGCAGCTTTGGTGATGAGGACATTCAGAATTACCCTTTATCAGAAGATGCTCTGACAGATGCCAGGCACCATGGCTGACTGGTATTTGCTAAGCTGAGGACTGGTCCCAACATGAGAATTTGCAATAAAGAGAGAAAGTGGCACACAACTTTTAAAACTAATGATGTGGGGGGAAAAAAGTAGCTACTTAAAAAGCTCATGCTGGAGAGTTCCGCTTTCTTCTTAAGCTTTGAATGAGACTTCAAGGAGCTTTGGTGAATCTGGATCTCCTGAACTAAATGAGCAATGCACAGACATCAATCATTTGCCAACTGCTCCAGAAAAGACCAAGCATGGAAAAACTGGGTAAATAAACGGTGCTCAGTAATATTTGACAGATCTGCTCTGGGCATTTACTGTATTTTCTTGTAACGCAAACTCTACAGAGCAACATAGGCTTGTTGCTGCATTTCTGATGTCAGTTCTTCTGGAGTGGCACATTCAGTTCAGTAATGTTTTGCATATGCTGAAACAGAGGCAGCAGAAATTCTGGTCCATTGTGCCAGAATTCTCCATGTTTTTGTTGTTCCATAACTGCCTGAAAACCAGAAAAGTGGAAACTGGGAGTAACAGCACCTACAGGTAGCATAGTATATTTTCTTTCTGGAAAAGGTCATGGTATATTGTAGAGGAATATTCCTGGTTTATATAGCAATAGTATTTTTGTGGGTATTGTAATGTTTGGTTTATTTTTTTCCTCTATCAAAGTAGAAAAGCCTTTCTATTTAAATCAGAATTCAAAGCTTGTTCAGATTTTAAAATATGAATTAAACTACTGAAAATGACAGAGGGATGAATTAGAAGCAGATCATTCTGGCAAAGTCTAGATATAGAGCTACTCCTACTGCAGAACGCAAGCTCTGTGGGGAAAAATTACTTAATTATGAATAAATTTGAGCGTTAGAGATGCTGAAACACAAGAAAGAATGCTACAAAGCAGCTACCATGGTGTTATGACAGCAGGAACTTATGGGCAGCAAACAGGAGTTTATTACCTCACCACTGTTCAAAAAGTTTCACAAGAGACAAAGATTATTTAACTACTTCCTAAATGTGGTTTTAACGAGCATTTACTTCTGAAGTTGTGCACAGTGCAATGAATTGGTGCTCCTCAGTAACCACACTGAATCAAATATCTATCACTAAAACATGGTCTTAAATAAGATCTTGAGTAGAATATGTCATGCTAGGTTTGCTTGCTAATAATAGCAGTCAATCACAACTTACTCTGAAAAAATTCAACCATCTCACTTCTTTATTTTCCACACACACTTGGCACATGCTGACTGCTCTGGTGTTTCTCTCAGAGGTATGGATGTGAGAAGCTCTGCCTTTGAAGGGTCATTGTCTGCCTCAAGATGTAGACAGCTAGCTAGGGGGATTTTCAGGTGCTTGAGTATCCAGGCAAGTAATGAGCTCTGAAAAGCTTGCCTAAACATTTTACTTACTGCTTGCTTTTTTATTCCACAGGGTCAGCTTCATCTACATTTCAAATTAATTTTCATCTCCTTTTCCCTTTCTACAGCCTTTTACTCTTTTAGTTTTATACACAGATTTCTCCAGAAAAGACCAGAACAAATGCCACATTGGTAGAATAACTCATTTCAGGATTAGTCACTCATGTTCCCAACAATATTTTCCAAAACAGTATTTATAGCCACGGAAACCACCAAAAATATAGAAACTGTCAGCTTTAGATGCTTTGGATTTTTTTATTATTTTGTGCACAGAAATTCAACTCTGATGCAACTATAGCACCTGATAGCTAAAAAAGATGCCCAGCTATGAGGCAGTGCCTTAGAGAACCTTCCCTCTGATTTCAGCATTTCACAGCAGAGTGCTCTAGGAAGCCTGGGGGTAGGACCCACACTCTGTAACACAGAAGAATCAGCATCCTTTTCAGAGTTGTTCCTGCTGATTTTCAATGAGAACAGGTTGGTCTTAGGAGCAAACATGCACAAAGCCTTCCTTCTCCACTGACTCCTGTTAGGAGTTGGTTCTTTCATTGTTTCTACACTGCCAATCCAGGCATTTATGCCAGGCTTCTCTTGTAGAGTTTAGTTATGTTAATTTTTTCCCCCTGAAAATTGTTTTTTCCTAAGCAAGCTATAATTTCTCTGATGCAGCTTCAGCAGCTTCTTTTTCTGGCCTTCTATCTGAAAGAGATCTAATAACTTGCACTGAAATCCATCTCTGGTTGCCTTTGGAAATCTACTGAGCAGGTTTGATGGCAGTAGGACAGAGAACAGGAACAGGAGGGGGAATTCTCTACTGCTCTTTCACGTGAAATTTGGCACACAACCTCTGGGCCAGCTCAGCACCTCCACCAAACAAAGGCAACAGTGCCTTCAGTCATGGTGCAGCAAAGTTACACATCCTAGGGAACAAATAGGATATTCAGAAAATTCCTCCCTCTCATTTTAGCTTCACAGGGAGACCCACCATGTAAAATATTTTATTTCCAGAGTAAAAATAGAAAAGAGCAGAAATGTTCTAGGATGTGTGACAGAAATTTGATCTACTCCACAGGCAATCTTCATAGCTCACAGCTTGGATTCATGTTGAAAGAAATCCTTTGGTGGAGAAACAGCCTGAATTGCTGAACTGCCACCCTGCTGCAATTAGACTCCTTCTGGGAGTTCAGCTTGCTTTAGGTATTTCCATATCACTCTACAGCTCACAGCAGTGTCACAGAATTGCATTGCAGCCCAAGTAGATGGAAAATTAAATGTTTCTATCAAAACTAATTAGCTGTTGCTAATAATTTTAAATACTATAAACATTTAATGTTACTTTCTGTTTATTATATTGTATTATCATGACTCAGTAACAAGAACAGTGGCCTGATTTTTGATTACCTCTCCTTCAACAATTTCTCCCTGCACTCCTGTGCTACATGAAGGCACTGATATGAATGCCAGTCTATGTAATGTGCATTTTGTGATGAATCATTCATAAAAATGCACAAAGCCATTTTCTTGTGGATGTATTACATTAAAAATGCTAACAGCACAAAATGAAGGAAAAATTTTTTTCATTACATAGTTTACAGAAATTTTCTCTGCATTTTATGAACAGAGCAACATTACCAGAGTAGCAGCACAATCTAGCTGTAACAGAAAATTTATCCATCAGAAATTTCCTCAAAACCCCATAGTCTTCCATGCAACACCCTATTTCTAGGTGAAAATACCAGAAAATAAGAAACCTCAGAAATCTATGATTATCTCTTGCTATCAACCTTTACAGTGTAAAATGGCATCATTCAGAAGTTGGTAGAAACACAGAGAGGACCCACAGGGTGCTGCTGTCTCAGACCAAACACAAACCTCAGCTTTGGTGCCAGAGGCTGCAGAGACTTCCAGTGCCAGCCAATGACTGAGGCAAAATCAGGATGCAATCAGCAGAATAAGATAAATTGCAAATATGCTAAATCCTATAGGAGTAAACAGAAAACTCCATTGAAATTAAAGCATATGTTAAAAAAAAATATTATTGCTTTTAAAACATTGAGAGAGGAATCCTTTAACTTGGGTCCAGCTGGTTTCTCTTTCTACAAATGCAGCTCATGCAGTTTCTCAGTTTGCTAAGCATAACATGAAATGCACACACTGGAAATTTGTGTGAAGGTAAAAACTGAAAAAAACCCCAAATATGTACCAGGCAAAGACAAATATACTCAGTTCCTGACAGTATAGGCAGAACTGTAAGAACAATAAGACAGAATTAGTGATGAAATGGGCAGAGAATGTTTCAAAGAACTTTGCTTTTTATAGTCTGCTAAAACTTCCTGCGAGCCCCAGAACTGCTAATATCATGTTATCTGGTATGACTAAAATCTTTATAAGTGTCAAGTTATAGTCTCTTGAAATTTGTCTTTTCCACATTAAACATAGTTTATATAAGTTGAGCACTTCAGGCATTTTTGGCAAGTTACTGGAAATTTGCAAGAACACTTCCTAGACAAAACAACGATTTCTAAAAAGAATAAGAAAGCATTGTGTTGGTTGCCTGAGACAGAACAAATGCAACAATCATTCCTGTCCAGCAGATGCTTTAGGTGTAAACCAAACAGTGATTTTGAAGCAAGGCTCAGGGGCCATGCAGCATTCTCTGTGCCAGGCTCTTTGCTTTCCAGTCACAATGTCACTGAATATTGAGCTGGGACAGAGGAACAGATCAAATGGAATGAGAGACAATATTTATTTACTGAATTTGTAAATATTATTCTATTATCATTGCTCAACTGCCTGTTAAAATCTCAGGAACTGTGTTAAATGACCTGGGGGGTTGCAAACAAAACAAAATGCCATTTATCCACATAACACAGGCTGCAGCTGCATCAGGAAATCTATTTGCCGGAGGTATTACTGCAAGCAATTCTGAATAATAATAGGATGCCAGTACAGATGATACTGGGCCCAGAGGGAAGAATCATTTATTAAGTTTCATATATCTCTTACAAAACTCTCTCAGGCTTTCATAAATCCTGTTCAAGATGTATACTGTCTGACATAGTTTCACTGTACCCCATCAGACACCTTATGTTTGAAATCCCCATAATGCCACTGGATCACTGGCTGGGTAATTTTTGAGGAAAATGATTTATTTTTTTCCATTTAATTTTTCCATGAGCACATTTCACATTATTCCAATAATATGCAGAGAAGACACATTTTATAAGTCTATATCATTTTAAATTAAGAAGAATATCAAGCTCAGAAATGCTGAACAGCTTGAAAAACAGCAGAAATATTGTTAGGCTATAACAATTTTATTGATTTTTTTTTTTTACTTGGTACCATTAAAATGTTTAAGTTTTCCTTTAATGCAAGCCACTCCCTTATCATAATGAAAAAAAACCAAGAGGGCAAATCTGGTGAAAAATAGCTGCAAAATTCAATGATTAAAAGTAACTTTACAGAATTTACAAGATATTTGGGAAGAATGTCTGAATCTCACAATCAAAGGAAAAGGAACCACAAGTTTAATTTTGCAAATTCATGTATGATTTTAGCAGAGTTAAAATTCCTTATCATTAGAAATCAAATCAGACTTTTATTGTGTTTAATAACTGGAAGTAAAATTATAGTTTAGAAACGCACCTCTGGCTTTAAAGATGTGCACTGAATTAAGAGTGACTTTTTCTACTGCTGTGCAGCCCTTCTGCCTAAGAATCATTGCCAGGATTTCAAGAGTTGGAGATGTCCTTTGTGCACCTTTCCAAGAGTGAGAAGCCTCTCCTGTCTCATCCCTGCCCTTACTGACCACTGTGCTCCAGCTGTTTGCCAGCCCCGTCCCCGTTCCCCTCCAGAGCGGCAGTTCCAGGCTGCAGCCCCGGCTCCCAGCTGGGAGCTGCCCTGGCGCTCCAGGGCCAACACAATGCCAAGGAAAGGGGCTCAGGGCCCTCTGTCCCTGCTGCAAAAATGAGCTGCTTTTTGTTTCTGAATTTATGGATCTTAGCCCTTAACAAGAGCTTCCTTCTACTAAAGGAAATACTAACAAGATGGAACACTTTCCCTTATTAACACAAAATTTCATTTTTGAGAAAACTCCCCCCCTGTGTTTTTGGCAGGTTTGAGCAAGAATGCTCTTGAAACCTCGACAATTTTCACAGGTCATGACAAAACCCTGTGTTAATTACTCGGTAATAATTAAGATACCAATATTCATAGATGGGTCAGGACTGTTCAACAGCATAGGCATCCTACATCTTTTGCCATGTCAGTGATTGTGCTGCAGTCGCCACAGCAAAAAACATCCTTGGGGTTTTGCTGTAGCACCTGAGCAGGCACCAGGAAAACAAGGCTTTGCAGATCTCTGAGGTTACTAGCTGCAACAGTAAACAGAAAATTTTGCTGCTGATTCACTCGTATTCAGGTAAAGAGCAAAGTGGAAAGAACACCCAACATCTGCAGAGGAGCTTGAACAAATGGTCTTGGTGGATTTCAAACACTGCATTAGGAAAAATGAGAAGGTAAAATAATGCATTCACAACCACTGCTCTTCAAGTATTTCTCAATTTGATTTATCAGTATCCCTGTTGATATTAATAAATGCTGAGGATTTGCTGCAATGATGGCTCTTGGCCACACATTTCGTAGTACACACCTCAGGCACTCAGCACTGCTGGTGAGTGCTACCTCTGCTCCAGAGTTAATCTGCAGAGATCCAAATAAGAAAGCCTGTAGAAATACCACTCAAAGGTCTAAATTAAGCTGTAGGTGCCTTACAAACTGCATTGTAATAATGTACAGATACTTACGGACTTTTCTGTTTAAAGAAATGTATTATGGCAGCATATTGGGGCTCCTTTTCTTTCTTTTAGCTGTATCTGTTACATTGTCACATTTTGGATTTTCTTCGTGAAACACTGAATGTGAAATTGATATGCTACATCCTCCCTGGTCATAGTCTGCATAAGAATACATGCTTTCAAATCAGATGTCTAATGGACTCCTTAATATACTCTGATATTTCACTGTCAAAATTATGGTGACAAGAGGAAAAACAAAGCGCCATCAATTTTTTTTGACAGAAAATTGCATGAGAAATATTAAAATTAATTGTGTTTTGAAGAGTATCATGTCAAAATTCTCCCTGAATGCATAATTTGAGATATGCAGCTGTTTTCATTTAGCTCAAAACACAGAAATAGCTTTGTGAAGAGAAAAGAAAGGGCTTTATAATCTACAGCTCAGTTCTTCAGCAAGATTGGTAGATTTTCAACTTAAGGTGAAAATCGGCTGTCTACTACCATAGGTTGAACAAGTTATCTGTGCTGAAGCACTCAGTTATTTTTCGACTGAAAAACATTGTTTTCTGCTGAAGAATGAAAAAGTCATTATTAGACTGTGTTAGAGGCAAATCTACTTCTAAAAACATAAGCTTAAAGTATTTCTGCTGAACCCTTCTACTGCAGAGCATAGAGAAAACTGTAATTTCTGTTATTTAGCAGTGGACAGTGCAGATGGAGCTGGGGCAGTTTCTCAGGTCAGTTCAGGGTGGTCCAGTCCTGTCCCTGCCACAGCAGCAGGAACCTGCCAGGCTCTGCAGCTTCTGCAGAGACCAAGGTTACCCCTCCAGGAAATTCTGATGCCTCACTTGGGCAGTTTCACAACATCCAGAGGCCAAAGGGGATCAGCAAATGAGGGGAAGAGGAGGAAACCACTGGGAGACATTTACAACATCCACTGCATAACAAAATCTGATTTTATGGAGTAACATAAAGATGAAATGGTGTAATTCAATAATTGTGCTTACTCCCCTGCCAGCGCTCTTCAAATATTTGCCATGCATAACAGAGACATACATTGACTCAAACTCACAACTAGGGGGTTCACACAGAGAAACTTGAATTTTAGCTATGTAATAACATATATTACACAACTACACATTAATCCCACACACAATTGTACTATACACTCAGTATGGCTTCTGATAGGGATTTTAGTAAGGATTAAGTTTTCTCATCAATCAAAAATCCAGCAATGCCTGTGTTATGGGGAGATAAGAGTAATGATTGCTTATCATGCACTGGAAGTATTTTTTACACAGTATTTGAATAAATTAAATAAACTTATAAAAGCCTAGGCTAATTTGAAAATAAGCTTGTCTTCATATCTGTGTTCATCAATATAAAAAAAATTATAATGGTACATTGAAGGTATAAGCATACTGGCAGAAAATTGAGTGTGTATGTACACCTAAATAGACAAACACATACAGACTATGTATGCATGGACAGATTTTATATAAATAGTGTATGTGTTCTTGCATGTATTGTGCATCTCCAACAGAGTATTATGTCTATTTTTACACAGACAGTCAGATCAGAAGCAAAGGATTTCACCATTTTGTTTCCTACTCTGAGCAATTAGATTCCAATAGAATCCAATTTATATTCCATTTAAAGGTTTTATCAAATCTGTTCTAATTCTAGAAGACTGTTCATGAAAGCTGGAAAAATCAGCAAGTACCACTATCAGATACAAAGCTGCATTTTCTCAAACACCAATTAAATTTTTTTAATGAAAAAGTAAATATTTTATATTTTCACTAGAAGTTATCAACAGGCTCAAAGCACAACAGACATTTTCTTGGCAGATCTCCAGGCTGCAGGGGGTGACTGTCCTGGTACAGGGCAGATTTGGGAGAGCATCTCCAAAGGGGCGCCCCTCCCCTCAACCAGTTTGGGAAGGATTCCTCGGAGAAAAGCAGAGACCTGTTTATTTAACAGGCACAGCACCCCCAGCACACAGAATGAACAATACCTGATGACACCACTCTGTCACTACTCTGAAGAAGATGACAAGTTCAGAAAGTCTCTCTGGGAGTGGTCACACTGTTCTCAGTCCCTCTGGCACTGGGGGGATCAACTAATAAACTCTCCCAGGTCCCAGTCCAGAGCAGGTCCAAAAAAAGGAAAGGAGAAACAGTCCAGGAAGAAATTTGGACTGTTTAGCTAAACTAACTAATGAGCAGAAGCAAGAGCAAGCAGAAGCAAAGCAGAAGCAAGAATGAGAGCAAAGCAAAAGAGAAAAGGCAGCGCCATGTACTGCCCCGTGTCTGGGTCCCACCAGCCGTGGGGGAGCAGCTGATAAGAAACCCAAACAAAACTATCACTCTTCAGAGCCAGTCTTGAAGGCACAGAACATAATATCCAGCATGAACAGAACACATGGATGAGGATACAAGCATCACAAAGCCACCCTAGGACAGTGACCCACTACCACGATGGCCAGGGTTTGAAAGCTCTGTTTTGAGCAGCAGCTGAGAGGTGACACTGCTCAGGGGTAGTAACAGCATGGGGTTTCAGAGGCTCAGCTCCTTTCTCATCCATCTCTGCCATTGAGGGCTAAAGCACGAGGTGCTCCACCTCTTCTGAGCTGCCAGGGGCACACCTGGACATCCTGGGCTGGCCAACATTTAAAGTGCCCAATACACAGCTCCTCTGCAGTTAGCAAACATGGAAAACCAATGCTGCCAGCAACTCTGATCACCATTTCAAAATACTTATAAAAGACTCTTTAAAATGCCCAGATGGAAATATATAACCTGTGACCAACATAAACATAACTGATAATGATTTCATAAACATATCCAAACACCCACACCACCACTGCAAACTCATGCCCCAAGATAAAAGGGAAAGTGGGAGATTATCTAAAATAAAAAGAATTGGCCCAGCTGTTCTCGCCATTCAATTCTTAATGCCACAAAAATATGAGAATTGTGGTGGTCTATTATGGATGATGTAAGTAATTTTTTACTTTTTTTTTAAAACAAAGTTTTGCATCAAACCTTTTGAAAGCCAGTACATGGTTGTTTTCTAAATGGGCATATTTTATCTTAGTTAACTTAATAGAACCCTCACCACTGGCATAAAAACAGGAAGATCTAGACAAATCCTGAAAACTATTATTACAGAAGCATTCACACAGAATACTAGGCTTTGCATAATGTATTATATCCAGATGGAAGGCTACTGGGAAAATATCAGGAAAATCAAGCAGTAGAAAACACAACTGCTGAAAGAATTATAGCAGTGGTCAGTTTCAGGAAATGTTTCCATAATTCTGCTATACTTCAACTTCAATTGTTTTACTAAATTAAACTGTTTATACAGAATATTCGATTTGCACCTTTATTTACAAAGTCTAAAAAGAGATATTAAGTAAATATTAACTTTGCATTAAGTCAAGGCTTTCAGTAGAAAAGTCATTGGCACGGCAGAGAAAATTTCCTCTTTAGCATTGCTAGAAAAAACCTCTGCAGAGAGTAAAAGAGATTCTTGTTAACAAATAAATATCTGCTTGAGATTTCCCTCTTAGTTTTGTGGCTCTCACCAAAGCAAACAAACAAAACTCAAAGCTAAAGCAACCATACTTTTATGTACTGTGTGCAATTATTAATGTGTATGTGTATATCTTTTATTGGTCATCCAAAAAATAAAAAAAAAGGAAATTAATGCCTTGCATTCCTTGTCAGATAATTAAGACTTGCATATCTGCAAGTCCAAATACTGCCCATTTAACTTTACATGTTTCATCTGTTAATTGAATTTAATCAATTTGTTGCCATCTATTTAACCAACTCATATTCAAGATTACGTTGTGTCATTCTTCTTAAACAGAACATTAACCAGCTTTCAGAAAATTACTGCTTTCTAAAATGAGCATACAATAAAGAAAATTCACTATTGGTTGGCATGCTGTATCCTAGACCAATACTCATTTATTCACCAGTTTCATGGGATTTTGCACCATTTTAAGATTATTGGTGTAGGCAGAGCTTACTTCTTGATCTTTGGCTTTCATGCCAGTGCTCTGTATATTCACAGCATGGGAACAGACACTCTGGGTAAGATGTGTACCCAGGTACACAATGAAATTGAAAAGAATATCACTAGTGGCCATATATTTCTTTTATAGAGAAACTCACATTGAAGAGTTATTAATATGCTGAACATCTGTGGAAGATTTAATCCACTTGTCCTGTTATTCTAAAGGAAGCTTGATCCCTGATTTATGATTTCTTTTTTAGACAAGGCTTATAAATATGTATAATAAAGCATAGAAGAATTTAGTGTCTTTATAGCAGAAGTACAATTAGAAATAGATTTATCATTCAGAGGTTGTGTGAGACTTTTATAAATATTTTTCAAATTTCAGAGCTTTCATGGCTGTGCAGAGAACAGCTTTGCTTCAAAACAGATTCCCAGGACCTTCAGGAACTATGGATGCTTTTATAGCTACAGCTGCTTTAAAAAGCTAAGAGATACCCTTTTCTTTTACGATGCTGCTTAATTCAACTTAATCTTCAAGAAATCCTTAAAAGATTTCAAACTAAGCATGCAGTCCTTTCAGCAATAAAAAAAAAAAAAAAAACAAACCCCAAAAAACCACCAAAATCCAACCAATGACACTGTAAATCCTGAAAATTTCAAGATGGAATGATCTCTGCACCACTGTAAATCTAAGTTATTTTAAGTTTTGATATCCAGAAGAAACAAAATTATTTTGCTGAGTCACACAGCATGAAAAAATCCTCATCCTAGCATGTCAATGATGAAATCAGATCAATAAATGATCTGAAATAGGTATTTCAGATAGATAAAGCACTAGACAGTAATCTATTTTAATAATGATATTAAAAAAAGTAAAATCCAGTGTTTTCATGCCTTCAACATTGGTCAGCCCAAATCTGAGTACACAGAACCCCTCATCGCTAAGCTGTAGTTGAAGATTTCTATATGCATGACAGTATTGAAGAGTTATTAAAATAGCATATTTAATTACTAAGACTTTCTTAAAAAAACAGCCAAGACAAATTTTTATGCCCTTAATGACTAATGGAATAAGACTATGAGTATTTCAGTATGTTCAGTTAGTTACACCTCTGCTTTTGCTTGGGCAAAGACACACATCAGCAAGGGGCAAGGCTATCAGTTTGGCCCAGAAAAAAACATATCTTATCATCCTTAACAATCAGGTAAAACCACTCTTCTGAGTTAATTATTCCCTTTCACTTTCCAAGGGCTGCTCTTGATAAAAACCCTTCTGTTTCATGCAAGGAGTGAGCCATGATTTGACCCAAAATCCTACTTTTGGCATAATTTTGAAATTAGCTTTCAAACTAAAAGGTAAGAAGAGATGGTGTTTCCCCAGTTAAAAATAAGTTATTTTAAGGATTTAAGTCCCTTAAAGTCACAATGGCTAAAACTTTGGGAAAGAAAAGCATTGTATTAGAAATGGTCCTTGCTATTTCCACCAACTAAAATAAGAGATATTGCTTTCTGAGAGCCACTGGGAATGATAGCCAAAACTGTCTGTAAATACAAATATTAGTACATTTATACTACAGCTACAAATGGTGAACACTCTCGTGGCTAACTTATGAAACACACTGAGTGAAGACTGTTAATAAGCATTTTAAGCTTCACTCTAGTAGCACTGTAATGACAAATCATGTGAGTGAAACTGGCATTACATCTTTGACCTTGGACATTTTGTTTCGGCAAGCTATTTAAAATGTAGATCACCTGAGACCAGATTACATCATTAATTTTAACCTGGTCACAGATATCAGTTTAAATCCACATGTTTATGATTAAATTACTTTCCCTCAGGCATATGTAAGGCTTTACATCCTTCATATTTTGATAACTGCTGAAAAATTCCTGGAACAAGAACTGCAGATGCATCTGAGCATTTCCCAGTGATATGAAGGTCTCATCCTTTGTGGACATTCACCTTTTATTCTGTAGTTCTCTAATAAAACTGATTAACAGTGTAAATTAATAATAAAAACCAATCAAATTGGGAAAAAATCACCGCTTGCTTCCCTCAATACACAAAACAGTATTTACCAGGACGGTAGAACACCTTTCACTAGCTTAAAAATCCTGACAGCATTCTAGGAGAAATTAATGACTTTCAAGACGAAGCAAATATTTTGGATTTAGTTGCTGACTCTCAGATCACTTGACACAGCTTCAAAGATGCCTCCCATTAATTTTCTTAAAGTGAGAGGAGATAAGCAGGCAGGTTGGAAGCCAAGAGAATCAGCTTTACCCCAGACACTAAAGGATAAGCAGCAAAATAATTAAACAAAACCCCCAAATGTCGTGCTGTTAAAATAAAGCAGAGTCTCTTTTGCCCCCACCCCAGCTTATAAATAATACTCAATAAAGGGCAGGAATTATTTTTGCCAAAAGCAAGCCTGACAAGCCTTGCTGAGAAGGCAAGAGGGACCTTCAGCACTGTAGCTTTGCTGCTTTAGAAGATGCTGCTGGTAGAGGCTGACAGAAGTATTTCATGCAGAAGGCACAGCTGTAAAATCATGTGGGGTTCTGCTCACTGGCCAGATGTTACATTCAAAAAAAAAAAAATCTTTTTCCATTTCTTGTGCTCTATAAAGCCAGTATGGTCCAGGGATATTCTGTGTGACAGCAGCTACCCTGCCAGGAATAATGCCACCAAATTCAGGTCCTGGCCTTTCTTGCAGGAGGGATTCAGGATGGGAAGGAGCAGGTTATCATCAGCACTGCTGTTCTCTGCCAGCAGACGCCGGCTCTGACTGGCAGGGTTAGGAGGGAAGCTGGCAGAGTGTGCTGCACACACGATGGGAGCCCACAGCCCTGTCCTCCTGAGCTTCACGGGCTCCTCATTCAGCCCCTCAGTCCTGCTCTGCTGCCAGACAAGCAAGCAAATGCACTTCACAGCTCCCAGCTAAGCCAGCACGAGGACACACTTGGTAAAAGATTCAGAAACACAATGTATAGCTCAATTCACTCCACTGTTGCAAAAGTAGGCAAACCCATTGAGTACATCCATTCCTGAAGCGCCTTTGGAGTAATTGGCAGTATTTATCTTTAGTGCTCCAGGATCAAGACTTGACACCTGTGTTCTCCATTTCCTGGGCTTGCTGTGCACCTGCAGCAGCTTTTGGACCACTAAATCAGATATTTTTTCACTTCATTTCTTTCCTCAATTAAGCTAATAACAAGTTTTGCTTAGAACTGCTGGCACGAGGTGTAATTACAATGACAAAACAATTTTAGAAAGTTGCTGTAGCTGTATTGTGTGTGGTTAGCAAATTAGTTATCTCACAAATCAGAGTGCCCATTAAGTATAAGCATTTCTGGATTTTCTGCAGTAATTACCATTTTCTTCTTGCAGCAATTTTTTCCAAATATAAAAACTTGTCACTGGCATTGCAATTATTAACATCAGGGGGTTACTTGAGTGCATTTCCTCCTGATTTATCATAGGAAATGAGTAGTCAAAGTGTGAAAAAAATTAACTACTGATGATGGCAACTATAGAGATGTACCATCGTACACTCTGTTTTAAGTAAGGACTTAAAGATTCTTTGGGACATTCTTAATTCTGTCTTGTGAACATTGTATATTTACCTTGCATAATACTTGCAAAAAAGTACAATAATTCCAGAGAAACAACTGTGTTGCAAATCTTCACAGACCAAATCTCACCTGAAGCAAAGTAAAATCATTAGCAGCTTTCCCAGCCTAATCTGTATTTCGGCCTTTTAATATCTGAAATTCTGCAGACTCTGCTGCTCAGTTCTTCCCCGCCAATTCCAGATACAGCTCCAGCACTAAGTAGGGTCCTTTATGAAAGGCTGTGCTTATCCAAAATCTACATCTGTGGATTTTGTTACTGACAGCATGAAATCCTTGTTAGAATGTTTAAACCAGTTCAGCATTTTTGAGCAGAGGACTGAGAAAAAGATTATTTTTTGACATTCATCCTGTACTATTATATAGATAAACAGATTCTGTATTTAACTCAAGATGCAGCTACAGAGTTTTGCTATGGAAGTCCGTTTTCAACAGCATGTGCAGGATTTAATCAATGGGGAAAATACTAAAATCTGAGCCAATTTTAAGGCCCATTTTTGCCAAAGCAGTTGATTTTTCTTAGAAGAACTTAGCCGTTGAAAATTGAAAATTCATTTGCTTTTTGAATGATAATGGAATGAAATCCCAAAAGTGGGGCTGGTTTCCTTTTGTATTCAGGGAAGAGCCTGCGTGCAGAGGATATCCCTGTAGCAGTAAATGCAGCACACAGTGGCTGGCCCAGCTCCCTGGGCAGGTTGGGTTCTCAGCACAGTGGCACCTTCCTGCCCAGCCTGCTGCAGTCACTGTCACACCAATGCTCGGTGTCCATCCTCAGCCAGCTCCTCTCTCTGCTGCACCAGGGTCCAGCTGTCTGAGCCTTTTCCCCCCCAAAGCTCTGGTGCTAAGACACTAATGAATGCCTTTCTGCACCAGATTATCAAGCTGCTACCTTTTCAGCTTTCCAGTTTTCAGGCATCTGATGGAACTCTGCAGGGTTTTTTCTGCAATACAAATCCAGGGTGCGTGCTATTCTTGCCATAACTGCAACATCTGGGGGACTTGGACCTGGTTTCATTGTGCACATCCACAGGAATACTCTGTTCACTGCTCTGTCGCCTCAGTATCAGGTCTGGTGCATGGTTTACAAAGAACAGATCCTACAAGTGCTTACTGACTTAGCACATCACACATTTGCAGATTTGCCCATTTCTTCATGACTGCTTTCTTCCACTTTCACCATGCTGCATCTATTTGCACTTCGAAATTTTAACCTGCCTGGTTTTTCCACCTCCATAGGAGACAGAAGATAAGTGTCTCTGTGTCGTAAAGGAGAAACCAATAGCACCATGCCATTCCAGATAGATGCACGATGATGATCTTCAGGAATGTGTCAGACATCACGATTTAACAGCCTCCCTCGGCTGGTAAATGAAGCACTTTGGTTCCTTACAGCTTTTCTCAGGGCCTAATGAAATTACTCCTGTTTTAATTCAAGCACCTGCTCATTATTTATACAGAGAGAGAGAGGTTTAATCCCTTCCTACCTTCCACTTGTCTGAAAACTGCAGTGCCATAGACCAAAATTGTCTTTTTGTCTCTGGACAAATTCGGCATCAATTCCTGTGCCTTTCTTTAAAAGATATTTAGAGGTTCTCTGTAGCCTTTTCCTTTCTCAACAGCACAACACTGTAGGTTCCTCTTCAGCCCTTCATCCACTGTAAATCTCTGTCCCTCTGCACAAGTCCCATTACCCAGATATCCCCTCCTTCAGCTGAGGGAAGTGAAACTAAAGAGGCTGAGCAGAACAATTTATGAAATCACTTCCCTGTCAAAACAGCTGCACATATGTGGATTTTTGCAGCATATTTGGTGACCTCTCTTGACCCTGCTCTTAGCACAGCTCTGCTTAGCCAGTTTGTACTCAGCCTTCTCCAAGAAACACAGCTTCATTTTAAGGTATCAATGGTATGGGGTGGTCAAAGGACACATCTACAGACTGCAAAGACAGGTGGGTGTTCTCAGCAATATGCAGTACACTTTGTACACACAGGAAAAAAGTCAATGATATTGAAGTGAAAAACAAAGCATTGAGATATTTTGCCTTTGAACAGAACATGTAGTAATAAACAATTTTGTTTTGGAAAATGCATGTTGTAAGTATGATTTCAGAAACAGACTAAAGGGTAATGCGCTTGTTGATATTAATTAGAGAGACTGAAATCTTCAGAGTCCCTCACTACAAGATGATTTAACCTATGGAATAAAAATACAATTGCAGCTTCTCTGCCAATGTCTGTGATGGGCATCTAGACTTTCTAAATGAAACAGGTATCACTTCCTTCTCCACAATCAAAAGAGTGGGATGAAGCAACTTGTCAAGAATGCATGGACAACTTTACAGATCAGCTTACAATTTAACTAGATCTGAAATCCAGAGAACTCTGCTTCCTTATAAAATGCTAAATAATGAAGATCTTGTAAAGGGCATGCACACACAGTTTTAACAGACATTAAGCATCTGGAAAAACCTAACTCTAGATAAGTTGGGCCAACCAGCATTTCTAGAAGATACAGCCTGGAAAAAAACATTTTTTGCTTCTTATCTGACAGCACACTGAATCATAGTTTCCATTAAGTCTGATGAAAAACAGTTTCTAAGAACATATCTGTGCTTCGTGTTATTGAAATCAACAATTTCTTAGTATTTTCACATGAAAACCCAGCTTAATGGAAAATTCACTGGTTGAGGAAGAAAAAGAATCTTTAACTACTTCAAGATGGAAAGTTTTTCTTTTTCCAAGGCCTGCAAAAGGCAAAGAGTTTTCTGGAGCTTTAAGTCTGCACTTTTACAGTTGATGCCTTCTTAGCCTTTGAAATGCAGTGCACATTCAGCTTTCTCTGAAACCCCACAGCTTGCAGCAACATCTGATGGAAGTCCTGCTCCTCACTAAGCTCACATTCTGTCATGACTGAACTCCCCAAATATGCAAAGTGGGACAGGACCTATTCTACAAAGAGGACATGGAATATTACTACATTTGTGCTGTTTTGACGGCACTGTTCTAGTCAGCATGGGAGCCAGTAGAAAGTTGGGGATTGACTGGCTCTTTGAACTAGACCTCAGAATATGTTAGCAACATAAGTTATTGCATTCAAGGGCACATTCTGCTCCCTGCACACTGTGCCTGCCGTGGCTGTGCCTGCCTGTCAGCTACCAGGGCAATTATTGGGGTCACTGCTGTTTGCAGAACATCATTTCCCTTGTCTCTGGCAGTGTCTATATGTGTTTATTTCAATAAGAGTCATCAAGGATGAAAGTAAACAGCATTTTCTGGTTTATGTAGGGAAAACAGAGCCATTATGAGACTGTCATAAATCAGAGGATTTAGTAGCAAAGCAGCAGCTGGGAAAAAATGCATATACGTAAACACACAAATATTCAATTCCAAATAAAAAATAGTTGGTTCTCTCATGAGTAAGGGAAGGCTGATTTGTATTCAACTGATCAGCAGGAGTTTCTATTGAATTGATCTGAATAGGAGTTTTGTGGAAATTAGAAATACTGAAAATACTGAATTAAATATATTGAGGTGAGTCTACAAAAGTACTTCAGTATAATTAAGCAAAATGCAATAATTTTTGCAGGTGTTAATACATGCAGCTCAAGGACATAAGGGAGAAACATTCTTAAGAGATTATTTTTCTAGCCAAAGAAAACAATGATCTTTATTTATTCCTATTTTACAGGCACACAGTCAGGATAGATCTTGACAAACAGGCATCCTAAATTAATGTGGTCAAGTGTAGTAGAGCTAAGGAAACACAGCATGGGTCAAATGTATTGCACTAACTAGCACAGGCATTCTTTTCAATTTTGCCTTTCAGTCAACTGCAGAAGCTATGTCAAAAGCAAATGATGCCCAAGCCTGTCAGATGTCACCCAGAGGAGAGAAGAGCAAGAGGAAAATCATTAATGCCTGTAGCCTTTTGTTTAGTCAAACACTGAA
The DNA here is from genome assembly GCF_047830755.1 of Zonotrichia albicollis. Taxonomy (NCBI): domain Eukaryota; kingdom Metazoa; phylum Chordata; class Aves; order Passeriformes; family Passerellidae; genus Zonotrichia; species Zonotrichia albicollis. The sequence continues at coordinate 34,125,564 of NC_133825.1, read as the reverse complement.
TTACCCTGAGATACATATCAGTGAGCCAGGCTTTGGCAATTTATCCTCTACATTCTCATATTGTGCTAGAAACTGCTGAAAATTAGGTAAAAGTTAAACCCCCCTTTGCACAGGGTTTCAGCTTTGCACTGATAGCAATTATTAACTCCTGAGGCTGTGCAGCATTTGCCAGAGTGATGTTGCCACTGCCTGAGATATTCAATACATGCTGCAGAACTCAACATCTGTTCTGCCCCATGGATACACCATAAATGCTTTTATATTGGGGTTTCAAGATTTATAGCCTGGCTGGAAATTGCAATTCTTTTCCTACTTAAAGCACAAGTATGTCTTCTTACTTCAAACCTCCTAAGTGCAGGTCCTGATACTTTTTCTTCTCTCAGAAGAAAAAGGGAAATATTTTTATGTATATCAATTCAAATTTATCTGTTTGATCAACTAAAAAGGATTATAAAGTGTTTTTAACCACACTGATTATTAAATATTTCCATGATTATTGATTTTTTTTTCTGCAACATAAGCTAGTCCTTTCATATCAAAGCTTAGATACTTCTAGGTAGTTACTTAGATACTTCTATACAAACTCTACTTTTTTTTTTTTTTTTTTTTTTTTTTTTTGGATTATTTAAGACTACGGTCTGTTTGAAAGGCCACTAAGAGGAAGAAGAGAGTAATGACAAAAGGAGGAAAATGTTTCCACATACCAAGCATGTTCAAAATTGAAACTAATCAGTGTTTCCCCAACAGGGATACATCAGGCTGCCCGTATTAGCTTACCCTGGATGTGCCAAGTTCACACTCATTGCAATTCAAAGTAATAATTTTAAAGATGTATCCTCTTCATACACACATTGTTAATGATTCATGAATATCCACTGGATTGCTTTACAGCTCACTATTTTTTATGCATCTACAGGCAGTGGCAAGTTCAGATAATAGACAATATTCTGAGGCATAGAGCTCCTGGCACTGAGCAGCTTCTGTTCAAAATCGGCCACAAAACTCTACCAGACATAAAATATTCAGAATTGTTTTATGGTTTTTCTTATTCTGACATTTCTACTTGAAAATTGTCCCCAAAAGCATTTCCAAAATCAGCATAAAAAAGTAAAGTGCTGTAAAAATGTCTAAGCTGAAGGTCAATTGTGCTCATCGCCTCCTGCCCAGAATTTTACTTCTGTCCACTCAGTTTACCCTGCACACTGAATAGTGACAGTTTTGGAAGGTGCTGCAGTGAGAAAAAAATGCAGACAGCAAACACAAATCAATAAAACTGAAGAACTGTAAGAAGATAATCTTAAGGATAATTCTGAAAATGAGCAGCTTTCTGCTCTGCATTTTACCACAAGCACACACCACACACTAAAAGATAAACGTGTCTGACCAACAAGGTCTAGTTGAAGACAAGTTCATAACCATGACAGGAATAGCTCCCATAAGTCAGTGTAAGGAATTTATGTACTTGAAAATAGAGCCATGGCAAAGATTCATTGCTTCTAATTTACACCAAGTAGTATTTCAGGAACAAAAGAGTGCAGCCAATTTCAGCCGCCTGAAGGCAAAACAAGAGAAGCATCCCTTGACCCTGGTAATTCATATGGTTCAGTCACTTTCAAAATCTGTGTCTTCTGGACTCCAGGACAGGTAGTCCAAGAAGGACCATGACTTGGAAGAACAAGACCACAAAGTTTGCAAAAGCACCACATATTTGGAAATGTAACTTCAGTGATAGCGCAGTTTGGGGCTGGCTCTCAGGCATCAGTCCTCACACACCTGTAGGCACACAACTGGCCCTGTTTCCAGCTGTGCAGCCACTTCTCATTGCTGTGTGCAGAAAAACAAGCAAATGAAGATATGAAGACATGAGCTGGGCTGAGTCCTGACTATTGAAACCCATCTCCATAACCATGTTCATCATCACAGTCATTATCAATGTAGTAAACATGCCACATTAACTTAGCATACATTTGCATTAGTTAAGAGGCTTCAGTACCTATATGAAATTTAAATTACTGCCCATCTTCCTTCTACTTCAGTAAATTCAAAGGCACCTGCCTGCCTTTTTCTGGAGAGGAGGAATATCAAAATGCATTCAGCTGTTCTAATAGGCAAGTGGTGGCAAATTTATAACCAAGAATAGCTTGGGCTACACATTTCCATTAGCACTGAGGAGATGGTGCCATCTGAGGTTCTGTTCAATATTTTCTTCATTGCAGCCTCAGACAGATAATTATTATTTTCAAAATTTTTCCTGTTTAAGCCCTAAATATCAAAATATGTAGACATGATGTCAAACCAAGATGCTTCCCCAAATAAATTTGTTTTTGCATATGCACAACATGCACTTCATTAATTTTTTTCAGACTTCAAAATCCAAGCAATCTAAAGGTGGTTCATACCTTCAGAAATCTTGCTAAACTTTTCCAGCGAGGATACTCTTAATAACACATAATGATTTGAAAACTGTCTCAGCAGAACACTTAGGTTTTTTTATTAAACAGGTTCACGAGATCTTGAATCTTAAATTTATTTATATATGTGTGTTCATCATACACATATAAGATAGAAATTACAGTAATAAATAAGTTATGCAGTTTATATTTTTTATTATATATAAATTAAATAGTTATAAAATACTGCACTACCTTAGCAATGCATTGCTTCATAACATGCAAAGACTTGAAAAATTGCTGAGGAGATTAGAAAATAATTTAGAAATTCCTTGGGCAACCTAAGCTAGTAGCAGTCATAGATCACCTTTGCAGTCTTGGTTGATTTTGTCAGTACCTCAGAATGGTTTAAAGTGGTTTTGGATGTGTCTCTGTTGGAACCATGCTTCACATTCCCCTGTCACCTCTATTCCTTCAGCAGCCATTCAAATGGCTGTGTGCAAAACCGACACTTAAAACCAGTAATAAAAATGTTGGAGAATAGATGAGAATCTGCTTCTGTTCATTGGGCATAATTGCATGTGCTGATGGATAGGAAGTAAGATGAAAATACACTCTTGGAAACCCTCTAAAGTTGTTAAGGATGGCAGTGAAGCCATTCTCCCTGCATTAAAAACTTGCCTTTCCTTGAGAGAGATCTTAGCCAAGTACGATTCCACTTCCTTTGCTTTAGTACCATCAGTAAATCCAACATTATGCCTTGTTAACACAGCAATTACACTTTCCACTTCACAAGGCAGCCTGTCATCGTCTGGAGCCCCATGCCATCTGCAGGGCCAGCTGACAGCAGGGTCCCCTGGGACGGGCAGGGCCACACCCGGGACCGGTGGGACTGAGCCCCAAACGCGCAGCTCAAGGGCCGCACCGAGAAACCAACAGCAGATCCTGCCAAGCCTTTCTTAGAGCCTTGCATTGAAAACTAATTGTGTCAATTAAAATAGAACGATGAATGCTCGTTCATTTAAAGCAAGAAATGAATTATTCATGCTTCGAACGTTCCTTTTTCCAGACACTTTTTCCAGTCTCTTCTCATCTCGAATGGTTCGAAGCAGCCTCAACTCCCAAGTGAAACACGGCCTTGTATGGAGTTATTCTTTTGGTATTCCTCATGGAAGATAGGATTTTTGAAATCACCAGCATGATTTAGGAACAGAAACCACATTTGAAATTGAAATAGGCGCACAGAGCCTGGAACAATTATATACTCTGGGTTATTACGTTCCTTGTCAAAAACAGTTCTGGGAAAGAATAATGCATCAAAAAAGTTATACCCTACCTTGAATCCCTCCCCAACTTGGCAATTTTCATGTCAATAACTAAAAATTAATGTACTGAGAAATTTTGAATCCTGCTGTAAGATAGTTTGACATTTCTGTATTTTTTTAATAACCGCAAGAAAAATTATCATCATAGCTACTTCCCAGTAGGATAAATCAATTAGTAACTAAAAATACAAAATCAGATTCAGAATTTATCAACTGATGCCTCTGTGGAACCCACACACTCTGCAGCATCAGCTGTTATTATGCATGTTCTGGTAAAGAAACTAGATTTCTCTGCATATGCTTCAGCTGACAACATAGCTTCTTTTTTATGTCCTCCTATACAAGTTCTGTGTAAGACTAAAAAAAAAAAATTACACTGTGAATAGCTTTCAGCTGGCAAATTCTCTGATGTGTGAAGAAAACATTGTTCAACCTTAGGTTGCCCCTAGTTCACAACAAAATTTATACTTCAGGTTTTTTAAAAATGATGCTATGACTGCATCTCATCAGAGCAAGCTGAGAAATCTGCTATGACACTCTTGGGCAATGCCACTGGAGATTTATGCTTTATCTAAAAGCCATTACAGCATAAGAACAATCACCTTCTTAAACACTGAAGGCTGAATACCATAATAAATTCATCTTGGAGCCACCAAAGTGACTTAGTTCAAACCATAACTGCTCCTATACCTTTACAATTTCTATCTGTACTGAAGAAGTATTGTCTGTACTTATAAAATAGTTGTGCACAATGATTCTTTGTCCCAGAGTTCTTCCAACTGATTAACATCAGTAAAACTACTCTTATTTTTCAAGCTTTATTGCAGACTAATTATTTTATTCATCCTAGTAAGTTCTGGGCACTTCTAAAAGCCTGGAAAACTTATCAATTCTGACTGTGCAGCTTAAACAAATACCAGGAACTAGCACTACAAATTAAGTGCTTGTAAAAGCAATATTTCAGAACCAGGAAGGCTGGAATTGCATTACAAAGAGAGTTCTATTCTGGGACAGGAATAGTGCAATATTAAACTGAGGTGAATGTAAAGGAAGTGGCAGAGGCTTGCTTAGTAAAAATAAACCACCAAGAAGAAGCCAAGCTATGTAATAACAGTTTTGTCTGCATACTTGCAGCTTCATTAGGAGCTCTGTGAACACCACAATATTGCTCATGATGTGGTGTTTCCCCTAGGGAGCAGAAATTCAAGATTAGAGCATCATTGCTCTCCCAGTGTCATTTACATGCGCAGAGAGCTCTCTTGGCTGAAGGGATAGCTGTTGCTGCAGAACTCACAGCAGAAGTTTTCATGTAGGGATGCCTGCTGACCTCTTGCTCTGCCCTCTCAGTCTCAGTGAGATGTCCCAAGAACAACTTTTTCAGCCCTGAGCTCTGAGACCCCAAGGCCAAGCAAGAGATGAAGTCTGTATCTTATACACAACAGCCTTGAAAAACAGAGCTTACACTGTTTATAAGGAAGAATATTTCAACCTTTACAAAGCTGTGTGAATAAAGTTTCTGCAAAATGACTTAATTTCTTAGCATATGGATTTCCTTTCCCAGCACAATACTGTGATTCAAGTTCCTTAAAAAACCCAACAAAAGAGCACCACCCCCAAAAAATCCAAACAAACAAACCCACATTACATAAAAGCAATGAGCTGTGTCGAGGGAGGTTTAGATTAGATGCTACAACAAATTTCTTTTCCCAGAGGGTGGTTGGACACTGGAACAGGGTGCACAGGGAAGAGCAGCACCAAGTGTGCACTCAGGTGTGTGGTGTGGTTCTGGGGGCTGTCCTGTGCAGGGCCAGGAGCTGCACTTGTATGATCTCTGCTGCTCCTTCCAGCTCAGGATTGGATTAATCTCACCACCAGTCCCCTTTTTCAGCCTGCCTTCTATCATCTATTCCAATAATAGCTTTTATAACCCGCTGGGAGTGAGCCGATGGCTGCAGTACACTCTGCCTGACACATCCATGGCTCACTGCCCCTGGGACAGCCTTGGGGAACTGCAGGCTCCTCTGCTCCAAGCCCACAGAGGTACACCAAGAGCTCATTTTAAGAGCAAGAGGTTTTCATTTAAGCAGTTATTATCCCAAAAGTCTTCCTGCTCAATTACTCCCTTGCATACTGGAGGTACTAGCTGAAACTTTTTAACCTGAAGTTTTCACGCCAAGAAAAATTGTTCATTTTAATGTAGGGGGAAAAAGGACCACTATAATGGATGAATAGATGGTGATTATTCTTTGCTTTTTTTTTAAACTTATTTTAAAAGGTTTATAAAAGTGTGAGATAGATACTTCAGAAAGTAGAGAATGTAAAGATGATCTAATGGTGTTACCAAATAACAACCTCTTGATTGCAGACTTACTCTGTGTAAGAGTCTCGACCATAAGGCAAAGTTCAGAAAGCGCCCAATGTGATGGGAAATAAACGGTGAGTAAAATTTAGAGACCTCAGTCTTCCAATATATTCACTAATATTGACATTTTCCATAGTATTTGTTCCACCAGCACAGGGCTCACTTTCCCAATAAATAGCTGTTGGGTTCCTAATCTTTCCCTGGCATCATAGTCAGACAAGCTAGAGTGCTTAGTTATTATAAACAGAGAGGACTGCAGTCTTTGGCAGCAATAATCACTATATTAAACATTTGCTCAGTATTCAAATCAAGAATAAGATATAACGAGACAAGTGTCAAAGGAGCGTGAAACACCAATGAAGTTTTTAAAAAAATCCTTAGAAGTCCTTGATATCTGGCCTCTTAGTGTGTAACTGAAAAAAATCTAAATTTGTCATTGACCTTGACTGGTCTGGACACAGATAGATTAAGAATATCCACATAAGTTAGGTTTGGTCAATTTTTATCACTGACAGCAGTGCTGAGGAGAGATTACTGGGGAGATTAAGAAAGAAGTGGAGAGATGCTCTGAAAAAAACAGGAAGCCATTAGATCTTTGCATGGATTACCTTTTACATTGTAAATAAAGTCTTTCCAATACAGAGTACAACAGGAAAATCGCATTACAGCCAGGTCCACAAATTCCATTAATTAAGACAGTCATTACTTTGCATTAGCAGTCTTTTTTCAGAGAAATAAGCACTTGGATAATGGATAAGAGCAGCCTTAAATTACACTGAAGTTTTTTTTATAGAGCTGTGATTTGCAATAGTAATTAAATTTTAAAGAAAAGCACGCTACATTTTACAACAACTAGATGGCACTGTCCAAATAAACTGTTCTGTTCATGCTCATTTATCTGCTCATTAGCCTGAGTTTTCTGTTTAAGCAATTAGTTATATTTAGAATAACAATTGCCAATCTTCACAAGAAGAATTTAAAATAGGGTTTGCTTTTTGTAATAGAGATCCTTTGCTAAAACAAAGCCTCAAATAAATTTTCTCTGATTTCAAGTATTGACAGAAATCCCAGCCTGACAGAACTCAATGGCAAAATTCCCAGGTGACTCAGGAAAATGTGGGGTTTGACTCATGATGCCAGGATTCATTAGTGGGATTATATAAGTTTCCTCAAACTCTGGCTTCTTTTAGTGCCTCTCTTCACCATACTAACTCAAATAATTATAATATGCAGAGCAAGGAAATGATTGATATTGCCCACAGCACAGGGGTATCTGATCACGTTCTCTTTGCAGCAGAAGTAGGCAAGGGGTTGAGGTACTTTACTGGGAGTGATTCCCAGCATTATGGGAACTGATTGTTAGTGAGAGAGAAGACAACATCATGAATGGACCACCAGAGTCACTTCTCAAAAGCCTTCAAGCAGTGATCTGTACAATGGGATGGAATAAAGAAAAGCTGGCACTTCTGAAAAGACTGAAGTTAGCTCATGTTAGAGGTATTTTTGAAGAAGGATTTTCTATTATTTTTCATGCTTTGCTTCTGGTTTATATACATATGCACTTATGCATCATTTCAATTATTGCCTAGTGAGTAACACAGCTGATATAAAGGAGAGCATTTGGTGCCTACACACAGGATTTGGGAGAGCATTCAAGAGTAGCTGGTGCTCCTCAGAGGCTGGCTGGCTTGTTTGGTGTCCATCCTGTTAAACTGGCAACTTACACCCTTTATTAGCTCCCAGCTTACGTGCTTCAAACCACAAAATGCACATGAGATAACTTGTCTCGTGTATTACAACTACTGACATGCTAAAAATGTTTAACTCCAGTTTAAATATTAAAAAAAAAAATCAGCACAAAGCCTAAACAGGTAAATAATGGCCTTGATCCAGTCTGTGTTGCTTGCTTAACTTCATCTCCTGCCACAAGGCTCTGCAGAGCTGCACAAAGCAGGTTCCCAGAATAAGAGACAAAAAAATGGGCTTTGCTGGCAGCCCTGAATCAGGCACAGGGAGAAACCCCTGCAGCAGCAGGGACGTGCCCATTGCACACACTCACTACCCTTGCAGGAGAACAGGGGGGCAAAGGGCACCTAAGGCAGTGAGATAAAGCAAGCAGGGACAAACACACAAGGGGTTATACTGGCACTGTTATAATTGTATGATCAAAATATTTGTCTGTGGAGCAGATGAATTTAAGTAATTGAAATAGGCAGTGGTCAATTTTGAGCAGGCAGCCCTTGCTCACCATAATCCTGCACTGATCACTGCCAGGGGCAAGCGCCAAACACCTGGGGCTGCTTTTTCCAAAGAGGACACCAGGAACAGTGCTATCCCCAGGTGCAGGGAGGTCCATTGAGTGAGGGAGTCACAAGCTTGCACCTCTATCACTATTGATAGCGGTACAAGCTCAGTTCCTTCCTGCATTTGGCTGGATTTTGTCCCACACCTTGCTTATCCTAGCAAGCCCTGAGTGCAGGAATGCAGTGGGGTGTCCTGGCAGAGTATCCTTTCAGTATTAATGCTTTGCCTTTGTGCTTACCTTCTCCAAACATACACAATATAGTTTAATGAGAAATGTTTCTCCTGTACGCAAGCCAATATCTGCAGAGAAAGAATGAAATAAGTAATAAAATTACTGGAGCAGAGAATAAAAGCTGTGTCCTAGCTGAAGAGCACATCCTTGCCGCCAGGCTGGAAAACTACTCTTTACTTCTTCCATCTGACTGCATATTTAATTTTTTTGTACAAGATAGGACAGGTCTAACAGGAAGGTAGGGCATCCTCCCAGGCAGTGGAAGAACACGATTTCAAATCTCCCACTTGTCAGGTAGTCACCTTCGCTACCAGATTATTGTAAAACAGAGCATCCTGTTCCTCCAGCATAACCACCACAGATTTTAGTTGCCTTTTCTTGCAAATGCAAGAACATAAATGGTCCCACATGTTATAAAATGTGTTTTTCACACCTGCTCTGGACACATAGATTGATTAAAATCTATTTTGAGTGACTGCCTTTGATTCCTTCTTCTTCACCCCACAACAGACCTGGGGGTGGTGATAAGATTGGAAAATAAATGAATTTAATCCCATGGACACACTCACGGGACCTGCAGAGATTTCCCAGCTGGGTCTGCTGAGGTCTCACAGAAGTGCTGTGAGCCAAGGACTCCAAGCACAGTGAACACAATTCCGTGTGAAAGAACAGGCACAAGCCTGTGAGCTCAGCATTTCTGCCCACAGAAGGGCTGCACAAAGGCTCACAGAAACACTTGCCCTCTACCAGACTAACCACGTCACACTGCTCTGGTTCACTAATCCTTTTACAAACCACAGCTTTCAAATGCAAACAGTGAATATTTCAGGGGAACTTTGCTAGAAGTATCCATAAACCGAATACTTCAAAATATTATGCAGATTGCAAATTACTTGCATTTTGATTGACTAATCAGCTTCCTGTAAAAGAGCCCTCTATATGCCATGATTACTGTCTTGATTGGAATTCAGCTTTGCCAACCTCCCCTATTTTAGCAAATCCATGCATTTATCTTCATTAACAAAGATACTGGAGTTTTTTCTTTTGTCCTGATTGCTGTGATTTTTCTTCCTTTAAACTCAGTTAAAAAAAAAAACCCAAATGTTGTCCAAGATCAGTAAAACTTTTATGAGATTGTGTTTAAAAAGAAACATGGTCATATTGAGACTGACAACTCCTGCAACACATTCACAGTTTGGAAAGCATATGAAAGATTTTATTTAAGAAGAGTAAATTTTCACTCCATGCTTCTGCTCACAGCCTGATTCTGAAGCTCAGCTAAGGCTCTTTGGCTCAGCTCTTCTCAGAAGGAATGAAGTGTTAATCTACAAGAACTGCTAGTTTTCAAATTACTTTCTCTCCTTCTTGAAAAGCAGGCAAAGCTAACAAGCCAGAAATTTCAGGGTTTCCCCCTGCTCCCTTTTTTTGTGGGAAATACTGACAAACACAGGCAAATATATAAAAAATATGGATCATTACCCAAAATATGTATATACTCAGATCAATTCTCCCTGTGTCACCTGTTTAAAGTCATGTTATAAATGCTTCATTTTCTGCACCACAGCCACACCACACTTGATGTAGAAATACTGCAGTTTGAAAGTTACATTCTAGGAGACAATTCAAAAGGGGAAAATACACACCTGTAAGGAAAGACCAATTAAGGAAAAACTGGGGAAAACAGAAAAATTATCCATTCTCAGCAATTTGAAATATTACACATGATACTGAAAGAATTAGTCACAGAATTAAAATGACTTTTTGTTTCAAAAGAGCTTTTAAAAACCATCTCAACTCTCTGTTGTCATTATGTGATCACTTAAGCTGTAGAAAACACTTGTAGTATCGTTTTGCTACATGGAAGTTAAATTCTAGATGGTATTTTAATTTTGACAGAATATCTGGATTCTAACAGGAATGAAGATGTCTCTGAACTCTTTTGGGTTTTTTGCTTTTTCCTTTGCTTTTAGTATCACTATTAACATTTAAATCTTTTCCCTTCCAAAAACTGAGGAAAGTTTTCATAGCATTTACACAACAGGTCTGCAAAAGACCTCAGCAAATTAAGTAGAAAAAGCCTTTTTGGATGACGCCAATAATGACATGGAACAAAGCAGCCAAGAAGGCAAACAGAACACTGATTGTGGAAGTGTAACTTGTGTGAACAAAACGACAGACTTGTATTTATTAACACTTGTCTACCCTTGGAACCTTATCAGAATAGTTACCCCAGAATAACAGCTCTGATTGATACCAAAATGACTGCTCCAGAATAATTACCAAGAAGATTTATTCAGCATTGGATCTAGTTAAGCATGATAAAGGAGATACACTTTTAACATTTATTTTCTTTTTAATTCAATGGATGTGTTTTCACATCTCCCAGTGCATGACTCCCATTCTATCACAGCCTAATTCTGTCCTAAAACGCACCATGGTCAGTGGTGGGGACTTTTTCAGCCAAGGAGGAAAGAACAGCACACCTTCTGTACCACAACAATTCATGGCAGAATCCCCAGACAAAACCAGGGGATGGATGGACCAAGCAAACAAAGGTTCCACAGTAAATGAATCTGAGCCCTGAAAATGCAGGTGGACAGAAAAGAGTAGAAAAAATTCAGGGTTCATCTGTCTAGGCTGGAAACCCTGACTTGTTACCACAGAGTCAAACACAGCATATTGAAATGGCCCTTGGGGAAAGTCACCTGTGTGAGGAGACATTAGCTCTGTCACAACTTGTCTGCAGCTCCTGTGTCTGCTCCCAGAAAAGGGTCTAGACACTCATCTGGGATTCCATAACCGATGTCAGAAACAGCAGGAAGAGGAAGGCAAAATTTCATCAACAAATATCCAGAATATCCATGAATAATTTAGAATTTCAATGTTATTTAAGCAGAAATATAAGCCTACTTAATAGATTTACAGAGCCAGCAGAGCTGCTCTCGTGTCCTCACTGTGGTCTTGACCTACTTTGAGTACAATATTCATGTTCCAGTCTAGTGGCATAGGCAGACAGGTTATTTCAGGCTTCAAGGCCAGGCTGGATCTGTCTGGGGCACTGGTGAAAGCCAGCTGGCAATCTCCCTTGCCTATTGTTGTGCTTCCCTTTGCAGTTCCCCTTCACAGACAGGGATAAATAAAAAAGAAACAGAGGAACACTCAGACTAATCAAGTATCTTGCCTTTGCTTCCCTCCAAAGCAGTGAATTACAAAAAATTGAGATCAGTGTGACTGGAACAGACCAACACTCACTCAGCAAACAGTGCCCTGAGTAACTGGGGCTACTGCTGCTTAAAGCAGAAAGAAACACAGGCAAAGTGTACAAAAATGCTTGAGCATCTCTGATTTTGTGTGCCCATTTGTTTTGTTCACACCTGAGGCTGCTCTTGCTCTTGTAAAATTTTCTCCAGGTTGAACCTGCACATTTTAGAGTTGCAGCCTTGGAGAAGTGTGAAGCACTGTGCAGTTGGGGTAGGAAAACAAGCAAACCTCCCAGCAACAAAAGTAGAAATAATCTGCAGTTATGACAGGCCAAAGTTCAAAATGGAAAAGCAGCAAGAGATACTTTATTTTTGCAGACTCAACAGAAGCATTTGAACACTACCATATAAAATACATTCTCAGAAAAGTAACGAAAACATTAGAAAACTAAAAAACTCGTAACAGAACATTTATCTGATAAAGTATAGCTATGAAAAGTAGTTTAAAAACTTAGAACTAAGAGACAAGTGAAAGTATTTTGGAAGAGTCTGGTGTATTTTGTTTAAAGGGAAGGGGCATGATTGGGGTCAGCACAGTGAAGATAGACATTTTCTCATTTTTCCCCTCTGACATCCACTTAATTACATTATCTCTGTAGTTCTCTTTAAACGTAAACTTCTATTCAAGCCCAACTACATTTTTGCTGCCTCTTACTGCTACTTTTCAGTTCTACTCCAAGAAAGGCATGGCATCAGCCACAAACAGAACTCCATTGTGCAAGGCATCACAGACAGGACAGCAGGTAATATTTAAGTGCTCCCAGTACAAGCATTTGGGAGGAATAGGATGGAAGGAAAGGAACTCAGAGCAGCAAATACAATGAAAAATGACACGTGCAAGACTGGAGTTTGCTAAGGGCTAGATGTGGCTGAGAGGTATAATAGTCATGGGAAATGAATCCAACTGGGTGGAAATGGGGAGCCAGGGAAGCACAAAGGGAAGCCAAGGTGAGATGTTCAACTCCTGGCAGTTCTTCAGCTCATAAACATACAGGCTGTAAAACTGCAAATAGTGGCTATAAAACTTGATTGCATACAGAAGCTAAATCTCAGCTGATCCAGAGTTCACATTAATCTCACCTCACTCCACATCTATGTGAGCCCACCTCTGCTGAGCTGCCACTGAGAGTCCACTGATGTGTTTATTCACAGCATCTGTGACTGCTTGGTAAATTTGTTCAGACCAGGAATCTTTGAGAACCAATTTAAACAGCAATCTAGCAATTATTTTTGCTAGAGCTTCCACAGATTTTTCCTTTGTGAAGACTGTTTTGTTATCTGAAGTGAACTGCTGGCCTCTCAGTGTTACAGCTGTGGAACTGTAAACAGGTTATGGCCTATAGTACTAAATACAGACAAAGAATCCTTTGTGCCTAAATTCTGAAACCCCAAACATTGTTCTGCTGTCTTTGCTGAGAAAGACACAAAATAAAATAGAGAATGAAAATTTAAAACCCTACACACGCACAAGAGCTAGAGAATGGAAGTGGTGATTAAAGTATTTTCTATGCCAATTTTAAAGCTTGAATGAGAATGGTAAAAAATTCTTCCTGCAATCAACCTGCTATTCTACAGCTCCCGGTGGAGGGACTGGAATAATCCAACCAGTTTCACATCTGTGAGCAAGACCTGCTTGCCTGCATTAGCCTTTCCTCAGAAATAACACTTATCAGACAAGGCAGGGAAAAGTCATCCAAGGACATGAGTTTTGCTCTGCCTACCTGGTACATAATTTATTCTGTTTGGTGCTTCCTATTTCAGAGGAATGCCATCAACAGGAAGTTACTGTCCACCTTTAAAGGAGGGAAGTTTTGTAACTTATCAGGGTTAACTGCTCTTCACACACGTGCACAAAAATGAGTAGGAGGAAAAGGCCAGATCGTTCTCGTGCAGAACACACTAAAGCTGGAATACAAATCAAGGAAGCAAAAGAGAAAGCAAAGCAACAAGCTACTTTTTGAACTAAAGGAATAATTTGAAAGACCAGATTTGCAAGAGCTAACTCTGAAGCTTGCTTCTCTTGCTTTTAACAAACTAGACTTGCTCAGGTTTACCTTACTAAGGTGCACAAACTCAGCTGAAGCCTTCAGAGTTACTATCTTGCTGTTTGCTTTCCCATTGGGTTGTTTAGGTTTTATTGCTGCTGTTGTTTTTACATATGCATGATTTATGTATCATTAAAATACCAAAGATATATATCCATGTTGAAATCCTCCAAGTCTACCAGTACAAAAAGTCAATTTCTTCACAATCAAAAGCGTGAACAAATGGTGTTCCAAATACCTCAGCTGAATCTGACTTAATAAAAAAACTCACTCAGTAACAGCCCTGTGTAACAGAGTATCAATTAATTTCACCCTGAGACTCAGTAGAAAACTTGAACCAGAAAAAGAAGAATAATTTTCCAGTGAGTTGTGTAGAATAGTGCATATCCTGACCAGCCAGCCAGGCATGACAGCAAGTGATATTTGCTATTACAATCCCATCTCCTCAGAGAGAATCCCAATAGAGCAGAAAATAACTTATTCTAAGTGAATCTTATTTAGGCAACACAGGTTAACTTTAACTACTAATTAATCCCCAAGAACCTTCCTTCTTCTGGTCCATGAACTGATAATCCATCATCATTTATGATTTTTCACTTGAACAAATGAAAGGCTTATTATAAATCAGGGTGAAATACTTCATGTCAGATTTTTCCAGGACTGTATGACTGAAAATGTTGATTATGAAGTTAAAGCTTCTCATTCTATTTTTTAGTTTTGTAATATTTTTTGAGGTTTTTTTTGAAAATTTTATGGAAGTTTAAAGTCAACCATTTTACAGTTTGTCATACTCTTGCCTTGCCACAGAACAATTACTTAGAAAGTGTTTAAAAGTTGATAATATTCTTAAATTATAATATATAATAATTATTATATAATAAATTCAAATTAATTGTTTTGTTTGTTTTTTAAACAGTATTACTACTGATGACATCTATTTTTAGATGCTCTAGTGTTCAAACCCAAAGCTTTCCTTAAAAAAATCTTCTTGAGGAACATCTGCTATTACTTTTTATATATTCATTTTATATAATATATAAAAAGCCTTATGCAAGTTGCAAAGCCTTATATACATGGGCAGCTTTTGTCCTCAAGCAGGGGAAAAGCAAAGGCCACATCCAGCCCCACAAAATCTTTTCATTTATATTGGGAAGCACAATTGCAGACTGCTTTTTTGTTAAATAAAAAACAAAGTGAAGCAAAATAAAGCCACCACATGAAAACACACCCATTGACCCACAAAATAAGAAAAGCCCAAAAAATAATTCTAAAACTGACTGTAAAAGTCTGCCTAGGATAAATACATAATTAGTGTTGCAAAGGTATGAAATACACCCTGACATGGAACTAAGATTTCTGTTCATCAGTAAATCAAGTCCCAGAAAAAAATGCTCTGTAGGTCATAATCCCCCTTATTTTTCTTTTCTTCAAATTCTTTATACAGATTAGACTCATTTTCCCAATATGTTTTCAAAGCACTCTCTCCTCTATTGTTGGAAGGGATATGATTGTGAAACCATTTGTTCAGCTCAGCTGTGTGCAAATCTATTGTATTTCATTTCATTTTCACCAACAGAAATATTCTGTGTTTGTCTTCATACCTCCACAGAAGAGGCTGGGAAGTGTTTGGCAAAGAATATTTGTCACGCTATGCTTGTCATCATCTTGACCTTTTTCCACCTCCCAAAGCTTGAGCATTAAGCTTTCATCTGATATCACAGATAATGAAAACCTTGAGTGTATTTCCCATTTTCTTCCAAAGGAAAAACTTCATTTGCTAAAACATTCTGAGCCATCAAGTTTAACTAATCAGAGGGTACATCCTGACACTTTCCAGGTGACTGTGGTAATCTGACACTAGGCTACCTGAAGCAAATGTGACATAATATTTCTGCACAAATTGTTTAGAAAATGCAGAGTTAAAGACAAAAGTGATACCTATATCAAAACAGCTCTAAAAAGCATGATAACATCACAGTAGCTTTGAATATTATTTCAGTGGGCAATAGATTACAATTTTCTGTATTCATATGTTTTCCCTTACAGCATTGAGAGCCTGCTCTCCAGCAGCCACAGGTTCCACTGTGAAGGAGGTAAGAAAAGACTCAGAGGTGACTTTACTGCTGCCATCCATAGCAGGGCACACATTTATTCACTGCCCAGAGACCTCAGAACGACTG
The DNA here is from genome assembly GCF_047830755.1 of Zonotrichia albicollis. NCBI lineage: Eukaryota > Metazoa > Chordata > Aves > Passeriformes > Passerellidae > Zonotrichia > Zonotrichia albicollis. The sequence goes on along the minus strand of NC_133825.1, from coordinate 34,109,466 downwards.
ACATCTCACCTTAGACTATAAACTACAGACACCTGCCCACTGACAGCAGGTCCAGTTTGCTGCACCCCGTGGAATACAGACGGCATCACACTCTGTTCCTGAATGACTGATGGAAGAGAAAGCCAACAATAAAAATGTTAAACCAAAATTCACCACAAAAACCTCACACCATCACAACTCAGGTAGAAAAATATACTTTCATTGTTCTTAAAAGAGAAGTTCATTGTAGGCAACCTATAACAGCAGTCACAACCTTCTCTACATTTTTTCATGAACAACTTCTGAGACCTTTGATCTCTTGTTATATTGGTCACAGAGGTCAAAGGCAGAAAGATTTAAGGCAAGGCTTAAACTTTCAGGTTTTAGCACTCATTCTGAGTAGGTTCTCTTGGAAAGGTTCTGTAACTGCGTTCTTAATACAGCCAACCAAAATCAGGAGATGAGAGCAGAAATAATTTTAATTTCACTGCCTCCTGAAAAGGTTTATTTCCAGGCTTACTTCAAATATAAATACTGAAAAAGTGAAACTAGTACATTTGCCACATTCTTCTGTGCTTTCAGCTATTGTTTCCAAGGAAACAAAACTAACTGTCCAGGTAAATAGTGTCTCACTCAGAAATAGCAAAATGCAACAAGGGAGAGTTAGCAATGGCAAAAAAAAAGCAGCTTGTTTCATAGAATCACAGAATATTCTGTGTGGGAGACAAGCCTCACCAAGAGACAAAGGGAGGAGAACAGGAGGAGAGAGGTGCAAGAACAGATGACAGAACCCAGCAACTGAGAAGGCAAAGACAATGCCATAATGTGAAAAATAGGGCTGGCACAGAGGTGAAACAGTAAGACTGATCCCAAATGGCAATTCTATGACCATTTCCACCTTACTGGAGCTCCAGAAATTTGCTGAAGGCAAGCAGGAGAACATGAGCAGACCCTCTCTTCTCAGATGGAATACTGAGACATCCAATACTGCCTGTTGTATATGGAGCTCCATTGAATGAATGTTTTCTTTCTCATGTTTAACTTTTCCATTCATCATGTGATTTTTAAAAATAGTCTCTGTAACTAGAAAACTTCACAAAAGCTCAGCCCTAATATCTGTGTCATGTGCTTGGGAAAAAGGGTCCATTTTCCCCACAACAGAGACATTACTGCCCTGAGCTCAAGCAGCACAGAGAAGGACAGCATTCCCTTTAACTTCTCAGGGAAATCAGAGTTAGAGGTTTGACCACTACACCAGAAAGCTTTTCCCCCTTTACTATTAGTATTCTGGTTCATACCTATTTACATTACAATCTACCAGACAGAGCCAGCTGGCTCTGGACTTGTCTACAGCAGAAAAAATTCTGTAGTAGTTTCCTATTATCTCAGAGTGATTACTCAGACAAGTTTTGGCCCTATTACTTTACTCATCTTTGATAGTATGCTTCTACCTAATTATTTTGCACTCGTTTTCCCATTTTCAAGGATGTGGTCTGTTTGTCCTTGAAGTGATAGAGCTGTACCAAAGAGTTAACTCTCACTGCCAGGATTTCAGACTTAAAATAATGAGATGTGTAGGAGGGAGCTGAAAAAAAGGGAGTCTGGAACAGCAATATGACAAATGCTTTATAACATCTTAGTGCAATTGATACTTTTAAATTATTAAAAATAGGTAACACAACAAGTTATTTTCATTTTTACTTTTTTTAGGTGCATACAAAAATGGAAGTTTTTGGGTTATGATTTTATGACTTATTTGTTGAGTCACAGAGCCCCTCTAATAACTGCTTCAGAACAAGCTGAAAGAACAAAATAAATGAGTATTCACATTTAATGGTAATTATGCAAGTTGGCTCTTTTTGCTATTATCTCCTACACAAAGATGAAGCAGAGGTGGTGGAAATTTCTGTTAAGGTTAAGAATGGAAAACATTGACAAAGTGGCAAAATGTTGAAATTTCTGCATGCTGAGTGTCACATCTTGGTGCCAACAACGTCACATCCCCACAGTCTCTTGACAGGGCATTGGCAGCACAGGAGCAGCATGCCCCATTCAAATGGGGCAATGTGGTGGATCAAATTACTCTGAGGTAAAAGGGCTTTGAAAAGGATATTTTTAGGCTATTTTTCTCCCCCCGTTCCTTTCTTTCTCAAAGAAGTTGGAAACAAAGCTCAGCAAGAAATGTACAAACCTACCAGCCTGCTGGAAATGGCCACAAAGCCCAGGCTGAGTCAGAGCTGTGTTTGCAGTGTTACTTTTCCAGCTTGTGGGTCTTGCAGAGTAAAGTAAACAGCAACAATTTTATTGGCATGACAAAGGCACAAGTCATTACAGGGCTAAGGAAAAAACACCCAAACAGAACTCCAGTGCTTCCTCTTACAAATGCAAATTGTTGCATTTGCTATCTGAATAGCATAAAATTTGCTTAGAGTAGTAGTAACTCATAATTTACAGTTTTTTGGCTGGGGCTAACTTCCCACCCTTTCCCTGGCATTGGAGCAATGGATTTAAAGGTGAGTTTCAGACTGATAAACCCAGGATTGTGAGTAATGTTCAATACAGCAAAGACTGGGTATAAATTGGGGAAGACAGAGTAGAAATTCCAGGCCAAAAGAAAATTGAAGCACCATGTTATAAATTGGTATTACTTGGCTGACAGAGCTGCTCTTACTCAACAGGGCTAAAATCCAGAGCTACGATAGGAAATTACTTAATTGAAAGCTTGACATGAGTCAAGTTAATATCTTATACAGTTATACAGAGCACCCTTCAGAGGAAGGGGAGATGAATATCACTGCAGAATCCCTTGGTAGGACATGTCTGGAGCCCAAGGATTATAAGAAAGCGCTTGGTACTGGCAGCAAAGCAGCACTTCCTCATACATGCAGGGGTCCTAAGTTTAAGAATGCCTGGAAATAGCAGAGCAGAACGTTGGTGAGACAAACATCCAAGGGAGTGAACTCTGAGCACTGACAGGGACATGGAGTCATCATTTTACCCAACTCTACAGCCTCAGCCCTTCAGCTGCTTCCCTTTCCACCACCCCATCACTTTCTCCTGATTTGCACAGGATCTTCAGCAGAAGTCCCTAAGGATATGGGGTAAAGCTATTCCTGGCATGAAACAAAAAGCAACTATCTTATTTCATCACTCACTTTAATAAGAACAAAATTCCACTCCGTTTAATAAAAATTAATAAAAAACTAATCAAGTAAGACCCAGCTGAAAATCTTTGGTGATTGAGTTTAATGCTGGAGCATTCATTGCATAAACCACTCTTGTGCAAAACTGCCAGCTAGGCTCCAAATTTCATTGGGAGGTTTTATTTTTCACTTCAGCAGTTTTCCTGGCACACCCCAAATTATTACTTTTTCCATAACCAGTTAAATTATTATACATAATTTTATTTTATATTTTATTAGTGTACTGTAAGCAGTGCCGCTTGCACCAGATCCATTAGGGAACATAAGCTTACTTAGGAGGAAGAGAACACAAAAAACAACTGGAGTTTTTGCCTGACCTCTAGACCAGAAATATATCAACCTGATGAAACTCAGTTTTGAGAGTTAAATTTCAGGGGAAGAACGAAAGCCCAATGAGGAATTTTCCAGGGCAGTATAGAGCTGTACACCTCAAAAGCTGGCAGACCAAGGCTCTCAGCAGAAAGCTGCAGGAGGAGCAGGGGCAGAATCCCAGTGGTGGGACACCTACAAGTTCTTCCACAGACTAATGCACACATGCTGTCCTCCTTGAGGAGATTATGGCAAGGCATGAGTAGGAGAAACAAAGCAACCCCCTCTTCCCCTCTGCATTGCTCCTCCTCATTTGGAAAGTTTCAGACTTGCTCCATTTTAGATTTTTACTACCTGGCCACTGCCAGCTGCCTGGCATTCTAGCTCCCTGTACCTCACACAGATGACAAACTTTGTGGCTTTTTCTCCAGCTTTATTGCAAATAGTGCTCGTGATGAAAAATGAGGGCTCTTACACAGTGCTAATTTGCAGACAAAGAGGCAAAAAAGGGGTTACTGATATGGATGTGAGCAACTCCATCCCAAGAGGAAATGCAATCAATATAATTCCATTTCCTAAAGTTAATTAGATTAATTTTGTGTTTAGTAGTAATATTTTTGAAGTGCACCTGCTTAATTCTCACTACCAATCCCCAGCAAAACCATACCAACATTAAATACACACATTGTGACAACCAGAAAGTTCAAGTTCTGTGCCTTCCAGCCCACCAGCACACTTGAAGACACCTTTCTTTAGCCCATCAGTCACTTTAGCACTCCCGTCACACATTTAGATGCTTATGGGTATCCAGGTGAAGAGGAAAGGACAGAGACAGCTCAGGCCAACTGCAATGTTAAAAAAAAAAAAAAACCATCCCAAGCCAAACCAGAAACATTATCATTTATAGTTCTCATTGACTCCTAAAGTTAAGTAGCAACAGTAAGGTCAAGTATCCTTTAGAATCAGAGCTGTGAGTGCTGCAGTTACCTAGGCAACATCTGCTGCTTCTTCTATTTAGGATTTCATCCATGTACAGGGACAGGAAAAACAAATGAGAGTTTTTAGAAATTATTCAGGTCCCTTTAATTACAGCCATAATATAAGTGTGACTACATGTCTATGAGTAAGGTGTTGTCTTAAGCGGCAAATGTCAGATTTTATACATGAAAATATGATTTTAAAAACCTCAAACAATATTTCATGTATTAAGAATGAAAAAATGTTTAAGGCACCTGAAATTAATGCCTGGGCCAAAATAGGCATCGCAATTATTTCAATACAGTGAATAACATTTGAATGATTTATGTCTTGTATGCCTAAAGCCAGTTGGTGAATGAGTTTTATTCATGTCAGCATTTTAGATTTCTCTGAAAACAAAGAAAACTGAAAATAAGAAATAAAATTCCCACATCATGAAAACCTGTTAAGAGCATTGAGGAGCTTGTCAAATTGATGGAGACTATTCAGCTTAAAAACCCAATGGAGTGTGCACTGAAATATTTCAGAGTTAATGGAAGAGTTAAATCAATCACCTCTTGCAACTTGTGTAATGGAGTACTCCAGGCAGAGAAATAATATGATTGAATTTAGATTCCTTCAACACTAATATTTACTACTGTTAAAATCCTTCAGCCTAAAAAGAAAATCCTCAAAGGCAAATCTGTACCCAGGAAGATAAATTGCTGCATTAACTGAAATTTGCTAATTTGCTCTCGCTGCAAAATGAAAGTAGAATTTATCAGATTGGAGAACAGAACAAAATGACATTTCCGAGACATTAATCTTTACAAGATGTTAAATTACTTGTAAAAAGCTCAAGAAAAACAAAGGAATTAGTCAGACTATCATTTTCTCAAGAAATGCGAGTGACTGAGCTAATTGGATTGTGTAACACACTGAGGACATAATTCTTCACTAAGTTTGGTGAGTTAGTCAGTGAGGTTCAGTAAGGACAGCTGACTTGCCAGGGACAAGCAATGAAAATAAAAATCAGAAGGTTTTTGTCACCTGTTAATTCTGCCTTTTTTACTTGCAACCTGGTCTTAAGCAACATGTTGTGACACTGAAGAGAATATGAATGGGACAGTGTAGAGGATTTTGGAGCCAGGTGAGAGAAAGGTTTGAATACTTAAAATTCTAGAAAAGTCTCCCTAATTATGTGAAAAACAGAAGCAGGTAATTCCACTGATATTAAAAATAGAGCAAAACTTGTCTCATACGTATTTGTCATGCCCTGGTATCAGCCTGGTCATATCAATTTATTTGAATGATCATGGCACTTAAGCAAAATTCCAGATAATCCATTTCATTTTCTGGCTCTCTGCCTAAACCTTAGTTATTTAGAACATTCAAATTAAAGCCTATTAACATCTTCACCCAATCACTATGAACTGGATTTATTTTCCCATTACAAAGGGAGGACACATCTATCCTTTTTTACTCTTTCAGGAGCTACCTAGTTTGTTACTACCCAAATGCACACTATAGCTTTAAAAATAGCTTATCATTTTCCAGGAGTCCTGTTCCAGTTTGCTGAACACTGAAGGATTTTTCTTGTTGCCTTTTTTGGGAGTGTTTGGGTAGCCTTTTCTCACCAGGTCTGTTTTTTAAACGGAGACCTTTTGTTAAGAATTTCCCCTTGGTGATGCTGTCACTCCTAGCCCCAGCACTGAGTTCTGCATGAGCAGAAACTGGTGGCTTTAACAGTGGGCTGGAGAGTGGAGGTAGAGAGGGACAATTCTCCCAAGTGACCAAAATCCTGTGTCCAAGGAAAGCTGAGCCAGGTAGGGAAGGGGTCAGAGCTGACAGCACAACCACCCCTCCCAAGCTCAGCTGTGGCTGAAGACAGACACTTGGTGCCTTTCCTAACCTTCCTTGCTACTCTGCTTTGTTCCCCAGCCTTGAAAAGTTCTGTCATGCCAGCCTTCATGGTGACTTCCACAGAAAACTCAGTGCTCCAACTTGGGAAAATTGTTAACATTTCAGAGACACAAATTATGTCTATACAGACCAAACAGCAGCTCTCAAATTGCAGCTGCATCTAAAATGCTTTGTGCTTACACAGAAAATTCTTTGGCCCTTGAGAGCAAAGCAGGCAGCCCTCAGGACCAGGAGGCACAGTTCACATTGCAGGGCAGTGTAGCCATTAAATGAGAATGTGCAATTGTCCCCACAGAGGGGAGATGGTGTCAGTCTCTGCAGTTAGAGAGGAAAACGTGCATGAGCAAGGTGGGCTATTTATGAATCACATAAAACCCACATTCTAACCTTTGCATTTTAAACTCACACAGAGCAATGATCTACTGGATGTATTTTCTTAGAAGAGCTTAAGATCTTACACTTTTCAGGGAAAAAAATAAAAGTACTTTAAAAGGTATCTAAACAGCTTTACTAACTAAAAATTAAGAGCGCCAAATGATTTTTAGAACTGTTCCAGGATGGCAAGTTAAGCAGTATGTGAGTAGGAAAACCACATTTCCTCTCTGAACGCTGGTCTCTCCAAGCAACATCTGACATTTCTAGTGCCCACGTCCCCCACCCACAGAAAGAAGCCTCTGTACAAAAAGCTCCAAAGTTCTGTTGGTTCCCACAGTGCCCTCAGCCCACTTTGCAGTAATTACCTGTCATTACTTCTGGAGTCCCACTGGTCCCCGCTTTCCCACCTGAGGAAGTTCTACAGGAGGCTCACCTCCACATCTCTGCAGAGAGGAGCTGCAGCTGCTGCTTCTGCAAGGGCAACTGGATCTTCCCAGGTGCAAACACAGTAGCACAAACCCAGTAAGCTGAGACCCCCTGAAGTACCCCATTTTCTGCAAGTCTCACAGCACTTGACACAGCCCCAGCTAATCTGACAGCACAGTTACACCCAATGCACCCAGAGTGACTTACAGCCATCCTCTTTGGCTACCACCACCTTCAGAGTGTAGGTAAAGTAGTGCAAATCCCTGCCTGTGTTTGCATTTTCAGATGTTTGGTTGTTGCTGAAACCAGTGTTGTGAATAAATTTAAGCTTTAACCAAACCATTACTGCATTTAATGACAGAATTAAAACGGATCTAAGCAAACAACAAAGCCTTTTGTAGCAACCTGTAGATAGAAATAACACCCTTCTGCCAGAGTCAGTTCTGTCCCTCCACAGGGAGGCAGGGATTTCAGGAAAATGCCACTGCTTGTGGCTGTACTTCCTCCTCTTGGTACTACTTAACATTTCAGACAGGTTTTACTTTAGCCACCTGCTGAAAGTACCATCCACAGGTGTCACAAATGAAACACAGCTGACACAGATCAGAATCCAAATAGGAACACCTGATTTTGTATTGGCAGGGCCCAAACTGACATAAACCAGACCTGCAGAAAGCAGTCATGGCTTATTGAGCACAGCTGACTTCAGTGGAGTTATCCTTCCTTCCCCACCCACCAAAGGCTTCAATTGCAGTTCTTCACTGTTTATTCATTTGCAATTGAGTTCTTATGACAATTAATGAAGAATTGTGAGAGGAATCCTACTCTTCATGAAAACTCTCCATGTTCTGGCTAACAACTTGGTATTGTCACATTCCAAGAAAGCCTATTGTTATTCCCAGCCTGGGCTACTTACAATGAGAGTCGAAGGAATTACAAAATCAAGCAGGTTTGACAGAACTCTCAACAGAAAACCACATTCAAAGTCAGCTATGAAACCTCAAACCCTCAAATCATTCAAACACCATGCAATTGCTTCCAGCCTGCTTCTTTAGGAGAACATTTGCTTCAGGTCTGTTATTTGTTTTTCTGAGGCAGTGTTCATGCAAGTAAAGACATGAAGTGATTTGTCACTCAAACTCACCACAAGGTTGGTCAGCAAAACTCAGGGTTTCCACTCACAATTAGGTGACAAAAAGCAAAATAAAAATTTCTGCTTAATATTTAGTTACAGTCAAATGCTTTATGCCTTAACAGCACCATAACATTTACCTACACATTATTTAAAAATCTGCTAGCTGAAATACAGAAAAAACCAACATAGTGCACTTGTGAAAGCCCAAAGATTATCACAAACTTAATGCAATTCTAAGTCAAGTATTCACTTCCCCAGCACTGAACACACAGCCCAACACACCAGAAAAAGCACAATCTTTTGAACTGCTCAGAAATAACTATTCTTTAAAACATTTACTTCAGTTCTTATGTAAGCACAACAGCACTCTTAGAAGTGAAATATAGTATTACAAAACACAGGCTAAATCAAGATCAGAGAACCTGAAACACCTTCAGTATTTTTATCGCTTTCTGCACCACAGAAGATAAATCCAACATCAGAAGTCTTCCTCAACAACCTCTCAAACAGCAGAAACACTTGGCAGATGAGGAAAAGTATTAACCTCTTTAGATTTGATAAGAGACAGAAAGAAGAACATAAACATCCAGCCTTTACCTATCAGAGAACTGAAGCTACAGGGTTTTGCTCCATGGCTTCAGCAGGGAGAGCTCCAAACTTGTGCTGAGTAGAGCAAACTGGCACCTGCTCCTCCAAGTCCTCCTTTTCTACCCTCCAGTGCCACGGACTCCCTCAGCAGGCATCCCTTCCCTCCAGCTGTCCTTAATACATCTCATGATCACCAACACCTGATCAACTCCTCAGGCAGCAAATTACCCCTGCAGAGATCCCTGTGAGCTCTCACACCTTGAATCAATTTACCTCAGTAAATAATTCTGCTGAGAATCAACAAGTAGTAGTAGACCCTAGCTCTCATATTTCCTCCTAGAAAATTGTGACATGAAAGGGATTTTTTCATATTTATGTGATTTTCTGTGGTCAGCACTGCTTTACAGGCACTAAGATATTTGCCTTTCCAGTCCTCAGCCTGAGCAAACCAGCAGCCATCAATGGCTGGGGAGAGGGGACCTCTGAGCAGGGCCACAGAGGCTCTTCAGTTGTCCTTTCCACAGCCCCAGCCAGCAGCTGGGGAGAAGAAAAACCTATAACCTGGAGGAAAAAGAGGTGTCTATCCCATCCCCAAACACTGTAAGAAAGCAACGCCTCAGCCCAGAGTTACCAGAGAGCATCAGCAAGAGTTTCCTTGCTTTGTACTTTATCTATAGCAAAAACTGCATTTGAAGGAAAGACTTTTCATTGCAGAATTTAGTGCAATTTCTCCCTCTTTTTGCATAGCTGTGGTGAAGGAAGCACAAGAGAAAGCTCTTGATTTATGGCCAGTGTGGATCTATGAAGGGGCCAATGATGGGCTGCACAGAAACTGATTTGTCTGGGAGCCCCAGAAGAGTTTGCCAAACACTGGGAGATCAGCAGTTCTCACTCACCCCAGAGACAAGAATGTGCCTTCAGCACTGATAAATGCTCAGAGACTGTCAGCTGCTGGCTTCTTGCTGTGTTTTCACAGAACTGCTCAGATTATCTCCATAGGGAGGCCAAGAGGGACAGAAGCTCAAGCTGCGTGAATTCTGAGATTCCAGCATACTGCAGGAACTGAGCAAACCACAGGTTCAGAAATTCAGTGAGACCTCTCCCAAAAACAGAGTTATAAAGGGCAGTGCAAACTCTTTACTCACATAATACATTCTCTGAAGCTATTCAGAGGTATTCTTTACCACAAATCTAATTCTCATTGTTTCATAATTATATTCCTATGTTTCTAGTGTTTCTATAACCTATCAATATATCAGTGTTTACCTGAAGACTGTGAGCACACATGCTGTTGTGTACCTCCACTTCCAAAAGAGTATCACAGTTCCAAGTACACCACAAGCATATTAGCTCTTCAGAAGCATTAAATTATTAAATGTTTCCTGTTAGGATTCTTTTCCACAGTTCCAGCTCCTCCCATAACATCTGAGGCGCCAAGGGCGCAATTTGCCATCTACCACCAGGAAATTAAGAGCAAAAAATTTTAGTGCCCTTTTTGTGTGAAACTGGTACTGAAATTCTAGTGTGAGTCAATTCACACTAGATATCGAGACAGAGACATAGAAAAATAAATCCAGGAATTTAAATCAAGCTAAGCAAAAGGTGAAAGGGCAGGCATAATGGGACAGCCTTGTAATAGCTTTCCAGGGCAATACTCTTCCCACTATGTTTGATACACCACGCTAAGAAAAGTCTGGTGACACTAGAGTGGCAAGTTAGTTTTTACTGAAAACATGACTGGTACAGGGTGACCCCCACATTCCTCCTCACCTCTGGCTTTTTCATCCCCTTTGCATTTCACACCACATGCTCCCCCAACAGACTGGATGTGTTTGGCTGGATGTGCCTCTGACTACAGTGGTCTCTGTGAAACCCCAGCCTTGTTCAAAAAGCAGAGCACATTGCTACCAGGCACTAGAAGACATCCTTCCTCCCTTCCTCCCCTATCCATCCATCCATCCATCCATCCATCCATCCATCCATCCATCCATCCATCCATCCATCCATCCATCCCTGCACCCCCTGTTGTGTCCCTGTGTTCTCAAATCCCCTGTGGGCCCTGCACCACCTGAGCCTCCTCCCTAACTCAGCAGGACCCTCTCCTGCAGCAGTGCCCACAGTAGCCTGAATGAAACCTCCTGAATCTTGGGACAAACCAGGATTGGCTCTGGAGGTCACCCTGCAGCTGCTGGGACACATCCACAGTGCTCACTCTGTGTTTGAAAGCAGAAACAGGAATCTTGTAATGCTGCTCCACCACTTGTCTTCAGCTGTTCATTGAGGTGGAATATTGTGGATAAAGACTGACATTAGTAAGACAAGTGACTGGAACTATAATTAATAGAATAACCTTGCTCTGTCCTAGAGGAGTCTGATGACAGCATTTCCTGACAATTGATCTTTTTTTCTCCTGAAAAAAATTTACCTTAAGTTTTATGTGCCAACACGGGAAAACTACAGGTGAAGCACATATTGCAACAATTCTTTTTTATTCTCTCTGCAGGGCAAAATTATGGTCCAGTTTACACAAAGTAAAAATCCATCTCTTGATAGAGAGAATTTTTATGTTCATTTATGTATTTTATTTACTGTTATTTATCCCCGGAGAGCCTGAAGCCTCATAGTTAAAAGCAGATGAAAATTACTTTGTTAGCTTTTTCCTTACAAGCACATAAATCTCATTACATATAGCAAATATTTGTCTCTAGAGAAAACAGATTTAAACCACCCCTGAGATTATAAAAGCTCCACTAATGCAAGAAGCTACACAGAGCCAAAATGACATCTAAGCTAAATGACATCCACCCCAGTCCCCTGTGAAGTGGCCAATTCTTCCCAAGCCCTCCAGGTTTGGGCAGTGCCCTGGTGTCACAGTGACAGCCCCAGGGCCATAGACCCTGACCCTCCTGATCCCTTCTAGCCCAGAATGTCAGGGCTACACAGGGTTTCTGGGGAGAAACCTGCTGGCAGCCACCTCCAAGTCAGCTCCAGCCAGAGCCAGGCAGCAGCTGGTGAGGCAGGAGGGTGACCAGGAGAACCCCACAATGGGGACAACAAAAGCAGGGAGCAGGGAATGAGCAGACATCTAGGATATGTGGCGTTTCAAGAAAGCCTGAACATCACAGAGCACAAAAATGATCTTTAAATGTGTTGAAGTAGTTACAAAGGGGTTGTATCCTGGGAGGACAGAACAAGGAATAATTAACTGATATTGCAGCAGAAATCCAGAGGGCAGGGAAAACTGAAGGTAAAGAGTTCTTGGGCTAGATTTCCAGAAGGGTCTGGAGTCCAGTTTTGAAAGGCTTTGATACCAAATTGGGCTACTGTCTGTTATTCAGAGAAACCTGATTCATGAAAAACCCATCTGATCCAACCCTATTCCAGTCTCTTATTCCTATAGCTTTTTTATTTTTTGTCTCCTTTATTCAAGACATCTTGATTCCACTCACTAATCCTTTCCCTAACTTTTTGTGGAGGTAATCCACCCTATTTTCCCCTTAATTTTTGGTTGCAAATCTTACTGAAACAGTCAAAATAAAAAAAACTACATAAAAGGCATTTGAAATCAGGAAGATCAAAACAAAAGTGAAATGTTTATGCCTGAATATTTTCTGAAGTTTATATCATTTAAAAGGGAAAAATAAATCTCACAGGGATATGCAATGTAGGGCATTTTCTGAGGATTGTTTCCCACAAAACTTGACTGCAGATACTGTTGAAATTAGGAATTAGCTCTATCCTTTCCAGAGATATGTTATTATTTTGTGCTTTTGTTGTACCCCTCTACCAGAGACAGCACCTGACAGCCTGCAGACACTGCTAATCTCTATGGCAGGAAAATTACATCACTGACTCTAGAAAGTCTTTTTGCTGATAGGCAACTTAGATAAATACCATCTCAGATGTATAGTCTCACATTTTTATCTTTCCTAGCTTCATGGACAAATTCCCAGCTTTCAGGGAATGTTTTTGACAGAATACAGATCAAACTGGGGAGAAGTGGAAATTCAGATTTCTGCCATGATGGTTTTTGCTCTCACTGGCTACTGATGGAGCTCTGGGAGGTTTCACTGACACCATAACTGTATGCAAGAGAAGGCTGGTGCTAAATTGTGGAGACAGACTTGCAGAACTGCTTTTTGTCAAAGGTTTGTGGAGTTCACTAAGGGCAGAAGGATGGAAATGGGGCAGTTTAGATTAATTTGTTTGGTTTTTATCCCTTCATTGTTTGGAGTTCTACAAGGAAGCACTGCAGAGACTAAGCATCATCAATGAAAAACTATTTTAAATATCTGGGGTAGTCTAAGCTTTGTGCTTCTGCTAGTTTGAGGCTCTGCTCTTCATAGCAGCTGCCAACATCTTCTCCAGCTCCCTGTTTAAGTAAAATCACTTTGTCAGCACTTGCCTGTCAATGAATCTCTGATAACACCAGCAAGTAATTCAGTACTTCAGGACCATTTTTTGATCAGCATCCATGAAACTGTAACTTTTTGTTATTTTGGCATACTCCAAGCCACACGTTTTTTACTTTTCATTCAGAACTCCTAGCCTGTGTCTCCTAAAGTATTTTCTTCTTACTACAATCCCTCATGAAACCACAGGGATAAATTCTGCTTGCAGGCAAATGTCCATGAAAGCCAACCCGACCACATAAACTTGCACTGAAGGACAGATTTTGGCACTGTGAGAAGTCAGTCAGGACAGCTGGAATAATACAGCAGCTAAAACAGACATTTTATTTACCACACATGCAAATTGTTCCAATTTGATTTACAAATTAAATCAATTTCCAGGCTGGGATAGGATTTTCTAACAAGAAGGGATGTATGTTCCCAACACATGTGGTCTCCTCTCTCTGCTTTAGTCCTCAGTGTGTGCATACGTGACTGGCAGCAGTGGAGAGCAAAGTTGTGAGTATGAAATAATGACTCCTTTATCTAAGGATTTACAACTGCTACATTCTCATATCAGTATTCTCTGCCAACCCAGGGTGCTTGGCTGACATCCAAGTACCTGGGATATCCAAGTACACAGAACAAGAGGCAAAGGCAGAAACTGATGCTCAGGCTGTTCCACCTGAATAGGAAAAATAACTTTTTTACTGTGCAGGTGACAGGTTGTCCAGAAAGAGTGTGGAGTCTCCCTTCCTGAAGATATTCAAGAACCATCTGACACAATCCTGTGCTTGTGCTCTGGAATGACCCTGCTTGGACACAGGGGTGGCCCTGTGTGGTCCTTTCCATCCTGATCCATTCTGTGATTCTGTCATAACTGGTGGTCTCCAGAATCTCACTTCTGAATGCAGTGGGTTGTCCAACACTGCATCTATCATGACCTGTTCTCAACCATTTTTGCTTAGTTTTAGTATTTCCTGTGCCTTTAGTTAATGCAAAAAAACACCTGACAGCAACCAAGAAAAAAATATGTCTAAAGAAAGAAAAAGGTAGTTTTGAAGTTCACTGCCTACTCTTTTAATTCAATTCAGTGCTGTGCATGTGGTAATAAATTAATCAGCTTTCAGTCATTTCCATGTTGACATTAAAAAACACTGTTTAAGGGTTCATTGGATCTGGAACCCGGTTTTTGAATTAAACAATAAGATAATTTCGTTAACAGAATCTTCAAAATCTTAAACATTAGATGTTAAAAAAAAAGTGAGAGGTGTTATTATGCTTTAGCAATAACATCTCTCAGTAAAGCTAAAAAACAAAACCAAGATTGATATTTTGATGCTACACGTAGGCTGGGAAAAAAGGAGTGAAGTGAAATAATGTTAGATCAAAAGGGAACTGAGAATATTTAGCCCATTTCAACCATAGTAAAATGGACCCTCAAGTGCTGTTTTACTGTAGATGATACTTTATTGAACTGTAAAACCAAAATACTGATAAAGAACATAAATCTTCCTAAGAGAACAGACAAACAGCAGGATAACACTGCCTCTATTTCAAACGCTGTGACAGAAAACGAGTAAGAGAGGAGGAGGAGGAAGGGTAGAGATGTGCACTGAGCCTTGTGTGCTCTGAGGATGGCACCACTTCAGCACCCTGCAGGCACCTGCAAGAGCAGGAGAGCCTCAGCATGGAGCGAGCCAGCCTCCGCAGCAGTTTAGGTGCCAGTCAGGAAACAGCAGCCCAGGCTGGGGTCTGTGTAGGTGACACACCTGCACTGAGCCTGGGACAGAGGCTCAGCCCAACCCAGCCCAGCTCAGCCATGGGGTTATCCTGGCCAGCCAGGCTCAGGGCTCCAGGAGCTGCTGCCACCCACAGCAGAACTGCTCAGAGGCTCAGCCCAGCAGGGCAGCCATAGCCTGGCTGAATGGGACTGCCCCTCTGATGCTCCAAAATCAGCCCTGTGATCTCACGAACCAAAGGTTCACCTGGCAGAACTTCAGCTGCTGACCATGCTGTAGCAGATTTGATTTGCACTTTCCCTATAGCTATGATGCTAAGCAATGAAGAGGTGAGAAAGGTCATTTTAATCAGGTTTTTGAAAATTTCTTTGTAACTAAAAATGAAATTGCAGCATCTTTTGTCAGTCTAGGACATGAAATAAAATGACGTGGACACTGGAATCTCCAAGGTAAAAAAGGGACCTATATTTTTCTGATTCCAACATTTATAGATTTCCAACAGTGACAGTGGATTGGAGGGTGACAGTGCCACCTCTCCAATGACACTGGACAAACCAACAGTGCATCAAATTTCTCCTCCTCCATAAAAGAATGCAAAACAGTGAGTTATTTACATAAAGTGTGTGAGAAAGTTCATTATAAGAATGTAAACATCAGAAGGCTTAGAAAAGCTTAAAAAATCAGGGTGACAATCTTTGAGGATTAAATATTATGAATGTTTTTGAATCAAACAGGACATTTAATGCCTGCAAATTGCAAATGATAAGCAAATACAGCTTCCATGAAGTATGGTTTGCCTATCTTTTACTGGAACAGAGATTTCTACCTCCCACAAGACTGAAATGTTTAAGTTACGAAGAACTTTGTATTTTGGCAATATCTGTATAACAGATATTTCTTTCATCAGTTATGTTTACTGCATTAGTAAACAAGAGTTACTCCTTAAGGGAAATTCAACTCCAGGATTTTTCTTTCAAAAGCTGTCATGAGAATCAAAGAGACTGACTGTACTTGCTATTTAATTTTTTATTACTTATTTGCATCACAAGAATCTGACTATGAAATTTAATCTACAAGGAAGAAAAAACTTTGTGTGAGACTGTCCCAATGATTTCCTGCTGGGAAATCAGTGTTCCAGCTTTGTATAAGCAGTGTCTGCAGGAGTCAGCATTTCACTGGGGTTTTTTTCATAAGCAAGAAGTTTAACAGTCAATATTAGTGACAAGAACATCTACTGATCATCTTGACATTACCAAGAGATGCTAGTGGAAAAAAATACCACGTGGTATTTCACACATGGACATTAGATGCTTAAAAAGATGAAATACATTAAGTTCAAAGCATAATCTCCATTTTTTTTTCTAAACAGTTGAAATTGTTGTTTGGAAAGCAAGCATCATTCAAATTTATTATTTGGATAATAGGTTTTAGCTAGATAGACCACTTGTAAAGAAAGACATCCAGAACATCTTGCTCACCGAGTTTCCACAAAGCCTTCACTTCCCTAATTTCAAAATTCTTCTTTGAACCACCTAAAGCAAGCAGCCCCAGACTGTTTCTTGGTGGCTGCAGAAAGCCCAGTGCTCTACAGTCTGAGTTCTGGGTGATTCACACTTCAGAACAGGAAATCTTAAATGGGTGACTAAAATAGAGAGTCTTTCTCCTGACCTCTCAGCACAGGGAAAGACAGAAACACTTTATCAAGTGAAGCATTTCCTGGGACATCCAACAGGCACAGCTATGTGCTTTTCCAGAGAGGAACACATCTTGTTCAAGTACCCACATGAGCATCACATTTAAGGCTATCACATCAGGCCCAGTGACATTCCTCCCTGCCAAAAGAGGACTAAGTGACTTTTCCAAATACCTGGGAGCACAGAGGTGTCTCTGCAAAGCCACTTTCCTCAGGAATTCAGTCACTGCCTCTATTTCAAAACCCAGAAATGCTCAAAGCATAAGATTCCTTCAAAGGCATTTTTCAAAGAAGCAGCATGCTCCTGTAGAGAGTAAAGGCATGGTCCTTTTTATCTCTTCCTCATGAAGATCTTAAATTCCAGATACAAAGACAGAGATAAAACATGTCCAAATCATCATGGTGACAAAGCCAGAGCTTCTTGCGGGGGGAAGGGAGAATGTCAACCTGTGCAGCAGCATCTCAACAATCACTGAAACCTCATTTCCCACAGATGATCATAAAAAGTTTCTTCCAATAAGGAAAGACTTGGACTGTGATGGTGATATTTCTCTCAAAGAAGGAAGTTGGAACCTCATATGTGTTGAGCAAAGCCTGAGACCTCCAAACACTTCTTGCATTTAGATGCAAAATCTCAGTTCCAATGAAATCATGGTCTAAATAATTCATCAAAACCTGAAAAGTAACATCATGTTGAATGTTAAAAGGCTGATGTATCTGGGAATAAATGTGGGTAATTTTATTCCACTTATCACAGGGCAATAGAGGGCTTAGAGACTTTGCAGAAATGACAAGCCAGCCAGTTTATCTGATCCTTGGCCAAGTGCTCTGCAGTGCCCACAGCCTGGCTCTGGCTGAGAGCACTGCAGCAGCCCAGAGAGAGAGGAGCCAGTACTGTTGTTTGCTAGGGACTCCTGCTACCAAAAAAGCAGTGCTGAAATGAATTTGTGTAGCGATAATGTCTCTTGCTCTCATCACCTCAGAAAGAGTCAGCCTCGATGGAACAAGCTGAACACAATTTTGTCTCACAAAATTGCCAATAACTTTGGATGATACCCTATTGTCACAGCAGTTAAGTGTCAGACTGATAAAACTGCTGTGTTAAATGCTCAATTACTCTTTTAAGTGAAGGAACTTATCATCCCTGCCAGCTGTGCATTATGAAAATGCACACAAATAAGTCTGATAATCACCAAACACTGACCTTTTTAAAAGGTCAATTTTGTAGCAGCAGAGCATAAGTAAATACACTACTGGGGGGAAGGAGAGGTGTTATACAGGGGAAAAGAGCAATTAGGCTGTTCTCATTATGAAAATGGGGTTACAAAAAAAAAAAAAAGCTCTTCTGTGATATAATCACATATAAATATTAGATATAGGTGAAACCTAACTAGCATGTCTTGTTCTAGATTGTTCACTACTATGGCCCTGCCTCCAATGTCACATAGTCAATAACTTTCAGATTTCTGGAATGGAAAAATCAGCTTAAGTAATTCACAGAGTGCAGTTAATCAGAGTCAGTTTCAATGGCCTTGTGATCATTTCAAGTTGCAGTGTTTGATTTTGCAATCTGGTCCTGAGTCAAACTGCTGTCTCCTAGAAGCATTCGTCCAAGTCTCATTAACTCTGGAAGGAGATAGCAGCTTTTATCTGATCAGATTATTTTTTTCTAGGTACTTTTGCTTCCCATGTTAGTATTCTTCCCCCCTTTTCAGCACTGTCCTAAAACCCAAATCAAAATAAGTAATATAGGATAGCTGCAGCACACACTTTTCAAAGTGGAATAAAACATTGATGCATCCTCTTACAGTATTCAGACTTCTGAAATCTGTTTCTCACAAAGTTCAAACAGTGTTATATTGTAACTCTTATACATGGAACAGGTTAAAAAAATCCTCCAGAATGGGTTTCAAATGCATCTACTTCTATAAATTCCTTGGTTTGGTACTTGTGTAGTAGCTGCCTCTCTCCTAAGAACATGATTGATTCTGTGATTCCTCTTGAGATCAGTACTAACTTCCACATTGGCATCTGTATGCAGAAGTGTCTGATTAACACCAAGCAGTTAAACTTAATGAGGTATTTAAATATAAATTTATAGCTTCTCTTTCCCTTCACCAATCCTTTTCTCTTGGAACACAAACCTTGGTAGCACAAATCTACAAGCAAGGAAAAACTAGTTTGTACAGCAACTGTAATTCTCTTTTCTTCAGAAAATAAAACCGTATTCTATTTGCAGCTGCTTTTAAGGCTCCTGTCAGGCACTCTCAAGTAACTCCCTCATGCCAGCGGCTGCACGGGATCAGAGGGGTGAGCTCCAGGCCAAGCCGGCCCCGCTGCCCGTCCGTGCGCGGGGTCCCGGCGCCACCTCCCGGGCACCGAGCCCGCGGCCGCCGCTGCCTAAAGCGCTTCAGGGCTTCCTCTCCAGCAGCACCAATCAGGTGTCAGCCGTGTTCAAATACCTGCATTATCTACGGAAAGCTGTCCCATCACTGAGCGATCATCCCCAAAATATTCTGCTCCCTCTTTCACACTTCAACTCAAGAAAGTCACCCCCTCTCTGATCAAATGGCGCCACTGCTCCTCCTTGTTTTCTTTAGCCAAAGATAAAGGATTGACCTCTATGAATATTGCCCTCACATTTTCCTTCCAGAAGCCTTCACTTTGTCTGTAACTGGAACAGCATAAGGATGAAAAAACTAATTCACCAAAAAGGAGCTGAAGTTAAGGCAAGCAATTTTTTCAGTATTTTAGAAGAATTTAAGGCTATACAAGTATCAATGTGTACTCATATGTTTCCCCTCAAAGTCAAGGTAGATAGGCTGCCTTAAAAAAAGCAATTTACACCATTCCATATAGGCACAGCTCTTACTGCATTAGAAGTTATGAACACTTCCAAAGATGCTGTTTCAAGTAAACAAAAAGTCTCACACACAAGCTTTTTTGAACTTCATCATTTTAATGGAGTCAGAACAATTCTATACAACTATATACAGATTTTGAAGCATGACTAAATATCTATTGCTTCCTACACAGGACAAGCTGGAATAATACAATGGGAACAGGCCCTAGCTAAGAAATATAAACACACTTTTGCAAGGTTATTTTGCTATTCTTGATCGCAGCCGTCGCTTGATGATTAGATGATCACTTTCCTTCTCTTTCTGTTCTACAAGGATCTGAAAAAGATGGATTAAAGGATTGTTATTCAGCATTCTTCAGAGACAAATGATATTCACCTTTTAGACTTATGTGCCCAACAGAAGAGTTTTTCCCAGAATTTGTTTCCAGAGTTTTGCCTGAGTCACTCTGGTGAAATTTACCCATTGACTGGGAGGGCAGTCAGTCAGTAGAACCGGCTGGCCAGGGAAGTGGTGTAAACAACATTCCTGGAAGTGTTCAAAAATTGCGTGGATGTAGACCTTGGGAATATGGTTTTGTGGAGTTAACACAGTTATGCTGGGTTAATATTCTTTTTCTGATACAAGAAGTTTCCAAAAATCTAAAATTTTAAGCTTAAATTTCTCTAGCTTTCTCTGACTTCCCCAGGATTCAGTCTTGCATTTTTTTTTTTACTTCCAAGCTCCTTAACTCATTTTGCTCAGCACTTCTGACATTTTCTTCTTCCTCCTAAGGACAGCATTGTGGGCTCTGCTGCATCCATTCATACAATTTACAGAAAAACCAGTACGGGCAAATGCTTACACCACAGCATAGGGAAGAAAGGAAGGAACAGAATGAAGAGATGTACTTCCAGCAGAGCAGAAGAATGCTCAGCACGACAGTTACTGTATAAACCATAAAGTTGGATTTCTGAAACAACACATCAAACTCTGGCCTTCAAGACTCCGACTGGTTTAGAGCCACAAAATTAAAACACATCCAGAAGACTATTTAGACTGTGCTTTGAAAAGCATGGATGTATCCACATGCTATGCCCAAATATCACCTGGGCCTAAATGGAATTGAAAAATACCTTTGGTGCTCACCTGTGAAGTTATTTGTACATGCAGACCTTTATTGTGTTTCAGTCATGTCATTCCAAATCTGTGGATGCCTTCCTAGGCCCTATTTCTCTTCTCCCTCTATGCTACTTATTTATATATAAAAATATATATATACACACAAATATAATAATACATATATATATTTTTATTACACACTTAGATGAGCTGCAACTACTGGAAAAACAATTTAAGACTTCACTGCTGTAGCAAAGAAAAAGTAATCCTGTACACACTACAAGATATCAGATGTGAAGGTATCTCTATCACTGCTGTATCACCTACACAGTCAGTCAGCAGTCAAAGACAGGTGAGAAAACAGAAAAAAATTAGTAAAACAGCAGACAGAAAAGACCAAAAGGAATGGTTAGGTACAAAAAATATCTAGGTTGGTATTTTCCAACGTCTTCTGCAACTTGATTAGACCTTCAGATTTGTCTTTTTCTCCTAATAGTTAGTTTTAATTTAAGATTACAGAAAAACACTACAGTGAGGAAAATAGGAATCTTAATCACTTACTGAAGAACTAGGGATATCCAGAGGGCAAGAAATGTCAGTTGTATACAGCTTTCTCTTAGCTCGTTTTGGCTTGAGCTCATTTTCTTTGACATTTTCTTGTTCAGCAGACTTGGGAGAGCTTATTGTCTCAATAAGCTTCTTTGCTAGAAGACAAATTTTATCATAAATACATGTTATGGTTTTGTGAGCCTCAAAATTAATGAATAAAGTAGGCTTTATTAAAACAGTTGAAAAATTAAACCAATGCAGACCAAAGTTCAAGTATAAAAATTCAGAACTGGTATTTGACTACCAGTTTTCTGTAGCTGGAAGCAATTTTCTGTAGCTTCAGGTGCAAAAGCTTAAAGGACACATTTAAATAGCACATTAAAAATCAATTAGGATTCAGATCTCACTTAAAGACTACCAAATTGAACAACAGGCTTAACTTTTGTGCTGACACAAGCACAGTTGTACAGTCAATTTCTTCTATACCTTTTTATAGTTTAATCAAACAAGTACTAGCTCTATAAAAAGAGGAGTATATGTACTAGAAAAAAAAAGAAAAATAAGAAATATGCAGTACTGTTATAAGTTGGAGAATTATGTGGTCCTCACAACCAAGACAATATTTTCTTCTCTGCCATTCTACAGCAGCCAGAGAATAGGAAATAAGCCTTATTAATACTGTACAAACCTTTAGAATGAATAATAGTAGGAGAGCTTTGGAAAAAATCACCAATTTTCTGTAGTGTCCCATCTTTTTTCTTAGATGACCTTTTATTTAGAGTGGATTCTTGCCTTCTTAAGGAGTATTCTTTTCTAAGAGATTGTGCAGTAGACATCTGTACAGAAATACGGGATCATTGTTTAAGCTGAAAATTGCCTTAATCCTCAAGTTTCATTTCATTTTACTTCAATGTCATTTTCAAGCTGACACATTGAGCTTTGCTACTGACACCTTTGTACAATTTAGTAATGATATCACTACAGCAAGTAAATGTAGACAACCTCATTTTACACCCAGAAGAAAGAAAATCACCAAAGTTTCACAGAATACACTTAAGAGCATGAGTCATACAGTAAACACAGGAGTTTTCTAAAAAAGAAAAGGCAGATTAAAACTTGTATTTTACTTGACAGCTAATTATAATTCTATTGTATTAATTAGAAATAAAAGAATCTGATAGGGCAAATAAATGTCTCACCTCCTGAACCTACCCAGGTTACTACTATGGCCTAAAAGAATCTTTTTATAGCTGCCATATATGTAGAAAAACTTTAGTTTTACTTCAAAGGCATTGCCTATAACATCACACTCAAACATGCCCAAACTGTTCTTTTTAACTATTCACTATACAACATCCTTCCCCTTTGAATCACTGCACACTGCAGCTGGGACACTACACATTCTTGGCAAATACAGACCCTTTGGCTTATAGAGCTTAGTAGAAAGACACCATAAATGTTGAAGAATCCTGCTGAAATACATGGATAAGAATAAGAAACTTTGGCAAAAGAATATTTGCTCTTTACAAGCCTATCTTTACAAAAAAGGCTAAACTGACTTCAAAAATGGAACAAAATCATACCATTTTTTTGTTGCTCGTAGGTGAGTCAGCCATAGCAGGTTTTGCATTTCTCTTGTTCTCACTCTTCACAAAATCCTAAAGAAAATTAGAAGAAATTATAATTGATACCAATGACCACCTAAACCAAAATAAACTATTTACAGAACTGATCTGTAATCCCACAGATCAGAGCTGGAGACAGCAAGAAATGGCACTATCCGGGAGAGAGAAATGCAAAAAGGTAAAGAGAAAGTGCAAATCAGGCACAAGGAGACAGAGTCTGGATCAGCTGAAGTCTGTGACCTTATTCAACACAGGCCAGAGATCCAGCACTTGGGAGACATGGGGTTTAAAAAACACCCTGTGTATATCCCTGGGATCTCAGCAGAAGATAAGAAGTTAGAGTTCTAATAAATGATCACAGTAAGCTGCACAACAGATTTTGTCAGTTGGTTGAGTTCACACCTCATTCATCTCTACACTCTTCCTTTTCCTTCTTGGCTTGAGCATTTTCACTGTAACTGGTGAGGAGCTGCCCTGGTGCTTCACTTCCATCTTATGGGGTTGCAGAGGTGTGAACTGGATTTCCATCTCTGGTTCTGGGAACCGACTCGATTTTCCATCCTCTGTGGACACTTCAGTAGAATCAAGGACAATTTCAGAATGGTCCTGCAGGTATGTGGAAAATGGATGAACATAAGATTTTAACTAATTATGAGTTAAATACTGTATAGTACATATCACCCCCACCTCCCAGTGGATTGCAAAGTAGGTGTTCTATTTTCCAGGTGTTAGCTTTCACAACACTTACAACAAAAGTGAAGAAACCAACTACAGCAGAGTTGAAGCCTTATTATCTAAAACCTTTTTTGTTAAATTTTGAACTTTTTTGTGTCTATGATCACAGAATTTTCCTCAGCCTGATACTTTGTTTCCAAGCATTTTTTCCTCAAGGGCAGAAGCCCTTAGTGATTGTCTCCATCTCAACTCCGCTGCTCCTCAGGAACTAGGCAGTAATAAAATAGCAGCTTTTGTGAGAAAAGTATAATATTTCTGTAGCTGATCTTTAAGGAGCTTTCTTTCCCTTCTAGAGAATTCCAGCTGTTCCTTCTTACATTGGTTCACCCTGAAGGTGAAACCTTCCTCTTCAAAAAGAAAATGATAAAAGCTCATGGAAAGCCAGAAGGTAGTTCTGAGAGGGAATCCCGCCCAGAATCCCAGCAGCACTGCATTCCCAAGAATTTTCAGAACTATATACAGAAATATACACTAAAAAAACCCCAGAATTATTAACATATCATTAATACATAAACAAGCATACCTCTTTGTTTACAGACTGATCAATTTTATCTTGTCCTTCTTCAGGTAAAGGTACTTCTGCCAAAGACTGAGGATTTTCATGGTTAATCTGCTGTTTCATTTCCTTTATAAAGTCATCTTTCTCTGCCAGCTGTTTTTTTAGATCTTCTATGCCAGTTTCCTTATCCTAATAAACATAGCAAAAATTGCCACAAATTTCAGGACTGTCAAGAGAAAGTAACATACCACGAGCATCTAATGATTACTTGGTCATGACAGTTTTATAACTGCAGGCTAAACCAGTCAGGTATCCAACACACAGCCAATAATTTAATGCCTTTATGTAAAGTGAAGAAAAGCCTTGTAAGAGTCTAAGGAAACATAACAAAACTTTCAATTTTACTATGCTTTTTTAGAATTCTAAGTTCACCACCCATTTGCTCATGAAGCTCTTGGTGCTGTGAAAAAGACAACAAATGGGAGAATTTCAGATATCCAGTCCAAATTCACAGGAGTGTTTACTTGAACTACTAAATACTTTCAAACTCCAATTTCCATTACAAATTCAGTTGCAAACAAACGTAAAGCTTTTCTTTTTAAATTAGCTGCAAATGGTTTCAATATGATAGTGTTTAAGAACAAAAAATAGAGCCAAATGCAAAGAGCAACTATAATATTTTGCAGAATCAATGGGTAACAAAAAACTCTCAAAAATTCACGCAGCAAAAAGAGAAAACTGACCTTTTCTGAAGCCATTAGTGCAGCCTGTTTCAGCCTTTCTATTTCTTTATCTTTTTCTATGGTGCTAGAAGCCAAAGTCTTGAGCTGTACTTCCAAAGCTTCTACTAGTTTGTCTCTTTCCTCACGCCACTTTTGAAGATTGCTGTCCTTCTCTACAAGCTGTGCAGCAAGTCTTTCCTAAACATTAAAAAAGGTAGGTTAGAATAGAACACCACTTCTACACAGTATCTAAACTCTTCTGCTGGTTTTGCTTTGCACAGTTACTACTATTTTATAGCTTTAGTAAATTTAAGAGACTATGCAGATCTTCTAAAGCTCACACAGAACTAGTTTCAGTACAAATATGGAAAAGTAAGCCATGTTTTAACTAGAAAATCTGTATTTATACTCCTTGTGAAGAGGATTTTCTTTTTGAGAACCACAGCTCCTGTTTGCTCACTTGAAGATTTTATAAATTACAACTATCAGACAAGAAAAGTGACAGATAAAGTAAAATTACTTGTAAACTCCTAACATCCTCCTGTACTGATGGCAGGTCCACAAAGGCATTGCTAACTACTTCTAGATGGAAATGTAGTTTTAGATTGCAGAAGTTCATATAATAATTTCATCTGATTAAAAAATTGCAACCTTGCTGCAGTCCAGTGATCAAGGTGCCTTAGTCAGTAACTATCAGTCTCACCAGCATTAGCACATACTACCACAGCATACTGACTAAGTGTTTTCTAAAGTAAGCTTTCTAAGCTTTTAAGGAGCCATTCATTTAAGTGTGGGTTATTTATTGGTGTTTTACACATAGTATGAACTTTGAAGACTTAGTAACGTGATGGAATGGGAAGGAACAGGCATGTTAATTTCCATTATGTGTTAAGATTTTTCATTTTATGAGCCTCCTAGTCTTCCTCTTTCATATTTAGAACATCTCATCCAGATTTTGTCATGTGAGAAAGTAAGGGAACACGCAAAGGCCAGCTACTCTCAAGTGCCCCCACTGTTCAACACTTGCCAAGTCATTTACTCTGCACAGAAGACACTACAGGACACTGCTGAGACAAAGTCACTTACAATTTCTGCTTGTTGCTTCACATGATGCTCTCTACCCTCCACAAACTTTCTCATTTCCCTGTTGCGATGGTTCTCAGCTTCTTTTACTTGATTTATGAGTCCCATTTTTTCCTCAAGCCACTTCTTCCGATCAGTTTGATACTTCGCCTCATTTTCCTAATTTGATGAAACCAGAAATAAAACCATAAGTGGAGAGAAAAAAAAAAAAGAGACTTAAAATTCAGAATTCCATTGAATGGATTAATTTCAAAAACATAACAGATACAGTAGCACAGTTTTACTCTAGCATACTCCCAGGTACAAGTAGTATACTCAGTGTATAATACTTGTTCTTCTGTATTGCAAAAAATTATCAATTTTCAGCATTCCTTATTCAGACTGACACACCTTCATAGAATAGAATGTTTTTCCTCAAAGCATTTTGGGTCAATCACAGACACATATGTCAAAAGTAATGGTAAACAGACACTTCTACCTTACAAATCCCCAAGCTTTTATGCTGCCTGAAAGGACATGCTAGAAAACTCATTTCTGCTTCAAGACTGGAAGGGAAACAATGCAGGACAGTTTGAATGGTAGGCAGAGACAGCATGTACCTAAGAATGTCACTTCAATCCACAGCAACTTCGTCTCCTTTTCTATCACAATCAAACCTCTTGTCAGACATTTTACCACATAAGACAGGAAAAGTTGCTTAGAAAATAAGTCTCCTTTCTAATCCAAGGAGAGTTAGAGGAAAAGCCTCAGCCTTACAGGAAGGGCTTACAGGCCATGCAGCCAGCACAAGATCTTGAGAGAGTTTGATTTAACAACTGACAGGAGAGATCCCTGGAACTGATATCAGGGGTTGGATTAAGACAGCTGTAAGGGAAAAGCAGCTACAGAAGCCCTGTGCACAGCAGCAGCATAGCACAGGGCAGGGTACACTCTGTTATGGGGCATCAATGATGCTATATGGAAAATATGCTTCCGAGGAGGTTTCCTTTACCAGTGTAATCACTTGCCATATCATGCCCTAGCCTCTTGAAGACAGTGACACCAAAAAAACTTAGACTCCTTAAATGGGTGTTATGGCCTTAGATTTAAGTATGAATTATATCATTATATTTTACCTTCAGTTCTTTTTGGAGCTTTATGAATTCCTCATCTTCATTTATGGTTTTCTCCTCATTTTTGCTCATCTTTTGCTGCCAGTCACTATTGCACTGGTTATTCAGCTCTCTATATTTCTGCTTCCAGGCTTCCAGTTCTAGGAAGAACACAAAATGAGTTTACATAATGTATTATTTTAAACATATATTTGAACATGTTTCTATCCTTTTCCTAAAGTTGCTTGGATTTAGCAGCTATGATCACAGACAACAGAAGCCCTTTAGGATATTACTGTTTGTTATGAAAAAATAACACCTAAATAGCAATTGCTAAGTAAAACCAGAAATGTAAAGCAGCTATCACAATACACATTCAAAACAATTTTCCTTCCCTGTTCCCTTCCATGGAGAGATTACCCAAAACCAATCTGTTGGTCTCTTCTAATTTGGCTTCAAGCACTTTATCTTGTTCAGTCTGAGTCTGTTCTTGTTCTTCTAATGTCATCCGCATATCTTCAATTATTTTTTCCTTTGCACACAGATCTGAAAATATGAAAATTAATTTACAGATGAGCCTCCTCCTAGTTCCCACCATTCTCCCAAACTGGCTCAGTTACAAGTCATTTCTCCACTCCCTGAGATCAAAAGCTCTATTACAAGGAAATAGAACATCTATACAGAACTTTCCAGATCCCAAATTCTTAAGTGATTCCATTCTCACTAGTTTAACTTAGATGTGTGTTTTGGTGTTAAAACACCAAAACATGGCTTGTATGGCTATGAGAAACTAACTACTGTTCAACCCCTAAATGTTTATCAAACCTGCAGAAACTTTGTGCTACCATACACAATAGTGCGCCAGTTCATGCTTTTGCTAAAATGGACAACTAGAATAAAACCAAATAAATCCCAGTATTGACTAAATGAACACTAAGATTTTCTCTGCTTATGTTTCTTAACCTGAGACTGTTTATTTCCTTACAAATATATCTAGTAACAATTCAAAGAAAATTATTTTCTGACTCTGAGATTTTAACATCCAAGTTGGAGTGCCTCTGCTCTAAAATACAAACACATGAGACTTTTCAAATTTGTTATTGACATGATCACTCATTATGTTGTCATTGCACATAGAACTAAAATTGTTCCAATTTTTTGTGTGTTTCTGACCTTTATGTGTTTTCTCATACTGTCTGGAGATTTCTTCCAGCTTTTCTTTGTCCAACTGCTCCTGAATATCACATTGAAAGCAAATTATAGAAATTAGAACACGCTGAAAGAAACAAATACATATGCTAAAAATGAATAGCTTTTCATTTTAAATTTAATAAATAATAAATAAGGCATTTAAGACAAATAGTCCAAATGAATAAGTTCTTCATATAGTATAAAGTCGCACTCCAGCTGTTTAAAAATAAAGAGACATTAGTACTAACATATCTAAGTGTCACTAATCAGACACTCTGCAGGTATTAAGTATTTCTTTACTAGACCAATTGTCAAATTGTTTTAAATAAGTTCTGCATGAAAATTTTTTAGATAATTTTTCATTCACCTGTTAAAACTTATTTCAGCTAGCTACTCCTATTTTTACCCCAGCTTTTGCAAGCTTTCTCCACTTGCTTTGAAAACTTGTCTCATTAGTAGATGAGTTAAAAAAAATTAAGAGCAAGTAAAATTTTATTCTAAAAATACCTTTTTAAGTTGCAAGATTGTGCGCTGTTTGAACTCTAATTCGTCACTAAACTGCTTTTTAATTTTCTCAAGTTCATCAACTTGTTTCCTCAGGGATTTCTCCTGAGTTTGCATTGCACACACCTGCAACAAGAGAGAAAGAAAAACTTACATTTATTTATAAGCCCTTTACAAACTCTGTAAGTTATCTAGATAAGTAACTACTTAAATTGAATTTTTGCAAGCATCTTCATTAAATTTCAGGGGCTGGTAGTGGCACAAGGGAAGATACTTGAAATGTATCACTCAAAAATAGCCTTTTTATGAATCGCTTTTAACATCCATAGATTGAGGTTTGTGAAAACAGGTTTTAATAACAGAAGCCCAAACTTGCAGAAGAAATATTTTGCCTATGGTTACTAACCTCTTTTTGTACTTGCTGAATTTGTTTCTTGGCATCAGAAAACTTCTCTTTCAAATCTGTGTATTCTTCCTCTTTCCTCTGCAAATCTTTTTTCAAACTTTGTACAAGGGCAGAGCTTTCAGAAAGATCTTTACGCAGCCTTGGGTTAGAAATTAAGAGACATAAATAACATTAGTCTTACATGTTAGCTCAGGCTCTTTGCTGGTTTTATTAGCAAATAGAATCTCAGCTCTATTAGATCAATAACCAGCTTTAGAATTTTACATTTGCATTTCAATGCCTTACTGTATGAGCCTGAAGTAACAAACTGCTCAGATTCACTTCTGAACACTCAATTTTAAAAAATATTATCTTTTTAAGCACAGTAGAGCAATCACTTTTATCATTAGTGATCTTATAAATTAGAGAAGTGCTAGGTTAAAAGCAAGTAAGTTTAAAGTTGATAACTACATCCCAGTGCTTGCAAGTATAAAGATGAATAAAAAGTGGAAAGAAACCCAATAACACTGCAATAAATCCTGCCACTACAAGTTCTGCAAAGTAAATAATAAGTATGATGGGTTTATTTTTAAGTGATCACATTTATTTCAAGGAGTTTTCAGTAGGACATTTTGGACTTTTAAACTGACTAAAGGAAGGTTTTTATTCAAGTTACAGGATAATATTGCACTGTGTAATTTTTTTCAGAAAGGGTCTGCAACAAAATTATTAGAAATCCCCAAATAATTAATTTTATTGTACGCTCCTATTTTCCTGCACAATAGTTCCACGTAATTTAGATATATGTTTTTGAAAGAATATATAAACAGGTGAGGAGAACATAGACTGCAGACTATGCAAATGTAAAATTCAAGCAGTGTATAGAAATTTCACAAAGAAGCAGTTTGGTTAACAAGTTTATAAACATGCAAATGTGGTATGTCAAAGTGATGTTCATATAAGGGAGTTTTAACTTTATTCCTAACCCTGTAAGAATAAAATTATCTCATTATTTACTTACAGTTCTATAGACTGCATTTGCTGACACTCATTTTTCTCCTTTTCCTGAAGAACATGTTTCATGGTCTCCAGACTGCTCTTCAACTGCCCAACTTCATCCTTCCAATTTGCTTCTCGATCACCGAGTTCCTTCAGTTTTTTGTCTACACTGGCACATTTCTCTTGCAGAGCTACTGTATTACTTTCTAGATTTAAAATAGTAGATTCTTTTTCTTTTAGTTCTTCTTCTAACTCTTTCATCCTGTCATCTTTAGTCCTAGAAGCCTCCAATAGGGATTTAAGATCTCTTATTTCTCCCTCATAGCTGGCAACTTTCTCCTGAAACTGTGAAATTACTCTCTGATTTTCTGCAGCCTGTTTTTCAAAATCCTGGGTTTTCTTCTGGATTTGCTCTTGTAACTGATTCAGAAGATCTTTTTCCTTTACAGATTGATGCTCTTGATTTGTAATTTCATTTAATTTTATTTTTAGTTGATTATTGTAATTGTCACTATCATGAAGTCTCTTCTCTAAGTCTGCAACTTGCTGACGTAGTTGTTGGATCTGATGACTTTTTTGTGAGGAAGCCTTAACCATAATTTTGCATTGTTCCCAAATGCTTTCAATGCTGCAGTGAAAGGAGCTCTCATGTCTCAGATCTGCTGTAGAAGCAGTTTGGAACTGCATGGATGGAGGACTCATTTGAACGGTCTCTGGTTCATCTTTTTTTCGGTCTAAGGAAGCCTTCACATTAACTAAATCAATATCCAGAACACAAGATTCTGAGTGACATTTATACAATTCATCTACCTGGGACTGCATTGCTTTAATTTGTGACACTTTGTCAATTATATTTTGTTTAGCATCTGCTACTTCATTATTTAGCTGAATAATCTTTTCTTCTTGTTCCTTATTTATAGTTTTCTGTTTGTCCAATTCAGAAACAGTCTCCTGATAATCAGCTTGACATTGCTGAAGTTCTCCACTTAAGCCAGAAGCCTTTTCTTCAGAAGCAGAGAGTTTCAGGTGCAAGTTTGCTATCTGCTGATTTAACTCTTCTTTTTCAGTTTTTTCTCTTTGGCACTGTTCTTCAAGGACAGCTATCTGACCTTCCAAGGTTTCAATTCTTTGCTTTAGTGCTAGTATCTCCACGTAGGTCTCAGAATTATTAGTTCTCTTTTGATCAAGACTGTAGTTTTCCCAACTCTCTCTCTTATCTCCTAAAAACAAAACCAAAACAACATTAAGAACAAATAAATCCCTATACAGCTCAGGTAATTAAAATACACAAGTCACTAGCAACACCAAACTGTAATTGCTGTGTGGAAAATTAGCACCACCCGAAAGCCACACCTTCATAGCATTTTAGAGTCTTCAAGTTGTTACAACTTTCTGAGACATTTTATATGCACTAAATGCCTCTTGGCCTTCTAGGCATAATTTGCAGAAAGAGGTGTTCAGAAGACTTAAAAAAAGTTTGCTACAATTCCATTCCAGCCTTCTATTCTGCCCCACTAGCAGAAAAATCTAGCTAATTTCACTAGTATTTGCAACACCTATAAGCTAGGTAACATTCACAGAGATAACCAGTTTCTACCTCCACTGATTCAACAATCCCTTTAAATACAGCCAGCAATTAGCCATCCTCCATTTAGGGGACCTTTCTGAGAAGTTTCATGCATGCTCTATATCACCTTACTTTTAAAAAAAGCTAAAAGACCAGCACAATTTTTTGGGGGTTTTTTTGGGTTTTTTTTTTTTTTTTTTTTGCTTTGTGTCTGGAACCTTCCTCTCTTCTGTATTCAACACATTTCTAAACTACATAAAACGATGTATTAATGCCCACACCCATTATGTTACAGGTAAAGTTCTCCAAGAAAGATTTACAACATGTCATTCCAACACAAAATTTCCATGTTTTATTAACTTAAGACTCTTTTCCTGAATGAATGAGCTATTTTAACTAAAATAACACATATTTCATCAACTTCAAAAGCAACTCCAGCTGTATTTCACAAAATTGTTTTACAATCCAATTGTGTTTCTGTAGTTACATGCATGCTATATTTCACTATTAAATTAAGCCTGACTGTCTCTAAAGATTAGATTATCTCAACTATGTACTGCAGGGAGATACTATGGACTCTTGTGAGCACTGTACCTATAGTAAGGTAGAGTTAGGCAGTCTCACACTGGACCACTAAGCACAGGGGTACTGCATGGGAACATCCTCTGAACAGAGCCAACAAGTTGTACAGTCAATTTGAGTCACTAACAAATGGCCATTCTGAAGCATTAGCAACAGTGTTGTGGTTTCTGAAAGTCAACAGGACACTTATCTCCTGCCTGTCCATAGTTTTTCTATTATAAGATACATCAAGTGCTTCTGCTAGCTCAACCACAACAGCAGCCTTACTGTAGCATATAAGATCATACCTTAAAATCCTACAAGCTTAAAAATTTTGTATTTGGAAATGGTTTTTGCTGAAAGCCCAGTTGTGTAGTCCTAAGAAAACTTATCAGACAAAATATAACACATTCCTCTCCCTGGACAGTTTTGCAAGCTCACTAAAAGCAAGAGGTACTCAGGTATCTTAACACAGGGTTTGTCAAAGTCCCTAGTCTTGGTTTCAAACGACACTTGAAGTTGTACAAAAGCAGAAATGCCCTGCTGGATGTCACAGCCTCAGCTGACCCAGCCTAATACTTTCACCTCCTTTTGCTACTACTGGCAGGCCCAGCCACTTTCTACAGGCCTTTCTTGACACTGAAGAATTGAGACAATAAAATCCTGCTGAAGTCTTTCAGTATCCACACATGCATCTGTTGGCTGTTAGCTTATCTACCTGTGTCTGCCATCTGAGACTTTGAATACCTATGCCTCTCCCATCTTCTAGGGCAGCAAACATCAGAAGTCCAACATTCTCTTCATGAAGTGCTTTGTTAATGGAATCATAGTAGATCTTAGTTCAAAGGGACCCTCAAGGATCATCTAGAGCAGGGTTGCTCTCCAGTCTCTCACTCCCTAATCTGTATTTAGAGCCAGGGTTTCCTGCCCCAGGTGCAGAGTCTTTGTTAACTTCAAGGGGTTGGTAATTTGTCTAGATCTCTCTGCAGGGATTCCCACCTTTGAGGGAGTCAACAGCTATCATCTTAAAGAGTTTTGTGTCCCGCAAAGTTACTTATGAAGATGTTGAAGAGAACTGGGCCCATTATGGAGCTCTGGAGAACCCCTCAGCAGGGCCTGGATGCCAGCCTAATGTTACCCCATTTACTAGAACTCTTTGCACCGTGAACTTAAAACTGATCTACCCCAGTGAATGCTGCCTTGTTCTTTAACTGCACAATGTAATGAATGATAGTTTAATATTCAGTTTATTCACTGTATCCTCATTTTTCTGTGATCATGTGAATTTGATAATTCTCCTTTAACAGAAAGGAAAAGGCCTCTCACCTTCCTTTTGCATATGCTTTCCATATCTCTACGAGAAATTAAAGCTAAGCTGGGTCCTGAAGTCAAGTTAGAGGCAGAGAGTTCTTACAGATACCATTTTGCACAAGTCCCACATAGCTCAGTCTCGCTTATTAATATTTTATTCACCTGATAAGCTCACAAATAAAGCAAGAACAGCAAAAAGACTGAAAGTGCAAGCACGAGAGCTGTACAGAATACACTATTTGTGGACTTCAGCTTTCCACTTGAATGGGAGCAAAACTAATTTTTCTCCTTTGCCAGCACCATCACCTTGAGCAGAGCTGGTGTGTTCACAGCACACACAGAGAACAAAATGTCAAGGCTCACAGCACATACTGTATGACTGAACTATCACTAAGTCATTGACACCTTTGATGGTTGCTTAGGAAATTTTCAAACACTTGAGCAGGAGATGTTACTTTCTCAGAAGTCCAGCAACAGAAAATTTAGTACTGCAACTGTTAAGCATTACCCCAAGAACTACAGCCAGGTATGCAGGTACATGCACAGATAAGAAAAACAACAGAAAGGAAAGTCTAAAAGCTAAAATTTTATTTCAATCATTTGGGAGTAAATGATATAGGGCCAGCCCTCTGCAAAAGGGATTACATTTAGAGAACAGTTACTTCCTTTTACAGTGTAACAGAGCAGATCTCCTCCTCAAAGCATAATGTTTACACTTCCCAGCTTTTTTCTTCTGTTCTGGAATAGTAACCAAGCTTTTTTTGAAGACCCCCTGTTGAGTGATGGAAGAAATTGTACCTTTCTTTGTAGGTGGTTCTTCTTCTGCAGTAGGCTTATTTTCCAAGCAACGTTTTCTTCCCACTTCCAACACAGCTTGCTCACAATCCTTCAAGTGGCTGCTTTCAATCACTTGGTTAGAGTTCTTTTCTGCTAATTTTCTCTTACTGGTAGTCAAAGTGTTCTCCTGTGTTAAAATATGATCAATTGCTTAAAAATTGTACAAATTGAACACTTAAAAGGCTTAGTAGCTTTTCCTATACAAATATTTTTACAGAACCTTTATGGGTAAGGTGCATAGGGGTTATCAGAGGAAAAGTCACTGACAGATCAGTTAGTTAGACCAAGAGCTCCTGCAGCTTCAGATACTAAGAAACACAATACTTTGCATTGTACAGGAATCAGAGCAAGAGACTAGACAACTACAAAATGCACAACTTTCATTAAAAGGACTTAATTTACCATCCAAAAACTATTTCCAGTGTCAAAAGAGTTGATGAAATTTCCAATTTGTTCGAAGGGTACACAGTCAATTCAAATAAATTTATCTCATTCTGATCAGTTGGTAGAGTTGAGAGCTTTAATAGCCTTCAGCAAAGCAAAGATCATTTTTGTCATGACATGTTTGATGCAACTTGAAAGCCTAGGCAGTTCTGCTATACATACTTCTGATATTTATTTGACTAAGAAAAAAGTTGGTTACTTGCAAGATGACAAGTGACAAGCCATGTGGTTGTCAAGGACCAATTAGTCATCTATAAGTAGACACAATAGACTATAGAGTTGAGATTTGTGGTCATGTTAAAATTTCATGCCACACAATCTCCTGGAACCACGGGATAGTTAAAGCCTTGCCCTTGGAAGGAGCAGCAATGGTAAGCCATCACACTCCACTCACTCCTGCAGCATTCCATACTATTGATGAGCTAAGTAGCTGTGAGGCAGAGACAACACAAGATAAACTATAGCCAAAGCTTTGAGTTTACAGTTTAAGAGAAATGGATCAGAGTGCTGACTAAGTTTCATTTAAAAGTGTTCTCAAAACTACTTCAGGTTGCTGGACATCAGGCTCAAATAAAATCCCCAGAAAAACTTCTGTGTGTTTTGGTTTGTTTTTTTTTTTTTTTGTTTACCTGTATATATTTATCCAAGCTAGCTTCCAGCATTCAGCAGATATCATTAGACCATACAATTTCAAGTTTTATGAATCACATCAAAAACAGAGATATCCATGTCATACCTTCTTAATTCAAACTCTGCTTAAAATATTCACATTAACACCCTTCCCCTGAAAGTGTGCAAGCACCTTGGGGGTGGGTGGAATGCACTGATTTCCCCCCCACCCTAATTTACATAATTATTGTCTTTTGTTACATTATTAAACTCAAACTAAAATTGACCTTCTGTTATACTAAAATTTCATTTTCTTCCTCTTTTATTCAGACAGTGATGCACTTCCTCTACTCCCACTGTTTTAAGTCCTCACAGTTTCAGGTCTTGTTATGTTTTTTTAATGGCTCTGCAGAGTCTCATCTAGAGTCCTCCAATAAAAATCCAGATCAGTACTTCTGAAAGTCTCATTATTTACACACACTCCTGCTAACATTTCACTGTGGCTTTAGTTTCAATGCCAACTGACCTGCTATCATTTGAAGTAAATAGCAATTATTTAAAGAAATGCCAATTTTCCAAAGTCAAGTCAATTGTAAACACATGTTAAGATTTTTTTGTATCAATTAAGATGTCTAAGACTTACATAGTCTTTGATGGTTTCTTCTGAACGAGCTATCTGACCTTGTAGTTTCATAATCATTTCATCTTTTTGCTTCACAATGTCAATCAGTTCTTGAATCCTTTCATTTTGTATATTCATTTTCTTGAAAAAGAAAACAAAGACCAGCATTAAATTGAACTCTACCATGTTTTTGAGAAGCAAGATCACTTAAACTATGCTTGATATTTGAAAAAGGGCTAGAAGCATAGTCTAATAGCATTTTAAGTCATTTGAATTTTGTATTAAAGCAAACAATTCTGCACAGGTTTTTTTTTTGAGAAAGTTACCTCAGTTGCTTCTTTAAGTTGTTCAGCAGACTCATCCAATTTAACCCTCTGTGCTTCAAAACCTGTAACAGGAAAAAGCCTGCATAACATAATCAGCCATCACAGTTTACTCAGTAATCCATGTCTTTGTGGTACTTCAGAAGTTTTTGAATACATTTATTTTCAAGTTGACTTCTGCTAGGACATTTCAAAAACTCTTTACATTTTCTGAACTGGACAACTGAGACTTGCAACCCATTCAAAATACACATCACATCCCAAGATCTCTGCAGAGATCATTGTGAGGTGCTGCTAGTTTTTCCTCCAAAGTTCCACATGATGCCTGAATACACTGCATCAGCAAAACACAAAGTACAGGGATTACAATACAACAAGGAAATGAATACCCTTAATGTTTTACCCCACAATTCTTAAGTCTGGAGTTGACAATTTTAGGTTTCATCTTAAAAATGAAATAAGCAAGGCCTATAGAATTGTTTAACCTGAACTTACACAAAACAACGGATTAGCACCATTATACCTATGATTTGTTTACACAATCCCATACAATGAGATTAATATTTCTATTTTACTGTACTTAATTTCTTTTTTTTTGTCTTTCATATCACACTTAGACCCAGCCTACCTTTGGTTTTCTTTTCCAGCTCCTCCTTGGTCTCAACAAGTTCAGCAGTTATTTTTGCCAGCTGTTTTTCAAGACAACCTATTGTTTCCTGTGGGTCCTCTAAGGACACAATGTACTGGTGTGCTGCTTCTGCCTGATTTTTGATATCCGTGATATCATTTTGCAGAGAATCAATAACACCCCCAAAATCAATGCAGGCAGCTGTGTCTGTGTGGGTTTCTTCATTCTGAAAGAATTTAGATTCATTTAGAAATGGCAAATAATTATACAAAAGCCATTATTTCTACAGAAAATATGGAACGTTGTTAGGAATTCTAATATATAAGTACAGTTATAATTCTGACTTCAAAACCATCTTGTGGGTTCATATGCACTGACTGCCACTTTGTCTACCTTCACACACCAGTTTCCAGTACCAAGCTAGAGCTACTTTATTTTCATAACATTACCTACCATTACATTTCCCCTCCTATTTCCACATAAACATCCCCTCCAAATTTACTACAAAAGTTAGTGTATTTTAAACCAATGAGAATATTGAATGAACAGAGCAGGCAAACTCTTTTAGAAAGAGCACATCTGCAATTTTCATATGACAGAAAAAGTTTGTGAGGTCAAGTAAGTCTGTGGTAACTTATGACAGTAAATTATATCCAAAAAACTGACTTTGCATCTTGCCCCTCTGGTTTTTTAAAAGGGTTTCAAACTCTCAAGAGACAGACTCAAGCTAAGAGTCTAGATATGGTTTAAGTGGATGAACAAGTCTCATTACTCCAGTTGTAGCTACTACTGCCCTAAGAGAGAAGCCTCTGTGGCTACTCCAGCACAGTCCATATGTGGGACGTAAAGTCAGACTCAGATTTTAAATAGGCACTAAATGCAATGGATTTTATAGCATAAAAAATTTGCAGCTTTCCTCCCAATTTCTTTGTACAGAGTAATTGTCACTTTTGTGCTGGAGAAATGAAGAAAACCCCAAAAATTCCTGAATCCCAAGTCTCAACACTCTCATCTATTAAGTAAGATAAATATATCTTGCTGAGGACACAGTCATATGGTGTGCAATTCCTTGAAACCATTCCTGGTATTTCTTGAGAAATACCATGACCATAACAGGTAGTTAGTAGAAGGGACATTTGGGGCAGAGAGATAAAAATACCAGAGGTCCAGCTTGCTCACTGCAAGGCCGATCTTGTAATTCACACTTTTCATCTGCATTTTTACTACAACTATTTACAAGTTCCTTGAAGATTTCCAGGCGTTTTTCAGCATTTTCTTCAAGCTGCTCTCGTTCATTAGCAAGGCACTTACTAGAGTAGACAAAAAAACAAGTCAGATAAAAGCTGGCAATGAGAGAGGCTGAAAAGTTATTAGCACAGTTGCCTACTAACAAAGATGCTTTCTTTATTTTGGCCCAACAAAACAATACACAAAACAATTGCTACCCTAAACCAGAAGTATTTTTCACATACACCAGAAGAGTAAGAGGGATACAAATACACAGATTAGGGACAGCACTTAATGAAAAGCATTTTTCTAAGCTGCTTGAGACAGCAATGTTTGGAGTATCACTAAGATAAAAAGGAACCAAAGAATTAGTAAATGCCCCTCTTACTAAAACTTACCAAAGCAGCTCTTTCCTTAGAAAGAGTTCCACAGGAAAAACCACTATTTAAAAATGATACACAAACACATTCCTGCCCATCCCACAGAAAAATCAAAGCCTTTTCTAAAGAGCATTTTTCCTGAGCTCATAATCCAAACAGAAACCAACACATTGACTGATGCAGTA
Organism: Zonotrichia albicollis; assembly: GCF_047830755.1. Lineage (NCBI taxonomy): Eukaryota > Metazoa > Chordata > Aves > Passeriformes > Passerellidae > Zonotrichia > Zonotrichia albicollis. The sequence continues at coordinate 34,070,706 of NC_133825.1, read as the reverse complement.
GAAGATCAGATCTAGCAGAAGATTGTGGTCTCTTACAACAAAGATTTATGAAATAATTAAGTTTACTTTCACTTTGTTAACAAGTATCTTTAAAACCCCTTAAAGCCAGCTTACTTGAAATTTAATACCCGTTGAGCAAAATAATCCGAATATTCTTGTGCCACTTCATCACGGATTTTCATTTCCAGCAGTAACTTATCTTTCTTTTCAGTAATAAGTCTGTTCCTCAGCTCTTCTACCAGATTCACCAGCATCTGGAATTACAAGTAGCATTACGCTTTTCATAAAGAAATCCTTTACCACAAGTGAGATTTTCCCCATTCCCCAAATGCTACAACACTTTACTCTGTAGCTGGGAATAGTTTTTCTGGTTCTTTTATTTATAAACAGAAGGATTTATGAGTACATTGCACTACCTGTTTGGTACTAACACAGGAATTTTTGTTAGCACAGAGGGAGTATTTCCAAAGAACACCAAGTTTATAACAAAAATTCTTCAAGTTATCTTTAAAGATAGACTTAAGATCCACAGAACTAGGCCTTCATTTTTCCAAATGCCCCTTTTTGGGTATTAATGAAACCTCCACAAAATGGTCTCTAGTCCTCTGTTCCCCTGCTCCTTGTCTTGCCCAGAAATAACTAAAATTGCTCTTTCTTTAAGAAGCGTGTCCAGAGTTTTCTTGTGTATAAAGTAACAAAGTAACAATCTTGTATTGCTCAAAAATAGGTAATATCTTCTGTGTATTGCCCACAGGATACCAAAAGAAGAGAAAGTCAAATCTGCAACTTTTACTGCTCAGTTTGCACTTTGACAAATTTCATATTTTTCCCACAATAAGCACCAAGTAATCCCATCTGTAGCTCCAAACACTGGATTTAGGTAGAATTAGGTAATGAGGGGGGAAGAAAAAAAAAAAAAAAAAAAGGGTGAGATGGAGGAAACCAGAAGGATACATTGCTTCAAGGCTCCACGCTATAATTATTCTTAAAGCAGCCCCAGCACATACTGTGTATTTTTCTTTGGCAATAACAATCTGATTTCCTTCATTTTCCTGCACTGCTTCTTCTCTTGACACACTGGGCTGTTCCTCCACCTCATCATCATCATCTTCAAACACATCTTCCAAGGTTCTGTCCCATAGGATTGTAGCTCTTTTCCTTGGGATTTGCATTCTAGTGACATTAAGCAGTGATGATTCTCCTGCCAATTTCTGGCCAAATGATTGATCTTGGGGAAGAATAGATGTGTCCATAACTAAAACCTACCAAGAAAAATCAAGACCAAAAAGTTATTGGTATTTTTTAAAGATCCATTGGTACTGTGAAGACCTGCTGCACTCTCCCAGCTCATCTACCCTCTGTTCAGAGTCACTCTTAGATCAGTTTCCAGCTAGAGTACAAAGTTGTCACATTACAGCCTAACTCTTCTTTGGGTCCCAAGTCTCACTAACTGGATAACCTACAAGAGGCAGCAACAGACTGTCCATTTCCTGTGCTTTGAGTTTCCAGTTGCATTACAAGAACACCATCCCACAAAAATCTATTTCTTTCACAGCTCTATAACCACTACAGTCTGATCCTTCTGGTATTGTACTTAACCTGCCCACATTCCAAAGACATGGATGTAACTGTCAGCAAAACCTTTCCATGGCTTTCATTAAAGCTACAGCACTGATCCTCCACACTTATATCCTCCAACTTTACCAAAGTTACACCGCTGCACTTACTCCTTACTGACTCTGCTTCCACCTACCCACTGAAGCCTCTGTGAACATAAAGATGACCTTTCACATTCTTTGGTGCTCAATCTGTTTTATCAGTACTTCAGATGAGCAATATTCCAATTCCAGTGCATGACTGCAGTAGGAGACAAATCTAGTAACTAAATTCATATTCCTTGAAGTGAGAAAACCTGCTCTTTAAAGCAAATCAAAGTTACTGATCATCAAGATAGACTACAACACACTTACTTTTTGTGCAATGGCAGAGAACTTCAGCACATTGAGTGTTTCCTCATAGGCTGATGCACATTTGCTGATGTTTACTATCATGTACACCTTCCCCTTTCCACTGAAAAATCCTTGAAGGAAATGAGTTAACTTACTTTCCCGAAAGGGTATGTGCTGCTGCAACCTTTCAAAGACAAAAGAACAGGTGATCAGAAACTGTGTAAATTCCAGTCAGTGTCCAGCCTGAAGGCTTGAAAGTTTTACTCTTACTATGGCACTAGTGACAAAGGTGTTTTAAATACAAATTTTAAATTTATATTTATTCCAAAGTTTGTTTGATAAGCCAAGCTCAGAACAAGTAAGTAAAATCACTAACCTCTATGATAGCATGTTGAAAGGATGTTATAATTTAAGTGATTTAATTAAAAAGCAAAACAAGGCAAGTTTAAAGATAACTTTTGTATATCAACAAGACTCCAGTATAGATGTCAGAAATCTAGACATTTTTTTCTACCAAAAATCTAGGTGTTACTATTGTATATTTTAAACAATAGCTTTTAAACAATGCAGGCAACACCTAAAAACCACAACCAGTTGGCTATTCATGAAAGGACTTACTTTGACTGTTGACAGTTCTTAAGCGCATTAATACACTTGCCCAGAGTCAGGAGAGAGGTATTTATATTTCCACTCTCCTTCAGTCTGTCACCCTCATTGCGGGTCTTGGTAGATCTTTCAGAACCAGCAAGATCACACAATGACAATCTGAAAGCAGACAAAGAAAAACTCACTGTATTTACCTTAAAGATGCACTAATTATTCACTTTTAAAAATGATCACTTTTCCTCATGCCTCTCAAGTTTGCTTCCCTAAAAACACTTCTCACTGTTTTCTGCTAAATATTTGCCCAACATGCTTCCTATTTCACCCTATCCACCACCTCTTCATCCCCTTCCTTCTGGGGACTGGCATGAGTTCAGGAATAAAGAAGTCTGGCAGAACCTTGTGCTGAGCAGAGGTGACAACAACAGCACTGACACCTGATGGCTTGAGGAGAGGGCCCAGTACTGCATGAGGGTGGAAGTGGGGAGCCCTCCACGCAGGAGGCTCTGCCAGTGAGCACTGGGTGCAGCACCAACACACCAACCTGGAGTAAATGACAGCTGCATCACGAGAGACAGACTGAACTTACTCATTGACTCGGGTCACCCTTGGCATTCCTGAATCTTCAATTTTCAGTAGTTTAACTGTGAATATGCTGTGACTAAAAGGAGAAATTGAAATCAGTGGAGAAGTAACAAAGTAGATCAATACTTTCAAAGCATTTTTAGCCTCCACAACATCTGTTCAAAATGTTGTTTGGTCTGTGAACACATCTAAGCATACACAATCAGATACAAAAAAGAGATGTTAAAGAGATGTTCGTGTACCATGTATTTTGATTTTTCCTCAGATATGTAGATAAGTGCTTTTGTATAGTATTTGATAAAATAGCGTGAGCTTTAGTACATGTTCACCCTACTGAAGAATTGAATCCCTTTGGCTTAAGCCATCGTGCCACACACTACTAAAGGGCACCAAACCTGAATCTAGAAGTCTAGACCTGGTTAAAACCTCTTCCTTTCCTAAAACCCATAAGCCATGTTCTAGTTTCTCCTTCCTCCCACCCATCGTCCTATGCCCAGTGCTACTCAAAATGTCTCTTACCTTCTGCTGGAGCAATTATTTAGTTTTGTGCTTGCAATACTCTGGTGTTTCAATCCCAGTTTTAGAAGTCTAAAAGCTTCTTTAGAGTCAGAAATCTGAACCCACTGCAGATCTTTAGGAAGAAGAAATATGATAATTTTTTAGATAACATCACCAAAATAAGTATTATGTGGATAATGTATGCACAGCAAGGACACTACATTTACTTGAGGCATAGAAACGTTTTACTGCATCTGCTTCAGACAGAAGTTATGTGATGACAAATCAGATCAAAATGCCTCCTCTCATAGAAAGGAAGGGCAAGTACATCACATCATTGCATCATTCTATTAGCATGTTAAATATGTTCCATTCAAATTAAGTAAACAACCTTAGCCTGAGTCCAGACAAGTCAAAAAGTAGGGTCTAATATGAGTAGAAAGCCCTGTAGTCATATTCAGCAAGGCAGAACTCTACCTTCTAAATTCTAAAATAAAGAACAGCTTCTTCAATTTATACCACAGTTGAGGGGGGGAAAGGGAGGAAGGGGAAATCATATGGATATCTTTCAGGACCACCAACTAAACTGAAAAAAATCAGAAGCTTTTTGCCTGCAATATGATGACCATATGTCTAAAGTCTGCTTCTCTACCAGAAAATACCGAAAAAAATCCCGGAAACGAAAATCTAAAAAATGTTTGAGCCAATTATAAATACTGTTAAGAACTAATGACCTCTCTTTTTAAGAAAATGGAAAAAAATCAAACCCCTAAAAACTTGTCATTTGTTTCCAATATTCCTCCTATTTCAAAGAAATATCAAGGCAGTGAAGTGCAGAGGCTTTTAACAGTTTTAGTCAAGAGAAAAGATAAAACAGTATCGAAAACAGGGATACTTCTAAGTACGTAGATTGTAATAATTCTGTGATTGAGTTTTCTAATCTAAACATCATGACACTTAAACCAACTTTTCAAATTACATCTGGCAATTTGCAAGGTATTCTATTCACCTTTCACAAAAGAACATCCCTTGATGTCTTGAGCAAGGCGGAGCGTTTTTCTTTTCTTGTCATTTGACATAGGAATCAGTAGATCATAAAAACATTCATTGTAAATCTCAAAAAACGAAACCCAGACAGAAAACTTGATGTAGTTTCTTGCAGTTGTGACAGATTGTTCCAAGTCCTGTGAGATACCTTCCAAATCTGCCAAGTACAAAATATTACAAACCAATATAAACCTAGTGAGCTTCAATAAAAAATTAATAAGTAAAAACTGATACAACAAACCTTCTAAAAACCACTCAAAATCTAAAATTCATTCAAAAAATCCATTTAAGCTCCCACCCCATTTCTTATATATCTGGAACTCATATGCTTAACTTATATATTTTCAAGAGACACCTACTCTACTGCTTCCTTTTCCACTTTTAACTTCTATCAACCACATAAAGCTTGGTTAGAATTAGTCAAATCTCTTCAACATATTTCAACTAAACTGACAAGACACTTCATTTTGACTTTTTAGAGTAAACCTAGTATTTAGGTAGTTTTTTCATTGCTAGAATTAAGTTTATATAATTACATAGAGGTACTCTAAAATCCAGTCAGGATACCACTAGGACCCATAGCATAAATGGTACTACTTTTCTTTGCTAGAACTTCAGCTCATTTAATGCCTGTTTAGATACTCTTCATTTTATCTTTGTTTTCTGCCCAGATTATTTGCTCACTATCCAATTCACAGGCATATAAAATGGACAAGAAGTCATTTTATTAGCATATGCCACAAGTCAGTTATTGACCTTAAGAAGGCTTATTTGCCAGATTTAACTGCAGAACTTTTGTATAAAACATACCCTTAGAATCCACAGGTGCTTTGTCCCTAGTGTTAATCTGGTGGTCTACCTGCAAAAGAAAACAAACTTTGAAATACACTAATTTTGCCAGTAAAGTTATTTCTAACAGCTCTGTAGTATTACTAGATGGGAATAGAGCTTGGGTGCAGTCTGCCAATGCAAGACCCTGGTTACACACCAGGTCTAGTGCAATAATTGGTTTCATATGTTTCCAGCTTACTTGGCTAACCCTTGGAAGTAAGAGGTAAAAGTAGAACACTTAAAAACTGAAATGAGCAACTCACTACTTCATGATACATGTTCAAAATAAATGACACAGTTGAAACAAAGCCCAGGTTTTACCAAGAGAAAGAATTTTCTTTTGCTATTAAAAAGTAAACCAAATAACTATACCTAGAGCTTTGGAGTTTCATACATACACTCCCTTCCCAGTCGTGGTTTTGGTTAGCTAGGTTTTTTTTAGACACAGAACTGCAAATTGGATTTCATTTCTTTAGGCACTTCATCTACTGAAATAAGTATGCTTAAGAGAATTGACATGAAATAAAAAACATGTATGGTTTGGTTCAGGTTTCTTTAGTGTTCTGTCAAGAGTATATTTAATAATAAATTTTTTCAAATAAAAAATTTTAGGTATTAGGTTTTACACATACCAAACACCCACACAAACCTCTGTTGCAGCAGATGCAAACTTTGCCAGCAAATTTGTAGGTTTAAGTGCTGCTCTTATGAACAGTTTCAGAAACCAGAAGGTGCACTCAAACACACACAAAAGGTTTTTCTCAAGTCCCTTCTGAAGGCTGACAGAGCTAGATGTAACTTACTCCTATGCTTCTGAAGTGAAGTCACAGAATTTTGCTGCCACCTACCTTCCACACTGGAGCCCAATGGATAAAAGCCAAGACAACAGATACACAAGTTCTTTTTTCCTTTCAACACTAGCTATTATAAATTAGCATAACACAAGGGAAATGCTTAATTCTTCTTGCAAAAAAAAAAAAAAAAAAAAAAAAAAAAAAACAACAAAAAACCCCCACACCTTTTCTAGTTCCAAACCCCCATATATGCTGAGTTTTATTTTACATTATTCCACTCACTTCAGGATTAGAGGACATCAAGAAAAAGGTATGGTTATACAAAGTAAAAATTCCCCATAGCTGTAACTGGACTTAACAGCTTTAGAATAGCAGTCAGCTTCTAAAACTGGAGTGTTTCTGGACTGCTCAGAACTGTAAGAAAAAAACCCAGCAGAAACCCATCTTTATTTCACACTGTTAAGTCCACAGTTTATATAGCTCTGCTGCTTCAAACAGATTTATGCTTCCTTTAAGGATATTTGTCCAACTGAAAGGGCAACAACCACAAAATTATTCATTTCTTTCAAGTATTCTCAAAGACTCTATGTTCTTTAAAGCATCAGACCTACTAGCATTCCCACAGATATAACTGAATGAAAATAGTCCCTTATTTATTAAAGATCAGTAATCCCAGAGGATACATTATCAAGTGCCCAAGGTACAGGAAAAACAGTACAGGAGTACAAACTCCCCAGGAACAGGGGCCATGGGCTGCTCTGCTCACTTCACTGCTAGTCTGAATGGCTGGCTGCCAGCAAATAGACACATCCATGGTTAAATACAGCCAGTATTCTCTTCCCACTGCAAATGAAGAACATGGAGCTATCTAAAGATGCATGCACTCATCAATATAGAAAGAAGGATTCCTCTACCTCTTTTATTAGACGAAGTAATGAATTTTTAATGGCAGTTTCTTCTCTCACTTGGTTTTCAGTCAGCTTTATATAATCTCTACACCGATAGGGTTTGAGATCCATTGCTGTGTACAGCTTTCCTTGAATACTTTTAAACAACATATCCATAGTCCTTGGCAGAATACCACCATCATCTTCTGTCCCTGAAAGAACATACAAAAGAAAAATCCAGTTATTACAAGGTATACAGATAAATGAGGACAGAAAGATAATATAAATCTCAAGACATACACAAAGAGTTTGAAGACAACTTACAGCATGAAGCAGTGGAGTTTACTTTTTATTCTCAATGTACAAGAAATATCATTAGACAGTTTTGAAAAGTATTTGGCCTTCAGGAACAGTTCATGCTCTATATCAGTAATAGGTACAACAAAAAAGAAAAACTACTGGAGTATTTTACACAAGCTTAGCCTTAAGGGAAAACAAAACAAAAAAAAACCACCCATGACCAACAGACATTTGATAAAGACTTGATTTATTTTGCATTATCTACTTTTACCTTGGAAGGTGTAAGTTTTCCCAGCATTTGTTACACCATATGTAAAAACTAGACGATTATATCCATCTAGGAAATCTTGCACTGGTTGCTTCACGGTACCTTCAAAGAATTCTTCTTGAGTTGTTTCAGGTCCAAACACCTGAGTATTACCAAGAAATAGTTATATTTTGAGCAATTATCAGAGACCTTTAAAGAATTTTTTGAATTCTGTTAGTTTATAATCTTGAAGACTATAAAGTTAAAAAATACAGTTTGCTTGGTATTCAATACTGTAAGTTAAAACAATCTGTACTAGAAAGAATTTACAAGCATTTAAAGGCAACTTATTTACTTGTGAAAAAGTGAACTTCTGTAACGTTGGTCCTGAAGTTTTTTCACTTAGTCGACTCAAATAATGTTGGGGGGGCTTCAGTACAATATTTGTTGAGTCTTCAAGTGAAACACAGTCCTATTAAAAGGAAACAAGCAATACAGGCATGAAGAGACCATAAAGCACTCAGCTTACAGGAAAAACAAACAAAAAACCCCACAAAACACATTGTAAGTATTTTTAAACTAAATAAATGTCACACCTGTGATCCATTTTCTCTTTCCAATGATGTAAATGGCCTGATACGCAGGCAAACTTGTATGTGTCCCTTAGGATCCAAACTGCTCCTCTTAGAAGAAAAGACCAGAAAAAAACAATTAGAAATTTGGTTATTTTCTTGATAATTAGCACATGAAACCAGTTTTATTGAATCCAGATGTTTTTAACAGACTTATTTGATAACATGGGAATTAAAACAACTTCACTAGATTAGCTTGGACAAGTGCTTCAGCCCCTGCAGAAGAGTGCTGTTGTAATTTCATCTTGCAGCACATTTATGTAAACACTGCATTCAGACCAACAAAAACATTGTATAAACTGGCAATCAGCCTCATTCACAGAAAACTGATGTGCCCAATAGGGCATCAACGCACTGCCACACAACTTAGTCTAAACCCTAAGCATCTCTTTCAAACTAAAAAATAACAAAGAAGCTTTTAATCTTCTCAGTAAAATTCTGACTATTCCTACCTATGAAATGATTAAACTTATTTTTAAAAAATAAGTTTAAAAAATAAATATCCAAACAGTAAAGTTTTCTTACCTGGCTTGTGTCTGAGTCTGAAGAAACCAAAGAAAATTCCGAGGAGAGATCTGTTTTAATATCTTCCACACTTACTGGTCCTGCTCTGGGAGATGGCTCAATGCTGGCAATATAGGATGGTCTGTAGAACTTTCCATTATCCAAAACTGGGTCCATTCTGCAAAATAAAATAAAACTATGTTGTGCTCCCTGATAATATAACATATAATATATATATATATATATATAAAATATAGTATATACATAAAAATTATATATATATATATATATATATATATATAAATAAAATACACATTGCCATGCCCAGGCTACAGCAAAGCATATCAATATTTTTACTAAATACTAATGGAGAACATGCAGTTTATTAAAGGAGTGGGCAGAGTAGGATTGGTTCAAAACCCTTTTCCTCAGGAAAAGTGTTGGTTTCCTGCCTATAATGCAGTCCCATTTCCCCCAGCATAAAACCTGAGATCTATCTGCATTTCAGTGTCAAAACACTTAAGGGCTCAGTTTTCCTATGTAAAAGCCAGAAACAACTTTAAGCAGTTAGACAAATGCCACCAGGCTGCAAACAAGATAAAACTATACGTAAATTAAGCACCAATGTTTACTTTCTAATCTAATGTTTCTTCTAACCCAATTTATTTTTAGCCTAGCATCTGTATCAAAACCAGCAAAAACTCAGCCTGAAATATGATCATGGCTTGAACAAAGCCTGACCTGAGAATAAGCTACAGTTGGAAAGAAACATACCTGTGCTATCACGATCTGGAAGTCTCATTCATCAGCTACACAAAGGCACACTGCAAAACCCTTATCAGTCCTTTACAGGAAACATATTTATTAGATGACTAGCATTTTAATTGCTTTAAATCTAAGCTTAAAGTGTGATTTGTCAAGATTGTGCTCTCATTCTGAATCTTTTTCCTTAAGAAGTCCAAGACAAACATTAAGCTGTGTACACAAGGCCAGAACTGTAAGTGTTCACACAGCCCAGCAGACAGAACAGAGGTTTAAGCCCTTACAGGGTGCCCAGCCCACGGTGCAGAATTCCACGTTGAGTCACCCTGTAAATACTGCAGGCATTTACATGCGAACAACTGTACTGCCCAGCTGCAGGCACCAGAAGGTACTCGTGTCCCGGGATGTGTTATTGCAAGCCTGCTAACCGTGGCGATAGAATTTAGGGCTGTAAAAGACCCCCTAAAGAAGGGGACCCCCAGTGCCCACACAGCAAAGCCACAGCTCACATACAGCCCGTGGTGCTGCCAGGCAGTAAGACAAAAGGCAGAAAGAGCTTCAAACCACACAGTGAGGCTGGCAGCTTGCATAAAAGCTAAAGCAACAGGCCTAACACCTAAAAAAAAAAAAACCAAAAAACAACAAAAAAACCCCAACTTTCTTCTCCTTAGATATCAACCTTTCACAGGCTCTGCGCTATTTGCCTGTTCTAACGGGACACAACCAGGGCGGCTTTGGCAGCAGCACAGCGGGAGTTACCCAGGCCCTACCAAAAACTGCTCACACGCCACAGCCCCTCCCGCGTAACCGGGATGGCAGCGGGTCCCCCGCCACAGAGACCAGCCACACCGCTTCACGGTCCCCACGACCCCCAAATCACAAGCACCGCGACCCCTCTGCCAGTGAGGGCCCCACGGCCCGGCCCGGGCGCCGCTCACCTGCCCGGCCCCAGCCGCCGCTGGACTTACGCACCGCTCCGGCCGCGGCTTCTTTTCGAATCCGACCAATGGCAGCGCACGGCGCCGCGCGGCCTCCTGGGCGTACGGCGGTGCCACGGCGCAGGGCTCGACGGGAAGTGTAGTCCCGGAGGGGCGGGGCTGCCTATCCCGGTTTGCCCTCGGGCGGCGGCTGCGCCGCGCTGGGTCGGAGCGCCCGGGGCGGCTGTGCCGAGGCTGCGGCCACTCGGGGCCGCCAGCGCCCGGCCCCCAGCGCCAGCGGGACCTTGGCTGCCGCGGGAAGGCGCCCTGGCCCCGCCGGGCCTGCCTCACCTGCCTGCGGCGGCCTGGCCTGTGTCGGGCGCGGCAGAAGGACGAGTGTCAGTCGGAGCTTGCCGGGGCTCCGGTTGATTCCAGCCCTTCTGCTGTTTGTTTGTAAACAGGATAATCATTGTTTGCAGGTGGTGAGAGGGAAGAGGCCGGTGACCTGCTCGATGCCTTGTACCAGAGCAGGGATCAGCCGAATTGGGAAACTCCCGGTGTAAGGTCAGGATGTGCCGGTGCCGTGCCCTGGGTTCCAGTCCTGGCAAATGACAGCTGTAGAAGACACTTAGTGTGGTACCTTTGTTTAAAAAGCTTCCCCAGGCAGAAATTGTTGTTGGGTGCCAGGTTTGCATGATGGGCATTTCATTTCTTAATCAGCAATGAGAGGACTTCTTTGGCTTTATGTTTGAAACAATGTTGTAATGCAAGTGAGATCATCGGTTTCTGCAATGTCAGGGTATGGAAATGTACAGAATTTGGTAACAAAAATCAACATGAGTTTCTCTTTAGAATCAGACAGAAATTCTTTGAACTTTAATAAGAAATGTCTGCCAGTTTTGAATTGAAATAAAAGGACAAGTAACTTGAAAGTAGTCAGTATCTGCCAAAATTAAATGTTTGTTTTTCATTTGAAGAAAAGACGGCCAGCAGAAGCAAGCAATTCTGTAAAGGAATAATTCTACACAGATTTTGTATCAGCTGCTTTCATGAGGTTGTCTTTAACATTAAATCCCATCTTTCTTTAAATAGAGTCTGTATCATATCAGTAAAAGAGGTATACTAAAGGATTTCAGTTCGGTTGTAGGCCACGTTGTAACGGTTGGTTTGTTTTACCAGCAGAAAATGATGCAATACTGAATTTGAAATAGTTTGCTAGCAAAACTGAAAAGCTCTTGAAATCATACTGTAGAAGTCCAGGTAAGGTTTTAAAAATAATGTTGGTTTCTGTCTTAAATAGAATACAAACTACTGAACTTACCTAATGACAAAACACCTTTTTCATACCAGGAGAGGACTAAAAATGCCTCTGAAAATAAGGTAAAAAATTAGCTTCTGTGGGAAAATGAGAAAGTTGCTGTATTCTGGTTGTTGGAACAAAAAACCAAAGATCTGGGAATATTTCCTAAAAACATTGGGTCTATGACCTGCAGAACATTATTCTGGCTAAGTTGGGGCATCACAAGGCTCCTTGTACAGGGCAATATTTTGATTTTGTTTGAATTTTGGATTTCTGAAACTGTTTTTATGATACTGCATGCACTGCATAAGTTAAACCGGAATCTCAAAGGACTCCCATCAGGATACTGAAAGGGCAGACCAAACCTGACGTGTGTTCCCAGCCTCATGCAAGCCATGGTGAAGAAAACATTAGGTCAGCATAACCAATCCAGCCTGCTTTGGAGTGGGAGATGGTGAAACTTCATCTATGTAAATAACCTTTATGGCTTTCTACCAAAATATTCTCCTTAATTGGTTTGTGCAAGAACACCAGTTGCAACAAAAATATCTGCTGCTAAAACAGCATTCAGTAACTCATTCACCCCTGAAATTTGATTATGTTTGTTTTCAAATTCTTTACAAGTTGTGTAGCACGTTTGGCACTCACAAGAGGAAAAGATTTTTGTAAAGGACTTGTTTGAAACTTATGTTCCTTGTATTTGAGACAGGATTCAAAAGTTGTGGATAAGTCTACTCATGACAGTGAGATGATGCCCTATGAGACAGCACATCTCAGCTTGCTTTTGCATTGCTGTCAGAAGTAATTAGAGACACAGCAACAGTCCCCAGCATCCTTCAGCACATCTGAGTGGCAGCCAAACCAGAGGTGGCTTCAGTTTCTTTGTGCTCAACTCACCTTCCCCAGGGAATTAGCCAAGTGCTTGAGTTTTCTCTCATCACCCTTGGTTCTGCTGTGCTTCCCCTGCCCTGACAGTGCTGCCTCCCATCCTGGGTGCAGGCCAGGTCCTTCTGCAGGGGTCGTTTGGAGCTGACTGCAAGAGCACTGCTGTTCCTTGTCACTGAGATACCTTGAAGGAGAGTGGTGCACTGTGCAATCCTCCTGGGAGCCTGCCAGCCCTTTTGAATTCCTGTCTTTCAGAGCAGTGCATGTCATTTATCCTGTTCCTGGCACAGTCTGGTGCATGCATTGCACACTTTTATTTGATCCTGTACTCTCATTGCCCCACTCATCAGTTGCCCTCAGGCTTCTAATGCACACACAGCTGATTTTATGGACTCATAACGTTGCAGGCTGTTGATTCATATTTTTTTCTTTAGCAATGTAGGTATGTTTCCCTTTATTATCTGTTTTAAGCAATGAGCTACTTCAGTCTCCTGGAAGGCTTTGCCCCAGGGGACAGGTGGCACTGGGACAGGGATCTCTGGTGCTGGACTAAGAGAGTCAGTTGGCTGAGGCATCAGGCCCCCCTCCCTGGGGGAGGCAGGAGCTTTGTGTCCTCAGTCTGCAAATGCTGCTGCTGTTTTATAGCCAAGGTTACAGCTGAGTAATTGTGGGGTTTCAGGGGGGGTAGGAGGAAACCTTCTGGAAAGAACTCACAGATGGTCATGAGGCTATGCCTTGGAGGTGCTCTAGGAATATAAAATACTATCTGGAAAATGAATCATAGGCTCACTGCAAAAATGGGTCTTCAGGGGTGTATTCAAACATGAGAGAGCCAGTCAAGGACCTGGAAAAGAAGGAAGGGTCGGTCACTGATGGGCAGCTGGAGGCACCTGTAACCTCCTGCTGGACTTAGACTGTAATGCTTGTCCTCTGGATACTGCCATGCTTGTGCTTCTCACAGATGCAGAGAGGCCACCTGGTCCCATGCTGGTGTTTTATGTAATGAAAATGTGCCACATGTGCTCAACATACCATTTTTATATCTTCAAAGCTTCACATGAAAGTCTCTGCATGGCAAACAGAGTATTGCTCCTTCAGCAAGAGCTGGGTTGTCCTAGATAGGAGGAGATTTGAAATATATTTTCTGAGATGTATTTCTTTCACTTTGCATAATTCAAGACTTTGTCTTTGGAAAGAGTGCAGTTTAAATAAAAAAAGCTGTTTCTGTGTCTTCCTGTTTCTCCCCCCATCCTCTGGAATTCCTTCCATCCCTCTTTGAATTATTGCATCATTCTCTGATGAAACAAAGAGATCATTTCAGCTGTAAGCAACCTTTAAATCTTTCAATTAAGCCAAAAACTTTCAGTTATTCTCTGTAAAGCTTTAATTCAAATAATCACTGCTTTGAAGGTCAGATCTTGTATTTTGAAATCAGAACCTTCTACCTGTCATAAATGGTAAGAACTGTTTTCACATTGTGACACAGGTATTTGTCCTGTAAATGTATAAGCTGTTTTTTCTTACTAATAATCATATGGTGAAATGGTGTAGTTAGTTTTTAGGTGTTTAAGATATGTGCATTCAATAATAAAACTATTTTTAATATAATAATATGTAATAGAATGATAAATAAGAATATAATTTTTTTAATTAATAAAATATACTGTCAAAAAGTTTATTCTGTGAAATTCTGTGTATTTTTATGAGAAAAGATGACTACTCTTAAATTGTGTGCTGTGTGATTTTTAGGAGCAAGTGTGCATAGATGGCTTTTCCATAGCTAAATGTAGTCTGTGGGGCATTTGTTGTGCCCCAATAAATGAGCACCAGCCCAGTTAGCTGGGTTGTGATCATGCTGAATCCTGTAAACGAGGCATTTTTGAGTTACTGGTAATCACATCACTGGAAATCTTGCCAGAGAATCCACGAGCAGGAAGACTGATGGCTGGTATTGAATAGTTGGTTAATATTCTTTTCTCCTAGTCAGCATTATACTGATACCTCAGGACATAGTCTTAGAAATGGCTCTACAGGTGGAATAATAAATTGAATATTGTACGTAGAGTAAATCAGGATGAGCTTTGGTACTGTTTTCCCATAGTCTGGACCTTGCATCTTAGTTTTCCTGTGGATTTCAATTTCTTAAAACCTTTTGTCATAAAAATTGAGTTGTATTGGTGATACAGAAGATACAGTCCAGAAACACTGACTACTTCAGGAAATTTATTTTTATGTATGTTGCTTATATTTCATGAAGGGTATTTGAAATGTGCATCCAACTTGTCTTTGGTTTCTTGAAATGCCTAAATGCCTCCTGCTATTTTTTATTATTATTATTATTATTATTATTATTATTATTATTATTATTATTATTATTATTATTATTATTATTATTATTATTATTTCTAAAGCTATGCCTCAGTTCTGCAAAGATTTGCATAATGTATTTTTACCTTCCAGGTCCAAGTCTGAGCCCAGGTATGTTGCCACTTTTTTGTATACATGATGTCAACTATTTTATTTGCAGACAGCGTGCTAGCTCCAGGTTAAGGGCTGGAGGTGCATTCCAAATCTTATTAATAAAACTTTATTTCTCCCCATGTGTTATTGATTCTTTTTTAATCATCTGCTGAGCTGTATAAATACCAACAAGGGTAACTATAATTTAAGGTAAAATCTCAGGGTTGGCTTTCCCTAAAATGAAACATATGTTTGAGTTTTATTTCAATTGAGGTTTCAGAAATTTTACTTCAATTCCAAGCTGCTTATGGAAATTCTTCATGGCATTCTTCAAGCTTTAATCCCTAGTATTACTTTTTGAAGAATATTGCTAGGGGATTTTTTTGTAGTGCTATGTAAGACGCAGGCTCTAAGTAACTGTCTCATGGTCCCAGAACCTTCAGAACAGCCCCAGAAAACTTTACCAAAGACATTCTGTTAAATGTTGTTACTCTATCATCTTACTAAAAGCTTAACAAGATAAATAAATTGGAACATGAATTCAATACTCATCTAGAGTAATGCAATTCTGAAATAGGAAAACTGACCAAGATACCACCAAATATATATCAGATATATAACTTTTGGGTGAAGAAGCTGAAAGAATTCCAGTAATGGAATGCATAAAAACACCTGTAAGTTCTCTGTAAAAGCCAGAGGACTGGACAATTCTGTGTCTCAGAAATATAAGGTTCCTGTAAAAGAAATGGATCAAGAGCAAGAAGTTTACTGCTCAAATAACATGGGCTAAATCCAAGGAGCAGGCTATGTTATAGTGTAGTATTACTCATCTTGCTGGCTCTGACACCCAAGACAGTTTCTTTTCTTCTTGCCAAATGTCAACCATCTGTCTTGATCTCAGGAATTAGTGCCATTCCCTGACATTATGTACCTTTCCTTGGAACGTCACCCTGGCTTTGGGCACCCAGGACTTCTGCTCTAACTCACGTGAAGATGTGATTGGAGTGGGAAAGTCACACCACTGACCTTTTTTAACTTGGGCTTCCTGTACAGCCTGTGCTGAGGGACACTCAGAATGGACTCAGGCCTGGGTTAAATTCTTGTTCTGGAAGTGCACTTGACCTACATGGTACGGCTAAGCTATGTAATTGTAAGCCAAATTACCCTTTGGAGGAGCCTTGCTTTCTTCACTAGCCTCTTAGCTTAGATATCAAAATTAATGTCTCATTTTGGGGAACATGGTTATCCTACAGCATGATAAAAAGGCAAGGAATGAACACTGAGAAAAACCAATTTCTTAACCAGTGACATACCTTGAAAGGACTGGAAAATAATGATTCTTTGACAATAGCAAATGACCAGGACTTACATTTGACTGAATTACCAGCTGGCCATTGGCCATCCTGGAGGAAAAAGAAACAGAAGGCAGAGAATAATACATGCTAGACATCAGCCCTGCACAGAACAAAACCACAATCCTGAATAGAACAGCCTGCATTTGTACCATGCAACTGGACTACAGTGCTCCTTGCAGAGAAACACAGTCTTCTTCACTCAAAGTGGACTAGCAGATGAAAGGCTATGAAAACTCAAGAAGTCTCAGTTCTTCTCAAAGGGTGGATTAATGAGCAGTTAACTTGTTTTTTGGCACATTCTTATGCCGTTATTTTTAGCCAAATCAGCCAGTACATCTGTGTGGCCAAACAGATGGTGGGGCAGCAGAAGAGCAGGCAGAAATGCTGGTGGGACAGGAGGGCAGGGCTGCTTCTCTTGTGTTAGGCAGTCTTGGCAAGGCTAAAATGTTTGTAAAGTTGCATGTTTGGCAATTCTTCAGCAAGGACTCGAATATGCAGGTGCCTGCCTGGACTGCAGCCTTTGAGCATATCCGGACTTGCAGAGTTAGAGAGTATTCCCAAAGGTAGTTTAACATCTTGTTCTCAATTTGATGCTGCCCTGCTTGATGTTGTCACAACATGCTGCAGCCAAGGATAAGCAGAGTTTTGAAATGTATCAGGCTTCCTTACTGAAACTTTATTCAATAAGGTGAAACTGAAATCTGAAGAAACTGAAAGGTTGAGGGCTACTAAGTACTGGCTGATCTGACCATCAGTAGTCAGAATAAACCCTGTCTTGCAAAAATTGAGAGGTAAACAGTGAAATCCTGTTGTATCTAATTCAGTTTTGTGCATCTGAATTTTCCTGTCTTGTTTAAACAAATTTTAGGGTCTGACTTCAGTTTCAGTCAAGTGCTTTGTACAGTGTTGCCAAGTACTGTCTCACTGCCCCAGTATATTGTCTGTGTGGACCACTGAAGAACACACATGCATTTAAAAATTACTGTGAGATCCTTCTGGGTGAAGGGCATTATAAAAATGAGATAATTATTTCAACATTTGATCCAGATATTCTATGTAAAGCACATTTTGGCATTATAAAAAGAACCAAAACATTTAAAGATTTGGGGGGAAGAGAGGAGTCCTTTTTATTTTTAAGGATAATATTAGTATGAAATTAAAAATGAGTCATACTCTAACTAATTTCTAACTTGGTGACTCATGCTCTTGGCAAACTAATTATCCAAGACAAGTGACTCAGGAATAGATGCTATAGTTTTATGGCTATTGCTGTTACAACTAAACATGAGGTGTGATTTTGGGTATGTAAAATGTAGCTATATCCTGCAAGTTATGCCACAGTGCTGGTTGAGGGCGTATTATGTGTGCAGATTTCTTCAATCTGACATGTTTTTTTCCTTTTGAGGTAGGATGTGTAGCTAGCTTATGGGTGTCTGAAGCAGCCATGGACACCAGGAATCTCAGGAGTGTATTTGGACAAGGAAAATCAAATCTGGTATGTATTTCTTTCCATCCAGGAATGGGTAAAGCCCCATCATAGGGGTATTTCTCTGATTAAACTGTTAACTTCAGATTCTTAATAAATCGTTTGATGAATATTATTGATTCTGGAGATGATGGGAAGATTCATATTTGCTTGGGATGAATATAGTACCAGACTCTTAGCTGTTATCCCCTCTCTGTTTTGTTTCTTTTTCTTTCCATGCCCTCCCTGCTCCTCCTTGGCTGCAGTTTGTAAATTACTAGCACAGTGCAGGTCTGATCTGATGAAACCACAACTAATGCCACTGGCCTGCCTCTGATGGAAAGGGAACCCAGACTATAAATTTGGGGTTTCTGGCCTCTGAATAGGCAAGTCTGTTGCCTGTCTTTCCCTTTCCCCACTGTGGGTTCCCTTTGTTTCTGTTCTTCTCTGTATTATTAACTCCCATTGAAGTTCAGTGTTACTGTTTCCTGGGAACCCAGTTTCATTTGGGTGTACATACAATCTAAAGAAGTCACATGTTACCTCATGGTGGGAGTTCATCCTGCAACAAAAATAGAAAACAAATTTGTTTTAATAGTTCAGAATGATTTTCAGCTGAAGCAATGAAAAGGACAGTCAGGCATGTATATTCTAGTGAAAAGTTCATGGTTCTCAACTATGATTTTTGAATTGAGAATTTAAGTTTATAGTAACATTAGAAATTAATCATAATTATTGCAGATACCTATACAGCCTTATTCTCAGGAGAGTAGGCTATTTTTTAGAATACCTGAAATTATTCCTGTAGTGAGACAGGAGAATGTCTTAAGCAAGCTGCACTGAATAGTAGATTGTGTTCTCTTTCTCTTGTTTGGTTGTAAGTGTAGCAGACAACAGATGAAATAATTATTGACGCAGAGAATAACACAAATCATGTCAAATGGACTTCAAACACCGTGCTTTGGGGTCAATTACCTGTGTGCCTGGAACTTTGATCACGCTGGTGAATGGCCAGATGACATAACTTGGGTGGATGTACATGCAAAGATAAATAGGCAGCTTTTCATTGAATTTTCAAGCAGAACAAGAAATGTCAGTGAAGTGAAAACGTGTGTTTCTAATATGCTCAAGGAACTTCAACAAAGGAAACTAATACTGATGAATTAATTTGCTGAAACTGCAAGCAAGGGGATTTGTTTGTTTGGTATTGAAACTTAAATGGATCCTGTTTCCAATGAGCAGCATGAAGGGGGTGTATTTCCAGGGCACTGCCATGCCAAATGGAAGACAGCGTGTTCTCTGCCTGATGAAATGTAAGTTTGACTGCTAACCAGCCTGCCTAATGCACTGCTAGATTAATAGCCCATTTTCCTGAGAATTCAGCTTCTGGGGAACTGAAGCTGGTTTTTTGTTTTTAAAGAAAATTAAGATATTCTGATGTTTTTCAAATAGAAGTCTTTCAGATTTCCATTTCAGCACTGACCCTGCCAAGGCAAATGAGTTAAAAATCTGAGAATGACTCTGGAATTCTGCTACTAAATTTTTCAGTTGAGGGGCATGGACATTGAAATTTCTGGTTTGGGTCAAACTAATCCAAATATAGCTTTCATTTTGGAAGTGAGACCTTTCTGCAAGTTCTTTCTCAGCTCTCTTGCTACTTTTTATTTTAGCACTATGGCTTTTTTTTTTTTTCTTTAGCTGGAAGGTGAGGAGAGCAGTTATTCACAGTTTGTAAAGGGTTTGAAGATCTGTGTGCACAGAGCACTATGTAGGTGAAAATTATTTAAATTCAGAACTATGTTTTGTCTTCTTCCTTTTTTCCTTGAGCCAGTCCATGCTGTGACTGAAGTCAATCTGCTTTTAATCAAATCTAAACTTGGTTGGTGATTAGGGGTGGTGACTTTGGGGATTTTTGTTTTAATCACAGACTTTCTAGTTCACTGAAATTAGGGTTCCAGCCTGATTTCTCTCTGCAGATAAGGGAAAGATAAGTGTTTTTTTCTTAGTGTTTTCATTAATTGTTTGTCTTTGCTGTTCCTATGAAAAGTAGTCATGATGAGTCCATCACTGGTGCTTTTTGCATTTGCTTTAAAATATGGGAATGAATCTGTTCTAAAAATGACTTTGTCTATGTATGTCAGTAAATGTTCTGGAAGTATTTAAGGTCTGAAAATTGTTGATGATTAGGAGGTCATAAATCAGACAACTTTATTTTTTGTTTAGGATTTTAGGTCACACATATTGATTTCAGCTTGTATCAGGTTGCAGTTGTGCCTGTGGATGAAGACTAATGTCATATTTGTGGGCATTATGTTATGTGCAGTCCATGACCACTGATGCCTCATAACCACTGCATCAGTATTTTTCTTATACCTTTTTCTGTTGTGGTATGTATACCTTCCTTCCTGATCTGCTTGGTCTGCTTGTTCTCAATCTTTTTTTTTTTGTGTGTGTGTGTGTGTTTTGGGTTTTTGTTTGGTTGATTTTTGTTTGATTGGTTTTGGTTTTTGATTTGGTTCCCCCTTTCCTTCTTAGAGGAAATGAAATGAAGATATGATACATGTCCCCTCTGATATATTAATTAAATTTTATAAATGAAGAGAAAGCAAATCAGTTGGTGCTTACTACTTTCAGAGCAGTCAGGAAACAAGGATGAAAGATAGATGTCTTTGCTGTATCAGTTCTGTTTTCAGTGCATATACAAAGGTTTAGTAAACTGAAGAAAAAGTATCTTTGTCTCCTGTCTTACAGGAGATACACAAGGCTTTTGTTTTCTCATTCCATGTGTGAGATCACTGGCACCAAATGAGCTTTTTCTGACATCATGTCAAAATGAAGGATAAATGCAATAAATTTGGTTAGCAGTGTTCATGAGATCAAGGAGTCTGATTTACTCTTTTGGGTTGAAAAGAACAATAAATGTGTATAATCAGAGCTTTAAATGTGAGTGAGTGTGAAAGTAACGTCCCTGGGTATTATGCTGTATGTTACAAGATAAAAAATCTTTTGTGCTCCATGGTACTTGGCATATGTTTCTTAGACATTTCCATGTTAATAATTGATCCAAAGAACTTGTTTTGCTCACCCATATGGTACCTTTGAGTCTTAAATTCCCATTAGACCAAGCATTTGTTTGTATTAGATATGTTTTATTACAAGAAAACAAATATTTTGGTGACACTAAGATCCCTGCAGTGAAATACAAATTGCAAATATGCAGGAGAGACCCTGAAGTTGCTTTGAATGGTAGGGGTTTTTTTCACAATATATCTAATGGAAAAAACATAAGTTCTATAATTACAGTGTAATTTTTTTTAGTGTATACGTAGTTTGTATTGACCTTGTGAAAGCCTGAAAGCTCTAAACTGGCTTCTTAAACATAATAAAATGCACAGCACAGAACATACTTACTTTAAGGTCAAGTCAGTAGTTCCAGAAATATTCAGAAGATGTAACTATAGCAGACCTATTCAATGCTAGCATAAGGTTCTTTCCCTTTTTTGTTACCAGGTAGTTGGTGCATTTAAGGACGAATTTGTCATTTGTAGCATAGCTCCTTCCTACACAAGACTTATTCTTTGTAAACACAGATTACAAAGGTCTTTTAAAAAATAATAGCATTTTGTGTATTATTGTCTTATACTCACAAGGACATACTAAATGTTTTTTTTAGCCTAAACAGATCTTTGGTTTATCTGTCTGAAAGCACATATTCTACTCAATTTTTAGCTCCAGGTGAGTTGTGGTATTTGGACTTAAACCCTGTGCTTAAATGTTCTTTCAGACATAATGCTTCCTTGCTACTGGAGAAATACTGATGGTGTGGTGTGTTTCCATTTTACACTAATTCCCATCCCTGGGCTAGTTTAGAAGAAGGAAAATTAAACCTCTGTGTCCTTTCTGGGCTCTGATGGACACTGTGTGTTCCCTCCTGAGTTAGAGGAGTAAGCCAGTTTTGTCTGCATTGGAGGTATGTGTGTGCAGCTAGAATAGTTTAAAGAGATGCCTTTTTTGTCTCTTCCAAACACAGGCATAGGAAGTCAGATTCCGTGTTGTTACCTGATTCATTTTCATTCATATCCATGGAAATTTCATGGATTTTCAGCATTTAAACTTTGGGAGTAGAGACCAATGCAAGTAAAGTCCCTTGTGCAGCTGACTGTTGATAGGAGAACCAGTTTCTCTTCTTCTTTAGATGTGGCAGTGCTGAATAAGGATGAGGCAGTCTTTTGTACTTGACAGCCATTCATTCTTTCAAAGTGCTTGTTTTGAAACTATCAGTTACCTCCTGGTTGCATTGTGAAGGACCACATGAAAATGCTGAGTTGAAAAGAAAGTGAAGTCATTGAGCTGAACAAAACCAGTATGTATACATACATGAGGGTAATTATCTGTGGGGGAGCAATCAAGAGCAAAGGCCATTGGTTTCTCTACTAAGTGCTCTGCCACTTGTTGCAATAATTTATTTTTTTATGATGATGAACATTATTTCTCAATCAGTGGGTTGTGTACTTTCATGTTTTCCAATCACATTTTGTATATTTAAGTTTGATAGTTTAAGATAAGCAGCAGTACACTGAGCCAAATTCTTGTGTACAAGGTAGACTTTATGGGGCAAAGGAGAGTGCACTGGAAGTGAGTTTCTTAGCATTTTACATACTAAGAGTGTGGATCCATTACCTGTTCGTTTTCTTTTTTAAAAAGTTCTGTGCAGAATAGAAACTGTGGCATGGAAAAAAAAAAAGATTATTCACCTCCAACAGCTGCTTTATCTTCACTGTCTGGTGCTAGTAAGAAGCAACCAAGGACCCTAAATGCTGCTTATGTGGGGGATTTTATTTGAAATGTCTGAACTAAGGGACTTACATTTTCTGTTTCCTGTAAAAGAACAGCACCAACAGCTCTTTAACTGCCAGGGATCAGTTAAAGTTGGAGAGGGTAAGTGTGAACTAAGTTATAATTGTCCAGTTGGACATAGAAACAGAGGTATTGGCAGGGAGGGCTTTAGAGAGAAGGTTATCACTGCTTTGTGACTGCAGCATGCTTTTTTTCAGCTGGGATGAAAGACAGCAACCACAATCCCTAACCTCATCTCAGAACTGCCAGAGGAAAACTGTAGAAACCACTTGGACTGCTGCAAAGTCTGGCTGCAGGGATGGGCAAGATGGTAAGACCAGCCTACACCTATGTCCCCTTCTGACCCTTATTCCCTAGTTTGGCTTGTTTAATAGATGTGTAAGTCATCTATTACACAGGCACACAGTGATTGGAAAAGGGGGGACAGAGGAGAGAGTTACATTAGATGTTGTTAGGAAGAAATTCTCTACTCAGAGGATAGTGGGGCACTGGAAAAGGTTGTCCAAACAAGTTATGGGTGCCCCATTCGTGGGAGCGTTCAAGCCAGATTGGATGGGGCCCTGAGCAACCTGATCTGGTGGGTGGAATCCCTCTACATGGCAGGGGTTTGGAGCTAAATGGTACTTAAGGTCCCTTCCACCCCAAACAATTCTATGTCCTAGTCCAGACAACATTCCAGGTAGCATCCATGCTGCCTTGCCTGGCCACTGAGCTTGGCACTTGGGCTAGGAGATCTACCTATGCCCTATTTGTCATCAACAAAGAGAAAGAACATTACTCCTCAGGGCTGTTCAGGCTGCCAAAGCAACATTCCAGCTTAGGCAGGGAGCCTTTTTCCATGTTTCTCTCCCCTGATGAAAGTGAGGGGGAGATGAGCTTCCCCTCTGTCTAGGGCTTTTCTTCATGACACCAACAGGTTTTCTTTAAGTGCCACAGAAGGCATAATTGAAAGAAGCCTGTACTAATAGGTGGGTGAAAAGGGAAGGAACTGATCGTCTCAATAGCATCTTTCTTGGCCTCAATCTGACAAAGATTTAGGCATAGGACTAAATTTATGCTATTCATTTCCTCTGTCATCTGCAGTTTCCCCTCTCAGATGCACTAGTGTTTGGGGAAGCAGAATTCTCATGTGAGCTAGCTGTTGTGATAAGAAGACTTCCTTAGCTTTTCTGAGTCACACCAATAATTCCAGAGGTCCTTATGTTCATTTTAAATACTCTGACATTGCACTTTCCAGATAAGAATTTTACACAGTTTTAGAGCTGTTCTGTCCCATTTGATTTACACATCTATCACTTTTCATTACGTAGTTATGTTTGATCATTGGTCTTCTGGCCCTGCAATTTATGAGAAAAAGAAATTGGAAAAAACATGTGTCTACCAAAGGTCCTGCATACACCAAAACAGTATGGGTGTTTTCCAGTTCTGAAGAGAAATTGAGAAGAAATACCAGACTCTCAGACTTGGCACTTTCTATTTGATATGGACAATATGTGAATATACCTAAAACAAATCAACAGTATCTTTTTTTTGTGAGGAATATTCTCAATAGTTAATTTATTCTGCTTTACTGCATTTGCTTATTTCAAAGAGGAAAAATTGAGTAAGAATTAGTATAACTGGCCTGCAGTATAGAAACAGGATAAACATGGAAATAATTTGAATAGAAATATAAACAGGAATGGCAGAGTGCCAGCAACAGCTTGAACATAAATCCTCAGACAGCTATAGCAGAAGTATCTTTCCTTACATTCTTTGCATTGCATAAAACAGTCTGTGTAGTTTGAGAAGCTATGTTCATGTGTCTCATTACCACTTCTCTCCAAAATATAGCCAAACCTTTATAGCTGGTTAGCTTATAATTAGAATAACACCACTGGAGCTCTGTAAGATTTTTTTGTTGTTTTTTTTGGATAACAGATTTACATGTGGACTGCACCTGTTTGATACTTATTTTAGCTTAGCCTTAGGCCCCAGATATAGGAGTCACATGGAGTGAAGGAGGGAGATATAACCCCCAGAGGTTCCTAAAAAATTTGAAGCCAGGTTACCTGATGATAATATGCCTGAAAGGGTGGTGTGGTGTGTTTTGTTTGTTTGTTTGTTTGTTTGTTTTTTCCAGTTCCATTGGTTTTGAAACTGTCACACCTGGAGCACAGCACACAGTATCCTAACTGGAAGGGATTCAGTAGTTTGCTGAAACTGACAGAGTTAGAGAATTACACACTTGCCCTCTGTGTTTATAAACAAATAAAAAGAGGTGAGAGAAAGCTGAGTGTCCAAAGCACAGGCAGGTATGGAATATTCCATGAAGTGTTCGCTGTGCAAATGTATAATATGCAGTGAGTCAGTATAGCAGACTTGTTCAGTGATCTAAGGTCATTTGTATCTTGGATTGTTCAGCATACAATGTGTTTGTAGTCCTTTTCCTACCAGATTGCTGACTTACAGTGAGATATATAGAAAATATTTTAAAATATAAACTAGGACCTTCCACCTGCTTCAGTTGAAGAAGAAAGACTGAAATGTGGAGTAAATGTTAATTGTGCAAGAACTGAAGTCATCCTTGACTTTGTTTGTCAATATTGCACCTAGATTCTATTTAGATTGTCTTACAAGTTTAACTGAAAACTGAACTGGCAAACAGGGTTTGTTTAGAAAGCTAGGGTAAAAGGAAGAGGAAAAATTTACTTTAGTTGCAAGGTTTTAGAAATTTCACTTGTAATACATGCCATGACTTTATTGACAGATTTTATACGTTCCAGTCCACTTCTGTCTGTGGCATAATTGTGCAAAATTAACGGCAAATGTTAGGGAAATACTTAGTTGGAAATAAAGTATTGGAAGGAACTTCAGAAAGGTGCCTTCTCCTTGCTTCAAGTCTGGATCAGTTCTACATAAACCATTTGTCCACAAATATTTAGTTTCTCCTAAAACCAGCAATGAACAGTCAAGTCTTCTGGTTCTGTCTGATCCTTGTCTAAGTTCAGGCAAGGAAATGTCTGCCTCCAGTGGAAAGTAAATTTCCCTTCCTGCAGTTGGACTTCCGAATTTTCTTATTTCTCAACAACTGTGATGATTTCCTTTGCTGCTACCTGTTCCAGAATGTATGCCCTTCAAATCTTTCATTTCACAGACTCTCGATGTTTCACAGAAACTTGATGTTTTCATTTCATTCTGTTTTTTATTCCAAAAGTTTTTTAAAACCCTAAAACTGGACACAGTACTTGAATACAGTATTCCAGTGAGTCAATGGAAAGACTATCCTGCTAGCAGAAGGAAATTTACGTGTGCAATTGAAGGTGCTCTTGCTTTTGTTGGAGTAAGGTAAAAAGTTGCCACCTTTCAGCTGAGATACAGTAACTGCTGGTGTGTCTGCTCCCAGCAAATGCAGAGACAATCAACAGGTTCGATCTCCTGTTCCATATGGGGCTGGCTGTATATGCAGTCAGTTTCTGTGAGAAGGGACAACTGTTACCAGCTGGGGACAGTAGCAGCAAGGATTCCTCATGCCCTAAGAGGTTAGACTTGACAATTCCATAAAGTGTACCCAGCCAGCTGCCTAGATCTGCTGTCAAATGGCACGAAGCCAGTCCAGGCAGCAGCCTTCTGCTTTGTAGTTTAAACATAATCAGGTAAGTTAGGGATTTGTCAAGGAATTCCACAGTTTTGGAAGCACTAAGCCCCCTTGTAGCAGTAAATATATGTAGCCTGTCTTCCTTCTTACCCTCTTCAGGACAATCACTTTTGGGCTGGTAATTACCAGTGCTTATGCATAAGAATATTAAGAAAACCCAAAGTATTTAAATAGTCTTCAGAATATTACTTGTGGGTTTTTAGGAAGAAAATTTTACTTTGTTCTCAAACACTCTTTCTTCATTTTCCCAACTTGGTGTGCATGTTTTTCTGTTGCTTGCTTCCAGTTACCTAAATAAAATGTTCTGGTCCCAGCAAAGAAGTGGAGAGAATGACAGATTACCTCTCATGAAGCAGTTTCTTAATGCAGTGCTCCTAGAGGCAGTTATAATAGTTCTGAATTCTTGGTATGTGTTTTACCATGGAGGCCCCATATCCTGTACTAATTCTAGGTGTAACAAGGAGTCACTATGAAACGTGTTTTTGCTTTAAGGACAACTATGCATATGGTGACTGGCAGTTTGTATAAAGAAATGACCTTCACGTGCAGAGCAAAATTCAATTAGTGTTTCTTTTCAAGCCTACACATGACACTAGAGCACAGCTCACCCAGTTTCCATTCCAACGAGATAGTTCATATATTCCATTTAGAAAATGCATTTTTGCACTTGGATATCTCAGCGGTCAGAGAATAAATCACAGTCACAAGATTATCAGTGCTGTGTAGGGAAAGCCAAGATACTAAAAAAGCAGGAGGTCAAACACATTCAAGGTCACACTAGTCCCTCTAAGCTGGTGAGTGACACGTGACAATGTGGACGAAAAGTTGAGCGTTCGTAGACAAAAACCCGAACGTTCCTACCGATGCATAAGCAACTTTGTGTGAGGTGCAAGGCGTACCTGGGAGCGCACGCACCGAGGCCTCCCAGACACAGATACCTGAGTCACTGAGTGTGCGCCATGGTACGCCGAGGCCAAACTGACCCGGCAGCCGGTGCCGGGGGCAGCCTGCTCGGCGTGCACCAGCGAGCGGGGTCGCGGGAGCGAGGCCGCGGGAGCGGGGCGCGCCGCAGCGGCCCCGGGGGCAGCTGGCGGTGCCCGTGCCCCGCCGCCCGCTCGGGCGCGCTCCCGGGGCCGCCGGCGGAGCCCGCAGGTGCGGGGCGCGGCGCCGGGAGCGCGCACGTTGCCCGGGCGGGGGGGGTCGCCGCGTCCCCGGCGAGGGCGGCGGCCGCCCCTCTGCAGCGCGCTGCGGGCAGGACGCCTGCGCCGTGCGGGGGGGCGGGCGCCGCATCCCAGCGCTCGGAGCTGCGGGCGCCGGCATGAGCCGAGGCTTCGCCGCGCCCAGCCCGACCTGAGCCGGGAGACAAAGGGGAGAAGCTGCCGCCATGGGCGAGCAGCTCCGCGCCCAGCCCGCCGCCTCGGCGGGGCCGCCGCCGCCCGCCGCCGCCTCCTGCTCGCTGCTCGGCGGGCTGCTGCAGAACGGCTTCCACCCCTCGGGCCCGCCGCTCAGCAACGGCGGCTGCGGGGAGCCGCCGCACCCGCTGCTGCTGCGCCCGGAGCTGCCGCCGCTCAGCCACGGCTCCCCGGCCAAGAAATGCAGGCTGCGCCGGAGGGTGGATTCGGGCCGACGGCACAGGCCACGTAAGTGATGATGACCGCGGCGGCTCCGGGGAGCGGCGGCGGCCCGGCCCCCGCCGCGCGGCGCTGCCGCAGCCCGGCCCGGTGTCAGGCGGTCGCCGGTCCCGCGCCGCCTCCCTCGCTGCGGAGCGCCGCCCGGCCGGGGCTGACGGCCGCCCGGCTCCGCGCCGCGGGCGTTCCGCCCCCCAGCGCCGGCTGCCGGGCGGGCGGAGCGAGGGCCCCGTGCCGGCCAATGCGGCGGCGCCGCCCGGGCACGGCCCCGCTCTCGCGTGGGCCGGGCCCGCCCTGCGCCAATGGGGCGGCGGCGGGCGGGGAGCGGCGGCCCGGCACAAACGCGGGCGGGCGGCGGCGGCCGCTCCTCACCGAGCAGCCGCTCCGTGCCGAGCAGCGCGTCGGGCGGTGCCAGGGTCCTGCCCCGCTCGCCGCCTCCCGCCGCACGCATGAAGCTCATAGTGCCCAAGAAACACTGTGAGTAACGCCGGGGCGCTCGGGAGCGGGGGAACGCTCTGCGGGCTTGGTGTGTGCTCCTTTCCCGAACGCTGTTAGAATGAAGGAAAAAGTGAATCTGGGAACCCGGCTCAAGTTATTCTGACTGGCGGGGAAAAATGTTTGTAAACAGTTGAAATTTGTAATGTGCTTCTCATTTAGGAAGTGTTCGTGAACTGCTTGTCTATTTCAGGTTTGGTTTCAAGGCTGAGACTCTAACGTCCTATTTGTTAATTTTGTATTTCCTTAATTCTCTATGGTTTATTGATTAGTAGTCTCGCTTACTTGGAGGTATTGAATAATTCCATGGTAAACCCCGCAAGTAAAACAATCTAAGGGAACAAGTTTCTTTTCACTCTCACTTTGCTAGCCCTTCACATAAACCCACAAATGTTTGGTTCTTTGTTGCAAGTTCAGCATGTTCCAAAAGGATAATAGGGATAGTCAGGATCACAGCTGCCTGCTGCCAAAACTTAAAGATGTTTCTACTCAGTAGGAAGTAGCGTCCATTCAGCTACTCTGGGCTTTGGATTTTTCCTTTGTTTTGAAGTGAGTATTAAAAAAAAAAACTTTTCTGGTTAAGCAGAACAAAATATTCAGAAACAGCCTTAAAAAGCTGCACCTTTCACAGAACTGCGTATTAGCCAGTGCCTTTTCTGACTTTTACAATGCTTTTGGTGAGCTACTCATGCCGCTTTCCCTTAGAATGTTCTCTGATTGATTAATTGTGTAGTGCTTGTTGATAGTACAAAAGATAGCTTGTTGCAATACCTGTTGATAGTTAATGTAGTCCTCTTATCAAATTTAACTTATCAATGACCAAGTCATTCTCTGTCACAAACTGTTTTTGTAGTCTTTGTCCTGCTTCATGTTCTCTTCATGAACAAAACCTGCAGAACTTGGACTGGCTTACATTTTGATTGGCGTAACTAAGGAGAGTCAGCACTTGCATATCAAACTCTCCATAATAGTAAAAACTATTTTGAAGCAAAGAGTAAAGCTTTTAGGGATTCATGTAATCACTTGACTAAGAAAGAATGAGGGCTTTGGAATTTCCATTCCATCTTGAGGGAAAAAAGATCTCATCAAAGTAAAAAGCATAGGTGACTGACTATATTGCCCAATATGTATGACAACTGAATCTTTAGGTGTGGAGTTTTAGTGAAATGAGGCTTTAATGAGAACAGCAGCTGATGGAAGTGCTTTGTAGAACTATTTTGAGGGCAATTTATTTGCTGAGTAAAATACATGAATGCTTGCTGATAAGCTTTTTCATATGTATGGTTTATTTTGTACAAGAAAAGGTTTGAAATTTAAAATTAGTCATACAGGCAATAATGATAGCACATCGTCACCATCTTAAAAAATTCATTACATTATTATTCAAATTGTCCTGGTCCTGCATGCCTTTCCACTGCATCCTCCTCTAGTGAGTACTACACAGTACCATTTTTACTGGTTTGTTTGGTGCTTTTAATCCTGACCTTTACAGATGTTTGTTCTTTTCTTAAGGACAGATTGCAAAATGAAGTGCAGTTGCCACATGGCATGTGAGAACAGTATTGATTGCAGGGTTTGCTTTGTGTGGTGGTGAAGTTAATGAGATGATTGGCATTTCCCAATATTTTAACAAATGAAACCTATCTTTCTGCAGTAGTTATTCCTTTAAACCCTTATTTCATTAATGGTTTTTACTTTCTGACAAAGTGAGGTAGAATTCTATGTTCACAGTCTTTTTCTCCTCTCGGAAGGGAAGATTCCCCATGATTCCAGTGTGCTTTGCTGATAAGCCGGCAGTGAGAGAGGACTCCTGGTGCAGCTTCTGCTGGGAATCCTGCCTTGGCTTTCTTTTTTCCTTCATTTAACTAGATGGGTTGTCAGGGATATTAGGCTTGTGTCAGTTTTCTTTTTCAAACCAGTTTGTGGTAGTATAAACCATTTGTGTGGATGGTCACACCTTTTTAACAAAAAGCTCTCTGCTTTTGGGTTTGAGCTCTTTGTGGGGTTGTTGTAACTTTTGGGTTTTGTCTGTTTGTTCTTCTGGTGAGGAGGAAGACATTCAATATGCTCCTGCTACTGAAGATGAACTGGAAGGCTTCACCTGAGATGTGTGCATGATTCAGCTCTAGCTTTTTAAGGTTTGAGGAAACTTTAATTAGTAAGCAGATATAATACATTTTTGAGCTACATATCCTAGTTTCATTCAAAGAAGAAAAGATGCTTCCATTTTATTTTTTATAGCTGTGTAAAACAGGAAGAAGTAATTGAAAAATTTGTGTAAGCTATTATAGCTTTATTTTTTTAATAAAAATCAGCTTTCAGAAGCTGTAAGAATACTATGTCATGTCATGTGTGTTGTTTTGATTTTTTTCACCTGTTACTGTTTTTGGCTCTCACCTCTTCTGGACCAAATTAGCACAGGAACTTCCTAGATCATCAAAGTGTCAAACAATGCAAATGAAATGTAAATGAAGTAATAGGATTTCAACATATGTGTGTTCAGAAAGAAAAGCAGCTGAAACTGCTGC
Source organism: Zonotrichia albicollis (assembly GCF_047830755.1). NCBI lineage: Eukaryota > Metazoa > Chordata > Aves > Passeriformes > Passerellidae > Zonotrichia > Zonotrichia albicollis. The sequence continues at coordinate 34,039,540 of NC_133825.1, read as the reverse complement.
TAAGATATTTCATCTGAGATACTTATGACTAAGATCTCAGAGTATTGATACTGCCATTCAAATTATTGATTAAAAAATTGAAATACTGTGTCTGTCTTTGAGGAAATACAGGTATTGTAAGGGAGATGTATAAGTTGAAACAGTTTTGGCAAAAGAAGGAACTGCTGCAAACTGGTCATGAATAAATCTGGGGCTCAGGTAGAAGAATGTTCTAACCAGCAGGATTCAAGCACAATCTCTCTCTGAATGTTGAGGAGCAGAAAGATTCAACTGACCTTATGTGGTGGTTGGTTAAATGTGTGAAAAGGATTACTCTTGGTTATCTTCTGTAATGGGGGTAAACGTTACTTGATGACCCACGAGTTCCCCCTCATTCTTGCTGCTCCTGACTCTTGTCTGTGAGGAGAATGTTGTGATTTCATATTTACTTTCCACATGCCCTCATTATATTGTGTGTTAAGCATAAGACTTTTAAAAATACAAGGTGTTGAAATCTGAATATAGTAATGCCTTGTAGGAATGGCCTGATACTGCAGAGCTAATGCAGAAACTAGGTAAAATGTATCATGGAATTTCTCATGAGTGAACCTTTGCCCCAGATACACAGCTGTTGGTGTGCATCAGATTACCTACTTATGCAATGCTGTAGATACCTTCTGTTTGCATTGTCACATGCTTCTGCAGCTAAATTTTGGACTAGTACAGATTTTTATCTCACGATAACAAACCGCTAAGTAGTTGGCACAGTTTATTAACATAAAGAGAATTAATTTTTTTAAATATATAAGTAGAGTCTTTGATTTATGCTAGACGTTTAACAATATGTGATGCATCTTGATGCTTTCTGTATTGGTTCTGTGGGACTTAAAACTAGATTTTACAGTGTTATTTTTGACTTACTGCTGTGTAGCAATGCAGTAGAATAGTTCTAGTTTTGCCACAGTTATAGATTCAACTGATGCAATGGGTATGTTGCATACCTACTGAAAAGAGAGAAATCAGCTCACTGGCTTTATCAGACAATTTTAATTTAGAAGTGCATTTTTTTGCATTGTGAGAGCATTTCTACAACATATCTGGTGTCTTTACTCCTCATAGTAAATGGCACAGTTTTGACTAACTGCCTGAGGTGTGGGTGGGATGGATTTTACTTTCCCCTCCTTGCTTTCCTGTCTTTTCATAATTCAGGGACACTTATTCAGGTCATCAATGAAATGCTGGACTTCCAGTTTAAAACAAATCAACAGAAAACCTCAAACACTGTTCCCTCCACCCCTCCCCCCAAAGAAACCCCAACAAAAACCACCAAAAAACCCCACAAACAAACAAAAAAACCCCAAACATACCAAGCAAAAAAAAACAAACCAAAAAAAAACCAAAAACAAACAAAGCAAATGAAAAAACCCCCCAACCTCCACAATTTTCTGCCGATTTTCCCTCAAGTCTATGGAAAACTTACCTACACAAACACTTTTCTTTCACAGCCCCTGGTTGTAGTTCTGGGCAGGCTCTGTTAATTTCGGTGGCCTCTGAATCCTCTTACTCTGTATTCCCAGAGGCAGCAAACCCCAGGAGCAGCTGCAGTCTGTGTGCACATTTCCATTAGCACCACACTCAGTGGCTCCAGGAAGGATGAAGTGTATAGGTACCTATTGAGATATGAATTTCATATAGATATGGAGAAGAACTGATGGTGGGTCAGTGGTGCATTTTGATTTGGAACATACTGATAGTAGCAAGAGATACAATGGATACATTTTAAAATAATCACTGGAATACTGAGGTGTTTCTACTCTCACTCCAGTTGTGCAAAAGTTATATGAATTTCAGTGTGACTTGTTAGAAACTTTTTGAGACTTTAATTTCTGATTGGTCAACCAGTCAAGATGGTTGTTGAATTTTTGCAAGTAATTCCAACAGAGAACTGGTATTAGAAGTTGAGAAGAAAACCAAGCTGTTTTTCTGCATAACTGAAATATCTGGTTTTGTTGTCTGATCTTGGGCTCTTTATTTGTGCTGAAGAAAACTGCTGGTGTTCTAAAAGCAAAGTTCCTTTCTTTCTGCAGCAGTCCATTTGGCTCCCAACAAAATGAAAGGAACTTAGATTCACAGAGAGAATCAACTAAAAAAAAAGTGTCCTGGTATTTCTGTTCGCTTTATAAATGCGAGCATTATGTGTAGCTATCCCAAGAATTATGCCGAGTTGAAGAAACTTCATAGCTGTTTTCTACAGTACTTATTCTTTGTGAATTACTTGGTTATAACTCTTTAAAATGTTTAGATGAAAAGTGAAATGTCTTGGCAGTCATTTATGAATAACTCTCAGCTGTTAGTGCTTACTTTAACACTTCTGTTGCTGGGCTTGTGTTTGATAGGAGGATGGAACACTTCTTGCCTCTTTTAAAGATGAAATCTGCACTATGGCTTTCAAACAAATGTTGGTGCAGGTAGAGTGGAGCAGGTTTTATGCCCTTAGTGCAAAATAGTGGAAAATGGCTTATACTTAGCTACAGGCTGGTTCTGTATTGCGTAGTCCAACCGTGCTGCTTTTAAAATGAAACTTCCTGCTTGCATAGTTCAGGTACATCTGAGGAGGAGACTTACTGTTCCAGTGGGACAGGTAATTAAAGTTCTCAGTAGCTTTATTAAAGATTTGTGTAAATCACTAATGGGATTGCAGCCTGAGCTCCACTGCATTGCAATGTTGCACAGTGTGGATGAGACAGCTTTCACATAAATATTTACCTTGTACTTTCCCAAGTGTTTGAGTTGCAGGTTAGTCCATAATATATTTTTTCTTCTTAAAATAAAGCCTGTTTTAAACACACTTGTTTTGAATTCTTCCCATTTCAGGGAACTCTCCTGTACCTGCATAGCATGATAAACCTCAAATTAGACTTAATTTCACTGTCTTTGTGCAGATTGCATAGCATGGGAAAAAATTAGACCTTACAACAGATAACAGCTACATCATTGGAGTTTATGCATTATGCCTGCCTTGTCCATGGGGAACTGGGAGGAGAAACTGATGATTCAATTTCTTGGCATACAGCAATGAAGTGAAATAACTGTTCTAAACGTCTGACATTTAAGGATTGGTTTGGGCAGGGAGAGCATATTAAAAATTGGAGAATTTAGACTTTCAAATTATTCAGCCAGCTGATGCTGAGACACTTAGGGTAAGAAAAAAAGACTAAGCCTCTTTCAGCCTGAAGATGAGTAACTTAATTGTGATCTGTGATCACATGAGTAAGGACAGTGTGAGAAGTAGTTCCTATGCTTATTAAAGTATTTGTCCCAAGTTGTTTAATTTTAGGTTCACTGGCAGAAAAATTAGCTATGCTTATGATATTTATGGTTTCAAGTTTGTAACAACACTAACTTGGGATGCCCTAGTTGGTAGAATCATTTTTCTAGCAAGTCCGCCTGGTTCTCCCTGAGAAGCAGGAAGGTGACTGTGTGACTGCTATTTTAGAAGTGTGTCTTAGATGTTAATCATATACTCAGTACTTTTAATTTAATTTTTCTAAGAAACATTGCTAGCTCCCTTCATCTGCAGTGCCTGTGCATAGATTTTGTATTCTCAATTCTTATTGTTTCATAAAGTTACCTGGCTTACTATTTAGAATGTATGCATATATAAGTGGAACAGGTAGACCAGCTTGATTCAGGTACTGTCTTCTGCTGGCTGTTCTCTATAGTCATTTTCTTCTGCTATTAACAAAATGAAGACTTTGGAGGACCGAGGCCAGCTGTGGCAAGCTGAGAAGCAAATAGTGGCATTTCTTCTATAATTATGGGATAGACTAACACATATACCAGCAAAGGAAGTCTGCACTGAAAGGACAGGTCTGTCAGTGGTAAACACTGAACATAAGCCAGCTCACTTTTGGCTGCTATATGCAAGTGTTGCAGTCCAACAGAGCTGCTGGTTCTGGTGGGTTGGGGTCTGGAGGCCTCCAGCATAATGGGAGCTCTGTATTGCTCCTCTCCAGACACAGCCTTGTGACAGTGGAAATTCTGACTGAGCTTGGAAAGGCAATTGTAGATGTTACACAGTGGGAATATGACTTGAGAAATCTCCTTCTCCTGTTTGTTTTGTTGATTCTTCTTCCTCCTCATCTCCTTAATTCTTAGCAGAATTGGAGCCAATTGGGTGAAATACAATTTCATTTCATTTCTTACCCATTGGGTGAAATGCAGTAAATGTGCTCTATCAAGAGGTGGTGACTGAAGAGTAAAATGATTTCCTGGGAAAAATGTTTTCATTTTATGAAAGCCTGCTTCTTCAGACAAGAGTATTTTGAGGTTTTCCTTATTCTTTTTCCTAACTGAGGCTTTATGAAGGCTTAACCTAGAGATGTGTTTAAAGCATGTGAATTGGGCATGACTCCCAGTTCTCAGGAATAGATACTTCTACTGTGACTGCACTGAATTGTCATTCAGCAAATGATTTAAGTGATTTGTCTATCCTGTCTATTTTTAGTGATGTTCTCTTTTTTCCTCCCTAACCCCTTGTTCTTAGCATTCCCATGGTTTGGAATGGATATCGGTGGAACATTGGTTAAACTGGTCTACTTTGAACCTAAAGACATTACTGCCGAGGAGGAGCAGGAGGAGGTGGAAAACCTGAAAAGCATTAGGAAATACTTGACCTCCAACACAGCTTATGGTAAAACTGGCATTCGTGATGTGCACCTGGAACTGAAAAATTTGACTATGTGTGGACGCAAAGGAAACCTGCACTTCATCCGCTTCCCCAGCTGTGCCATGCACAGGTTCATACAGATGGGCAGTGAAAAGAACTTCTCCAGTTTGCACACTACGCTCTGTGCCACGGGAGGTGGCGCTTACAAGTTTGAGGAAGACTTTAGAACGGTAGGTGAGCAGTTCACATGGATTCAGTGGGAGGTACTTTGGAAAAACATTGAGAGCCCATCTGTTAAAACTTGCTGGGAAGATAACTTTTTTTTTAGTCCATCCTAACTGATTAGGAGCAACAGAATCAATTCACATTTGTAAATTGGTGACATTGCTGAGAACATGGAGTGGGGAGGGAAGGGTATTCTACTTGCTGGCTGTTCTACTGAAGTGTTGCTGTGCAGGATGTTTTTAGTAAAGAAGGAGTTTTTTTAGACTATGGCTGTGATGATTAGATGCTTCATAATCAACTGAGGGTATGTTATGACAACCTAGAAGCCTGACACTACAGGTACTTGTAAACTGGTTATCTATTGGAAACCAGATATGAAGCCATACAGGCTGGAGATTTCATTCTGGTTCCCTTCCCTTTGTATTAACCTTCAAACAGACTGAAGTCAAGAGTCTGGAAGACTCTTGGAGCATGGGGGAGAGACAGTGCGTGGGAGCATAATAATACCAGCAAGGTTTTGATTTCAATTCTGTGAGTATGCCATTTAAAGAAAGGCAATTCATGAGATGAGTAGGTCTCAGATCCCCAAAGATTTTAAAATAGCCTTTGCAGGGAACTCCAGAAGCTGATGTAAATGAAGTTTTGCACTAGTGTACTCTTCCAAAATTGGTTGTGGTGCAGAAGATCAAAGAACTGTTGTACAAACCATGTTGAAGAGAAAAAGCATTCAGGCAGTTGTCTGTTGTGCATCTGTCTGTATTGGGACGTATCTTCATTTATTTTCTGTGAAAAAGTGGCTAATCTGATTGTCCCAGAACAGAATCACCAAGACTAATGTGAATGATTTACTTGACTGGTGGGTCTGGCACTTGTGTCCCTAACTTTTGACCTGATCTTGAGGGAGAGGGATGGCCACTGGGTATGGCAGGTGACAGCTGCTTTTCTGTCTCTGCTTCCATCCAAGGAGCTCTCATACTGAATCACCAGCTGCTCTTTACTGCAGTCCTTGGCTCTGTGTGCTTCATATTTACCTCCCAGGCTTTGTCCCTGCTGTACAAGAGGGGTTTTTCTCTGTAAATACCTTATCATCAATATCCTCACATACCATATGACCGGGATTCTAAGTTGGATAAAGAATGCTGTAAGAGCTCAACATGAATTCCAACTGTTAGGCTGTTTTGCAGTCACTTTCAGTGAATATTAGACTGTTTCCATGTCCAAAGAAGGATTATCAAGTTTCTGAATTGGTGTAGTAGTCCACTACTAGTGCAGGATTTCTTGTTGTTTAGGCTGACTGCAAGTCCCTTACAAGTCAGAGCCCACTGATGATTAAGTCCTCAAAAACGTGCCATGTGTTGTTTAGGGATGTTGGCACCACAGTAGGAGGTGAGTCTTAGTTCTAGTCAGTGTGGCCTCAGTTGCGGTGTGTTTGAGTATCTTATGTCCTGGGAATGGTTCAGGCCACATTCTTTAGTGACAATGGGAGGTCACTTGAGGACTTTTTGAAGAGGCTGACTATCTCCTTGGAATGGTCAGTCTCTCCAAATTCATTCTTCCTGCATCATGTAATAACAGCTACAGTTGCTTAGTAAGGAAGTTCATGTTCCTTGCTCCCACAGTTGTGGAACTGAACTGGAAGTTACCTGATGGCTCACAGAGCTGAACATTTCTCTCTGTAGCTTTGGCCTTACAGGCTGTAAATATGCAATCCACAGTGAGGGATCAGTCTCATCTCAGCTGCAATATAGTCAATAGAGCAGGGGAAGCCATGGCTGGAGGAGCTGGGGCTGTTTTGCCAACTATTGAACACAAATACGAGGCCACATAGCAAATAACTGGTTGACTTAGGCATGAAATTCCACACCTCTGCAGTGTTGTTAACATCCTGTGTGCTACAACATTTGTAGGTAGTTTAAGACAAACCCTATAAAGGCTGGCTGGGGAGTCTGGCATAAAGCTATCAGTGAAATACACTTAGACTAAAGTGAGTGCTTTGGACACCTCTTCCAGCTATCCAGTTCCTATTCCAGCTTCCTTTACAGCAAGTGTTTCTTGGCTCAAACTGTAATATCCTTGGAGAATTACAGAAGCAGAATATTATCCATTACATGGAGGTTTGCTTGCTTAATCTCTCTCAAAGGGCAGCATGTTCTGGGTACTGGCACTTAAATTGTCACACTTCATTAGCCATGGTAACAGCAGCTGGCTATCAGTGTGTTCTGCTGTGTATAAATTGACACTGGACAACAGCTTCAGGACTGCTCTGTCAAAGTTATGAAATACCTGTTTCAAGTATTTGACCACTAATTCACCTCTAGAAGTAGAGAATATGTGCCAAGTCTAAATCTTGCTACTTCAGGTTTCAGTGTTATAAAATGCCTTATATGCTATTTGCTACTTAGAAACAGTGTGGAAAAACTAAGGTATGTTTTTTAATTTAAAAATCTGGATAAATGTTAGTAAATTCATTTGATCTAGCTAACATACTTTTGTTCTGGCCCTTTATTTTCCTTTGTATATGCTTTTAAGTTACTTGTCTATTCACAGTATTTCTCAATGTGACTGTAAGATTGCATAGATTTAGGACAAAAGATCCAATACATTGCAAAACAATGTTCAAATCCCAAGGAAGGAAGCCTTCTAAGGTCATAGAAGCTTTTTCTCCTTAAAATAGAGAGGCAAATACCCTGTTGTTACTTGTCTGTGTTCCTTTGTCTGGTTTTGAATCCCTAAATGAGTTAAATATGTTTGATCTAGACATCTCTGTTGCTTTTGTGTATTAAAAAATAACATACAATGGTGAGACATATTCTGTTCACCTTAAGACTGTTTATTTTTCTATAAAAAGGCAACTAAATCTACAAAGCTACCTAGGTTTAGCTGTCTCACCTCCCTCATGTGATCTGCAGTGTTGGAGAGGTGGATACCTGAGGAAGTCTCCATGGTCTGCTTGCTGATTGCTGGAAGTATGTGGGATCTCTTGTCAGCCAGTAGCTTGGCAAATCATGAGACTCATTCTGAACATCTGAGTGCTTACCCTAGAAGTAGGAAAATTGACTCTATTCATTAAACTAGACCACAGAAATAATTTTACCAACCATATGGTTATACTTAATGTTCATTGAAGAGAGCATCAGTAAGTAATTCACCAAAAGGAGGACTGTTTCCAGCCTAGAGGGTTTTTTCTTGCATTTTTGTTCTTTTTTTACCTCCTCTCTGAATGACTCTGAATGGTCTTTATAGCTGGCAGTCTTTATTTTCAGGTAACAGTGGTGTTAAGGCATGGATGAATCTGCAGCCTAATTCTGATAATCCTCCTTTCCCCAGCTGTGTCACTTCACATATCCTGTAAATGCTCAATTAACCACTTCTGGGAAAGTAAGGAGTACTTACTTGTTTGTGAGATGAATCTCTCTGTGCTCTGTGACTCCTCCATGATAGTGCAGACACATGACTTGCACAGGAGTTTGCTGTTAATGTAATGAGGAATAAATTTCTAGGCTGCCACTCAGTTTTGTAAAGCAACTCAATGTAAAGGATGGGCAGGATGAGGGGAGGAAGGACTTCTCAGACTTTTGATTAAAACCTGCTCTGTTATAAAATTTCTGTTGATTGCAGTGGCTCAAAGGTGGGATCTTTGTATTCCTTTCCTTAACAGACACCTGCAGAACCTGACTTGTATTAATAGAAATTTTATTGCTGTCTTCAGTGGGAGCAGCATCTGTGCTGAAAACACCCAGTCACTTAATCAAGAACATTTAGGACAGGGGAAGGAAATCTCTTTACCAACACAGACTCAAACTCAGGCCTTGACCTTCCCATAAAGGAAAATGATTTAAAAGTGAGTTTGGCTCACTTGAGCTGGATAGTGATTTTCTTGTGCCAGTTATTAGCTAATTCAAAGGCTTGACTTTGTGCTATGAGCTGAATGTCTGAAGATGACTTACAGACTGTGTTAATCTTAAAACAAATAAATAAAATCACTGTCCTGTGTTGTAGGATGAGTAAGCTGTGTAACTCTTTCACAGTTAGTATGAGACTCAAAAATCTTCTTGCTGAGGAGGCTGGAGGCAGCTGCTCAGGCTGTAGGGGCTGGGCTGGAGTTGAAAGAGGCATCCAGAGAATGGGTAAAGTAACCTCTTCAGAGGGAATGGGAGAAACAATGTGCATCTCTTTCTGCCAAGAGAGAGGAGAGATCCTTAGGGCTCCTGTGCCAGGGGGCAGAGCTCTGCACAGGATTCCTGATGAGTGCCTTTTTCGCCCAAAGCTGATACAGAGTGAATCTTCTGCCTCAGTGCATGTTGGAATTGCAGTTTTTTTGCATTAGGCTTTGTCTTGTTTGAATATATTTTCAGCTCCATAAAGTAGCATGGTTGGGGTTTGAAGTGAAGATAATCAAAATATAAAGAAAGCAAAGTCTATATGAAAGTAGAAGAGATGGAAGGAAAAGCTAGTTTGTAAGCTATTCTAAGAAATAAAAACTGGAGCAATGCCCAGCAGACATAAAAGCCACAGTGACATAGTAAACGAGGCTGTTGTAATTGATAATTAAAAACTTGCCAAATGCTATGTTCCTAACAGGTTTTTTACAGAAAAAAAATCATATTTCTCATTGAAAGTCTAAGCAAAAAATGAACTTGCAACTGCATCTGGGTTCAGATTTTGCTGTGTTCACCAGAATACAGTACAAGTGGGTGAAATGTTCCATGAGCTGGAGCTTCATTGAAAATATGTCTGCACACCAATTGTGATACATTAGACTTCAACCCCAGAGCAAGTATGTCATGGCTGCTCTCAACTCACTTCTAGAGCACTGGGCTGTTTCATGTTCACCTTGCTAAAGTGGATATATTTGCTCACCCATAATAAGAAACAAATGGGACCCAAGTCTTTGACATATGTGCTTCCATATTTGAAAGCACAGACAAGCTGGTACCATGTTTTTTCTTTTTATACTGCTTGATACTTGAATAGAGATATAATTTTCCTATTGTTATGCTATTACACTATTTAAAAAACAAACAAGGCAAACAACAAAGAAATCCAAATCTAAATTGGATCAGGTAACACAATTTCCCAGCACTTCTTGCAAGAGTACAAGAGATGGTCTTTGATTTTTCTTGGAATAGCATCTGTGCACAGTAGCAACAGACCTTTTGTATCCTAAATCAGCTGTGTTTCAGGAGTGTGATGCTAAGGTCATGGGGGAAATGTTGGCTATTTTCTCTTGGTGTGTGGCACCTGCTTGTAAGCATGGTTGAAGCCCTACGTCACTCGTTTTGATGGTCCTGAAGAGTTTCTTGAGGTCTAAAGTGTTTTGTTCCCTAGCCCAGTATTTAAAAAGCAGTCTTAAAAAGGAGATATCTAGTCTGGCTATAATGCAGAAAAATTATTCTTTTAAAAAATGTCTGTGTGGTTCCTCTGTAATCATCATAAATTTTCCCTGCAGGGTCCTGTATACTACTTTGTGCTGCAGTTGTTCTTCTCATAGCACAGCTTTCTGACATAACCTCTAGAGAGGCACTGTGCTAAATATAGTTACAGGAGTGCAGAGTAGGGTAAGTTGACCATTTTGCTGTCTGCCCTTCTTGGCAGGAATTGTAAAGGGCTGGAAAATACCTGCAAATGCATTTTGTAAACATTGTAGGAAAAGCATCCAGTTAAAATGTGCTTCTAGACACATCTTCCATTTTAGTTATGCATATTTGCACATAAACTTTGGTTCATCTAAGGAGAGGTTTGAACAGCTGAAAGTTGAGGGTGAGTAGAGTGTGGTAGGTCAGGTTATGGCAGCAGGAAGAAATATTTGCCTACTTGTAAATTAGTTACAATGGTTACAGGTGCCTCTATTCTGAGTGCACTTTTGGTGCTTTGAGACATTGTGAGCAAATATACAGTTGTGAATGCAGGGAAAGGGACAGAATTGTGACCATGGCTCAGTTGTGGCTTCTTGTACAAGACTGGGTTACTACATTTCTTGAAACTTTGCCCTAATTTCTGTTTAGAAATAAGAACAGTGTTGGCTCAGTAAGCTGTTTGGAGCCTTGGGTGTCTGGTGGCTGCAGAGCTTTTGATTCTCTGAAGAAAGGTGGATTGACATAGAATACTGATGCCTGTGTTGATTATTCCAAAAATCAAAACCAGACTGTTCAATGACACAGGAAAATAGTTTTTCAGTCTGCTATGAATATCATACATAAAAGAAAGCAGTAATAGGACTTCTCTGCTTACAGTATATCAACTGTTAAATATAGCACAGAGCTATAAAAAGCAGAGCAAATTTTAGTGTGTCTTTTATACACGGAGGGCTGGACCTAATAAAAGCTAATATGTGTAGTGCTTGAGAAAGATGCTGATTAGTTTCTCTTGTTCTGTCCTTACAGAGTTGGTGAGGTGACTGGAGAGTTTGTAGAATTGAGGGGTTTATCTGTGGTTTTGTACTGGTGTCAGAAGTGTTCTGCTCTGACTTGTATTACTTGTTTGTGTCTTGCAAGGTCTCTGGCTAGTGCTTACCTGTGTGTAAAAGTGTAGCCTGGATCAGACAAAAGCAGTTTGTGGCTGGGTATTTGGGTTACATTAGAGTAGGAGTTTGGACAGTAGGGGCCATAAACCTGCTGACGACTCATCTGTACAACAGCTCCTGGTTCACTGCACATTTGTGATTGTGTTAGATCATGTTTGCTCATGCTGCATCCAACTTACACACCAAGGTGAGGATACTGACACTGTACAACACATAACCTAAGGAAAGATCATAGGTAGTACAGAATATTTCCTTGTGTCATCCAGGTATGTGCAATGTTTGTTGAACTGAATAAATCCTGTAAGGAGGGATGACTTAGGGGATTCCATGCTGTGTTCATTGTGATAAACCGTGCATGAAGGCTTTATTATGTTGATACCTTGCATCGTACCTTGTCTTGTGTCTATCTTGGAGCTTTTAATCTTGGTCTAATAGTTAGTTAGAAATTGATTAAATCCAAGATATTTGCAAAGTACCCTTAAGAATTTTGTAACATTTCTTGAAAAACTTTTTCTCGTAAATTATGCTTATTCTATTTGCTAGCTAAATGGTTCATATCTTTTATGCTACATGTCTATAATTTTAATTTGTGTACCAATGTGGTAACCAAAAAAAAAAAAAAAAATGAGGGGATTGCAGAAGTTGCAGGAGGAAAGACAGAAACAAGAGGGAATTTCCACCTCTCTTGCTTGTCTTATGAATAACTGGATCTATATTGAGGTCTTTGAGACTGCTGGTTTGGGGTCTTTTTGGTCTTATTTCTTTTCCCTGGTTACAGGATTTGAGGAGTGGCAAGTAAAACAAGAGGACAGACCCAAAGAGTGGGATGGCTTTCACTTAGGGCAAGCTAGAGCTGGGTACAAGTAGAGCAAAGTCTTAACAGGGGAGATTTAAATAGCTTGAAAGAATGTAACCTATTGACCATGCCTGTTCCACAGAAATATCTCCCCTCTTTATAGTGACTTAATATAGCTTCCAGAATTAAAAATAGCACATAGTTACCCATGTAAATCTTCTCCATTAGTTGTTATGAAAACATCCTGCAGTATGCAAATGCTGAAGAACCAGCTGTGTACTAACTCCATTATACTCTGCTGCTTTTTTTTTTTTTTTTTTTTGATAGAAAGTAGAGTAGTCATGACCTGCTTTGCATGCATGAGGATGAAAATGACCTCAGGATTTGGATGGGCACCTTTACAAAGTTTTTTTGCCCTCTCCTCTGCCTAACAATGAAAAGGAGTGTTTCTACAGTTGGTCAATGTATACTATTTTGAGAAAGGGATGTTATTTATAATTCTAGTAAATATGATGCTGTGGCAAGTAGACATGTCTGTTGAAGTACAGTCATGGTGACCTGCGAGATCTCAGAGGGAATGTCTTTTGTCAACTTTTGTTACTGGTTATCTGCCTTCTCTGTAAGTTATAGTCTGCTGACAATATTTTTGTTTGGATTTTTATATGTTCTTTCACCAAACATAGGAGTTATGGCTCTATGTTTCATGTGGCATTTTAAAGTGCTCATTGTAATTTAAAAATTAATCAGAATAACTGGTGATATGTACGGAAAAAAATCCACTGTATATTTAATGCATATTTACATAATATGAGCATCTTAATTCTATTGAAAATTTCATTAAACTGCTGGGAAATGTGGTTGGATGGTGAGCTAAAGCACTTTGCATCCTGAGGAATGCTGCTGTGTAGGCATATGTCAGATACTGCTCAAAAGCTGCAGAGCACAGCTCCTCTTGGGCTGGGAATGAGGGGGAAGACTTTTATTGCATCAGAATACAAAGGAGGAGAAATACTTTCTGCTTGCAGAGCCCAGAATGTCTCAAAGGCAAAGGAAGTAGATGGCCTTACTGTGTAGCACATCATGGTTTTGGGAGGTACCTGTCATCAGCCAGACAGTGAATTTTTATTTCAGACTTCATGCTTAGATCTTTGTACTGCTTAAATAGCATAATGTGTTACTATTAAAGGGATCAAAGTGTTCCAGTGGAACCTTTTGTCCTTCTCAGTGTTGTGTTATGCTAGAAAATGTGTGTTTCTTAATTTCTTGTTATTCTTTTACAGATGGCTGATCTACAGCTCTATAAACTGGATGAATTGGACTGTTTGATCCAGGGCCTCCTTTATGTTGATTCTGTTGGTTTCAATGGCCAACCAGAGTGCTATTATTTTGAAAATCCTACAGATCCTGAACAGTGCCAGAAAAAGCCTTACTGCCTTGATAATCCATATCCTATGCTGCTGGTTAACATAGGCTCAGGGGTCAGCATCCTAGCTGTGTATTCTAAGGACAATTATAAAAGAGTTACAGGATCCAGGTAAATTCACTTTTGTTGTTTTTTAATTGGTTTTTTTTTTTCCTTCACAACTGAACAGGTGGAATTAGAGAATGTGATTGGTAGCTACAGCTCCAAATTGTGCATGTATTCCTATTCCTTTTAAAAGCCTACCAGTAGCAAGGCTGAAAATATCCTAGGATACCTTCAGAGAGAGAATCTGTGTCAGGGAAATCATTGATCTGTTTAACTTTACACCTGCCTTAGCCTCTTGTTGGTGTTCTTACCTATTTCCCATCTCTTACTGTGAATTGCCAAAATAAAACTGTCCCAGCAAATGAGTCTTCTCTCCCCTGCATTCTGTTTTTCGGTGCATGATACAAAGTTTCTCCTGTAAAATGCACATGATGTGATTACATATCTTCTATTGCCTTACCTAGGGCATACCCTTGCCACAATGGTAGCCATGAGCCATTTCTCTATCTGCAGTATGGATGGATACAAGTTCAGTGGGAGGCATTGGATTTCTTGCAGTTCTGGGTCTTTTTCAAGCACAGAGATTTTGTATCTCTGGTAGACATGCTTCTAATCCTTTCCACTGTGGAAGGAAAAACGTGTCTGCCAGGTGTTGTTGACTTGTTATAGGTGATGAAATCAATGCTGTCTTGTGGCTGGTGTGCAGAGCTTTCTACTGTTCAAATACTGAGTATACTACAGCTCTGTGAGTTGTGTTCTGAAAAACCCAATAATCAAGAGCATGGACTAAACAGTGACCTATGTGACCTCCTGTGCTTTTTTCCTGAAGTGCAAGTGTGGTGTCTCACTGATCCCCTTGTTTTCAGTGGCTCCAGTCTCTGTGACTGCAGGCACTGAAAATAAGCTTTGTCAGTGGCCAAGAAAGAATGAGGAAGGATGTAGAGATTACTAAGTTGAAGTTCGTGTCTGTAAGACTGAAAAGTTCAAAGTAGAGCTTTAATGGGTTAGCAACATGTTATGCAGTTAAATAATCCCTGCTAATTTTATGTAGTCAGTAAATATTGTACTGAGCCTTTATAAAATATTCAAGTGAGTGCTCCTTGCTCAGAGTTCTTTCAGGGAAAGAACATTCAGGGCTGATGCTGGGCTTGCTTTGAAAAGGAGCCAACCAGAATGCTTTCTGCCATTGGCTAGGGGAACAAGGTCTGTCTTGGCTGCCAGCCCTCATAGATTTACCTTTGTTCACTGTTCATTCTTTCTTCAGTCATTTGAGTGCTCTGCTGGTTAATTATTCTTGTGCAGAAAACTTGTTAGAGTGCTACAAATAGCCAAGTGGTATCTGAGGTATTGGATTGTTCCTTATTCTTAGCTAACCCTTTAGTACAATTCTCCTATTCAAGGATTAAAGACTCAAGGCTAGTTCAGTTAAGACCACACTTGTGTTAAATAGGAGCTCATTGCAGAGTGTCTGTGTTCCCTCCTCGAGGGAAGGGTTCTGAGATGCAGCTGGCCCCTGTGTGCAGCATGTTGTCAGTGGCACTCTGAAGGGCTGTGGTGAAAGCTGGGCTGAAGGGACTGTGCTTTTGCAGCCTTGGAGGAGGAACGTTCCTGGGGCTGTGCTGTTTGCTCACTGGCTGCGAGACGTTTGAAGAAGCGCTGGAAATGGCTGCAAAAGGAGACAGCACCAACGTGGACAAGCTGGTGAAGGACATCTACGGAGGGGACTACGAGCGCTTTGGCCTTCAGGGCTCTGCTGTAGCCTCCAGGTGTGTGTTGACTGGGCTGTTTGTAAGCAGGCCCTTGGAAACTTCCTGTGCATGCTACACTGAGTGCATCATCCCTGGACTATGCACTGTGTCCATGTGGAAATGTCACTCCACGGGTCATGGGGTTTGTCCTTTGATCTCTCACCTACTTCTTGCTCTTTTTTTTTTTAAACAGCTGTAAGTAATGCCTCATGTAGGTTGCTTCCATTTAAATTACAGTTATTTTAGAAGCGTCCTTACTCATTGTTCTGCCTTTCTAATGAGATCCCTTTTCACTTTTCAAATCTGTCACAAATGAATGTTATCAAATCCAAGCAAAGCTTGCAAAATGATAAAATTTTAAGGGCTTTTATCACTCCTGAATATCTCATGTTAAAAGGCATGATCTTCCTCACACAGCTTTGGTCATATGATGAGTAAAGAAAAGAGAGATTCCATCAGTAAAGAGGACTTGGCCAGAGCTACTTTGGTCACCATCACCAACAACATCGGTTCCATCGCTCGCATGTGTGCACTGAACGAGGTAAGTTATTTACCATGAGCTTAAAATCTTTAGAGACAACATAGTGAGATTATCAGCATGCAAAAATGCAAATTGCTGACATAGTAGGTGTGTCAACTGGCCTTGGTAAATATGCATGTATTTAATGTCATGTTATAATTCTTGTGGCTCATTATGTGCATGCTTTGATGTAAAGTGTAAGGCTGTCCAAGCTTCAAAGCTACAGAAGAGGGGAGAAAAATTGTCTGTAAATGCCTCTTCAAGGCATTGAGTTTCAGCCTGGAATGCTCACTTGTTCTCAAGCTGTAATACATAGATATTACCATGTTTATAATGCAAATTTTTACTCTGTTACTTTGTAGCTATTTACAGGTTTTACTATGGCAAGATAGAATTTATTTTGAGTACTATTTTGCTTGGATTGCTTCCATAGCAGGATGGGTTGAAATTGTGTATTGTGTTAAATGTTTGGATAGATGCAAGTTCCATTGCATTGTGTAAGAAAAAGGAAAAATGTAGTTAATTTTCCTTCCAAGACTCCTATCAGATGCTTATTACATTCTTTTCATTAGGCATGATAAATAGGGATGGATTGTTCCATCCATACAGTACAGCTTCCAGCAGCTGAAAAAAACCAAATACAAACCCCACCACAAACCCAAACATTCAGGCCCTTGCTTTTATTTGCAGATTTCATCCTTTACCATTATGTGGTAACTAATACCTTTCATCTGCTCTGAGTAGATAATGAATTTATAGAATTTTTTAAAATATGTAGATGTTTTAGCTGCACAGCATTCTGTTGGTAGAAAAAAATTGCTGTCATTGTTATATTTTTAATCAACAACACACAGAGCAAGAAAAATTGATCAAAACAAACCCAAGGAGCTCAACAAACTGCAATCTAATCACTTTATTGGGTCCCATCTAGCTTATGGCTTTATCAGAAATAGTAAATAATTAATCACTAGTGCTTTTTGAGGGTGTGGGTTTTGATTTGATTTTGAATCAACTTTTGTTTCCTCTCCCTCTTGGTCTTTCCAAGACAAAAGGTCCTAATACTTAGTCTCCTTACCTAATAAAAGAGAAGACATTCTTTTATGCATTGTTTCATTTTGTCTTTTAAATCTTTTTATGGTTGTAATTTTAAGGTTGAATTATCAGATCTTTATATGATATTCAGAGTGTCGTTGCTCAATGAATTTATGTGATGGCATAGGGATAAATTTTGTGTTCAGAGATCCTTTGCTAACAGTTCATAATATTTCATTTTTGTGAGCATGGAACTCATTTCTAAGAAATCAACAGTCGCTCCATGGTGTCATCTTAAAAGCACTTTCCCCCTTTCAGTTGTGTCATTTCACTCTTTAAATTTAAACTTCATCTGCCATTTTTCCCTCAGTCATGGGATGTAAGTCTATTCAGCACTGCTATGCTGTTCATTTTTTATTTTCTTTTGATTTTGTATACCATTATTATGTTTTTTGCTCACATTCCTCTCTGGAGGACCTGATCAGCCCAAGTTGCATTGTATGCCCCTTTCAAATGCCACTGGTAACCTTCCTTCATTCTGAAAAGTGGCTACAGGCTTACTTTTTCTTTCTTGACAATTTGACTCTTTCAGTCAGGATGATTCTCTCTGAGTGTTCTCTTTGCTTTCAGCTTCTTTACAGTGTTGCCTTGTGGCATGGAGTTCAAGCAGCATTGTACAGGGCTATCAAAGCATGGAGAGTTGCAGCAGGGAACCACACAGGAGGAGACAGGCTGCTAATGAAACTAATGCTTCTGAGTCACTGTGAAAAGTTCCTACCATCTTTGTTCTGGGGGCAGGCCTCTAAAAAACTGGTGTGATCCATAGAATTTGGTGGAGGAATGGAATTGATGTGTTAAATATTCTTCATTTCACAGTGTCAAAGCAGAATTTCTCCACCACCTGAAGTAAATGATTTTGTAGTTGTAGAGAATGAAAACACTTCATTTAGTTGCTTTACATGCTATTAAAAATAAAAACATGCAGTATCATTTCAAGTAAGCTAATCTTCAGATAGCTAAATAATCTAGGCACCTAAATTGCCTTTGGGAGACATGGCAAGGCTTACTTTCAGCAAGCCTGATGAATCAAATCCTCAAATAAGAACTAAATGAATAGTTGAATATGATATTCTTTTGTGGAGCTTGTATGTATTAGATTAGGTTTATGGTAAAGCTCACTTTTAGGTTGACAGAATCAATTTATACCCTGAAGCATGACTTCTGATAAGTTTTTCCCAATGATTGCAGCTTTAATATTGTGTTGAAAATGACTTGCATATGTGCAGGAAAAAATGAGACTGGGAAATAAATGAAATGTTCTGTCTGCAAAACTTCAAAGCAAATTTGCTTGCACAAAGTTGGCAATGGGGTAGAAAAATTCCGTAGTCTGGAACCATTTGGCCACAGACCCTTTGAAATGGCCTGTCCTAGGCACAGCAGAACTGCATAAAGGAAACTGATCTCCTGGTTTATACTTTCCTTACTTGCAGAACATGTAAGTTTGCATCTGAACAAGCTGCCTTGCAAAAATATGTGCAGGTCTTTAATTGTGTTATTGATACAGATTTTCCTATTCAATTATATTGGTAAATAATGTAAATAGGCTATATTAAAGCTATATTATAGCTATGCTATACTACTGCTTTCTGCTGCAGGGTAGTTGAACAATTTAACAAGACCCCACAGAGTGAAAGAGTGCGTGTCTTTTCCAGGTTGCTGTAATTTGATTAGCTTAAATAAGCATGTCACCACCATCTCTTCAGCAGTTTAAGATTTATGTCTTTCAGCTTTGAAAGTTTCAGCAGTGGACAATTTAAAATTAAATTGACAAGTCTCCCTTAAGAGTAGCATTTCAGCTTCTGAAAAACGCTAAACTTGTTTTTAGTTCAGATCAGAAATTTAGGAAATTTATATTATTAATACAGCTTTTCACCTTGTCAACTCAAGGAATGTTTGAAATAAAATTGAAATGTGCATGTTGGTCTACACTGTTACTCTAGTAGATACAACTAGTACTGGTAGATTCAAAATTTGCAGTAGTTTTTATACTCTGTTAGGTATTGCTTCTGCTAACAGTAGCTTTGTTTTTATATTCAGAAAAAATCATATGTATGTGAAATTGAAATGTAGATTCTAATGAGTTTTATGCTATGGCATTACAGGAAATTAATTAGTTGTGTATTTGTCCCTCCTTTGTCTGAAATTGCTTCAGAGACAAAACTGCTTTAGCCAAGGGTGCAGGGTGCTCTTGGCCATGTTCCATAGCAGCAGTTTGAAATTTAAGAAGTTCTTTTTTTCATTCATAAATTCCTGAGTATCAGTGCATGCTGATGTGGCTGCAGGGTCTGAGGAGATAGATGACTGCAGGGGAATGGTTTCAGTCCAGTTTGTGTGGCTGTGTTTGGTTTGAGGGCAGTCAGGGCTGGCCCTCGCCCAGTCTGCACACCGGTGAAGGAGCTCTGCTCTCTGGGGATGGGCTCTGCAGCCCTGGCCACTCCAGTGAGGATGTCCTGGGCTGTGACACAGGCACTGCAGTAGGAATGTCCCTGGGCTGTGACACAGCTACTCCAGTGAGGATGTCCCTGGGCTGTGACACAGGCACTGCAGTGGGGATGTCCCTGTGCTGTGACACAGGCACTGCAGTGAGGATGTCCCTGGGCTGTGACACAGCCACTCCAGTGGGGATGTCCCTGTGCTGTGACACAGCCACTCCAGTGAGGATGTCCCTGTGCTGTGACACAGCCACTCCAGTGGGGATGTCCCTGGGCTGTGACACAGCCACTCCAGTGAGGATGTCCCTGGGTTGTGACACAGGCACTGCAGTGGGGATGTCCCTGGGCTGTGACACAGGCACTCCAGTGAGGATGAGGATGTCCCTGGGCTGTGACACAGGCACAGTCCTGGGCATGGCACGGCTGTGGCTGCAGCACAGGAATTGCTGCAGAGTCAATGCTGGGCTTTAGAGTTGGATCAAGCAGAGGGGGTAACCCTGGCTAATTCTAATCCCTGTCCCTGGCAGCCTTTCTGGCAAACTTCTACAGAAGGCTCTTGAAGATGCATTTCTAGGGCTCTTCAGGACTCCTGTAAAAGCTTGTATCTCCAGGATGTGGCCTCCCCCTGAATCTTCTAGATCAATTCTAGTGTCTGGTGAACATCATCTTTTACTCCAATGCAAAATGCAAGTGAAAATTTGTGCATAACAGGCAGAACTGGGCTTGGTAAGATGGGGCATTGTTTAAACACCACACAGAACCCCTGCTCTCTGTAGTGGTGTACATACAAGTGAGGATGGTCTGTGGCTTTCTCATTGGCAGCCTAGTGCTGATGGTTCAAAAAATCTTCATTTCCTGTGAAAACTGAGTTCAAATGAGCTTTGAAACAAAGGAGTGCCATACATATCAAGTATTATGTTGTCCCCATTTCACTTTTTGAAAATGGAGTCACAGTCTGGTAATAGATTATGAAAGATGCTCCTTCTCATCTCTATGTAATTGTTCTCAGATACCGTTCAGAGGTTCTCCACCTGGATTTAATAATCATAGTGATCTCTGGAAAGTTGCTTCATTTAACATGCAAGGGGAGAAAGATGTCTTCAGTTCAGCCATATGTAATTAGAAAAACCAAACACCACCACCAAAAATATCATAATCTGAGTCATGTTGGGAAGGTTGTGACATTTATTCGATATTTTAAAAAAATATCGGTCATCTATGATAATAGCTTCTCACTTTCTTTTGAATAAAACTCTGCACCTCCCTGCTCCTGCAATGTCTCTTACTTAGTGGTCAGAAACTGCAATATTTTTTGACTTTTCAGTTTAAAGTATTTAAATGTAACCTAAAATTCCCATTTAACTTGGTATTAGAGGTACATATTAAATGAGGCAAATAATGTAGCTGAATATAATTTTTCTGATATGTTTTTCAAATTCAATTTTACAGAATATCGACAAGGTGGTGTTTGTTGGCAACTTTCTCAGAATTAATATGATTTCTATGAAGGTGCTAGCATATGCTATGGATTATTGGTCCAAGGGACAGCTAAAAGCTCTCTTTTTGGAACATGAGGTAAGGAAATATGTGTTGAACTTCCATTTGTAAGTACAAAATTCTTGTAGCTCTTTTTTTGGTGAACTTGAAAGGGGAGAAATGCCATTGCTTTGAATTGAATGCACAGGCCAAGTTCTGCATAAATGTTATTTAGTTTACAAATTCATTTGAAAATACTACTTGTTACCTCCTTGGTTTGATCACTAATCTTGTGATATATGTTGTTAAACATTGCCCATTTCTCATATTTGCTTTCTGACCCTGATAGCAACAATGTTCATTTGTGTTGGCTGGTATAAGAATACCTCAAGTGTAATTCATTTTTGTAAGCATAATTTTGAGGTGACCAGATGGACAGGTCTGTAATGGAAACTGCCCTGCCTCAGTACAGCATCAGTATTATGGTGTTGTAATTTTTTTTTTTTATATAATTTTGGAGAACTTTTCTCAGTATCAGGCCCTTTCTTCTACCTAAGGATGATCTTATTAAATCATATTTTAGATAGAGCAAATACTTGGCAGGGTTGACCTTCTTTTAGTTGCCTTAACAGAACTGAAAACTTTGTGTTCATGTTATGTCTTGTTTTGGAATTTGATTGGTTTTGATTTTCTTTTGCCTTTGTTCCAAGGGTTATTTTGGAGCTGTTGGGGCTCTTCTAGAAATGCTTAAAATGACAGATGATCAGTGATGAAACTGTCTGAAGAGATTCCTACTGCAGATGCTGCTGGGTAAGAGTGAAAGCCACTACAAGGATGGAAATGAAGCCATTATGGTAGTTCTACCTGCTGGATTTGTAAATAATTTAAAATCCTTTTAACTGATCTTTAATTTCTGGGTTTTGACCTTATACTTCAGAATTCATACTGGGAATTACGAGATTTTTTTTTCTGTACACTGTATTTTATAGGGGAAAAATGTGCGAAGTGGCCAAACATACAGATTTTATGGATTTATTTTAAAAAATGGATACTGTTTAATGTAAGACCTATGATATGAGGCATCTGCTTTTCTTCTGGGGTTTACTGATTAGTGTGGTAATTTTAACTTCATTTAGTAATCACTCTAGGAGATTTTTTTATCTTATTTTCATGACGTTTCATGATTTGTTCTTGGTTTCAAATGAAACTACAAAGCTGATGCATTTTACTGTGAAAACTAGTCATTGATTTTTTTGCCTTTCCTTTCCTCATTAGATGAGACACTTTAACCACTCTCTATCAACCCCACCCCCAAAAAAATTTTGCAAATCATTCTGTGGCTAAATGCATTTCTCCAAAGGACTGTGAGGAAGCTTTGTAATAGCAGAGGGTTAAAGATTGTAATTTTTCAGTGGTCATGAATTGCAACAGGAAGAGACTGCCAACTGGTTTTGCAGGGCTGATTCATCTTTATAATAAAAAATTTTAAAGAAGATGTGAACTAAAATCTTAATTATTGAATTGACACTAAAATGAAAATTCGTTTCTGATGAAAACCTCTGATCAAGATGAAGAGTTCTGTAGTAAAGATGTTATTCACACTTGGTATTAGATGGTAAAGGGAGATTGTCTTCAGTTATTTTTCTGTAGTCTAAAAGTTTTAACTTGTTCTTAATTGAAAGCAACTGATAACAGCATTATTAAAAGCCCAGTTACTAAAATTAGAAAAATACTGACTAGAGTATTTTCTGCTTTTAAACTAGTGTTAAATTCCTCTCCAGGACATCAGAATTTGGGTGTTTATTCCAATACAGTATTTTCTACCTTTTTGGATTCGTGGACCTCTCTAGATCTTTTTTTCCCAAATTGAATTGAAATCCCTTTGCAATCCATGTACTTAGGTTGCTGCAGAGCATGTATAAACTTGGTTTCCTTAGACACCTTGAGGGCTCACAAATGAGAGGCTGAAAAACAATTCATAAATTATTTTGTCTTGCAGGACTGTATGTGATGTCACATAAAGTAAATGACTCATCAGAGGGACAGTATAGAATTCAGTATATTTTTGGAAGGGGGTGTATTTCACTTTAAGTCATTGACTTACATATCTCCCAAATGTTGAAAGATGGTAATATTAACTGAAGTGTTAACTTGTGTGATGGAAATAAAGACCACTACTGTTTTGACAGTTTTAATGTATCTGTGGAATTCATTTCTTGAAAGCAATGATGTGATATACATAACACTTTTTTTTGTGACATACGTGGCTACTTATTTACATGATAATCGTTTGGTTCTGGACATGTTTTTACTCTTCATAACAAGGCTTTAGTCTTCGTAGCCTTTTGCCTGCTTGAAATTGACTTTAAAGTGCTGTAAACAAAAATATGAGATGATATTAACATACTGAAGTTAATATTTTCTGTAATATTGAGCTTGAGATAAGTGCAGATGGTTCTGCTCAGTGCCTCTATTTTTTTAATAAAGAAAAGAAAACTTTGATTAAGGTTATTGGCTAAGTTTTGCCTTCAAATAAAGATTCACTTGTACACTGTTTTGTTTTTTTAGGGAAAACTTCAGAATGTTGAGACGTAACTGTTCTTCTTATAGTAACCAGTAGAGGGAAGCACGACATCAGCCATGTAGCTGCTGGTTTCAGAAAAAGATCCTGTCCTTCCCTCCTTTGTCTGTTTTTGAAGGGAATTTGACATGGGAATGTCACTTAGGTGTTCTTGCATTCTTCACACTTGGAATTGTGAAGGAAAACTATAATGTTAAGTAAACAAATATGAAAAACCTGCTATTCTTTTGAGATTGAAATCCTCTCCTTCTCAAAAAAAAATCCAAAAAACCCACACACATGGAAAAAAACCCTAGCAAGCCATTCAGAGAAATATGTAACAAATTGAGGCTGTGTGGTTAAAGAAGAAAAGCACAATCATGGTAGCCCTGAAGTTAGCCCTGAGATTCTAGGGACTGTCAGGTAAGTTGATCATAGTTCTAAGAGAAACACAAAATAAAACTTTACCTTCAAAATACTGATTTGAAATTTAAAGTGTTTAATAGGTGAATTTCTGTATTTAAAAGAATGAGAAAAAGTAGTCTGAATTGTATATTACATAAATGAGTACTCCTGGTTGGGAAAAATATTAGCAGACCTTAACTAGAATAAAGAGTTGTGGAAAATCACAAAGTAGGAAAAACTAGAGGAAAGTGACACTATATGTTCAATTCTTCCCTTCCTGAGGGAGAAAAGCCTAATTTCTTTGTTGCCTTGAAATCTGCAGTTGACTACTTTTTTCATCAGTACCATCATGTGAATCTGCTAGTGCTGTAACTTGCTTCTTTACTTTCAGACTTGGCCTGCCTCCACTAATCCCAGCTCTTGGTTTCCTCCTCCATGTCCCCCTTCTGTAGTTAAGGTATTGGATAAATGACAGTGTGATTGATTTCTATCACTGTTACAATATTTTTGCCTTAGGGGAATACTTTGGGGCATTTCTGAAAGCATTGGCGTTGTCTTGAATTTTTCTGCCTGTGTTTGGTGTCCAGTTGCTGTCGACAGTCACCTGTTGGAAGGGGTTCCCCAAGGTGCCCCACTTCACCAGTCATCCACAGGTATCTAAGGAGTCTGAAAACATTCTTGCTCAACTGCAGATAAACCTCTACTACAACTGGTGCAAACTAGAATTTTGTGCAAGCAAAGTTCAACTCCAGCACTATCCAAGAGTATTACTGAGAACATTGAAATATCCAGATTCTTGGATCTTTTTTGTTTTGCAAACGGTTAAGTTGAAGAAGCAGACTTCCCTAACAGAGATCAGTGAGTCTGCAGATTTAGTATGTGTTGAAAATACTTGTTTTGGTATAAATTAAGAGACCAAGCTTTGTTAATCTAGCTTCTCTTTCTGAAACATGCTAAGGTAATTATTCAGGTAAGTTGGAGCAGAATGAGTCAGACTCATCACTCTCAATTGTCATGGCCTATTCTTCTTTAGCATTTGAATGTTTGTTCTTGAACCACATGCTACTCTCTTCATTTTCTCCCCTCCACCACCAAGACAGCCCAATTTTAAGTGGTTTTGACAAAAGGTCTAATTACATCCCCTAGGAAGAAGGGTTTGTGTTCTAAAGTAAGGTTTTTGTATTAAGTATTGGGGGAAAATCCTTAGTTCTGGATGAAGAATGGAAACAGCTAAGAGTATTTACTTTATCAGATTGGATAGAGAAGGCTAGCATGGGGGCAGTACAAAAATCTGACTTCTAGGACAAGTGGGGTGCTTGCAGTTCATTCCAACCTCAGCAAAGCTGTCCTGGTGTTTCACTGTTATCAGCACTTCTGTTCCCATTAGACTGTCACAAGATACTTGCAAGTGATTTTTGGCAGGACACAGCAGAACTTTAGAGATGGGAGAACCATATGGGGTTGAATTGATGACAAAGTAAACATCCATGATTGTTTCCAGTTGGATGAGGAGTTCTACTGGGCTCTGTTTTTAAAGCACAAGGTGTCTTTGAATTTGGAATTAAATGTAACACAGGCTATGAAAAACGTCATGGTCTCTTTTGTGTCTTGGTACCTGGAATGAAGGTGGGTAAACAGCAGAAGTGCCATCATGTTTTACTTAAAACAATGTATCATTCCCTGTTTTTAAGTGGTTTTGCTTATTTTGTTGTGATCTGTTCACTTCCACCTTCAGAAGCATCTTTCCAAATTGACAACTTGGTCATTTTCCAGGTTTTTGAGTGGGTGACCCATTCATTTCTTTTCAAACTTAAAAGTCTGTGTGAATCTGGGCATTTAATACAAAGCACAAGTTGTCCTTTAGCAAATGCTGAGGTACCAAACAATGGCAGTGCATGTACAGAGTAGAGTTTACCCAAGTTATCAATATTTCCATTTATGCCCATCCATGAAGATCTGGTCTCAGCCAAACATGTTACCGCTTTCTCATATAATATGTTAGGAATTTTTTTTCCAAAATGGCATGCTTTTTTGGGGTTAAAATCTTTTGTGAGATGAACTTTGCCTTGCAAGGGAATGCACATTTGCTGTTGCATCCTTAAAAGCATCAGGGAGCAATGCTTGGAGCAAGTCTCATCATGGGCAGACACTGGTTTGATAATGCATTTTGTCACAACAGACAAATCAGTGCTTCAAGCAACAACATGGTGTGGCCACTGGTGTGCTGTGACTTGGTCAGAGGATTTGTTTTGCATTAATGTGTTAACAAATTGCACAAAAATAAAACAGCTGGTCTCAGTTTGTAGGAGTTTCTAATGCATATGCTAGGTTAGGTGGAAGTGGAAATAACTGTGTTTCAGTAAGGATGAAGACATGAATATCTGAAGCCCATAGGAAGGATGCTGACCAAAATGCTTTCCTACAAGGTTTTAGAACAGCTGCATCAGTTAGGAGACTGCAATGGAAATATTCTCATGTAAGCAGTAAACCATGACCAAGCTGTAGATGTAGTACTGAGTTGGGATAGTGGTGTTTGCTAGACTTGCCCCTCTGTCCTCCCCCTGGCTGTCACAGGAGGCAGTGGAGGCAGCACAGCCAAGGTGGTCTGTGAACACCAGTTTTGTGAAATGCACTACTGTAATGTGGGCAAGGCAACTGAAGCTATGAGAGTCTTCTCTGAAAAGATTGGATAGGCTTCACCTGGAGATAAAACCTTACTATTGCTATTGATTTGAACAGTGAGAACACTCTCTTATTTTGAAAATTGCTCTTAATCTTTTTATATTTTAAAAACTACCTGTGGAATAATGTATATTAATTGAAAAACCCCTAAACAAATTAATTCAGCATTTTCACAGTTGGCTGGCTAAATGAATCACAAAATGCTGAGAGTACTTCAAAAAAATTTAGTTCCTTTTAGTGGAATTGTTTTGTTTTTTGAGCAACCGCACCCCTACTGCTATTTGAATAAGTAAACAAAAACATGCTGTTCCTATGTCCTAAGCATGGAGCATGCTGTTACCCAGCTAGCTTTCAGCATATTGCACTTGGCTACAAAAGGCTGTGCACAAAAAATCCAGAAGTATTTACAAGATAAACCAAAAACACTCCCAAATTCCCAGTGTTTGTCACTTCTGTTTTAGCTTAGAAAATAAATTTACTGTTCTCTTCAATTATAGGAGGTTTGTAGACTTCTCTCCAGCAGGTTTGCCTGTTCAGTGTAGCCCAAGCATCATTGGTTTGCCTCTTGGAAGGGAGAAAAGCAGTGCAAGGCAAGCTAAAGCTGCTTCCTGATGGTGGCTGCAGGCTGACCTGTAACACATTTCACACCTGCTCGTTCACACCTAGGGCAGAAAACATTCAGGAACTAAATTTCTCTCCACTACTTGCTCTCATCACATAAGAAATTGTATTTTAAAAAAATTAAGCAGAAAAGGCACCAAACCCTGCAGACTAATTGATTTTTTATTCACTGGATGAATCGCAGAGGTCAGCTAGTCAAGGAGACTTCTTTTTTCAATTTCTTATCTTTTCCTCCTCAGTTTCAAGATTGATTTTTTGAAGGTCCCATGCAACTCTGTTCCAGCTCTCCTACCTGAAAGGCAATTATAAAAGGGCCTTTGTGAGGTTTTTGTGAACACCTGGTTCCCAGCATTATGGGAATTTGCTTAAAGTTTGTTTTATATATGTTAATATAAAGTTCTAAGACACCAACTCTGGCATTATAAGGCCCTTGATCAGGCTGGGAGCAGAAGAGCTGTTCCTGATACTGCTCTGGAGACCACTGGCTGTGGGTGTGAAGCACTGTGGAAGTTTGTCCTGTGTGTGGAGATTGTTAGGCAATTAAAATATCTTTATTCACAAAAGTGTAAGAACTGGCTCTTCCTTTTCAAGCCTATTGCCTTACAGACCCAGTGGAGGAGAGAAGGTAATTTAGAGTCAGTTCCCTTTCAGTCCCTGACCATTCCATTTCCCCTGCTGTGCTGGAAAGCAGTGGTGTATGACTGGAACTCAGTAGAGGGGAGTTTGGGACACACACACACAAAAATAGGCAGAACAGCAGAGAACTGTTTTAAAACACAAACAAGAAAACACTGTACTAAAATATGATTCAGGCTTGAATCAGAAATCTGTGGCTGAAGTTTGTGTCACCAGTTCCCAAGTCAGCAGCAGTGGCAGGAGAGCAGAGAGGTGGTGTGGAATGCCGCCGCCCTGTGCTGCCAGGGCTGGGGTGCCTCAGTAACTGAAATGCAAGGCCATGGATAATCAATGGTGTAATATTTACCAAAATATTGGCTACTCAGAGCAGATAGCTTATTTTAGTTAGCTCTGGCTTAGGCCTCTGTCTGTACATGCATAACTCACAGAGAAAAAAGCAAATGAATGGGGGAAAAAATTGTTGTACCAAGCACAGGTGAAAAAAATTATCTGCAGGATTCTGTGTTGCATAAGTGCCCCTGGGACTAATCTGGTACATCTCCAAATAAAACAGAAATCTTTGATGCTTGTAACTTTCTGTGTGGAATGACAATAGTTTCTGTGTTTGTTAACTCTGTAAATGTTTGCTGTAGATAATATCAATGGGAATATTTTATTTAAATAATGTATTAAAGTTGAAACCACAGAATGTTCTCCCTCAGCCTGTGAACACAACAAATACAACAAAGAGGAAGTAAAAACTGAATTGAAAATAGTGCTAGGTGTTAAGCTGTGTATTTTATAGGTGAGCTGGAGCCAAAACCTGTCCAGAGGCACAGTATACCCCAGGCTGGGTAGGAACTCTCTCTGAAAGCCCCAGCAGCAGCAAACACCAGCCAGACTTTTGTCTGAGGTGCAAAAAATTCTTGCCAAAGGATTCGTTTTCTGTGCTGTGGAGGTGTGAAGAATTGGTGGTGATTTACTCTCTTCTTTTACTTGGTTTTGTGTGTTGATTTGGTGAACAGGATAAAGACCTTCAGGCCTTGATCCCCAATTCACCCTTCTCTAGCTCATGCATTTCCCTGAGGGCTGCTACAGGCAAGGCTGTTGATGATGAGCAGGACAAGCTGCCAACACCATTTCTTCTGAGAGCACAGCAAGCCATGCTTGCCACCCAGAAGAGCAAAGCCATAATGCTATGAAAAGTTGTAGAATGATGGAAATTATTAGGTCTCCGCAGACTGGAGACATTACAGCCTATATTTGGTGTCAGATTCCTGTATGGATTGAAGTAGCCCAAACTTCTGGTCCACAGTTAGGTGAATATGGAAGAAAAGCTGGAATAGCTGTGCAAGGGCTGCTTCCAAGTAAGACTAATTCAAATTTATTATTCCCATGCTGTGAAAAATTCCAATGTCTAATTAAGTTTTTCTTCTGATGGGAAATTTCCAAATGTCTACATTTCATTTCACTTTCTCCACCAAAATTAAGCCTGCTAGCAAGGAAACCTAGTAGGCTGCCAAAAACAAGTCATTTGAAATAGAAGGGGTTTTTTAAAGCTCCAGCATTTCTACAGCCAGATTTTGTTAAATTATGTTTCCCTAGGACATTTTTAGTGATGAATCTGTGTTTTCTAGTGAAAAATTACTGTACTTGCTAGCTGGAATGCAGATATTTGTAAAATACGTGCATATAAATGTGTCCAGAAATCTTACAGTGTGTGCTTGGAGCAAGGACTTCGTGACATGTGTGTAAAGAGTAGCAAGGCAGAAGATTTGAAATGTGGAAGTTTGCAATCAGTAAAAGGAGATAATTAATCCTCTTATTCAACTAATATTCAGTATTGATCTGCCTATACTTATTTCATATCGACAGAGAGGATGCTTCTGCCAAAATTTCCCAATATTCTGAAGATGATGCACTCTGTAGGTAGCATGACATACCCTCATCTAGTTTAGAGTGTCATTAGAAACTGCCAGGTTTTAAATGCATCTTTTGGTCTGATGCCAAAATGATGGTTTTATGTTCCAGGAATTAGCAGTGTCCATGGAAAGTGAGGAAAACATTACATACCCTCCCTTTTCTATCCCAGGCTACATATATGACTTACACAGCCACATATTTTTAGGAATGCATCGGTGTCATTTGATCCTTTGCTAAAATCTTGTCAGTAAGAAACAGAACTTGCCTTCACCTCCAGGAAGGAGCCACAGCTCTCAGGTGTGGGTACTTTACCTTCTTGCCTTGGAGTTGGCAAAATTTGGACTATAGACACAGAGAGGAGGCTGAAGGAACCATAGAAACATACAGTTTCCCCAGTCCTTGGCTTAATTTTTTAGAGATGCCAGGGAAACTGGGTTCCTTTGACTATAGAATGCCAAAAGTTGTAGATCCAGATGTTAGTGACCAGACCTGGAGATGTTCCTCTGAGCACCCTGCTGCAGCATGTCCCTGTACACCTGGCTGGCTGCAAGGGCAGGGCTGATTGGCTCCCAGGGAGATGGGAGAGGAGGGCAGTGGAAGGAGGGTAGTGAGGTTTTCAGTTTCCAACAGGTATTTGTATAAAAGATTCAAATTATGAATATTCATTGTGTAGGAAGGCCATTCATCCCCTGTTCCTTGGCACCTAACCATTCTCCAAACTGCAAAAACTTTTATTTTACCTGTTGAATTCTATAGTATTATACTGTATTTTTGTGGTTGGCAAAGTGTGAAAGAGTGTAAGGAATTTATTCTTGTTTGCACAGGAACCAAACCAAAACAAGCCCTTGCCCAGTTGTGTTTTCTTTGCCTGGTCAGGCACTCCAGGTGAGGGTGTGTGCTCCTTTCCTATCTTGATTGCAGTTCTAAAGAAAGCAACATTGCAATTTTGGAAGGATTAAGGCCATTATTCATGATTTCTTTTGTGTTACTTGGTCATTTGTGTAGTGTCAGCAGTTGAAACTTGCATGAGAAAAATTAGTGACAAAAGGAATCCTGTCATGAATGTGTAAACATGCGTGCAACCCAAACCCTGGTATTTCTATTAGTGTCAGAGTTTTGATCCAAGAACTGAATGAAGTCATGCATTTTGGTTTGGTGACTTCTAGCTTCAGACACTTCAGGGCTTAAAATGAATTTATATAAAAATTAATTAGCACAGAAGTGTTTTAATGTTGTTATTGTAGCGCCGAGGGCAGGTCAGCAGAGTGTGAGTGGTTTTTCTGCCTGAGTTCCCCTGGCATGTCCAATGCACAGTGTGGTGTGGTGCTCTGACAGTATCCTTTCCACAGCACAGAGAAGCATTACCTGTGGTTGAGCCAGATGTCAAAATGTCATCAACCGCTGCTGTTCCCCCTGCTGATAGGAGCTGTCACAGAGGTGCTGCCAACCTGACCTGCAGCAAGGTCACTGCAATGCTGAGATCCCCAACCTCTTGAGCAGCAGCTCAATGCCCAGAGCATCTTGTTCAGAATTTTATCTTCCAGTGTTAAGCAGTTCAAATAAAGTCTGCTGCAATTGTGTTACCAGGGTATTTTGGCTAAGGAAATCTTCCAACATGAAGCACAGTTTAATACAGGTAAGATTAAAAATCTATCCAAAATATTAAAGAACCATAAAAAAGATGGGCTGGGGATGGGGGGGGAAATCAAAAACTCAACAAGAAAGGAGGAGCTGCACTTTTTTTGTTAAAAGACAAGTTTTTGTCATCCACATGCATGGTGGGGAAAACCTAGCCCCTTTTCTCTTGGACTGCTGTGGGCCACATGGCACAGGGGCATGTGCACTGGTGCTAGGGAAGATGTGCATAGGTGGTGTGCAGCCTCATGCCACAGTGAGCACAAGGAGGGGAAAGATCAGTCTCTCCTGGCTCTCTTGTGCACAAAGTAGCTCTAGAGTCACCTAAAAAGGGAAGTCTTTTCCAATTAATAATCTGCCCTGAAGCTGCCATGCTTTCCCAAATCATGTATGCTTGAACTTATCCTGAAGACCAGCAGAGCAAACAGCTCCCTGCCACCCTCCCAGGGCTCTGCTTGCACCCTCTTGGCAGCTTTGCACTTGCTCTTCAGAGCAGCACTGAAAGGTCCTGGGGAAAGACAAGGACCAAGCAGCTCTTGTCTGGCAACAAGAAGGGTAAGAAAAGATCCCATTTTATCTTTGTTCTCATGGAAAGCGTCACAGGATGTTTAATGTCCTTTCTGAGCAAAGACCTGCTGCTTTCCAGATCTTGCCCAAAAACACATGCAGTATTCAGCAGGCCACTTAGTTTATCTTTCTTGGATAAACAGAAGGCTGCTGGAATTTGAAACTTGTTCCAAGAGTCTAGGGTCCAAATCTGCATGAGTCCTTCCCCTACTCTGGGGTTTTGAACTGCGTTTCAAAATTTAAAAGCTACCAAACAGCAGCATGATTCCTAATGGGCAGAAAGGACTGGTGTGTGTGAGAGAGGACTATACATATGCACAAGTTCTTTCCTCTCTTGAATGTTATTTCCTCTCTTGAATGTTGCCTGACTTTGGAACCGTTTAAAATAACTTACGAAAAGCCTGAGAGCGCTGATCCACAAATCCCAGTACTGACTTTGCCTCGATGGGAAGAAAAAAAAAAAATCCCTCTTAATGCGCTGAAAGCTCCCGTGGCAGTGCTGAGACGCACTTTTCGTGCTGGTGGAGGTACCACGAAGGAGGGACTCCGGTGACAGCTCGGCGGAGCCGGGCGAGGGCCCCGCTGCGGGGAGGGGCAGCCAGCGGCCAGGTGGGCGAGGGGCAAACCCCGCGGGGAGGGGCTGAGCCCAGCCCGACCCTTCCCGAGGCGCCCTAGTGCCTCCTGTGCGGGCCCGCGGGCACGGCCGCGCTGCGGGGCGGGCTCAGCGCCCCCGGCCCCGAGCCACCGCCCCCGGGGGCAGCGCACGGCGGCCGGGGCTCCTCCGGGGCCAGCCTGCGGCGGGGGCTGCAGCCTGCAGGTAGGGGCTGGGGCTGCGGGCCCGCCGGGGGACACTGCGGGGACACTGCGGGGACACAGCGGGGGCCGCGGAGCGGGGCGGGCAGCGCGGCTCCCCGGCGGCGCGGCTGCAGCCGAGGCGCTTTCGTGCCCTGCCTGTGTCGTGCAGCCTTAGAACTGCGGAAACATTGAAAAATCAATAAAAATGAGTGTAAACGCCAGTATTTAATGACGGAATGCACATACATAGATTAGATATATGTATATGTATATGTATATGTATATGTATATGTATATGTATATGTATATGTATATGTATATGCTGTTGGTTAGGTAAGATGCTGGTCAGGTAAACAGCGTTTCAAGTTGCGAGATGGCATGAGGAAGCTCAGGTATCTTTTATTCCTGTTGCATAAGCAGAACAAATGTACCTGTTGGAGGCAGGTGTGAGAGGCAGGGCCGCGCCTGCCGCCGGCCCCGTGCGTGCGGACGCGCGGCTGTCACCGGGATGCCCGCGCACGGCTCTGTGTCTGTGCTTGTGTGTATTTGTGTTTGTGCGTGTGTTTGTGTGTGTGTGAGCGGCTCCCCAAAGGGCTCCGAAAGCCCAGGCACAGGCTGCAGGGCTGTCCTCTGGCCTTCCGCCCGGCCAGTGAGCTGTGGAAGTAGCTGATCACAGCGATCCGTATCCTGAACAGCCTGGATATTTCTTCTGGGGCATTAACATAGTGTGTTTCCAGGAGAATTCTTAGTCTCTTGTAGGACAACCAGGTGTGCAGTAATAGACTCGGGCTAAGTGGTCATGCAGGAAATTGTGTGTTCACAGGCTGACTAAATTCAGGGAATCTATTCAATGAAAAAAAGAAGCCAAAAGATACAGTGAGTATTATCCTTATTTTGAACTTTCTGATAATTTGCTGCTCATGTATCGACCTGTTTTGTTTATTATCTCTACAGGTAAGTTGTTAATTAGGTATTTGGGATGAATTTGGGTTTTTGTGGTAGCATTTTGACTGAATTGATTTCATTAAGTTAACAAGCTGGTTGGGACAGCTGAGTCTGTTGGTTGTTTTCAGTCCACTCCTGCAATGGCAATGAGGAAATGTTTCTGTTAGTGCTGGGAAATTGGAGGATATCATGAAACTTAATGAAGTGCAACAGGATTGCATTTTCCTTGGAGCAATTCTATTATGCCTCATTTAGGGCTACGTTATTGCTCACCTCAAATCATTAGCTGTTACTGTCTTTTTGGTTTTCTGTTTTTAGTGCTCCGTAGCTCATAATTTGTTCTTGTTTTATAATTTTTTCAGTTGCATTGTGTTTAATGTTTACTTTTCCATTTTTTGCAGCAGTGTAACAGAACCTGTATTTTAATGGAAGGTTTCTCTGGGCTTCCCTAAGGGCTTTCCACATTAATGCCTTTAAAATTCAATCATTAACTTTTTGCCTTCACCTGAAGGTGGAAAGTGATGATGAAAAACAATATAGCACAGCATGTAATTTGATTTTGCAAAGCTTTATCAGAATTGATTCAGCTGATATGTAAACAGGGGGAAACTCAGGAACTTTCTTTTTGCCCCGGCTTGCACATTCACTTCAGCTTCAAGCTGTGCAGCGTTCACCTGCAGCTGCCTTGCTGATGGGATTTGCTGAGCTGGTTCTTGTCCGCAGCTGTGGGGAAGGGGACGAGGACACCCCCAGGGATCCCTTCTGGATCCATATTCCCAGGCCAAGGTCCAACAGGCTGGGCACAGGGGGGGAAGATTTTTCAGATGCTTTGGTGCAAACACAATTGCTTCCTGAGGGAGTGATTTGGCATGTGTGTGCTGAGAGCGCCGTGCCTGCGTCAGCAGCCCCCTGCCACCCTCTGAGCTGGACGAGCACCACCGAGTGTGCGGCTCCTGGGGAACTGCATCTGGCTTCAAAAGCACCTTTGCTTCTTTTTTACTCATAACTTTTTACCCTGATCTGTCTGACTGCGTGGCTGCTGTGTCGAGGGCTGAGAAGGTGGCCTGAAAGGAAGGAACACATGGCAGGGGGCAGGAGGTAAGGGCTATTTCTGCCGGCATCACGGCTGCTGAAAGAAATAATTGCTTATCAAACTGTGGTCAGAGGGGGATGATGACATGTGGTTATGGCAGTTGCCTGAAAAACGTAGCTCAGATATCTTAATGCAGTTGTGCACGTGCAGTTAGCTGTGTACACGAAGATATGATTCTCTGTTTCTGTTGTAGCTGAGTTTTTACCTAATGATTTCACTTTCATGATGTATAGCCATGTGTACAACTCAAGGATACATTCCCTATCCTATTCTCTCTTGGAGTATATTCTCTTTTTTCTGGAAAATAGACCTAGGCATCATAAGAGTAAGAGTTTTGTTAATCAGATCATATTTAGCTGGAATAGGTGAATGCCCAAAACTTTAAAAGGTAAGATTTAACTACCCTTAAGAGGGTGCCTCTAATCTTAGAGAGCATAATTGTTACATGCATGCACTATACTCTGTTTTACATTTACCTAAATTGTTAAATATACTTTTGAATGTAGTGTAGACCTGCTGTTACATTATAAACATCAGAAACAATTAGATAAATAGCAATGTTTTAATTGATATGGTGAGACTAAAAAGTCAGTTTAATGTAAGATTTCCATAATCTGCTACCTTTTATTTTAGTCTGGAAAGCACTGATACTTTTGTGCATTGTTTTAGGACTTGTTTTTGTTCCTGCTTTACACACTTTGTTTCTCTGTCATGATCCTATTGTAACCAGTAGGAAAACACAGCACATTGTCCATTTAGCAGGAGTGCATATTTAGAGGATGATGATACTTGTTCCTGTTCACAGAATTTGAAGGAGAAATTACATGCTATTAGTGTCCTTATTCAACAGAGAAAAATAACCTTTTCCTTCCAACCTGAAACAAGAAACTTTATGGCATTGAAGAAAAGTAACTTACCTTTTCTGTCCTGTGGTGAGTCACTACAGCTCCAGTTGGATTATCTTTGTAGAGTCTCCTGTAGATTTAAAAAAGCAGATTAAAAGAAATAAAAATCTCAACTTTATCCATTTTTTCCTAAGACAGTTTTCTTAACAGCAGCCTTATGAGAGCAAAAGACCTATTTTATGAGCTGTATTGTTGCCTGTGGTAATTGGCACACCTTGATGTGACTGTGAGCAGTAGAACTGCAAGCTGAGCTTGCCTGCAGGAGGTGGCTCCCAGCCTGTGGGATGGAGACTTTTGGAAAGGTGCAGTTTTTAAAAACCAAAACTGAAGCTGTCCAAGCTAATCACTCTGTTTTTCTTCACTGGAAATGAAGGTGCTTCCTGTGGAGCTCATTGAACTGCTAGTTTTGTTTTCCTCTCTGAAGCATTCTGCACTTGTGGGAAGTGGGAGAGCTGTTCCCGGTGGGGCAGTGAGTCAGCTGCTCTGGGGGAAGACACCCTGGTGGAGACTTTTCCTGGATTGGCTCCTTGTCTCTCTGTGCTTGGAGGGTGCTGGATATAACTGCATGCAGGGAAAGGTCTGATCTTTTAAGTATGAAATCTTTGGTGTTCAGGTCCCCCATCCTCCTGTTTTTGGAAGAAGCATTTGTCAGCACAGGGTTGATGCTGCTCAGATGACACTTGTCTGGCACACTGTGGCAGTAGAGAGGAGCCCACAGAACTCAAGTATAGCCAGGAGGTGCTTGTCTTTCCTTACACTGTAAGATCAAAATCCATCTCTTGGGTCTCTGCAGCAGTTCAAACTGTGCAGGCCCCTGGGGCAGCAGATAATCTATTCAGCAGTGAGATGAGCTATTAATTTGTAAGATTAGCCAGCAATTTGTGGCAGATTTCTTCCCCAGAGCCTGCAGCAGCTGGGAATTGTAGAACTGGCTTGAGGGCAGGCAACAATATATTTTGTGAGTTGGGATGAATTTAGTTAGTAAAGCTCTACTGGTTACTTTGCATGCAATGCAAATGCTACTGAGTAGTTGTTTCTCAGCTGCAGTTCAGTGTTGGACAACTCCAAGTTATCCACAAGCCAAGATATTCTTGCTGCTTTTACTTGACTTAAAAAATAGGAACAGCGTTTTTTATTCTTATTTGGTTAATGTGTCATATATATAAGTTTTTGCTGGTTTTGTTTGATGAGATAATGAAGAGAGAAAGCAGTAAATGATGAGTCTTTCATGTTTGCTTTTAGATGACATTACCAGTTTGCACTGAAAAAGTGTTGGTCTTTTCCTTTTTTTGATATTTTATTGTAACATGATTTCCTGGGCTTTGGTGTGAATGCTGTCTCAG
Organism: Zonotrichia albicollis; assembly: GCF_047830755.1. NCBI lineage: Eukaryota > Metazoa > Chordata > Aves > Passeriformes > Passerellidae > Zonotrichia > Zonotrichia albicollis. The sequence goes on along the minus strand of NC_133825.1, from coordinate 34,002,523 downwards.
AGCATTTTGCAATTAAGAGAAAAATGAAGCAACTGTATTTTTAATGTGTGTTGTATGTCTAGTCTGTGTAAGGGATGTACATCCATGCTTATATGCACCAGGAATCAGGCTTACATGCTGCATCAAATTGCTAGCTGGGTAATGCTATTTAAGTGGATAGGATTAAAAACTAATGTAAAAAGAAGACATGGGAAATTATCTGGGCTCCTTTTACCATTAAACATTATTTTCTTTAACTGTTCTCATTGTCAGTAGCATCTATTCAGTTTCTGGGGAATACTGTCCTTGAATGCTTTTTGAATGGTAAATACATTAGTTGCTACCAGAGGGTTGTCATAATTGTCCAGAAATAATAAACATGGAAAGCCCTAGACCATCTGTGGATATTTATTTATAATGTACATATTTGTTCTTTTAACCTACTGGTAGGTAAATTATAGAGAACCCATTTGCCACCTTTTTCTTTCCAGCCCTCCAAGTTTCTTGTGCAATCTGTGAGTGACTGGGATACCATCAAAATTATTGCCATATCTTGCCAAGAGTTTTGACCAAACTTCTGGGATTCCTCAGCTTTTGTTCACAGACTGCCAGTGTACTTGCCTACATATACCATTTATACTCCATTTCTTCTGGGGTAACTGTGTACCTAATGATGATTGAATCTTTTCTCAAGTCCATTTGAAGCAATAGGTGAGAGTGCACATGAGCATATGGTAAAATAAATTTCAGTTCTCAATTGCAATGTCAGCAGCAAAGTGCCTGCTAGAAAACAAGTAGAAGAAAACATTTTCTTTGGATATTTAAAAAATGAAAGCTGTTGCCCAGCTATTGCAGAAGGTCCTAGAGGCAGGTTTTGAGTATCAAAACAGAGAAGATGTTTTAGCAAGCAACCACAAAATTCCTGCATCCCCCTTTCTGAACAGGACCTGAAAGTATTTTTGGAGTTGGGAATTCAGCTCCTCAGCCCTCAGCAGGACAGTGCTGCCATTTTTCTCTCCATTTGTTCAAGATGGAAACAGTCTCCTGTCTTTCACTTTTTTTTTAATGCAAAGTTTCCTTCCTTTCTGCTATTTCTGGATTTTTTGAAATGTTGATGTAATGATTCACATTTCCCAGCTGTGAAATGCAAATGTAGGAAGTAGGATCTTTCCCTTGGCTCTCTAGGGGTTTCTTGTAGTCTGTGGTGCTGTTGGGTTTCCTAGTTAACATCTCTCCTCACTCAAATGGTTTTCCTGCTGGACACAGGGCTCTGGGGGCTGTTTCAGTACCTAGTAAGTAATAGAGTGTTCATTGCAAACACCTCTTAAACTAGGTTGGCTTTGAGAGCTTCTTGAAGACCTCTCAAAAGTCCTCAGTTTATTCTGCAGACATAGTCAAATGCTTCCTCTTGTCTGTTTTAGGCCTTATCTCATCAAGCTGCTGTGTTTGACAATATCAGGCTCCTTTGGCAGGGGAGTGCCTGGAGCTTGTTCAGGCAACCTGCAGCTGAGAAGGGGCAGTGCAGGGCTGGGCTGCTGCTCTGGGGCCACTGTTCCCCCTCCTCTCTGCTCTGTCTTTGGCTGACACTGCAATGGAGCATGGATTCCACGTTTATCTTACTCCTATGCATCCCCAAAAGTACCAGAGTATTTGAATTGGTAATTTCTTGGCTTTGTGTTTATTCCCCTCCTCCAGAGGCCCCTGTTATCAGCCCTTCAAGCTCATCACCTTTATTTCCCATAAAAGTCATTAACAGAACAGGAAAAGGAAGGCCTGAAATAAGGAGAGTCAAACCCAAAATGGTTTTGCATTCAAGTGTCAGCTTCATCTTTCTGTCACTGAAATGCTGAATCCACTCTCTCAGCTGTTGAGTTTGAAATTTCCTGGGCCCAGGCATCACACTCACCCTTGCCTATACCAGTGTGCCTCAGTGTCAGTGTTCAATAAATATCCCCAGCTGGTTTTAAAATTAGTTACTGCACAGAACTTGATGGGAATAAAGGTTTCCCTTTTCATCATACTGGTCTGAATTAGCCGTTGAAGAATTGATGTGCTATTGCCATTTGAATATGTTTGTGTTGTTACACTTCTCATAGGCAGCTATTTTTCAGTTTTTTAAAGAAACAAACATTTCTGGTAGTTAGCTTTTTTGTTTGCTTGTTTTTAAGCATTGCAGCCTTCCAGATGCAATCCTGTCAGTTTGGATAACAAACCACCACCTATCAATGTTGACCATCATCACGTCCTGGCTGCCACACGTTCCTGGAGAGTTCTCTCCCTGCTGACTGTCTCTCAGCAGTCCTGCTTTCATGCAAACATCTCCTTAAGTTACACTTTCTTTGGGCAGCTATAGTATGATAACACCAGCAGAAAGCCAAAGTGCATTTTTAAAGGGATGGAAAAAAATTCTCTCCTATGGGAAGAGAGAATATTGGAATGAGAGGAGAGGAGCAGCACTTTCCCTCTTGGAAGGACTGAGTAGCTGCAAAGACCAGGTAGTTTCTCCACTTGACCAGTATCAATACTGCGCTCCAACAGCAGCTAGAGTTTTTTGTATGAAAGCTGTTTTCATTGTTAAGTATAGAATTAACAATTTTTTTGTTTCCTCATCTAAATCAGTTCAGACTATTTCTCTGTGCATCTGGTATTTTGCATTGTAAGTGGCCCAAATATTTAATTTGGGAAATGCAGCTGCCATAAAAGACAAATTGATGACAGCAGAAAAATTAGTATTGAATGAACACTGTGTTGATTGCAGCATCACAGCTGATCACCAAGGACCCTGGAACTCTCAGCAAAAATATGCAGTTTCTGTCATTATTTATTGAAGGACCTGGCTTCCACCCTAAATACGTGAAAATCTAAGCAGTCAAAACAGGATGCAGTTGGAGAACAATTAAATTGGTCAAATTTAATTTTCCTTTTTGCAGGTTGGCACGTGGCTGTGATGAAAATTGGCAAGGCAAAAATGCTTTGTTAGCAGAAACATCCCTGTGAATCCCAGCCAGAGCCAGCTTCCTGCAGAAGCAAACACTGTTAATTCTGTACCCTGTTTAGCTCTGTGGGGCACAGCACAGATCCAAAGCTTTGAACAGTTCCCCTTCCAGTTAGCTTAGGGATCCAGATGTAGAGTGGGCAGGGCAATCTAGGAAATCTAGGACGAGCTGTGACTCATTCCCTTCCTGTTCCACCATCCTCTGCTCTTCATGGAGCTGGTGTTTCATCTCTTTGTGATCAGAGTTCTTTCTATCAGTGCCCATTTAATTTAGCCTGATGGAGTAGCAAGTTGGAAAGAATAAATAGAATTATCCCACACATCTGGTCTATTTTTAATGAAGTTAATGGAGTGGAGAGTAATCTCTGAGGGGCTGCAGCCCATATGATGTAATTCTGCATTTGGTTTGTGGTGCAAGCTACATAAAATCAGCCCACATGTGACTGATGGTAAAATGACACTTTTCAGTTTGCAAGCTTTGTCTGTTTGCCAGAAAGCATGGGTTAACAAACTGTTTCAGATGAGAGGTCTGGCATGGGCACCTTGGGTGTATCAGCAGAGGCACTTTGCAGACTACTCCTTTAGAAGGCAATTTTTACTTTTACCTTAAATGAGAAAGTAAATCTTGGGTGACAGTTGTGAAAACTTGGTACACAAAGCAACTCCTAGAAAATAAAAGAATCCCGCATTTTTATTGTTTCTAGAGAATATAGCAAGCATGTAAATGCTGTTGTCAGTGTATCAATGTCTCCTGACAGGAAAGGCGCCAGTGCACCAACTAAAATCTGTCTAGGGAATAAAACAGAGGATGTGAAGGTGGTGACAGACAGGACAGTGTGTGAAACCAGTGGAGTGTGTTTTAGGGTGGCAGTGGAGGTGGGAAAGGGAATCTGCTGATGCTTGTGGACTCATTAAAAGTTTGTTGGGATTCTGTTTTTGCTTCAGGTGAATTTAGAACTTTGTAGCAATGTAAAATTTATTAAATGCAATCTGCCCTAACATAAAATGCCCACTCAAGAAGAAAAACTATCTAATGATGAATGATTTGGAGCATGCAACAGAGCTTTTTTAGGTAGGTTCATAGGCACGTGTTGCTGCCAACATCTTCCCAATATTTTTCAGGGTACCAAGATACACCAGTGGTACTTAATTGGAAATGGAAACTTAACTCAATGAGAGATCTCATCACTAAAACAAAAGATAATAATTTCATTGGACCTTAATTTTTGTTTGTCAGTTTTAGTGTGAGATAAAGATTATCTTTTTGTTATTATGGTGCCAATGAATTTATGAGTAAAACAACAATTCCTTGTAACAACTCTTCTTTGGGATGCTTCAAGTTACTCTTTCAGGTAATTCAGAAGATGCAATTTAAATAACACTATCTTGATAGTTATAGTTTATTCCCTATAGGGGGTGAATTTCCATTGTAAATAGAACAAGTTCTTGAAAAAAATCACTACAACCTGTTCATTTTTAGAGAAAAAAATTAACTTCACAGTGAGAAGATTTTAAGGAATATCATCCTCTGTGTATCAAGATATGAACATTGGTTTTAGAAATGATTTTTGCTTTCTGATAATTCTTGAGTTATTTTTGCTCCTTTTTCATCCATGTAATAAGCAGTTTAAAGTGAAACTGATCCCACTAAAAGGATTATTGATAACGAGATCTAGGTAAGAGACAATTACAAGGTTGGCTGGAATAACAGGATAAGAAGATAACTGTTGGGTTGTCCTGTTAAATCTTGTTTTTTTGTTCCCAAGCTGACATGTAGTGAGACTTTGACCAAATGAAACTCATGTGGCTGTCCAGTCGAAACAGGCAGGAAATGCATTTCTTCAGCATGGCTCCTTGACCAGTAATGTGAATAACAAAGCTTGAGAGTGAAAAGCCAGGACTACTTTGTTTGGGTTTTTTTAAACATTCTTATAACTTGTATGGAGTACATCCTAGAACATGGTACCAGGTTGAAAACCTGTACTTAGTTCTACAGTCTATTACTGAATTTTTTAGCCAGGTTTTTGTTTTTATAAACTTTCCAATTCAGTGGTTCAGGAGCTATGATAAATGGCCAGCAAGTTGGTCTGTAGGATCAGATGAAAAAGCAGAGGCTGCAGGGTTTGATTCTGAAGTGTTTCCATTTGAGAGGTTGCTCATAAGAGCCTTTGGGTGTTTTATGGGAGATTTGGCAGGCTGTGCTGGTTCTGGGGTTGTAAATATTGCTGTAATTAGGATTGGGTTTAATAGGAAGAAGAAACAGTGAATTTTTACCAATGCTTTTATAACCAGTTCTTACATAAATTTCTAGGTTATTTGTCTTAGATAGCATCAGCCTCTTTCTTTCCCTTTTCAAGTACTTTAAAATTTCACCTTTTATAGGCTCTCTTATCATTACTTTCTAACATTTAACAAGATGACTCCCTGATGTCTTGCTCCTCCAGATTGGCTCTTTTCCTCCTTCTTTTGTAGCTATCTGGCTATAAAAGTGTAGAGGGTGAAGAGAAAAGATAAATGTGATACAATCTGGGGAAAGTGGTTTCCTGTTTTTCTACATACTGTCTCATTAACTGCTAGAGTAACTCAAACTTCTCTTCTATAAAATGTCTGCCCTCACTATTTACAGGTTTGTTTTCCTGCCAGAGGCACCCTTGGGTCCCTTGGTGCAAAGCCCTTGATCTCATGCTTTTTATGAGTTAAGATAAGCTCGTGCTTCTTTTGGTCAGATATTTTTCAAACATTCTTTTCAATCACATCTCCATCACAGGCTTGTTTGAACACTTGCTGTAACATTCTGCTTGCTGACAGTTCTGTGTGTGGAGCTGAGAGGATGCAACCTATGGAAATGTATGGGAACATCTGAGAAAATGAAAATGGAGACTGACTTATAAAAAAATTAAAATAGAAATTAAAATAGAGACTAATGGTAAAACATACTTAAAGTATAACAGGGTGATTTTTTTTTTCTGTGTTTCACTTACCAAAGTGAAAACATTCTGTGAAGAGAAATGTTCTTTAACATAAAATTGAGAAATTGTATTTCTGGGCTGCAATGCTGAGCAGCAGGAGCACACCCTTAAGTATCATGGAAAGTTCCTGCTGATCATTTCTGAAAATGATGTAATCGAGCAGCTGCACCAGTACTCACTCGGCAAAGGGAACCTGGGGCACTCCTCTCAAGGCTTTACAGTTTTCCTAGAAACTAAAATACAGTATTAAGCAAGGATCTAGTTGAAACATGGATGGCTCAGTGAGGCTGAATGGAAGACTGAGCATGAAGAATGTGCTGATCTGCCCAAGACACTTTGGTTGTTTGTTAACTTCCTGCATGTGATTTCACAAAAACAGCTGCTTGTGAGTAGATGCATATTTCACTGTGTGCATGCTGTCAAATGCATTCTTCCTGGTCAGAGGTATATTTTGTATGGCATGCTAAAAGTTCTTCCTCTTGACTTCTGTCTGTTTCCTTGTCTTTCATTTCAGTATTTAGTGTTTCCTTCCCAACTTACTAGCTTCCCTTTTTGTTACTTTCTGAAGGGTTTGTGCAGGGACACACACATGAGCCTATTTGTGCAGAGATGTGTTCATTGGAATGTACATATGGATGCATTATAATATATGATGCTTTTTAAATAAGGCAAATGTGATTTCTGCAATGACTTCTCAGAAATCCCTAACACTCTAAAGCCACATTCATCAGCAGTTGCTTTTGAAAGTCTGTTTCAGGAAGTGACAGACATCCTGTTTTTTTGTCTTGAACAGTTGTCTGTCCAGTATTTAGAGATATTTCTACCATTCCTGCTGGGGATTATCTTAATGCACATTTACAGTATACAATGATTATATATTAACATTATTAAAGGAAAAATAATTTGTGGCTCCAACATGATAGGGCTATCTGACATTTTACACAGTTTAAGATTACAGCTAAAAACCCCTTAAGACAAATGGTAGTCACAGTAACAGTTTGCTATCATATGGTGCATATTATCCATTAGAAGAGCAGGCATGGCATCAAGGATCCTAATAGCTTTGTTTCAGAACATAAGCTTGTGTGAACCAAAGGAAATAACCTGCCTTGCCTTTCCATGCCTGATTAGCTTTGGCAAATATTGCACATTGAAGATGATGATGAATTGACGCTATCAGCAGCCCTAAACCATCAGATAAATAGAGACAACCTTCTGGATAACTCGTTCTGTAGGTACAGAATTTGTTTTCTAAAACAATCATCTCCTTTCCTTTTAGAAAGCACTTGTGTAGGATTCACATCTTGAAAATTAACTGTGAAAAATATTTTTTTGTGTGAATTGTTAAAAACCCAACCATGCCACTTGGGCTCTGAACTCTTTAAGATGTAAGAGAACACTAATCAGTTCCTGATCCAGAGAAGTGCAGCGATCCTTGAACAAAGAGGAATGACTGAGAAAAATTATTGTACTATCACATGTTTAAACTTAAAAGTGAATGAGAAGTGTTTGAAGAAATGTTTAATCATCATTAATGATGTATTATAAAACTCAAAATTAACAGATAAATGTAGTGTAATTATAAGTAAATAAAAAAAACATTCCAAAAACCATCTGTTTCTACATTTTCTAATAAGAAAATGTAGGAATATTGATAAATTGAGAGATATTAGAAAAATAGCAAACATCAGAGATTTCTGACACATACATATGTTGACATCATAAGATGGAACATGTGTGACCACAGCCTTGCTAAGGGTGTGCTCACTGACAGTCTCAGCTCAGATTTCAGTAACAGACATGTACTGAAGGAAAATTGTCTGGCTCTCTATTCTTTAAATCACAGTGAGGAATGAAATGCCTGTTTAAAACCCTTAAGAGTGTCAATCAAAAATGCACATTTTCAGGTGGAGTTAAGTTGAAGTCAAGCTTTCTCTGCAAAGGTGTTTTCCTACAAAAATATTCCTTTGTGGTTTTTACCCTCTGTAGTTAAACTGCATTATTTAAGGACTAACCTAGCCAGGAGCTATGTAAAAGAGTCAAGAGTGTTCCATTATCATTTGCTTAACCTTTTTCTGTAGACCTTTTCTGTCAGGCTGTTGGTTTTCTGTAAGCCCCACACAATGGTTTTGAGAGACAAGGCATGTTCACCTTGCATTTCTCATTACTGACAGTAACTACTCCTGCTGTGGCTCCAGCTGCACCATTTGATTTAGCAATTTCTGGCAGCTTTGACAAATTAAGGAGCCAGTGTGGCAAAGTGATTGCTGTGGGAGGCAAGCATGGCCCTTCCTTTCCCAGTGACTGCTTGGTACAGGAGCAGCTAAAGAACATTGTGCTGCTCTACAACCCTTCCTTTTGCCATCTTTTTCATGTTTCAGCTCTTAGTATTTTTACTTTTTGGGTAAATGAGAGTCTTCTAAACTCTTGCCCTTCCTTTGTGTCACCCCGCTTACCTGTGCCCCTCTCTGGCACCTCCATTCTCTACCAGCTGCTTAGCATCCCTTTGCTTTCCAAACTGCTTTTCCTGTTCCATCTGTCTCCAGCAACCACCTCCCTCAAATGCATTAACTGAAGCAAGCAAAGAACATTTGCTGTTCAGCGTAGTGATGGGAGTTAATAAGCTGGGCTCTTACACATTTCATCTTCTCTACCTGGATGCATTTTGGATGGAGGGCAAGTTTTATCAGATGTTTGTACGATGCCCAGCCCTGTGACACTGCTCTATGATCAGAAGCCCCAAAGTACTACGGCAAAAAAAAATTATTAATGTTGCTTTTATTTGGTATCATGGGGAAATCCCTCCTTAAATGTATAAAAGTGGTTACACATTTTCAAAATAAAACATTCTGATTTATTCAGGAATAATACGGACAAAAAACTGGAAAAAGTATGAAGCACTTACTACAATCTGTCTTAATGTGCTTCTTGTCTTAGTGTTACAGAAACAATTAAAAGTCAGGTTGGATTTTAGTTTTGTTTTGGGATTTTTTTAGATATTTATTTGTTTACTTTCATTCTGGCACAATGCCCTAAATGAATTTTCAGGTTAACAGTTCTTTTTTTAACCATTTGTAACAGTGCTGGAATGATACTGGTTTTATGGAGGTCAGAGAAGCAGAATATGTACCCTGCTTGTAAAGACATGCACAATCTGCAAGATCACTTACTCACACATGGCATATTTCCATGGATTCATCAGCCATTCTTTTCAGAAAAACATAAACTTGGTTTTTGTCTAGAGAATGGACAGACACAAATTCAAACAGAGAAAAGCTGACAATATAGAGTGACAGCCTTATGGTGCTCAATGGAGTTATTTTTATTTAGGAATAGAGGGTTACAGAGAACCACTTGGGTTGTTGTTAAACAAGTCAAAGTCATAATCTTATAATTCTTGATAAATAGACTCTGCTGAAATCAAAACAAGCTGTTCTTTTTGAGTTAAATAGCTAACTTAGGGTACAGAATGGGACAGCTGTTGACTTGAGAAAATAGATTAGATTAGAAATAGTGTTTGCATCCCAAGAGCTGTACAGAATTGAAGTCTTTATTTTCCATGTAGTTAAGAACAATTTAGGATTTAGCAGCCTGCCAGAATTCTGGCTGTAGTGCCTACCATGATATGCAATTGCTAGTGTGGAAATATGGGGAAGCAAAAAAGGCTGGAAAAGTGTCTTGTTTTTTCCAAACAGGAAAAAACCCAAAAAAGAGTACCTCCTTTTCTCCTAACTGGACCTGTCAATGGAGGGTTTGCAGCTGTCTGCATCTTCTGTGCTCATATGCAATACCATGTCCCATTTAAATGTACTCTACTGTGTAAGTTAAGGTAGCAAACTTCTGGGAAGGACTCTGGTCGATGGTCAGATGCGGTCATCCTTGATCCTTCAAGACATGCAAAAGAAATGAACTCTTTCAAAAGCTGTAAAATATTTAATCTTCTGCTCCACTGTCCCACAGAACATACATATTATTGTTAGGTAGCTTTTTCCTTCTTCTCTCTTCTGTCTTTGATACTCATACTACACCCTTTTTGTTTTTTCCTTTATTCACAGTTCTTTAGTTTGTTTATTTTTCATTTCATTGAAGATGCAATAGTCAAAGAAAAAAGAAAGCAGGAGAGTGTTAAAACAAGAGGTCAACATGAATGTAGCAAGTGCCTAGAAAGTTTGGTGCAATCTGAAGAACAAGAAAGACAGAAGATCTGGCCTAGAGCTATGTGAATAGTAAATACAAGAAGGTAGTAAACTGCCCTACAATTAGGTGTGTAGGTTAAATAGTAAATATATGCAATTCTGTTACCTTTCACGCATTAATGAATCTACTCCAGCTATGCTTAAACTGCCTTATACTTGTTCATAGAATTCATCTGCACAGATGTTCTTAGAGTGACTTTGAAAGCTGTGTGTTGTTCACCAGAGAAGTGCAGTTTAAATTCATTGGTGTGCATGAACCTGTTCTGGAAGTGTGTCCTGGCATTCTGGGCACAGAGACTGTCACAGGCTTCTCAGGCCTCTCCCACCCCATCTTCATGGTAAAGGAAGCAAATGGCACATACAGTTCAACTATCTCACACTGGTCCAGAAAGAAAATTCTAGATAAGTCTCTTTCTCATTTTTCTGACATGTACATCTCTGCATTATGGAACAGGTAAAAGTAAGTGTTGGATTCTGTGCTTACTTATGCTGGTAATACATATTTGGGGCAGCTCCCTAGGGATAAACTGCACAGAATCCTTCCATGCAGTTCTGAAAGAAATTGTAAGGCATCTAAACACACAGAACCGTTTTGATTTTGTATAATCAGGAGAGGGTGCAGAATAAAAAAGTAGTGGAGTGGGTCCCCCACTATGGTCTGGGATCTGTGTTCCTGCTGTGGGGCAGCTGTGATACAAATCTCACCCTATGCCTGTTCCTCTGGCTGAAGCTGAATCCCTCTGCAAATGGAGCATTTTCAAAAAGCACTGGAGGTGGCATTTCCTGAGACGAGGGAGTTGCCAGCGCTGTAAATGGAGCAGGTGAACAAGGTAGGAAAAACCCAGCCAAGGTCCCCAGACAGGCCACAGTGACTGTACCTGCTGTTCCTCTGTCCTTTGTCATACAAATACTTTGCATTTTCAAGTTGTTGTGATATCAATTATTGATCGAATTACAAAGAATGAAACCTTTAGGGTGGCAGGAGAGGTGGGCACAGGGAGCAGCGAGCTCTTGCTGCCTGTGAGCTGTTTGAAAGGTCAGGGGCTCCTGTCGCTGTGCTGGCTGGTTGCTAAGCTGCCGTGGATTTTTGTGCTCCTTTTCCTGGCAAAAGGGACCTTGTGATGAGGTGCAAGGTTATGGCAGTGCCTTTTTAGTAAACTCACCCCCTCCTTTCTGCTTGCTGAGTGACTGGGTAAGAGAGGTGCTCTCAGGAGCATTTGCTTTCTTTCTAGGCTTCTTTCTGGCTGCTGAAGCAACTGATATATCCTGCCAAATCAAACCTAATGTTTTTTCTTGGGGGAACAGAGTCACTGTTTAGTGAGCTGCCAGGGCACATTGGGTAACTAAGGCTTTCTAAGGATCAGCAGAATTTGTACCATCTTCACCCCACTTGCATCTTCTTTGAACTCACAGCAAAGCACATTTACGTAGTGCTTGGGTGAAAATTACCTAGCAAAGTATAGAGCTGTTTCATGAGATTATATTTTAACCCTGCTTTCCTTCAGCTGTCTCAAGCAGCAGGAACTTTCATGTACCTCTGAGATATAATAGCAGCCAATGCTGCCAGGCCTTACAGTGGAGCAAATATTCAAAAATAGTCTTAGCCTGTACCAGAAAAGTTGAGAAAAAGATGCAACATGAGAGCAAACTGGCTTTTGGGAAGGAGGAGGATATGATTGCTCAGATAAAGTGTGCTTTCTCGCTGTTCAACTTCATTTACAGAGTCCACAGCCTGTACTATCCACCATACAGATAATTGGAAAACAGCACTGGGGTGTAAGCAAATGAAGTTTCCTACCCTCCGAATGAAATTGTCAGGTTGACATAATAAGTGCTTTTAGACATGTGCAGCAACAAGAAAGGTAATAATTTAACTTGCCTATTAGTTCAGTGGCTGTGAAAGGCACAGCACTCCTTGAAGCAAGTGGGGAATCAAGGAGATGAGGTCTGCACTAATCTGCTATAGGGAGGCTGGGTGGCCTTTTCATGTTGGCCAGGCATTTTTAATAATATGGTTGTTTTCAGTTGCTTGTAATCTCATTAAATGTTTGCTGGCAGGGTTCTGGGAAAATAACAGCTAGTAACCATGTAACCAAACACCTAATCTATGTTTACTTAGCCTGATATGCCATCAAATTCTTCCCAAGTACGTTAATGTACAGCTAAAAATGTGAACTCAACCCTGAGCTGAGGCTTGCCTGGGAAGTGGGGCCAGAGATCTGGGCTGAGGCCATGCCACCCAGCTACTGCTGTTTGTGCATTAAAATTAGTTAGGGCTCTGTATGTGCAGATCTGAACATTTTTTGTATATATTTCTTCTTATTGAAGGGTTATTGTTATCCATTCTGCCATTCCTGGAAGTTCCTCTTCCACCCTAAATAATCAAAACTTGAAAAAGAAAACCAAACCAACCAACCAAACAAACAACAAAAAAAAACCACTAAAGAGAAAAAAAAACAACCCCATAAAAACCCCCTTCATTCCTGTAGAAGGGGCAATGAAAGATACTGCTCAGACCCAAAATAAGGAGCTTCTCCCTGCAAAGACTCTGCAGAAAGTGCCCAGGATCCTCCTGTGATGGACCATGTGCTTATGCAAACTCCACCTAACTATATTACTAAGCTTTCAACATGTTGTGGTTTTTGTTTGTCATACCTGCTTTCTCCTACTTTGCTCACCTTTGAGTTTGGCAGTGTGTATATGTTTTCTTAAAATAATTCTGGTTTTGGTTTTGAGCTGGATATCTCAAGGAGGTCGCTGAGGGACACTTCTCAGAGGTTCAGATCTGATGATGTTTAGGGCTAGTTCTAGAGTGTCTTGCTGTTTTGGGTCAGGAAGCTCTGGTCTTTGCAGGGTCAAGCCTTGAGCATCACCTGTCTGAGCAGCTTCAAGGACTGAGGATGCACACTTTAACCATGTAGCTGCTTTCTTGAGTTGCCATTTTAAGTGGCTCTGTATCCCTCTGATCTGCCTTAACAGGTAACACCTTCTGAGAAGCCTGTGGTTCTTGTCAGTGGGAATTTTGCATTCTCAGCATCTGTTGTATCAAGGTGAGATGGAAGGTATTTGAGCTTTCTCTTCAAGCAAAACTGAAAGGCATCCCAGATATTCTGCTTATGTCTTACAAGTCTTTGATCCATCCAGAGGCTGGTGGGTGATGGCAGAAACACGGGCTGAAATGTGGCACTGACAGCCAGCACTGTGTGTTCCTGCACTGAGAAAATTGGGGCACTTCAGGTCCCTTGGCTGAGCCCTGCCATTCAGTCACTGATGCAAAAGGACTGAGGGCTTTTTGTTGGTCCCCTCAGCAAAGCATATGACTCAGTTACTCACCAGGGGTGCATCCAGTGGGTGTCAGTGGATCTCCTGCAGCACCCAGTGTGTATTTAGAGACAATTTGATGGCCTGGATGCAGACACAGTTTTGATTTAAGTGGTTAGGAGAGGGGAACAGGCTACCTCTAACCTTCTGTGAACTGTCCATGCTCACAAAATTAAGTTGCTGTGTCCTGCTGATTAGAGCTTTCATCTGGGGTTTAGCTCGTGAGAATACAGAGGACATTTTATCATCAGATCTGCTCTGATTGTGGAGTACATATTCCCTTTCCATACAAAGGTGAAAACTGTATTCTCTCAAACAAAACTTTCACACTAAACTGTGTACAAGGAACAGTAGCTAGTTTGACTAGTGATTGCATTTGAAAATACTGTTCAGGCCAGGGATGGATGAGTGGGGAGCCTGCCAGAGGTGTATGAGGACTGGCAGCAGTGAAGTGACTTGCACATTTATGCAGTGACATGCAGGGGAAGAGGGTATTGTGTGCTAGGACGCAAGTGCTGGACAAATCACCCAAATTATCATGAAAAGCATGATACCAGACACTGGCTCAAATCTTGATGGTCCTCTTGATTCCAACAAATTTTCATAAACTGCATGTGAAAGAAACGCTCCCTTTTCTGCAGTAGGGATGGCTGAGGCAGTGTCTGCCCAGCCGCTCGGGTTACACCGTGTGCAGTCTGTCCTGACCCTGGCTGTTTCTCTCCGCAGATGGCCGCAGCCCCATGTGCCGAGTGGCCTTTTCCTGCAGTAGGGATGGCTGAGGCAAGATTTCTGCTCAGCCATTCATGTTACACCGTGTGCAGTGTGTCCTGACCCTGGCTGTTTCTCTCCGCAGATGGCCGCAGCCCCATGTGCCGAGCAGCCCGGGCCCGCGCCGGCCGTGAGGGCCGCAGCCAGGCGCTGTCCCTGAGGCGAGGAGCACAGGCACCGCCATGGCCTCATCCCGCCGGACCCGGCACGCCGGCCCTCCCGACGGAGGCTGGGGATGGATGATTGTCGCTGGCTGCTTCCTTGTCACCATCTGCACCAGGGCCGTAACAAGGTAAAGGCACTGCTGCTTGTCTTGCTGGCCTCTTTGTGGCATTAGCTTTCTTTTCTTTTCCGCCATAGGAAGAGGGTTTGTTATCTCCTGAAACCCCTAAGGCTGCTGGGGCGACCAAGGGATTATGAGCCCTCTGGCTTTAGTCTCGCCTCCTCTGACAGCTGCTCTAGCTTTCAGCACCTGCTCCCTGATTTCTTACAGAATCAAGGCCAGGGGCAGGTAGAGCTATTTCAGGCTGTGGTGGTGTGCTGGGGAGGGAAGAATCGTGTAGGGTCTCTTTGGGTTCACTGTGTCCCTCTGACCCCACAGCCGTGCTCATTTTTGCCAGTCCCAGTGAATTACGTGATTCCTGAGTCAATGTGAAAATCATGTCAATACCCCCTTCTCCCACTGTGAGCATTTCAGACACTGTCCTACCTGAGAGGGTCCGAGCCCTAGAGAAGAGACTCCTCTCTGCACCCTTCTGGTATCCAAAATATGCAGAAAATATTTTCTCAAAATAGAAAGAACAGGAGAGAACAAGAACTAGACTGCTGCCTCGCATAAAAATAACGCAATCTGGGATGAGATTGCTTTCACAGTGACTTTGATGTTGACTGCAGATAGAGGAGCCTGGTGTGTGTGAACATGGACAATTTAGCTTTATTAAGCAGAGAGTTAAGCACCCTGGTAAGTGAGGAAAACTTGTTGGGCAGTCAGTATAGTGGAAATACAGTGTTTCCTACCTAAAGTTCTTATTTCTTTTAAAATAAAGCTTCCAGATTTAGAGATCTTAAATCTTTAGGGATCTAGGATCTTGGAGTCAACAGCACAGAAGGGGATAGAAACACTTACCCAGTGTTAGTTAATGCATACAAATGTACCAATTCCATAATAATAGCAGAGAATTCCTAGAGGATTTAATTCCATGTTTGTGTGTGCAATGTGTTACATACAGGAAATAATCTAATGGCTGGCACACATTAGACTACATAGAAGAGTGAAGTATGTGCAAGAAAAAAAGCTGAAGAAAGTGGTCATTCACTGATTTGGGAAAAGGCATCTCTTGTTGATCCAGAAAAGAGAATGAAATTATGCAACCTTTTAATCTGTTCCTCTGCAGGGACATATTGAACAGTGACACTTGTCAAGTTGAGAAGGGACCTCTCCTGCAAACATTTTATTAAACTGCTGGAAGGTCCACAGGCTCCTGCTGTGTTTTGATTCTTTGTTTGAGAGGAGTTACTTTGCAGTTGTCCATCCATGAGCACACAGCTGCAGGTGGGGTTTGCTCTGCAGGTGTTACATTGACCCTACCCTCCCAGTTTGTGTGGGTGTGGGACATTGAGCAATAAGGCCAGTGAACAACTGTGAAGCCAGGGCTTTGTGTGCCAGGAAAGCAACATCATCATATGGGCTATAAGTTGCTGGGGAGAATTAGCATTTCAATTTCCTTTTAGTTCAAAATACCGAGTCATAAAAACTCTAGCAGCAGATACCCCAGCAAGAAACATGTGATATTATAATGTTCACAACCACAATTTTGATTTTCCCAGGAGCTGGAGAGGACCTTCAAGTGGATACTTTTTATACCTGAAGAGTGAGAACAGTATTTTCCATGAGGCAGATATTCCATGTTTAACTGACTGCTGTTCATGTTTTTTGTCCTAGGTGCATCTCCATTTTTTTTGTGGAGTTTCAGGCATACTTTGGGCAGGATTATGCCAGAACTGCTTGGATCCACTCCATTGTGGACTGTGCTACGATGCTTTGTGGTGTGTATTACCCTTTCAAGAGTAATGTAGCTACTTTTGCATTGGCTCTATCTGTTTTTAGCATGCTCACAAGTTGGCAGAGTCAGCTGGGAAAGAGTGATACTGTGGGATCTCTGGGGTATGGTATATCCAATCTGCTTCCCCCAACACAGTTCTGCAAGGGAGTGCCTTCATGAAAGAAAAAAAAAGAAGCAGAACTTTGTTTTGTGAAATGATCTAATTTTTCAGAAATGTCCCTTTGTTCAGGTCTATTGGGACACCTCATGTTTAAGAGCTAATAACTGAGCAATTGTTTCTTTTGCCTTTTGATTGGAGTCCTATTTGAGATGTAGCACAGGATGTACATCTTGCCTCCAGATCAAGTCACAACCATCCTCCTTTTATCAAAAATGTATATTTACAAATAGTCTTCTCTCTTAAAAGAAAATTTGCTATTATTAAAAATCATGTGCATCAACACAGTAGTTGTACTGAATTTCTCATGGGTTTTCTTTAAAGCTGTACAGCTTGGTGAAAATCCATGCCCTGGTCCTGTAGAAGAGATTAATCCATAAGAATTGCTAGAAAGGCAGAGGGGCACAGCAAGAATGAGATGCAACAACTCACCTGTGACAGCCAGGTTATATCTTGGGGAAAAGAGAGAAATAGGGGTATCCTTGCCCTGGCATTGCAGGTAGTAGAAGGGGAGAAGGGTAGGTGATGGCATCCCATGGTAGAGGCAGGGTGATATGGGAGACATTGGAGTTGGAGAAGTGCAGGAGAAGGGTAGCAGCCCTGGAGATTGTCCAAAAGATGTGAGACCTCTCCTGTTTGTGTCTAACCCAGAGCCCACAAGGCCGGGGAGTTGTGAGGAAGGATACCTAAAGTTACTGAGGGCTGAAGTGCAAATTCCAGGTGGGGAAAAGTCTGAGTGTTGTAAGCATAACAGTGTGGGCTGTTCCTGTGACCTGTCTTGACCCCCTGACACTGCAGATTAGCTGGGTTCCATAATGACTTTGATCTACAGATATGGCTGCTGAGAAAGGTACTGCAAGTTTCAGGTTTAACCTGACTTTTAGAGGATTTTTTCTTTATATTTGGTGCTCATGCCATTGTGAAAGAATTATGTTGGAAGACCACTCTGTAGCTGCAAACACCATTTTCTCCTGCTTCCTTTTTAGTATAACTGTTGCAGTGAACTGTGTGTGAGGACCTGCCATTAACTACCAGCTTTATTTGTTTCTTTGAAGCCCCGCTTGGGAGTTTAATCAGTAATCATGTATCCTGCCAAGTTGGTATCATGCTAGGAGGGCTGCTGGCATCTACTGGACTAATTCTGAGCTCATTCGCCACCAGTCTGGAACATCTCTACTTATCATTAGGAGTCCTCACAGGTAGGATGCATTCAGCCCCTTTGTTGCTGCCAGAACACAAGACAGGAATGCTAAAAACAATGGGTGATCTCTTCTCCATGTCATACTGACACTGCACTGGTCAAATAGAGATACTCAGACCTGTTCCCATGTTTGTAGACCAGAGGCTGGGCCAGCAAGAGCTTCAGCACTGACTGATCTCATATCACACAAATGCAGCACGCTGCAAAAGCAACTTTACCTTCTGTTGGAGAGAGGACTGTCAATAAAGTTCTGAAGTTATGGGAGGTGAGGAAGAACTGCTGTTGCAGTTGGTGTACATGAAAAGGTTCCCCTATTTTGACTGGGATTTGGGAGGAGTTTGTTATAGCAGAAGTTCTAGATTGCCCTAATATATTTGCATATTTGGGAAAAAAAATTAAACTAAAACATAAATGTAAGTAAGAATAGAGGAGCTCTTGGCGAATACCAGGCACCTCAGCTGTATGCCTTACTTTTGTCTGCATTGCATTCCAGTTGAACAGCAAAAAAAAATTGCTGGTTGGTAGTCTTGCTGTAGCAGCTCCTCCATTTTTGCTCAGGTATGGTGAAAACAAATCTTTGCTCTGTCCTATCTGCCTGTGTTTGTTGTGCACAAAGGAACTTGAGAGGGGCCTGTGGTCACACTGACATTCCTTCCTCATTAATACTGACCTGGTAGCCACGGTGATATAAGACCTTGTACTTGGTCCCCTGGAGTTTAGTAACGAGTTGGTGGAATTACTGCAGTTCACATGCTGCCAACAGCTTATTTATTTAAAAAAAAAAAAAAATCCTTATTTTAGTGCCTGTTGCTCCTGTATTACAATGTTAATCTTTGACAAAATGTGTTCATAACAAATAAAAAGGCTTCTTGTAATTCGAGGGACTGTGCTACAAACCATGCTAATACCTGTGAGGCTTCTTTAGTGGGGGCTGCTGTGAATACCGAGGTGGAAAGGCAGTTACAACTTACATGGAGTAGTAAAGAGCCAAGTTCATTACAAGCAGTGAACTTTCAGCCTGTGGGGGCTGATGAACAGAGAGGTGAACTGTTGGTAAAGGCTAGATGTGGTGCCCCCAACCCAGAGAGCAGATGGGAACACAACAAGTGAATGTCTAAATCCATAAAAGCAACAGGACTTGAAACCAAGGAGTGAAGCAGAGGTGAGATTGGGGAGTGTCAATAAGTAGCGGAGTTCCTTGTAAGCGGTATGAAAGTGTTTTCAGCCCTAAACTTTCCACTTTTCACAGGACATTTGTTGGCTTTTTTGAGACATTTTCCCCCTGCCAACTCACTGAAAAATAAATGGTGTATATGCCTAATAAAGTATGATTTTCATAGCTCTTGAGTGTTGATGTCTAGCTCAGGGCTGCTCTGCTGGCTCTGCTGCCTGTACAGCTCCAAGCTCAGCTCTGTGCCCTGCTTGTCCCCTCACCTCCTGAGGGGTGCCAGACTGGGCACCCGTCGCCAAGAGTCCCTCTAATCCTCTTATTCCATCCTGGCAGGTTTAGTGCCTGCCTCACACAGTGTGGCCTTTGAGGAGGATGTGGCAAGCCAGTTACAGCACTGGGGACTGTTTTATCCTCTGTCAGCAAGTTCTGCCAAAGGCACTGGGGACTGTTTCACCCTCAATATAGAACATGCTCCAAAACCCTAGTCAGGAACTAATTTCTATTAGTGATTCAGAAATACGTATTTTAGTGTTAGGGCAACCACTTGATGATTAAAACCTGCTCTCTGATTCTGCAGCAGAGACCACAATCTTTTTCTCCATCCAAGAGATGAATCTTATTTGTTTACTCAACTGGATCTGGCTTTCTGAGGCTTTCCTCCCCTCTTTACTTGTAGGCAGGGATCTGAAATGGTCAGGACTCCAAGCATCTGCTGCAAGGGGTTTGTTTAGCAGACCAAGAGAGGTTTATTGTAGAATATTAGTAACAGAGACAGGCTCTTTGTACTGTGTTTCAGAGACCTGAAAATTAATGCTCAGGGTTGCAACAGACCAAAACACAAAGTGGTGCCTCATCAGGACAGCATGTCCAGTGTCAGCATTGGTGCAGACCCTGGGGCAAGACCTCATCTTGTATGCATGAAAGGCTGGCACACCCGTTCTCTCATGTTTAGTGATCCTCCTTGTTCTTATTATGACCATTACTTCTGTCTGAGTCTTCTTATTGTGGATTAATGGTCATCAGTTAGGTTTGTCAAGTCAGGGACCCTGCCAGTGGAAGAAAGACATCATCCTAGTTTCTCATCAAACTCAGACTGGCCTGCGTGATGCAGAATCAGAAAAAGCTTTCTATTCTTTGGTACTAATGAAAATGCATTATGTGGTTTGCTTTAATATGTTCCATATGTCTATTAAGCCATCTGCACTTTGCTTTCTTTTCTAGGACTTGGATTTGCACTTTGTTATTCTCCAGCCATTGCGATGGTGGGCAAATACTTCAACAAAAGGAAAGCGCTGGCGTATGGAATAGCCATGTCAGGAAGTGGAATTGGTACCTTCATCCTGGCCCCTGTGGTCCAGCTCTTAATTGAGCAGTTTTCCTGGCGAGGAGCTTTGCTCATCCTGGGAGGTTTTGTACTAAACCTCTGTGTCTGTGGTGCCTTGATGCGGCCTATTTCTCTTAAGGAGGATTGTAAAGCTGCTCCTGAGTTGCTTGAACAGAATTATGTCTCTGAAACAGAGAAACAAGACTTAAAGCGAATGTCCATCTCTTCACCTTTAATCAAATTATGGCCTCGTGAATGTTTATGCTACTGTTCATGGAAGGAATATGACTTTTTGCTGATGCCAGGCTTCATGGTGCTGGCAGTGTCAATTTTATTTATGGCATATGGCTGCAGCCCTCTTTTTGTCTACCTAGTGCCTTATGCTCTGAGTGTTGGAGTGAGTCATCACCAGGCTGCCTTCCTCATGTCCATACTTGGTGTCGTAGACATCATTGGTAATATTACCTTTGGATGGCTCACAGACAGAAGGTAAGGGCTTCTGGCTGATCAAGGGGAAGCTTTAGCTGGTGGGAGGCTGGATACAAGCAAGGTATAATACATATAAAAGCTAACATGATGTACCCTTTCTCTAGCATGTGTAATTTAAAAACCCCCAACAGAGTCTAACTTTCAGGAATGCTTGCTGTTTAATCTTTTTGTCTCTTCTGAGATTGTTCAATTGGTTTAATATAATTTTTTCCTGAAAAAATGATGTGTTTGTATGTTTGATAGTGGAAATGTAACCCCTTCCCTGAGGTATGTTGCGTGTCGTTCTCCATATCTATTTCCAAGGGGATTTCACCCTGTTTCCTCTGCTTTTCCATCTCTTTTGTGCTGCTGGGGAGGCTCAGAAGTTATGGAAGAGGGTCCAGGGTCTGGCCCAATATTGTTAGGCACATGCTAGGAAGGACTGACTGAAAATTGTTATACATTTTTCAGTATATAAGAACTCACCATGCATTGTGAACTTAGCTCACTCTGAACATCAGTGTACAGCATCTGTAACATCAGTAGATACTGGCCAAATTAGCAAGGATTTTGATTCTAAAGGATGCATTCTTTACACTTATTTAGTTTGTGGGAGAAATCATTGTTTTTGTGAAGCAGGAAGGGAGAGAATTGCCATCTCACTTAATTCACACTAATTCACATTTAAGGGCTGACTAGAAAGGTGGCAGCTAAGAGAGCTATACTGCAATATTTTATGCATAATTCTGGGAGCACCTTGCTGAGTTGGGATGTAAAGCCTAATGAAATACTGCTTGGAACATTGAAACTTTATGGGTCTGCAAAATCCTGGGAGCAGGGCTCTGTCACTAGGAACATCCTGAAGAACACAGCAGGCACCAGGCTGCTGCTGGCCAGGTGTTTCTGCAGCTGTAGGTGGGCAACTTTCCCAGCCTGGGCTTGTCTGCTGAGTGAAGGCTTGTGTAAGGCAATTGACTTGATCTGAGCCATAGAAAAGAGAGAGAGACTGAAGCACTGCATGCCAGGGCATAGAAGCTGAAATGCTGGTTTCAGTGATAATCTTTTTCTTTTCTGTTTTGAAATTTGCAGGTGCCTGAAGAAACATCGGTACTTTTGCTACCTCTTTGCTGTGGGAATGGATGGCCTCTCTTGTCTTTTCCTGCCAGTTCTCCAAAGCTTCCCCTTGCTTGTGCCTTTCTCATTTACCTTTGGCTACTTTGATGGAGCCTATGTAACGCTGATCCCTGTTGTGACAGCAGATGCAGTGGGAACTCCTTTGTTATCATCAGCACTGGGCATTGTGTATTTTCTCCATGCCATACCATATCTAGTGAGCCCACCTGTGGCAGGTCAGTTTTGCCAAACGACTTCCCCACAACCTTATCAGTACTTCAGATTTACCTATTGATGTAAAGGGGAAGGAAAGTTAGCAAATGTACAGCGAATGTGAAGGCAGCCTCTGGGTAAAGGAATAACACACCTGGACATTCATAACTCTTTAGATTTCCCATCCTGGTCTCAGTGGGATGATTTCTACATATAGAATGAGATGAAACTTAAAAAACAAACCAGTATGAAATAGGCTTCTAAGAGCTGCTACATCACCACTTCATGTAGTTTAGAAACTGTGCAAGTAGAAGGAGTAAAAGATTCCACTGTGAAATTACATGATTTTGTAAAATCTAAATCTCTCTAAAGAGAGTTTAATTCCAAGTTTGTCTTTCTTTTATGTTTTCTTTTTGTATTTAGTCTCTACATTGCTTTGAACAGGTGGGTGAGTCAGCTTCACTCCTGTTTGGTCATACACTCATCCCTGTAATATCTAACCATCATTTTTGCCATTTGTACCATTACAGTGAAGTAAGGATGAGAGCTGTACCCTTATTATTATTTAGAAAGCACTTGACACAGTTTTTAATACTGTGGAAGCTCTGAGATCTTTTTCAAACAACCAACTCTCTATATATGTTGCATATTTTGTAAATTGATGTTTACATCAATTCCCAATTAATCACTGCTCATTAAGCTTTTAATTTAATTTTTCATAGCAAAAATTATTGCAAAATAGAATTGTTTTGAGTGAAGCATGAGCCTGGCCACAGCTTAATAAATATTTCTGCATGAAGATCTTGGAGCTCTCTAAGCCTTCTAAAGACTGCCAGTTAAATCCAGGCAGTTGGAAGATGTTTATTTAGTAGTGTGGTGATGACTGCTCTGCCTTTTCTTGTGGATTTGACCTCCAAATAAAAGGCTATAAAGACATTATTTGCCTGCTGAGAATAAATCCCTCTCTGCACCAGGATGTAAAAATATAGTGATGGTGATGTAAATCTGTATTATTTGATTGTTTTTATATGTGATAACTCCAAAAGTTTATAACTGGGTAACAGGATTTGTAAATTATCCATGAGAATACTGGTGGACCTCTAAATTATTTTTTTTTTCCCTACAGGCTGGCTTGTGGACACAACTGGTAGCTATACTGCATCATTTCTCCTGTGTGGATTTTCTATGATATTTAGTTCAGCACTATTGTGCTTTGCAAGACTAGCAAAGAAAATCAAAAGAACACATTTGCCATCCCTCACTGGTAACACAGCCTTGAAACAGCACATCTGGACAAATGGAGCAATAGCTTATTCTGTCACAGCAGAATTAGACCAAAGGGATGTTGAATTTTTGGCTGTGGATACAAACAGCTTCAGCAAGAGGTGACAAGTGCTGTTGAGATTCAGTAGGGCACAACCTGAGACAGATGTGGCTCAGTGGTGTTACACTGTTGAATATACTTCTCCTGTGAAACAAGACCTCTCAATTAGATTGTTCTGTCGTGTTTTAGTTGGCTTAAATCTACATACAGCAACAGTAATACCAAGTTAATGCAGTAATAGAAGAAAGCTAGACTGAAAATAGAGTTTGTAGATACAAGTGTTCACAGATTTATTTGAAATGCAATGTTGACTTCACAGGGATCAGTCACCAAAACTGAACAATAACATTTACATTTAAAAATACTATTAATGACCCAAGCTTTTTCATTTTGTGGTCTAGTGTGTTTCAATGGACTAATTATACACACCATGAAAAAATCTCTGCATTTATCAGTCTGCATGAAACTCTTTGCAAATGAGTGATGAGTGTTTCAAATGCCAAAGTCATCTGTTTGTTTTGCTTTTGGTTTTTTTTTTTTTTGTTTTTTTTTTTTTTTTTAAGAAAATCTGGCAGGAAACTGATTTATGCTGAAAGTATCTCTGGAGCAGCTTTAATTTTTACAATGTGCCTGAACTTTGTACATACATTTCAATTTAATTTCAAATATGGGTTTAGACCTGCTTTCCCACGTGCTCTATTGCAAATTTTACTTTTTTCCTTTTTTCTTCTGGATACCTTTAAAATTTGAACTTCTAAACATTGACATGCAGGGTATGATCTTTCAGCTAATCCTTGTCTTGGAGGGTGGAAAATGTGTAGTGGTGGCTCTGCTTATCTGAAGAGGAGTAAATTTGTACCATGGGACCAGGCATGCTGATAGACAAATGTGCTTTAAGTGCATTAGTTGGAAGAAGCCCAAAGGCAGCCCAAGAGACCAGAGAGGCTCCGGTGTTTTCAAACCCAGAGCCTCTTCCTCTTGTAAAATCAGCACCTATTAGAGAACTTTAGAGTCCATGCAACCAGGTGGCTGAGAGATTGCCCACCCTGGGCTGATAATGGAGAGGACATTGGCAGAATTGTTTCTGTGTATTGCAGGGGCAAGTCTGTGTCTTTTCAGACCCAGAAACTGCATCTTCAGGTGGTGCCAATTGCTCATTTGTACCATCTGAGAGCTGTCAGGTCACTTCTCCTTGAGGGCCAGAACACAAGAGCTGTGACTTGCTGACAGTCTCCTGCTGCTTGTGTGAGGAATATACTCCAGCTGGCTGCTTCACAGGAGCTAGGGAGTGCATGTAGCTCACGGAGTAACTTACTGATGTGATGGTCTAATAAATACTGTGATTTTGTACATTTCCAGAGTGAACACATTGTCAGCAATGGAAAACTTTACATTCCACAATACAAATAGTTTCAGTGTTTTAATGCTGTATCAAGCTGATTCTGTTCATTAACAAATTGATCAGAGTCTAAATAATTTTCACTTACACTCAACTGGTAGTTTTGTTATTTTGCAGTGTGTTCAATGGCTGCTCATGGTGTCCTTTTCCACTCTGTGCCTTGGAAGTGAAAGTAACATAGACTGATATTTATCAATTTGATTTAGACCAAGAGTACAGCCATAGGAGTATAATGTATTTTATATACACACACACATATATATGAATAGCATGTGTATCAAGTAGTTTTGTTACCCAAGTGTATTTTAAATACAACATATTAAAATAGATTTGTGTTTAAATTAAGCCTTTCTTTCTGTCCTGCTTTAGGAATGTAGTCAGAGCCAGTAGCATGATCTATGTGCACAGACCACAGAATAAGCAAGAGCAGTGCAAAGTCTTCTTAAAGCCAATGACATAACTTTTCTTCAGCTCAGCATGAAAATTGACTCTTGGGCCCCAATTTAGTTTTTAACATATATTCATTAAAAAAACCAAAAATTATCCATGGGGGTTTCTTAATGAGTTAGGAAAAATATGCACATGTGGAAAAAAATAAATTGGTTTTATTAATGAGTACTGATGAAGATAATGTTCTAGATCATAATATTTTAATATTTTAAAAAGTAGGGAATAGTGTGGTCAATCAAAAATACAATTTTTTGGAACAAGTTATAAATTACCACTGTAAATAAATTTACAAAAAATTAATTACTTTGTTTATCACATCACAGCACATCATGGAACTGCATATTGTAAAAGCCTGTTGGAATAATGCTATATGTATTTTTATCATAGTAAATTATACTATGTAATATGTTATTAGCATTTTCTTATTATTTCAAGATTTTTTTCATATGCTTTTCCCTTTATTTTTTTAAGCAGTACTTATTGTTTTAAATATCTTATTTAGAAGCAAACATTCAACTGGTTTTATCCACAGACCTTTTGTAGAAAATGGTAAAATTCTTTCAGGGCTTTCCAATACTGTCTCTGCTGTGACTAAAGTCAATGGAGAAAAGTTTATATACTGCAATAAAGACTTCTGTGCATAAAGGACACTGTGAAATATCAGCCCTGTCATGAATGCTCCCACTAAGAAACAAAAGGAAAGAAGTGGAGCAGAAATGACCTGCAAGTGGAAGAAATGGGAATGCAATCCAGGCTGGTGAAGCCTCAGGCCAAACTTCCAGCTCCTGCTCCACAGAACCCAGGCTGAACAGATCACCTTCATCCTGCCATGTGAAATATTTCAGGCACTGCATTACAGAAATCCCTGGCTCACAATAGTTTTAAAGAACGATTTATGGTATCGGCAATATTTTTTTTTCAGAGATGATAATATTCAGGCAGTCCTCCATGGAGGACATTTCCTGGCATGGCTTAGTATGGGAATAAATCAAGATACCCGAGCTAGCTGTGAACAATTTGCCAGATGAACACTGCATGTTTGAGGATTTAGGGGTCTTTTCCACCCTTAACTATCCTGCAATTCTGTGTTCCCACCAGCCCTGATGGACACAAGCGTTGATGGGCATGAGCTCGGCTGGAGCACTGCACTGCTGAGCCTGTCTGGCTCCCCAGGACAGCGTGGTGGGACTTGGCTTGGGTAACATCTGTCCAACAGATCCTCCCTCAGATGGATCCTACCTGGGATTATGCTCTGCTCTGTGCAGTGGATGGAAGTTCAGTGTAAGTAAGTGAAACTGCTCACAGCTGCTGAAGTTATCTCACGTGTCTCCATTCCACGGGGTTTGAAATGGGGAAATAATAATTATTTTGAAATTATTTATATTCTAGTGATAATCTGGAACATTTAATAAATTGTACCTTGGAAAGTTGTGTGAAAGCAACATTGGAAAAGTCAAGTACCTTCTGTTGAAAAATTACTCTTTTTTCAGAAAAAATATTCCTGAAACATTCCCATCAGCTTGGATAATAATTTATCTCTGGAAAGACAAAGGCTGTGTTACTATATGGTGAATATATTTTATATTGCCAAACATTGTTTCTTTGTAAAGTGTTACAAATTTATGTGAGAGGGAAGAGCTTGTTTAACTTAAACTGTAACACTACTTCATGGTCAGCATGGCAAAGTCCTTAGTAGGGTTTGCCTCAATAAATAATACCTTCTTCTTAGTGTTTGTTCTGGTGTATTTCAGTAAAATTTTCTATATACTTTAGAAGGTGCTTTTGAGTCATAAATTGATACTTCCTGAAGTGTTATTTTCAGTCATTTTCCCCCTACACAGCTAGCATCAGCTTCAGGGTTATATTCATATTTGGGTGTGAATTAATTGACAGGTGTGTTCAGCCTCTGTGCAGTTCTAGTTTTGCCCCCACAACCCCCCACATATTTCTCAAAAATGTGTGTTTCATTTTCTCTAACTCCCGAAGCTCCAACTCAACCTGCTCCCATGTCGGCATTCCAGGCAATGCAGCAGCACCACCCTGTGGGAAATAACGCTTTTCCTCATTTACCAGACATGCAAATCCAGAAGGCTGGATACCTGGGAGCATCCCCAGGCATCTGTGGTCCAGAGCTGTCCTGCAGAGTACAAAGAGGTGAGGCACAACAAATACACTTTTTGCATTACTATGCCTCACAGTTTCTTCACTGTGCAGATCGAGCTGCTATGACTCTTCATAAAAATTCAGGCTCACATATTTTTTCCAAAATAATTTATACCTTATCCTTATTTCTTCAAGGTTCTTCTTTCAGGAGATATCCTGGTGGCAGTGTAGAGGGGAGAATGGATGTGTCACCATGGCTTGCACCACCTTTTCCCCAAATTCTTCCCTGCTGCCCTCCACCCTCCATGCCCTCAGTGGAGTTTAGGTAGCGCTGGTGCTGAGTTTAGAAGCTCTCAAGGTTCTCAGAGGCAGTGAGGTTGTCTGACAGACCGTTTTGTCCCCATAGCTGGGCGCAGCAATGTCATGTCACCAGTTCCTGACTTTGCCCCCACTGCTGCTGCAGCCAGCTTTCAGGAGTGGTCTGCCAGAACTGTTCCCAGTCCCCCTCCTCTCCCTCCTCACCACTCCTTCCCTAGGTAGGGTTGCCTTTGTGTGTAACAGAGAATCTGGCAGGTGGCTGGGAAACAAGGGTGGATTTTGGTCCAGCTGGTTCTTAGGAAGAGTGTTTGCAATATGTACACTTGATTGCTTTTGCTCGTGGTATAAAAGATTCTCTGAAGGAGAGCTGAGAAGGAAGAGGTTTATTGTTATTTTGTGATCTGGCATCAGTGTTTTACACTCCTTCATGGCTTGTCATCCTGTCTGTATGGGGGTGCTGTTGTGGGTGCAGGAACGCTCCAGGATGGCTAGAAACTAAAGTGCACATCCTTCTTGATGGGCTCTGTCACCAGTTTGCTTCATGCTACTCTAGTGGCTAGGGCTCAGAAACATTTTGGAAGTAGAGCACTAGTTTTCCCTGAGTACTATGCTCTATCAAACACAGGGACACTACTGGGAAATTAGAAAAGGATACTACAAACAATAGCAAAATTTAGTTGGACAGCTGAAGACTTTCGGCATTTTAGTGCTTTCTTCCAACTATGTAGACCCTATGGGCACCTGTGGAGGCTCAAAGTCCTGCAACTGAAGTGACAGCACCTTAATCTATGAGGAGCAGAAACAAGTGAGGGGAAACATCCCTCTTCTGTTAGGGTGAGAAAAGCCTCCCTGCCATGGGCCTCTGCAGGCACATGTTAATATTTCCAGTTTCATTGGCTCTCCCAGTTGTTCCACCCCTGTTATCCCATTCATTCCCCTAGTTTGCTGACTCCCCCCTGCACTACTTTTCCCTGTTCCCACTGGTCCTCAGAGCCACCCCTTTTCCCCCCCATATTTAACCCTGTACCCTCCACCCTCTTCTGTGTCTCTCTGTGGACCTCCTTGGAAGCAGTAAACAGCCTTTGGATCTCCAAACAACGACCTGTCCTTTGCCTTTCTTCATTAGCTTTTCTGCAAGTGTGCTCCAGGCCCTGAAAGCGAGGGGTTGCTCTCTGGGACTTGTTGAAGTGCGCTGTTTTAGGCACCCACCCCTTTTTCCACATGCCCCTTGTGCTCCCCTGCCCTGTTCTGGGGCACTCACCCAGCTCTGCTCTGGCTGTGCTCTCCCCTCCGCGTCCAGTTCAGGTCATTTCTTGTGTATGTTTGCTATCCCTGGCTTTTTTGACAAGCATGGCCATAGCCATCTATTTGGCATCTCAAAGAGTGTCCTTCCTTCCTCTCCAGAAGTTGTGGTTCCTGATAGGGTGTTTTGGGTAAACTAGACAGATGTTGTTTTGTGCACAGTTTAATTCTTTTGTGCAATGCCCCTGGAGCCAGTTTTGCTGAGAGGTCAGGGAAAATAAATATGAAAGGCTCCTCAGCCTTTCATATCCTACCAAAACTTTATCCTTCTTACTTTTTGGAATGGCTGTTTCACTTTACTTAATCTACTAAGATGAAGGCTGGTTATCAGAAAGATACTCAGAAGCAACAGTCAACAGATTAAACAGACTTTAGTAGTTCACAGCAATAGTATACATTTTGTAAGCTTCCAGTGGACTAGCTAAACGGTATTTGTTTTTCATAACTAAACAGCATACAAGGTAGTAAACTGAACAAGCCTTCAACAAAAGTTTCTTCTACAAAAGATATTTTTGAAATACTTAAAAAAGCTTCAGAAATTCTATTTGTGTATAAGCATGCCTTCAAGTATACAGACAAAATACTACTGTATGATTCCCTTATCTTTTTCTCAGTAGAAGGTAATATCTGGTTTCAGCACAGAAGTTCTGTATTCTGCAGACTATCACTTAAATCCAACATTTATACCCATGTTAGCATTGAAGACTAAGTTAGATTAGCTATAAGTATATATTTTATATATTATATAGTTATCCAAGCATGCTTTTTGCTAGTGAATGAACAAATCAACAATTGTCTGCAGTTTCTACATTATGAGTGGAAAGTGATACCACCTGTGTTCTATTTGGTCATAATGTCTACCTTCAAAAGAAAAACAAACCACAAAAAAGGTTTTGAAAGTCTGTTGAAACCTCCTTGGTTTGGGAGATTTTTTGGTACACAGGATTTTTGTGAGCTTTAGCTTGAAATGGAAAGTCGTAGCTCAGTTAATGCATTCAGATATTCTTCATTGTTAGGATCCAAAGCAATGGCTTCCTCATAGCATTCAATTGCTTCTTGTTTCTTACCATTTAGTTTATGAACGAGTCCAAGTGTACCAATATCGGTGGCATCTCCTAAACCACTCTCAATTTTCTGTTTCAATAATGTCTCCACAGCTTCACTGGACCTTTTTCTTGGATAGGAATCCATTTCCAGTTTCAGACATTCTATGTAATATTTAATGGCTTTTGATTCTGATTTCACGTCAAATTGCTGAAAATGGCCATAATTGAAGTAGATGTCTTGTTTTTCATCACAGGCTAGATCATTTCTCTGAAGCACTTTCTGAAACGTCTCTTCTGCTTCTTCATACCTCTTGTCTATTGCATATGTCTTTGCTAGGTCACTATAGGCAGAAAAAAATACTGGCTTTTTGTCAATCGCTGTTTTAAAATGAAAAATGGCAAGCTCCATGAGATTCTCCATTTCCTCTCTACGTGGGTATCTTGTCTTTTTCAGCTGAAGTACCTTGGATCTGTAGCAGAGTCCTAGTTGGTGATGCAGAACGACAGACTTTGGCGTCAGTGCTAGGGCCTTCTTCAAAATCTCCAGTGCCTTGTTCACTTTTTTTTCCTTTCTGTAAAAATTAGCAGCATGTCGCAGGAAAACAGGAAAGTCAGGGGTTTTCTGCAGTCCTTCTTCAATGTACCTCTCCCCTTCATTAGCTCGATGTAATCGCTGAAGCTCTAATGCAAGCAATGCCATAATGGAAGTGTCCATTGGGTTCAGTGCCACTGCCCGCTTCAGGGCCTCGAGGCATGGCCTCCTCTCCCCACCATACCACCGAGCGTCGCCTTCCAAGCGATACATTGCTGTTGCATAGCCAGCATTAAGATCTGAGTTATTGGGCTCACTCCTCAGAGCATTTTCAAAGCAATTCACTGCCCTCTCAAAGTAAGCCCTCCCAAACCGCAATAATGCCCATCCTTGCTCAGCGTAGATCTCTGGAAGCTCAATCTTCCCATCAGCAGAACTTGAAAGCTTTTTGCAGCTGTTTTCCACTTTGCTTACATAAGTTTGAGCTTCTTCATATCTCTGCATGTGGTAATAGATCCAGGCATAGTTCCCCCAGGTAACAAGACTTTTCCTGTCAATTTCATCTGGATGACGTTTTTGAATAGCTTCTTCAGCTTTTTTGAGACTTCTCAGGGCTTCCTCATTTGAATTCTTTAGGTATTTTACATAGGAGAGTAAATTATAATCTCTAATCTCATATTTTGCCAAAAACTTGATATGATCAAGTGTTGTTTCCTCTAGGGCCTCAAGACTTACATGCTCCTTCAGCAAACCCCATGTAAAATGACATTCTAACTGCAATAGGGAAGTCTTCAAGGAATCCTTGGAAATGGTACTAGAAGAAATCAAAGAAAAAGGTTGTTTACACCCCATTTACTTTTTGCTATTCTTATTTTTAAGCCTGGCATGATGTACTTTAAAGGCAGGCAATACCTCACTTGGTCCACAATACTTCAAACAAGCCAAAGCTGTAGGGAGACCTAGGTCCAAAGTGCTGAATACCCATTTTAGTAATTCTTCTCGCCAGTGTTTGATGGCACCTCTTACACAGAAATAGATGTTGCTGTGGATGTTAAAATGGAGGGCTGGTCTCTGTAGTAAAGCTGGCACACCCTTGGGCCTCAGAAACATACTTCCTGTGCTGGGAACAATTGCTGAAGCCTACCCAAAAGATGTTATCACTTAAAATTCCCTTTAACTATAAATAATTTGATTTACTCAATTTCCTAAACCTTTGTACATGTTATGGCTTCTATTATAAATTTCATTTTGGATTTCCTGCATTTTTAAATCCTTGTATGTTAGATCATAGCACCATTCTTATGTAATGGTTATACTGCTTATATGGTTAATGTATCCAGGAATTGGGTCCCGGATCTCACCAGCCTCTCCAGTTGCTGGCACTTGGATGTACAGCCCATGAGTATGTAACCCCATTCCACTTGCTGGTGCAAAGCACACGCTCACTCACTAACCCTGTGACTCCTCAGATGCTGCCTCTGGCTGGTCAGGGAGCTTCTCTCTCTCCCAGGTGCCTCTTCCCTAGACACACACACTCACACACCCTTATTACCCAGACATACTACTGGTCCTTAACACTCCTGTGTCCATGGTGTGGTTTGAGCTGGCAGCTAAGCAAGATGCTGCTGCTCACTCATCTCCCCCTGTCCCCCACTAGTGGAACAGGGAGGAGAACCGAAAGTAAAAATTGTAGGTTAAGATCAGAATTTAATAATTTCTAACAAGTTAAGCAAAATAAAAGATAGCAATAGTAAATATTAATATTTACGACAAAAGGAAAAAATAAAACTCAAAGAAAAACAAGTGGTGCACAGTACAATTGCTCACTACCTGCTATCTGATGCCAGACTCTGTCCCTGCACCCCAACCAGCCCTCTTCCAGGTGACTCCCTCAGTTTATGTACTGGGCATGATGTTCTCTGGTGTGGAATATCCCTTTGGCCAGTTCAGATCCCCTGCCCTAGGTGTGCTCTCTCCAGCTTTTTTGTGCACCTCCTCACTTGCAAAGCTTGAGACACAAATAAGTCCTTGACTAGGATAAACACAACTACCAACAAATTGTGAGTGTGCTATACACATAATTGGCATAATGAAACCAAAACACTGTACCAGCTGCTGAGAAGAAAATTCTATACCAGATGAAATCAGGACAATCCCTCTCCATCATTCAACAGCTTTTTCTTCCCAAATGTGGAGCCACCAGGGCAGGGTGTTATTTGGGTTTCCCCTGCTGCCATTGCCTACCTGTGTCCTGTGTCCCTGTGTGGGTGCACAAACTGTCACACAATCAAGAGAACGTTTTTACAACACAGAGATGACATTTTAGTCTACACTGTTGCTTTCCCTTAATTAAAGAAGAGTTGACACACAATTCTATTACTGAGGCTCCTCAGTCAAATCTTCCTTTCTTAGAAACACTTCCTTGCTGTCTGTCCTGCAACTCCTAGCAGGTCTGAGAGCCTGTGGGGCACAGCATTTGCTGCTGCTCAGCTGCACAATCAAATCTTTTGAGTAAAAAAAGGACTGAGTGGAAAGACTGCAAAATTATTATGAGGAGGCAAATCAAGGAGGAATCACAAACACAGGTTTGAGAGACAGATTATACCTCTTTGGCTGGGCACCAGCTGCCCCTGCTACAGCCTGGATTTCATCCTCACACTGCATGCAAAAAAAATTCAGACTTTTGTTCTACTCACAGAGACTTAACCTCATTAGAGAAGCAGTAACATGACAACATTCAAGAGCATCCTTATTTTATTTTGGTTCTTCTCTAAATATTCTGTAAAATATTTACTGGTTCTAGATGCTCAAAGTCCCTCACTGCTTACATTTATGTAAATAATAAGCATTATTTTCCCATGGCATGGAGGAAAAAAAAGCATGTTTCAGAGACTGGATTGCTTTCTTACCTCATGGTTTTCCTTTTCTGCTCACTTGTCTTCAGATAGCCCCAAAGCTAAAGGAGTGCTGCCCACTGCTGTTGTGCCTTCCTTTTATTTGGTCCAGCACTCATGGTCTGTGATGAAATGTCTGGGAAAAAGAAAGTGAAACTTAGCTTTTCCCCTGGCGTGCCGAAGCAGAATAGTCAGTCTGCAGCTGAGGAAATGAAACTGAGTCTCTAAGCCGAGCCGTTGCAGCCTGGCTCTGTGCCATGCATTACTTGGTGTTGTGGAGAATGTGGCAACGGCTCCTAATGCTCCCAGCGTTTGCTGTGTTCAAAGGCAGAGACATCCACGATAAAGAGAATATTTCAGGCTAGTGGGGGCTCACCTGGTTATCCTGCATAGGCTAGGCAAGGGTCATTTGCCCCTGGTGCCTCTGCTGATGCATCTTTGCACAATTCAGTGCCATGCTGTAGGCTCCTGTTTTATTGGTGTTGTGTCACCCACGTAACACACACACACAAACAAACCCTTATCTCCCCTCTCTGCACTCGTTCATCCTGTGTCTCCACACCACGAGGTCTCTGATGCTGTACCAGGTCTCTGTTCTTCTGTACTACGCCATTGTCTAAGAGTTCTAAGTATCCCATCCACAGAAAATGTTTGCTGCTGCTCTCTACATAAACCCACGACTATCCTTTCACAAATCACATTAGACAGAGGCAGTCAGTTTGAGAAACTGCTGTCACAGGTGTGCCAAGCAAAACAAAGCTGAAGACAGGTCAGGACAAGGTCAAACTGAGCAAGCCTTGGTCCCCAGGCCATCCAAAGCTTACAGCCTGATGCTGGCAAGAGCAATGCCTGCTACAGGCTACACACCTGGCAACAGAGATGGGAATGGCCCGGGCTCTGGAGCATCTATGAACAAACAACTCATTGATGCTTAGTTTAAAAAAATTAAAAATGCAGACCCGGCTCTGTAACTTGACTTTGGGAGTAACACAGGGAAACAAGAAATAGGTCATAACATAAATAAATGGCACTACATATGGTAAATTCAGATGTAACCTGAAGCTGCAGACTAGGGAAGAAAAAGAAAGGTCTAGAAGTGTGTTACCCAACTTATAAAAATGACTCAAACTAGATCTGGTGAGAGGAAGAAGAAACCACAACCCTCAGCATGGTGGCAGAGATGTTAGTACCTGATAACTGTTATTTTCCCTAATTTTCTTCTTCCCTTCTTTTCTCTCCTTTTCCCCTTCCACTCTTTCCCTCCTTAAAAAAAAACTCAACAAACCAGTCCTACATATTAGAACTTCTGTTTTTCACAAAAATTTGGAGAGCCTGAGTAACACACAAACACCCCCACACCCCCGCCTTGTGTCTTAAGTGTCTGTCTGTGTGTTTGTGGTGTCTGTGGAGGGGCTGTTGGAGCTGATGTTTCAGAGCTCAAGATAAAGGTTAGTGCAGCTCCTAAAGGAGTGCTGCCCACTGCTGTTGTGCCTTCCATTTATTTGGTCCAGCACTCATTTGATCTGTGATGAAATTACTGGGAAAAAGAAAGTGAAGCTGAGCTTTTCCCCGGCTGTGCCGAAGCAGAATAGTCAGAATGCTCTGAGCAGCATTCAAGATTCTAGCAATTTGATAGGTGATGAAAAGATGCAGTGGATTGAGAAGGAAACAGATAAGGGTATCTACACAAATCCATGTATTTTATGTAAAATAAAGGTTGTAGGTAGTTACAGGGGGAAAAAAAGTGCTTGAAAGGTTACTGCAATGCCAAACCCAAATGTGGAGACTAATGTTTTACTATGCTGCTAAGTATCTGTGGGTTTCTTGTCTCTGCTTCTCTCCCAGACATCTGTTTTCCTTTATACTCTGCTTGTGGGAAAATGCAGGCATCTTCCTTCTGAAACACAGAAGTTTGCCCTAGTTTCCTTATGTTTTACTAATTTATTTGCATCCATATGCTATGGTTTGACACAAATGATTATTAAATAAAATACATGCAGGAAAGTGCTTAAATCAGAGTAAGTAAGAGAACAGTTATGCAAAGCCTTTCTGCAGCCATCTCTGTAACTTGCTGGGCACTGCAAATTCAGAAATCTTTCTACAGCTCTGCTGCTTTCACTTCAGAACAAGCTGTGGCTGGGCTGACTGCTCTCAGGAAGAGCTGCACTGCATAGCAACAAATGCAGAAGCTCCTTGGAAAACATGTCTGGAAATGTGCTGGAACAACAAATGCATTCGTATTTAATAAAAAGTCTTTCGTTACTGGAGTGATCTCTACATACAGAAGAATAAGAAATGTCTTCAAACGTATCTACACGTTTTATGAGAGAAAATTCAAATCTGGGTATTTCCTTGGAGCTGAAATGGATACATCCTGAAAAAGAATACCCCCTGGAAGCATTAGGTCAGCCAAACAATTGCCTGAAATGCAGTTTTCCTTTTTAAAAATAATGTAAATTAAGTATACCATAGTAAATTACAGGGTCCCTTTACATATCCTATTTTATACTGGTTCCTATTTAGCCTAGGTTAGCATATAATTACTATGTTTGACCGCAGTAATTGTGGCATTTTGTAATTTGGTTTTTCCCTTAGCAGGGAAGAGTAATCTGTAATTAATTTGACAAAAAACTCAAGTGAATCACTGAGCAATAATTTTCCCACCCAAGTTTTTTAAAATCAAACAGTTTTAAGAAATGACAGCCAGGCATGCAAAGGATCATATAGTATCTCTGTATTTAGTGACATATTCACATATAAAAACATGGGGATGCTATGAAAACTTCCATGATTTTTCAATTAAAATCTTAATGCTTTCTAAATAAACAGAAACGTTTCTGTTCTGGACATCCTCTTGCTCTATCACTCCATATTTAGTATCAGCTTTCTGTATTATTCTATGGATTTTATTCCACAGTAATGGGCAGAGTAACAGAATATTTATTTTAAAAGATTGAATTTGGTCAATTTTTCGCAAGCCCGGTCACACATTCCCTGACCACAGACACGCTTCTCCGGGAAGTTACAGCTGTGCAATGCAGCGCCTGCAAATCAGCTGCCGCAGAGCACGAACATGGCACAGGTTTGCAGGAAGCCGTGATGGCAACCCTTCACGCATGGAAGCCCATTTGCATAGGCTGGATTTGTTAGACAGTGCTCGAAGATGACGGATGGTGATGGGTGTGTACAGGAGCAGCAGTGGCTGCTGTGGTGCCCCTGGAAGCACGGGCGGTGCCGAGGCGCGGGTGTCCTGCCCCGGGGGCACCCGGGGATGCTGCTCCGGCGGGCAGGGCGGCATCTCCGCCCTCATCGCTGCTGCCGCTGCCGCTCTGTGCACGGAGCACAACGCAGACCCTGCAGGGCGGCCCTGCCGCTCTCCTCGCTGCGGCTGCGGCTCTGTGCACGAAGCACAACGCGGACCCTGGCAGGGCGGCACCTCCGCCCTCATCGCTGCTGCTGCCGCTTTTTGCATGGAGGACAACACAGACCCTGGCAGGGCGGCCCTGCCGCTCTCCTCACTGCTGCTGCTGCCGCTCTGTGCACGGAGCACAACGCAGACCCTGGCGGGGCGGCGCCGTGCGGGCTCCGAAGGCGGAGCAAATGCAGATGGCGAGGCGGGCAGAGGAGCAAATTCACGGGCGCCGTTCTGAAGGCTGCTCGGCTCCTGGAAATGGAGCCCGGGGGGCGGGAGGATTCACACAGCATTGCTGCGGAAACGCTGAATCACGGCGGGCCGGGCGGCCAAGGCCGCGCCGCGGCGGCACCGCCGATAGGGCCGCGCCGTGTGGGCTGAGCCCGGCCCGGCCCGGCAGCGCCGCCCCCGCCGCTCCCTTCGCGCTGCGACCCGCGGGACACGCCCGGCCCGGCCCGGCCGCGCCGCTGCTCCCGCCCCAGTCACCGAGGGGTGGCACAAAAGCCTCGCCCGGGCCCGCGCGCAGCCGGTGTAGCGCTGCATTCTGCTCGGCCGCCGTGTCCCGGCTCCTTCTCGTAGGACGATGATGCGGGGCCTGGTGCTCGCTGCTTTCCTGCTGCAGAGCATCGGCGGCTCGGGCGCGTTCGCCGCAGGGAGGAGGAATGTGGACCCCGAAACGAACATGAACATCGTGAGTGGCGCGGCCGGGAGTGCCCAGCGCTGACTGCGGCGGGGCAGCGCGGGGAGAGCCCCGGCGGCTTCGGCACCTGCCAGCGGCCAGCCCGCCGCTGCTGCAGCCGCTCACACACGAGGGTTGCACGTCCTCTTTGTCTACTCCTCCTTCCCGGTCCTCTTGGTCCGCTGTGCCCTATATTTGTTCTTTCTCTCACATTTTTTCGCGTCTTTGCGACTGTCTTTGGGAACCGCTATAAAAGCCGATGTTCGTGGAGCACGGTGAAGTTCCGAGTACCATGCGCCTGGGTTCTTACCCACGACTGCTTTTCTCCCCATTTGGGATTTACTCTCTTAACTTTGTTCTCTTTCTGCTGCAATAGCTAACTCCTTAAATATTTCCAGTTGGTAGCCGATATTCGTTTCTCTTTCCTCTGCCCTATCTAAACGGTGCCAATTTTTCACATGTGTGAGAAGATGCTTCAAGATAGAAATGCTTAAGGTGTATTAGAATCACCTTAGATCAAGTATATACAGTTTAAAGGTCTGAAGATAATAATTTAGTCTAAGACTAATAGCATTGGAATAACAGCCTTAAAATCACTTTGGAATGTTAATGTCACTGTGAATAATTAAAGACATATTTAAAAGAAATAGCATGCTTAATTAAATTCTTCTCCTCCTCTTTGCCCAACAGTCTTAGAGAAGAACTCGGATCATTTTTTAGATTTTCCCAAGGCATGGTTAGTGTCATAAAACCAATGACAGCAAGTTCATTGCCCTAGTGGAGCTGCATCAAAACAAAATAACATAAAGCCCAAGACATAAATGATGAGAAATTAAACCTAATAATGAAACCAAAGCAGGTAGCAGGTGTGAGGATTTTTATTATTATTTTCCTGTTTTCTCTGACACCACAGTCACTTAAAAACTCTGCACTGGGCATAAATTTTGAGGAGAAAGTAAGAAATGGCACATCCTTCTCTCCTGTGTGCTGCAGTGGTGCCAGTGACTCTCTTCTGTCTTCACTTGTATGTTACTTGTTTTCTTGAGAGCAGACAGTTTCAATTCTTGTCTGACAAATCTGGCTCTTGGTGTTTTGCCCTGCTACCATAATCTCCTTTTCAACAGTACATCTTCTTTTTCACTGTAAGCACCATGGGGCTGGGACAGTCTAGGAAATCCTTGCAGATTCCTAGGATTCAGTCTGGCTAGTTCCTGAGTCTGTTCTGGGATGTCTTATTAAGAAAATCTGCCTGATAGGCAGGTGGCATATTACTACCAGACCTTTTAATTACACATTCCAGTCTTTACAAGAAACCCAGGGTACTTTGCATGTGTTAGTGGACTGAGGAGCCTGGTAGTCTGGTTCCAAGATGCTTTCTTTTCTCTCCTCAGAGTGAGATTATTACCTACAGAGGATACCCTAGTGAGGAATATGAAGTGACAACAGAAGATGGATATATTCTTTCCATTAACAGAATACCTTATGGAAGAAAAGGCCATGAAGGAAGCAAAGGTAAGATTTATATCTCTTTGGAAAAAGAAAAAATGAAAATGCTGTCTTTGCATTATAAAACTTTTGTTCCTGCAACAATCCAGAAGAAGATTAAGGAATACTTTGGTTTAAGACCATGGAGGAGATGCAGGGGTTGTACAGGTGAGGAGGTGAGGGACAGAGAGAATAGTGGTACTGTGAGCTCAAAATTACAAGGAAGCAATATGGGCAAAGGCTTTTGTGAGGGCTGAATGATAGAATGCTTTAAAAATGAGACAGATGTGAAGAAGAGAGACACATACCTTTTGACTTGCTCTCCTCCTACACTGTGTATGGAATTACCAATGTCTGTGCAGTGGCTGAATTTGTTATCAGTCTTGCCACTATGCCTCCTACAGCCATTCATGTAACAGCAGTCCATTTGCATAGAAGTTACATGTTCTAAGGATTGCCTCAGAATACTTCAGACTGAAAAAATCCCAGGATTACAGGTAAAAACATGAAGCTCCCAAAAGAAATTTATGATTGTCCTATAGCCTTGGGTGTGAACGAGACCTGTGGAAAAACCCTCTCCCCTGTCAAAGGCCAAGCAACAGCCTTCCTGAGCTTATCTGTTGGTTGTGTAGGAGTTAGGGTGTTTGCTCTGTCTGTTGTCTTTCACAAGGAATGTGTAAAGATCAGTGCATGGACGAGCCCTGTCAAAACTGGCAGGTGTCTTTGTGTTTAATTTCAGAGATGCCCGCAGGAAAAAGGCTGCCTCTGTACCTGCTGGTTTTGTTGAATCCTTCATTGATGACATAAGTAAACAGAAGTTTCTTGACTTCTGTGAATTCTCTACATACCCCTTGCCACGCCCTCGACCCCAAG
Organism: Zonotrichia albicollis; assembly: GCF_047830755.1. Taxonomy (NCBI): domain Eukaryota; kingdom Metazoa; phylum Chordata; class Aves; order Passeriformes; family Passerellidae; genus Zonotrichia; species Zonotrichia albicollis. The sequence goes on along the minus strand of NC_133825.1, from coordinate 33,962,768 downwards.
TTCATGTTTTGCAGAGTGCTTTAATTTGAGAAAACAAGGATTACTGACTGCATTTGTGGAAGTGTGAGCTTCTGGGAGAATGAGGATTTCAAAGTTCATGTTGATCTTAAGAAGTTTTTATAGACTTGGTATCTTTCCTCAGGAAGATACCAATGATGTGCTACTGCTGACTAAGCATATGTATGCCGTATTTTTCTTTTGCAATACCTGCAAAATGTGAATAGAATTCCTTGGAATTACGTATCTTTTGGAACAAAGCCCACCATTCTTCAGGGAAAGAAGAAAGGAAATGCACAGAGCACCTAAAAGCAAAACATTAATGATTTTTTGTTTTACTCGTGAAAAACCCTAAAACAGCTGCATAACATGGGTAAGAAGGGTGTGGAAGTAAATCTGTCTTCAGCTTGTTGGGTCTGTAATGAAGAGGACAAAATGTTCTATGCAGAGAGCATAGTTTAAGGACCCACCTTTTTATTTCCCCTCTGGGGTTTTTAGGATCATAGGTGATAGAAAGTCATTATTATTATCCAAGTCAGTTTGTCATATGATTGTGCAGATCACGTGGAGATCTGGTGACTGCTTGGTAATGTGAAAAAAGGAACTGGCAGATGTTGGAGGTTAATATGAGAGCAGAATTAAAGCATTGAGGCAGTTAAACAGTTTTCCCCTTCCATGGTTATGAAACAAGCAATAGCAGCTGGAGGAGAGTCTGTTCTTCAAAAATTCACAATTGGTTGATCTGAGTTTAGTAAAAGGGAAGAACGTGTCAATGGAAAGTGGAACATTACTGAAAACAAATTCAGTGTGAGGCTTGACAGCGCTGTTTATAAGACAATGAAGTGTTAGTGCAGCAGAGTAAACAGTTGTGCAGAACTGTACTGTCACCAGTGCCAGTTGGGCACTGCTGGGCACTTGTTCTGCTTGCCTGGACAGTATGCATGTGGGCTTTTTAACAAAGTGGGAGAAGCAGGCACTCAAAAGTTCCTTGCCAAAAGTAGAAAGATTTCCAGAAAAGAGGAGTATTGTTAATTTGGAATATGAAACTTGCAGCAAATATTTATGGACATGACCTGTGATAGACAATATAGGTGACTGGGAGTTATGATTTATCTGTTTCTGCTGAAAGATCCAAGTCTAAAATTATCAATGGAGGAAGTACTGTGTGAGTCTGTATCTTGGCAGAGTGATGTGTCACTGGAGGAGGTAAATTCCTGAGTAATCTCTGGCATTGAGCCGATTGTCATGTTGCCTGTTTTCAGTTTCAGAGCAGAAGTAAAAGCCAAAACACCTGTGCTACTGTGAGAACCAGAGACCTTTGTAGTTTTTGAAGGCCTTTTTTTCTCCAAAGGGATTAGATGTTAATTGATTTTCTTTGTTTAGAAGCAAGAACTTTCAATTTTTAAATCTGTATTCCACATAGAGATGCCATTTCCCTTTTCAGGATGAGGAAGTTGAGACTCTTAACTGTGGTTCTTATGACTAGTTAAATGAAGGGGAGAAAGTCCTCTGAAACACAGATTCCCGTGTTGGCTATTGAACTGCTCTTCAGGTTCTGCCAGGGCTTTGGTGATGGAAGGGTGTTGCACAGAGATAATATCTGCACCAGCTGCAGAGATTTCCACAGCTCAGCACAGTGGTTTGGCACTGGAAAACAAAGATCTCAGTAGCACATACGTGGGAATGCCTTCCCCATGTGTGGGGGCAGGGAAGTTTATAAGTATTAAAGCTGCCACTGTGTTTGGGCCACTTCTCTGAGTCTGTGAGCTTGAAACAGTTGTAAGTGCTGTACCTATATTTTTCTTGTAACTCCTGCTTTTCTCGTGTTTATTTATTGCACACTTGTCTGTTTTGAGCTTCAAGTTACAAAATGAAGAAGTTGCTAGTTTAAAACTCTTAATGATAAAAAGTAGCTTTTGGTGAAAAAGCATGTGATTTCATGGCACTCTGACCATTATACAAACTGGTGTTCTTAGTAGATTAAGTCAAGTAGATTAAATACTCAAGTGCAAGCCTAAAACAGACTTTCAACAGCTCGCTTGAATTATTCTTGCATATGCAATGCCTAATGAACAGGAATCTACCAAAACCACTTTCTTTTTCAGGTCCAAGGCCTGCTGTGTTTCTGCAGCATGGATTGCTTGCAGATGCCAGCAACTGGATCACAAACTTGGATTACAACAGCCTTGGCTTTATGCTGGCAGATGCTGGCTATGATGTGTGGCTGGGAAACAGCAGAGGGAACACCTGGTCCAGGAAGCACATACACTTCACAGTGAAGCAGGAAGAATTCTGGGTTTTCAGGTATCCTTGTGTTGCTATCCAGACCCATTGTGAACTGGCAGGATATTGTTTTCTGGTTACATGTGGTGTCACACGTGTACCCAGATGAGGGGCAGTAAAGGGGAGTTTTGGGATCAGTTTGGTGTGCTGAAACTCCTGGCTGGTCAGTAGAAAACTGAAAACTCAATCATCAGAGTTCTGTTTCATCCAAAAGAAGCTTTTCTTTGTGTCCACACAAAGGATCTGTGCAGGAAAGCTCTGTGCAGCTGTTCCTCACTGATTTCTTACACAACTGACTTTCTGTCTTTGCTTTGTAGCTTTGATGAAATGGCTAAATACGACATTCCAGCCTCAGTGGACTTTATTTTGAAGAAAACGGGCCAGGAGCAAGTATTTTACATTGGCCATTCACAGGGCACCACAATGGGTATGTGGAGAGATGCATTTATTAGAATATATTGTGTTTGAAATGGTACCAATTTCCACATATGTGTTTTAGTGATTAAAAACTAGGGCACTTGAAAACTACGGGTTTTGGTTTTTAGTGGCTTTCTGGAATATTAGCATGAAAATGAAAATACATGATCTTTCAGTGTTTATTTAAAAGTGGAAAGCTGTTGGACTGATAAATTGAAGTCAGAGGTAGCTGGCAGTACAGCTTCTATTAAAAAAATCAATGAATTATACGTAATAAAATTAGACTTATCAGACTCAGAGAATAAAGATCTCCATTTCCAGAATATTTGGCTGCATGTAAGGCCTGGCTCATGTGCTTTAGACCTTCTTGTAGAAGAAGAGTTAGTAAGCATTAAATTGCTTTCTGGAAGAAAGCAAGTCTTCTGAATTACTGCATTTAATTTAGGCTTTGTAGTAACTAGGTTTATTTACATTATTTAACCTAATCCTAGGTACTGCAATATCGTTAAGCTATTAATCTAAAAATACTTTTGCACACTTTCACATAGATTTTTGTAGAATTTCTACCAGGTAAAATTCTTATCCAACTTGTGTCCCTGAGGTTTGTTAATTGTTCTTATATTATTTACAGCTTTTGTTGCTTTTTCAACTTTGCCACAGTTGGCTAAGAAAATCAAAATGTTCTTTGCCTTGGCACCAGTAGCTACTGTCAAGTTTGCCACCAGCCCTCTGGTTAAATTTGGATTGTTTCCTGATGTGCTGCTCAAGGTTTGTATTTGAGTGTAAATGTTTCAAGCCAAATGAAGTATGCCCCTTTCTATCTGAATATAGCATAGGAAAGAATGTTAATAGCTGTGGATTACAGAGTAACATATGATAAGGATTCTGGGTCAATTTTACCATTATGATGCTATTGAAGTCAGCAGTGTCTTCTGTACCTTTATTACTGTCTAGTGAGACAATTTGCATCAGTTTAAAGTAGTATTTTACAATAGCTTAATAGGTGGAACAAAATTGTTTTTCCATTTACATGTTTCTAGAATTTAGCCTAGGAAAATCATATGATTATCTAGTCACTGTGTTTTAGAAGAGTTGTATAATATCTTTATACAGAATACAGGTCATGAATTGTCCATGAACTTTAACAGATTTGTTTCACAATCAACCATTTAGTATTGGAAGAGGATCCTTCAGAGGATGATTAAGAGCAACAGCTTTATTTAGATGCTGTGAATCATCCTCTGGAGGAGTTTACCTCTTCCCCATTAACATCAAGGAGAATGAGGCAGGCTGCAGTAAGTGCCTGAAGTCAGACATTGTGAACACCCTGCTGTGTGTCATTTTTAACCATCACTTTTCTTTCCTCCACCCATGGAGATTCCCACACAGGGCTGTTTGTTCTGTGACATAACCCCCTTCTGATCCAGCTTGCACTGATTTAAAGTCTGTCTGTATTACTGGTTCCTTGCTCTAAAGGCAGTTAACATAAAAGCAACACTAATCATTGTGATCTCCTGTTCCTTGCATAATGGACTTTGTCTAATGAGACTAGCAGCTGATCAGTGCCTTGTGCAGATGTTCATGTTGTGCTGAGGAACTTGATTCTCACAGTGACTTGCAAAAAACTGGAGTGCAGGGAGAACCTGACAGTGACAAACTCGTGGGTCAGTCATATCTTTAAAGAACTGTGTCACTTTTAAGGAAGTTTGCAGTGGGACATTTTAAAATCCTTGAACAATTTAAAAATACCCATCAAGAGGAAGAGGTCACCACATCTCATGCAGCTTGTTTTTCTCTCATGGTTTGAAGGGAGGAAGTTTCAAGTACAAAGCCATTTAAAATTAGCAGGCAGAGCTTAACATACTTTAGCCTTAAACAATCTGATGACAAAAAGCTGTACTGTGCAACTGTAAATTATTGAATTTAAAATTTATTTGAATTTGAGGTTAGGTTTGAAATTCTTGCAAGATTTTCCCAGTTCCCATGTACTCTTGGTGGGGTTAATGTACTGCACCATTTGTAGCAGAAGCACTAACCATGACAACGCTGATAAGGAGATCAATGATTTTCATGTGACACACCTGTCACCAGTGGAAATGCAAATAATTACCTCAAGAGTGTTGTAGTATAAAAACTGAAAAAAGGTCATTCTGTGCAATTACGTTTGTCTTATGTGTTTGTTTTTTTTTGTAGGACATGTTTGGAAAGAAGCAATTCCTCCCTCAGAATTTCTTGCTGAAGTGGCTTGCTACCCATGTTTGCACCCACAGAATACTTGATGACCTTTGTGGCAACTTATTCTTTCTTCTGTGTGGTTTTAATGAAAGAAACTTGAACATGGTGTGTTCTAGTGACTTTCTTTAATAGCTAAGTTATTGTGAACTCTAACACAGTATTGACTGAATATATAAAAAATTCTTAAGGGATACCATTATTAGTTTTAAAATTCAGCTTGAGAGTTCTGTTGTTCCATGCAATTAATCCCCCAAATATTTTAACTTCTTACCTCATCTGTATGTATGGCTCCAGTTAACTTTTGTTTATAACATTTTAAGTGGAATGAAATAGTTTGTTAGTTGTTCAGGAAGCAACAATGAGTAGAACTAATGGCCTGTGAGGAGGAGTAAACCATGTTAATGATCTTGTTGCAGAGTCGAGTGGATGTGTATTCAACACACTGCCCTGCAGGAACATCTGTACAAAACATGATCCACTGGAGCCAGGTAGGCTTTCCAGAATCTAAAGTCTCCATGACTCTGGTTTGTTTGTAGAATATTGATGTGTCTGATATCTGTGAAATAAAATGCCAAAATATATGTGCAGCCTAGCCCAAGTGAAATTTGGAACTGCCAAAATTAAGAAAGGCAGCTGTTCACTGCAGCTGCTTTCATGATAAGGATTTATGGTGGTTCACCCCTCTTTCTTATTTCTTTGAAAATATTGTAACTGGAAGTACCTCAACCAACAAAAAGCACTGCAGAATAACTTACCTCCGAGAGATGCTGTAATGAGTCTTTGTTTCCGTTTTAACAAACCCTGTTGTGATTACAGGTTGTATTTTTAGCCAGTGAAAAGCAGCATGTTTTCTGTTCTATTCTGTTTGGCTTCATTTGATATTTTATTAGTATATTTTGAAGTTTGTCTCAGTGCACAGTTTCATGTCTGTGATGCTGTTGTGCCTGAAGCTTGGTCAGCAGGCTGACAAGTGAGACATTTCCCATGGAATCAGTGGTCAGTGCTACTTGTGCTCTCATAGCTGGCTTTGGTCACCTCATCAGAGGCAATGTGTTGTACTGTACACAGCTGTTCAGGGGTTGGCTCAGAAAGAAATGTGTGAAGATTTTTTTTTCCCAGATCCCTGTTATATAAACTTGTTTCTGAAAAATAGTAGATAGTAAATTATGCAGAATAGGCTTGCTAAGAAAGCTCCCTGCTTTATTCATACACATTTAGATATTAAGGTAAATATTTCAGAAGTAAACATGGAGCTGCCACATCCTGGCTTTGGATACATTAAGCTGTTTTCCTTAATCTTTTCTACCATTGCTATTAGAGAGTGTGAAATTTTAAGGGACAAAGTCTAATGGTATGAATGTTAATATTTTCCATTCCTGTGACACTGGGCAAAGCAGTGACACTTGTCCTTGTTAATATTTGACATTCCACTGTTTCTTGTGTAGGTTGCCTGCTCTCCAGATGACTACACTTTTTAGCTCTTCTGGCATTAGTGTTGCAGTTCTTTGTATGTGTATTTTTTTATTTCTAGGCTGTGAGGACTGGGGAGCTCAAAGCTTATGACTGGGGAAGCAAAGCTGCAAATATGGCTCACTATAACCAGGTAAATATCTTTTACATCTATAATTCTAGAGTGTCACAGAAAATTGTCCTTGGGCACTTCTCTGGGTGCTGTTTTTATGTTGTATTCTGAAGAGCTGTTGTTGTTATCCAGTAACCAGACTGGAGATCTGCCTTTTCCAAAAGAACAAAAATAGAAACCAGCTGGGAGTGTAGACCTCAGAGGTAGTCCTAAGTCAGTGTGGGATCACATTTGGATATGAAGCTGTGGTGGCAATCACTTCCTTGAGGGAAAGTCCTGCCAGCCTAGATCATGAGATCCCCCTGACCTTCTCATCATAAGGCACAGGCTGTCAGTGCATGTGTATTGTTTATCTTCAGTCTGTTTAGTCTCCATGCATTTTTGTCTCTAAATTGCTGCATACAATGCCAAAAATATTTGCCCCTTTTCTCTTAGTGACTGCAAAATACTGCAGTATCATACTTTGAGAGTAGCAGTAGCAGTCACTTCTGACCTTAGAGTTGAAATACCTTGAATGGGATGTGTGTTCACTTTCTCTGAGGTCCTGATACCCTGCTGTAAACTCCTCAAAACACATCTTTACTACTGCACATGCTATAATATTGCAGGACTCTTGCAGTTGCATTTTTGGTTGAGCCAGGACTCCATCTCTAGCTGTCCAAGAGAGAAAATGAGTATCTGACACATTCTTGCAGTTGCTAGTATGTTACACTGGCAGTGTAGGATCATACTGAAGATTTTTTTTCTAACACTTTGTTTTCATTTTTCCTCTCCTCAGTCTACTCCCCCTTTCTACAAAATACAAGAGATGACTGTACCAACTGCAGTGTGGACTGGTGGACAGGACTGGCTGGCAGACCCAAAGGATGTTGCTATGCTGCTCACTCAGATCTCCAATTTGGTTTACCACAAAAACATTCCAGAGTGGGAACATTTGGATTTCATCTGGGGCCTTGATGCACCTTACCGCATGTATAATGAAATAATTAACATGATTAGAAAGTTATCTCTACACTGACATGGCTATTGATTCACCAGGAATTTGTCAGTTTTTGGAAAATACACTTTTCTGGCAATAATACTACATTGCTTAGGGTGATGCATTTTTAAAATGCCAGCAATGACTACTAATATTGGATTAATATTTGGTTGTTTTTTCTCAGTATTATTTCTCTCTCTTTACAGTATTTTGCTTATTTTGCACACAGTGGCATGGTACTCAAAACACAGCAGTAGGACCTAGCACAAAAAGAGTATGTTATGTGCACGTAAATGTAGTCACCTGTCTGAAAGACAAATTAGACAAGTTAGTCCATTCAGTACCTCAGGTGCTTGACACTTAGAACAAGTGTTTCACTGAGCATAAAACACAGCCATTTCTAAGTATGTGGCCATTTCTAAGTACCTTTGAGAAGTACTTCTTGTACTGCAGTGACCTATTTGGTGCTGGCACTTTATAAAGCACTTAGTAACTTTTTGCTGTGGTATTATTTTAGCCAATCACATAAAATCAGATTACTTCCCTTTTCAATGTTGCCCAGAGAACTGCAGTGAAGCCAGAGAAACCACTGTCAGTTAAAATCTCCAATTTTGGGACTGATTCATTGCTTTGATTCTTTCTTTGGTGGTATCCCTGAAGCCTTCAGTGTTTCACATACCAGCTGTGGATAGAGGTCACAATTCGCCCTGGCAGATTCCTGGAACAAGAGTAATGTTCAAACAAAACCACTTTCAGTTAACTTTGTCAATAAGTTGTGGCTTTCAAGGAGAGTGATGTAACATGCTTGTGTTTTGCACTGACCACTAACTAGAAAACAAGCTCCCCCAGTCTGCTGCTGGTGAGAGAAGAGCCAAAGCATTAATTCTACAGCTTGAGTGACTTAATTTCTGAGGACTTTTCTCCTTAATCATCTGTTGCACTGAAGATCTGTTTACTTCTTAACCACTTATAGGCTGCTCCCCACCATTGTGTTCAGCACCTAAATAACAGCCTGGAGAAGCCTGACAGTATTACAGTAGCTTGATTTGTCTACTGCAAACTGGGGCTAAGACCCATTTAATGGGGAAGAGGATTCACATCTGCCTCAGGGGGCTGACTTTGGAGCTCTTTCCATTGACTGTGCAGAGGACTTTAGTTTCTCCGAGATACATCAAAGTTCTGGTTCAAATGAACAATCTCCAGAGTCAGTTGCCTCAGTCCAGATGATAATTTCTGTGCCATAGTTGGATTCAGCTCATATTTCTTCAGTAATCCCAACAGGATAAAGAGCCTTGCTAAATGTCATAGGAAATAATGCATTTTAAATTGAGGCAAACTTATTTTGTAAAAAAAATGGAAAAAAATAAAAAAAATGGCAGAAATAGACACAGGTTGTAAATTAGGACTTGTTTCTTTGGGTATTTTTTTTTTCTATTCCTAATTCAGACTCAGGGAACTCTCAGGTGTTGTTTAGGGATGCAGTGGTTCATTGCTTCATGAGATTTTGGTCATTTGTAAAGCACAGCCAGATGTGCTTTGCTGTGCTGAAGGGAAACTTCTGTAGGAATCCAGGGTGGTTAATTTAACGGTTGTGAGGATATGTCGTATGGCAAGAACCATGTGCATCATGTTTATTAAGCTTGAGCTATTTCAATAAACATGAGACCTGCTTGGAGTTTGGAGTGGTGTGGTGTTTCACTTCCTGTTTCATGAATGCATGGGAATCTTTGGGACAGAATTCAGAAAGCAAATATTTTTCACAACTATTAATCCATAGAATGAGTACAGAAAAAAAGTAAAATAGCTAAGTAAACTTCCTTTTTACTTTTTCCCTGAAAGAAGCTTTACCCAAGCTTAGAAGGCCATTCTTATTTAAGTGGACTTCTCTGAGACTTTTAAGTAAGGTAATAATTGTAAATAATTACTCACAGGACAGAGTCATTTTCTAAGCCTTCAGGTGAGGCTTCTTTTAAACCACTGACGTGGTGGAAAGCTTCTTGTATCATATTCTTAAACCTTGGGTAATTGGATTGCTTAACAGACTGTCTGGTAATCTCATAAATGGCATTTAATCACATAGCAAGGCAGGGAGCTAATCTTTGCCACAGTACACATGAACCAGCTTGTGACCTTTGTCACCTTCAATAATAAATGTGCTCAGGCTATACCTTTCTGAACACTCTGAATAATGTGGTTGTGCAGTTGAGACAGTAGAGTGTATTAAATTCTATGTGTGGCCACCTTTGTCAGCTGATGAACACCCTGGGTGCCTGGAAATAAAGCCAGAATACTGGAAGACTTACACAAAAGCCATAATGGAGCTTCTCTGCTTCACTGGAGTAAGGCTAGTTATGGAAATTGTGTGCTGCTTTAGTTCTCCCTGACTCACTGAAGTTGCAGTGTAACAGAAACTTGAAGAGGTGTCAGTGGGAAGAATTGTGCAAAATAAGACATCCTGAACATAGAGGAGATGAGTGAGAAGCTTGGTCTATTTAGAATCACCTGTGAGGAATTAAGAGTTCAGTGATGAACAGTATGTTTTTCTAAGCAGATCTTAAATACTGAGTGCCTGCTCTATGGACCTGTGTGTTACAGGTATGTATGTAGGTGTGTATGTATGTATATATGTATGTGTTTTTGAAGGTGGGCCGAACATCAGCTTTGGACAGTATAAAAGTGCACTGGCTTAACAGGGCATGGGACACTTTCTGCTGGCTTGGTCTCAGCATTTAGTGACTGCTGGAAAGGCAGAATAAAGTAATTCCTGTTCAGCTGATGGATCTCAGACTCTCAGACCTGTGTGCAGCTGAAGAGAATGCATGGTCCAGGGCTCTGACTGAGAGCTGTACAACAATGAGGCACAGCAGGGATAACAGACAGAAAAGCGAGGTTTTGTCCTCATGTTGTGCTTGGAACTTGACAAGGATTTTGTTGCAGTCATCTGCAAGTGTATTTACAGTGTTCATTTCATCAGAAGGCCTGAGGATGGTGGAGTGTGTGTTTGTTACTGGAGTTTGTTACTGGAGCACTAGCTCCACACAGAGCATTTTTACACTGGTTAGTGATTCCATGGCTAGTGACAGTGCTGATGAAAGTTTATACATCAACTCAAGCAGTATAGAAGTGCCTTAGTGTAGGAAGAGGTGGTAAAACCGACCTCCTACTCTACTTGGGCTCTGCAAGAAAAACAGTTTTGTCAGCTTGGAAACAAATTTTTCTAGAAATTATTTATAGTTAATGTGCTATACCAACAAACAAACACCCCAAAACCCCCAAAGCCCCTCAAAACAGAACCCCTCCAAATGAAACAGAAGTGCCTTTATATCTTTGAAAGTTACAAATGGTTTTACTCTGTAAGGTGTGAGAGAGAAACCTTGATAGCTGGATAGGTTTTTGGATATCTAATAAAATGGCTCCCGGTGGAAGATTTTCTTGTAATGAAAGCATTTATAATGTCTTCTCCCTGTATTGTGTTATAAAATACAAACTCATGCTGCAGCACTGCCCATCAGGAGTTTCCTTTCTTCCTGTCAGCCTATTTTCATGAACTTGATATGACCAAAATAATTGAAATCATCAATGAAATAAAAAACTACAAAGGTTGGATGGACACTGGCCACATCTGTTACAGGATTGCCTAATTCCTATTTTCTGAGTGGAAGTGTCTGCATTTCGTTCCGACTCTTCCAGAAATTATGTCTGTAAGCTGCTGAGAATACAAATAAATTTCTCATTCCTGAGTCATGAATTCTAAATGAAAGGATTTTAGGATATTTTCCTGATGGTTATTATTTTGAAAACTAATCCTGTTAAGGCAAAGCTTGAGAATTAGCAATTTACTTCACGGGCAGTTTTCCATCATCAGCCATTGTTGGAAACAAACTGAAGTGACCTTTGATTATGCTTGATACTGGCTGGAGAGGTTTTCAGTGAAGCTTGTTTGGGGAGGCGGAGATTAAAAATTTAATAAAGAAATGTGTTGGCTCTGTTATGAAATTATTTTGTGTTTAGGCTAAAGTTTTTAATCAAAACTGAAGAGGAATGTGTGCTCTTCGTCCTGAAATTCTCAACATCCCTGTGGGCTCAGGGTTCAAGCTGCTTACTAGGGATGCGAGGAGGAGAGTTTTATCTCGCTTATTTTTATTATTATCCAGATATTATTGTTATCCAATTCTGATAATCCAACTGATTTGAGCCAAGGAGCGTTTCCCGGCTCCGTTATCCTCCAGCCGTGGATGGGCGGTGGGGCCGCGGATGGGCGCGGGGCGGCGCTGCCGCTCGCTCGGGGAGACCGCGCGGGGCCGCGGCCGCTCGGCGGGACGGGCGGGACGGGCGGGGCTGGGGGCGGGGCTGGGGGCGGGACCGGGCGGGACCAGCGGGGCTGAGGGCGGGGTTATGGACAGGACTGGGCGGGGCTGTAGGCAGGACCGGGCGGGGCTGAGGGCGGGGTTATGGACAGGACTGGGCGGGGCTGTAGGCAGGACCGGGCGGGGCTGCGGGCGGGGCTATAGGCGGAGCCGAGGGCAGGACTGGGCGGGGCTGGGGGCGGGACCGCCCCGCACGGGCTCGGCGGGCAGGTGAGTCCCGGGGTGGGCATCGCGGTGTGGAGGAAGCCAGCACGGAACGGCTTCCTTGGAAACGAGGGCCGGCACTGCCGCTGCTCCTGCTGCCTGCCCTGCTTCCCCGGCGCTGGTTCGGAGCGAGTCTCCAGCCCTCCTCCCCAGCACGCTTTTCCCGGTAGAGGGCTCAGCGTGTTCTGGGATGTTGCCTTATCTCTGGTACAACAATAATACTGCCATACAGAGGGGGAGAAGAGGAGGATGGAAAAAGAATTTTTCCTTCTAATCCTGCATTTGTTTCAGGATGTTGATTCTAGTTTTCTCTCCCGCTAACTTTCCCTCATTTTCCTGCTACCCGCTGTAGCACTGTTTGCATTGTAGCTCGTACCTAACAGTGCACCCTGGGTAGGTGCTTGCATCTTGTGCTCATGTGGAATCTATTTAAGACCCTTTGTGGGGCCTCATTCCAAACTATGTGCCCTTCAACCTAAACTCTGTAGCAGGAGTGAGTTTTTGAGAGATTCTTGCAACACATGGGGAATTTTGGCAGCATTGTAAGCTGAGAGGAGAAAGCTGGGGTTGTGTCGCTGAGTAAGGTGCAGAAGGGGTCTGTGTGTACTTTGTCTTTTTTTTTTTTTGTGTCATACCTTGTGCTGACAAGGAAACTGAAGTCGGCAGAGCGGAGATAGATAGATAAGTGATAAATGCTGTTTGGTGGCTAAGGTAGAGGGCTCGGGCTCGGGTTCTGGAGGGTGCGGGTCTGTCCTGTCGGATATGCGAGCACCGGCTGTCCCGCGGGGCTCGGGGCGGCGCCAGCCTCCCAGGTAAGCGCTGCTCGCCTGCGCCTCGCCTGGGCTTTGTGCTGCAGGATGTCCTAGAAATAGCGCTGCAGAATTCCGCTATTTTTCCTTAAGGGATTTATGAATTATTTTTCTATGACCTAATCTGCAGGCAGAATGCCTATTCTTTAAAATATGGCTTGTGGGCAGCAATGGCTCTGGAACTTATTGAGACTTCACGTATCTATAGGGATTAGTCAGAGGAGTGTCCTTAAGGCAGCTGAGCAATTTATGTCAATCTCCCTTTAGTGAGATTTGGAATACTATAAAATTTAGAATATGATATTTGGAATACGTTATAAAATAAATTGATTCCCTGCATAATTCTAATAATAGTGAGGATCACTTATCCCTTCTGGGAGACTTAATTTCTGTTTGTGACTGTATAAATCAACAGAAATCACAATAGTATTCTTGGACCCAGCTGGTGTTATAAATGCCTTATTGTGAAATAGAGGTTAGGATAAAATGCAGTCAGAAGATTGAAACAAAGCTCTTGGATACAGATCCTCACCTGTCAGAGCAGTGTCTTGCACCAGGTTTCAATTCACAACAGTTAATGGTTTAAATAAATTAATTCTCCAAAACAGTCTCATAACAGCAAGGAATCTGAATTCCAAAATATATATGGAACAGGTAGAAGCCTGTCTCCAACAAGGGCCTACTGATTGCCTGAATAATAGCACAGATAATGTTACTGCTTAAGCAAAATTCTTGAAGCCTAAAGAGGGAACAGAATCTATTGAAAAGAAAACAGTTGAAGGTGAAAGCAAACTTAAGTGTTACAAATTCATGCATATTCAGAAAAGGTCACTGCTAATGAATCATTCTTAATTATTGAGGAGCAAGGAAATACAGTCTCACATTTGCTCTATCAGATTAATTTTCTGATCAGCAAAGAAATAAAATCATCTGAACAAGGTAATAAAGTCATCCAGGAAGTTGACCTCATTTCCAATATTAGAATAAATGCTTTACTGACAAAAGAGGTGAGTTCATAGGAAGCTTAGGGCAAGCTTTGTTTCCCTAAATGTTCAAAGCTCTGTTTTTCTAAAAGCACAAAAGAAGTGATGTCTTAGTGCTTAAATCAAAACTTCCATTATTTACCTCTAAAAGCTTTTAGCAAACTAGTAATGTTGGAGTCAAGCCTGCTGGCTTCTGCCTGTGGTGTGCTTGCCTGTGGTCAGAGGAAGATCCTTTAAAGGGCATAGGACTAATGGTGGATCTTTTAAGTGCATATGTTAGTTTGATACATGGGTAAAGGGGGATTTTCATATCAACTTGCTAATAGAGCTGTTGAGATATGGAGTGAATATTGTAATAGTGTGATAATACTGGTAGCTAAGCATCTGTGGGGAAGCATAATGAGATTTTACCCTGTATTCTCTGCAACTGGAGGATCTCATGTTCTTCAAAAGTGGTTGGCTCAATTTTGCATCTAGTCATGTCAGGTGAATTTTCCATGTCGAGTAGATACAGGTATGTAAAGGAGAACATGACTTCAAATGTCAAGTTAGATGGAGATAAGTCACAGCCACCACATCCAAACTAGAAGTGTATTGTAGGTCTCCTTAAGGTTTTAACTAAGGCTATTTTATAAACAAGGGATCATTAAGGAAATGTGTGTTTGCACACAGCCATTACCCACCAGATACCCACAGGTCAGACCTGTAGTTTAAGTAGCAGTCACATAAAAAAAAATAAATCAATGGTAATTTTTATTGCCTTATCTATAAAGGCAAAAGGATAACAAAGGATGGCACAATTCAAAATTAAAACAGCAACTTTTGAAGTGTCTGCAATAAGGGGAATAGGAGATGTTCCAACTCTTTCTCTGAATTCCAACATTAGAGGTCTGCACTTCTGCTTGTTTTTCTACTGTGCAGGTCTCTGGTAGAGCTCTGCTGATAGCCTTGGCCAGGTAATTCTGTTCTGAGATTGTAATGCATTATGTTGCACTCTGTATGACAGGAAAAAGAGCTGCGCCTTTAATTCTCATTGGCGTGTAAGAGTTGCTGGGGGTGGAGTCACAGCTGGCACAGGCTGCATAAAAGCTGCAGGATTTCCAGCTGCCTCAGCCTGCAAGCAGCATGAACTGCAGCCTGCCACAGCGAGTGCTGCTCAGCTCTCCGATGGAGGGACAGCAGGGCAGGTTGTGCCTGCAGCCGCTCTGGGACTTCGTCACCGCAAGGGAGCCGTTGATCAAGTCACCGTTTTTCCCAGTGCTGTTTTCTTTCACAGCATACATGGCTTTCTGTCTTCCCTATGTTGCACTGGACTTTTTAAGCATCAGACTGCCAGACTTGAGAAAATACAAAATCCAGCCACAGACCTATCCAAGTCTTGGAATGATGGTGCCTTGCATTATTCAAAGTGTGTATCACCATGTTGTTTTGATCTTCCCGGTGACATTTCTGCACTGGTACTGGAGACCCATGGATCTACCAGTGATAGCTCCAGAGCTGCCTGAAGTCCTGCTGCAAGTAGCAATTTGTCTGCTGCTATTTGATTTCGAGTACTTCCTGTGGCATTTGCTTCATCACAAGGTGCCTTGGCTCTACAAGACCTTCCACAAGGTGCATCACAAGCACGTCTCGACGTTCGCCCTTACCACTCAGTATTCCAGCGTGTGGGAGTTGCTCTCACTGGGATTTTTTGCTGCTGTAAACCCACTGCTCCTGGGATGCCATCCTTTGACAGAGATGCTGTTCTTCCTTGTAAACATTGGTTTGTCAGTGGAGGACCATTCTGGATATGACCTCCCATGGTCAACTCACCGACTTGTGCCTTTTGGACTGTATGGAGGAGCCCCACATCATGATCTCCACCATCTGAAATTCAAATCAAACTATGCTCCTTACTTCACACACTGGGACAAACTCTTTGGGACATTCACAGAGTCACATTCTAATTAAGATTATTTACCTGTGGATGAACTCTTTTTTTTTTTTTTTTTAATAGACTAAAATGGGACATTATTTTTTTAAAGAGATACAGAAGATTGTATATTTGAAGCTGCCTACAAAAGCAATAGCTATTTATAACAAATCCTTTTAATATATTTGTGTATTTGTGTATGTACTTGGAATTGCCTGTGTTAAATGACTGCAAATGGAAAAGTGACTATCTGTTGCTTAAATTTGAGTCTAAGGTTTAGGGAAAGCATTAAGAGACATTTTCTCTCCTTTCCTTCTTTCCAGCTTTCATAAAGCATGTATCATGTTACTGTATGATGTTTTATACATACGCCAGAACATTATCTTACTGTTGTAGGATGATTTATGATGTAAACAGAAAAAGTACACATCATGGATTTTGTGGAGTTTAATCTGCCAGAAAAAATTGTTATGCAATGATTTTGCAAAATATTGCTGCCAAGTCAGGGTGGTTGGTTAACTGTTAAATGATTTTGATATTTATATTTTTTACCTTGATGTACTGTCTCTTTTTAATAGAGAATAAATATGATCATTCTTTTAAAATCATGTTATGTTTCATTTTATTAATTCCTCTGTTCATATTAGGAACAGGTATGGTTCCTTTTGCATAGGGGTAATTTATTTGAATTATAAAATCATAGAATTGTTTAGGTTGGAAAAGACCTCTAAGATAGAGTCCAACCATTACCCTAACACTGCCAAGTCCACCACTAAACCCTGTCCCTGAGTGCCACATTTACACATCTTTTAAATACCTCCTGGGATGGTGAGTCAGCCACTTCCCTGGGCAGCCTGATCCTGTGCTTGACAACCCCCAGTGAAGAACCTTTTCTTAATATCCAATCTAAACCTGCCCTGCCATAACTTGAGGCCATTTCCTCTTGTTTTTTCCCTTGTTAAATGGGAAAAGAGACTGAGATCCATTTTAATTTCAGAGTTGCAGAGTTTTGTAATATTATTTCAAAAGTGAGGAATTTACTTTTACTCCAGAGTCATATGTTATTTTAAAATAGTTTTCAATTTTGCAGAAACATAATATTAAAGAATGCAGTTTTAAAAGTCAGTGAAATGTTATTATTATATTTCTGTGATGCTTGAATAATTTTTACTAAGCAGCCCTTTAAATGGGAGCATTAGTCCTTCAAAATCATATCAATTGTTACTTGCATGTCGTGGAATATAAACAGGGTTTCTACAAAGTAGATAGTTCTTTCAAGCAAATTTCAGGGGAACAGAAACAAACCTTTGAGGATCCTAAGACAGAACAAAATGGCTATGCATTGCTAAAACAGTTACATACACAAGATCAAAATGTATCTCTCAGAAGTAACACTGAAAAAATTAGGCATGAAGAGATAAGCAAGTCTTTGATGTCTCATTCAGCAGAGATCCACATGGGTGTCTAATGTCTCCTACAAAACATTTTAATGCTTGTTATCATTCTATCCTGTATTACTAATAAACTTCCCAGGATGATGATGGAAACAGAGAAAGCACAAATGATGTAGAAAGTGTGGCAAGAACACTTAAATTATCATCATCCAAAAATGTCTTGGTCCTTATGTTATGTCTAGAGGGTTGTGTGACCTTACAGAGGCTGTTTGTCCAGTAGAAAAGAGAACCCTTAGTACTTCCAGCAATGTGAATTTATAAAGGGAACAGCACTTTGAGACACTGGGTCTTTTTGATGACAGGAAATAACGTTCATAAACCTCTTCATAAACAATATGAAATGCTGCAATCTTAGTACTCAAATGCTCTCTCTGCTCTCTGGATATCACAGGAGAGCAACACTTCTCTTCCTTGTTCAGAGCATGATGCATACTGAGAGCAAAACTTGAGGCATAAAATAGTACTGCAATCTGTCATTCATCTATTGAGCTGTGAGGAAGAATCCCCAGTCCTTCTGATGCTCGTAATCTTAGGTGTTTTGGTGTGTTCTAGAAGGAGAGGGTAGTATTCTTTTCTGCTGAATGCAGGAGAAAAAAAATATTTTCTGATTTCTTTGAGCAGTTTAGCCATTTTGAGATGTCCCAAAGTTATCCTTTCTGTTCTAGAAATCCCACTTAATTCAGCTTGGCAAATTCTGAGCATCTGGCAAGGATAATCTGTGGTTTCAATGAGTTTTACCTTACACTATATTATGTAACTGTACACTATAACAGTCATGTACTATTGGCCCTCTCAGTAAGCAAGGGTAAGGCTAACTGGCACTTGCTTTTGTTACTGTAGGAAACCTGTGAGCAAAATCCACAAGAAACATTGTAACTAAACTCACAGGGATTATTCTGCTTTTCATATGAAGCTTAAGAGTTGATGTAGTACTTTATATAGTACAAGAACTAGAGAATTCTAGTCAGCTGCAGGCAAAACTGTGCTTGCTGTTAAGTCAAGTGAGATGATTGTCTTATTTGGCACTGGCAGTGTAGCCTGACAGCTACTGAGGATGATCAAACTGGCAAAGGAAGGAGGCAATGTGCTGCACAGTGATCCTGCCTATTCCTTACATCCTCCACATTTGCATCACTTCAGACACACACCAAGAATGTGTTTCCTCAACGATGGAATTTCCCCCAGGTTATATCAGTACCTAATCTATAGCCAATCAGACCTGGAACCTCAGTTTAAAGGCTCCTTATTGCAAGAACTTGGAATACTCCAAAATAAAAAAAAAAAAAAAGATTGTTAAATGAGTATTTGACTAATACATGTCTGGAATGGCTTTTTTGAATCCCATAGTAGAAATTTCTGTATTTCATCCTCATGACATAATCCTAGCATACATGTTCCCTATTTCTGCAACGCTTTTGATTGCTTTTTGCAATCCCGCTAAACTCTGAGGGATTGCATCCATTTGCGTGTTGTGTGTACTTGGAAGTGCTTTCTGTGGCAGTTTACTTTAGTCTAAGTTTAGTTGTGCGTGTGAGAAAAATTCATCAGCAGGAGACCCAAACAAACACGTAACTTCAGGCCTTTGCAATTCAATGAAAAATATACTGGAGATAAAGCAAATAAGGGTTGGTTTTTTTCCTGTTTTCATTCAAAGCTCAGCATATACTGTGCCACTGAGCATGAGAGAACAGTAAATTCTGTGTATTGATAGTGGTGAGATTTGAGAACAGGATTTTATAATGTTACTTCCTATATTTGCATTTCCCCATGGTCTTTACCACAAATCTTTACCAGACAAAAGGAAGGGCATGACACTCGTAAGGGTTTATGTAGGAAAACCAAACTCAACTTTCTCTCTTCTGTTCCATAATTCTCCTAGCTTCCTTCCTCTTTATAATGTGACGCGGTGTTCCACACAGACTTCCTATCTAATCTGCTGAAAGCTCAATTGTGGTCATTTGCAGAGACCTTTGAAGTTATGCAATTAATGTTTTTGGTGCTGCTATTGTCCACTTTATATCTTCAAAATTTCATAAAGCTCAAAGAAAGAAGATTTTATACATTTCTCTATCTTAACTCTTAGGCACACATTAAATATTGAACTCTTTGTCTGTTCTTGTGAATTGCAGGAATTCCCAAATTCTCACTGGCAATTTAGTGCTATTCTTCTTTGAAATTTAGTCTGAATTTTTCAAATGATAGCCAGTTTGGCAATTTTGAGGTAAGAGTATGACATTGCAAAGGGACAGGTTTGTACCTGGTGGGCTCCTCATGTGCTTTGCAGTGAGCTTATGATGCCTAGAGCCATGCTGAGTCAGTGTTCAGTGCTGGAAAAGGTTCCCTCTGCCCTCATGTTGATCAAGTGCAAACACTTCACAGGGGAAAATCTACACAGCTCTGGTCTAAAACTGATTTCTTGTGGTTTTTTGTGATTTATTATTATGAAAAATAATCTGTATCAATAATGGATTTATTTAGTGACTTGGTTGATCTAATGTGTCATCTGGATTAAATGAAAAACTAGCATCTCTTTGGGTAATGCTATCTCTAAATTAATTTTGAAGCAATTTGTGATGACAGAACACTTAATTGTCATCTGTTGCCTCTCAATATCATTAGAAGGAATTAATAACTCTGATGTGGCTTTATCTTAGTGGCCTCAGCCGTCCCTTCAGTTTCACTTACACTTGCTTCCATGTACAGGTGTTAAGCTTCCTCTCTTACCTGCCCAAATCCATGCAACCCTTTTTGAACTAGTAATGGATCTGTATCTGAAAAACTCATCTGTCTTGGACTCTCTGAAAGTACGAAACCCCGCTGGAATTATTCTCAGATTTCCTTGGAGGAGAGACTGACTGGAGTGTGAACCAAGCATCACATTTACATGTAAACCACGTCAAAGCCCTGGATTTGCATGCTCAAATATTGATGCTGGTCCTGCATTGCTCAGTGCAGCCCAACCTGAAAGGTCTTTGCAGCAGTCTGGAGCTGTGTTTGCAGCATGGCTTTCTTGTAAAAGCAACTGCCAAACAATTGTTTTCCAAAACTTAAATGTGTTTCCAATTTAGGGAAATTTGAAGTTGTTTACTGAAAAAAGTCCCATACTCTCTCCCTAAACTAACCAGCATAAGCATTCCAGGCTTTAAAGGGAAAGAACCAATGCAGAGGGCCCTTCAGCTGTGGGAAACTATGCTGAGTTTTTAATAATTCTTCTCAAACTGTTTTCTTCTCAAAGAGAAGATTTTAAAAGCTTACTAATCACCTTGTCTCCCAATCTGGAATGGTTGCTGTGACCAAGGCTATAGGTGTGCACAGACGGAGAAGAGAAAGGAGGCTGGGAAAGTGTTTTTATTTCTGTCCCTTGGTGCAGTGTGCAGTGCTGTCAGGTATGGATGGAGTGTTGCACTGATATATCCTTCCCACCAGAGCACAGATGGTTTCAGCCCTCAGGTTCTTACTGTGGAATGGTTCAGACTCCACATCCACACACAGCCTTTCCTTATTGTTATCTCTTTCTGTCTGGAAATTCCCACAGCAGCAAAACACAGTGACCTGCAAGAGGGAGCCCCACCTTTGGTCAGCATAAATGCAAATATCTTTTTGTGTCACCAAGCATAAGTTAAAAAGATCAGCAGGCACATGGACTGGAGTGCCTCTTCTGTGCTCAGATTTGAGATAGCAGGTTTTACTTGTGGAAAATAAAAAAGCCAACAGTCCAAAGGGGATGGTTAGTAGGCCAGGCAAGGAGAAACATGGTGTCAGTCTATTGAGAGAGACTTCAGTACTACAAATATGTGATTTAATGGGATGGGAAAGGATGGGCTACCTGTATTTCCAGGGAGAATTTAGATGGCACATATTTTTATTTGCCCTCAGATCTATGCAGCAAACAATTCAGGGGATTAAGTAGTCCAAAATCTACAGAAAAACCTGTTTTTAAGGTGAGCAAGATGCACCCTCTTTATCAAAACAATATGAAAAAGCTCTACTAGAAATTTTGTTGGTGTCTGTTTACACACTTTTTCAGCCATTCGCAGCAGCTGTGAAAAATTACACCTCTAACAAACAACACACATGGGTAATTTCACAGTCCCTTTAAGGGATTTATTTACAAAACTTCCAGAACCAGTCTAAATAGCTGAGACAGTGGAATTTGTCAAGCTCTCTAGACAAACGAGCTTGGGAAATGGAATGATCTAAAACTGCACAAGCAGCTCTCCTGGCACTTGCAACTTACAAACCTCAGATCAGAAGTGTCCTTCTCAGCTGAGCTCACACAAAAAGCAAATGCCCACCAGCTGCCTTCCCCTCTGTTTTTAGCCTAGCAGTCTCCACAGGTGTTTGCCCTTCCTGGTAATGCCAAAATACTCCTGAGCAGCTGCTGACAACCTCCCCTTATCCTCTGAGGAAACTGGCTGAGTGCTGCCAGCTGCTTTGCCAGGTTTGCCATGTTTTATCCCTTGGGTAGCCAGGTCATCACTCCCAGGTGCCTGCATCCCTCGAGAATCTGTAATACACTGCATGCACAAGTCCTGCTGCAAATGCAAGCTTATTCTTCACCACCTGTCCTGAAAACTGGTCTGAGAGGCCAAGCTCTTGGTCTGACCCTTTTCCTCTTTCATTCAGCCCCAGGTAGGCTGGCTTCCATTTCAGGTCAAAGTCTTTCCCCGTGGGGGTGGGAGAGTCTCTGTTACCTCCTCACCCACAGAACCTATTTGAGCTCAGCTCATCTCAGCTCATGGGAGAGAAGATTTTTTCTGTCCTCTAGTCCAGGGGTTGGTTGGTTCCCTGTGCTCACTGCAGTGACCTGAGCTCATGCTGGGCTGTGCTGGTGGGGAAGCTCCAGCCCTCCCGTGCTCTCATGGCTGGGTGTGATGGAGGGGCAGGTGCTTTGTGAGGAACCTGGGCAGACACAGGGAGGGGAGGGGACTCTGGAGGGGCTGGGAGGGTTGGGCCAGCAGGGCTATGCTGACCTAGAGCTGCAGGATGAAGCCTTTGAGGGTGTCAGGTTCTCTTGTCAGCAGCAATTCCGGTGTGATCAGGCATAACCCAAACTTGGAGCCCCAGGGAAGTTAATAATGGCTCATTGGCTTTGGTACCACTGTGGTGAGGAAAGTAAAGATTATGTAATTACTTGTTCTGTGGGTATGATTGTTTCCAGTGGCCTTTCTCTGTTCCCATGGCCATGGCTTGTCATTGGTTCAGCTTGCCTGATGTTTCTTGTGACTCACCTGTGGAGAATTGCTGTTCTAGCTCACGAAATCTCCATATCATGTGGCAGGCCTCTTTGTTAGACCAGCAAGCTGAAGCAAAATCACTACCTTGGAAATGGCTGGTGGGTAACAAGTCTATGTATCAGCACCCTTTTGGAAGTACCAAGCCTGAGAGTTTACTATTTTATTCACTTTCTTGCAAACCCTGCTGCTATGCTCCTAACTAACCCCCCCTTCCCACCCTGTTAAACCTGGGCTCCATGCCTGCTGCTCTGCATCCTTTTCTTTCTGGAGATTAATTGCATAGTTTAGCCAATATGCTGTATGCTTTTCTTCTTTTTTTTTCCCCTCCCTCTTTTTGTGACTCAGATTTGTATCTTGAGTAATTGAAAAATTTTTTAGAAGAAGGAATTTCGTTTCCCTCTGCACTTGGCACAGCTTGTAGGAGAGCACTGTTAAACACTGAAAGCTATGGACAGATAACAAAAGAGCAGAGCATGTAAAATGTGGGAAGGCACATGCACTCAGCCATAGCAGCACAACAAGCTGATTCTCTGTTTTATTTCCTTTGTCTATTGAACTTCAGCTTACTGCTTCACTGCTTTTGTTTAAGACCTCTTAATCATAGGGTAGTGGGAGAAATTAGTGCTTATGTACTAGCATCAGTCCTGTTTCTAGAAGTTAGCCATCCTGAGAGATCCTAATTTGCAGTTAGTGCTAATTCAACTACTTTTATTTATTTATAATATTATTTTGAAACCCTGACAAAAATCTAGGTGCCAGGTGCTTTATAAATAAAGGAAAGAAAAACCTCTCTCAAGAGGCACAAGTCATAGTGTGGGCCTTTGCTTTCAGGAGTTACTTAGTCCTGGTAGCTAGAGTGAAGTTCTAAACCAAGACTGAAGAAATCTACAATGTGTATTTTGTGGAAACTGTATTTACTTCTTTGTTAGAAGAGTTTAATCAAAACTTTCTTATTACAGACATTTAAGTTTGACTTGGCAGTAACTGGTCCTTTCGGATACCTGAAAAGCTGATGTGTGTCTGTTATCTACAAAGCACTAATACTTAGACAAAACAGTGGGGCTTTTAATATTTTTTTTATTTCCTAGTGCTGTTATTACAAATCTTGATTATATAATGTAGCAGTAGCACCTACTAAGCTTCTAACTGGCTGTGGCAAGGAGTGGGACTTAGCAGTTTGTTTTGCTTCTTGCAATGTACATGAAATCCACTGTTGTAAGTTTTCTAATAATTATGCTGTTACAGCTGTGTGCTTAAGGTACTTCTGCCTTTTAAGGCAAAAATTCCAGACAGAGGCATAAGAAAAACAGCAGGGTTCAAGTTTGGACTCAAGTCACACAAAGGTAGCTGGGGTCTGTTCAGCTACCTTTGACAGTGACACTCAGGGTGCAACTGCATTTTCATTCTGCTGAGTGGGAATTCCAGGATGAGATTATTTGAAATGGATGTGTGGCACTTCTGGTGATTGTCCAGCAATATGTTTGGTGATTGTCCAGCTCATGGTAGTGCACATATATCTCCATTTTATTTATCTATGCAAACATATACATATAAATATTATTTTTATATATACATGTGGATTCCCCTTTGCTTTTTTCTTTTGGTATTTACATATATATAAAAACTGTGGCATACAAAGTGTGGTGTGATGTGGTGTAAGAAAGCTGGAGATGACATCAAAACAGAGTCATGGTTGGTAGCTAGAGACAAACATCTGCAGAAAGGACCATGAGGGAGCAGTGATGGGGAGACGTGGGCATGCATGCTCACTCTCAGGAGAAACCTAAGAGCTCTCCCCCACTTCAAGAGTGCTGCCTAAGAACAAGACAGCTGAAACTTGTGTGGTGGTGATAGTGTCCTTTTCTACTCAGTTTCAAAAGGAAATGAGTTACGCAACTGCAGCTTATGTCAGAGTCTTCCAGTAGTTTGTGTGCTTGTTACACAACTCAGCACATTTGGACGGAGCAGGAGAGGTCCCAAGATATTAAGTGCTCTCAGGTTTTGTGTAAATCGGTAGCTGGGCAGAGGGAAGAGGTTTTTGCACCATTTTAACCCCCCATTTAGGGGAGGAAGTGACCCTGGTTCAGTCAGTGTGCCAGCAGTGTGCCAGCCCTGCAGCCTGCACTGCCGGCTCCTCAGCCTGAGGCCAGGCAAGATACAAGAGAGATGTTCTGGGGGGTCTGTGTGTGGGGTGAGCTCTGGGGACACGGAGAGGAATGAGGATCTTGTGGGACAGTACAGTAAGCCTGGATGCAGCTGGACGTTCTGCTGAATCAAGGAGGACCTGGCAGAAGTTCTGTGGCTTTTGTGGTTGTAGTGTTTAACTCACTAAGTCAATAATGTACAGGAAACAAGGATTTACAGCTCACAAGCAGTTCCTTTGATTTGAACCATGACCCTTATTTTTCACTGAAAATAGTGAGAAAATCCAGAGCCACCTCATGACCCCAGTGAGCAGTTCTGCAGAAGATGCCTCACGATGAGCTCATCAGTGTCACCCTTCTCCACAGGAAGGTGAACTCCAGGGCTGTGTGTGACTCCTGCCTGTGAAAAGAGAGAGTAGCTCTTGGTCAGTGCTCAGGAGAGGCAGTGGTGGCACACTGATCACAGGGAAAACAGTGGTAGGAAGCAAGGGAGGAATCCTAGAGGTGGCTGGCTGCAGAGCCCACATTACTTTACTACTGGTAATGGTAGACAATGAAGCTTTCCCACAGAATGTCAGCAGTTGGAATGAAGGCACAGAAATCATCTGATTTAATTGCATGGATGTGTAACTTTCTGTGTTTTTAATGATCTCTTACCAAAAAGCTGTTTCTGATATCATTATTTTATGTCTTTATCCTAGGGCAATAAATTATTTTTTAATTTTACTGGTTTAGATGAGTTTAAGACACACAATTGCATGATGATAATGTAAGCCAATATAAATTTTGGGAGCAGAGACATTAATTATCTAATTAAGTAATCTTTTGCAAGAAGGAAGGTACTCCACATTAACTGCATATGAAATCAATGTGAAGAATTTCCTTAGAAACTGCAAATTACTTTTATTTTACTTTGAAAATTACCAGCCCTCAACCTGCATCCCCACCTGCAGAAAGCTTCTTTGCATAGGGTGGTTCCAGCGCTTTCTCCATACTCCCTTCCCCCTTCTCCTGCTTCTACATCTCTTAGTACTTTCTCAGAGGGGGAACAAATTCTGTAGCATATCTGGAAACGAAAACTCCATCTGTTTTTGTTTCTTCTTCTTCTTCTTCTTTTTTTTTTTTAATATAGTTTCTCTTTAGCATTTTTTTGTCATCTTAACCAAGTGACAGCTGGCTAAAGCATTGTGTTACTGATTCCAGAAATCTCTTTTTTGGAGATTGGCTGGAGCAAGATGCACTGACTTTGTTTGAGCAATACTCTGAAAGCATTCTGTGCTGCCTCAGGTATTGCATTGATCTGACTCATGTCATGCTGGCTGATATAAGTGGTTTTGCATTTGGAGTAGAAAATTTTGGGTTTTCCCGCCCTCATTTTGAGTGGGCTCTAATCCTTTCTTCCAGGTAGAAGCTTGGTTTTGGCTTGCAGCATGTCAAGATGAAATGTATACCTCCATTTTAAGAAAAAGGAAGTGCTGATGAACACTTCAGCAGTGTTTCCCATGAGCCAAAATTAACAACTGAATCTGGAAGGGTGTGGGGGAAAAAAGCTTACTCAAAGTTAGAAGGATCTGAAATGTTTTCTGGGGTTTTTTCAACTTTGTAATGCAAAAGGGGAATAACAATCTTTAAGAACAGAGGGAGCAGAATTTTTCTTGTGGCAAAGTGGGAATTTCCCATTCACGTGAAATCCTGGGTTAGACCTCAAGCAGCACTAAAAAGGTAGTAGAACAAAATCTGTGGAAATAACTACTGCAGAAACTAACAGAGGTTAACCATCTCTGCCTTGGCAGCAAGGAGAGCTGCTCTCTGTTGAATGCTGATATTTTTGCAGTTATAGTTCCCTTTCTCTTGTATGTTTTTGCTTCCCAGCCTTCCTTTTTTCCTCATGCTATGCCACTCTGCACTGCTAAGGTTTTTACCTCCAAAAGATTTCTGGTTCTTGGTCAGCTTTACTCTCAGGACTCCTTTAGAGGAAATGAAAATTGAGAGGAGTCAGAAGTGATGCTAGTTCACAACTCTTCTAATGACACACCGAGGAAAAAATACCATGTCTGCCAATCTCTCATGGTTTTGTGAATCATATTGTTAGCCACTATCAGTCTTTTATTTTAAAAAAGGCTCACTCATGATTTGTACTTTCTAAAGTTTTTTGATGGGTTATTACACTCCCTCATGAAATTATACTTTTTAAAATTTTTGGATATGACATTTTGGAACTTTATTTTTCTGGAAATAAGGATAATTGAAATATTTTCTTGGAGATAGGCACAACTGTAACCAGTTCCAAACTTTACTGTGCCTGCTAGGTGGCTAGACTTTATTTGATTGAAAATGTTAATTACTGGTTCCCCAGGAAGAAATGAGCAACACAGATGCTTCATCTTAGCCACAGATCTGTGCAGAATATGTTCAACTGGTATTGCCTTCATCCGTTTGACTTTATAGGATGCAAGTTGGCCAAGGTGGAAAAGAAAGGATTCAGCTTTGAAAAGGGTTGAGCAATGCTAATGATGTGATGGTCCAGAATTGCAATGAAGAATGTGTGACTTGTGCAAACTAGGAGGTGCAGACAAAAGATTGAGAGGAAAGAAACTCCCAAGTGTTTCACCTAGTGATGGACCTTCTTTGTGACTAGACATCAAGGCTGCAGATTTATCACAAAGTGTGCCTAGCACCCACTGTGACTTCCAGTCTCCTTGCTCCTTTCCTGGTCAGGTGAGATGAGGACCAAGCAATTAAAATTGCTCAGTACTGGGATATATCAGCTTAGTGACGTGCAAATAATCCACAAGGAATTAGGTAAAATACGCTTGTCTAAAACAAGAATTCAGATTACATTACATTTATCTAAAGCTCATTCTGAAGTGAAAAGAGAAAGTGAAAACAGACTTATTGTGATTTCATTGGGATGCAAAGCTCTGGCACTTTTGTTTCAAAAGTACTTGTTAAAATGTCCTTTTGGGTTTTGTTTTCATTTTTCTTTTCCCCCACCTCTATACTTTTAATCTTATTCCATCCTTGCAGTTTTCCTTGCCGTGTCCATATCAATCCCAGTGATGAGTTCCATAGACTCTCCCTCTGCCCTCAACTCTTGTTCTCCCCTTGGCCTGTGCTGTTGGTACCTTTAGCTGCTGAATGGGCGAGGTCTGTCCCCAGCACGGTGCCCTGGTGTCCCCAGCTGCCCCTGCAGGGACAGATCTTGGCCCCCTCCCACAGGGACCCGGTGGGAAACGTGCCCAGATGTGCAGAGCTGGCTAGAAACAGCTGCACACAGCGTAACACTGAAGTCAGAGCTCTCTGCGACGTCAGTGGCCTCGCTTGGAAAAACAGTCATGGAATCAAGCCAAGCTGGATCTTTAATTTTCCATTTTTTAAGAAGCAGTGTTACGTAATCTATTTCTTCTATTTTAAGTTCTCGTATTAATTCAAAATTCTAAGTTTAATTTGAAAACAAAATCAATGGAAATGAATCATATGTAATTGTTACTTTAAAAACTTGGTCTTTCACTCAAGCAGAAATAATAGATTTTAGTAGTAATTATAAATATATCCAAACAGTTTTTAGTAGTAGTAGTTATAAATATAAATAGTTAGTAGTAGTTTTTAGATGCAGATATGCATCTTTTCAACAAAAATTTAGTTTTATTCTGAAGAGAATTGACTAGCTTCTATGTGATCATTTAAAGTGTGACATAATTTCTGGAGGATATGTTCTTGTTTTTCAACTAAAAAAAAAAGTGTTTCTTTCTTTCTTTACATTTCTTTACTCTGACTTACCATTTGGTATTGTATAACAACTTGGGATGCGCACAAAACATCAATTTTTTTATATTTTTATGTATACTTTATCTAAACCTTGTAAGCTCTTCCTAGCTGCACTACTGACAGTGTCTGTTATGGTTCATTGGATATTTTAATCCTTTAATTTATTTGAATGGATGATGTGATGTCAGGAGGGAATGAAGAATGCAGTGGACTTTGAAGGTGCTGTGCAAAGTCCCAACACTGACTTTACATTAAGCAGATGCTGGCAATAATGACATTTCTGCTACTGGGAGCTCATTCTACTTGAGATGCATTTTGGTTTTGTGGATTATCTGGAAGCAAAGCCTCTAAATGCAGCTTCTGTTTTCTAGCAGTGTGAGCAAAACGCTGTATCTCACTACTCCTAAAAGCAGCTGGTAGTTCTGCAGCTTGCAGCTGAATCATCCCTGCGTGTTTATTTTACAGCCATTCTGTGGTTTTTTCACCCTAATTGCTGTGGGTTATTTCATACCCTAGAATTATTTTGCCACATACAAAGCAAGTTAATTCCTGCTTGCTTAAATGGCTTAAATCCTGTTCTGATTACATGTCTTCTAGCTTGACAGGAATCATAACCATAAGTGCTAGATCCTATAGAAAATATCACGTGTAATTCAGAATTGGGCTAATTATTAGTTCTTTACTGAAGAGGTCACTAAAGCTTGTATGAATTTGGTCTACAAAGCTCCTTTGTTGGAGTCTGTTCTTAGCTGAAGGCCAGTGTAATCCCTAATTGTGCATCCCACAAACAAGAATGAGACTGAGCAAAGAATCCCTCAGTAACATGCTGGGCAGGGCTCCATTGAGGAGATGTAGGGCTTCAGCCTGTTGGAAATGGGTGGCCTGTGTTTCAAAGGACTTAAAAGTCCTGCAGAGTTCAGCAGTCTGGGACACTGCTTTCGGCAAAAAGCACAGTCAGAAACAGCTGAGATTCCTACTGGTGCTCTGCAAGTTTAAGAGGTGTTGTGAATGTGAGACTGAAGGAAGACAGTGTGTTCTGGCATCATTGTCTTTTATTTCTTTGCAAACAAAAATACCTTTGCCCAAAAATAAAAGAAAGGGAAAAAAAAAAAAAAAAGGAAAAGCAAGCTTCTGTGAAGGCAGATTGAGTAGCTTTAGATATTACTGTTTTCCTTAAAGAGGAAGGAGACAAAATCCTGGTTGTCTTTTTTGGTTAGAAAGCCTGTTGAGCCTTGGGGAATGTGGAGCTGAAGGAAATAATGAACAGGGAGTAGAACTGAGCCCGGTGCACGGGAAAAGAGGCTGGAATAGCAGAGCTGTCGGGTGTGATTTATGAGGGAGGAAGATGGTTTAAGGTGAGCTGCTGGATCCCCAGAGAGGCTGGGAGGAGGCTTGTAGCAGTTGATTAGAATCCCTTGCTGCTCAATTGCCTAAGACCAACTTGTCTTTGTGACATGGATGCCCACAAAGAGGAAAATTAAAGTATACTGCAACAAGGAGTAATTTTTGAGTGCTTATAGAAGCATGTTCTCACTTTGGGGTTAGAGATGCATTCCCTAACAACTCAGCTTAGTTAGAAACATTCCTATTGTGTATTAAAAACTTAAAGGAAGATACTAAAGTTGTTAAATAAAACAGATCATCACCATCATCTTATTTGTCCTCTCTGCTAAAAACTCTAAGTTCCTTGCCATCATAAAACTCTGAATTATTGCTTCCTGGAGAAAATTTTGATAACTTTTTATCTTTTTTTTTATAAGAAATCCGGCTTTTTATGGCTCCACACTAATGTGTTGTTCCATAAATCAATGTAGGACAACAGTAGATCTCTGATTGAACCTGACTTGCGGCCCAGGTGTGCCAGACTCTTCCCAAAAGAAGCAATAGAAGACTCCTGTAGGGTTTCCATTGTACTCTGCTTTTGAAATGAAATTAGAAGTAACTACAAGGAAAAAAACAACATATTACTGATAATGAGTATGAGATTACTCATTTCCCAAACATTGGTAGACACTGGCTAATAACAAACCTAGCGGCAGGACCAGGAAATTAACTCGCTTTGTTGGGTAACTGGCTTACAGCCTTCCTGCTGATATTTAAACAATGATATGAAATATAAATACCAAGATGTTTCTGTTGAAAAAGAAAAAATTCTACTGCTCCCACTCCCTGCTCAGATTCTTTCCATCCTCACCCAAAGTCCAGCTCTCAACCCACTGTCTTTACATGTTGACTTTTATTACTTACTTTATTTTTTAACAATCAGAACAGCATCTCAGTATGTATCTGTGAAAGTGGGTTGAGATCACGCTCTTCTTTATGGGCTTCTGAAAATCTAGGTCAGAGTGTATTCAAATTCTGACTGATGTAATCACTTCTGGTGGCAGAAAGTCTAATGGAGCAAAGCTATTTGTGCTTGAATGTCAACTCAAATGCTTCCCATACTGAGGGTTTTGATCTCACTCCTTCACGAGCAGTACAGATAATGAAGAAGTCTGTGACACAATGTCCTCATTGTACAAATGACTCTTGGCACTTTGTCTTTTTATTCTTGCACACAGATGAAGAGGCTGCCTGGCTTTCCAGCAGAGAGTGAACTGCATCTTGCCAAAGAGGCAGAGGAAGCAAAAGCGTGGAGGAACAAATGTGTGTGTATGGTGGAGGTGCCTTTGATTGTGGCACTGTGATCGTTCATGTGGTGTGTTCAGCCTGGTTAATGACACCTCCTGTTTCAGTTACTACAAACATTTGACTTCAGCTCAGGCCCTGAAACCCATCAGCTCTCTGAGGCTGGCACAGAGACAAGAGTTCCCTGAGGTCTCTAAGTGCTATTTGAAACTAGCCCTGCTGTGAGCAGAGGGCTGGCCTAGGTGATCTTTACAATTTCCTGCCAGCCTTCAGAATTACATGGTTTCCTCTGTTTCCATAGGGGCCTGAGGCAGCCAGGGTAATCATGCTTGTGCCAGGCACTTCTGCTCCCCAGGGGAGAGAGGTGGCTTCTGGATTTTCTCCCATTCTCTGCTGCCTCCCAGTATTTTTCACTCTTACCTGTGCTCGACCTTCACAATTGGAAGAGGAGCAATGAACCCCAGCAGAGCCCTCTCCCAAGTGCTGAGCCTTCTTTGCTGCTTTCTGCTAGCAGGGAGATGACCTTTTTTTTAATCCTTGACTTGGTTCTTCAAGGAGTCACAAAACTGGCAGGGGTGCTCCCCAAGAGGAGCCCTGCCCCGTTCTCCCCGTTCCCATTGCGGTGTGATGTGGTGGCATCGTGCTTCCTTCTCTTTGGTGACACACTTGAAGTGGGCTCTGCTGGCTGCCCTCCCTCAGCACTGGCTCTGAGGGCTCTGACCCTTTGGACTTGCCTCAGTCTGTCAGCAGAGTGGGGCAGGACACTGAGCACAGGCATCTGGACAGGACAGTGCTTCCTGGGAAGCTGTGAATCACTTCCTGGGCCTTCATCTCCCCTCTTCATCACAAGCACTGGGGATCCAGACACCCACTCAGCCAGGAAGGAGCCCTCTTACAGCTGGGGTGCCTCAGTGCAGGGGCCTGCGCCGAGTCCCCAGCTGCCCAGGAGCTTTGTCACAGCTTTGGCTGCTCCTGTGAGATGGGTGGGAGTGGAGCTGAGAGCTGGGAACACCAGCAGCATCCACTTCACTGGCATCAAGCTGGAAGGAGAGCAGCTGTGAAATTTGTGCTGTGCTGGGGAGGGATTCAGCATTCACAGCCTGGATCAAACAGCCTGTCTGCTGGACATGCTGTTGGTGTTTGTTTATTGTCAGTGTCCAGGGACTGTCCTGATGGATGAGGATCTCTGTTGTGGCTGATATTGTGTAAACATGTGGTGCGTCTAAGCATCATTCTTCTCACACCCCCACCTATACAATCTATGCACTGGCTGGAAAACACAGGGCAACAGCAAGGGCCAAGCAGGTGGAAGAAGGTAGGGAAGCAATTTCTTAACTGTGTACCGTGGAAAAGGGGTAAAACTGTGTAGCTTGGAAAAGGACAATATGCTTTTTGCTCCTGTGTAATGGGTACTCCTTGCAAGCATGGGTTTATGCAAGAGGTGCCTTTCTGAGAACAGCAGTGGTTATGAAGAGAATAAATGGTGCTGGGAGCTAATCCTGTATAGATGGACAGATAGGCAGAAATCAGGAAGGCCTTGAAAGGTGGGATTAAGAACTTCAGTTTTTTGTGGGGGCCAACAAGGAAAGGATGTGGTGGAGAAAAGATGAGAGTTAATCTTTTCAGCTGCTTTCTAGGTGAACTGGAGCAAGACAAGACCGTGCTTGATAGCTCCTCTTGAAAGGGTGTTGCAATACTCAACATGATGAGAATGTGGGTAGGATTTTTGGCTGGCTCTTTGGGGCAGGAAATGTCATAGAAACAACTGCTGTGATTTATCTGTGGGCTGAACCTGAAGACTCCAGTCTCCAAGTCTCTTCCCTTGGTTTTGAGTAGCCAAAAGGCTTAACTTCATGTGAGAAGACGGGAGGATAAAAGAAATTAAAAGCTGTATTTAAGATGCAAATATGGTAATATTCTTTTGGCTTGCTTGGGAACAGTTTGCAACAGACATCTGAACTTCACTCTTCTTTTCATGATAGCTCCTTCACTGTTCATGAACCTAAATCAGCCGTTTGGTGAGCTACTTATTGAAGGTTTCTTCTTTTTGTTGTCAAAAGCAGACATCCAATAATTAACATTGTGCTTTTAGTTAGCTTTAATGAAGCTGATAGTTTTTAGTGTAGAAGCAAAAAATTTCTGTAGCATCTAATGATACATGACTGGGGATCTGGTGTGTTTGCATTGGGTTATTTGGGGAAGTGGTTGTTAGCTCTGGAAAGCACAGGGGAAAAAATACACGTTTGATTCAGATTAAAAGTTAAGCATGTCTGGATAAAAGTAAGTGGTTGGATTGGATTATTTTACAGGAGTTTTTATTACTCTTTGTTAAATAGTCATGCCCATGGTCTGCACTACAGTTCATTGGCACACAGCATGGCACATTCCTAGGTGGTTTTATTGGGAGCTGGCTTTTAAGTAATTTCCCTCTTCTATTGTATGTTACTCCCTTTTCAGTTTTATGTACATTAGATTTCAGATTGCCAAAAAACCTCTGTTATCTAAGTTGTTGTAAAATAATGAGAACAGATAACAACTTAGAGGTAGAGGATAGAAACCGGTTATCAGGGTGTGCCCTATAGAGAGAGGAAAAGGAATGAGGGATGAAAGGAATGGATACCAACAGTTGGATATCTTGAAAATAGGCCATGGTTAAAATACTGATATACTAGGAATATAGAAAATGCCAAGAACTTGATATGTAGGTGGATTAAGCAGGCTAATTTTGTAACAAGCATTTAATGTTTTCCACTGTGGATAAAGTCAAAAGTACAGGGAAGAGCAAAACAGATCACAGAGTATGAAAAGAGAGTTTAGAAAAAACAGTGGAATTCACAAGATGAAGAGACTGAATTCTGGACTGTACTGGAGCATCTGCTTTCCAGTAATGAACAAAACCAAGGTTAAGAGTACTTCTGTGAACCCCCAGAATTCTGAAAAAGGATGTGTAGTGTTTGAGCACAGAGTTTCCAGTTGCAAGTCTAAGGCAGGTGGATTTTCATGTTTAGCTTTATCACATTTTGTTTCTCTATGCTTGATCTGAACAAATATAATGAGTGAAAGTAATTCGAGAGTTAAGTTGTACCTTAGGCTATTTATAGTTTATCAGATACCAGTTAAGACTGAGATGAATCAGTGCTGAATGATGCAATGACTGTTTCACAGCCTTCTAAGTTGTCTTGCTCAGCTTCCCTTTAGCAAGGGTTTGTGTCCATCAGACACACTGCTGAGAGGATGACAGCTTCCCACAGACAAACATACTCTTACAGGAAACTGTCTGTCCTGCAGGAAACTTGGAGGGAAATCTCTTGAGTTAAGCAGACTCTCTGCATCTCCTGTATTGGAATACCCAGCATCATCTTTGCTACATACAGCACAAGGGAAAACATCAGTGCTTGATTTTTATTTAGAGGCAATTACTGTGATTTTATAAAACATTTAAATTGTTTTTCAGTTCAAGAACCTGAGTGTTATATTTTTAAGAAGATTTGTTTTGGTCAAAGCATAGAAGTAGATCTTGTAGCCCTGGAAGTTTTTTTACTTTCATATTGGATTTGTAAGTGTGATTGTTTGTTTGCCAGATGCATTAGAGACTTCTAGAGTTCTGACAGATGGAA
Source organism: Zonotrichia albicollis (assembly GCF_047830755.1). NCBI lineage: Eukaryota > Metazoa > Chordata > Aves > Passeriformes > Passerellidae > Zonotrichia > Zonotrichia albicollis. The sequence goes on along the minus strand of NC_133825.1, from coordinate 33,928,152 downwards.
ATGTAGCCAGAGGTCTGTACAGCTGGGATGTTTACACTACAGTTTGTGAATTTTCCCACATGAGAAAATCCCATGTAAGCCCAGAGAAAGTCTGGCAACTGAAGTATGTGGTGTTGTCACAGACATATCAACTCGAGAGGTAGCAGCACGTGTGAGTTGTGGTGGTGTGAAGCCAAAAACATCTGCTCAGCCACAGGTGAGCTGAAACTTTTATTTCCCCTCATCTGGTACGCAGATGCCAGGCAGGCAACAGATCCCTCCTGTTCCTGCCAGAGGAGATGGCTCCTGGCTGGGTGACGTGTGGGTGAGCCCAGTGACAATTCAAGGAAGGATGATAACACAAAGCAGGCAGATAAGGCAGCACATTTGCTCCTTTCCTGCGCTGGAGAGCAGAGCTCATCAGAGCAATGACGTGAGCATACTCAGCAGTCCCATGGGTGAGTCTCTTGCCTGCCCTTGCTAAGTGGTGGTAAGGAGGGAGGGAGGGACAGATCCCCTTCCAGTGGCTGGGGGATCTGGTTCCTTTTTAAATCTTCTCAGCCTGAACCTAATTTCACAGCTGAAAAATTTTGTACTGATCAGAATTAGACCCAGAGTGTATATATTTTTGTTTAATGAAGTCCCATTAAGTGCAAAGAACATAACAATGGTTGAATTTTGATCCAATCAGATATTTGAGTTCATTTCTCATGCAGAATGATGCACAGAAACACAAGAAACACCTCTCAGGGGTAAAGGTCAACATTAAAGTATAAAACACCCAAAGTATATCTTTAGACATGTTTGACACTGATACCTGAACACTTCATGCCAACTAGATTGTAGGTAAAGCCATTTGTTACAGAGATTGGTAAATATACCAATAGAGACTCTAACCTTTATCAGCTCAGCAACCACAAGGAACAATGGAACTTTGCATTGCCTGTTTTTATTATAATCAAAATGGGAGAAATTACTGAGCCAAACTATCAGAGTAATTTTTTCAGTTTGACTTAAGAGTGAGCTTGACTATGGAGAGTACTCTGTCTGGTTGGTTTTCTCTGATAACAGTGCAGCCTCTTTACTGTGAAAGGAGAAAATCTCTTCTATAGGAAAATATGAGCATAAACCCATGAAACCTGATGTGGGAACTTTGGCAGGTATAGCTCATAAAACTACATCTAAATGGTTTCTTCTTTCTTGGTTTTACCCTGACTAGAGTATTTACTGACTGTGCTGCTTTTATGTTATATTTCCTGCTAGGGTTTTCAGTGCACAAGCTGTAGGAGCTCTTTTCTGAGGAAAAAAACTTCCTGGTAGTTCATTTGTGTCAAAAAATTCTTCTGGCCTGCACTTGAAGATACAGCATGCAGTAAAAACCAGTGAGAAATGGCTACCTCAGGAGCAGAATTTCACAACCTCGTGCTCTTCTTTGTTAAGCACAATTCTACATGGTTTCTGTTTGCCCTTTGGCATCAGAGTTCCTTGGAAAGCTCAGTGTGGGAAATGAGCTGCCTTGGACACAAAAGTCTTGTAATAAAGATTAATTTTCTCTTTTTATTTTAATATTATCTTTTAGTGTTAATGGGTTCTGGGTTTGTGGTTTGATAGGTTACTCTAGTGTTAGTAGGAAATTCTTGGGAGGAATTGACTTTGCTATGAGGACAGTGTTGGGTGTGAGATCTGTGACCACTTTCAGTGTATGGGGCTTTAATGCTCCAATCTCAGGCAGGGAGCCAAAAAGGCCTGTATACACAATTAATGTAGACAGCTCTTGGAGAGCTCCTGGTAGTTCGGGGAACCTGAGATCTCAAGATCAGTGCAGCTCTTCAGAACATGGGCTTGAACATACCTGCAAAGGGCCTGAGCTTTAATCCTGATTTACATATACTTTAATCCTGATTTGCATGCCCTTTAATTCTGATACATAGGCTGTTAAATTTTCTTTTCGCCCAGCATTGTCTAAGATTGCTTTGTACTTGTCTGAAAATGAGTCTCCACTTGATAGAGGCAGGGATAGTGACCAGTAATTGGAATATCTCAATGCCTTTATGCTCTGAGGCCTCTGGGCAACCTGTGCCATTGTTTCATCACCCTCACTTTGAAAAATGCTGTTATTATATCTAGCCTGAAACTACCCTCTTTTAGTATAAAACCATTACCCCTTGTCCTATCACTGCATGCCCCTGTGAAAATCCCTCTCCAGCTCTCTGGAAGCCCTTTCAGGTACTGGAAGGTGCTCTAAGGTCCCCCCAGAACCCTTTCCTCTCCAGGGTGAACAGCCTGAGCTTTCTCAGCCTTTCTTCACAGCAGAGGTGCCCCAACCCTCTGAGCACCTTTGTGACCCTCCTCTGGATTTGTTCCAGAAGGTCCATGTCCTTTTTTTGTTGGGAGCCAGGGCTGGACACAGTGCTCCAAGTGGGGCTTGTGAGGGCAGAGCAGAGGGGCAGGGGAGGATGCTCAGCCTGCTGCTCCTGCTGCAGCTTTTGGTGCTCCAGCCCAGGCCATGGCTGGACCTCTGGGCTGTGGGTGCACCTTGCCAGCCCGTGTGCAGCCTCTCATCCACCAATTAATCACCACTGTGTCATTGAGAGCAGCACCTTGGGAAATGGAAGTGGAGCTTGAGGGGTGGAATTCTTGAAGAATTCCTGCTGGAGAGGTTGCTTATGGATCTCACTGCTGCAACCCTGGTCTATATCCTGGGGTTTAAAATCTTTTATCCTGTAAGAGGACACCACAGGCCATGTGCTGTGCCAAGGCAAATGTGACTGGTGCAATTGTACCAGTTCTCAGTCTCTAAGGGGTCTTACCAATTCCTGAGACTTCCCTTGCTTTTCAGTCTTTGTTACCTATACCATGAAAATATGTAACCAAATCTGCTTTTTCCTCTTTCTATTGGTTTTCCTATTTTGACCTGATGTATATCAGATGATTCTGGCTTTTGGAAAGAGATGTATTTGAAAAAAGAAATGCACATTTTTCTTTCAAGAATACAAACAGTCCAGTTTATTAATCCTTTTCTGTTTTCTTATATCTAAATTAAACATTCATTTCCAAAATCTACATGGAATAAAAATCAGCATTCATTTGCTAGTTGCTGCAATGTTTTGCTACTATTGAACTGTAATTCATGGTTGGCAACATTTCTAGTTTTATTTCAGCTATGCCTTTTCCACTTTATGGTTTTATTTTCCTTAAGTTCCATGTTACTATTGAAGACATACCATAGTGCTCCTTAGTACTAAAATTTTTACAAGTGTGTCAGTCATTCATGATCATTTTCTATCTTGAAATTGTAATTCCAGAAAATTTTCTTTTGTTTTGTAATATAAGATCTTAATTATCACCCTTATCTTAGAGTTTCTTAGGATTTTGGAAAAAATAAAAATAATGCAGAAATAACCCTTTCAGGCTAATGATACAAAAATTTCCAGAACAGATTAATAATAATGCTGTTGTCAAAACCACAGTGTCTCACAAGTAAAGTCACAGCTAAAAAATCTAAACCAAACAAGCCCTGTTTCCTAAAGGCTGTTTTCATTCAAGAGAAAATGCTCCTCACTCTTATATCAGATTTCAGATGTGTATGAAAGAGAGAGTAGTGCACTTGGCAACTGAATTAATTCTCCCGAATGCTCCTTGTTTTTGTGAATATCACCAATTCCAGTACCAAAATTACTTCTGTTCCCTACAGATTTATTTTTCATTCAGCTTTTTTATCAATAATCACTTACTTGAATTATGAAATAGCTTTTATCATACTCTCCCAGAATAGCTTCTAGAGAAATGTGATAGCATCCTGAGTCTTCCTTTTGCATCATATCCAACTTCTTGACAATGGAATTCTGAGAAATCTAAACAGAAGGAAGCACCCAGTTTGTCTCAATGCAGAGATTACTATTAGTTACATCAAGCTCAATGAATAGAGCAATATCTTGCACATGATTTCTTCAGCTGACTCCAGGTCACAAATCTTCTGGTTTGCATTTTATTTGTTGTTATAATACTGCCAGTATTATTGCAATGCCAGAAAAATGTGTTACAGAAAAAGGTTCTGTTTTGTCCATAGCACAGAGTGAAAGGTTTCTGCTTCACAAAGGCTGCAAGAGTGAAACAACACAAGTGTCTGGAGGACCCATGTGCAGAGACAAAAGAACAGCAGTGATCACAAAGAGGGATGGGGTCATCCAAATTGTTTTCAATATTCAGTAAGTATCACAGCAGGGAAAGTTTTTAAGCAGGACTTGAAGTACAGTAGTTATCTTCATGTTGCTGATATTAGGGAAAGATGCTCTACATTTCAACAGCAGAGTGGATATAAACAGAAGGACAGAAGTTTAAAATGTGAAATGTAATGACTGGGCAACAAACATGGCTGGCAGTGGAAGCTGTAATCTGACCTTGATTTTGTATGAGAAATGATGAACATAAATGGATTTTGTTATGGAAATCCTTGAAGGGGAGAGACCAACAGTCTCTACTTGATGTGCTGCAGCAAAGGAAAAATGCAAAGAGGTCTATAAATGTTCTAATACAAGAAAGAAACTAATTTTGAAATAGCGTGTAGATTTTGTGGGAAAAGGTCAAAGGTTTTTTAAGGAGAAGACATTGTAGTGATGAGATGACTTCCTGAAGAGCAAGTCTTAGATATGTAAGAGAATAACACCTCTTGGTGATGGTGTACAAAAAGAATTGACAAGACTTAGGCATAGCCTCAATCTGAGGACTCAGGGACAAGCCAGTGTCAGAAATAGTGAAATGAATGTTTTAGTGATGTCTCTGCACCTTATTCATTGTGCCTACAAAATGATAAAAGACATTCAGAAGGGAATTGTGAGTTCTTTTTGGATTTTGCTGGGTTTGAGGAGTAATCTTAACATTTCCAAGAAGATCCTTGACATATGAAAGAAAATTTTGTTGGGAAGAAAGTATCTGGTGATCAGGGGTGGGTCTGTAAGCTGCCAGATGAGACATGGGATCTGAGTTTGTTAATATTTTGATTTCCTGGATCTAAGGTACAAATGGAGAAGTGGAAAGGATTGTATATTTATGATCTTGGAAAGCAGCTGACACTCAAAAAGGATAAGCATCAAATATTGGTGTAGAGGAGAATGAAAATCCAAGGCTGCTTTCACTATAGGGTCCAGGAAGGATGGAGGTGATGGATTGTTGCAAGAACAACTAATTTTAGCAAGGAAGAAAGGAAGGAAGCCAAGCAGACTAGACAGCAATTTAACCATTATAAAAATAAATAACAGCATTTGTAGGAAGTCCATAATGTTTTTCTAAACCAGCCAAAGTTGCTGCAGAATAACACACCTATAGCCTGGTTTTATTCAGCAATATTGAATTGCCTAATAGAATATAATACTTGAAATGATGTTTGTGTCTTTTTATTTCTTACAGCATGTTCAAACCCAAAATATGTAATTTAAGGCTGATAATAAAGGGCTTGTCCCTCAAGCATAAAAATAAATATTGCTTCAAAGTAACAGTTTAATATCAAAATAATGTAAAACTAGAACCCTCAATTTCACTTAGTTTTTAATAGCTTTGGGACTCTTTTGACCTCCAAAAAGGATCCTTGCTGATGATCTTCTTTGCTTGAGAATGCTCTTGCTTGAAATTAGTTATTGATTTCAGTTGTTGCAAAAACATTATTTGGGGGCTTTGTTTTTAGGTCTGGAACTTTTAGGTCTGGAATTATAGATAACTCAAAGCATTAGTATTATGAAACTTGATACAGAAGGGCATCTTTGCAACATTTCTATATGAGGCATAGCATAGATTTAATAATTAATTGCATTTTTAAAATAAACTTTATTTAGACTATTACTGTATAATTTAGAATATTTAATGAATTTTCATAGTGTAAAATTAATTGTGGTAATTACATTAATAGAAAGTTATTGTTTTTATCAATAACATATTAATATTATAATTCTAATATTTATATATAATATGTAATATATAATATTATGATTGTGATATTTAAATTTTTTTAATTAAATAGTTCACTTACTGAGGGTCTACTTACTAGCTGCTAGACTTGGTGACAGCAGAAAATATGAAGAGCATGTTTTACATGTTTAACTCCAGAAAACCATAAGGAGAGATTTTAAAAATTGTTGTACTGACCCATTTATGGCAGGTAAAGGAAAAAAAAAGTAGCACAAAAGTATGTTGAAAAAATATACTCAGAAATTAATTAGTGTTTTGGGTTTTGTCCATTAATGACTTGACAGGAAGTCTCCTAACATGTATATTCCTTCATTCAATCATTTTCTTTCAAGTGCAGCACAAAAGCTTGGCTCAGGAAACAATGGGGAAAATGAAATCAGCAAAGTGAACCTTAATGAGGAAGTGAAATTGTTGTCATACAACTTCTCAATGGCATTTCTTTCTCCTTTTTTCCATGAGCAAGACACCATTCTTACATCATCTGACTAAAGTTATCACTGACACAGCAGTAGGAGGCTATGAGGTCACCCTTTTCCTGTCCTGTTCCTCATCGCTCAAATGCACTCTCCAAAGCTGGAGCTGCTGCTGTCCCTGATGTGACCCTCGATGGCTCTGCCTGGTTCCTGCAGGTACAGCTGGGTCCCTCAAGCTTGTCTTGCTCAAGGTTTTGAGCTTGTACCACAGTGGGAAAAATGGCTCACCCTGAATTCAGTGGCCAGCTGGGACACCTGTGTTAGAGCCAGGCTGGCCTGTTGTTTGGGGTCAGTGTTTGAGGCCAGAGATGGACAACAAGGTTTACTCACAGGAGCTATAGGAACAGAGCTGACTGACTGCTTCAGAAAATGTATTCTCTGGGTCTGGTGGCGACTAAAGTGCTTAATCTCTGGTTATGGAGATGAGTAAAATACCATTTTGGTTAGAGGTGGTTGAGGAAATGATCCAGAGAGGATGTTTTTCTGCTGGATTTTGTCAGGTAGAGTGGGATCCTAAGCACGTTATGCTTGTTTCTTGGAGAAATTGAACTATCTGCTATGTATATATAAAACTGTGCTCAGGGACAGCACTTGAGGAGGTAGGGCTGGGACAGCAAAGTTTGTTAGTGATTGTTCTTGTATGAAGAGAAAAAGGAATACTGTGATCTCTGAATGCAAGTGTCTTTCATTGCTTTCTCAAATGTTATTTCCAGTCCAAAAACTCAAGGGAGCTTTAGCTGCATGCGGTACCTCAGTCAGCTGCAGAGTGAAGTGTAGAAAGGGCCATGCTCTTTCATCATGGAATGTTTATGGAAATGCAGTAAGGGAGCTTCTGTGGCCAGTAAAGACTGTGCTGAGTTCAGGGTCTGCTGAGGAAGGCTTAGGGTGGGCTTTGGCTTACAAATAATCTTCCAGCAAGGAAACCACACCAAACAATATTAGCTGTTTGGAACTTTAGTGGCTGCAGGGGTAGAAATGAGAGCCCATGTTGCCTGCTGTATTTCAGAAACTTGAAGATGGCTGCACCAGGCATAAGTGTGGGGTTTGGGAGGATCTGTTGCCCTGGTGGATTTGGTTGGGATGATGGCTGATTGCTCCTTTTTAGCTGAGTGCACCTAATATGACTCTTTCCACTTGAGCTTTCCAAGCCTTTAGATCTCTGAGAGTTTCTGGAGGATGCAGATGACCTGTAAGAGAACTATGAGTGATGTCTAAATGCAGATCAAACCAGTTTGCTTTACGAGCATCAACAGCCTTAGTTAACTCTGGAGTATCGAGCTGCCTCATCTTGTGCAGCTGGACAGAATTTTCTTGATGACTGTAACTCACTTATTCTGTGGATTTCAAAGTACAGGGTTTGCTTGTTTTTTTAACAAAAGAACATTTTAAGCTTTAGCTTCTTCTTACTATGATGCTTGTTTCCTGTCAGCCCTGACATTTCTTGGGCATCACAGTTTCACCAAGACAAAAAGCCTCTGCATATTTGTGGGATACGGAAGTAGGAATATTTCCATGTGTAATGAAAGTGTCAGGCTAATCCAGTGAGTGCCTGTGTGGGAGGGAAGGAAGAGGCTGGCAGTGTGTGGGAGCTGATGTAACTCCTACTGAACGAGGAAGTTTCCCAAGTTGCGCAGCTCATCGGATGTGATGAGATTTATCATTGTTATCTCTCTAGCCAAGGCTCTTGGAGGAACATCTAGCAGACAGTTTTCCTTCCACATTGGAAGAATGGCATTTGTGATGCTGGAGTGAGGCTCCAGCATTTTTCTCTCATTTTGAGGATTTTCAGGAATAATTTGAAATAATTAGAATAAAGGTGAGAACAAGCCTGGCTAGATACAATGCAGAATCTGTGTCTAATTTCAAATCTATTCTTGCCATTTATAATTTGTTCCTTTGAAAAATAAATCCAGGGGATTCATTAAAGATGAGAGGGCATGAGTAGAGTTGCAAACATATTTGCAAAATATGTTTTTTTTCTATTTAATAAAACAAAGCACAAATTAATTTCTGCGCAGGTGAGGGAGGAGCCTCCTTCTATTGATGAATTTCTTTCTGTTGGAGAGCTTGCATCAGCCTCTGCTGACATTAACAGGGAATAGGCTCAGCAGCAATGCCTCTTCTTTCTGCATTCTAGAAAGTGCGGATTTCCAATAGAAAACTGACTTAATATTACTATGTTAAATTTATTTTTATTCCATAAATATTTCAGTTTTCAGAAAGAACAGGCATCTTGCTTGAAACTGCAATTTTAGTCCTACCAAGAGAATGCTTCAACAAACAGTTTTATTATTCTGATTATACCCTCTCTTTGTGAGGCTTAGCTATAATTATGGGAAACTAGGGATTTTTTCTGCTGTGGAAACATAATAATAACTTCTGTTAGTATTTTTAGATCAGTTTTGAAAATGTAGTTTTGAATGTTACTTTCAAATCTCACATTAATCAGATCTTTATATGCTGGGAAACTCCTGGCTGACAGAGACAGCCAAAATCTTCTTAGTGGGGTAGATCAATTTGCATGTTCCTATGCTGAAAGAGTTGGAGGTTTTCAAATTTATTTTTTTAGTGGTAGCAAAAAAGAGATTCAGCCAAATAGGAAAAAGTAAAGGAAGGCTGGGAGCAGCAAAGCGGAGTTTGGGATGAAATAAAAGGAAATAAGGGAGTTCTGAGAATGAGATAAAAGTAGAGTAATTTTTGGATGAAGACAGTGTTGTCTGTTATGTTTTTCTGCTTTCCTTTTGTCTCCTTTCATGCTCTCTCTGCTGTGCCTCAGGAGCCCCTTGCTGCTGCAGTCACCCCCAGGGCTGTCCCCCTCTGCAGCTGCCTGGTGCCACCGCTTCAGGCAGCAGTGACCACACCTGAGCTCTCCTGTGCTCTGCACCTCTTTCCATGGTTGTCTTGGGTGAGTGACACTCTTGGTCAGCATCAACCTGAGTGAAAAGTATGGATTGTGACACAGAGGAGGTCAAGTCGGCCCGATGATCTCAACGGACCTAATGAGAACAAGCACCTCAAGTGGTCAGGGATCAACATGATTGAATGTTGGATTCAAGTCCTGGATCCATTACCTTACAGAGAAAAGCGCATGATGATATGAATATGAATCATCTTATTTCTGTGAGATTCAGAAGTATAAACATTGACCTTTTGTTTATCTAAGGACAAAAAGAAACAAGCAGAGGTTTTTAGCTTTGGAAGAAATGGGATAATTAACTCCAACTTTATTTCAGATTTTCCAGCACACTCAGCTGGGCTTCTTGATATTTTAAGTGTGTCCTTTCATTCTTGTTAATATCTGAATATCTACATACATCTAAGTGTTTATCTGACTGTTTGGAAGGCTAGTAACAAACTGAGGAGAAACAAGTTTCTTTTAATCCATGAGAGACTGAAAACTCGCCTTTTGGAGGAAAAGGATGAGAAATTTGCAGTGTGCTGCCTGACCTGTTCCTTCAGCAGAGATCTGTACAGCTTCTGCCTGAGCATGTCCTTGGTAGAAGGCGCCCACCTAACTATGGATCTCTCTGACTTGTTTTCCAGAAAGAGTTGGAAAATATTTAATTTACTGTGTCCAAACATGTTCAACAAGTAATAGATGAATGCTTCCTCCACAGAAAAGAGTATTTCTAGAGCTAAACAGATTTTTGTGGAAAGCTCTACTTCCAAGGAATCCATGAAAAGTGAGGAATGTGTATATCTTGTTTCTGTTGGCTGCAAGCAGAACTCAGGGTTTTCTTCAGAACTTAGACAAGGACTCAGCCTTCAAGGTCCTTCTGACAGTGAAGGATGAGAATTAGGTTGCCTGCTCTTATAGAAGAACCATGCCTAACCCGAGCAAACAGTTTCATTAATTTCCTGAGACTTCTGAAATTTAGTTCATCAGGAGATAGGCCACACAAAAAACTCTTAAAATACTGTTGAAAAGGCACTTCCAAAAATTTTTGGGTAATGTTCTTTTCCAGCAGGACTCAGGTATTGAAATTTTCATTGACTTTAATGGGAGCTTGTTTTTCAGCTTCACCTCTAGACAGTGACTATTTCAGAGAAAATAGTTTTGTATATCCAGTGTTGGGTCTTGTTTTTGGTTGGATTTGGGTTTTTTTAAGCATTGGGGGAGAACTGTCAGGCCAGGGCTTCATGGCTGCTTTGTGGATTATTCAAGCAGTTAATCTTTCTGGTCCATCTCTTGACCCTTCCTTTGGCCTTTTCATTCTGGGAGCCAGCTGGGAGGAATGTGAGAGAGGACAGATACTGGTTTGGGCTGTTTTAAACTCATCCAACATTGGCAATGAAAACTACAAAAATTAGCCTCAATTAGTCAGCAGTCAATTATCAACTATACAGAATCTCACTGTTCATGTGCTCTTCTCTGTTTTCACGCAGGAGAAAGCATTTTGGTTCAAACCAGGCATGGATTAAGTTCCCCAGCATCACTTACCCCTAAAAATAATAAGAAGAGAAGCATTTCTGCAGTTTGGTGCCAGTTTTGCTTTGTCTTCTTGGTGAGCAGGGTGCCTGTTCCCTTTCAGCTGACTGTCTCCTCATTTGGACTTAGCAGAATGGACAAGGAAGCTTTGGGACCTCGTGCTGGCCTTTGACTTCTGAGAAACATGCGGTGGAAGTGAGTGCAGTGAGTTGGGAGATAAGAGTTACTTCTCCTAACAGAGGGAAAAAAGCATGAGTTAAATGTCATGGTAAACCTTACTGTTCTTGTGAACATGTTGAAACAACCCTGATGAGCTTGGTTTTGAGAATGTCAGGCAGGGGATAAAAGTCACACATTACTAGTGATTCACTATGGCTACATTTGGCACCTTGTCACACAGATTGGTTCCTGCATCTTCAGTGTTTTTATTCTTTGCTCTGAGAGAAGTATAACAGATATTCCCAGCACCCTACTGCCTCAGAAGTTTTCTATTTTGAGAGCAATTCAGAAGGTTATTCAAACTGTGTCTTTAAGAAATACAGGGTAAAGAACGTTTTGTTAATATATTCTTTGCAAGGAAAGGCAAGCTGTAGAGAGAGCGGCAAGCTTTTTTCTCCTCTTTGTTCTGGAGTAACAATTTACTTAAAAATAACCAACTCTTCAGAGAACAGCTTATTAGGAGCTCCCCCTGGACAGTAAACTAATGCTTTGTTTCACAATTGTACTAGTGATGAATGTGTCGCTACTATTGCTATCTCTATTTTTAAAGTAATTTCTTCCTGAAGACATTGTATTCATATGCTTAATATCAGTTAAAATGTTATTCATGTGTATTGCTTCTTATAGAATATCCCCCACCCTTCAACTAAATTATCTCCTGGACACAAGAACTCTGCAGACTGTATCAGACTGTATCAGATTAGGCAAAAGTAAGTCTTGAGGAAAGCTAAAAGTGTAAGTACTGATGGTAAATGTTTATTCTTAAATTTTTATCGTGTTCCATTTTTTCCTACTTAGCAAAGTCAAAAGAATCCCATTTAAGGGCCTCTCAGTAGCAGATGACACAGCTGATGTCTTTATTTGACCTCCTGGTGATATTCTAGATGTAATCACAAAGGCATGTTTGTCAGAAGTCTATGGCCTCTACTTGCCTAAATGCAAGACCTGTAGTTTTGGATTTAGTATTTATATAAATATAAATTTAGAAACATTCTCTTTTTGTTTTCCTCTTGGCAAGGTAGGGATGCAGAGTGCCACTTTTCCTCAGAATGTGTTGTGCCGGTCTGTCCTGTTGTCTGATTAAGAAACTTGTGCAGAATCTTGTGTTCATGTTCCTGTGGTCCCTGCAGGGCTCGTTCTCTTTATGTTGGCTCCCTGGTGCTAGTGTCATTGCAAGAGCAATGTTTGTATTCAAGACTAATATGTGATTTTTAAGTTAGACAAGATATATTATTTTCATGGTTTCAGGCAAGCCAGTAACAGCAATTCATCTCAGTGAACACTATTGTGTAAACACAGGAAAAGCTAAACTTTGCTGCATTTTCCTATAAAGAAAATATTTACTGAAAAATTGGACATCTTTATTTAAATTATAAATTATATGGATGGTAAATGAACATAATATTTTTGATCAAGTACTGCATGCAACAATTACCTATGCTATGACTAAACATTTCAATTAATTAAATACCGTAGAATTTCCTTTTCCTATGACTTGTCTTCCCCAAAGCACAGCAAGTACTTGAGGAAGTTGTAGCCAAGTCCGTGTATGAGCTCCAACTGTGTATTTCAGAGCAGCTTTTTCAGAAATTTTGTTCTTTTATTATACCATTGGATAACACATATTTTCCAACTTGTTAGAACAGTTGCTTCATTTCCAAACTTCCTCCTACTCATTTGAACGTGCGCTGCTCCGCTGCACACTGTAGACATGACCTCCTTCAAGCTTGAAGTGGTTTTTCAAGTGGTTATGCTCCCTCTCAAGCCAGCTACAGGGTAAAGGCAAAAGTAAGAAAGGAGACCCAGGGAAGTATTTTAAAAAATACTTGCTCTCTACATTGGTATTGTCTTGCAGGGGCATCTGAAAATTGTCAGTTGTTCATTGCAGTGTGCTGAAAGTCCATGGTGCCTTTTATTGAGTAAGTTGAGGGTAACAATCATAGTAATATTCATTGATATGAGCAGAAAAGTGGAGCTGTGTTCTGTCCTGGTGTGCCAACCAATTCCACCAACAGCATTGGGCATCTGAAGGTGCTCTGTGTCAGCAAGGATAATGAAAACGTTAGGGTTCCTTTTGAGAAACAGCAAAACAAGAAGGGATCTAATCCCAGAAAGTACTTGCAGAGTGATCAGTCTTGCATAAACATTTGGGGCAGCTGTAAGTCAAGGCCAAATTCAATTTAATTTAGGAAGCAAATTCTGTGATGTCAGAGAAATTTTTATGTATTTGCTTCATTTGTTGACTTGAAAGATTCAGCCTGCTCCCAGCTGCTTCTTCCATCTGTTATCAAATGTTACCAAGCCTGAGCCGACAAAACTAAATTTGGTAAGTATTGAGATTTAGAAAATGAGATTAATTTGGTTTCATTTTTCACTGTACAAAACCCAATACCCTCTGATTTTAAGATAAACATACCGTGGAGGAATTTTTCATTATCAGAATTAGTTAATCTCTGACAGATTCTTCACGTCACTCACTTAATGTAATGCTTATATATTTATTTTCTTTACTAAATATAACTAATCTGTTACTTCTAGTGAAAATTAGCCTCTCACTAAGGATTTTGTGTACTTATGGGAAGAAGTTAGGCTTTAAAGATTATGCTTCCCAGAAACAAACAAGGTGAAAATCCCTTGATCTCTCCAGATGTTTCCTCTAGGGACATGTTATTCTCTTTGGGATTTCAACATTTGCAATGAGTCATTAAGTTGTCCCTTTCAGTTTTCATGCCTTTGTTAAAACACTAAAGGTTTCCTTTCTTAGTGAGAGCTGAGTAAGCGTACATCTGAGTACACAGATGAGAGTTATCTTTTGTAGTCCAGACTAATGTTTACTCTCATAAGGTTATTAATGAGATGTTTCCTCACGTTAGGTATGAGCAATCTAGAATTTCCTTAGTTGGAGTTTTCACTATCAGTACATTTGACACCTGCTTTCAGGAGCTCACACCACTTCTCAGGCGTCAGATTTTGTCTAACATTAAGCCTTTAGGTCTTCCTCTATTCCTCTTCTCTCAACTTTTGCAGCTAAAAATGCATACAATCCTTATAGGTTTTATCCAAGAAAATAATCCATACTGGGTTTTTTTTCACCCTTAGTCTGCTTTAAATCCTCTACCCTTTCCTTCAGAGCAGTTTCCCAGAGAAACTGGATTTCTCTGTTCCTTAGGTAGTCCCTATGGGTGTCTTCCTTCCAATGAGAAGGTTCAAAAGGTTGAAGACTTTCTGCCCATGTCTGTATTCTTCCTGAGCTGGCCAGGTCCAGAGCAGGGAAACACTTTGGGTGATCTTGAGACTGAATCTTGTTTCCATGTGACCTCTCTAGGTACAGGTAGTTCACACTAAGCTCTTTCTTCATGTTGCAAAACATGTATTTGTGTGGCAAGGAAAGCTGATGCATTTCTAGGAAATTTGTAGGAATGTCCAGAACTCTATTATGTCAGTCCTAGAACATCATTTTAATGGTAGATGAGGTGAATGGAGGCCAAACGAGATCACCTGAAATAGCAATAGGATATCTTTTGGGGAAAATTGAGTTGTCCTACAGAGCAAGAAGCAGACATGGATAGATGGATGGACAGATGAATGATCAATCTGCCAGTTTTTACTCATTTTACTCATGAAAGTTGGGCCATTGTAAACTTAGCTGGATGCATCATTGCATCTCATAGATTTTGGTTTCAGTAATGGCAGGAAGGTTCAGTGGTGAGAACAAACTGGGTTTTTTTATATAAGAAGTAAAATTAGCATGTCTGCAAGTGGGAATTAGACAAGTTGAAGCAGGCTGTAAGTCTTCTTTTTCTCCCAGAAAATTCCACCATATTATTGACTTTGTGATATATCATATTTTATTTTCAGAGTCTTTGTTTTTCAACATGGAAAGTGATAACAGAATCAAACAGATAAGAAATATATTAATAATGAGATAGTTCCTCAGAAGAGCCAACATTAAAATTGTTATTTTGAAAAGTTTATATTTCTTCCTTTTTTAGTTTAATTTTATTTGAAGGGTTTCTTTTTCGCTATGTGTAGAGGGATAAAATGTAAGAGAATAGTGCAGAGGGCAGTCTCACACCTGAGGAGTTGCAGCTGTGCCAATCACCAAAGATTAGGAACAGGCCTGCCCTTAATAGGCCACAGCTGTGTCCAATAAGAAGAGGAGTGCTACAAAAGAGTGGGTTAGCTGGGTGAGGGGAGAGCTGGAGTTTGTTGGCTGAGCTGTGAAGAAGAAGAAGGAGTCTGCTGTGAGGAGATGCTCATGAGAAATCACTGAGAAGGTATCAGAGCTTTGCAATATGATGACAACAGCTATGAATCTGTAGTGCGCAAAAGAAGTTGGCTGAAAATAGTGTTGAAATTAGATAAGTGTGTGTCAATTCATAATTTTTTTTTCCATTAAACATGTACATAAAAGCTACATGTTTTCTGGAGAAGAAATAGTTTAAATAAATTAAATCCAAAAGCTCTAAGCCTTATGCCAACCTGCATGCCTTAACATAGAGGAAAAAATGTGGTAACATTCCTCTCTATTTATAAGGGATTCCCATTTCTTGGAGCTGAATAGATGAAGGGACATTTTGGTAATGAGAATCATTATCTACTCACACTTTCCTCCAGTTGTGCCATGACTGGAAGACCTACCTTCAGTTGACTTGTTTCTACTAGATAATGTCAGGTGGCTGAAACTGGAGCAGGGCTGTGGACTCTCACTCAGTGCAACAGGACAGATTTGCACTCCCACGTGCTCTGTGTGTCAGCATTCAGAGCAATTACACTTTTCATTGCACCACTGAGGCCTTCCAGACCTTACCCTGCCCCAAGGGCAATTTGCAGAGCTCCATGCAGAGTGCTGATTTCACAGACAGATTCTCCTTTCTCATTGTTTAAACATGTGAATCCTCTCAAATAGCTTGCTGATGCCAAATTCCACTTCCTTGTTCTCTATTAGTCCCCAAAAGGTTTCTTTCTACATTAAGTAATACCATAAATATGGGTGGAAGCTGGAGTTCTGATATGTTTTGGAAGGTTTCAATAGGGGATTCTTTAAGCACAAAGATATTATGGGAGGAAAAACAAGTTCCTCATGTTAACTGGTTGCTACTTTCATTCAAATGCTTGTTTGAGTTCATGTAGTACATGCTGACAGCATTTCTTTAGGAATGCCTATTTTATAAAAAAATATAGGTGGTACAGAGTGGTGGCTTACATAATTGCCTTTGGCCACATCTAATGTGAGAGGACCAAAGATGGAGCACAGGCAGTATGTGTGCTAAAGTCAACCAGTGTGGGACATCGCAGCGGCACTCCCCAAGAAAGGCTTTCACAGTGAATAACTTCTGGGAAATTAATATGAACCACAGATTTTCAGATCTTGACTGGACAAGGCCTTGAGCAACTCAATCTGAATTCAAAGCTGGCTCTGCCCTGAACAGGGGGTTGGAGTAGGTATTTTCCAACTTTACTGGTTCTATCAATATGTTAACTGATATTTTAACTGACTAGCTTCAGTGATTTAATGAGATCTAACATATGAAAATATTCCTTTGTCATAACAGTAGGAAGCTACAGAAGTGTCTGACCTTCCAGAAGAACCCGTGTTACTGCAGTGAAATGATCATACCTTTTAATTTAAACGTATGATAAATGTACTACTTTTAATTACATAATAATTTTTTTCCTGTTATCTCCTTGCATACTGCTGACTTCAGCAACTTCATCTGCAAAATTCAGCTGAGCTGAAAGTTCACTTGTGTCTATTGCTCAGATGCTCTTTTTTTTAGCTTTCTTTGTATCAGTGAGAAGTAGGAAAGAAGAACTGAAGGCTTGGACTCATCAGCTTAGTTTAAATTCACATCATCATAACTAGGAAAGGATTTCTAAACAGATGAGTCTATTTCCCTTCTTAGACTCTCTTAAACTGACCTCATGAGAATGAGGAAGGAGTAGGCTTGAGATGTTTGTGATTTTACTAAGGCTTTTGATCAGGTTCAGACAAGCAAATCAGCGAAACGTGATGTAGATAAATCTAGTACAGGATATATAAAGTGGAAGAAACCAGGTGCTTCATGATCATGTCTTGTGTCTGATAATATTTTCAGTGATTTGTAGGACTGTAGAATTCAAAATGGTCTTGACTAATTGAAGTAATGGTCTCATAAAAATAGGATGTGTTTTTAAAACAAATCAAGTAGTCTGTCACTGATTTTTGCTGGGAACTAGAGTTTAAGTGGCAGAAAAAAAGGCTAAATGGATGAAAACTTGAAAAAGCATCAACAGTGCTGCTGTTCTGCAAATGACAAATCCTGGCTCATATGAACAAAGCTTAGGTTGCAGGGAACATCAAGGTTTTCCACTTGCCATTAGCAAAATGTTAGTGGCAGCTCCATGGTTAGTGGTAGCAAAATGGCTTTAGAAGGATGCAGAGAGACTGGAGACAGCTCAGAGAAGAGCAGTAGCAATAAGGAGCCTTTTAGAATACATGATCTATGAAGAAAGATGGAAAAAAAATTGGCACTTGAGTTCCTTAGTCAAGAAGGAAGACTAAAGGGAAACGTCCTGGTCTTCAGATGCATTAAGATCTGCTTCAAAGGTGGAGTCAGTAGCTCTTTGTTCTCTATCCCTACCATGGGTAGGATAGAAACAGTGAGTTTCAGCTGCAGTAAAGGAAGATTTGGTTAGTTGTTAAAGAAGTACAATGTGTCAGGGAGATACGAGCATTAAGGATCATGAAAGTCCAGCAGATGATTCTCTGGTGAGTTTTCAGTCATCATCATCAGGAAGAGCAGCTCAGTGACTTCCATTAAGATCCATGTGGATTGGGATTCTGCCCCAAAACAGGGAGTGCTAGTGAGCAGATATATATTAACAGAGTTTTCCTGTTGCTCAATTCTGTACAGTCCTTGGAAAAACCCAGAAGCACGAGGCTGGTGGAGGCCAGTGGCACAGATCTGTCAATGCTGTCAATGTAGGGCATCTTTCTGCCCTGTCAGCAGCTCACTGCTAGCTTGCACTGTGAACCTGTGCTGAACTCCCTCTGTGTTCACGTGTTTGCCTCTCCTCCTCCGGGCACTTTCAGGTCAGTTCCTGGTGAGCTGCTCGTTCTGTGCCTCTGTGTAAAAGGAAAGCATGTAGAAACTATAAATAGAATTGTTAGTAAATCAGGAAAGTGAGTATTTCAGATAAGGACAGCTCTAGTGGGTTGGAAGATGGCCCAGCTGAGTTACATGAGTGCTGATGTGATCTCAGCAAACAGATTTGATAAAACTTGGAAAGACTGAGGCAATGGTCTCTGGTGAATTTAAGTTACTTTCTCTGCTGGCTGGATTTTGCAGGTTTCTTGTGCTGTGTCTCTGCATTTATAATCTCATATTCAGCTAGAAATGAGCTGCTAGCTAATGATATATATTATAGTTGTCTCCCTTCTGTTACAAAATGTGTGTTTGCTTTTAAATATGAACAATAGGCAAAAAATCCTGAAACCTTGGGAAATTCCCTGTGCTCTTTTGTGACTGTTTCTGAAACCTCAGTTATTACCAATGTAGTAAAGAATTGGGAATTTTTCAGCTGCTTAATTTTAAATGACCTTTCTTGATTTTCCTCAGAAATTTTTCCAGTTCTCTGTAATGTCAAGTGTAGTGTGTTTGAACTTCCTTTTATTCAAATACTGTAAACAGTATCTGCTGAAAGCTGGATATGCCTTCAGATTTCTTTTAAGAAAATTATTAGGGTTCTTACATTTGATGTCAAAAAGGACTGTGTAGTTGACCATCTACTATCATAGTTGCTATCTGACATGAAGCTTTTATATTTTCATTGGGGCCAAATTTCAACAGTTTGTTTTTGCAGGCCACACCAAAACCAATTTTACTTTAGCAACAATATATCCATGGAATGTACACAAATCTCTGCAAATGTACCTGACATACTATTAACTAAGGAGAGCAAGAATCTGGTTAGAAAGGACATCCAAAGTCCTGTACCATTGCATGCAGGTTTACATGGGATACATGATCTCTTGCCAACTGTGTAACACTGTAAAGGGCAGCTTTGGTTTTGGTAGAAACCATAGAAAGCAAAAATTCTGAGCCACTTCCCCATGAAAGTCACTGCACAAAATCTGCTTTAAATACTTAAATGTCAATCCTTCTGTAAGATTAGGAGGATAAAACTGAGGATAATTAAAGACAGTGGATTAAGTCCTAAAAGAGACAAATAAAAAGGGCTAAGTTTACATTAGGGATTTATTGAGATTTATTTTGTTTGCAATGCTAAAACTATTCTGATGATACTATCTTTCAGGTGTTCTCTTGCCCTTGTATGTCAACCTGAGATATCAAGAGGGTGGTGACCTTAGAATCTGTAACAAACATGTTGCTTTTCTAAGGAAAAATGTCCCACATATGGCTTACTGACAATTAGATCAGCACTAGCTCCTTAAAACAGAAGATCATATTTTTCTGAAGGTCTCTCATGGCAGGACACACTCAGTCCTTTCTGACTCATGAGGGCAGGGGACTGAGAGATGATTCCCCACACTTGACTTGGTTGTGAGGAGTCAAGAGCCAGACCCAGGAGGGGGAGGGATGCAGGAGTGTTATGAAGGGTGTAAAGGCTGCAGTTGGTGGAAAGAAGAGAAAACTTTTTTTGTCCACTTCTTTAACCTTCTCTGTCTCTGAAAGGTACCTCAGTGCATCCTGAGAGACCCTGTGTGTTTTCCACCAATATGTGAAAGCATGCTGTGGAGTTTATGCCAAGAAACTCAGCTGTGGAAGTGTGGTATAGCTTGCTTTAAAGATTGTGGGGAGCAGTTATCCCAAACTAACCATCATCCTGAACTGGTCGCTTTTATTTGATCTCAGTCAAGGCCAATGTATCTTAAACCCATTTGGAAAACAAATAATCTGGACATCAGGACAAGAATTTCCTGCTTCCCTCAGTAATTTCAGTAAAAGCTACAGATTTTTGATATCTTGGCAGTGATGAACAAAAGGTATTTAATCTGCATTTTATCTTTACTGTTCATTTTGGTTTAAAGTGACTCAGACTTTAAGATTTTATCCAATAGGGAGGCTTTCCTCCTCCCTCTGCTTAGTGCCCTGATGAGCTGGGCCATGGCCTTGTTCCACTGCCCCTTTCTCCCGTGCAGTCACAGCCTTAAGTGATGAACTCTTGTAAGCCTTGTGGGTAAGGGCTGGGATGTCCTGGAAGCTCCTCAGTGTGCAGCCCAGTGCTGGTGTCCTGCTTGAACAGCAAGGCTTGGAAAGCCCTTCCTGCTGCCCACATGCAGATGGGCCACACTGAGAATATCTAAGCTTTGAAGTTCTTCATTTAACAAGGACATATTTCATCTAGATCCATGTGTCACATTCTAAGTTATCTTTCCTGGCTTTGGTAAGTCTAGTCAGTTATAAATTTTACGCTCTCTTCTCTCATTGCCTTTCCTTCTTGTTCTCCCCTGTCACATGATTTTGTCCCCTTATTCTCCTATTTTTGGTAAAATAATAACTTTGGTCTGTCTTAAAAAGCCTAGCTGAGTCACACAGAGGAATTTAAGCACTTATATCCTCACTGAAATCACTTAAGTGTTTAGCACTTAAATTGGTTTGCTCATCTCTATGAAATTGGTACTTGAATTCCAAACTGGAATATATTTTCACTAACTCTTCCTCCTACCTAGATCCTCTCATTGCCCCAAAAGGATGTGAAAATATAAAAGATTAATTGTGGGGGGCAACTAGCACAAGTCACTAACTCTGCATGGCAAAATGAGCCTCTGGCAGAGGATGGGTAAAAATGCTGTGGCAATGCTCTGGTGACAGCCTAAGGAGGTGTACTGACCCATTAAACACCCTGAGTTTGGTCAGCTGGCTGCTTTGTTGTGCTGAATCTGAGAGCTGAGTCAATACAGATCCCTTTGCAAAGCTGGCTGAGGTAGAAGAACAAGTCCTTCTGCTTGACTGAGAGGGCACCAAGCAGGAGCAGTCTGTGTTTGAGGCTCCATGGCTCTGGAGGGCAGAGGAATCATGGTAGGTCAGTGACTGCTCTGATGCCTGTGATGGTTTTCCTGGCAAACCCAGACATTCTCTTTTGGAGCTCCTGCCTGTTAATGCAGGTTTAACCAGCATCAAATACCCTGATCTGATCTGCAACTCAGTTCCTGGAGGGATAAACAGAGCACTCACTTGAATGGTTGATTGTCTTGCCAAATTGAGAAAGGGTAGCTGGGAAGAAGGTGTGATAGGATCTGCATACCATGGCAGAAACCAGTGAGATGTGCTCTTGGGAGTACTTAAAATGTGGGCATGTCAGATCTTTCTGGTGAAAAGTTTTGAGACAGTTTAAGCTATGGTTCTAGTTAGATCTGACTGTGGTAAGTAAAATCATAAGAAAATGATGATTTTTGTGCTGGCACAAGCTAGCAATGTCTCACAGATTTTCTGATGGATAATCTGTTCCCTTGTGGGGATTTTGGAGCAGTTTAGTGGTTCAGCCTTCTGTTTCTTGGATCATGTACTGTCTGGGGAAGTAGCTTTTCTAAGCAATGTCAGAGCTAGTCATTACTTGGATCTTGTCATTGTGAAAGTAGTGTTCTCCTTTAGCCTCCTACCAAGAATTAGCAAGGCATGTGGCAGTCACCCTTGCAGCATGGATTTTGGCTTGGCTAAGCTTCTGCAGCCTCTGTGCAGAGAAAAATACATTGCTGTCTTTGATATTCCTTCAGTGTCAGGCAGTGTGCAGGACAGAGATTGCAGAGGGACAGCACTGGATAAAATCACTGGCGGAGTCTTGCTGATGGTCAGACACAAGGTTTATTTTGCAGCCTGCTCTTGGCCCCCCAGATCATGGGTCCTGTTATGCTGCAGTGTGTGCTGGAGGGGTTGGGTGCATGGAGCAGAGATAAGTACAGGTCTTGGAGAGGTGAAGATGTGACTGCTCCAGGGGTGGGCTTATCACTGCATCAGCCTCCAGCATGGTCTGTCTGTCTGTACTGCTTCCATGGGATGCTTTTGTGCAAGACCCCGGGGCACTTGTGTGGTTCTGATTCATGGCAGTCACATCATGGTCCAAGAAAGTGCCTCCAGTCAGTTCTCTGTGTCTGGGATCTGGGGCATACATAAGCCACTAGTGCTTGTCCAGCTTTATCTGAGGGTGTCAGTACTCCTGAAATGAGAAAATCAAACCTGTCGTTTTCTCCTACTAATAAAGCTAAAAAGTAATGAGAAGCTTAAAATGGGTGGGCAGGATGAGCTCTTTACTAGCCAGGTAGAACCTTAGAATGCCCTTCAATTATGTCCTAGAACTGCTGGGGAGCTGAGGTTATTCTGACTCCCAAGAGTTCTGTTTTATGAGAGATTTCTTCTTTCTTCTCTGTTCTCCCCCATAAATCCTTTCAGGTTCTCCTAGGAAGACAAGCTATTCCTGAGTGCAGGAAAGCACCACCTGCGAAGTTCTTGGGTCCTGCTGTCAGAAACACAGTCCTGCTCAGGACATGGATAGACTCCCAGGAGCAAGACTCCTTCCCCTCGGTGCCGCTGCCTCTGGCTGTCCTGCAAGCCAAGCCCACGCTGGGCTGTGCTCCCTGCCAGCCCCTCTGGGGCACACACAAAGCCACCCGTGTGACGTGGCATCTCCTGAGCACCCAGCCACCATGAGGTGGCCTGGAGTGCTCCCAGGCCTGTCAGCTCCTCAAACAGAGCCTGTGGTGTGGGATGAGATCCAGCAGCAGGATAGGATATGGAGCTGTCACACAGTGTGCCAGACACAAAACAAGGGGGTGGAGAGGGGCTGAGGAGAGTAACTCATAAAGTCACAGCTGAAGATGAAACCTGAGGGCAAGATCAGGTTGTGATCTGTAGAAACTGGTTGAAAATTTGAAATTAGAACCACTGGGCATAAACCCCTGTTTAAAGCAGAGCAGAAGGCACCAGGGAGAGAGAAGGGCTGGATGGAAGCGCATGGAGGGTACCCTATGTCCCACAGGCAGCACGTATCACCCTAAATCCTGCAGCACCCCTGCAAACAGGCACAGCTGTTGGATGTGCTGGGATGTTTCTTGAAAGGATCAGCTTGTTTGATCTGCCTGTGGCAAGCCCAGCCTGGCAACAGAAGGCACAGCTGGTTTTGCATGTGGCCCAGCAAGAAGCTGAAGATTTACAGCAGGAAGTCCAAAATGTCACATCAGCAAAGCTGTTCTTGCTCCAGCTCCAGGCCCCAGGCACCTGTGGGATGCTGCTGCTCTTTCAGGAGCACCGGTGCAAGGGTTTGCCCAGCTTTCCTGTGAACTGCCTCAGGAAGTGGTCTGCCCTGAGAAAATAATGCTGAGGGAAAAGAAGAGAAATGGTCATCTTTGGTTTATTTTATAAAGTCAGATCTCTTCCTTGATTCCACGGTGTGGCGTGATGGGGAAGGTCAGTGTGCCAGAATTAAATAGCTAGCAGGCATTAAGGCAGTATTGCTTCATAATTTTTGTGTAACAAAACCATAATCAAAATATGATTTTTCCTACAGATGCCAGAAAGGCTGTGCTATAACCACACTGCTGGATAAGCACAATGCTTTTCTGTTTCTACTACTACATCATTATATTCATATTTCTCCTTCACAGAGAATGCTTTACAGGCACAAAAGAACTGATTTTATGTTTGATAAGTTATTGAATGGTAGAGCAGAAAATGGAGAGGAAGACGGAAGTCTTACTAACAGAAATTTTCTATAGAGGGCAATCCAAGATTTCTCTAATCTTGTATTAGTTTTTCCCTAAGTCTATCTCTAATGCTGTCATGCTTAAAATAGAGAACTCTTGAAAAATCTTTGCTTGCATAACCACTTATGCTGCCTTGAGAATGAAATGATCTCCATTGTGTTCAGGTTTGAGAAAGTTCTGTGTTTATGGGAGCTGCTTCATAAGTAAACACTTACAGAAGGAGCTTTATTTTTTGCCAATTACTCTTTTATATTTTGGTAATCTTTGTGTAAACAGATTTAAGCTAGTGACTAATGCAGTTGTCGGCTACCCACTTGTTTCCATTTCCCATGAATGTCCTATCCAGCCTCTGGCTGCCTTCAAGCAAACCTGATGGTGGCATGACAGTCTCAAGGACAGCAAGGTTCTCCAGGTGTGAAAACACAGTGCAGTTAAGAACTAATTTTGACTTCCTATGCTGATGACATCCCCACTTTCCCCAGATTGATCCCTGAAGGGCTGAGTGTTCCTGCAGGCATGACTGACAGGGTGTTGCACAGAGTTAATGCTGTGCTGCTCTTGTGCAGTCGTGACTTGTGCCTGGATTCCTCAGTGTTTATTCTAGGTGACATCCCCACTCTTTCTTCATTATAAAATCTGTATCCTCCTTATCTGTTTATCTGCAAGCTGGAGAACATGTTTTCTGTGGCTGGTATCCTATTGTCAGATTTGCTTGAGATTGGGCAGAGCAGGTAAAGCCATTGGGAGAAGGAGGAGGAGCATGAAAGACCGACTTCCACACAGGGTCAGGGTGGTCTCAGGGAAGCTGGGTTGGAGGTGGCTCTCTCATGCCCTGGGATGGCAGGGAAGGGAGGCAGAGCGGAGCAGAGGGAATGGTGCTGGGGGATTCTCCAGTCCATGCCCAGCCTGCCAGGCACAGCTTTCCTCAGCCAAGGCAGGCAGTGGCCTTTGGGAGCTGCCTGCCTGTGGCAGTGGCTCAGTTGTCCATGCCGTGAACCTCCTGAGCAGGTGCCCCAGCCACAAAAACTGCACTGAGCACTCTGTCATTCTCTTCTGGGGAAGCCTCCAAGTACTGCAGAGCCCTCATCTGCAGGAGAGCAGGAGCCCTTAAACCCTTGTTGCTAGAAAGAAGAGGAAAGATGGTGTTGGAAGAGTCTGCTGACTTTTCTCTCTATATCTCTCCAGAAATAAAGAATCTAAAAGTCACTTCATGGAATTTCTTCAGCCCTAGAAGCCCTTGCCTTGGGAATGCAGCTACAAGATCAGTTCCTTCAGGAGCAGTGTAAGCACAGTCATTCTGAACGTCTGTTCTTCTTTAATTCTTGGTGTTTTCCTTTGAGATTAAACAGAATGTTGCCAGTATCTGGCTGGATTTAATTTGGGTAAAGTGGAAAAAGCCAAACTACATCCTTTTATATAACTCTAGCCTAACCCTTGGGACAACTCTGAATACATAGAACTCTATTGTCTTGTCTTAATAACGGGTTCCTATACTTTTTGTTGCTTAACTTACATGAGATTAGCAAAAATTAAGCACTTATTAGAAGTTTTCTGATGGCAGCAATTGAAAAGGCAATGTGATATGTAGAAATTGTTTCTTAGTCCACAAATCTTTTGAGGGACTGTGGTGGTTTGACCAGGAAGGAGTGGGAATTCTGGGAAGCTGTGGTCAAACCAATGAAGGTTTTGGGTTTGAGACTGGCACCTGGTGTAGCCAGTGGGGTTTGGACACACCTCCGAGAATACACAGGGGTTAAAAAGCAGGGCACTGCCCTTGGCACTCTCTCTTGGGACGTCGCTTCGAAGAGGTCAGATCACCCTCCCCTGTCCAGCCTTGCTGCTGGGCGGGGGAGGGGCAGCCATGCGGTAGGCCCGGGGCCTGGACAGAGATGGGGGTGAGAAAGCTCTCAAGGATGGAAGGGTGGCAGAGCCCCAAGAGACATCGGGCAGCCATTCCCCCCCCAGGAGGGAGAGAGAGGAGAGCCGGCGTCTGAATGTGATAGCAGCCAGCCCGGGAGGAGAAAGGGGAGGGAAGAGTGCAGCCTGGCCGGCGGAGCAGCAGCACCTGTGGGAGTACCAGCATTCTGAGATAGACAGAGACTGAAAACTTTTAACCCTTTCTTTCATGATTGGGGCCTTGCAAAAAATGCTAATCCTCCTCGAAGCTGAATAAGAAGGGAGATAAGAGATGAGATGAGACAAGGACCTGGCCCGAAGAACGTGGAGATGATTGAATGGGGAGAGATGATTTGGAGTGGCCTTTTGGCTGGACTTTTCTTGTGGCCATGGACTCAGTTGTTCCTGTGACACAGACTGCATTTAGGGGGAAGCAGTGGCTCAAAACCAGGAGGGTTCTTCGTGAGGACCCCCCGGCCCCAGGGGGTTGGAAAAATATGGGGGGGACAGATGTCCCAAAGCAGAGACTGTGCCTTTTTGGAGTGAGACAAGGCATCCTTGAAAGACAACCCTAAGAGCAGCTCTGGCCATGCGTCAGTGGTGAGAGCACTGGGCATGGAAGGAAGATGTCACAAGCGGCAAAAGGACTTTTTTCCGGGCGGTGCCGAAGTGACAGGGAAGCACACGAGGTTTCAGTGTGTTTCCAGGGCAAGCCTATGGAACAAGAAGGACTCCTTTCCTCTTCATGAACTGCAGTTTGAGTATACTAAAATGTGGGGCCAAGGCTGGGCAGTTGATGATTTGGGAGAATGTATCGGATTGGGAAAGTCAGGTAGTGGGGAGGGGGAAGGTGGTTTTTTTTGTAAGGTTTTCAATTTTTTTTCTTTCTTTTCCTTATAGTCTTTCCCTATTTTCCTATAGTTTAGGTAATAAAGTGTTCTTTATGTTTAAGTTGGAGCCTGTTTTGCTTATTCCTGGTCACATCTCACAGCAGACACCAGGGTGAGGCATTTTCATGGGGGGCACTGGCTCTGTGCCAGGCTCAAACCATGACAGGGACATAGTAGTATCTGTTTGCTTCTCTGCCACACAGTCTATACTTCCTTGTCTTGTAAATATTCATTTATATGCACACCAGATCCATGAAGAGCTCCATGGACCAGGTGCAGCACCTGCCAAGACTACAAGCAGCTTCTCTTTGGAGTGGCTGAATGGAAATTGAGAAGTTTCCTCTTTTGGTGCCAGAACAATAATTAATGCCTAATGAATTTCCTGTTGGCAAATAGGCACTTTTATCATCCTTATGTAACATTGATGTTGTTGCCAGCTAAGTTAGATGGTATTAAGGGGATCTTTGAAGATAAATGCTTGTGGCTCTTTTTATGATTTGAATGTTATGTCCAGAGCAACTTGCTGAGGCAGAATTTTGAAAAGAAAAGTATGCAAGTTTAAGGCCCTTGCCAAGTATGGGCACCCTGTTACCTGCAGGAGAGTTTCCTGCTTCAGGAAGGTCTAAAGGTGAAGTTCTGGGCTGTGCCTCTCAGGGGTGCAGTGCAGAAGTTAAGGCTCAGTGAGCTGTGGGCTGTGTAAGCCCCAGGCATTTCTTCTGGGAGCTGGAAGAGACTTGTCCGTAGCTCAGTAAAACTGGGTGTTTATGCAAGTGGTGACTGATTTATGGTTCTGAAGTAAACCTGGGCATTTTGTAGTATTGTCTCCTGTGCAAATTGACGTCTCTACCCTACAGCTATGCTCCACGCAGTCAGCACCAAGGGAGTCCCCCACTGATGCCAATCTGGAAATTCTTTTTGTTTTGATGAGGGGAGATAAAAATTTATTTTCTACAGGCTTTTGAATGTTTTTTTTTTTTTAAATTAGTATGATTTAATGCATCCTAGTCATGGATTCATCATTAAAAAGGTTTTATTTTTAATTGTAATTAGTTGAGGTAGACTTGACCTACTTCTGCTTTTAGGGATCCTACTAGAACTTCTCCCACTGAGCTCAGTGTATACAAGATGAGACTCACCTGGCTGGCTGTTGCAGAGTGCAGAACACTTTTATTCTGATGAGACTTCCTGGTCAGGTGATTTTATTTGAGATAAAATTGTAATTTCCAGTCATGTTTCCATTTGGAGCTATTAATTTGCTGTGGCAAAGTTCCTCAGTAGCCTCTGCTGACTGACTGACCCCCCGACATTGACCAAATGTTCAAATAGTTTTCCTATTAGCAATAGCCCGACACAGAGTTTTGGATGGAACTTTGTAACATGGATTTTGTTCTGGCTTTTTGTTCGCATGGTCTTATTTCCCCCTCCCTCAGAGACTGTTTATAATTCTCTTGAGATTTCCCTCTTATGAGAAAAAAAATAGCACAGAAGATGAATTGCCACATTAGTTGACGAAACATTTTGGCTGTAATATGCTAGCAGACGTTCTTCTTGAGTCTCTGAGGTAGGATATAAGTATTTGCTTCTGTAGTTTCCAAATTTGGCGGGGATTTTTTCTACATAGTTTTGTTGTTCTGTCTGTACAGGTGTAGGTCCCCTGCCCCACTGGCAGCCACAGTCCCTCTGGGTCTGTGAGGTGAGAAACTGCTTTGAGGGACAAGGCTTCTGTCAGTGACCTTGGGGAGATGTCGGTACCCCAGTTTTTGGCGGGAGGGCAAGGAAAAGCCAGAGGGACTCAGAAATGGCATCAGTTCTGTTGGCAGCTCCTTCCCGAGTCAGTGAGCCAGAGCTGTCTGGGTGTGGCAGTGCCAGGCTGGTGCCAGTGCCTCAAGCCCTGCCAGGGGCTTGATGTCGTCTCCAGGTGCACAGAATCCTGGGGCAGGGAGCTGGCACACCCTGCAGGGAAATGAAATGAGAAATCTTGCTTGGCATGTGATGGGAGGAAGTAAAGCAAATGTTCCCTGGTTTTGAATGTCCTCATGCAAGGTCAGTTAAAAAAAAGACAGACCAACCAAACAAATGCAAACCAAAAAATAACTTCCTGTAACGTTGAGATGGCACTTACACCCAGTGCTAATATTCATATTTGCACCTGACTTTCAGAGAGCCCAGACTAGGGAGGAAGGGGTTGCAGCACGTGCATGGTTTTTATAGAGGCCAGGAAAGGATTTTCCCACGACTACAATAAGACTTTTGCTTAGGATGAGAATATAGAGTGGAGTAAACAGACAAGCAGAGATAGAGAATGGCAAGTAAGCAGCCAGACAAAACCAAACCACTTCCATGTAAACACTCTGGAAGCTGCAGGCGCTGTGCTGAGCCTAGCTCAGAGGAAGAGGCAGATCACGAGATTCTCATTCACTGCTTCCATGTGAGACATGTTCTTCTTGTTCCCTTTTGCTCATATCAAGTGCAATATCTGGGGGCAGATGAGCCTTACCACCAGCACCATGGAGCAGAGACAATTATAAAACCCTGCTCCAGGAGGGGAAGTGAGAAGTGGTGGTGTAGGAAGATGGAAGGACTTAGCTAGCTGGGGTTAGACTGACCAGATGTTGGGTTTTTTAAGGGACAGAAGCAGAAGATTGTTCTTGCATCTTTTAAGGAAGAGGAAGATGAGCTGGGTCAGATGAGCAGCGGAGGAGCTTGGGCTGAGATCATTGTCTTCCCCTGTCATGAAATAATCATGAAAGCAGAATAGACATGTCTGGTGCTGCTGCTTAATGGGTAAACACTCTGCATCTTGTGGGCAAAATGAGAACACAGAGCATCCTGGAGCTGCTCATCAGAATGGGAAAGAGGTCCACAAACTCTGGAATTGTTTCTGTCAAGGGATATTGGTGATTCTCTTTCCTGCAGTGGCACATCCCTTTCTGCAACATCTCTGTTAGCTACTGACACAGAAACATGACACAATCAGGCAGCTTTTGCTGTTCCCTCAACTCATTTTCTTCCCATGTCTGATCCCAACATGCTTTCTCTGTCCATGTTTCAGTTGTTGCTGTTCAAACTTCAGCTGCTTCAGGCATATGCTGGATATGTCTTTGTTTCTTCTCACTGGTGTTAGCCTTGCTGTTCCTACTTAGTAAAGCAGTCTTAAGAGGTTTGCATTAAGAAGGCAGGAAACAAAACCATTCTGACACTGTGAAAACAGCCTATTTTTTCTTCCCCAGCAAACTCAATCTGGAAAACAGGACTGGGAATAAGCTCTTTTTGAAGTGTTTTTTTGGGAGATGCATGTATGTCATAGTGGATTTACCAGGCACAGATGGTCACTGCCTTTCCCTAAGGGAAGACAACAAAGAGACACCCTAGGTTTGCCACAGTGGAAAAGCAAATATCTAGAAATTCTGCTTGAAATATGATCTATTTCCCTCGGTGGGGGTGGATGCCATGATAGGAGTCAACTCCTGTAAGAAATGTGTCCTGGAAGGCAGGATTTCTGAACCCTTCTGCTATTTAGGACAGAAGAGCTGTGAGTTTGGAAGAAAACACACTTCTGTGAAGCTCACAGTTTTCTGTCACTGTCCTAGAACATAACGTGGGACAGAGGAGAGGAAATTAAGAACCTCAAGGAAAGATTGATAAAATTCCTCTTCTTCCAGGTCAGTCTTGCCTGTGGAAAGTTTCTGTGCAGAACAGGATCCTTGGCAAGAATGCACCTCTGCCAGATGAGAAGCAGATGCCCTCAAGACCAGGCAAAGTCTCCAATGTTTTTCTTCCTGTTTGCTCCAGGAATAATTAGTGGGTTATGGGAACAAAGCTGGGAACTGTTTCTTTGCCTGTCATCCTGAAGTGCATGTGGTGGTTTCCAAGCTGGAAAAGGATGGGCAAATATCAGATAGGAGGGGCTGAGGAGCTCAAGGTGCCCAGGTACAAGCTATTCCTCTTGCCTGAGCAATTTTTTGGCTCAGCCCCAGTGTGCTCTCAGGTTATTCCTGAGGAAGAAGGTGGCTGGCAGTAGCTTGCACAAAGTGTTCTGGCAGTGGCAACCTGTTCCTTGCTGGTGTCCTCCCCAAGCATGCACACACTTCACTGAGGGGGTGTGCCATACCTGAGCATAGCTCCACTGCTTTCAAGGAGCACCACGCTGACAGTCTGTGCGTTGCACACCCAGTTTGTGTGCGTGCAGCAAAAACTTTTTTTTTTTTTTTTTTTTTTCAATAGCAGATCCATTCTTCTTGTGGAAGTAAGTTGACCAAAAAATTGAGATATTCTGGTGTATTTCTTGTCCTCAACACTGGAGATGCTCAAGACCACGACAGAAATTCAAGTACAACCCAAGAGATAACTTTAAGAGGTTTAAGAATAGGTAGGTGATAGATGGGATAAAATGTAGATGGCCATTTATCCAGTTTGGCAATTTTTTGACACCTTCATTTAATAGTGAAGGAGGAAAACCATTTTTTTGCAGATGGAGCCTATGTGAAGCCACTGTCCCATTGTTTGTCGTGCAAAAGTTTTATCTTGCACTTGATGTGGTATGGCTGCAGCTGTTGAAACAATCTAGCTTCCTGAAAGTAAGTAAAATATTTATGTTGTTTCAATTTTTTAAACTTGAAAATGGCAAAACTGAATATTGACATTTATCCAGTTAATAAAAGCAGAAGCCAAGTACACCCTTCTATTTAAATTTAGGTTCTAGAATTATTTTGGAGTAACAGCTCATTGAGTATTGAGCTCGTACATGTTACAGTTCCTTTTCCTTTCTTCCTGCATGTTAGGTAATAGGAATTCTTTTTTTCTGTGATGTATCATAATGCAGCACATCATATCCCTTGGTTTGGGCTTTTTCCTGCACGTCTCAAAACTCAACTCTTCTTCAGTTCTCTATTTCGATTCTTTCCACACATGGATGGAACTGAAAGTTTCTGCAACCATTGCACAATGTAACGGAGAGCCTTCCAAAGCAGCTGTCTGGAAAGTGTGGTCTGAATCCTGTGGTAAGGAGACATCCTCCTCTTGCAATTCCAATATAACTTAGACTGGTAGAAGTTAAAAAATAATTGTATAGAAAAGAATGGGTTATGTCAGCCATGTAAATGAAAGGAAAATTCAATCTATTAATTTCTTAGGAATTCTTCTAATAGGCCTATGCTTGATTAGTGCCAAGGAAACTTTCTTTGACTAGCTACATAACCAAAATTAGCTGTGTTTAAGTGTATTACCTACAGCAGTGGCATAGGAAACACCTTATATTGACACTGGTCAGGCCAAGGCAGAAAAATGCCAAACAAATAAACAGGCAGCCATAAGACATGTTGGTTTGTGCTTTGGTAGCATCCCTGATCTTCTTCCTTTTACTTGCAGTTACTTTTTTAATAGAAATAATTTACCTGTTTACCTATGGTTTTCTTCCCATGCAGTCTCCATATCACCATGTCTGTCTTCTTCTCAGCCTGGTTTCCTGCAAGGTCCTTTCCTGCTTCATCTTATGTTCCTGTGTGCATCCCATATGCAATCAGCTGTGATTGCTGGTTGGTTCCTACCATGTATTTACAGTTCTTCCTATTTACTTGGGCTGTCTCCCTGCAGACTATCCTATATCTGCCCTGTGACAATGCAATAGAATACCCACAGAGAAAGGTTTTGGCTGCCAGCAGTGCTGCTGATCTCTGGGGGAGGCAGGAAGGCATTAGGTTGGTGTTGTGGTACCAGGGAGGTGGTGGCCTCTGTGATGAACCATTCTCTTTGCTGCTTTCATTCTGGAGGTGCCAGTAGCTTTTTGTTATCTGACATACCTAAATGTAACAGATGTGCAGATCGAAGAAGAAAATCAGATTTTTAAAAGAAGAAAGTGAATTTTTGACGTATGTTGCTAATATTCTGAACATCTGTACCACTGCAGCCACCAAAAAGATTGCATGTAAGGGACAAAATATGACACATCTATGTGTCTTCGATTATAGTGCATTAGCAAGTAGTGCTCCATCTATTTTAACATGGATATTCAAATGCTGCTACAAATACAGAGCTTTGGCAGGTTAGGGGGAGGGCAGAGAGGCTGCTGAGATGAACTTCTGTCAGATGCCACCATATCTCAAACTGCAACAAACCTGAGAGGCCTCAGAATGATTTTTTGGGTGCTGGCTGTGTTCAGTGCTTGTTTGGCTTGCTGAGCTGGGCTATGTTTTGGCTTCTGGTAAACATTGTGACTGATGTCCCAGACCCTGGAGCTGTTTCAGCTGAGTGACCGCTGGCAGCCCTCTAGCACTGTGTTCTTCCAAACATTTGTCTGTTGCTGTGGCACATGCTGTTTACTTTATTTGCGTTCAGATGGGCTTTCTGTTAAACATTTTCTGTCTTTCTTTTCCTTTTCCTTCTCACTTCATCAGAATGCAGCAAGTCTGACTGCTTGTGTAGGGAAAGGTGTCAAAGGAGCCTGTGCACAGCTTGGGTCACAGAGCTTCCCCCCCCAGGCTGGTAAGTCAAGGAGCATCTCCAGGGATGTAGATCCAAAGGGAGGATTGGATGTCTGCCTGGGCTTGAGCTCCAAAAATTATCTGGAATCCAAAGTTATACTGGTCATAAACTGGTTCAGCATTGTCATCTGACAAGGAGTCTTCTCCAGGGTAGTGATGGATACAGTGAAAAAAATAATTACATCTGTAGGATATTAGCTGTGTGATATGGACACTGAAGATGCTGACAACCCCTGGCATGAAAGGAAGCCCACCAGTAATGAATAGCATGCAGGACACATGGATATGTGAAATTTAGGGCACATGATGCCTGTTTCTCAGTATTCTTCAGTGTTTTGTTCATCTAAATTATTGCATGTGTTCTCACAACCAATTATATATTTATGTATAAAGTAATGCCTTTGAATTTGGGACAGAAGTACCTATTTGCCTTGCTTGGTTTAATGCATTTAGTATTACTGATATCCAGTTATCTAATTTAATTTCGGACCTTATTTTAGTGATAAGGTACTTTAAAAGGAGTTTCCTCTGGCACTGAGCAGTGTTCTTAATGAAGTTCTTATCTATACACATCCTAAAACCTTCTCTGAACAAGTACCTGAATCTGAGTATTTAGGGAGGCTGTTGTTTCCTAGGAGGTTGACCATTTGCTACTGATATTCAAGAGAAAACTTTAATTTTGCACCAAAATATATTGAATTTATTTAATTTGTTCTTCTGTCTTGTTCACTGTTGCTTTCCACAGCTCCCAGTGCTGTGCTGCTGCTGCAGAGCAGTGCTGTGTGTGGAGCATGGTGAGCTGGCTGCCTGTGGGGACAGCAGCTCAGGCAGGGCACACCAAGGGTCGTGTCTGAAAAGTCAGCACCTTCTTTGGCTGCCTGCAATGTCCCAGCAGCAGGGAAGGAGCTGATTAATTATAATGATTCAGAAAGCCATTGCAATGATTCAGAAAGAGCTGCAGTCATAAAGGGCATAAAAGTTATGTTGAAATTAGCTTTCCTGGAATTAGTCTTTAAAATTTAATTTTTTCTGGTCACAATTCCTGGTACTGGTCAGGCTGTGTCTTGTAACTAAATAGTGAAAAGATGGGTAAAGCAGCAAAGCTATGATGGCAAAGGGCAGGGGTTAATGGTCTCTGGTTAGCATAAAATGTTATTTTTCTTGTAATTCTGATCTGATAACTCTTAATATTTCCTGAGATTTAATGGTTCCTTAGAAAGTTAAGAAATGTATTTATATCCTGACAAAGTAACAGAAAATCATCAATTCAAAGAAACAAACTGCATACTTGTGGCCTTCTTACAATCAGGATGAGGTGGAAAAGAGAATTCCTTAGCAGACCCTTAGCATGACAGCAGAATAAAGGAAGCAGATACACAGAGTTCTTTAAGATTATTTCTCTAAGTTAGGTGAATACAGACTTCACCCTGATGAAAGCAACGTTTCCTCTGGAAATGAAGTCCAAAGCATAGTAATACCCAATGTTTTCATACAGAGCCCAACTCCATGGGACTTCTTCCAGAGGAGATGTGAAAAAGAGCCAGGCTAAGCCAAGGTCCGGTTGTGACAGCAAACTTGGTCCTGTGTAAAATACATTCACACTTGAAAAGCATGCCTGCAAGTTATGAGCCAAGGAAATTCATTTCAGATGTTATAGTTTTGCCAAGTATTTGAGCATTAGAACACTAACTGCATCATTTCTGCTTCTTTTGCTGGGGTGGCAATGAATACAGGAGCTGTAGCAGAATTAGACTGAAATAACTGAGTGCAACATTTTTGAAAAGAATCCTGAATTGGACATTGTATATCCCTAAGCATACCTACTGCCATGTGAGGGAAAGTCAGGAGTCCCTGCTTGTTCAATTGTACACAGAAATGTATACATCTAAAAGTACACTCTTGCTTTGGAGACTAATCAGCAAGTTTCAGAGTCAACCATAGGGAAATTCAAGGGTAACTGAATTAGCCTGCTTTATCCTGCTAATGTCATCATGCAAAAAAGGAGAAAAACAAGGTTCCTTTTATTTTTGTGTGCTTATCATTGTGATACAAGACACACCCCTCAAAGAAATGCTGGGAAAACTGGTGCTGTGTAAACTAAAGGTGCAAGAAAAAACAAATAGGAAAGCCAAAAAGCATGGCAATGATGTTCAAATATGCAAAAGGGTGAGAGCCATCTCTTCTGCATGTTGTGGTGAGTATGGCAGGGCTGGAAATACACTAGGAGTTCATTTTGATATTAAGACATAGTTTAGAAGTTGAGAAATATCAATATGAGGAGTTTTGGAATCTCCATCTCTGAGATAGGACAACAACATCTAGTTAATCCTTCTTCAGGGCAAAGGACCAGCAGGGCAAAGGAGTGGCATAAATGACCTTAAGTCTCAGAAAGTACCAGTAGCTTTTGGAGCAGAAGGATTTTGTTCATCTATTTTAAGGTGGCTGGAATTTCCAGCCCTTTCTTATCTAAATAGGAACTCTCTCTGGAGTCCATTGTTCAACAGGAAAAATTCCTGGGTTTCACCTTAGCTGGAAGACCTAATTTCCTGTTTGATATTTTAAACAGGACTGTGTTCTCAAAGAAGAAAGTCCCAGACACCTTATTAGGAAAAAAGAACAATACAAAAGAAAAATCCCAAAGGACAGTGTAGTGTGACCAAGTAAGAAACTTTACAGTGTAACACGGCCTTCACAGCATGTCTTTTATTCTTGCTAACTCCTGCAATCTAACCCAAAACAGTTCCACAGAAAATCTCAGGTACTTAATGTCTCAGTAGATGCCAGTGTCAACAAATGAGGTCTCAGTGCTGAGCCCCTGAGCATTTGCTATGTTTATAAATGACAATTCCTTGGCTGCCTTTCCTGTGCCAAGTGGCCACCTGATAGCCAGTGTGGCTGACCTGATCATTTAGGGTACCCTGGAACAGAGAGAATCCATCTCAAACTTACACAGCAATGAATATTTCAGTACACACAGTGGAACAGCCTCAACAAGAGTAATGAGGAAAGAGATGTCCTCAAATGGCCCAGACTTATCTCTGGAAGGTGGGGGACTTGCCTGCAATTTTCTGCTCCAGAGCCCAGAAGGTTTTCCAGCCAAGTGCTGCTACAGCTCGTGTCAGTGTTGACATCTCCAGTGCCAATAAATGTGAGGTTAGAGTGGAAGAAGGAGGAAGAACTTGCATTTCTTTGCTTGATAATGTGTCAAGACACCAAAAAGGTAGGCATCATTGCATTTTAGGTTTTAAAAATTCGCTCTGCTTTTTGACTCTGTCATGGATGGCCCTGTGGACTTTCCCATACTGAGGTTTTCTGCAGGTCTGCCTAGATTTGTTAAGTAGTGAGTGTAAGCTGATGGCTGATTAAAACCTCAGGTGGAATGCTGCCTAGAAGAGAAAAATTCTGCTTGCTTTTTAGTGATAGTCTCTTCAATCCTAAGAGCTAACTTGAAACCAAGTAGAACAGGACTGCACTTGAGGTCCTATTTTGAACTACTTACAGCCTCTAACACTTGCTTTGCTGAAATTTTCTGCAGCTGGTTGCTGTCCAAACATAATGTATTGATTTAATTTGAATTAGTTACATTTGGAAAAACCATTTCCTGCACTTCAGGGAAACAATCTATACATGACTATCTTTCTTTGAAATACATCCACAGCTGAGATAAAAAAGTAGGAAAACAGTATTTCTTTTTGAGAAATGCTTTTGGATGTTTTGTTGGTGGCTGGTTTATAGCTGGATGAGTTAGGGGATGTTGAAAACAGCAGTTCTTGGAAGATCTGTGCATTTTATTGTGATTGTGTAGGAATGTCTCTGGACGAGGGAGAATGAAACTGGTCTCTGAAAGGCTGTTGACTTACACAGAACAGATATTTTATCTTGTGTCCAGCCCCCATATTAAAGCTCATTCATTTGCTCATCTGTTCTCACTTACAAATAAGAAGAGACCTTTAAAAGTTGCATTTACAGCAGGTTAATAGCCTTACAGTTGTAAAGGCAAGCAATGATAAGAGGGCATAGAACCCCAGGAGTTTTCCAGGCATGTTGCTGTTGCCTGCAGTGTGAATTCCCTGGGTCACCTGATAAATGTAATTGGACTGCAGTCAGTACCCCAGGGACCTTGCAGTGGGGCCACAGCTCAGGAATCGTTGAGGGCATTTGCCAATGTAACTGCTCACCAGGCTGCTTGTCCTGGAGTCCCTAAAGGCTGCCTGTTACCTGTTATTATGATTTGGGTGGCATTGAGTAATGTTGCTCATTACTTTCCTCATAGCATCTTTATGGGCTGCTCTCTGGGTTCCTTGTAGCAGCGTGTCTAATGTCAGAGAGAAGATTTTGAGTGCTGCAGGGGTATCTGAATAAAGCTCCTACAAGAAGGTGCTTTCTTGGGAAAGACATCTCAGTAAAGGAGCTGTGTACCCTGCACAGCTCCTTGCTGAGTTGTTGTTTCCCAAAGATACATAAGTAGACCTAACAAAAAAACACAGGACATGGAGTACTTTGCAACCTCTGATGTCTCCTGGTACAGGATTATATATCTTCAAGCACTCGTAGTTGTTCCAGTTTTTCTGATGGAAGCAAAAGCCATAGATTCTGTAAGATTAAAAAAAAAATCTTGGCAAATCTTCATGAGGTGGTTATTCCCAACATTTCTGTAGCTAGAACAGAAGTCAAAACTACATGTAAAGTATAGTTATTTAAAATGATAGGCTAACTCATGAGCCTGGAAAAGAAAGTAGACAGGACCATTTACAATAGCATGTTGCAGTAATTAAGGGTATTATTCATAAGCCAGTTCCTCCAAAAAGCCTCTAAACTGTTACCACCCACTCCTCCTCCCTCAGCCTCACCAGTTGTTTTTTCACTTGATTGTGGTGATACAAAGACTACCCTTCAGAGGGCCAAACTTTAGGACAGCCATCCTGTCTTCCCTAGGCTTTCACAGTCATTGCCAACACCTACCTTTGATTATATTTTGGCAGTTGTGCACGCTAGAATCAAAGTGAATGTCTAAGTCTCAACTGATTTAATTCATTAGTGAATATTTTCTAAGGCAATGCACATTCGTGTTGGCACAGGTAGTGCAGCACGTACTTCAGTGCAGTGCCAGCTGCAGATTTCAGAGAGCTCAGTTTGCAGCCTGGATGTGTTGTTATGACACCGTTTTTCCATGTGCTATTTGGTTTACAAGGAGCTCTGCCAAGCGATGTGCTGTGGTCTGGGAGCAGCGTGGGATCCCCTGCCTGCTCCAGGAATGCTTGGAGGGAGCCAGGC
Organism: Zonotrichia albicollis; assembly: GCF_047830755.1. Classification (NCBI taxonomy): domain Eukaryota; kingdom Metazoa; phylum Chordata; class Aves; order Passeriformes; family Passerellidae; genus Zonotrichia; species Zonotrichia albicollis. Next base: position 33,889,849 of record NC_133825.1, on the reverse strand, counting down.
TGTGCCCACCCTCACACCTGGGGACTGTCACAAAGCTGTCACAGGGAGTTTTCACAGCACTGCATGTGTCATTTTGAGTCTTGTGGAACACGATTTGGGGGATCCCATGCAAAAACCAGAGCTGGTGCTGGCTCAGCACAATGACAGGCTCAGCTCGGCCAGAGAGAGGACACAGGCTGCCACCTGCCGCGTGGGACAGACACACGGACACAGGCTGCCACCTGCCCGTGGGGACACGCGTGGGACAGACACACGGACACAGGCTGCCACCTGCCGCGGGGACAGACACACGGACACAGGCTGCCACCTGCCGCGTGGGACAGACACACGGACACAGGCTGCCACCTGCCGCGTGGGACAGACACACGGACACAGGCTGCCACCTGCCGCGTGGGACAGACACACGGACACAGGCTGCCCTCTGCCTGTGGGGACAGGCAAGGACAGCCCCCGCTGCCCAGCGTGGCTGCTCAAACAAGTTTAAAGGAGCTTAAATCTGAAGAGATGTGGGTGGGAAGTTTAAAAATATCGAGTTATTTAGTGAGCACTGTGCATCCTTGGATAAATGAGGGGACACTGTCTGGTATGAAGTTAGCTGCTGCTCCACTCGCTCCAAGTACAGGAATAGGTGTTGTCCTTGTGTCTTAGACACACACCTGGAACCCCCAGACCCTTTGGGGCAGCCCAGGTAGATCATGGCCATCCTTCCCACGGGCTGCAGTGACGGCCCCGGTCCCCGCCCAGCCCAGCAGAGCCGGGTGCCGGGGCACAGCCAGCCCCCACAAGGACAGAGAGTGCCATGCCCGGGGCCTCCCTGTGCTTCACAGCAGCTTGAGGAGTACCATAAAACATTCCCTGCAGCTTCAGCTGTCCCAGAGAAGTCTGGAGAGCAATTTTCATGTAGTTTTAAGGAAGGACTTGGAAAAGACCAAGAAACATAAACCTTCCAATACTGATAATCTGGAGAATGTATCAATCCTGTCACTGACTCTAGGATAAACATGCAGGAAATGAAACTGGGTATTTCTGTTTCATCAGCTTCTTGTTCATATCCAAGAGACATACAGGTAGATTCATCCTGTCCTACAGGCAGCCAGTCATATGGACACCGCTGTGGGAAGATGCAGGGGAGACAGGGTCAGTGATCTCTGTTCTGCATGCCCCAGGAGTGTGGGATGCTCAGTGCTGGCTCTCCAATGTCTGCGCGCTTGGTTACCTCCTGTCAGTGCTTTTTGTCACTTACTCCTCTCCTGCATTTCTCCAGGACCTATTTTTCCAACATCCCTTTGGTCACAGACATTTTTTGCTGATTCCCTACTAGGATGAAAATAAATTGGACTTTATCACAACTGCTAGTATATCCAGGGAGCAAGAGGCCATTGCCTCTTTGTATAAAGTGATGGGAAAAGGCTCTCTAGCACTCTGAAAGCTTTAAAAACCTTGCTTTCAGTTTGGAAGGGAATTTCAACTAAAACCACTGAAAAGGTCTTCAGAAAACGCTGACTGTATGTTGTTTTGTGATTGTTCCCAAATCCCTCATAATTCTCAACCACAGCTCGGTGCTAGAGGCTAGATATGCATGGTGGGTGTTTTTGGTCTTGCTAGCAGTGGGATAGCAGGAATGTGAGCTTCCCTTTGATGTCCAGACTCAAAGTATTGACTACAGTATGAGAGGGATGTGAGTTTTGAGGTTGTATGTTCCCTCAAAACAGGAAAACTGCCAATCTCCGAGGCTTTTCCCAATACTCTTTTATTCTTCTCACGAATTTGTTGGTATTTTTTTTCCTTTTCTCTCCTTCATACAGGAAATAAGCCTGAGCTCTCACACTTCGATATGCTTGTCATGCTATCTGTGCAGAAACATTTCAGACTCCTTGTACTGAGAACTTAATTTCTCAGCCATGTCTTTTCAAGAACTGGCAGCCTGCAGAAACACCTTGAAAATTATTTATTTCATATTGCAGCAGTCCTGTATACTAGAACTGTCTTTAACCATTCCTGTGTTCTTCTGGTACGATATTACAACACAATATTGATTTTTTTTTCTGTCATCTTCAGGTGTTTGGTTTGCTTGCAGAGCAGCTGTAACTGCACTGCATTTTGCAGCATGGATGAACAGTTGGTGTGGGTGTGCGCAGCAAAACAACCCTTGGAATTTCTGAACAAACATCTCACACGTGGGCACTTTCAATTTGCAGGGAACTTGAGTAAGATCATCCCCCTGGCCTTTTTTTCTATGTTCCTGTTCTTCTATTGTAGTTATTTTAAAATAACAATTGTTTTGGGTGTACTATTTGCATGACACATGACATTGTTTTGCTAAATTTTGGCTTCCTGAAGAGAGAACTTTTCCTTTTCCAGTAATTTGCTTTTTAGAACGTGACAAGTCATTCCCTGGGCAAGTTTCTCTTTCAGTTTTCACTTGCTTTTCTGATGCTGTGTTTCTGTAAAGCAGGGGAGTTTGGGCTTTGGTTTCATTTTTCTTATACAGCCTAGTTTGAAAATTATGTCAGAAGCGGGAGGCAATGGGAATTTGGATGTGCTGCTGCAGGCCAGCAGAACTAAACCACCTTCAGTCCCTGGTCCAATTACTCTAAGCTTGATCCAGCTCTGCCCTGCACTGCTGACTGCAATGCAGACACATACAGACTCCTTTGGAAAAGTAACTGCACAGTATAATCAGTCCTCCTATTTGATGCAGAGTGTTACATTTAAAAACAAAAAATTATGATGTATGCTAGCCACCTGAGTCAATGGCAGTGTGAGCTGAGCCCTGTAGACCTCTCCTGAACAAAATCTGACTCATTGCTCAGCAATTTTTAAACCATCCTGTTTATACTGAGGTTGGGGAATTCCAGTGTGATGAAAGATAAATTATCATTTTATTTCTCTGTCAGAAATTTATGAGGTTTGGTGGCTCTGTTTTAAGATGACTGTAGTTCAGATTGGTCAGTTCCTTGCTCCCCTGGGACCCTGGGAGGTGGACCACCTTCATTTCTGCTGGCCAGATGCTTCACTTGGAGAGACAAAGCCAGAAGCCAAGGGAAGAAAAAGTTGAAGTCAAGCATCTGCCAACACAGCTTTAAGCTATATTCATGCCTTCCTGAATGGGACACGGTATAGGGAGCAGGCTATCTACCAGGGCATGTGAGAGCATGGAGCTCTCCTTCGTTACTTCCTGTCTTGGCTGTGCTTCTACACAACTGCATCCTACAGAAGATGGCACACCTGACCCCACTGCTGGGCTGCTTTTCTGAAAAGCAGATATTTTATTCTCTTGGGTATGTGTATCATATTTTATTCTCTTAGATATGTGGACCCTGGCCAAAACAGGACCAGGAACAACACATTTTCATGGTGTGTCAGAGCTGTGCACAGTTAGCATAGGTACAGGCCATTCACACAGTGCCAGGTGTAATCGGTCCATGGATGCACAATTTGGCCCAGGGCTGTTAAATCATCTGACTGCAGCAGCCTGAAGGTTTTCCTTCAAAAAGCAGCACATTGTGTGGATTTTGGCAATATAGCAGTGGATTATATACTTAGGAAAATACAGCTAGATTAGAGGCTCCAAAGTGGGGTGGAAGGTTTTTCTGACTGCTTAGCATGGAAGGTGCTTAAGAGCTGTACAACATGCACTGGTTCTGGGCAAAATGTGCTCTGTGTCATTGAGATCTTTAACAGGTCAAGTCTATGAAACAGGTAATGAGTTCAAAGCTACATCCTGACTTTCCTTTAGGCTCCTGCTTGATGCCATGCACAGATTTTAGCTGTTTCTATGTATTGCCTTCCCAGGTACTTCACTTCCAACTACGTGGCATTTTGGAGGAGCTCCACATGGCTGTGGGCACCCAGCATTGGCAGGGGTTGATTGCCAGCCTCTGGCACCCTGTGGCCAGCCTTTCCAGGTCCTGTGGTGTCAGCCCTGGGACCCTACCCCACAGACCCAACCCTGGTGGGCAGGTGAGAGCCAGCCCAGCCAGCTCTCTTCCTGTTTTGGCTGAGTCCTGGTAGTGGCTGGAGTTGTTCTCCAGGGAACTGATGACAGAACCAATGAAAGACATCTTTCTTACACTGTAATCTGGAAAAATCAAACCTTTCTGGTGAAGTCTCCCCTTCTGTTGAAAGACTTTGTGAGATTTGCACAAATGAGTGTGTGAAAGGGAAAGGCCTCACAGCAAAGCTGCCAGGACTATACTGGTCCTTCGAATTTAGGAGTCGAGTCTTCTGCACTTGGTGATGGAATAAAGGTAAGGTGTTTTTTCATGAGAATGATCTCCTTAATTCTGATTTGCTAACCTGAGTAAAAACAAACTCAAACAAAGCATCTATATACTGCATGATAAGAAAGACAGAAGTCATGTTTTATGCAGATTTTTTTTAATGAAGAAGATGCTTTCATTGTATCAATTTCTGCATTAGAAAAGCATCATACACTCTGAAGGCTGCATTCCAGAAATGATGTTGTGCTGCTGACCCTATTAACCCCATGCTCCTATTTCTCTGAAGGTTTCAAACATTAGAAGAGGCTTACAAACATTGCTGAGAACAACAGAGATAATTATTTTTACCTAGAACTGAGAGCTTTTAGTATAGAAAACTTGCACACATATACAAAACTCCATATACACACAAGTGCTTTCATGAAAAATAGAAATTGTATTTGCAGCAGAGTAGAATCTACACTGCAACACCTGTATTTCAAATTAATCAGGTGTAAGGCAGGTAATGTTATTTTTTCAAGTACTCTTCCTGGTACACTTTGTAGACTCCTAACACCAGAGCTTTCCCTTTAAAAGAAAAGGAACAGCCTGCATTTTTAATGTATATAGAATGTTACACTGATTAAATAATGCAGGACAATGCATTTAAACAATTCCTTTTCTTCAAATTATAACTTCTTTCCTCTTGTAATGACTCCTATAGCTGGAGTCTTATATTGCACCTTTTAGCAAACAAGTCATAAAACTTCTTCAAGTCCTTAACAACCAAAAAAGGCTAGAACTTTTTTTAAAGGAAAGATATTGCTGCAAAATTTGCAATTATTCCTTTTACATGTAATAACTTACTTGAGTTCAATCAGAACTGCCAGTGAAAATGTAATTTTAAAACTTTGCTGTTTACATTAGAGAAATACTCATTCAGAAATAAATTTCAAGTTACTCTGTGCAACGTCTCTTCCAAACTAGCAGCAGAGGCTTTACTTAGCTCAGCACTCTCACTGTAAGAGTTTCCACCCTCCTGAGAGCTTTGCTCAGTGTCAGGATTACAAGACTGCCCCCCTTCCCGAGAGCTGGAAATAGCTGCCTTCAGTTTTTTCTCAATTTTATCAGCTACAGCACACATTTTTAACTCTCTCAGGCTCCTTATTAGGGTTTTATAGGCTCCCTTCATCCCATGACTTTGATACCAGACTCGAAACAGCCTAATCTTCTGTTCAGATGTATCACCAGGAAAATCCTGAATGCTTTGGTCTATGTCAGGTTCTGATACATTGCGGTGACGAACAAATGTCTTGACTTCTTTGAGTGTCATCTCTGCCACAATGCCAGGAATGTATCTGCTCAGGTCAACATCTAGGAGCAGGAAAGGAAATTAATGCACCTGGCTCTTTCATCTTACTGGGTTTTATCACCTGCACTCAGATTTGATACTTCTATCCAAAGCAGATTAAGTTTCAGGTATTTGTGACTCAGTATGGTTTAAGTGTGATTTTTTACAATACATGGCAGGTCTCTTTTTACAAAGTTCCTGCCAGATGCTAGGTATTTCAAAGATTCAGGCTTGTGGCCATATGGCTTTCTACCACCTAAAACAGTCTCAGTTCCCTCTGTAACCTATTCTGTCCTTCTCTATCATGGAAGTGTGGTCACCTCTCACGTACCCATTTTTCACAAAATAGCATTGGGAGAGGTCATGAAACAGAACAGGTTTTCTGTTGTGATACAGTCTTGGAGCTTTTTTCCTGATGTGTACAACAGGTTTGTGAATCTTCAATCCCATTCTGGACTGTTCCCCTGTCATAAATATCCATGGTTATAGAAACACTTTGCTGTTTCCTAGTGTCTGTACCACATGCAGAACTGAAATTCACTTGTAGACAATGCGTGATTGCTCCCTATACAACAGAAATTCCTCCTGAGGCAAGATTTCCATGATGCCACTAAGTGCCTTGATGAGCATTATATGAACTGGCACTTCTTTAGCAAGTGTTCACTTTTGTGCTGGCATGACAGGTCTGGACAGTGGCAAAGTCTACACAAAAATACTCTGTTTTTTTTTTTAGTTTAGGATTTTTTTATCTGTATCTGTTTTTTCTTTCTACTGAATTTTGATAAATTGTTTCTTACCTTCAACTATAAGAGGTATATCCACCTGAAAAAAAAAAGAAGAGAAATAAGTAGAAACAACCTTTGTAAAATCACACACTTATCTAAGAGGATAAATACATTTCATGATAAATCTATGATTTTCTTTTAGTTTTCTCCAGGATTCCTGTTTTATGAATGGGAGAGTCAGACCAGACAGACAGACCTCTTTTGACTTGGGTAAGTTTGGGGAATCGCCTCCTAATGCCTAGAATTATGCATGGGGACAGAAGCATCCTGGGTTGATGGAGGCCTGATGATTTGTGAAGTTTTGATCATGGTTATGTGATTTTGGAAGCATTCCAACAATCCTGAAGAAGTAATACAGGGTTTCTCTTACTTCTCCCAAAAGAATTCTTGTGGTGAAATTTACTTCATTCATGTCATAGAAGAAAGGCACACAAATATTTGGGGAGACCCAGTGCAATTTAAATGGAAAACAGTTCTTTGCATAAAGCTGAGTTTTTTATGATCAAAGCAACAATACTTACATGCTCTCCTTGGTAAACTCCATTACCTGGATCATTGATTGTAAGATCCTTCTGTTTTCTTCTCTTGTCTGAAACAAAAAAAAAGCATTTTTAAAATTTAGGGTAGGATATCTCTCCTTTGGACTCCAAGAATATAAAATTATATTTGAATAAGCATCTGAATACCTCATTCAGAGTATAATAGGAATAAATAGGGAATCACTTACACCAGACTATCGCTCCAGCTATTATTGATAGTATTGATAGTAGCACTACCCCAGCAATGATCAACCCCAGCGTTGCTGGATCTGTTGGAACTTTGGAAAATTTGCATGAAAGTTAAGTCAAGAAATGCAATACAGCAGCACACCAAATTTTCAACAAGACTGTGTCAGGTTTTAAAAGCCCTCCTAATACAAAAGCCAAATATGTTAAATACATAACCTATGGTGAGCTGCCCCTAAAAAGGGGTAACAGCCCCTACACCTGCACAGTGATCAAGGGAAAATCATATTCTGCAGGTCAGTAGAGGGAACAGTGAGCTGTCACGAATTACTATGGCCAGTGTGTAGAACAGGACAATTGCAATTGCCTCTCAAAATACAGCACGTGCTGCACCTTGCTATGTTTTAATTGGTACCTTTGGTTCCACACACAGTGTCTGAAGCTGCAGTACATTGCTCTTCAATTACACCGCTTTCACATCTGCAGAAAATATGAACACAAATTATTAGGGGATGTTTTTTTCTCTCTGTTCAGAGAGCAAATCAAATCTTCTGAGATGCTTTATCAGCAAAATATTTCACATTTTGCTGATAAATATGCTAGTTTCATATTCTAAATTCCTGATCTTGGGGTTTGGAATTTAGTAGGTATGAAAATGACATGAAAATTTGTGGCAGTGGGAAAACATATGAAATTATATTTCAAAGTAACAGTAGATCACACAAAGACAACAGGAAAGCTCAGATACTTTATTAGACTTTTTGAAAAGCATATGAAGACTCAGTGGATACATAATTTTTTCTGCATGCTTTTGGAAAGCCTTCATGGCTGCAAATTGAGCTGACTGAACTCAGTCAGCTCAGGTGCAAAGGAAAATTGGTATGCCTTCCCTGAGGTTATAGATTACCTTAGCCTCTGCCTTGAAACCAGCTGTAAAAAAATGTCATTACATATTAACAATTTCATATGTAGTGATGAAGGCATGAACTTACATGGTACATGGAAGGCAAGTGTCACATCCTGTAGTACTGCAGAAATGGTTCTTTGCACAGGCACACTGCGTGTCCTCTTCTGGGGTACAGTTCTTCACAAACTCCAGCCCTAAAAACAGATCTCTTAAGTGTACTAGTCTGAAAAAGCAGGCTTCTGCCCACAAAGTCCTGTCCTCAGACTTGCTTCACCTCTGCTGGAACTGGCGAGGCTTAGCTTTATAATACACACACGGAGCTTTTCTAAGGAGCTGGGCTGGCAGAGCTGCCAGAGAGACCTCTGCTGGACGGGAGCGCAGAAAGCTCATCCATCACACAGTGCAGCTCTAGAACTCATCACACAGTGCAGCTCTGAAACTCATCACACAATGCAGTTCTCTTCAGGAGAGAAATCCTAAGCCAAATCCTAACTTTTTTCCCATTTAGTCTTGTAAACTTCTGAGTTTCCAGAAGGAAACTCAGAAGATCACACAGCCAATCTCCCTACTTGATAATGGAGATGGGTTCTTTGCACTCCCTGACAGGCAACAAGTTTTACCTTTTCTTGAAGACCTCCAATGATGGGGAATTCCACTGTCTCTTTTTTGGCTAACATATTCATGTTAAGTATTCCTCTTAAAAATCAAAACAAATTATTAATTTTCTCCTCTCCTCAGTTTATATGATAATGCTATCTCCATCCATGAAAAAAATACTTCTGCATTAAAAATTACTGTATCTACCTACTATGAAAGCTATTTTCATAGGCATATAAAAACAGAACAAAATTTTGAGTTACTACATTCAGGGCCCTGCTGTAATTTGAAACTACTTAATATTTCAAAATTTGATAAAGCTCTACTGTAACATCAGTGCTAAAGTAACTCATGGAAATAGTGAATATGAATGATCATAAGAATGGTTCACAGGGAACTTCAGTGGTAATTTTCCTCTTGCCTATTGTCAGTCTACTGACTTCTCTTCACCTACATTACTGTCTGTGGAATATTGGGGCTAGCCATTACTCTTTTCCTCCCTTCAGTTTTAATAATTGTGACACATATAAAATACTGAATTGTTCCACTCTTACCAATTTCATCACCCACACAAAAATGCTTATTATAACAGAAAATGAGAGGAAAGTTTCCTATCCATATTGAAGTCCTAAAGGGGAGAGCACTGAAGATTGATATTCCAACAGGCGATCTGAGTACACCCATATTGGAGTTGAGAACTGTCTGTCCATTCACTAAACCTAATTTTGGGTATGAGGAATGAAGAACTGATGTTCCCTAAATCCAAGCAGAGGACATCTACAGGATGTCTGGTGGAACTGGTAGGAGATGAGTTTAATGGAATTAAAAAAAAAAAATCTGTGATGGGTATTTATGCAACAGGTAGTGAATTTCTGCTGTCACCCAGCAGGTTCATGAACAGAGGGCTTATAAATAGACACTAAAATGACTAGGTAGGGACAGATCTTCCAGTGTCCTTTCCCTCAGCTGTGGATGCTGACAGACTGCAGGGCCAGAGCATGGAAAGCAGACAGGTTGGTTTGTGTTATCCCTGAACAGCCCCTCGTGCCTGCACTGCTGACTGCAGAGCCCTGGCTGGGTGAGCCCCTGCTCTGGCCCAGGAGGGCTGGCCTCACAGCCTGACACACTGTCCCAAACTGCATCCTGAGTGTCTTTCAAAAGACAACAATCAGTTTTAAAGAACATTATCAATCTGTGAAACGCTATTAAAAAATCATTACTTTTTATATCCCTCTTTTAAACAGCGGGTGAAGAAGAGGGAGAACTTGCCTTCCTTGACTCTAGCCAGTTTGTACAGTGGCAGCTTAGCAAGGACTTTGGCTAAGCAAAGGCAGATATTTGGAGAAATAATGGACCAACTATTTGTCTTCCTACTTTGTGCTTGATGAAAGGGAGCTGGAGGATAAACTTACTACTTTCTCACAAATTCATTCATGTCCTACCACTAAAAGTTTTGACTCTGCGTGCTAACCACAACTAGGTATTGTGGAGACTTTTCAGTGAAATCCTGTGTGAAAGAGGAGTCATTGCTACAGTTGCTATTTCTATTGACTTACCAAAGTGGCTGTCACACCATTTGCATCTAAAACACTCGTCTAAGTCATTGGGGTGATCCATGAATTCCTTTCCTTTCTGACATGGAGCACAGTGTTTGGTAACATCTGTTGGGCAGGAGACATTTTTAACAAAACCTGTAGAGACAGAAAACCAACAATTTAGAGAGCAGCCGCCAGCTCTAAGACTAACATCAGAATTTCATTTTTAATCCCAAATACTTTTGATTCCAAATATGGAATGTATATTCTTTGTGCATGTGTAGATGCACTCCAGCAATGTATTATACATAACTTTTGATTATCCCCACTCTTCCTCCAATTTAATACTGAAGGAGAACACACTAAACAAAACTGTACATGAAAAATTGGAAAACCCACAAATGTATGGAATCCTGAAGGCAAAAGCATGTTTCACTTTTTCAACCTTTTTCAAATATGTGCATGTTAATTCTTGGCTCTTTTGTAACATGCACGTTATGAGACAACTACTCTTTGTAGTGAGAAGTTATTGGTGCATTGAGCTCAAGAAATATCTTTGAAGTCGCTAATGTCCTGTAACAAAACAAAGATACAGCTGGAATGAAGCACTGCATCCAGGAAACCACCTCATGCCACTCCAGTATTCCAGCACAAAGCAATGTGCTTGCTCTGGTGTCCCCTGTTAATGACTTTTCAACACACATCATACTCACCACTTCTACATTTCTTGCAACACTGAGTATCTAAATTGTATTCATCCTCCTGGCAGTAAACATCCCTCTTGGAAATGATTCTCCTATTGGATGTTATTAGGGGTTCAGTGTCATTTTTGCACTGTGTTTCAATAACCAGGAGAGCCACCTAGGAGATAACAGAAAATTAGACAAAAATGTTTAGGACTGTGCACTAAAACTGTGTAGAAGAGTCACATTAATAGCATTATCTATAACTAAACATTATAAAATTGACTCCCTTATTAAAACTATTCATTGCTTTAGATTTAATAGACAATGAGGGCCCATATTAATGCCATGAACCCTACCACTACACTCTCCTTTCAAATTACTTTACAACAGATCCATTTTTTTGAATTTTTTGCACTGTCAATTGCAACTGTCAATTGCACTGTCAATTTGCACTGTAAACTGCATAATGCTGGGAGCTTTTTGTTTGTTTGTTTTTATTTCGGTCATTAGGCAGTAGAGGTTTGCTAGTGGCCCCTGCCCTGCCTCTTCTCATGATAATAATAAAGCACTGTGGCCCAGAGGCCAAACCATGGTTTTGTATTATTTTGGAAGAAGGAGGAAGAATGATAAGGATAAATCTGGTGTAGTTTGCCTTCTTCTCAGCAACATTTTCTGGGGAATTCTATATTTACTGTGCGTACACTAAATATGAGATGTCTATATAATGGAGCTATGGATGCTGACCACAATTTCAGTGAGATGCAAAAAACTCTATGTTGAATTACTGAAATAGCATTTTGGATATCAAACTGGGCTCTTAAGTGAAGGAAGTGCTATCTGTTGCTAACTTATGATGTAACCAGTAAGACCATTGCCTTCTACAGGTAGCCACTTCTTTTCATCCTCTCGTCTATTCATAAGTGAGAAGGTGGAAAGACTTTAATTTCCTTAGCACCTGTTCATAATACATATAATATTAGTTACTGGACATAATTAAGAAGGCCGTTCTTTGCACCTGGAGGTGAAGCTCCAGCAGCTGAAACAGCATAATTAGCACTGGAGAAACTCTGAGTAGGGATATGCCCATCCATTCCCCTGCTTGGTGCTCTCTCTTCCTTCGCTGCCAAAGCCTTTGAGGTGCTCTCCTCTGAATCCTTGTGTTAAAAAATTAAAGTCTCCACAGAAGCTTTCAAGTGGATGTGCCAAATAAGTGTGATTTGTTTTCCTTTTATCTAGGAGAGCTACCTCAGTAAACACTGGATTAGAAAGTCCAATTAAAAAATAATCACTAAAATATAGTCAGGGATGTATGACCAGTCTGGTTTGGTTTCTCCTAAAGCAGTACGAAGGAAATTTTGAGAGAGTCATGCAGGAAATAGAATATAATCAAAGAAGGAAACATATTTCTAAATTACTAATACCAGTAAAACCTTGCTTATTTTACCAAATGCCTGCAAACATAGTGAGTGCAGAGATGTGTTCCCTCACACCAGCAAAGCTTCCTGCCTCTTGTTTATGCTTTTGTACAAACGGGCTGTGCTGGTATGAGGGGCTACAGAAGCAGAACATTTTCAGATGGATGCCCTCGGCTCCTGCTCACGGAGATGAACTTCCTGGTACACTTACAAGAAGTGGGGCTGACTTCTCAGAATTTGACACTCAAGCAGCACCAAACACCTACATTGGCTCTGCTTGCAGGGATGTCTTACAACATCTTCCTGTGGAAGGAATAATGATAAAACTGTGAAGGCTTTTCTTCAAAGCAACGCCCTAATTTTTTCAAACATTTTTCCTCCTGGATTTGCACCCTCATAAAGGCAATCCATTTGCTATTTACAAATTTGGGGGTGTCTCATACGAAAAAAAAAAACCAGAAAAGAATCAATAGTCATTTAGCTTCCTGTGCACACCTTAGTTGCTTTTTCTGTTGTCATTGAGCAGTAAACACCAATATCAGAAAGGAAGCAGTTTAGGGGCTTTTAGACAGGCAGGGATGATAGGTGCTTTTTTATGACATGTATACTCAAGCAGTGGTTGTTTCAGCCCAGAATGAGTCACGGAGACTCTCTTTTAACTTTCTCAACCTAAAAAAAAATAGTTTTGGTATCTAAACTGAAGACTTAGATTGCACTAAGCAGTCAATGGAAATAAGATCAATCAGCAGGGGACATCTACCCTTAGCAGAACCCATAAAAATATGAGCCCAGATTTTCTGGTTTTGCTGCATTTGCATTGCCCAGACAATGAAAAGAGTTTTCTACCTGATTCCTCTCCTTCATTCCAACCGGGCCCTCCAAAATGCTTTCACAAACAGGTATTTGCTAAGGACACTTTTATGAAACCTGCTTTCATCTGCATTTCTCCGGCACAGTGACAAGAACTTTCATTTCTTTGAATACTCGTGTCATTTTGGAATTCTCCATCTCTTCCTCTGTCAAAGTATTCTTTGTGACATCTCAATCTATTTCAACAGAAAAGCTTCTGCAAGACACAGCTTACAGGTATGTAATCTCAGCTTTGGAAGTGTGTGAGCTTGTAATTTGCATGCAGGACTTTTTAAAACTTTACAATGTCAATGCTGAGAAAAAAAAAAAGTCTCTGTTTTCTCCTGTTATCTTTGTAATACATTTTATTTTTAGCAAGCCCCTTCTCCCATTTCTCATCTATAAATGCTGATGGACGAGAAGACTGATGGTTACAGTATGTGGCCTTTTTTTTTTTCCACTCCATAGGACCTAGGTGCATGAGCTCATCAGGGGCTTTCTAAGTGTTAAAAAAAGAAGGAGGAGGGATTTTTTCTGATTTTTCTTGGTTTTTTTTTTTTTGCCTTGTGGAAGGTCAGTTGCCAGAACTATTTTAATATGCTTTTTTTTATGCCAGAACTTCATTTTAATATGCTTTTCTCTGTAATTAATCTCCCTTGTATTAACTCTGTCAGGCTGGCCTTTTCAAAGAGTAATTTCACTCAAAGAGTAATTTTAAGAGGATACTCTACTCCAATTCTTTTACTATGACAAGAAATTTCTTCTTCCAAAACCTAGAGTATCATTTTTCCTCCAAGTCTTTTTTTTTCTCCCACCAAGGCTGAATCTCAGTTAGTACTAAAACAACCTCTAAAAATAGTATTTTACATTCTAAAATCTTTTATGAAAAGAACATAAAGAATCCAGTTCAATTTTTTAAAGCCCAGCAATGGGAGTTGGTATTTCCCCGCATCTAGAAGTACCCTGAGCTTCTTAAATTCCAAGGGAAATGTGTGTTTAGCGCCTGTGAGAGCAAATAGCCTCAGACTATTCAGCACCTTCAAACACTTACTGTTCAAATTCAATCCACTACCCTTTCATATCTCAGCTGACTCACATGCAAACTGAAACAACATACTGGGGCTGGGGGTTCTATGATTGGTTATTTTGTTGGGTTTTGCTCTTCAGAAGTACTGTACTACTAAGCACTTACTAGTAAATACTACAGTAGTAAGTGTAGTAAATACTACACTATTTGGAGAGTTGGGAGAGATATTGACAGCTCTCACCTCACTTTGGTGAAGCTAAGCATGAATTAGAGCTTGGCAGACAGAAATCTAGCAACTCTCACCGTTTTCCTTTTCTAACACAAAATGGTTTTCTTATGATTTTCTCTTTGTTCAGTGAGTTACTGCAGAGATGAGGGTGGTTACAGTGGAAACATGCGCAGACATGTTTCCAGAATTGGGGCCTTTGTACTTCTCACTTGAATCTTGGGTCATCGCACCATTTTATGGCTGTTTATGCATGCAAATCTGTGTATTAGTTTTCCATAATATGAGGAAGAAAGGCCAATACAGTAATGCAGGAACCTTGTTTTCAAAGGTACATCTTCTGAACTTCTGGAGAACTGCCTGCTCTGCAGTCATATCATAATTACAAAATATTTACAGTTATAATAAATATAACAGTTCACTCTCTGGCCTATTCCTGTGGAGGACTGTCTTGAGGTGATTTTATGGTGGTACTTAATTCCCTAAAGGCCAAGAGGGGTTGGAGATGAAGCAGGAGGCTGAGCTGGGGCCTGGGAAGGCCGGGAGCGGGCTCGGTTCTCTCTCTGGTGCACTTCGGGCTGCGACTTGGACTGTTAGCTCACTGCTTTTGCTCCATCTGCATCCCTGCTTGCTCAGGAATGAAGCTCTTTTTAGTCTTTCCCTACCTTTCCCCCTGGACTTCAGCAGAAATCATTCAGTGGTTTCTTTTTGGTTTTTTTTCCACTTGATCTGTTTCGGCTTGCAGTCCAGGGAGCCTACGGGGGTGGTGGGAAAGACCCAGGCCAGCAAATAAAGGACACTAAAACCAACCAGTTTCATCTGCTGTGAGGAGCAGACCAATGCCAGAAGCTCAACAGGTTCCTATCTACTTTTTGCCTGAGCTGCTGCATGGATTTTTTTCCTTCCCTTTCCTGAGACAAAGGGAGCAGCCACCATCCTTGCCCCCTGGCTATGTGGCTGGGCTGGGGATATAAGGTTCAATTTATTTTTTCTGTCTTGTGGGTATCTTGTTTTGTTAGTAAACAGGGTTAGTAAAAAGTGAAGGTCTCCTTCACTTGCACCCACTAGTATTCATTTCTCTCATTGGCAAAAAGGGATTATTGGAGCCCTTCTCTTTAGAGGAAACATTAATTCCAGAGCATTTTCTCCTAAGATCTGTCTCTGAACTGATACAAGTGTGTCTCTCAGTAGTATGCAGTTTTGTACTTTTCTACGTGGAAAACTCAGATGTTTTCTAATTTCATAGACCACAGCTATTTTTGCATGACTATCCCTAAATCTTCTTTTACTTGAGTGCATCATGGATTCCTTGCGAAATTGAGGTCTCATTCAACAAACTGTTTTCATGTTCTGGTTTAACCAAACAACATGCCAAACTCTGACCATGTTTATTACTTTATAAGTAGTGAAACAACATGCTAATTAAAACAAAAACCTTTTTAAAAATAGAGATTATGTAGGAATGCTACAGTCTTTCTAAGGTATACTGAAATTTGGAAACTACTGGAAAATAAGAGAAAATATATATATTCTCTGGAGCAGTGTTATAAATGAAATTATTTTTAATCTTAAGATATATATTCTGAATAGTTCTAACATACTGAGCTATACTGAAGTTTCTGTCACTAGTTGGCTGCTCCTGTACAGGAACAGGTAACACACACTTCTGTCAGCAGATGAGAATCCTCCTTTGTATTTAATTATGCTTTGATGATTTGTGCAGGGGCATGGATTGAGTATAAACAAATCAAATTGCGATTTGACCAACCTGTTATGCAGTTGGTCAGATCACAATTTGATTTGTTTGTACATTAAAACTAGATTTTAACCTCATAAATCACAAAACAAACTGCGTTTTTTAGCAATAAAACCACATTGCGAAGATACTTCGGTCAGCTGCAGCGAGGTGTCTCTGGAACAGGAGAATTGGGCTGGGTTAGCAGTGTGTTCTGCAGGCACACTTCCAGGTGGCTGTGCTGTCCAGCAGGGCTCACTGCCACCCGTCTCATCCCCCGGCATCCCTGGGCTCAGGGCAGCTCTGCCCGGGCACGGAGCCAGGGCAGCCACACAGGCTGCACCTGCCCAGGTGTGCTGCCGGGAGCTCCCTGCCGCTGCAGCACCGCGCCCGGAGCAGCGCAGACCCTGTGCTGGCCCCTGACACACACTGACACACTTCCTTGCTTTCCCTGCTGCTGACGGCGGCCGCTCGGAATGGATCTGTGTCAAGGTAACTTTACTGATGAGAGTGAGACAGGAGACGGAAGCTCTCAGAAGGGACTCATTGTGTGCACAGGCATGGCTCATGCAAAAGGGAAGGCCCTGCCCTACTGATTCCAGTAAATGCTGACCCCAGGCTTGGACCATTCCTCTGGCTTCTCCTGGGCTACTGTCATAGAGGTTCAAACTCCTTCCCCACAGGTATTTGCTTTTCTGTTGCTTTCCCTGCTCGCTGGTAGGGATCCGCTGAGGTGCAGCGCAGGTCGGCTCCCACCGAGCCCGGTTTTAGCCCGGGCACGTCCCGCACTCCCCGTGCTGGCGGAGCGGGGACTCTGCACCTGCCCGGCCCGCGGCTCCGGCCGCTGTGGGTGCCTGCGGACCAGCGCCAGCTGTCCCTGGGTGCCCCACCTACAGCCACCTGCATCCATCCCCCTTTTCCTCCGTCCGCTTGACACAACACGCACCTCACTGAGCACCCTTCAGAACTGCCTGAACTTGAAAGTGAGTTTTTTCCACTTAAAACATCGCCCAACGAGCTGATTGAAGTGTCGCTAACAAGTTTGCCACGGCCGGTGCCGAGCAGCAGCCGGGCAGCGCTCCCCGCCCCGCGGCACCGCGTTCCTCGTCCCCGCCGCCCCGGCCGGGGCTGTCCCGCCGCCCGCCCGCCGCCCCGCTGGGGCGGACACTTACGAGGAGCAGGGCAAGGAACCCTCGGGCCACGCCGCCGCCGTCCCGCACTGTCCCCATGCCGCCGCTGCCCGGCACCCTCCGACGGGAAGTGGCCCGTTCCTGCGGGACAGCCCGAGCTGCCGGCGCCCTCCCATGCCCCGCCGCTCCTCCCATGTTGGCAAACACGGCACGGCACGGCCCGCCCACGGCACGGCTCGGCACGGAGCGGGGGCTGGGCTGGGCCGGCCGTGGGGCAGGGCAGCCCGGGCGCGGTGATCCGGCCCCGGGCAGGGCTCCGGCCGCCGGGCGAGCCGCGGACACCGGCGGGACAGCCCCGAGCCCCGCGGTGACCGGGAGAGAGCGCTCGGAGCTCCCGCTCGGGTGTCCCGGGGACGCGGGGACCGCGGGTGTTTGGCCGGGGACACCCACTCGGCAGCTCGGGGTGCCGGGCACGGCCCCGAGGTCACCGAGCCAACAGCCTTAGTGCTGGGAATGACACATTCGATTTCTCCGCTTCAGGTGCTGGGCGGAGCTATAGCCTCCCTACGGGGGCAGAAACTCTGCTTTTGTAGTACTGCCAAGGACGGGCTTGTGGCAGGCAGTCTCCCATGGGCAGAATGGAGCAGGCACTCAGGACGGGCTAAACTCACTGCAGCAGGCAGTACTGCCCTTTGCTATCTTATTGAAAGGGTTGCGCAAGCCTGTGACTTCTATTTTCTGCCTATTTCCAGTCAGCTCTTGTGTTTTTCCTGCGAGCTTTCAGAGGTTTGAAATGCTGGTAGTCTGGCCTTCTTTGTAGAGGTAGAAATGACGTGATGGAGTTAGTTATCGATATGTGTTTTCATCTTTCAGGTTTTGACATGATTCGATTGCCTTGGGAGGACCATGGTTGCAATCAAGATGGCATTTTCATTTTAAACACCATTTTTCAGTGGTTTATGACTCAGATTTTCAAAAACTCTTCTACTTTTCTGCTGGTATGGGGCTCTTAGCTGCAATACATAACATCGACAAAAAATAGCTACTGTTTTAAATACTTCAAGCTTTTAAACCACTTCCGGATGAACCAAAAGTACTGCTGACACACTTTTAGAGATGCTGCCTTTGGAGTAGCCTAACCATCCACTTCTTGCCTTCCCAGTGGCAGTATGGAATGTAAGGAGGGAGAGGCATCTCTCTTGGGTGCAGTGCCTGGGTTACACGTCTCTGGCTCCTACTGGGCAAACCCAAAGCAGCATGTCTGTCAGGCTGCTAATTTTAGCGGAAATTTGCGTGCGGGTAGGGGTGGAGTAGGGGCTGCAAGCAGTGTTGTCCAGATCCGGATTGTTGGTGCAGCAGAAAGCTTGGTAGAATTGTTTCCAGATCCATCGCTCCAGGGGATTGTGTTTTGTCCTAAAATCCAAACCGAATGTGGCTGGGCCCTCAGCAGGCATTGCTCAGGGTTCAGCAGCACCTCGGTGTGCCTCTCGCACTATTTGCCCGGTGCCTTCTCTGATGTCACTCTAGTCTGTGGGGTGCATGTGGTTTGCACTCCTCCCTGCCCCCAGGGTGTGATGACTGTGTGCATGTAGCTTCTTTGCGGTGAGCTGTTTTTCTCTTAGGTAGGGAGCTTTGAGAAGCCACCAGATTCATGTCAAAACAACAGTGCCTGCATGTGACATGAAGTCATACCTTATGTACTTAATAACTATAGTTGTGGGGATTTATATATATATAATGAAGAAAGAGAAATGTGCTTGGAAGACTTTTTTGTTGTTTGATGAGAAGACAAAGGCCTCTGCATGATTTAATGTGAATCAAGCAAAAGCTGTTTATGGTGCTTCCAAACATTGTTTATATTTACTTCTTATCTTGGCCTACAGAGTCACGCATTGTTTAAATGGTAGCTCTGTTTTGCCCATGCATCTCTTGATTGGTAGCTCTGCTTTGTCCATGAGGCAAGCATGCATCTTTTCCTTAATCTGTGTTAGATGCTGTGTCATTTTACTCGAGTTGACACCCCTATGTTTGTCAGCAACTTTTCTGCTTCTTCTTTATTCTTGCAACATCAGCTTTTTTATCCACAAAGATGACGTTGTTCTTTAGTTCCAGAAGGTTAGGCTGGTTCATTTAGTATATCATATGTAAATATGATCCTACAGTTTGACTATTCTAACTGTGAGACTAGTCAAACAAATAGTTGGTATCAGTGAAGACTATAAGGCCAGTGTTTTCATCTTTGCTCCATTCCTTGTGTTGCAGCAGCTTCTTTTCATCTGATAAAAGTGACAGCATCCACTCTTTTCTTTACCCACCCTTCATCTAAAGCTTAATTCTTGTGTCAGCAGCGGCCTGCTGAGCAGTACAGGCTCTGCAGTTTCTCTCTGCCAGCAGATGGCCTTGTGCCTCGCCTAATGTGGGAACAGGGATCAGGCTGGGGCAGGATGCGACTCGAGGAACACACACTTTTTAGCTCCTTTGCAATTCCAGCTTTAAAAATGTAAGGTTCTGGAAATAAAGTGATTTTTTTTTTGTTTTTTTACTGTGATGATTTAATTTGTGTGTAGGTGTGTGTTGTGTTTCTTTTTCCCCCTTGTAATTGTTGTCCTATGTCTCATGTACACTGCTCATAGGAAATTCTGCTCTGAGCAAAACCAGCCAGGGAATAATTTTGGACGCACACGGTGACAGTATTCTTGCATTTGGTGTTTCTGATTTGGAATTGTTATTCACACTTTAACTGGCATCAAACCTTTTCTTCCCTCTCCAGAAAGCTGCTGCACCTAAAGAAGCAAGCTGATTCTGTTGATGTATTATGATATTGTGGATTGCTAAGTTTCTGAGAAGGTTAACTTAGCTAGTCTCTCCAGGTGAAGAAAAACTTGTCAAGGTGCAATAACACATAATTAAGGGCCCTGTGCATTATATTGGTCTCACCTCAGAATATTGAATCCATATTTATATTCCAGAGGGAAAATAATGGGGGAGGAAGCATAAGATCTGACTTGCTTTCTACTACATTTTTCTCTGTTAAATTATTAGAAATTTCTAATTTTAATTTTTTTAAATACTTTGTTTAGATTTTGGCATTTTTGTAATCTTTAGCAGCTCTTTTGTACTAAGATTGGGCAATAGATTAACTGTGTAGTATAACTTGAACCAAAGTAGTCCCATCAAAATTAAATTCTCCTTTGACCTAAAATACACATTGGAAGACCATTGTTGGTTTGTTTCTTAGTTTGTTTGTTTCAGTTTCTGTCATTTGTTTTCTTTTGCTTTCCTGTTTTGCCTCTCCTCTCCCTCATGTATGTTCAAGAGCAACCAACCTTTGTTGGCTGTTCATGCCAATTTTTGGGTTTTTATTCAAGTACTAGAGTGAGTGATCCGTTACTCATGCAGTTTGATGGTATCTCCTTCATCTTTGATTCAAACCTCTTCTGTGATGTGACTCATGTCACAAACATCAGCTAACACTATTGGGAAATCATTAGAGTGGCATCAGTATTTAAATAATGAGCTCTTGGCCAGGACAGTTTTATGACACTTTCACAGATTTGTGAAACATTGGAACAGTGACCTTGCCTTATGGCCTCAAAGACCAGAGAAGATCTGTAACCACTGTAAATATGGCTATTTGTTTCAGCGTGGTGTGGCCAGATTCTGACACCCTTTGTTCATAAACCACTGTGAACCACTACTTCCAATCCCTCAGGTTTGTGGTGCAGTGAAAGGCTCTTTGTAACGTGATGTGGTAGAGAAGCACTTTGTTGGCCCTGACACCCTGGTCTGTGTGTGGAGAAGCTGACATGCCAGCAGAGAAGAGGGAGAGCAGGGTGTAACCAGAGAGGTTTATGAGGACCCTGTGGGGATTTTTCATAAGGGTGCTGCCTGGTGTTGCATCAAATCACAGATCAGGGTGTTCTGGCATGCAGTGTACTCCTTTTAAAAGTAACAGTGACCTGATATACTCACCTGTGGAGCCAGAGATGCTACTGTTTATCTGAAAAAACCCACACTAGCAAGAAAACAGAATGGAAACAAAAGCCCAGCCTGGAACAAAACAGAGTGGAAACTGAAACTCACAGCAAGTGACTTGTGTCCTCTAGCAGTTCTCCTCTGGAGAAGGAGATACAGGAGAACTGGCAATAAACCGTGCCATTCTTAAAGAAAATCGAAACAGATATGTGTCCTTTTTCTCATAATTTAACATCCTGACACTACCCTGGGTCCATGCTTTTGTTCAACAGACCCAGTTTGATGACGTCAATGAATTCTTCACAGCAGGGAAAAAAAAAAAAAAAAAGCATTTTTCAAACAAACTGAGCATTTCCTTAGACTGGAAAAGCAAATTGGCTGGATGCCTGGTGGCTCCTACAGCCAATCACCATAACCTTACCATAAATGTAGATGTGTTTCTGTCTTAGGGTTGATTATCGACTTTATTTCAGACATGGGACCATCCTGTCCCAGTCCTCTGTGTGTGCACTGTACAAGGGAATGATGAGATTCTAAATGCTGCATTATTTTCCAAATATTTTGCACATTACATGGACTGATATAAAATTTGACTTTGTGACTTCATGGATTGTTAATGCATCTTTTTAATTATTTTGCAGAGCTCTGTATCCATCCACATCAAGCAGCAGGCAGCTTTGTTTCAGAAGCTGGCTGGTGATATTTTCTCTTTATCTTCAAGCAAATTGGTCTTAGTTGTTTTTTGAAGATGCTATTACTAAGATTAAGCTTTATACTTTCAAAGATTGGTGTACAGCAAATGCTGTCAAATGTGTAACAGATCAACTGTAAAAGTTTTGGAGATAATGTGCTAGGGATGCTAAATGTTCTTCAGAGGTGAGTGAGGAAGTGTTCAAATCTTTTCCC
Source organism: Zonotrichia albicollis (assembly GCF_047830755.1). Taxonomy (NCBI): domain Eukaryota; kingdom Metazoa; phylum Chordata; class Aves; order Passeriformes; family Passerellidae; genus Zonotrichia; species Zonotrichia albicollis. The sequence goes on along the minus strand of NC_133825.1, from coordinate 33,867,798 downwards.
TTCAGGTACTGCCTGGACAGAGCACTGCTGATTTAATTTGTGGGTTTCTTCCATTTGTGAGATAAACCCAAGGCTGAATCCTTGTGCTAAAGATGAAAGAGGAAAAAATCTATAGAGAAATGTTTGAAGTTAAAAGGTAAATGTGAATAAAAGGAGATCTTTAGCTCTGCTTTTGACCTTTAATCTGAAGATGGCCTTAACAGGTGCACCTGATGGCTTCATTTCCCATGTTGAGTAAGTTCTGCTCAAAGAGCCACTCTTCAAGGAAGTTTTCCTTACAATTTTAAAGAAAACAAATTTTATTAAATGTGGTAGTGAGGAGGAGAAGCTAAAGGAAACATTTTAAAGGGTCTTAGCATGCTGTGGTTTCTGATATTGTAAAAAGTATTACAAGTTTGGAATTCGGTTCCACTGTTTTGCTTTGCTCGGTCATGCTTCTCTTTCTGGGGTATCATCTGACAAGTGAGACTGGCAGGCTTAGATAAAAGCAGTCTCTTGTGGCTGAGACTCCAAACGTTCTTGTTTTGGTTTCTTTTGATATCACTTAACCTTTGAAATTCTTTGGGGGTGGGGAAGACGCAAGAGTGATGTGAAAAGCCTTAGCCCTCCCACTAACATGGATGCAGCTTGGCATCCGCTGTGACATCAGGGCCAGAGCAGCATGCAGTGACCTCACTCCGGTTGTTTGTCTCCTGGGCATGGCTGTGTGCTTCTCAGCAACACTTGTGCTTCAGGTAAAGCTGCTCTGCAACAGCTAGATCCTGGTAGAGAGGGGCTGTTGTGCTAGGAACAAAGCTGGAGGTCAGGGGGTTATCCCTGCCTTCACCAACTCCCCCACTTGTACCACACACTTGCACAAACAGGAGAGAGGCCTGGCTAGCTGCTGAAGCTACAGGAGTGAGTCATATTTTCTCTATTCAGCTGCACAGCCCACTGCATAGTAAGGTTTTGTGAGCTGTAGCAGATGGATTGAGTATGTAGTACAGACTGATTTATATTTCTGTCAGAATGCAGTGGATTGTTTTCTGTTGGTGGTTCTCATCAGCAATTAAATGCTGTGCTTAAATAGCTGTGCATCTCTAAGGGTGGTCATAACCAGAAGGAATGCAGTGGTGATAGCTGTCTGAAGCAGTCTGCTAAATTCCCAGATAAGGCGTGTTATTTTTCAGCTGAATAAATTCTCAAATACTTCTTGGAGGCCAGTATTTTGAAAGAGGCATCCTTTCCTCACTGCACAGTACATGTCTCTCCTGCTGTCAGCCAGCTCAGGGGCAGGAATGGGATGAGGGACTGCAGAGGGATGGGCAGCAGAACATGCATTTCTGCTTCCCTGGGATGGGCAGCAGAGCCTGGTGGCAGTGCAGGCCATGGCTCTGAAAGGCTCAGGTTTCCCATACGTCTCTCCCAGCCTGGGGATTCTCAGAAACCTCTCTGCCTGGAGGCAGCCAGCTGACAGGAGAGCAGCTCCTCAGTTTCATGTGGGAAATGAAGAGGAAGTCACATGCCTTTGCTATCAGTGTAGGGAAATGGTCTTACCTTCTGGAAGTAGAGGTTTTGGACTGAATTCTCATCTTTCATTTATTCACTTCAGAGTCATGATTTTTTAGTGTGGTTTTTTTTTTTTTAGATCAATGGTAATTTTGATACTGCCTTGTTTGAAGCTAAGATTTCCCTACCTGTGCATAAAGCATATTGAAAATATGTTATATCAATACCTGGGATTTGCCTCTCGTGGGGAGGCAGGGCTGGCCACCAGCCCCTTCTCCCCCAGCTCCCTGCAGGGGCAGCAGGGTCTGTGCTGCACTGGGCACATGGCAGAACCTGCAGTGTCACAGCTTGGTGCAGTGAAAGGCTGTTGGCACATGGAGCTTATCCCTTGTCCTCACAGCCACTGCCCCACTATTCCTGAGTCACCTGGTACAAACCCCACCTGGTTTTCTCTTCAGGGGGCCCACATGATAAACAGGATCTGACAAAGTTACTAAAGGATAGTAAGTTATTAAAAGCAAGGTGATAGGGAAGGTTTAGCCCTCATGAAAACAGTAGCTTGTATTGTATGCAGAGTAAAAGAACACAGATGTTAGCCCTTTCTCCCAGGTGTGGTTGTCCCCTGCTCCTTCCAGCCCCTTTTCCTGAGAAGGCCTCACACATTTGCAGTGTGAGTGGTGTTCAGTCTCTAATGCAATAAAATGCTTTAGCAACACTACTTTATTTAAATGCCATTCAGAAAGGGGGATGTGTTTGTGCTGAAGATCTGCTAATTGCATCCTTTTCTCCTGGTATTAAACAATGCATCCATGCTGTGTAGTGCAGAGTAATCAGCATGTGGGGAAATGATTTATATTATATTGAAGAGGTCTGAGCTTTGACCTTGTAAATGAATTCCCAGAGACAGCTGAATACAATGCAGTGAGTAACAGGCTTCAATTAGGAAGCTGGAAGAGTTGTACATAGTTCTGGTATCCTGATGTGGAAACTATCCAGGCATTTTCAGGATGCTTGTACAGCAGTTTTCTGCAGCAGTGAAAGGAGTTACTACGCCTTCAACAAGTTGCTAGGAAGGAACTGAAAGAAAGGGAAACTTGGAAGGTACTTACAGGACTGGCAGCATGGTAGAAACTGTAATTCTGAGACTTGTCTTTTTTTAGTGATGTTACTGGCTTGCAAGAAGAACAGAAATGGACCAAAAAGCAGTTGAGTTTGCAGAAATCTCCCACTGGCAGGCCAGACCTGAGTCCTGACAGTTTGCATCCCCCTTGAGACCAGTGGTACAATAATTGGTCCTGAAATGGGCTGGAATGAGGAAAAGCTTTAGATAATTCAGAGTTTTTCCATGTTTCAGGAGGATGGTTATGTTTGTTTCAGAATTATGTATCTAAGTCTTCCTTACAGTCATAAAAGGAAAGGAACAAAATTTTGTTCTTTGGCCTGTAAGGGAATTTGAGCAAGCAGTTAAAGCTGGACATGTAAAACACATTTAGTGGAAGAAGAAAACCCTAAGTTTGATTGGAAAATGCTTTTACACTTTCAGAAAACCAATGAAATTTTTGAACAATTCACTATTCTATAATATTCTCCTATTCTATAATATCCTCCTATTCTCTCTATAAATAATTCTCCTATTATAAACAGGATTCTGTTGGAGAGAAGTCTGTTTTATCTTAGATCTGTAATGTAGGTTGTAGAAAGTTATCAAAATACATACGTGCTTACGCAGATTTTATCTGTGACTTTTTTCTGTAACTTATGTTATTGTTCAGATCACTGATAAAGGCATTAAAGTGTGTAGCCAGTGCTGGTCCCACCGAATTCCACCCACTCAGCAGAGATTTCCCTGCACTCTTGTGCTGTAAGGCTTCAGAGGCACCTCTCATGCTACTCTGTATATATTGGATCTGCAGTTGTTTGGTTTCTTAATGTTTAGAATGTAAAGCGGTTTAGAGGGCTTTTACAACTATGTTTATAATATTCCTCAAAAAATTTACAAGAATTCATTTTTATACAGCTTTATTCTCAATGTTTATTATATTTTCTCCTTTTATTTTTGTTGTTTGAATTGTGTATTGGCAGCTGTGATAGGTTGACTTTGAGTGGTGTGTTCATCTGGCATGTTTGTAATTAACTACTTCTTGTCATTACATGCTTGAAATTTTTGTTAAACTGCCTTTCTTCCTGGGGAAAACCCCACAAGCATTTTTAAGGGCTAATGAAAGTAAGTGTTGATTTTTCTGGAGGCACTTTGGCCTATTTGTAACACCTGTGTGGATGCAGGCTATTCCTGCCTGCTGCAATGTCCATGCCCATCTTTATTGATGGCTCTTTTAACATCCTCTTGCAGTGGAGTGGAAATAAAAAAAAGCCCCAAACAGTTTTTGCAAACTTTCAAATTGACTTCTGACTTCTTTTTTTTTCTGATACAGAAAATGAACATGTATTCAATATGACTGCATTTGCCACATTACTTTTTACTTTTTGCATATAACAGCACACACTTTCATATAATAGCATGCCAATTCCAAAAGTAAGTTTCCTTTTTATCTTTTTTATTAAAAGTATGTGTTCACTTTAGTCACAAAGGTGATAGAATTCCCCTTGTATATTTTGTACATTCTTTGGTTTATTGCCACTTAACGCTCATTCCTTCACTGTTATTTAGTGGTTCTTGTGAAGTTTAAAAAAAAAAGAAGTTCAGCTGTGCTCTCAGCTGTTTGTAGGTTGTGCTGAGTGACTCATACAGAAGACAAGGAAGTTGCAGTGTGGCCACATCTTCTTGTCCTGCCCTACATTGACACTTAAACTCCAAATGCTCTAAGCCCAGTGCCAGGAGCAAGAGATGGAGACCAGGGCTGGGCCTTTGGGAGAGGCTGGTTCCACCTTGGTGGCACTTGTGGTGAGTGACTCCACAATTTGCATCATCTAGAGCCAAAAAGTGAAACTCTGGCACTACTGCAAATTATTAAATGTGCTAGTGAAAGCAGTGACCTTGTTGAGTCTGGGAAGTTTGTGGAGGAAGGGCCCCTGGCCCTCGCTGTCCCACACAGGCTGTGTAGGGTGACTTCCCTGGAAGTACAGCACTTGTTTGCCACAGTGGCAGGGTGGGAAGATGTCATTTACATTTTGACAAGTTGGGATAGCTTGTTGCTGCAGAGGTTCTAATCATCACGGGAATCTGGCTCTTGAGAGATGTTCCAGTGTAACATTATTGTGAGGCCTTACCTGCAGTGTGATTTTGGGCAATTGTGCCAGTACCAGCTGTGACCCAGCTGCTGAGGGGCTGCTCAGAGTTTGCATACCGTGGGGCAGAGCTCTGCCCTGGCCACTGGCCTGAGGGCTGACCCAGCATCTCTGCTGGATTTGCAGCTCTTGTACACACAGCGTTGCTTTGAATATCTTTCTGATATATTTGTTGCTTTCCTTGTAACATTAGGGTTGTCTATACCAGTTAAATTGTGAGCTACAGGAGATGCCTTGCAGACAAAATGCAGTCTTTATTTCTACTAAAAAAAATTGAAGGGCATTCAGAACTATGTATTTAAACTAGTCAAATTTATGGAGGGAAAATTTGAAATATATCTGCATCTATTAATCCATTATGCATGTGGATATGGGTACATATGCCTGTCTCAAGAAATCCTTCTGCTTTACATAAGGAAGGAGAGAGGATATAGGAAGTGTAGGTGTCCCATTTCTTCCCAAGCATCTGCTCTCAGGAAATCTCAGACACAGGATACTGAGCTATGTGGATATCAGCCTGACCCAGCAGGACTTGTGCTGATGTGCTGTTTATTTATCTAAGAAGGATGATGGGGGAGACATTATCTCATTTTTGCTTTGAACGTGTTCCTTTGATTTTGAATGAAGGATAATTTTACCACATTACCAGAGGAAGATACCTTGTTAAGAAGATGAAGGAAGGTTGTGAATTAACATTCTTTATCAGCCTACTTAAGAGGCCCAGATGGCAAACACTGTCTCCTGTAGCTCTTGAAGAGCACAAGCAAAACTATTTTCCGAATTTTGAAAGTTTAAAACTGCCATGCATGAAGATGATCAGAGCAATTTTGTCTTACTTATTAGAAAGGGACCAGTGCAGGAGTCTGACAATCACAGAGAAAGCTAATCTATGGGCCTGACAGTTTATGGTTAATCTGACTCTTTACAGATGCTTACTGTGTGACAGCTGCAATGAAACAGGTTATTAGAGTGACTTTCTGCTCCCTAAAGCTTATTTATTCCTGTCGTTCTCAAAATAGGGGGTGGGGATGTGTAAAGCCTATCAATGAGATAGAGGAGAGGGCCTGAAGCCAGACAAACCAAAACATTTAGAGATTCTGCTAATGTTACGAAGATGAAAGGAATCCCCAAATAAAAGGGAGCCAGAGACATATTTAGCAGAGCCTCATTCCTAAACAGCCAATTGGATGGAGGCAGGAAAGTCTCCACACACATCTCAGAAGTTGTTTTCCCTTATAAAGTAAAGCAAAGAGATTACTTTATTCACATTCTTCTATAGACTGGGATAAGTCTGCAGCTTTTGTCCTGCTTTACCATAAAAGTATGGCATCTACCCACTGGTGCTGAGCCTCTGAGCTGGCACTCTTGGGGCCAGCAGGAGCCCATTTCCTTGGGATGGGGGGATCTGCAGCCCCTGCTGCTCTGGAGTCCCAGGCACACTTTGTGTGCAATCCACAGTTACTGAAAAGAAGGAGCTTAAGGAAGGTGTAGCTGAATTTCCACTGCTACATGGAAAGATGCTGGAAATCAACAGGAGAGTACCCAATGTGCATTGGAGCTTTGCTGGGATCTCTATTAAGAGATCAGGGGAAAAGATTCTGGAGAGAGGGACAAAATTAATTTTTCCTCTTCTTTTTCTTTCTGTAATTGTACTCCAGACATACTCTTGTGGTGCAGACTGCAAAAGGGTTTAGCATGGAAGACCTGAGAAGTTCTCGGGGGAGTTAAATAAAAACCACAGGTTTTGGCTATGGAAATAAAGAGGGAAGAAGAACCTTGGGGCTCTTCTTGGGACACACCAGGCAAATTCTGCTGTGCAGTTTCTGTACAAATGAGTGGGATAAGGACAGAAAGGCAGCAGAAGCTGGTGTTGGAAGTGGCCTCCAGTGGAAAAGCTAAACTACTTTCAGGAATGGTGTTTTGTTCTTTTCCTTGAAAAACCAAAAACCCAAAGCCCCACTCCATACATATAGATATATTTCAGATGAGCTCTTATTTGCCCAGAGCTGCAGAGGAGGGTTCAGAGGTTTGATCCCCAGCATCTAGGCTTGATTCTCAGACTTTTTCTATGCAATCCTTTTTAGGTTCTCATTCATGTCTCATGCCGAGTTCATTCTTCCCTCTCCCCTTTGCCCCTCTGGCAATGACCTAAGTTACTGAGAAGAAAGGTGTAACCTACTAATGCCATTTTTTTCACATGAGCTTTTATGTATAGAAATATTTTCGTTATCATAACTTCAGCATGGAGCCACTAAAAAGAAAAGAAATTCTTTTATTCTATTATGTCCCTGGAGCTGGACTGACCTAATTTCCTTGTATAGTTCACCTGTTTGCCTTCCTTCCTTCCTGCCCTGGCATTTTCCAGTGTCCTACTGCAGAGACAAAGCTGCCTGCTGAGCACTGCTCTTGATTGTGTGGCTGGGCAGCACCTCTGCATTTTCCCTGTGCTCTTGCTGTGAATTCATTCTCTACTGCTCAGTCAGCCTCTTCGAGCCTGCCTGTGCCTGCCTCTAACTAATATCCCCCATAGGGCAGCCCCTTCCAAAGAACTGGTGTTTACTCTGTATCCCCATGTCAACACCTGCCTGCTCTGAGTGAGACTCTGTATCTGTCAGCTCTGTCTTTTTCGTGAGCACCCGGAAATCCCCTGTGCCCATGGCAGGGAGGGTGATGTGTGATCCCCACCCAGATAACCATTCCTGAATGCAGCCAAGGGCTGCTCCTGCCACCACTGCCACCAGCAGTAATTGCACTAGGATAAGGTTACAGGAATCATGGTGGAGCTTAACTGAGGTCCAGTCTCTGGTATCTGCGTGGCCACTGTCTCCTTTATGTTCACAGAGGTAGAAAACTCTTGCCTGTATTTCTGACTGTGCCAGGGAGCAGTGTGGATGATGTGCCAGCTCTGCTTGGGTGATGTGCCAGCTTGTTTACTTGGCTCTGCAGTCTCACTTGTGCTGTACTTGCCACAGAGCAATCACCACCAAGTTTTTTTGGGATTGTGAACTTCTGCTCAGTAAGGCAGAAATTTAGGATTCTTTTTGAATCTTTGTCCCAGTCTAGGTATTCAAGGATGATGTTTCTGAAAACCTTGGAGTGTGTTTCTTCTAATCTAGAAGGTAATTGGTGTTTGTATTGAAATCAGACATGATATTGCATTGAAGGGTTCTGCACTGTGAAATTCCCCTTCCCCTTGACCAAGGTTCCCTGATCTAATACCATATGTTCTGTATGAGGTATGCAAGTTTTCTCAGCTATGTTGTTGAGTGTTGTTTAAAAACTAAGAATTTGGTTTTGGCTGTCCTTTGAATGTCAGCTGGAGATGTGCAAAAAAAGGGCCTGTTAAGATCCTCAGTTTTGGGTTGCTTACCACAATGGGTATTTTAATTTTCTTTCCCTTTTTCTTCCCCTTTTTCTTTTTCTTCCCCTTTTTTTTTTTCTTTTTAGTATCTCTGTCTTTTGCCCTGGTGATGGAAGTGAAATAACAAATAGCTTTTGCATGGCTCACGTTCCAGCACTTGCTAGCTTCTGTTTCTGACTCTCCAAAGCAGTTACATTCCTTAGAAGTTCCTTTCCTTAAAAGTTAAATTCCTTTTGGTGTTCAATCCATAATTCTGCCTATTTACTATCTCTGCTAGTAGCTTATTCCTTACATTTTTACATCAAAAAAAATTCCCTGTGGTTTTATGGGAGGTTTTCTTGCATGAAAGCTACTCAGGCAGCAAGCACTCCATAACAAAGGCCTGGTGCCTCTCCCTGTTGTAACAAGACTTGCAAAGCAAGGATCTGCTTGGATCATCACATCTCTCTTGGCTTGTGTTCTTGGAGAACTTTTGAATTTGTAAGTTTCAATATTGGAGTTAAGAGATGCTGTTTCTTGTCTGTTGTACAAGCATAATGACAAAACATTGTTGGCTGAGAAAGGGCCGCTTCACCAGAATTAATCTGTCCGTACAACAGTTGGCTACAGCTGTAGAATTCCAGGCCTGTGCTGAAAATAACTTGTACAGTGAGAACTGTTCCTTTGTTTGCTAAAAGTGTGTTCAATGAAAAAGATATCTGGGGTTATAAAATTCAACAACTTTATTATGAACAATTTGTGATGTGAATTTCTCCCAGTCCAGATTTGTGGGCATCAGTGGAGCAGCCCTTGGGCAAATTTGGCCTGCAGAGCCTGGAGCTGGAAAATAAACTTTCACAGAAACAGAATGGATTCTAACCCATCACAGAGCAGAGAGGATCACAACAATCTTTTAACTGAACATTTTCATAACCTTCAAGGACTTCTCTGTGAATCTTGTACAACAACCAGTACTTTTTTTACTACCCTTGAGCCTGTGGGCAATATTTCTTATACAAGCAAGATTGTAAGCTTTTAAAGAGACTTTGTAGAAAAATTGAGCAGCTGTGTAGCTGGCCAAAAAGATTTATTCTTTTTTTTTATCAAAATCTGCAGTGACAGCAAGGTGCTTGTTTAAAAAGACTTTCCCTGTTATAAATGACTGCTCTTCCAATTTCTCATTCTGCTTCTTGGATGTTACTGTGGAGTCCTGGACCTCTCTTGTTGGAACACATGATCCTCCTGCCAGAGAATGTCTACTGTGGGCACACTCTCTCTGGATTTTAGCAACTCTCCTGAAGTTTAAAAGTGTTTATCTTACACAGCTGAAAGTCTCCTCCTGTTTCATGAGCTCTACACTGGAATGCAGTGGAAGAGACCCAGGGCCTGTGGCCACCCAGATTAGAGTTTTTTGTATTAAGGTCCCTATATGGTTTTGTTAGAGACTTCAGCTCTGTCTCTGTCTGTCTCTGCTCCTTGTTTGGGAGGCTGGTGGGAGGAGAAGAGCTGAAGGGGCTATAAAACCTCTGGGGTTTCAGATACAGAGTGTACCACCCCAGAGCAGCCATCCTCAGCCAAGCGCTGTCAGGGTAAGTGGCACGGAACCAATGCATGATTTACAGGTTGCTGGAGGATTTCAATTAAATAATGTCAAGTGGAAGCTGTTCAGGAGGATGTACTGCTGTGCTGCAATTTGCTTAAAAGACTTATTAGAATTAAGTTGAAAAAATGCTTGTAGTATCTATACTGAGCTGTCTTTATATTCTGAAAGGAAAAGTTCTGCTCTAATAATTTAACTGATTCTACCAGCACTTTAGCATCTGTATAAAGAAATAGTTTGTGTAATGCCACTGCTGGAATTGCAGATATACTCTGGTTTAAATGAGCCCGTGTGACATTGGGGTGTTAGTTTGGGACAGAGTTCCTGGTGGGGTGTGCAGCAGTATTTCTTAGGAGATTTGCTTTAGTGCTTTAAATCAAGTGTGAGGTGAAAGAGTGTTTTGTGGAATGTGACTGCAGGAAGAGCTGGAAGTATGCAAATCAGCAGTGTCTAATAGGATAAATTGAGGATGCATGTGTATTCATCCTTGTTTCTATGCATATGAAACTACTGTTCTGTAAAATGCCAAACATTCATTAACAAACAGGCTACATGCAGCACTTGTGGAGCTGGAGTTCTCTTTATAATTTATTGTGGAGGTTGGGGAGGTGATTGATTATATTTGCATGTAAAATGGGGAGAAGAAAGAGGCTAAAGACTGTTTATTGGGAGAAAAATTTCCTTTCTTCCACAGCACTCAGTGACATTTGCTCTAAGATCTTGCTACTGCCTGCCATGGCAGTCCTGAGCTGTAACTCGTTGGTTGGTAGCAGAGCCCTCTGTCTGATTTTTCAACTTTTTGTGCTTTATTACTAAATATGGTTTTCATTTAGAGTCCACTAAGCTCAGAAATGTAGCCTCTCCTGCCCCCTTCTTCCCTCCCCCAAGTGATTTTTGGCATTGCACGAGCTGCATTGGTTTGAGCAACCCCCCTGACCTCAAACGCTGTTCCAAAAACAGACGGCTGAAAAGCATATTTCCTAATTAGGAAATGGTTTGTCCAAACCAGCCTGTTCATTCATGTTAGATAACAGTTGTACTCCATTCAGTAAACATTTTAATATAAAGAGCCTGAGGAGTTTATTAAATTAAAAAATTGCAACTTACTTTCCTTCCACAGTTATAATGATAAAATATCTGGAATACAAAGTTAGGATTTCCCTATCCTAGGAGCTCCTGGGAACTCTGCCCACACAGCCTGCAGGAGCAGGGCTGCAGCAATGTCTCGTGGCTGCCTGGCTGGGGAGAGGCAGAAGATCTCAAATGAGGCATTTGGGAAAACTGCCTGTGCCTGTTCCATCCACTGCAGAGGTTTAACAGATTGTGGCCTCCCTTGCTCATTGGCCATGGCTCTTGCTGACCCCATTCTCATTTCTGCCTGCACTTCCAGTATTCCTGCAGCAGAAGGTTTTGGAGGCTGCATGTGGAGCCAGCTGGTCCGTGGATGACAGCTGTCTCCCTTAGCTGCTAACACACTGCAATTTGTTGAACTCTGCATGGAAGCCCAGGCTTGGAGCAGGCCAAGTGATTCCCTACCACACTATAAATTGTGAGCAAATAGTTCTTCTTGAGTCCTGGTATTCAGTGCTTGTTTCTGTAATTGACTTCAATACAAAGCCTTCAAAGCATTTTTATTACTCATATTATCTTCCTGTTGCCAGAGGAAGAAAACAGTTTCTTTTTACTGAGCCAAGGAGCCAACATAAATTGTTCTGTCACTCTACAAATGTAGTTTATTAGCTGCTTTGAAATAATGATAGATGTTATGGCCTGTTTTTAAAACACATACTGTCTCTGACTTAATTTTGAAGGTGGGTTTATTTTTCTAACTGAATAGGGGAGAACTGGATAAGACTTGCTTCTTTTTTTTCCCTTTTTTATTTGAAAAATTTCTACCTTTTTAAAAGGTCAAATGTAAACTTAATTGGCCATTTTCATCAGTGGATTAATATCTGCATCAGGAAAACACCCCTGGTACATGCCTAGCATTTAATATAGCTAGTTTTTGGGAAGCCCAAGACTAGAATGGGAAGTTGAAGTGCTCTTACCTTTTAACAGCTACCCACAAGTGTCAGGATTTTGTCAGGCTGATAGAAAAGCAGGAGAAGTTGTGCTGAATTCAATGCAAATTAATCTTTGTTTTTGCAGCTGTCAGTCCAGCGTTCTCTTTTATCTCCCTCCCCCAGCCATGGATTTCTGAGACCAAATTTAGATAAACATTTGCTGCTCCCTGATCTCTCTGCCTGTGCCTCAGGGCTGGAAGTCTCCTCTGGAATTCCCTGGATAATCTCTAGTGCACCCAGGCATCCAGTGCACCCAGCTCTCATGCTTTCAGAAGGAAGCCCTGCAGTCCTTGTGATTCCCAGCCAGGGCCGTTCCCCTCCTTGCAGGTTCTGGTGGCCAGGGTGGCTCTGCTACTTGACCGTGATTAATTCTTCCCTGCTGTTTTCACAGGGCTCTTTTCTGTCTGGAAGGCCACGGGCACTGCTGTAGAAGATGTGTGAGGAAGAGGACAGCACTGCCCTTGTCTGTGACAATGGCTCGGGGCTCTGTAAAGCCGGCTTTGCTGGAGACGATGCTCCAAGAGCAGTTTTCCCCTCCATTGTGGGTCGTCCCAGGCACCAGGTGATGAACTACTTTTTGGTTGTTCCTTACTGGGCTTGTAGAAGGCTTTGCTGCCCTGTCCCCAGCCCTTCAGCCAGGGCCATCTGTGTCTGGGGCCAGTCCAGCCTGGGGTCATCTGTGTAACACAGTATTTCCAGGCAAAATGAGTCCAGCAGCACACTCCCCTGAATCAAGGGAGGTCTCATGCCTTGTAAAGGAATCCTTTTAAATTTTTTCACTCCCTTCTATGCCATCTTTTCCCTGCCCTTTAATTTTGAATCACCCAGAGAACTTGGTGAGTAAAACTAGGTTAAAGAAACTCAACCCAAAATCCAAATAAGCCCCACACAGGAAGATCTGTAAATTCTGACTGCTCTTAAAGCCGATAATAGGTGATGTGCGGAAGACTAAAGGAGGAAGCAGAAGTTTTCATTTGGCTTTCTCCTAACCTTTCTGGCTTTATTCATTAAGCTGTACCAGAAATGGGTACCTGTCTAAGAGCTGAGTTTCCTTAGCTTCAAGGTTTACATTTGAGTATATGATGCCCTCCACTATATTTTAATAGTTTGCAGAACACATTTATTATCTAAGCTGTTAATTATAGAGAGTTTATGAGACAGATCACCATAAGCATGAATTAGAGCAGCTTGTCTAGGTCACAACAAACTAATCCAAGTAATTAACAGATCCACCTAATTGCTTCTATGTCATCCAAGGCCCTGGTGGAAAGAGGCAAGCTCTTTGCAAGATGAAGACTTTATATACCCAGCAAATTCATTTAAAGTTCTCCAGGATTGCAGAAATACCTGCCTTTCAATGCAGAAACTAGGACTGGAGGGCTAATTGATTCCTCTAGGAATTACCATAATTTGAAAAGTGCATGCAAATGCCATCATCTGTAGCTAGTGGAAATGATAATAATTGCTCAAAACCAAGCCATATAGTTACAGGGGAAACAAACACAGATTTCTAGAACCTTTCTTTCCTGATCATTTAGGATGGATCGTTCCATTAAAAATTGCAAATCTGGGATGCCTGTTTTTAAGACATGGATTTAGAGATGCCAAGGTTTGAATTCTCTAATGACTAATTTCTGATAGGAGTATTATGCACTTAAAGGATCCTACTATATTCTATTTTTCTTTCATTATTTCTGATTTTAACATAAAGTCTAGTGTATATCCAGAATAGTTTCCCTCTTCTGGTCCTTTAATAATTTCTACTGGATCCATGAAAATATCTGTAAAGAGGTCCACACAGTAGATTTATTTTGTCCATCCCTAATCACAGTATTATGGCATTCAAATAGAGGATTAAAAAATGTTGAAACTGAAGCTTTGGGGAATGTAAATTGTGTATCACTCAATCTTGACCCTTAGATGGCACAATATCACCTTCTGCTTTTACTCCACTTTATTATCATTTAGCAGACTGTTCATCTCTAAATAATAAGAAACATAAACCAACTCAACTGTAGTGGAAATATGAACTCCAGAGATTTAATAATGAAACATTTAATACTGGCAATTTAAGAGCAACACATAATACTCCATTTGCTAGTATTAGTAAACTATGTTGTAACTAGTATAATGGCAACTGGATTTGTTTCACAGCTGATGTTCGGCCTACTTTATGACACTATTCTCTGAGAGACTAACACAATTTGTATTATTTTATAGGGTGTGATGGTTGGTATGGGTCAAAAAGACAGCTATGTGGGTGATGAGGCTCAAAGCAAGAGAGGAATCCTGACCCTGAAATACCCCATAGAGCACGGCATCATTACAAACTGGGACGACATGGAGAAGGTATTTCAGCTTTGAGGAGTCAATGTGTACTACTGGTAAACTGAACTATTTGAACCAAATATTTGCAGAATATCTACTAAATTTTAGATGAAAGTGTCATGCTACCCAGTATGGTTAAAGGAAAAACTTGTTATTTGGAACGGTCTGGACAACCCAACACACTGGAAGTGTGTGGAGTCACCCAGCACTTGACTCTCAGTATTGTAGAATTTGCTTGAAAGCAAAATCTTTTAGATGCCAAACATATCAACCAGTCCTCAATGACCACCAGCTTGAAAACAAGCTTAGGAAAGACTTCTTGGCCTTCAGACTGAAATCTCTGGTTGTTTTACCTCTTATCAGTGTATTAACCTCCCCACTGCCTCATTTGGCCTCAAATTTTTACAAATTGTAGGAACAAGTAATGTGGAGGTGATAAACACAAGTTGACTTTCAGCCTCACAAACTATTTATCTTCATTTCTTTTCTTGACTTCTTGGGCTGGCCTGTACAAACCAAAAGAGGAAACTGTCAAGAGACCCATTATCTGTTGAACTCTGTGTATGTTCTCTGAGTTGTTTTGGAACTGTTTCCCTTTCAGTCATTATTGAAATAGCATTGCTGGAACCAAGTGTGTCCTGTGCTGTCTTTTCTCTTGTAAGAGTACTATATTCATTTTCCTTATGTGTCCTTAAAGTAAGTCATATATTACTGCAGCCTGAGGATAGTGCTTTTCTTTCTACAGTTGTTCTGGTAGTCTCTGTGGAGGCAGTAAGAACAACTGCATGACAAACATCACCAGCCTGTATCTAGGGCTGAAGCAGAGTGCTGGATCTCAGCACGTGTCTGGAAGTGATGCTGAGCTGCTGACTGATGGTTTTCTTTATTTCTCTTGGCTTCTCTCACTATCCTCAGATCTGGCACCATTCTTTCTATAACGAGCTCCGGGTTGCACCTGAGGAGCACCCAACTCTGCTGACTGAAGCACCCCTGAATCCCAAAGCCAACCGTGAGAAAATGACACAGGTGAGCCACAGTAAAGCTATGGAATTGTCCAACCTTTTCATTCAGCAGGATGTGAATGTCATCCTTCCAGTCAGTCGTGCTGTCCAGCAGTCTGTCTCTCTCAGTTGTGGGAGATGGAAAGCACACAGCCACCACCTGTCATATTTACATATTATTACATATAGTTTAGAAAATCACTGTATCTGACTATCTCCAGTCTGTCCAAACTTTGTAATCTTAATTTATTTTTATGCCCAGGCCTATTACAAAATTATCTTTGATATGTGCATGAGGCTATATTAATATAATAAAAATATAGGCCAAATACAGGGAGATACCTTACAGGACAAATATTTTTGGATTTAGATTTTGTATTTTCCTTTCTTGCTTTTACCAAGCATAGAGAAATATCAACATCTTGCATTCTACCTCTCTTTCAGTAAATTGCTTCAACTAAGCTATACCCTCTAGTGTAAAGACAATTATTTTAATTGCATTTCAGATCATGTTTGAGACGTTCAACGTGCCAGCCATGTATGTAGCTATTCAAGCCGTTCTGTCCCTCTATGCCTCTGGACGTACCACAGGTAAGCCCCAGGGGAACGTGGCACAGGTGTTTGCAATGGTTCCGTGGGGAGGATGGCGATGATCCGTGTGTTACCCTCCCAAAGGGATCGTGCTTGACTCTGGGGACGGCGTCACCCACAACGTGCCCATCTACGAGGGCTACGCCCTGCCACACGCCATCATGCGCCTGGACCTGGCTGGCCGCGACCTCACCGACTACCTCATGAAAATCCTGACGGAGCGCGGCTACTCCTTCGTCACCACCGGTAAGGACACGCCGAAACAGAGCCTTGTTCAGTGGTTCTGCAGTTGAATAGGCATGGGAAGGTCTCCAACATGAAAGCCCCTTGAAAAGCTAGCAGAGGGTTTGTTTAAAATAGGGGGAGGGTGTTGGAGGGTGAAAGGGAACAAGTAGTCAACATGTCTGGGTCCTTCCTGTATGCCATTTTAAAGATTGAATCCTCCTTACAGCGGAGCGTGAAATTGTCCGTGACATCAAGGAAAAGCTCTGTTACGTGGCCCTGGACTTTGAAAATGAGATGGCCACTGCTGCATCTTCCTCGTCTCTGGAAAAAAGCTACGAGCTTCCTGATGGTCAGGTGATCACCATTGGGAATGAACGCTTTCGGTGCCCAGAGACGCTCTTCCAGCCTTCTTTCATTGGTGAGTTTAGTGGCTGCTCTGCCTTGGGAAACTGTACAGAAATTTCCTTTTGCTTGTGCTCCATTACTAACTCACCCACAGCTATGCATGTGTCCCAGCACCCATTATAAAACAATCTTTTAGAACAGGTCTATTAATGTGGTGGGAAGAACTTCACATTAAACAATTAGCCAAAATGCTTTCCCAAAATAAACCCACAATGTTTATTCCTGCCTTCTGGCATTGGGCCTGTATCATTTTGTATGTTTGAATGTGCTTGCCAGGAGTGGGAAGAGGTGGGAGGGGCATGCAGGCAGCAAGACCTACTTTTATTTTTCCAAAAGACTGCTCCAAATCCTGAATCCATGGTTCATTGCCTTTTCGGAGCAAAGTCAAGATGATGCCATGCTAATCAACATCCATGAAGGCAGATTTGCAACTAGGTCACACAGAAATCCAGAGTCAGTTCTGCCAATAGGCAGAATTTCAACTCAGAGATAAAGCAGTTGCATGCCTAGAGGTATTAGGACATATTTTGACTGTTCTGTCTCTGAGTTGACTTAATTTGAAAAGAAAAAAAAAAGGAAAAAAAAGAGAACAAATTATTCCAAGACCATATAAGGAATTCTTAGGACAATTGAGATTGCCTGCAGAAGGCTATTGGAAACTTTGCTATTCCACACCCCCAACTTTCTTTTTTAGGAGGACTTGTGTGTAAGGGGGAGAGGAGGACTGTACATGAAGGAACTCTTAAGCAAATAATTTAGGCAACTGCAAAATGACTTTCCAGATTTCCAAAGCTCTGAGACTGATGTCCTCCAAAGAATCACTAAACAGCATATCAGTTCTGCATTAACAATTTTAAGTCTCTGTATGGAGTTGCTTCCTCATTGTTCTTCTGTACCTTCCCCAGGCATGGAGTCTGCTGGCATTCATGAAACCACTTACAACAGCATCATGAAATGTGACATAGACATCAGAAAGGATCTTTATGCCAACAATGTGCTGTCTGGAGGCACCACAATGTACCCGGGAATTGCAGACAGGATGCAGAAGGAAATAACTGCCCTGGCTCCTAGCACCATGAAGATCAAGGTATGTATGGTGCAATCTTTGTAGATTATATGAGCTGGCATTTACAAAGTCCTCAAAGATCTAATGAAACATGCAACACCTTACAAAGTGAGTGCTTTTAACACATTCTGAATCACATCTGGAGTACCTAGCAAATAATCACAAACTGGTAACTTTGGTGCGGGAAAAAGAGAGCTTTCTCTCATTTCCTTGTTCATGCTGATTTCAGTCAAATGTCCTAATGTGGCCAAAGAACAGCATATAAATATACAGGAATATAAATGTTCCTCTGGGGCTCTATGTGAGCTTCTTCAGCCCTTCTAGTCTGATGGATGTGGAAGAGAGGAAATGCTGGTTTTGTCTTCGGATTACAAGTTTGAAAGAGACCCTGACAAATTAATCTTTGTTCTGCTGCTTTAAGTCTTCTGTTTTTTCCTTTACAAACATTTTATCAGCTATACCAAAAGGAGTGCTCCATAGGTCATTGATTTTTTTCAAGCCCACCTAGACTGTCATTATGTTTCCAGAGCAATTATCTCCCCTTTTCTCATATATGCTCAGGACTACATGAGTGCACCAGGGACAGGGGGCACTGAGGGTTGAGTCAGGCAGAGAATTTGAGGGTATAGATTTATATAACCAATTCTAAACTTTGCTGCTTGCAGCAATGGATAGCACTAGCACATAGGTGCAGTGTTTTTTAATATCACAGATCACTGCTTTAGTATTTTTGTATAAAAATGCATTTTATTCATAGTAGACAGTCGTACTTAATGTTATATTTCTTAAACAGATCATTGCTCCTCCTGAACGCAAGTACTCGGTCTGGATTGGAGGCTCTATCCTTGCTTCCCTCTCTACTTTCCAGCAGATGTGGATCAGCAAACAGGAATATGATGAAGCTGGTCCATCCATTGTTCACCGCAAATGCTTTTAAATTGCTTTTTCTTTATATCCTTAGTGTGAATGTATTCAGGGAAGTACATTCTTATAATTTCATTCCATAAATCCTTCATCGTAATTAATCTAATTGATTGGATACTGTGTATTTCTTAAAATAAATTTAAAATATGCTATGAAATTGCTGCTCCTATTTAAAACAAAAACAAAAGCCATGCCATGAGTGTGTGGAGATGCCATTACAGCTGGCTTGAAGCTCCATCTTGTGACATGAATTTATTATTACACTCCACTGGGCTTAACAGAAATGGTGGTACCTTTAGCTCGATGATGCCAATGCCTGAAGATGCTCACCTGTCAGGCTGCATGTTCTCAAAGTTTAGCCTCAGAACACATTTTAATCTGCAGAGAGAACCAGCCATGGTTCTTACAAAGTTCTAGGCAGTACCAAAGGAACATGGCATCTGTTCAGTATCAGGAATACCATGTTCAATATCATGGGCACGCTGCTTTGCATCTGCTCTATCCAGAAACATTATCTATCCACATCACTTCTTACTACCCAGCTCTCATGCTGGAAAAGCTAATTTCTTACAGTTCAGGGCCCAGGGGTGTATGATATGTACCACAACAATCCTGTGTTTTCTTTAAAGAAATAAAACCTGTTCCTTTGGGAGCATATCTAAACACTAATAGTAGGTCAAACGTATGACTTTTCTATTGTATGCCCTCAGGATGAGTGCAGCCTATTATTTTTATTTTGTGATTTCTAGCAAGATCTAAAGGGTAATTAAGCTGGCTTAATATACTTTCTTTTCAGAACTTTTTTTTAAAGGGGGGAGTAATGTGTTCAAAGCAGCTAAAATAATTTTGACAATTTTCTTTTTCTGTGATTTTTCTGATTCCATTTATAATCTTAAACACATCAGCTAGAAGTATATGCTTAGAAGCTGAAGCCAGTAATACTGTCTTAGAAGTATATATATATATATATATATATATATATGAATAAAGAATTCACTGAGACAGACCTGGAAAAGGTCACTTCTAAGGAGCTTGCTCCAATCTGTATTCATTAGAGTTCAGGATAAAGGATGCTATTTATTTTTCTTAACCTATTTTCCTCTCTCAACTCAATAGTTTACCTCACTTGCCTGTTACTTGTTACGTTTCAAACTGTAAGCTCTTTGCAACAGCACCTGTTATTACCATGTCTTCATAACCCCAGGGTTTCAGATCTTGTCCATCTTCTGCCTGTTCACACATGTTGCAAACCTCTTTGTACTAACCTTATTACTTAAAGTAAAGGTCCTCTAGATTCTTGGAACAATTACTAAATAAACTCTTGTAAAAGCAAATAACTTTGTATGGCTCTTTCTTCTAACTCTGTCTAGATCTTTTTGTCTAACTCCAGATAGATTGAGGAAATCCTTTTCAGGATAAGAAGTGTCCTTCAATTTAAAGTCTCTACTGACAGGTTTCTGGAGAAGACACATTTCTCCAAGGGACTCTGATGCATCTATCCCAAAATGGTGAGGATCAGCTCTCAGGTAAAGGATTTGGATATTTCTACGTATCTTCTGCTTAATAGCTGAAACTTGAGCTATAGAAGTTGGACAGTAGAAAAAGATGGAAAAAAATCACCTGATTGATTTGCCTCTACTACATATAAAAAGCCAACCACTGTTAAAAATACCTAATTCTCAGTAGGCAATTAATGCAAAAAAGTGACAAAATAAACATTACTTATTTCAACACAGTTACTGTAGTTTGAAGTTCATTTTATTGTTGTGTTTTATGGGTGAGATTTGTTTACAGATTCAGGGTTAATGCCACTGAACTCCATCTTAACAGAGCAACAAAATAACTCCAAAACAGGCTAGAGCAATAAATATCAAACCATTCAATCTAAAATGTATAAATATAAAAGTAATTTCTGAAAATGTAGGAAAAAACAGGAATCCATTTTTCTCTTTTGGCCTTTTGTAGAGTACATTGTTGTGGTCCATCCGTATCACCTCAGATCCAGCACGATTATCTTTATGTCTTTCCCAACCACATGGGTACATGGCTGCAGGAGAAGTCAACCCATTACTCTCAGAAATCTCAGTAAAATACCCAGTAACTTCATCCATTAACTACATACGTAAAAGACCACTGAAAAGAACCTACATGGAGCAAAACATCTTAACTTTTTTCAGAGTTGGACTATCTTCTCATTATCCCTACAGTGATGAAAGAAGAGAACAAACCAAAAAACTCTGACCTCTCCTTTTGAGGCCTAATGCTGACATTCAGAGACCCTGACACCACATAATTTCCAATGTCTCTCAGCATGACTTCTCTGTATTGGATCATTTCATTTTAATCTATAGGAGATGCTTCTGTATTTGAAGTGAACCTCATTGAAAAAACCAAACCCTTAATTATTCAAAGGTAAAGGCTCTTATCAGAAATGCCAGTGTTGGCTGGAAGACAGTTCTGGCTGACTGTACTGCTCAGCCACACACACACACCATTATGCTGTTGAAACATCAAAAGATACACCAGTTACAGAGAAATGTTCAGAGAAGCCAGGGCAAACTTTTAGCAATGAAGGAAATGGGGCTTAACCTACTTTCAGCTGTACTTTAAAGCAGCTGGGATGTTTTGCTGGGGCACCAAAATTGGAGAGATGAACTGATTCATTGCTTAAAAACT
The DNA here is from genome assembly GCF_047830755.1 of Zonotrichia albicollis. Classification (NCBI taxonomy): domain Eukaryota; kingdom Metazoa; phylum Chordata; class Aves; order Passeriformes; family Passerellidae; genus Zonotrichia; species Zonotrichia albicollis. The sequence continues at coordinate 33,846,845 of NC_133825.1, read as the reverse complement.
GAAGAGCTCAAGAGCAACTCCCATTTGAAAATGTGGGTTTTGCTCCTTCTGAAAGCAGGTTAAAGGGGTTACTGATAGTAACTAACCACCATCTAAATGGCAGCTTGTAACACTCACCTAATGGCTGCTTAAGTAGTCTCCTGATGTCTACCTTGGTCAGTGAACTAAGAGTAATGAATTAGTAAAACAGGGGGAAAAGTATTAAGAAATATAATCTCAAGTTTCTGTTTGCAGCAGAACCATGGTCAAGAGTTTGAATAGCAAAAACAGTGTTGAATCATATACTTACATTAAATAACCTAGGGTCCTTTGTATGAGGATGGAATCCCTTCTTTTTACAAGCAGAAACTTCTAGCATGCCAGCATTAGTCAGTCTGAAGATGCCAGTGCTGAAAAGCAGAACATGAAACTCCTGTTACACTCTGCTCCCATTTTACACATCCAAGGTTTCACACACAAATTGCTTTGCTTAAAAGAAGAACAACAGGAAGGTGCTTGGTGACCTTCAATACACAGGAGCCCCAGCTGAGCTGGGTTTTTAAAGCTGTTTTAAATCAAGGGGAGTTGTGTTCCTGTAAAGGAAGAGATGATGAGGGGAAGGGGACAAAAAGGATCCCAATGCTGGTGCTGTTCCTGTTGGGCAGGTTAGGTACTGAGGGATAAGGCTGGTTCACACAGGAACAAATGCAAACCAGAAACTTGCATGTTCTGGATTGCATTTCACCCAGGACAACTTAAAAGATGCCAGCCTTTAAACCAGCTGTGTAAATTACTAGTAGGAGCACATCCTCCCCACTCTTAGGTAATCACACAAAGCATTAGAAAATGCACTGCTGCAACTCCTTAGGTATTGAATAAAATGTTACAATCCCATCCCTCTGCAAAGAGAACCTATTACCTACAGGGCAGCACCTGACCATATAAATGTTACAGGGTGTCAGCATCAACTGTGAGAGAGGCTTGTGAGAGCAGAAATTTGGAAAGGCGTGCAGGCATGCTCAGGGTTAGAAATGCTGGTGCTTGTGCCCTTGCCTCTCAGTCTGTGTTCACAGCTCTGCTACCTGAAGGGCCCATTTAGGAAGTCAGACAACCAGGACAGGATTCACATCTACTGAGGCAGAAGGCCAGCAGGAAAGGCTGAAGAAATGCACACTCTAAAGAATGGAGTTAGCCCTGGCAACCTGAAATGCCAGGCACACCAAAGGAGAATCACAAATTTGTTGAGGTTGGAAGGAACTTCTGAAGACTGTCTGGTCCAGTCCCCCTGCTCTGGCAGAATCACCTTGAGCAGGCTGCCAGGACCATGTCCAGTCACGTTTTGCATCTCTCCAAGGATGCAGACTTCATGACATCTCTGGGAAACCTGTTCCATTACAAACCTTCACATTAAAATTTGCACTATTCTAGTTTTTTTCCAGATACATAGTTTGTAAATCATTAAATTCAAAAATAGATCCTTGTTATCAAAAAAGGGAATTTTACCCTTCTGCTTTGCAAACTGCAGTTTTCACATCATTCTAGAGAAATAAGCCTAGCCTCCCTCCACACTCCTAAGCAGACAGAATGAAGACAGATCTGTGGTAGGGCATTGCCTATGAGTACTCCAGAAGAATAGCTCCTGTAATTATTACTTTGTTGAGCAGAATATATAAAAAATAAAATTTAAAACCTGGGTCTGTGGAGGGAGGAGGAGAGAAACAATACTGTGCATAGAGACTGACTGAAATGCGAGTCTAGGCTACTTGCAGAAAACAAAGTCACAACACAATGTTCATGCCCTTCATCTGAGTTGACATGTACCCTTTGCATTTGATCAGATTTTATGACAAGAAGCATGGAAAAATACCAAAATATTACTTAAAAATCTGAACTTACTCATTATGCTTTGGTGAACAAACAATTGCAATGGCCTCTGGCAACATCAGCTGATAAGAACAATGAGTATGGAGATCAACACTGGATAAGAATGCAGTTTGTGTTGGATGTGTCTACAAAAAAGAAAGGGAAAACTCAATATCATGAAATATTTCTTAAAGGTCAAGGTCTACATACATTTAAGAAGGAAAAATAATTTGTTATGAGTGAAAGCATCAGTACTTCCCCAGGCTGGTTTCTAAAGTTCTTCTTAGCCCAGGGTCTATATTGTTCTACACTGTTCAGCCTGGAGAAAAGAAGGCTTTTCAGGATGAGATTCTCGGAGGCATGTTCACAATCAGATATACAAGCAATTTTCTAATGATAGGGAGGAAAAGGTGGAATGAAGAAGCACAAGACAAATGGAAATTACTTAATTGTGTAAAATCCCTAAGAGAAAAATTAATATAAACTTTAAACAACACAATGCACCCCTCCTTGACTTTTGAATATGGCATTAGAAAGTAATAAAATACCCCAAATCAACATAAAAAAAAAGTTGCTCCAGCAAAAGTAGGCCCATTGTGTCAACAGGATGCCTCAATTGCATTAAGGAGTTCTCTGTGGAGAACACAAGTGCTTATTTACCTCACTGCAATTTGAATTCAGAAAGCAAATTTGTATTACTTCAGTTGTTTCTTTCTTTTGTTTTTTTACATAGTATGTAGAGTCAATATAAGAAAACCAGAATATGAGTCATACATACATGGATCCAACCCAAAGTGAGGAGATCATACTGATCCTGAATACCAAATAATTCTTCCACATTCTCCATGTCACAGTAGTCTGGTCCTGCAGTTTGCTTTGGCACTATTACATGTGTAATAGTAAATTCATTATGAGTCTGCAAAACAAACATTGACTTAGGGTGGAACAGACTGCCTAAGGAAGAAATGCTGAATCAAAATCTGAAAGATGTCAGCTAACAAAACAGTACAGCTCCACTGCTTCCAGCTCCACTGATCCCAGTGCAGCTCTACCAACACACTGCACCTAAAAATATGCCTTAGCATTTTGTCATGAAAGCATACAGGGTAGTATTGGTCACAACAAAAGACTGTTGTATTGAACTGCTCTCAGTGATCAGTGTGAAAAGACTGTCCTTTAAAATAATTAAAAACACATACAAGAGCTTTGAGAAAACTATCATGATTTTCTGTGAAACAAGACTAATACTGCTGTTCTTTCCCTTCATGCAGTTCAAATACACTTGGGATCATCTAAAATTCTTCATGTCAGCATCAGCCATGCCATCTTTCCCTGCTCTCAAAGGACATTAAGTGTAATCTAGGTCAAAGGAAAAAAAACAGCTTGAAAATCAAATGTTTACAGCTTGATGGAGGGATTTCTGTTTTGTTGTGCCACTATTCATTTGATGACTCCAGTGGATTCTGGCAGTCTTTATATTTCATTGTCCTGTAACTAAACCTCACTTATCTTAGATGAATGCCAGAGAAAGTACTCGAAAAAGCCTGCATTGTACAACATGCTGAAAAACTTGCTAGGCTTTACAGCAACACAGCAGCATACTTTGAGCAGATGTTTCCCCAGTAAAGCAAGCCCACAGTGCTGAAATGACCACTCAGGTTATAATATGAAGTTCATTACATGGAAGGCTAACCATTTATATCTGCTTTTGCTCTGAAATCAATACATCACAGGATATTACAGCACTATCAAGCATGTCTTCCCCATAAAAATATGAGGCTTAAACTGTACCAGTTTTCCACAGAGAATTCCACATGTCTCTATTCCTCTTACTGTATTTGCCTCTGCCAGCAGCAGAAATTTGTGACAGAGATCCCTGGGCAAAATGACACCTCTGAGTGCTTCGGCCAATTGAGCTAACCAAGAATAAAAAAAAAAAAAAAAGAAAAAAAAAAGAGAGAAAGAGAGATAAAAAGGCATTTACAGCTAGCAGCTAACACAACGAAGATCCCTAAAATAAGGAAATATACACAGTGTATTACACTATATTACCACAAGTGGAAGTATTATACTTACCACATCATAGACTTCTAATGAGAATAAATCTACAGAACAAACACTTCATCTAAATTGAAGTCACCAACCCACAAGATACACTCACTTGCCCATCCCTGAGGTGACAGCTGGGACCATCTCCCAGGCCAAGGCTTTCCAGGGGGAACCACTGCAGGTTCTGTTTCTGGTCCCTTGAAGCCTATGGCAAGATTCAGACTTCATTTCACAGGAACACTAAATCTCAATCTCTGTATCCATCCATTGGTACTCAACTGGAAAATGTGAAACTCTGTAACTGTCCTCTTAAAATGAAGAAACTATAAGGAACTGCTGTGTTAGCACAAACCTGTCCATGGTTATTTCAGTATGGGCATCCTCACAGTGAATAAAGACATATGCAGGTAGACAAAATAAAATAGGGAAAAAAGAAATGTGTGCACTTACTCTGAACAGCACTTAGAGTAGCTGCTGGCTTTAAGACCCGTTCCATGGGCGGCGAATGTCCAGCACAGCCAGAGGTGCCGCGCCTCTCCTTTTTCTCCAGCAGTGCTGCAGATAAGGAGCTGTTCTCTGGTACAGAAACACAAGACAGCATACTTCCATCTATCTGTTCAGACATAACCACACTCTCTTTGATTTTCTGATCTCGAGCCAGCTCTTGCTTCTTAAGTTGATCCTCAAAGAACTGAAACTGCTCTGATTCGAGCTGCTGCTGCCGCATGTGTGCGATTCGTTTCTTCTCTGCCTCTATTAGCTTTTGGTGCTCCAGTTTCTTCAGAAATTCAGTTTTACATTTGTTCTGAAACATACACAACATAGTGACATTCTCAGAACGCCAAAAATGCTAGGAAAAATTGAAGGAAAGGAGTAATCTAACAGTTCAATAAAACCATAAAATCCTGTCATTAAAAAGGAACTCTTTTGGAACCTGGTTACTGAACTGGAAAATAAAACTATATCCCCAAAGGTAGGATGGAAAACATAGCATTGATGGATGGAACAAAAAAGATGTTTCTCAGATGCTTTTTCCAAGACAAGGTTTTAAGCTATAGATTCTGTTTTCAGTGGCTTCAATCTCAATTCAAAGTAGAGCACATTTGGAGCCAAGGAATCTTTTCCACTTATTGACAAACTCATACTCAATTTCATTCTCTTTATAAGACTGAATCAGAGTATACCAAAAACATATTTGGATCTTTGTAGACACTTATTAAGCAAATATAGCAGCACATGTATTTCCTAGCACACATTTGCATTACCTATTTTTAAATGACCAGCTGATTCTCAAGAAGAAATGAAAAGTCATTCCTAAGCAGCTCAGGAAATTATTAGCTTTTTGTAAAATTGGCATTTTACTGCTTAATTTTCAAGTTTTATATGGCAGAAAAATATTCATGTCAACATTTATTATTCATATAAAACTTACTTTGTGTTGCATGTATTCTTGATATTCTAAGTTATATTTTTTTAAAAGATCTCTTTTCAGTTCGTCTGTCCGTGGGAATGCAACCTCCTTCAATTTCTTTGAGGTGGGATGGGGAAAAAGATAAATAAATTTACTTTTCACTTTTTAAAAGAGCCACCTGAAAAACAAACTCAGCTGTAACATAGATTTTTTTAAAATATAAAACAGAAAAAAACCCTGCTCTTCTCACAGGAAAAAAAAAAAGCAAAAGATAAAAACACACTATCATCAGTTTATGAAACTTCTATAGTACATTGCTTTCAATAAAATTATTGATTACATTAGTGAAACATGTGACATGGCTGCTTCTTATCTCAAGGAAAGATTAGTCCTTTTAGTAGAAGTCTGTTATCTCTGTCTTGTTTAATAGGAGTGTGATGACTAATGTTTTTGTTGTGGGCGTAATTCTTAAAAAAATGCTAAGACCAACTTAGAGAGTTTCAGGTAGGATCACTGCATTTTTCTCTGGAACTTCCCAGTCAGAAATATGTCTGAATATGCCCATTTCCAAGTGGGAAAAAAAAAAGGTTCTTTTTAAGAGATAGTTATACCTGTAGCTTTCTGTCACAGACCCAGCAAAACAACATTTCTTATAATACCAATAGAACCAATACCCCATGCTTTCTACTCATGTGAAGGCTACTACAAAATAATTCAGAGGCTGTAGTCAAGGGAGGAAAAGCAACCATGTGCTTAAATCCTGCTGAGTGCCACAGGAGAAAGCAATGTTAGATGCCCTTTCTCAGTAGGGATGCTCTCCTAGTGGACCACAGTCAGAACTTTGGCATGGATTGTTTTGGTTTTGAGTAAAACATTCAGTTTAACAGTAGAGAATGCAAGCAAACATGGGGGCACAGAGCAAGAGACACTCATGGTCCTACCAGCAACTCTCACTGGGCAGTTCCAGCTGTTTTAAGTTCAGTATAAGGCTACACTTAAAATTTATTTAGGCTTTATTTCCTAGAGGGAAAAAAAAAACAAAAGTAAAACTATTTTGAATGGAAATGGAGAGAAAAAAATCTGGTAAAAACTAAGTAAATACATATATGGTAATAAAGAAAAAAATATACTTTACTTATTTAGCAGAGTAAGCAAATACTGCACAGGCACCAGTAATGCCACACATTTCTCCTTCTGTTTGCAATAGTCAGTTTGGACCATTATCCATTCACATAATTGGGACCAGAATCAAGCTAAGTACTGTCAACATATGCATTTTTAATATGCAAACATTCAGAAATAGATGTACCTGGGCTCCCAACAACCTACCAACTTATTCAGACCATTCTCATTCAAATTTTAGATCAATAATTTAATTTCCAAAATAAAACATGTATGAGTAGTGGAGAAAAGTATCAGAAATTGAAGCTGTGATGGCTGCTATGGGTGCTCTGGGGAAAAAGAAGCTATGGCCTATATGGGCTGGGAAAAATGAAGAGGTTCTGAGTAAAACATTTCATAAAGACCAGGAAACCATAAGCCTACCTTAATAATATCTTGTTTTTCTGGTACTGCACATTGGTGATAGTCTCGGTGACTGGGCAGCTTTTCTACAAACAACCTAGAAAATTAAACATGCATGTGTTTAGTAGAAGAATATCCATAATAGCTCTCATGTTGGCAGAAAAATCAGTTTCACATAACTGCTAAACACTGAATTCCAGATGACTTGGACCAGGGTTCTGCACACATGTTTAAATTAACACATTATGGTATTGACTTGTATGGGACACACAGAATAAGGACAGAAGATTATTTTCCACATCTGATATATTTTGGTTTCCATTAGTACTGGGTTAAGTTAAACAAAAAGCAAAGCCACTCTCCACTCTAGTCAGTGCTAGTAAATCCTGTTTCTACTCTCTTTATCTGTTCTTAGCCAACACGCTGACTCTCCAATGGAAGACAGGAATGCAACACTGACTGTCATTAAAGCAGGTATTTTTACCAGACCAAGCTGCACAGATAAATTATGGCAACGCTCAGCTGCAAAGAGTTTGTAATGCACAGCTCCCATCATTCTTTCAGCAATTTGCACAATATTCACCTCCAGAACCTCTTTTTATAGAGATAGATGCATTTGAAAACAGGTGGACTAAGAAAGGCTTGGTCTATTTTTCAGAGTATGAAGAAAATAAGGAGGGAGGAAAGATGTTTCCTTTACAAAAAATTTAAAATATGCACTGTAAAAAAAACCCCAAACCTTTCTGAAGCAATAAAACAAACCAATCAATCCCACAGCAAAACTAGCTAGGTTAAAAGTTTAAATCTGCCAGGGATATATTTTTCAGCTGTCTAGTTTGAGAGTTGTAATGAAAGCTGGCCAGATTTGTTCTTTTGTGGTAAGGAGAATAATCATGAACATACATTGTAGATTTTGCATTTATTCCTGTAAGAAACAATAAATTATAGTTAATCCTTTTGAGAGGGGAAAAAGTAAAATTAAAGCAAGAAAACACTTTTCCCATGTTTTTTTAATTATGGTGCAATACTACCATCCTTAAGATCGGCAGATGCTCATAGGACATAACTGCTAAAGGCTTAGAAATCTTAAACATTTCTACTAAAGTAAAAAAAATTATTTAACCAACATGCTGACATATAAAGAATATGGGGGCAACAGTGCTCATGGTATGGCCTGGCAGAGTAAACTCAAACCTCTGTTAGGTTAATTTGCTAATAAAGTCAAAAATTTTGTTTAACCAACATGCTGACATATAAAGAATATGGGGGTAACAGTGTCATGGTATGGCCTGGCAGAGTAAACTCAAACCTCTGTTAGGTTAATTCATGCCTGGCAGTTCACACGTGGATAGGACAACCCCATGAAAAGGTGGCAGGAAGTTTTTACAAATCTCACGCTCAGTGGAAAATATCTCCAGAGAACAGAGCTGTTCTGCAAGAACACACTAAACAAATTTCTCCTTATCTAAAGGGGTTCTCAGGGCAGCTCTGCATTTCATTCACTCAGAATTACAAACTGTAAAGGCTGATGATGTGCTCCCTTACGTGATGAACTTGTTGTAGAAGACGAAGGCGTTCTCGAGGTTGCCCTCCTCCATGTAGACGGCGGCCATGCGCTCCATCTCCACCCCCGAGCGGAAGTACCGCCGCGGGGTGATGTCCTCGTTGATGCTGATGTTGCTGCCCAGCTTGCTCAGGGCACGCACCCGCTCCTCCGGGCTCACTGAGATGTCTGTGTGGTCAGGAATAGCCACCAGCTTTCTCTGGAAATGAACAGTCTTGTTAGCTAAGAGAATATTCCGTTTCACTTTCAGTAAGTGGTCTCAGTCAAGAAGCTCGAGGGAAATATTCAGCTAGCTTTTTCTGAAAGTAGGCATTGGTTTCTCTACCTCTAGCCACAGCTGAAACATTACAACATTTTTCTCAATTGCAAGTAAATTGTGATCAAAAAGAAAAGTGATTTTATTCCCTCCAAAAACAGCAGCAAAAAAGGATAAAATTAGGAAAATACTTGTGGGAAAAAAATTAAGTAAATTACTGTAGAAATTACCAAAGGCAGTATAAAGTGTGTTCTCTTTAAAAGCCCCCACACATGAATTCTACAAGGTTCTATCTTAAGTTACTGAAATAATTTGATGGATGTCCTGAACACTCCGACTCCTATTACATGAGGTATAGCATTTGACTGCTAGAAATAGTTCAGGAAACAAAGAGCAATAAGTTCCTCTGGTGAGTCAACAGTTCACTTCAAATATTAATTTCCAGTTTTAAATGAGGCAGTTAAAGACTAAGAAGTTCAAACTAATTACTGAAGAAGAACCATATCTGCTTATTATGGTCATTACCTTCCTGGTAATTAATAAATAAATAAATGGCTACTGTAAGTTGTTTCCCTCTTACTTTGATGAAAGTTTTTACTCTTTCTATTCAAAATGCTCATTTCAACTTCTTAAAACTCTGGTTGGTGACACTCCATAAATCACCCATACAGAAATATAATAAATTCCAACAAAGCTTTCAGGCAGCATGCAGGAAAAGACCCATGGAGCTGAGAGCCACCACTGCTAAATCGCTCCCTTGAAATTTTTCCTAATTGAAAGAAAAGTTGCTCAGCCACTGAAACATTTTTCTGTAATACATACCAATGAGCTGACAGTGAATGGCTGCTCCATGTTGTTGTCTGCCTGCAAACCAAGGAGATTGCTGTTTTCCTCCAAAGTCTCCATCTGACTGAAAGGCCAGTACCAATCCTGAGCTCAGTATTTGCCACCAGATGTCTCAGGGTTTAATAGCCCAAGGGAAACTGGAATACAGATATGCTGATTGTGGTTGTGTGCTGGAAAAAATAAGTCATTCAGATTAGAAATATATTCAAATGTCACATAACTTTGCATGCCAGCAGCCACTCATTACTTTGGTGGCACAGTACTTATACATTTAATAATAATTTAAAACTTACCAGGTGTCTAGAATTTAAATTGGGAATGCATAAGGGCTTATAGTGCAGTTGTGAACTAGTTGACCTGTACTAAGGTTATTTCAGCAGATTTCAACACAATAAATTATTTTTACAATTTTTATAGCAACTTAAAAACTCACTAACTTTCAAATATTAAGTGAAAAACACAGAAGTTTGAGGATTTAGAATCTGTGCTTCCTTGAGCATATGTTTACAAACATATTTATAAAAAGTATGAATGTGGTATCTTAATTTTCTGCTAAGACTATGAGAAATAAAACTTTATACACAAATTTGTATCAGTAATATAAAGCAGAAAAAATACCTCAAACACCATGTGTTCCACCTGCACAGCTTGCTGGTTTCAACACTCAACACTGGTTTCAACACTGACGAGCCAACAAATAAATATTCCTCCTTGCACAGCTTTGAACAAGTAAAGAGAAAAAATGTAGATGTTATGGTCATCAAAAAAATAACCCAAAAGGAAACTAAACCAAAACAAGGAAACCCAACTCTGAGAGAGGAATGAAATACTCAAATTACACAGGAAATGTGAAAATTAAGTTTCTAATGTGTTTTTTCATTTGTGTGCTCAGTCTAAACAGATTTGATCTTGCACGTCATGGGCTCTTCATAGGTTGCAATAAACTTACTTATGCTCTGTAAAAGCATAGAGTGGGTTCAGCAAAGATATTTTCTCAGCACACCTCTCTCTAGAGAGAGGCCAAAGGACTCTGGGTTGAAAAAAACAGCCCTAATGTGTTTTTAGATGGCTGTATTTCTCAAGTATTGATTTTTGTGTTTGTCTCTTTCTCGTTTTTCTTCCAAAAAGCAATAGTATCTATTAGATCAGTCCTTAATTTTAACTTTTAGTGCAATTCATTTTCAAGAAGTTTTGCTAATTAAGGTATTCAAACTGCTTGCATAATTTGCAACCAAAAAAATAAGCAAGGCTTATACATTTGAGAAAACAATCTTAGTTGTGGTTGCAGTGCTAATTAAAATAGTTCTCTAAGCCATTTAATTTTACACACATGGAGCTCTGGTGTAAATGATCACCTTGGCAGGAGAGCCTATTCATTGCCTGCTCACAAACTGCAGAAAAGCCCCATGGGACAATGATAAGGAAATATTTCTGCTTTAGCCTATTCCAAGAAACTTTCTGCTTTAGGGCTTGTTCCACCTGAAATCTTTCTTCACTGAAGCACTGTAGATGTGGAAGGCTGTGGAAGGACAGAGCTAAAAGCTTGGCCAGTGCACAGTTTGTGTCAGACTTCTGGCCCTGCAGCCCAAATTCTATCCAGAAATAAAACCTTCAATCAGAGACTCTGCATGCATAGAGTTTGTGGAACTCAGGAACAAAAACCAAAAACCAACCCAACTAACCAAACAAGAAAGGACTTAAAAAGCATATTTTACAAATACTTATCCATTCACTTATCCATCACTTGTGAATTTTAAATTTTATTTCCCCTAGAAGCATCTGGGACAGCTAAAATACTTGAATGGAGGAATGGATTTGGTCTAAAATATGCATCCAAGTGTAACAAACTGCAAAATGTTCTAGTCACTCATGTATATAAAAATCATTCAAAAGTAAAGGTGCAGAAATGTATTTCTTTCCAATTTCTTATTTCATTTTGCAGCTTCTGGCAAGAAAGCTTTTCTGTAGCAGTTTTTCATTCTGCTTTCAAGGCTTTCTCCCTTAGGAGTCCTTCTGCAAAGCCTGGAGAGGAAATGGACATTAAGGACAATGCTCATGAGATGGTTCCCACTGAAGACATGGACTATGGATCAAATGCTTCTTTCAGCTGTTACCACTCCTTGGAGACCTTTCAGTCCAGCTGGTAGGCAAGTGCAAAGAAGTTATTGCAAGTGGCAAACACAGGAGCCACTAATTAAGGGTCTGGGTGTTTTCTTAGGGCCAGCACTCCCAAACAAGTCTTTATTAAAGAACCCTGTGGTATTCCCCCACCAAAATCTCTTTGGAAATGCCACAGGAAGACATCATGGAACCCTTTACTTGCAAATGTTTCTCAACTTGACTGGCTCTAAGAGTATCAAAATTATAAACACAATTCAGTCTTCTTTAAACCTAAAGAAGCATTTGTCATAATTATTTTTTAAAGTGTAATACCAGGTATTTTAAACAGAAGACATCTGGTAATAGCAGAAACTCACACTTCCTCAAAATTGTGTCAGAGCCTGGAAAGGATGAAGAAGCTCTGCAACAGACATAAGACATGCCACAGTGCAAGAGCTTAGCAGAAGAATGTCTGCAAATAACAGAAGAAACTGTCTTTGTAAATTTAGTTTCAGGAACACACTAAAAATGAGACACTGCAAATAAAGAAGAAATACTAAGATGAATTTGTATCCCTTTTACAAAAATGTTATATAAGATTCAAATACATTCACTATTAGAGGTGGCAGTGTAACTTCAGAAAAAAATTCCTATAAAGATTGTGGGCTGACTTATGACTGCACTCCAATAAATTATCCTTAACATGTGGACGCACGGGCAGAATTCTGAATGATTAAAATGCAGAGAGTCAAGCTTTACTGCAAATAGCACCAGAGGCATGTGTGCCAGGTGCCTGGAATGCCTGTGTGCATAATGCTCCTCACGCCCAGCTCCACAGTCACCTCCAGCTGCTCCAAGGGCACAGCACTGCCAGGGGCTCCCCTCACCCTCACCATCCTCTCTGTGCTCTCACTTTGCTGCCTCCACCGACTTCACGGCAAGCTGTAGCTGATCCAAATTAAAATTACATGGACTTTTACTTCATTCTCCAAATCAAAATGCAAAGGAGCAGGCAGAACCATGAAGCCAGCAAAGCAGAGGTTTGTCACTTTCTGAGGCACTGCTGTCCTAGATTGATATGAGCTGGCTTTGAAAGGGCACCCTAAGAGTTTGTATAGTTCCTACAAAAATTGCCCGGTTCTGGCAAGTGACTCTGTTTTCCAGAAATATATTTCACTTTACAAGAGTAAAGATAAATTCAAATACCAAATCTCTCTGTATAGCTGAAACTAATTATACTCAAACATACAAAATACTTATGCTAATACAATGAACTACAATCCAACCTCAACTACAGTGGATAAATACCAATGCTAGCTTGGAGCTGTCTATTATACTCTAAAGTGCTCAAAACTCCAAGAGTGAAGATGCATTTTTCTACTTCACTATTTCAGGCATTCCAGTTAACTTAGATGGACTTAGGTAATGCTTGTTTGAGGAGAAATTCCAGGACATTTAGCATTCAAATTAAGTTGTTTTTCTAATTATGAGTTTTCTGATAGTTATTACCAAATAATAAGAATAATTTAACATCTATTCAATGGTTAAGAAACTTTTCTTGATTTCACTGGGAATAGCACTTCTCATCGAATCCCATATCCTCCTCAAAAAGCATTTGTTTTCCCACATGTCCCATCTTATTATTGTATGTATTATTCCTTGACAAATCCAGGTTCATTAAATCAAAGCCATTCAGCCACAAGAAAGCAGAGCAAACTGAAAAAAACAGCATTTTAAATGGGATTGAAAGTGATTCCCTCTGTTCAGGCTAATAAGCATGGTACCAAGTAGCAGGGAAATGAAAAGCTGAGAGAGAACAATTTTAAATGAAAGTACATGCCAAGAGTAGTACACAAAGACAGAACAAGCATATCAAGCACCTCAGGAGCAGGCTCATGAGACAGAGGTGGTGTGAGAAGACCTGGGCAATGCATGCACAAACAAACCCTTCTGAGAGCTGCAATATTCCAATTCACCACGAACTCCCCAACGCCCTCACAGTTTGCTGCACGCTGGCACACCAGGCATTGCCAGCCTGGCTGGAGGTGGCCAAGAGAGGCACCCTGGCTGTGCTCAGAGCCCGACAGGCCCATGCCCTGCTGGCTTTCCCTGTGACACACGTGTGGGGTGGCACTGAGAGGTGACACACATGGCTGCACGGCTGCAGTGCTGCAGGAGCTGCACGGGTGGCGTTTGCAATGCCTGCAGCACTGCAGCCGGGGCACAGCCTGGCACAAGGAGCAGGTCTCTGTGCCTTGCTGGGACAGACCCTGAATGTCCTTCCCTGACGGAGCCTGGCTCTGGGAGGTGACTGTCCCGGCCAAGGCAGGGACACCAAGCAGGACCATGCTCTGCCCAAGGACGCCCACAGGGCCTGTGGCACCCCCGTGGGAGCTGCGCTGCTCCAGCTCTCCACAGAGGACACAAAGACAAGCTCAGGGCGTCGGGACCTCCCAGAAACTGAGTGCAGAGCGCTAGCACTGAATTTCAGCCCCTTGGTGTCATCTGGAGGCTGCTTTCCCCTCTTCAGTTCCTCAGAAGAGGTTGAATGAGCAATGTTGCTGGTTCTTGAGAGGTTCCGAGAAACGCTGAATGAGCTTTTGGATTTTTAAACAAGTAACTGAGTAACTTCCATAAATATTATTAAAATATATGTAATTTTCTCTTTGTAACATTAGTTACTTTGAAACATTTGAAACGTAAAACTTTGAAAGAGTTTCCTCTTTGTAACACATTTTTAAATTTCAAGGGAATTAATCATAACACAGACTGCACTGCTCTCAGCAACATTTATCAATATTTTGATTATTTGTCTTATGAAAAAATCTTCGTTAAAGAGATCCCTTTTCTTCATTCAAAGATTATGTTAAAAATAATCCATGCAATGATTTATTCTCTGAATATTTTTAATGGTGGATTATTCCAGAATTACTCCTCCTTTTGTTTGATATTTTTGCAGAATGTAAAGCCTAGATGAGGTTCCCACCAAAATCATTCACTTCACTCCATTGGGATCAGGATTCTTAAAGTATATCTGGAAATATTTGCTAATATAGAAGCTAAAATGTAGTATAGTTCTACTTTTTGAAGCTACTCTTGAGAGAACTGTTCTGCAGCCATCCCATGGCAAGAAAAAGCTTACTTTAATACTGTCATGAGAAGTTAGCACAATCATACTTCATGTTACTATACTAGGAAACGTGATGAGTACAGAATCCTAGAATAAAGATGCATGTCAAACCATAAGGAGGTCAGTCCTCATTAAAATAGCCAAATTAGCAAGTGCAAATAACACCTTTCAATTACCCATAATGGAACGAAGTTGTCTCAGCAAATTTTAAATAGGTCACACCAGTGATTGCCAGATGAAGGTAAAGGACCATTTCATGCCAGTAAGTCACCCATGAAGCAGATACTTGAAATTCTGTACTTGGAAGTGGATACTCAAGTGAATTTGGTGAAAAACAGGTTAGAAATACAGGCACCTATCTCATTCAGCTCGTTTTGAAATTCCAGGCTGTGTATTGGCACAGCACATGATTATTTATATACACACACACTTAGGTTTGATATATAAATATGCTAAATACCAGCCTAAATAGCAAACTGCCTTCTGTTGGTTCTCTCCAAAAAGAAACAGCATATTCATCTGTCAACATGCTTTTTGTAACAAGCATTCATCATCACAGCAAGTGATTCAGCTGGTATAGTAAGCAGTCTCTTCTGGGGAAAAAACCCAACAAAGCACTGAATGTCATGGCAAGAAGATTCTCTTGTGCAGAGGAAATACCCAATCCACAAAACTCAACAGAATGGCCTTTCAATGAAAGGAATCACTGCGAGGAGCCAGTTCCTGAAAACCCTGTGCCTTTCAACGGAGAAGTTGCTCTTTACAGCAACTACTGAGCTCAGCTCTAGAAAAGCCCATCTCAGTAACAGCTCATAGTCTGACAGTGCTCCATTTAAACAGCAGCTCCAAGACCACCTCCCAAGCTCCACTAACTGCCAGGAGCAGCTGCTGAGCTATACAACCATCTCTCCTAGAAATGGGTCAAGAACATTTCCTCTTTCTCACTGGTGAAGGAGCAGTGCCTCCCATGTCCCAGCACACTGCCCAGAGCCCCTCCGTGTCAGTGGAGGATTGACAGCAGCACCTTCACCTGCCTGGGCACTGAGTGAGAGAAATCACAAGCAGGGAAGATCCTCCATGCACAGGTCTGCCAAACTCAAGACTTGCTTATATGCTTAGGCACTTAGTGCTGCACCTTGCATCACAAAACTAGGCTTTATTTTCATCTAAAAAAAGAGTGGGTGACACAAGGGTCTGTATTCCCATTTCAAAATGAAGTTTGAATTAATTGTCTGAAGACTGTTATAGTTCTGCAAATATTTGGACTACTGCAATTAGCCATTGTAGTTTCTTGAATATCATTGACTACCTGTTTTCTAAGGACTGCATTCCTCTTGGCACAGACACAAACATCACTGCATCAAGAAGCTGTGTTAATAAAATTAGATTGCTACTGGTTCTAAGACTGATAAACCACTACAATATTCAGATAATGTCCAACATGGCACGTGCAAGAACCTGACATCTGCTCCCTACAGAGTATGTGAATGCAGAGCCTACAGGCTTCTCTCTCCTACTGCTTCACAGCACAGAGGAGACCTCTGATTGGCAACTATTTTCTCATTCATTTTTATTCAGGCTGTTTTGAAATCAACATCTAGTATGGTTGTGCTACTACAACATAACCCAATGCATTTGAGCTGTAAAGACAGATGGCAGCTTGCTTCCAGATTTATTAACATGATATTAGTGACTTCTAGGAGAATGTCCTCAAAAAGGGACTGGAAATATTAAACATTCAAACATGCACTTGTGAACTGACAGTTCATGCTCTTGTGGATTCTTGTGTTAAAAGAAAACACAATCCCTCCTCCCCCCTCCTTTCTTTAGTGACACCATTCAGTTTTAGCAAAAAAAGCATTTTTAACATAATGGATAAATATCAACCATGGTAGAATGTCTTGCATTACAAGCAAAATCTTTCTTAGGCAGTCAGTGAAATATTACTTATGCAACAGAGAACAGCATCTTTCCAGTGACCCACTAAAAGGATGTTCTAGACATGATGTAGAAAAACAGTGCCATTTCTTCCTTTGGGAAATCCACAACAATCTCCCAAGAAAATTGCACCAGGGACAGTGACCCAGAAGAGGACAGAAGTACAAGAAAGAGCTGGTTTTATACAATTTGTTCTTTGATGATTCAACTGAAATACTGAAAAAAGGAGATACTTGCAATCCATTACATCAGTAATAAAACTAACTTCCACCATGAAGACAAGAAGCTGTGTTGCTAAGGGAAACAAATGAGAGGTTAAAATCAGCACAGAGGCCTGCAACTCCATACACTTCTGAGAAACAAAGAAAGCAGGATTCCTTGTAAAGTCTTAGGTGTCACAGATTTTTTTTTATCTGTATCCCTATTTCTCTCAGGGGCAAGGTCCCACTAGGCTAGAGGGGTTAAGAATCCTCTTGTTCTTCCTATGAAATGCAATGACTTTTTTTGGCAAAATATATCCCACCTAAATCTAGAGCACTTGAGACTCCATAGCATCTAACAAGGACACTTGTTGATTGAGTGAGTAACTGGTTGCAGCAATCAATTTCTGTTTCTATCAGATGACAAATTTTTATGCTGTCTTACTTTCTACAGTTCAAAATAGAGGGGACAAAATAAAAGTGAGCCAAATTTATTTGACATTTCTGACATACTAATTCACAGTTTATTTGAAGCCTATTAAAGTGCCTATAAAGAATGAAACTTGTTTTTTTGGCCTCACATCTAGAAAAAAATAATTTGAGGCATTAGTTCAAAGGCTTCTGACTGTTTTGTACACAAATGGTTAAGTAAGGAAAGGTAAGAAATGGATAGTGAGATTACCTACAGGATGAAGTGTGATCAATCAGTAGGAACAACTACCATTTTATCTAGCATGATTCTGCTGTACAATGTTTATATGAAAATAACACAGTTAGTTGATTTCATAAGGGAATCTGTGACCTTCTCCCCTATTCCAGATGATTCAGGATGTAACATGCTATGAGCAAAAAACAACCCAGGAAAAACAAGAAGAATGCCTGGTTCTATGAAAAGATTTCTGTGAGCTTTAGACTGCTTGTTCTACTTGGACAGTTACAATATTTCATTTCTCTTACTTAGGTTTCTAAGATTGACAGCGTTAAGCACATGTTTTAAGCAGCACTGGCTGTAACACACTCAGCTCACAGGGCTGCTTGACAGTCAGCTGAATGATCCAGAATACCAAAGCTGAGCATGATGACTTTTGGTTGACGTTTTGTAGCCCTGCAGGCCAACAGCTTCATCCCAGTGCAGCTACCCACAGTCTGCCTTTGAGCCTTTCAAATTATCTGCTTGCCCCCTCAGGATCAGCCCATTGATCTTTGCAGCATACACAAGCTCCTTTTTATACTAACATCGAGCATTAGATGTCTCTGAAGGCTTTTTGACAGCAGTGCAGAGATGCTGACGGGTCAGAGATGCTAAAAGCTGCTCCTACGCTGATTGTGTGCAGGGCCTACAGCTTCCATAACGCAATTCCCTGTGTTGTGAGCTGAATGTGACTCATCCAGAGCTGCCAGTAGGAAGTGGTAGGCAGAGGGTTGTGTCTGAGGAGCTGCCTGACTCACAGCGCTTCTGAGAGGCACCAGCACCTGGGCAAGATTGACAAGCCTGGGTTTTTATCATAGGAATTTCTTTGCAACAACAGCACTAAGCCACTGCACAAGGATTGTTCAGGAACTGCACAAACAAGATAATTTTCTTTCATGGATTGATACTTCTATTTATAATGGAAAGCATGACCAAAAAATGTGTTTCCTGGCACAACAATCTAAATGTTCTAATTTTATCAAAATTGTATAGACAAAGACTTCCTTTACATGGCAGCAGACTAATTTTCAGAACAAAAATTGGAAGTGTAACATTTGGTGCAGAAATAAAATTTCAGGAGTCTGATAAAACCAGAAAAAAGCATTATTCATACATGTCCAGCAAACAGAGACCGAAAACTTAGCTTTATACGGTATTTGTTCAGTGCCTTCATGCACAAGTCACCTTGCTATTCCCTCAGCAGCTGAAGAATTTACAACATCCCTCACCTTGAGCTATACTGTTCCTGATCCTGGTGATTAACTTCCAGGAAACGCCTTAAGGCCTAACCTTCAGCAGGTTTAATGCACATAAAGAAAACCACACAATAAATGCCTTCACAGCGTCTGCAGAGCAATATCAAGTAATACAAATGACTGCAGGATTGATCAAAACAATTTTTAAACATAATGCTACAAAATACCTCCTTGTACTTACAGCCATTTAAAATACTGTACATACACACCCACACAAGGACCCCCAACTATGAAACTGGTACCTACAGAATTATACAGAATTTGGGATGAATGCTTCCTGCATTCCTACCATATCCTGTGATCTATGAAACTCCAGACTTGCAAACACTGGCCTTTAGTTTAGTTATCCAAACATTTAGCACTTTGACATGCAATATACCAGCTGCAATGCATTTAGTACATGAGAAAACTCATCTGTTTCAGAGTAAATTGCCCGATCAGCACCCACAACAACAAACCTGGGCTCCATTCTCCTGGGAATATTCAATGAAGTTCTGGGTCTATATCCTATTTTCTACAACTTGGTTGTCTAAGGCAAGTCATCAATATATGCTACCTAGTTTTGGATAATAATCCATTTAAGCCTGCAATGAGGAGAAACCTCACTTCTGTGCAGACAGAACTTTCTCAAAGCTGGTCTTCACCTGGGGAATGAATGTTCTGAGAAGCACAGTGTCTCCAAGATCTCATAATCTCACTGCTTCCCATTGTCAGTAGAAGGTGGGGGGTTTCCTGCCCATGACTTCTCAGAGCATTCAGAACCACGTGCATATTAAACACAAATCATTCCAGATCAAGAGGAATTCCCCCAGAAGAGACTTTTTGGCACCTTCCTGAAACCGGGCAGCATGTGTAAGAGCGAGACACATTCCTCAGTGCACTTCAGAAGGACACCTGAGATCCTACAGAGGTCAAAAGGAGGCAGGTACAGAACCAAGTACATGAACAGAAAAAGCTCATCACAGTTACAGATGCTCAGCAACCACAATTTCTACTGCTTTAGATTCTTTCACTTTCTATTCCGATGACCACCTTCCACATATATACGGAAATAATTTAAAGCCAGAACACTGTTATCGGTTTGTTTTGCCCCAGGCACACGGCACCATTCCGGACTCCCACCACACCGCCCCAGCCCTTTGCGAGCCGCAGCGGAGTCAGCAGGACCGGCCGGCCGGGCTCGCTGCCCGCCGCCCCCGGCACGGGCACAGCCCCTCACAGCCCGCGCTGCCCCCGCCGCTCCCGCTCCCCGCTCCCGCCGGGTGCCGCCCTGCCCGGAGGGAGGAGGGCTGTCCCGAGAGGCCTCCGCGGCTCCGCACCTGACACCGGGGCGGGGACGGGCGCTGCCCGGGCCGAGGAGCGGATGGAGCGAGTACCGGCCCTTGCCGCTGCCGCGGCCCCGGAAGGGGTCCCGGCCCTTGTGGCTGTGCCCGCAGGGGCCGCTGGCGCAGGCGGCGGGATGGATGGATGGAAGCGGAGGCAGCGCCTGGCCACTCCCGCAGGGGCAGGGCGGTGCTGCTTACCGGCTCTCGCATCCGCGCTGGCGGCGGCTGCCGCGGACAAAGCGCGGGCTGGGGGGAAGCAGGAGCGCCAGGCGGCCTGGGCCTCCTCTGCTTCTCTCTCTCTTCTTGCTCCTCCCGCCTCGCCTCGCCCCGGTGGGCCGCGGAGCCGCGGGCGCCCTGCGCGGGAGCGGCCCCGGGCGGGCGGGCAGGTGGCGGCGGGCACCGAGCGCCCTGCGCCGCCGCAGCCGGGCCCGTCACCGTGCGGGGCGAAGGGAGGAGCCTGCGCCGCGCCGGGAGAGCAAGCGAGCCGTGCCGCTCCGCGCTGCGGGCTCCGGCCAGCACAGCCCCGCCGCTGCTGCCGGGGCTGAGGGCAGCGGGAGCGCCCTGCGGGGGCGGAGGGTGCTGGGGGCAGCACGGTCCGTGCGCACCTGGGATGTGCCTCCTCCGCATCCCCCTCGGTACCGGAGCCAGCCCGGCCATCACTGAGTCAGTCTTTATGTGCTTGGATACTGGAGGGTGTACACACCTCACCTGGGCTCTCCTGAACTTTGGGAAGGGCTAACTCAATGTTTTGGAGGAAGCTGTGGGTAAGGAGGAAAAGGACGAAAGATAACTGAAGGTGTGGTTGGCAGTGTGAGGCTGCTGTACCTGGGAAGCAGCATGCTGGACAGGAGGGCCTTCCTCTGAAGCAGAAGATGTAGGCTGGGTTTCTGAGGAGGCAGGGCACTGCTGTGGGCTGGCCTAGATCTCTGCTGTTCTCTGAATGTTCAGCCAATGCAGCAGATAGTCACTCTGTGATCAGTTTGGATGACCTTTATATTGTCTTTTTGCTGAACTTGCTCGGCAGGTATTGATCATATTCATGCCTTTACTGAACCCCAAACCTGAACATGGAAGTCTAGACATGGTCTAAGATGCTTGTATTTAGTTCATCCTGCACCCCCAAACACAGTAATGTGTTTTTCCTCCCCTCCTTTCATTGTGTGTGAGGCTGTTCTGGCTGCTTGGCTTCCCAGCCTTGAGGTACCTCTCTTGGTGCTGGTGGCTGTGGAGTGGCACCACAGGTCTTGATCCTGGCTTTAAGAACAGGAGAGACTGATTTGGGCAAGCAACAAAAATCCAGTATGTTCAAGCATCTACCTTGTTATCTTGGATTTGGCTGAGAGAGTTATGAAATAGAGGCTCCAGTCTATGCCATGGAGGGTTTTCAGTGCACTGTTGAGTTAATCCTGTCCTGAAGCAGTCATGGGAAGGACACTTTCAGTGCTGCAAGGATTTTGTCTGGATAGCTAAAAGTTTTCCAAGGGGAGATGTAAAGAATGGCTATTGCTGTTGTCCAGACCCTGTGCATTCCAGGACTGCATTTCTGATGGATGGCAATAAGAAGATAAAGTTTGCTTGCAGGAAACTTTGGTAAATGGAGAGCCTATCAGATGGGTATTAGGAAATTCTCTTCTGTTAGAAAAACTGGCAATCCTTTGTAAAACGCAGTTATGGCAGAGGTGAAATTGGGCTGAACATTAGCCTGATTTAGGTGTTCAGTATTGAAGACACTCCACATGGTCCTCTTTCCCAAGAACTGTTGGTCACTGACCTGAATGTTTCCCTGTAACCTCTTGCAGGGTGTGTCTGTGGCTGGTTCTTCTTCTACAGCATGGGAAGATGCTCTAGAAAAGATTGAACTTGATGTCCTGAGGCAGCCTTTGGTGGCTGCTTCCAGGATGAGTAAACTTAATATCAGAACAGTGTCCATACAACCAGATTTTGAAGAACTGCTAGATTCACCTTCCTGAACCTCCCTGAAAGGGCAGTGTGTCCCCACTGCTTTCTTCAGCTGGGCAGAGCCATGTGCGCTGGCTCATGGAGAATCAGTTCTAGTTCATGGTTAGCCCT
Organism: Zonotrichia albicollis; assembly: GCF_047830755.1. Lineage (NCBI taxonomy): Eukaryota > Metazoa > Chordata > Aves > Passeriformes > Passerellidae > Zonotrichia > Zonotrichia albicollis. Next base: position 33,824,643 of record NC_133825.1, on the reverse strand, counting down.
GACTCTGCAGCAGGGAAAAGGCACCGCTGGTGAGGGTGGAAGGAGTTCAGTGCTGTCATTCTGGTTTTTCTCTCCCTTCCATTGTTCATTTCGTGCAGAGTCACACTGCCAGGTTCATCCAGTGCACCTTGTCTGAATGCTGGATGGTGCTGCAGAAGTGTGAATGAGAGCAGAGCTGGAGGGCTTGGCTGCCAGATCCTCCACAGAGGCCCTCTCCTCCTCTTTGCCTGAGCTGGGATTGTGGCTCCAACTCCCCCTCCCTGCCGAGCTGAGCCCGTGTCTATGTGGGGTGCAGTGTTTGCTGTGCCATTGCTGGCTCTGCCCTGCTGCTTCATGGCGGTGGGCAGGTCTGCTGTGAGTTCCCTGGGCAGCCAGGACACTGGGATGTATAAATGATGGGGTGTGGGCAAGAGAAGCCACTCTGTGTCTTGGACTGCAAACATCCCCAGAAGTTGAGAACTCAGTTCCCAGTGGTACCACAGGTTGCTAGAGGAGGTGTGTTGTTTGCATATGTTTGCATGAAGGTGGCCTTTGCATGTGTTTTCTGTATTACGAGAGACAAACATGTTTTGTTTATATTGCTCTCTATCTCCCAGATTATTATCAAATGGGTTTCACCTTCCACAAGTCTTGACTGAGGAATCTGGGCTTATGCCCCCACCCAGAAACACCCACAGAGCCTGAGCTCTGCTGGCTTGCCCTGCAATGATGAGCCCTTTGGTGTGATCTGTACCCCCTGGGATAGTCCCATAGGCAAGCGCTGACATGGTGAGATGAGGACCTAGAAGAACTTAAACTTGTTTACTGTTGGTGGCAGGAATATTTATTGAGATGGATGCAGTTGTCTTTTATGTACAGTTTGCTGCTGTTGCCAGGTTATGAGCATGAAGACAATTGTGCTCTTTGTAGTAAGAGGGGTAACAAACCATTAGTTAGTGTAAGGATAAGAAAATATCTGCATCTGTCCAACAGTCAGGTGCTTTTTCTCTGACATATATGTTGTGGTGTTGGATTTCTTGCATTTGGGCCAGTATAGCCAATTCCTGTCTGCTTAAATGCCAAGGTAGTTTTCCAAGTGAAAACCTTTTGGGTCTTCCTTGCTGCTGTTGGTATTGTGAAGAGAGGAAAACAGGTGAAACACTATCAGGATGACAGATGACTCAACTTCAGGAAAGTTCAGTAAACAGAGAGATTATCTCCCATTTTGGGTTTTCAGGGGAAATCACCTTTGTCTCAAGTGAAATATGTAGTGCAGATCAACAAGGAAACAGAAAATGTCATTTTTGCAAAATCAGTTATATAAAAACAGAAATCTTCCAAAGTAAGGGATCCCTAAAGTTTTGTATGTAATGTATTTGCAATTTCAGTGGTCATTCACATGTACCCCAGCTTCTTCTGCAATCACCAAAATAGTGTAACACCAAAGGAAGTAGTGTAAAAATATTGCAAACCAATTGTCAGTAGTTTGTAAACCTCTATACCTATACCACTAATCAACTGCTAAATAGAAATATCTGGGGTTTCTGCTGCCTTCTGTGGCACTCTAAGCATATTTCTTCAGTAGTTCAATGATTTTCAGATACATTTTCTCAGTTGCATCAAGGCCCCAGAGGAAATCAAGATGTCCCCATATAGGAAAATGCTCATGGTAAATGAGATTAGTGATCCGAGGAAGAAGCCTTGCTATGTCTGTTGGGTCTGCAAATTTGTCCTGTCCACCACTCCAAACAGCAGTTGGCACCTTTATCTCCTCTATCTTGTACGCAGGAGGAGCAGTCTGTAAGAGAGGGAGGAGACCTGAGTGAGTGCTGCGTATCAAAGTTGTGTTTAGAGAAAGGTTTCCATGCAAGCACCTCTCTTTGTCGTTTGCTTCTGCAGTGCCTACAGTAAAACCATAGGGATGAAGGTCTTACTGCTCATTGCCCTAACCCCATTCCCTGCCTTGCTTGTCATCACAGAAGAAGTTAAAGGAACACAAAAGATCAAAATGGAGATCCTTTGAGATCTGAACCAAAAGCCTTAGTGCAGGATGGTTATTTGTCAGTGTGGTAAGGGATCGTGCACAAGATGTTTTGAAACTTACCCTTATGAAAGGACAGTTCAGTTATCTTTCTTCTTGACTGCTTTTTTGGGCCATTTCCCAACCTTCCACAGTATTGGGAATAAAACATTGCCCATTTCAAAGTTTAAACTTCAGGTATTTAAAGGCCTTACGTGTGTATGCAAGGTGTCTGAGAAGGAAGGTGTCCTTGGAATCTTTATCCACTTGCAAAATAATGTGCCACCCATGAAATAACCTGCCCTGACTCACAAAGCACTATACAAGTCAACTGATCTGATCAAACCTCAAAAAATAATCAGATGAGTTGTAAGTGTTGCAAGAGGAGCAGAGCATTTTCAGGTGTTGACTACACAGTAAATAAAGCTCCTAGTGACCAAATTTTGCCTGTTTCCATTTTTCCATACAGGATACTTTAGTTCTCCCCAAAAGTCTACGTTGTGCCATACTGAACCATCCCTTAAGTTTAATTTTTACAGCAAGTAGCCTCTGAAAACCAAGGTATGTGTTTCCACTTATTTTTTTTCATCCCCATTTTAGTGTTTAACTGAAACGTAGACTTTGAGGATTTCTGGGGAGGAGCTCTGTACTCATCCAGTCTAGGACCTGGATGTGATTCTTGGCCTTTTGGGAATGGCAGGTATGCTGACATGTTGTTGGACACATCCCTGCATCAGTAGGGGAGGCTGCAAAAATCTGTATATGCCATGTTTGTGAATCGACTCTGATAATTCTGACTATTAGATTCAGGTGAAGCTTTGCCTAAGACCACCCTTTCCTTCTTATTGTATCATTCAAGGTGCTAGTATAAGAATTTTTCTGTTTTTAGTTTTTCCAGGACCCAAGGATGAGTTCTCAGAAAAATGAATTGCCTTACCTGGTTGTATTTCTTCATGTTTTCCTTACAGCCGTAGTCATAAGCTTGAAATTGGTCTGCATGTTTTATCTGTTAATATTGCAACAAGGACAGATAAAATGAAAATGTTAAGAGACAGAGTGCAGGAGTTGTTTTCTAGCATATGATTGAACTCAAGTCTGAGGCAGTAGACAGGATCCCAGGGATACTGAGGAGGGATTGTGGGATAAGTGGTTTCACCCCCTTTCCCCTTGCTAGCATTTTCTCCTGATCTTCAACCACCACCCTTGTTATGTTTAAATATTAAAGCCTTGCTGCCCTATCTTAATTGGCTCTTTACTTAGGTAATGTAGCTCTTGGTGGTGCAGGAGCATGTCAGGGCTCTCACTAGCCTGGGATACCTCCTCAAAATCCTCAGCTTTTGTGTGCCTGCTTGGTCTGCTCTGGTCTGCTCACAGTAGTGGCAGTGATATCAGAGGTTGTGAACTGCATACAAGTATATTGGGAGCAGAGTGTGATCACCTTAGCACTAAACTCTTGTCTTCTGTGATTTGTCTAAAAGGAATATCAAAACAATAAAGGGTTAACCTGTCTTACTAATAATGTGTGTGCATTTTTTTTTAATCTAAACCTCTAATAATAACTGAGGATATGATAAAAATCTGCTAGCTCATCTCTGATTTCTGGCTCTGAGTGCTGGGTTTCTGTTCTGGATACCAGGAATTTTAGGCAGGGGATGTACAGCAGCACACATGTATTTAAGGGCTGCTTTAAGTGGCACAGTGCACTTAGGATTCACTTAAGTTCACAGCTCATAGAGTGATGTGTTTCTGAGCCAATGCCATCTTGCCCTGGTCTGATTTGGAGCCTAGGCAGAACAAGCTTGGGTCTGAAAGGGGTACCAGCAGAAGAGGCAGTTCCCCATTTTGCCATTGTGCCAGCAGAAGCATTTGTGCAGTAAACTGGCTTTTGGAGGTAGTCAAGGCTGCAATTAACCCTCTGGGAGACGAGCTTTAACCTAAATCCCTTCTTTGTCTGGTTCATCCCTGACTGTAAAGTTCTCACTTATCCCACCTGCCAAGTGCCTAGACTGTGCTTCACTTCTGCAGCTTTCTGCATACATCTCCATAAATAAGGACAAAGCCATTAGAGCCGAGAGAGGTGTGATGTGCCCTGGGGAAATCTCAGAGCCTGTTGCCCAAGGGGAAATTTGGGGAATGATCTGGTGAGCCATGGGGAACAGGGCTCACTCTGTGACAGGTGAGAAGATGTGATGGGCAGATTTCCAGATCTGTCACCTCTGGATTCCCCTGTTGGCTCCCAGTTGCATAGAAAGCCATCCTAAGAGTGTTTATGTGTCAGCACAGTTATACCTGCTGCCAGTGAATAACGTTCTGTACCGATGTTCCAGCTGGGTAATGTCCCGAGTATGAATCTGTTCGACTCTGCAGACAAAGCAGAAGTGTTGTGAAGGCAGAGATCCAGTGCTGTGACAGAATAAAGCTGTGAAGGCTCTGAGAAACATACTGCTGCATCCCCCATTTTTATAGGATATTCTTCAGATATAAAAATGGAAGTTGAGGAAAGGTTCACAAATATGCTAGTTTACATAGGAATGAACACATGGGATTTTATATCTTTGGGATAATATTTTCAACATTCTCAACACAGAAAACATCATTTGAGAAGCATCTATGGCCTTTGTTTTCCCAGTTTGTATGATTTGTATAATGCTTTTAAATAGTGCTGTGCATAATCAGTAGAGAAAGATTCTCTACAGTTTACTTTGGCATAATGAAGCTTTTAATAGGGACACTTGTTAAATAGTCTGAGAGATGAAAGGTGACTGGAGAACAGACCTGTGAAAGGTCTGTAAGAACAAGAGGTAGCAGCCAGAGTAAAGGAATGCAATCTTTCTCCTGGGAGAAGTGTGGAGAAAAGCTTTGAATTTTGGCTGGAAATATTTCAGTGTGTAGCAAACAAACAAAATTTCTACTGTTCGGAGGAGTCAGATGTCTTGTTGTTTAGGAAAGAAAATATATGAATTGTGCAAAAGAGAAAAACATCTTTGTCCAGTTGCCCTTCAAAGCTTCTTCAGATGTGTGAAGCTTTTCTGGGAGGTGCTTACCGTGTTCATATTTTGTATCCTGCCCCCGGCCAGGTAGCAGAAGATACTGCCACAAACTTTCCCCTGACATGCACAGAACCGTGTTACAGGTCCTTTCATCAGCTCACTGTATTGAAGAACTCCTTTGCAGCCAAGCAGTAACTGAGGGGAGGAAAAGCGCAAAACTTTTCTTTGCTGTTGCAAGATTATTTAAAGAAGAAAACTCCCTCTTCTTTAAGTTACTCTCCTTTAGTAGCCTTGCCTCTTCACAAGGGGCAAGATTGCTGAAACTGCTTGCCATCCCACTATCCTTTACAGAGTGTTCTTCCCAAGGGCAGAGCACATGTTCCTCCTTCTCCTTGGCACAAATGCTGGAGGTCACTATCCATCTGCTTTTAGTGCACTGATCTCAGTGAGAAAGGAAGTTGGCTGCATTGATGCTGCAGAATATAGGAAGTCCCTTTTTGCCCTAATACCTTTTCCTGGCAGGTGCAAACTGTACTGTGAGTACCACTCCTAAGTAAAGAGGGATCAGATAAATGAGAAGGGTGTAGAGCTGAATGCTCTATAGTCATATCAGGAGTGCAGCTTGGACAGAAAGAGGATGTGCATCTGTGGTTTGATATAAAGCATAGCATGCGTGATTTCCACATTCCCAGCGAATTCTATGAAGTTGACACCTTCTGCTGTTTAAGTTTAATTTATCACTTTAAAAGTAAATACTTTACAAGCATAAATGATCTGTATGTCTGATAAAATTAAGATGTGAAATATTTTACTTGTGGTTTTTATTAGTGCTTAAGGCTAGATTTAGTAGACTATATTAGATTTCTTTTGTTCTGGTATTTGAAATTTTTCTTCAGAAATACTTGACATAAATAAATATTGGTGGAAGTATACCTGCTACCTTAAAGAAATTGCAAAAGCCATACCATGTGAAACCTTGCAGTTTAGCTCTTTGGAAAGTCTGAAGTCTGATACATTGAATTCAATTCTAACTGAGCACCCCTTAGAAGTTCAGGTTGAGTGAGTCCAGTAGAGACAAAGCAGACAATTATGTCTTTCTCTTAAGAAGGAGAAATTCCTTACCCTGATCAGTGGCTGGGGAAGCAGTGCAATTGTTATCATAGGACTGGTAGAATGTGTGATGGTGGTCACTGGTGCCAAAGCAAAGACTGCTTTAATCTTCTGAGGCATATCAGGATAAGTAGAAAGTGCTATGAAGCCTGCAAGCTCAGAAAAAGTTAAGTTGATGAAGAGATGTCCACAGACCAAATGAATAAAAAAGCAGTGGGCACCAAAGGAATGAGACTAGGTTAGCATCCCACTGGCTGTTTTCTATTTCTGTTCTGCAGACCTAAAGAGAATGTTTGATTCTTGCTTAAAACCTTTATTTGGAAGATAAAGTTCATTCTAAGGATACAAGCTCTTTAGAGCATGTCCTGATACTGCTTTTGCCAGAATTGATAATTTTGTGTTAAGGCTGGTTTTGGTTGAAAAGGTATATATTAATTAGATTTTCGAAATTCAAATTCTCTCTAAAGTTCCCTAAATTCAAAATAAAAAAGTTTTTCAGCTTGTAGTCTCTAAAAGACTGTACATGTGTATGCTGTCATTCAGCAATACAAAAATTATCCTAAGATTGAGAATAAATTTTTTCCTTGTAATCAATCACATACTTGCATGAAAGTGAATTCACACATAAAGGAAGAGTATAAGGAAGACATTAAAGCTAAAAAAAGTTGCTCCATCCTGTTTTCTGAAAGTGCTTAAATTTCTCCACTGATGGATTTGACTGGCTGACATAATTATCTGAAGACAAAGAAGGTGGTGAAAGGTGGACAAAGAATAGTTTGTCCAAACTATTAATTCTGTAAAAAAGACTCTTAGAATGCACATATGGGAAGAAAGGAAAATAATTTTCTAATAATGCCACTTCCCTCCATTTTCTCCTCTGTTTCTGAGTTTGTTTTTCTAAAAGGATAATGGTACACTGTGACGTAAGAGTCTGCTCACAGACCTTATGTCTAAATCATAAACACTAACACCAAGTGTTTGGTACCCAGGCAGCTCTAACATTACCTGCAGCTGACCCTTCAGAGTGACCAATATAGTAAACATCCTTCAGTCCAGTTTTATTCAGGATGAAGTTCAGCTCTGCTGGAATGTCATATTTACCTATCTCATCGAAGCTGTGGGGAGAAACACAAAAAGCTGGCAGACAATGTGACTGTCCCAGTGTGAGTTCCTGACTGTCAGTTTTGTTCATGGCAGCGAGCAGGAGCCATTCAGGAGGAGGCTGCACAGTGTCTGCTCCCCTGCCTGAGCTGGGGAATGGGCAGAGGGTGCAGCTGTGCAGCCTGGCTGCCTGGTGCCCTGGGCTCTGTGCATCAGGTGCCACTTTCACCTGACAGCCGCAGCCCCTGGGGGACTGAATTTAATCAGGGCTTTCACCTGCATGGGTTACAAGAAATGTTTTTCTCTCAGATAGCATCAGTTGTGGTAGATCAGATTTCCAGGCTGAGGGGAGCAGTCTCCTGTCCTTTCTGCACTTGGAACATGGTGTCTGGTGGGAGACTTCAAGGTGACAGATGCCTCCCAGTTTTGGAAGCCTTTTCCCACAGAAACCAGCGAAGATGACCTGAGTACTTCCAGCTTTGCTTGTTTGTGTGTTGATTCCAGAAGAGCCAATCCAGCTCATGCAGCCAATTCCTTCTTAAAACCTCCTTGATATGCCCAGGAGTGGCTGCATCTCTGGAAAAGAGTTTGTCTAGTCTCCTGAAATGTTGCATGTCCCACTTGAAGTCAGATTATACGAAAACATGTCATGTTTTCATATAATTTAGAAGGGAACTTTTTTCATCTAGCCAGAAGGGGAAAGGTTGTGCATTCTAATGGCAACTGCCTAATCTTGCTAGTTCCCTGACAGTTGCTTTATTCAGAAATTCTTTCTCCAAAGAGTACCTGAACTGCCAGAACTCTTTCTGGCAGGGCTTAAGGGTCTTATGTTTTAAAGACCAGGTGTCTCCTCGGCTGTTTCCCAACCAGACATCATAGCCAGCATCTGCAAGGATGAAGCCCAAGCTGTTGTTGGGCAGGTTGGCAATCCAGTGAATAGAATCTGATAAAAAACCATGATGTAGCAAGACTGCAGGCTTCTTCCCTACAATAGAAGAGATTTTTTTAAGCTGTAATAGTAATAGGTAATGTGTACTTAAATGTGGGGTGCAGAATTTGGTGTTGCAGGAGTGTTTTAACCAATATACAGAATTCAGACCCCATTCTAGGCTGAATGACTGGGTACCCTTGCTGAGATGGAAAGGTGTGGAACTTTGCATTTGCAAAGGGGAAGGATGGGGAATCCATGTGAGAGTTGGCTCTCATACTGCCCTTATATCCTATATGTCATACCTGTATTGGGGCTGTTCCTTCCAGAAGGAATTCTGAAAACACCAAGAATGTATCCATCCTCTGTTGGAACTTCATATTCCTCACTGGGGAATCCATGATATCTGATAATTTCACTCTGTGGGAAGCCAAAGGAGAGTTTGTTATCCTGTATTTACAGTGAAGATATTGGTGTAAGAAGTGTTTGGAGGCTGCTTCTGCCCAGGCATGTGAAGTTCGCCAAGAACATGCCAGGGAGATAAATGTGATAGCACATTGCTAGCCTTTCTCTATTGCTCTGTGTGGTACTGATAGGGAGAGACAGGGATTCCTGCAGGAAAGCAAACCCCAGGTCTCTCTTTTTTGTGGATGATCCTATAGCTGCCATGCTGTAGCCATGGAGGGTGGGGGATGCAAACATCAGCTAGAGGAGTTGGGATGGGTTTCTGTGAAGTGGTTTGTGTATTCTACTTAATGCCTAATATCACTCAAATGGTAGTAATTGCTGTAGCTGTGGCACTCAAGCCCTACACAGATTTATAAGAGTAGCAGGATGCAGTAAAGTCTTCATCAGACCTGCTACATGGTAGTTGTCTGGAATTTGATTCCCTGTTATGGGGCAAAGTAAGTGACTAACCTTTTGGGAGATAGTTTATCCTGTTTTGCAAGGTGACACAGGTCTGTATTATGATATTCTGCCTTGGAATGTGGTCAGACCACTCAAATAATGTCCTATTTTGCAAGCTATCAGTGGTAGGCTGAGAAGGAACATGATGTATTCCTTTGGTGTTGAATTATGCTAAAACAGGTCTGACACATCAACCCCAAATTAGCACCCTGATAATGAAACAAAGATCTGGCAAGGATAACCTGCTAAGCCAACCTGCAGGCATAAGGTTGGTGGTCAATCACTTTATACTTTCACTGCCCAGTCCACTTTCATAGGGTTAAGTTCTCCTAATATATCCCTTCTTGTAGTGTGTATAAAGATTTCTCCTTTGGGTTGGGATGCCCCTCAAAGTTAATCCTAGAGGCTGAGCAAAAGAGATTTTGCCCACAGTTGTTGGTATGGGTGAGGATGAGTTAAATCACTCTCTACTTTAATAATTGTTTCTTTTTGCTAGCTTTAATACAATTGCTTTTATATGATTGCTTTGATATAATGCACTGTCCTATATTATCTTATACCAGTAGTTTTAGCTACTCTTCTGTATAGTAAAAAAATCTGATTAGGTTATTTTTTTTCTAATCATTAATTAGAATAAATCATTATTCTTTTATATAAATATATCTGGTTTGCCATGGTTAGTCCTGCAGAACAAAGTTGTAGAATGGTTCAATCACACCTCTATGATTCCTTAGGCTTCAGCAGTCAGAGTCAGAGGCTGAGACTGGATTCAGCTACACCCAAGCTCCTCTTTGAGGAGTTTAGAAATCAAGAGGGTCCCTTCAGCACCTCAGGACTCAACAGAAGGGCTTCTCTGATGAACTTTGTCTGCAGCTCTCACTCTCCCCACAACAAGGTTGTACCTTTCCAGACAGAAAACATGCAGCAGTATCTCTATCTGACCCACAGGGAATTCTTTCTTGCTGAAGTGAGGTTAAGCAAGCCATGAGGGTGAATCTCCTATTTCAGACTCACAGCACCACCTACTACACTGCTGCCACAGTGAGGAAACCTTTGATTTACCGCAAGGGGTTTTGTTTTGAGAATCTGTTGTTTGAAGAAGGGGTACAAGCACCCTTAGCACTGTACTAGGCAGAGAGATTGTTACAGAAGGGCAGGCCTTGAGACTGGAAGCCAGCCTTTGTTGCCACTGCACAGGAATTCTACTCTCTAGCTCAGACTGTTTGGATAGGAACATCAACATTTCCTCTAGGTCTGTGGTGCTGGAGGGACCCCTTTGAAGGGAACTTAGCCTCCTGATAGGCACTGTTTGTCAGTGGTAGTCGTAGTGGTAGAGAAGCTTTAGGAAAAAAGGAAAGAAGGTGACCCAACTTACAACATTCATGAAGCATTCCGGGTTGCGGCGCTTGCAGCGACTTGTGTCAACACCTGCACTGGAGGCTGCTGAGAATCCTGCTGAGAATCCTGCTGAAAAGGCAATTCCTTGGGAGCAGAGCAGCATGAGGAGGCACCACATCTTGGGGCTGTGTGGAAGAGCACGTGGTTTTTGTTCATTAGGAAGAGAATGGTGAGGAATTCCACAGGACAACCCAAGAGCAGAGTCTCCTGAAGGTTGCCCAAGGTCTGTTCCCCAGGGGCTGACAGAATAAGTACCTGTGTAAAGGAAGGATTGTCTATAGCTTTTCCTGTTTAATATGGATTACAAAAGAGTCAAAGGCTCCAAGATGAGAAGGAACCAACCTGGGGTCCTGTGTTTATATGACATTGATGCTAGTTTGTGATGAGTACCTTCCTTTCTATCTACCTGTGGTCTTTTCCATTGTAAATCTGTCTTTCTTGGAGAAAGGGCTGAATCTTCCTGGATTTTAGGAATTGTCTGGTGGTCGCAGTAAAGCTTGTCTGAACAGAAATCATAGTGCTCTCTGTGGAGTTAATGCCCTGCTTTTTGATTGTAGTCACCTTTGTAATTAGCATGGATGGAACTGGTCATAAACCCAGAGTGTTTTATCTGAACCACCATGGGGAAGACCATTGAGGTTTTGGAGTTTGGAAAGGACAGGTAAAATTTCTTTTATTTGTTTCCTCTGAATTTCTTTAGGATGAAGGGAGTGAGTGGGTTGTCAATTATCTTCATTTTTCATTAAATCTATCATATCATTTGAGTGACTACAACATTTGGATTAAGCCAAATGTTGAATTGGAATATTATAGATAGATGGATAGATATATCATTATATATTATTAGAATATATAGATATAGTGTAATATTATATTTTTAATATTGAAATCCAAACTCATTGTGGTCTATCTACTTTGTAGGAGAACACTCCAATTCTTCTGTCAATACAACAGAAATCCTCCTACCCGTGTGCTCTGGAAGCACAGTTTCAGAGTAAATATTCCACTGCTTTCTGCTATTTTATTTAGTTCAAACAAAAATAAAAGACACATTTCTCTTTTTCTGCATGTGGAGTGTTGTTTGGAAAAATCTGAGAAGTTCAGCATGTCACATTTTGTATTAAAGATGAATCTATGTGGTAGATAAATTATTACCTTTTTTATGGTGTGCAAATTTCTCTGTACTGTACTGAAGATGAAAGATTTGTAAATCAGACATAATGCACCAATCAACTCCAAGGATTGGCACACAGCTGTCTCATTAATTTCAATGGCCAAGTCATAGGGGCTTTGAACAACAATCTAGTCTTTTTATGCAATGAAACAATGCCAAAGAGTGGCATTTACCACAGCAAACTGGAAATAACTGAAATCTTTTAAAAAGAAAAATAAAGGTAGAGGAAGATGCCTGAAAGATACATTCAAAAATGCCATTTCTGGAGGGTTTTGGTATTAATGAAAACAAATCTTAAACCTTCTAGAAATTCATCAGTGTACTCTTGAGAGAGTCCTATGGCTTTCACGTACACTATTAATGGGACAGAAAAACACCAGACTAGCAGGTGTCAGAATCTCTGGGTTAACTTACAGGGAAAACTCAAATTCTTTTGCAGCTTTAAGATTTATTTAATCTATGTACATGCTTTCAATGCTGAGATTTCTATGCATCCACAGTGACATCCCTAGGGGGGAAAAAACAAGGAGAAGAAAATGAAACCATCAGTTACTCCTTTTTCCCATCTGCATGGGCCAAAGGCTTTTTCCTCTCCCTCTCTGGCACACCTGCCCTTTGGTGCACAGCAGTCAGCAAGGATGGCAGGCTGGCGGCTCTGAGAAGCAGCTGCACAGAGCCAGGACAGCACATCTGCATGGAGACAGGCAAGGGAGAAAGAGAACATGGATGCATAGGAACAAACTCACTTCTGGTTTGGCTCCTGTGCTTGCCCCTCCTGCTGCAGTTCCTGGTCAGTCTCCTGCTGATTCACTGCCAGAAGCTTGTGCCAATGCAAGGAGCAGCAGCAGAGCTCTGTGTGAGATCTGCATGCATGGGAGAGCATGTTTAGGTGCTGCTTGTTTGGCAGTATTTAAGGAGTGGAGTTTTTCTATGATAAATAGCACCGTTGCATGAATTCTGAAAGACCAAATTGCACCACGGATCTGGTGAGGTAAAGAGGCATCTAACCTGTTATTAGAATACTTATGAGGAACTTGGTTATTCTTGTTCCCTGAGGCTGTGGCAGATCTTTATCTGTACTGGTACCTGTCTTACTAAGTGCTGTAACTACTATATTTTGGGATAAAAAGGAGGAAGGATCCATCTTTCTCAAAACTTTCTAGCTGTGAATGTGATCTCTGCTGCTGAGGGTAGTACGAAAACTGTTTTGGTCACAGGTTCCACACCAATTTCTTGTTTTCTGAATTGCTGATTGCCTGGGACAACCCTTCTTTGTTAGATAATCTTAGAAAAAAAACCCAGAAGTGATTTGGAAGGTGTGAACCCCACAACATACAAAAAGGAGTTTGCTCTGAATTACCCAGCTTCTGTAGGGATTCTGAGGAACTGAATTAAATTTTAAAATATTGTTTAAACTTCGAGTCAAGAGAGGGTGCTAACACTAATTCTTACTATTTCCAAGCCCCCTCCATAACTCTGTGAACACTATATATTAGAGACCCTGCCTCACCACTGAATTAGTTGAAGTCAGCCTGAGGGGCTTGATCCTCACTGAAACTGGCCTGGCTCCTTGATGCTGCAAATTCTTTGAAACGTGGGTGCTAATGATATGCTCCTTGCCTGGGAAAATGAATGGAGTAAGTACTTGTTAGTAAACACAACCTACCTGAGAGTCACCACAGAAACAGTTCTGCTTTATGAAATAGGGTACACTCTGTGGAAAAGCCAAAAAGGTGATTTCTCAATGAAAAGCATCAGATCAGCAGGTCTGATACCCCCACTTAGTGAGAAATATTGAAGACTTTGCTCTATTCCCAGATTACAACATCCTGCATTTTTTGTTTTATAGAATTGCCAGCTGGAAATGATCTGCAACGTTTTACCTGCATCACCTTGTGATGGCATATGGGATGTATGGTATACTTTCTGATATTATTGATGGGAATCAAGTGAAGAGCAAAATATATGTTAGCCCATCTGAAAAGGGAAAAGAGAAGGAAAGTAATGCATATAAATGGAGAATAAAACCCACAAAGCCTAGAAACAGAAACTTTTCAGGATGGGCTGCCCTGACATAGAGAGCCAGGGAAGCTGAGACAGTAAGTATTCTGCTTTAAAATGCTGTGTCAAAACTGAAGTCCAGGTGGTCAGGCCTGGAGCTGGACTTAGTATGAGCTCAATTTAGTGTTACAAAATGCAGGCTGTGGTCCATGCCATGGAGGGGTTTCTTTGTGTGTCTTGGGTCTGTTGAGTCAGTCCTGTCCTGCAGCAGAGGCACAAGGGACCTTGCAAGGATGTTGTACAAGTGGTTAACAATCTTCTGAGGGAAAGTGTAAGGTGTCAGTGTCCCTCTTGAGCAGACACTGGCCGTTCCAGGACTGCATTTCTCAGGAATGTGCATTTGGGAGGACTGCTCTGCACACATGACTCCAACAAGCCACAGGCTGCTTTCCTGAGAGTACCGTGGCTCGTGGGATTTGTGGCAATACAAATTCTAGTGCTTGGAATTTAAAGAGACAAATGATCTTCTGTGACTTTTATTGAATATGCTGTTTTTAAGCTATTGATATCTAATTTAAAAAATTAGCTTACCTTATTAGTGCCCTGGTAAAGGCTCTTATGAAAAATATTTAGTTCCCTTCTGGCTCACATGAAACTTTTGAAGTATTGTTGAATTCTGTCAGGAAGTAAGAATCATGTTTCCCATACAGACTGGGTAAGGGACAGTTTGCCCATGCACTGTCTTGACACCCTTTGGAGAAAAAAACCCTTATTCATATTAAAAAAACAAAAAAAACAAAAAAAAAACGTTTTTCAGGATTCTAATCTTCATTTACAAGTATGGCAAAAAGCACTGAAGCAACAGGTTAGTCAGAAGTGAACCTGTGACTATATACATTTGCATGAGTTTCATATCTCATCATGGCTGGGCTGCTTGACTGTTGTTCAGCTGAAGCTCTGACCAAAGTAGACACTTCAGTGCTTTTCAAGAGGACCTGGGATGTGATGCTGGATTAAATGGTAATTTACACTGTCTTGGGAAAAGTAAGTGTTGCCTGAAGCTATTGCTCTGATTTGAAGAGGATGTGGTTTTTTGGTTGTTTTTTTTTTTTTGTTGTTGTTGTTGGTTTGCTTGTTGTGTTTTTTCTAATACTTTTTCAGATTACCATACATTTATTTATTTTTGTTAGAAAGAGATTAATTAAACTACTATGTTGTTTTATGTAGCATCTTAGGGATTCAATATTTCTTTCAACAGGTTGTAGCTTATAAATTCCAACAAGCTGGTCAGTAGATGCAGGAGGATGTGACTATCTAAGGATCTTGATGTGAAGAAGATCTTCATGAAATACTGGTGAGGAAGACCTTTTCACCTTTGAGGTGTTACTCACTCTTCCATGCCCTTAGTCCAACGTGATATTCACCACATGCTTGAAGAGCAGGCTGTTGTGAGGATCCCAGTGGGTCTGCCACAGTAAGTGTTGTGTCTGTGTCTGTCACTGCCAGCCTGCCTTTCTTCTGATAAACAGCCACTGAAAGGGCTACAACTGGTGCCAGCACAAGAACACCACAGCCAGCAATGTTGTACTACTTTAATTAGACAGGGCTGGAGATAGAATAAGAAATTTTATATGGTCCTCCACCTCGCTGAGAATAAACATTATTTGGAAATAGAAGTTCTTAAATGTAAGGTAGAGGACTTGGATTTAAGATACATCCTTACATGAATATGTTTTAAAACTTTTTTTAAAAATTGCTTGAAATATATGAAATGTGATTTAAACTATAAAAGGAAAAGATATTTTTGAGGTGAATGAAGAAATTTGAAATACACACGCCTTGCTCGGAAAGACTGAGTGTAGTACAGAAATGCCATCAGCATCTTATCCTCAGGGCCATCAGCAATAATTCTCTTCCCAATTAGCATATAAAATTATCAGGGTAGACATGAATCATATTCATTGGTTGGGCTGGGCTAGAAAGAGAAGATGGAGCAAATGTGATGAAAGCGGTCGGCCTGTTTAATTAAAGAGTGAGAGGCTAATTATACTGGGAGTTCTCATTAAAGGCGTGGGATTTAGGTGCTTCCCTTTTCCTGACAGGCATTTGAGGTGTTCTTGCAGTAGGTTTGGAATGTATTTTAGTCAACATTAGCTTGGGTGGCAAACTAAGTACAATTCTTCTTTATTTTAAGTTTCAGATTTCAAGCTCTTTATTCTTTTCACTCCTCCATTTCTTTCTTGTGAAACTTCCTTCCCTTCTCTCTCCCTCCTCTCCTCAACCTGTTTTTCTACTTTCCTTTTTAGGTAACTGGAGGATGTTATTGCAGAAATGACAAAGGAAAATGCTTCTGTGTTGTAACTTGTTCCATCAGCCTTCCGTAGGCTGCTGTTCTCAACGTTTGCCTCCCTGGGTTGGGTTTCTGAAGACAATAGTTTTATGCTACTAAGTAGAAAGCACTGAGAGGAAACACAGCTTAAGAAAAAGTGATACTTTCACGTTAACTATTAACCAGATTCAAACAGGCTTGAGCACATTTCAGGTGAGGGTAACTTGGGCTGTTGAACAAGAAGGAGCTCCAGAGTGAAGAATAGGCATGGGGATACTCTATTCAGAGGTACGTGACCATTTTCTGCAGTTACTGACGCTGTTCAAGGGATGGTTATTCACTGGGCTTGGTATGTTCCCTTTGCAGCCTCCCATACTCGGGCTTATAGAAATCTGGAAGTTTTTTCCCTTTGGAAATGTTTTCCTTTGTCTATTACAAGCTGTCAGTGGTATTGTTTATAGAAGCAAAAAAAAAAACAATGCACTAACCGGCATAATTATCGTGGTTTCACAAAGTATGTGTTCAACATTTTCTGTTGTTCTGTGTTGAGACCAGAACAGTTCTGTACATGGTGCAAGTGACAAACAGCTTTGCAAAAAGCAGACAGCTCCTTGGCTTACACTGAATACAGATAATAAAGTTAATGCCTAAGAAAACATCCCATGCCCCCCATATCATTTTAGGAAGGTAATTATTTTTTACCTTATCTTTATGGGTTTGTCCCCAAACTACAGTTCATTTAATATTTTCCTGTACTTTAGAATAAATTCTCCTAAACGTATTCTGTTATAGATTTCCCATTTGTACATGGGGACAAATGAGGATTTTGGTCCTTTGTGACTGTGAAAAGAGTGCGTTGCACTGTGTTTGTTTTTCTGGAGGTAGCATTACATAGCTGTTGCTTTTAAAGGTTACATTTCTATGCTGAAAGCCACCCTTTTATTTTCAAAAAGCTATTCTGTGAAATCAGGAAATCAGGCATCTTCTCCTCTTCCAGTATTACAAGGAACTTGAATCTGTGCATTCATAGTGTGATCAGCTGAAGAGACTGTAGCTTATTCTGAAAGAATTTCTTGCCTCTCTCCAGATCTGCTACTCTGGGATAGTATTGCAATGGAAATCAGTGTTGTCTAGCTTAATTGCACAGGTTTTTAAAGAATGCTTAAATGCAGTTCATATTTCTCATGCTTATTAGTTAATATTTTCATATAAGTTCATTTTCTCTCTTTAAACATTTTGAGAAACAGTTTTCTGCATAAATTATGGTTCATATGGTAAATGATGTAAATTATACAGGATAGGAAGCTAGGCAACTGAAAATAAAAAATTGTAGGTTGCCTTTTCTGAGAAGCAGAACTTACTTAGATATTAGTGTATTCCTTGGCATCATAAACATAATTTAGACTTTCCTGTTAAGTTGACAGCATGCTGTTCATATAATTTTAGTGCAAAGGAAGAGGCTATGGATTGGTTCAGAATATTTTGACATTGCAAAATATTTTCCTTTTTTCTAAACAATTGCAAAGCCTTGATGTAATTTAGGCAATCCCCTTGAGTTCTAAAGGAGGAAGCAATTGCAACTGAAATTGCTCTCCAAGTTGCAAGACAGGCTTTACCTTCACCTCCTCTCTATTGGTTGAATGCTTTGTCCTTCATACTGTGCCTTTAACCTTTACTTGGCTGGAACAACTTGCTAAGTAGCTGGAGGTTTATCACTAAGCTCATCAAAGCTGAGCAGAGGGTGATGCAAGAAACTCTGAAAACACCAGACAGGTTCAGATCTGCTGGTTCATCTGGATCTGGGTAAACTGCTAGGACCTAGCATCAATCATGTTCCACAATTGATTAAAAAAATTTTAAAAATTGGTTCTATAACTGCCCTTTCTGATAGCGAAAGTGATATTGCTTTTCTTGCACCACATATTTGGTGATCTTGTACTGAGTGGTCTCAGTCATGAAAACCCTTGCATGTCCTGTGAGTATTTCTCATCTTCCCTGAAGCCTTTTATACTGAACAACTAAAATCTGGTCTGAAGGGCTTGCAGAAGAAGAGGTATTGGAGAAAGAGAGATTTTAAACACTCAATTATTGGCATATCTAATCTTCAAATTCTACTTTCCATTCTCTAGTGTCTGCCTACTGCTTTTTTTTTCAGCTGGGCAGACTGTGCTCTAGTTTATGATTAGCCCTGATGCTATGGCTGGGAAAAGGCACCTCTGGAGAGGGTTAAAGGAGTGCTTGGGGTTGTCATTCTGGTTTTTCCCTCCCTTCCATTGTACATTTTGTGCAGAGTCATGCAGTCAGGTTCTTCAGTGCACCTTGTCTGAATGCTGGGTGGTGCTGCAGAAGTGTGAATGAGAGCAGAGCTGGAGGGCTTGGCTGCCAGATCCTCCACAGAGGCCCTCTCCTCCTCTTTGCCTGAGCTGGGATTGTGGCTCCTACTCCCCCTCCCTGCAGAGCTGAGCCCGTGTCTGTGTGGGGTGCAGTGTTTGCTGTGCCATTGCTGGCTCTGCCCTGCTGCTTCATGGCGGTGGGCAGGTCTGCTGTGAGTTCCCTGGGCAGCCAGGACACTGGGATGTATAAATGATGGGGTGTGGGCAAGAGAAGCCACTCTGTGTCTTGGACTGCAAACCACTCCTCCAGAAGCTGAGAACTCAGTTCCCAGCGGTGCTTTCTTCAGAATTTGTTGTCGTGTTCTCTTCTCACACATCCCTAAAGGAGACTCCACAGACATGAGCACAAGACATGAACTTTGGGTTCCTTGGGTATGGCTTGCCCCTGGCATGTGAGGCTCAGGTATTCTGAGAACTATCCCATAGGTTTATTTCTCTCTTGTGTACGATGAGTGGATAACAATAACATAGCAACAGTAATAACCATAACACAAATATGAAACTGGCTGTATCACTACTGAGGCAATCTTCCAACACTGTAGAAAACAGAGTGAGATTTTCCAGCCCCTTATCCGCCAGGATAGGTTAAAACAGTCTAAAGCACAGTTAGTTCTCCTTTAGATAGAGTTGCCAGAGTGACAACCCAAAAAAGTGAGAGATGGAAAAGAATTTTGTGGCTGAGGCTTCACAACCACAGAAATCCTGGCACATGCTCAAGCCCCAGCCTGGGGCCAGGCAGGTTTTGTGTCCAATCTGTTGCTACTGGAAGCTTGTTTTGTTACTTTACTCTGCTTATGAATACAAATGTCTTTCTAATTTTCATGCTAAATTTCTTGGTCAGATGTATCAACTTTTTAACCATATTCCTTGAAATTAATTTGTCTTCTTTAATACTGTCCCTTTAATTTATTTTGGAGCACCGGGGACAGTGCTGTGTCTCCCTAGCCCAGCTAAGCAAATCAACCTTTCCTCAGGCTCTTCATGTTCCTCAGTTGTAGAGATGTTTCATGCTCCTGCCATGGTCTGATCTCATTTTAGGACACAATTTACAAGAACTCTACACACCATCCCAGTAAAGTGTCTTCTATAACACCTCTTTCTGTGAGAGACACTATCTAATATAGCATTTTCCTTTCTTGGACAAGTGGCTGAGAAAGGAATTGTCACCTATTTGTATTTTTTCTTATCTTTATACTTTCCTAACATTTTTTTTTCCTGAATCCTTATTGTTATTGATGTCAATATCATGAACTTAGAGTTGTTGGTAGTGCTTTGCTCCTTTACTTAAATATTCTGCTACTATGTTTGCTTTTCCAGCTATTGAAAAGCCAATTTGAGAGATATTTTACAAGTTTGGTCTGTGAGATTCTTCAACTTTCTTTGATTGAAAGGTATTTTCAAGAATACAAACCAGCAGAGTGGGCCTCAAAAAAATCCCATAGAAATGGGAAAAAAGTTGTGTTTGTTGTTTTTTTTTTAAATATGAATGGAACATAATGCAGACAGCATAATTTCTACAAAGTACCCCCACTCCTGGGGAATAATAATGATTCAAAATGGATCTTTACTTTACATCATACTTTAAATACATCAGTTTCCCAGGTATTAGTTGCTGGAATGGATGAGAACTGCTTCCTTGCATTCTCTGTGCCCTGGATGTTTTCTGGTTTCAGCAGGTGAAGGAGCACCTGTGACTTGTGTGTGCTGGCTCTGTGCGTGACTTCACCCCAAATAATGTGGTCTCTTA
Organism: Zonotrichia albicollis; assembly: GCF_047830755.1. Taxonomy (NCBI): domain Eukaryota; kingdom Metazoa; phylum Chordata; class Aves; order Passeriformes; family Passerellidae; genus Zonotrichia; species Zonotrichia albicollis. Next base: position 33,804,564 of record NC_133825.1, on the reverse strand, counting down.
GGGAGTGGTCTGTGTGTCATCACTGTTCATGGCTCTAGAACTGAGTTCAGCAGGAGTGGAAGGTTTAGAGAAAGATCCCATGGATCAATGAGAGCATCAGTCAGGAATGCCTTGGGTTCACCCAGCAAGTAAAATCTTGGAGGCAGTACAGAAAGAAAAGCAGAAAAAATCAAATCCTTGAGCTATTGAGTGAGCAAAACCAGCTTAGGAAGGAGTAAATTTATATGGTAAATGACTGGGATTTGAACAGATGTTCAACCAAAGAACATCTTTAAATAAGCAAAGCAATATCTAAGCAAAAGAGTAGCAGGGAAATCAGAGGTGCAGACAGACTCCACAGGATCTTCTCTCTCCTGGACATGAAGATACAGTACTAGACACCAACATGACAGAGAGCAGGGTTCTAGAGAAAAACTGATCTTTTAGATGGCACCTGTGTGCAAATCACACCAAAAGGGGTTTGAAAGAGGCTTTTCTCCTCAAAATCATTGAAACAGTTCTGGTTCTGGTTCAAGGCAAAACCCCAAATTGTATATGTATACTTCTATACAAATACAGACAGATGTGCAAGTTTAAAATATGGCATGTGTTCTTTGTAGATTTTTGACTCATAATAAAAACAAAACAAGAAGTGGTGCAAGGTCTGGTAAGTATGTAAATACTTTCTTTGGAAACAAATCACTTCTCTTATGCAGCTGCCCAGAAAACTAAGCAGTAATTATGCTGGAGATAAACCTGTTTTGTAAATCAAAGTTTGGCTGAAAATGTGTAAATAAGATGAATATTTTTAATGCAGGAAGGTGTAGGAGTAGAGGGGAGAACAGAGAGAAGGGAACAATCTGGGGGAGTGAGGAAAGAGGTCAGAGATCAGCACTAGATCTTTTTCATATAGAGTATTTAGAATGTGAAAAAAAGGAGAGCAAAGAGGAAAAACTACAGCTAATATTTAAAGAAAATATCTGTTTTGGAAAATTTTGGGTAAAATCTTCAGTATCAAAGAAAAGACAGACTTATTCTATTTTTGTCTGGAGAATTCAAATGCTACCAGTCTGCCTCGCCTCTAAATGTTAGTTTCTGCCTGTATTAGGCTGTTAGAAACCTGCAGTACTCCTGCCCTTCCCAGCTTCTCCTTAGTCTGAATTAGTGCTACAGGAGATGGAAGAAATTGCAGTTTAGGTCAAGGATGTGTAGAAATATTGAGCGAAAAGCTAACCAGAAAGCAGTTCTCAAAAAAAAAAGCCAAGCAGGATCTGACCTGTGGGCACACTGGCATGGGGTTTTTTTAGGTATTTCAAGGTCTAGAAAAGAAACATTGGTGGGGCTTGGTTTTTCAACTCTCACCTGGGAACAGATGAGTCAGGAGTGGCTCATTCTGCTCAGCCAGAGGTAAAGCCTGAGGAGAACTCGGGCACAGGGGCTTGTCCCTGCCTGCTGCTTAACACAGCTCCCAACTCCCGTCAAAATGGAAGCTGCTTTGGGGGGTTCTTTGCTAATGGCTGCAAATAAACAGCCATTTATAAATAGGATAATAAATCAGGATAATAAATAAAATATTATTTAAATATAAATGAACAGGACTTATTTCCTGGGTTATAGAAATAGCATCCAAAAGGAGCAGAAAATCCATTCCACTGTGCAAGGCTGTCACTTTGGGGCTGGGAGCTGTGTGGAGCTGCAGGAGCGTCTCCTACCACCATCTTCTGGAAGGCACCAAGAACTACAGGCTCTGCCAAGTGTCCTGGGGTGTGTGAGGAGTCAGCCAGGATGGCAAGTACGGATGTCTTAGTGAAACACGTGCTGATGAATATTATCTTCTCACTTCAGCCCATCTGTCAGGCAGCTTATAACAACGATTTCAACAAAGTTCATCTCCTTTTGGAGAGCAACAGCAACTATTTGAATGTCCAGGACAGCTTCTTTGGAGACACCCCCTTAATTTGTGCATGTAAACAAGGAAACAACAGGATAGTTAACTATCTTCTTAGGAAACATGCTGATGTCAACCTCAGAAATAAGGTAAGTGGCCGCTGACTCTCCTTTTTGGGACTGTTCTTTCAGATTCTTGGAGTGCCAGCGGGGACACTAGAAAGCACAGACAAACCTCAAGTTTGTTTCCTATTGAGCATATGTGGAGAAACAGGTGGAACTAAAAGGCTTCTCTGCTTCTTTTGGGGCCCTGCGTCCAGCTCCATTTTGACAACCAGTAACAAGTTTAACACTGTAGCACAAAAGTATGCAGACCTGCCCTTTAGTTACTTTGGTATTCAGTATTCAAGGATTTTTTTAAAGCTCTATTCTCAATAGAAGTCTGCGGTGGTTTTTGCTGCTTTCCTGTTTTTCTCTGATGTCCCAAAAGTGATGTCCTAAGGTCTCAGATATCCTTGTTTCAGTAGCCAGCACCTCCATAAGAAGGGGGGCTGTGGTGACTCCTACTGCTGATTTACCTTGCTGTGTGGCAGCAACAGCCACAAGGGATACCCACTCTCTCCTTTGAATTTCTGCAGCCAGGTCCAAGTTTGCCAACATCCACATGGAATCCTTTGGATCCCACATCCTCCTTGCTTGTGTAGTTCAATTTCCATTTCCCTCTATGTGCTAAATCTGCTTCTACTTGAAGGAAGCAAGATGCATGTGTCTATTTCTGCTTGAAAATCACAGGAGATTTCCTATTAGAAATTGTAGAAGAAAGCTTGTGGAATTTAAAATGGTCTTCTCTAATCAATGTTAGTCAAAGTGAGATGACTGAATCTGGTACTAATGAGAGCTGCTTTGTGTTTAGAAGGGCTGCACTTGCCTCCACTATGCTGTGAGGAAACGGTTCACCTTCCTTGACTATGTGCTCATCATAATCCTCATGCCAGTTATGCTCATTGGGTACCTTCTCATGGTGAGTCTGGAGGGAAAGCAAGAATGACTCTGTACCTTTCCCTTGCCATTTTTAAGAAAGCAGCCTGAAACACTGCCAGGAACCTCTACAGAATATGGGCTGCTTTCTTAAAGCAAGAATGAGATTTTGCTGTGGCTGTAACTGGTGAAGGAACAGATTTGTATTGCTGCATCAGTCTCACTTTTCCAGAGACCCTGCCTCTTTTTGGGAAAACCCCACTGTATTTAGCACAAATATATTAAGGCTATATGAGATTAACTGTGTTACTGTGTTACTCTTTCAGGTTTCAAAGACAAAACAGAACGAACACCTGGTCAAGATGCTGCTTAGAGCTGGAGTGGATGTGAATGCTACAGACTCTGTAAGTGGGTTTATACAAATGCAAATGTGGCTCACAGGAAGGAAACAATACTAAAAACAGACTACAGAACCTTCTACAGCATAGTTGGAGTAGGAACATCAGGGACTGAACTGACTAATGTACCAGGAGGATTCAGTGCTTCTGCTTGACACTCAGGCAACAGATTTATAGTGGATACAGAAATAATTCTGATCAACTAATCAACTAATCCTCCCTTTCTGAGCAATGCCCTCATAAGAGAATCCAGGCAAACTGGGATCAGGTACTGATGTATTAAATACTCAATTCTGTAAAGACTCTAGTGATACAAGCATCTGAGTTTATCAGCATTTATTTTGAACTGGAACAGAGTTGTGGGCTACAGGGCAAGACCCTGTGTCTTCTCTTGCTCTTCAGAGTGTGCTGATCTGCCCTATACAGAGTTATGTATCCACTATCCTACTTGGGTGAGGTAAAGAGCTGCTCTTCTCTAAGGTGGAAAAGGAGAAACACTAATTTTATCCGCAATGAAATTCTGAAACACTGAAGTGCAAGCAAACAGTATTATTTAAGACGTAGTTTCTGAGGTCAAGCTCATGTGATCCCCTGAAATTACTGGTTTCCTGCTAATGTATCAAACCTGTTTTAGCAGTTGCATCCCAGGGAAGGAATTAATTTTTTTGATCCTGTTTTTCTCATGGTAATGTGTTTGTTTCACCTTGTAGTGTACTGTGACAGGAAATGGTATGTGTGTTTTGCAACCAGCTGTTAGGGGGAATCTAATAGCCTACAGATAGTCCTACTTACCTAAGCTCTACTAAAGAAGTCATAGAAATAAAATTAATTTGCTTCCATTTCCCTTCAGTCTGGCAGCACAGCCCTTCACTATGCTTGTGAAATGAAAAACCAGGCAGTCATTCCTCTGCTGCTAGAAGCTCATGCAGACACTTCTGTAAAGAATCAGGTAAGAAGATGAAGTTGATAAATGTATTTGCTGATCATGGTGGTCAGCCAGGAGGTACATTGTAGGCCTTAGCTGGTGCACAGCAATGTAAGGAAAAGGGTGCACATCTTCCTGGCAGCCAATGTGTTTCCTGTTTTCTACTTAGCTCAGAGCTTCTTTATAGTTATTCTTAAGATGTAGGCTGCAGGGCAAGGATAGAAGTCTTCCTAGGTGGTTTTTGTGCTGTTGAGCAGCCTTCTTCTGAGAGGCTAAGTCAATCTGCTTCTGTCACCAGAACAGCTCAAGTGTTGCCCAAATCAATATTGACCTGGGAGTATCTGCACTGCTGAGTTGAGGTGAGCAGTGTATTACCTATGCTGCTCTTGAAATCAAATCATAGCTGAGCTCTGTACATTTGGATGTTACTCCCAGGAAAAGTGGAAAGGCTTTCCCTACTGTAGGGGAGGTCTCTGTTCCTTTCTTCAGCCAGAGCAGTATAGGCCCAGCATGTCCTGAAAACTTTATTTTAGAGCAGAAGTGACAGGGGACCTTACACAGGGGGCAAAGTTAGGAAATGTCTTTGTATGTGACCCATATCTGTCATATTGCAATGTATTTCATGTGTTTCTTTCAGAATGGGGAGACTCCCCTAGATATAGCAAGAAGATTACAGTTCCACAGCATTGAAAGCATGATAAGAAAAGATTCTTAGCCATCAAGGACTCTCAAACATGCAGAAAATTACCTCATCTGACAACCCACCTTTCACAACAGCAGAAGTGCTGCAGAGGTTGGGGGCTGATGCTTGATAAAGACTCAGTCCACATCCACCCCTTCCTTGCTGCAAACTTGGACAATTTTGTGTGAGATTTATCAGTGCCCCAAGGCCATGAAGTTCATTTTGTTTTACTAAGCCATGAATTACTACAATAGTGTTCAAAATATCGCCCTTTCCATCTGCTTCATCATATTACTTGACTTCTGCAGACTGTGGATTTTGAAAGCTAGCTATAAAATATCTGGAAGCCTAAACATTGCATATGATGGTTGGCAGCCAACGCAAAAATAAAATATCCTTTAGAGTGTGTGCTACTTGTTAGCTTCCATAGGGAAGCTAAACAATGTGCTACAGCAGTTATAAAAGGTCTGGTACCCTTCTTCTTAGTATTTATCTTCCTACAATGGGAGGGGCTGGGAAAACAGATCTCTCAGCTGAGCCGTTCGTCCTTCCATCCTTCCTACGATTTTCACACACCTTAATTCTCCCTGTGTTACTACAAGAGTAGGACTTAGATTTCATCTAAGAAACAGCAAAAAGAGATTCAATGCCTTGCTGGATTAGGAAAGAAAGTCAATTCCCAGATCACTTAAATGCATTAAGAAATAGTAAAGAAAATATGTTTGGCTCAGTAGAGAAACAGGTCTCTAGACTACCTTTCCAATATAAACAGTGCACTAAAGAAAAAAAGAGTCAATAAATGAAATGCTGTTGATGGAAACCAGATGTGTCATTCCCATGGGACTAGGCAGCATAGCCTGCTGTACAGAGTGGTGCATGCAGCAGGGGATAATACCAATCATAATAATAATATATCCACGAGTCTTCTCTTCCATAAGTGAAGGCAGAAGAAAACCTGCAGTAATAAGCAATGTATCAAAGTGGTCCAGTGCTTTGTGATTTAATAATACAGCAATAAAGGGGAAGCTCCTTTCATACGCTGCTGTGTTGTGCCTCCTTGGCCTAATGGATCTTTATTTTTGTTGACAATTTTGGCCTTTTCCTGTAAGCTGTCAGAAGTACAGTACAGCATTGCCAATGGTGCCACAGTAGGTGTGTGGAAAAGCTAGTGTGCTTTTCCTGTGTTGCAAAGCCAGCTATATTTTTCAGTGTAACTATTGTATTGGATGTCAGCTCCACCTACAAGGGGTCTTGGCTGGGCAAGACGAGCTTGAGACTGCAGCCAGAAACACGCCATGAAATAAAGCTCCTGTTGGAGCCTGTAATAATGAACATTTTGTGTGCAGCCAGGGGACAGACACTCCAGAGCAGCTTGAGGTGAGAAGAGGGGAGGCACTTGCATGGATTGTGAAGACACCATCACTTAGGACTGATGGCTGGGAGGAGAAAACATCCAACTGCTGCGCCATGTTTCAGGAACTGCTTGAATGAAGAATGGCCCAGACAGAGCTGTGTAAAACTGAACACTGAAAGCTCAGAGTGCTGGCAACAGCTTCATTGCCAGTGTGAAAATAATTCATAGGGTGGAAGCTGTATTGCCTGGATGGCTCGATGGCTCTACATCTCCTTATTCCACAGCTGCCATCTGTGGTCTTTGAAACTGTGAGGGGCTCAGGGTGTGTGAGCAAACATTTGTGTGACTTGTAGGCGTGGGAGGCAGAGGAATACTTCAGTAAATTTTTTTGAGGTTGGATTCCTTGATATTTTTTAGTCATGTATTATCTGCTCAGCTTCTTGTGCTTGAAGATCTCTTGGTTGTGTTGAATTTAAGGGGTAATTTAAGGAGGGAAAAAAAAACCAGGTTCTGTCAAGAGGATCAAGAATTTAATTTAAACAAAATTGTTCATTTCAACAGAGAAATGATCAAATCACACTTTTGGGTCTCCCTAGGAAGACAAAAATTGGGAATGAGAATGCCTCAATTGGGTAAATAAGATCTATCTGAAAAAACAGAATTTAGGCTTAGGAAAATTAGTCTTGTAGAAATAAAAACTTTTGAGATTTAATGATCCCTGCAATATGTACTCCAACGTATTCTTGTTTTCAGCTTTCATTCTTATATACTTCGGACTTCTCAGGAAGACAGCAGTCACAGGAACACCATGGAAAAACTCAAATAATGAGGAAAGCAAGAAATAAATAAGAACAAATAAATACCTATAGAAGTATCCATTATGTGTGCCTGTGTGTTTACCTCTTCCCCAGCTACCACCCTTATTGCCAAATAGAAATTTTGGAGGTTTTTATAATCAACACTCTGCTCATGGTTTCAAAAATATTTTCTTAATAATTCAATGATTTTCAGATACATTTTCTCAGCTGCATCAAGGCCCCAGATGAAATCAAGATGCCCCCATGCAGGAAAATGCTCATGGTAAATGAGATTAGTGATCCGAGGAAGAAGCTTTGCTGTGTCTGTTGGGTCTGCAAACGTGTCCTGTCCACCACTCCAAACAGCAGTTGGCACCTTTATCTCCTCTATCTTGTACTCAGGAGGAGCAGTCTGTAAGAGAGGGAGGAGACCTGAGTGAGTGCTGGGTATCAAAGTTGTGTTTAGAGAAAGGTTTCTGTGCAAGCACCTCGCTTTGTCTTTTGCCTCTGCAGTAAAACCATAAGGATGAAGGTCACTCTCTTACTGTTCATTGCCCTAACCCCATTCCCTGTCTATGGAATGACCCATCCTATTCCTGTTCTTCCTATAAAGCATGGCTAAGGGTTGTCCTGCAGTTTGGTCCTGCTCGTGCTCTTCAGAGTGTGGGCATGGAGAGAACAGTGGCAGTATTCAACAGTCAAGGACTCTGGAGATTTTTCCTCTGTATATTCAGGGTGAGGTGATCTATAAGTTTTTTGGGGTGCACAGAGTGCAACTTTTGCTTTTAGTTTTCATGCTTGGAACTGAACTGGAAAGGAAATAATTTGGTTGTTTATGATTTTCCCTGAGAAAATTTCTGAGTGTGTGAGATAGAAGTGACTGATTGTAGCTCTGGAACCTTTCTGTTTGCGAAAATCAGCATTTTAGTACAGCACAGAGCACTGCAAGTCAAATGTGCTGGTTAAAAGTGAAATGGTTGCCAGTCCACTGGAGAGGTCACTGTGAGATCTGATTCCTCTCTTAAATGAAAGACAAGCTTTGAGAATTTTAGAGCAAGTGAAGAGCTCTGTACTCACCCAGTCCTAGGACTTGAGTGTTGTTCTTATTAATTTTTGAAATGACGTTGAGCACATCCCAGCATCAGTAGGGGAGACAAAATGAACTTCTGTTAATTGTCTGTAAAGGTCTATCTCTGCCTTGTTTGTGAATAGACTTTTACACTTGTGTGTGATTCAGCTGAGACCACTCTCCCCCTTGCTAATACTCACAGGTGCTAAAATTTGAGTTTTTCTATCACTAGTTTTACCAAAACTCAAGGGTAAGTTCTGAGAGGGTCCATTTTGTCTTACCTGGTTGTATTTCTTCATGTTTTCCTTAGAACCATAGTCATAAGCTTGAAACCGGTCTGTATGTGCTAGCTGTTAAAAGGACAGGCAAAATAAAGGGTATGAGAGATGAAGGAGTAGAGTGCAGGAGGCATATTCCTGCCTGAGAGTTAATTCAAGGCTCAGGTAGTGGACTGTGTTATTCCCACACCTTTCTCTGGTTGCAGGCTTCCAAGGTGCTGAGGATAGATCATAGGATAAGTGGCTTCCTTGCTTTCTCTCTTGCTAACTTTCTGTCCAGGTCCTTATCTTCCACCCTCAGTATGTTTTGTTACTTAAAATTTTGTTTTACTACTTTAACTAAAGTGGGAATTGCTGTTTGTCATACAGAATTGGGTCCAGCTGTCACATGGAAACAGAACCTGAATGTCTATAATGTGTCAGGGCTATTACAGGTCTTTGTAATATGCCTTGCAGGACTGGTGAGTGAATACTTGGAGTTATTTGTTTGTTTTGGTAATTTAATTTTTTGCACAAACATGACAAGCAATTTCACTTGTGAGTGTTCTGTAATAAAGGGTGAGAGAAACCCAGTTAGAAAAACTTTGCTTTAAAGGATTTAAGTAGCTGGGTATATGCTAAAAATCTGCCTGATGCATTGTCTTTGCTGTTCTATCTTCCTGTATCTGTGTTTGCTTTGCATCCACTTGATTTCATTAGAGGCTGGCAAAATAAACCATAGAGTCACTAGCTGCTCATGGTTTGTGTCCATTTCCTGGCTAGCTGTATCCTGTGGGACTGACTGTTGGGAATCTTTGTCTTCAGGAGCACATCTGTACCCCAGACCATATTAAACGTGCAGGTGCTCATGGCGGGAGGTGAGAAGGTATGATGGTCAGTTTCCCAAATCCAGAGCCTCTGGATTTCCCTGTAGGCTGTCAGTTGCATAAAAAGCAGTAGTAGGAGATAGTTTACATGTCAGTTTACAGTTGTACCTGTCGCCAATGAAAAATGTTGTGTGCCGATGTCCCAGCTGGGGAATGTCCTACATACATATCTACTCGACTCTGGAGAGAAAGCAGACATTTTATAAAGACAGAGACCCAGTGCTGTGACAGAATAAAACTGTGAAGAAAGTGAGTTTGTATTAAAGAAGTCAGCTTACAAAGCATTTTTCATAGTTCTGTTAGGGAGATGTCCCAATTCCATCTCCCTGGATTCTTCTTCAGCTGTGCTATCTTGCTCTGAGGACCATGTTAGTGACTTAAGCAAGGCAGGAAATAGCCTTCATGGTTTAGCTCTGCAGTTCAAAAGCTGCAATTGATTTTGCATTGAGCCATTCAGTCTAACTGCTTTCCCATATGTGCTTTTAAAAAGGATTATAGATGAAAAAAACGGGCCCAGTTGTTACAGACACTGCAATAATAAACATTATACAGGCCAGCTTCTGCATACTTTGGCCACTGTAAAGGGGATTGGCACCACAGCATCCATATATTGGCAAGCACAGGGAAAACTCTGCTGTCTCTCCTGTCCCCTCTGACTGATGCACAAGTGTTTGTGAATCCCACTGTAGGTGTGCTGCACTCCTCAGCACAGTGGAAGGACTTTCTGTAGCTCTGCTCCTTGTGGATGGAGCTGTTTGGCCCAGTTCTAAGGTCAACAAAGCCAGGAAAAGTCCCTTACAGTAGTTCTTTGGGACCAAGTTTTGGTGCAAATAGAAAATTGGGAAGAAGAAGAAGAGGTTTTTCTCCTGTCTTTTAGCTATTTCAGTGTTCAGAGGACCCCAGTGTCTATATGCTAAAGAAGAAAACTGCTAAATGTATTGGCAGGAAGTCTGACTCATCACTCTTTGTCTCTTTTTAAAGATCATCTGTGTGTGACAAAAAATCTGGTTGGCTTAGCCCCAAAGAGGATACATCCTGACACATGCAATATAGCTCCACTTTGAACTCAGCTCTTTCTCTCTGCCACTGGAATGTGCCCATCTGTTGGTCCCACCCATCACCAGCCCTATCCATGTTCCCACTGCTGACAGTCCTGGCATTCCCTCGGTCTGCTGAGAGCTCCATTGTGATCAATGTACATTCACATGCATGACAGTAACTAGACAAGGATACAGTGCACAAATGCAACTGCCAAAATCCCTCCAGTTTTGCTCCGAGTAGGTGTTCTTGCACATACTCACCGTGTTGATATTTTTTACACTGCCTCCAGCTATGTAACAGAGAACATGGGCACAAAACTTATCCAGGCTTGTGCAGAACTGTGTCACGGGTCCTTTCAGAAACTCAATCTGGTGGGCAGCTCCTTTGCAGCCAAATATTAACTGAGGGAAAGGAAAAGTGCAATGCCTTTTTTTCTTGTTACAGAAGAATTTTATGCAGAAAATTGTTGCTAATAATTGTTGCCTGGCCTTCATAACACAGTAATCAAAGAGTGCTGGAACAGCTTACCCTCACAGTACACCTTAAAACACCCTCTTCCCCATGGCACATCATTTATTTTTCCTCCTTCATATTACTATCAGCAATCCTCAAGCAAGCTGTCCTTCCATTTCTAGCGTGCTGACCCTAATGCCTACTCATTTTGCTAAGTCCTACAGATTGTCATGTCTGTCATTGCAGTTCTGGTTTAGCTTCTCCTGCATGAGGCCAGCAAAATTCTAGTTAAACAGAAGGAATCCTAAAACAGGACAGAGTTTCACAAGTCTCCTACTTCAGTGGGAGCTGCTGCTACAAGCTCTATATCCTAACTATTTTCACCACAGGGTTTGGGAACAGTTTTTTGAGAGCACTCAATTAATCCCCAGCTCAGTGTCAGCATTGTCACTTCTTTGGGAACACTCAGCCTCAGGCTGAGGGAACCCTGTGAAGATCAGTCAGGCACTGGACTCTTAGAAGGAAAAAGTGACATACCCTGAGCAGTGGTTCAGGAAGATTTGTTATCTTAATCAGAGGGCTTGTAGCATGTGGGCATGCAGTCACTGGGCCCAGAGCAAAGAACACTTTCACTCGTTTAGCCAGCTCGGGGTACATATAAAATGCTATGAAGCCTGCAAACACAGAAGAGACAGCCTGGGTTAGTGAAGGTATCCTCCACAGACAAACTAAATACATGAACAGCAGGTAGAAAACAAGGCATCATAGCATGTTTGCAGCCTGGTCTGTTGTGTTTGTGCTGCATGTTTTACTTAAGGAAAGTGTTGAACTGAAATCCTGAAACTAATTTTATTTGGGAGGCAAAGTTCATTTTAAGGTTTAAAACGTGTCTGGGCATTATCTTTATCAGAACCGTTTTTGTAGGGAACACGTCAGTGAGGTTTTGAAGATATCATAAATTCTAAAGTTAATGAAACTCTTACTAAAAAAGAGTTTTTCAAATTAGAGTCTCTAAAGATCTATGCATGTTTATGATTTCATGAAACTATAGAATAATTAACTGAATACTGGGAGCTTTGAGTATTTTCAACTGATTGCTTGCACCACAGTCAGATGAAGAAAGCCTAGATGCATGATTTGTTTTGCCATGGGGGTACTTAAATACTCTTATGAGAGGCAAAAAAAAGAAAAGGTCAGAATTTGTGATGATATATGATTTTTCTACACTTTCGTCTCTTTTTCTCTTGGTTGTTTACACTAATCACTGGCAGTGGCTTCTTTCTAATCAATGTCCATTCACGGATCTTACACATAAACCATAACCATCATAACTTTCAACTGATGCTAAAAGAAAATTTGCTGCATTTAGAGGCCATGAAATGAGTAATGACAAAGGCTGGATCCTTGAAAATAAACTATTAATGTTTCTACTTTCCTGATTTTTGTTCTCTGACACTGTGTTTTTAAACAGCAATGTGGCCAGTTATAGCCTCTCATTAGCTACAACTTAAATTGTAAGATTGAAACAAAGTCATGACTTAGTAATGTTAAGGTTATTTTTCCTTGCCTTCAAGTAATTTAATTTAAATAAATGTATTCATGTAAATTATGTATTATATGGGCTGTTTTATCTTTTCAGTTTTTCCATCCTGTTCACAAGAACAGGGTCCCCAGGGCAGGGGTCACAGCACCAATTCTGCCAGAGCTCAAGAAGTGTTTGAACAATGCTCTTAGGCACAAGATGAGAATGTTGGGGCTGGCCTGGGCAGGGCCAGGAGCTGGACTTCTTTGATCCTATGTCCCTTCCAGCTCAAGATATTCTATGATTCTAATTGTCTGCCTTAATACAAATCAACGTCATGTAAATTCCTGTTGCTGAGAAAATTACCCTATAGCAGGACAAGCAGTACCCAGTAAATGACTGTTATTATGTCTGTAATTATTTAAAAAGTTGAACTATCGCTGCATCTTCTATTAAGTTTATTTGCTTCTTAAGGGTAACCAAAGGTGATTTTAGAAAAGTTTTGCATATTTTCCAAATCTCAACACAGAAAAAGCTGTATGTTTATTCTAACTCTCTACAAACAAGAAAAATAATGGAATTAGTGGGGAGAGCCACCTACTGATCAAATAGGAACACAAATGGTTGTCAATAATTCTCCTGACATTACCTGAAGTTGACCCTTCAGAGTGACCAATATAGTAAACATCCTTCAGTCCAGTTTTATTCAGGATGAAGTTCAGCTCTGCTGGAATATCATATTTACCCATTTCATTGAAGCTGTGGGGAGAAACAGAAAAAGCTGGCAGACAATGTGACTGTCCCAGTGTGAGTACCTGACTGTCAGTTTTGTTCATGGCAGCGAGCAGGAGCCATTCAGGAGGAGGCTGCACAGTGTCTGCTCCCCTGCCTGAGCTGGGGAATGGGCAGAGGGTGCAGCTGTGCAGCCTGGCTGCCTGGTGCCCTGGGCTCTGTGCATCAGGTGCCACTTTCACCTGACAGCCACAGGCCCTGGGGGACTGAATTTAATCAGGGCTTTCACCTGCATGGGTTACAAAACACATTTCTTTCCGTCTTGGCTGAATTCAGCTGTGAGAGATCAGATTTCTAGACAAGACTGCTCAGCACGTTCCAGATGAGGTTCTTGTTCTTCCTTTTACAGTACAGTCTCCCTTTTCCTCAGCGTCCTGTTTCATTTCCCAGTCTGAAATCTCTTCCCCAGCCAATGTTCCCAACTCTGGGTAGTAGTGAGCATCCATCTTTGTCTGGTTCTTTACTCTCCTGGGTTGCTCTAGATCCTGATCTGATGCTGATTTAGGTACAGGCCATCAGGCTGAAGCTATCTAGTCCCCTGGGAGTTTCTATGTTGAGTCTTTGTCTCTCAACTGAGTACCTGAACTGCCAGAACTCCTTCTGGCAGGGCTTAAGGGTCTTGTGTTTTAGAGACCAGGTGTTCCCTCTGCTGTTTCCCAACCAGACATCATAGCCAGCATCTGCAAGCACGAAGCCCAGGCTGTTGCTGGGCAGGTTAGAAATCCAGTGAGTAGCATCTCCTAGAAAAGCATGTTGCAGGAACACTGCAGGCCTTTGCCCTGAAAAACATTAAAAAATACCTTTATTGGAACAGCAATTAATGTGTATTTAATATTGGAGCACAGAGTTCAGTTTGTGAGGTTTCTGTCTTCTAGAAGCTCCCAGGAGAACTATACATAGATATTGGTTTGAGAAACCTGAAGGATTTTTTCTATGCAAGCAGGAACCATTTAATGACATTTCATAACAATTTTATGACAGGTCTGGCAAATAATGAATTTACTGAGGATGCTTGTCCTACTTCCTCTTGCACTGGAAAGGCAGCTTACAGCCCCCATGCTGAAACCATCTACCCAAAGGTGGCAACTGCTCAAGGCACAACAGTGTATGGAAGAGGAAGAAAAATCAGTCCAAAGAAGGATTAATTAATCCAGGCAGCAGACAAAGAACTTAATGTTACAGCTTACTTCATAAGTTTTTTGACCCATCACACATAGCAAAAGCATATTGACAGTAGTTTTCTCTAATTACTATAAGCACAAGTACCTTTGGTTAAAACAGTGCTTGCTTATTTTGAATACAATACCTGCTTGTAAGCCTTAAAACACAATGCACAGAGCTCCATTATTAAGCTTAGAACTTCCTAATATCTCACTAGATAAACTTTTCTGCAGCTTAGGGAGTTATTCTAGACAAGTGTTAATACACAGATAATTGTTCTTTTTGTCCTTACTTTTCTATGTCTTACATAATTTTTCTGCTGACCTATCTCATGGCTACTGCCTAGCTCTAATCACAGTTCTGCAGTTTCTGATGCCTGCCTTTTGCAGCTTTCCCAAAACCCTCTGATTTTATGGATTCCCACAAGTAACCACTGAGCAGGGAGAGGCCCCTGATGTAACTTGGCTAGCTTTATTTTGAGAGTCAGGCTGGTCCAAATTATCTCCAAAGGAGATGCAGTTAGGGGAAGGCATCCAAATAAATTATTCTATAATACTAACAAGGACTAATAATCAAGGTAGCAGTACCCCGGGTACCTCAAATTCCAGCTAGAAATTTTTATTCAATTCAGAAAATGTGATGAAACAGATGAAATGCATTTGCTTTTCACTGACAACCTGGTTTCTTTCCTCCTTCCCTAAGAATATCTCTGTCCTTCAGAAGCCTGGGAATTATTCATATGCCTAACCTCAGAGGCTCTGTTGTCAAGCTACTATTTTATATGTGTATGATTTATGTTGTTAAGGCAAAACCTTCCCAAATCCTGTTTACCAGCCTACCTGCCAGACCATTTGAGGGAAAAAAACCTCCAACCCTTGGATGTAACAAAATTATTAGGGAAGAGTCTGAAATAAGGACAGAGACACTGAATGTGTGGACTTCAAATGGATTCAGGATTTGAGTCGCACTTCTGACTAGGTGCCCTTGTGGAGATGGAAAGGAATGGAACACGCCATTGCACATGGGGAAAGATGGGAATCGTTGTAAGAGTTGGCTCCTCTCAGACCTTACTTGTGTCCTGTAATTGTCACCTGTATTTCGGTCATTCCTCCCAGCAGGAATTCTGTAAACACCAAGAATGTATCCATCCTCTGTTGTAACTTCATATTCCTCGCTGGGGTATCCATGATACCTGATAATTTCACTCTGTGGAAAGCCAGAGGAGAGTTTGTTAATGTTCCAGTTGTCCTGTTCTAGAGCCCAACTAAGATGAGCAGTGCAGATGTGGGATGTGCTCTGATGGTAGTGCAAGGCCCCAGCCACAGAGACCACGGCTGAGAATAAACATTACAAATCTTGTAAAAAGATAAAGCAAAGTCTTCTTCAGGCCTGTTTAGATGTAGGTTATCTGGTATTTAGCCCCCTGTTGCAGCACAAAGCAGAAATGTGCTGAGCGACCAGCTCCCTTTTGAGAAGTAGTTTGTCATGTTATGCAAGGCTTATACAACTGTACCTTTCAACAGGTTAAATATGCAGCTGTATCTGTGTAAGACAAAGCCAATGCCTGTGGGGATGGTCCATAACAAATCCCTTTTTGGAAAAGTGTGGTTAGGCAAGTCATACAGGCAAGCAAACAAGGGTGGAGATCTTGTCAAAGGAGTTATGGGACCACCTACACCTAGTTTGGCATGCACTCTGAGGATACCTTTGGTGACTCAGGGCAAAGCATCTTTGATTAATTTGCATTGAGAGAATCTGAAGAAGCAGTTCAACCTCCCTTACCACTGTTCTGAGCAAACAGTTTGTCATGGAAGGGTAACACTTTGCTTCACTTGAGATTAGAAACCAGCCTTTGCCTTCACTGCAAAGGCATTTTTCTCTGTGGCAGCTCAGATTGTTTGGATAGGAAAATCAAGGTTTCTTCCAGGCTAGTGCTGGAAGGTTCCTTGTTGTCCTGCCAGGTTTGCATTCCTCCTGTTCTGCAGTAGCCTGAAATACCAACATGTGTTGAGAAAGCTGACTGCAAACAGGTATCATGAGCCATGACACAGCTCCACATTTATCATCTATCTGTTGGGCTTCGCCCTAAATGCAGGCAGCAAAGTGTGTTGTTCAGTTTAGCATGGACTGGAGCAGTAGTCAGTGCTCTGTCCACAGCCATGGCTGAGTCTGGCCACTGGGACCACAATTACATGTTGTGGATCTCCAGTGCCCCTCAGGAGGTTCTGGGGAGCTGCCCAGCCTTGGAAGCAAAGGCAGCAGCCAGCAGTCCCCACTGCAGTGCTGTGTGTCTGTC
The DNA here is from genome assembly GCF_047830755.1 of Zonotrichia albicollis. Lineage (NCBI taxonomy): Eukaryota > Metazoa > Chordata > Aves > Passeriformes > Passerellidae > Zonotrichia > Zonotrichia albicollis. The sequence continues at coordinate 33,788,086 of NC_133825.1, read as the reverse complement.
CTCATGCAGTGAGGCACATCTGTCCCTGGCACGTTCAGAGCCAGCCCTCACGGTGGGAGTGACCCTAAGGCAGTGGTTTTGGAAACAGCAGGCTGGGAAAACAGGAGATGCAAAAGGAGCTCTTCTTAGCTTTCCTGACAAGTAGTGTTAGTTATGCAACTGGAAAAGAAGCTTTAGAAAAGGAAAGAAGGTGACCCAACTTACAACATTCATGAAGCATTCTGGGTTGCGACTCTTCTTGCAGCGGCTTGTGTCAACACCTGCACTGGAGGCTGCTGTGAATCCTGCTGAGAATCCTGCTGAAAAGGCAATTCCCTGGGAGCAGAGCAGCACGAGGAGGCACCACATCTTGGGGCTGTGTGGAAGAGCACATGCAGGGGTGCTTGTGTTAGGAAGAGAGTGGTGTGGAACTCCACAGGAGGACCCAAGAGCAGAGTCTCCTGGAGGTTGCTGAGAACTGTTCCCCAGGGACTGCCTGAGTAACAACCTGTGTGGGGATGGGCTGTCTCAAACTCACCCTGTTTAACAGGTAAGATTGCAGAACAGGAGTGGGAAGCACCTGGGCATACCATGCAAGAGTATGCCTGAGCACTCTGCAGATTACAAGAGAACTGGGCTTGGCAGCCAGGGCCAGCTCTTGGCACGAGCCTAGCAGAAGCTTGACAAAGAAGCGTGATCACCTGAGATGACTGTCACCCAGCTTGCTCCCCTTTATCTGCTTCCACCCTTCTGCCAGCAGGAGGGGTGAAGGGAGAGGAAAGCACTGTTTGTTTCCAGTCTCCTCAGGAATGAGGTGAAAGAGATTCAGGATGGGCTCTCTTTAAGCTTGCCCTCTCTTCTTCTGGGACTGAATGCTATTCTGGTGTCTGTCAGTGGTGTGCTGGGGGGAGGGACCAGATAATGAGGCTCATGAAGGGGTCAGGAATAATTCAGTCACTCTGTGAAGAGATTTAATGGATGTTGGGCAACATGCTTGCATGTTCAGCGCCAGTTGCTGCTTTCCTCATAGGGTGATGTGACACAGAACATAATCAGCTCCTCTGAGAATATGGAGCAAACAAGGTGACCATGTGTGGGTCCCCAAAATCCCCATGAGTCAGTTCCTAGTCAGCCTTACCTTTTGGCCACCAGGCAAGCAGCTGTGAGGAGAGAGCAATAGATCCTGAGACTGCCTTTGTGCTACCAAAGGCATGTCTCCAATACCTCTTAGAAATGGTTGTCTATAGTGCAAATCTTGTATTGGTCATGGGGAAGTGAGACCTTGCCCTTTCCTGGGATGATAGATGGTTCCAGATTAGCATTTCTGAATAGAAATTGCAGAGTGCAGTCGATCTAGTACCAGTTTATGCCAACTCAATGTAAAATAGATATGCTGCCAGGTTTTAGTCTTTATTTTCTAGAATCCAGATCAATGAGTGCAGGAACACTGCTCTCTCTGAGCTTCCCAGACTTTTTTTCACAAAAAAGATTGGTCCGGGAAGCTCAGTACTGTGCTTACATATTCAGGAAAAGCCACATCATACATCATGCATCAGATTTATTTTATGTGTGAGGAGAGAATGGTGCCTCTGAAGAGAAGAGTAGTAGTAGAGTAGTAGTATAAAGACCTTAAAGATCAGGCAGTAGACCTGAATATTCAATAGTAGAATCCATGGGACTTAGTGCAGTGTAAGGCTTCAGCTCATTGCAGCACCTTGTAAGAATGCCTCACCAGGAGTGGCTGGGGACACCACTGCTCTTGCAGGCTGGGCTTCCTCAGAAGAAGAGGACAGGTTTCTATGACCATGGTGTGTTTGTGTTCACCATCCTGTCCATCCTTTAATGGACTTTTGATGCAATTGTTAAATATCTGCCAAGTCCAGCACTGAGACACAAGCCTGCAGCAGTTCCTGAGGACAGATTGTCAGGGAAGTACAGGGAACTCCAGAGGGTTCAGCCTTGCTGGGGAAAGGCAGGCAAAGGCAGCTGGTGTTATGCTCAGCAGCAGCCAGCCAGAGAGAGATTGTCAGCATTTCAGAGTCAATCTAACTTCACAGTAGCCATGGCATACATGGTTTGTGAGTGAATTTCATAGGAGACCTTCCTGTCTTAAAGTTTTTGTTAGGAAGTTAAGCAGGCTCAGGAGAAAAGTCTTTTGGGAACCAGGCATTAGACATAGAGAATGCAATTTTTAATGATGAACAGAGGTTCTCATGTAGCCACATGTTTCCTGAGTCTGCTTCTAGCATAAGACATCTGTTATGATGAGATATGCTGCTCTGTGAACTTTATTTGTACTCAGGAATGTTCAATATCAAGATCAAGAGAAAATAAGGAAGTATTCCCCATAAAGTAGTGGGGAAGAAGAACAGAATTTGTGGCATGAGAGATAAACAAGGAAAATATGTTTTGACTTTCAGTGATCTTCAATTTGGCCTTTAAATTTGACTGAACAAATTTAAAGAAGTCAAATTTCATGAGTCATCAAACAGTTGAAATGAGGTAGCTTTTTGGAAACACCCAGACCTTTAAATTTGGCATAAAAACACACTTCATTAAATTCCCTTTGTATATAAAATATTTCTTAATTTTTTGTCAAAACAGGAAGCCTCACAATTACATACTCATGTAGTGCAACACTCTGTTTTGCTTTCTGCTGTTTTACTCTGTTCTAGTGGGAGCAAAATATGCCTGCCTCTCCCTGCATTGGGAATGTCAATTTGACAAGAAAAAGTTCTGCTAATATCTCAGCTTGTTTTCACATCACTCAAAAATTTAATTGAGGCAATGCAAAGGCTTAATCATTCCTCTTGTTAAGGTAAACGTTCCCCAATGCACTCTGTGATCACCTGGCTTGGCTGGCATGGCTTATGGACTTCCAGGTATTCACCTTTTACTCAGATGCAGGGGGCCAAGTAAGCATCAACCTTGGCAGGCTACTGCCCTTAAACTCTAGGAATAAAGACAGGAGATGCAAACAGCTGTTTTCATCTAGTGAGATGAAGTCATAAGTAACTACTGAGCGTGGTAAACTGTCATAAAAGAATATGCTTAGGTGGAAAAAAGATCAGAGAGATAAATGCCCTTGAAAGTTCCTCTACATACTTTTAAGATTTAGTGAAGCTAAGTTGCAAGCCATTCTGAAATTTGTCCTTTTATCCTCATGCCTTAAGCAGTCTAAAATTTACTTCATAGAAGCTCCAAGGCATAGGCACACCAACCAGAAGAGCAACTGTGACTAAACATGCATGAGAATTTGCTACCTTACTCACTAATAAAACGTAAACCTGCATTATACAGAAGGAACAGGAGGTCCAGATTACACATTGCTGCAATACTTGCACATTCATACCCTTGTTCTCAGAGGGAAGAAAACAAGTAGGAAAAAATTAAATAGTTTCTCTTTTTTTCCTTTTTGTGCAGGTCAAATATTTTTTCTTCTAGTTTAAGCAGAGAAGCACTTCAGTGCTTCGCAGCAGACTTACAAATGAGAGGAAAAACTCTGCTTAGTTTAACAACCAACTGCACAAAAGCAAGGCAGCACATCTTCATGGAGACAGGAAACAGAAAGAGACCACGAGCATGTATGAACAAGTAACTTACCTCTGCTTGGACTGCCTGGCTTCTGCCTTCTGCCACGGTCACTGTTCTGTCTCCACCAGCAGACTGATTCACTGGCAGGAACCTGCGCCGATAAAAGGAAGTCCAAACAAAATGAGCTCTTCAGGGAAGCAGCTGTGAGTGTCATGAGCTGGCAGCAAGATTTGCAGAGCGTGTTTAAGTGCTGATTAGGCAGTATTTCAGAAGTGGGGTAATCTTTGTGATGAAAAAGATGATCTGGTTTAATTCACCACCCCAAAATGCACCATGGAGCAGGAGAGTGTAGAGACTACCTACAAATCAGTGGTTAGGATGTTTAGCTGGGACCTGGGTGTTGCAGTTCACTGGGGCTGTGGCAGACCTTGATCTGCACTGTTGCCCAACTGAGGGGCTGCTTCAAATGTAATCTTTTAAGATGAAAAGGAGGAAGTGTTCAGCTTTTCTCAACATAGTGTCTCAAGAACACCGTCTCTGCCATTGCTTTTCATTGGTTTATGTTAACTTTAACATTGCAGACTGACCTAAATCTGTTTTCCAGTGAGCAGTGCAACTAATGAAGCCCACCTTATTCTGCATTAATTACACTCCAGTGCCAAAGAGGCTTGAGCACATGTAACCTTTTTCCCAGTGAGGGAACAAACAAGGGTTCTTGTTTATCCCAAGCCATTTTCATCACCTCTGAAAACATAGTATCAGGAGATCTTTGCTTAACGGCTCAATTAGCTGCAGCCAGCCTGAGGGCTCAGTCCTCACTGAGATTGGCTGATGACCATGGACAGAAGGACTTGTTCCAAGGACTTGTTCCGTGTCCTTGGGCAGCTGGGCTGTGAACTAAGTACATCCTCCTAGATGAGGATTAACCTGTTCAGCCAATTAACTCACAAGTGTCTTCAGGAGAACTTGAGTTTCATCGTGGACTGATGAGCATTTAGAAAAGCACCAGATAAGTGGAATGTGTTCTTGGGAACACCATTGCATAGTGTGATGCCTTCATGTACTGGGGGGAAGGAAATGAGTAAAACAACAGGATGCCAGTGCAGTAACAGCTCTGTTTTACATACAAAGTAAAGAACATTGTTTGGGATAGTGGGAAAGGTAGTTTGATAATTTCTCAGTGAAAAGCACTATAACTTGACTTCTCTGATGTCTGTAAGTGACAATAACTATCATCAAACCATAAACTGATCACTCAGAAGGACTTCTGCAACATGATGTCTCATCCCTTCTTGTGTCCCAGGGTGGGATCAACAGTCCCCATGATGTGTCCAATGCTGTTTGCTCAGCCTGCCTTTCCTGATTTTCCAGAAAATTCCTCTATGGTGTCCCAGGTATCAAGATAGCCATACAATTGCAAATTCCTTTCTAGGGGACTTTATGGAATGCTCTGTCACTCTCAGGTATGATGCTGTCGCGTTTAGCAAGGAAAGGATTGAAAACTTATAAAGCAGGTCTCATGTCCTCATACATTTTCCCTACAAGCAGTGAGTTAGTTGAAAGATTGACTCTCTGAAGGGCATTTGTCTCCAGGAATTTGAATCTGATGGAAGGAATGTCCTTTTCTGGACGGGCACTGTTTTGTTTGGATCAAGCTCTGGTTACATTTGTGAAACAGAAGGAAACAGGAGAGCCTTCAGCAGTGGGCTCAGGAGATGAAAAAGGCCTGTTGTTTCTCTTGGAAGGGAAAGGTGCAGAAGTGGTAACAGCCATGGCTAATTTGTTTGGCCAATGAACCATTACTCAGAGTGAGACATTGGTCCTTTGGCCCGACAGTGTCACCAGCGAACTGTCCCAGTGCAACAGCTGCACTGTGCTGGCTAGGATCCCTGCCCTGGCCCACATTAACATGTCATTGAAAAGGAGAATGAGGGTGTCAGGCTGAAAGGAAACCCCTAAATGCACCGTGCTCCCTTCCACAGTGCAGCTAATGGAACTTTGCTTTGGGGGAATGGTGACCTATAATGCTGTAACCTAATAACCACAGAGGTTACCCTCCAAGTGAGTGGTTTTGTGCAGTAACTACCTATTTGAAACAAAATTGGGAGAGTCATAATTACCTCAGGAAATTAATAGGATGAATAATTCTTTAGCACTGCCTTGAAAGGAGCTCTTTCCAGTAGTGGTCAAAGTGCTCTAAATTTACATGGGATGAAGATAAAGAATTCCTTCTAACAATGTTCAGGTACTTCTCATTTTAGTGTCTAAACTCCAAAGAGGCTGCTCAGAGCCTTGACAAAGGTTAGATCATGTCAGCACTGTGATAGCCAGTAGCTCACATGTGAGACAGCAGTATGTGTGAGGTTTCTGCTGGTGTAACTTGAAAATAAATGGTCCCATGGAAGTGTTGCCATTGCCAAAATGATTAAGATTGAATCAGCAAGGATTTCTCTTTTCCAGGGTGGGTCTTGAAGCCAAGTTTCCCAGCTTCCAGGTGCATGCTTGAACCATGGTACTGACTACTGTTTTCTGTTTGTCTATCTTGTGTCCCTTGCTCTTCCTCATGAAACAGGGAGCATTCCTGTTTCAAACAAAGACAAACCATCTTCTTTTCAGGAGTGAGGTGATTTTTTTTTTTTATCAACTCACTTTTTTGTTTAATAATAAAATTATACAATATCACTGTTAGAATAAGATTTTGATTACACTATGCCTTTAAACAACGGCCAGCCCAATAAACTGAGCAATAATCTGAAGAATGGAAAACATCTAGAAATCACAGAATGTATCCAGAGAAAGGAAGTGCTTTCATCACTGTTACAATCTAGAGAAGAGACTAGGCTGGAAGCAAACCCTGTCTTCTGTTATTATAGTTATTGCAGAATTGAAGATGTATCAATTGAAAAATATTACAGATCCACAAGGTTGAAAGAAAACATGAAATTAAGTGCACTATCAGGATGCAAAAGGCATTGGAGTGACATGCAGTGTGCAGGAGGAACCCTTTCCCTGACTCCAGATGCAACAGAAGAGGATTTCTGTACCTAGTGAATCTAAGTGCTGTTGAACAACTCAGGTAAGGCTCCTGGCTGTGGGTTAAGGATACTTCTGCATCAGGTCAATAATTTCATTGTACACATGTAAAGGTGCATCCAGTCCCCAGATGAAATCCAGGTGTGCCCATTCAGGAATCTTCTTGTGATAGCTAAGCTTCTTGATTTTGGACAGTAAAATGGCTGCATCCTTGGGATCTGCCAGCAGGTCTCGTCCCCCAGTCCATACCGCAGTTGGTACAGTCATCTCTTCTATGTTGTAGAGAGGAGGAATAGTCTGGAAAACAGCACAGGAATGAGTGTTTAGGAGACCACAGCAACTTTAAACATTCAACTGGGGTTTTTGTCTGTCACTGCTCAAAGTAGAGGTGTCTAAATCAAAGAGGAAGGAAGTTCCCTTGTTTGCCTTTTCTATCTGTGCTCACAGGGATTACTCAACTGATTGCACAGCCAAAAGTAAAACACCTCCTGAGCTGACAAGGAGTTATTGTTGGGTCTTTGCCTTCTCAAGTGGGAATCTTAGGGCAGGAATCTGAAACTAGACAGAGATGTCAGGATGCCTCTGGATAAACCCCCATCATGGTCCTTTTGAAGTACTGCTCAGTCCCAGGAGACAGGGGCTACAGAGAAAACACAATATGTGACCAGGATGAAAAGGATCATAGAATGGCTTCTGTAGGAGGAGAGGGAAAGCAGCTTAGGACTCCTGTGTTTGGAAAAGAGACGCCAGAGTAAGGGCAGGAGACAGGTTTATACAACCACAAACAGTATGAAGAAAGAGCACTGTAAATAATTATCCCAAACACAAAACCTAGAAGGCATCCCGTGACTTTCCAGGAGCAAGCAAATTCAAAGCAAACCAAAGGAAGCTGTGTTTCATGCAATTCATCATTAAAACATGTAACTTGTGATGACAGGCTGCTGTGGAGACCTACAGGCTAGGAGGGTCAAGGATGGGATTAGATTGTTGAATGGAAAAGGTGCTCCTCAGGGTCTGCTTGAGGACAAAGTCCTTTTGTCTCTGGCTGCCAGAATCTAGGGGTGCTTGTTAGTTTTCCAGTTTTCCTATTCCTATTGTTGTCATCTGTTTCAGTTACACTAGTAGGCAAGATGTTTTTGTTATTTTCTGTGTACTCTTCATTTTCAAAATTATTTTCTATTTTTTCTGCCCTTACTTCCTCTTATTTGTATTGATCATTTAATTGGAAAGTTTTTCTCTTCCTCTCTCTCTCTTTCTTTTAAAATGTTTTAAATGTATTATTGCCACTAGTGCTTGCATGCTTTCTCTGTTGACTTCCAACTGTAAAGCAATAATATTTTCTGAAAATGTGTCTCCTACCACGTTCTTGCTCTCTTCCTGTGTGTTTCTGTGCTGTCCAAGGTTGCTTCACCAGGACATACCTGTTGGTATTTTTCCATGTTCTTCTTTGAACTGCCCCAGTCATAAGCTTGGAACTTCCCTGAGCGGGCCTCCTAAGAGGATGAACAAGAGAAGGGTAGTTATCATCATTTGAGAAGTCTGTGTGTTCTTTCCCTGACTTCAATCTAAAGCCCCAACAGAAGTTCTTCCAAGGGCGATGAAAGAGCCAATAGTAAATTAATTAGAAGTGTCAAAAAGTGAAGAGTCAGATGTTTTTGTCATAATGAAAGAAATTCACATCTTCTGCCGACAGACCCAAGGATGTCCTCACAGGCAATTTGTTCAAGTTTGTAAAACTGCTGTTAACAGCTGCTGTCAGCAAGTTGATCTCAGTGCTACTGCTTTGTCCTATTCTTACAGTCATGTTGGCAACACTCAGCTCTGTGAGTGGCTCCATCTTATGTTTTCTCTTCCCACTCTATTTTGAATACAGAAATTACTATTTTTAGTTCTTCCCCTTCTTGGCTTTACCTACAGCATGGGTTGCTCCTACTCTGAGAGACATCTTCACCAGAATCTTAGTATTGAAATTCTGTTAGCCCTTTGGTTGTAATAACAGTAAGGACTACAAAGACTTGGGAGTATTACTTCGCATGTTTATGCTTGTATTCTGTGGTTAGATGCTGAATTACATCAATTTGCAGAAATCCTCTCACTCTGCTTTTGTAACCCTTTTTCTTTACAGAAGAAGGTCTAGGTCATGGTTACAAAAGCAATTTATTCAAACCTACTATCTAATGCAATCTCACATCTAAAAGTATAATTTTATTTTGAGTAAGTGCTTGTGCAGATGCCACTCAGACATATCCGTGTGTTTGCTTTGCTGAAAAGGGCACAAGCACTCCTGCAAATTCCATGTGCTCACAGCTGCTTCCAGTGCTGCCCCAGAGCCCGTGGTGCTGCCAGCAAACCTTGGATGCTCAGGGTGTGAGCCCAAAGACAGAAAGGCAGCTCCCATCAGCACTGCTGCTGAGGAGGTACTATGGCAGTACCTTGTAGGCAAGGGATATAAACAGTCTACTAAATAAAGTATTTATTATTTATGGTTCTACTGCTGTCCAGACACTGACAGCCTTGAAAGCAAGAGAAGAAACTACAAGGTTTTAATAGTAAAATGTGGCAATTTATGTGGCAGCCTAAATTCTGCTCATTTGTTGACACACTACATTGGAAACATGACTAATTTAAGGTAAATTCCCTAAAAACTGTGGACATCATTCATAAAAGGTACCAGATACACAATAAGAAGAGTGATGTGTACACCTGCACACACAGCTTCCAGCCTACATATTTTCACTCAAATGCAGCACTTCATTGTTGGCTTCAAATGTACCTGTATCACACAGGGCATTTCTATCCTGCTGGCAAAAGAAGAAGCAATGAAAAATAGTGTTCTGAACTGAGTTTTCAGCTGCAATTCACAAGTTGCATGTGTTTCCAGGAAGTTGGCAATGGCTTCACAGCTGATTATCTCTTACCTCGCTACTCAGCTCAAGGTGAGCTGAGGTATGATATCTTATAAAGATAAGATATGATATCATATATTTTATCTTTCAGGATATTTTATCTTTCAGGGGATTGCTCATACCCAACTCCAGTGGACTGTGTTCATACCTGACTCCAGTGGATTATGTTCTGCACAGAAGTTCCAGCAGTGGTTTGGGCAATATACACGTTGATTCGGTTCTGAAAAAGAATATTCAGTGAGCATTCTCTTCCCTTCTATGCAGATGTACATCAAAAGATGCATACTGCTGCAGCAGTGTCATGTGTCAATTAAACAACAGAAATTGGAGTGGCATGATTGGAGACTCCCTCAGATTTACTCCAGATGGGGTAGTATGTCAGATTAGGAGTAGCATGGAAAGAGCAATCCCTTACCAGAGCATTTTTGAGGATGACTAAGAATCTAAAAGAATCTACAGGTGAGAAGGAATTATTAAAAAGCCTACATTTTAGATCCCAATCTGTATGGTTTCTTCAGAATTCTGAGAGGATCACTGTTCGACAGAACAGCAAAGGAAAATGCAATTTCCTGATGGATGCACAAATATTTGAAATAAAACACACCCTAGTACTGCAGGGGTTTCTTAGCAAGCTGCTGTGGGACCCTTCCTCCGTGAACACTTTCTGAGGCATTTTTTTGAAAAATGCTGGAGCAAAATATTGACTCCCAGGTGATCTGACCTATAGCTGAACATAGCATGAGGTGCCCAGGTACATCCTAATACTCTCCTACCCTGATGGCCCACGGCTTGGAGAACGAGGACAAGGAGGAATATGTGTGTTCCTTTTTGTGTCGCAAAGTGAAAACATGAAGCAGGTAGACTTTTCATTTCTTCTTTTTCAGTGTGCCAGCATGTGAAATATCTCTGATGAGAGCAGTAGCCACAGGATGGACCAGGATATGGTGCCCTGGGTGAGGTCTGTCAGGAGGCAGACTGCAGAATTCTGGGGGGCTCTGAGCAGCTGCCAACTGCAGAACTGGTGCCAAATGCTCTTCTGAGGGCAGTGGTTCCCTGCTAGAGAAGGGCAATCAGCAGATACTGCTGTCCAGTAGTGGGGACTGTTCCCTGCAATGTGATACTAACAGAAATTCAGGATTCACACTACTATACATACCACATCAATGTTTTTCAGGTTACAGCCACCCAGATTGAAGAAGACACTTCTACAAAGCCTGGCAAAAGCTTGGTAGCTGCAGACAGGGGCTATTATCTTTGTTAGACACTCAGTCTGGGGAAGGAATTCTCTGTTGCCCAGCATACCCTGTGAAATACAAAGGAAACAACAATTTAGGAATGTGCACACTTCTCCATCAATTTCAGTGGTTCTTACTCGCCTTTTCTCCACTTCTCAGATGATGTTCCCACAAACAAGTGAGAAATTACTTGGTTTTCCATTGCATCAGCCTGCTTGGACATTACTCAATCTGGGTTACATCACTTTTAATGAAGAGATATGTTAAATTAACACCAATTCATAGTTTAAGCTTTTATATCAGTGGCTTTGCCTGGAGGAATCTTGGAAACCTTTGAGGATCTGCATCTTTGTACCTCTCTGGGTGACCTGTCCCTGTGCTGCCTTGGACTGAAAGCTTTTCTTATTGCCCTGTCTGAACTCTCACCACAAGGTAAACCTGCCCACATGCAAACGAGTCGACTTCACAAAGCCCCACACTTTCTATTTATCCATTTTAAGAGCTCAACAAACCAGTATATGGTTAAACAGTGGAAGCCAAGACATCACACACCCTGAGCATTTTCTCAGGAAGGTAGAGGAGTTTTGTTGCTGGGCCTTTAGCGTACTTAATAGCAGTGACAGGTGCCAATGCAAAGAAGAGTTTGATTTTTTGAGCCAGCTCTGGCATTGTTGAAAATGCAATGAAAGCTGTAAAAAAAAAAAAAAAGAGAGAAGTTAACCCTCCATATTTTTACAATATGTTTTCAGTATTAATATATATTCTGCACTTTCAATTTATAAGTAACCTTGCTAGTTGTTCAGAGACTATGGTCCAAACTAGATTTGTATGAAGTCTCTCCTTTCCATAAGCTACCAGCTTGTAGAAGTTTCCCCCTATTCAGAGAAATTTCTTTCTATATTTTTCAGCTTTCTTCCAGACTTGATTAAAAATAGATGTACATTTGTGATGTACATTTGTGTATTTCTTATACTATTGGGAGGAAAAGTAATTTTTCTTCTGGTCGATCCAATTTTGTATTTTCTTTTTCATGCCTACATCTGGTCCAAACTGGCCAACTTCTCTTTCTGTACTCTCATCTTCCTGTTTTGTTTATTTTGGTGAACTGACCAGCTGCTGTTGGGCACACCCTTGCATCTTGGATAGAAACAATTTGCACGGCCCACGCACAACATTTTCCAGATTAATTCTTAGTTGACAGATTTCCAGCAGCAGTGCATTTGATTCATTATGCTTCATTATCTTTATAATACATTTTAAACACCTACATGTTGAAAATTGCTTATACTAACACCGTATTTCCCAACTAGAAAGAGTTAATGAAAACTTCAAATACATTCAGTAACTCAATATCTTAAATCACATTTTACTCCTGTTTTCTGGAAGAATTCCTCTCTTGTATGTGACTTACCAATGGTAGTACCTTGAGAATAGCCAATATAGTACAACTTTTCCTGTCCCGTTTTCTCCAAAATGAAATTTATTGCTGCTGGAAGATCAAACTTTGCCATCTCATCAAAACTGCAGGCAGGAGATTTAAAGAGAAGCATGCATAAATTAAAATCCAGACATTAAATTGAATTCACATTTTTATGAATAGCTTGTCAGCAAAGAAACAGTCTGACTGATTTAGTGAATAATTCAATTGCTCCAAGTTCTTTGTTTTTCTGGCACTGGATATGGAAGATTCTACTCAAGATTTTTGGGGTGTTGTATTACACAGACTAGTGTTTCTAAGTAGCTGCTAAAACTGGCTCCAGGGCTGAGGAAGGATTGGAGATGGCCTGGGCAGGTTCTTCTGAGTCATCCTGCTGCTGTGCCTCTAGTTTGAAGAACCTGATCAAGCAGTAATTAAAGTTGTGTCCATTACTATTACAGTTCACATGCTTTCATAGGGGCACCTCAGCAAAAGCAAATGTAAACAGTGCTTATTAAAAAGTAGCATATGTAAATCCCTGATTTAGCCTTCTGAAATAAATATGTAAGGATGGGCTGTGGATATCCCTTCAGTGGTTCTGTCTACCTGAAAGCCCAGAATTCATCTTGATCAATGGAATACTTCTCATGTTTTCTTGACCAGCGATTCCCTCTGCTATTTCCCATCCAAACATCAAATCCAGCATCAGCTAGCAGGAAGCCCAAGCTGTTGTTGGGCAAGTTTGTGACCCAGTTACGAGCATCTCCCAATAGCCCATGCTGGAGAAACACAACAGGCCTTGAAGCTGAAAAATAAAGCAAACCCAAAACAGTTTATAATTGTTTTTATCTTTTCATTTCCTTCTTTTTCAGAGACATTATTGTCTCATATTCAATACCGGATTTTTTCCTGAATCAACAAATCATAAGAACAAAACCCCTGTTTCTGTAAGAGAAAACTTCTAAGCTTCTGAAAGAATTCATGGAAAGATCTGCCTGACAGCACAGCAAACTAACTTGGCACCCTCTGGTCACTGTTTGTACAGTCAGACACATCAGCTTGAGATTCTCAACACTGATAGGGAGATGAAGGTGTGGCATTGTTTTCAGAGATTTCCTTTACCCAAAATATGAATCAAACACTGATACTAACCAGGTGTAAGCAAAAGCAAAGCAAAATGAGAAGCTGGAAAAAGCTTTTGCAAAACAGGTTGATTAGGCAACCTTTATCCTATTTTAATTTTTTTTTTTTAAGTTTTACTCATCAACTCTTCCTATTAAGCATATGCTTAAAACTATGGTGGATTTTTATTATAAACAGGTTCTTGAGATTAATTCTATTGATCTTACTGGTTGTTCAGAGCAGCCAGAACTCTTTGTTAAAATTTCACTCATGTATACAAGCTTTGGTGGATGTTTTAAAAATATGAGTTGTCTCTTTTGAGAATATGCCTTATCTAGACTGGTGTTGTGTCATATCAAATAACTGTACCTGGGCTTCCTTGATTCTGAGTACCATAAGGGATTCTGTTAATGGTAATGGTATAACCATCTTCTGTCACCACTTCATACTCCTCACTGGGGTACCCTTTGTAAGTAATGAGCTCGTTCTAGGAGAGAAGGTACAAATGCATTTGTTTGCACAAGTCCATTTCATATATTTTAAGACAGCCACAATAAAGTAATGTTAGAAAGGAGGTACAGCTGGGGATTTAACCTACATACATTAAGCATCTGAATGTGTGTAACCCTAAAGCAACAACAAATTTCCTTTTTTGTTTATGTTATGTCTAGGGCTTTACTACCTGGTTAAAATATGTCATATAAAACCTGTATTACACTCCTCCGTACAATCATCACAAGCCCTTACATTCTGGGGATATAAGTATCCCTATAAGCTCAGAGCAGGACTTTATGAGCTGAGATGAGGTGTGTGGCTGAGTCGAGGAGCTGTGTGGGTGCAATGCTTCTGATTTTGACACAGCCTGGGAACAGCTTATTTAAACTACCTTCAGAGGAATCCAGACAGCTTCACAACTGTGGTTTGCTGAACAGCATAGATGCAGTGAGCACTGCTGAAAAGCTCACTACATTATGGAGAAAAAAAAAAGATCAGGCATTTGCCCAGTTTCAAGGAAAACCAGCACAGCCCATCTTAAGCTCTGAAGTAAATATTACTTCTGACCTGTAACGTTCCATCTGTTTTGTTACAAAAGACTATTAGCTTTTATAACTTGTGCTCAGAGAATTACTCAATGTGTTTTGCCATGCAGGACAGAACCTCCAAGATTTTGACAAACAATGAAAGATGTACACAAGCTTTCTTGGCAAGAGGTGTTTTTCTGAAAAGCTGGCCATTTCTGGTGTCTGCTGGTCCCCACTAGTTGTTTACAGACTTCATTGCTGATGAAATTCTGACATTCCAGATAGTCATTCTTTCAGATAGGCATGCAGTGCCAGCAATAACAAGCTGGTAACTGATATTTAAAAGGAAAACAGCTCTGGAGATTTACTATTTGCTTTGATTTCTACCAGAGAGAACATGGGCTGTTACACATGCAGGCAGAAGAGAATAGAAGAAAAAGCAGTAGTACATACACTGACTAGAGAGGATAGGTTAAATAAAGGCAGCTTATCTACCCTGTTATTTCTAACACTTAGAAACCCCTCTGCTGTTAGTCATGCATACCATCCATCCTCAGGTCACTCCATTAACTAACTTACAATACTCATAAAGGCTTCAGGTTCCACAACTCTCTTCATTCTTCTCAGTTCTTCTGAATAAGCAACTCCCTGAAACAAATATGTCACAGCAACAAACAGCCATATCTTCTCACTGCAAAATCCAATAGATCAATCTGTCAGAAGTCCTCCTCCGCACTTGCAATCCAGACAGGTTCTGTATTTTTCTCATGTCTAATAATGAATGGAACCAGTCTGGTCCTCCCTACTTGTTAATTAAATGGAACAAAGCTGACTTCAAACACCTGTCTGAGGGCGTTGGGCAGCAACCTGAACTGTCTGCTAAGGTTTGGGCGAGGATGCTGCTCTTGATCAAGGCAAAAGTATCAATGAATCCAAGAAAAGGAGCAAAGCTTCTGGAGAAATGAACTTCACTCATTTGTCTGAGAAGTAGGTCACTTGCATTCCCATACCATGCGTTTGAACTGTAGGTGAATTTGGAAACATTTCTGGTTACCTCTGCGAAACAGAGTTATTGGGTAACTTGTAAGTAAATCAGTCATTGTCACAGTGAAGATTTCAAAGTGGAGATAACCAAGTTGTTGGATAGTTAGTGGAAAAATTAAAAACAATTGCAAATAAAAAAATTAAATATTTATCATTTAATTAAAAACTTAGGAACCTAAATAAATCAGTTCTTTATATTTGCAAAATTCATACAAATCTGCTTAATGACAAAATTTGTCCACTCCATAGGATGAGGATGGATAAAGGAAAAGGACACTTTGCTAAATGTAATGCTAGGTAGAGACTGAGTGCAGGGACCAGGATCCAGTTTTGTTCAGCAAAAAAGGAACAAAAACCCCTGGGAGGTAGCTGTCCTGCTAAGAGGCACACATAGAGCACTCTCTGTGAAGACCTACATGCTCTTGGCTCAAAAAAAAATGCAGTGTTTGTATTAGCATCTTCTCTACACTGTATAACCCCCCAGAGGAAACACCTAAACTTCTGCAGTCCCAGTGATAGATCTTTCAGTCAGACTGATTCAGCCAAAATCTATTGCATTTATTGTTTTCCTATTCAAGAAGACTTTTAAACTATTTTCCCCCCAAATGATATGAATAGCATGTTATTTTCTTCTCACAGAACAACAATTTACACATTAACTTCCTAGCACTGCACTCTGGTACAATCTGTGTGTTGAAAATGCATAGCTCCTTTTGTAGAAAAGGGACATTTAGAGACCTTTGTTTTACTGAGCTAGCACCCTTTCTTTTGGTTTAAACTCACCACTTTCTGATTCTCTCACTTGCCATCATCCCACACCTCTTCAGCTACCCCAGAGTTACTAAATTCAGGCTAGGTGAGCCAGGCCTGAATCTCTTTAGTTACAAGGAATCTTGTGAGAAAATGCCATACTTTCACCTACCTACAAGCAAAACAACACACAAAATACATTTGTTCCCAAATACTAAAGCAACTCCTCAAGCTCAGGTTTCATACCATCTTTTGCAGCTCCCATGAAGCTTCACCAGTTTTGGATCACAAATAAATCAAAGCATTACTGACCTTGTGCCCAAAGTCATGTGTTTGGCTGAGCAGCTGCGGCTGCAGAAGAATGAAAACTCAATTCCTGCCTGTTTGGAAGTGGTGCTGGCAGTGAAAGGATGGTCATGCACTGTTTTTCCCCCAATCATGCAGCAACTTGACAATAAGCCTCTGTTTCTTTCCCACTATTCACTCCTTCTACTATCGCTTCAGCTTTTCCCTGATGCAGAATCAGAGAGGGGTGACTCCTTTTATTCTCAAACCTCATGCTTTTCAGCTCCTTAGGCACCACAGCTGTAACAAGGCTCTTCTACTATCACAGATTGCTGGATTTTTAAGGAGAATACCAGCCTCTGTAGAGTGGCAGACCAGGATCAGGAATTTTGAAAACAAATATATTCATAGATATACCTTATCATACCTAATGAAATTGTCAATAGACTTGTACCGATTTTCTCTTTTACTAACAACCTACCAATTCCAGCTTCTCATGTTGTCTGGAAAGGAAGGAAGGAACTCTGATACCTCTACACATGTTACTGCACATATTTTTCTTTTATTTTTTAATGCTTTGGCTGCTGCTCCACAATTCTACATTGCTGCTGGAGTGGTTTCAAGAGACTTTCCTCCATTTATATTTCACTTCTTAAATGGGCATAGAATTGAATGGATATTCCCTAAATGAATAGTTATGAAACGAGAAGGCTTTTCTGTAATCTGTATGTACTCATAAATCGTTGCCAAGATGGGCACACTTGTGTCAGTGGTCTCAAGCACACTCTGAGTGGGCCAGGATTGTTCAGCAGTGGAAATTAGGCAGGCCTGAATGGAGAGTCCAGACAGGTCCTTTTTAAGGCATTCAGGACAGTGACCTTTTTAAGTCTCCTCTTTTTGTGGAGGACAAGCCCTGTGCAGCTGTGTTCCACCATGAGTGGTGACCTCCCTACAGCAATACAAGCTTTGCAGAAGTATGAGTGAGAATATTTTTATTTTCCACTTGTGTACCGTGGTATAAAGCTGGTGAGTTTATCATTCTGCATGTTCCAAGTATTTTTAAATCTTGAAACTAATTATTCTTTCTTGTTCAGTTCCCAATTTTTATTCCTCCAAATATTCTTTCTGTCTCACAAATAATGTTCATCCGCATAGAACAGATCAGCTTAAACACTGAGATGAACATTGACCAAGGTTTTCAGCAGGATTTGATATTTCCATTCATATTATAGCTTGCATGCTTTCTTCTTGCAGTACTACCCGTGGTTAGGATCAGAAATATTCAATATATCCTCAGAAGTTATTTTCTTTAGTATTTACAGATCAGAAAGAAATATGAAAGAAAATCTCAGAAGACCTGTTCCTACAAAAGTTGTTATCAGGCTTTCAAAGAGAAATAGAAACATCTGAGTTCGGTTTCTGGCAGCGAGTAAGGAGAGGAAATGATTTTCAAAGAGCTGGTTTAGAACACGGAGTGTTTTCAAATATTGATTCTACACACAGGATGGGATGTTTTTGAATCTTCTCATTATTTCCTTTATATACTCCAAGTTCTTTCATCTTTCCTGTAACAAAAGCAGGTTTCTGCCTTTCTAAAGTCTCAGTGTCTTTTGGAGCTCGACAAGAATTTGATGAGTGAACTGTTTAAATGTGTACTTGCCTTTGAGTACCTCATGCTATTCTGTGTCATTAAGATGTGGTATTAACTCACTGTGAACAAAGCCAGCTTCATTCTTTAGTGCGAAACAATGCTCCAATAACAAAAAACTCACTAAAACATTGCATACACATGCCATAATACCATAAATAGCAAATGACTGGATAAAGTCATTGCAGGCAGTATGCCGTCAGAGTGAGTGTTTGAGATGGGCAAAAAAGGTAAAGTAGGGTTAGTCTTAGGCTGATTTTTTTAAAACCAGACATGCACACTCTGTTGTAAATTATCCAGTTTCAGGGGAAGTTACTCATACTATAATCAGGTAGGGAATTCAGTGGAAATGCTTAAAGGTTGAGATGTTGCTGTCAGAGTTGTGGCTGCATCTTCACAAGTGTGGTCATATGTAAATGAACTTTAAACTGGTCAGTCTAGGTGCCCTTGTATAAATAAGTGCCTTAAATAAATTGTTCACTATGTGCTCAGTTTATGAAGCCTCAGCTCTTTCCAGTGTTTTTTATGGATAAAACCCCCATCAATGTACAGAATATAATCCCTAGCATTTTTGTGTTTTCTGTAAACTCTTTGCTCTCCCCATTCCCTCCTGCTGCAGGAATTGGACCTGGCTCTGGAAATTACTTAGGAATGGAAGATATTTTTATACAGCTGAATATAGCAGTTCATCATGGATCAAATATGTCCTTTTGGCTTCTTCATGTAGCTAGTGAACGTAGTTATCAGAAATGCTTGGCTATTTTAAGTATGTTAAGGAGGGCCTTTAAGGGGAGGTATGCTCTATTGAGAGACAGACTTGTTTTTGTGGAAGTTGCCATCCAGGAGTCTCCAAGGCAACACATAGCAGCAAAACCAGAAGGATCCCCTTGTGCACTGATATGGCTTTAAAAACATTTCATGTCATAATGGTGTAAACAGTTGCTTCCTGAGAGTGAGAAGAACACTGAGAACTAAGCACAGGGTCTCATAGTGTGCTCTCCACTGAATCCCTAGGATAATACCTGGTTCCCACAGCATACAGCTGCCCTCAGCCACCCAGCCCATGCTGTTGCCTCAGCTGGAGGGCTGCTGGCCCCCAGCACAGGCACATTTTGGGGGTGAAGGCAGAACCTTCCTATTCAGCAATGGACCCTGCACCTCCATACAGCAAAGGAGCTGCTCTCAGGGGTGTCCCTACACACAGACAGAGCTGCAGAAGCATAAAGCACTAATGGGAACAGGCGCTGCTTGGGTGAGAGATTCTTCCCAGCTCTGTCAGGCCTGCAAAAATATTTCTGGTGGTGACCATTAAGGTCAATGGACTTGCCTGTGATTACCAGTACTGGGCTGAGTGGCACAGTATTTGTAAATTATGAGTAGCTCTGCACTGGCACTTGGATAATTATGAATCTTTCTTGTGACAAAGGTAAGCTAAGAAGGGTCAAAAGGAAGGGCTCATGAGGGACAGAGAGGGCTGCATGCCTGGCTGTGCTGCTCACACTGCTGATGCCTTGTCTGGAAATGCCCCAGGCAGCGCTGCCCTCCTGCTCAAGTGTCAGTCACCTATAGCAGGGGCAGCTTCCACATGAAAAGCTCAGCACCAGCCTGTGTGTTAACTTATCCAAGGGAGATACAACTTGTGATAAGAGCAATTATTTCCACAGTACTTTCTGGCTGCTGATGAAGTTTGTGAAATGTCTGCAAGCCAGGACTTCTTCACCTCTGAGGGTGGATGAAGTCTGTGTTGCAATTTATGAGCTTTGCACTGTTAAAAATGTTTTGCCTCACAATCTGCAGGTTTTTTTTTAATCCTTCTGCTAATTTTGTAGCAATGTATAGAGCAGCATCTTTCACTCCCACAGTCACTAGACATCAATGCTATCAACTATAATTAGAGAAGAAAGGAATTTACACATCTGCCGACATGTGTGGAAAGCTGAAAATTACATTTGCATTATTTCTCTTGTACTTGTTGCTAAATGAAAGTCTTGGGAGTGTGAATTGAGATCCTCTGGCAGAAAAACTGGGACCAGTAGGAGCACTGCGCAGGCCTTGCACTCAGTGTGCAGCAGTGTCCTGGTGAGCACTGATAAACCCAGACTGAGGAAGTCTCTGGTCAGCTTCGTGCTGCCATCAGCAGGACCTACCCAGCTGTTTATAGAGGTTAAAGGGACTGTGGGCAGAGGGGCTTTGGTTTTCTTAATCCTAAGAATTAAAGTACGGGATTTGCTCTGGGGAAGAAGGAAGGTGCTAGGGTGGTTAGAGACCACTAAACCTCTGTCCTCCATTCAAACTGGGATTTTTGCATACCTGTAGCTGGGTTGAGTGGGGGCTGAGTTAGCAGCATCCCAGAGTGGGCTGTCTCTCTTCCTACAAACACCTTTCTCCTTGCCTTCTTTCTGCTGGAAAATTCTCACCAAATATGAATTCCATTACCAATCATCTCCATCATGGTTTCTTCATTCTTTTCATGTATTAAAACCAACTTCCTCCTAACTTCACACAGAATCACACATAATCACTAGGTTGGAAGAGACCTTCAAGATCATCGAGTCCCATCCATGCTCTAACAGCTCAACTAAACCATGGCACCCAGTGCCACATCCAGTCTTTTCTTAAACACATCCAGGGATGGTGACTTCACCAGGCAGGCCATTCCAGAACTTTATCACACTTTCAGTTAAAAACTTTTTCCTAATATCCAACCTATATTTCCCTTGGCACAGCTTGAGACTGTGTCCTCTTGTTCTGTCAATGTTTGCCTGGAGGAAGAGACCAAGCCCACCTAATTACAACCACCTTTCAGGGAGTTCTAGAGAACATTAAGGTCACCCCTGAGTCTCCTTTTCTCCAGGCTGAACACCCCCAGCTCCCTCAGTGGTTCCTCTCAGGGTTTGTGTTCCCAGCCCCTCTCCAGCCTCGTTCCCTCCTCTGGATGAGCTCCAGTGTCTCAATGTCCTTCCCAGCCTGAGGGGTCAGAGCTGGACACAGCACTCAGGGTGTGGCCTCAGCAGTGCCAAGCACAGGGTAGGGGTGATCTCCCTGCCCCTGCTGGCCACACTGCTCCTGATCCTGGCCACCAGGGCACCTTCTTGGCCCCCGGGGCACACTGCTGGCAACTTCTGCTATGGCGGCAGGCAAGATAGTCACAGACCTGTCTTTCCAAATGGTAAAGCACTTATTTTATCACTTGTACCTTTAGACATATTAGGAATTTCTTTTGAAACAGCAAAGGTTTTGCTGACTCACAGATCATTCATCTTTAAAAAGTAAAGATACTGTTACCAATATAAACTAATGGTTTGTTCTGAACATCGGCATTAATTTTCCCACATGAAATAATCTACTGTAAACAGTGAAAAATGAAATATACAGTAATTATAAAATTAAGATGATTACTTTGTACTTAGGATGCAGAATACTGTTTTGATCTTTTGTAAGGGAAAAGGAGCATGATCAAAGTATATTAACCTTAGCTATAGAAATGCACTTTAAATAGCAAAGCTGCTCATCAGATATAGTCTGTGTTTTCAATGGAAGCTTTCCCTTATAAGGACAAAATTTGCCTGCTGACCCCAAAGTGATACTTTCCAAACCAAATGAAGAACCTACATGTTATATTTTACTTATGTCAACAAAATGCTTCATACTCTTGCTACGTGAAGGAAGTTAACTTCTAAAATGTTAGTGCCAACACATAGTTCCACAACATTGCACAGAGGAACAAATGAAACTTATGGACTTCTTTCAAGCTCTGCTCCACTGAATGTTGCATTAGACACCAAAAGTTTTTATTAAACAAGGGAGTATTCTTTTATTAAGACAAACAATATCAGACAAGAGTATAATTCTTACCATCCCAAAAGAAATCCATGTCTTTTTGATGATCAGGATGACCTCTTTGCTTTGGAAGCATTTTGTGAAGGGTCTTGAGGCAGGAAGATCCCGTTGCAGAGGGGCCTCGTGGCTGTTTCCCTCTCCTGGAGCAGACGGTAGCAGCCATCTGAAAAGCAGTCCATTCCCAAGGTCTGTGTAAGAGGACACTCT
This sequence comes from Zonotrichia albicollis, assembly GCF_047830755.1. Classification (NCBI taxonomy): domain Eukaryota; kingdom Metazoa; phylum Chordata; class Aves; order Passeriformes; family Passerellidae; genus Zonotrichia; species Zonotrichia albicollis. Next base: position 33,766,064 of record NC_133825.1, on the reverse strand, counting down.
GTCCCTCTTTGTGAGTGGGACTGTCAATCTGCAGAGGAGAGGCTCCAATATTAGAGAAGAACAAGTCTGAAAAGCTGGTAATTTGTATTTTCCTTCTGAAAACCAACAGGACAACTAGTCAGGTCTTCACTGTCCAAAAAGTTGTGGTGCAGTGATCCTCAGGCTGATTGAGCTGGCAGCAGCCCTACAGAGCAGCACTCAGGGGTACCAGCTGAGAGCTGGCCCTGGCAGCGCCAATTTTAGGCCCGGTACCCCTTGCACTGTGCCCTGTCCCTCAGCTGGCAAGGCTGGGCAGACATCTCCCTGCTGCAGCAGTGCCCAGCCAAATCAGTCAGCACTGGTTGTATCCACAGTCTTCTCAGGTCATCCTGACATCCTGAAATAGGTGTCTGGTGTCCGTGTCTGAGAGCTGCGACATTGGGCCACTCATCACTGTTATTCGATCTTCTCCAGTAGTTCTGATCTCCAGGACTTCCTTCCTGTGCTTCAGCTGGCACCTCCAATTAGGAGGATTTTGTGCATGAACTGTCCCTGCTACTTGTCTGAACAGCTTCTAAACTGCAATCTAGTTAATCTGAATAAATATTCAAAAAAGTATATGAAAATTGTGGCTGAAATCCTTCCCTTTGTGCCCGAAGGGATGTCAGACTTTTTTTTCATATAAATTATAAATCATGCCCTAATTATAAATTGTACTGAGAGTTTAGAGAATGGATTACTGGAGATAAAAATGTCACCTTTTTTTGCCTTTCAAAAAAGAAAATATCTGGAAAAAAAATTAAACAAAATTTTAACAGGCAGGTAAATTCTTACAGTTAGCAAAGCTGTAAAAATTTTAATTCAATCCTATCAGAATTCTTCTTTGTTTAAATAATTGTTCCCTGAATACTAGATGAGGCCACCCTGGTTTCCTGTCAGTTTGCACCCTACAGTTGATTGCAGGCGCCAGTCAAATATTTAGGGTACCTCTTGTTCTTCTTCCTCTTCTAATTTCCTAATCATGCTGCATTCTTTACTGGTCAGAACACTTGCAATCTTTCTCTTCTAGTTTGTCAACTTTTTGTTATCACACAACAAAGCCTTAATTATTTTGTGGAGGACTATGCTGCAAACCAGGGAACATGCAGACAAACATGAGGCAGCATAATCTGCTGAACATTTTTCTCTTAGGAAGGCAGCGAAACCATCCTCCCTTAAGCCTTTGAATAAAATCACTGTATGTTTCTATACTTCTGCTAGATTTTTCATCTTCATGTTTTGAAAATGGATGGTGCCATTGCAAAACAGAATTATTTTTTTTAGACTAATATAATTTTCAAATAATGAAGACACGCACAAGTAGTTTTAATAAATGAGTTATTCTGATATTATGGAACTGCTGCAATGAGACTCACCCTTAAACTTATGGGCAATGTTCAGTGCCAAATTTGTATGTGATGCATGTACTGGATACTTGTCTTTTTAGTTTCATAAGAAGGCATTTGATTCCACAGAAGACATTGGATTAGGAGACACCCTGAAGTTAGCGCCACTGTTTTCAGCATGGCTGTGCATGGTTCACTTTTAACAAGGGAGGAACTGAAATTAGACCAGTTCAGAGAAAATGGGATCCACCCAAAAATGGATGGGAGTTCCCAGTCTCCAAGGATCTTGGCACCTATGTAGGAAGAATCATTACCATTTTGTGTACTGCGAATTCTCACCTGTTCAGCACCCTGGCATGTTCAGCACCCTGGAGTTTGTCCCAGATTGTGCAGAAGTGAAGCACATCTCCATACCAAGTTCCAGCAAGGGACATTGAGGAGAACCTTTGGGATGATCTGTGGAAGGAGACAGCCTTGCCTTCCCCACTGCAGGACTGCAAAAATCAGCAGATTTTCCACATGATGCCTTCCCCACACACGATGCTGCCGCTGGCGCCAGGGAGGGGGAGCAGCATGAGGGGCAAGTCATCTCTGAGATGGCTTCTCTGACCACTGCTCTATAATTTTCACTTGGGACTGCAGAGAATTACAGCCTTGGACTTTATTTATTAGAAAATGAAATCACAGCCAGGGCTAGATAATTGCTTAGGGCAAACTGACTTCTCTACGTGGTACACCAGCCGTCAGCCAGTAGTGGGTAAAATTGTAAATACAGGGTGTATATGCACACAGGGTGTGCTCATGCAATCCTCTGCTCACAATGGCTACTTCTTCCCTCACATGGCAATTCACTTCACAGGGAATTTTGGAGAAAATTTTTTCAGAATCACAGAATTTCAGGCACTAATCTCTCTGCTTTCTTCCTTTTTCTTTAAACCGTGGTAACCACGGGACCGTGGGACACTGGACAAAGAGTGGGGAGCAGCAAAAGAAGGGTTACTCAACACACCAGTAATCAAATCGTGGATCAATCAGCAAGAAGCAACCAATGGGCTTTAGTGCCATTTCAGATGCCTTTGGGAACCTTGCCTGCCTCTGGGATTTGACTCAGGCTTTGTATGTAGTCATTTTGGCTGAACCAGTTTCTTGGTCGATCATGTCTGGACTGTGTTTAATCTTAATCTGCTAAAGATTGCTTTATTTACAAAACTATAAGTAAATAATGAAGACTGGATTTTCAGGTAAACTTCACTTGGTTTATGCAAAGCAACAGCCATATTTTCAGGTGTAGAAGAAATTTTCTATTTGTGATGACTGATGGGCACAAGTTGTTTAAGATCCTGAAACCTGTGGTCTGCAAAATTTACACTGTATGTAGATGAACATTATAGGGGGGAAAAGGATAAAAGAAGTGGTCATTTATGAGAGGAATTCTAAACATTTTCCCTTTCCCAGGTGATGCAGACTAGTCAGTTCTGTGCATTCAAAGCCACAAACAAACTCTCCAGGATCAGCAGGTGCTCCCAGTTTTCAGGATTTTTCTCTGTGACAGAGCCATCTCTTTGAATAGGAACTCAGCGTCTGATATCCCCACATGACTCCAGGAGTAGCAATCTTTATGGAAATGCCAACCAACCTTTCAATAAAATTTTAGTAAATTTATTAATTTATAATATCATTATAATTATTATCATTTCAATTGTGGCTTTTCATAGCTGTGACAAGCCTGGGAGTTATTAGCAGGATTGTATCCAGTTTGATATTATCCTTGGACTTCAGAATACTTGATAGATAATCTCACAGTTCTTATCCAGTCCTTTGATGTTGTGCAGGTTAGAGCGTTTTAGTTTGTCAGTTTGCTTGTTTGTTTTGTTTTTCCTGTTAGTGATATATTTGGTTTTGGTATTTAGTCTGGTGATGAGGCTACTTTACATCATTATGACTCTTCTAGCCATGGTATACTTTCTAATGTGTAACAGACATTGGATTGCAGAGATCTGTTCAACACAGAGAGTGTGTATAACCATGCTGCAGAGGTTAGCTCTGTTAGCATGTGAACCCCAGAGGGTTTGCTGCCTTTGAAAGATCAAATGCACGATGCATCAGCTACCCAGGGTGCACACACTACTTCTGCCTGAGAAATCACAGTCAGAAATGGTGTCACTGCATCTAATTGGAGATAATCACCCTGATATTTCCCATCAAAGCAATGCGGATGTACCAAAGTGACACAGAATGAAATAGCAGGCTCTTATTATGCAATGCACATTGTCTTGTTTATTAGTTATAGATAGGGCTGTTCATCTGAGACGAACCTGGTTTGCTAAATACAATCATAGCATGGAAAGGTGTGGTGTCTCCTGGATGAGGTGAGGAAAAGCTGGTTAGCTCCAGTGGTGGTGCTACGAGGGCAAGCCATTCCCACACACACCCTGGTGTGCCATGGCTCACTGTCCCCTGCAGTGACCTCCCTGTGCAGGGGGAGGTGATGCACCCTGTCCTGCTGCTCCTGCCACAAACCACACAGCCATGCTGCAACAGCAGAGCATTGCACAGCGCTCAAGCCATCTCAGAATTAAAAAGCTGATGGAAGAGTTATACAGGGCAACTAATCCTCATGTATCTGTGTTTGCTTATGTTTGCTACATATTTGTGTTTTTTGAGTCTGCCTTCCTGTCTTTGAGGGGGAAAGAGATACTCCTAATATATGTGGCAATTTCAGTTCCAAATTCAACTATGTGTTGCCATACTTCTGCTCAGGGAGGAAAAAAAAGAAATCTTCATTTGCCCTCTCCTGCTTTTCATATGCATCCATTTACGAGTGATTCATCCAGGGCAGAGTAAGTTTATAGACTTGTGAACTCAGATCTAAAACATGATTAAACAGATCAAATGAAATATAAACCACAGTACAGTAAAACAGAAATTCCCCTTGGCTTCTGTTCTTCTTAGCTGTTGTTCTGCACAGGTATTGAGCCATGTACACACCTACTCAGCTTTACAAGAAAGCTTTTCCTAGATGTCAAACTTTTTCTTTAAAAGGATAGAAAAAAGGCAATATTCTACTAATAAAATTATCTTTCATCTTAGTAACTCCAGCATTAAAATAATTGCAAAACAGATTAATGTTTTCAGAAATATTATTTAACTTGTAATTTCTAATTATTGTTAAGTGAAAGCTCTGTATAATTTGATTAACAATTATCATTGCTGATTTTCTACTTGAGATTAGCTTTGACTGAATTCCATTCAATTTGTAATTTTGACTGTGTTTGCCTGAGATGTGGAATCTTTTTAATAAGAAAAAATACCCATCTGAATGGCTGATCTGAATGCCAGTAACATGTGGATTACAGTCTTATAAAAAAGGTTTGAGACATTGCTCAACTTGATTTTTCTCACACTTTTGTTTTGAATTGATACACAGACTTAGCTGGTTGTAGGGCAGTTATTTGAATAATTACATTTTCCATGAAAGTATTGAGTAACAAAGCCCAGCTTGTGCATGGCAGTTCTGTGCAGGGCAGAGTGGCTGCATGGGCGTTTCACAGGTGACACAAGCTACATTTCACAGCTACAAGCAAGTAACAAGAAAGAAGAGAGTCTGTTCAGAATGGCACACAGGACATTGTTTTGAGGCAGAAGCAGCACAGTGGCTGCAATAGCATTTCCATGGCAATGTAATTCCATGTGGTATTTTTCACTTGACTTTGTCTGGTAGTTTGTCTCACATGATCTGCCATGGTACCCTGACTAGATACACAGTATTGATGGAGTAATTCACACCTGTGGCATGGTTTCAGGATGAGTAGGACTGAAATTAATGGGTTTGGGGCATTCTTAATTGTAGCTTTGGGACATAAAGCAAAAAATATTTTGCCATTTCATGCCAGTTTTTCTATGGTTGAAAGTGCTATGTAAGCGGAAAACAAAAATATGTGGAATTTTGATTTAGAAGGAATCAGCCTGAATAAGGAAATGTTTGTGTCTGTGATTACTGGTTGGAAGGGAAGAAAACATGAAACAATAAGCTTGATAAAATGATTATAGCAGCAATGCAGTATTTTAGTACTGGATAAGAGCCAGGAAAAGTAATGATAAAAACAGAGCCTTTTCCATTTCCAAACCAGTCAGCAAGAATTTGTTTGCAATTTCCTTCTCAGGGAACTTCCATGAGATATGTTGAGTAAGTTTGTGATATTTTTTACATTGTCACAGCATGTAGTCCCAATGTGAAACACATAACATGTCTCTGCTCTGCTGGAGAAGACACTGAATTTCCATTTCTGCAGCTGGTGATTTCTTCTGAGCTTGCAGATGCTTGCATGAGAAACATGCTGAGATGGAATCATAATTAATGAGAAAATAATAAGATGAAGTTCACTTTCCTGCCTGGGCCTGGGTTTTTGAGGGAAAGGTGCTGGTTAAAGGGTGAAATTTCCTTCTTAAGTCCAATCTTCCAAGAACTGCTCAGATCAAATTTCCTTGCCACGCTGCTACAAAGCTATATATGCAGGAAAGGGCTGGGGACTGTTCCCTCAACAGGCACAAAAGTAAAAGAAGTTATAAAGAACCCAGAGCAAGTCTCTCCACCTTGAAAGGGAGAAATGGAGTGCTACTATATCAAATTCAACAGTCCTACCATTATACCAAACTCCCCCAGAGAATCTTACTTGAGTGTGGCTTAGAGAGAAGACAGTGTAGAAAAGCTTCTTCCCCTCAGTTTTGTGCACAATAAAACCTTTTTCTGTTCTTCTGCCTTCTCATGCTATTGAAGGAAGTAATGCATTCTAGCAAAAACATAACTGAAAAAAACCCTAAATTGCTTTTTTTATTGCACAAATGATTTTTATGTGTTGGGGTTTTTTTACATACTGCATTAGCAGGCAGTTGGAAGAGTTGGAAGGTGAGGTTTGCCAAAGAAAACCTGGAAAAACATAACGAGCTAGCTAGGGCTGCTGTGTAGTCTCTCTTTTCTGGGCATATTCCCTGTGTCTGCTTCCGTCTTCCCTTCTAGGCACAATTTGGAAGATGTGAGCTCCCTCTGCAGTGTTGAAAGCCTCATCCAAAACTGCAGCTGCAAGCGTGTGCCTCCAGGGAGTGTGGAGCCAGCAGGGGGCTGGGGGCTGGTGACCAAAGCTGGGCATCGGGCGAGTACCAAACACAGCCACTCTTACAGAGGGGCTTTGGAGAGGGAGGGGCAGGAAGGAGCTGTGCAGTCATGTCACAGTGCATGCAACTTTGTTCAGTGTGACTTGATCAAGACAGTATTTCCTTTTAAACAGTGCTCTGGAGGGGAAAAGTTTGGAAGAGTGAAGTCACTGAAGAAGTGGCTTGGTAGAAAGAAGAGATGAGAGTGGGATAGGATTAATGTTAAGATGCTGTTCACCTCCCTCCTGAGCTGTAGGAAGTCCAGGATGTGCTGAGGAGGAGCTCCCAATAAATATTACTCTTCCTTTTTTTTTCTTTTTTTTTTTTTTTGTTTTCTTTCCCTTTTATTTAGTTTTTTATTTCCTATCTGACATATGGATTCCCTCTTTAGTCTGTGATCCAAAGACCTGGGTTGGCTCCTGGTGTTTGCCTAGAGCCTCAAAACAAGATTCAATAAAGTCACATGCTGAGTGAATAATTGCCTAGAATTAGAATCCAAGAGGTACCTCAAACATTCATTAGGATATAACCTATGCAGTCATCTCATTAGTGGTATGTCAGCTGATACATGGTGGCTGCAAGTCATATTCCTGCTTTTGCATCATGCCAAGCAGACAAGAGAGCTGACAGCTCCAAGAAACCCCAGGCAGGTTTGGGATCTAGTTTTGGTTTCTGTAACTTCCCTCACAGAAAGAAATGCAGGAGGCCAGCCAAAACAGAAACTGCATTTCTGTCCCAGCACATGGGAGAATCTCCTGGCTGGGACAGGAGAAGGTGCAGGGCTGAAGAGTGGTAGGGTTGCAGGTGTGTTAGTGGAGTCATGTAGACATGACTCAATACTGACTTAGAAGCCACCAATGCCACTGATGCTGATACTGGTGTTTGCTGATGTGAGTGCTGCAGTTACAGGCTCAAGCCGGGCATTTTTGATTTTAATTGCTGACACTGCAGAAATGGAACACTTTTCTCTCCAAGTGTGCTTTATTTTCCTAATGCTGCTGTTTTTTGGGTAAAACATTAATTTCCATGTTTCAAATATGAAGCAGCACTCAGAGAAATGAGGGACCAGAGTCCCAGTGGGGATTTAGAAAATTAGGAGGGTGACCATCCCAGCCCCTGGTGTGAGGTGGGAGCACTGTGGTGGGGCAGGGAGTGTGCCTGTCTCCAGGGCCCTGCAACAACTGCTTGTGCATCAGAAGAGAGGAATTGTAAAGTGAAACTTGCACCGAAATTTGGTTTTCCTGCATGTGAAACTTAAAATGGAATAACTGTTTGCGACATACCAGTTTACTGTGTTTTGATGGGGCTGTCAAGTAGCATTGTAGAGTCATTCCACTCCACATGTAAAGCAGGCAAACTTTTCCTGATGCAGGGGAATCTTTGGTGGAAATTTTGAAGGAAACAATTTCTGCCGGGATTACCTCACAGAGTTTTACCTTACAAATGTATTTCTTTTGGATGATTCATCTCATTTCCTTTCAGTATGTGAATCCACAGGAGTTTATAGCTTTATGCACTCTAACTCAGTGGATTAATCTCAATGGACCAGCCGAGCAATGAATTTTTGCAATGCAGGCAAAAATTACACTGCAGAGTTCATGTAGTGGTGTGTGGACTTATAGTTCAGGCAGCTCATGTTCAGATACACTGCACTGCAAAGTTAATAGCATCAAGTTCTCCCTCTTTTTCTTTCCTTGCAATTACCATGCATATATGAGAGCTTTTCTCATACAGACCCCCCACAGCCCTCTACATCATCTCTGGTGCTTTCAGTAGCCCCTGGGATGGCTCTCACAGCTAGATGTAGGGAGTGGGGCCAACAGAGAAGTGCACACTTGAGTGAATAATCTCTGAGGCCTCTGCAAAGTCATCTGACACCCCCTGAGGCTGAACATTTCCTCTGCACTGGGTTTTAAAGAAAGCCTGAGGCTTTGTTTCTCTAAGCAGTTGAGCTGCTCTAACAGCCTGCTGACTCTGAAAGAGATTCTTTTATCCTCCATTCCTTTAATTTGTGGCTGGCCCTCCCTGAACTTATTTGGTTCATTACCCAGGAAGATAGCCACCTGCTTTCTTTTTCCTAATTATTGTTCCTCTGGCCTAACAGGTCCGTACACTGATGGAGCTAGAAGGTGGCACCAGGGGTGGGATGGCTGGTGAGGAGCAGAGAGGGGATGTACAAATGGACTCCTTGGCAGGGAGAAACCTGGGAAGCAGCTCAGGTGCTGTTTGAGGTGCAGCTTGTCTGCCTCTGGGGGAGCAGCCACTTCCCCAGCACGGATGCAAACTCTTGGCAGACTCCAGGGTGAGCCAGCCACAGACCTAAGCTGAACAGGCAATTTAATACCACAAAAAAGACAAGAAGATTATTTTTCCCAGCCTTTATCTTCTGAGCTAGCTAGCTGTGCGGTTGGAGAAGAACCAGGCCAAAACAAGAGAGCAAGCAAGAAAAGCAACCAGGTCCATGCTGGCTCTGTGAAGCCTAAAAAAACATCTCACCTGTAGCTTCCTCCATTCTTGGTTCTGAAGGGAGACCTACAACAGACTTTTAAAAGAGAGCCTAAAAATGGAAACTTAATTGTGCAGCTCTAAAAACTGCAAATGCATTTTAAGCACTTCACAGAAATGAAATTTGTTCCCTACAAACTTCCAAGTGCCAAAGGTGCTGCCAGCACATTGCTTCACCCCTTGTGCTGCCCCACGGGTACAACTCATGGGGCTGGCTGATTGAGCAAGGGCTGAGGGGTGAAATCTGTGGCAGAACATCTGCTCCCACCCAGGCTGCCCAGGAGCTTTGCTAAGGAGAGGAGTCTACAGCAATACAGTCTTTCTCTAGTCAGCAGATTGCTCCATACATTGGGAGCAGTGCCTGTTCAATGAAGTTGATCTCCCTGTGTGCAATTAATTAAGCAATGTTCAAAGAAGGGCCTTGGATGATGCAGAAAGCTGACTTTGCAGATGAAAGTGGCTTTAATTGCAGAGCAGATGTGTGGTGAAGCTGGGAGCCAGCTCTGCCTTTTTGGGCAGAGTAGGCCAGGGTGGGTATCCTGTTAGCATGGCTGGGTTGGGACCTTGGTTGGTGCAGGTATGCTTGCCACTAGGTTTAGAGGGAAAGAGCTTTATTTTTTCTCTCCTAATGTGATGAATACACCAGGTGGAGGGTGAAGCTGTGGTTGCATCTTGGCTTGCTGCTATCAGTTGTGCAGTGTTAACTTGGCATAATTTTCTGGAGGTATTTTCTCAGGTGCAAATCCACCCTAAAGGCACATGTGTACGTGACTCTTCCCCAGCACACCATGACAGGATGGGAGGTTAATTTCTGCAGCCAGAAACAGGAGGTCTCTAACCCATGTATCATGTTTAGAGCAGATTGATATTTTAAATGTTGGTGATGCAACAAAAAGTTTTCTGTTTATGTCTCATTGTAGGACTGACAAGTGTGTGTAACACTTCATAAACTGCTCTTGTCAACAGCTTTGTTATTAAACACAGGCAATCAAATATTGTGAGTCAATATCTTTCATCTTCTTCCTCATCCATATCACAAATTAGAAGTCACTTAAAAATAGTTTATTAAAAAGTAGCACTGGTTTCTTATCTCAATTGCCTTCTGATTACACTTTGACCTACTTTCCTAAATGAACATGGTGATTGCCTCTTGTAGAGCTCAGATCTTAAATAGAAGAAATAAGGTATTTACAAGGAAAACAGCCAGGTCCCAGGAACTTTCTCTAATTTCCATCACTTCCCCCCAGTGCTATGTGTCTGGGCTCAGAGCATTTACAGATTTCCATCCCAACAGCAGTATGGCTTCTTGTCCCACGTCCAAGGGAACCCAGCCACCTGAGCTCTTCCCACATGTCCTCAGGTGGGAGCTGAATAGGAGGGAAATGCTTGATTATGACTGAATGGTCCTCAAAAGGCAGAAATTATGCCAGGATTAAGCCAGAGTTAAGGGGTTCAGGAACGACCTGGCATGGAAGAAACTGAGGGGACAGTATGGTAATTTTATTATTGCCGTTGCCCTCTGGGGGCCATAATTACACACACTGGAGTTACACACAGTCTGCTATACCAGTGTGGTGCTCAACCTCAGGACCTGGGTTGCCATATCATCCCAAAGTTCTTCTAATTCAAGGGGGTTGTCCAAGCAGGGGACACCTGGAAGGCCTCTCCTCCTGCTTAGGTGTCCCCAAGGCCAGAGATGATTTCCCTGCTGGTCTCAGAGTGCCTGGGGAGGTACTAAGCAGGTGCTCATGCCAGGGGAGTGCTTGGTCTCAACCCACCTCACAAATATGTTTTGCATGTCTCCAGGTGTTGCAGCGGGTGCAGGTGCTGAGAGGGAACCTGCAGGCTGCAGTGCCTGTGCTGAATTCAGCCCAGCCCTGAGCTCTGCCATGTGCAGTGAGGCCAGAAGGACACAAGTGCCCCAGCAGAGGCTGCTCCAGGGCACACAGATCTCCGCTCCTGCTGCCTGAGTCTGCCAGCAGGGACACACATGCCGTGGCTGTGATGTCAGGAGGAGCACAGAGGGGTGTGCACAGAGGGTGACACGGGTGAGGCCGTGGGAGCAGAAACCTCACTGTGCTGGCACTACCCCAGCTGAACCCCACCTGTCCCCTGGCTGCCACAATGCAGGGGACCAGGGAGAGCAGGCAGCCCCTGGAGAGGGGGTGGCACAGCTGTCACCCCCAAAGTACGGAAGGCAATAAGGGCCACCTCCTTGGGCCCTTTGGCTGCTGGAGCATCTGCTCCAGGGTAGCAGCAGGCTGTCCTGTCCTCAGTCCTGCTGAGGGCTCAGAAGAGGCCAGGAGAGCTGAGAGGGGCGATGATGATGGGGGCATCAGGTGGGGTGAGGATGGGTGTTGTGTCTGATGTGGTCTCCTCAGCCTCACTCTCCACATCCTCCATGTCCTCGCTGACAGAGGGGATGATCTGCACCACCTTCTCCTCAAAGTGCACTTGCTTGCGAGGCGCTGGCACGGCTGCTGGCTGGACAGGAGTGTCTGGGGCTGAGCTGCTGTCCTTGCTGCCCTTCAGGATGCTCTTCATATGGCCCAGAAGCGAGCGGTGCTGCTCCCTCTGGGCCCCGTGGAAGGTGTAGGTCTGCTCAGTGTCACCAATGATGGTTGGGGCTGCCTCAGTGCCTGAAGGGTCCACGTAGTGACCCGCCTGGGGATGTGTGTCTTTGTGCCCTGGGCTCTTCCTCCTCTTGCTCAGCAGGAAGTAGGCCAGGGCAGTGAGCACCAGCATGGACCCTGGGGACAAGAATATGTTGGCTGAGGGCTCTGGCTTGTGGGAAGGCCTTGCCCAGGAGTGCTTGGTCTGGCTAGCCCACTGCCATCAGCCCAGCTCCCTGCACATCCCCACCCCTTGACAGACCATGCTCCTCTTCCATCTGCACTACTCCCCACCCAAGCTTCTCACCAGGGATGGTGACATGCCAGACGAGGACGGGATGCAGGAAGCAAGCCACTGAGAGCAGCGTGTACCCCAGGAATTTCTGGAAGCTCCCTGGGCATCTAGCTCGCTTCCAGAAGGCCTGTGCCAGGAATTCAGGCTTGTGACTGGGGAGAGAAAGAGAGGTCCTTGTGTCATGAAGCACCAACCATATGCCAAGAAGATTTGGTCCTAACCATAACCCATCTAAATATGCAGATCCTCAGTCTGGTTTGTCAGAAAATGGGTGTGCTTTTCAGGGAAGATAAACAAAGCCTGAACATCTCCTGCAGGGAGAAGAGCATTTGCCAGAGGCCAGCATCTCAGTGCCTCACTAATCAAGTGCCTGCTAATACAAGTAAGGACATGCCTCTAAGCTGTAAGGACTTTTGAGTTTCTACTAGAAGACAGCAGCAGTGCTCAGCGTCTGAAAAGGACATAAGGATTGTTGACATTTTAGCTTTAACTTCTGTGCTGTCTCTGGAGGGAGCTGAAGCTCCCCCTGGGGATCTGGGTCTTCCTCCAACCCTGGTACCTTGTGCCTCCACACTGTGTTAAGCAGACGCTGAAACCAGGGTTTGTTGTGCTGATGCTCAGGAAATTAGGGCACAAGCCTGGGTTAAAACACAGGTTTAAATGGCTGTGCACATGGACCCATTTACCTCCCCCCTGTCTGAGTGCACTTGCCTTGGCACTGGGGGCAGGACCTTTGGTCTGGCACTTGCAGCTCCCCCAGATCTGGTGTTGCTGTAAGGGGCAAGGTGCCTTTGGGAGGTCCCACCGTGGCTGGAGAGTAGTGGGCAGGGTCTACTCACGTGAAGCACATCTCCAGGAACAAACTGATAAAGAAGAAGCCTTCACAGACAGTAACTGCAACCCCTGAAAAACTGAAAGGTGGAGCTGTCAGGGGAGCGGGGCTGTGTTTGAGTATGTTCTGCAGGTGGGTAGAAAGGGCACAGGGGGCCAGAATTTACTATCCAGTTCTCAACACAGTCTGTATGCAGGGGTCTGAACACCTTTTTTTGTTGAAAACTCACAGCCCTCCTGCCCCTGGGGAATCAATCTGCAGCCAGTGTTGCCTCTGGCCTGCCTGAGTGTGCAGTAGCCTTTCTTTTCCTAACAGAAATAGCGTATTTTACTGAAAACTCAATATGGAGATCTGAAATACCCAAAGCCTTGGACACTGTCTCCTGCTGCTGTTGCAGTCTAATCTGGTGCTACATATAGTGGAGGGGTTGACCTTGTCACCCCTGCCAGCTCTGATTTCAAGGGCAAAAATACTCACAGCAGATAGAAAGCCAGGCTTTTAAACTGTCCTCGCTGCAGAGTTTCTACGCCCACACCGATCAGCACTAGAAAGAGAAGGCAGGAAAGATGCTGACTGCAGAGTTCAATCCCAGTTCCCTTGGGTCAGTAACCAGCTCCCAGGATAAATGTCCCCATTTCCCCAGGGGCTAGCAAGGCAGCTTCTTCCATGCAGGGCAGCATGTCAGGACTGCCAGCACCAGTGATTCATGCTGACACACCCGCCCAGAAGAGTCAGAGCTGAGTGTTGCCCTTGACACAGAGCCCTGAAACCCATCCCAGCTGCACCCCTGTGATGGCAGCCTTGCCACTGTGTAGGCTGGGGAAAGGTGCTCTGGGAATACCAGCTGGCCTTGGACAGCTGGGGGAGGTGAGCAGCAGTGTCCTGAGATTCCACTCTGAGATGGGCTATACTGCCACATCCCAGCTGCCACAGGCCCACTGCCCATCCTCCTCTGCTCCCAGTGCTGCCAGCCCCACTCCCTTGCCCTCCCTGCTGCACCCAACACGTGGCTGCAGAGCAGGGCAGCTGTGCCAGCTGCCTTCACGAAGGGCTGTAGCCATAGCATCAGGATCCTTTGCTAGCCAAACACAAAAACATATAATGGGAGCAGGCAGATTAAAACCAGGGAATGAACGTTCTCTCAGTGCCTCAGCCAGTACAGAGCACCAGGGAGTCAGTTTTACGGGGATTAAGAGTATTAACAGGGCTAAAATCTTTGATGGATTGGCCAATAGCTTCAGGGGATGGAAAATTTTCTTCAACATCTTTCAGCTCCTTTCAAGATTATTTCTAGAATGGAGCAGAAATGTAACGCCTCACACCAGATCAGTACATGCCAATTCACAGGGCACAAGTGTCAGAAGTGTGGAGCTGAATGAAGCCCAGCTTTCATAGCCAGAGCAATCTCCTGTCTGCACCTGATGCCTCCACCCCTCAGTGAGCAGTCCCCACCCATCCACTGGTGCTCAGGAAGTTCTCCACTGCTCCTGCTCCATGCACACTGGCCAAGGTTTGAGGTGCAGGTTGGATCCATTTCTCTGAGCTGTGGTTTGCCCCATCTGGAGAAGGGTACCAGGCCCCCAAACAAGGACACAGCTCAGTGCCCATCCATCAAGACTGCAGTGCAGTCAATGCCAAGGGTCAGCTTTCCCATCTGGGCTGAAAGAAATCCCTCTGTGTTTTCCCTGTGTCTCTGCAGCTGCTGGCCCCTGTCAGCCAAGGGAACTTATGGGGCCCATGTGCCACCCTTCTACACTGCCTTTCCAGCCCTGAGCAGAGCACAGGGAAATCAGCCTCATCAGAGGGCTGTGAAGCTGCAAAAGTTGTGTAATCCTATGTGCAGAGTACTGTCTTTTACTATCTTGTGACTGAGGGCCATTCTTTATAATCTTCCCTACAAATGTGGACTTCATTCATTCCCATTCATTCATTCATTCATTCAGTCTGTGGATGAATGCAGAATTCTACAGCTTGGCTGCTAGCTCAAGCCTCTACTCTGGATGGGGAGATTTCCTCCTTTTGCACAGCTTCTGCTTTATCCACAAAGCTGTTTGGATGAGGAATCTGCAAGAAAAAAAAGAACTGTTTCGAGGTGTTTGTTTGGACTAGTCACTGCTTGATTTGGATCTTGTCCAAACCATGTGGCTAAAGGCACATGATTAGGAATTAAATGGTTGAAAGCATGAGAATTAAGAATAAGTAGGAAATCTTTCCTAGATGCAAAAAACACAAGGCCTGGAATCACTGACCTAGAGATGCTGCAAACCCTGCAGCAAATCACACAGGGCTGTTTGACAACTCTTTGCTAACTTGCCATGAGACCAGTTAGCCATTTTCTGATTCAAAGGACACCCTGTAGCCTCACCACTGCAGAGAGCCATTACACTGTAAGATCCTGGGGGAAAGGGGGGTTTGTATCATGTGGGTAACTTGTATTTACTAGCAGCATAAAGAGCTGGGCAGGCCTTCTCAAAATCAATTAGCGAGGCTGATGCACTCTCCATTTCATAGTTGTTTTTTTTTTCAAACAAAACCCATGGGAATTTCTTCTGCATGGTTTCCATTTCATTCAAAAGCCTCACACACCTCATCAGGCACTAAACACTGCATCAAGCTGATTTCTTACTCCATTGAAATACACAGAGGAATAAAATACAGGCACATCTCAGTCTTCACGGGCCTTTTGGGAAAGTCAGGTGATACTGGGAATGCACCAGACCTATGGAAAAGCACAGGGAGCTGTAGTGCAGCCCTCTATGCTCTGATGCTAAGCAGACAGATAACTGCAATGCTCATTTAAAGAAAAATTAAAGAAAGATGTGCAGATGCTGCAAAATGATGAAAACATGCAGGAAAGATGATATTCCACTAACACATTTCTACATTGTAAACTACTTTCAGTTTTGTTGGTTTAGCATCAGTTTTCTCATGGCAACAAGCTCACATTTTCTCCCAGAAAGGTCTCTATGAATTTCCTTGGAGTTTTAAGTGAGAATATGAGCAATGTGAGGCTCATGGGGGCCCAAATGGATAGGGATGAAGAAATTAAGTGATCTGCATTTTCTGATTAAAGCTTTGTCCCATCTCCCAGTGTTGCAGTATCATCACAACATGCACTTATCTGCTGGGAGTTTTATAAACTCAGAGACTTAGATCTCTCTGCCTGTTATCAGTATCAGTCCTTTAAAGCACATTCCAGAGCCTCTATCACCCCAGCTGTGTCCTTGGGAACCTGTGCACACTTCAGCTGACCTGTGTGCTTTCTACTTTGTCCTGGTTTGAGCAAAGTGCCTCTTCATGACTTTCTGCAGCTCATAAAGGAAATACAAAGGTAGGAGGGCCTGCTGTGACTTACTCTGATTTCTGACTCTGAAATCCCTGGGGTTCTGAAACCACAGTCATCCCATCAAGTCACCTCTCACCAGGAACATCTGGTTCACCCCTCCAGCCTTTAGACAAATCAGACCCTTTGATCTCTGCTTTACTGATGGGGAAACTGAGGCAGAGAGTGCTGCCTGTCCTGTTCCATAACAGCTAGTCAGCAGCAGTGCCAGAGTCAACCCCTGAGCCCTCTGCTTTAGCCGATTCCCCCCTCTGCTTTAGCCAATTCCCCAAGTCCCACCTGGAGATGCTGCCTGTGCAATGGTGTTCCACCCTCCTGAGTGAGACACTGTGTCTGACACCTGGCTCAAAACTCCTGCATTTCATCTGAAACCAAATGATTCAGGTTGTGCAAGCACTTGGGTGTGTCACCAAACCCAGAACACCCTGGTCCAAAGCAGCCCCTGGCAGCAGGGGGGAAGGATGCTACTCCCCAGGTACCAGGTGGGTGAGTTTATGGTGTTTGTACTGCAGCCATAACCTGAACTGCTCTGAGCTGCTCCCCGACAGGCTGCTGAGAGGCAGAGCAGTGCTTTTATTGTAACTATGCCATGGTAGCTGGGACAGAACCTCTCCATCCTGCCTGGGACAGGACATCTCACTGTGCACACTACAAGGAGCTCCTTCATCTTCACATCCCACAGTGTAGCCCGGCAGTTTTGCACAGCCATGAGTATTTTGCTTTTCAGTCCCATTCACATCTTGCCTATGCCTATGCCTGTTTCAGAAGAATACGGTTTCATTTTCTTCTTCTTTTTTTTTCTTTTGGCATGCATTAGCTTGCCCTCTGAATGTTGGCCCTTCCTTTCCGATGTCTCACTGTGCCTCCCACAGCATTTGGAAAGAACCTAGCCAGGCAAGCACCACTGTCCCACCCTGGGTCCCAAAGCAAAAGCGAGCAAGTTTTCTTGTCCTCCCTGCAGGAAGGGGCCGTGGCTGCAGCTGGCCAAAGGCAGGGAGGCAGCCTGGAGGTCCCAGCTCCCACTCGGTGTCTTTTAGTGCCAAAGACAGAGAGAATCTGCTCTTACCTGCTGCGGTGGAGATGCCCAGCAATCGGCAGGTGTACTCCAGGGCGCTCCACAGTGCCTTGTGCTGCATGGCGGAGGATGAAGGGTGCGGTACAGCCAAGCAGGAACTCCTGGGGCTCAGAGCCCCCACGTCAGGCGCAGCCCAGCAGCTCCCAGGAGCAGGCAGAGCCTCTCGTTGCCTGGACTGAGTGACCTTCCTGGAGGAAAGGGCAGTGTGTGCAGGACTGGCCACCTCCACAGGGCCTCCCAGGGGAGGGTGGTCGGAGAATGAGCTGCCACCCGGGGAAGCGGTGAGCGCTGCTTGCCGCCGCTCCCGAGGGGGCTGTGGAGCCCCGGCCCTTTCCCGCCCGCCGCCCGCTCCCTCTCGGCCGGTGATTAATGATTGCTGAGGCAGGGTGCGGCCGGGGCAGCATGGGTGCACGGCCTGCCCTGCTCCTGAGGTGGACGCTCTGGAAGCCCAAGCTGATTAAATGAATGTGAAGTCATTAGTGCTGTGCGGCTCCCGGCAGGTTAACCATTTGTGAGGATGACGATGTTTGCTCCTGGCAGGAGAGCAGCACGTTTGTGGCAAGTCATGGGGGGCACCCCGGGCCCACTGCCTCCTGCAGCTGAGGCCGTGCTGCTGCTCACCATCCAGCTTCCATCTAGTGCGGCTTGGGAAGTGTCTGTGCTGATGTGCAACCACAGGGACAAGGTCAAATGTATTCAGAGGGGTCCCACAGACTAGGGATCTGATATTCTTTCTTTAGGAACACCAGTAAAATATGTTTTTGTTTTGTAGCTACTGGAGCCATTTGAACAGCACCAGGGTCTCACAAGTGTCATAACGTATGGAATGAGCTGCACAGGTACCCTGACCTCTTTGCCTTGGATTTGGGAGACAGCCTGGGAGTCCCTGGCTTGTCCCTGTAGGACACACTGGCTCAGGAGAGGGGCGGCCCTATGGATGTCTGAAGAACAAGCCAAGAAAGCAGTGGCTGTTCTGTTCCCAGCCCCACACTCCCTTGTGCTTGAACAGGGTACATCTCACTGGAGGTCACCATTGATCCCCCCCGCCTGCTGCCACCCAGGGAAGAGGTGGTGTGGGCAGCAGCATGGCAGTCCCAAATGGAGGGTGGTGTGAGCACAGTCCCAGCGGGCAGCAGCATGGCAGTCCCAGCAGGAGGGTGGTGAGCACAGCACAGTCCCAGTGGGCAGCACGGGCCTGCAGGGCAGTGGGTTCACAGGTCAGTGGGCTCACCTTGTGCTGGACAGTCACTGCAGCCCCTGGCCCTTGCAGCACTGGCTGGGAAGCTGCTGTGGGCAAGGGACTGGGTGAATCATGCTCAATTCACACACAGCCCTGCAGGGAGGGAGCAACCAGCTGAACCTGTCCCCCCATGATCCCTTCTCACCTGCCTGACACCACAAAGCTGAGCCTGGCCAGTATGTGTTGTACTGACTTATCCTGGGAGTAGAGATGACTTGTGCCAAGGACAAAGTGACAGCTTCTCTTCCATATTCTTGGTCTGTATTTCAAACTGGTATTTTTCCATGGCAGCCAAATGCCTGAGCTTATGAAATGGGTTCATGATTCCTGTAAATAACTGCTGATACTGGTTTTTTGAATGTGCACAAGGCTGTGAGTGGCAGAGATTTTACAGCAGGGATTCCTGACAAGATTTGGGCATAGTGCACATTTTCTATGTGAAAAATGGAAGGGCCCACAGGAGAAGGGTTTCCAGAGCATCCTGGGGTGCAATGCTGAATGGTGCAAACCCAACTCATGTCTTTGCTTTGTGTCAGTGTCACACTTCGGGTGTTCCCATTTCCTCTTGTCCTCCTGCACCACCTCGGGTGTTTGATGGAGCTACCTGCTTTCCCACACCTGGTGACTCAGTGGTGAGCCTTTCTTTCCAAGAGGTGGAAATCAGAGACAGCCAACAGGGAAGGTCACATGAAGGCTGAAGAAAATCCCATCCCTGCTATGGCTGAGCATTGCCTGGGTGGTCCCCATGCCTTCTAATGGTGCTTTGCTGCAGGCTCCAGGAGCCCCCTCTGCCTCCAGTAATCACCAGGACAGCTTAAAGACCCTGGCATTTACAGAACACAGATTCACAGAATGCTCTGAGTTGGAAGGGATCTATAAGGGTCACTGAGTCCATTGCTTAAGTAAATGGCCCAAATGTGGATTGAACCCACAATCTTAGTGTTACTAGCACCATGCTCCAACCAGTTGAGCAAATCTCAGGGATTCCCAGGCTGCACAGGTTGTGCAGGTTCTTTCAGGTTGTGCAAACAGTCTGGATGCTTTTTTCCTGGCTGTCATGTTCTTTTTTTAACATTGATGTCTCTTTACAAACGTGAAAAGTAGAAAAGTACTTTAAAAGCAAATAGAGGAAAGGAAGACGTAAGAGTCTTTCAGAATCAGTTAGAGCCATGAGCTTAGTCTTGAAGAGATGCAGAAAACAGTGCAGCCCTGACCACCCATCCTTCAGCACCCAGCAGTGCTCAAGGCAGCAAGCTGCTGCTTCCTCCCAAGGTGGGGGTCCTCTTAGCCACCATGGGCAGTGCAGCATTCTGGGCTCTTACTCTGGCATTCTTATTAAACTTCACTGAGCTCTCACCCAGAAAGTACATGACTTTCTCTGAGTGCCCTTGACAGCAATGTTTCCTTTCTGGAAAGCAACATGCCTCAGGGTTTGAAATAAATGTAAATGTATGGGTGCCAGTGGTGGTGGTCATGGAGGAACAGAATCTATTTGGAAAAGGCAGATTAATACATTAACAATTTAAAACTTCCATCTCCTCCCCATGTTCCTGTGGCTACTGCCCAGCCTCCATCCTCTGAGTGGGCCTTTATTAGCCTTCCTGAGGGTTCTTGCCCCCCATGTGGGGAGACCCTCAGCCTGGGGCAGCATAAGACCTTCACTCACCCTTCCTGGCTGCACTAGGTGTTTCTCTCACTCCACTGCCCAGCAGGGTAGCATGGAGGGAGCTGGTATCCTCAGACTTCATTTGTATCAACATCCATTTAGCAGCTCCTTCCATCCATTGAGGATTTTTTTGGCTAGTGCTCCTACAAAGCAACCTCACATGAACTTGATTTTTCTTGGTAGAATGATCCCTTCTCCTTCTGTCTCTGTTCAAGTGGGGTGATGATACCCTTAATGAAGGTGTGTTTTAGTGAGGTTTTTAGGAATGAGTTTATGCAGTCAGAAGAGGACGGACGACTTCTGAGCTTAGAGGGTTTAATAGCCTGGAACCAACATTGCAAAACCTATGCACCAGCACAGGCTGTTCTGGGACACGTAACAGCAGTGGTCCCCACAGCACATTAAACCACTTCTCTTGCACAGGGATTTACAATCTGCACTTTGGCTGCCAGCCAGGATTCACATTTACAGTCTGCTTCCCATGATGTATGGGCTGATTTGAGAGGATTTAATCTCAGGGTTATGGCTTCATGGTCGTGTTAGTCTGTGTCTTCATCTCTCCCTGCTCACACTTTGCTCAAGTTAGTTTTGTGTGGCATCACCACCATGGCCCTTCTCCTGTGACCAGGGCAGCACTGGGATTGGCTGCCCCAGTAGGGATGTACGGGAGCAGCACACTCGCCTCATGTTTGTCTCTGCAAAATGGTGATGCTGCAGGAGTGATGCAGATAGTGGAGATCCTACCCTGGGGCATAGGGTACCACAGACCATGCTCTGAAAGAAACCTACAGGAACATGCTTAACTTAGCTTGCCCAAACTACAAAAACAGTTCCCAAACTGCCTTGGACAGTGTTCTGGAAATTGGTTTCTGATATTTCACCTTCTCTCCTCAGCCCTCAGCTATAACCACCATGTCAGGTAGCCTTGCTCAGCAGCCTTGGTCCCTCTCTGAGCAGCAGCAGCTGAGGTGCTCCCACCAGAGTGTCCAGCTAAGACAGACTGACACCAATGCTCTCCCTGGCCCACCAGAGGACAGGGGGCCAGCCAGCAGCTGCCCAGAGCCTTTGCAGTGGTGCCAGGTGCTGCCTCCCTGTGCTCTCCTTCCATCAGCTCACCTGCCATGGAGGGGACAGGGACTGTCACAACAGCAGGCTGATGGCAGATGGACCCAGTCGATTGGAAGCACCAATGAACTACAGCTGTGGGTTCACTGGCTATGAATATCTCCTTGCAGTCAGCAAGAGTTTCACTCTGCCTTGTATCCCCAGAGGTCCACTGCTTTCCAAAACAGTCTGAATGTACTGACAGCATCCTGAGGCGAGCTTGGCAGACCTCCCTCCACTCCTGAGCCAGGGAAAAACATGGCAGAGGGCTGCGTGCAGTCACAGAACCAGCAGAGCTAAAGAGAGGATCTTACATGCGCTGCCCCTCCCTTTGCTATAGCAGAACGATGCCCTCTGCAGCCTCGGCCCCGGGCAGCAGTGCGAGCCGCGCTGGGGACGCCCGGCAGGGGACAGCAGGACCCCGCACGGCACAGACCGGCTGCGGCCAGCCCCCTGCAACGCGGGGATGAAAGGGCATCATTAACTTTTACTGTTTGAACAAGAAAAGCGTGATAGCCACAATATGGATCTGAAGGGGACTGGGGAGAGCCCAGAGCTGCAGTGAACACAAATCAACAACTGGCCTGTTTTGTTTTATGCTCTGCGATCAAAGGAATCAACGTGCTGCCGAGCACTCGTCTGCTCCTCCGGGAATTTCCCCGCGCAGCAGGAATGCCAAGGCTCAGCAGCACTGCCCCGACTGCCCCACATCAGCCCTGCCAGCCCCAGGAGGCTCTGGTGCGCAGCTCCAGGGCTGCAGGCTGACCCAGCAGGGAGGGTGAGCTGGTGAGGTGCCTCTGTACCCACAGCCCCTCCTGGGGACCCTCTCCCTGGCAGCAAAACTGGAGAGACGCTGCATTTATCCTGGAGACTGAGCTTTCATCCAGGCATCCGGTGTTGATGAAACTCAGGACACATGGTGGTGTGGGATGATGTGGGATGATACTGGGGAAGGAGGCTGAGGTTGATACCTCTGTGGCAAAGGCAATCTTAAGCAGAAAATGGATGTAGAAACTCATCTGATGCACTTGTGGGGATCTCACAGACTTCTACAGCACCTCTATCACTCTGACTTGCTGATGATTTCTGCTTTTCCTGTGAAACCTGCAAGCCTCCTCATCCCAGCCCTTTGGTCAGGAAAGCGACCTCCCAGAATGTCAACCTGAACTTCCCTTTTCTTACTTGGTCACGTGTTTGACACCAACTTAAGAGGTTCTCAAAAACATGGACTGATACCAGTTCCCTGTGGCAGCATGTGTGAGGGGCTCCTGGCTGGCCATCCCCCAGGAGTGGGGCACAGCTCTGTACAGCTGGGATCAATCCCCATCCCAGTCCTCTGCTGTCCAAGGGGGTGGGCTGAGCAGTGTGTGCTTGTGTCATTTTACAGTACTTGGCAGAGAGATGTGTGATCAGGATGTATGCATACATAGGCAAGTGTATGTATATATGTGTTGAAAACTCGTGTTTTTCTTAAGCTAAGCTGTAATAACAAGAACTATCAAAATCACATTTATTTATTATGCATTTGATCTCCACTTCCACAGCAGGGCTCCCAGAGATTGGTGTCCAGCTCCCAGAACCATGTGATTATGCAAGACTCTCCACGAAAACACATTTCTAGCTTAGCAAACTGCAGGGAAAACCTGCAGAAACAAAGTCAAAATTCAAGTTTAATCTTTGTTTCCTATTACTAATAGTATTATTTCCAATTGTATGATTGAAATGCATGATCTTTGGGGGATTACAGCAAAGCTAAACAAGAAATGTCATAGGGAACTAGGGAGAGGGGACATCAGGAGCTGAAGTTGAGGTCAAGGCAGTAATTCCAAATCTAAACCCCAAGGCAAGAAATACCTTCAATCTCAGCACTTCTCAGCTGCCAGTGAAGTTTCTGTGCTGACAGCAGTGTGACTGGCTAGGAGGACTGAGGCTGGGAGCTACAAAATACCATGAAGGCAGCAGAGGCCTGACAGGGATAGGGGAGCTCCCCCAGGTTAACAAGGAGCAGGGGATGCCAGCCAGTGAGATGAATGAACCTTCTGTCCAGGGAGCTCCTTAGAGACGTGCCTGGTGCACAAGGGGGCTGCTCCCTGTTGCAGGTACAAGCCCTCTCCACTCCACTGAGAAGCAACAGAGCCACGGAGCTGATTGGCAGCTCCTCTGAGAGGCAGTGGGCAAGGGGGGATTCAGCCTGCTGGGGTTGTTGTGGGATGCCCAGGGCAAAGGGAGCACTTCTCCATGCTGGCCTTGGCAGTGGGGACCTGGGGGGCTTTGTCACTCTTCCTTAGGGATCTCCTTTGTGAGACTGATTTTGGCTCTCAATGGATGAATGGAGACCTCAATTTGCATGTAAAGAGGGAAGGGAAATGTGAAGGGAGTTCCTTATGTGATCGTAAGGCATGGCTACACCCTGCACAAGTCCCTGCATGTCCTCCATGCCTGCTGCCCCTCAGTTCTTGTTCTTTCTTACAGTCAGGCTCACTTGCTATGAGCTGCTCCCATGGGAGCCACGAGAACTCCGGATGTGTTCAAAGATGACATGTCACAAAGACCATGTTGCCCACATGTACAGGAACCCCCTACCATGGATCAGTCAGCTGCAGAACTTGGGAGAGACTCATCATGCTGAAACTGGCATCAGTGCCTCTCAATGGACTATCACTAAAAATAGATCCATCTCCTTTTTTCCATATCTAGATTGAAGTCTAAATCATTCCCAAAGTCTGAGTTTGATGGCAGTCCTTTAGCAGGCGGGTGTGTTGGTTAGCATTGTCTAAGAGGCAGCTAGAAGTGATCAGTAAGGCACACACAGGCAGGCAGAGCAGATGGAAAAGGTTGTGCTTAGTATCACTTACTACAATATGGGCATGGCTTGGGATCTGGATGTGAAGGCCACGGGTTTCACTTTACATGGATCCAGTAAGCACACATCCACTTTTCCCCCTGACACTGAAAAATTCCTCGCCACACAAGAAGTCCCATGGGACTGGAGTAATCAAACAGGAAGGTAATTGAAGGTTGAAGGACCATCACTGCCTTTACCAATAACGATGTGTTGTTTGTAGCATAGTAAAAGAAGTATGGTTTGGACCATAGTAAAAGAAGTCCACACACCACAGGTCACAAAAAAACAGAGTTCAGGGGACACCAAAGGTAACTTCACAGCAGCAGTGCAGAGGCAGAAAAATTACCCACTAGGAGATAGGCTAGAGTAGCCTCAGCCTATTTGTACAGAGCTGAAGAAGAAATGAAATCAATCACACATCTTTTGCCTGAATTTGCCACTCAGCTGCTGCTGGGACCCCTGAATAAAGACTGTAGCTTGCTCCCAAAGCCAGGCAATTCCTTCCTCAGTAGCTGTCAGTGGATCTGAACTTTGGGCTGTCATGGTAGATGTTTGAACTGCTGGACAAGCTGCTCTGAGGTTCCATCTCCCCTCTTCCAACTTCTCCATCCCTTCAGCTTTCACTCCACAAAAAAATTTTTATCATCTGCCATCATCCTGGGAGGCAGCAACTTGCAGCAGCAGTGCAGTAGCAACATGCAGGTGTGAGAGGGTGTTCACAAGGAGTTGCTGTCCCTGGGGCAGTGTGACATGTTATAGTGTTCTGTATGTGCTGGCTGACTCTCATCACTGAGACCCAAGGAGGCCAAGAGAAGTGCTGTGTCAAGTAAAGTAAATATTCTCAGTTTTTCTGTTGCACTGATTAATTTTTGTTTTTAATGGGGAAACTGAGGTGGAGTGATGCCTCGAACCAGATAGTATCACACTGCACTGTCAGCAGCACAGCTTACTCAAGGATGATGAATCTTTGCCTACCTGTCTGTAAGTCTTCACTTCCCTTGTGAAATACAGTGCTAGCTCTCAGTGGAGGAGCTTACTTAGCTAAACTCTAACCTGAACCCATGATTCATTCCCTGGACTAAAAGTTGTGATATGATGATGAAGGGTAAGATTCACCTCTGTGTAGAGCAGGTCTGTGACAGGACTAAAATACCACCTTAACACCACAAAATAAGGCTATTGTTTTACTTATTCCTGTAGACAGAGAAATTGCCACCACAGGAGGAAATGCAATAGTGTAAAAGGAGCTCACAAAGAGATCAAATATTCATGTGCAGGCTCTTGGTCCAGAGTATATTTCCTAAGGAAGGCTGGTGGAGCAGTGTTTTGTTAGTAAGTGGGAGGAGGGAGAGCTTGTAACTCAGTATAAACAAGCTCTGTGCATAGGCTTTATCCCAAGGACATTCATCCAACCATCAAAACCATTTGACTCTTTGCCCTCTTTTCTGGCAAAGGGGACTGGTGACTTCTCCCTGCATGGGAGCAAACAAGGTGTGCACAGCAGTGATTGATGCACCTGGGGGTTGAGACACATCAAAGAGCCTGCTTGCTGCATTTCGAGTCCCAGTGAGCAATTTATAGAAGAGTTTATGTAGATAAATAACCAGGGAGATTTATGTAAACCATATGTTTTTGGCTGCAGAGATGTAGAAATGCTCAAGGACTTGGAAGCTGTGTAGCTGAGGTTATTTGTAAAAGTGTTCCTGTTAGTAGGATTTATTCTGGGGATTCATTTTCCTTGGCATTGCCTCCAAAAGGCTGCAGAGCAAACAAACATAGCAGGATCCATCACCTCTTTTACTATGCTGTCTGAAAGAGTTTTGAGCATTAAAACCAGAAGTTTGGTCGCCCCTAGTTCAGGCTGGGAATAGGAAAAGGCTGAGAGCAAGGAGAAGCAGCAGCAAAGGAAACAGACCTCCTGGAGATGGAGGTTGGGTGAGGTCACACAAGTCCCTGGAGGGACCCCAGATGCCAGCTTGGTCTCCCAGCCTAGCACTGGGTGCTTACTTCTGAAAACCTTGCAATCCTGCCATGGCTAGTGTGATTTGAAGGGAGAAGAGAAGGCAGTCTTGGCCTTAGCTGGAAAGCTGGGATGTAAATTTGAATTTGTCCATCACATCAGGTATGTTTGTGGTAATGGGAATAAGTTTCTGCCATGTATTATATTTGCCTGGCTTGGATATCCCCTGCCATCCTGTGTCCCTCTGGCTCTGTAGTATTTCCTGTGCACTGAGATGCAGTCCCTGAACCTGGCATCAGCTCATTTGTACCTGCTGAAGGTGAGGAGCAGGCTCAGTGCTGTGTTAGTGTGACAATGAGCCAGAGCCTGGATGTGCTCTCACTGCTGTCCCACCCCAAGAACTCACAATCTGAGTAAGCTGTAGATCACCTCCCTCCTGCTCCTGTGCCCTCGTGGGATGGCACAGAGGACTGTCAGAGTGGGCAGCTTGACAAAAACCTCTGGTGTCAAAAGAGACTCTGTGGGCCAGACAGCAAAGTCACCTGCTATCTCTCTGAGGGTGTGCACCTGGGAGAGCTCACAGCCCTCACATCCAGTCCCTGCCCTCTGTGCAGACCCTGACACCTGCACTCGCCTGAGGGCAGCACCCTCTGCAGAGGGGCAGAACCATCATGGGATATTGCACAGGAAATGGATATTGCACAGCTGTCTGGCTATCTGAACTGCTTCATCACTTACTTTTCAAGTCTGAGCTGTTTCTGTTTCAGGAAGGAACACAGGAGTCACTCAAACAAATCATACCAAACTGTCCCCATAAGGTGTGCACCCCAATGAACACTGATGTGCACATATATCATCAACACAAGAGTAAGACTGGTAATCCCTTCTGGTTGCAGGCCACTTATCCATAAAATTCCTCCCTACATATCTCCCTGTCCTCTGACCCTCTCTCCTCCCTGTCTCTGTCTCCTGGTAATGGAGGCAGATCTTGGTGTGCCAGTGCCTGTCATTTTCTACTCTAGGCAGAAAAATATATCAGCTGTTTCAAGATAAGTTGTGACTGCTCCTAAATCTTAGGCTCCCTTTCCCTGTGTGCTGAGCTTGGGATTTGCTTGGCTATCAGCCCTCCCATGGATGGGAAAGGCCCCCTGCCCTCATGTGTGCTCACCACATGGGCCACTTTATTTACATAGCTGGGTCCACACATTTATATTTAGTATGTTTGAGAGGCCACCATGGAATGAGAAAGCTAAAAATGAGGCTGGATTAAAATGTATGGAAGTTAAGGGGGGGATAGGAGTGAAAACTGAGGAGGCTGGAGGTAACTCCAGGGCTCGCTCAGCTGTGTGACCATGAATGCCGGAGGCTCCTGCTGTGAGCACAAGGACCAGAAGTTAGGGGCACCTTTGGATATGAACCTGGGTCAGATTCAGGCCCTTCTTCAAACATTCTTACTTGAGTACAGCTTGAAATTGCAAAACTAACCCAGTTTTATAGACTACAAGACATCTATATATCTGTTTATATTCATCCTGATTTAGAAATTTTTAGTCACCACATAAGTCTGACCAGAGTTAGGCCTGAGGTTTCTCATTGCAATGCTTTAACTCAGGTGTCTCAAGTGAGCACCCTGGAGATTATTATTATTCTCTCCCCCAGTAAACAGACCCCCTCAAAAAAAAAAAAAAAAAAAAAAAAAAAGAAGCAGCCATTTGATGAGTTGGAAGTCAATTATGCATTCATCTTCCTCCCACACCCTACACACATGGGGGGAATGGGGTGGATCTCTTTCTGCCAGCATCTCCAGTGTCACACAGCCTGCTACAGCTCTAGTGGCCTCTCACCTGAAAGGCCTGCTGGAAGTGGTCAGTGATAACAAACAACTCTGGTTCCAGCTGAAAGGTTTTTCCTTAAATGCTTTTAGTACAAATATTGCAACTCATTTCTTCTTTTAGTAACTATAAGCAGACTAAATTAAACTTTCATGAGTCTGAAGTACATAACTCTCCTTCAAGCTCCAGGATCTGTTTCCCTGGTCATTCTGAACCAACAAGGGCTTTGCTGTGGTGTTGGGTCCTGGGCAGAGATGGTGCTGCTCACCCGAGCTGGTGATGTAACTGGTACTAAATCACTCCTGTCCTTGGTAGATTTGTGTAGCTGCTGATTGAGGCTGGTTGTGAGCTCAAGGGCAGGAAGGGCAATGGGTGCTTCCCTGCCATGGCTGGGATTGCCCCCCACACAAGCAAAGAGAGCTTGAGGATAACCTCGGGCCAGCGGATTGTTTCCACGAGCTGAGTGCCAGCAATCCCTCCCCTTGAGGAGGTAAATTGCCCTCATGTACTCTAATGAGATGTGCTTTAATTTTGAAGAGAATGAAACACTACTTTCCTCACCCGCTGGCCTTAAAAAGAAACTTGTTGACTCCCCAGCCTGTTTCATGCTTTGCTGGCAAAAAAAGAAAATAAAAATGAAAATGAAAATGAAAATGAAAATGAAAATGAAAATGAAAATGAAAATGAAAATGAAAATAAAAATAAAAATGCTGGAGAAAATGAGCATGCTTTTGAGGTTCAATCAGGCTCTGCACCCAACTGCCAGCTTCTCTTGAGTCAATGCAAGTAACAGTTCCCAGGAAGGCAATTTCAGTGTGTCCAGGCTCCTAATAATGCAGTGCTCTGTTAAGAAAAGGTGCTGATGAAACCCTCTCCTCTCTGCAGCCACAGCCACGGTGAGACCTCCAGAAACACAGTCACTCTCCTGGGAGTTGGGTTTTCCCATCCACACCGGGTATCCTGGGCCCCGAGAGGAGCTGGGGCTCGTGTGCCTGTTTTGATGCTAAGGCTGCCTCTCAGGAGTGCAAGCAGATACAAATTTCACTTACTGTGCCTAGTTCAGTGGTTTAACATCCTTATGGAATAGCTATGGCAGCATTTTTAGTTGATGGATAAGAAATTTCCTATGATTGGGGAGCATAGGATTGTGAATCTCCTGTAGTCTTTGATAAAACTTGTTTCAACTCTGGCATGAAATTCAAAGGCAATTTTAGCCTTTTTCAGAAAGGTAGAAAACAGTAGTCTTGACCAGAGGCAAAATTCTCTTTTAGT
This sequence comes from Zonotrichia albicollis, assembly GCF_047830755.1. Lineage (NCBI taxonomy): Eukaryota > Metazoa > Chordata > Aves > Passeriformes > Passerellidae > Zonotrichia > Zonotrichia albicollis. The sequence goes on along the minus strand of NC_133825.1, from coordinate 33,736,968 downwards.
GACTCCAAACTCTCTTACTCTCATAGTTACACTTCTAGCAGAAGTTATTCTTGCTTTAGATTTATGTCTGCTCACAAAACTCTCAGCTTGAATCTAGCAACATTTTCTTATCTTTCTAGAGACAATGTTGCATCATTTAGCTTCAGTAAGAAGCTACTTAGTTTTACTCAGAGTGTGAAAAGTGAACTGAGGGGAGATGATATCCTATTTTAAGAAATATTATCTGTACTGATTAGAGATTTTCTGGGGGATTAGCTTTCCCCTTGGCATGATGAGAGACAGAAGTGAAGGCAAGATTTCACCTTCGTGCTCTATGGCCTTGATAAATCAGGCACCACAAATCACTGTTGTTAGATCCCTTTCACATCCCTTAATGGGTGGGTGGTAGAAGTGCACTATCTTTTGAGAAGATCCTCCTGTTTCTTACTTGCATGTTAATTTAGCAGCTCCCGAAATAGCAACCTATAGTACCTAGATTCATAATTCATAATTAAAGCTCCTAGCAATGTTCAGGCTCCACTGCTGGTTTGACCTCTGTGCCTCTCCATGAGCATACATCTCAAGGGATTCTTGCCCTCTTCCCAGGGAGGGCCCTGTGACTTATCCCATTAAGTTAACAGAAGGTCATATAATAGTCATAAAAATATTATGGATCCCTCCCACATTCCTCACCCGTGGCAAAATACTGCTACAGGGAACAATCAGTGCTTTTTAGCTGGGCATCCAATAAATCTGGAGAGGTATTAGGCAGAACTGAAGCTCTACAGCTGCTGGGGTGGAGCGTGAGCACAGATGGATGGCTTGGGAAATGGGGTTCTTTTTTTGCCTCTGTTCCTGTTTGGAAGCAAACCTGTGTTTCAGGTTTTCCAATATCTTTAAGAGGTGTAAATGTTCTATTTGTTAAAAGATCTTGTTTTCTGTTTATTTGTCAGCTGTGTTATATGGAGAAGTAAATTCAACAAAATTGAAGTAGTTTTGCAGAAGCGCTGTTCTGCTTGGTTGCTTTCTCTGTAGTGGTTAAGAGGCTTATTTTGTATGGGACCTACCCAAAAGCAATCACCCTCCACTGCTCCTTGCTGAAGCTCACTGATGCCAGATGAGCAGCTGCGAGCTTTGTCCCTTGGATCCAGGAGCAGTTTGTGATTCAGGCTTTTTGTACAGAGAGCTGCAATGTCTGCTACAGGCTGTCCTTCTCAGCTCCAGCCCACCGAGTCCTCTCCATCTGGCTGCTCTGGCTGGGGCTCTGCTTGCAGCTGGGGACTGAGTCATGCTGGCATTGTCAGCCCAGCAAGCAGCCAGGGCGTTTCCTCTCCCTGTGGTGCCTGAGCTTGTCTCATGGGCTCATTCCTTACTCTTTCCTAAGCCCCTGGGAAAGACCTGGGGGAATGTGGTTCTTTCTATACACTTGTTATTTGATCTGCTCTGGGTCTGAGCTGCTGTGTGCTCCTAACCTCTGGGTGGGGTATTTGGGGTGACAGTTGTGCCATGTGCAGTGGGATGACACTGGTTGCTGCTACTTTGACCAACACAGGGTCACAAAGTTTTCATGCCACTTGGGGTTCCTTCAGGGAAACTTGTCTGACATACACGTTCAAACTTTCCTCCTTCACACTCCCCAGTATTCGCTCGAACCCCTTGGTTCTCTCATGCTTTGTCTTGGCATGTACAGAGACACTGTGCCTTTGCTGAGGACTCTGCCACCATCCCAGCTCTACCTGGAATTTGGGTTCCACAGCCCTGCTGAGTCCTGCATGTCGTACCTCAAGCCTAGCTTTAGCAGCACCTTTATCCATTAAATGCATAATATTTGTTAAAACATGTCCCAAGGGTGAGGAATGAAAGGATTCTGCTGGCATGTGACTGAAGTCCATGTTCTGAACCCTTTGCATGCTCTCATCTCCTTGCTGTCGAATGTTTGTTGTGCTTAAGAGGGCAGCAAAACAAACCTTGCCTGGCCTCTCTGGAGCCAGTTGTGTGACAGTCAGGAGACTCAGCCAGCAGTCAATGTAGCTGTGACTAACTCCTGCAATAACATGACCTTTCAGGATGAACAGTGACCTTCATAGGCTTAAGTGTGTTTCTTTATGACCAATAAAATGTGGTCATGGCTATTTTCCCAATGATTTCTCTATGGCTGGCAAGTAGCTGGAAGAAGTGTAGAGAATTTGACAGAATTAGCAATTTGAAGAAACTGAGGTATGCTCCTGCTATTGACTCCTTTGAAAAGTTTCTGCAAGCACTGAATGAACAAAGGAGCAGGCTGCCAGGTTATGTGGCTGTGAAAGAAATTCTTCCTGATGCTGGAGGTCAGAATCTATCAGAATTTTGTCCAGAAGTGAATTCACGTGTTGACAATGTGCTGCAGGGGTAAGGTCACATGCAGTCTTAAGATTTTTCTCAGGAACTTCTTTTGCTGCTCACACAATTTTCAGGCTGAAATGATGTTGTGAAGAGAGCAATATGAAAGACAACTCCAACTCCTTGCTCAATAGCCCTTTGGATAAACTTCAGATTTTAGCATGGGGGTGCCAACCACACTATCTAGGAGGGAAGTAGTCTAATGTGCTACATCTGCAGGCTAGTGGGCATCCTGTGCCACAGCTTTGGGCTGTGGTGTGTTAATGAGGAGTCAGCCTGGCAGGGAGTCTGTGTCCAGGCAGGCACCTCTGGGATGCACATTCTCACTGCCTCACAAGAATGCACTGGGGACATCTCCTGTGCAGGTATTCTTCTCCATAGGGCCTGGAGTGAGCAGCTGTAGATCAGTTGCTGTGTGATTGCCCTTCCTTGCAAATTGCTGCCGAATGCAGAGTGAGGCTGGTCCCTGCAGGGATCCTGGCCAGCCTCAGCCTTGGACACCAGCTGAGAATCAAGATAGGGGCCCACTGTAACCCTTGCTCAGGCAAAGGCCAGGCAGAAGGAGAAAGAGAACTCAAGAAAATAGTTTCCCCAGGGAAGCTCCTGCAGGAACAAAAAGCCAAAGCCTCTGTAACAGAGCCAAACATCAATGAAGGAAAAATCTAATTACCCCTTCTTGTGGGGTTTGCAGCACAGGAAATGTGGCCCTCTGGGACAGATGTAAATATAGGCATAATCTAATGCCATACTTGCCTGAACTCCCTGCATTCAGGATCTCCCTATTAAGCAGTCAGTTGGTTCTAATGGGAGGTTTTGAGCTGGAGATGGTATCTGCTGTTCCCCCTCTCTCCCCACTAGCTTGTGCACAGTGCAGCAGGTGAAGGCCAAAGGCATTGTAAAATAATTGGCATGAGTTACTTCTCTTGATTCCTTTAGCTTTTCACATAATGTTCTGATGCCTGTAATCTCCTGGCTGTTTCCACAGCTATTGCTGGAAAGGAGTGTAAAAAGGGAGCCCTTCAGGTGTGGGAAACTGCCCTGAACAGCAGCCTGTGTGTCTGTCCATGCTCCCTCCTGGCAGTGCTGCAGCCTATCTTCAGCAGAGGTCTGCCTCAATTTGAGTGGATTTGAGAGCTGCAAGACTTGGGTCTCTTGCCAATCCTAGTGATTTTTGCTTGTGATTTGTTGCTGAAATCTCGAGAGCTGATAGGTCTGGGTTTGCTTTCCAATCCTGCCTGTGTGAGAAGGTGAGGTAGTCCTGGGATGGTCAGTGCAGGTCCAGGACCCAGTTTCCACAAAGGTGTATAAGGTTTTTTGTTTCAAACTGCTGAGAGGGGCTTCAGTGTAGCCACGTGAGAAAAGATGCTGGAGTGCATCAGAGTAAGGGCCAAAGAATCTTCAGCAGCTGTGATCCCCACAACTGTTGCTAGAGTGCAGTGCACACACATTGGCAAAAGCTTGTCAGTAATGGAACTTACCACTGAGCAGAAACTGCTTGAAGAATCCTCATTGCTGACTCAGTTTGGGCTCAGTTTGGCTTTCCCAGCTGGAGGGCTGTGCCTTTGGCAAGGAGTGTGCTGCCTGAGGTGTGCCAAGGAGAGAATAGATAAGTTTCCCTTGCATGGGGTAGAAACCCAGAAGAATGGCTGCAGGGACAGCATTTAGCAGGCAAAGGACTACTTCAAGTGTCTTTTGTTGTGTTAATTGACTGCTATCCAAGTGTGTTTTCTCACCGTGCTTTCGAGGACTGATCTAACCAGATGCAAAACACTCTCCTATGAAGGAGCAGCTGTGTGTGCTAGCTGGGTTTGCTTGGCTTTCAGTCCCAGGGAAAGGGCAATCTGAGTGCTCAGCTGTTCCTAAAAAATTGCTGGTGAGGAAAACAAACTAACAGACACAGCGGGGATTTTGTAGCATACAATCGAGGAGCTGAGATCTTTTCCCCCAGCAGAGCTGAGCAGCCGTGTGCTCCCACGCAGCCAGCAGGCAGCGGGCTCTGTGCAGGGGCTGCGTTTGAGCCCGGCCCAGGGAGCTGCTTTGCACCCTGGGCAGAGCCTGCAGGGCACAGGGGCTGTGGGCACTCAGCCCTGCAGCCTGCCAGAGCCTGGGCTGCAAGGGCAAAGAAGGGCAGAGCCCCGTCAGGACAGGCACAGTGTTACTGTGCAGGTTTGGTTTACTGACCATAGAATTTGGGACCAGAAATCAAGACATGTCTGTTTCTATAAAATCTCTGCAGGTTAGACAAGAACTCATGGCACCTTGGTCCATCCTAGAACACTATCTTGTTCCTGCAATGAGCAGGGGAACATCAGACTGCTGCTGATGGGACAAGAGGGTAAAAAAGTAACTGATGACCATTTCTAAAGGCTGATTTCATTTACTGCTGAAAAATTGCCAGCCTGCCTTCATGGCCTTGTATCCCCTGGGGAGCAGTAATGCCAGTTTATGCAGCTGTGTGAGTACCCACCAGCTTCCTCAGGCTGGAGCTCCATTGCCCTGTCATGTTTAACCGAGGGAGAGCAGGAGTGGGTGAGGTGATGTTACCCAGATCCCTGCTGTTTTGGGAATCACCCAGCCATGCAGGCGGCTCCCTGTGCTTAAATGAAGATCTTGGTAGCAGACTGATAATATCAAACACTCAGTGCCCTGGCAGCACTTCTGAAAGCCAAATTCTGGAGTGAATGACAAAGTGTTTTTTCATTGCTTGGAAAGTACAAACTGGTTTTCTTTTTGCTGCCCCAACTCTCGCTGCATGTGGGGGATTTGTTTATATTAGGCTGTGGAAAGGAAAAAAAAAAAATCTACATGTTATCTCAGAGCTGGGCAGATTAATCCAGAGGAAGATTTACTTGAGTGCAAATCAAAGGCTTAGTTTTGTTGGATAGTTCTTCAGTGTCTTGAATCTAAATCCATCATGCTATCCCTGCAGCATTCAAATATTTCAAAAGAATTTGGAAAGTTTGCAACCAGAGTGGAAGTACTGGGACTATTGCTGTCTTTTGTTTCTGTTCTTAGAATTGCAACTCTGCTATATTTTATCTAATTTATTGGTATGTTTAGTGTTCAAGATCTCTGAAGCCCTAAGGAAGGCTGTACAAATTAAAGGCACAACCCAAATCCAGGACATGCAGTCCTAGTTCTGTGTAAACAGATTTTAAGCTGAGCCTATGTAACTGATGTGGCCAGGATTTGATGAATCAGGCACATTAGGAAGTTGTTGGGAGCAGTAAACTCTCCTCCTGGTCAATGAGTGTTTTTCATGTGAGTGATGGGAATGGCAGTGGGCTGCTGCTTCTTCTGACACCTTCTGTGCAGGGAGGGCTTTGGAAGTGGCTAACACTTTCATTCCCAGCTTCTGCCTTTAAATTATGAGTGTACAGAGAATATGGGTCTCAATATATTGATAGTTGGAGATGGGCAGTCCAAGAAATGTTGGCAGAGTTGTGAGATATAGCAGAAAGACATTGTGGGTCTGGGTTATTTAGGAAGTTGGGCAGGATCAGTTCTGGGTGTTGACAGATAGTTTGTGTATAGCAGCTCGGCTTCCTGGATTGATTCTTGTGTCCAGGGTGATCTGGAGGTATTCCTAGTGAGAAACTGAGCCCTGTCTCCTCTGTTGCATCTGCAGGGTAAGCTGGAGAATCTGTCTGCTTTTTCCAGCAGTTGTGAGCACTTTTCAGTTGATCACAGGTGTGTAAGTAAAATGATTTTTAAAAAAAGGTATAACCAAATAGATGTCAACTGCTAATGCAGCTCTCTAGTCTGAGTGCAAAGGAAAGCAGAGGTGCTGAGGCTGAGCTCCACATCTGGCTGTCAGGCCGCAGGAGCACTGAATGCAAGGGGCTGGCCTAGAGGAGATGGGGAATTCAGACTGAGCCAAAGGCACTGGGATCGCAGGGAGGGATGGAAAACCAGGTGCAGGAGCAAGAGTGGTGTTTCCATGGGGTGATTCCAGCAAAAGGGCAGAGAGCTTAGGAGATAAAAGGTTAATTAGCCAGAGCCTGGGGTGTTGTTTGGTATGTGTCTTGTGTTGGGAACTAGCATCTTTAATTAAGCCTTTTCCTTTGGGATTCAAATGCTGGGTTCAAATAGCAGTCAGGACAAGAAGTTTTGTTTCCCATGTCACATCAAACTGCAAATGGCAAGATATCCAAACTAATTGGCTGCTCACATTGTCAGGTGCAGAAGTCTGAGAACTGCCAGCCAAGTCTTTCCTGGGCTCTTCCTTTAATTTCTTTAAGTTGTTAGTGTGTGTAAAGGTTCTGACTCAATCATTTCTGTTCTGGGCCCCTATGGACCAGCTTGTCTTCCATTTGGCTTAGGGAGCACTGAAGCACATCTCAAGTGAGAAGCCTTTTTGTCCAGCAGCCTTGAAGCAAAGCAGTTTTCTCTGCATGTTTTGTGCAGCTGTGGGCAGTCCTGCACACTCCCAGATTTTTAAATTCTTTATTCTGTCCATATTTCTGGCTCAGGCACCATAACTGAGAGCTGGGTGGAGTAATGCATTTGCATTTCTGCCACAGATTTCTGTCTTGGTGCTGATGCTAAAAAGGTTGCACTTCCATACTGGCATGATACTCCAGTAGTCAGTGCTTGCCTTTGCTCCACCAAACTTAAAACTGGTGTTTTTCCAGTGCTAATAAAAGGTGTTTCCTACAAAGGGGAGCTCATGAGCAGTTTTTAAGATAAGTTTCTCTACCATAATGGGATTGCCATGGATTTATTTAATGTCTTTACAGCAGCACACACATTTTTTATCAACAAATGTGTGTGCTGCTGTATTTGTTATCAACTGCACACGAGCATATTTGGGAAACACACTGTTAGTACATTCAAAACCATGAGGAAGCTCTCAAACTGATTTCTTTTTCTTTTTTTTTTTTTTCTTTTTTTTTTTTTTTTTTTGTGTGTGTGTGTGTGAATCTGTCCTGCTGAAGTGGATGGCAATTCTCACAAGTGTGAGCAGGATGAAATCAGTTTATTTCTGTGCAGATAACAATAGTTTCTGACAACTTTCTGGAAAGCATAGAAAAATAAGAAACCTTTTCATAAGAAACCTAGATAAATGAGAATCCTCTGATATGGAGGCAGTGCCCACTTTGCCAAAGGTTTCTTGGAAGCAAGTTATCTCTGGACAAGAGGCATATCTGAGCTATTCAGATATGATTATTTTTTCACCAGCATTGTTGAACAGGGTGGAAATATTGCCTATTCCAGAAGGAGCAGATTAGTGTGATTTTACCCATAATTTGCTGTCAGGTCAGATATTGTTACTTAGTAAAAACATGCCAATTTTTTTTTTTTTTTTTCATTTTCAGGGTTTTCTCCTTTTCCATGATATCTGTGAGTAGGAAGCTCAGAGCCTTGCATTCTACTTTTCACGTTATCTTCTAGATCCATTTTCTCTCTGCTCAGATCTTGTTGGCATAGTTCTCTGTGCTCAGCTGTTAAGGATTTTTTTCCTGGCTCAGATAATTTTTTTTATTTTAGTAGACACCAGATAAAGACCAACTATTTCTATGATGTCTGCTTTATTTGGAAAGGCTCTTCTATTGCAGTCTGATGTAAAATTCATTGCTGTCATGACTGACTCAGCCTTTCCTTCCCCAAGCTATATCCTCTATTTCTGCAGCAGGCTATAGAGATTCTGCTCCCCTGGACATCCATGTGCACAGTACTGGAAGGCAATTTGCACTTCAAATTGGATGACACTTCATGGTTGGCTGACATGAGCACGTGTCTGACATCGTAGCTGGCCCAGTTTAAAATCAAGCTCCCAGCTGTAGCTGCCAAAATCTTAACAGGATATACAGTATTCCTGCTGATGGCAGAGGTTATTTTCAAAGGGGGCTCAGATGGAGGGCTTGTTCTGTCTCCAGTCCTTGGGATTAGCAGCATTCATGGACATGTGCGAACATTTGCAGACCCAGTGTGAAAAGCCAGACTGAGGATTTCAGTAAATCTGTAATCTGTTGTCATTTGGCTGCATATCTATGACTGCAAAAAAGCAGCCACACAAATTTTTTCCAAAAATTTGCTTCCAGGCTAAGATCTATTTGAAGAGAAAGAATTTTCATGTCTAACATTTCTTTAACTTCTTGTAAAGATGTTGTGCTTTGTGTACGGCCTAAGCCACTTGTATAATCCCCAAGAAACAGTTGTAGTGCCAGGGCTGACCCACCTACAGTACTGGTTCCAGTCACCATGGGAATTTACTGACTCGTTTTTCAACTGGTTTCCTATTCAAACTCTTGTTTAGTATACTCTTTCATGTCTCTGATGTTAAGCACTGTCCAACATCTTTGAGTATATTGAATTTTTGAGGGAATTTTAGAGCTTGAACAAGTTATGCTGCCTTTATGTTGCCTTTTGAATGCTCTGCTAACTTATTTGTTGTCCTAGTTAGTGCTTCATCCAATTCCCTGCCAGATGTTTTCTCAGACTTCATCCCCTAGGAGGTGCTCTGAGATAATTTCCCACTGTTGATGATTAATTGACAAGCCTGTCTTCTGTGTTTGTTCCTTAAATCCTTGTTTAAGCTACAGCAGGACGATGTGCTAGTTGTCTGTTTTTCCATAATGTAAAACTTGACAGCTGAGACACTCTCTATAAAGGAGGATCTCTTCATCTAGTTCTTTTGTAATCAAATCTTGGGAAAGAGCAGGGTAAAAAAAAGCTTTCTGGAAAGAGAGGAAGTTGCAGCCTAAACCTGCTAAAACACAGGAGTGCATAATGCATTGCTTAAACTGTAAATCCCAGCAAATATCCTTTCAGAATTTGCTCTGGGATTGATGCTTGGCAGCAAATCATGGCTGAAGACAGGGCTATTTTTGGCCCAGTTAGGATTTCCCTTCGTTTTGTAGCCAAGCGCAAAACCACCATCCAGCTGTATTGCTAGATATAGCACTGACCTTTTCACCTTATTGGACCACAGCTTGACTCTTAATTGAAATTGCACTATAATTACACCTTATGTCCCAAACTTGTCTGTCTCATGAAACCAGTACAACATATTGGAACAATCTGTTCTCAAGTGATACAGATCAGACTCAGAGGAACCACTGTCTCTCATCTCTGCTGGTGGTGGTGATTCCTCCAGGACACCATGGCTAAAGCTGATATTGAAGGAGGTGTTCATGTGGGTGTAAGAGGGTGGTGAGGTTGTGGCTGGTTTCAAGGGATTTGGAGCCCCTCTTAACTGACCAGCCAAAACATTCCCATGAAGCAGAAGGAAAAGGTCATTGGAAAAACTTCTTTGAGATCTCTCAGCAAAAGGAAGATACATCTGTAGAAATTGGAAGTTCCCCAAGTCTGCTGTGACATCTGCACAGGTCTGCAGAGCAGTGTGCACTGTTGGTGTCAATACACCTTGACACTGGCTTCAGGACTGGAATATTTGTCCTGGCTGTATTTCAGTCCTGTAATATGAAAAGTACCAGCTCCACTGACCCCTCAATCACAGAAGGGGTCAGGCTGGAAGGGACTACAGTGGGTCATCTGGTCCAACCTTTCTGCTCAAGCAGGGTCATCCCAGAGCACCTGGCACAGAATTGTGTTCCAGTAGTTCTTGAATATCTCCAATGAGGGAGACTCCACAACCATTCAGGACAATCTGCTTCAGTGTGTGGTTGCCTTCCTCTCAAAGGCATCCTAAAAGACAAAAGGAGGTTGTTACATGTTTGGCTAAATCTCTGAATTGGGCAATTAGAATATCAGGATCATGAGGACATAAATATGCTGCTTGGTTTAGCATGTTTACTTTTGTTTCTTGTCATTCTGATGCTTTCCTGGTTGAAATAAAACACAATTTACACCAAAAGGCTCAGTGAACTTTGTGCTAAAGAATACAGTGATGTTTATGTGGCGGATCACTTTAACATTGTACATTATGCTCTGCCTAGGAAGAAGGAGCAGAAGAGTTTTGTAACACTGTTTGCAGATCTGCCAGCAGGGAGTGGGAGAGACCTGTCTGAATATGAAGATCAGCAGTGAGTAGGATGCTGCTTTCCACCTAACAAGACTAAGTGAGTAAAACATAGCTCCTCTGTACAGCTGAAATATCTGCAAAAAATTATACAGAAAATAATACCGTAGCAGCAAGCCAGTTCTGCAGTAGTTATTTGGCAGATGATGCATGCAAAAACTCAGGGCTATAATTCCTTCCCAAACTCTGTCCAAGCTACCTTAAATGATCTTAAGTAATGGGAAATTTGTCACTTTTTCCTGGACTCCTCCTTGGTCTAGGAACCATTTCTTCCCATCAATCTCCATTAACTGTCCTTTGGTCAGATTCATACAATTATACCTTCTCTGGCCTTTCTTTCCCTGATTGCTCCTCTTTGCTTTATACACATCTATGAGAGCTGTACAAACAGTCTGTACCTGTAGGATAGTTACCTGTCTCAAGAGGAATTTGTCAGTGCTGAAGATAGGCATTTTTATTGTGATGGATGACCTTATGGAGACAAAGTGAAATGTGGAGTCTTGAGGACTTGCCTGTAAAGTTGGGTAATCGATTGCATATGAGGCAGGTTAATCACTGTCATAGTCTTGTGTGTTGAATGTACAAGAGGAAGGTTGCATGCTGTTTTGGGGCTGTCTAGAGGAGATGTGCAGAGTTGAGAATATTCTGTGCACAAGATCAGTGTGGCTAAATGGTGAATGCTGGTTAAAACCCAGGAACACAGTGTAAAGACTGTGCAAATCATGTCCTCAAATATCAGCCTTCACTCAAGATGGCATGGCACTGACAGGTAAATGTCTGTCATTAGTGTTATTCTGGAGGAGTGTGAAGGAGCTATGCTGACCCCACTTTGGGTGGGTGCCTAAAACCAGGTAGAACTTGATGCTTCATTTCTCAGCATAGCTATTTGTGGTCTTTAGCTCTGTGTCTTGCTGTTTTGACTTTAAACTGGGGGGTAATTTGCTGCCCTACGTTCACAGGAGCTTATTAAATGTTGTGTTTGTGGCTCACTAAGACTGAGGAGTGGTAAACAGGATACATTAAGGGAGATGAAAGTAATAGCATTGTGCAGACAGTGGAGTCGAGGAGCCCATGTTGAGCCATCAAGGGGGAAGGAAGTTATGAGGAACTGCTGAATGAATTTTACCTTTCCTGTGTGCTCATGCTTTGTGGAGCAATAGTATGTGATTTGTATTTTAATGCTGCCCACACTGGATGCTTTTCTCTGCTGTTCTAAGGGTGGTTTTGGCTCTTCTTGATAATTTTAGCTCAAGTGGGGCTGGGTATATAAATGCTGTGTAATCAAGCATATGAGGAGGATACTGGGGAGTTGGGAGACACAGCTGATGCTCTCTGCACATTGACTGTTCCAGGCATTTTTCCTCTTCAACTGGGCTGCACTAAGTCAAACTATCTGTGTGAACACAGGGACAAAGTGACAAAGAGTAAATCACTTAAGAAATGGCAAGCCTAGAATTATGGATGTTATTTCTGTCTAGTTAAATTGAGGAGCCTGCTGGGAAACTGTTTTGTCTATTGATGGAAATAGTTTCCCTGATAAACTATTTGCAATTACCTGTTAATTGTCTTCCTTCAGCTCCTGTCATGCCATCTGGAAATCACCAAAGCCTGGCTATTAGCAACTGGCTTCTCAGCTCAGCAGGAAGACTGGGCTTCTGATTTGCTAATCAGAGTATCAGGCAGTCACTGCTGCTTCTCTTGTCTGGGCTTAAAGTGTGAAATACAGCATGATTATGGTTGAGGGCAAGATTTCTGCGTGCGGCACTCCACATTTGTCCTCCTGTCTTGAAGAGCTGGCTATAAACACAACTCAAGTGAAGCAAGCAGAGGTTGGTTTCTCCCCTTTTCCCAGAATAATTTCTGCTTGGTATTGTCCAAGGTGCTTGGGAAATGTACTACTCTGCTCCTACAGCAAGTTGATCCTGAACTCCCTCTTCATGCAGTTTGAAAGGTCCATGTGGAGCTTTCCCATCACGAGGATTAATTTGTCTTGGATTTTCGTGTGTCTGTAGAAAGGACAAAGGAGTTCAGAGTTTTCAGTAGCTAAGAAAACCTTGCAGCAAACAACTGCAAAGTCACACTGCAAACTTACACACTTCTTTTCTTGAGAGTTCTGTATGAGGGAAAGCAAATGAAAAATGTGAACTTTTTAAGACAAGATATTTGTAAGCTGTGCCTTCCCAGGGAAAGCAAAGATGGCTTTTCCAAATGTAAGTAATTTGAAAGCCTTGTCTGATGGGCCACAAACTTCCGCTAGAAGAGAATTTGGCAAGAGACCACACAGGATAAACTTCAGGCAGAAATGATCTACTGGAAGGGAAAGGACTCAAAACACAGGACCTCTGATGGGAAAAAGAGTTAGAATTGTAACAGGATAGTGACTGCTCTTCCAGTGCCTCCACTCCACAACAAAACTGACAGGAAGGAGTAATCCCCTCTGCCTTGCTCACTGCAGGGACACCAAAGGCTGACCTGTGTTTAGGGCAACAGGCACACAGGAACCTTTCTTCTTAATTGCCATCATGTCAGACTGGTTTCCTCCAAGGACACTCAGATCATGTTGATTACCATAGAACAGAAGAACATCACATTAAAAAAAATCTTCATCACTTGTTTTTGTATGAAGCTAGACTTTTTTTTTTGGTCAAAAACATTGCAAGTGTTTCACTGACAGGTTTATAAAACTCAGATTTTGTTCAATGAGAAAATACTTAGTCACAAAGCTGTTTTGTATTGTATCTAAAAATTCATAAGAAAGATGAGGAACAAATCTGCTTTGCTCCTGACTAATAAGAGCATTTGCAAAGAGAAAGGAACATTGTTAACCTTGCACCTTTGCTAAAATGAATCAGCCACCTGGAGCTCAGTTTTTTCTTCAAAAATAATTACTGGGGAATAAAAAGACAGCAGTTGTTGCCTTATTTTTATTTCCCTTCTGAATTTTGGGCATATTTGTCTGGGACAAATTTTCTAGCTTTTTATAATTTAACAGTGGCTGGAAACATGGAAGAAAAGTTGGTTCTCTCTCATGTGCCCAGCACTCAGCCTGGCGTTCTGTGTCCACAACCATGTCCACAGCAGCACCACGATCCCATTTTTCAGTGATGCAAACTCATCTCATCTTCCCTCTGGAGTGTCCTTGTTGTGAAGCTGCCCCTGTGCTGTGGCTGCCCAGTTTGGTAGGAGCTGCTTGGGTACTTTATTAGGTTTAATTTCAGCAAATGCTGAGACTAAAATCAAAATCCAGGATTCCCACTTCCTTTTCTTTGCACTTTCTCTGAATAAAATGTCTTGCACGTTGAAGAGGTAGAATAAAAATCACAAGATTTGACAATGCCAAAGTAATTTCTTCTAAAATTTGGCCTATGCCTCAGGGTTTTAGCTGAAGAATGGCTTTTTAGAAGAATAGTTTTTATCATTCTTCCCAAGTGTATACTTCTAAACAAATAAATATTCTTCCACCAATGTTTACAATCAGAAGGGGCAGCCAGAAAATTTGCAAGCAGTGAAAAATAAATTGGTCAGTCAGTATCTTTGCCAACAGGGAAGTAGAGGAAAATAAACAGCATCTATTATGGAAGTATATTTTATTTGAAAGGTGTTGTCCAGTCCAGACTCTTGAAGAATTATCACCAGCGTTGAGGTGTCCTGGCTTATATCTTTGATTTATGTTTGAACTTGTTCACATTCATCCAAGTGTTGAGAAATGGCCAGTTTAACAAACAAAGCCTTTTATTCATAGCTGTACAGGGTTCATATTGCAGTTTTGTGTACAGATAATTACATTGTATATCTTGACACTATCATTTTTCAAGTTTGTTAATAGTTGCTGTTTGCCAACAATTAGTGTCTTTCTGGGGACTTAACTATAGGCAGTTGCTTTCTCTGTAATCATATTTGCTTCAGCAAAACAGTTTTATCCTGATTTTGAGCATATGAGACCACTGATTCATTCCAGGGGTCTGCCCTAAAGTTCTACTTTGAGTAGGTTCTGTGTGGTTTACTGGACCATGGACTAATCAGGAAGAGAGCTGCAGCTCGAACAGTCCTGAATAATTAAAATATCATTGGGAGAAACATGAATCAGTCCAGTAGGATCTTTGGGGCTGCCCCTCAGCTATACTGGTGCCCTCTGCTCCTGCAGAACCAGCTCTGCATGCCAGGTTTTGCTGGTCAGACAGTCTGTCATAGTACAGATGTGAGAATTTCTCTTCAGGCTTGGTGCCTGCCCCAGAAAGATGTGCGAGGACAACAGGGAGGCATTAAACTCAGTGAATGGCCTCAGTCTGGTAAAACAAGGTGAGGCTCCTGGTCAGCTGCTCTGCTCACAGTTCAGCCCCGTGGTGTTCAGTGTGTGCACTCCAACTTGTGATCCTGACTGGCATTTCTGTCATTATAAGAGTGCCACTTACCTTCCAAGAAAAAACTGCGTGGCTCCCATCAGCCAGTGCACAGGGAAAGTGAATCCTTGTGGCCAAGGGGCCAAAACAAGATTGTAAATCTTTCAGGGAAGAGGGGAACTCTGGTTTAGAAGTAAATAAAGGAAAAAACTTCTACATTTATTATATGCATGTCATATATCAGAGACCAAGACATTCACTTGAAAAGGAACAGGCATCTGTTCAAAGAACCATCCCTCCCCTGGTCAGTTGAATTTCCATCACTTCAGTCACTGTATTCAGATTTCCTGCTTATAGGAGAGAAAAAGGGCAGTGAGAAGGGCAAATAGTTGGAACTTCTCATCTTTCAATTTGCTTTCTGCAAATGCAGCATTGAGCCTTGTCTATAGGGAGGATAGTGCTGAGAGTAGAGCAACTCATCAGAAAATCCTGTCAATTTTTCATCAAACCTTGTTTTCCCCCCAGCCTGCAGGAGGTCTGCCAGACAGGTAACAAAGGTGATTGCTAGCTTAAAGGTGATAAAGGTGACACTGGCAAATAGGAATTTTGAATTTAATCAGAGCATCTTGGTTTATGACCCAACCATGGACATGCAAAAGTCAGGGAAACCTCCTTTTGTTGCTGGCAATGATTCTGAGTCTGCTTTAGAAATGTTCTACTCCACTTATTTATCTGCTGTATCTTGGATGGGAATTTTGTCTTATCGCCTTGCCTTACATGGTGTGCAAGCAGAAGAGCTGCCTGGTCAGGAAAGAACTATTATTTTTGCCCTTCTAGGGACATGGGGGATATTTAAGTGCATCTTTGTCTTGTGGGTGAGCACTTAAGAAAGTGATTAGGCACTGAATTAGGAGCTTAACTTCCATTGCAAAGCAATGCATGCCTGTATTTGGTACACTGACTGGCTTCATAAGATGGTTTCATTTGTTTTGTTAACCTCAGCTCCTTGGGCCATTGTTGATTGTGTGTGGCAGTGTTAATTATGTGTGTTATAGAGAATAATTTTGCCTGAGGTTTTGGATCTGTGCCATGTAAGGAGAATATTTGGGTGGCATTAAATACAGTTTAAACTCACTTAGTGCTCACTGTGTGCCCTAAATGGATCAGATGTAAAAGCATCATTGTAAATGAATGGGTTTGCATAACTGTAAAAATCAGTTAATTTGTTAACAGCCTAGTCACCAAATTCACATAACTTATCCTATTTCTGCCTGACTCTGTCATGCTGAGCTGTGGATGGTATTGGAGAGAAGCTGCTTTAGCAGGACAATCTGCAGGATGGCCATTACTGAAGAAGGGTAAAAATGAGCTGTCCTTCCTCATAGCTAAAAATTTATGAATGGTCTCTTTGTAATATACATGAGTATTACAGGAACCTCTCCTACTGACCAGCAGTTGGGAATCACTCTGCAGAGACAAAAGTGAGATACTGACAGCCTTGACTAGCACAGGTTTGTTGGACTAGCCATATAACAATTCTCTGGAAATTCCTTTCGACAAGAACAATTCTGTGGTCTAGGTTATATTGCTGACAGAATATTTTGAGCTCTTGGTCAGTTGGGAAATGAATAAAATGTTTTAAAGGTGTTTTTTTGTATTGGTTACTCACAAATGAAATACAGATGTAAAACTGCTTGAGCTATAAATCTGGCCTCAATCATTCCTAACATTTCAACATCATACTGTGCAAAATGGCCTCCACTTAAGTAATTTCCAAATGACTGAACTTCACATTTTTCTTCTGTTATTGCCATCAACCTCACCAGATGTCACAATCAAGGAAGAGCCACTAATGAGAAGCTGCTGGTAAATTTGGCATGTCTCAGTCACTTCCATGTGAATACCTGGAGAAGACTGAGCATCTCCAACAGCCAAAGTGAATCAAAAACAAAACTAAGAATAAGAGCTGTTCTTTCAAACCACTGTATATAATCAAAATAAATAGCACTGTCAGTGTATACAAAGCAATAACCTGACTCACAAACAAGGTGAACCTTTCCAGTCTTGTGTATCCACTGTTGCACTCTACAACTAGACCTAGAAAGACAGCTGTCATCTGCACCTCAGTGAGCATGATAAGCAGTGACTATTTTGTAACCAACATGAGTCTGTTATTTATATTCATACAGCTCAGCTACACCACTGATGGATAAAAAGTTACAAATACCTTGGTGCTCCATTAGATCTCTTTTAAAATTACATGTATCAAGATGGCAAAGAATGATAAAATTAAATTGTTCTCCTGCTGCAAAATGTTGCAGTCACTGACTGCGTCTTTCCACAGTTAACTCTTTCTTACACCAAACAGACATTTTCCAGATATTTGCATGGCTTAACACATCTGTTTACATATTTCCTCAACCAGCCAGATTTTCTCACTGATTGAATCTGAGAAAACCTATGGAGAGAGAGAATATAGAGAAAAAAAATGTGTGCAACATATTTCTCTTGATGTATGTTTTCATCCCAGCTGCTCTTGTAATAGAGATGTCTGAGAGCATTTTGGACGTGATGAACTGTGACCTTCAGTGAACAATGGCCCATCCCCAATACACAGAGCTAAACTTTCTCAGACTAAGGACTATCCTCATCCTCCCTACAGTGTGTAAGTTTCCTTTATGTGGATCTTCATGGTGGAATAAGACAAAATCCAGGTCTGAACATTCAAATATCTTGGATAAAATCTAACTCCAAGGCCCTTGTGGCTGCACTTTATGATTGTACAGAGAAGTGGTTGTAAAACTGAGACCTGTTTGTAAACAGTTTGGTCTCTTTATGCAGCTTTCCCTTTTTGCTGTTTTGTAAATTCTTGCACAGGGGAGAATTCATATTGTTGATGGAGAGAGAATTTTGAGCCTATGGTCAACATGCATATATCTAAGAAATAGAATTTTTTGCTATTTAACTTGGAAACAAGGGTAATGTATTTAAGTCAAGCAAGGTTATGTAGTTATGATCAGAAATCATGGCACGTGCCTTGAATGACCAGGCACAGGGACTAAGCAGTAAGTTGTGTACACTGGGTAAACATGTGTTAAAACACAGCTAGGGAAGCACCTGGTGCTCTGGCCCCTTGGGAAAAGCTACATTTGGCTCTATTAGATGAAAAGAGGGATAAATCCCCACAAACTGCCTAGAGGAAATTTGTAAACAGGAGGGCTGGAGAAAAACTATATTGAAAAATTGTTCACTAGTCCTAATGATTTAACAAATACAGTATGCCTATTTCAGTAGTGGAAAGGATGATGGGATGTGTGTTAGAGAAGGCTGGATTGAATCCAGGCCTCTAGGATGATTTTCTGTGACAGTTTGGTTAATTATAAGAACCACATGAAAAAAGGCACATAAACTTCATCCTGTTCAGTTTTAAAACTTTCCCCAGAGCGTAAGTCCTTCTTTAAAGGTTACCCTCTGATACGTAACACGTCCCGTGTTGTTTTGCTAAGCTATGACTCTGTAATAAGTGTTTGAAATGTACAGCTTCAGTTGGTCATAGACTTGAGAAATGTTTATTTTTTCTCAGTTGCCCTTGCTATGCAGTGAATGTGGCTCAGTGAGAGCTCGGAGTGCAGCCCTGGACTCCAGTGGCGCCGCCTTTCCGAGGAGCACGCTGGTAATGGGAGCCAGCCCTCTCTGCCCAGCACCCAGCAAGAATTGGCAGCCTGGGGAGGAGAGGCTGGAACCAGAGTCACATGAGGTCATTTCTGGCTGAACTGAAAATAAAGCCCATGTTTTAAAGGCAGCTTAGGAAAATTGCAGCCACTTATCCATATTGGTTTGCAGAAAGAGTCTGTCTGCCTATTTAGATGCAGTGGTTGCAAAATGGGGGGGTTCCCTTCCCATAAGTAACTCATTTGTTTCGGTGAGTTAAAATTCCCTATATGGATAAAGGTCTGTGACTGCTGGCAGTCATTGTGATTAGGACTATGCTGCAAACAGCTCAGGGATTCTTGCACAATGGGAGCTGCTGTGCACAAAGGATCCTGGGTCTTCTTCAGGAGACTTCAGAAGCATCTGTTTGTATTTTGTGAAAAACGGAATATCCTATATGGGAAAATTAATAATTTATACTATATATATATATAATATAGTATATATAATATATATTAGACATATATTATATATCATTTATTTATAATATTATATACACCATTAATACTAGATGTATGTTCTGTAAATGACTAATACTGCAACTAAATCCAAATTAAAACTATGCTTCTAGTCATCAAGACTGATTAGCAAGTGTTTACTGTTAAGTAGTTGATTTATTTAGCATATCCATAATGTTCTTAGCAATAGTTGCATGGCACTTAAAACAAGATTTCTTTAAAAGAAGGTCTCTGTAGCCTTTTGCTGTGGGGAGAAGCTCAAGCTGTGTGCCTTGGCCTGCTGTTGCACCCAGTGAGTACCTGCTCTGTGTGTGGTGGTTGCAGGGTGGGTTCCCTCTGCTGCTGTCCCAGGCAAGCAGTGATTGCCCCCGGGGTGTTTTGGTTGCCCCTGGGCAGGCTGGCAAAGACTGTGTCATGCTATGGGTGGCAGTGGGGGCTCAGCAGCACTGCCTACAAACTGGAGCACAGCTCCAGCTCTAACAGGCATTTCTGAGCTGCTGATACCTTTGCCAACATTTTGATGTTTGAGCTGAAGCTCTTTTGCTGGTGCCTGCTTCAGACCAATGTGTGCATCTTTCTTACTTCCATAAAAGTAACATGAGGTTGATTTTATTTTGTTTAGATAGTTAGAGTAAGTTTGCAGTTCTGCCTGTGTTCAAGGGAGGCAGGTCTCTGGTTTGTTTTTACTGGTGTTAGTTGTGAACTATTTTATTCTCCTTTTCATTATTTTTCCTTTGGTGTCCTCAGTCTGGGCTGGACTTTCTCATTGGTGAGTCAGCTTCTTTTCTGGTTGTTCACCCTTAGAATTGCCTAACAGGCTTCATCTGCAGCTCCTGGAATGTCACAGGGCTGTCAGTTTGTAGGACTGAGGTGGGAGTGTTTGAATTTCCCTGCCTCTCCAAACTGTCCCATGAGGAGAAGCTGGGCTGGGGGGCTCTGTTTCTAATATTTCTCTTACTCACATGCATGAACATTGCCCAAAGGTGATCAAGTGTCCCAGTCCCCCACTGCAGCAAACACTGATGGTGTGGACAAGGCTCTTGAGACTGTTTTCAGCCTTTCCCACAGACAGTGTCAAACCTGGTGTGCTGTGTGCAGCAGTGCTCTCAAAGGAGTAAGGATGGAAATACATCCTGCCTTTTTTTTTCACTGTAAGACACTGTGGGAATGCTGCCCTGGACCTGTGAGGCTGCAGTGACTGTGCTTGTTTTGATCACCCAAGGATTGCCCAAGGAACAAGTGATGCCTTTGCCTCCTGCTGAGCTTCCACAAGCCCCATCTGCCGGTGGGACCTTTCCACAGACACCATCTGCTATCTCCCTGTACTGGCACCATGCAGGTTTCTGTCAAGGATAAAGCAACCTTAGATAGCATCAGAAAATCCCTTTTAGAAGTGCATTGAGAGGGCTGTGAGCATGGGCCTCTGAAAATGCAATGGAGGCTTCATTTAATTACTGTGTGCCCAGACCCTCTGTTCTGTACAGCCTGTAGATGTCTGTCTCTGCAGTGATGTCAGGCAGGAAAAACACCCAGGGCATTTTCACTGCAGGCTCCACTGTGTTTCCTGTAAGAGGCTTGAAACTGCCTGCTTAGGGTTTGGCAGCAGCCTGAACTGATAACTGCTGGCCATACAGGCTATGGGACACATGGACCTGGGTCACAAGGTCTGCCAGGAACTCAGGGCTCAGGGAATAATCTCACAGGCTGCATTTCAGTGTAAATTATTTCCCTCTGAAAAATATTCCTTTTTCAGGGCTTTACTGGAACATAAAATGTGGCCCTTAGGAGGTGGAGGCTGCTTCAGGCTTGCTGATTGGATTAAAATATAATTATTTCCTGCTCTCCTCAAATCACTTGCTACCCAGTTGGGGATGCTGCAAAGAGGATGCAATCCCCTTGCCTGGGAGCTGAATAGGATTTCTCTTCAGTCAGCAGAATGGAAAAGAAAAATAGAGAATATTACATTAGGGACTTCTATATTGTTGCACAAATAATTGCTTGGCATCAGAGCAAAGCCAAGTAACTCCACCAGCTCTCACTGACAGTCCACCAGCAGCAGGAGGGTCAGGTTCATTACCTGGGGGAGCCTGCTCAAATGCAGACTGCAGCCCAGCAGGGAGATGCCAAGAAAGAGTGAAGGCAATGTAATCAGCTCTGAGTGTAAAAGTTACAATCCGTTAGAGGAGGGAGCTTATAACATCCTGCAATGAGTGGAGTGAGACTGGGGCTGAAGGATGAAGGAAATCAGGGTGGAGATTTCTGGCTTTTGAGGTTTTATGAACCTTGCAAACTGTTTTATGGGTTCATAAAGCTAGTTGAGTCTGCACACCATTTTTTTTCTTTAAATTTTTGTAATTTAAATCCTTTTCTTTCCAGGGCCATCCAGGTTAGCTATAAAAATGATGTCAAACAATGAAGTAAAGCTGAGTCTGTTCTGCAAAGACTAGAACATCCCACCAAAGACAGCTGAGCCATAGAGAAAAAGCACACTGTCTTTATTCACTGAATGGTGAATAAATGGATGCTTATGCTGGCTGTGATTTGTTTCTATTCTCATCTTTATTTTCAGTAACTTTCACTCTTCTTTGTGTTGTGTTTGGTTTTGGGTTTTTTTCTACTTTGGTTTCATAAGGAAGCAAAAGCTATAAAATAAATCAATTTGTGCATGTATGAGTGCCTTTCAATCTCACCCATCTGGTGGTCTTATTGTGGCAACTAATTTCATCCAAATTTACCAGAAAGGCACATTCTCAAAGGTAATTTTGTTTCAACATGTTTTGTGAAAATAAGTGCCTGAAGAGAGGGGCAAGACCTTGTTAATGTTTTGAGCAAGGGGCAAAACTTCAGGGAGTTGAATTCATTAGGGATTATAAACATACTCCCTACCAAAAAAAAAAAAAAAGAAAAAAAAAGAAAAAAAAAGAAAAAAAAGGGAGAGAGAGAAAGAAAAAAGAAAAGAAAAGGAGGGAGAGGACTCAGGAGAAACTCACTATGCTGCAGCTTCAGGAAAAGCTTACAACTACCATGAGACTGAAATCCTTATGAGACTGTGTCGTTAACTCATGGACCTCTCTGTGTTTCTGCCTTGCTGAATGTCTCTGTAAAGCAGTGTGTAACCTATAACATCTGAGAACAAATCAAACTGACAATCCAAGCAGCAGTGAAACTAGATGAGCCTGTTTGTTATTCCATGGCTAGTCATGAGAGAAACGTGGAGCTTATATCACAAATTGAAACATCCCAAATTATCAGCAGGCCTATGACTACTCTGCTTTTTTTTTTTTTTTATTGGCAGTTAAATGAAGCCAAACAGGACCAGACCAAGCATGTTACTTCATCTCTGCTTGGCTGGAAATGTCACTGTGGTCTGACTGTGCTCCTGGAATATCAGACGTGGCTTTGTGTTGGAGGATGCTGGATCCAGAAGCAATGATTTGTGAGTTGATCCTACTACTTGTGGGATGAGCTCCCTTTGGAGTCTACTGCCTGCTCTGGACTCTGAAGGACAGGCATATGGGAAGGGAACAGTGATGGAAATGTTCTGGAGTTAACTCTGGATAATGTTGTTTTCATGTCCAAATTTCCGTATAATCCCTGCAATTTCAATTGTATGTTTAGGAAGAAGGAGAAAAAAGTAAAATGTGTAAATATTTTTAAAAGGGAGGGAGAGCAGCTCCCTTCTGGTCAATATATCTGTCCTGCACAAATGTCAGGTATTCCAGGGTAAGGAGTGAGTGCTCCTCCTCTCATCCATAAAATGCAGCTTTGCTTGCTGACAAGACTGGGGCAGTAAGTGGTCTATTTTCTGCAGCTTCTCTTAAAAGATCATCCTGAATTTTGCATTCCTTAAACTCTTGTGTTCATGGCAAGCACTCTCCTGGTCATATAACAGTGCAGCTACCAGGTAAGTACTTTCATGGCCAAAAACCAGGTGCCTAAATGTGTGTTTACTGAAAGCCACTTCAGTGGTGAAATTTGGGATTGCCTCCCAGATACAGCTTTTAGGGAGAATGCAATTACTTCGGGAAATGCACAAAGAAGCCCTATAAAGGGTCTCTCCTCCTGTATCCTGCCATAAAGTGCAGCCAGTCACTGGGGATTCATAGCTCTGACCAGCTTGTGAAAACTGACTTGGCTGCTGGTATTTTACCACTGTTGGAAGTACCTGCCTGAGGCCATGGTGCTCTGCACGACCCTGCCCAGAAAAGGGCCCTGCCTGTGCTAATTTGCAGCCCCAACAGAAACATGCCTGGGAGAAAAAAGTCCCTCTCTCTTTGGCCTTGAACCAGTTTCCTTGTACATGGCTTGGTGAGAAATTCAGTGGCTCAGGAAAGACTATGTTGCAGTGTCAAGGATGCTTTGTTCATGGGTGTTAGAGTTAGGTCCTTTTCAGTTGCTCTTTGCAGGAGTTTACACATAAAAAGTATAAACCCTACTGTTGTAGCATTTTGTTTTACAAGCCATGAGGCCTGACTGAGTGTCCCTGGAACCCTCCACTCATCATCCATCAGTTGGTGTGGGGCCAGGGGTGCCCTGGCTCTGTCCTGGTGCCCTCAGAGTCACTGTGGTGCCCAGAGCCAGAGGAGCTGCAGGCTGTGATGTGCTGTGGCCATATGGCTTTTGCCTTCGGACAGAGACTGAATCTCATTCTGAAAACCATGCCAGGGAAAATAACCTGATTTTTGGGGTGAGTTGATTCCTGAGTAAGCCTACCAGACCCTAGTTGGAGGGATGTCCCCCGTGGCAAGTGGTTTCCCATCTGGCTGAGTAAAGATGGTCCATAGGCAGTGTTGCAAGCATAGGTCATGACTGTGTGCTATTCCAGCCAAAACTGTAAAAAACAGCTGTCAAACAAGATCAGCAAGGGAGGACTTTGGTGCTTTGTTGCTCAGGCCCTTTCGGGGGAGGAAGGAGTGAAGAAGCTGGGCTTGATGCATCACAGGCTACCTGCATTCTTTCTCCAGGCTGGGTGCTTCACAGTGCAAATGCCTTACACTCTCTTATCAGCAGTGGGAAGGTGTTTTATTACTGGGCTGCTGCTGGCTGCTCACCAAGCACCCTTGAGACAGGAATCGTCACTCAAACTAAATTAAAGAGTGCTTGAGTACATACAGGGCAAGGAAAAACAAACTGTTGGGAACTGAATCCAGAACACCTGACATTCAGAGCTGCCTGCTTGACATCAGCCTTTTCCCCCTTCCCTAACCAGATGCCCCTCTTGCAGATGAAATCTGGGTTTCCAGAGCTGTCCAAAGGAGTTAGGCACCATCTCTAGAGTGAGATGCCTAATGTCAGAATTGAGGATTTCTGCCATTTCCCCTGACTGTCACTAGCTGTTTGTACGCCCTTGGGTACATCAGTTAACTTGCATTAAGCATCCTACTCTGTGCAGTAATCCCGTCTCACAGCTCAGCGATGCTGCAGGCTGTGGAGATGTGCAGTTGATCAAGCTGGGATGGGATGAACTGTGTAAGCCAGGGCAGGGTTACTCCTGCAAGCATTAAAATATCTTCTGATGCAGCAAGGCCACAGAAACTCTGCTTCACGCCCCACCTTCCAGCCAAGGGGCTGTGCTAGCACAGGGCTGGTGCACAGGCTCTGCTGTGTTTGCCATGTGACGTCCCCAAGAGCAACTGGAGTGAGATGCTGAGGGGCTGTGGCTCCCATCATGTGCAGACCAGCCCCACACCCAGCCTGGAGCAGGGCAGGGCCTGCCTTCCCTCAGGCACAATGGTTTGAAGCAGCCCTCAACACGAATATAATCCAGGGATTTTGTTTTGTGGGAATTGTAATCTTCAGCTTCCGCTTCTCCTTGGGATGGGAACGTATGGA
This sequence comes from Zonotrichia albicollis, assembly GCF_047830755.1. Classification (NCBI taxonomy): domain Eukaryota; kingdom Metazoa; phylum Chordata; class Aves; order Passeriformes; family Passerellidae; genus Zonotrichia; species Zonotrichia albicollis. Next base: position 33,712,285 of record NC_133825.1, on the reverse strand, counting down.
TCTGGCAAGGAAGTGGAGAGCTTGGCAGCTCAGCAAGCCTTGGCTGTGAATGGAAACAGATTGTATGCTCTGAACCAAGGCTCAGGCTGGGGAGGGATGGGGCCTGTCCGTGCACTGGGGTCTGGGATATGGTGGGGCAGGCAGGCAATAAAGTGTGAGGTGCCTGCAGCACTGAAAAGTCTTGGACATCTCATACACTGCCTGTTGTAACCCCAGCAGAGCTTACACTTACCCTCTCACGGGAAGGAACAGTCGAGTTCCCCTGAACTGTTGTTTTGCCTCCTCTCATTACGTGAAGCCAATACCTGCCAGGAGCAGGCCTATGTGTATCATGGAAAAAGCATTTTCCCAAGGAGAAAAAAGTTAAATATTTGGTGTATTTTCCCATAATTTTGAATTTTACAATAATTGGGGAAATGTATATTTATAGCATTATGTCAACAATTATTAATATTGTTGCAGAAAACATTATTTTATGCCAGAAAAAAACTTTCAAATTTATTTTACTTAGCTATGTGTTTCCTAATACCTGAACAACTACCTGTGCTGTGCTGAAGGAGGAGGAGAACTGTGTGTAGAAAAGGGGAAGGTATTTATCAACAGCCCTGGTGAGGGAGCTGGATGGTTCCCTGCAGAAATCCACGTCATCAAAGAGCCCCTGTGGCACACAGAGGAATCCAACCCTCCATTCAAAAATATCATGCCCCCAGGCATTATCTATCCCAAGATTTTGAAGCAGCTATTTAAATATGTGTGTCTTTGAATTACTTGTCCTTGATAAACACCAGCAAACTCCTTTGTTAAACCAGCCCTGACTTTGACCCACATCTTTGAACCACAGAAAACACCAAGTGACATCTGCCTGCAGCATGCAAATAACGTGGAAATGGGAAACCATGGGGCTTTGGATGGGCTGGCTATAGCTGCTCTCCCCTCCTGGAGGCACAGGACCCCTCTGCTGGTGGTGGTGTGTGCCCTGGGCTGTGACAGAACTTTATGGATGCTGGAGATCAGCCTTTCTGTGCATTTGCTGAGCAGTGTAGGAGTACAGGATAAATATCTGGGAACAACATCTATCATCATGACAAACCTCTCTAAACTGCCCCAGAACCATGCTCCCTCTAAGCAGCATTGGGCTGCTGGTATGATTAGAGTCCAGACTCAGGCCCTGAAATTTGCTGATAATTATGTAATTTATTTCTTGGTCCGGGTGCAAGTGCAAATCAAGTTGGCTCCCTGCAATTGTCATGTTCAGTCTCTTCCTTCAGTGAGGAGCAGTGTTTTGGTCCCAGCCACAAACACGAGTGTGCAGTGAAAGAGAACCAGGAGGGATCATGACAGCTTTCCAATTCCCTGCTAAAATGTTTGATTTTGGTGTCTGCAACATGCCAAGTCTGGATCCTGAGCAGAGGCCAGGCAGCACTGGGAAGGAAAGGCCCTTGGCAGGGGGATTGGAAAAGGCTGCTGGAGCAATCAGTGCAAGAACAAAGCAAAGGCAAGGGCTAGGCAGATCTTGCTGCGTGCATGCAGCAGTTGAATGAAATTGGGAATTGATCACCAGGGCCTGGGGGTAGAGACAGAATTTGCAGTCAAGGGCCCCTCTCCCTACCACAGCTGCAGCAGAGGGATGCTGTACTTTTACCTTTTACCAATTACTTCTTGCAGGGGTTTGAGCCCCTCTTGGATTAGAGAGATACAGCAAACGTGCCTCTATTTCTCCCCCCAAAGGCTGGGAGTGAGGATGGGTTTAGCAGTGGTGCCAGGCCCACAGGACATGCCAGGGTGGAGGAGCAAACCAGCATATTCTCTTACAGGAATGTGAGATGCCCAGTTATCCAAATGGCCTGTTGGGCTGTGCAGGCTTGAACCCCTCGGGAAAGGGCGCTAAACTATCTGAATGTCACCTGGTATAGAGTAAAAAGGTGTTGGTCTTTCTCTAGTAACTGCATGTGCTATATTTTCCCAGTTTTACAGCATCTTACTTGCTTTACCCCAGTCTGGGTCCTAGGATGCTTCAGAGTGTGTTTTAAAATCTCTCTAAATCCACTTGTGATTTCACTGTCTCCCCCACTATTGGTAACACCTCTAAATTAAGTTTCACTAGTGAATTTATTTCTTCCCCAAAGAAATTGCTTTTTTCCCCAAAGGATGCAGTGTTTTTATGGTGACAGAATAAATACATAAAAGCAGATTGCAGGAGTGAGTGGAGACTAACAAACTTTGTCAAGTGCTTTGGAGTATCTCCAAGGCTGGACAAGAAGCCTGGATATCTAGGGACAGTTAATTGGCTGGAATGCTCCAGAGACAGGGGGTGTCTGAACATTTGAAGACACTCAAATTCCTCTCAGCTCATTCTTCCAGAGCAGAACTGAATCCAGAAATTTTAGCAAAGGACCTTATTACCAAACTAAAACACAGGCTGCAGAAATATAAATGTAACTCAATAATAAAGTACTGCAAAAAGTTTTTAGCTCTTTATCTGGCTTTGGGAGTCCTATGGCTCTGAGAAGCTTGGTATTCAGGGCCAAACTCTGGTCTCCTATGGACCCAGAGGAAAGTGTGCATTCATATTTCTTTGTGTGTATATTATGGATTTATCCGTTTTCATCTACTAAACACATACAAATCTGATGTGTACTCAGAAACAAAGGATGGAATTTTATCTCTTGTTAACTTTACCTCCCAAAAGCTGGAGAAGCCACAGGTGCAGAGTTTTTCCTAAGGGCTGAAGTTAATATGAAAAATCATAGATTCATTATAAACTTTTAGTGCTGGAACAGGCCTGCAGAGATCTCCTTCGTCACTCTGCATTTAGGCAGGAGGATTACTTCTACAAAATGCTTATGGTTATTTGCCTGACTTCTTATAAAAACCTCTCCAATATTTTACTATGCTAATAGTCAGAGAGCATTCTTAATAACCCCTTTAAATCTGCCTTGCTTGGAGAAAAACTGGTTTTTCTTCTCTTTCTCTTAGGGAATCTGAAGAGCAATTGATCATAATCTTCTTGACCTTTTAAATGTGAGAAGATTGCTATTACATCTCTCCTAGTCTTCTCTTTTCTAGACTAAACAAATGTACTTCTTTCATCTATCCTTCCTGGGCCATATTTCCAAATACCTCGATCCTTCCTATTATTGTCCTTTGGACTTCTTCCAGTTCTCTACATCTCCCTTTAACTGTGGTGCCCCAAAATGAATACAGTATTCCAGAAGAGTGATATCATTGCTCTTGTGTTATATACACATAACACTTGTGATAATACATCTTAGAAGGAAATTTGTCTTGCTTGCAATGGCATCACACCATTGACTCACTGAGTTTATGACTTGACCATTCTGCACTGTGCAGTTGTCTGTTCAGTCAGTGAATAGCTCATCATTCTCCCCTCTGCTTTTGCACTTGATTTTTCCTTTTGATGGTAATACTTTGTACTTGAACTTACCAAATTTCATGTTGGTTGGGATTATCTATCCAATTATCAAGGCCATTTCTCATTCTGATCCTGCCTTTCAAAGGAGTGGCAGCCTCTTTCAATTTGTGATCCTTTGCAGAGTCTAAAACTGAGTTCTTTTGGCTGGTGTTCAGAAAGTTAGGACAGAGATGTTCATTCAGAGGGGACTAGGAAATTGGTTGAAATTTAAAAAGGTGGGGGGAACTGTGGGTTTTTTCACAACCCACTTAAGCAGCTTCTGGTTGTGGTGTCCTTTCATTTTTGAATTATTAAAATAGTTGGCTTTTTTTAGCTGTGTTGCAGTTGTACACTAGAGACATCGTGTAAAAAATGTATGAGTACTGATATCCTAATGCTCTTTCCTCACAGAGCTCTCCTTCCTTTTCTAGTTCCATTTGTAACAGCAATGTATTGACTTTTCAGGCCCAAAATGAGATCATATTATTTCTATTTAGGGAAAAGACTTATTCTTTACTTGAGAAGAAGTTACTGCAAAGGCATTTCCCTGTTGTAAGAGAAGAGACCTGGGGACTGTGGTCAGTGATAAGAACTCCATCTAGGTCTGTAACTTGGCAGGCTTTCTCTTGTCCACTGAAAGTTCATAGAGAGTATCTGCCCCAGAAAAAATCTAGTTCCTTCAAATTTCCCCTCCTATATGTCACCAGATTTCTTCTGGCGCAGCCTCCTCATATCAATCCACTTCTTTCTCTTGATTCCACACTAATAATGCCTCTTCCCAGGTTGTGCATTTATATATAGCAATTATAATGGTGTTCACAAAAATGGTGGGGAAATGGGAAGATAGTTAGCATTAACCAAAGGAAAAGGGATTTCCTTGTTCTCATCCTTACAAATTGCTCCCTGCAAGCAAAATTTCTTCAGGAGGCCCTGCAGGCAACATGTGCAGCAGACTCCATTCCTGCAGCATATTTCCCTGGCAGTGTGCTGACAGATGCTGCTCTGACCAGCAATTCCAGTAACATCCCTGTCTGTCCAGCTGTCAGAGGACTGCTTGAGTATTTTCAGAAAATCAGTTCTAATAGTCTCACCATTTCATCTATGCAAGGTCGTTAGTCCCCAGGTAACTATTGAGACAGATTGTAATTACCTCCTGTCTGCTGCACCATAAATCCTAATTTTCACTCATGGGTCTGCACTGGGGCCAGTCTGGAGCTTTCCTCTGATGTGGTGATCAACTTTGGGGAACAATCATCTCTCCAGTACTTCTGAGAGAGGATATCTTTTCTGAAAGCTACATCCTCCCACGCTGATTTTGTTTGCCTAGAGATAGGAGTTGCTGGAGAAAGTCCTCTGAGTGTATTGTAAGGAACAGAATGGTCTCTGGTGGCTTTGCTATCTGTGGACTCAGTGCCCTTTGACCTGGATCATGTATTTAGGGACTGCAAATCTTCCTGAAACAGGCAAGTCAAAGATGGCAGAGCTGGGAACTCCTGCCCTCAGTCCTCTCCCTGTGCAAGTACAAATAAGGCACCTCCCTCAATTGATCTTGTGTGATGTATTTGGCTGCTTACCTCGGATGGTTTTGCCATCTCAAATGGCAATGGAACTTGGTCTTGCTGGTGTTTGCTGGGCTTGGTTGGGAAGTGGAGGGAAGACAGTGCAGAATGGTGCTACCTGTGCCACCCTCGTGTCCAAGGATGTCCCAGCTCATGGACAACGGAGAAATCTTGTGGTGCCCCAGGCAGCTCATCTTTAAGAGTGCATTGCAGACCAAGGCAGGCAACTCTCTCTCCCTGCCAAGGACCATCCAGACTGGGATTTGTATGTGAGAAGCAATTGTTATCTGCTCTCCACAATCACTGTGAACCATATGCTTTTGGAGGCATCTAGGGCTTGGGGAGCCTGTTGTACAAAGCAAGATGAATTAGGAGGATGTCAGGATGATCTTTGTACGTAATAAGGAGAATGAAACAGGCTGAGGAATATTGGACAAATGGAGAAAGGGAGCAATCAAGGAGAAAAGCTAGTTCTGGGCAGGGATACTTGGCTTGGCTGTCTTCCCTGAAGGCTTGTTCCATTAACGTTTGGATGCTCAGCAAAAGCTGTCTTTGCAGGGATAAAGAGATAAGCAGAAATGTTTAGTTTAAAAGTAGCAGAGCTCCAGGTTTCAAGTGCATTCTGTCTGGCTTCCTCCTCCTCCCTCAATGAAATACTCTGGCTTTTCTGTAGCAAAATATGTGAGTGAGTCTGGGACATGCCTGGGTTCCCTATGCACATGTGGTTCTGCTCCCCTCTTCTGATTTCATCCAGATGTCTTTTTTTAATTATTATTATTGTTAAACCGTGCTGCTACTAATAACTTGGAATTGCTCCTCTGAACAGCAACTGGATACAAACCCAAAACTTAATTTAGTCTCATTTAATGCTGGCTCCTTCTTTCAGCTATTTACCATCCTAGTACAAAAGGATGCATTGTCCAAATCAGGATGATATGAACCTTTCCTTTGCACCTCTGAGGAGACATCTGAAGGTTGCTGTTGTAGTGATGGTTACACTGAGTGCTATGTATTGTTATGAACAAGTCACTAAGAGCCAAACCCTCACAGGTGGGTTGGCTGGCTGCTGGGGCCAGGCATGGGAAATCAACGGGATGATTTGGCTGAGCTGAGGTCAGAGTATTCAGCATCTCACAAAAATGAGCATGGTCTGTAATTACCCAGAGTTTGCAGTATGCATGCAGGAATTTGACTTCATCCAGCATGCAGAGGTCCATTGCCTGGTCCTCAGCAGAGGCAGCACACAGACTTACATGTTTCTTCTCAAATATCAGTTCCACTGACTGCCAACTGCCACTGCTGAGTTTATATTGCAAGTTTCAGGGCATGTCTGGAGGGATGCCACCTCTTTGAAAGAGGCATTAGCTGTCCATAGAAGTTTTGCTGTAAAAGAATCATGCTGGGTTCACTGCCTTGCCTGGAAATTTTGTGTGAAGCCATGAGGGAGCCTGTAAATGGCAGTTTAGCTTTGTGGGTGAGACCTCTCCATGAGGTCAGATATGAGATAGGTCTGATGTTTAGCACTGGCTACACTGCTGTTTTTAAACTTTGCAGGTATTTTTAGACACTTAAATTGGTGGTCCTGCCATTGAGTTCTATGGAGTATCTGCAGTTCCCTTTGACCATAGGCAGGTATGATGAAGTTTTGGTGCCTATATGACAGTGATCATCTGTTGCCAGTTGATACAGAGAAACCAAACATGAGGCAAGCCTCTAGGAATTGTATTATGTGGTGCTGTGAGAAGTGAACTTGATGATACGACAAGTCCTTTCCAGGCCTGCATTCCTTTGGTCCTGAAGCTGGAAACATGAAACAACGTGATTTCTGAGGACCTTGTTAGCTTTGGCTGTAAGTGGTAGCATGTATCTCCTGAGAACCATTCATAACATGAAAAACTTTTCTTTTTTCTTAATGGTAAAACCTAAACACTTTGCTCAACAGTGATTTAATGAGTAGAATATTCCCATTGTCAGGGTCTGATGCTAATAATAGACAGATGGCTGGCAGTTTGAAATCAGTCAACAGAAAATTTTTTGCTATATAAAACCCAAACCATTTTAGCTTGAAAAAGCTGAACTGCTTATTCCATGGTCAGATTGTAAATGAACTGGCAGTAAATACAATCTACTGACAAGATGTGTTTACACTGCAGAAATCTTGAAACACATATAGCGGAAAATGGTGCATCTGATGTTAAGTGAATTATACATACAAAAAAAAGGAGGTGGGAAGGAGAAGCCTGACAGAGGGTAGGAGCAAAGCCTAGTGATGGGAAACAGCAAAACCAGCAGAAAAGGGAAGACAAAATTCACTGGCTTGTTTCTAAAAAACAGTTCTGCCAGATTCAGAATTAGGTAACAGTTAAACTGGTGCTCTGTATTGTTTAGAACAGTCCCTAAGAACAAAGTCCTTACAGGTGTGTTGGTTGGCTGCTGTGATCAGGTGCACAATGTAACAGTGTTAGATGGTCACTGATGGCCCTCCTGTCGCTTGGTGGGAGCAGCTCAGTCAGACTGCTAACAGAAATGTCACAGAGCCTGAGTGTTTTGGGGAAGCTGAGGGAGAAGTTGCATCTGGAGGTGTTGTTAAATTACGGTGGCCACCCTTGGTTTGGATCATCTACATTCCAGCCCTTTGTCAGGGGTAGTTCTCAGTCCTCAGGCCATTACTGTCAATCCTGAACTCCTGATTTCTCTCCACTGTTATCTCCAGCTTTACAGACTCTGAGATACAAGAGCACAGTCTTCGTGGGGAGCCCAGTGAATCCACTGCTTGGGATGCAGACTAACAGGAATTCCCACAAGAACAGGAAGTTCCCTGGCATTTTCTTCTGCTACTTACTGCCTGAAACAAGGCATGAAAAACATGCAGAGTGTGTACTATAGCCCCTCTTCAGAGATCTGTCTCACTGTCTAATATTTATGATAAAGAAGTCCCATGTGAGGATGGTTATATTTAACAATTCTCTGGACAAGCACTAGAGAAAGAGACAGCAATCTGAGATCTGTTTTGTTCTTGTATATGGGAAAAAGGCAGGAGCTTTTCATTGTCACAGAGAGCTCAAGGTGTAAAGTGTAATACACTAGAACAACTTCAGGGCTGCTCTCAAGGCTAGGAACTATGTTTGGCCTCCACATTAAACTGAAACTCCACACTGTGGAAGAAAGAGTGGAAGATATCATGTTGAAAAATGCTGTATGAGAGAGAGCAAGAGATACTGGACCTGCCTGGAGATATAAAACAAGAAAACAATCTGTGTAACAGCATTGGCTTTCTTGCAACCATTCTAAGAGATAATGAAAAATGAGAAGGAAGATTTGGAAATAAACAAAGCAGGCTATGGAAGAACTGCAAGCAGTCTATTATAGAGTATTTATGCAGTAGAATATTATTCATCAGCACTTTATGAGGAAAGCCATTTCAAATTTGAAAATAGCAGCAATGATTAATCCTTAAGAGAAAAAGGTTTCAAATTTAGTCAGTGAAAAAAAAAAAATCAGTGATTCTTTATTCTAGATAAGATGAAAAGAACATGAGCTCAGTAACATCACTGGAGATCAAGAGGTGCAAAATAGTGACATACACCTGCTAAAGATCCAATTTTGAAGTTAATCTGAGTGTGATGAAAGGATGAGAAGGATATACTTCAGAAGAGTCACTGAAACTAACTAGTATAGCTTACAAGCTGTCCATTCCCAAAACAACTGGTAGAGATCACATGCAGTTTACAATATTGAGCAGATACTAAAGGAAGAGTTTGAAAATTTACTTATTACCTTGATCCATGTATCTGTTTACATCTATTCTTTGAGCCACGTGTTTTTTGACCTCCAAATTATTACACCTTTCTACTTACAAATATGCAGCATGATGTATTTGAAATAAACTACCAAAAATGGGTCCAATGGTAACAGTCTTGCCACCTTGAACACAGTCTGTGTAATAACCCAGATGTGTATGTCTAAGACCTTCTTGTGCCCATTTGGATTTTGGGAGTGGTAACACCACATGGACTGTGGCTGGGAACAGGGCTGTCTAGCTGCTGCACCCTCACACATTTCCAGAATTCAGTCATACAGTTCGGAAGTAAAACATAAATTACAGCAGAGGCAGAGAGCAATTGACAGGTATGAGGAAAGGGAGAAAGGACCTATTGTGTGAGAAGCAGACAGCTCTGCTGACCTGAAAATATATAATTCTATGGAAGCACAAACCAGAGGGTTTGTGGAATTTGCTCTCAATTCACCATGAAAATGCTGGGCTGGGGCAACCATCCATTTGATGTGGGTGGTCCTTAATGCATGTCATAATTTACACTTAAGGCACATATGATCCCTTGAAATTCCCTTCTTAGGAGGACCATAAAAACAGTGTTGCACATGGAGCTCACTGGAGGTTTCTGCAAAGCTCCCCCATTGTCAGACATAAACACATCCTATTATTCTAGCTTAGGTCAGAGTTCAATGACTCCCCAAAGCTTATTTCAGTCCTGAACTGATCCCACTGCAGCCCGGGTGGGCAAAGGGGAAGTGTTTCCAGCATAGCTTCTTTGCTGTGGCTGCTCCATTGCACAGGCAGAAGCAAACCTGTCTCCTCAGGCTGCAGGTTAATGCACAGCTTATCAGTGAAATCACCCTTGCTCACCCTCAGGCTGTTTTCTGAAGGATTTTGCAAGAATTACTGGAGTTTCCTCTTTTCTCTACAGGAGATCCTGGGATTATCATTAGCCTCATCTTCAAGAACAGGAATCAGAAGTTGAAAGACTTTATGCGGGGAATCCTTGTTGGCACAATAACCAGATGACAGATATGCCTTTGCCTCTCTGCTGCTGTGGGGGCAGAGCCAGCCCTTGCTGCACCCCGTGGGCTCAGCCCCTGCTCAGACACAGATGCCAGGGCTGTGCTGCTGTGCTGCTGTGCTGCTGTGCTGGGCACTGCCCTGCTCCTGCACAGCCACTGCTGGAGCCACTTGTTGGGCACCATGGTGGATATGTCCCCCTCCTCTAGGCATTGTCCCTGGGCCTGTGTCCAGCAGGGCATCAGCCAGCAGTCAGGGTGAAGAGCAATCCACGTGGTCTAAACGTGGCAGTTCCCTAGACTGGGGCTATTCTTTGCTCTTTTTACCAAATGCACTGTCCAGGGCCATCCATCCAAAGATGCTGCTGCCTTTGGGGATGGTGACCTAATGGACAGGTTTCATGGATGGCAAATCAGGAGGCCCTTCCCTTGCTTAAATGGATGAGATGGAGCTGTAGGAGGGTTTACACCTGGACCAGAGGTATGGGCTGCACAAGCTGCGGAGAAAGCACTGACTCATACCCTGGGAGATTAATGGCAAAAGGTTTACTCTGTACTTCATCTCAGCTGACAGGAGGTAAGGCTATCTCTGTGAACTACATGGCTCTCTGGTAAAAGGAATGGCTCCACAAGAACAGGTAAGAAACATTTGGCCATAGCTGCTGTTCAGAGGTTTCAAGAGCCAAACAAAGCAATGAAAGAAGAACAGAGAAAAAATCTGACCACAGAATATAAGCAGAATAAAAAGTGCTTCTTGTTAGCATCTCAAAACAACTGGATCAGGAGAAAACCATGATATTTTACCTAAAATTGCAATGTGCATCAGTATTTGTTTCTCCCTTTTAATCTTCCGTCTCTCAGAATCAGGCAGTTTGTATCCTTAGATACAGTCAGCGAAAGACCAGAATGGCAACTGAAATAGAGAGATTGCATGGCTGGATCTGGCTCTTGTTAGTATTTTATCTCTAATGGAGAGAAAATAGCAGTGACAAGGAGTGAACATGCACAGTGTCTTTCCCTCTCGTGGCATTCCCAGGGGAGCTTTCCCTGCTCAAATCGTGACCAACAGGCTGTTTCCCCTCTCTGAAATATTGCCCATTCCCTTCACCAGAAGTTTCCTGTGCTGACTGAAATATTAAGAAGGCCAAACAACATGGGGGAAGTTTGTTTATTTGTAGGGCTGCATATTCATGCCTGGCTTAGGCCCCTCCTGCTGAGGAATTTCAGCTATTTTGCTGCAAATCTGGGGTAGGGGAATTAAGGCCCTGGTGAGGATGGGGGGCTTGTGGTGATGCTGGTGACAGGAGTCAGGCCTAGCTGGTCAGTGATGTCTCCACAACAGTAACAGGGATCAGTGGAGAGGAGAAACTGGGTGGGAAGGGATCTGAGCCCCCAGGAATGTGCTGTGGCAGGGGGTGAGTGGGGCCCAGCCCCATGGCCACCACAGGGGTCACTGAGGCAGCACACGGAGGCTGGGTTGTGCACCCTTCCCCAAGCCCATCCATGCTCTGGCACCTCAGTTACACCTGGGCATCTCCAGAGAGTTTTGTTTTCCTTTTGAAGATCCCAGACCCAGCCTCCACTGGAAACTCTTTGGGAGCCTCCTTGCAGGGGAAGGCTGTGCTGGGACCCCTGCTTGCCATGGCAGGGCCCTCAGCCATGCTCTGATAGGAGGGGGTGCACAAAGAGGGACAACAAGGCAGCTGCTTCATCCTGGGGCCAGTATTCTTCAAGGCAGCACAGCAGTGATTAATGCTCAGCCTGGCAGTGGGGCCTCCCTGTGAAAGACTGGCTGTTGCAGAATCCTGTGGGGCACCTCCTTCTGCCCTTCCCTTGTGGTGAGGGGCAGTGGCTCCCCAGCTCTGGGGTCTGTGGGGAACAGCAGTCTCTGTGGCTGCCCAGGCACCTGCCCTTAGGAAGCCACCACCCAGATCTTGGGAAGCATCTGTGCTTCCTGCCACTGTGGGTTCTCAGTGTGGCTGTGTCAGCCAACAAACCTCCTGCCCACCACCAGCCTCACCACCAGCAGGGACATGGAGAAGGATCAGACATTGATTTGCCAAGCCCTTGGGAGCATGAGACGGCTCAGGCAGCTCTGACTAGCTCTGTAAGCAGTTGGCACAGCAGGCTGTATCAATCAGCTTGAAACAACAGGTCTTCTCCAGGTCCAAAAGAAATACAGGTTTAAAGTGCTGCCTTTAAATTGACAAGTTAAATAAAAATGGTAGCAGCAGAAAAGTGCAGCGTGCATGAAGATTGTGATGACTGAAGCATGAGACCTGGCAAAGATTAACATCCCTCTCACACCAAGGGCTGCAGGGGCCCTAATAAACTTACAGCTGCACTTCTCCTGAAGCTGTAGAGAGACCAGCTTGTGGGGGTTTCAGCACAGAACCAAACTGGGATAATGGGGTTGCTGTGTCTGGTCCTAAGCAGACATGTTCCTTTATGGCTACCCACTGGGAAGAGAGGCTCACCATGCTGCAGGCAGTTCACTTGCCTCCTGAATTTGGGATCCCTTTGCCTGTACGCTGCCAAGACTACTCAGAAAGCTGAGGATACTGGGTTTTGCATGCTCTTAATTTGTACTATTTCAATGTTTTTTTGGCTTTTATTTTGCTGACAGTTTCTACAGAAAATATATTTTTATTAGAAAATGCCGTGACGTTTCCAAATTTCTAGTGTTGAGTTTGTGCATGCTTTGCAATTAAAATCTTAAATGGTTCCTAAAAATGAAAACAAGACAGAAAAACTAATATTTGAGAGGGGGTGGATGTTTTCAAAAGAAAAATTAGCTGTTGCTCCTGCAAATTGATTTTCTGGCAGATGATTATATTACAACCATTTTTCATTAAAAAATAATCTGCTGACCAGCTGTAACGCATTCATGTTTCAAGAGAAAGGGGAAGACCTCCACGTGCTGCAGTTTGGCTTGGACTGTCAGAAGGTGGGAGGGGAAACAGTAGTCCAGAGGTTTTCCTGAGCACTGCAGAGTGTGATGCAAGCACAGTGTGGAGGGGTAGGCAGCTCCTGCTGGGCTGGCCATGTGTGTGGCCTCACACCGAGCACCTGCATCTGCCTCTGGCACCCTGATACAACAATCCCTACCCCTGGCACCCCAATACACCACTCCCTACCCCTGGCACCCCAAAACAACAATCCCTACCCCTGGCACCCCAATACACCACTCCCTACCCCTGGCACCCTGATATACCACTCCCTACCCCTGGCACACCAACACACCGCTCCCTACCCCTGGCACCCCAAAACAAGACTACCTACCCCTGGCACCCCAATACACCACTCCCTACCCCTGGCACCCCAAAACAACACTCCCTACCCCTGGCGCATCAATACAACACTCCCTACCCCTGGCACCCTGATACCACACTCCCTACCCCTGGCACCTCAATATACCACTCCCTACCCCTGGCACCCCAATACACCACTCCCTACCCCTGGAAGGCTGCAGGGACACAAACCACGTAGTCTGAAGATGTAGGACAGTGGTGCCAATCTGTTCTGCCAGGCTGAAGTCAGGATGTCTATCCCTCCACGGGGGGGAAGTCTCATTAAGACGTTAAAGAACATTAAGACTTGGAGAGGGAAAACATAAATTAAGTCCCTGAGCTCTCCAGTGACTCTCTGGAAATCACCATGACCATACAAAAGCTTGAAATTCTGTCACATCTTGCTAACATATGATGGAAGGTGATGTAGAGGTGACTTTTGAGGCACCATAGCACTAAAATTAACGCTGGCTGAGTGTGCAGACAGCAGTGGCCCAGCTGTGAGAGCTGCTAAGGCATGTCTGACACCCAGAGATACCCAGGCACAAAAAGCATCTGCAATTCCTATAGTGTGCTGCCAGAGCTGAAAGCTGCAGAATGTCCCAGGATCTGGGCTGGAGGCTGATCAGGGTAGGGTCACGGCAGGGGGCTGCACAATTGGCAGCTTTCTCTTTTCTGAAGTTCTCACTTTATGTTTGGTTTCTTTTCCTGTAGCCCTCTTTCTTTGTCTTTCTGAATGAAAGGGAGCATGTGTAGCTAAGGATCCCAAGTTAAAGGCAGCTCTCCTGAGCATCCCAAAGCTCAGTCATTGCTTTGTCCAGTTTTCCACACAGGAATTTTCCAGTTGGATTTTAGTCTGCATTCTAAGCATCCTGGTACCTTTGGGTTGTGTTAGAGCACCAGAGTTACAGAAGAACTAAAATACTGATCCCCACAGTACTCTGCTGAGTGACCAGTTTTCTGGTCACTTACAAGCCAACAACCAGCTCTACCTCTATACATTTGTAAGCTAACCTGTGTTTGTCCAGAACATTTTGTATTTAATTGCAGAGTTAATATGCTACTGAAGTTATAAAGCCAGTAACCCTGCAGCTAGAGAGAGGCCTGAAGAGGCTAGTTTGTACACTTGCTCTTTTTTGCTCTCCTTTCTTAGAAGTCTGATTTCCATTGTGGTTTTGTACAGAAAGGCAATGAGTATGTGTGGCCCATTCTAACTGCACAGGGGTTTGAGCCAGTGCTGCCCTGGTGAATGTGTGCTAAGCCTTGGCAAGCAGCAGCCACAAGCTCTGGAGTTCAGGGAGCTGCACCCTGGTTTGCAGTGTGTGCAAAGGAGCTGGCACTGACAGAGCATTGCCTGGTGACCGCCTAGGACAAAACTCAGCAAGGAATTCCATTGCAAGTGACGGGTACAGAGGCAATGGTACCAACATAACACCAAGCAGTCATGCTGTTGGGTTGCATTTTGCAAATGGGAAAATTTTCCACCACTTCTTTGTGACCTACTCATCAGGCTGGTGAGTCTGTAGAGGAAGAGAAATACTGAAATATGAGTGTGATAAAAGATGGGAAGCCATGCTGATGCTATTCTCCGCACTTACTTACTTGCTCTCCACAAATATTCCTGCAAGCAAAACTCAGACCACAAAAATGCTTGTAGAAAGCTCAGAGCCTCCTATCAGCCCTCCAGGAGTTTGTATTGTGGCCAGTTATCTCCTGTGCTGTTAGCTTTGTTGAGAGCAAGTGGGCACAGCTAAAGGGAGCTGAATCCAGCAATGTCACGGTAGGAATGGTTGGCTTCCCGTGCACCATTGTGCTCCAGCAATCTGCTCAGCGCTGTCAGTGCAGTGTGCTCAGCAATACATGCCCTCTGGCTCTGTGCAGCAGCTGAGTGTTGGCACTGGGCTGCCAGCATGAAATCAGGTGCTGACCTGCAGCCCACCTCCCACCACGGGGGCACTGTGCCAGCAATCCTTACAGGGTTACATGAGCTGCGGGCCTGCTGCCAGGAGTTTGCTGTCATGGAGCTGGGAGGTGCTCAGCAGATTTCCCAGGCAGGAACAAAAAGCCTTGTGTCCTATTCAAACTTCATTTAGCTCCTGATCTGGGCTGTTGTCAGGGTTAGCAAGCACTTCTCCCCCTTCATTCTCACTGTGTATCGCATGGGCTGCCAGTCAGCACCAGAGCTGGCTGCCTGCTCCAGTTTGCCAGCACTTGGTGCACCCCAAATCTGGCCAAGCTTGTAAGATGATGGTTTTGTCAGTCAATCAGGATATCTGAAACTCACTTGTGGTCTCTGTGCCCTGTACCATCATGTGTGGGAGGAAACAACACTTCATTCTAGGAGGTGGCAGGCTCCCAGAGGACTCCAGTTTCACTTTTTTGGGGTAGTGGCTTTTTCTTCCTGTATCTGTACAGCATCAAGCACAGAAAGGAGCCTGGCTTGAGGCTGGTGTACCTGTGTGGCATCTTAGTAGTAGTAAACATAGAAGCATGTGATATTTGTCAGGGAAAAGCACAATAATCTACTCTGATTTTTTTGTATTTGGCTATATACATTACTGGGAATTTTGCAAAAACCTAGCCAAAGGAATTGTATAAACTGCCTTAAATGTAAACCAGATACTGTCAATTTAGGGCATTTGTACTGGTGGCGTAAACTGAACCAGAAATGCTGAACTGTGAGTCCAGGAGACAGCCAAAATGCAGCCAAAAGTCTTTTCTCTGCATTTAATTTAGTGCAAGTGTGACTGGATAGGTACCAAGCCATGATCCTGGTCATGCTCTGAGTAGGGAAACCATAGGAGAAAGTGACTGGGGACTTTTGGTGAGAAATCACAGATTTTAGATCAAGTTTTATAATGAGGTAACAAAAGTGGGTGAGCTGGTTCGTGGAAAACCTGCCCTGAGGGTTCCTCTGTTACATTTATCTAAGGGTATGCCTGTGAGGCGATGTGCAAATAGAGAGGAGTTCAATCTGCCCATGCCCAAGCAGTGTGGAAACCATGGGAGCAGCACCCTTATGCCTCAGCTGACAAATTTTACTCCAGCCTCCAGTTTGGTACCTGCAAAGCCCTGAGGACTGAGGCTGCAGAGATGTGTCATGTAAAGGGTCATTCTGCCTGCCCTGGATTCTATATTTGTATTTGAACCCCTGTGGATGGCTACTGTCAGGAGCTGGGTAGGAGTGGTCTCTGGGCATCTGCCTTTTTTCCTAGTTGGCTCAGCACAAGTTCTGTGTGAGGATTGAGACTTTTAGAAAAAGAACTTGCAGATGTAGCTCAAGCAAAGCTTTAAAGGTGAATATTTCCAGCATTACACGAGCTGCCAAGGGAGAGAGCTACAGGCTAGAACACTTCTCTTAGAGGTGTGGTCCAAGCCGATCCAGAGGACTGGAAGCCAGACAATTCAGCATGGAAATAAGGTGCAGATTTTTTTACAGTGAAGAAAATTAACTACTGAAATAATTTACTAGAGGCTGGATTCTCTATCACAAGTAGAGAATCAAGACCAGGTGTCTCTCTAAAATATGTCTTTCCTCAGCAGAAGGATGGGCTCACCCCACCACAGGTGACGATGTTCTCCAGCCTGTGTGATGCCAAACACCAGCTTGCTTGACTAACATTTCCTTCTGGATTTAAAAACCTATGGATCTTGTGGACAGCAAGAACTGTGTACTCTGTAACATGGAATGTCTCTTGCATCTGGGAAAGCCTGTCAGATTTATGGAGTTGCCTCTTGCAGTTTATGGTAAAAGAAGGTGTTTCTGCATGTGAAAGGCCAGAGGCTGGATGGTGGCTCATCAGGGCTGCTGAACACTGGGGACCTGGGTGTTTTCAGTCTAAAGAAGAGCTGAGACACACTGATGCACCCCCTTGCCTGCTATTCCAGCAGTGGATGGGATTGAGAGGGCTGGTGGATTTTATGGATAGATTCCTGTACTGGAATTGGTGCCAGGAACGCCACACCCCTGTAAGGTGATGGAGCAGGGAAACATGGCTCCTTCTTACCTTCAGGTGAAGTCTGCAGTAAGTATGTGTGAGAGTGAGGGTGCGGGAAACACAACGGAAGAGGAAACACAGCTCAGAGATGCACTGAGAGCAGGACTGAGTTTAAATGTAAGGTTTCATTCTTATCAGCAGCAACTGGAACCAGCCTGGGAGATAGACATCCAGGAATGCTGGGCTCCTGTTACACTGGGCAGCAGCTTGACTGCTGCAGGAACTTTAATAAAGTCAGGCTCAATAATTGAAGCTGTTCTGGAGAGAAAATAAAGAAAAGCAAGGAAGAAAAAAACCGGACCCTTCCCCACCAGAAACTGGCTTTTCAGAGCAATCTCCTGTGAGGCACAAAATCCATGCAGTCAGCAGTGCTGGTTCCAGCTGCCCGATCCTGGAGAGGTGACACGGTGCAAACTGAGCTGCAAACGAGGTGAGAGCTGCGGGGCACAACACGTGCTGCGCTTGCCAGGCACTGGCAATCCCTTTGCAGAGCATGCTGAGCATTCAGCAGTGTAGCCATGGCGCTCTTGCTGTGTTCCTACAAATTGTGCATCTCTTTCACAGCTGATTGTTTATCCCTTGGCTGGCTGAGGACGTACACATAATCCATGACAAATAATTTTGATTCAGTGAGCGATCTCTCACTTAACGACCTCTCCCAATCACAGCCATCTCATTGGCAGGCTTTGCTGACAGATAATGCTTCATTTGGCAGACAAATTCCTGACATTTACAGCTTCTGCTTCAGTTCCAGTAGAAACAGCCTGCATGGCAACACAATCCGACCCCACTGGGTTCCTGGCTCAGCTCATTATCATTAGCTGTTTTAAAGGCAGCCTCTAAAAATCTGTGTGCTTTCCCTCTCAGCACCTCACAGTGTGAGTGCTGTAGCTGGTTCACAGATGGGGAAAAGAAGTGACAGGAAAACAGGCTGGTGCTGGGACCCTTCCTCACAGCCATCACTCACACTGAGTATGTATCTGTGAGCTCTGTCTGAAGAAGGGGTTATGTGTGAACACTCCTGTCATCCCCATGAATTCCAACACACTACCCCATGCATGAAGTGATAGAAAGTTTTTACTGCCTTGCTTGAGCTGGCTCAGGGCCAGTGGGCAGAATACTGCTGAGCATCTGCAGATGACAAACTGGAAATGCTATGGTTCCCTCTCCCAGTGGGCAGTGAATTACTGCTCATCATGGCTGGTAGTTAATGTCCCTGCCACGCTCCAGCCCCTCTGCCCTCCTGCCTGGATCCTTTGCTGGGCTCAGACTGCAGTCCCTGGGGTGAGCAATTCATGGTGCCCACTCTGCCTTCAGTCTACTGCCCCAGGAATGGGGGGAGTCAAGAAACTCTGCCTCTGACATTAATGCTTCTGACTTATTGGCTTAATTGCATTCCCTGGCTCTGGATCACTCTTAAGCCTTAGGGAGATGGATCACATTTCCCAAGATGCTGAAGTGCCTACAAAGGCAGGTGGGCTCCTATCAAGACCTTCAAATATTCCAAACTGGCAAGCCAATTACCCCACAAAATCTTCTTTTTCTCACTGTGTGGGAGGGGGTCAGTCTCACAGAAGCCAGACAGATCAACATTTGCATGAAATTATGAGCAGCTGATTGTTCTCTAACTCACCTGTGTACCTTATAGCCACAGCTTTTACAGTGTTGCATTCTTTGTTTTGATGCCTTTATTCAGCCCCTTAGTCTGATCAGCACCTGATGTTGAAACCGTGAGTTCAAAGAGAGACGTGCACCCAAAGAGCACCTTCAGGCTGTGACTCCAGGCCCTGAGCCTTCCAGAACAGACTCCTTTAGCCTCCACTGTTTTTGTTGCCTTTTGTGCCATTAAAAAGCTTACTTCATTTTAAAAACCAGATTAAATAAGCAATCCCTGTGTTTTCTGATGGCTGTTTTGAGCTTTTCTGAAAAGCACAGAAGAGGCCACCAGAAGCAACTTCTTTCTTTGATTTGCCATCACATTTGAGCCTTGTCTGTGATCATCTGACAGATCAGAGTAGAACTTCTACTGCTGCACAAATTGTTCCTCTTCTTTGCTCCTCATGTCTCTCTTGGCTGAAGTGCTCCTTCAGAATGCAGGAGACCAGGAGTGCCCATGTAGAAATGATAAAGAATATAAAGTCCCAGATTCCTTGCCTGCCTTTTCTTCTTGTACCAGCTAATGCCCAGAAATATTGCCAACAACAAAGAAAAGATTTCTCAGGGCAAAACTGAAACTCTTTTGAACCAAAAAGCATTCCTGTAGCTGGAAATCACTCAAATAACTTAAAAAATTGTACAGATTTATATTTATATTTTTCAATTAAAAATTGTCACTTGAATGGAGACAGGTGACAAACTTTCATCTCCACTGAAAGCCTTTGCCACTTCAGTGTCTGACCAGGTCTGACTCTGCCCTGGTATTGAGAGGTGTTTGTTGGATTGGCTTAGGAATCTTCAGAGTAGAGGTTTATGTGCCCTGTGCCCAAATGGGTGGCCAGGTGCCTGAGCTGTGCCTTAGGACAGGGATGCTTTTGGGGCTGTCCCCAGGCTGAGCATTGGCTCCTCACACACCAGTCTGCTGAGCCTTTTTTCTCATCCCAAGGCTTTGATATTTGTGTGTTGGTGTTTTTATTATTCCTGGGATATTTCCAGCCCCCTGCATGCTGTCTGGCAGAACAGCCCCTGCAAATTCCTGCATTTATAGTTTCTCCTCCATTTTCACCCTCTGAATGCAGGAAGGTTTTCTACAGAGGAAATAAAACCTATGTGCCCTGAAAGCTGCAAAGTCACAGACTAACCTGAGAACAGTGAAGCATATAAATATCTCTGCACAGTGTTTTCTGCTGCAAATAGACCAAAATCAGTGGACATGAGAATGTTTCTTTTATATTACTTGTCTCAAAAGCAGGACTAAAAACACTTTTTCATGGCAGATGGGTTATAGTGCTTTCATTTTGTTTACATGGCTGAGAACATGACCCATCTCACTTTTCATAGCTGCCATCTGTTGGTCAAATTCATTCCAGTGCAATCAACCAGGTCATGGTTTTGGTTTTTGTTGGGTTTTTTTGTTGTTGTTATTTATTGGTTTTAATTTGTTTTGTTGTGGTTTTCATTATTATTGTCTCTGGGAATTTAATTCTGAGGTTTTGGATCAGTGAGTAGAAAAATGTTTTCTTCTATCTTGCAATGGCTGCTTGAAAGAGCTTGCTTATAGTAGAAAATGTAGAAAGCTTGCTCTCTTATAGTAGAAAGCAAGCTCTCTTTCTGCTTGCTTGCAAGTTTTTCAAAAAAATAAAGCAACCAAAACCAAACCTTTGAACAGGTGAGCACTCAGTCAAAGTATGGAATGATGGATTTGAAGTCTTTTCACAATGCTTTGTCCAGGTCAACAGAGGACAGTAATTAAAAGATCTGTATCAACATGGCTCAGGTTTCAAGCAAATTAAGAATTCTTCAAGCTGAAGAATGCCAAGAGCCTCTGTCTCTTGAAAAAGAGAAAGGTCACATATTGTTCCCTAAACTAAAGCTTCTCTCACAAATTCCACTACACTAAGATCACATTCACTCCATTCTTACTAAGTAATGATTTGCTTTGTTTATTTTTATCAACAATCCTTTTCTCTGCCTTGTAATTTCATAGAATCCTTGAGGATAAAAAATACCTTCAAGAGCATTGAGTGGGGTGGGGACAGTTTGTTAACAGGAGGTTCTTTGGGAGGAGGGCACCAAAATTATTCAAATGTCCAGAGCAGAAGAGCAAATACTGTGAAAAGAAGAGTTTCAGTTTCTATGGTGGTAAAATATTTAGAAGTGATTCTACTGCAGGCATCAGAGTAATTCAGATACAGGCAAGGAGCAAATCATGCCCTCTCTTTTCTCAGTATGGCCAGCAAGAATGTGCTTTCTGTCCCATGTGGTGTAGAGGAACAGGATGGAGAGAATTGGCCTTTGTTTTGAAAGCACTGGAAAGCAGAGACTTTCAAAGCATTTGCAGGGAAAAGCTATAATTTAAGAAGATTGTAGTAGAGATTTTGGTTAATTTAGCTTTTCAATTACCTATAGAAAATGGAATTTACCATTTAGGAAAAAAGGTTGAAAGAGAAAGAAAAATACCCTTCTGAAGATGTTGGTGGATGTTGGTTACAGACTGACATTATTTTTAACTTCTACTGAGAAATTCAGACTGTATCTGTGTATTTTTAAAAAGTCCTTAGGGATCTGCTGCAAATTTCTTGTACTTTTGGGGAGGGAATGTAATTACTTTTTTTTTTTTTCTTAAACTAGAAACTGGCCATATACTGCTTATTAGTTTTTAGGTGCATTTATATTTCTATCAAGCAAAGTTCTGTTAATTACTATAATAAGGCCTGTGTTTATTTTGCCAGAAACCCCTGTTCTTGTTATAAAAAAATCTCAGAGGAAAAACATCTGTTTTGGGAAAAAAAAACAAAAAACAAACCTGCTTGCTTAAAAGTGTTCGAGCTTTTTCAACCTTTTTAAGAACAGGTTGGGGAAAAGTAATTGAACTTTAAACAATGTGGCCAACTGAGAATAAAGGTAACAACCTCTCACACCGGCTTCACATGCAGGGGGTGGTGATGGTGGTGCTTTTCCAGTGTTAAGTACAAATTGCTCCTGAGATTTCCTATCTCGAAGATCTTGGTTAAGGTAGAGCAGCTCTTTGATAGGAACCTGCCCAAAACACCCAAGCACAACTCTTCCGCCCTAAAGGAAATATTCAGTGAAGTGAAGCTGAATTTCACAGCCAGGTAAGGACCAGTGGGGAGCTCACAGTGCAGAAACCCAGGTCAGGTTAAACAGGACCCTGTCTCACATTTCACGTAGCTCTCTTGTCTGTGGCTGGGCAGAGGTGGGCACCAGATGAAAGGGAAGGAGGTAAAATGGTGAAAGGGGTGATGACAGACAGACCACACCCCTACATTCCTCTTCAGATGCATTTTCACATCTGTTTGGCATTTCAGGGGTTGTTTTCCTATGAGCATTACAAAAGGACATCCAAGCAAGGTGAGATCCTACACTTGAAAAGCCAGGAAGAAGAGTTTATCAGAAAGGATTGGACATGTGTGGTAAAGTGTTGCTGTATAAATTAAAAAGCTGAATGAGCCTCCAAAGAAATAGGAACTATCCAGACTTTATAACAAAATCAGTAGGGATCCCTGGGTTTTCCTTTTCTCTCCCAAGCAGAAGGTATTTCCAATGGCCTGAACTCCTGACCCAAATATTTGCAGATCTGCAAGTGGATGTCATTTGTTACTCCCCAGATAGTACTATTTTTAAAATCTGGATCATCCATGGTAAACAGGTCTCAGATGCAGCCTTTGTAGGAACTCTGCTTCAGGCAGCAAAGAGTGTGTCTTTTAAATATGCTTTCACCCTGTGGGTGTTGTTCACCTGCAGCCCTAGAAATAAAGCCATGGCTGTATCCATCCTTCCACTGCCTTCTGTCTGGTTCTGTCTAGCCAGCAGTGCAGTGTTCTTTGGCTGTCCAACCCCAGAAGCATCAGTGAAATGTTGCAGGGCTCTTCCTCTGCAGCCCAGGGTTGGCAAGCACATCCACCCTGTCACTTCCTATGTCTGCTGACATCTGTAATGTAGAGAAATGAGGGATGGAGGTGTTTGTCCAGAAACTGAGCCTTCAAAGTAACTTTCCGCATGAGAATCAAGTACAAGTTTCAGACAAAATTTTCAAGGCACACTATAGCATGGATCCAGTCTATCTAAAAGATTGCCTGTAGCTCTGGAATGAAGGCAGTGAAGGGAAATCCTTTCCCAAACCACAGTGAGACTTTCTAGTTCTCAAATAGAACTCCTTTTTCTGGTGATGCCTTCTCAGGAATGGAGATCTGTTCATGCCATCCTCCATGGCAGTAGGGCCTCAAGCACTGCAGCATTGCTGCTGATACCACCAGGCTTTAAAAATTCCCTGTACTCTTTGACAGGTGAGGTCTAGGGGGATTTTACCAAGAAATCCTTCTCAGAAAGATTTTACTTCAGTCAGTTGATGAATAACATAAACTTTGGGCTCAGAAAATAACAGGAATTAAGGTGATCAGGGATTTACAGTCTGCATTCCTAAAACTCTAGAGGGCAAGGTATTAGGTGGAGGCCAGAACCATTTATTTTAGTTATATTAAATGGAAACTCTAGACACTGTCATTCTGCCTGTTCCTGCTGCTAACACCACCTGGCAGAAAGGTTAAAAATATCATTATCTGCAGTTTACTTCTCTCCTTTTAAAAATCCTTCAGCCTTCCAATCAGGAATAGGCACAATGCCATGGGCTCCAAGAGACCAGGCTCAGATGAGGAAAACCAATCAGATACGGAAAGTGATTGCAAACATTTTTCATCTGGTTATCTGGGTAATCCTTGGAAATGCCAAGAGGATCCAGATGAAAACAGTCTGCTAAAAGGGATGGCTCTGCTAAAAGGAATACTTTTCACAAAGACACAGAGCAGCTGTATTCATGACTCTGTTGCTCAGGTAAATGCTGCCTTACCCCCTCCTCCAGCCCAGCAGCAGCTGACCAGGACCATGGGAGGGACTGTGCCTGGGCAGTGGGCACCAGGACTCCACAGCTCTTCCAACAGGTCTGTGATCTTCTCCAGGGCCCTGCACACTCCCCAAGCTCTGTCCCCCACCCTGTTCCCTTGTGTTTCCTTGTTGTGAGGGGTTTTCCCTACATGGCAGTTCCAGCCAGTGGGAGCTCAGTAGGGCTGCATCTGGGATTGTACAAAGTAGCTGAGAGTTTAAGGAGCAAAGAGCTACTCTAAAACATTTCCTGGGGCCTCAGAGCCCCAGCAGTTCCTTACAGCTCTGTCTCAGGGCTGACTCTGCTGCATCTGAAAAATCTGCCACCCCCAAAACCATAGATGAAAGAGGAATACAGGAATTTTCCCTTTATTACTGAAAAGCAGCCTTGAGACAGTTTCAATGTTCAGTATCTTGGGAGAAAAAAATCCTTGCAGGTGTATGATTCTCTTCATTTACAGCACTATGGAGTGATAATGTTGTTCCAGGAGGCTCCCTGCTCCCTTTGGAGGCAGGAGATGTGTGTGCCTACTTGGACTGGCAGCTCATGTTCAGTGAGGGGATCACTGTAATTTTTCCTGTTGCTCTGTCTGCACAGGGTCTATCCAAACTCTTGACCTCCACCCCACTTAGTAAACCAGAGAGGCCAAAATTTTCTCCCTGGTTTTCCCTGTAAGGATGACACTCCCAATATCTCTTTTAGCCTGCTAAAACACCACACCCACCAGGAACAATAAATTCATCTTAAAAATAAACAGCTGGCCATAAAAGTGTCCAGAAAAACCCTGGCCTCTGCTCTTCTGATAGCCTAGGGGTCTCAGTGCAAATCACCCTTGCTACCTACCCCCAGTGAATACTCCCTGCTTGTCAGCTCAGCTAATTGTTTTGGAGTGGATGCAATACATCTCCTGCCAGAAGAGGCTTGTGAGGCACATGATGCTGTAAATGATCCCCTGTTTGTCTAATCTCTTCTCTTGCTGCTATCATTGCACATATACACAAACTGCCTTTACAGCCTCCCTCCAGCCACTGCTCTGGTGACAGGCTCAAACTAGTCCTTGCTCATTTTACAGCTACAGGCATGTTTAAGGAAAGGGATGCAATAGCAGCAGGCTGCTGTGGTCTCCTAGCAGGTAAAGTGTTGTGCTCTCCCTACTCAGCCTGCTTTTCCAGGTGATGATCTTTGCAGAATTCCTCTGGATTGGACAGCTGCTCAGCTGGAACACAGTTCTTTGTTCATTTCACATACACAGAGACAGCCCTATTTTAATTCAACATATAGAAATAAGCCATAAAAATCAGATTAACATATCCAATTCAGAGGTATGTACAAGGAATATGTCATCTAGGGCTGGCTCCTGATTTCTGTGGCTGAGATGGCAATGCAGATCACTAAAAGACATTCAGGCAAAGCTGAAGCAAGGTGGGACATGAACACACCACCCAACACCCAAGGAACATTCCTAAAGCAGGGGCTTAAGCCACAAGTGTGGCTTAGTGTGTAGGCCAGCACTAGAATTGACCTTTTCTTTGTGCTGCCTGAGAGAAATGTGAGACCAAAGAAGGTTTTTATGACATCTTATAATCTCCCTATCACTTCTGCAGGCAGTGAGTGGGCAGGCGATTAAGTTTTAATTGAAAAATTGGAGGGAAAGGGGGAAAAATCAGAAAAAACAAACATTCAAGTCAGCAAGTCACATTAGTGACAGCAGCTAATGTTTCTAACATGAGCTTTAAATCCTCCAGCCTTCCTCCAAAGCAAACATATTATGCATTGTTCATAATACTCTTTATTGGAAATATTTAGCCATCCAAATAGTAGAAGTACATTCAATTATTTGCTCAGAGCCTGGATCAATATCAGCATTTCATCATATATCAGCAATTCATTTTAGGAGAGATATATTTAGTTTTCATTCTAGAGATCAGCTGCACAAAACTGTTTGAGATTTTAAACTGGGCATCTTGGTTTCCTGAAACCAATCTCTGAAAACAAGGAGCTGGCTGAAGGCATCAAGGTTTGTGATGGTGGGGAGAATGCATCAGCACATTCCTGGCAGAGAAAGCACTGCTCCAGCACAAAGATCTGTGTGAAGGCACCTGCTGCAGTGATAGGATTTTCTCTCCCATGGTGTACAATGGGCTGCAGCCTCTGCCTCAGGCCATGGGCTGCAGTTCTGTGCTTGTGCCCCAGGCTGTGGCTGTGGCCCTCACTGCCCTGCCCATGGGTAGCCCCAGGAACAGTGCCCAGAGCTTCCTGAGTGATGGGCAGCTCTCAATGGCCTTCATCCACCCCCTGGTTAAGGCTCCCCATCTACGGCAGACAGCCATTAACTGGAAGAGACTGATTGTAAAAGCATAGAGATGTACAAGGGGGGCAAGGCTCTCTTTAAAGCATTGCTGGCACTGGTGGCAATAGGAAATTACATTTTCAAGGCAGAAGGAAAATGATACATTCAGTCATCCCAGTCCTCAGGAGAAGGGAAGCAGTCAATGAGTCCATGTCCAAATATATCCTTCACTGCCTGTGAAGACATGTTTGAAGAAAATCCAAAGAGTGACCAAGCTGCTCAAATATTTTCTTTCGATGAACCAGCCCAAACGCAGCTCATGTTGGAGACTGTGTCTGTGTGAGGTCCCAGCCCTGTCCCTGTGTTGGCAGCACCAAGCACCCCCCATTGTCCCTGCACAGAGGCTCCAGGGCCCTGAGAGGAGCCCACATGGGAGAGCTCAGCTCTCTGCATGGCTCATCTATGGTGAGGGTGAGAAGGGCTCTGCCTAGGGACTGAGGAAATACTGACCTTGGAACAGGCTGTAGGCTCCTGATTATCAAGAAGTTTGCCATGTTTTTCAGTGCTTTTTTTGTTAGGTGCCTCTTACATTATGAAATTACCAAGGATTTAACAGGAAGGCTGCTTTTGCACTGAAAGTATACATGAGAAAACCTTATCTTTTAACCTTTGCACTACAAACTAGTTTTTAATTCCAAATGGTCTTTTTTTCCACTCAGTTATTCAGGAAATATGGTGATTTTTCCTAAGATCCTGGGTGAAGGGACTGGAATAAAAATTATATTTCTATATTCATAAAGAATAGAATATAACAAAAGAAGTTTCAAGCCATTTCACCCTTTGCTTTGAAACTTTTCACGCATCCCTCTGGATGCCTCACATACAGATGGGGTTTGCAAACTGCTGCTGGGGCTTGTTATCCTGGGCAATACCAGAAGATGTATTTGCCATCTCAGCAGTTGTAAAGAGGGCTGAGACCATTCTGGACAGAGAATGGCTTGTGACTCTCTGCTGATAAATAAACATTTCTGTTTCCCTTTTGCAGTATGCAACTTGACGGTAAGGTTTCAAAGAAAAATTGAGCTGACATCAAAAAAAAGACTCTCCAAGGCAAATAAAGAGAGATTTATTTTCTTATTCAGGATTCTCAAAGGCTCCTTCTCTGTGCCCGTTCTGCACACAATTGTTTTCAGCATTCAGGAATGCTTTCATTTAATGTCTGAAATAGCTTATTGTATCTCCTGGTATCTTTCTTTAACTGTAAAATAAATATCCTTTCCATAACAGCCCTAAGGATATGGGGTTTGGGGCAGCATGTAAGTAATTGATCCAGAATATAATTTTTTTACTTGCTGTACTTTTAGACACTGCTTTTCATCACTGCTTTTAGACACATTCTCTGTGTCTGGGTCTCCTCATACAAGTTTGGTCAGTATAATTCTGTAAAGATGTAATTTCGTGTTAGTTACATCAACTCAGCTTTAATGTCAAGGATGTGATGTTTTTGTATTGGTACAGCTTACTTCCCTTGCTGTGGAGCAGCACAAAGGGCAGGACATGCTCTCTGGCACTGGTATTGGGGTAGCTGCAGGGTATTCATGCAAGTCTGCTGGGGTGGTTATGGGAGCAGGTGGAGAAATCCTAATTACTGAGTGTGATCTACCGAGGGATTATCTCTCAGCTGCTTCACCAGGCCCACGCTGCTCTTGGGAACAGAGCAAGAAGGATACAGGGCAGGTCTACTCTTGACTGAAACTTTATGGCCTTCTCTGAAGTCTGTTTTTTCCTGAGGAAAAAGAACAAACCATCCCCAACCCTCTGGCACAAGCAGCTGCTGCTAGCATTACTGAACAAGGCAGAGTGCAGAGGTTATGACGCTGCTGATTTTTGAAATTTTGTTTAAAACTAAATTTAAAAAGGGCTGCTACAACGATGCTGGTGCTTGGCTGTGCTAAGCTGCAGACAGTGGCAGGCAGGGATGCCTGTGAGATGAATTCCTGCACAGTGATAATTGGTTATCACCATTTCCTGCGTGGCTGTGTGAATCGGGGCCGTCTGTCAGCAGCTTTCTGTGGTGACAGATCGATGCTGGAAAGACAGATGGAGGGAATCTGAAGTGAGAGACCTTCCCAGCTGTAGGGGAGGCTGAGCTGGACAGATTTACAGTCTGCTTCATTCTCTTTAGGAGTGATGCTTTCCTGAAATGCTTTTCTTTGTACATGTGATATTTTGGCATTAGGTTGTCCCCCAGGTGCTGTGTTAGCTGCTGGGAAAGAGAACTGCAGCATCTCAGCTCAGGTACATCCTGGGCAGCTGTTCCTCAAAACCTGCCTCAAGGTGGGAGAGTGTTTTACCCCAGATCTAACTTTTGAAGCCTGAGGAGAAGACAAATCAGAAAGATGCAAAGGGAGCTCACACAATATGTGTAGCCAGACAAAGATTGAAGCTATAGCTTAAAAATAGCTGCATTGTGCTTTGACTACAGCTTATCAAAATATTTACTATATTCCCCTTGACTTTAAGTAGTTTTGGTGTTTCTCTGTGTTACCCTACATAACTAATTTATTGCAATTTGAGTACACCATTGCTGGTTTTGAACCCAAACAAATGGTTTTAGTGGTGATTGATGTTTCAGAAATAGGAGCTGCCTAGTACTGGAGAGCTATCCTACAACAACAAACCAGCCCAGGCAGTGCAGTCCTCATAATAATGCTGTTTTGTGGCAGTACAGATTAGATGTTCAGCCTTTCTAAGATTTCTATGCTTTCTCTGTGGCACTGGCATTACTGAAGATGAGGTGGTTTAAGGCTACAAAGCAAGGCAGGGATGCTGGGGAAAAGCAGTATCTTTTATTAGTGTTCACTAACTGAAGGTTTGTCCAGTTTCTCCAGCTATGTCATTTAGTCTCCCCTTCCAAGCCTTTATTGTGGACTTCATAAAATGGGGCTTATATTTAAAGGAACTAAAAAATTATGTTGCAGTGGAAAGCTACACACTGCAAAAAATGATCTGAGAGGTTTTGATTGCTTTGCACTGCAGGAATTGGAGAGCTCAGGCTACTTATCACACTGAGACAGATAGTGGAACTTTGCTAGTAGGTGCTTTGTGGGAAGAACCCAATTGTGAAGGGCTTTTTACCCTTGTGAAGTTGCAGCAAGAACCACTGCTGGAGATAACATGTGAACTGGAAATAATGACATTTTTAATGGTATATTGATTTCCATGAGCTTTCCTCTACATTCAGCTTGCAGGCTCAATGTGACAAACTGACAGTGTAGGACTTGTACATCACATTGATGGATCCTTTCCTCTCCTATAGAGGAAAAGTTTACAAATTAGTTAAAAGAGCATGGGATTAACTCCAAGGAGTCTGAAGTTCTGCAGTGTCTCTGAGGCTAAGGAGGACACAGATTCCTGACTCTGTGTTTGCCATCCTCCTCCAGTGGTAATGAAATACCATACATCCAGACACGCACTATAAATAATGAATGACCTAAAGAGGAGATCACTAAACATTGGAGGGATTTAATGGCTGGCCTAGGATTTAGGAGACATGCATCAAAAGATCTGCTATGTCCAAGGAAGTTTGTAGCTCTTCCCTTCCCTCACATTTATCTGTGAAGATAAATGCATTAAAGCTTGTAGGAAGCTCATGTGCTGCAAAGCAAAGGCCAGGTGCTTAAGAACTAATCAAAGGATGTGGACATACAATAAACAGGTTGGTGGCTGATTGGAAAAGGTTTTTAAGAGGCTCCAAAACCTTTCCGCTGAAAAAAGCAGAATGAACATTTGTCTTACTGGCTGTTCAAAGAAAAATTGTCCAAGCACCTCTGGCACAAGCACCCAGTGACATTCTGCCCTGCCATCTTCTCCTGTGGGCACTTCCTCAGGCAGCAGCACCAGCCTGGTGAGAGCATGGAAATCAGAGGGAGAAACAGCACAACACTGACTGGGAATTGAAGAGCATCAGCCCATAGCAAAGACCCATGTAAAACCCACTCAAAGTGAAGCAAGAAAGAGAGCACACACTTGCAAGTTTTCATCTCTTCTGATTTTACCCTGCCTCCTGGTTTCACTCATCCCCAGGATAATTTTGTCTGAAAAATAATCAAGGTCCTTTGGACCTCACACAGTAACAGCCTTGTTGGGACAGACCAGTTTGACACCCACAAATGCTGAAGCAAGTGAGTTGTACCAAATGCTCAGTGCTTAGGAGCCCCTTTCCATCTGACTGTGACATTTGAAGAATTGTATTGCCTGATGCCCTTGACTAGCTGAGGACCAGCAATGCAATGGATAACATGTCTGATTACAAAGGTGTAGGCAGGTCTCCCTGCCCTGGGCAAGCTTTTATCCACCTTGGGAATATGAGGTGGTTCCTACTTCTTGTAAGATTTGTCTGGATGGGATGCCTGGCAATAGATGCCATCCATGGCAGGAGAGTTTTGGAGACCTTGGTTTGTTTGTTTGAGGGTACAGAGGCACCAAGCAGGAGGGCAGGGATTGCTGATGGCAGTGCTCTCAGACCAGTCAGCAGCACAGTCCCCAGCCCCAGAGCAGCCTGGGCTGGGGCTGCAGCTCAGCTTTGGCCTCTGCCTGGCTGCTGTTCCCAGCCCGTTCAGGCAAGGTCTGATCCACAACCTGGGCAATCAGTGGGGTTCCCAGCTGAGTGGGAGCTGCAGATCAGGGTCCTGCTCACAGGTTCTGCCTCTGGTGAGGCTCCAGCTCAGTCAGAGGGAGCTCAGACACACAGGAGCTCATAAAACAGGCCACAAAATCTGACTGCCAGTGGCCCTGTCCTGCCAGGGAGAGGCCCCTCTGCTGCTGTGCTTCTGTTTAGGGGTGTCAGGTCCCTGCTAATTACGGCTAATGAGGAATTTAATTGCCCTTCAGCGCAGGACTAGCTGTGCAGGCAGTGTGTGTGCAGGCACGTGGCAGCTGGGGGTCTCCGTGCCCTCTCAGCCCACACACATGGTGACAAGGGGCCCTTCCCTGCCCTCGGCACTGGGGAGGGGCTGTCCCAGACCCAGGGGCCCTCCTGTGTGCTCTCCTCCTCTAGGGGCCCGGGGATGGGGTCACCCTTCCTGCTGGGGCCTGCCCCCTCTGTTCAGCCTGGGCCCTTGGGAGGGCTCTTGGCGAGGTGTGCGCTCCTGCCGGAGCTTGGGTTGTGCAGAGGCTGCTTCTGTGAGTCCTGTGGGGATGGCAGGAGGAGGATCCTGGGGTTCCTAAGTGGAGAGGGGCTGGTGAGCCCCTGCAGGCAGGCTGGGTCCCTTGCTTTGCCCTGTGATGGGTTTGCTGTGATCCAAACGGTCTGCTTGGTCTGTGTGTTTGGGGCATGGAACAAGGGAGGAAGGAGCTGCTGGAGGAGCACACACGGGAGGGCAGATACTGGCTTGGGTACTCTGTTTAGGAGCACATTACCCTTTGTGTAATGCACCAGCCATGTCCCAAAGCCATCTGTGATGTCAGTGTTTCTCCATGCTGACCCCCAGCACTGTGCTCTGTCCTGTGTGCCTCCCCTCTTCTCTGTTCTATTAATAACATTCATGCAGTCCCTCTACTCTTGCCTATGCACCTCCCCTCAGAAAAATGAGTCTGTTCCTTGTTTTGTGCAAAAGATAGCAGCTAGTTCCAGGTAAATTCCAGGTGAGCAAGGAGATGTATAACATTTCGGGTAAATTCCAGGTGGACAAGGAGATGAAACATTGCATGTTTCAGAGAGGCATGTTATATCCTAGAAGAAACCTAGTTTATCTTCTAACTAAATTTTATAACTTAAAATTACTCTTTCCCAGTTTGCCAGATCAGTCACCTTTTTCTTTAAAAACAAAGGCAAACCTCCCTCAAAAAGTGCAAGTCCCATATGAAAGTTGCCCTTAGACAATTCAGGATGTGTTTTTTTCTTTCCTGGAGGAAGCTGATATGCAACCAGGATTTTGTAAAAGCCCATCACTGAATGGCCTAACAGGAGAGAAGGCATCTGTGTGTGTGTGCTTGGCTGTGTGACTGAAATAGCTGTGCTGGCTGCAGAGCATGGCTGTGGGCTAGGGCTGGGTGTGATTTACCCTCAGCAAAACCAACTGGCTCCAGCAAAACGTCCTTGTCTGTTTGATTTCATATCAATTGAGGCTGTTTGCACAGACTTGTTGAAAACAGATGAGGTTTGGATTTAGCCTGACAGGACACGGCCAAGAGCATTTTTGCATTTCTAGCAGCTTTTTTTTTCCACTGCTAAGAAATTCTGAACCACCTAATCTGACTAGATGCCTGAATTCTTAAAAAAAAAAAAATTAAAAAGGCAAGTAGGCAAATGGAAGGAAACAGGATGATTTCAACAGCTACCAGGTGGTGGGTTACAGGCAATGCAAATGCCCCCATGTTACAGTCTTTGTTATAGATGTACAGCAGGCAGCCCAGAAAGTCCTGTGGGAAAGGCTATAGGCCAAATTTTGATTCTGGTCTTGCTTGTGTAAGGCTAGAAGAAGCCTTTGAGCCTGGAGAAGTTTAAACAAATTGTTTTGAGCAAGTCAAACACACTCTTTCAGGAACCCTGTTTTGCAGGCAAAATATTGCAACTACTAAGCTCTAAGGGCTGTACTGAATCTTTGCTTTTCTGTAGGAGTACCTCATTCAGTCATGCTTTTAAAGCTCTTTTCAGAGGCTGGCAGGCCAGAGCCATGCTGGGGCTGTGCAATAGCCCTACTGTAGTTCCCCTCTGATCATGGCATGGCTGACACTGTTGTGACACACAGGCACAGGGGGAGGCTGGAGCTTTTATGTGCTCTGAATGCAGGGCTCTGGGATGAGTCTCAGCTGAGTGCTCCTGCAAAATGCAGGGGCAGCTGAGCACCACAGCGCAGAAAAGAAAGGGAAAACCTTCCCCATGCAGAGATGCTCCTTGTTGAAGAGTGGCCCAGTTGGAGACAGATCACCTGCTTCAGTCCCTTGTGTTACTCCTCCCTCCAATAACTCTCTTGAACTCATTCTGCACACTGGCCTTGTCCCCTTCCTGCTCTGGAATGAGTTCATTTTTAGCACTTCCCTTCTGCAGGACACTTGTGGTTTTGGCTTTGGGGTGTGGAGTTGGTGGAGATTGCCTTGGCAATGTACAGGGTGGGAGTCCATCAAGGCAGATAAATTTCTCTGCTCTCTGGAGAACCTATAAGATGTCCCAGAGTTGTTTGGTGTCTCATATTTCCCATCTGTGGGATAGAAATTGAGAAGGCAAGCACATGTATGTTAGAGGTCATGTAATACACAGTTTCCTCAGGCAAATACAGCTGGGGCAGCTTAAGGTGGTGCCAAGGCTGTCCTGGATCACTCATGGCTACTGTGGATGTATCTGTAGTTAGGGGCACTTCACAATGCCCCTTCCCATAGAAGAACTCACCCTGAGAAGGCTTAGGTGAAGTTTGAAGCTTTTTTGTGGTTCAGCCTCTTGTGACAGGCCTGGAAGTAAAAGCAAGCTTAGACTCTGCTGCCAATGCAGCCAGGAGGGTTCTCAGTGTGTGGCTGAAAAGGCTGCACCCCAACATCTCCAGAGCTTGTCACTGAGCTTGCAATGGAGAGGGATCCCAGCCTTATCTGCAGGATGAGAGCTCTGTGCCACTTCCTGTTCTCACAGAGAGTGTTTGAGCCTTACCCTGCCTGTATCTGCAGGAAACAAGAGAGCCCACAGCCTCTCAGCACACCCATCAGCACTGGCACTGGTCCTCAGCAGCTCCCCACTGTGGCTGTAGGCACCAGGAAATTTGTTTGGGAGTGGTTGCCACATCCCAGAGCACCTCTAGGTCTCATGTGCTTCTCCATACACCCAGCTGGTTTTGAGCAGCAGGGCAATGGTGGCATGGACACATCTCTTGGAAATGCCTTGTGGCCATCCTGGCTAGTAAAGAAAGAACATTTTATCAAGGTAGAGTTGAAATTCTGCAACAAGCAGAACCCTGACCTGTTATTCTCATGTCACCTGGGTGACAAGTGAGCAGCTGTCTGTGGACACCTGATCTGAGCAGCATTGGCCTCCCTTTCTGCTGGTCTGGGGCTTTGCACCCTGTCACTGACAATTTGTCATGTTACACATAGATCTAGGAGCTGACCCTGTGTAACACTGCACAAAGCAGTGCAGGGAATATATTGGGGTGGGGTGGATCCCAATCAAAAACATATGTGGGATATCTTTGCCCTAGTCAAAACTGTCCTGTCTGGAGACACATCTGTCAAAAGAGAAGGCAGTTCATTAAATGCTGCTGTCCCTGGGCTGGTGGGTCCTGGAGCTTGAGAAATGCATGACCTGAATTCCCCTGTTTTACAGCTTTAGATATGATGTGGAACAAAGAGCCAGGACCAGGACAGGGCTGGGATAGAGCAGGAGGCTGGTGCTGGGAATCAGACCTGGGACAAATGACCCTTGTGTGACTGCAGCTGCTGGCAGTGCTGAGGATGATGGCCATGCAAAGACTGCTGCTCCTTTTTTCCAGCCAGAGTGGGGAGAACTGTGAGACTAAGGAGTGATGCTGTTACTGCCCTCACCACATCCCCTGTGCACACCCTGGCTAAGGTTTGAGCACCTGCAGGCCTATCTTTTAGAAGATAGAGCTTTTTAAAACAGAGGAAGTGCTTATAGTCTCAAGAGCTTTATGCCAGCCATGCTTCCCTTTTATTCAGGTGACAGAGCTCCAGGTCACCCCTGGAGAGGGCATCGGGTGTTCTGCTCAGGCACGTTTCCTCCTCTGTATGACTCCTCTGGCAGAGAGATCTGTGGCTTCCTGCCTCTCAGGTCCAGGGGATTTTCAGCCAACATGGTTCCATTTAGAAACAGTAATTAGCACTGTCCAGTGAACAGGGAGCTTTGACAGCTGTTTTATTTCAGTGCAACATGTAGAATACATGGTGTGAAGAGGGATTGCTGCAGTACAGCAGTGCCCAAACCTCCATATCCCCCCAGCCCCTGGAGCACTGGGAGTCTGAGGCTCAGCTTTGCTGTCAGGGAAGAACCCTTTCAGCAGGGGACATGGGTCTCTCCAGAGGTGTGCCAGTGCTGATCCCCACATTGCCCCACTGCATAGCACACTTCCAGCTAAGATTCTGAAGGTGATTAGTTTCAGCCTGGAGGGATCCCTCTCACCCTTCAGGGCCCTCTGCCAGAAGCATATGCTGTTACCTGAGCTGTTTTAATGGCCAAGATGCAGATGGCATCTGCCCAAGTGATAATGAACCATGAGCTCCACTCAGCTCACAAGCAATTCTGTGCGAGTTTACTTCTCAGAGACCTCAGGCTTCTGCAGTGCCACTCCTGCACTAAATGCAATGCTCTTATAATGTAGCAAGCCTCAGAAAAGTCAACCCATTAGAAGCCAGTGCCATTTTATCTATAACTTCACAACCCTCAGCTAAAGTGGCAACTTCTTTAATTCACTTTGCATAGTGATTTTTGATGTACTTAAAACTTGTGAGATGAGCAGACTTAAGATGCAGGGATAACAACTTTGAATTATTTACTGCATGGGGAGAAAGAAAGCATTGTTTTAGAAAATGCTGCATCTAAAAACTTGCTGGACTATAGGACTGGTTGTTTTTTGGGGGAAGGGGTTGTTAGTGTTTCATTCATGGGTGATTTTTTTGAAAGGCATCACAGAACTATTAATATAGTTACAGTGTTTGTTGCTTTAAACAGAATTCAGGGATTTAAGCTCTTCTCTTTAGCTCAAGAGTTCCACATATGTGGGGTGGAGTTGCTACTGAGTTGCTCCACACACTTGTGCAGGACTTCTGGTTGTGTGGGTAGCCCTGTAGGAGTTACTGCTCTTCCATGGAAGTGTTTGTCCTGCCAGTATATTAGATGTCTGCACAACTTGGGCAGCATTTACTCTGATAAAATATCTTGCTGGAAAGCCTGCTAATTTCCAGGGAAGTCCAGATGTGCTTTAGTCTTAACTGAAATGGGCAGTACCATTTTCATGGAGCTTTAAGTATTTAAATTGGGGTATTATTTTATTTTAGAATTACTTAAAAATTGAACCCTTTCTAAGGAAACACAGAAGCCACTGGGAATTGGTGTCTAACTGTATTTATTCAGGAACAAAATGCTTCTCCTATATTTCAAGGATTTTTGCATTTTCAGTTGAAAGCACAACTGTCCAGTTTTGTTTCTTTAGGTCTAGAAGTCCTTTTTCACTCTTTCCTTTCACTCCCTTTCAGTCCCTTTTCACTCCTGACTCAGAGTCACTGCTTTAAAGTTACCTTGGATTTTCGAGCTCCTGAGATTTTTATTCCCTTTCTTAAAACTATTTTCATGCATTTTCTTATGTGATTAATACAGAAGAAAAAATTATGGAACACATGTTCCTAATGTGCTGCTCGATGTTATGGAATCGGATAAGACTTTTTCAAGTGACTGACATTACAGATGTCTTTCAAGGATGTGAATCATATATAAACCATATGTTTCATCTATTTCAAAGATTGTTAAAGAGTAAATATTGTAATGAAATTAACTTACAATCATGGTTCTGAAATGTATATGCAAGTATTGATAACAATATTTCTCAAATGTTCCTTAGGTGGAACTGAGGATTACTTTCAGTTTTGTTTTTAGGGCAGTATTGCAGTTTAACCCCAGCTGGCAACTAAACACCACAGAGCTGTTCTCTGACTCTCCCTCCATCCCCCAGTGGGATGGGGAGAGGAATCAGAAAAAAGGAAACTTGTGGGTTGAGATAAGAGCAGTTTAATAATTGAAACAGATAAATGATAATAATTACAATGAACAGGGAGATAACAAGTTGAGAATAAACCCCAAGAAGAACAAGAGGTGCACAACACAATTGCTCACCATCTGCTGACAGTACTTTCTTCATTTCTATTTTTACCTAGAGAGCTGCTTAAAGCAATCACCCCTTCAGTTTGCAACCTCCCCCTTTCACTTTTCAGACAAAAACACTTCATGGAAAAACAAAACTGTCAAAAAGATGTTTTTTACTAAGGAAAATGTGCCCTGCTATTATTTCAATGCCAAGGAGAATAAAATTGGGGCAGAATGAGACTGAGTTACAGAGAAAATGCTGAAAGCCTCAGTCCCTGACTTCTGCAAGGCTCTCTCACAGAGCTCTCATGTTTTAATGAGTTTATGTTTCTTTGAGGAAGAACTTGTTTAAAATAACAGCAATTATAAGGATGTTTTTGCAGATGGAAAGGTGTTAAGCTCAAGGTTTTATACATCTGCTCTTTATGCATTTTCTATAGCTGCTCAAATATTTTTTTGTTAATAAAAGTTTATTATGGAAAATTAATGAGGAGTTGGCTAGTGAGATGATACAGTAACTGTAGCCAGGCTAAGAGTGAGTTGTCAGCTCTGGACCTTCCCAGTCCAACAGGTAATTGCAGAACTGTGTGAGTGAGATACAAAGGGAGGCTCTGAAAGGTTCAAAGAGATTTATTGAATACTTTAGACCACAAAATCACATTAAAAAAAAAGTCCAAAAAAGTTCCAGAAACAGGACAAGAGGGACCTGTTGTCAGAAGCAGCTTGTCATATAGTTATGATTTACTGTCCTCTCCCAAGTGATCTGTACAATCTCTGTCAGCAGCAAGGCAAACAAAGGGCATTTGAGGGGCTGGAGCTGAGGTGTGGGAGAGAAGGCAGCAGTGGGGATGGCCACAGCAAACACAGCACTGAATACTGCAGATCTCTGAACAGAAAGCACAGAACACTTTTCACTTCTCCTTTCACTGTGAAAGAACAAATCCAGGTCAACTAAAGGAAATATTCAAATATAATAAGAATTTAACTTTGAAGTTATTCCCAGTTTCTTAGGGAATTTAGGTAGTTATTAAAATTAATGGGATGGTGCATCTGAACCATGGTACACTGTAACTTTGAAAATTCCCGTCTAAGATTTTTCAAAGCCATCCCCTTCTCCCTTTCCAATTTTTGTTTGTTTCTCCTTTTAGCCAGATGTGAAATTGTGCTTTAATATGATTTGTATGTGAAATAAAAGTCAGGTCTGTTTAGATTGAGTACTTTGGGCTATTGCTTCCATCTCTGCAACTTTTAAAACAGACATGATAAACTATTTTGCTGATGATCTCCCCCCATGCACGCTGCAGGCTGCATAGAAAATTTCAATTAATGCTAAAAGCACGAAGGTTTGAAATGCACATGTTTTTCTTGATGTAATGGATAATTACCCTGTTAGTCTGTTACTATATAAAACAAAAGCAGATGACTGGAGTTTCTTTTGTGTTTTGTTTGCTTGTGGTTTTTTGGTTTGGGTGTTCTTTTGTGTGTGTGTCTGTGTGGTGATAGGTTTTTCTTAAGTGGACTCCTGTTCAGAAAATAGTAACTGAACAAAATTATAAATTCTGAAAAAGTCCATTCTGTGCCTGCAGTTCTGGTGCTCTATGCTTGGCCGGAGACCCTAGAAATTTCACAATAACTCATCTCACTTCAGAACAGATATTAGTTGTGACAATAAAAATAATCTAGCCAATCATCCTCCTTTATTTGTGAGTCAGCCACAGGTACATTTCCACTGGTAAATATCTTCCCCCAGGCAGGAGTGTGTCTGTGTTTGGGTGGTTTTTGAGAGGCTTCCACATTTGGACATCAAGGCATGGTTCTCATATAACCAGCAGGGCTGCAGTAGTGCCTGTGTGCTCCTCATCATCTCTGCAAGCACAGCTTGCCTCCCAGGTTAATATCTCTCCATACTGAACTCCTCCTTCTACATTCCCCATGTCCTTTCT
Source organism: Zonotrichia albicollis (assembly GCF_047830755.1). NCBI lineage: Eukaryota > Metazoa > Chordata > Aves > Passeriformes > Passerellidae > Zonotrichia > Zonotrichia albicollis. Next base: position 33,673,639 of record NC_133825.1, on the reverse strand, counting down.
CTGCCCTACCCACTTGTTCTGTCCTTCTCTTTATGCCTGTTCTTTCCTTTATACTTTTACAACTTACTCTTTTCTTAAGCATCCTTATCCAAGTCCTCTTTCATCCAAACCCCTTTTGCTACATGACAGACTTTAGTCTGTCATCCAAACCCCTTTTGCTACATGACAGACTTTAAGTCTTGGCCTTAGAGATCTCTCATCACTCCCTTATTTTCAGGAAACCTTTCTTTTCAAACTTGCTTCCTTCTGCTAGCAGGGAGGTGTGTTCCCATCCCATCTATGACTGGGTCACATGGAGCCAAGCCCAAGAGTGGATTTGGCTGAACAATGGTCAGTAGGAAGAAGGAGAGCTTTGAGGACACAGCCTTACAACTTGCTTTATTTTTAGAAGCACAGCTACTGATGTTTTCAAGGGAGAAACCTTTCTTCTCCAGGAAGACTTCAGGAGAGCAGCCTGATTTTTCTATCTGATGGTTCCTTGTCACTCTGTGGAAGAGGACAACTCTCCTCTCCCTCTAGGTTTCCAAGCAGGCACTAAAGCCAGCACAATGACCAGCTCCGGGCAGTGCATTCAGCACTTTGAAGGTGGATGCATCACTAACACCCCTGCTTTATGCTGTGCACCACATTTCCCTTTTACAGCAGGAAATAAGGCTCAGCAGCCCCTCTGTCCTTGGGCTGCCTGCTGGCACACAGGGCCTTTGTGGGGAGAAGGCTGCAGCTGATAATCCCTTTAGCGGTAGGCTTGGTGAGTGTGGTCTGGGCATTCCTGTCACCAGCCTGAGGTGAGGGCAGGAGCTGAACATCTGGCAGTGCCCATGGCACTTGATTACCAGCACAGCATGCTTCAGATTCCATGGCACGGAGAGCTGAGGTAACTGAGGAGCTTGCCTGCATTCCAGACTTGCCCCTGGCAGAACTGGCAGATCACATAGCCAGTGTTCCTTTCCAGGCATAACCCACCCTGTGCTCTGCTTTGGGCTCTATTTGTTCAGTGGCTTGGCTGCCTCCTGACCTGTGCATTCACAGGGTTTGATGCAGGGTGGAGTGTGTATCTGCACAGTAATCTAATTCCATCTTTCCAGAGACATGTGACTCGGTATCAGAAGCTGCATCTTTTTGAGTTGATTTTTGGCCATAGCTTTTATAGGAAATACCTATCACATTTAAAGGTTTAAATCCAGTAGACTTACAACAATCTTAAAGCTAGCAAATTATTTTTTTTTAATAGAAATTAGAGCTAGAAAAGTTCCTGTGATAATTGAGGTGATCATGGAATGCTTAGGCCAGGGATGTTGCCAGTGTTACAGGGCACTTTTCTTATCTCAAATATGCCACTTCAGCACAGGATTGGCATTGCCCTCCCAGAGTGTGATGTTGAGAAAGGAAGGTTCTCTCTCATACCAAGCTCATATCAAGACTCTTCTGGAACTGAACACATTCTGTACATGAGCTTTAACCTGTCCTCTGCACCATCACAGTGCAGCAGCAGCATCTCCCTTGTTTGTGCAGGCCATGAGTGAGCTCCAGAACTGGCCCTGTCTGAAGTGGAAGTGGAGGCTCAAGCATTTGGGGAGTCCCCAAACACTGGGGCTGAGGTTGTGGCTGGCAGTCATCCATCCCCCAGTGTTACTGGGGAAAGCAGAGAGCCAGGGCTAGCTGATAAACTTCTGGTTCATCAGTGACTTAGAAAACTCCAGAAGGCCCAACCCAAGGCATTTCATTGAAAGCAAGCCTGATGTGATCTGTGTGCCCTGGGCTGAGGAGTGTCACTAGGCATCCCTATTTCTCTTGAGCATTGCTGATTCTCCTGTCTCCAGGAGACTGCAGGTCCCTGGGGGCACCTAGGGGTTGGGTGCAAATAATCCATCTGGTTAGCACATTTTACACAACAGGGACCCAAAATTTCATCTGAATTCTCCCTGCATTTTTAGGAGTTTTGGAGGATGCTCCTACCATTGCTAAATAATTAGCAGCAGCAGCTTGCCAGCGGCTATCAGACAAAGTGTAAAAGGTTTTGTTCTAGGATGAAAAGAGGTTGCAATTAGCTACTTACATTTATATTTCAATTAGAGAAGTGGAGTAAGTCCAGCCCAGCAGTGATGCTTGTGAACCCTTTGATTCAGGGTCACAGGAGGTATCAGCAGCCCTGTTACAATCTGTCACCAGCGCTGTCCCAAGGGCTCTGCTTGGGCACTCAATATACAGGGATATTGTGCACACCACAGCCCTTGGATAAAAGCAGATGGCTGGTGGATTTTTATCTTTCTCCAAAGTGAGAGGCAGCTTTTTCTTCTGAGGAGCAAAATGTTCCTGACTTGGCTCTGTTGCTACTTATTGGACATTTTCTGGATGTTTTCCTTTGAAATGCCTTGTTGTGTGCAGGGACAGGACACTCAGCTTGGAGTGCACAGGTTTCACATAATGAGTTGTATGAGAGTCCCAATTGCAGATGTTGGAGCTAAAGGGTTGTGGAGAAGCCCATTCCCCTGAGCCCTTCATGCTGAGGTGGTCACCAGTATCACCACAGCCTCGTAACCACTGCCATTTACACCTAACTAGGCTGCTGAGCATTAAGGTTTTCTCTCAGCAAAGTTATCCTTCCCTTTCACCCCCATCTACATCCCTGAATATGGCCTTGTTTTGATTCCTGTGGTCCCCTGAGCATCTGGATTTGGCTCATAACTCAGGAGGCTATTTTTCTGTCATGTGCTCAGAGTTGCTTAGCACAATTTTATCCATTCGTGGCTGTAAGCCCAATTGGAAACATGTGGGCTGGTTAAAGACAGGTGGAGGCATTTCTTTTGTTAATTAGGCTTCAAATTCCATTGTGTTCTCTGTAACCAGTGGCCAGGCTCTGATCTCAGTAACTCCAGACAAACCCCATTAGTGAAGGAATAACCCAGGATTTGAACTGCTTATAAACCTCATAAGTTTGTCTGAGGTTGTGGTGTTTTAGATTTTTTTAGGGGTTGTTTGTTTGTTTTTGCCTTTGCTTGAGACATTTTTAGGAAAAAAACACTGCCACATGCAACTAAAAGCCTTTTCTAGCCTGGAGGGGATAGAGTGAAATTTTCTGGGGCTGGCAGGGCTGCAGAGCCAAGGCCAAGGTGCTAGGTTCAGACGGGAAAAGCAAGGGCTCCTTTCCCAGCAGCATGTTGTCCTCCCTCCCCCACCAGCCCCTTTCCCTTCTGCTCTACACCCAATCACTAATTTAATCTCCAAATCAAGGAGCTGCCACTTTGCACTAGGCTGGGAGCTGCTGTTCACCCCCTGTGGGCTCCACCAATAATTAGAGTAACACCTTGTGTGATGTTGAAGCACCAAATGCCTGTTGCTTCACCCACTCTGGCTGTAAGCCAGCTTCACTGTCACCTTGGAGCTCTGCCAGGCAGCGTGGTGGGGTCAGTCTTGTTGCAAAAGGGAGTTACTCTTCTGCAGACTCTGTCTTGAGAAGATTTGCTGCCCATCAAAATTGGCACATCTTACATGAAGAATGTAAATACCTCTGAGGTATTCCTCCTTTATCTTTTGAGTTTTCACTACAACAGTGCCTGCAGGAGTTGTTGGTTTGTAGGAAAGCTGCTATATCACTCAGCCTCTGGGTCTGGGCAGTTTTCATGGTTGCCGCCTTTCTCTTTTGGTTTGGGGAGCTGGTGTATGTGCCTCTGTGCTGTAGTACCTGTGCCATGTCCCTGACCTGTTGGACAGGGCTGCTGTTAGCTGTCATCCCTGACCATGGAGAGCGTGGAATCTGGAGTGCCAGTGCACAGAAGGGGAGGGCAAGAAGAGCAGAATGAGACCAAAGCTCCTTGCTTGTTTTTTGTTGTTGGGTTGGTCATTTCCCCCCCCCCCCCAAAATTAAAAATAAGACATTTGGAAATTTTCTTGGGGACCACAGAGGTCCTTGCACTGCAGCCAGTGCTGAGTGCCACCTGGGGAGGGTGACATGAGTGGTCAGGGCAGCCTGCAGTGCCAGCAGCAGACTCCAAGGGGCACAGAGAGGTGTGCTCACCACTAACACTGATGGAGAGGGGGATACAACCCTGCCATCTGAATATCAGACTCCAAAGCCTGAGGATCTTTGTGGATTGGACTAGATGAAAAGGTATCTAAACCAGCAAGGTTTTGTGATAATTCACTACCAAGTGCCAACCCAGTCACTGAGCTGAGCCTGTCTGGCAGGAGAGCAGCAGTGCGGCAGTGAAGGATCACACGGGTGCCAGAAATCACAGGAGGTGGGACTTTATTTGCTACCTCAGTGTTTTTATTTAAGAGGCCTAAAGCAGCCAGGCATTTAAGTGCCCTGACTCTCAGGGCATTCCTGGGGGCTGAGCCCTGCTCCCAGCCTCATGCTCAGCAGAGAAAAGAGGAAAGAAGGCAAATCCTGCATCCTGTTTCTCTCTGCTGTGTTACCCACGTCCTTCCTGGGCCGTTCCCAAGCTCTGGAGCTCTGGCAGAAATGTTAAATAAGCCATAACTTTTCACAGATAGGTGCCCTCTCCTGTGTGAAAGCTAACATTTTTTCCTTCCTCTATTTTCTATCTAAACTGTGAAGACTATAGAGTTACCAATCCACATTTCCAGTATGCTTCCCCAATACAAAGAGGTGGTTGAAGGTTTGCCTCAAAAATACTTTTCTGTGTTAAATTTGTGACTTAAACAAAAAGAAAGTTTGCACTGGAGAAAAATGTTCTGCTTCCTTTAGAAATTTCCAGCTGTTTTTGTCAGAATGTAGGGTGCTTGAAGACTGAGTTATCTTAGCCATAACATCCTTGCTTAAAGACAGTATTCCATTTTGCAATGCTCCCTAGTGTCTCATGGGAGCTGCTGGCTCATGTGCCTGTGCAGCTCTGGTATAGGTGCTGTGCTCCCCACACATGGAGTCAGAAGTTTGTAGAAATAACAGGAGAAGAAATTTTCATCTAATGGGTCATTTAACCCATCCCACTGCCCTAAAGCAAGATTATTGCAACCTTCCTCTTCCTCACATGTATTTATCAATCTGTTTCTAAGAATCTGCAGCAATGAAAGCTTCAAACATCCTTAGGCTATATATGCCAGTATTTGTTTAACTATGGCTGTTGAAGATTTTTATTTCCCTCAAATTATTTTGAAGACTTGTTGCCTTCAGGCTTTTCTTCCAAATATTACAAATGCTAGTTTTAAAATCCTTTTCCTCATGTAAGGAGTGAGAGTTTTTGAGTTGTTTCTTTGGTTGTTTGCTTTTTAGTCTTCTGATTATTACCACTGCTTTTGGAGAAATCTCCCAAAATTATCTCTATCCTTAGTTCAGCACCTGAAACTGCAGCCCCTATTCCAGTTAAGACCTTGCCACTGCTGAGCAGACTGGAGGACTTTCTTGCAAAACCTGTCATAGGACACTTCTTTCTTTTTCGAGTTGGCTTTTCTCACAGCAGGGTGGGAGTGCTGGCTGGCTTTCAGTTTTTATCCAGTGCATTCCCCAGAACATTTGCTACAGACCTTTTGTGTTCTTGGTCATTCACCATCTCTTGATTTTTTTGTTCAGTTGGTTATTTCTGCCTAATTATAGTATTTGACCTTTGTCAATACAGACTTGCAATCAGGCAAGCCACAAATTTTCTTTCTACTAATCATTCAAACTGGTTGAGTTTTAGCGTTTGGTGGTTTGGGGTTTTTTAACTTCATTACAACATCCAACCTTTATTCCCTCTGTTCCGTCTCACTGCTTTGGTATCGTACTTAGGCTTTAAAAGGTAATCCCTATTCCATTGCCAAAATCATTAACAGAAACAAAGAGTAGTGCCAGAGCCAGAACAGACCCTTGGATAATCCAGCTCCATATATCTTTGTAGGGTGAGTCTAAGCAATTTAAAACTGATCTCTAATTTAATTTTTTTTTATCATTTTGGCATAAAGTCTTGAGAAGCCCCATTTAGACTGTGTTTTCCTCACTCTTTCTGAAAATGTCACCTGGGACAATGCCACAAGCTTTGCTTAACTCAAGATGTGTCATCCATTGCTTCTTGTGTCAGCCTCAAGGCCTGAGATGAGAACAAGAGGAGAGATCATGCATCACAGCAGGTCTAGCCCAACCTAGGATCGTGCCCAGGGGAAAACAGAAGTGTGAAATACATGAAATACAGCTCCCAGAAGGTTATGCAGGGCCTCCGTGACAGAGCTGTTATGGTTTCCAGTCAAACACTTTCAGGTTTTGAAATTGTAGCATTTTTAAAAGTGCGTGAGTACCATTTTTTCTAAATGGCTATAGTACATTCCTAGGCCCTATGTTGTAATTTACCAACATACCCTGTGCTGTGCTGAGAAGCTGATTAGCACTGTGATGCACAGGGTGCTTGCTGTCTGTGAAATGAAGCACACACAGAAACCTTCACTGAGACTCACTGCACTGCAACAGGAGGGAACAGAGCTGTGTACAACGTTCTCCTTGCCATGAAACTGCTGATGTGCATACACTTACTGACCATTTCTGGCTGTGTCTGGGGCCCAGTGACTGCAGTCCTGTGGTAAACTATCAGGTTGAAATTTATCCTTAAGCCCTGCACATCTTCACTTGATCAATCCAGGAGATTCTGAAGCAAGTTGCTCTGTCCTTGAAAAAGAAAGCCTGTGCTGTAGGGAAGCAGTTCTGCTGAACAAGCAGTTAGAGGGTCTTCAGAAGTACAGCACACATTCTGGTCATCAGATATGCTTCTGTTATTCAGTATCTAGATGTGCAGTGCCTTTGGGACGCTGTCAGTCACTTGATCCTGAGTTTTAATTTGGAGGAAACACAACATGCCCTGGAAGATTCAGTTTTTCACATTCAGGGGAAGGAAAAAAGACTACTTCATGCCCTATCAGCTGAAATGCTGTATTTCTAATCACAGACAACAACTGAGGAACAATGAATTTGAAAGCTCCCTATCAGTGTTATAACACAATGTTATTCCTATTTTCAATCTACTTGCATTAGATAAAGTTGATGCAGATATGCAGACCAGGAAAAAGTAAACATTTTAGCTTCCCATCAATTAATTTCTTTTTTGCCATAGACAGGAGAAACATTGGGTTGAAATAGGGGGAGGACTCATGTGAGAGCTTTTGTTTGTTATGTCCTATATTTAACTAGTGACTTCCCAAGGTGGCTTCTTGTAAGCATGAAGGTGTGGAAAGGAACAGCTCAAAGACAAGAACTCTTGACTATTGTCTTTCTGTTCTGGCTATGTGGGGCCAAAGGGACTGTTTGGAGAGGGGTGCTGATGCCTGAATCTCCTAAGAATGGGCAATTGCTCTTTGCAGACTGAAGCCCAGCATTTCTTATTTTTCAAATAAGCCTACAAGGGAAGTGACATGCGTTGAGAGTGTGAGTGGAGGGGGATGCTCCCATGTGAGTTTATTTTGCTTAGCGGGTAAGATCAGAAGAGGCCTAAACAAGGCTCTTTATTTTCAGCAACACTGATCATTTGCTTTGAAGTAAGATCCAAAGAAAACATACTCCCGCCTTCATCCCAATTAAAAAGCAATAAAAACTCTCTTCAAATTTTAAATATTGAGGGTAGAATATCTGCCAAGAAATCCTTTTCCTTTACAGAGGGGCAGATGTCAAATATTGAGAGGCCACTGCATCCTCCTCTGGTGTCATGCAGCATCACTCAGCTGAGGTCAGTCAGTCTGAGTTGTGCTGCCTTGCTGCTTGTCTGGCAGTGCCACTCAAATGTGCAGCTCTGCAGAGGCCGTGTGCAAACACAGTACTTAGAGATAATGGCCCAGATTCATTCCAGCAGCTTTGCTCAGCAAGTTGTATGACCTCCTGCCTTTTGGTGCTCTTCTTAACCTTGAAGGCTCCAGCAGCAGAAGAGGAATAATTTGGGTGATAGGAAGGGGCAGTTGTTCCCCAGGCTGGCCACTCTAACCATTTTCTAGTTTGTGGCACAATTGAGAAGAGGAAAATGATAGCTCCAGCTAAAAATAGGGCAGTTCACAGAGGGAAAAAAATAGAAGTGCCATTTTCCACACTGGTATTTTTAAGAGGTTGAGACTGGCCCTTAATCTACAGAAATATGATTAGAGATTCAGTTTTAGTTACCAGCAATTGTTTCTCCTTTCTGTCCTGGAGTGTTTCTGTTCTTGTATCTGGTTTAGTTTACCTTCCTGCAGCACATATTAGGTTCACCAATGACAATATAAAGGATTTGCCTGAATAAAAGAATGAAGAAATTGGTTGACCTAAGAGAAGGGGTTGGGGGAAGGCAAGAAATGAATGATAGGAACAATCTGCCCCATTGTCATGGAAGACAAAAAAAAGGTAAGAAATGTTTGTCTTCTAGTCTCTGTGACGTCCTAGTTAACCCCAGATGGATATATAGGACAGTTTTTGAGGTGGGACTGGGTCCCAGTGTAAATGAAGGACTCTCCCCATGGTTCTTTGCATCTCCTGCCTCTCTTATGGAGAAAGAAGAAAGCAGTACAGCTGCCCACAGTGGGATAAGGTAGGAGGATGGAGCAGCACAAAGAAGCAGCCAAAACTCTTCATGTTGTTGTTGAAGAGGTGTGTACATGTATCTCATATTTATCCTCAGTTTTATTGGTAGCAAACTCACTGGATTCAATGCGAGAGCACTGAGTTAAAGCCAGTCTGGGAGGAAAGGCCAAACAAAAGACCACTACTGCAGTTCTAAATTAATTCCCAACAAGAAACAAGGTCCAGTCTGATCATGTTTTATGAGGCCCTACAGTTGTGGGTTTTTTTCAGAGTTAAGATCATAATTTGCTGCTGCTTCAGGTGTTCTGAACTCAGTGAAGAATAAAATGCTACAATAAATCTACTGGATCTTGTATTATGTGTTGGACACAGATATTGGAAAATCAATGTATTCCTTAAGCTCCTCAATTTCTAGAATCCAAACCAAGACTTTTCTTCTATTTAGAGATGTCTTGACCACAAGTTCCTTCAGGAAGGAGGAGATGCAATTGGTTCCTTCCCTGTCCAGCCTCCTCTTCCCCATGTTAGAAAAACCCAGTTCCTTCAGCATCTCATATTTCACATGCTCTAGACTCCCACCTGTCTTATCAGCTTTTCTTGGGACTCCCTACAGTTGTCAGTATCTCTCACACAGGGTGGCACACAAGTGAACATCAACATATTTCTATTTCATCTATTGATCCAGACCAAATGACATCTGAATTCTGCAAAGTTTGCCCATCACTTGCTGCATGAGGAAGTCTGCCAACTATTGTCTTCCTTGTCTTATTTTACCTTATGTTCTCCTGATAATGACATGTTGAGGAAAAAAGATAGATCTGTGTGATTTTTTTCAAGCTACCACTGCCCTCTGCACTGATAGTGTCACTATCTTGCATATCTCTCCTCCCTATGGAAAGGGATGAACCCTGGTGTTGCCCTGAGATAAGCAAGAAGATTATCAGGCCCATAAACTGCATGGGAGACCAGGAAGCTGTTTGGTCCAGGCATTCCTCTTCCCCCAGGCTGCTTCTTTCTGGAGGAAGCCATTGATCTTTGGCAGTCAGACATGGCTGGGCATTCAGTCAATCTATCAGTGACAGGCTAACATAAAACAGTGGCAAACAGCCTCCAGTGGTTTTGGGGAAGGGCTCCTTGGCTGGAGAAGCACAGATTCAGCATTCATTCAAACTAACTTTTAAGGAATTTTTTTTATTACAGGAAACAACAATGATAATAATCTGGGGAATCTCTGTCAAGAAGGAGCCTTTGGATAATCTCAAGAAAAAGATATCTAGGCAGGAAGTCCCACTTGGTTTTGTTCATTTAACAAGATCTTACAGGTCTCCAGAAATATCTTTTCATTTTATTCTGAATGGAATTTATGGTGGAATACACAGTAGTAGCTCAATGTTATTTAATTCAACTTTGCATGAATTTGAATGAGCACTCCCAGGAGAGCCTGAAATTTCAGAGAAATGTGGAGATGATGGACAGCAATGTCTTCCTGAGATCTTTGTCTTTCCACCCTTGGAAGCTGAGTCCAGAATGCTTTTATTGCTTTCTCTACCTTATATTTCTTTTCATTTATTCTTTTTTTTATTATTTTATCTGGTTTAGTTTTATGTGTTTGAAGCAGGGAGATTATTCCTCTGAGTAATATCAGCAAATTCCTTCTGACAGCCATGATGTCTTGTTAATTTCCTTTCTTTATCCCTTCTTATTCATTTTTCTGGCACCTCAGTGAATTTGCCTGTCCTCCATGGTACTTGCACAAAGGCATTCAATATCTGCAAATGACTCCACACCTTCCCTAGATCACTTTGTCAAGCTAAGCAGCTCCAGCCTCAATCAATCTTGCAGCTCCACCACAACCACCCCTGAAGGATTACAGGATGAGTGGCTTTGCTAGTTAACATCTTTTACTTCCTGCAGCTCTGGATTGCTTTTAGTGAAGTTTGGGTCCATTCTTCAGAGGAAAGCATTGGTCAAGTGCGCTGGGCTGTGTGTGGCCATGCCCTGTCCCTGCTCCACAGCTGTGGACAGATGCACACACAGAGGCTTTGGGGAGCCGTGCTCAGGTCTGGGCTGGCAGGGTGAGGGTCTGTGCTGTGTCTCCAGATGATCCAGCCCACATCTCCCATCCTTGGGAAGAGTGCAGGACAGTGACTTTAAACCACATTTGTGCCTTCCCAGCCTCAGATTGTTCCAGGAGCTGGAGAGAACTGTGCTGCAGCCCAGGCCAAAGGTGGACACACCTTTCAGACTAGATCAGAATCATCTCAGGGCTGCACACAGAAGTTGCACACAGAATTTGTTTGTCATCCCCAGCCTGAAACCCTCTGGGGCAGACCCTGGGGGCAGCAGGTGTGCTGGGACCACACGCCTCCACCCCTGGGATGGTTATGGGCCCACTCATACTGCTGGGATCCTCTGTAGGGTGTGGAGGTCAGCACAGGAAGAAAGATCTGAGTTATTCCTGCTTTGGGTAGATTCTGTAAAATATCAGTATAAAACTCACCATCCTGTAACCTGGCTAAAACTGGTATTGATTAATATGATCTTCCCTGATATTCCCTCTCCCCCAATAGCAGGTTTGCTGCTTTATTCCACTGAACTTTCCTTAGACCTTTTGATTAGGACATTGTAAAACCATGGCTGGCCAAGGACATTTAAGGAGATATTGCTGCCCAGCATGCATTTCTAATATCACCAAACTCATCTGAGAAGTCTCTGTTGCAGGAGCAAGGAGTTTTGGGGCTTAGCCTGATTGTATAAGCAAGAACACAGCAGCAGTGTGTGTCTGATTGGACTTTCTGAGCTAGAAAGAGGCTGTGCTCTTGGGACCAGCTGAGGGGACAGTAATGCAGCCCATAAAGCAGAAAATGAAGGGAGCTGTAAGAATTTGAGCAGGTTTTATGCTTGTCAGAGGATCGGCAGGATGAAGGCTGAGGAGTTCCCTCAGCTGTTAATTTGTGAACAGAAGAAGACATTTGCTGGTAAATTGATAGGTGGAAGCTCCCTCATATTTTTGGTAGGTTTGAGGAATGGACCAATCAGGAAATAAATTCCTAATTAACACGGAAAATCCTGCATGTATGGGCAGTTTCAGCCAGTGGTACTGGTAAACAGTAATTTTATGTCTTGGCTTGTTTTTCAGCTTTGGACTGAGACAAACACACATTTACATATTGATTAATGTTCTCTGCCTGTGGACTGTGTGCCTGGTGGCTCTTCCCCATCTGTTCAGAAGCCAGTAACTGCCTGTGCCTGTGATCTAACATCAGAAATAAAATGGTATCACATTCTCACTGCACATTTGCAGGAAAGAAACTGGCTACATTACACAGACCTGTGGGATCAGACTCCTTGGAATATGAGATGTGTGTGGGTGAACTTGGCCAGTGAGGCAGCCAAGAAGACAATTTACTAGCCCACCCCTGAAGAACATGATGGGACTCCAGAGGATGGAATCAGGGGCCCATACATATACTTAGAGAAGTTATTAACTTTTTTGGGGTATTTTGGTGCTAGAATTTTAAGCTTCATATCAATTATCCTTCAGCAGAGAGAGTTTTACTATGGAAAAACAATTACATGCATAGTGGGAGCTCTGCTGACTCTAAACTGAGGCAGCAAGAGTGTTAAAACTTTAATGAAGACCTTTGTTTCATGCGGGGTTTCTCAGGTGTTGAGTTAAACCTCTACTAATAAAAAGCAAACAAAACCAAACACAAAGTAAAACTGTGTGCCAAAACCTAAGTCCACCCTAATTTCAGAGAGAGACTGACAGGGCCAAGAGACAATCTAAGTCAAGTGACTTTGACTCTATTTGTTTTCAGTGGAGTTTAGGAAGTGTTGGCTGTCCACAATACCTCAGTACCACTCAGGACCTAGGACTGTAGCATTACAAAAGTGTGTGTTAGGCCCTACAGTGTCTAGTGGAGACTTTAAAACTCTGGGCTCGTGTGTTCTGCTTGCCTGATCTTGAAATTCTTGTCCAAAATTCATATTTCTACTGTATCATCCCAGTCATCTTGAAGAAAAGAGGTATTTTCCCTTTGGCTCCAGTGAGGTGCATATCACATTTCTTACACAGAAACAAAGTGGAGAAATAAGTCTAAGTGAAAAAAATATTTCAGGTCTAATGTATCCATAATAAGGGAAAAAAAAAAAAGAATAGATATTATATGGTTAATTTGCTTGTTTGTTTTTCCTCTGTTATTTGTAAGCAATAGGCTTCATTAGCATGCTTTAAAAACATTAGCTGCTTCTGATAAGAGTTTGAAGAAAAGATTCAGAGCTCTGAAAGCTGGGGCACTTCTGTCATATACTCTGGGTCATTGGTTCATTGAAGTGCCAAGGGAAAGAGCAGTGGTTTTAAAGGGTAATGCAGAAATAACTCATGGAAATAAGTGCTGAACTCACTTCACTGGGATTCAGACAGAGACATTTCCATTTCCGTTTCCTCCCTAATCCTAAATGATGATTCATGTAAAAGTGAGGCTAGAGCTGATGGTGGTATTTGTCAAACAAATCTCTGCAGTCTCTCCAGCCACTGTGGGCTCAATATTTTTAAGTTTTGCCATATCCAAAGAGGATTGGGCAATTAAATTAATTACACACCTCTGGGAAGTAATCTATACCTTGAGGCTTTTGAGGAAGGGAAAATTCCACAGTTGCACCTGGTCAAATGGTTACACATGAAGGAAATGACCCCTTGACCCTTTTAGGTGCTCTGAACATAAAACTTGTTTAACCCTCTCTTACCTGCAGAGCTATAAACAGCATTACTGCTCACAAGTCTATGCAGCCCCACTCCCCCCAAAAAGGGCAGTATTTGACTGACCTTAAGCAGCAGGGACTCTTCTGGGTGGCATGAGAAAGAGCTGTAGAAATTAAAATTGATCTTATCTTGGCTGTACTGTACAGTTAGAAAGTGTAACTGTGGGTGCAGGATTTAGCAGGACCATTCAGGAAGTCTTTGGGGTGAATACAATGCAAACAGTGCAGAATCAGCAATGCTACAGCCATGCTCTTTGTCATGAGGAAGATCTGTCTTACTGCTTTTTTCCTGTATGATGTTTCCTATTGTCAGGGATTTTTGTCTTTATATGACTGGAGGCAGCAAACCAAATCGTTGTTCCATTCTGAATAATTTCATCAATAGTTTATGGCAGCACTATAACTGTTATAAAGCCTTTGCATGAAAAAGCATTGTCATAGTTTGTTTATTGAGAAGATTTGCAATGGTAAAGGAATGTCCCAGAGGGAGCTCAGATTTGTGTGTGTCATACCTTCCCTCTGGCTCCTGATTGTGTATGACATGGGAGGGAGTTCCTCTGAACTCTTCCATCATTACTTCCACTTTGATTCCTTTGTATTGCTTCTGAATTTGACCTGAATTATCTGTGAAGTTGAGGGTAGGAGTGGTATCATTCATAACTCAGTGTAATTCATCACCTGAGTGTGAGAGAAGTAGGGAGTAAAAATAAAAAATAAGTGAATCATGCAAAAGATACCTGTCAGAGACAGGTTTTCTATCTGAAATTATGCTTTGCTTTGCTCTATATATAATATATAGATATATAATGAGTGGTTTCCATATGTAGGATGGAATAGGGATGTAGATAGGTGATAAGAAAATCATAAGGAGTCAGTCTTATACTGGTTTGTACATTAGTCTTTGAATTTGGCCTACAGGAGGTATAGGAACTCTAATTACTGATTACTAAAAAGAAAAAAAAAATTAAATAGAAAGCCCATGTTCTCCCAGCCAGCCCAAATATATACCTCAGAATAAATATGACTAATGAGGTATGAGAGGGCAGCAGTGAGGAGAGGAGCTGTGTCAGCCCATCCCAGCCCGTCCATAAGGCTGGGCACTGGCACCTCGGGGTTACAGGGCTGCAGTTTCCCGTGGGATGGGCCATGTTCTCAGGCTGCAGGGGGACAGCCTGCCACTCTTGCACCATCACTCCTGCCTGCCACTCTGGCACCATCAGTCCTGCCTACTAGATCAGGGCCCTGTCACTTTTTCCATTATTTCTATTTCAGGGCACATTCTGTCTGCTGAGATGACTTGTCCAGGCACAGGCGATCTTGTGCCAAAGGCAAAGCTTCCTGTCCAGGGGAATCTTTCATAGAAGAGATTTTTTAAAAGTCAGCATCCATTCCCACTGCAAGGCTTTCTCCCTGTAACCTGCAGTGACACCAGCTGCAGCACCTGAGGAGAGCACTGGGTTGTAGGAAGTGCATCAAAGGTGACGGGGAGCAAAGTGGCCTTTTTTGTACCTTTTTTGTACATGGTAAGGCTTGCAGGGCAGATGGGACCTGCTGGGAGCTTCAGGCTTTAGCAGATGATTTCCAAATCTCCCTGGTGCTCTTTTCTAGCTGGGTATGAGATTACTGGCTGAATTTGGAGTGGCCACTGTGTAATGGGCATGATGAGCAGAGCTGGAGCTGAGCACCAGGACAGTGTGGCTGGGCTGATCCTTACCAAGTACAGAGATCCCGATGCTCCAAAGATGGATGGCCGCTTCTCCCCTGGGTGGCCTGTTCCAATGCTTGCCAGCCCCTTTGGTGATAAATTGTCTTATATCCAGTCCAAACTGGAAGCCATATCTGTCTGAGCCTGATACATCTTGATCAAAATCAAAGAGCATTTTGTTATAAAACGTTATAAAGTTATAGCTCATTTCATACATACCTTTCAATTCCATGAGAGAGGTGCACTTGAGGGAAGATGTGAAGATTGTGAAAGGGGTAGAGATTGTTGCATGATTCTCAGGTGAGAACCAGCAATTTTACCTGTCTCAGGTAAAATTGCTGGTTTTTAAAATTGCTGAACAGTTTCAAATCATTTTACAAATCCTTGTGTGCCTTAGCACAGCATTGTATAACAGAGGCAAGGAGTACAATCAATTAGCCAGAGAAATCAAGAGCTATGCAAAGAAGTGAGCACCTTTTTGGAATGGCAACATCTTGGGTGCCTTCATGGGTCTCCTGTTGGACAAATATCCCTCCTTCATTCCTAGGGTCAGCTGGGGTCACAGTCCTGCTTCAGCTGATGTGCACTGTCAGGCAGCAGAGAGATGGTGTCAATTAAATGGCTTGTCACCTAGTAACAGAATAGAGAGCATGGGCTTTGCACAGCTCTCATTTGTTCAGCATTTCTATAGTGCAATATTGCGGACTTGGAGGGGTTTGGAAGGTTTGGAAGGGTTTGAGAGATGCTTTCCCAGAATTAATTCCTCACTCAGTGGGAGGGAGGAGAATTGAACTCTAACTTGTGTTTGCTATTATTAAACATCTCTTCTCTTTGATATGCAGTTTCAGTTCAGAGGTGAGGGGGTATCTTTTGTGTGATAACAAAAAAGAGGCCAAAAAGAGAGAAAAAGAAAAATCTGAAGACTGGCATTTTCTGCTTAAGTGAGCCCAAAGCATCTCAGCTTTCATAATCTCCTCTCTTAGTGCAAAGGGGAAAAAAACAGCAGCAGCAGAATATTACATACCTGAAACCCATACCAGGTTCTGCTGTCATTAAAGCAAAATTTAAAAGGGAACACTCACATTTCCACCAGGAGACACTAGCTGTGGCAGAGACAGGCAGCCAGGCTTCTTCCCAGCCCCAGTTGCAGTATCTTTTTATTTTGCTGAGCAGGGATCTTTCCCAGCTTGGAGCACAGACAGGCCAGCTGGCTGGGCTACCACTGTGAGTGAATGCATTTGGAAATGGCTGTGCTATCTCAACGCCTCACGGACACATCAAAGTGTGCTGCAAGCACAGCTGGGGTTTGTCTCCCTGCCTGCTGCCAGGAGGAGTTCCAGCTTCTTCTCCTCACTCTCTTCATCCATACATTCTCAGTCCTTCCTCCACCCTTCAAAAACAAGCTAAATGGTGTATTATTAATGATCTTTGGTTTAATAGCCATGCTATTACAGAAAATCTGAAAAGGGATAATTCCACATGCCAATAATCTGTCCACTGATTCTTCTCTTTTGGTGTGAGATGAGCATGCAACTATTACTATTCTGGTTAAATTCAGTTCTCAGGCAAATAAGAGGCCCTGACTAGAGCTGAGGGATTATGCTGGCAAGCAAAATGAGAAAGGACGAGGCATTTCAACCCAAAGTTCATACTTAGCAAGTGATATCACCTTGGGCTGCGGGCTGTGTTAGGATTGGTTCAGCAGCCAGGCCTGGGGAGGAACAGGATAGCTGAGCATCGAGGGATTCTGTTCTGGACCAGGCATGGAAATTTCCAGGTCCCCTGTAAAATCTGTTAGCACTACATTGCAGAAGATTTCCTGTAATCTTTGTGACACAGTTTGTGCTCCAGGCTCTGGAGAATCTTTATGTCCAAAATGCTTTCCTTGGTGGATTTCCAGTGATGCAGCTGGGAGGCAAACCCGGTCCATCTCACTGGTAACAAAGATAATTGCAGTCTCTGTTAATTCATGTTTCCTGTGTTAATGATTTCTTTCCGACAAAGTGCTCTGAGAATTTTTTCTTGTAGCATAAAGAGAAAGAAAAATCACTCCCCCTCTGCCTGGAATCTGTTGCCAGTTTCTGCTGGGACAGAGTGAAGATGGAAGCAGAAGGTTTCCATAATTCTGAATTTCTTGGAGAGTGGTTTTTTAGTTTTGTTTTTCTATTCTCAGTATTGTTGTAGGATACCTTTTACCCATTTGGAATTCAAGTATCCCTGTTTCCTATGCTGGTGATCCTGCTGCCTCCAGCTGGGATTCTGCAACACAAACTATTTACAGAATTAAATACTGGAACCAGGAGTCTTTAATTGCCTGCAGATGCATCTTCACCCTCTCAGCAGCGCTAGACAGATGCCTGAACTATGTAAGCTGGTGCAAACTCTAAATTGATCTTAAGAGCCTACACAGACCTCCCTGACACTGATTTTTGTCTGGTTCTACAGTAGTGAGAATGGTTCTCTGCCCTCAGACACTGCCTGTGTGACCAGCCATGGAGAGCTGTGCAGCCAAGCCCTGGAACAGAGGCACGTGTCCTGGGAATTGGAGGGGGAACATCTCCAACCCCAGCACACACAGCTGTTTGACACTCCTGAGGAGCTTTTGCCATCCATGACCATGGGCTATTCTGGCCCAAATCAGGTTGTCAGTGTGATTATAATCACAGCCATTAAGGGAAGTGCTCATAAATTTCCTATTCTTGTAACCAAGGCTGGCACTGATGTATAAGCCTCAAAGCTTTGAAGTCAGGGCTGCCTTCAGAGCACTCTGAGAGTAGATAAAGAGATGTCAGCACTGGATATGCTGTACTAACGTTGCCTTGGGTTGCTCAGGAACATCGTAAAGTTCATATTTCACAATCATTAGCCTCAGCAGTGCCCATCTGTTAAGCACTGGTAACAACTGAAGTGTTTCATAGCAGATGTTCTCCCTGAACAAGTGCCTGCACAGACTTTGCTGATTTCCTGGATCACAACTGTTTATCCCAAATAATTCTGTAAATAATTGTCAGAGGTCAGTTCCTAGTGAATGTCCTGTTTTCTGGGTTTACACTGGTAAGAGCAATGCAGAACTGCGCCCTCTGCACTTTATCCCTGCTCTCAAATATTGGTACAAATCAAGAAGGGAATCAGTGGAGTGTAAACCAGATAGAAATGAGATCAAAATAAATCCTTCCACTTTTACCTCATAACACTTCAGATCACAGATGGGAGCACTGAGATGCAGACAAAATATGACAGGAGGTTACTTGAACATCTGGAGTCTAAACAAATGCTTCTTTATACAAAATAACATTTAGCAAAAAATGCCTAGAAAATGTGAAAACTGGACCAAATCCTGGTCCCATGGAAGTCACTGCCAACACTCTTGTTCACGTCAGCAATTCTGCTCTGATGACATTACAAATGTCATGTCTGAGTTACATCCGATGGCAAATGGAATTTTAAAAGGTTTCCCCAAACCTTTTGAGTAGAATTGTCTTTGCCAAAAAAAACTTTGCAAGGATATTTAAGGCAGGAGCCAAATGTCCAGTATTTGGATTCTTTCTTCAAAGCCACAAATATCTATGTGGTGTTCAACTTGCCATGAGAGCCACTTAGAAACGGGCACTTAATTCTGCTTTGTACCTTGGAAATGTCCCATCTGATTTAGGTTTTGACATAACTGTAAAAGGGCCATGGCAGTTGAAGGTAACACTGTTGTCCAAGCATTTGTCATTGAATCTCTTTCAGTGAGGAGAGTTTCTCTCACAATTTTCCAGCTGTGAAACAGAGCTGGACGAGCACTTACCATGATTGAGCTGCAACACCAAGCTGCAGTTCAGGCATGGCATAAGCTGATCTGGTAGGCTTTGGAGTTGATGAATAGCATTGGATGAGCTGTTTGAGACTAAAATAAAAAGAGAATGTCACAGAAGCAAGGCTCATGAATGTTGAAATCTCTGCAAGTGACACTTCTGTACTTACCCAGATAATAATATCTACATGGAGAACCAGCTTCTTTGGGAGGCTGGTCTGTTCAGTTTAGCTGGGAAAAGATGAGAATAGGATGAGAACAGAAGTTGGTTTGTATAAATTTTTAGGAAAGGATGTTGTAATAAAAAACTACTTGGACAATACAGGAGGAATCTGGAATTCTTGACAGATGATTAGAGCGGACAAGCTCGGGATATACCAGTGTGTGTTTATGGTTTGTGTAATGAAGGACAAATAGGCAGCCCTGCCTCTATCCAACTGGAAATCTGTGTGTGATTAAGGAAGGGAGATGTGCTCCCTTCACTACCATTAAGTAGAGTTCTCCCTTATATCACTGTCATGGGCCAGGATCTGATTTAAACCACGTGCTGTAGCCAGTAACCTCAGATAAATCAGCACTTTGTGTCTTTCTAAGGTATTGTCTGTCGTTGCAAGGACATTTAACAAACTGCCTGTGTGGGAATTGCTTGTTTAATCTAAAGCAGAAATACAGACATCTTTGGGGTGGGAAGGCAGGAGTGAGACCAACAGGACTCATAACAAATATGTGAAAAGTATTAAAGTAGCCAAGGCCTTCCACTGCAGGTGGTGGTCTGCATGCACATGTAGGGGAGAAGCCCTCTGTGTGCAATGTCTGATGTACAGCGCAGGTGTACATGGGCAGGCCACATCAGCTGGGCGCGGTGCTTTCTGCAGGGTGAGGGGCATGGTGACAGAGCTTCCTACAGCTTTACACCACTGTGTAGCACCTTGCTGACCCAGCTGGAGACTGCAGACTCACCAGAACCACCCCTGCTCTGGTGATGGTCATGCTGCTCTTTTGGGTGCTCCTGGTATTTTAGTAAGACTGTGCTGATCTTGTAGATCTTTCAGGCTTGGGTGGTTGTTTAATCTTTTGGTGGGATTGGCTGGGGGATTATATACTTAAAATTCACAGATGTCTTCTTAATTTTGCTGCAGATTTAGATAAGAAATTTTATGAGATACAGATTTCAGACAACTTTAGACGAACAGTATTCCAGGCTGAGATCTCAGTCAACTCCTGAGAAGGGCAGGGATGGGGCATCATAGGATGTTAGAATGATATTGTTTGAAAGGGACCTTTAAAGGTCCTAGTCCAAACTCCCTGAAACAAGTAGGGACACCTTCAATTAGATCAGATTGCTCAGAATCCCATCCAACCTGACCCTGAATGTTTCCATCAAGGGAGGGGTCATCAACCACTTCTCAGTAGTGAGAGTGTACATATATATATATGTATAGAAAATTAATGTGGACAGCCGAGATTTTTTTTTGGTCTATTG
This sequence comes from Zonotrichia albicollis, assembly GCF_047830755.1. Classification (NCBI taxonomy): domain Eukaryota; kingdom Metazoa; phylum Chordata; class Aves; order Passeriformes; family Passerellidae; genus Zonotrichia; species Zonotrichia albicollis. The sequence continues at coordinate 33,653,424 of NC_133825.1, read as the reverse complement.
CCTCTTCAAATGTGAAATCCTCAGCTGTGATCCAAGGGGAGTAGGTGCTTTGTGTTCAGGTGCAGCACAGGGGAGACACGTGCCTGCTCCTTAGACAGCTCCTTGGTTATTCATTCAGATACAACTGCATCTATATTTTGCGTTTTGGCTGCTGAATATTTTAAGCAACCAAACTGAAGTGTGCCAAAGCCGGAGAGGGTGTCACTGGAACAGATGTGTGATGTGCAGCGTGTGGCTCTTGTTAAATGCTGTAAATTGCCTTGGCTGGGCAGCCTGCTGTTCCCTGGTAGGTCTCTGCTGGGATCCCAGCCTTTGCTCCTCTTCTGCAATGGAAACATTTCTCCCTTATTTATTTTTGCGTGAGAAAACATGTTTCCATTCCGAGCCTCTGGATACCGCTGGAGTGCCCCCCTGACCTCTCCTTGTGGGCCCAGCCCATGTAAATGACCAGACGAAGGAATGTGGATGAAGGAAGTGCTATAAAGTAGAAATATTGCTGCCTCATAAATTCCCTCCAGCACAGCAAGTTTTCAAAATAAACAGAGCTACAGTCGCACAGGACAGCATAACTCAGCGGTGCAAAATTCATCACTGGCTTCTGCAAAGGAGGGCAGCCTGACACCAAAATTGAACTCCTCCAGGAGTGCTCTCTGCCCTGGCAACAGATCTGCATTACATTTCCATACAGACTTCACCTGGCTTTGTTCTCCAGGTTATTCCCCTCATCAAAACTTGTACCAGGCTGAATCCAGGGCGGGAAGCTGAACTACAGTTCTTACTCTGGTCACTGGGATTTGGTGGCCTTCATATCCTCTGGGTGGCTTTTATAACAAATCACAAGTTTTGCTATTCCTGTGCTCCTCCAGCCTGCAGCATGAATGTGTCCCCATCTCCAGCAGCTGTGAGCCCAGCCATGAGCACTGCCTGCTGCTGGATGCCAGCATTGCCAAGGTGTGCCGGGTGCCTCCCTGCTGCTGGGGCTGCTCAGCTGCAGGTCACTCTTGCTTCTGCTCCAGTGACACTTGTGTGTCTGTCTGTGAGGGATCAATACCCTTTACTCCTGAAAATAGGTTGTCCAGGTGATTTCCAGGTGTTTGAAGAAGCAGCTTATGCACTGCACAGATTGCTTCAAAGTGCAACATTCTGGTGTTTGCTATGCCACAAAAAGGAAGGTTTCTCCTTGGATTGGGAGCTTTTTGAAGAAAAAGGAGCTTTCTCCTAACCCACTCTGACAAGTAGTGCACAAATGGCCATTTGACAGCTTCCCAGAACCCATACCATGTCAAGAAGTGGGGTCAAACTCAGATTCCTCAAAACAAAATGTTAATTTTGGAACATAAGTACGAGCACATATCTCAGCTTCAGACACCAGTCCACTCAGAAGCCTGTCTTAGGGTTCAAAGCAGTGGAGTCAACATGACTGGCAAGCAGAGACAAACCTACTTTGCAACAATTTTTTGGCTTGACATTGGAGATTTTCAAAAGTTGAATTTAAGGGACTTTTGGTGAGCTTGTACTGCTTGTTGAAATATATTCCATTTTGACAGAAAACATACTGCCTTTCCACTGAGACCCCAGGATCCTCCTGCTCTTCTCCCCTGACTCTGCTCTTCTTATCTAAAAGAATTTGGTTTGTTTATTTAGTGAAATATTGAATGTTTCCAAGGGCACCGAGACTTTTTTCTCTTCACCAAGAGCTCAAATATCTACTGAAAAAGCTTTGATGAGAAATTTTCAATCAGATTCAATGAAAAAAGAGATGGAGGAGGAAATGATGATTTTTTTTTTCCTTTTAAAGTGCACAAGAGAGTTCCTTAAGTTCAGTTGTGGGAATAAAGAAGAAAGTGACTGCCTTTGATCTGTAGGGAATCCTATAGTTTTCCTGAATTTTGCCAGCTGCTCCAATTCTGCACTTCCACTCAGACAAAACCCTACATTATGATTGAGCCTGAAACCAATGTAAACAATTGTCCGCCCTTTTACCCCTGCTGTTAGAAGATGGAGTACCAGTGGAGCTGAGAATTTACTCAATACATCTAAATGAAGTGTAACCTTCCAGAGTGAGATGGCACCAGCTAGATAACCCTGTTCAAGTGGAAATTGATGAAGGATGACACTGAAGATTGCATGACGGTGCTGTAGCTGATAGTCCTGCTTGTGACTGCTGTGCTAACTGCACTGGACAGGAAAACACCAAAAGGTTTGTCATCACCAGATCTAGAAAAACTCCCCAAAAGACTAGCCAAAAGTTTTGTGTGTAAGTGAGGGAGAAGGATTCATCATGCCATAGATGTATCATGCAAGAACAAGTTATTGATAAATGGATGAAGAATAAATTGAGGCTGCAATTAAGAGAAAGTCCTCAACATTTCAAATGGGCTTTGAAAGACTCTGTCAGCAGGCTGGATTAAAGAGGTGTGGGATAAGAGGGTTATTTGTGTGGTTATGGGATCTGGACTCTTACCAGATCTTTCCTTGGAGTCCACAAACCTTGATGTACTTTTAACATACACAGTTTTACACCTTTTAGAAATTAAATGTTTTCTATGACAGTGAGAGAGAGGACCTGGTATTGGCCACACAGGAGTGCTGAAAGAGCAGTCTGACACATCCCACAGAGTAAAGCACACAGACAGCAGATGTCTCTAAGCCCTCCTTCCTGAGGATGAGATGTTTTGGGCAGTATCTTGTAAAGGTGCAGGTTCCACATGCCCAAGGACATTGCTAGGGCTTACACATCTCTAAGGGCTGTGTGGGACCCAGTCTTCCAGCAGGCGCTTCCAGGGAAGTGGAGCACGTGGGAAGAGCAGGATGGGAAAATGGAGAGGCAGAACAGAGGCAGAGCAGGACAATGATGAGGGAAATGGAAGGGAGAAGTAGGGAGATGGGGGGAAAAATTTAGAAAAATGTGGAAATGAACTAAGAGCAAATGTGCAAGGTGAGCAAAGGGAAGGATGAGAGGGTGGCAGAAATAAAAAAATAGGGAGATTAGATGGGCCAGCTGCAGACCATGCCATAAGCAACCTCTGGGCTTGCAGACAGTGGAAATTATGGAAACTGGCTCCTCTGACTCAGGTCCTAGTGCAAGTCCCAGGGAGCTCTTGCTCATCTGTCTGTGCCTCTGCCTCACAGCAGTGTTCTGGGTGCTCTGGGTTGTTTTGCCTCATGAGCATGATCCTCTCTCTTCCAGCCTCATGGCCCTAGCAGAGTAAATGTTTGGGAAATTCCTATTGCTCTTGTTTTGTAGCATCTGGAGTTAGGGCTGAATAAAGCCCTTCAGGCTGGGAGGTTTTGGAAGGAAGCCCCACACTCCCTGGGCCCTTTGCCAGTGAGTTAATCCTTTCTGTATTGACCCTGCTAGAAGCAGCAGTCCCAGGCCACCAAGAATCTGATAGCCTTGAGCTCCCCATGCCTGGAACTGCGCTTGCTGCTTTTTAGTGCTGATCTCTTCCCAGCAACTTCCCCCAAGGAGCCAGGAGGCAAAGCAGGGGCAGTGCACATCAGTCCTCATTCTCTCAGTCAGTGCTGTGGTGCAGCTGTCACTGTGTCAGTCAGGACAGAAATGCTGGGCCATGTGCTTCAGCCACTTCTGCTTCAGTTGCCACTGCCTTGCATAAACGTGCCAGGAACTCCACACATCCCTACAGATACACCAGGATCTCTCTCAGGGCCCAAGCTGTGTGGTCACTGCACATCCCTGACCCCTTTCTCCATGTGTAGGACTGGATCAGGCTGGGCTTGGGCTGAGCTGAAGGCACAGAGCAGTGAGTGGTGCTGGTGAGCTCATGTTCAGGGGGATGTGTTTGTGGGGTTACAGGCAGCACCAGCCTGCCAGGGCAAATCACCCCAGTGTGCAAGAGCTGAGCTGTGTGGATGTTTGTCTTGTGTCCCATGAGGGACTCGGGGTCGGTTCCATGGCTTGGAGTAGGTGAATGGAAGACAGGGAATTAATTATCTCTGGCAACATCTGAAAATCTCTTAGCTTTCACAAGGAGCCATTGCAGCTGAGGATCACTGCAGCTATGGCAGTAATCTGCCCCACTTGAGAGCCTGGGCTTAGCCTGGCCTTTAGTACAATCTTCTGAGTAATCCCAAATTCCATAATTAGCTCTTAGTGCCATAGTGCTCCTTGAGCAGCTGTTTTCCAAAGGCTGGAATATTCACACCAGCCAGCAGGACCTGGCAGCACTCATCTGCAGCAAGCAAGGTTTGGCTTTCCAGACCCTGCTTCACCCCAAATGAAAGGACACTCTCGCAGCCATTATTCAGAATAACACTCTGCCTTGGTTCTTCCATCCTTAAAATAGGAATAAAACACCAGAATAGAATCCTCTGTGTAGAATTTGGATGCCTAGATGTAGCCTTCTAATGCTGTTTGGAACAGCTCACATGTGCAGTGTGCCTGTCAGATGATAAGATGCTTGAGACCCAGGTATTTCTGAGATGGCAGCTGGAGGCCAGGAGGGAGCCCACAGACCCACAATGAGCATTGCACAGCAATGTCAGCACAGAGATGTATTTCATACAGCCAACCCAGCTGCTTTTTCCTTCACCTGTATTGCAGACAGCTCTCAGGCAGGCTCACTCGCATGGCACATGTTGGGAGGAGTGCAGAGCAGCATCTGCCACCTGGGTTTTCCTTCCACAAATAAAAGCTAAGCCCAAGGGGTTTTATGACCTTTAAACAACTTACACTTGCTCCTGCACCGCAGCTGCAGGCAGTCCACCTGGTCAGGGTGTTTGCTGGGGAGGAAAAAGCCACCTTCTGTGGGACATCTGAAAAGCTTTTGTTTCCACATCAGATCTCCTGTTTGAGAGTGCATGCAACACCTCCAAGAAATGTAAAAGGGAAAACTACAGCCCCCACAGAACCAATGAGGCTGTAAATCCAGAGAAAATCTTCTTGTGTCATTTACGAGCCAGCACATCAGATACTGGCCTCTTGTGCAGAGTGGCTTGGTCCAGGCACATTCCTTCTCCTCATTTCCTCAGTTACCAGAGAAGGGGATGTTTGCTGTGGTGTTATTCTGGGAAAAGGAATTGCAAAAAAACAGGATTTATGTCCTTGGATGGGCACACTGCACAAATTAATTTTGTTCTTCTTCACAAGAAAAGCTGGTTGGCTATAATTTGCTAACTGGACATGGGGAGAAGACCATTGTAACCTCACAGACGTAGCATTCTAGGACTGACTTTTCAAGCTTAAAGTTGCTCTTTGCTCTGAGTTCCCTTTCTGGTGCCTGCTGGCTTGGTAGCTCTACCATTTGGGCTTTTCCAATGAGGTTATTGATAGGTACTTTATTGCACAGGGATATTGCCATGAGCTCCTGCTGGGCAAGGAAAGGACAATACTATTCTTGTTTCCAGGTGTTCTTTATCTTCAGGGCAGACATTTATAATTCTATAAATTCCAACTGCAGTTTTCCAGATATTGCAGGAGCTAAAAAAGGCTGTTTATAATCAGGATGGGATTGGGGAGGAAGTTGAATTTTGTTTTTTCAGAGACAACAGTGCAAAATTTTTCAAAGACCAGAGTCAATATCCACAGTTCTTTCTTTCTACTGAAGTTTCTGATTCCCTGCTAAAATCAAATGATGCGAAACCCGCTTGAAACTGCTGAAATCAGTGGGATGTTAGGAGCTCCATATCCTCCTTGGAGCTGAGCCCAGGCGCTGGGCCATGTGCTGGGAGCCTTTGTACTGCTCCCATGCATCTTCCTCTGCATCTGCAACTGGCTGGGGGCTGGCAGCTGCTTGTGCTCTGTCAGTGAGGTTTTCCTGCTCTGTAACAAACCCAGCCCAGGTCCCACAGCAGAGCTGTCCCCAGTGAGCTCTCTGTGCTCTGTAACAAACCCAGCCCAGGTCCCACAGCAGTCCTGTCCCCAAACGCCACAGAGGGAGCTGTACCAGGACAGGGTGAGAGCACAGATTTGAGTTGGGCACCTCACAGCACATGGGGAATGTCCAGCTGTGAAGCTCTAACAGATGTTGACACTTCTGTGCTGTTTGCTCTGCAAAATGGTAGTGGAGCCAAGGATCAGTCCCTCCACCTGGGATACACTGTCAGGGCTTTGTGTACATGCTAAATTAACACACAGCAAAAAAAGTTGTAGTAAACTGTGCTGGGGAATTGATTGTATGCATGTGTGAAGGGGGTGACTATGCCAAGTTTGAACACCTACTTTATTCCCTTGTGGGAGACTGACTTTCTTAGAGCTTAGCTTAATGTATATGTCATGTTCTTAGGGCTTAGCTTAATGGACATGTTACAAAACAAGAAGGTGGTGCAAGGGTTTAAATACATATACATTTTGAGTAGTTTAAATACATAGACATTTTGAGCTAGCTCTTTTTCCTGAAAATGTGAGCAGTCACTTCATATTGGAAGAAATGCAAAACTGTCTAACAAATTTTCTTCTGAACTGCCTTGTTTAGATCTCAGTATTTTCTATGGAATGAAGCAAGTTCTGAGGAGCCAATTCCTGCAGCCATATAGTTATGAATATACTGATTTTTCTGAGGTTAGTAATTTTGAGTAACTCCTAAAAATGAGATTACAAACCCTACACAGATGCTTTTTTCAAATGTTTGCTGTTTGCACATTTGTGTTCCAGTCTGGTCAATTAAAATCATGGCTAAACTTGTTGACGTGAAATTCAGTCTGTAGAAATCCCTCACCTATATGGTCTTTGCCAGGTTGAAAATGGCATGTAAACTGCTTCTGGTGAGCTAACAAAGCCACAAAAGCTTAAAAGTATAAAACCACCTACACAGCAGCAGTGTCTAGGTGGTTTTATACTTTCAATCTCAGTGCCTTTTTTACATTTTAAATCTCAGTGAACTGAGATACAAGAGCAACATTTTTAGGACTCATGATATAGGACAATGAAATAACTGGACATTTATAATTTGTTGTGTGGGTCAAAGAGGAAATGGAAACTATCTCCAGAGAGGAATATTGTAAAGTAGTAAATTAGCACAAACAGATTTTTTATGCTCCAGAAGGGAGGATTTAAAAGTAGAGACATTAGGAAGGAAAGACTTCTGATGGAAAGTCGTATTGGACTATAGAAAGACCTCCTGAGGGAAGAAATAGAAGCTGAATCTCTAAAAACTTTTAAGCACCAATTGAACACAATGGCCATAAATCTTCAATCAGAAACAACCCTGCACTGTGAGAAAAGAGGGTTAGATGGCTTTACTGTACTACTCCATGTCTGGTAACTGAACAGCTCTGATGCTCTTTGTGGAAGGTTGAAGTTTTACAAGCAGCTGGGGATCCATTATGTTGAATGATACTCCAGGAGTACCAACTGGTCTTACTCCCTCTGTGTTTTGGTATGAGTGGTGATAATCTCCTGAAACATGTATTCCAACCCAAAATGCTGAAGCAGAAAGAGGAAGAGTAGCTACAGCCACAGGACCAGTGCTGCTCAAAGAGGAGAAATGACCAGCTGATATTTCTGTTGACATGCTGGGGGAGTGGCAGGTCACTGGTGTGTCCTTCAGGGCCTCATTTCTGGCTGAGTGTTTCCCTCTAAGTGAGCAAAGGTTTAGGAGGTGGCTTTGAAAACCTCAGCAATGCAGTCAGCTATTGGTGGTAAGTTCCAGGAAAGTTCTGAGTAAAACGCCACTCCAGCAAGTGAGCAAATTGTTGCATTTGGTGTGTCCCAATCTCCACACCCCAGTTAGGCCTGGACCTGTAAGACACATGTTCTTGTCCTGTGAGTGACATGTATCTTAACTGATGTTAATGATTGTTTATTGCAAACGAAACATTTTTGCCATCTGGCAACTTTACACAATGAATGTCAGAGCAGTTCCAGCCAATGAAACGTTTCCATCACCACAAACAATCCCTTTGCTGGATCTTGCTTCAGTGTGAGAATAATAAAGCTGCCCATAGCCCAGAAACAAATCTCTGAACTAGATTTAATTTATCTGCCTCATCAGCAGGCAGGTATTTCCTGGAGATGCTGCCCAGCCCCTAATGCCTGGCTCTGGGCACACAGCACGCTATGGGCACACAGCACATAGCCTTTCCCTCACTCATCCTTTTTTCCTTGCTCATCTTTTATCCTACCTATTACTCTGGGCTTTTATGTGATGTGGCTCTGTGGTTATTCTTGTCTTTTTTGTGATGTAACTCTGTGGTTCCTCTTGCCCAAGATGACTATATTCAGGGTTTTAATTGCCTCTACGACTTTTACAAAGCAACACTAAAATAATGGATTTTTCTTTTTTTAATTATAAAAAGGTATGTATAAAAATTCTGATTTTCAGATTTTTCCTGAATAATTGCAGAAAGGAAGACGTTAAGAAAAAGGGGGAAAATGGGGGGGGGAGGAAACGGGAAAGAAAAAGAAGGGGTAAAAAATAAAAATAATAAAAAGAAAAAGAAAAAGAAAAAGAGAAGGAGCAAGAAGCAGACTTTGGAAAGCAGCGGAGCCGCAGTGGAGGGGAGTTCTGGCGGTGTTTCTCGCAGCCCGAGCGCTCTCCAGGCACTAGAGGGCTCCCCAGGACACCCAACGGTGCCCGGCTGCGGACCCGCCTGGGCTCGCACCTCCTTTGGGTTTTACCCGGGATCCGGGACCGGCTTCTGGCCTAGACTTTCTGAAGCGCTATCTCTATCTGCTTTACATCGCAGAGCTCTCTCTGAATGTGTGAAGGAGATTGTTTTAGGATGAAAAAATGTCATAAAATTAACTCCAGAAGGGCACATAATCCTCTTGCTAAATAGCAGTTCAGTTCTCAGGGCAAGACTACAGCTAGACTAAAAAAACCCCCTTAAAATGAAATGGAATGACTGCTTTGCTCTGTAGATCTGTTCTTATATTCACCTCACAAGAAGTTAATACACACAAACCCCTGATCTTTGTCGAGGAAGAACGCAGCTGGGAAGTTTGTTTCAGTGTCCAAAAATCCCCAAAGTCTATAGGTATTTGGTTTATGGTGTTTTGTTCATGCCTATCTTAGATTAAAGAAAATAATAAGAGAAGGGGGAAAAAAATCCCAAGAGGCATGTGACTCATATTCGATTAGTCAGATGAAAGCCCAAAAGAAATGAGATGGGTGTTGTAAGGACCCCTGACCATCCTGACCTGAGCACTGGGCTAAATCTTTTCCCTGCAGACTCTTAAACCGTTTCACTTCCAATGCTCTGCTGGTCTGTGCATCACTTTCCCATGGAGAGAGAGTAAAGGCAGAGCTGAGCTCGGCCCTGGCCAGACCTCCCAGGTACCTCCCCTTGCTGGGAACTGAGGGCCTTTACTGCTGGGCTCCAGGTTCCTCGCAGTGGCCTGCAGGCTCGGTGAACCTGAACAGTCCAAGCGAAACCCAAGCAAAGCCACACAGTTTGAAACACTCCCGGAATAAAGGCCCCTCCGTGGTGTCAGCCTGGTGCTCAGGGGGAGAGGCAGAGCACGGCAAACTTGGCTCTGCTTTACCCCAAGCTTCAGGAAACTCCTTGCAGCGAGGCCAAGAGCTATGTTCATAACAAAACTTAAACCCAAGCAAAATTTATCACGTTTTGAGTTTCTTCGTGAAAGGTTAGACCAAGTGGGGATGTACTCTGCTGGGATAAAAGAAGAGATGGAGTCTGCCCTTAAAGGCTGATTTCATATCCACTGAAATCACATGCAAAACTCCCAGGGAAGCAAGCCTAAACTTTTAAATACTGCTACAAAAGCAGCTACCACAGTTCTCTGTCATTCTAGTTAACCATCTATAAACAGTTACTCACTTGACCTCTATTTGATCTCTCCCTCTGCCCTCCAAGGAATCTTTCAGGGCCAACATACATTATGGATATGTCTGTGTACATGAATGTTGGAGGCTATTTTACTACTATGAGAACAGATCTCTTGCAATTCTATCTGAAATCTGCTTGTTTGGGGAAATTGTTTTTTCTTTCTACAGACAAATCCAACAAATGACTTCTCTTGGTTTATACTGGTCTGCTGAAAATACTTAATTGCTATTTTTGCCACAGGATCTTTGTAAAGGATGATTTTGGAATCCTGCCATGGCAATAAGAAGGGAAAATAGTCATGGCACTTGAAATGGGAAGGTCAAAGACAGGAGTCAAGAAAGATCTTCAAGCCACATTGCAGTTGTCCTTTTCTAGCTGCTGCTTGAATGTGCAGCAAGATGAAAAAGTCTTCAAGCTTTCACCTGATTAATAGTCTTGGGGGAAAAACATTCTGTAGGAATGCTGCAAGAGTAAGACTGCTATATAAAAAAAAAGAATTCTTAAGCAAAACAAAAATGACAGCAAGATGGAAGTAAGTTACGGTCATATAGCAGCTAAAGGAAGAATTTTATATGGATGGATTGGTTTGGTTGGGTTGGGTTTTTATCTTTTTTTTTAATATGATAAAAAATTTCAGAGTTAAGTTATGAAATAATATAGATACATTAAAATATTGAAGCACTTAAAATCTCCAAGTACTCTTAACTGTGTACACTAAGGATAGAATGCAGTTTTTTTTATTTTTTTTTAATATCAGTTTTAACATTTTAGCATCTTTAATTTCCTTCCTGTCACAGTATCATACAATAAGGAAATAAGCTGTATAAACTTGCTTAAAAAAAAAAAAATCTGCATCTAGAGATTATACTAAACTGCGGTAGTCATTATTGTGTGGACTAGTAGATGCCCAAACAAAGAGGTAAGGTTGATTTTGTATCTTTATTGTGCAATCCAACAACCTAATTAAATACAGATTTCTAAATGTAATTTTCCTTAACTCTAGAACCCAAGGTAATGTATTGTAATGTATTTTACTTGAAATTGTTGAGATGCACTCTTTACCTTAATTCCACTTAAATATAGATCCTATGGCCATCCAAAAAATGGTGCATTTAGTTACAGTTAATAAGTCCAGGAAACTTTAAGGAAGATCTCAGTGAAATTGCATTAGTGAGAACAAGGTGAAAACAAGGTTACTATTTTCCAACTTGAGGACATTCAATTTAATTCTTGACTCACACAAAATTTTCTTAGTTGTTCTGGCCAGAAATGGCTTGTTTTAGACATAATCTATGGGAGTTTGAAACAGCTTCACATAATAATGATTTCATTGCTGTGTTATGCCAGTCTAAAATTCTAAGTAACAGAAATGTTGCCATCTCTTCATTTAAGAGGAAATGTAATTTGATACAAACACACTAAAAATTTGGAATATTTTATTATTAAAAAAGGCTGTTTCAAGCTGTGTTGAAGTCAACAGTAGGTCTATTTAAGGTTTCTGAATTCATCCTTTCTTTGTTAGCATTCAGATAAAAGATTGAATTTACTGGCTATTAGGGAGTTCTGGATGCAGCTGTTTGGGGGGAGAAGGGGGAGAGGAAGAATTCAGCCGCCCAGACCATCAAGGGGTGTAGGCAGGATTTTTGAGCATTCAGATAAGCACTGGTCAATTCTGTAGGAGTTAACATTAAGATGAAACGAACTTTTCAAGGAATTTAACACTTGGCAAGTAATTTGATTTTCCTTTTAAACGTTCAATTCGTTCAGATCTCCCCGAGTTCCTAGTTCTAGTTTGGGGCGGGGGTAAACCACGAGACTCCCATTGAGAGGGAGTTTTGATGCTTTGTTTTATTTTGTTAATTTATGCTGCTTAAACCTTAAGCTCACAAGTTGTTGTATCGTAGGCTGCACTTTCGGCTTGACGGGAGGAAAAACCAAAAATCGTCGTTCATGAGAATCGCTCGGAGTTCACTCAGAAGAGCTCGATTGTTGCCTGGAGACCTCTTCTTCACTCGGGAGGAGTGGGGTGGCGGCGTGAAGCCCGGAGGCAGGGGCGGTGCGGGGCAGGGGCGGTGCGGGCTCCGTCCCTCGCTGTCCCCGCGTCCCGCTCTGCTCGGGGCTCGGCTGTGCCCCGACCCGACAGCTCCTCTGGGGACATCGCCGTGCTGAGCCCCGACCCAGCACCTCCGTCCCCTCCGCTGGGGACACCGCCGGGCTGCCCCTGTGCTGCTCCGGGAGCCGGCCCTGCCGAAGCAGCCCCGCAGCCGCCTCCGTGTCCGCTCCGCGCCCGGCGGGAGCGCTGCGGGCTGGGCACGCCTGCGGACAGGGACAGACACACGGCGGGGCGGCCTCTGCGCCGAGCTCCCGGGACTTCACCCGGTACCTGGAGCTCCTTCCCAGCCCCGCCGGGATCCCCCTGCCGGGCAGGCTGGGGGAGTCGGGAAGCTGTGGAGGGATGGTGGGGCTGGGTGCGGTGTCCCCGTCCTCCTGTCCCCTCTCCCCGGAAGACTTGATCTCCCATGCAGAATGGGGCGGGGGGCAGACGAGGCGCAGGGGGACCGAGGCATCCTCCTGCCTTGTTGCTGTTCGCTCAGCTATCCCGAGGTGTAGAGGGAGCCCTTTCACCTGCGTGCTGGGACTCTTCGACTCAGCTCCCAAGGTCTGTCCAGACATTTCCTAAAACCCAGCTAGTTTTCACCTTCAGTTACAACACGCCTGCATGTCTTGAGATGCCGAGGGGGGAGACTGCTACAAAGATTTGGCTCTGATTTTGTTCTACATTTATTCAGTCTCTTTGTTAGCTCCTTAAGATATTTCTGTGGCAATAGCAACAGCAATGACACGCTGCTGTTTTAAGTGTTATTACTCCAAGTAATTGTGACTCTTAGTGTGGTGTGGACATAGCAGTGCCTCTGCTAAGTGCGATGGGAATGTCCTCGTGTGCCAGTGGGAGCACTTGTGGGGACAGCAGCACTCCTAGCAGTGTTTGCAATTGCGATGAGCTTCTCCCATCCTTGCAGAGTGTCACAACTGTCACGGCAGCAGCAGCCAGGCTCACAGCACTGGTTACAGCTATTGGTCCTTTCAGTGCATCAAGTTCGTGCACTACTGTGCTTCCTCGCCCAAAAGAAAGGAGGGGGTCTGAGAGCAAAATCACCCTGAACAAATTCAGTGCTCTTTGGTAAGAAAGCACTAGGAAATACAAATAACTAGATTTAGGGAGTTGGATGTGTGCCTTTGTCAGGTAGGGATCCTGTTCATCACCAAGCATCACTGCAAGCATTTCTCCTGCCCTTCAGAAACACAATCGTTTCTCAGTGAAACTGCCACAGGTAGCAAGATGCAACATTTGGACTCCCGTGTCCAACCTCGTGGTCTGTGGCTGAGAGAATTAGCAGTTACCCAGGGTACAAAACAGCCATGCTGGTGCTTTTGGTGGCATCATGACCCTGTCCTTCAAACATCTCCACAGAAGGATTAGCTGTACCCACTCGACCCTGCACTGTAATAAATGCAGACAAGAGGAGTCCAAACTCAATCAAAGCTTCGATGTTTATTTTAAGTTTTTAATGGCAACAAAGAGGGTCCTGTGGGCTTGGGCTGCAGACAGTGTAAGTCATTTACACTTGACAATACTGTAATAGCTAAGGGCAAGTGACACCCCTGGGCCTCTGAGCTCTGCGGGGCTACCAGGGCTTTCGGCAGAGGTGCCAGGGAGTCCGGTGACATCTGCAATACAAAGGAAGTGGAATGTTGGCAGCTAATGTAGTACTAGGTTGATTTAATACAGGGAAGAGGTGGTGTTTAGGGCCAAACACGAAGGGGCAAAAAATGAAAGCCTCTCTCCCCTCTGCCTTTTCTCTCCTCAAATGCCCACATAAACTGCGAAGATTCTTCGTACGAGGCTCTGTACGCGATGCCCAGGGCACCAGTGTCAATCTAAATTCGCTCCCACCAGAGTGAAGGGGAAGTTTTCTTCTGTCCCGATGTGAACACTTCAGGGATGCGTGTGTGAACACTTGAGGGACGCGTCCCATACCGCTATCCCGGTTCCAGCAGCTCTGCTTTAGGAGCCGCCGTGCCGCTGTGGCACAGTTCGGTGGGGAAACAACTTTCTTCTCCCTGGGGCTGGATGGGGTGGCGGTGACACACACCGGTCACGGCCACAGCCCCGAGCCGCTGGTCCTGGGGGGGCTCGGAGCGCGGAGCTGGGGGGACAGAGGCTGTGCCTGGGGAGAGGCTGACGGAGCGAAGCGAGAAGCCCTCGCTCTTTTGGTTTCTTTCCAACCATTTTTAGCCGAGGAAGGATGTAATAACATGCCACGGGCAATAAATCACAGTCTAGCTACTCCCCCTGGCTCTCCTCCCCCCGCCCCCGGCCCCTCTATAGCGGGAGGGGCGGAGGGGCCGCCAGCAGCAGAGCGCCGCGGCCGCCGGGACGAGCGGAGCAGAGCGGAGCAGAGCGGAGCAGAGCGGAGCAGAGCAGAGCAGAGCAGAGCAGAGCAGAGCAGCGCCTGCCGCCTCGTCCAGCCAGCCCAGCATGGAGCTCCGCGCCCTGGCGCTGCTCGCCCTCGCCCTGGCCGTCATCTCCCTCTCGGAGGGTAAGTGGGCTGCGGGGCCGGGAGCGATGGTCCCGCGGAATCCCCCGCTCTTCCTCCTCTCCCCGCAGCTGCACCGCTCTCCCGGCCCGGCTCAGATGTGTCTGGGCTGCCAAAGCGATGGCTGTGCAAAGCTGGAAGCAGGCGGGCTCCCATTCCTCCCTCTCCTCCATCCCTCCCTGGCTTTTTTCAAAAAGCTGGCCAAAGCGGTTCTCTCTGCCAAACTCGCCCCAGATTGAAGTCGTCTGGGGGAAGGCTTTCAGCAGCGCTCCGTCTGCAGGGAGGTGGTTTGGCTGCTAAATATGCATATCGACTTTCCCTCTAACAAAAAAACCCCCAACCCTAAAAGTTACCAGGAATTAGAAACAGGCGGTTGTTCGGTACCTCTTCTGTCCCCTGTCGTGGTCTATCTTGCCTCAATCAGGGCAGAGCTGAGTCAAAGCGGTCACTGGGTAGGAATGTACCGCACGGGGATGTTTTGGGGTGCAGGGAGCTGCCGTGACGGGGGGTCTGGGGGTCCGCGGGCTGGCGGCGTGGGGCGCGCAGGCACATCCGACCCGCAGCGCCGAGCCACAGCCCGCCCGCAGCCCGGTGCCAGCTCCAGCTGCCCGGCTGACTCTGCCAGCTGCGCTCCGTGTAAGGCCCCGCGTCCGGACAGCCCCGGAGACAGCGGACACCCGTGCTGTGCCGGGGAGCCCTGTGCCCCGGGGCTCCGGGCGGGACGAGGGTTCTGCCCGCCACCTCTGGGCATCCTCCGGACGCTCCTCCTGCGGCTGGCAGAGATTTGCCGTCTCTCTTTGCCTCGTCGATTGTCCTCTAGCTGGTTTTTCACACCTCCGCTCTCATTCTGTTCTCCCGTTCTGGCCAACGAAACTTGGGTGCTCTCCACCCAGGGAGGTAGAGGATGCCTTCCGGTGCCCTCCTTGTTTAGCCTGAGAGAGTTTAGTTTTCCCGAAAATTTCCCAGTGCCTTTCCGCACAGCAGCCCCGTCCCGCTGGAGCACGGAGCCGGCTCTGCCCTGGAGAGGCTCCAATGTCCCGGGCAGGTGGGCTCCAGCCCCCGCCACATTCGCCGCATCCACTGCCCCGGGGCTGCGGGATGGGAAGCGACAGCGGCAGAGCCGGGGGACCACGGGTGGCAGTGCCAGCTCCAGCCCCCGGCTGCCAGCGTCACCAGCTGCCGAGCGGCTTCCCTCGTCTCTGGAGGGAGGAAGGGACAGGGGCTCTCATCCCCCTTATATCCTTACAGCTGCCCAGCGGCAGCCCGGCTCGCCCCCAGCGCGGCTGCTCTCCTTCCCTGACAGCGGGATAAGCGTGTGTGTCGGGATAAGCGGATATCGGGATAAGCGTGTGGGGACCTGGCTACCTGAGGGAGGAGATGGCTCACAAGGGCTGGAGAGAAACTAGTGTAAGCAAAGTGACCCTACCGTCTTGCGGTGTTTAGAGTGGAGGTTTTTGGCTACTTTGCATGTCTTGAAGTGCTCTCTGCCCTGATCCAGATGAGGGCTTGCAGGGCTGCCTTGTGCTGGGGAGCAGGTGAGCTCTGAATTCTTCTTAGTTACCTGGTAAAGCTGTGTGTCTGTCTATCCCAGCCTCGCTTTCCAGGGAAATGGAGGTGTTCTACACTTAAAAAGTTATCAGCCATCTCCTGATAATGACAAATGCACCCTAGGCTGAACAGAAGTAAAATAATTTCCTCAAATGTTTTGTCAGTTTGTGTCCATCCTGCTTTCCTGGGTATAGATTCCCTCTCTATTCAAGCATCCAGAGCTTCCTAGTCCATACAGCATGTTACTGATAACTGCAGCAGAAGTGAGAACTGACTTCTTGTCCTGTTTCAGTGTGGGTAAGGAGAGGCAGATCCCTGTGGGATGAGGCAGGTACTGTCCAGCACTGACAAGTGGCCACTCTGTGAGAGCCCTTTGTGTGTGCTTTGTCTCTAGAGAGAATCTGTCAGCAAAAGTAGGTGTTCAGAGCCAACAAAACTCAGTTTGAGTTGGAAAACAATAAAACTGTTTATTCTTTAAAAAATTCCAAAACACAAAGTTCTAGTCCAGGCCAAAAGAGATGTTCTCTTTTTGTTAGGTTGGAGGAACGACATCGAGATGTCAAAGGCATCTGGCTGTTCTGTTACTTTTGACTCTATTCGTCCATTTGAACCAAATGTGCCAGACACATAAAGGTCTCAAAAGCTTTGTGTGTGATCACTTATATGTTTTCATGTAATAAGGCAATTAACAGATTATACTAATTTGCTGTACTGAGGGAATGGCTTCAGCTTGTGCTGTTTGGTAGATGTCAGAGAACTCAGAGTACAAATTGGTAGATTAATTAATCAGCTTAATCAGCTCTAATATACATGCAACAACATGTTTCAAATTTTGAAAAGAGATAAGGAATGTATTTGTCAGCCTCAGAGTAAGACCAGAAATGTTCCTGTCCTAAATTACGGCCTCCAAACAGCCCCTTCCCTCTCCTGCTTTTGGAAGATAGGGGCTCATGTGTTGGAAGATGCCACATGCACCAGTTTTCCCTGCTTTTGAGCCTTGGTGATAGCAGAGTGAGACAGGAGTCACTGATTCCCTGTTGGGGATGCAGAGAGCTGACCCAATGGGTGCCACTCGCTGGTGCTCAGTGCCTGCTCCTGATCGCCAAGAAAGGCACACAGAAGAAAATACCAACGGGATTCTTGTGCTGGGAGGGGGTTTGTCATTCCACTGCATCTTGGGGTAAGAGCACACTGAT
The DNA here is from genome assembly GCF_047830755.1 of Zonotrichia albicollis. Taxonomy (NCBI): domain Eukaryota; kingdom Metazoa; phylum Chordata; class Aves; order Passeriformes; family Passerellidae; genus Zonotrichia; species Zonotrichia albicollis. The sequence goes on along the minus strand of NC_133825.1, from coordinate 33,636,332 downwards.
ACTGGGGCTTCCCCTCTTCCTTGCTGTGTTAGATGCGTTTTCTCGGTCGGGAAACAACTTTGGGACTTATGTTTAGTCATGGTTAAACTTTCTGTGTTCCAGATTTCAAATGGTATGGGATTGAAAATCCCACCTCGAGTCTGAGGGAGGACAGGATTGCATTATCAAATCGTGGATCTGAACAGTTCATCTCTTGCACGTTGTTTAAGTTAAAGCTGGCTTAAGCTTGGTTGGGACAAGCTTGCAGAGACACTATCCCTGCAGCTGTGCTGAGAGTTGTTTGACTGTATTCAGTTTCAGCCTCCCTTTCCAATACAAATCCACAGATGTGTAGCTGTCAGGCACAGATTTGCAGTGGGAAATCCTAGTGCCTTCCTCACTCCTTTCCACATCAGCACTAGGCAGTCTAATCCATGTTCTCGGGGCTCGCTCTGTGGCCCTCCTTCCTCCTTCCCTGCAGATTATTAACTCACAGGTGGAACCACTGTTGGCAGTGGCAGAAAACTTATAGAAAAGTCCTTCAGTTTTTTCGATTTATAGCCCAGATTCTGGTGTGAATCAGGAGAAGTTCTATTCCCACTGATCGGTTCCTCTCCTGTGGGATCTGATTCTGTCTCATCTCTTGGTAGAGACACTGGGAAAAAAAAGGGCCTTCTCTCTTCAGGACGGGCCAATTTCACCCTGTTGTCTGTGGTTATGCGTGCTAGAGACAGGCATCGATTAATGTGCAATATATGTAGATCTGCTGTGGTTGAAAACCTGTCTCTTTTCTCACCTTCCTAGACAGCTGTTTAGGAATTCCAAGCCCTTCCTGGCTCTTTATCTCCCCATTTGCCTTGAAAGGGAACTGGGTTTGGATGCTGCAAGTATTCCTGTGTGGCTAAACAAACAGGATGGCGGATTGCCATATGGGATCTCAAGCCCTGCCAGATATAGATCTGACCATCTACAGCATGAACCAGATTTTAAGGCTTAGGTGTATGAATTTAATTCCTCCCGGAGGCTGAAAACTGCTCCACTGGGAAATTCTTTAAAATCTTAGGCATCTCTTAGACTTCCAGGCAAGGCTTCTGTGCTTGTATTTTATTGTGCATGGAGCTTTCAGACTTACAGTCCGATGAAGACCTTACTTAGGTGCACTTGATTGTCAGTAATTAAGTGGTCCCATAGAGAAATCGGGCAGCAGGGGCTGTGGTGGGCGCCAGGCTGCTTTCCTCAGTCCTGCATGCATATACATGGCAGATTTTTAGCCTAAGGGGTTAATCTTAATTCTGTCCCTAGTGATGGCAGTGACAGAACTCTCATCCAGCCTGGTGGCCCCTGAATAGTGTATTGGGGACGCCCTGGCTGATAACTGTCTCCTCGATTGCCTTACTTAGCCGCAGGCTAGAAATTCAGAAGACTCGGAGTGTCTGATGTGAAACCGCTGGGATCTCGCCTCTCTGAGGCAGCCGCAGCTCCTTGTGCGGGTACCTCTGCTGGGAGCCGGGGCTGCTGCGGCGGGGAGAGGTCAGCTGGGCCTGGGAACGCCTGCAAAGCCAGAGCCTTTCTGTAGCCGCTAAGTCCCCTGTGAAAAGCCTGCACCTGAGCCGAGCTGGTTTGATCTGAACTCTCTGGAATTCATCTCTTTCTTCTGGCTACCTTCTAATTTGGCCTCGGGTCAAAATCGTTTGAGTAGAACAACACGGAGGACAAGTGCCCCCTCTTTTGGCCTTTATCTTGTCTAATTACGGGGAGCATCCCTGTACAATGGCGCGGCTCCTTATTCTAATCTCTTCCATTTTACTTATCTCCATCTTCTCTCCCTCTTCTTTTGTCTTCCAAAATCCCACGCACCCTTGTTGAAAGGCCGGGCGCTGAGCTGAATGGATTGTGCTCTGAGCTGTGGGCAAATGCTCTCCCAAAGCTACAGCTTTTCTGCTGCTTTTTTCCCCACCTGCATATTCGGAGGGGGTTTATTTCTGTGAGGCCTGAGCGGTGTTATCTGTGCTGCTGACCGGGAGCCAGAGGTAACGTGTCCTTTCCCTCCCTTTTTCCCGCAGAGAAACCCGTCAGCCTGACTTACCGATGTCCCTGTCGATTCTACGAGAGCAACGTGGCAAGAGCCAATATTAAGCACCTCAAAATCCTCTCCACACCCAACTGCTCACTTCAGATTGTGTAAGTCTCTTGGTCATTTCAGCTGGGTGCAAATGTGGGCTGTCAGAAAGAAGGGTCACAGAGCTGGTGCCTGCCCTGGTGGTTGAGTTTCAGTCTGCCTCATGCCATGGCTCCCAATTCATCTCTTCACTCCCTGTGTCAGGGACAGCTGGACCCTGCTTTACCCCATGTAAAGGAGCCCAGCTGTTGTTTCCCAGCTGTGTTCTCTGTGATGTCCCCATCACTGTGTGATCCCATGTGCTGTTCCCCAGTGGGTATGTGAGCAGGAATGTCAGACAGGCTGTGCATTGCCTTGGATGTGGATCTTCTCACCCTGGGTAAAATCTTCACAGTGGTCTGAGTCTTCTAATGGGTCACTTCTCCACGGAGTGGAGCTCAACAAGCAAAAGGAATTCCTGTGTTTCATGTATCCTCTGCAGTAGGTACAGACCCTGGAAATGTGATGGCTTAATCTAGGGATGCTTGCCAGGCAGGGACTGACTCAGTAAACTGCAGCAGAACAGAAAAATGGCCTCCCAATGGAAAATAGCCCCCCCCCTTTTTTTTTTTTTTGCTGGAAAAGCAATCCTCATTTTCAGGAAATGTGATTTTGTTTGTTTGTCTTTGTAGATGTGTGTGTATGTGTATGTTTTAGGAAGGTCTTTTTTTTCACTTCTTCATGGGTGATCCCCTCTCAAAATTCAAAACCTTCTCAAGAAAAAAACTCCCCAGCATTCATCTTTTCATTGCAAGGGAACCTTACTACTCTCAACTTCTGTTAACCTCTATAAGAGGGTGTCAGGGACAAGGTTTGGTTTCTGTGCAGTGATCCCATTACTGGTTCTGTCTTTGACCCATATGTTGAGCCCTTCCTCTTGCAACTCAAATGCTGTAAAAATCAATTTTTGTCTTTCAAAACCTTTGCACTCAGAAAACTGATGTGGTTTCATGAGATTGCTCAGGAATGTATGTGAGCGGTTATCCATTCATGAACCAATTTTTATTAGTACAGGTTTTTTCTGTCTTAAACCACTCTGTGTATATCACACTCATTTTATCATGTGCCTTCTGCCTTAGGATTTGGTGGAAGACAGTGAGAAAAATGTAAGCCTCAGCTGAGAAATAATTTCCTTTCAGAAAAATGGCAAAACCAGCTGTGACTATCTCCGATCTCTACCTTTAAACAATTTTGGCAGCAAGCATGCACTAGTGCATGGATTTGTGCTCTGGGACTGTCAGTGATGTCGTAAGAATCCCAGTGCTAAGGCTTTTTAGATGATCTGGAATTATCTGGACTAGTTTCAGGAAAATGTCAGCATTTAAGACAGGATAGAGTATATATTTATCTCTTAACATAGGATTATAGTAATTAGAGATAAATAAGAGCATGAAATGCAAAACCAGAAACATCTCACATTCTTGCCCATTCCTGACCCAAATGTGTTTGTGTGGGGTACACACAGAACATATGAACGTATAGTTAACCCTGTTTTTGTTACTTTGACAAGCAAGGTACTTGATACATCCCTCCAAATACCCTCGAAACATGACTTTTAACTAGGTCTTCATCAAAACAGGAGATGAAATAACTCAAAGCCAACACATGAATTTTTCATCTCAATTAATTTTAAGCATTAAACAACAAAGGTGTAAATAAAGTAAAATCTGCCATTTTCAGGAATAGAGAACTAAGTGAAATATACAGTTGCTAGGAGATATTTTCTGAGTTTATTGTTTGGGGTTTTTTGTTTTGGTTGAGGTTTTTAGTTTTGTTTTTGTTTGCTTGTTTGTTTGTTTTTTCACAAGTATATTTTCCTTTTTGGTTAAGGGTAGTTGTACTTGAACAAAAAGCCTAAGAGCAGACTTTTTTCTTTCGTTCTATTGAAATCATCTCTCCAAATTCAGGGAACTCTTCTGTCAATGTCTACTTCTACAAAGTCCACACTAAATTCCTTGCTTTTCAGTACAGGGAAATGAGCATTTTTAGCAAGCAGACACCTAAACCAGTCCAGGTTAAACACTCCATACAATTTCCTGTGTCTCCTCCTTGCACATGGAACAGGGGCTTGCAGGCTCAGAAATGAGTGTCTGAAGCAATCAGTGTGTCAGTATGAGGTGAGAGGAATTGTGTTGAATGTGGCTGGAGACTGGTTACGTGTGCTTCTGCTTCTGTACCCTGTGAGGTCAGCTCAAAAATTCCCAGGCATTGCTCACATCAGCAAATCCATTCTTACACACTGTTGGTATCACTTAACTGGAAATGCTCCAGCTTGGCACTGCTCTAAGGGAAATATGAATCAGGCCCATTCATCTCTGTGCTGGAGCAGGGGTTGCAGGACTGATCCTTGATGTGTTTATGTTACAATTGTGTTGTTGCATAACTTCAGACCAAGGAGCCTTTTTGACCTCTTATTTCTTACACCATCATTTTATATTCTGCAGATTTCATTTTATAAAGGGAGGAACATTATGGCTTCCACCCAGCAAATGTTTAAACAAGTACTGGACTTCTTCATATGGGCACTTCCATAAAATTGCTGTTCTCTGCACTTTCCCAAGGCAGGCAGGCTGTTAAGTGGGAAATTTCGGAGCATCTGGGGCAGAGGCAGGGTGCTGCAGGGAATGTGGGAGATAACAGCTCTTTCTAGGTCCTGAGATCCCTGGAGGGTGAAACCCGTTGATGAGAAGCTATTTGTCCTGTTTCTGAATGAAAGATTCAGGGAGCCCAAGTGTCAAATTCACAGAGAATTCGAATTAGCTAAAAAATTTGCAGTGGGAAGTGCAGCTTGGACATGCAGGAGAAACCCCTCAGGAGGTTTCTGCCTTTGGTTGCAATGCTGAGTGAATACATGAGGAGAAACTTGCCTCTGGCACTATGGCACTTTCAGTTGTCTTCCTCCCTGCAACCTGTTAATTCAGTCTTGGATAAAACAAAAAGCTAACAAGTGACCACACCCTTTCTTTCAGAACATCCATGAGGTGTCTGTCCTCAAAACATGTGAAACTTCAGTTTGGGGTTGAATTTAAAGAATTTAAAAGCTGTTTTAAATCAATTACTTGCAAAAATTACCTAAATTTACCATGTCAGTATTTCCAAATGAAATTTTTCTGTTGATGACAGTGAGCTCTCATTCATGGTCCAGGTATGAATTGGAAGTCTTACATTGAAATTTTGTGTCTGTTCCACTCTCACATTATTCCCAGTACAGACCACAAGAGCCTGTCAAAGGAGAGAGATGGTTTCCAAGCCAGGGATATTTATGATAGGTGAGGGAGGTCAAGGATGGGAGAAATAATTCACATCTTCATGGGTTAACCAAAAGCAGCACTGGCACCCAAGGAAAATAAGGCACAGTGGGGGGGGAAGTGGGTGTGGGCTGAGGAATTTGCACACCAGACTCACTCTGACTTTTCTCCTTTGGCAGTGCAAGGCTCAAGAGCAACAGCAAGCAAGTGTGCATTGATCCCAAGTTAAAGTGGATCCAGGAATATCTGGAGAAAGCTTTAAACAAGTAAGGCAAGAGACAAATGGACTTAACAGCTAACATCCTGAATTATTAAAGGGTAGAACATTAAGGGCTGGCTTTTACCATGTGGACAAAGTACTTGTGGAATCAGATATTGTTTCAAAGAAGGGTTTGGAGTTGACATAATTTGTATTAAAACAACAGTTTCTAATATATCCTAGATGTTAAACTAAGAATTTTGCCAGGGTTTGAGGCAAAAATTGTGCTAATGAGTATGTTCTGGGGTCCCGAACTCATCCTCTTCAAAAAAAAAAAAGCTGTTCTCCCAAGGAAAATTCTTCCTTTAATGCCCTTTCTTCTCCAGCCAAACTACAATTTCTTGAGAATCTATATCGTTCCGGTGTCTTTGGAGCCCCTTCTCCATGTTACACTGGGTGTCTGCTTGCACAGGCAGCCGAGGCCTTGGGATTCTTGGTGCTAAAAATTGTTTCTCTGCTGCCCACTGTGAATGCTGTTAATGCTGGCCAAGGCACGATGGGCTACCATGAATAAGTCTTTCCCACAATACCAGAGGAAAGCCAGCCAAACTTGGCAAATTCAGACTTTTTAAACCTGTTTTTATTCCCCTTGAAAATAGTTGATCATGCCTACTTTGAGGTGGACTCATTCCATCTCTGTTCAATGTTGTGCTGAGCAGAGCAGCACCGAGCACGTTTTTGTGCTGAGCTGCAGGGAAGGGCTCCAGCCCTCAGCACTGAAAATGGTACATACCAAAGGATGGTACAAAGCATTCCCTTGCTTGCCCAGAGCCCTGGGCTGAGCTTGGTTCAGCAGCAACATTTTGGCCAGCTAGCCTACCTGTGCACTCAGTATCCCTGCCACCCTTCCATCACATTCCCACCCCGCGTAACTGCGCTGTAACCCTGCTGAACCCTGTCCCCCCTGCATCTCTAGGGTGAAGGCAGGGCTGGAATCCAATCATTTGCCAAAACACTGTATTACTGGGGAAGGTATGGCCCCAGGGCAGATGAGGGGCACAGGCACCTGAATGGCCTCCACTGTTTCCTTTGTAAATGCATCTGCCAAACAAGGGTCAGAGTTAAAAAAAGAAAAAAAAAATACTTTGTCCGCTTGTGTTTTTACAATAAGCAAGGGGGAAAATGCCACCAGAAGTAGAGAGATTCCTCCATGTGTCCCTTTTGGGGACTGCACTGGGGCCAAGAGTGAGGAGGAAGAAGGAAGGAAGCCAGCTAACTAAGCCAATGTGATTCCAGCCCTGACAGCTCCTCCCATCTCATCTGATGCTCAGTGCCTTCTTTGCTGCCAGCACTCAGCCCTTTTGTCCTCTGGACAAATTCTCTGCAGTGGTAATCCAGGTTAATGCTGCCAGAATGGCTTTGGATTTAGGCACAACTGAACCAAAGAGCAGGATGTGGCCCATACTGAATATCCTAGGGACCTGAGCCACTTGGTTTTACAAACTGGGAAAACCTGCTCAAGTTTCTGTTTACTATCATCCCCAACCTGAGATTTAGGAGGCGTTTTAGAAATCTGCAAGGTTGGGCCAATATGATTATGTGCCTGTCTGACTTAGGGGAGCAACTCAGCTGGAACATGTTCTGCTCTCACTACCACTAGTGAAGATCTGAGACCAGCTCTGCTGAAACCAGTGAGTCTGCCTGATCTCCAGCCAGATTCTGGGTTTTCTTTAATAATGCTAATACAGAAGCGATTCTGCCAATTTGGTGGATTCATCCTGGTTTACATTGAGTAACAAGAGAGAATTTGGTCCCAGCTTTGTGAAATAAGATGACAGAAAGCATATATCTCCATCACCTAATCCTGTAATCATGGCATTGTGTTCATTTTCCACCTAGTAATGCTAGCACCAGTGGCATTTTCATGCCTCACAGACAGTCAGGGCTCTGTCTGTAGCATTTTCACAAGGCATGTTTTTGATATATTTTAGTGCACAGCTTTGACTTCTTCAATGAAATGTACTTTGGAATATATTTATAGCGCATCAAACAATTCATATATTTGAATTGGAGCCATATGAATGTTGGTAGTTTAAAACACCGATATCCCTCTAAACTACTAACAGCTTGTAAAATGAATCTATATAGATCTATAAATGTTAATGTAGCTATCAGTTTCAATCAGCCATATATTATATTTTTTCACTTGTACCGAAATTGTATGAAATGTGACATTACCCTATATGCACTAGCAATAAAATGGCTAATTGTTTCATGTTATGAAAACCCAATTGTACATGGGAATTTATTTTTCTGGAATAAAATCAATACGTTTTGTAGAAAGGGCTCTTGTAATTGTTTAAGTAGAATCCAAACCGTGAAGACATCTTAATCTGTACCAGTACTTCAATATGAAAATATCTTCAGTGTTATAATCTGCAGCTAAGGGCAAGGAAAAGTTCTTAAAAGAGTAGTCCAATACAGTTTAATATGAAACCAGAAGTGGTTTTTACTAGGGAATTATTTTGCTCACTAATTCCGCTTAGCATTTATTATTGCTTTATATTCATCACATCTCCATATAATATATACATGAGACATCAGTAAAACACATTCAGGCTGTCAGGAATCCAAATTCCTTAACTGGCTTTAAAAATCATTGTGCAGCTGCTGTGGCCAACATCATCCAACATTCATCCACTGTCATGTTAATACAGTCCCACTTCAGAGCTCCCCTCGCTTCAAGATGCTGGAGTCCATTAAGCTCAGTGGCTACTGCAGGAGAGATTTGATGGATCTGGAGAAGATAACAAACTCACATGGGAAAAATCTTTCCAATAAGCCAGCTGGGAGAAAGGAAAAGAAACTCTGAATGTGTAGGGGCTGGCTGTGTTGGCAGCCAAGCCCTGCTGCTGCCTTCCAAACCCTGATGTGGCAGCTCTTCCTAATTTCTAACCTAATTTGTAAGTAACAGTTGAAGTACAAGGTACCAGAAGAACAGACTCCCAATATTCCACCAAGCATGTGCTGGGTCAAGGCCCCACACGAAGGGGGACAATGTGGGTGTTTATTTTTACAGCCTTGTTTTAAGGCACCAAATGCCTTTAACCCACTCAGAGCAGCCACTGGTTCTTGCTGATGTCAGCAAGAATACTGGGTGGGAAGCCAGAAATCCAGCTCCCCCTCTGCTTCCTCTGTACCTCAGGGGGAGCCTTTTGGATGGTGAGGCTCCTGACTGAGAAGTTCTGGAAGGCATTTGAGGAGGCTTTGGCATTTTGGGTAAAATGGTTGTTCTGGCCTCAGGGTTTGCAAATGTTCTTCCACCAGGATGCTTTTACTTGTCTGGCGTTTCTCTCAGACAGGGGTTATATGAAAGGGGATGTTACATTGCACCCTGCCAGCAAGATACGAAGGGACCATAAGATAAATGTGAATGAGGCCTTTGTATATGGATAATTTATGGCAGTCTTTTTCTTGTATTTTTGTTTTAATTTAGACCACGTCATCGCACTCATAAAAAAAAGCAACAGAAGAAACGGGGCCCACTCTGCCCTTCCCGTGCAACACCACTAAAGTCTCCAGGGAGAAAGAATGGTAGGAGGCATTAGTTTCTGAGCTGGGACACCTCAGGTTGAAGTCCCTGCTCTTCCATTGACCATGTTATGGGACCTTGGGCAAATATATTAGCCTATCCAGACCTCCATTTCCCCCCATATTTGTTGAGGATAGCATCTGTCCCCTTCCACCAAAAGAGTATTATAGAGATGAAACTCTCAAAACAGGGGAAAAGCTTAGCTACAACAGATGTGGGATGATTTTCCCATTTTTTAAATGGGAATTATAAAATTTACAAAATTTTACAAATGGGAAAATGGACACACAAAGAGACCAAAATAAACCTGAAGCAAAGACAAAGTCAAAAACAGGGTAAAGGTTTGGGAGCCCTATTTATTTTAGCTCCAATATCAAATTGACGAGTTAAACTATAACAGGTTTATATTCGCCACTGGTGTTTTTTAATGAGAAATGCAACGCCACGTGGTGACAGCATGATGTGGTGCATGGGTGACTTTCCTATGGGAGATGCTAGCAAGCCCCGTGGAATGGTGTTATACATGCCAGTGCTCTGGGTGTCCCAGGTTTTTGTTCCTCACAAGGGTAGTTTGTCCTACATTTCTGCATCAAGACATATAGGGTTACTGCTGTGGGATGTTGGAAAAGATATCTCCAGAGGAGAAGTTTTCCTCATGGTTTAGTCATTGTCTTTGTGCCTAGATGAGTTTTCTGAGGCTGCCTTTACTGGGAGTCACAGTCTCTAGCTGTGGTCACAGAGCCCTAGTTGTCCAGCAGGCATTGGAAGGGATGTTAGTCAAGACAAGCTGAGACATCAGTATTTGAATAGCTGGTGTTGACCCTCTGCCACTTGTAACTGAGTCTTAGTGACCTCATCTAGGTTGCAAAAGGCCACCAGCCTGGAGCAGGAGCAGGAGTCACTTCAGACAAAACCTGGAGGCCACCAGCACAAAGTGGCTCCTTGTTCTGGGTGAACCACACACACGAGACACTTGCACTTTGCTGTGATGCCTAACCCACACTCTCCTGGGTACCATGCTCACACTGAGCATGGCACACGCCATTTGTCTGCACCCCACCTGTGCTCCCTCCCTCAGCCCTCCAGGGCTCACAGTGTAGTGCCTGCCTGCCTGTCACCTCACCTCACTGGGCAGCTGGTCACCACAAGCTCTGGTGTGGTCCCCAGCTGCTCACTCCAGGTGAGGTGCCCGGGTAGGGAGGCTCAGGGTGGCTCCTGGCTGGCAGAACACTGCCTGCCTCTACTCTCCAGCCACCCCACGGTGGAAGCCAAACAAGAGCAGAGCATGGGCTGCCCTCTACGTTCCTCCATCCTCACAGAGACCTGGCACTCTCTGGAGCTGCAGTCCATGAGCTCCATCAGAGCTGTGGGATAGGAGCAAATAGAGGAGGCATTCCCAGTGCCACTTACTCTGCTACTGGGGCTGCTCACAAATTATTAATCTCTCCTTTCCCTGCTGTATTCTTTGCCCACCGACAATTCTCTGCTCTGGCTTTCAAGTCCAGAATAAGCTTTCTAGCCAGCCTTCCTACTGTATTGGTTCTGAACACCTTACTAACTGTGATGAGCACAACCTGCCCAAAATAACACCCATTGCTGGGTTTGCCCTGCTGGGTCCCAGTAGCTCCTTGTGGAGAACTTCTCCCAAAATGTCCAGCAATTACTGGTTGGAGGGGCTGCCTTTGGGTTAGTCCAGACACAGATTTGCTGTTTGACTAGGCCTGATAGCAAAGCTTTTGCAACTGAAATAAACCTTAATAGTGTTTCACTTTCTTCTTCATCAACAGGAGGTTCAAGATGTAAGAGGCAAGCATTGTAAGCCGTCTACAGGATTTCTTACTGTAGGACCCAGAGAGCAGATAACCAGTATTAGGGACTGAATACATTTCACTGCTAACATGCAGCACAAAAGCAACGCTTCACGCAATTCCAAAGGTTTTTTCCTTGGTTCTTTTTGTTTTTGTTTTTTTTTTTTTTTTTTTTTTTTGGTTTGGTTTTTTTTCCCCTTGCACAAATTGGCTTGCTTTCATAGTGCTATTTTTATATAGTAAGATGTAACTATTTGAGAAAAATATGAATTTATACAGGTTGGTTTATTACCTAGCACTGGGGGCAGATACCAATTTAAACTAACCCTGTTATTATATGACATTTTATTTCCTTTGTTGTGTAGAGGTCCTGCTTTATTTAACTTTCTTTTGGTTCATGCAAGTCTCCTGGAGTTTTAAACCTAGAAGGACATGAACTGTACAGTGCAATGATGTTGTGTAAGTAGTTGGTGGAACTCCTTGCCTCCAGAAGTCATAGAGGCCAAGAACATAGGAAGGCTCAAAAGCATCAGACTGATGACAATAGACAACATTACCCTGGGTGGCATTTACAGATATTTTGGGTGAGCGATTAAACTCAGGGCTACAGGGCTAAAGCCCTTCTCTGAAGATCAGAACCCTTGCTGACAGCTGTGAGCATCTGGATCAATGCACATCTGGTGCTGCAAGGTGCTAATACTTGGTTTGTAGCAGTTGTGTGTGTTAGGAGCCACAACACAGTTCTGATGTCATCAGGCATTTCCTATGTTCCTGTGTTTCTGATGATAAATTTAGCAAAAAAAAAAAAAAAAAAGGAATGGGTTATCAAAGCTCTGACCACAAGATCATGTTGCAAGCTGCTGGAGGAGTCAGATACGCTGCCATGCACCAGGGATCTCTCACCCATCCATAAGAGGGGACTTCAGCTTGCCTGTCTGGCTTTGCACTGAAGTAGGCTGAGATTTATTCACCCTTCACCAACCATGAACAGTTGTACCTGCCTGAGGGCAGCCACACCCCTGATTGCTATGGAGATACCCAGAAGAGGATTTGTGGCCACACCTTGGAGAAGAGAGATGCCTGGGGCAGGAGGGGGTCTGCGCAGTTTGTGGAAGGAGAGGTGTTTCACCGGTGTGGAAATGAAGGCCAGTTCACCAGCTATCAGGGGTTTGCTGGTGCACAGGATAGCCTCTGGAATGCCCTTTGCAAAGCACAGCCTGGGACAGGCACCACTCCTTGCACTGATCCCCTAAGCCAGAAGTTTCTTCCTCCTTATTCCTTCCTGTATACACAATATCTGCTACATGGTATGGAGAGACATCTGCAGCACTGCAAGGATCATGTCATGCTGTGCACTGAGATCTGGGGGGAAGCACATTTGTGCAGCACAATGCTTGTGTTTGTATGTATCTGTGTTTGTATTGTCAACAAAAAAATGTTGTAAGAGTGTTGTTTTTAAGCTGGTTGATTCAAAAGAAATCTTCCCTCTTCCCTGCAGCCTATGTCAGGAACACTGAGAGGAGTGTTTCACACTCCCTTTTGTGGTAGGCAACTTTAGTGCCACAGAGGCACTTTGGCTATCCAGGGACTCCATTATTTCCATGTGGATTCAGGTAAAAATCTTGTCTTTTCCTTTCTGCAAAACCAGGGCTATTGCAGAGAGGCCTTCAGCTGGGAACAACTCACCTCATTTGCTTTAAAGCAGAAACAAACTGCTGTGCCTAAAATATTTGTGTTTGTGCTTTTGACATTCCTTTTTTTATCATTACCAGCCTGGTGCTTTAAGTATATTGTGTCTGTGTTTTGAAAGGTCTGGTACCACTGTACTTGATGAGATTGAAGTTTTGATATAGTATTAGTAGGATCAGATCCTCTCCTGGAAAGAGAAAGAAAGAAAGAAATTAATTTTATGAGAAAAGCAGAGTTTTTCTATGTTCCCTGGGCTGTATTTGATATCCTAGGCTCCGTTCCCTGTCCCACAAACCACCTGCATTTGCCAGTGGTTTGCCAGAGGTGGACATGTGAGTGTCCAAGCCAAGAATAACTGCAGAAAAAGTCACCCAGGAAAGAGCATCCTTCACATATAACTTCTGTCAAAGGACAGCCTGAGGTCTGATTGATCCCCATTGCAGTAAATGGAGAACTAAATAATCCTCTGATTTTGATTCAGCAGCATGCCCTGTTCATTATGATTGGGGCCATGACCGTTTTGTTTCCAGGGGAAGCTTTGGCATTCTGGTGAGAAGGTGAGTGAGAAGGTGGGCTATGTAGATGTGACTGCACAGCCCTGCCAGTGCTCTGCTGCAGTCCTGATTACCAGGGAGTGCATCTGGGTCAGCACCAGCATGGACAGGTCCCTGGGAATGTGCCAACCCCACATGAGTGCAGTGACAAGAGCACTGAGATGGGCAGTGCTGGAGCACCCGGCCAAACCCGGGCTCTGGATGGTATAGCCAGGTAGTGGAGGTACTGCAGGAAAGGGGGGCTCCTGTCAGCTTCTCCTCTAGGGGCTGCAGGGCTAGACCCTGCTAAAGCAAGGGCATTTATTCCTGGGAAAAAGGCATGAGGAGCAGCAGGAGGAAAATGCAGTCCATGGAAGGCAAGGGACCTTGCACAGCCAGGTGTTTGTGTGGGGCTTTGGGGCTCTCTGCCCCAACCTCACACACACAGACTGGGCACTGACACCTCTGTGCTGCTGATGCTTCACTGCTCCTGCATCTGAGCCCACTCAGGGCACAGGGCTGCGCTCAGGGGCCCGCAGTGTGACCCTCCTCACCTGGGTAAGGTCAAGCAGGGCATGAATGCAGCGGTGACACAGACCTGGCCAGAGACTTAAGTGAGAACCTTTTAAAAGCTTTCTCTTGCTTTGGACCAAATTCAGCCTTGAGTGGGAAGCTTTGCTGTTGGCCTGACTCTGTTGGCAGGATGCACCGGGGAGAGCGGCCTTGCTCTTGGCACCAGAGGGACCAATCTCTGGGCTGCCCAGTGCACCACATTTGTCCTGTCCATGCCACGACCAGAGCAGGCTGAGGAGCAGCACTGGCAGATCTCACTTGGGGAGTACACTTGGTGTTCCCTCCTGCCTTAAACTGTAGACCAAAGACAGAGTCAGGGGAAGGAAGCGTGAGGAGATGGGGACCACATGTGAACAGGAGGGACAAGAGGTAACACTGAACCATGCTGAAAAAGCAGCTTCCATGAATGTGAAATCATCATGTGGGTATTTTCAATGTGCAGCTGTCAAATCCCAGTTCTAAGAGTAGATGGTATTTATTGCTGTGTCAGTTTTTTATTTATACTAGCTTTATACTTTTATGTATGAATATCTTATCTGAATTCTGCCTGAGGAAGAATGAAATGAAGGGTGATTTTGATGTGTTTTTGATTAGGGTGTTTGAGCAAAGGTGACTGTTTATTTTGCAATGAAAGCTTTTTTCAAAGTTAAATATACACATTTTGTCAAAAATGCAGTTCCTATAGGAGTTTTTGTTGCCAATTTCCCTTTATTAGCCTCTAAAAGGTCCTTTTCTCTGACAACTTGTTTTGAGTGATGTGATTTATAGCAGTCAAGGTTTTTTGCAAACTCGTCACCTCAAATTTGATTTTTTTTTTCTTAACATCCCACCAAGATAATTGTTGTCTGAAAACACAAAACTTTGGTTGCCACAGAGAAGAAAACATGTGTCATGACAAAAGGGCTGCATGGACCTCCCATCTTTCATTCCTTAAGAACTTTGTGTTGTCAGAATGTGGTAAATACTGTACTTTATATTTTTATTAAGTAAAAAGAAGTATCTTCCCAAATAATGTGAAAAGGGTTTTGTATTTGTGTTCCTGTAAGGCAGCTTTTATGGAGGAGTTCTATTATGCTTTTGAAATTACTCCTTTCATAGAAAATTTTGAAAATAAACACTTTTATATTGTTGTAATTTCTCACTTAAATGTGTATGCACTTAAAATTTTCTTAATAAAAATATATGTCTGAATAAAGCTTTTGCTTGATTCTATTTTTTTTTTCCTCCTCACAAACGAACAGCTACAATCTTCACTCAGAAAAACATTCAAGTGTGGTTTGTGTCCAGTTTCAAGGATGCCTCCATATAGTCCCAATGCCCAGACTCTGCAGGGAACCTGAGGTGAAGGTCCATGGGTCTGGCAGGGAGCAGCAGCTCAGCAGATTGAAATGTGCCATCCTTAAAAAGAAACCCTTAACCATTTGCTCCCAAAACAGAAACCCAAACTTTTTTTAAAAATTTTTTACTCTTTTCTTCCCCAAACTTGTCTCCTGCAGCAGTTTGACTTCAGTGGAACTGAGAGCTGCGAGCTGGTTTTGTTCCAGCAACAGAGATGCCACCATCATCATCTGTGCTGAGGGCGGGGATGAAGGTTTCTCTGAAAAGCATGAGGGGTAACAGGGAATGCATTGGGCAAGAGCAGATGTGAACAACCCTGTCCTTGGGGCTGCTTTTCCCAGGGCACAGCAGGGCCAATATTCAGTTTGGAGAGGAAAAAATAAATTAGAGGCTTGTAGAACTGACCTGAGGACCTGCAGGTACAATCCTAACTTGGATGATGTTGTAGGGGAAGTGCTGTGGGTTTCAAAACCATAAGTTGAAAACTGGTCTTTGTTCAGTGCATCTCTCCATCTGCCAAGTTCTCATGGCAAGAGGAAACTGTTTCCTGAGGTCACACCTACTGCAACACAGGTGAATCCCAGCACTGTGTACAGCTCTGGCTGGAGCAAAGCTTAGGGGCAGCTTAATATAACAGTGAAATAGTGCTTGAGCTGTTTCGAGCTTCTTGCTTAATAAATATTTCTTGTTCAAATTGACGCAAGGCAAAAGGCATGCAAAAAAGGGAAAGAGGAAACTCAGATGACTGATGACCCCCTTGCAAATCCATCAATTATTTACTAAGACATTTATGAAAAACTAGTAGGTAATTGTGAGTGCAGATGGTCAGTGAGAGATTCCCTGGCCACTGCGAAATGCATTGGGAGTAATTAGCTACAAAATTCCACATTAATATTAAAGAATAGGCCACGTGGTCTGTGGAGCACTTTGCTGTGCCTTTCATCAGGTCTTTTCTCTCAAATGTGAAAGTTTTGGTTCTTGCTCCCTCAGCAAAGCATCATGGCAATGTGTCTGTGAACTGCCTAGGAATTGGAGGTGAGCCCACCTTATTAGCACATCTGGCTCTCTTCACAGGCAGCTTTCCAATATTAGCAAGCTGAAGGAAATCAGCTGCATTCATGGCCTCAGCCATCCTGACACTAATTATGGGCTGGATTGATTAGGTCCTGGCATGCTAGGTCAGGGGACAGCATGGTAAATGCCTCTGCTTCCTAGGACCACTGAGGATGTCACCACTGAGGGTGTTACCTTGGATGCTACATGATGAGGGTCTCACCTAGCTTTTAGTGAGCATTTCCCTGCTTTATAAAGCTACTTGCTCTCAAGTTGTCCCAAGGGTCTTTCAGACTAAACAAATATGTAGCATTGAGACTAGCAAAGGCAAAATGAAAAAAACAAAACCAGAACCCCCAAGATCTAAAAGCTGCAGCCAGAGAAATTCAAACTGAAAACAGATTTTTAAGTGTGGAATTGATTAGCCTTTGGAACACCTCCCCCAAGAGAGGGGGAAGGAAAGCCCTGATCCTTCCTATGCCTTCCTAGCAGGGCTGAAGGCCATTGTGGTGTTAGCCATACATACCTTGCTGGGCTCTCAGGGGACAGGGGGTGAGCACCTCTTGCCCCTGTTACCAGTAGGGTCAGACAGGAGGAGCTGAAGATCCCTCTGGCCTCAGGAATCTGTATGCAGAAAGCCCCAGTTCCAGGGGAGCATTCCTCAGCCTGTGTTATTAACAACACCTGCATATCATCAGCCATCCCAGCTCCTTGGACCAAGGCTGAGGATGACTCCAGCTGTTACACAGGAGACAGATCTGGGGTAAGAGGCTGCTATTTCTGGTCATGAAGGTTGCCCTCCAGCTGCAGGGGAAGAGGCATGGCAGTGAGAAAAGTCTGCAGCCCTGTCCTGGGTCCTGCATCCACCAGCTTTGGGAGGAGAGGTTTGCTCACACAGGTGCTCTCTGGATCACACTGCTTACACTGGTGATATTTCTTGTAGGAATTCCCTGAGTTTCTGTCTTTGTCCTTTCTGCCTCTTGCCCTTCTTTGTCCTTCATGCTCTCCTCTGGCTCTTTTGGGGATCTTCTCTTTCCTCTCAAACCCAGTTTTCCCAGCTGAAGGGAAAAACCCTGGTAGTTTAAAGCCATTCTCAGCACCTTCCTCCTGCTTTCTCATCACTGCATTTCATATCTCTCATGTGCTCCCTGGCTAAGGCCAGCCATCCATTTCTAGTCTCTGAAAGAGGTGGAAGGACATTTCCATTCTGTCCTTTGCAGACACTGCATCAGAGCAGGATCCAGGGTCCTCTGGGATCTTTCTGGAGAGGAGATGCATGACTGCTGCTGCAAAGCTGTGTATCTTTTATGCTCTTGGGCTCATTCCCAGCTCTGAAGTCCAATCTGTCTTCCCTGCCTGCATCAGCAACACCCTTTGGCTCCTCAGCATGTCCTTAGCTCACATGGTTCCCAGGTCCTGCTTCCACAGCCAGCCATTCCTCACAGTAGCTGCCAAAGAAAAATGGTGACCTGTGCCAAGGAAAAATGACCTGTGAGTGCTGCCTCTGCACTGCCAGCACACTGAGAGCCAAACCTGGGCACAGTGGCTTTGTGAGCTGGCAGAACCAACATGCTGCCTCAGGCTTTCAGCCAACCCAATCAGACCTCCATGGCTGGAGCAGAAGGTGAAGTCTAGCCCAGTCTGCTGAGAGGTGGAAGAACACAACCCAAGAACAGAAGGACAGAGGTTTATAATGCTGCTGTAGCTCACTGAAATCTCCAGAATGTGTGTGATTCTTCCACCCCAAAGATCCACAATCAATTCCAGCTGCCGAGTGTGCTGCGTGATTTATTGCCGTGCCTGCAAGATTTTGGCTGTGGTGAAACATGTTTGTGCGTTGCCTATAAAACAGCAAATCTGAAGAAAGGACTTTCTGGATGTGGTTCAGAGTGTGTAACAAAACCCAGATCGCCAGGTCCTTGCACACAGTACCACAGCAATGCAAACAGCCAGTACAAGTTTAATATCTAGCACACTCTATCTATTTTGCCCCTGAGCACCAGAGAGAGACTTAAACCACTGCAGACTGTACTATTCATACACAAAGCATAGAGTACTTAAGGAAGCAAATGCCAAGCCCCATTACATAGCCTAGTGCATCTTTTCTAAATTAAAGTCTTTCCACAAGGCAGAGCACTAGCAAAATAGTTCTTCACAAAATATGTGGAGAGCGGAAATACGTCTTTCTTTCAAAAAATAAATACTATGAATGCAAATAGAAATCCAACTGTCCGTGCCAGATCTACAGCCACAAAAGCAGCTGGCTGACTACCATTCATGCTAAGTGTCCATATTCAAAATTAAGGTCCTGGTTGTAGCTTTCAGTACTTTCTGCAGCCTGGTTGCTCCAAAGATTCTCCTACTGGCATTATTGCCTGTTAAGCAGTCTACCCCAACTCAGTTACGGAGGGATTGGTACTATCCTCCCCACCCTTGGGACCTCCAGAGCAGACATCTGGTCTTGCTAAGAATGGGGGAGGGAGATTCCAAGGGCATTTCCAGAATATATGTGTTGTACAAGCCTGCAAATTCCTACTCTTGGATGTCATCTCCCAGTCTGATTTTCTTTCATCATTATTTTAATTCAGACAAGGTCCTATTATGCAGGAGTTGCACAAGCACAGAAGGATAAAGACAGTCCCTACCTGGTAGATTTCATGGTCGAAGTTCTGCTCTGCCAAGGTCTTAATCAAGCATGTATGTTGCAAAAAATGCAAGGCTCTATCTCTTCCTTGGGTGTTGGAGAAGAATCACACCAGACGTGGGATGGCTTGTCAAGCAAGTAAAGAACTACAGATCATCTAATTTCACATTCCCCTCTTTCAACATATGCAAGATTTGGTTAACAGGAAGCTTTTCAGTTCCTTGGAGGGATGGAGTATTGTGAAAAGATAAAGGAGAAGTGACAAGGAGAAACAAAGCTTCCCAGTCATTCAGTTCCTCAAGATAAAGCCCGGAGAGGGATGCTCTGCAGGCAGGAGATGGGAAGGTCTGAGCTCACTCCACACAGTCCCCAGGTTCCTTTGCTCTGCAGGCAGGAGATGGGAAGGTCTGAGCTGTGCAGCTCACTCCACACAGTCCCCAGTGCCTTGTTCCCATGTGTGCCTTAGCAGTGCTCACCCCGTGTATCACCGCTTTGGGCACTAATCCATCTTGGCTCCTCCCCTTCTCTCCCTTCTCTTGCCCTACCTCCTTCCTCATCTCTAACTCCTTTAAGATTTCTCTTTCCTGCTGCCATGTTATTTGTTGCTGACTTGGGACATTCTTTATGGCCTTTCATCAGGCTTCCCATCGCTCACACACTCTGCATTGGTTTGGCCTGCTCTGCCTTTTGTCTGAGCAAAAACAAAAGCTTTATCTGTTGCCCAGAGACCATGGTGACTTCAGGGCTTTCCCAGTGCCAGCACCTAATTGCAAACAAATGGAAGTCCCCAGCTACACGGCCAGCAATACTGGGTCTTGGGTGGGAGGGCCTGATTCTGCTCAATCTGCACTGTGGGGCTGGTGAAAGGCTCATGATTTACAGCAGTGTATCTCACACTGCCATCTGGCCTTCAGCAATCTAGCTGGCTTGGCAGAGAAGGCATAAAAGCCACACAATGCTCGTGAACATGGATATCTCTCATGTCTGGTTTTCCTTAATGTCAATGTGTAAAGGGGAGTTGACTGCAATGAGCAACCTGTATACTCAGAAAGTCCTCACAGGGCACAGAAGTAAATGGCACAACATTTCCATTCCACTTCCACCTCTCTTTGAAACCCTCAAAGGGGTCACCCCTCCATGGTGATGAGTGCCAGAGAGAGGCATGTAGAGCAGGGCAGCTGGAAGCATGTGGCTCCCATGCTGTGCACAGGCATGTGCTGCCCAGTGCCCAGAGCTGCTTCAGAACTAGATTTTCATCCGGAAGAAAGAGGGAGACATTCCCAACACTCTCACTTTTGTTAGTATTCCAAAGCAGGACAGAAAAAGTCAAAATATCATGTTTGCTAGTGGAATGGACAGTTTGGAAAGGATTCTCTCAGGAAATGACAAAGTAATTTGTTCTGCTCAAATCGACAGAGAGTTGGCTTTGTGTACGTCACAGTGAGTGATAGGAGTTGAAGTTCCAGCAATCCACCCAACCCTGGATTCCCCAGGCTAGCCTACATCTCCTACACTACCACACCTCTTCATGGCCCATCTATGACTTATTGGAACATGTCAGCCAAAGGTGTTTCAAGGGGTTTATAGTTTCTTCACAGCACCAGGCTCATAAAAGATACTGAGAGCATGAAGCAGAGTCTGGGAGTAGGTCAATTTAATCTGATCTCTTTGTATTATGATTTGATGCCCAGCAGAGAGTATACTAATTTCTGCAAACTTTCATTGAAAAAATTCAATTTCATGAAAGTTATTTTTAATTGCATGAATGCTCCAGTAGAAGATTCTCAATTGTTTCTAAATTTTCTGAAGAGTTATCAATTATCTGCTGTTTATTGTTTTGTTTGTGCTCTTCAGCGTATTCACTCAGCTGGGGAATCATTCTCTGGTATTGATCAGCAGATAAACAATGCCAAATCTTGCCAATATTATTTCTTCCTCCTGCTCTCAAATGCCTCCTTTCCCTTGGAGGGCATCCCAACTCTCATGTACACATGAAGTACACATTTCACATGAACAGATCACTCCTGGGGCCTGTCCCCTCCTCCACCTGTGTCCCACAGCACCTGCATGGGCTTTTCTGGGGGTCTGCACAGGCTCAATCAATGGGATTGCCCGAGCAGCAATCTCACCACCCTGTGGGAAGGCAGGTAGCAGAGAGAGTAAAAGAAGGGTTGTTCTTGCCTGCTGTCTCACAAACAGATCTGGACACAATTTTTTTTTTGTCAATTTGATTTTCTTGGAATCCAAACATTCAATGGGAACATTGCCATGTTGGTTAAACTTCAGTGGGAAAGTCCAAGTGCTCTGAGGTAACTTTTTCATTTTCTCTCAATAGTTCTCAATTGTTTCATTTTCATAATATTGAAACCTGTAGTTCTGATGAGGTAGAATTTCTTGTTTTGACTTCACTATTTCAAATATGATCTAATAATATAACAGAGCAATGCAACATCAAAAGTAGATGTTTTTATCTTTTAGAAATTAAATATATTCCCAAATTAAATATTTTTTGTGGAAACAGTCTTCCCTGCAATAAGTTATGATGACTGACTTCCCCTGAGTCAATTAGTAATGGAAACAAATGGCAAAACATCAGCAGTACTCAGGAAAAATAATTTCTTTTTTTGATCACTTCTAGCAGCCATGGTTTGGGAGAGAGGAACTTTAGAGGAACAGAAGACCAGTTTATCCCTGCAGGCATAGCAAACTCTGAGGGGTCCCTGCAGTGCTGCTGGAATCTGTCCCTAGCAGCAGGGAGCCTTGGTGGTTAGAAGGTGAAGGTATGAGAGTGCCCCAAAACGATGCTCTGGCAGCATCAGTGCCTGGAAACCATGGAAAGCAACATGTGCAGCAGCCAACCTGGATGAGGCTTTCATGTACATTCCCCTTCAGGGGCTGTTCTGCGATGGGTTTGAATTAGACTGAAGTTATGAATCCATAAATGTGGTATTTTTTGCCATTATGCCTGTTTTGTATTAAACTTCTGCAGCCTTTTGTTTCCCTTGCCTCCTCCCTCCAGACCCCCCTTTTCTCTCTGTATCTCTTTCTCACCATTTGGCAGCTGTGCTCTGCCTTGACAGCATCAGAAAAAAGGTAGAACAGTCAGGAGAAGAGGGGAAGGATGAGATGTTCTTCCACCTTCACAATATTTGGGGTCTCAGTGGTGAGTGAGCTGAAAGAGTGGAGATTTAACCAGAGGAAAAGGCAAAAGCTGAGATTATAAATCTTGTCAATCTAAGAGATAAGGAAGAATATCTACAGGCAAAAAATAGTGGAGATATCTTCAGATTTCCAGTGAGGAAGGAGCCCATGTTCAGGTGTGCACTGTACATGACCTCTAGTCCTTACTGGTCTGCAAAATCAGGACTCAGACAGCACAGACACACACGTTCTGTGCAGGATGGGAATGTGGGTAACCCATGGGGGGTTTTTCCCATTTCTTTGCATGCTGAATAAATACTTTTTAATGCAATTTTATTCCAAACTGAGAAAAGTATTTTTCTTTTCTTTTTACCTGTCTCCTGAATTTGCTGTATCTGTGAAACTGCTTTGGAAGCACTATATCTGTATAAGAAGTTTTATACAGGATCTAATTCTTGGGGTTTTCTAACACAGAGAGTTTATCTCTAGCACAACTGTATGAGTTTTCTCATCTTACACACCAGGCTCTGTAAAAGCAAAATCAGATCCAAGTGCCTGCTAGTCTTTTTGTCTATCTAGAAAAAAAGGCTTAAAAAAAGTCCTAAATAGTTTCAGGTATGTGGATTTAATGACATGGGGAACAAAGCTTGTGGACTTATTTTGGATTATACTCTATAACCAAGACTAGAACTTTGCCAAGTATCCTCCCCCTGGACTTTTCATCACTTTGTTTTACTTGTTACTTAGGACTTGTGGATCCTAACTCTTTGAACACTTGCCTTCAGAGGAATGAAATTAGATTATTAGTAGCTTTCATCCTGCAGTCCCAGTTGTTCAGACTTTGGCAAATGTCCTTCCACAGAGGAGCAACCTTTGTGACCTGCAGGGTAAAATGCAGGGAAGGCTGATGAGACAAAGCCCACACTAATTCACCACGATGAGTAACTAAACAAACCATTACAAATGAAAGGTTTGCTGTTTCTGAGCCCAGAGGTGTGCCTGATCTCTAGGGTGGATGGGTGTCATCACCTAATCCAGAGCCCTGGGAGAAGTGCTCAGCACTGGATCATTCTCAGCAGATTGTGCAGCAAAATATCCCAGAGATGGATGATTCTGAGGGAGGAGGTTTTGTGGCTTTGGTGTTTGGTTTTTTCTGCTGTTTTGTTTGTTTTGGATCTTTATTTATTTATAAGGGAGAGTTGTGCTATAGAAAAGAAGCATTTCTAGGTAGGTGCTGGTAAATTGCAGTTAGGGAAGAGTTTCACTTCTGAGAGGGTGGGATTTGCTTAGGTGGATGCCACAAACCAGCAGGGATGTGTAAGAACAGGTTGCTCCCACCCTGCCTCTTTCAGGGGCTGCATCTTCAGCAGACTGTCAGATCAAGTCTTAAATGTCTCTCTGCATTGTTTCATCATTTCTAATTAACCTTAGGTGCTCTGCTCACACGATTTTCTAGGAAAGATGGGATCTGCTTTTCTAATACATTGTCCAAACTTGCATAGGCAAATGACTTTAAAGAATTGTTTGAGGAAGTAATTTAGGAAAACTCCTACAGAAATGAAGTGCTTCATTTCCTACAGAAATGAAATGCTGCACTCCACCATGCTGCAGGGCAGTGGAAGCCTGTCCTCCCTCAGAGATGTCTTCTCCTGGAAGCTGTCCCAGAAGCAGGTAGGAGCATCCAGGGTCGTCTGGCAAAGGTTTCTTCCAATTCATCACAGTTCTGCAGGCATAAATCACCAAAGGCCCCTTTGGTAGAGTCCAAACCACTCTGCTTCAGACAGGTCAGTTTGCAGCATGGTCTGAATGACATCTCCCATGGCAGACTCACCCAGCAGCTCCTTCTGGACCTCCCCTGCCACTGGGAGGTGATGCTTGCAAGCCTGGGATGCTGCAGGAGAGGCAGTCAGCTCAGATGGTTGGAAGGCAGGGTGAGCTGATCAGACTCCTTGCTTTGCTGAGTCACCACACAAATATTAAGCTCCTAAAATCTCCTTTATGTATTTCCAATGGGCTGGAATACCACTTCTCACTCTCTTTGAAGAACTACCCAAATGGTCATGTTATAAAGAGGCTGTTAAGTATGAGATGAGACAGGAATTAACACAGCACAAAGCATCAGCTGGGGACAGCCCATTTCCTATTCACTGAAATCCAGGGAATATTTACTATGGCTTGTCTTCCCACCCTCACACCCCTCCCAAAGAAGAAGAAAAAGAACAACATTGCAAAAGCATGCCTGGTTGTTCTAAAATTTATTTGTAATGTGACCTGCCTGCAAGTGCTGCCATGTCAGAAAGGGTGCAGACACAAATCAGTGGGTGAATGAAAGGCAGAGGATTGGGTCCTGGGGACAAACATGGAGACCAGCCCTTCTCTTTGTTTTCACAAGTGCAAGTGTCCCTTCAGGGTGCCTGAATTAACACTGCAGAGCAAAGGACACAGAGCCCAAGGACAGCAGCAGTGTAGATATGAGAAATAGATTTTCATCCAGCTTCTGGGTGTTGCTGGTTGTCCCTGGTCATGCCCAGATCTCTGTTCCTGTTTCAGCACAGACCCAGGTGTGTCTCAGTTTCTTGCAACAAGAATCTCCCTCCAAACACCCAAGCTGGGGTGAAGAGACACCCAGAACTCTTCTGCACAGTCACAGCCCATGCAGCAATGAGACCATGGCAGCCCTGGCACATGCAGAGCAGGGCAGCAATCAGCAGGTGCTGCACCACGAGTGGGAGATGATGAGACAGGGCAGGGACAAGGAGCTGAGCAGGCTGCAAGCAGCACAGGAACTGATTTTTCATTTGGCACGTTGGTTTTCAAGTCACCTTGTAGCTTTAGTTCAGTTTCCTCTGGACTCAGCCAACTATTATGAACATTAAGGAAACAAACCAAATAAAGAAGCAATTCTGAGTTTACTGCTCTGAAATTTGCATACATATATATAAATTTTAGCAGGGCCACTGCACAATTCAACACTTGCTGCTCATTCAGTTGTAAAGAAACAGGAAACTATAATTAATTCACTTTATTTATAATTTCACTTTTCTAAGTGAAATGTATGTATAAAAGTCATAGGTGTATTGATACATACATAAATGTGCTTGTATCTGTATATTTGGATGTATATATGACATGTAATCCATTTTACCTGTGTAAAAAGATGTGTGTAAAAGGCAGCCAGCAACCTAACAGGCCAATAAAATCACAGCCCAGGTGTTCCAGCTAGAAAGCATAGGGAATTTTATTAAATCTTTTATTGAGCTTGGCATGTAAATCACCCCTTACCCGGTGCTACCCATAATATTAATCAAGAAACAGCACTGCAGAGAATTTGAGATAGTTTAGTCCTTGCAAGGGACACATGAGAAGTGTATGAGCCCTTCCAGTGGGAACACAGGGGACACTGCAAACACCCAGGCAGAGCCATGCTAGAGGTCTGCTGGAAATTTAAGGGTTTTCTCATTGGAAAATTGAAGCTGTGTGAAGATCAAAGCCTTTTCAGGAAACAGATTGATTTTGGCAGCATCTTCCCCTTGGGAAAAGTGAATTGAAATGGTTTGCTTGGAATCCTCAGTCGTGTCTCACTCATGCCAGTCATTCAGTGCCTCACACAGTTTTCTTTTTTGAGAGACATTGCATCAAGGCTGTGGCCACAAATTACACTGCAGGCTGGGATGGGGAGACTATCTGGGACTGGATTCAGTACAGCAGGACTGGGGAGCAGCAAAAAACCTCAAAGTTTTGCTTCAGAACGGGCAGAGAGCATCATGACAGCCAACAGCAAACAGCTCCCCATTGCTGGAAAGGGCTCCATAATTGATTTCTCACTCTCCATCACTGTTTTTCCTCACAGTGATGCATGAAACTGTAGAAAATACCAGAGTTGTCTGAGGGAGAGTGCATTTCTCAGTTAGGCTCTAGCTGATAAGGCATTTGAAGAATTATGTTATCCACATATTTTTTTAAAAGCTCACTTAGCTTAGAAGTAAACAGATGATGTATGAGGTCATTATTTCACAAACCCATATACACAACTAGAAAATTGACTAATTATGCTCTGAGGTAGTTTACATGTGCATAAGGAGCAAGCACCATCTACTAGCTCTGTGTGGGCAGAGAACAACTGAATTATTGCAATATTTTGGCTAAGCTGCACTCAGCTGTTGTTTCCCAGGTTAATCTAATCATCCTCAAGAAGTTCACACAGAGGAATTGCATTCAGGCACAACCTAGCACAGCCAGGCCAAGGAGATGTTCTCAGGCTATATTCTATTTCCAGTTCTGGTCTGCCCTGCACATGTGCTAAGCAGCAATCCTTCTCAGTTTTTTCTACCATTCCTTTATCCTTCCTCCATTACAGGTTTGACAAAATTGCTGTAAAGGCTCTTAATGCCCTCAGCATTGCCCTTCCATTTTGGACTGTAGCCTGGCAGGCAGAGACAGGCAGAGAGGAGCTGTAGAGAGAGGTGCAGCATGTGGCACTCACTTGCAAACCTGCTCTTGTGCAGATGCTGCCAGCTGGGCTGGGGCCAGTGGGGTGAGCTGTGACTGCCAGGGCTCTGCTGTGTCACTCCCAGACACTGACTGTGATTTCTCCTCCTCTGGGGTAAGTATGTGTTGGCAACAGCCACTCCACATCTGTCCCTCACTGCTGCATGGTGTCAGTTGTCCTTTTTTCAATGAACACTACCAAAGCACAGGGGATTGAAATTATCTGCACGTTTGGCTGGATCCAAGTTTCAGATGAAAAAAAAAGAAAGCAAATTTCAAAAGTACTTCAGCACTTCAGGTTGCCATTTTAAAATTAAAATACCTTCCTTTTTCTTTCTAAAGGAGCCTTGTCTAAAATACTTTCCTCGTCTAAAAGGTAATTGAAACAGTAAGATAATTTGAGAAAAAACAAATGGTTCCATGATGATTATCTTTTTTTTTTTTTACTGTTCTCTTACAGTTCAGTTCAGTCCAAATCAATTATCTCATCCCTTCTCTAAGTTTCCTAAATCAGCTGCCAAAGCCTCAGTCTCTTTCCAGTTACTTTCCATCCATACTCTCAGTCAATATCCTCTTCCTGTTCTCACCACTTACTGTTTATTGAGACTGGATCACTTTGCTCCTCCTGTGATCTATGTGTCCCTTCACCCCCAAACTCCTCAGTTTCAACAAATGATTGTTCCTGAGGCTGGAGGGTTTTTAGTATCCCTGCTCTAATCTGGATATCAGGCTAGAGCAGAGTGTGTCTTCAGGAAAGGCCGTTCACAGGAGATCCTTTCACTTGTGACTAGGATAATGGCCAAAGTTCCAGCTGCTGTGGCCTGGAACAGCCCCAATCCCTTCACGTGGGTCTGAGGTGTTTTACATACCTCTGAAGGAGTGGTTCATCCAGAAAGAACACAAGATACTCTACAGGGGGAGAGGCGAGCATTGCCTTGACTGTGGCTGATGTGCAGCCAGCTTTGTTCTGTCTATCACTTTTATTAGACTTGCTTTCCTCACAGGCAAACCCCTTGCAGGCCTTGTGTTTGGGTAATCTGCTCTTCATCACCCTGCGTATTTCAATCCACATATTTACACGGCTGAGGCTGTGTGAGAAATTAGATCCACTCACCCCACATCTGTACTCCCACTCTGGAAAGTATTTCACTGCTGGGCTGTCAGGAGTCATTACAAACCTGAGGAACAAATACCCTCGTACGAATGCCTGCAGGCCCAGAGATGATGTACGAGCTGTGATAGGCCCTGTGCTTCCCCTGGTGCTCAGAACACAGCTCCTCTCTGGAAGGAGGATGCTCATTGCTCAAACGCATCTGCACTCAGGGATCAGAGGGTGAGAAAGCCTTGAGCCTCCCATTGCTGGGAGGCACTCCGTGGCCTGTGCAAGACAAGGCGCTCCAGCAGAGCTAGAACCAGTGCTCCCATTACGTTGTGAGACACTGCAGCAGGAGTTCCTGGCCCTGGCCTGGCCTGATGGATGGCATCTTGCTTTGCAGGGTGACCCTGTGGGCTGGGGACAGCGCTCCTCTGCACTCTGCTGTGAGTCTATGGGACACGTGTGACAGTGTCACCTGCAGTGCCAGCTGGTGTCCAGCACACACTCACTCCACAGCTCCTGCTGCCATCAGGATGCCTCCCAGGGCTTTCCTGAAGGCCTTCTCCTTAACCCCAGAGCACAATATGGATGACAGCATGTCCTCACCTCACAAAGGTATTAGGAGAAAAAATGTCTTAATGTAAGATTCCTAAAGTATCTGAGTGTTTCAAACAGATGCAACTTCTGTTGAGACCCAGCTAAGCAAGGCATGAAAATGATGTGTGTCTTTTAAATACACAAAACCAGTCCTTAATATTTTACTTTTTTTCTTCCAGTTAATTTTTGATGAGTAAAATCCATGTCAACAATTTTTTCTTCTGATAACTGTTTAAAAAAGAAGCAGTTGGAAAAAGGTAAATAGCAGGGGGAGGAGACCCTGCCTGATTACTCCTTAGTGTCCACTTCTTCAACATGAAGAAATTGTGGAAAGCAATTTTCAAAGCAAGAAGTATTTTATAATAGAATTTAAATAATTACTTTTTTGGGAGAAGGGCATAAAAGCAAGAAATAAACATCCATCAAAGTGAAGATGAGTGCAGGAACTCCTCAGGGATCCCAGGGCTGCAGTGGCTGCATGGTGTCCCTCAGCCTTGGTGGCCTGGGGGCTCCCTGGCCGGCCCTGTGGTGGGACAGCTCTGGCTGGGTGGCTGCACAGGCATCCAAACAAGAGCTCTGCCCTGACCTGAGCCCCACAGCCCAGCACACCTCTGCCCTGAGCCCTCCCTCCATCTCACCTGGCTCGGGAAGGGAAGGAGAAGGGGACTTAGGAATGACTGGGAGGGGTTCATGTACAGCGACTCTTGGTTTCCACCAGCACATGAAATCCAAGCCTTCTTTTTCTATGGCTGCCCTTTGAGGAGTTTCCATGGTTTATGTCAGCTCGTGGGTGACACAATGTCACATTCAGAATTAATGAGGCCAGCGAGGCCAGGAGAATGTCATTAGACTGAATGCAAATGCAGTGCTCAGAGCTGGCCCAGACCTTTGCCCCAGCACCAAATGAATTCAAGGCTAAAACTTGGAGCAAATAGCCCAGGGCATGACCCAGTTATGGTTCACACTAAATCCAGGCCTTGAACTTGGGAAAACCTTGTTATTTTTTACTTTTGATTTTCATGCACTACTTATTTTCTGTCTGAATGCCAGATATGAAAGAAGAAATGCAGAAATCCTGCAAAGGAGGTCATTCTTCAGCTCCCACCAGTCAGACCAGAAGGGAAAACAGCTAAAAAGTCTAGATGTATTTGAAAAATTTCCAGCATTCATTTGCTGAGTCTTCAAATCTGGATCAATTCCTAGTGATCATCCAATCTGCTAGGTCTTTCATGCAAATTGGTCTCAGCAAGGTCTACTCCATCACAAAAAAAGACACCCTATCCCTAGGGCTGAAACAAAGGAGAATGGAAATAAATATTCACAGCGAACCTGTGCACATGGTATTTAAGTAGCTTATTGCCTCTGAAATGAATTCAGAGCAGCCATAGCCTCCAGCCAGCCCACAGGTTCTTGTGTTGGGTAGGTGGGCAGAAGACGTGCTTAACCCTTATTCTGAAATGGTGCAAAAGCCAAAATAAATAAGCCAAAGAGAAGAAATATTGAAAACAAAGATGAAAGGGGAGGACAGTCCAATGCAGATTTTCTAGACATGAAAGTTCCTGGTGACAAACTTTGGCCAAAGGCTTCACTTTCAAAATGTATTAAAAAAATGCCATACCTTCCGTGACTTTTTATTTGCTATAAAAGCACCAGGGTTAAGCTTACTTTTCATTTCTGGTTGGTGATGTCATTTGATTTCTTTCTTTTCCCCTTCCTAAGCAGGCTGAATACTTTCTATGATGAAATCCTTGTCTTTTCCTTCCCAGTATAACTTCTTTCCTTCCCCACTTAGAGAAGTCCATTGCTGACCCAGAGATGAGCATATGTTCCCAGAGCATCCACAACTCCTACTGACTTCAGCATCCTCCCTGAAACTAAACTGCAAAATTCAGAATTAAAATGAGGTTCAGATTACAGCTCTGCTGTTTGGAAGCTGGGCTCACTTTTAAAAGTGCACAAAATGAGGACTGGGCCATAGTGCTCCCAGCTGGCAGATACCAGGTTGTAATAGCTTTGCCTAGCACTGCCCTCCATAAAGAAATCCTGTGTCCAGAGACCTGTTAAGTGAATAACTCACTGCACAATGAAGCAGGATCTCTCTGTAAGCACTGCATAAAGCTTGCATCTGCACATATCTTTCTTTTTCTTGGGTTGGTTTTACTCCTGATGGCTTATTGCCAGTGCAGGGTTTGCTAGGGAAATTCACATGGGAGTAGTTTTGAAAGCCTAAAAATCAATCATGAATTTAAACTTCCCCCATGGCCCCACTCTTTCTGTAGGAATAATACCCCTTCACCACCCTCCCTTCTCCTCAGTTTGCATTGCTCTGGTAAGTTATTTATCAATAAAAATTCCACAGCCAACACATAATTGGATTTCTATAAGAGCTTTCAAAACTGAGCTGCACTGAGTTGCAAGAGGCAGACAATTAACTTGACAGAGGAGTTTGCACTTCAGCCTTGCATCTGTTTTCACTGCTTGCTTCTTTCAGAGCAATCATTTTCTCATTTTATTCTGGTTGTGGAAGGAGCAGGTGAAAACAAGCCAATTTCTTTAGCAGCCAGCTCTGGTGGTTGGCTGATACTCATTGGAGGAACAGTCAGGTGAAATGCTGGAGACCTCTTCTGGCAAGGGGTTTCAAACTGGTGATTAATGGGAAGGGGTTCAGGTAAGAGAAGAACATATAGGAGGCTGCAGAGTTATTTAAGGGTATCCCTCAGCTGGAAAATCCAGAGTCAGAGATGAGACGAGAGGAACAAATAATTTGGGCTTTACCCACAGCAATAACACCTGTCTGGAGCAGAGCAGCTTCCTTCTGATGAATGGTGTGAAACACAAATTCAGAGCACTGCATCCTCCATCTGCCACCACAGTTTCCCATAGCACAGGACAGACATCCAAACTGCTCAAACCAGCTAGGCAGGGAGAGCAGCTCAGCAAAGCAGCATTTATGAGCCTTTCCAGGTTGCTTTCTACTCCCTTCCTTTGCTTCATTTTTCCAAGCCCTTGTATTAGAGGGGCAGAGGAGGCTGACCTCTTCCCTGAGGCAAGTAAGTGATGGAGATGGAGATGGGGATGCAGATGGAGATGCAGATACTGATGCAGATGCAGATAGATGGCACCAGGAGTCTGACTGCTGTCCCCTCCCTCAGTGCCTCTCACAGTGTTGTCATGCCTCCCAAAGGGCCTGCATAGCCCAGGGGCAGAGGTTACCAAGCAGGTGGATTTTTAGCTGTAAGGAGCACAGGCAATGCAGGCTGGTGCATGGCTGGTGAAAGGCCAGTGTCACTGGCAGCACTTCTCATCAGCATTGCAGCTGGCAGTGTAACCAGACATTAATGTCACCCTTGCACTGTGTCCCGCAAAAGGCCAAGGTCCTGCACTGCTAAGCTGTGCAATGAGCTTCCTGACTTCATTACATGTTGGCAAGAGCAGAAGTAAAGCTGGGAGTTTGTGCCACTGGGTAAATCCCTCTGGGCTCACAAGGGATCTCTCCCTTTACCCACAAGTGCAGTTCTCTCACCCAAGGCAGTTCCTGCCCTGCTGGGGCTGGGCTTGGCTCATTCCAGATTAGATTCAGGTCTAAACAAAACGTTCAACACCAAACAGTTCTGAAATGAAGCTCAGGACTGAGCTGGGCATAAAGCTTGGTTTGGGCTTAAAGCTACCATGAAAAGGAGCCAGAGCTCAGCACCATGAGCACCTTTGGAGATGGGCTGCCTTGAACCCTGTAAATGAAACATGGGTTGCATTTTTTAGCTTTCCTGTCTGAGGTCTTAGAGCTGCACTCCTGCAGAGCTTGAGGTGGATGGTCTGCAAGCCACTCTCTTGGCCTGGGCCACCCACCTCTGTGTCCTTCTGCTAGCAGTGACCAAGGGCAAGGCCAGTTCTGTTGCAGGAAACCTAATTGCTTTACAATTTGCTTCCTGTTTGAACAAAACCAGCAGGCCAAATTACTAAACCATTTTA
This sequence comes from Zonotrichia albicollis, assembly GCF_047830755.1. Taxonomy (NCBI): domain Eukaryota; kingdom Metazoa; phylum Chordata; class Aves; order Passeriformes; family Passerellidae; genus Zonotrichia; species Zonotrichia albicollis. The sequence goes on along the minus strand of NC_133825.1, from coordinate 33,604,227 downwards.
AAGAGAAAGAATTGAATTAGGGATATGGAAACAACATTTTTGAGGCATTCAATTTAAAAAAAAACAAAACAAAACAAAACAAAACTGATGAGAGCAGCTTTTTCCATCTCAAATGAATGTTTTGAAACAAAATAACTTTATTTTGGTCCAAAGCTCAAGTGGAGGCAAGTTTTCTTTTTGCTTCATTTCATCTCCCTGGAATATTGAAAAACATCTGTCACAATGGGCAGGTCCCTTTTTCCTCCCCACAAATATTACTTTCACATGAAACCACATTTTCTGATAGAAAAACTCAGGCAAAAGAGGCAGTCTTTGTGAGAGAGGACACAGAGCTGTCTGAAAATGAGCTATAACTCAGCGCAGTGCCTCCATTCATGGAGAACTTCTGCAGCCATTTGAGCTTCCCCCAGCACACAGGCTGGTAAAAAGAACATAAAGAAAGGCCTCCTGCCCCCTCCTGCCCCGGCAGATGGAAATAATCTGCGCTGTTTACGGATCATTTTACAACCTGGGGAAATCAAGCAGGTGGTGACACTGTTACCTTTAGCCAGACTTTAAAGCAGTTGTGGTCCCCACGGTGCCCAAGGGCAGCTCTCCCCCCCGGCAGAGGCAGACAAAGGTAGCAGTGAGTGGGTGGGTGGGTGATGCAGACCTGTCCTGCAGCCCCTCTGTCCTGCAGGGACCCCCTGCCCCCAGTGTGTGCCCTGCCTGCCTTCCAGGGGCTGGGAACAGCCTTCACTGCCTTTTCACCACCCACAGCAAAACCCAGAGATAAGGCTAGAACACAAATGCCGCTCCCAGTCTCTAAGCACAGCTCTTTATTCGTCTGATTTCAGCATAGCGATCTGCAGTCTAGAATTGTTATTTTTCTTACTGTAAGATTCTGCTTGGATATAAGACTATTCCTTCTTCCCTTGCAAATGATTTTATTTTACTTATTCATATATTTCTGGCAGGTCAGAAGGTACGGGTTAAATTATACAGTGATTTTCAAGTGAGACCACTCAGCTTTGGCAGGGTGCTCCCCACCCCTGGTCCCAGTGTTTGATGAGGTTCAGGTCAGGGATGACTCGTGCAGAGAGGATGTATAGATGAGGTGATCTGGAGCCTGCTTATTCGTTTACTAAATGATCAGAAAATATTTCAAAAGTCCCTCATCTCTGCTTTGCCTTTGTTTCTGAAATATCCCTTGAGATGTGGAGAGAGTCAATTGTGTTTCATAAAAATACCACTTGGCTTTGTGAAAAAAATATTGTAGTCTTCTTCTTTTCTTCTGTTTTCAAGAAGATTCATGAAAAGGGACAGAAAAAAGTAAGAGGGCTTTTTAAAAAGTATTTTAAATAAAAGTTTCAGGTTTGTATTTCAGTTTTCAAAAAAACTCCCCTACATCTGAAGCAGAAAAATAAAAAAGAAAGAAATATCGGGGAGGGAGGATACAGGGGAGAAGAAAAGTCACATTTGTCCCTGTCCAAAATGAAAATCTAGTTTGAACAGCAAACATCAAGCAATCAATCCATCTGCCTGTCATTCCCTTCCCAAACACATTAAAAAATGAAACCTTTGTTGGCGCAGGATTTGTCGACACACATTATGTTGCTTTAAGGGAACATGGAAGTGGTACATATCTCACACAACTGCTGAATATTGTTTTCCTTGTAGAAATGCACCTTCAAGCTGGATTGCTCATTCCAGGAGCCATCTGGGGATATGTTGTGCCAAAGTAAGATATCTTTATTTTTAAATAATCTCATTCACATAGAAGGTTGCACATCTCATCCATAAGTAAAAACCTCACATACCTGACCAAAGCTGTTGTGGGGTTACAGAGCTGGCCTTGAGATGAGCTAGCCTTGCTACAGAAAAAGTGACCCCTTGGTGAGGGCCCTGCTTACAAGCTCCCCTCCAAGCCCTTCAAACCATTTCTGAATGCAGCAAGGCTACCAAAGAAGAAAATGCTCTTTTAGTTAAAGTGCTCTTTGAGTTTATGATTCTATCAGTACCAGGATGCTTGCAGCACTGGCCTCGTACTCCTATCTCACACAGCTCCAACAGAAAAGCATTAGGCCAAAGAGTTTTTCCTTGTAGTGAAAGGAAAGCTGTCAGGCTGAGAGTACCAACACAGTGCCAAGAATGGGCTGCTTGATGTGCACAGCCTGCAGGACTGCTCCTTTCAGCACTGCTGATAGGATGGACAATAATCCACTCAATAGCGTGGAGCTATCGAATCTATCACTGGGGACACTGTCCCAAAAGGAAGCTCTGGAATCACAAGTGTGATTAGAGGCAGGAAGAGAGATTACAGCCTAGGAAATCATGTTGAGCAAGAAGACACTGAAAATAGTGGGACTTGCTTTACAGCAGAGATAAAAAACTAGGAATGTTATAGAAGTAGACAGGACTGTGAGAGCTGTATAGAAGCCAGATTATCACAGAGCTTCTGTTGCTGTGTCTCTTAACACAGGAACATCCTGGATGTGCACAAATACACTGTGGAATTGAGTCATTACATTTGATTGTATCTAGAGCAATGCCTTCTCCACATGCTGCATTTGATGCCTGGAGATAGAGAGGTTCAGAGTAAAATAGGATGCTCCTCAAAGCTATGGGAATATTCACTATTATATTAATGCATTTTCATAAACAAAAGTTTGGGGACAGTTATAATGTTGGCAGACAGCAGCTAATAAAGTAAATTTGTAAGCAGGCTCCCCAGCGGGCAATTTCCCTCTTCCTTAGGAGCACCTGGTTCTGAATATAACCAGAGTTGGGATATTGATGCAGATGTCCCAGGCAATTTGGCAAGCCTCAGGTTTTCCCCTTCTGAAATTACTCCTTTAAGTCAACTAAGGTTCAAAATGCTGAGTTTTCTGTCTTCTCTCCTCTGAATTTTCTCAATATCTAATGCTGATTTCCTTACACAGGGCTGGCATTAGCACGCCAAGGTCCTCTATCTTCCATCCATGCTTCTGTGAACTGCAAAGTCTGAGCTTAGGGAGAGTATTTTGTACACAGAATTTTGTTTCTAACCAGGCTTCGTTTGCAGCATTTCCAGAGCAGTTGCAGCCTCTGGAGGAAGTTTGGGCTTGAGAGATTTGCAGCTTCATTTTGCTCACTGTAGAAGTTGGAATAACTTGGATAAACACTGGCTAATCAGTACAACTCCTTGTGCTTATCTGCCACAAACCCAGGCTGCCTCCTCACTACTATTTCTCCAGCACTAGTTTTCACCAGACATAATCACAAACATTCCTGTTTCCTGATAACATGCAGAGGAGCAAAGTTGATTCAGAAAAGTTTTTTCATGCAGAAGGGGCTGCTGCTTGTGCCCACAGCTGATGCTTCAAGGGGCTTGCCAGAGTCAGTTTGAATTCCAGCCCAGCTGGAGAGATAGGGAGCTGAGGAAGCGTGACTTCTGAAGAGCAGAGATAGCCTGGGATAAGTACTTGTAAGCCACTGAAGTAGGTCTCTTGAATTTCTCTTCCCAATGGCACTCTGAAGGGTGTGCATGAGATGGTGACACAAGAGAAATGAAGAACTGGCTGAAGGAATTGCTGAACAGATGCTGGACTGTAGTGGATCTTTGGTGAGCCTGGTAAATTCAGCAAATTTTAGGTTTGTAGAGGGAGCAGAATTATTTTAGGAGTTTTCTTCTGCCGAGGGAAAGATCCCTGATGTCTGGTGGACTTTCCCCACACCAGCCATGGATCCAGGTCTCTGCTACCATGGCTGGGTGAGCACTCTCACCTCCCCTCTCCCCTCCTCCTTCCATCCCTGTCTCCACCTTGAGCTGCCGTGCAGTCCCATCAGCCCACCTTCCTGGTACTCTGGCTGGGGAAACCTGGGCTCCTGCAGGCACAAGGCAGAAATAATCCCAGGTTAGCAAAGTGCAAGGTTGGCACTCCCAGGATGCTGCTCATGCTGGCTTGGACCACACCTGCCAGCTCCACATCAGATAGACACCCTTGGACGTGGAGAACACTGGAGAATAAATCCTAGAGTGCAGGAGATAAGATTGCATGTTCACATATTTTAATTTACACCCATTTCCAGTTCTCCTAGCTTTTTTGTGGACATTTCTGTTTATTTCTTTTCTCATGTTACCAGTGACATTAATAGTTTAGCAGCAGCTGCTGCCAAAAGAATGATCCAGTTTATAGGCCCAGGGAAGAATGACCTTTTACATTATTGGAGATAAATAAATCTTTGTTCCCCAAGCAGAAGAAATTATTTCATTCAGTAAAGTAACTAAGCAAAGAAATGTCTTCTCTCAAAAGTGTTCAAGAAGTGCTAGTAATGCAGAATGCAATCACCACAACAGATTTATTTAGCCCTTTTCCCTCCATCACTTGTCATATACTTTTAAAAATAAAATTACTCCCAAAGGGGCCAATTCACAAGACATTTATACAAAAGTTATGTCCAGCCAAAGCAGATGGAATGCAGATAGTGCAGGATATGACAGGGAAGCAGATGTTTTCGAATAATTCCTGCATCATTTCTGGTCACTGGCCAGTTGTATTGGGATTACCCAGTCCCCACACAAGCAGCATAGCTTTGCACTCTGCAGACACACTTGGTAATCCAGATGCCTGCTTGGGAGAAAAATTAGGAATCTCAGCACTGGTATTTTTATGATACCCTGCTGTTGCACCTCATTTAATTGTTAAAAAAAGCGAATGAGTATTGGAACTTAAATCCCACTTTTCACAGCCATCTCCAGCCCTGGTATGGCTGCTCTGGAGCCCTCTCCATCTCCAGGAGAGGTGAGCAGCCCTGCAGAGCTGTGTGTGGTTTCTAGCTGGCTCCTGGCCATTGTATCTCAATCCTGCCCTGGGATAATATAATTTTTGCATGCTCACTGGCATTTCCAAGTCACTCCTTGAATTATATTAAATTGTTTGGGGGTTTTTTGCCCCTGAAAACTGAATAGTTCTTCTACCTGAATTCTGAGGGGAAAAAAATCACTTTCATTCTCGTTTAGACAGTGGATAAGATCCAAATGGTTTCTAAAGGAGCAACATTTATTCCAGACAGACTTGCTGTGAAATCTCTCCATTCATTTACATCCATACATGCATATGTGGAGACAGACATACAGAGATGCCCATTTACATCATCCATCTCTGCATCTACATACCTTCATACATAATGCACTGCAAGGATATGCAGAGACAGCGCCACAATGCTTTAGCCCATGCTGTCATGGAATCAAACCACAATGACATTTCCTGAGTTAAGGCAAAGCTGCTTTCATTCAAGATGTTCTGTGAATTAGAAATCCCACTCTCTGTGACCTGCATTTTACTGTATGAAGGTTCCTGTTTATTTGCAGTAAGGTGGAACCTGAACTGGGCAAACAGATTTGTGTTTTTTCACAAGCTCCTGGGTAGGTTTGTGCCTCCTGGGCAGGTTTGTGCCTCCTGGGCTTCAGACCTTGTGTTGTCCCTATACCAGTCCCTCACATAGCTGGTCCCAGCTGTCCCTGCAGATATTACACTCAAACCTCAAGGCTGCAGAGCTAGTATAGGTTTAGGGCTGTAACCAGTTTAAGCACATCTGAGAACAGTCCTAAATTCTTTATAGTACACTCCATGCACATACATCCCTGTGTGTAGGCACAAATATTGTGTCTACTTGTCTATATAGATACAATCTTTCCTTTCCAGGAACCAGCAGATAAAGTTCTGCTTCTAAAATAAACCCAGAAGTTTTTATAAAGCTTCATGGGTGAAGGACTGTGATTTTAGTGTAGACAAGGACCAGTGTGGGAAGTATCACTGAAAGGGTTTGCTCTGTTAAGGATATTAGATGCTATACATTAGATGCTATAGATGCCCTGTGAATGCTTTCATACTGAGAGTTTCCATCCCTTAGCTGGATTTGTGAAGGACTTGGCTTTCTCTCAGACATGGTCAACACGTGATTCTTTCCATTGTCTTTCTGGGAAGCAGTGGCACTGGCATGCTACACTGCCTTGGCCAGCCTTGGTAGGAAACACTCCCAGAGCAAAAGGTGTTTAACTGGCCTCACATACCCCAGGAGGAGGGCTGAAATGCCTCTTGGCAGTATGAGTATGCCTGGAGGTAGATGCAGAATTAGGTTTTGTTATGCCTTGTGTCAGGCCCCTCCTGATGTCCAGACAACTTTGCTCTTCAGATCCCCTCAGCCAAGCCCTGCTCATGAGGGTGCAATTTACAGCAGACTTTGTGTGGGTGGGTCAACAGCACAGTGATGCTAACCCCAGAACAGAGCCAACTGCTCTGCTTTCCCAAGGATGATGAAAAGATAAAACAAATTATAGCTAAAAATATTTTTCAATATGAAATCTGGAAGTTGTCAGGAACATGGAATTGCAATTACAATTCTGTCCTGCTCTCGGCCTATAAAAAGAAGGTCACCGGGATCCTTCTATTGATCACAGCAGACACGGCTATTGCTCTAGGTGTGGCAGCTGCAAGATCATTAAAGGAAGAACTTGTTTACAGAAATTCATTTTTCCAATCTGGAAAGTATTGCTTGTTTTGAGAGCAGGACCAATGAGGAGGCATAAACTCTGCAAGGACAATAGACCTAGCTTGGAAAGTTCCTATCCACACTTGACCTTTCTGCTTTCACCTCTGAGAGAGCATTTCCAGGGAATAAATAACCTGGTCATTTGTGGATTCATTGGGCAAACACAGCCATTTCATGGTCTTCTTGTGAGCTTCAGACATCCCCAACAGATGAACAGCATCTGAGTCAGGGGTTACAGTGGGTGCAGCAGAGGTCAAATGCAAAACTCTCCTAAGTGTTGCCTGTGACTTTAATTCAGCAAAACACTGAAGCACGTGCTTGGCCTGAAGTTGTAACACAAGCAGTAGTGACTTGTCTACTTAAAGCTGGGCATGTGGTTAAGTACTTTGCTGGCTCAAAGCCAGCAGGCACAGCACAGGCTACTAGAGCAGTAATCAGCCCTGGGGACTGAATGCACACACTGGGGACTGAAGGCATCCCCCAGCCCTGAGCTGAGCTCTGCAGGCAGCCCTTATGGCCCAGGCTGTCACAATAACCTCTGGAAGGAGGCAGCAGAGTGACTGCCCAGGTTTAGCCTCCTGGCACGAGGATGTAACCCCTGTGTACCTTACACACCTTGGTACCCTTTCCATCAGGGTGGCTGGGCCCTGCTGCCCCTCTGAGCTGTGACACAGGTGAGCACAGAATGGAGAGAGGAGCTGTGAGCTGCCAAAACAAGGAACACAACACCTAAGCTTTGGGTCACAACCTGGAGAGCAGCTGCAAAGGCAGGGCCACCTGTGTGTGCACTGGGCTGCTTGGAAAGGGACCAGAGCTTCAAACTGCCGTGTTTAGCAAAAGGCGCTTTGCTTTTCTTTGCAAACGTGCAAATTGCAGCAAAAACAGTGACTCACAACAGCACTGGACTTTCTTCCTTCCTGCCAGAAATAGGGCTTGACACTTTGAGCAGTGCTAAACGCTCAGGGCAGGCAGGGCTGCAGTAACCCCAAGACTGTGGTTGCTGTGCTGTCTCCAGGCAGTGCTCTGAGGTGAGGATGTGCTTGAGGCTGCACTCAGAGTGGTGCATCCCTCCCTGGAGGGTTTGCTGTGTCAGAGCTCATCCAGCAGCAGTGGAGCTGTGCAAAACACAGAGCTTAGCTCTGGCTATCCTGATTTTCACCTCTTCAAAGTGTCAGTCCCATTCTGAAATCATGGCAAACAGTCACACAAGGTTTTTTTAATGACGAATTTAAGGTGGGTTTTAATTGCTCTACCAGATCAAGTAGTGGCAAAAAAAAAATCTTTTGTTAATTAAGAAAATGAGATGCATTTTGCCCATTTAAGCATGTATGAGATTAGAGAAACATGCAGTACATTAGAAGAGGTTTTCTTTGAGGAAAATACCTAATGCTAGTGGAGAAAAAAATAGCTGAAGGAAGTAACTTCTAGTATTACACGTGTCACTTGTGTATTCTTGGTGAATTGGTGCCAAAAGCTAGATTTCATTCCTTAGAAACCATATACTCCTCGATCTGAGGCTGTGACTGAGCTAGGATCTGGCTTTTGTGTCTTGTGGGAAACTCAAATGAGATGTCAAAAATATTTCTATTCTAAAATGAAACACATAAAGACAAATTGCTTAAGGACCATGTAGGAAAAAGATTCAGAAGTCTTCATTTCGCTTTCAATTTGTAAACCTTGAAATGCTTTTATATGTTAAAAATTATTTTAAAAGACATTTTGAAAATTTATTTTCAAAAAGAAATACGAATCTTTCTCTGAACTGAGTCCTTTAAATCGGTTGTGTCAGTACTTTTGAAATGTTTCATTTTGGAGCTTCCCCCTAAACAAAATGTTAAAGTTGGCTCCTGTAATTTTTCCATTTGGAAGGAATTACCTTTCTTAGTCAACAATTCTCTCATAAAGAATATGACATGTCCTCTGAAAAACTACTTCATGAAAAATGGGTTTATTTCACAGATCACTGGAAAGCAGTCAGCTTTAGCAAGGGCAGTGTGGAGGTTTTCAATGGCTCAGGAATTCATAATGATTAGACACTTAAGCTAAGATGATTCCCAAAAGGGATTTGGAGTGTGGAGCTCTCGGTAATATTTGGTCATAAATATAATTCAGATTTTAATACCATGTGTGGTAAGCAATAGACTGCAATGAAATTCAGAAAGACTGCCTTATGTGTCTAAAATAGACCTTTATTGCCAAATGCTATATCTTAAAATGTATTTGAGAGTAGCTGTGCCTTGGATTTAGTTGAGTGTACTGGGATACATCTTGCCCAACAATACAGATATATTGCACCAAGAGATTTGAAACTGGTCCATTTTTTTTGTTTGTATGTGCAAATTTCTTAGTGTGGAAAAGCAATATATAAAGCAAAGGTGAAAGAACAGAAAAATGTAAGTTTCCAGAACAAATATTTCATCTAAATTTGTTTTGATGAATGATATCCAAAAGCAGTCTTTTTATATATATATATACACACACAAATGTATATATATGGCTTTCAGATATAAAGTAGTCTTTGTTAGAAAACTTTCTGACTTAACCCTGATCTTAGGCAGAGGCCTCTTATCTATACAGCACTCAGTAATGGAATAATCTGATTTAAAATGTTTCAAATACAGGTAATTTTATCAAAAGCACTGAGCTATTCCAGGGCACGATTACTATCATACTGCTTAATTATATTTTCTTTCTTTAGAAAAATGCAGCTATCTGAAAGTGTAATGAAGTGATTGCTGTTTGTGTAGCTGTGAAGAAGGGAAGCTCGCTGCCTCATTAGCAAAGCAAATGATTTGCCTTTGGCATTAGTTAACCCTAAGGGCTAAATTCCACTCTCAAGTACATCAAGAGGAAAATAACAAGGGATAGACTGAATTTGAAGTGCTGGTAGAGGGAGCAAAATTTGGCCCTTACCTTCAATGGGAAAGCAAATATAATATTTCTACTTTCCATCCATCATGTCAGATAACTAGATGGTTTGATTAGATTACAGAGTCCACACTCACAATGATGTATATTTGGCTGAATTAAAAAATGCCATTAAAGTGGGATTCCTGGAATTTAGCAGGAAAACAAAATATTTCCTCTCTAAACTCATTATACTTACAGAAAAAAAATTGGATAAGTAAATGAGAAAGCTTCAAGTGACCCTCCTGTCTGTGTTTAGAATTAAAAGCATTTAAATATGATGAGGTTTTAAATCTTTTCCTGAGTTTGTAAAAACGCTTTGAATATTTCTGGCTTTGTAAATCTTTCATTTTCAGAACCAAGATATTTTTAACATCTTCTCATGTAGAGCACAGACAGAGCAAAATGCTTATCCCAAATCTGAAAGAAGGAATAGACCTTCAAGCACAAGATTCCGGTTGGGAGAAATTTTTGATTTTATAATGTGTTGATTTCTCAGTCAAAACACTGTATGCACAGCTTTGATTTTGGCACAACTCAGGGACAGTGGAGCACTTGGCACTTTTCTCCCTGTTTATTTTTCTTGGTGGACAGCTGGAGACTCTAGGATTTGGGGGATGCACCCACGATTTGCCTTCAGGCTAGGGGAAACAGGCTTCCAAATTTTAGATGGAAAACAAGGGGACAAAGCTGACCTTGGCTCTGGGCAGCTAAAGATCTAAGGATCGGTTTTCACAGCAGCCCAAAGATATGCAAAGGACTTAGCCAGGCTGCATTTGGCTAAAAGCCAGCTCATTCCAGAGGGATTGCTGGGAATGCAGAGACTGTGAAGGGCTGCCTGTGCTAAAACAGGAGGGCGACCATGCTCCTGTCTGGCTTTATTTCGGCAATATTTGGGTTTTATTTCTGTAGGAAGGTCTCTGCAGGGGAAACCAGCATGGAGGTATTTGGCTGTGAACACTGGCAAGGAAAGTTTAGTTGAGTGTGGAAAGGGACTAAAAAGGGTGGTGGGAGGAATATTGGGAGATTTTTAGTCCTCTGTTTTTCAAGTCAGAAAATCATTTCTGTGTCACCTCGGCAGCATAACATTGGCCCCAGGTTTGTGGTGAGCCATGAAAAACTATCCCGGATTTTTAAAGTTTTCTACAGATCTCTCCTTTTTGAGTTAAGCTTCATTTCTGTATAACCTTGTTATCCCCCTGTTATCCGCATTATTCCCATGGACATTTTCCCTTCCTTCCCTCTTGTCCATACACACACAGCAGGTAGGCAGAAATTTGTCATCCAGTGTGATTTTTAAAGGTATACAGGGAAGGATTCCAACATTATTAAGCTTTCTCACATTAAACAGTCTAATTTATTGTTAATAAGTTGTAGTTTTTTTCTTGGACTTGCAATCCTTTTGCATGTTTTGTTTGAATCCCTTTACTGCCAGAGCAGTAAAATTTTGACTGCATCTAAAAGCATTCCTAATAAATAATCTAGAACTCCACTTATTCCCCATTAAAAAGGACTCTGTTTGCAAAATTCTTCTCACATTTAATGGATTTTTCCTTGCATTCAAAATTTCCATCATTTGTAACAGGATCTAGTGCAAAACCTTGTGGAATAAATTCTGATCCCACTGTATAAACTGAGAGTAATTTAAGTGACATTCGAAGAGCTACTCCAGATTTGCACAACAATAGCCCTGAGAAGGGTCTATTGAAAAAGCAGATACATTTGAATTTGTTAAATAAGGCATCACAGGTACTGCAAAGCTGCAAACATCGAATTCAGGTGCTCTTTACAAAGCATCTAAGGATGGTGTTTCCCAAGGGCATGTCACTGACTTAGCAAGCCCTTGATCAAGGGACCAAAACGAGGGAGGCATTCGGGCTGTGAGATTGCCCTGCAAGCCGTTCCTAGAGGCTTCCAGCCACGCTGGCAGGAGGGAAAGGAGAGCTGAGAGCCTGTTGCCTGGCAGGTGGAGCCTTGTGTGCCCAGCACCAGGGAAGGGAAGCCAGGAATGGGACTGCAGAAGAGGATGCTTCGTGTGAGGAGCTGCCTAAGCTCCCGAGCACAGGCGAGGGGAGCACCAGCCTTCCCTGCAGGGAGATTGGTCAGCTCTGCAGCAGCAGCACAGCACAGCTGTGATCATCTCCCCACAGCTGGATACCTATGCCAGGCTGAATTTTCCTTCTTCGTGGAAATTTGGCAGGCGTTGCCAAATCTTTCCCCTATCTCACAGTCCTCACCCCCTCCAGGGCCAGGGACATGAATAACAGAAAAGTGAAAAATTGAGGTGGGTGGCGATTTTCACGTGGGTGTGGAGCACGGACGAGTAGCTCAGTCTCTGCAGGCCACAGGGAGCACTCAAGGGTGCTGCCTGCAAGCAGGATCTCTCCTCATGATGCTTTCCCTTTAGAAAAAGGCAGAGCACCATGGACTGATCAGCCACCACCTCAGGCAGATGAGACCTCACAGAGATTCAAGAGGAATATATTTAAAATCAGAACGAATGTTTACGGTGGTAGGGAAGGCTGAGAAAATGTGTGAAGTAATTTGCCATTAAAGATTTTATCCTAAAAATTCCATTCATCCACAAGATTTGGTACGTCCTCACTTTCGCCACTTCGACTTCATGATTCTCCTCATACAAATTTTTTGCAGGTATCGTAAAAGACACATCTGTAGCTACAGGTAGCTAGATAATAAAGAAAAGTGCAGAAAACTGGTGAGAGTGTTATTAATAGTAGCCTGTTTCCTGCCTCTGTTCATGTCTCTACAGAGATGTCCTGGAAATGGAGTCCTGTCTGTCTACCAGTATTTGTAACCAAAGCAAAAGAAACATATCAAAGAACAGATAATTACAGACCAAGCTTGTAAAGGAAAAACTGTTTTCCATCCTTAAGAGAAGCACAATGATCGCTTCTAGTACCATTCAAAGTCACATTTCTAAGCTTTTCCTTTGTAATGCAAAGACCACATAAAACTCCTCAGGAAAAAAAATGTTGCAAGTTCAGTTATGTGTGGAATCACATAATTTTAGGACCTTGTACTTTCAGTAATGACAGCAACAGCAGAATATGTTAACAGACCATCTCCAGCTGGCTGGAGTACAGTGCTGCCATTCTGGGGAATGCTGGATTTGTGGCAGTGTCACATTTGGGGTGTGGGACTGTTAGCCAGGTATGCCTATGCATGTGTATATTCACTTAAAGCAGCCCTTTCTGTGCAGCCCTCTTTTTGCTTAGTTCCCTGAACAGGGGTATTTATGGATTCTTGACATTCCTGCTGCCTTTCTCCCTCAGCAGTTTGTATACAGGGGAAAATGAATCCAAGGTCTTGTCTCAAAGCTGAGGATATCTGCTCATTATTCTAGTGATTGCAAATCATCTTCCTTTCAAAGTCTCTTTAAAAACAGTCTCCAGCTCTGGCTAGCTTAGGGCCATGACCCCAGTGCACATTTGTGCATCTCTGAGACTGCGGTGCCATTTCCTTACGTGTACTCAGCAGCACTGACTATTGTGATGAGTCAGTGACAGCAGATCTTCAAGCTCCTTCAAGGCAGAAGACCCTGTAAGAGAGAAAGGGAGAGAAACAAATCCAAATAAGCCTCATTAAGTCATTACCATGGCTAGAAAAATGTTAGATCTGTGTTCTTCCCTTTCATTTGCTGGAGACCTGACAACTTAGAAATCTGATGCAAAAGACAAACTGAGATTCCATGTAAATTTTGGCTTGAAGTATCATCTTGAATAGTTAGAGATGGTATCTTAGCCCAGAGCTCCAGCAGCGTCAGTTCTAGTGCCTGATAGTGGGATTACAAGTAGATGTGGCACTGAGGGACATGATTCAGTGGTGGACTTGGCAGTGTTAGGTTTAAAGTTGGACTCTAGGGTCTTAAAGGTCTTTACCAATCTAAATGATTCAATAAGATCCTGGGTACAAGATTTTCCTGGCAGCCAAGTAGAGAACAAGATTTTACAGAGAGCAAGACCAAGATAATCACTTCCTCTCCAGGTCTTTTCCAAACCCCAGAGCTCAGTAGAGAAGGCTAAAAGAGCAACCAGAAACATGTATGCACAGTTCAAAACCATGTGTGCAGCAGCACATGCAAGGATGCCTTCAGTCTTCAAGGGGTGCTGCTGTTGGGTTTTTGTAGCACTCTATTTAAGCCCTGGGGTGATATCAAAATTGCCTAATGTGGAGTGTGTCCCTTTCACACTAGAGAATATTAGTGTGAAATGTTTTTGATCAGGCTCTGTTAGATGCACCCTTTAATGGCAATGTCTGCCAGATGTCACCATCGTCCTGATCCACAGCCAGAGCTGTTTCTGATGCTGCTCCTTAAACTATTTTCCTCAAATTGAGCTTGTCCCATCGATGTCCTGTTCTTACATCATGGGTACTTCCTAAGCAAGCTCATTCTGCCAGGAATGATGTGGAGAATCCCCTGGCAAGCAGCTTTACTGGCATGCCTGAGGGCTGGCAGTCTGCGAGGTGGTGGTGAGCAGAAGGCTTCTCTGCAGCCCAGCTGTGTGTAGGACTGACTGCAGGGAGCACAGCTGGCTGAATGGCACACAGCTGTCTGCAGGATGCACAGCTGTCTGCAGGCTGTCCCAGTGTTCACAGGGCACAGTGTGGCACACAGCTCTGTCCCTGGGCGCTCAGCTCTGCAGGGCACAGTTATCTCAAGGTGCACAGCTATGTCAGAGCACACAGCTGTCTGTGGGGTGCACAGCTGGCTCAGGACACACAGCTGTCTGCAGAACACACAGCTGTCTCATGGCACACAGCTGTCTGCAGCTGCAGAATTCCAGTAGCATTGTTCTCCGCAAAGTGGATTCAACTTAATGCAGTTTAATTGAGCCTATCTAAATTCATGCCTTTCCTTAATTCACCTTGGCTTTGTGGGCTCCCAGTGGCTGCTGGAGACAAGGCTTTCCAGCCTCCAAGTCAGGTAGGTGCAGGGGATCCTTGCTGAGGGCTGCCAGAGATGACAGCTAATGTCACCACTGGCACTGCCCTGCCTGTGGGTGCAGACTTTTGAATTTTTTGCAGAACCCACAATTACCTTTTCCATGGCATCATGCAGGTCAAATTTGGCAGGACAGACCCTGAGAAAAGGAATGTGATATGACAAACTAATGTGACATCTCTCAGAAGGATTTGAGATGAAGCTTATCTTGACCTAGGCAGGAGAAAAGATTAGATGATCTCTCAAGGTCCCTTTAAGCATTGTGAGAGAAAAATGAAATTCCTCCTGTGAAGTACAGAATGTTACTGGTATACATGATCATGAACAAAATATTTAATAGTACTGAGTAATTAATAGTATGACCATCAGTTGGGTCAATTATTCACTGGAGGTTGTGAGAGGTGCCAAAAACTTTTCCAACCTACCTGCTTTCCCACCTTCCCTACAGGTGTAGCAGTAATTCACAGCACAATGGGGGCTGTCTGGCCAGCACAAGCCTAATAACCTTCTTAGGGTCTGGTTTGAATTCTTTGAAGTCCAAAGAATCCCAGGAGGCTGAGCCATCTGGTGAAGAGAGCAGCTGCCTTCTGCATGCAGGGTTTGCAGTATCCTGTGGCATACAGCACCTTCTGCAGACTGATTCACTTCAGACTCTGCTCTCCAGGTCATGAACTGTGCTTTATGGACTGGCAGCTGGATTTCCTGCTCCATGGCTGGCAGCACCCACTCCCATGTGTGGCACAGAGTGCTAGCAGGAGGAAAAGGTCAGGAAGCCTCTTGCAGGGTGCAAACACTCAGAGAAGGCTGGAGAGCAGGGGCAGGGAGCAGCAGCTGGGAGTCACTGGGTCCAGGCCAACAGGGCAGATGGGTCCCAGGAGATGAGGAAGTGGAGTGGGGTGGGATGGGATGCTGCTCCGTGCTCTGGCTGGGGAGAAGCCAAGGAGGGACCAAAGGTTATCAACAGGATTTAACCCCTTCCTGTTGCTAAATGCTTTTGCAGAAGAGCTGGGAAGCACTGCCAGGCCACTGTCCCACTGCAGGCAGACCCTAAGGCTGGTTGAGCCCTCCTGCCATGCCCTGGATGTGCAAACAATATCTCCCACTTGTTGTGCCCCCCTCCATGGGCCAAATCCCCATCACATTATGCAGTGCAGACCTGCAGAAAGGGGCAGGCTGCCCAAGGACAGGGATTGCAATCGGGCATGCCATGCCAGGGGCTGGAGTGCAATAGAAATCCCTCAGTGAGGATGCTGGTGAAAATAGGGTGCAGGAAGTGGTGCCATTCTGGGGGTTAAGCATCCACATTGTGTCCTGGCTATGTTGGGCATGTCCCCACAGCAGGGCTCAAATGCACAGTGATATGACAAACTACTGTGACATCTCTCAGAGGGGTTTGAGATGAAGCTTATCTTGACCTGTGAGGACACCTTGTTTAGCATATTCCTGTAAAACAAATTTCATTTAGGCTGCATAATTTTAACACCTATGGCACAAATAGCTGTTCCTTCTCCTGGGTGTGTTTGCTGCTGAGGAGCAGAGGAACATCAAGAGGGTGCAAGGGACAGGGAGGGAGCACACAGGGAACAGAGCAGCTGCCCTTCCAGCAGCCAGCCTGCTCAAATTTACTGGATGAAATGTGTGACTACACCAGGAGGTTTTCATGCCTTCTGATCTCTATCAAGCAGGCAGTTGTCTCCAGAGACCACACAATCAATCCAGGATTTCTTTTCTAGGAGTGGCACAACCTAACTTTTAGCCCATTATTGTATATGTTGAATTAGAGTTGTTTATTTTCCAGGAAAAATCCTTTGTGCTTTTTAGCATTCCAATTGCAAATGGAACTTACTTCATTCTGTTCCCCACTGCTCAGTAACCCCTCTCCCCAGACTGAGAACCCCTCATCCTCAGCACTTATTGTCACCTCTCTTCTTGCCCCTTCCCAAATCATTCCCAGATCTATCATGGGGAGGCTGCAGCTGAGGAATGTGATCCTGCCAAGAGACCTCATCACACAGACCATTATGGCCAGAGCATTGGTATACATGAACTCCTTTTGCAAGATGAGATTCTTATCCTTTTACTAGGATAAGAATTACCAAGAAAAGGGAAAGAAAATAAAAAAGGAAAAAAAAGCTTTGTAGATTTAGGAATATTAATGAGTATCCAGTGGAAATACTGGATATAGTTTTTGATATAGAAACAGTCTCATTCAAAGTTCCTTGTAATAATTTCTTCTTTGTACCCAGAACTTAGAATAAGTTCTTGCAGCTTAGAATAAGCTGCAAAAAAGGTGTCATTTTCTACATTTAAGAAAAACAAAATAATGAACGCAACTATGAGCACAGGAAAAACCTTAATATAAGCAAACCCAAAACATCTGGGTTTTTTAGGAAAGTTCTGTAAGCTCTCTTTCAGAGAAGTGCCTTTTAAACTGGGGGTTTTCAGGCAGAAGTTGGTGGCTCAGTGGTCATCTGCAGGACATCAGGTCTGTCCACAGTCACTTCTGCAAGGCCTCCCCAGAAATGTCACACGGGTGGAAGTAGCAGCTTGGGAAATATTTCCACTATTTCTAGGCAAGTTTACTTTCCTCTGTTAATGAAAATGCTGAGTAAACAAGTTTCTGCTGGAACAGAGAGGCATACTTAGTCCCAGAATGTCCCAGTCGTAGATTTAATGGCTTTAATCCATTAACTACTTAATTTGCATATTATAGCAATTGACTCAGATGCAGGTGGAATTCAGAACTATGGGTATTCAGTATTATTCTGTTCCTCAGGGTTTCCCTGGCAATCATATAACATTTATTAAAACAGCTAGAGGTAGAATAATACCACCATAATCCCAGAATGGTCACAGCAGCCCCATAATATTGGAATGTGGATCCATTCCAGGGGATATTTGCTTTGCAGTGGGCAAGGTGCTGCTTTCTAGTGGGTAGAGAAGGTGATGAAAAGGACTTGACATTTAATGTAAAGGCTTAGAGGGTGTTCACTTCTACTATTTCCCTTTGTAGAAACAGGCAAGAAAAGTTCTTTTTGTCAAAGTGATGTTTTCCAGTCCTCCAAACTTAAGATTTCAGGTCTGTCCTTCTGCCCCTAGTGTAATGTCTGACTGGAAACTGAGCACTTGTTCTTGTAACATGTTGGAGGAGTTTTCCAGGTGCCACTTCTGGGTGACTTTCAGCCACTGCCAGCACTGGTGGAGCAGAACTGAACCTCTCAAGGGTCTGTACTGTGGTGGGTTAGAGAAGCAAACTTCCCTTCTACAAGGTCAGGTTGAGCAAATCCTGCTTTGGTCCCTTACCTGACCCATCTGCTGGAGCAGGGAACACATTGAGAACTGTCCTGCATTCTGCAAGCTTAGGTGAGAAGGGAGCAGATGGATCTTTTCCTTCTGTCTGCATCCTAGACAAGTGCACCACCACTAGACAGAGCCAATTCTCACTGACCTGTTGCCATTCCTGCCAGAGACTGTGAGAAGAATTCAGAGCTGTGTCAGTGTGCACAAGTGTTAATGGGAGACAAGGAAAGCTCTGAATCTCTGTCCTATGGGAAATACAGATATTTTAGCTTCTGCTTTAATCTTAAGACAAAAATTAAAGGAGTAAAGGAACCAAGAGGAAGGAAAAGTCACAAGAATTAACATTTTTGTGGGATGGGATGTCCCTGGAGATGTAATCTGAACCCTCAAAAATGTTAATTTTCCATGGATAAGGAAGTGCTGATGGCTTTGATGCGACAAAACACAGTTGGGGCAACATTTGGTATTTCAAAAGGTTGATGGTAGAATGTGGTAGGAATATAGAGCTGATGGAGTCAGATAACCCATCCACTCCACTTTGTTACTATCACAGACATGAGTATTGTAACCCCAGCATTCATTTGAAAACTCAGCCTAAAAGTAGATATCTTTTCTAATTTGGCTACATTTGGAATGCTTGATCCTGAATACCACTGCTTCTCATTTCTAGCAAAAATATAACCAGGCTTATTAGGTCGTGTATCAGTATTTCTCTTTGGCTCTTCCTTCTCTGCAGTTTTTGCCACCAGTCACAGGGCAGCTTTGGGAGGTGTGACCCCACTGTCTCTCCCTGCTTTGCTGAGCTGCACAAGCCAGGCAGGCTGCTGCAGTTCTCTTGCACAGGACAGACTCTCCAGCTTCCTCAGCATCCTTGTAGCTCCTGTTTTGCTGCATTATGGATGACCAGATGTGCACAGACAAGCTCTTCTGCTTTCTGGCATGAATATTTCTCCCTTCTCTTGGAAATACCTTTCTTCCTACTGCCTGAGAAAAATTCTGCATTCCTCTGGCAGTGTTGTAGTGGGGACTTTGAGACAGCCTGTGTCAACGAGCTTTGTTAGTTCCCGTTGATGGTCTGTCTGCCAAAGGGGCAATTCCTGAGCCTAATTTCTGAATATTTTTGCCCCATTTATCTTATTCTAGTTCCTGAGACCATCTGATTTTTCCTGTATGCTCTATAATTACATGAAAACTGACATTTCCCCATCTCTGCATTCTATTAAACCTCTGTTTCATAAGAAATTTGGATGAGGCATGTTTCTTATTGTTATGTCTATTAACCAGTTTTCATAATTATTTGCTTTATTTTTTGCAGAACTTTTTTGACAATATTCTGCCACTGTTTTGGATTAGTGGTTTTGGGCTGGTAACTGGGGTCAGAAAAGTTATGTAAATTGGATGTAATACCATAAAAAATGAAATATGTCTTCAAATTAAAGCTAGAAAAACCCTTAGAATTGCTGAGGTGATTCTGGGATTCTACCATAGTGACTCCAGTGAGATAGTTAATTTGAGTAAAAGAATCAGGACTGCACCTAAGATGTAGATGGTATTACACAACAACAAACCTGCCCTTAGGACTGGAGGCTCTTTCTTTGTGAGAAGCTGCCAGCAGAGTCCAGGCAGCCAGCAGGAAGGTGGGGACCTGAGCTGAGCTCCTGTTTAATTCACAGTACCTCTGACCCACCATAGGCAGGGCATCAATCATTTCAGGAGGTATTTAAAGGTGTGCAAGGACTGGAGCCATTAGTTCATCCCTTCAGAGGAGGTGGAGGATCAGACTGTTGCAGGTGGAATCTTCAGGAAAGCCTCAGCAAGCACCAAAAGCAGGTGCAGGTTTTCTGGGAAGGGGGACTGCAAGGCATTGGAGCTCTCCCAAGAGGAAGCAGGTTGCCAGTGCTAACGCTACAGGTGTGATGCTGAGGAAGAAGATGAGAGCTGCATGGCCTCTCCATGGCTGCATCCTGCCCTGAGCTGCATCTAGGAGCTTCTGAAAAATCTCACTAAGCATTTGGATGTGTTTTTAGTCTCTAAGTATGTCTGACACTTTAGTCCCTTTCTTGTTCATCAGCCTTCACAGTTGTGAAAGGAAAAAGTTTTCACATCTCTGCCAGGGTGGTTGATGGGATTGGTGCATTCGTGAGTGCCAAGGGCTGAGATTCTGCAACAGAGACAGGAACAGAAGTCCCCGAGTTGCTCATCCTTGTGCACTCAGCATGGGAATGTGCCAGCCTTGTGGCAGGGCTCACTGCTTGGCTAAAGCCTCCCACATGCTTGCAGGAAGAAGATTGTAAAGATAGAATACAAATGTGACCATTGTTGTTTGCAACTCAGCTTTCAAACTTCTTGCCAGATTATAAATCTCAATTGTTTGTACCTCTGCCGTTTCTCAGGTCTGAACCAAAAATATTTACCAAGGAAATAATGCTTGTAACAATGATCTCAGACCAGTGCAACTCATTAGCTAGCAATGTGCCTGCAGGCAGTATGAAAGATTCGACCCATCTGGAATTAAATAGCAAGGGATAGCTGGAAGCTCTATTCAATACTGATGGTGGGAAAAGCCTTAAAACTCCTTGATTGCAACACATGAAAGCTGTGAACCATCAATAACCAAAAAAATATGATGTGCCAACTATAGCAAAAGTAACAGCGGGGCAGTGCCATTATTCAAGGTCATTCCACCTTGATCTTGTCAAAAAGGGATAAAGGAAGGGCATGACTTAAGCCAGATCTCCAGCATCCTACTCCCTTGTCAGTAGGACATAATTGGCATTAAATACTGAATGTGTCTGGATTTAATATAACTCCGCTGCTCAATTACTTCATCCACTAAAGCAATGGAAAGCTGCCCATTCCAAGAGTTTATAGGGGATGACTTGCTTTGGGTCAGATATCAGATCCCCAAATATCCTAATCGATATTTTATTAATAAATGCTCAAAATTATCATTGTTCCAAGCAGGGGAGTTAAACCCATGATTGATTATCAGGGAAGTGTCTCTTTTTTATATAATGCCTTTTTGTAGCTGATTAGAATTGAGGGCAAACACAGCCAATCTCTTTCCATCACTGACAGCTGCATCACTTGGAAACATACAAAGCACAACAGGAGAAGGACAAACTTTCTGTGACATCTTTGGCTATAGACCTCATTTTTGGGAAAGCAGGTAGCTGAAGGTCCATTGCCTTTTTCTCTATGACATCTCTTACAGCAGGTGGAAGCAGGGTAGGTGGTAGAAGGCTTAATGGCCAAGCAGGACACTGAACATTTGGGGTATAGCCCAAGCTCATAGAAAATTACATGAGAAGCAGAGCCAAAGGCCAGGATACGGAGTTCAGTCTGGATTTGAACAGGGAGGTCAGCACAGGGTATGGACACTATGAAAATGTTACTATCTGAAAGCAACACCAAAACTGCTGCCTTGAGCTCCCTCTGGGAGCACAATTGTCTTGCAGAGCTCTCCAAAGCAGAATGCCTGAATACAGTGTGTACAGCTGCAGCCAGGTCTGGGGTGGGTTAAGGTTCCACCTACGGTTAGGGTTTTGAAAACACAAAGCCCAGAGCTCCGCATACCCTGCAGCTGCAAAAGGCATTCCGAAAGAGAATGAGAAACTGCCACAACATGGCTGCCTCCATGGCTTTCTCCTTGGAGCCAGCTTAGCCCCGCTGCCTAGGGTTAGGGTTAGAGTTCAGCCTAGGGTTAGGGTTTTTAAACGAGAAAGTCCAGAGCTCTGCACACACTGCAGCTGCAAAAGGTGTGCTGAGGAGAACACCAAATTGCCACAACATGGCTTCCTCCACGGCTTTCTCCTTGGAGCCAGCCTTAGCCCCAGGCGGCTTTTACTGCCGAGGGTTAGTGTTAGGGTGAGGGTTAGGGTTTTTAAACCAGAAAGCCCAGAGCTCTGCGTACCCTGCATCTTCAAAAGGCATGCTGAGGAGAACATGAAACTGCCACAACATGGCTGCCTCCATGGCTTTTTCCTTGGAGCCAGCCTTAGCCCCAGATGGCTTTCACTGCCTAGGGTTAGGGTTAGCGTTCCACCGAGGGTTAGCATTGTGAAAACCACAAAGCCTCAATCTACAGGCACGCTGCAGCTGTAAAAGGCATACCGAGGAGAACACAGAACAGCCAAGACATGGCTTCCTCCACAGATTTCTCCTTTCAGCCTTAGCCCTAGGGTGCTTGTATTGCAGTCCTATATGGTTAGGGTTAGGGTTCCTCCTAGGGTTAGGGTTTTGAAAACCAGAAAGCCCAGAGCTCTGTGCACACTGCAGCTGTGAAAGGACTTCCAAGGGGAAGACAGATCTGCCACAAAATGGCTTCTTCAGCAGCTTTCTGCTTGGCACCAGTCTAGCCCAAATCTGCTTTTACTGTTTTGCCTAGAGTTGTCTCCCCATGGGGATGCTATTGTGCCCTCCCAGGCTGGGTAACACTAACAGGGAGGCAGTGAGGTTTGACCCCATTAGCTGCCACGTGTTTATGAAACTGATGGGGCACCAATCCCAGCCAAAAGTCTGCACTCCCCATTAATAAATGAACCATTTGAGTTGTTCTGACAGATTGATGGACTCATAAAAAGCAAGATAGAAAGGGACCTCAAAGCATCATCTCGTGCAGTGTTTTTCTGCCTTGGGTCTGAAAGGCATCAGGAGACTGTCTGTGAAAGCAATGCAGAAAGTCTGTTGCAAACCCCCACATACACTCTCGGGTGCTAAACCATAGTCAGAGGAGGGAAAACACAACATGAAAGTGCTCAGAACTTCATTTTTGTCCAGTAGTGAATGGAAATCATGGTAATAATGCTGTGTAGAAGCCTGAGATTTCACTCAATGGTTTGTTTATGTGGCCTTTCATTAAAATAAAATAAAAAAATCCTGCAGCTGTGGTAGTTCAGACTCTGCCTGTGTTTTCTGGAAAGATCAACTCTAACCATTCATGAGGAAAAGTATTTGAGTTTCCTGAACGGACCCCATTTTTTATGCCTGGAAATCTACTGTGCCTCTGTACCAGTCAATCCAGGAGATCTGTAGGCAGGAGAGGCTGAGCAAGCTCCATCCTACTGCGGCTCTAGTAATATCAGTGAAACAAAATCAGGCAGTATTTTTCCTCTGTTTTTAAGGAATTAATTAATAATTTTTCTTTTTCCATATTTATATGTGATGGTTTTTTAACTTAGACAGTCTTTAAGTTATTTTAAGCACATGCTATAGCGCCCTGATTTCTGAATCCTGATCTGGGTGGGGAGTATATATATCCTAACAAAGAAATACAAATCTATCCTTTGGTTTTTCTCTGAGTCATATTTTAAAAATTATAAAACATGAAACTCTTTTATTTCACTTGATTTTGCTTATGCTATTATATAAATAACAAAATATATTCATCATAATATGTATATATGTATAAATTGTCCACCTGTGCACAGTCAGCTGTGAGCTATCTTTGGAGGAATTTTTAGAACTTCAGAGAACCATTGCCAGCAATGGCAAGGTGGGAGTATATTCAGCTAAATTAGTTGTAGCATTAATAAACCTTCCCAGAACCTCAGTGTAGCCATAGGCAGCTGGGATGCTGCAGAGCTCATAAGTGCTGGTGGGCCCCAGCTGGCCCTGTGCAGAAATCCACCTGGCAGGCAGTGAGTCCTGGCCCCTGGGGAAGCCTGGAGCATGCATGCTTATCCCTCTGCTGTGCAGAAGAATCCTCCTTCCTCTTTTGGTAATTCATTCATGGAACATGTTTCCAGAGTGGTGAGATCTGAAAACACTCTTTTTAGAAAGCCCTGTCTGGTAAAATACTTGGAAGATGGAAACTGCAGTATAAAGCATAACTGCTTACATCTGGGTTTGTGTTCTGTCCTCTTGGGAACGATAGACCTGTGGCATTCAAAGACAGCTCTGTGGCCTGGGTTCAAAGGCAACGTTCAGCTCCAGGAACAAATGAATGTGGCAGCCTTTTAGCCCCAGCCTTGGTTGTAGAGCTCCTTGCATTGCAGAAGGCTTCTGCAGGCACTGGGGTTTCCTGATGGTGTTGAGAACATCCTATACTTTAACAACCCCAAAAATATTGAAATAATGGCTTCTAGAGCTCGCTGTCCATTTTTGCATTTCTCAGTTTTTTAAACAAGTGCCTAAGCTTTACCCTGGCAAATAATATGTAAGTAATGTGTTAAGGATCAAATCTAACTTTCACTTTTCATTTTGAACACAACATTGGATAAGAGAAAATGATCATACATTTGTTCAATGCATCCTCTTTGATTCTCACCCAGCTGTGTGCTGGAGAGCTCCCGTAGGTGTGGAAGAAGCCAGCAGTTGAGTTAAGAGGTCAGAGTTTTAGAAAAAGGATTTAAGTGATGCCACAAACTGTTCAATTGATGCTGCCAAATCCATTCACCCAACCCATGGCTTTGTCCTCCCAGTGTGTTATCTGGGGACTAAGTTATTATGACAAGTCTCAGGTCTCAGGGACATCCCACTCTCGTAGGCACCACTTAATTTACAATCCCTTTCAAATCCTGCCTGTCCTGAGACCAGAGAGGATTTCTGAACTGGCCATTTGAGTTGGAGTTGGTAAAGCCTCTGTTAGTATTTTAATACAACATTCTGCTTTGGGACCCTGGATCTGCTATTGGAAGACAAAAGCCATAACAGAAAACAAGGCATTCCTGAGGGGCAGTGCAATTTGTACAAGGCATCCTTATGTCACCCTCCTGGTGCAGCACAGAGCTCTTTAAAGACTCCTCTTTGATCCAAGTTGAACTTTAGCCCTTTGGAGTTCAGAGGTTATGTCAAAAACTTTCTTCCTGGCTTTTAACGTCAGCAACTAGAGATTTAAGCCCTAATGGTGACAAAATCCCATTGTTTTCTGCACACCAGGATTTAGATGGGATTAAATTCAAGGAGAGGTGCAGCAGCTTGCTGCTGGTAATGGTGTTTCTCTTGGAATCTTTAGGCTTTCAGGAAGAAACTTAGTGCCCAGTCCTAGTCTGCATAAGTGTGCTAGCCAAAACTGCCTTGTCCAAATACATTTTAGTGAAAGAAATTAAGAAGGATCCCTCCTTATCCTGTCTTCCATTTTCTCTGTTACTGTTGGCTGATAGAGTTTAGAGATCTGTAACAAACCACCAGTGCTCAGAGACCTTCTCATCACTCAATTTCCCATGGATAGCCTTGAGAAAAAGAAAGTGCAAACGTTTTGCTTATGGGTATCAAAATTCAACTTGTAATGTGACCAGTCCAAGCCCAGATGAGTGGAGGCTTTATGTTTCCCATAAGCCTCAGCCTCTAATAAGGGAAAATAGCAGAAAAGTAAGGCAGATGCTGCCAGAAAATATCTCATCCCCTGGAGGGAAGGAAGAGAATGAAAGAAATAGCTGGTGGTACAAAATATTTTGCCTAGAGAGGTTTTGGAATTGTTCCCTAGCCACAGTGGGCAAATCCTTATGAATCTCTCATCTGGGCTCTGCACTTACAAATACTATTAATGCACCTAACAAAATCCAGTCTTTTGTAAAAACACCACAGTAAATCACTTCAGTGTGTCATCCTCTAGGTGACAGCTTGATCTACCATGAAACGGAGTGAGAGCAGAACCTTGCACAGTAGGACCTGCTGTTTGCCTCTGATATGCTGCTCCATCACTGCCAGGGAGCAGATCCCACCTGGGCAGCACAGCTCTGCCTTCAAAGGCCCGCATGGAGGACCTCCTTGGGACAACTTGAAAGCACAGCAGCATGCAACGGGAAAGAGCAGGGTCACAGTGGAGCATAGATCACTCTCCGGGAGCAGCCACACAGCCTGCAAGACCTGTGGCACTTCCTGGAAGCCTCTGAGCTGCAAGGTTCCTGCATTAACTAACTGGCTGCTGGAATGCTGAGGTGGGCCCTAAAAATCAACAGTGTTGGTTTTGATGACTCCAGCATACAGGGCTGCAGGAAGGGACTTGATAACTGTACAAAACTCACACCACTTCTGATTGCCTTTAAATGGGTGAAAAGGATGCCAACCTAATTTTTGATCGTGCTATCCTTGCTCTTGTCCTGTCTGGTACCTTAGGTCCTTGGGTCTTGTGTGACTGTGGAGGAGGATTTATGATAAGCTCAGATTTGATGTTATGTGTGTCCTGTTAAATGCTTGACCACTGTGGTCACTCTGATGGCTGTGAGTGCTTATCAATGTGGTGCTTCTTGGGTACTGAGGGTCCTGGAGAGCTCAGCCTCACAGTCTGATGACAGGATAGGCACATCTGCACCATAAATATCCTATAAAAGTCACTGGGTTGTCTGCAGGCAGGAGCTCAAACCAGGCTTCCACAAGGTCCTTCTGAGAGTCTGGAGTACAGGCTTGAGGAAGGTGTGATGTCATTTGGTGAATATGAGAGAAAGCACAGCAATGATTTTTATTTTTTCTCTTTTTTCTTTTTTTCTTTTTTCTTTCTTTTTTTTTTTTTTGAGACCAAACAATAGGTCAGAAAGGGAAGAAAGTGCATCAAAAGTGTGAAATTTCACACAGGGAAAACACAGCAAGAAAAGGAGGCACTTAAGATGTAATGCCATCAGATTCACACAGATCCTGGCAAAATTTAGCACACACCTGTGTGCAGAGGTGGGCAGAAGCAGATAGCAGAGAGGCCTCTAGACTTGCCCCAGTAGAGCCTGCAGTCCTCAGTAGTGTCCCCATGGTGTTCATGGTCACCTACCATGGCAGCAGAGCAGATGAGCATCCTTCAAAGAAAGAGAGCCCTGTACCCCAGTGCTGCACAGCCTTGCTCCACAGGCAGGTACAGAGGCAATAGCCCAGCCTGGCCATGGGAATTTGGTAACTGTCTGTTCTCCTTTCTTTCAAAGTGCCTGCCAGTGCCTCCTGTTTCACACTTTGCTTCCCCCAGAGATCTTGGATAAACTTCACTTCTCCACCCCAGAGAATTCCTGCACTTGTTTCTCTTTGGCTGTTCAGTGCTGCTGCAGAGGTTTTTCTGTGCATCAGGGCTCTGCCAGGACAGCCCCACACCTGGGGCCTCTCCTGTGCCCTGAATGGCAGAGCCTGGCTGAGAAGCATCCCCTGGCACCAAGACAGGAACAACTGCAATTTCTCAGGACTTGGCACTTGGAGAAAAGGAAAGATTTTGAAATTCTCCTTTTGTTTCCCCACTGGGACAGCAAGTTCCCTGAGGAGAGCGTGTGAGAGTAGCATCTGTGAGTGCCAGGGATGCATGCTTTGCACAGGGGAAAGAACTGGGCAGAGCTCAGCCCAGAGCCAGGATCAGGCTCCCTTGGGGGAGGACTCTACCTCACCTGTGCAAGGGGCAAAGAGCTGACCTGGGGACAGTGTCCCTGAGCTAGGGACAAATTAGGCTAACCTGGAGGTAAAAGGTGACCCCCAGGTTAGCCCAGTTTGTTTTGATGGTGAACACTCCCACTTAGGCTCAGAAAAAGAACCAGTGAGCGTGTTTATTTTTCTCTTCCCACACCTTTTCTTTATTCTTCTAAAGTTTCAGGGGGAAAAATAGAGCTACAAATGGAATAAAAAATTCAGCTGATTAGGGCAAAATTTTCAGCTGATTAGGGCAAAATTTTTTGCCTTTTCTCTCAAGAAATTTGATTACTTTTGCTGTATTTTGAGAGGAATTTGTTGGAAAAAAGATCTGCTAATTTCTGTGAGGCTTTTGTGCAGAAAGATTTTTTTGCCATAGTGGTACTGAAGTGCTATTCTCCAAAGCTTTTAAATGTGGGATAATGGCTCTTAACATTATTGCAGTGCCCTTTGCTCTTGCAGAAGGGTTTAAACCTTGCTGGCAGACCCAAAGAACTAGCTATTCAGCCTCCCCAGTTCTGCTGTCCAAACTATTGTTATCCAAAACCATAAACCATAGTCCAAGCATAGCTATAGTTTTGGGCAGATATTCCTGACCTTGTGGCTTGGTGTTGTGCATTCTTCAGTTTCAGGCTGTATTAGCAAGTCTGGGAAGGAATCCATTCATGTAATTATTCCAGCATATCAATTTGCTGCTCTTAGAATGAAATCACTCAGCAGTGGGAAGCACATAAAGAGGACACACAGAGTTTAATGTAGGAAACACTTTAATGATGAAGAGATTGCCAAAAGTATCTTGGTTCAGTCCAGATCCTTAAAAGAGTAGTTTTATGGGATATTGTAATTCTTTTGCATTAATTTAATGATTTTTTTTTCTGTACAGTGGAACATGTGTTTTTTTATTCAGTATCATTAATCAATGTGTCACAGACTGTAGCTATTCCTGAAACCATTTTCTCTCCATTGTTTCTCATTCTCTTACTGCTCCCCATCCCCACTGCCTCCTCTTTCCCATGAGTGAATGCTGTGACCTTGATTGTGACCAGGATGGTTTGTGTGTTCCTGGTCATGAAAGGACAGTGACAATGGCACAGTGTGCAGTGCATCCTTGTGGCACTGTGGAACGACCAGCTGGGGGTTGGCAGGGCAGCAAGCACAGAGCATTTTCAGGAGTTCCCTCTGCACTGGACAGGTTTTGAATGGTATCAGCACTGTTTGGAAGAGATGTGTGCTGCTGGGCAGTGCAGCTGCTGCTCCCCCTCTGTGCCCTGGTACCCAGCAGAGCCAGGAGCCCACGAGCCTGCAGGGTCAGGCTGCAGGGCAGGAGCCAGGGCTGTGCTGCCAACACCAGGGGTTTCGGGGCATACACGATTGGTGTTCTGGGGGGAGTACACACCAGTTGTGTAGTCTCTGTGCTCAGTATTCAAGGCTT
Organism: Zonotrichia albicollis; assembly: GCF_047830755.1. Lineage (NCBI taxonomy): Eukaryota > Metazoa > Chordata > Aves > Passeriformes > Passerellidae > Zonotrichia > Zonotrichia albicollis. The sequence goes on along the minus strand of NC_133825.1, from coordinate 33,575,797 downwards.
GACCAAACTTCAGTTGTCACAAATTTGGCACCCAGTTGACTGAGGGGTCTCTTAACACCTGTGGTACAGAAGAAAATTAAAAGTATGAGGCTTTTGGATGGGCTGCTTACTGCAGAGCTGCCAGTGCTCAAGTCTGGTAACACTGTTTTTCTTAAGCAGCAGCTGCCAGAATTAGCATGCCCCTGAGAGCAGCAGCTTGCATTTCTTGCCTCAGTTTGTAAGGAAGCTGGGTTTACAGGATCACCATCCCTACACAACTGCCTCCATCCCTCCCACACGACTGTCAGACTTAGCAGCTTTCAAACTTCATCCTTAGAAGGGACCAAGTCTCAAAGTTATTTAGTTTGTACAATCATTGCAACTCTGAACAAGAAAGGGAAGGAGAGGAATGTTGTTAGAGCCTTCCTAAGGGAAGGATTGGGTTGCCAGCCACACTCTTTGTCAGCCCCTGGTGCTTCTGCACAGCCAGCCAAGGCAGGCAGCAGAAACCAGCCATCAGCACTCCTGCCTGCAGAACAGTTTAACTTATCGGCTGATCTTCGTGGATGAAAAAACAGACTGTAGAATAAAAGGCCTACCAGGCTCTAGTTTCAGAGGGTCTCCATGGAATATGCCCTGGATAATGGCATTTTAAAAGCATGGCTCTTTGGATGGTTTGCATGTAAGCACTGGATGCTGTGCTCTCCCCCACTGACACCCCTGGGAGAAGGATGAAGTGTGACATCTGGAACTCTGTGACTCAGCATCACTCTATCGATACCTCAGTATCATGTACTTCTTCTCATAAAACCTTTTCTGAGGTGGGCAGGGCTGTAGCCCATTTTCCTAATAACAAACCATGATGCAAAGTAGTTTGCTTCAAATCATGAGAAGTCAGAGGAAGAGAAAATTTAACTCTACCTCTGCCATGCCCTAGGATCCCATGCAAAAAGATGGAATCACCTCTGAATAAGCAAAGACCATTGTGTTCACTTAACATGTAGATAAGAACAGCACCAAAAGTCAATTTATAAAATATTTTTGATTTGCACTGTAAGTTCCTGAGAATAAAATCTTTCACTTTGATTCTGGAGCACATTGAGCAGTGGGACCTTGTTAAGCTTAATGTAAGACCACCAATATAAACAACTACTAAATGGATACCAAATGATGGTACCTGCTCTCAAGGATTTACTGTAACATCTGTTAAATTTTTATTTAGTTCATGATTAAGAAATTAGGAGCATAACTTCTCCTCTTGCTTCTTTTTTTAAAGGCACACTGAGATCACCTAAAGCTTAGTAAAATATTTTTGGCAGTCACATTCCTCTGATATTTATTTAACTGAGAAGAGAAAAAGAAGATCAGCTCTGCCATTTTGCCTCCTGTAGTTGAGCATTATTTATGGGCTCACTAAAGAAAAATTTTGTGGGCTATCCCTTATTTAGTTGAAAGAAATAAAAATCAAACAATTTCACTAACAGCTGATTCTTTGGATCATTTGAGCAAAAAGGGTTGAGCAACCCTTTTAATTTCAATAAAATATATTTTTTCTGTTAAAATATTTAATAAAGTGATTGAGAAGCCCATGCATAAAAGTTCTCTTTACACTTCATGACATGGAAGGTGATTGGTTGTTTCCAAAGAGATTTTATTCCTCTGTGCATTAGCAGGGTCTCAGGTTTCACTATTAAAAGACATGGTCCTTTTATGAAAGCCCATATTGTGAACTGAGGGGGAGAAGGGAATTCACACAAATTTCCCATTGCCGAGCTCAGCTGCATCCTTTGGTAGGTGCTTTTGAATCAAAAAGAGTTATTAGAGCTGAGGAAACTGGCACAGCAAACACAGGCAGTCATGGGCCAGCTATTCCAGCTCTGTGCCACTGCCTTCATGCAAGGTGAGCTGTGCTCCTCATCCCCTCCTGCCCCATCCCACAGTTCCACGTGGCTTCAGCCTCAGCAGATATTCCATCAGGGCAGGAGCACGGCTCAGGTGCTGAGGCAGGAGTAAGTCCAGAGATATTTGGGGCTCATCTCTGCCAAGGGTTTGACATGACAAGTTGGTGCTTGTGAATAACATGCAGGTCCTGGGCAAGAGAGGGCATGTGGGCAAGGGAGTCACACCATCCCCAAGTGTGGTAGACAGCCCCTTTTAGGATGTAAAAGTTTAGAAGACATTTAGGAAGGCCAAGGGAAGATTTGGAATTAGATGAGAGCTGGCTTAAGACTGAACAGCTTGTGTCTGAGTAGTTTGTTTCCTCAGCAAATCGTTTTCTGGACAACAGAAATGTGATATGGTGAGCTGGATTCATGCAAATCCTCACTGCAGTACCCTGTTGGGAGGAGTTAGTTTGACTGAGAAAGGTAGTGGCAGAAAGAACAATAAAAGAATGTCAGTAAATGAGCAAAACCTAGCAGAGGCAGGTCTGGACTCCTGCAGGAGCTGGTGGGGTCAGGTGCCCTCCTGAGGTAACCTCCTTCCCTTACCTTCCCCTTCCCCTTCCCCTTCCCCTTCCCCTTCCCCTTCCCCTTCCCCTTCCCCTTCCCCTTCCCCTTCCCCTTCCCCTTCCCCTTCCCCTTCCCCGTCTCCTCCTGCTTGATGCCAGGCACGGTATTTATCAGCTAGTAACACAAATGAGTCCATGAAGTGCTCCCCAAGAGTTAATACAGCACAGACTCACTAAAAACCTAATTACCATGCTGAGGAATGCAGGATTGCAGTAGGCCATTCTTTTACAGCTCAGTTTTTGTACTTCAGGATGAAAATTCTCCCTCTAGATATAAATTATTATTTTTTCATATAAATACTTTCTCATATACCAGTGAGAGTGCCAGAAGGCTGGGCTATGTGGTAGGATAAAGCACCTCTGGCTTCCAGAGTGTGAGCACACATGCTTCACAGGTTTCTGACAGTGTCTCTGTGCTAAAGCCTGTGATCAGCAAAAGTTCTTTAAAGAGTGAATATGGGTTTTTCAGTGACTCCTTTGAAATGCTAACAGCATGGATCACCCTGCAAGCTGGAGTATCAGCTCATCCCCATCTCTTCCCTGGGACAGAGTGATGGAAAGAATATTTCCAGGTGTGGTCCAAGCTGCACAGGCACCCATGGCCCAGCTGGGTCTCCTCCAGCAGCAGCAGTGCAGCAGGGTGCCAGTGAGGTGCTGGCATGGTCTTGGGGAAGGGCAGAGCTGTTTGGGCCCCCACACCTCCTGCTCTGTGACCAGGTGTGCAGACTGTGCTGGAGCTGCTGTCAGAGAAAGGCACTTGGAGAAATGGACTTACCAGTCAGCAGCTGGTTTTGTTTGAAGATGTCTCCAAAGTCTGTCAGAGCTCCAAATCAAGCATTTCATTTTATTTTTAAATGTTGCTTTTAAAAACTCTTTGAAAAGATGATTTCCATCCCTTCAAAGCTGGCTTCATTCAGTCTTTTTTTTTTTTCCTTTTACTGTTAATTTAAAATATTTTGTTCTGCTCTCTGGCTGTTGTATCTCAAGGTGTATATCCTAATGCACTGTCTGAGAGCAAGGGCCAGGCAGTTCTGGCAAACCTGAAAGCAGCCCCAGGGCTCACAGCTCTGGTGGCTGGGGATCTTTGGAGCCCTGTGACCCACAGGCCAAGGGCACTGAGCACAGAGGGGTTGCCTTGGCATAAATAATATTAAACACTAAATCTGCCCACAGTGTAGTATTTTCCAGACTCATGACCCCAGATCCAGACACAAGCCTCAGTTACGCTTGAACTTCCACCAGCTCCCAGCCCCTAGTTTTGCAATTGCTGCTGTAGTTCATCGAAAGTTTGTCAAAACCCATACAATTCCACAAACCCCACAGTCTCAAGAAATCAGCATTTTTCTCCTGAAACCTGTTCTGCTGGAAAATTCCCAACCCAGCTCTACAGAGAGCCATTATTTCTGAAATGCTTTTGTAAACATTTATTGCAGGGGTTTTCTTAATGACAACGGCCACAGACTCTGGCTGAGCTTAATTTGGCAATTTGAAAATCTCACTCCTTTTTGTCTCTTGGCCAGATGGAGTAAGGGAAAAATTTTTCATGTCTTTCAACACCACCACTGTGGTTTGGCTGCAAAATATGCTGCAAAATGTTTCCTGGAGATGTCCCTGTGCCTGACGCAGCAGTTCTACGGAACCCAGGGCATTGCTCGTGATAGTGGCAAAATACTCAACATTTGCTTAGCATCCTGCTCTTACAAATCTTCAACATAAGGGAAGGTTAACCAGTGTATTGGGAATTGTAAGTAGATGGGAAGAATTTCAGATTGTGTTACCTCCATGAATTTCCTCCAGCCTTTACTAGAGAAAGAACACCAAGTCTCAGCCCAGGGAAAGAGGACAGACCAGGTCCTGGAGGCACTCAGCAATGGTCAGCCTATACCCAGAGGGGCAGCAATTGCCACTTCCCCACAGGCTCTTGCTTTCTACCCAGAAAAACCCAGAAAGCCCTTTGGAGTCTGGCACATGAACTTTATTCATGTTTCGTAATACCCAAGTGGGGTGGTGGTGGTGAGAGGTGGCAGACAGGGGGTAAGGATGGGGGGAAAACCCCCTTGGGGGAATGGCACCAGGACTGAAGGCCACTTCTGGTATGACTTCCTGGGATGGTGTCCCAAAGGGCAGCCCCTTTGTGCCTGGGAAGTGGAGCAGAGGACCCAGAGCCCCCAGTGCACCCCTTCCCTGCCTGGGCAGCAGAAATGTTCACCAGGACAGCTTTGCTCCCACTGCTGGCACAGGGAGGTGGCCAGCAGGACACAGACAGCCTGGATGTGATTCCATTCACTGCTTTGTGAGCCAGTCAGTCTGCTGTTTTTCACATCACCCTGGTCCACAGCTGCAGTTAGGAGAGGAGAGCTCAGCCTGCAGCACCGGCTGGGGACATTGCAATCTGCTCCTCCTGTTAGCAGTCTGCCTCCTCCTGCCCCAGAGATCTCTTACCCCACAGATCCTTTCCATGCTGGAATGTGGATTTTTTTTTGGTGACCATCCTATTCAAACCCCCTCTCCCTCAGCTCTGGATTACCTGCTCCGAGTTCCTAAGTTCTTGTGTCGGTACCTAACACAGATCTGGGATCTGTCTTGTGATGTGTCTCTAAACTTGAACTCTGCTGAAGATAAATCCTCACTTGCACTTTGCTCATCTGTTTGGCAGTATGTTCTTGGATTTATCCACTAAGCTCCTTGAAGTCCATTTGCTCAGTCCCTTTGCGCTGCAAGAGAACAAGCAAAGGACTCCTGGTGCTGGTGCATTCCTACTGCCACATCACACTATGAGCAACCACTGTGGTATTAAAAAACCCAAACAACAGGACTTTTACAACCATGGGTTTTTTTGAACACAATGATTTGGTGAGTGTAAGACCTAACAAAGAGTGCAAGCACCCTTCAAGAGATGCCCTGAGCAGGGGCAGAAGCATCAGGCTGCCATGAGAGGGCACGTGCATCCCTGGGCAGCTCAGTCACACCAGGGCTGCCTCTCTGCTCCCCACAGGCATCAGGCTCCAAAACTTGTTCCCATTGCTTTGGCCTACCCAGACAGCGTCCATCCCCTCTGTGGGGTCACTCCCTGCACCAAGGGACAGGGCCTCAGCAGGACTGAGCTGCTCTGGAGAGGCTCAGGTTGCTTCACACCGGGCTCCTCACGCAGTGCTGAGGCTGCTCTCTGCCATCCAGGAGCCTGCTGTTGATCCTCTGAAGCCTGCAGTGGGGTTAAGACCTTTGAAAAAGAGTCCCATTTTTCAGTCACCCACTGCGGACTAAAACTGGAGCATTAAGACCACATTTCAGCGTGAAAATCCTAAATAATCTACTTCTGTGCTGGAGCAGAAAGGTCAGGTGTATGCAGAAAACCCCAAGAGCCTTTCAGAGATGGGTCAGTTGTGGCTTGTCCTTGCACTGTTTATAGGATTGAGGCAGATGGAACAGAAGTCTCTCATCTCTGCAGGGTTCCCTGCTGCTGAATTGTTGTTAATTCATCCATCCTGAGTGCGCAGGATGCTCTGCAGAGCGAGATGGAGCGAGGCCTTCCAGCTCTTGTGCCTAAAACCCACTTCAGGCCTCCTTAATAAGTTCAGTTGCATTTAATGTAAGCACTTGGGAGAAGCTAAGCATCATGTGCGTGTGCTTGAGGCACCAAACAGAGAAAGTAACGTATTTTTCATCAGGTGCCTCTAATTTGTCCATTTTAATGTTACAGTATCTGTAACACTACTTGAATTCCAGCCCAGAACACATTCTCCTCTAAAACTACTTTAGAGGTAGTAGAAACCACACAAAGCAGAACTGCTAACCCTCTTTCCTCCTTAAATCATTTCATATTTCACAGGTCCTACAAAATGTTTTGCAGTTCAGGAGAACAGTCTCTCTGGGACACCACACATCCCATTATAAATAATAGCCCAAGTGTTGCCTGGAGGGATATAAGTAACATTTGCCAATTTTAAAAGGTTTGTAAAAGAATTTCCCATTAAAGGATTTCACAAAGCAGCCATTTCAGTATCATTTATGCCTCATTACATTTCAATGTCTAAGTTTATTTGTAATTTAAAAAAAAAAAACCCAAACCCCCCCAAAAAAAACCCAAAAAACCCCACTTGCTCCAGTAGAGAACTTCCAAATCTCTTTCTAGGCAAGATTTTCAAGTGAGAATACTGTGGGGTTTCTGATGCCTTTGTTTGTATTGAGCTCTTTGGTCCTGCAGAGTCATCAGCATCCTGCCAAGGGACGCAGGGCAGTGCCAGTCTGGCTCTCAGCAGGCAGGCTGCAGGGAGGGCAGTGGGGAGGGCGTTTGGGCCTTTTTAGCAGCTGCTGAGAGGTGCTGCAGCCCCCTGGGGTTTATTAATGGTTGTGGGGCAGACTGTCTGCAGTGAACTGCAGGGAGGGTTGTGAGCTCAGCCCCGCTGAGACTGGTCCCAGCTTTGGTGGCTGGGATCACTGCTGAGGGACATTGTCCCTGCACAGCCACTCCATTGTGTGACACTGGCTCTGGTCACTGCAGTGCAGCCGTGGCATGGAGCAGGAGCCATGGACTCACTCCAAACACTGAACTGCTCCAGTGCAACCCACAGGGAGTGATGCAGTCAGAGCCAGGCCAGCCTTACCTTGGTCTTTTCCCGTCCTCAGGCTGTTTCCCTCTGGGTGTTTGCCTTTCCTCTCTCCTGTTCTGCTGCAGCTCTGCCTCCCAGCAGCCTGCTCCTGCTCTTATCCCAGGGCACTGCTGGGCAGGACAGAGTGGGAATGGAGCAGAAAGGCTCCTGCTGCTTTGGTAATGCACAGCTGGGTCTGCAGCTCTGGCAGGTGTGAACATCAGGGCTCTGCTAACAACAGGCATGGATGTAAAGCAGCAGGAGGAGTTCTGGTGGCAGCACTGGTCTCCTGTGCAGTCTCTTTGCAGAGACTGGCAAAATGTTTCTGATTAGAGTCACTAACACAGATCACCTGCACAAAACAGGCTTCTAAACTGCTCCTGGATCAGGGCTCAGCTTCTGCCTCTCCCTGCCTGCTCCTACAATTGCTCCATCCCTGGCCTGTTGCACCAAGTACATCCCAGGCTAGAGGATGTTCCAAGCTCGAGGCTCCCCAGGCTGGAGAGGAATTCAAATCTAGAGCTCTCAGCTCTTGCTCAATTGCCTTTCAAGTATATAAGTGGAAGGGACGAGGAGGAGACCTCTTCTCTATAAGAAGAGTAAGTATAACTTGATATTTGGGATGTGAACTTCTTGGTGTGAAATATTCTCCAAGCATGTCTTGCCTCTTCTGGGATTCAAGAGACCAGCCTCTAATTTTAGGATCCACCTCTGTAAGAGACTGCTGCCAATAGAACAGCATTTGGGAATTTGGGCTTTGCTGAGAAGGGGAAATTTTGGCACTGAGGGTCTCTAAAGCTAAGGAGCGAATGAGGTCTAAGCCAATGGTTTTTGGAGAATCAGCCAAAGGCAGCAAGCTCATGCCTCAGTGCTGCTGATTCTCATCTGTAGCATAAATCCCCTTCCTTTGGGACTTAAACAGAGGCACCAGGGCAGCCCCTGGAGCAGCTGTGGCAGAGGCACACCCTGAGGCTGCTGCCCAGGCTCAAACCCCTGAGCAGAGGCAGCACAGAAAGCCATGGGCAGGAGCATCTTAAACCACTTCACTGAGATTTTCTAGAGCTCATTTGCCAGAGCCTGAGGTCTTTAACTGAACATAATCTTTCCTGAGCAGAAGGGCATCAGTGCTGCATGAAAACACTGGAGACATTTTAAGAGTGTAACCACAATGTGCAATATAGAGACCACAGCTGTTTCTCTGTATGGAAAACTCAGCTGGATCTTCCACATTTCCCCAAAACCCCAGATGTTTGAATTCCTCATGGAAACTGAAACTTGGGGTGACATTTCCTGTGTGCTTTCACACTAAGCAGGCATAAGGCACTGTGGTTGTATGACACTGTTAGACCCAGCAATTCTCAGAAACTGGGGAGAAGAATGGAGATGAGCATCACAGCAGTGAAGGGGAAGGAGTGGAATGGACATCACTGCAATTGCTTGGAAACATCACTTTTTGATAAAAAGCTGCTAACTTAAAAGAAATTTGATGGCACAAACACAATAGTCAGCACCAGAGTGAGCTGAAAGGCAAACAGGGTAGGTGACAGCAGTCACAGAATGTGTGGCACCAAGTGTGAGTGTGATCTTGGCAGCAGCTGTGCCTTGGTTTCCTATACTATGAGATGGAGGATAGTATTTCCTTATCTCACAGAACTCTTGTAAGTCTTAATTAATTTATGTTCATGAATCACTGTGAGAGTTAAAGTAGGAGTATCCAACTGTGGAGCTTAAAATTATATCATAATTATATAATATTTTTTCTTTTTGATAAATCACAGCACAAGATAAATATTTTGCCAAGTGAGAACTTTCATCTTAATTTTGAACAGAAAATGCCCTAATATTGAAACAAAATATTAGTTAACCACAAAAGAGCTTTTCATGTCCAGACTTGTGAACTTGTAGCCTAGAGTCATGATGACTTTCTATGAAATCTATGTGCTGGAATAAAATACCAGTGACTGTAATCCTAGGGAAGAACCCCAAGACTGCAATATACCTAAAGGACAAGGAAGTGAGGAGCAGTGCTCTCTGTGTCTAGGAAATGTTTACTTGATAAATATTTAGTGAGCTTGGAGGTATTTTTAGGAAAAAAAATGGCATGGATTCATGTTGATGAATGTTTTGCTACTGATTAAATCTGAGCCTGTATAAACTGTGTGGTGACAAAGAAACCTGAGACAGTAATGAGGAAACAGTTGGGTAGGATGTGAGAGATTGAAACCACAGATATTGCCATCCCCAGGAGAAATACCTCACTCTAAGGACTGGAATTTAGTTTGGGACTATTGGATTCCATTCAAGGAATAAGTCCTATTATGCACAATATCTCCTAATCTTCACCCTAGAATTTGCCTTGAAAAGCCAAATCTTGCATTGCAATAATTAAAGGAAAACATATGTGAAACAAGACACTTATTTCTTGTCTGGGCTTTCATCAGCCTGTCCAGTATAAACCATCCCTGTGTCTCCAGTCAGCACAGATCAGCTTCCCTCTGCATACCCCCAGGTGGAAAATGGCTTTGAGCATTTCACAGACACAGGATTTCCAAGGCACTTCATTTTGGTTGTGCAATCTGGTCTCACCCTTCAATATTCATTTACTTATGCATTTAACCTACTTGGTGTGGAGTCCCACTGACTTCTCTGAGAGACTCTGTTCAAGCTGTTCCCAAAGTTGTTACTGAACCATATTGCTTGGCATGTTGTTTTTTAACAGAGGCCAAAATCTTTGAAAAGTGGTAACCTAAAAATGAGTTCCCTAGTTCCTGACTTGGACCCTTATTAAAGCAACACTGGGTGTGTAATACATTTGGACATTATGCTGCTAATATAATATGTCCACCTATTCATCAAAGCTAACTTAGCTTTGAAAAATTATGAATAAGTATAATGGTAAAAAAACCCCAAACCCAACCCCAAACAACTTGTTGCACTGCATTTATATCTTTCCAGGGTGAAAGTTTGCCATACCCTGGGTAATTTCTGTTTGACATTAATAAACATTTTATTGCAACACACTTAAGTCATGTTGTATATCCCTGCTCAGCAATATTGACACCCAGAGGTCAGGACTGTGTGAAATGGCCCAGATCCTGTGAAAATACAAATCAGATTTGTGGTCAACCAAGGCTGGAGTTTCAGATTCACACAGACCCAACTGGCAATTGGAGTTCCCCAAGCATTTCCTTCCTGAAGTGTTCTTTGCTGCTCTGCTGCTGGCTGCAAAACTTTGTTCTTTGCAAGATGGAAATTGGTTATGCTGCAGTCAGAAATGCCCAGTGTGTGACACGCAAGGCTCTGGCTGGGCACAGCCCCAGTGGCAGCAGCCAGCACGGTGTCACCTGTGTCACCTCCATCGACCACAGCAGGGACTCAGCTCCCCAGAAAACTCACCCTGCTCCTCTTGCCCGGGCTGAAAACCCCATGAAAAGAAACTGAAAGTCAGAGCCATTTCCAATGGTGGCCCAGCATCTTCCTGAGGGGATTTCAAACCAGGGGAAAAGGCTGAATGACCCAGGTTAAAGCACAGGCAGAGCTGGGGAAGTCCTGAGTTCAGCTCACAGCTCTTTGGACAGAAGCCCTTTCTGTTTATGCTCAGATATCTCCTCATCACATCTGACATTTTGATCTGCAAATGAGGATTTCATTAAAGGGTGGGAGCTATGCTGAAATTAACACTCAGGCTCACTCTTTTAATAATTATTTTTTCCAAAATACTGCAAATCACCAAGTTTGTATGGATAGTCTGAGTAACTCTTAGATCTTACAGAGAGAAGAATTTTATTCCAAAAATAGAACAGTGAGATATGCACCTAACTGCTTCAAACTGTGATGTGATATTCACATATTTTGGTTCATATTTTTTTAGTTCACCTCAGTTCCTCAAAGGGTAAGGTTGTATTTCCAAAGTTACTCAGGGTGAAGGTTGAAATTTAAAAATAGATCAGTCCCCAAAAGGGAATGGGGAGTGTTCAGCAGAGCCACTCTTGCTCTCAAAGGCAGGGTGTTTGCAGGCAGTCTGTGACAGGAGGAAAGGGTTGCATCCAGATGCTGTGCCATAACTACTGACCCTGAATCATCCCTCAGTCCCCTGCTAAAAATGTGTGCAGTGTGTATTTATTGCTCTCCAACTGCCTTCCTTTGGGTGTCCTTGGAGCAGTCTGGCCCTGGAGCAAAGCTTTAATTGCTTGTGGTTTTAAGTGCTCTAAATCCACCTGTGTATTTTACAAATATGTTCAGAGGAAAACCAAAAGTAGTTAAATGGTTTTAACACATTTGAAACCACTGCAGAAATAAGGGATAGACAGAAAGATTGGTAAATGTAGCTATGGAATAATGTGCTCAGGGCAAGAACTGTAACAACCACTTTTTTTTTTTTTTTACTTCAAAAGTGAAAAATTTAAGTATAGTATAAAAGTAATGTAATAAATTCTTTATTTTGTTGATTTCACCGTGCATAATTTGAAATGTTCTCTGAAATCAAGTTTAAATTCAAGGTTCTGTTTCCCCCCATTTCAATGGAAATAAACTATAGTGCTCTTGAAAAAATTTTCGTTTTTCCTGGAAAATTATAAAAGGAAGCTGCTGGATCTTGTAATTTTTTCCTATTTTTATTTTTTTGATTGAATTTGTAGATAATTTTATTTTATGAAAATCACGACACTGGTTGAGATTTAGCCAGAGAGGCATTAACTTTCCTCATAACACTATTGCTCCACCTGAGCCCCAGTGATATCCTTACTCCTGCTTCCTGGGGTTGTTTGCTCAGGAGGTTCCTCAGGCCTCTCTTATAGCAAGAAGCTGATTTTAATAATCAGACTCCTCTCTAGGCATGTGGCTGGGGAAATTGTCTTCAAAGCTGGTAGGGCCTGGGGCAGACCTGGGAATGGAAACTGAGGATAATGTGATTAAGGGCTTGCAGGGATACAACAATCCCTCAAGCAAACTGGGGTTTCATGTTAAAAAAAAAGAGCTAAAATTCCTTGGCCTAAGTAGGCTGCTTCAAAAGCAATTAAGCTGGGAAATGAGCTAGAATAAATCTAGCAGAAGTACAGGCCCACAGCCACTGTATGAACAATATTTCAAGGCAGAGCCTCTCTTTCTTGCTCAGCACAAGGAAAGACAGCTTATATGATTTCTTACCTCCACTGAATGTCCTGACAGGGCTGAGCATCATTTCCTTTCCCTGCTCTGTGAACTATCAGGGAGTTCAATCAGAAAATCTTTGACAGTCATTGCTCACACACCTGGAGCCCAGCAGAGGCTGAAGGAGGTGCTGGAAATATGTGTAGATGTGGCACCCAAGGACATGGTTCAGTGGTGAACTTAGCAGTGTTAGGTCGATGATCTTCCAAGTCTTTTCCAACCTAAACAATTTTATGATGCTATGATGATAGGAGAGCTACACTTTGCTCAATATCTATCTGACTTACGTCCAGCCAACTTCTCTATCCTCCCAAAATATCCCTCAACCCCGTTTTGATCTTGGTCAAAAATAAAAACCTGGAATAGTTTAATCTGTGCTAATATTTGCAGGAAAGATGCTGACCAAAATGTGCTTTATCTTTTTATTGTTTTATTGAAACTCTTGCAGGTGCCAGAGTTTCAATTGACAGGAGCAGTTGAAAATGTATCTGTTCAACTACCTGTGTTGGTGCAAGAAAAACCTCCAAGCCTCCAGCAGCCAAAATCTCCTAGGAGCAATCTTGCTCTGTACTGTGGAGGGTGCTGAGCTCCTTGCACTCCCACAGGATATTTTGAACTTCAAATACCTCCCAAGAAGAGGCACGGAAATGGTGCTGCAGCCCTGAAACCCAATGCATTCTGCTTATGTTCCCCTCTATTTAGTTAGAAAAGTGGTAAACACTGCAGAGCTTAACCTTATAACCTCAGTCAATTCACATTAAGTTAGTAAAATGGAGCAGAATCTAGAAACAATCAGCATTTGTGGCTTTCTAGGCCTTTTAAGCTCATTTCTCTGCAATGCAAACCTCCCTCTCCAATGATTTGTTCAGCTTTAAGCCCTTTGAATTCCAAGCTTTTATGTTATTACAAGCTTCCTTTTACTGGCTGTGTCTGTGCCAGCAGGTGCATGAACTGGGAGGCCCGTGGCAATGTGCATTTTATTACTTCCAAACAGACCATATTTTCTGATTCTCACAAGTTCTGGAGCTATTACTCAGTATTTGGCTATTAGGGTTACAAGAGCAGAGACGCCTCACTTCTGAGCCTGTAGCTACAACCATCAAAAATGCTACTGTGTAATTGCTGTTTGAAATGTGTGTGCCAGCTGGGAAACTTGCACATGTGGAAAAGCACCAGAATCAGGAATAAAGAGACATCATAAATTCTGCTAAGGAGCAGCAAGATGCTCCAACCAGGATTTCTGATTGTGCCAGAAGGAAACCATTCTAGTGTAATAAAGGTGCAGGGCTGTGCTCCTACCAGACCCTGCTTGGGAGGGCTCACTGAGGTGAGGAAGCTGGGGGCAGCAGCACCCTGGGCTGTCATTGAGGAAGGAGAACACTTCTCTCCATCACTCCCAAACCAGCATCCTGCCTTGCTTGCAAGCTGTTTGCTGCCTGTGCTGTTTCTGCCTGGTTCTGGTTACATGCTCTGATCTTTCTCTGGTAGGAAATGTAAAAGAGTATATATACTATAATAACTCAGCAAAGGTCTTTGAGAGGACAACATCAGCTCTGGTAACTTCATGAAAAAAAGATGATTTTGGTGGGTTGCCATTAAACTGTGTGCATGCAGCTCTGCTCAGAGCTATTTCTGGTTTCTATTTAAACGTTCCAACAGCAGTGGAAGTCCATTTACAGGAAATCAAATAGCAGACAATAGGGAAATACCTCAGCAGGAAAAAGCATTGGCTTTTATTTACAAGGAATGAATTCTTCCAAGAAGGTAGAGCAGCAGACACAGTGTCAGACACCCTGTCCCTTCCTAAGTGACTGCTAAAAGGGACAGACACTGCACTTTGACAGAGTATTTACATGTGGCCTCCCCAACAGCCAAACTGAGTGTTGCTGAGAGCCAGGAGTGAGCAATAAATAATGCCACTGACTTTCACCTTGCTGCAAAAATTTTCATCTGGGAAGACAGTAAACCCTTTTGGACTCTCGTCACACCTTGGAAAAAAAGGGCTTTAATACAGGGAAATTGGAATGACCTTCAAGAAAGGTGTGATGCACAATGGAACCTAGGCTACTGATCATTTATTCGCATCCTTGCTCCGTCCAAGAGCCTTGAGGAACATGTTGCTGTATTACAGTGCTTAGTCAGCTTTTGCCTTTTGGAAAAGGAGACTCTCAGGAAGAAGATTGTGATTCATTTTGTGCCTGATTTGAAGAGACTGTTATGGGCAATAATACATTTCTATTTTTCTGCAAGTGGTTAAAATTGTGCAATTGTTAGTGATGGCCTTGCTGACAGTCATGCAGCTTTTGTAGCCTGTCAGTGCTCTTAGCAGGCTGAGACACTACTGGTTATTTTCTGCAGGCACTTGTCCTTGACCAAACCTTTAAATAAAAGCACTCCTACACCCACTTGTTCTTCTGAGTCCCTTTTCAGCAGCTCTCTTGCCTGCAGGCTTTTATAGCCTGTGGTCTGTTTATGGGTTTAACTTTACAGCCAATCTAATTAGTTGCTGTGATAAGGATAATTAGGTAATTAGGATAATTTGGATAGCACACTGTGAGGCTTTTCAAACCTCTTTTCTGGAGAGCTTTGTCTGCCAGAGTGTAGTCAGTGACACTTGTCTGATCTAATGGGAAACAAAAAGCCCAAATATCTCTGAACATGATTGATGGCAGAGAGTTAACATCCAAGCCAGAGGGCTGAGAATGAGTAACTTGGAGCCACACTCGGGATGAACTCATACAGTCACAGCTGAAAGACACACAACAGGACAGCTCAGGGTACCTTGTAGGTTCCAGAATGAGCACTCGGAGCCCTCTGTTCCTCATCTGCTGAGTTTTGATAGAGACAATGGTAAAGCACTATAAAAAATTAGTAAAGAAAGCAGGGAATTCCCTTTCCCTTAATATCCTCAAAGCCAAATAGAATGGTTTCCTGAATTATATGCTCCAGCCAAATACAGGTATAAGCCAAATAGTAGGAATGACTAGAGACTTTGTCGTTTCTCAGAGGGTGAGACTGCAAGCTCTTGAGCCTCTCTTCTCTGAATGTCTGGGACTTGGTGGATTTTCTCTTGTAACCCCTTTTTCTTGTTCTCTTTTCTCTTCAGTTCCTAATTTATCTGTTGTGACCATGGAAGTAGGAATGTCAGTGGGATCATACTTGCAAAGAGAGAGCTGTAGGTAGAAAAGCTTGGAAGCACTTTTCTGTTCCTAATTGCAACTGGTGATCAGTTTGCAATATCCCAAATTACTTCAAGAGCTGAAGTGTTGTCCAAAGATCATGGAGGACTGAAATGCAAGACACAAACTAGGAATAAACAGGAAATTTGTAGTGAACAAAGTGAGGGAGAATAGACATTAAGCACCCAGTTCAATTTCCAGCATTCAGAGGAAGGAAACAACTGATCAACCATTGGAATCTAAGATGAGGAGGAAGAAGATACAGTATCCATTAAACGTGCTGCAAGTTCTTGGAGAAAGAATGTGAAGGCTGATAACTTATGAAATTCCTAGCTCATGACAACAAATCATTCAGCATGGAGAAGAGCTTCCCTGAGCTGCTCCCAGAAAATTCCCCTCGGTGTCCATGCTGGAAAGAAGAAAAGGCTGCCCAAGGGGAGCTGAAGGGAATCCACATGGGCACTGCCAGGGACAGGTACAGGTGCAGGACACTCCCCTTCCCTGCACTGGGATGTGCCGGGCACATCTGGGGCCACAGCAGCGTCACAGGACCACAGCTGGCAGCTGAGACTGCGCAGCTCCTCCTGCAGCTGGCCAGAGATCAGTCCCAAGGGCTGAGCCACAGAAAGGATCTGAGGTGAAGCTGAAACACCGGGAAGTGTTATGAGAGCCTGCTATTCGTGTAATCCCAGGGCACAGAGAGAAATAGATTTCCTGAGAAATTGGTTTAGCAAAGTTTTAAACTGGAGACAGGCAAGGATCCAATCTATACAGGGAAAACATGCACGATTCCTGCCAAGTACAAGCTGAATTACAAGAAACTGTGGGCTGGAGCTCCTCTAACCTGCAATGCATTAGACTGGAGTGGTTCAGGCAATACTGGGGGGGCAGAAATCTCCTGACTTGTGCATGAGAGCTGGTCTTATACAGGTGTCATTCCTGATGGAGAAAATCCTGCATTCCCTCTCATGTCTGCAGAGCAGATGAACCAGGGATTTCCTGGTCAGGGAAGACCAGGCACTCTTCAATGCAAACAGAAATCTTAGAGCAAGGCTAAAAGCCAAATTGGTTCTTAACTTCTTCCAGTAGTCTCCTGGGTTCTTCAGAGCTATTAGTCTTTGTAAATATATGCTATAATTAGATGGATTGATTGCCCAAACATTTATTGACTAGAGCTGCTCAGGACATTTTTGCTGAAGCGATTGAGTAAATATTTTTTCCACAATAATCTGTAATGATGATGACTGTTCTCATCAATATTTATAACCCTTTTAACATTAAAAAAAATGTTTATTTACTTTTCTCTGGTTTTAGTAATTTGTTGACATTTCAGTGTCATTCAGTCTTCCAACTAGCATGCCATAATCTATTGTAGAGGAGCTGTGGCACTTATATTTTGGGATGAAAAAGAAGGATGTGTGTAGCAAAGGGGAAAGTGGCCACAGGCACACAGTGTGTTTATCAAATGAGATGACATATGGCATAAGAGACAGCACAGGATGTGATAGTTATGTTATAATACCTGCTGTAATAACCATTATTTAATTTTTTTTCTTTAATAAATAGGGGCAGCTGCTACTTTACAATGACAGAAACATCCTGTCTTTTCTGGGTTATGTCTCCTACCAGTGTTACTGTATCCTAGCACTCAGAACAAAGAAGGACTCATAAATTGGATGTGCAGCTATTGTTTAAAATATTTTAACATGATTCCCAGTGAAGACTGGAATGGCTGTGTCTCAAGAAATGATGTAAAACTAATAAAAGTAACAAAAGAATAAATACATATGAGAACTTTTTCCCCAAAAAGGACATTTTTTCTGAGTGTTTGGAATAAAATATTCAGTGGGGTTTTTTTTCATTCTGGCTCAGAATGAAAGGAGATTTTCAAATTTTGCAATAATAACAGTACCCATACATAGAAACACCATGTCCATAGAGAAGTGCAATGTTTTGTTGCTGCTTTTTTGACTGTTGTCCTCTTTATGCATCCAGGGGTATTGCAGCTCCCTGACTGAAGCAGACCTGTTGTACCCAAGCTTTGTGTCCCCAGCAACAGCCAAGACTTACTGTTCTCCTACTTCCCCTTAGCAGTTAGGGTTCTTTAACCTTCTTTCTTTCAGGCTGGATGTTCCTTTCAAAAAATGTTACCAATACTAATGATGGATTTAAGTATTAGTGTTATCTCTATAAATGTCCATTCTGTTTCTGAGTTCTCTCCCTCAGTGATATTGTCTGGCAGCAAACTGCACCATGAAAAATGCAATTAAATTGAGTAATATTTCCTTTTGTTGGCTTTGAATTTGTTTCACTGAATTGTCATCTGTTTGGTTGAGGATTTTTCTATTATAAGCCAAGGAGAGCTATATTTCCCTATCTGTGTTCCCTGACACTTTTATCATTCATACAGTTTATCATGTATATTCTATTTCTTTCCTGCTTGAAAAAATGGCATTTAGCAATCTCTTCTCAGAGATTTCTCTTCTAGCTTCTTTGTTATGTTCATTGCCATTCTCCAAAGTCTGTGTTGAGAGGATGCTTTTTGAGATAAGTAATTGGAAATGCATCCTAGAACTGGCTGGAGATTGGCTGTATTTTCATCAGAACAAGAAAAAGTATTTATGCTTGAACAACTTTTGGTGAAAGACACACATTCATTGTGTGTCTTTTGTTAAAAATAAATTTGTAACACCTGAAAAAAATCAATAGAGCAACATTTTTCACTTGAAAAAAAGTTGAAAAATACTTTTCTTTCATGTATTAACTACATGATATCCATGTTTGCAAAAAAATTTAAATATTTGGGATGACCAAAAATAGTTTTGGGAATTCGCATGCAGATATTTCTGGACAATACTTTTGGGATAAAGGTTATACACTAAAATTCCTTGTCCAAATCACATTCATCTCAGCAATGCTCATGGCATTGAGATCATTCAACTTATAGGGAAAAAAATGAGAGATCTTGGTCTGTCAGACATTTCAGACAATGCAACTGATGTGTGAATAAAGGTATCAGGAAATACATTAAAAAATCAAGGCCCTAAAGCTGTCGAGTATCTTGTATTCAAAGCTTCTGTGGCTTTTGGAAGGAGGTAGTTTTGTCCAGAGCACAGCAAACTTTGACCAAAATGGGCTATTTTAGAAGGTCAGACAACCTCTGCCAAGCTGTTCCCCTTGAGCTGTCAGACCAGTGGGGTTCTCCAGGTGTTATTAATGCTGAAAGCTTTTTGCTTGGACTAGCATGGAGAGATAGGGCTGTCTCCTGGGAAGTTAAAAGGCTGCTTTGCACATAATAAAAGATGCTTTAATACCATCCCATGGAGATTCATCTTGTTTCTAATCTATCAAAACTAACTTGTGCCTCAGGGGCCTTTGGACTATTGCCCAATTTTCCTTGCCCATTTCTCATAAAAAAACCCAGGAAAGTTTGGCAGCATCATCATTTCATGAATGAAGCAGATTTATATAAACAATGCTGTAATTTTAATGGGGTCTATACTTGCAAGCATTAGTCCCACTCTGACCCCATACTCTAGACTCCTGCTGACCTGGGGGTTAGGCTCGTCTGCAGATAACAATAGTTTCTGCACCAGTCCCCAGATTTATTCAGGCTTGTGTTGACTTTCAGCCTGTCTGCCTAAAATATACACGGGGAAGGACAGATTGCTCTGTGCACCAAGTGCTGTCTAAGGGAAGTGTCTGCTGAGTTTTGGTTCTGGGCCAAGTTTCCTGCTGTCTAGCATTAGGGCTTTGGCAAGGCAGTCTAGGCCCTGTCACAAAGAGAATCTATAAAAAAGGTTTTTCTCTGTCATCACACATAATTAAGGACAACATTTTAATCAGGCTGCTCCCACTTAATTGCAGTGCTTTGCGTAGCTACCCTGGACCTGCTGTTTTAAATAGATCCAGTGCATTTGTCAGGCTGGGTCAGGCTGGGAAGATGAAACCTCATTGGAGATATAGAGAAGTCAATTATTTTATAAGGAAGGAATGTGCTCATGTCATGGTGTGTTACAGAATAACCATGGTTAGATGCAGTGGGAATTGATTGCTGTGGTACTGTGAGCAGTCAGCTCTCAGCTCTGTAGCTTGCTGTGGTTTGAGAGACCACATGGAGAGTTGAATCTTTCAGAATCAAACCTCGGGGCTGGACAGGCAATTTTGATTGACTGATAATTTTACTTTTATTTAAATTATAGACAGAACAATAAAAAGAATTTTTAGGTGCCTTGAATATGGAAAAATATTCCTAAAAGCTCAAAACCTGTTTTCATTTTAAAAAGAAACCAAAGAAGAAGTCAACTAGGAAGCCTTGGCTGGTAACATTTTGACCATTCACAGCCCAATTGCTCCAAAACATCTTTGCCAAAAGTTGTTTTTATTCTGCAGCATGCCTAGGAAGTCACCATTTTTAGACCCTATCAACTTAAGGTATAGGAGAGAAGAACATTTGCCAGACTTGTGGAGGCTTAAAAACTGTTTGGTATATAGCCAGAAGTATCCCACAGGAGCACTCAAGGAAAGGAAACTCATGAGAGGAGACAATCCTTTCATTGCTGGGCCCTGTTGATCTCTAAGTGCTGCAGAGAAGGCAATGGACAGACCTCATACCCTGAGTTCACAGTGCCGTGATCCACCCAATCCTTCATGCATTTTGCTCCAGGTTCAGATTGTGAACTGCAGCGCACTATGGGAAAAACAAAGCCAATGTCACCTGGTTTTCAAAAAGGGCAGGAAGGAGGACACAGGGAACCCTGAGCCAGGCAGCTTCAGGTCAGTCTCTGAAAAGATGATGGAATGCCTCATTCTGTAGAAGATCTCCATCCATATGGATGACAAGAAGGTGATCAGGAACAGTCAGCATGAATGCACTAATGGTAAATCATGCTTGACCAACCTGATTGCCTTTTGCAATGAAACAGCTACCTGCACTGCAGCATGAGGGCATGTGCTGTAACATTTATTGAGCAGCTCCTGAAGGCAGCTGGAGCCACAGCTCCAGGTTTGACCCCAGCACTGCCAGAGAATCTGACACACACATGGGTTGAAGGCACTGCTAGAGGTAAAGCACAGACATCCCAAGAGTCTGGACCATCAGTTTTATGTCCTAATGATAATTAGATTTCTACTATCAGAATGAATGGCTGCCCAAAAGGCTCTGTAACAGTCCCCACAGGTCCCATGCTGGACTATAAGATCTGCTGCTGCTGCTGGCATGTCTGTGTGAATGTGTACAGCTGCAAAGTCTGGGCCAAACCCAACACACAGGTAACTTAATTTAACAAATCAGAATCAGTAAACAGGAGGCAAGAGATAAGTCCTTTCACGTACAGCTGTTGTTTTGTCTCTCTTCCTATGAGATGGAATGGGCTGTGCTCTGCACATGTACAGGTCTCCAGAAAAGGACTGGCCCTAGCAGTGATCTTCCCCGTAAGACCTGTGCAGGCCTCAGCACATTTTTGAGAGTCAGGGAGCTGGTGAGGAAGAGAAGCTAAGCTGGCCTCCGTGCTGCCTGCCTTGGCTGATGGTCCCCATGCAGCTCCAGGCCACAGACCAGTGTGTCTCACATGAGCTTTCCCAGAACAGGCATACAATGTCCAACACGATGGGACCTGCAGGAGTTTCAGAAATGCCCTGCCCTGGAATTCTTCATTCTCCCCTTTGTGGTCAGTTCATGTTACTACAAACTTAGCTCTGCCAGCATTGTTGGTTTCCTGACGATGATTTTGGCCATCACCCACTAAAAATCTCTTTCCTAATTCCTACTCCGACCACAGATATTCACAGCAAGGGAATAAATAACTGGATTGACCAGAAATAGGAGATTGGGAAGTCAGCGGTGGAAATCCCCTTTTGGCAACTACTCCATCTGTGGATAAATGCTGAAGGAGAATTGTGCAAAGGGGACACCACTGTTGCCAGCAATGGCCTCCACTGAACAATCTGTACTGGGTTGTATTTCAAGGACATCTGTAAACATCATCCTCTTTCCATCATGTCAGGTGCTTTACAGGACTAGAGAGGATTTACAGCTAGGCAGCCTGGGAAGGATCAGCTGAGGAGATGGTCCTCTTCTCATTCCAGTGGCTTGCCAGCAGGTTAGCAGTCTTACAGCCCTAGCCTTCACAATCCCACATTTTCCTAATCTTTTACAGCTCAAAATCACCTCATGCACACATTTGTCCTTACAATGGAACACAATGGAAACACTTGCAAAAGCTGCTGTGGTATCTCAATAGCAATGAAAACAACTCCCTGTAGTATTTCCTCAGTGGAAAGAAGGAACAGGTGGGCCAGTAACTTCATCTGCCATGCCAGCTGTATCCTCGGAAGGACCTGACTTGGCTAAAAGTTTTGGATCTCAGGAGAAGCAGCCTGCACAAATGCACATCCAGAATCCCAGGCACCAAAATCACAATTACAAAGGACGATTGATTGCCTCACTGATCACTGAACATTTCTTGTTGCCATGGAGTTTTTGAGCTCGGCTCTCTTTCAGCTGTTCTGAAAGTAAACATCTGACTGCAGTGAGGGAAGGGCAGTGACAACAGCAGAGAGCAGCAGGCTTCAGGTGTTAGCAATCTGCTAATTTCAATTAGTCACCAGAACACCGGGTGGAACTCCCAAGGTTGTATTCTCTTTCTACCTTTACTTTTATGTGCTCTATAATCTATGGCAAGCCACTTATTTGTCCATTTCTCAGTTTCTCTCCATCTTCCCTAAGATGTTAAGTTTTCCCAGCCACGGACCTGTATCTTGTTCAGGGCCTTTAGGTGCTACTGAAATACAAAAATACAGCAATAATACTAAATATCCTTTGAGACCTTGTTTTTACTCCATTTGCAGGCAGTCACACCTCATCATAGCCGTGTGGATAAAGTTTGGATAATGTGACACATCTTACATACTTCCTTTTGAGCAGGGTGTTTAAGAGACCCAGTATATTTATTTTATGAGATGCTAATTTACTGTACACAAGGTTTATGGCTCTGGACAAAGGTGTCTTTTGCATTTCCTAACTTCTTAAATAAGGGAAGCCTCCTCAGGGCTGCCTCAGCTCCAGCCCCTGGTAGGAGATGACCATAGGCACAAGTGGTGAAATGAGCTCCATCAGATACTCCCTCTTGTGTACAAAATTCACAGAATTCACAGAATGACCAGGTTGGAAGAGATCTTAAAGACCATTGAGTCCAACCCATGCCCTAACACCTCAATTAAACCATGGGACTGAATGCCACATCCAGTCCCTTTTTAAGCACATCCAGGGATGATGACTCCACCACCTCCCCAGGCAGGCTATTCCAGAACTTTATCACTCTTTCTGTAAAAAAACTCTTCCTGATATCCAACATATATTTCCCTTGGCACAGCTTGAGACTGTGTCCTCTGGTTCTGTCAGTTGCTGCCTGGTGAAAGAGAACAATCCCACCTGGCTACAAACACCTTTCAGGGAGTTGCAAAGAGGGATAGAATGAATTGTCCACCACTTTTTCCGGGCTGGGTGGATGATAACAGACTCCCAGTAGGGTCTCAGCCTTATTGGCCTTCCCCCTAATCTTTACCCACAGGCATTCAACTTCATCATCATTAGTTTCAATACCTATGGCATCCAAAGCCTCCCTAGTAAAAAGGGCTACTCCTCCACCTCTTCTCCCTTTCCTATCTCTCCTGAAGAGCTTGCAGCCATCCAGTGCAGCACTCCAGCCATGTGAGTCATCCCACCACGTTTCTGTGATGGCAATTGCATCGTAGCTCTGCTGCTGCTCCATGGCCTCCAGCTCTTTTTTGTTGCCTATGCTGCATGCATTGGTGTACATGCACCTCAGCTGGGCTGCTGATTTCTCTCCTATCTCAGGTTTACCACTCTTGGGCCTGCTTCCAGAGAGCCCAGCTACATCCCCTTCCCCCTTCAAACCTAGTTTAAAGCTCTCTCAACAAGTTCTGCCAGTTCCTGAGCTAAAAACCTTCTGCCCTTAGCAGAGAGATGGAGCCCATCTGGTTCCAGCAGGCCAGGTGCTGTAAAAGTTGCCCCATGATCAAAGAATCTAAAATTCTGCCGATGACACCAACCCTTGAGCCACTTATTGACAATGTGAGCTCTCCTATTCCTTTTACGGTTTTTCTCAGCCACCAAAGGGACTGAGGAAAAGACTACCTGTACCCCTGTCCTATCAACTACTTGTCCCAGTGCCCTAATGTCCCTTTTAATTGCCCTGACACTCCTCTTTTCAGTCTCATCCCTGCCAGCCTGGAGTATCAGCAGTGGGTAATAATCAGAGGGCTGAATCAGCCCAGGAAGTCTCTCAGTAATATCCCATACCCGGTCTCAAAGGAGGCAGCAAACCTGCCTGTGGGGAAGGTGTAGTTGACATATGGGGCCCTCTGTTCCCCTCAGAAGGGAATCACCCACCATGATTACCCTTCTTTCCTTTTTGATGTTAGGGGTGGTAATCCTTCTCACAGATGAGCCATAATTGGGAGGCTTCCTGTGCAGATAAAGCTGCAGTGTGCTTGGAGCTCTGGGAGTTGTGGTTTTCAGAACCCTAACCCTAGGTGTAACCCTAACCCTAGGCAGAGCAGGAAAAGCAGCCTAAGGCTGGTTCAAAGGAGAAAGCTGTGGAGGAAGCCATGTGTAAGGCTTAGTGTTGAGGTTAGGGCTAGGGCCGTTAGGGTTAGGGTTATGGTTATGTTTGGGTTTAAGGTTCAGGTTAGACCATTAGGATTAGGCCATTAGGGTTAAGATTGGGGTTAGAATTCAGGTTTGAGTTAGTCCATTGGGGTTCAGGTTAGCTTAGGTTTAGGGTTAGGCCATTAGGGTTACAGTTAGGGTTAGGGATTGGGTTAATCAATTAGGTTTCAGGTTATGATTAGGGTTAGGTTTAGGCTTAAGCTTATGTTTAGGCTTAGGTTTAGGTTTAGGCTTAGGCTTAGTGTTAGGGCCAGTAGTTATGGAGAGCACACTCACAACATGAATGTGCTGCTGAGCCATGTAACACCAAGGAATTGGCTTGGGTCAGCATGTTTCACGTTGCCATCCAACTTTTCAAGCCAGCAGCTGATTTCTTGGCTCTGAAAACTCTAAGGTTGTTCAATGTATAACTATCTCTTCAGATTTGTTTTTCTAGCAAGAAGTCAAAATATGGTTTCAATTTCATCAAAAAAAGTGCTGTTTATACAAGTGTTTGCAGTGGAGTTTTATGGTCTTTTCCCAGTTGGATCAGACCATTACATTGCTCTGAGCCAAAGTTCGCGCTGGGTGTGCTGCAGCCAATGCTGATGGGGGTGAATGCACCTTACGTTCTGCACATCGCTCTTCCTTTTTCTTCTTCATTATCACTGAGGGAAATAATTGAGGAAGAGCCAGGAAGACTCCTTAAGGCACGTTTCCAAGTCAGGACCTGGGATGTGGCCAGGTAGTTTTCAATAACATAACAGAGCGCCAGTTTCCCACAAAGCATTTCAAGAACGCACCCTCCATCTTCACAGCCCAGTTTCATCATAAATACTGAGGATTCACACACAAAGAACAAAGCAGAAGAACACATGGCAAAGCAATCAAATATAAAATACTGGCATTCTTGAATTTCATTTTACCTCAGTGTTTTGGACTCTTCTCCTTTGAGAATTCAGTTGGTCAGATGCATACAGTTGTTGAGTTACTATCCTGGACAGGCTCAGGCTGTGATCAGCACATTGCTGTCTTCTGCCTCTTCTTTCTTTTTTTCCTCCTTTTTTTTTCCCTTTCTTGCATTTTCCCACCGCTCACTAGGATGGGTTTTTATTTACCTACCAGCTTGTGAGATGGGAATTTGTACTGGAGCTCATCAATTACTCCCTTCACTTCTCCAGTTCCCTTATCAGCAAACAAAAACAATTCCATGGAATTAAGCACAGTGAGAGAGCCACTGAATGTGCAAACACTATTTTTGCTCCCAGACTTGTGCAGAGGGCAATAAAAATAAGATTTCTACAAATGGAAAAACCTTTTACCAAAGCAGTCTCCATACTATAGCTCTACTCTGGTGCCCAGAGTTGCTGGATGAAAATGCGCAGCTCCAAGAAAATATTTCAAATTGATATTGAAAAATGCATTATAAGTGTTTATTTGATTAGGAAATAGTCTCCAAAAATAGACCAAAATTCCCTTCACAGTCTAGTCACAAATGGTAAATTGCCCATCTCTCCTTCTCAGTAGAATGTCAACACAAACTGCACAGCAGACTGTAAAACTGATCCAAAATTCAACAGGTTAGTTCCTTGGCACACACTCCAGACCAAATGGTGCTTTAAATCCTTTCAGCATCCCTCTTATGAAAATAAGAATATCAGTTTCTTAGTTGGCTGGCCAAAGAGAAACAATATGTTTTCAAATTACATTGAAGTGCTTATGATTATTTTTAGCTTTTCTGCTGTAAGATGTAAAATTATTTATCTTCTTTCTCTTTTTCCCCTGAATTTTTCTTTTATAATAGTTTTTAGTAATTTATAAAAAAATTATTAACCAATTTTATTGGATAGGGACCAGTAACAATTTTTTAAAGTAAATATCTGTATTTTAGACTATGTTACTGCAAAATTTTATTATTTCTCAAATTTTTCTTTCTTAAAATGTAGTTAATATATAAATTTGTACAGTTTTTGTCATCTCAAGCACATATTTTTCAGTGGAAATTGGTTTGCCTGAGATGGCATACATTGCTCAGCATCCATGATGTGGAGGAAGCAGAAAGACTATTTTGAGCACTTAAAGATTTTCATATAAAAATACTGTTTCATTTAAAGTTTTTCTAATAGCATATTTTAGTTCCTCAAAATAATTTCAGGAGTCAGTCCAGTGCAGCCATCAAAGGTGAATTTAACCATGAGTTAAGCATGACTCTACTCACAAATCCGATCCATTGCTGTGTCAAAATAAACACAAAGCTCAGCAGCACAACTTTGGTATTCACATTTCTCTGAGCCAGAGCCCTCACTAAAATATATTACTCCCTATATAAATGGCAACTGTTAGAATTTTTTAACCCCAGTTAAAATGCAAAAACAAAGCAGGAATCCCTTTTCCAGTCCTTTCCCTGTTAGATTTATGATCAAAAATACAATGTGTCTCTCAACAGGGGGAGGTCACAGAATGGTTTCAGCTAATATTCGAGCCTGTGAAAAAATGCATGGTTGTTTGGTTAACCAGTGTCAGACAATTAGGCAATGCTCAAAAATCAATTAGTTATACACTATAGCCAAAATGACATGTTTTCCTAACTGCGGTATATTTTATTTCCTCTTGAAGCCCTGATAACAGCTCTAAGATATTTTAAAGTTCTGAATTACTTGAAAATTATGATTTCTTAAAAAAAGTTTTTAATATCTGGAAATTATAGAGTTCCAAAAACATCCAGAACAGCTTTAAAACAATTACTTTTGTCTGCCCTGGTGTGCATTTTCAAAAGCTTTTAGATCAGTTTATCTTTCTTCTTTTTTGTAATTTTTTTTTCTTTTTTAATTTAACTAAGATGCAGCTGTGAAAACTGGATTCTTCTTTTGAACTCCTGTATTTACGTTTGCTTCTGGCAGCCCTGAGGAAATGTGATTGTTTTAAAGCTTGCTGCAGAGTTTAAAAGGTTTTAATATGGGAGGCCAAAAGCGACATGTTCCACAGTTGAGTGGATTTAGAGGTCCACGCTGCCTCAGCCTCTCTCTGTGGCGATCAGGTGAAGCTGGGGCAAAACTGCAGCATAGGTATGCTGGTCACTTCTGGTGATTAAGGCAGCTAATGAAAAGATTAAGGAGTGAAATGGTTCTGAGCTTGACCAGACTTTCCCCAAGGTCAGGACCATTTGTGCACAAGGCAATGTGTCTGATCTGCCTCAAAGGAAAACATACCAGGGTCTGGTAGATATTGCCTCTACATAATTAGCTTACACTTGAAGAAAAATGGAAACCAAGCTGTTTTACTCAAGATACACCAACTAACACACTGGTCAGCATAGTGCACAGAATGGGATTCCTGACACAGATAATCCTTTCTGCAGAAGTGTCATTGCCACAGAGCAAACTGGTTGCATTGTGGCATTAAAGCCAGCAGCCACTGGTCCCAGGTGTGTATGTGTCACCCCAGGAGCAGTGACTGCCAGCCTGCCAGCTCTTTTCCTCTGGGGACTGGAGTGACCCTGTGGGGTTTTGTGTGCATCATGCATGGAGGTGGAGCTAAAACTCAAACCTTAAATCTTTGAGCAAAAATTAGTCTCACGCAGAATCTCAATCCTAATTAAAGAAATGTTTCAATTGAGTTTTAGTCTGCTAGTTAGTGAGAGTTGGCATTGATTCATTTAAACACTATCACCATATCAAAATGAGAAGAACTAAAGGCCTTAGGTTTGCTTCAGAGAAATACTTAGGCAGACCTCTTTATATACACGTGTAAGCAGCCCTGCTAAAATCAGTGGGACTGCTCATCCAGCAGGAATGTCCCTTTGGTACACTGCTGGATCAAGATAACGAGTGATATATGGCTGGTGATAAGCTTTATGTTTCAGCCAACACAGATGGTGTCACAGGCAAACTCCTATTGTATTTTGATCACCTAAGCTTTGATCCTGCTTCAACTGCATCTGGAAATCAGCATTACTTGGCTTCATGTATGTGAGTGCAGGGGTGATCTGCTGTGGTGGGAAACTTTGCTGCAGAATCCACAGCTGCTGCCTCCAGAAGGAGTCCCTGTGACCAACCAACATCCAAAAAGCACTAGGCTGGTAATACAAGTGAAGAAGGGCAGGAAAATGTTATAAACATCTCCTCTGTAACATTCAATTAATTAAATTACTGTCTGTATCCAAATTAGTTTTCTCAAACCCTTCTCTTTAACTCTAATAGGAAGAGCATGCCAAGCTCTCTTTCTTTTTATTCTTTAGACTGGGAGTACAAACAAAATCTGATGGCCAAAACAAAATTGTGTTGGCCATTGTGTTGCAGCCCAGGCAAGGGACTACTCTAAATAGGCTTTTTTGATACTACTTACAAATGGTCTCCAAAGCATGGAAAGTCACCAGGAGGAATTCTGTCCTAATTAATCCCAACATTACATCCTCAGGTTCAACTCCATAGCTAGAGAGAAAGGTAAGGACCATGTCACCAAACAGGGTAAGATGACTGTCACTTAAATACAGTTTTTCCTATATGTGGATGTAAATTATGTGAATCAACCACATCCAGTGAGGACTCCCCAGCCTTTTCAGAAGTTGTGTAAATTGTATACAGAAGAGTTTCTCTGGTGAGATATCCATGCAATAGTTTTCTTTTTACTTAGAGTTAAAATGGCTTCTTTTCCTAAATTTTGGTGCTGGGAGTGGGAAAAGTGCCCAGTTATGTCAGGATCCATGTTAAGTCTCCTCAGTACAGTATGTGCCTGGCTCTGCTGGCTTGAGTGTCACTGAAGAGGAATGTGTGTGGGCCATGGACTGCTTTCATCAGCAATATTTGCTGATCACTGTAGTGCTTACAGTGGCAGGAGATCACAGCCCTGTTGCTTTTGGGGATAGGTCAAGGAGAATTTGGGAGGTAACTGTCCAGAACGACATGCTCTGGTGTGTGGAAGGTCAGGGGAGGAAGCTCAGTTACTACCAGCCCCCTTTAGTAAAAGCAAAAGCAGTTTTCATAAAAAATACAGCAGTTGTCCCAGGGAGGAAGGGATGTGTGGGAAGCCACTGTCTCTTTCTGAGGAGGACCATGCTACAGAGATGGTTGTGCCAAAGAGTAAAGCATCACCCTGGCACCATGAGATCTCGATCTGGAAGGACTCAGGCTGCATATTTCAGAGGTCAAAATACAATTTCTTAATCCAGTGGTGGTGAAGGGCTGAGAAAAATCTCTGTAACATTCAACAGAAAATGGGCAGAGCAATATCATGCATGAAGTATGATGGAACTGAGTCCACAGTCAGCATTAGTGCTTGAGAACTTGAGAATATGAAATAAAAATATTAGGTTTATTTTTAAAATAACTGTTCTTTAGAGACCTTTATTGGTTTAAAATTTCCTAAATCTAAAAGGAAATAAGGGCATTAAAGAAATGAGACACCACCTCCACACCACAGCTCCACTGTGTATCCCTCTCCCAACAAGGAGATCTGTAATCAGACAGCAGTGACAAGGAGCCCACACCTGGGATGGAGAAGTTCTGGCTCAGACAGCTGCCTGGAGATGTGCATTTTCCTCACAAAGGGTGGCTGTGCAGAGGTCACTGATATCCCAATCCTCCTTCAAAAGTGGGGTTACTAAACCTTTGCCTTCTGGCCAGCGTGCAAGAGGCCTGTTTGATCTCTTGTTTGTACACGATTTCTACTGATCCCCTTCCAGAGGAACTCGCTGTCCTGTTGAAGAAAGCCCTCCCTCCTGAGACACAGCCCAGACCCTTGGTGGGTGATCCTCTGCACATGTTTCCAGATAGCAAGTTTGCCAAAGAGAAGTGCGTGTCCTTCCCACTGTGTGCTGTGCTGGGGCTTTGACAGCTGTACTGCAAGTTCCTGTCATTGCTGGGGAGGAGGGACTGACAGAGAACAGGAGTCCCCATCTTGGATATATCATTTCTCTTCCCTTCAGAATATGCAAAACAGTCACCTTAGCTAGACATGAGTCAGAGAGGGATGCTTAAGTTCCAGATTTTGGCTGTCCTCTGGAGTTGGGACCATTAGTTCAAGCTGGTTAGATAGCAAGGCTTGACCTGGAGTCAGGACACCCAAGGAGGATGCAGCCCAGCCCTGGCCAAACTTCCCTGTCTCTGGGTCAGTGGCTGGGACATGACTTGTGGGGCTCTTCCAAGTCACTCATCACTTTTCATCACCTCCCTGCTAGTTCTTGATATTCCCTTTCCTTCCTACAGCGAAGGATCTCTTGAGTCCTCCAGAGGACATTCAGGGACTCTGGGACATTATTCATTGTCAATGTCTCCTTATTTCTCTTAGTTTCTCCTTTTCTCCTCATTAGCCTTTAATGTTTTGCCCACTACTTATTTTCAGTTTTGTGAGATATTTTACCAGCTGATCTCAAGGAGATAACAGAGAAACAAGACCTCCTTGATTTTCTGCCAGAACTGCCAGTTACTTGATTCTTTCTAATGATCCTAACTTGACACTCTAAGAGGACTCTAAATAATTTACTTCCCTCCTGCAGTATCTCCTCTCCAGGCACCCAATGATGCTCTCATGACTCCACAGATCATCCTTTCTCCTCTGCATTTTGGCCAAAACAGAACTCACAATTCTTTTGATATAACCCCACATATATCAGTCTCTCTAGCCACTCCATCATTTTGCTGTGCTTCTCTGAATTTGTTCCAATTTGTTCTCACTACTGTTACTGAGCTGTCCAGAACTGAATGCAATATTAATATTCCACACAATGTATATAGTGCCTGTCAGGCAAAGATTAGGAGTTTTATGAAGATTGATCATTTAAACCTTCCAATACCACCAGTGATCATGGAGTCACTGACTATTATTACCCCAAACCTGAAAAATTCCATTCATCCACTTATCAAGGTCAATTCATGTTTCTGATGGTTGAGTGAAATGTTAGCTTTTCTTATCCTCACTCCAGTGAGGGGTAAGCCAGTAGACTTTGGCATTCAGCCACAAAAAGCCTCATTCCGTAACAGCTCTATGGTGTTTGCAGGCTGGAGCTGGCAGCCCAGGCTCAGTGAGAGCTCTGCCTGCTCACTGCATGGGAGGGTTCAGTGCTTCAGGAGTCGGCCCCAGGCCAGCCCAATGGGGAGGAGGGGCTCAGAGAGCACACAAAAAATGCTGAAGGGAAGGATGGGCTTCAAATCCAATAGACTGGAATCTATGTCCACTTTTTACTCCCCAGAACAGAAATGCGACCTGGGGGAAAAGGGCATTTCACACAACCTTTCTGATGTCAGCAATCATTTTTTTGTCAAACAGCTTGAGATATCTCTTCTGCCTTTTCAGGCCAATGCTCGGGTGTAAGGACCTGCAGTACTTCTGTTTCCAGATTACTGATTTATATTGAGTAAAGTACACTGTAAGGAAGGAAACTAAAATGTTTCAAATTTGGATGTCAAAACCCGTGTATAAAACTGATTGTATTAAGACCAGCATTTTATTGTTGAACATGCTGCATTAGTAGAGATGAAAAGTTTTTCATAGCTCCTGCAAACATGTAGAGTAGAGATATAGGCTTCAGGTATTGTTTATATGAAGCCTTGAAACATTTCAGAAGAAAATAACATACATGTGTGTGGTGTGTGTTGCAAAGATTTCCAGGAGCATAGTTACGTTATCTCCTTTTTCCAAATGCCTTCCAAGTGCTGGGTTTCTGAGAGCTGTGTCCCTTGGCCATGGTCTCAGGAGGAGCTCCCATGAAGGACCAGCCAGCCCTTTGTGCAGTAACACAGGAATGCACCATGATCTTGCCTAGAAAATGCTGAATGTATGTCCTATTCCATACACCCTTGTCTTCTGCATGAACTGCAGCAGGGATGGAATGAGAATTGGCAGTGTTCTGTTTCCATAAAAGTAAATTACCAAAAAATAACCAAACATACCACTTTTGCACAGAGAATTTTAACAAAAAACATGTGTTTTTTCAGTTCTGCAGAAAGTGCAGTTTATATTTTAATGAAAAACCCTGTCCTACCTGTAGGTTTGCTTAGACAAAACCCTTACTCCACCACACACTCTGTCTGTAATAGTTCCCCAGACATTTTCAGTAAGGGGTCAGCAGTATCTAAAGCTACTTGTTTCCTTGTCATTGGAAGATGAATGAGACTTTTTGGACATGGCTATGCTTGGGAGCTTTTCCTGCTGTTCTCTGCCCCTGAACTTAGGCACCATCCCAAACTGCCAGATAACTATTGCCACACAGTCTGATGAGCTGCTGAATCCCACTGTGGGATCAGTCAGATTTAAGTTTGACCCAGAACTTGAGCTTATCAGACACTGTAGTGTAGAAGGGGGAATGACCAGAAAAAAATGTAGATGATTTTCTGGAAATTAACAGAAAAATGTAGATTTGCCATGACAGTGCAAGCGAAAAGCAGCTTAACCATTTCCCAGTTTTCCTCAGCATCTTTGTGGTGATGGGTGAAAGTAATGAGAGACCAAGTAGTGTGAAGTCATTTCCTTCATTACTAATGTCCACTTGCTGATACTCAGGACAGCAACTTGTAATAATGAAATGTTTGCACCTGAATGTGGAGTCACTGATGGCTGTGGTAGGAGGCTGTAAATTAGGATGGTGGCTCAAGAGTGTCTGCTCTGAGATTCTAGTGGTGCTGGAGGATGTGTGCTACACTGGGGGGAACAGGAGTGTTCTGAAGCAAGTCCAAGTTCAAAATCAAGTCTCTGTTCTGAAGGAAGTAATAAGTGATAAGTGTGAGATATGAGACTGAAATTATGGGCTGCTAATAACTCTCAAAGGCTTCTAGATTTAGTTCCTGGAGTTATCATGGGCCAGAGTTTCATGCCAACAAGTTTCCTGAGGAAAATATATCTGTTCTACACACACTGCAGAGCTGCCATGGAAAGCCAATCCATACGGAGTCCTTCCCAATAGTTTTTAAAGTTAGTGGAAAGGGTCCAGTGGTTTAATCGTGCATAGTACATCACCCCTCTCTGAAAGGTTGCCTGGCTCTGCTAAGCTCATGAAAAGGACTAAATCAAATTCTCCTAAACTTGCAATTCTTAATGTGGAGCAGGAAGTTCCCAGTTAACCTCTGATCTATTTCCAGCTGCTCTTAATCACAATTCTACCACTAATTAGCTGATCTAATGATTTCTTCAGAACATCTTTTAGCACGTTGTTATGCATGCTGGAAGGTGACATTGCCTTTGTACAGGCTGTGTAGGCTGTTTTAGATGTGAACAGAGGTACCAACTTCAGATTCACAAATTGCAGAAAGAGAAATTGTTGACAGAACCTCTTCATCATTAATTTTTTAGAGACATATTAACACTAATTTGATTTTTCCTCCACAGTTCTCATGGTATGAGGGCAAAGTAACTTTTTCTCAAAGGAAAAGGTTTTGAGAATACTCGAGGGAAATTTTGAGACTTTACTTTTAACCAAACTGTTTCACAGTTACACCAATGGCAGTACCCCATTCTTGTGTGCAATTTTGGCATTTTTAGAGGATTTAATCTGTACACTATCTGTACCAGCTAAGGATTTTGGCATTTTCACACAGCTGCTGCCAAAATGCAGCTGCCTGCATATGATATTTGGCAGGCTCAACAGAATTTACATGCATTGGCCTTTAAGTATCAGCTGGGATATTAAAGAACAATAGTGGCTAGAAAATGTAACAACATCAGTGTGAAGAGATCTGCCTTCAGGATATTATTTCTGTAGACAGAGCATTAGTGTTTGGAGCATTGTGCAGTCCATGACTGAGGAACTCTCACCTCACTGGTTAGTTTTTGATGTCTCAATGAGGCATGAAGACAGCAAATCCCTTGGTGGCTGGCAGGAGACATTGATTCATTTCACGGGTCTCAAGAGGGCAAAGACCAAACTTAATAACCTGAGAAGTGAACGTTTTGAGAAGTCTGATATGGAGTCAGGCCTCCTCTTTGAGCTCCTGACGCTTACTCAGCTGAAAGTTGTTCTGTTTGTGGAAATTTCTGAGAAGGCCAAAAATAACAGCATTCTATTCCTCTTAGGAATTCCCTAGCCCTGTCCTTCCATTCAGGAGTTCAGGGTGCTAAATGAAGGGCTCAGCTTCTGCTCCGTCCCTTCCCCCCTTGGCTGCTTGCAAGGATGCCAGGGATGGTGCATCCCAAGCACAGCAGGGAGGGAGTCTGTGTTCCATCATGGCAAAGGGTCACTCCATCCACCACGTGCAGTGTGGCCCCTCCTCGTTCAGCTCCTGGCACTGGCACAGGCCCCTGGCTCTCCCTTCCCCATGGCAGGGGCACGCAGCTTTCGGGACGTTGAGGCCTACTGCTCCCATCAGCTCATCCTCCCCTTTCCAGAGAAAACAGTTATCAGAAAGAGAAAGCAGGATCAGAGTTTTTATGGCAATCTTCAATAAATTAACTTGAAGTTATTTATCAAAAAGAAGTGCAAGTATCTTCCAAGCAGAAGTAGGGTGTTTCAGATTTCTAGCTTAGCAGGAGGAATCAGAAAGAAAGAAAACAGAGGAAAGCAGGTATTCTAAAGAAGTCTTTAATAAATCAAAGATTTCTCCCCAAATTCCACCCAAGCTTCTCAGCCCCCAGGTTTCTCTAAAAAAATTACTTCAGAAGGACCAGAGAAAGCTGGTAGGAAAACCACTAAAACCTGAGAAATCAGATGGAATATGGGCCATGTGAATCTGAGCTATAGCAGCTTAAAGTAAGACTGTCAAAGTGAGTAGAGATTTTCTGCCTGCAAAGCCCTTAAAGGTAGCCCTAGAAGTCAGGAAATGGTCATTCTTTGATGTCTAAACTTTCCCTCACTTCTCATACTTTTTTATTTGGTGACTTCAGTTTGTATTTGTCCAACTGAACCATCTTATTTCGGTTTGATACGCACTGCTGTGGTGCAGGTAGCAATGCAGCAGATGTGTAGAAAAATTAAAGCACACTGAAAGAGAAAAAAAGAGCATTTTGAATAGAGGCTTTGGAAGGTGTTTAAAGCTTACAGTGGTTCAATGAAATTTAGAGCTGTGGAGTGACTGACATTAAGGGATACAGAAAAATATAATGTCCTTCCCATGGGAAAAATGTAATTTCATCACTAAGGACAAACAAACATTTGGGACAAGCAGTTGAAATAAAAT
Source organism: Zonotrichia albicollis (assembly GCF_047830755.1). Taxonomy (NCBI): domain Eukaryota; kingdom Metazoa; phylum Chordata; class Aves; order Passeriformes; family Passerellidae; genus Zonotrichia; species Zonotrichia albicollis. The sequence continues at coordinate 33,540,620 of NC_133825.1, read as the reverse complement.
TGAACTGAGTTTATTTTTTAAAGAAAACCATGGGTTTAGAAATGCTGAAAAGCTGCCTTCAGTTTTTGGTTTGACCTTGCTCTTGGCACGCCTTTTTCCCACAAGTGCCTGTGGTGCCCCAAGGTCCATGAGGCCCCATGGCCACCCTGTGCCACCATATGCCACCACGGGTCACCATGCAGAACAGGATTGCACAGCCCTGCATGGACCCTGTGGCACAGTGCAGGCACCAGGCATCAGGTCAGCTTTGCACAGAGGGTCCTCTGCTCATCCTTTAGCGACTTCTGTGGAAAATTCCACTGGAAAAGATCCATCCAAATGGAAAGTGTTTATAATATTGAAACAGACCCATTTTTGATAAGAGAAAGTGTGGGGGTGGAGGGATGCTCTGCTCAAAATACTTCTAACTAACCCTGCTTAGCAGAATAACTACTCATCTGTTTGTCTAAAAACAACAGATTTATGCTATTTGTTGTTAAATAGAGTTCCAGGGAAAAATACCCAATAATGAAGAAGGAACAAAACTCAGCTTGCTTTTGTTTTTCATCCAAAAAAAGCAAGTAAGTTTTAAAACAATGAGCTACACTGCTGGAAAGCTCTAATTTTTCTTTGTTTTGTTTCAAAATTGTATGTTGCCAGGAAGCAAAATGACCTGCATCAGAAGAACTAAACGTAGCTTCCTAAATGCTTCAAGGTGATCAAAGTGTTTAAGGTTAATCCACAGTAATTCTTTCACTATGTCTTGCTTTTCTGAAAAATCCAGAAATGTTTTTTGGCAAAGCCCTGTTAATAGAGCTCTAATGATTGTAATTTATTGCAATTTGTAATGTACTTAAGAAAACAGAGCTTATCAGTTTTAATGAGACTTCACACTCTGTGGAATGAAATATCTGAAGTCACATCTGGAAACAAGATTCCCAAATCCCTTGGATAATTCCAAAAATCTTACATTTCTACATATATTTCCTGCAAGGCAAGATGAGGATTGTGCACACTCTGCTAGAAATGAATGATCAGAGCACACAGCTCAGCAATGACATTAACTTCTCCTGAAAGACCAAAATGGGATCTGCTGTTCCTGATCATGTCAGGCCACAGCGTGTGGGTCGATCATACTCGCCCAGTGACTGAGTGAGCAAATGATGTGAAATGATCCATTCCTGCAGCTCTGACCTCCTGGTACTGTGAGGGGCCCAAAGGAGACAGAGCTCACTGAGACATCTTTTCAAAGTTTATTTCAGATTTGGTGGCGCATGAGTTCTTCTGTTTAGAATGTTATTATCTAATCTGGTCTCTAGCATGTTGCATTATAAACAACCACTCGTCTCCTGTTTCCAGACACAGAAATGTCCTCTATTCCCTCCACCTTTGTACAATGCATTCCAGCCACAAACATTGTTTTTTCACTATCCCTGACATCCTGTTTAGAATGAAGAATGGCTCTGTTTGGCCAGGGTATGGTTTTTCACAAGTGTTTGTAAAATGTCTAGGACCTAGAAGGAAAGGGGATATAAAAGGCCAAAGGGACTGAAAGTGGGGAAGGACCATTAGCAATTGTTTGTTTTATTAAAACTAAAAGTTCATTCTGGTGCTGTTAAAAAAAAATAAACCCACACATTTTATTGCATGTGCTTGGGCCCTGCACAGGCTGTTTTGGCTGGAGGGCTGCAGTGAAAGGTGGGACATCGTGCAGGGTCCAATTGAGTGAGTGATGCTTACAGGATTCATCTCAGTTCAGCAATACATGGACTGGCATTAACCTGTCATGTTTCATTTGTGTTTCTTTCAGTGAAATCTGTAAATGATGGAGCTTGTGCATGTGCCAGCCCCAGTTATTCCTGTGGCAGAGGTTTTGATCTGCACAGCAAGACTTGGGCAGCAGAGCCAGGCTGAAACTCTGTGTCCTTCTTCCCTCACTGCTCCCCATTAACATCCTGAGCAAAAATCCCCTCTTGAAATACTCCATCTTTCAAATTTCTGCAGCTTTCCCACAGAAATGTGAACTTGCTTTTCACTTTGGAAGGTGGTCTGAAAATAAACACCTTCTAGATTCTCTTAATCAAGAAGTCCACAGCATTAATTTATTTACCCAATTTTGTGATCAGACCAGTCATGATATTCTCTTTTTTTTCTGTGACTTTAGGGGCCTCCAGCCTTTCTATAACATTTCAGCTGCTTAGGTGTCTCTGCTTGCTGTCTAGTACTGCTCTTTGCTCAGACACTTCCCTGTCTTCTGAGTCTCTCTTTCTAGGAAACAGTAGATATATTTACACATGAGTTTTCCCCATCTTCACTCTTTTGTGCTCTTTGTCCTCTTTGGGTGGCAGAGAAGGCAGGGAAGAAACCAAAAGTGTGGGGAAGGAGGAAAAGTGAAACTCTGCCTGCTCTAAACTTTTGCTCCAGTTAAAGCTCAAGTTCCAGATACGGGGCCAGAAGCACATATGTCTCAGTCAAAAATTAGCACTAACCTGGTTTTCCCACATACAGTTTCTCTTCTCAGTTTCCATCTGGAAAATTTAACTTTCCTAACATTTGATATCTTCAGAAAGCTTCTGGTTTTGATAAGGCTGTGCTTTCTGTCAGGAGAATTTTTCAATTTCACACTTTTGATCAGATCCAGCATTGCACATATTCCACTCTGCTCCTACACCTCAGACAACTTACATCCTCAACACAACCAAGAGTCTTTTGTAGTTTTCACCTAATTTAAAGGTGATTTTTTTTTCTTTTTGACAGGAGGAAGATACCAGAACACAGTGACCCTTTGTTTTTGTTAGGCTTTTTTATTGGGTGCTGGTATCTTCTAATGAGTCAAGAAAATATTTTTGTTCATGGTACAGTCCTGCACAGCCACTCTCAGTCTTATCTTCTTGCAGCCCCATCCCACTGTTGCCTACAAATATGTGTGTATGTGTGTGTATGGTATTTCTGCTTCATTATTCCTATTATTCCTTTGAGGCAGAGATCCATGATCAAAGTCAGCAAATGGGATTTATTGAGTAAAAAGCAGAACTAATGCTACTACAGAAAGCCATATCAGTTATTAAGGAAGGACAAGCAATGGAATTTACTGAGCCATACCTGTTATAAACGTGCTGCAGTCTGACCATGGAGACTGCTGGTAGGCTTCCAGGTTTTATATAGGCCAAATGCACTTAATTTGCAAGACAAAACAAAAATGCCAAGAGTTTTGTGTGTGTGGTCTGATTGAGGAGCACTGTTTTGTGTGTTATTTAATTTGGAGAGAGGAAAGCATATTATGGGTCAGTTTATTTTATTTTATAATTTACTACTCAGTAGAGAAAAAAAAATGCCTTCAGGGCCCCAGTTGTGTGCAGCAGCATCACTTGAAGACTACAATGTGCAGGACAGAGGCAAAAACTTTCCACTCTAGCAATAATAAGTTCCCATCACAGAGGAGCACCTGAGCTGAGGCTGCCAAATGTCACCCCAGGAGCTGTGCATGGCCTTGGTTTTAATTTTTCACTGGGTGACGTTCAGAGAGTCTTAGCTTAGGCTCATTACACTGCACGTCGAATCAACAAACAACGCTTGATAAGCAAGAAGAAGATTGATAGTATTGACATATTGTTTGGGACAAATCCACTTCCAGTGACTTCCTGCAATCCTGTGTGTCTGTTGTAGAACATATGTCTCCTCCAGCAATGGGCAACAGATGTCTTTGGCAAAAAAAAAAAAAAAAAAAAAGGAAAATTGGAATTGTTCATCACCTGGTTAACAGTTTCCCCAGACACACAGGGGTACATGGGTCACATGAATGACCAGGGTATTGAGTTTAACAATGACCTTTCCCTTGTCTGGAGCTGATGCACAGAGGGCATTAATCCTGGTTTTGTTGCTACTTGTCAGTGAACTGGATTTTCACTGAACCAATATTTTGCATCTGGTTCTCTAAATTCTTTTATGAATATTTTGTTTCCAAAATTGTTCTTGGAGGTTTTATGGTATTGCTTCCTATTTGCACCACAGCCCCATTGTGAATGCAGTGAGAGAACAGAAAGAACCAGTAATAAAGGATGGGGGAGGCAAAGGAAATGTCAATTGGGTTCTTGGAGTTCCTGACAGATTACAGAGTCCCCAGGGGAGTTGGAAGCAGCTCGGTCACTCTCTGTGAGGCAGCCACAGCCAGTCCTGCCCCTTGGGTCTGCCCAAGGCAACTTCAGCCACAGGCATCAAGCCACAGCTAGCAGTAAGTCTGGGATGGGAATTCTTTGAATATAAGCAAGCAGGGTTGTTGCCAAGGCTGAAAAACCTCATCTGTCTGACTCAGAAACAAGAGGAACCACAAACCTTCATAGACATTTTGTACAAACACTTGTAGACACTCAAATAGTACATGGCATCCTGGTGTTAGCTCAGACACCACTCAAGAGAAGAGTTACTCAACATGAGCATAAAATGGATTATTATATGGATTATTCTTTCTTCTGCAGCAGAAAGATTTAATCAAACCTAACATGCACCAAAATCCTTGTTCTCACAGTGGGAACCTTTTGGTGGCTGACTTTCCCAGCAGATGTAGAGTGCTGAGGGGACAGTGGCCCAGCAGTGGGATGGCCAGGCAGGGAGCAGGTGATGGACCTGCCTGAGACAGCTCTGCTCTCAGTCCCTGCTAGTGAACTCTGCTGTTTGCTTTATTGTTTATGGTCCTGCAGGCTCAGGGCAGCAAGTGTGTGCTCCTTTCATGCCATGCTTTAAGGGCTTAAAACCACCTTAGGGAAAATGCATCTAGCAAAGGAGGGCTTTCCATCCACTTCCTCTGGAATGCCTCATTTTTTATGGGTTTTTGGGCTCTCTGGACTCAGGCACCTACAAAGGGAAAGGGAATATAAGTGGTCCTTGCAGAGGGCTGCACTGACTTCCTATGGTCTGGTAAAGCCTGGCTTTGCAGGGCCCGCAGGGTCCTGGGCATGGCTGGGGCTTGGTGTGCATCCTCAGGAACACTGCTGGAGGGGAGAGGTGCTACTGAGAGCAGGAAAGTGAAGGAGCAGGGAGGGTGAAGCACTGTAAGCTGGAATCTGGCCACAGGGTTACACTGAGCATTTCTGCACTTGCAGAAGTTGCCATGGTGTTTTAATAACTGCAGGTGATTTAATGGCTCATCTGGAAGACAGCATTGGTACAGCTGGGTTTGTGCCACACATCACTGCTCACAGTATTGTAGTGAGGCAGTTTTATTTCAGAAACCAAGGGGAATCTATTTCATGCCTCCTTGTATATCAGCATATTCACACATGCTGCCAGGTCTGTCCCTTTGTGCTCCCTGGTTACAGATGTGCTGTGTCTCCAGCTTGCAATGATCTTCACTTATAGCAGTGCATCAGGGCAGATGTAGAGAGAAAGCTAATTGGGTACACTTGCAGGACATGGACAAATCCTTCTCTGCTCTTCTGTTTGTCATTCAGCTCAGATGGAGCCAGAGGCATTGACTTCCATTCAGCAAAATCATCTGTTCTGCTCAGCTTTCTGTGAACAGAGCATAAAATAAGTGCTGATCCCACTCTTCACTAGGCCTTTGTAATGGCTCATAGGAGTCTTCAAAAAGTTCTGTCCTGATGCCCAAAGTCCACTGCCCAATGCCTCTTGGTGAATGTGGTTTTTCTGATATATTTAAAAACTTTTTCACTTCAGGCTGGTACAGACTGTACTGAACAATCCAGTTTCAAAATGCTGCCCTTGCAACTGCTGTGCAGTTGTTTTCTAGTCCTTTTCTCCAATTCTTCTTGCCTTTTGATAGGGACTATCAAGAGACTCAGGAAACAATAGATAGTAATGTTTTTTAAGTTTATCTTAGCAGAATATGGGATATTGGCTCAAGGAACTTTGTTGATTATCTTGGCTATCCTTGGACATTTCCTTTGGCATGTCTATAATTGCTTTAAGAAACATGTTCATGCTGAGCCAACTCCTAATACTGTGGATCCAACTACTTGATTTCAGATATATGGCCAAGTTCTGCCCCCTGCCTTACTGGGATTGTCCCAGCATAACAAAAGCCTAATTTGTTCCATGGGTCTCAGGTATGTGATTTCTTCATTGTTACTCACTTATTGCTTTCAGGATATTTGTGTCTTGAATTAAATTTTAAACTACTGGGAGAGGTAGTTAATAGCTGGGAGAGGGAGAAAAGCAAACTACACAATATATCTAACAAATATGTGACATCTAATTTAAAAATCTGTTGTTTTCTTTCAACAGAAGGGGAAGAAAGCAATGCAGCCATATTCCCTCTTTCCCCAGGATATTGGCACAAGTCCTGGATCCACTGACATTTATAGGGAGATGTAATTAATTAACTTCAAATACCAGATTAGCTCATGGATTCAATATATCTCCATTCTTATGTGGACATAAAAAAGCTTTTGATTAATGATCACAACCTTTCTCAGGAATTTGAGGGCTTTTACTTACTAGTGACAGCTTTTTCTGGGGTTCTATATCATCAGTGCACAAAGTGGCTTCAAAGTCAGTGCCTGGTATTCATTACTGGTACTGCAAATGAAGCCTACAGGCTGCAGCCTTGGCCCTGTTAAGTAACTTACAGTTTAATCACTGACTTCAGTTGTACCCAGATCTCATTCTGATTCTTCTTTTAATAAACTGTTTCACAAATAAACCAGAAAACCCTACATGGCCAAAGGCTATTGCCTGCTCGAAGGGCAGGTGAAGATAGGCAGTGTCTAATCTTAAACATCAATACAGGCCCAAAGCTTAAGGAAAGGAGCAGGTGAGGCTGGACACAGAGAGAGGGCAGATGTGGCTGCAGGAGATTGTCACCATGCATAAACTGTCACTGCCACTCTCCAGACTTCAGGCAGCAGGTTATAGAACTTTGTGCCTTTCAAATAAAGCTTATTTCAGGGTGCTCCTACAGTTTCAAATACATCTGTGGTCCTACCCTCACAGACACTGCAGAGGGACAGGTCTGGAGTCCATTTATACTGCTGTGAGTCCAGCGTTTTTATGCAATTAAAGACACTGCAGATGCAGTTCAGTTCTTGGAAATCACAGCTCCAAGATGAGGGACAGGTTCTAGCCCTAAGACCAAACACAGCTACTCCATCTATCAACAGGCATGGCAAAGCACAGTCCTGTCCTGCCTAGTCAGCCACAAGGCCTGAGCTAGGATTGCCTCAGAGGCCCTGGCTCTGCTTTCTGCCCAAATGGTCACAGGCCATTTGATGATGAGCCATTTTCTGTGCAACTGGATCACTCTGGCTTGCCCAGTAACAAGTCCTCCTTCACCTGCAGGCCAGGGAACATCCAGCAGGAGATCAGAGCCTCCTCTGAGGCCAGATGCACAGACTTCCCTGTTCTGTGCTCTTCAGAAGTGAGGTGTTAATGTTTTTTCTGCTGGTAAAATGTGCCTGAGAAGCTCCTGGTTCGGGCAGGCCTGCTTCACTCCCCTGCCACTGCACATGGGCAGGTTTTGCTGCAGCTTAGGTGACACCTGATTTGTTTTGGCAGCTTGGGCCTTTTCACTGATAGCAGCTGTGAGGTGGCCCTAGCTGAGCCCCCCTGGGAAAGCTGAGGCAAGGCTCAGAACCCCTTCACCTCAGTTTTGCATCAGGAAGACAGACCTCACATACAGCAGATGTGGTTCAGTAAAATGACACAGCTTTGGCAGTCAGTAGCTTAGACATGTACAAAAATCTTGCGCTGGTTTCCCTCTTGATCTGAGTTTCATTCACAGAATAAAACTAGCTGCTTGTGTTCCTGGCTTGTTTTGGCCACAGTGATGTTTTTCATGGGGTTTCCACTGATTAAACCTAATTAATTTCCATTGCCATCAGTTGAATCCAGACAGGCTCTTCCAGGCTGATGGGAATAAGTTAGGGAGCAGTGCATATGGTATCTTACATGTTGGTGAAGAGCCATTTAAATTAACCCTGTGGTCCTGATTCCCTACCCACCTTACATGGAATAAATTGTGAGAGATCCTATAGAAACAATAGTGTTTCTGTAGAACAGAGTAGGGAGGTCCCTGCTTAGATTTCTCCTTAAATATTGCATCAGGCTTCCAATGCAATATACACTTTTACATATGTTAGTACAGAGAATGGACACTTCCTTAGGAAGCCATTTATTTGGCTAATTGTATCTCTGAAATAATAAATTCCTAATGGAAAAACCACAGTCTGATCCACTGTCAAGCATGAGGAACAGGTTCCTGCTCTGGGTCCAAATGAAATAGCTTAATGGGCTGTTACAGACAAACAGACAGGTGAAAGTATGTGGATTTCTCACTTCAGGCTGCAGTACTTGGGAGGACAATGACTCAAAATGAGGACTATTGCAAAATAAGGACTATTGCATAATTCCAGTCCTGAGTTTTCTTGCACTGATGCTGATTTTTAGCTTTGTAATCACTCCATTCACTTCTGCCAAGGTTTTAAGTAAGCCACATTTTAGGGCTGAAGATGGCATCAGGTATCCCGGGTGCTCTTAGGAAGGAGCTGTGGGATTTTTTTGTGGGTGTAAATGAGTGGAATGTTGTGGAAGAGGGCCAATCAGCAAAATGTGAAGTCTGTTTATGTCACCATGTCCTGCCCTGATGAATTCCCCTGCTTCAAAGCCTGACAGCACCAAAGAGCTTTCCAAAACTTTTGGCAAAGGTCAGGGACTTCAGCAAGTCCTTGCATCCTTCCCGGTGAGAACCTGGTTCTGTAAACATATTTTGGGGAACATTTGCAGGAACATTTGTTCTGAAATTTGGAGTAACTTGGCGCTTAGACCCATTCATAAATTGTTTCCATCTTCCAGTCCCCTCGCACCAATCACTTAGATCTACTTAATTTTTAAGGATGATTCAATTTTAAAAATAAAACATAGCATATGAGTAGCTTCCAGCATGTGTCAGGAAGAGATAAGTCACCCAAAGCTGTGATGGCCCACCAGGGTGCCTTCAAGGTATTCAGACTACTGTCCACACAGTCCTTATTAGGATCTTTCTCTCTCTCCCTCTGTCTCTCTCACTTCCTTTTGGCATTTGCTCTGTAAACTGAACAGCACCTGAGCCGGCATCATGAACCTCACCAGGCTTTGTGGAGTTCAAACTGAGTTCAAGTGTTTTAATTAAAATGTCCCCTTCCTCTCCATCATTAGATAGCAGCAAACAGATGACTGAAGCTTCCTGACTGGAAAGGGTTGGTCAATGGCCTTATATCCGAGGGGTGAGACCTCTCTACTGGGAAAAAAATCTTGACTTAAATGGTCTGTGTAAGGACATTTATTAAGTCAGAACAGTGGCAGCTGGGTTAAGACTTGAAATCTTCTCACCATGATCTTGCGGGAAAGAGTTTTGTCCTTGAAAGTTTGGTATATGGGTTTCTGACTCCATGTTCAGAGCTGCTGAGTGTGATTGGCTCTTTGCTTCCAAGCACCCAGGATGCTGAGCGCACATTAACTGTGGTTTTTTCTTGGGGTGAGATTTGGTCTGTCCATTGGAACAGCACTGGGAACTGAAGGCAAAGAAGAAGGAGGAGGCTCTTTGTGAGCAACTGACTTTCTGCTACAGCTGCTAAAGGAGTTGGTGTCATCCCAAATTGAAAAATATTCCTTCTGTTTATAAATGTGCTGACCCCCAGTCATACTGCACTTTCTCTGCCCAGAAGCGATGATTCATTAAATTTCTAGAACTTTTCTTTCCTTAAAGAAATTAAACACTATTCTCCATGGCCCAAAGTTTACTTTAGAGTGGAAAATGAAAACATATTTGCCCTTAATATTTTGAAACCTTCTCAGTTCATTTCTTTAAGCCAAACCCAATACAGCCCTGCCACCTTAGCACAGCATTTTCCAGGAAATTATGCTTGCAGCTGAACCTTTGAGACATTCAGAATCTACTCCAGCTTGACTTTGTGCTGTTTGTATTTCCTAATCACTTCCTTTTTCAGGGGAGAGATGAATTCAAACCTGCCCCATGGATGGGCAAATTCTGGCTCAGGTCCTTTTCTAGCTTTAAACTAGCAAAGTGCTGTGATATCAGTAGAGAGCACAGAGGAACAGTTCCCCATCTAACTCCAGAGGTGTTTGAAAGGCTCTGATGTTAGGCCTGGAGTTCCTGTTTGATGCTTAAACCACACAACAGGATCCCCACCACGGCAAACCTGCCAAAGTGGTCAGAGCTCCAAACCTGTGTGGCTGCAAGCCGGGCCATCAGCTACATCTGTAATGGTCCCATGGCCACTTCTGACTGAGGGGAAGGGCAGCTCTGCAGGGTGCCCAGCAGCAAGCCACTGAGGCTGTCCCCTTCCCAAGGGACTGCTGTACCCTTTGCAGAACCCAATTCATTAATTCATTCCCTGACAGCCCATGCTCAGACACCTGGTTAGGCTGTGCCTCCATGAGCAGCCCATGTACAGACCCAGCAGGCTGGGGCTGTGGCTAATACTGAAAGCTCCCCGAGCTCCTCTCTGCCCCTCAGCTCCTTCTTCCTTTCCTATGACCCCACAAGAGGTGCAACAACAGGAAGCAGAGCCACAACATCACTGACATTGCTTCACTAAACCAGCGTGCAGCAGGCTGGCTGTGTTTCCTTTGGGAATAGGGCTGCCTGAAAGGGCTGTGGAAGAATATTTCCCTGGGGAAGTTGGCCTTTCACTTGCTGATGCAACCCATTACTAAAGAATCAGAGGCACTTTTTTGCCTGCAAATATTTTTATTGCAGTAGTAACATTGCTGAAGCCGTGATGAAAGGATATAGGCCAGTCAAGGTTTGTGGGGAGAGATAACATCTTTTACTAGAGTAGCTAATACTGTAGGAAAAACCAGACACACTTTTGGAAGCAATATTATCCTTTATTATCTCACTGTTCCCCCTCCCCTGTGACCCCCTACCATCCTTCATCTGAAACAATAAATACTTATGAAGTGGAAGGAAACTTGACCCTGTGGGGCAGGTAAGAGACAAAGGCTGTGTCTGACTCCTGATCCCTGTATCTCTCCCACTGGTGTGGGTAAGGAATGCCCGATGCTCAAGGGCATTGCATGGCCCCTGCCTGCCCTGCTGCTCTGTGCCAGAAACAACAACAAAGAGAAAACCCTCTCTCAGTGGCGTCAGTAATGAGCCTTTCTGATTAGGGTCCCTAGCCTGGTCTCTTTGTGCCCCTCTGTCAGCACCTTGTAGGTCAGTAAGGGCCCAACAGCAGCCGAATGTTAGAGGCTTGTAATGTTCTTAGCATGCAGCAAAGGGCTTTTAGGTTTGGTATTTGGAAATCTTTGGGGGGCTTGGGTACTGACATAGCAAGAAGGATTTGTCTGGGGTCATTGCAGAATCTCCTTTGCTGAAGAGTCTCAAGAGTTTAGAGGAATATTTGTAAAAAATTACATTACATAAAAAAAGTACCTTGTGCTGCCTGACCAAGTGAAGGCAATGATGACCTTTCCTGAGAGCCCGTTTTCATTTTGGAGTTGTCCATTTCCTTCCCACATCTTTGCAGGCCAGTCTCAGCTCTGCAGTCTTGGGCTGTAGATCTGAAACAGGGACCATGGAGCAGATTTCTGCTCTGTGAATTTGGGGCTGCATGCTTGCTGCCTGGATGTCCTGCAGGGAAAATCATCACTGCGAAGGACAGCCACGTGTACCATGGCCAGAGCCTTTTTTTGGCCTTCCTATGGCTGTCACCCAGTGAGGCATGTCTAGCGGAATGTTATGTCAGCACCAAGCTCTTTCTCCAATGAGTACAGAAGGAGATTTCTCCATAGACCATGGTCCCCTCACTGTCCCTGAATTGCCAAGAGATTTTCAGAAGCAGGTCCCAGAGCAGCACCTTGTCAGAGGCAGCAATAGGCAGAGGAGGAAGGAGAGAATCATAGTGTGGGTTTCAATAACACTTTTCAACGCCCACAGAAGAGTAAAATAGAGACCAGGCCTTGAGTAATTTGCTTAGGCTAGGAATAGCATCTACAGGGGATGGTGCAGAATCTGGAGTGACAGTTGGATGTCAATGGGAACACATCTGGTTTAAATTACATTTATACAAGGGTTTTGAGAATGGGGAGAACTTTTGTCTTGTGCTAATGGGAACAGAGGGGCTGCCAAACCTATTCAGAGTGGATTCTCAGCTGCCTGAATGATCACATGCCATGTTATCTCCATGTTATTTCATACCACAGTAATCACCTACACACTCTGCTGCCCAGGGCAGAAATGACCTGGGAAGGCTGCTCAAATTAAGGAATATTGCCTCATTTCAGGAGCCAGGGACAGCAGATATAGATGAGGAGAAATTACCCAGCTCTTGTTTGTAAGTGAAGCTGGCTGTCACTAAAAGGTTTTCCTTCTCTGGAGAATATGGCTGTATGCAAAAGGCTTAGCAGAAAAATTTCTGGTTGGTTCAGAGAAAGGAGGAAGGGGAGGAAGAAGGGAGGCAGTGATGGAGCGGTCGTGAAAACATGTCAGTTTAAACAGAAACTTGTTTGCAATGGTGTCAGAGTTTCTTTTAGCTCTTGTTCTGATTCATATCAGCTTTTTTATTACATTACAATTATAGTTAATTTCATATTAGTGTTTTAGGTTAAGTCGGTGTTATTTAATCTGGGCAGTGTTTTAAAAGGAAAAAAAACCCCAACAGCTACTTGCCCTCTCTTGGGATGTTATTGTTACCCTAAATATTTGCAGTTACTGATTTTAATTCCTTTCAGGTTAACTGAAATGTTCAGCTTTCCAGGACAATGAGTATAGAACAGCTTGTTTTCCTGCCAGTTCCCTCTTACAGACTCTGTAAAAGTCATTCCTATCTGATCCTTCACTTGTGAGTTTTCACAGTGCTCTTCACAAAGAAGATAATTTTCACTGGGGCCTGTCATCTTGTCCTGCAGGCCCCTGGGGTTGAGCAGATGTTGCTTGTGAAAGGATTTTGAAAGGCTTTTGAATAAGAAGCTAATCCATAAGATAAAATGAGGAAATAAAAATTCAAAATGGATCAGAGGAAACACTTTTTTAGATAATGTGTGATCAAGCTACAAAACCAATTTCACATAATATTGTTAGACATAAATAAAAAGAAGAAACTTGGCAAGATCCTAAAAGGAATGGATTTCTCTATAGATAACAAGCATATCCAATGTTGTAAATAATGAAATATTTACGGGTTTATTAAAACCTCTCTTTCAACAGTGAGATTAATCTTTAATAGAACATGTAAGGAGACCTTAGAGCAGATAGTTTTGTTGTCTCCTGCTTTGGAGCGTGTCTTTCCCAAAAGGACTGGTGCTTACTAGCTATTGTCAGAAAATGAGGAGCCACGTTCTATGAACTTTCTTCTTGTGCTGCCTTGTTCATACCCTCTAAAACTGAACAGACTTTGAGATAAAACATTTGGCAGTATTTAAAAAGCAGTGGAAAATCTGAAGATAACAAAAAAATCCTGAACCTCACTGAGGGTAAAGCTAAGACCTCTCTTCTCAGGGCTGTGATTCTGCACTAGATAAGCTAAGATGTTTGTATATATTTTTTTTCTAGAGTACAAGACTCCTTAAGAAGCTCAAGGATGGTCTGTGAGTTTGCAGAGCCATGTGACAGTCTATCTTTCCAGTATATAGGGAAAGTTGCAGCAAGAACAGCTTGAGATTAAGATGTAAGCCTGAAGGAGGATTTCATTTTTTGCAATGTGCAAAAAACATCAGAAAAACTGAAGGAAAGACTGATTTATTTCCATGGGGTTTGACCCAATAAAATCTTGTGATCAAAATGACCTGCAGGATGCTCCAGCCCATGTCCCCTCTGGCAGAGCTGCTATTCTGAAAGGCCTTATATTATTTTATGTTATCTCTAATGTCATCTAGCTGGTGTAATTGGAGCTGACTGGGTCTCTGATCTATTGAGCCTAGACATCTCTGTCTTCACACCTCTCTTGGCCACAGTAGTCGCTAAAAAGAGCCCTAGGGACAACTGACATTCTTGACTGCCAGCCCAAATGTGTCAGCTGGAAGGAAGACTATTTCCCAAATGACATCCCCTCTCCCCCGGAGTTCTGGCAGCCACCCCAGTGCCATCTCCAATCAGGAATATCTGGCTGTCAGAGCACGCAGAGGCAGAGCTCTCTGTGCCCCCTGACCCTGGCTGCCCTGTCCCTACCCCAAAGGGGAGCTGCCATTGTGTGCCAAGGTGGTCAGTGCCTCAGGCTGGTTCCCATGGCCATCCTTCCTCCTGGTGCTGGCTGCAAGGTCAGGGGCTGAGAGGGCCACAGAGCCACCACTGAGGCAGCGTCCCCTCCAGGATTCTGTGTCCCCATCCCTGCTTATTGCTGGGAGCTGTACCCAGACCATGCTGCTGCCAGATGGGCCCAGGGGATTTGTCCCGGCTGAAACATCAGTGGCCACTTAACACCTTACGGAGGAAACCTGACACTGGGTTAGACTGGGCTGGGGGTGGTGTTGGCAAAAAGCCAGAGTGACTGCACTAAGGGCACAGGAGTCTATTCCTGTATGACTGAGAAGCAGGGTTTATATGCCTGGACTTGTGTTCATATCACAGAGAAATTTTTGGCTTTGCTTTCCCACCCAGGAATTTAAGAGACAAAGGCATTAATGTCACTTTCCAGGTATTTCCCAGCTTGCAGCCAAGCTGCACTTAAGCAGTTATGCAATAGCAAAAAAAAAGTCTGCTTAGAGTCCACAGCCACAAAGTTTCCCCCAGAGCCCTTTCCATTGTGTGTTGGGAGCTCTACACCTCCCCCATCTCGTTACCTTCATTGAAACTGGAGTTCATCTGCTCTGTTCAGCCTGCTGCAGCTTGGGGAATTCCACCTCACTCCTGTCCCAGCTAGGGAAGAGCCTGAGCTACACATTTTTGGATGAAGATGCCTGTGCTTGTTTCCCAGTTGTAGCTTTGTAGGAAGAGTGGGGGTAGTGTTCTCACCTTTTCCCCAGTTCCTCAAAACGAAAAGCTATTTGGATAGTGAGCTGTGCTTGAGGGTTGGGCACCATCCTGGCTCTCCATGGCCATGGGCAGCTGTGCCATTCCCAGGGAGCTGTGACATGGCAATAGGGAAATGGGGAATGAGCCTTTCCTCACAAAAGGGCAGCTCACAATGGAGGCATCAGCTCTCCTCCACTGCAGTCCTTCTGCTGCCTCTCCTGCCTGCAGTACCCAGGGCTGAGGAGACCAGGAGACAGGCAGCTACCCCAGCAGACATCCAGAAAAGCCAGGGTGAGGATGGATGGATGGATGGATGGATGGATGGATGGATGGATGGATGGATGGATGACTCAAGATCCCAGCACAAAGGTTGGAGACAGGCCAGGGAGTCAGTGTCCTCCCTAGTTCCACCAGCAATGGGATGCCTGGGGTTCTCTCCAGGTCCTTGTTTCTGTCAGTGCACCTTCTGCTCACTCCCTGTCTTCAGAAGGGCATAAAACAGAGGGGAAAAGCATTCCAAAGAGTGAATCACTCCAAGAAACTGCTGCAAAGTAGATGTCTGGGAATCATTAGGAGAAACACTCTCAATCTTCCCGGAGCAGCTGAAAGCTTTACTGCCAACAGCACTTGGCTGCCAGTCTCCCATTGCTGTATAAATGATGATAATGGTCTTTGCTACTTCTTCTCCACACATTCTACTCCTCTCTGGGGGGTGGGCTCTCCTTGGCAACCACAAAGCTCTTGTTATAGGCGAGGAGCTGCTGGCAGTGAGGACTGGAGTTTAACAGGAGGGAGAAGTGGTAAGGTCTCTCCTCAAGTTAACAAACATCAGCAATGGGCCCCTGGTGTGGCACTTGGTGTACATTCCATGGCTACTCTGGTCACCTTTGACAGACAGCACTTGCCTATTTACAGGCACTGAATTTTGATAGGGACTGAAGAGTCAGAAGCCTCCACTACCTACAGGAGAAAAGCAGTGCACCTCTTTCTTTGTGGTAGCACTGACAAAATCCAGTTATTCATCTAGCATGGTTCAGTGCTTGCCTTTCAAGGACCACATTCCTACAGCCCTCTGGTTACTCGAGGCCTGTCTCAACTTTTGCAATGGATCCCTGGCCCTGGACTTAAATCTATCACTTTCCTCATTTTGTATTTCTTTTGGTGGTAAATACTTAGCTGAAGCTCAAGTATTTACCCTGCAGCATCTCCAAAGAGCCCTTTCTATGTGGAACCTTGCTGATGAAGGGCTGTGTGGTAAGTGCTGAGTTGTCTGCAGCACACTGAGCAGTGGAAACACCAACCTACCAAATCAAGCCTATGCTGCCATGGAAACATCCCTTACTACAAAACAACAAAGCAGAACTCCTTGTCCTTCAGTGCCTCTTTCTCTGACAGCACATAGAATTAAAAAGACACACCAAGCTTCCTAGGGGTAAATCTGTCCCTGCAGCAAGAGTGTTCCCATACTTGCCTGATGCATGACAATACACTAATGACAATAGACAGCTTTTCCACCTATAGGATTTCATGCTGGGGTGCTTCTATTTCTGACCTGAAACTTGACAAATAATAGCAAGAAATAAAAGCAATATATAATCAAATGCACAGAGATTTGTGAGCATGTTTATATTGTGTGCCTGGCAGACCTGGCTCAGTTCAGAGAAACCCATATGACACCTCTTAACATGTGTTTTCTGTGTGTAGAGACTGTATAGACATATAATTACCTTCCTTTGAAGTAGATAGGGTAATTTTCTGACTTCCAGATACAAACTCAAGAAATGGATGTGCCAAGTTCACCATTTTCTTGCAATAAAAAATCCCAGGCTTCTCCAGAAACTTTCAATGCTCATACATGTCTGTTGAGCACATGTGATAGCTCTAGCATCAACCCTACTGAATATATAGAAATTAGTATCAGAGCTGCTGAACAGAAATCTGGCAGATCCAGTCATCTCACTGGCAAATCACAAGCTAGGGACAAACCAGCCCTAAAATAGCTTTCACAGTAGCTCTCTTCCTGGTTTGCTGGTGGATCTCCTGCATGCAGTTTCCTCTATCAGCCACCCAGGCTTGAACACTGGTCCCTGGCCCCCTGTGGGATGCAAGAATGCTGCATATCAGTAGACTATGACATGAATAAAAGGCAAGTGATCCCCCCTTTGACTTACTCAGAAATGAAAAGCAGGCACATGCAGGCTTGCACCAGCCAGGAAACATTTCTCTGTAAATTTCTCCGTGCCTTTTTGTTGGGATCACTGACAGGACAGAACTGTTTTGCAGCACAAGTACTCATGTACTTGTGTTGGCCTCTTCCAAACACCAAAAACAGGCAGGCGGCCCTGTGAGCTGCAGAGAAAACCAGATTTTATACAATTTTATACAATTACTGGTCTTCTTTAGGAGCAAAACAGTGCAGTGCAGCAAACAGATCAACTCTGTGCCAAAGCATTTCCTAAAGAAACCTTTATTATAGCAAGACTCCATTCTCAGAGGCCTTTTCTGTTATTTATATTACAAAGTCAAGGGCTGATTTATCCAAAATAACTTGCATTCTAAAACTGCGCTGCTGCTTCTCTTTTGCTCTTTCATTCCAAAAATTTGAGTTTCCTAAATCTCCTTAATGAAAGTTCTCAAGAGGTTGACTAGAGAGGATGGGAGAAGCCAACCAAGGGCAGCATTCCAGGACCAGTTTTCCATGCAGGGAAAGACTTGGAAACTGAAGCCAATGGTCTGACTTGGATCTGACAGAGACCTGTATGACCAAAGGTCTGCTACACCTCATGCTTCTGTCTCCTCACACCCCCTGCTCAACCCCTGTGCCAAGTCTGCCCTTATTAGTGCTGATTAGGTTCTGAGCAGAGCATCTTTCTTCTAAAGGCCAAAAAAATGTTGTTTTAACTGAAGCCATGGGAGGAACTCCTTAATTCAGCTTGCACGGGAAATTTTTCTTTAATGATAAACAGGCAAATTAATTGCCCAAAAGCAAGACCACTGCTCATCTGAAAAGCTATCATTCAGCCTCCCAGGTGCAGCTGCTAAGATGCTTCAGGCTGCTCCTCTCCTCCTCTTCATGAACTCAGACTTGTGGGTAGATCACATCCCTCAGGGTCCAAGGTACATGGGCTCCCAAGCTCACCAGGGAAGCTGCACAACCAAACATGAGCAGTGGCACTTGGGTTCATTTCTGAAGACTGAAAGGGCAAATAACATGCAGGGGTGTCAAAGGAAAGGCAGGTGGGTCACAAGCAGTGGTGATGCTACACTCGTTTTTTTGCCTTTCCATGAAAATTCTCAACTTTTACTGGAACCTGGAATGGCACAGTCCAGCCCAGGAGTAGGAAATAATCTGTTTTTAGATGTCTATGTTTTTCTATTGTTTATCGAGCCTCATTTCCCTTCTCTGGCTGCCTGGACCTAAATAAAGCACATTAAACTCCAGACAATGCATGTTGCACATGTTGGGGCTGTATTAGATCATCCCACATGGCTCCAGACAGAAGAAATGAGGCTGCCTGTCCTGGGGGGTCAGCCCCAGGGCTTGTTCCTCCCCTCCTCGGCCTCTCCTTGCACCAGCAGTGATGTGCCTCGCTGCACAGTCCTGTGGGTGCCCAGAAAGGCAGATAAATGCACACAAAGAACAGGAAAGGAGAAAGAAAGCCAGGGGAATATGTTGGAACACAGAGCTGCCTGACAATCCTTCTGGGGGCTTTAAGCCTTTTGTTTCAAAAGAGGCTTTCTTTGAACGACAATGTCTAGGCCAGTTATCTAATACACAGGTGTAAAAGCCTCAGCAAGCACATATAAGGTATGAAAAACAAGTCCTGGGTCCCTCAGGACTGTGAGTAAGTCTATGACCATGTAAGTGTAAGGCTTTTCTGCTTAGTAACACTAGGGAAAGTCCTGTTTTGTTCAGTGAGGGGAATGCTGGAGGGATGGTTTCCTCACACTTTCAGATTTAAGGTGGAGCTCATTGAGTGGTCTCACCAACCCTGTGAAAAATGCAGCAGCAGAAGTGGAGCCCTGAGCTGAAAGGGCACAACCAGTGGGACAGCAAAGGGAGAGGGAGGAGTTTTGCCGTGGATATTGGTGCGGCTCCTATATTGCAGGGTAGCACAGCATTACAGCACTTGTGGAAGCAGCAGGGATGTGGGAAGGTGAAGTGGGATGCTGGCTTTCCATCTGAGGTTTTAGAGGTTTGCATGCTTTAATTTTCCTGGTGGTGGTGATTAGTCAGGTTTGGCCTGATCTTTAATGAAATGGTGTCCAAAATATTTAACATACTGAATATAATGAAGCCTCTTTTAAAGGACACTTTCAATAATTTTTTTTAAAAGAAATCAGGCTGTTTCAACATGAAAAATCCTTTCATATTACTTCCTGTTTTGAAAATGAAAACAATTACTGACATCATTATGAGTCACCTTTTAGAACTGACCAATTCTGTAAAAATTTTCTTGAAATATTTTGGTACTTCTGAGCATATGTGTTTTGCCTCATGCAGAAATGAGCCAAAAATTTCCCAATACAGGGCTAATCTGCGCATATTTCATAAACAGATCATTCATTTTCTGAAAGTACTGAGAAAACTGAGCAGTCTCCACTAAGACTTAAATGGATATTGCAGAAAAAATAAGGTGTTCCAAGATTGACAGCTCCCACATTAGAACAGCCACTCCAGCCTCAAGTGTTCAATAGCAGCACCTCACTGCACCATAACAGTTCAGAAAACAATTGTGCTCATTTCTACACATTGCCTATAGCTTTTTTCTAGCTAGAACACCGTTTGTTGCACTCAAGACATGAACATTTTGATTCATTGTTTCATATTTATATCTCATTTAACCCTGTTTTTCCCAGCTGACTCCCAACTCAGGTGCTGTACTAGATGCACTATTAAAAATTCACAGTCAGGGAAGGCTGTCAACAAGTCTCAATTCTTTGTGTCCTCAGAAAGCAGCATCCTGCTCCCTGCCCTGGGCTTTTACAAGCCTGTATCACTGTTTCAGCACTCCTATATGATACCTACACTTACCTCCACCTCCTATATTTCTGATCTGATCCCTAATTTTTACTGCAATCAACTGATCTGCCAAGCACATTCTGAAGTGCTGAGAGTCTTTAAAATATCTCTAGGCCAAAAAGGCTTGCATTGTCTCTCCTTTAAGTTATCAATGTTCTGTTGTTAAGAGTTTTCATTTGGGGGTCTTTTGACCCTCTTTTTGGTTTTATTTATCCTTAGTGCGATTTTTGGTCTCCGGTGAGATTTTGAAGTTTTCTTGGCAGTGATAGCTAGAAATTTTTCAGTTACCCGCCCACACTAAAACTCTTGTGACCCAGACACTGATTGGATGGATAATGGCTTTTATTTTGTATTTCAGTGCTCCATTTGTGTAGTGTTGAGAAAAACACTTCTCTGGCTGATGGAGAATAATCTGAAAAGCATATTAAGTGTATATAGCCCTAGGTCTGCTTTCTTGTACACACACTCTGTCCCCCCAGTTTACATGTGGTCTCATTAACAGCCTTTGCTCAAAATCATACTGTGTGATATTTTCTAGAGCTGGACGCTGGCCAGATTCATGCTGAACTCAAAGTGTGTCAAGTCCAGCCCTGTTTTTTCCTCTTGCCTTGTTCCTGTGCTGCAGGTTTTGCAGGTCAGGCTTTTACCCAAGTGTTTCACTGTGCAGTGCTCATGCCTGGGTCGCTGAAGCATCATTAGCACAGACCTCTTGCTGCCTAATGACAGATCTGATGCTGGAGCACTTGGCATGAGAAGCATTGTCTGGAGAAGGGGACCACACTGGGACTAGGAAAAACGGCATTCAATTCCTCCTGGAGCAGTCACAAACTTCCTTCCTTCAGCTAAATCACTTCAACTGGCGCGTGCTCCAGTTCCCCATCTGTGCGGGGTGGATAATGTTTCCTCCTGCCTCCAAAGAATAGAATCATCAAAAACTTTGCAGGTCTGAGGTATTTTGATATCACAAGAATGAGGACAAGGACAAGGGGCCTACAGACTCATACTGTTTTCAATGAAATGCCCTAGTAACCTGTAAAATTCAGAACTGATAAATAGCAGAAAAGGAAGATGCAGCTGATAACTTGGTGCATATGAGCACTGAGCACAAGACAATATTTCTTAAATGTGAGAAATTACAAAATATTGCAAAGGGGAGGAATATCTTCATCAGAAAGCAAGGTCTTTATTGCTTTTCATATCTTCACTTTCCTGGGGAGACATTTAGCTTAAACAACTGGGTCTGGAGGCATGTGAAAGCGAGAAAAAACCCACATTAATTTGGATTTAATTTTCAATAACTTCTGCCCCTTCTAGGGACACCCAGCCCTTCTGGTTTGTATACATCACGAGTACACATGTGTACTCATCACAGTACTCAGTGCTGTGCCCACTTGCCTGGAGGGCCTGTTTCAGTGCTCAACCACCCCTAGATGAAAAACCTTTTCCTCATTTCTAACCTAAAAATTTTTCCTCATTTCTAAGCAATGTCTTCCCTGACATTGCTTTGTGTCATTTCCACAGGTCCTGCCACTGGTCCCCAGAGAGAAGAAATCAGTGCCTGAACCCTGTGCCAGTCCAGGATTTTGATGACTCCTGTGAGTTGCTTCCATCTTAGGAAGTTCTAGTCTATAGTAGAATATAATTATCATTCTATGACCATTTATTACCCCATGCTGTTGAATTTCCAGTGCTGTGTGAAATATGGAATTTTCTAAGAGTGAGACCTGATGTAGGTCCCATTGGGATCAGGAGGATTCAGCTGTTACCTTGCACTGTAGGGAATAATTTACTGGGAAGAGATGGTGACATGCTCAGTAAATGGAAGATTGGGGACCTAGGAACCCCCTTCCTAAGCAACCTCATCATGTAATCTCTAAATTATTGTTAGGGCTAGTTTTCCATAGTTTCACATCAATAAATATCTCACAACTCCAGACTCTTTCCATAAAGTATAGCAAATGCTTCACAGCTTCCTTTGCAGTGATTTGTGATTTTCCTCATAGCGAAATTTCTCCCTTTATTGTGCCTGTCATGGCTTTGCCTGAGCTGCCTGTCAATTAACAATGGTGCCTACAAAGAAGGAGTTTTATACATGGGGTTAAACCAGAGCCATCAGGAGTGGGTTGTTGAATCTCTTCTTGGGTTTCCATGCAAGTAACCTGAGGTGAAAGTGGAAGGAAAGGATGCTCCCATGACAAGGGGGTGGGGTGGGCCGCCAAGAGAAAAGCCTTCATTTAACACCATTTAAATGTAAATTGTAGAGAAACATGTTAGTGACAGAAGGGAGGTTATGACTGATCAGATAGGAGGCTTTGAATCTTTGCCAAACAAAACTTCTAGGTATTTTGCTTCTTTCTTTCTTGCATCCTTCTCCTCTCACCACTTTTGATCAGTGACATATACAGAGATGGCTGCTGTCTGGGAGTCAAGTAACAAAACTGTCCAGAGCAGGAGCAGGAATATGGCATTCAAAAGGAAACTTCGGCATATCAAAGATAGCCAAGGACAGGGGAACATCAAGGGTTTCCTTCCAGAGATAATGAGAGACTAATGCAAAGTGAAACTGAAGATGGGGAAAGAACATGAGAAAGAGATCTGAGAATATTTTGGCAGGGGAGGAAAAGGGTTTTGTTGAATGAAACAAGGATCAAATAACAAAACTCTCACAGCAGAAAGACCAAACCCAGGATATAATGCCATTTTCTTCTATGCACTTCTGATGTAGGCTTGGAGCTTGGATGAGTTTTTGAGTTAAATTCTGACAGGAAGACATCCAGGGGCTTCATGTAGTAGAGAAGTTCTGTTCCACAAAATGAGCTGATGTGCTGAGAGTAAAATCACTCAGATTTAGAATTAAAAACTCAGAAAATGGGGTTAGAAATGTCAAATTCTGAAGAAATTATGGATTGTTTTTTCTTTGTTGTGCCATCATAAATCCTATTGACATTAGTATTTCCCTTTGGAAATTGAGAACCTGCCCTTGTTTAAATTAGAGGATTTTTCAAAATGAAAATTTTTAAGAGCTCTGCACAAGGTGATCTCATAACAAGTGAGATCACCTTCCTAATTTGCACAAGTTACCCTGTCACTGTCCTGGTGCAGAGAACAAGGACTAAGCTAAAAGCATCTGTGTGTAAGTAATGTTTTTCATGTCACTCACATAAGACAGATACATCTGAAGAAAAACTGTCAGCTTAGGAGGTACATATAGATACAAGGCTAAAGGGGAGGCTTGGACCTGTATGAATGTTAACATGACTTTGTAACATTTTTATTCCTTTATTTACTCGCATCAAAAGATAGCAGGCATAATGGAAAAGAGATTTAGGACTTTTCCATCATCTAGTCTAAAAAAGTGAAGTTAAGGAAAACCTAAATGGCAGCTCTAATTCAGTGTTCTGGTGAATTGTGTGAAGGGCTGTCCAGGCTGTTTTGTAAGCAGAAAACTGAAATCTCTCTTACAAAATGGAATAATCCTGTAGACACAACAGATCTGAAAGTGAGGTCTTCTGAGGTCCGTCCATCTGTCTGTCCTGCTTAGCTACCTTGGGCTCCAGTGGTACCTCATGGGCTCACCCTGAATTTTCAAAGCCAGGACATAAATTCAGGTCCCCAGATGACTCCCTGGAGAACCTGGTTTATTTCATAGCTAACAAAAAGTTCAGGATCTGGAAGTCCTGAATAATAAGCATTCACTTGCTGCTTCCTTGAGCACAGATACCTCTGTAGGAGGTGTCAGGACACTGATCTCTGAGTTCTGATGTTATGCACAGATTGATCTGGAAGTCCTTTGCTTTTAATTCATTCAGCAAATAATTAATTCCAGCAACAAAATCCAAGAGTCATGGGGTGAATGAGGAGTCACTAAAATCCATGGAATTTTTCCATATTTGTGCTTGTACATAAGATCAGGTCTTACATCTTGACTACTCTTGGCTAAGCCCTTGAGGTTACTGGCACATTTATCTGCCACAATTTCAATTCAGTTGCCCAGCTGCTGATTCATTGACAGGTTCCTAAATCTCACAGTCACTTTTCTGATGGTTTCAACTTACAAAGCCACCAAACTGCTGTTACTGAACTGTGCCTCGTGCTCAAATCATGGCTCTAAATCATTAAAAAACTCTAATTGTGATCTCACATAAGCTTTTGGGATATTCAGTTAAATGGGACTGTCCCTGAAGAAAACTGATTCTCAACTACACATGTTATTTCTGAGTTGGAAAAATTTTCAAACTTCCATTGATCAGTTGTAATAAAATGCAGTATAAGGTAATGTTCTGCAGTCAAAACATGGAACTTGGCACAGAACAATGTAAACCCTACCTACTCCATGAAATAATGCTAAAAACACCTTATCAAATTTTGACCCAGAAACACACATGTAGCAAGATAACAAATACCTTGTTCTTGGAAGAAGGCCAGTACTGATTTATATCTTGCAACCCAAATAAATATAAAAAGCCTGCCAGAGCTGACCCTGTAAATTTTAACCACCTCATATGGTTTCATTCTATGAAGTGAAAAATATGAGGAAGAAGTTGTTTTTGCACTGTGAATGAGCTATTCAGGAAAAGTGTTATTTATTGAACTCTATGGGAGGGAAGTTAATTTCAGAAGTTAGAAATGTGATGAATTATAGCCAATATCTTGGAGGAATTAAATGGAAATGAAAGGAAAGAAAGTTCCTATTTTAATTTAAATAACAATTTGACTGGATAATGTTAATTTTAGGCTTTCACCTGCCAGCAGCTGGCTGACAAAATCTCTGAAGCCATCACTGACTAATCAAAGTGGATACTGTCCCACAAAAGAGTGGCACTCGTGTTTGAGTGCTCAGTCTTCATGGGGACCCGTGGCACAGTGCTGGGTAACAATTTCAGCCTAGGGGGGGCTTGTGAATTATTTGCTTTCACTCCTTGCTATTCCTGCAGTGTGGATGATTGCCTAAGGAGCCTGGCAGAGTCCTTGCTCCCAAAGTTCTCAGGCTAGCAGCTGGGGGGAGGTGGGAGAGGAGAGCCATGGTTGCCGTCAGCCTCAGAGCAGTGCAGTTTGGTGCCCTGAATTTGCAAACATGGGTCCCAAGGCCATTAGCTTGGGTCACCCCATTTCTGAAATTGCCCTCAGCTCAGGCACCTGGTTTAACACACTTTGGGGACTGCTGTCAGGGGAACTGATTACTTGTAAGTCCCCATACACACCAGTCTCACAGACTGAGGAGGGCAAAAGGAGAGATTGACTATCTTGAGTAAAGATTTTACATTAGGAAAAAGAGACATGGAAAAGTAAAGGAAAAGCACTAGAGGAGGAATGTAGGGTAGTATGGGCTGTGTGGCAGGACAAGGCAGAGGACATGGAGGATGGTGCTGAAGGTAGGTGGTGTGTGGGGGTAAAACACTGCAGCAGAAAGGTACAGGATGGCCTGGTGTTGAACAAAGTCACTGAAACCTCCCCCACTCACTGATTTTGTGAGCTGCTGGTCTTGTATTCAGGCTGGACAGTGTTAGTGTCTCAAATTTACATTCCTTTGTCCTTTCGCATCCCCTTATCCATGCCCCCCACTGGGCACATGCACAGTACCTCCCTATCCAGGCAGCCCACACACACCCTGTACACATCACCCATGATTCCATCAGCAGGCACCAATGTGCAGGTGTTTGCTGTAACTTTACTGCCTTAAACCTCAGCACTCTGTGGCTCCTGACACACAAAGATGCCTCAGCCTCACATAACCTTGATGCTGTGAGCCTGTGCTAATAAATCTGAATAAGTAATAGACAGATACAAATATGGGTAATAGAGTTAAATATCCCTTCTTAACTCAAACACAAACCAGATGTTTTCCATCTACCAGCAGGCCTCCACAATTATCCACCCTGCCCATGCTGTCCCCCCCGGCTCCCTGCCGACCCCTTCTCCTGGGTGATGAATAAGATGCATCACCACAGCTAACTCAGGATCAGGTTGCTTTAATTCACAGTGCTTTATCAGGCAGGTTTGTTGTGTGTCTTCATTCAGCTGCTGTGAAGCACCTCTTATTTTGCTGGGCTCTGTTTTATTTTGCTCCCCACAATCCCAACCTCTGCCTGGAGCCAGGGCCTTGCTGGGAAGCTCAGCTCAGTCACACGCACGGAGGCTGATATAATATTTCTCCCAGTGTAGTAAGTGATGCTTGAGCGTGGTGTGGGAGCAGTAGTTAACACTTGACACGTGCTGTGAGGCAGGGCTGGCAGGATGGAGGCTGGGGGGCTGTCACAGCCCTTTGGGCAGAGGTGGGATCTGGCCCTGTGCTCCCTCACACAGCCCTTCCTGCCATTCCAGCAGCTCACAGAGCTGCCAGGCAGGTGAAAACTGACAGGCAGGGGCTAACTTGTACAGCAGGATCAAAGGCCCCCTGTTTTTACTGAATAACTAGGTTATAATCAACAGTGGGTTCTCATAATGCTCTTATAAACTCCTGCACTGAAACCCACCACTGAGCAGCAGCAAGCAGCACTCAGGGAGCTGTGGCTGCCCACGGGGGCTGGTGGGAGTCTTCCCAGTCAGCTCATGCCTGAGGCTCACTGTACATGCTGAAGAGAAGGAAATTTATTGATCTACCTACCTGTCCAGGATTACCAAGATGAAAAGTTAATGCAGAGCTAAGCAATAATCAGGATGCTCCTCAAATTAGTCTGACTTATTTGTTTCTAATTAAAAACCCACTTTTTGTCCTCCTTGTTTCCCTATATGGAGCAAATTGAGAGCAGTCCAATCTGGTAATTGTGTTTCCACCACAGTGTGCCAAGGCAATCAGAGTTGTCAGGACTAAGCTGTCTTCTTTAAGAGTTAAATTTTATTAACAAGCTTGCCTGCAAGTCAGCTACGTGAACTCCAATTTGTCCCTTGGATCTGCACAGCAGAGTCTCAGCATGAACCTCTTAGTTTTTCTACATACAGAGCCCTCCCAGCAGTCTGATTAGAATAATGTGTGCAAAGACAGCACCAAAATTCAATTAAAGACGGCAATTTTTGTTGGAAACAGACTAGGGAGAGCATTTCGCATCTCAAAAGCCAGCTTGTATCACTGAGCCAGAAAGCATGGGTTTACAGGAAAGGCCTGTTAAGGGGATTGCATGACCTGGACATTTGACACTGGCACATATGGGCTCTGAAATCTGGTATACACAGAACATTTGCTACCAAACTAGTTTTTGACTTTCCAACGCTGTCATTGCCTTCTTCCCCACTTCCCCCCTGAAATTCTTTGGAACTAAAGGAGTAATCTGAATTGACCTTTAAGCATGAAATGTTGGCTGGCAGTACAGCCAATGCCTTCACAAGGTCAAAGTTGGTTGGATACAAACCAGATCCTAGAGCTCTGACCTCGTCATACTTAACAATCTCTAAAGAGAGTCCAAGAAAAAGTGAAGAGTGAACATGCTCTTCTCCAAATAGAAATTCCCTCCAGGGCAGGATTTAAGAGAAAATTTTCCATTCCTGCAGTCTGAGTTGGACTTGATCAGTGAATATTTAAGAATTCAAGCAAGCTTTCTGACTTCAATTTGACTGAAGTTTGATCAAGGTTTCTATCCTGGGGATTTCAGAGATTTCTTTCCTAGCACCAAGTCCAAAGAAATGGATAGCACTCACATTAAAAAAAGAAAGAAAAATAAACAAAATAACATGAACATCTGGAAGTCAGCCCTCAAAAATGGCTGTGTATAATCAGGATTAAGCCATTACATGTCTTACTTCTTAAATGATGGAAAATTGAATTGTTCTGAATTACAGTTCTCTCTGCTAAGAACCTGCTACAGGCAGAAAGGAAAAGCAACCATTGCTTAAATAGCAACAGCAGAATTCCAGCTTCAGGCTTCCCCTTCACAAACCATTCAAGCACTGGAATGTAAAGTAGTGATGAAAAATGAAAACCATGTCAGCCCAGTAAGCGATATATTAAAAGCAAAGTGTTTGGGAGTCAAAGGCCCTTAAATAAATCTAAAATACATACTTTATTTTAAGCCCTAAATCTGCTGCTGCTAATCCTCATATTTAAAGCCAGAAATCTATTTTCCTGGAAAGCAGCTGAAGCGAGATGGAATTTGACATGGCTAGCACGACGCTGTTATTGTCTTCAATATTTGTTGTGTCCATCATTACCAGCAATATCTCTCTGTTGTATTTCAAAATTACTCTTACAGTTAACGTACTCCAATGAGTAGAAAATAGCCAAAAAACCAAAAGCCCAATTCCCTGTTCTCTGCTGCAATAAATACAGAAGTTGTAGGTGGTATCCCAACCTGCTAAACAGCCCCATTTCCTCCGCTGACAGCAGCCAGCATTCACACCTTGTCTTTTCATCAAGCTGTGCACACGTTTAATCCTGAGCCAACTGTGGGGCTGGCAAGAATTTTTGTCACCCTTTTAGAGTGCAAGGAACTGGAAAATGGAGATTCAATGAGCTGCCACGGGGCCTAGAGGCATGTGATGCTGTAATAGGAGTTAGAAAGTGGAGGTGATGTGGTCCCATGGCTGTGGCAGATGCTGCTGGGAGCCAGGACATCTGCACTTGGTGTTCTCTGCTGCAGAGAGGTGGAA
Organism: Zonotrichia albicollis; assembly: GCF_047830755.1. Taxonomy (NCBI): domain Eukaryota; kingdom Metazoa; phylum Chordata; class Aves; order Passeriformes; family Passerellidae; genus Zonotrichia; species Zonotrichia albicollis. The sequence continues at coordinate 33,512,133 of NC_133825.1, read as the reverse complement.
GGGACCCTCTGTGATCTTTCTCTGAACATCAGTTTTCACATTGGCACCTGCTACTTACAGGAGTCCTTGGGCAGAAGGGGCCATGGCACAATGAAACTTTTCTCCAAGTGCCTCTGGGTATTTCTGTGTGCAAAGATGGATGCAGGAGTGAGAATAGATGCAGTGAGAAAGATTTATAAATTATTACTAGAATTTGATAAAGTTATAAATATACTATTACTCAAAGATTTATAAATTATCTTCTCTAATGTGTGAGAAGCAAGCAGAAAAAATTTTACATATTGTTGTGAGATTCTAGCACCTGAATTTTGGCTCTTCTGTGCCAATGCATAAGAGCATTGGCCTTGGGCAGAGCTGCCCATAGCTCTGTGGAGCCCATGGCCAGTGAGGGCAGTGGGAACCCCTCCAGTCCTCAGTGCAAAATAAATACTTGTCTGCCACGTGAGCCTCTGAATGGCATCCAGCAATCAATATGAATAACAATTAATAGCTTGCTCCCAGCAGAGAGGGAGCTTCTAAATTTCTGCTGGCAGGAGCTTTGTGAGGAAGAAGAGCCCAGTCCTTCTGCAAGCGCTGCAGGCGCTCCTCCTGCCAGGGCTAATGCCTCCAGCTCCAGACCACAGCCTTCAGCCTTGCCAGATCTTTCAACCTCTGTTTCTCCCTTTTTTAATATAAAATCCTATTGTTTTAAGTTAAAATCAGAAAACCCCAAGAGGTTCAGTGGGATGGTACTAATTAGGCAGCATGGACATATTCTGGTCTACACAAGCAGTGACAAACTCCTAACATACTGCTAATGAACAGACCTGACAAATAAATGAAACAGGGCAGAGTTTTCTCCTGCCAAGTAACACATTTTTGTGCCAAATATATTAGAAACAAAATAATCCAAGTAATTCTGTTGATTTTTAATCCCAGGTTTTGATTTTCACTTTGTTTTTAAACTTCTCTGATCTTTGTGAAGGGGAGGTGGAGGGACAGAGGCTCATATTTCTATCCTTTTTTTTCCACAGACAAAGGAAATGGAGAGGAGATGAATGGGAGGAAAATGTTAGTGTTCAGTCTCTCTCTATCTCCTCAGATATTTTATTCCCTCCACTTTTCTGGCTGGGGACTACAGTAAGAGAAAAAGAAGAGGCAACATATGAAATCAGGAAGGAGCTAAGGTTTCTTTCTTTTATTTCTTCTTTTTTGTTTTATTTTCCTTCTTTTTTTTACAAGAAGTTAAGAGATCCATGAAATTATACTAACAATCCATCAATTCTAATACTGAAAAGTTAAATCCAGTCAAAGACTTGTTGAGCAACACTCAATTAAAAACCTGAATTTTGATTTACTGAAAATTTTTTACTGGAATTAAATACTTGCAAAAAGTTGCTTCATAATGAAGTTCGTATTCCAATGGTATGAGAATATAACTGATAAAGGAAGGGTATAAATAGAGAATAAATAGGGAAACATAAAATGCAGAAACAAATTATTTCAGGTCATGATTCTGGAATCTGTGATATTTTGCTATAATATGGAGGACATTCTAGAAATACCAGTCAGTCTTAACCTTTAAGGCACTGAGTTTTCTCAGCAACTTGTCATTTCCACTGAAGTGTAACATCTTCAGTATCTCACAGTATCTGCCCCCCACTCCCATATGTCTGGTGTGAAATTTCCCCAGACTGCCTCCATATGGCACTGCTCTGGCCATGGAAAAGCTGCTGCTCCCTGTCTCCAGCCCTGCTGTGTCACTTGCTGCAATCATGGTTATGGATGAGTGTTATCACTGCATGAGGAACTCAGCCATCCCCCGCCAAGCAGTGAAAACCACAACCCTTGGAATAAAATAAACCAACATACAGTTATTGCCACTGTTGCTTTTACTATAGTCAAGGGAGCCTTCAAAATATGTTTCCAAGTACATTTCCCAACATCTCACCTCCAGAGCTTTGTTTCACAGGCCTCAGCTACGAATCACAGCCCCCCACCCAGGGATGCTGATGGTCTGTTCTATACTGAGCCTTCATCACTGCGTGACTGAATCTCTGTCACACACACTCTGCCAGCAATGCTAGAGAAGTTAGAGTTAGTTAGAGAATAGTTAGAGAAGTCTGGGCTGTCCTTTCATACTACCTTGGTCTGACAAAAATGACTCCTTTGTGTTTGAACCATCCAGATGCTATTCTTCATGCTGAGGAGATAAATATCAGATCAGGATGGAGTTTTTTCTCTTTTTTTTGGGTTTTTTTTTTTTGGTTGGTTGGTTGGATGTTGTTTTCTTTAACTAATAGAGAGGATTAAAATCTGACAAAATATAATAATTAAAATGTGAGCAAAGGGGAAGAAATTGATGGTTTATGTGGAGGCATAGAATGTAAGATAATAGTGCAGGAGGTAGTCCCTCACCTGAGGAGTTGCAGCTGTGCTAATCACCAAAGATTAGGAACAGGCCTGCCCTTAACAGGTCACAGCTGTGTCCAATAAGAAGATGAGTGCTACAAAAGAGTGGGTTAGCTGTGTGAGGAGAGACATGGAGTTTGTTGGTTGTGCTGTGAGGAGATGTCCATGAGAAATCACTGAGAAGGTATGGGACCTTAGCAATAGGATGGCAACAAGTTTAGACACTCCTACTGGAAGAAAACTTTGTCACTCATCATCACCCTACTTGGAGGCAAGGTCTTGAAACTGGGCTGCTTGCTCACTGCAGATACTGGGAAGCACCTTTGGTGCTCTCAGAAGGTTTAGCCAATATTGGGCAAGCTAACTTTAACTTCCCTAACATTACATCCTTTCCCCAGAGGTTTTGCCTGCACTGAGCACCTGTCAGTCCCCCTGGGGCAAGAGGAAAAGAGCCAGAATTTCTTCACAACCAGTCCCCAGCTCCCCATCACTCTCTCCCTCATGTTGGACCAAGCACAGAGGCTTTCTGTCCATTTCCCAAAGGAGCCTTTTACTGCCAGTTTGGACTGAGGGGTTTCTTTTTGGGAGGTCTTCATAATCAAGCACCACTAGAGGACTTGAAACAAACCAGAGAGATTTCATGGTCTCCTTTCAAAGGACTTGTGTGCCGGGAATCAGCTGCTATTTTCATAGGGAATTGGGGAAGCCAAGGCCAGGGTGGCAGCCTGGGGACATGGTCTGAGTTTTGTGGGCTCTCACTGGGCATCTGTGCTGCATGGAAAGTGCCACTGAGTAAAGGATTTTCTTTCCTGTGTGCTGAAAGCAGCAGGAGGTGCTGTGTTATGTACAGACAGCTTCTCTATCCCAGGGCTGCGTGACTTGCAGCCTGAGGCACCTCCCAGCACTCCCCATTTCTGCTGATGTGTCACCCTGGATGCTCTCAAGGCTCTGTAGTGCCAACACAGAAACTACGGAAAAAGTATCCCCCAGTGCCCTGTGCACCCAGGAGAGGCACCGCCTCCCTGTAGCTCTCCTGGCAGTGGTGCCAGCTCCTGTGAGCAGAAATCACCCTCTGTGCTTATCAGCTGCTGAGCTCCCAAGGTGATGCAAGGACTAGCAACTAAGGCACACTAGTTCACTTTACCACCCCATTTAGCTTTCCTAAAATGGAAAGTAAAATAGTTTTCCTTTCAGTTTCCAAAAGATACTGCTATCTTCTCCACTTACCTCGAAGGCCATTTCAGAGACCAGCAGGCCTGTGCCATCCTCCCTCCATCAGGAGCCTCTCAGGAGAGCCTGTATGGCAGCACTGGTCCCACTCAGCCTACAGGGGACAAAAGGGAGGGAGGCCTACTTAGATTTTTATTTTAACATCCAGAGCACATGCTGGAGGTGTGTAACTCTGCAAAACTGCTCAGCATTGGCACACAGGGCCAGGAACATCATGTCTTTTCCAGCTGCAGCTCTTGCAAATCCATGGGAAACTTTTCCTCTCAAATACCTCCATTAGTTTGCTATATTCATTCTTGTTGTCTGGCTTGTGTTTCTGGGTGCAGATAATTCCAATGCAGTTGCATAAAGCTATACTCCATTTTGGTATCCAGCCACATATTTTCAACCATATAATATTTGTCACGAATATAAGCATATATTTATATGTGTTAAATGCCAAATTGGCACATGATCTCTTGGCTGAGCCAGGGCCTGGAGACTTCTCTACATGGCATCCCTCCAAGCTGTAGAGATTGCTTCCACTTCAAATAACTTTTCCTTGAGAGCTCCTGTGGCACCTGTGTTAACAACAGGTTGACAACAGGACCGTGTCAAAGCACGCTTGGCAGCTGTATAGCAGGGGAGGAGCACTGACTTTTGTCCCCTTGTCCCTCGAACCTCCCTGTGCTGTGAAAGCAGAGCCATGTGTGCAGCCCATTGGGAAAGCCCTCCCATGCCACAGGCTCCTTTTCACCACAGCTGAGCCCCTAAACACCCATTACCTCCCATCTGCAAGGTATTCTCACTTCCAGACCCAGAATGGCTCTGCCTGTGCTGGGATGCTGTTTCAGTACTCAAAACAGACTCATCTTTTCTATCTCTCCGTCTTTATCAGTCCTGGTCTGGCTTCCCCAGTCAAGTTGCCCAAGCACCCAAACCAGAAGCTGCCTGAGAAGTCTCTCCCTTGGGGCTGCCTTGTTTGCTGTGGGTCCACTCTCTCATTCTGAACAACTTCTCACACATCATCTCATAGTAGCAGGCTCTCTGAATCCAGCACTGCAGCAGTAAGTGACAAAGAAGTTGATTGCAAACAGATATTTTTGGTATGTGTACATGTGAATGCATACTTATGTTCAAAACTGGAAATATTAAAATTGCTTTATTTCCTTGTATTTTTCCCCACTCATTTCATGTTCCATTTTTAGCTGTGCTTGCAATTTTCTTGGAACCTGCCCTCTTAAGTCAGATGGATGAATTATTGCTTTGCTTTCTCTGGGAAAATAATACTATAGAATGGCCACTCCAGCATACACAAGTATTACTGGCAAGGAATATGTAGGTAGTTTAGATTTATATGGCTGTAAGTGAAAGCAGAACTTGGCTCTGTTCTGCCTGACTGTCATGAAAAGAGATAGTCACCATGGGCTTTAGTATGAACTTGGCTCCTAGAAATTACAGCAATAAAAATAGCAATGCCATCATTTGTTAATTCTAATTATTCCAAAGCTCAAACATTCAATCTTGTTCTTAAAGGGATGTGCTGAACAGAAATGCCTAAAAAGAAAGTAGTAGTTCTTTAACCAGCACAATACAGACAACATAGAGCCCTCCAGGAATTTATACCATGACCATGAGCACATGGTTTGAATACTACAGGTTCTTCTAGACAGAAAAAAAAAATTAAAAATTATTTTCCATCTTTTCCAACATCCTTTTTTCCCCATATTTGCTGAAGCAAGTTTCTGAAGCAAGTTTCTGTCACTGAGGTGAATTGTATGCAGATGTAGACACATTATGATGGCTGACCCATGCCTTGGACTCCTGCATGCAGAAATGGAGCCAGCCAGGCTGTGATCTTCATATCTCAGCAAAAGATGGTCAGGAGACCACTACCAACACGAGTCAGAAGAAAGAAAGCAGTTATAATTTTTTTCATTTTTTTTAAGTTGGAATTTTTCCACAGGGTCTTGGGACTATTCTCAAAGCTCTGATGATTGTCCAAGCCTTATCCATCTCCTATTCTTATTATCTTAAAGATGGTAATGGTACTGATTTACCTTTTTGTGTCTGTCAATGCCCAATAACAGCATTTGAGAGCCAAGCAATTCCAAGCAGATCCTGCTGCACATTCTGTGCATTAAAAGCTCAGAAACAAACGGTTTCACTCAAATGTCACATGCAACTTTTGTATCTTGTTAATTTCTTGAATGGATGTGCTTACTTCCAAGTTCATTTAGGGCTGATGACAAATGCCATACTGACAATCCCAGTTTTCCACAGATTCCTCATATCTTGGTATTGGAATCTGACCATGTTCCAGTTGTCCATGAACTGGTGTGGCACATCCATCCCATGTGAGTATCTTCCTTCACATCCTCTTGCTGGTGAAAGTTGTGCACACAAAGCCAACATGTTTGGGTAGTATTTTTCTGAAGATGTGACATTTTGCAGCCAATTGTGTTACACTGTTACACTGCATGTGCTGTTAGTTCCTTCCTCCCTCACTTGCAAACTTCCCTACAGCTTCTGAATCCACTGGCTACCTTCAGTCACACTGGATAAAATGGAAGAGCTGTCAAAGATAAGAAGTTCCTATAAAGCAGTGAAAACCAGGACTTGGATAGAGAATGGAGACCCCAGTGAGCATTCTGAGTGAGGGAAGGACTGCAAGGTGAGAGAAGTTTGAACCTATCCGGTTTGATTGCCAGCTGGCAAGGAACAAACAGATCTGAGAGCCAGGCAGTAAGTACCATATGACTCAAAACAGGCAGTGGCACATGCTGCTTTTGCCTTCCCTGGAGTCAGAGGATCTCTGGAGAAGAGATGAGAGTCTGTGACATATTTCAGGTAGTGCATGGAAAAGTGAGGTCATGGGAAATGCTTGCATTGGTTGTCATTATGCTGATGGCGTCCAGAAATCCCATGGAAAAACAGGCTGCATCAATTTGCAGGATCAGGAAATAACTTGTTTTAATATTTGCCTGCTCATTGTTCCCTGCAGAAGAGATGGGTTATGCCAAATGCCTGGCACTGTGACACAGAAAATTCTGAGCTGCAGGATGTCTCCAGAGCCTGGTGGAGAACAGTTTGTCCTCTGTGCTGATGGGTTTCCATGTGTAGAGCTGTCACAAACCTCAGACTCCCCTACAGATACAGGCAACTGAAATTAGTTTAGCTTCTAAGACAGAAAACTCACTCAAATTGCCTTCAAACAGAGCACATGTCCACAAGCTGCTGCTGCAGGCAAAGTTTTGTTAACCTGCAGTCAGTGAGTTATTCTAACTTCACTGTGATGCTGCAAGACAGAGATGAGATTAACTAGAATGGAAGTTTAGCAAAAAGCACACATCTGCAGGATCATTAGTAACAATACCATTTCATCTTCTTTTTTTGTACAAAATTAGCTATTCCCAGTAATGACACAACCTTTTCCTGATGTGCTTATCTTGTTTTTCCTATTACCTTTCCCCATGCAAAGAGTAGCAGTTGCAATGAAATGGAGAATCAGAAGAGGAGGATGAGGGTACGAATAGATATATATGTACTGTGACAGTGTGTCTTTCATCAAACTAAACAAAGCTTGCCCTAAAGCAATCATGAACAGGAACATATGTTGCCCCATCATGGAGTCCTTCTGGCTGATCATTAGTCAAAATCAGAGCTCTTTCCTTCCCTGCCTGTGCTTCTGCATGGAGCACACACGTTGGTAATGAAGATGATTGCCTGCATGGGCTTTGCATATGACCTTTCTCCAAAAGCAATTCTTTCACATCAGTTTTCCATCAAAATCCTCCTGTCCAGCTAATTCCTATGAGGCATCCTTAGGCCTCCCAGCTGGATGGACCTATTCCCTGACCTTGGCATACATTTTATAATTAAACTTGCAAAAGCAAGCAATTTTTCAGACTGCCAGTCCAGGCAAGAAACCCGGGTTCTAAGAAGCCACACACCATGCACATGTTTTGTTTTACTGAGATCACTGGATTTGGCCAGCTGCTGACTCCTGGATTAATGACCAATGCCTCCTCCCCTCAGGTGTCCCACTTAGGTTTTCCCTGGAGAAATGGGGCATCCATCAGTCCTGCTGGGATTTGAATCCTAAATTACTTTGGACATTGACCTTTCTAATACTGCATGATTTTTTTTAAACAGTTACTGAAATCTCAATTAATGATTTATTTATTTTATAATTAATCAGCCCAATGGAGGAGAAAAAGGGATAGACTCTGACAGCTCCTTAGTCCCAGGGCTGCTTATCAGCATGTACAGTAAACAGGGAGAAAAATCATAAATATTTCATTAATCCTCAAGATAAGGGATTTCAGACTGAAGAATTGTTTCCCAATGGCAGACTTCAGGGCAATGTAACGAAAATGGGTCACAGATTCCCAGAATGTAAAGTCTGTCATGGATCTTCCCTGGAGCAAAGGATTCTGTCCCATTCCCACACAGCTCTCTTGGGGGTCCCAGGCAGCTCCACCTCAGCATGGAAAGTCAGGGCTGCACCTGAAGGTGTCTTTATTATCTATCACCTGCATTCCTGACCTTGAGGAATGGACTGGAGCCCCATTTGGTTTCTCATTTCAGAGGAACATAGATTTTCCCAGCACCACAACTGCTGTTTAGGCCTTTTGCCTGTGTAGAGATGAGGTATTTTTGCTTGCTTTGGGAACACTGCAGGGTGAAGGAGCCATGCTCCCCACGGCCCGTGCAGCTCTGACTCTGCCAGGGGCTCTCTCCAGCAGCTCCACTGCAGTGGGAACCAGCAGAGCCTGGGCTGCCCCGTGAACTCTGCCAGCTGGGAGAGAGCAGCCTCCCAGGCCCATCCCACCACGGGCCCCTCTGGGCAGGGATCCTGGAGCTGACAGCAGCTGGGTGGGTGATGGACTCCTTCTGAGAGAGAAATGATGTTCCCCACCCTGCAGGAAGCTGCTCTGGCTCCTGGCTCTATTTAGTATTCATAGCGATGACTTGGCATGTTCTCTACATAAATCCTGATAAACTCCTAACCCCAAAAACATCCTGTAACTAGGGATTGCCGTGTCTCGTTGCCATATGGTGTGAAAAAGTGCTTCCCTTTATCACTATTACATTACTGAACCTTTTGCTTTAGAGACAATGTGAATATTAATTCTTCCCTCTCTTATCTATCCCACCCACCCTCTACACACATTTCTCATGTCTGCCCTTATTATAATATCTCCTCTTCAATGTGAATTCCTCCAACTGTTTTCAGTTTCTGGGGAAGAGAGTTTTGCTTGTCCTCATCAGTAATGGCATCAGTCATTACCTGCCTACCTTGAATACAGACCAAAAGAATAGCAGCCAAATGATCAAGGCAACTGTAATCCATTATTCAAAAATTAGGTCAAGCACCACTTCTTTTAATATAGCTACAGAAATAACTTAAGGCCTTACAACAACATCTTTTGTCTCTGTTTGTGGCATTATTTTACTATTATTATATTCTGTACAGTAGGGCATATGTTTTATTAATTTTCAAAAGCATAAACAGCTTTTAAAGCTTCTATTTAAAGAACTCTTGGCAAACTGCATAAGGGCTAAAAGTACACAATCTTTTTTTACATGCTTTCCCTAAACAAATCCTCTGACTTGAATATTTTATATTTTGAAGGCACTTGATTTTTTTATTTTCTTTGTGATGCTCAGTTAATGGTACACATCACACCTTTATGGTATCTGCATTACCTGTTTTCTATAAGTGTGTCATCATAATTCAAAATATCAGCTTTTAAATAACATTTTGCCTCTGCCCAAGGGAGACCACATCACTTTTTTTAACACTTCTAGTGCATTTGCAGTAATCAAAGTCTAGTTTGCATGGCCCTTCCAGTCTTTAATGTTTAATCTCAGTGCCATGGTATAATTTCGGTATCTATTACTTCTCCTAATATTCAGCCTGACTGTGAAGCAGTCTGTGCAGCTGCTTTACAAAAAACCTGCATTTCAGCTTTCTAATGGGAAAAGATATATGCCTGGACCACAGCTTCAGTTTGCAGTGCCACCTTGTCTGTTCCCCTATAATCCTTCCCTAAAGCTCCCCCTGTAGGGAGGGAGAGAGGAATCTGAGGAAATTGTTACTGTTCTTCTCTCTTCATTATGATAAAAAGTCTTCCTTCCTTCTCCATCCCTTCCAGTCCCTTCCCAGCATAAACATCTCTTCCACTATAAAGACATGACATAGGGCAGAAGAACCTGAGTTTATGTGTGAGCATCAACTGCAATGATACAGTGTAGTTTAATGATGAAAAGGAAAATTAAATATTTATAGGTTTTTGCAGGATGCTCAATGTTAGTTCTGCAGTGAGAGAGAACCCTTGAATATCTTAGTTGTCCTCTCAAAAATAGCCTTCTTCCCTCTAAAATAATGTTCCTTGTGAATTCCTGATAAGGGTATTTTCATTCCCAGAAGTCACACCAGGACTACAGCTGTTAATCAAAAAGTTTCTAGCAAAGCTGTCACCTTGAAATCCATGTTTGTGTCAGTACTGAAACTAACAGCACTCCCTTGACCTGATTGTGTTGATCCATGTTCTAAGACCCAAGGGAGTTTATTTTTATTGTTTCTCTAAAATATAAAAAAGCACAATTAAAAATAATTCTATATGAAAACACAAGCAAAGAGGAAATGAATAAGCACTAAGCTCAGAACAATGGGATGGGTCACAATCGACGCCAGGCCAAATGAGAACTGTAGCCTCGGCTCCAGCCCTTCAAGGGCTTCTGAACGTCCTTAACTCGATTTCCCCTGGCCTGGTCCTGCCCTGATTTTGTCATTAGGGCCCCAAATTCAGTAAGAGCAAGGGCAAGCCCTAAAGAAACCCTCTTGCCCAGGCATGTCTGTAACTGCAGGAGAGGAGCAGTGCCTCTGAAGTCACGCTGGTGCTGTGCCGAGGGAGAATTTGTTTCTCTGTGGGCTCAGTGATGACTTGGGGGAGAAAGGGTCTGAAAAGGGGTCTGAGAAAGGGCCCAGGAAGGGTCTGGTGGAGGTGAGGTCGTCACTGTTTCTCTCTGGGATCATAAAGAGTTAATGTTCCAGCAGAGCATCAGGGCATATCATGATGGGTGTCAGATCTTTGTCATGGTGTCTCTGCATGTTTGTGTTTAAAGTGAGACTACTCTGTGCTGCAGTGGGGTGCTCTTTGGTTTATCAGCAGACATGTTACATCCCTCTCTAGGAGTCTGTTTATCTTGTTACATTTTCAGAAGGCATTTGTCCAAACTACCATCAACTCATTCAGGCTGAACCTCACGTTGAATCAAAATATCCCCACAGAGGTGTGGAGGAATGCCTGTGGCTGAGATTGTACCAAACTTGGGTCAAGCTATCCCGAGCTATTAAATAATCTGGCAGTGGCCTCTTAAGCAGACCCATAGCAGTGTGGTTAAAGAAGCCTGCAGCTCACTGAGAAATGTGTTGTTCTTAGCTGCAGCCTGAGAATTGGAAACATTAGTTATAAAGGAGACAAAAATGTAAATAGAGGAGCGATGTGTTGACCACTGCAGGCAAACACAAGGAGCCAGGGGAACAGAAAGAACTGTAAGTCTTTGTTCAGATGCTGTGACACAGCTGACCCCAGGGTGGCTCAGGACACAGATCTGCTATAGGCCATCCAATAACTCATAGGAAGTAGGAGAAACTTTAACAAGCATTTGTACAAGATATCCAAACAAGGAGATATGGTTGCAATAGGAGATTTTAGTTACCCAAAACTGTGTTGAAAAAAACAATAGGGTAACATAAAAACTCTAGTGCATGACCAAGGTTTTCAGCAGGAATAGAAGAGTGAAAAGATCCTGAAATGCCAGAATATTATAGCAATCTACCCTTATGCAGAAGAACACCAGGCACATGGAGGTACTATTCCAGATGCAGCAACTTCCTGAGCACTTTGAAATGTGTAACACAAACCCTTAGCTAAGGATAAGTACAAGAGAATAAGACAAACAACGGAGTACAGAAGCAAAGCTGCTACAGCACAGAAGCATTTCAGCTTAGGAAAGACATCAACGGGAACTGGGAAAGGTTCTATAAATACACTTTAATTAGAGGAAGAAAAAGGAAAGTCTTGATCCATTGCTAAACAGGAAGAGAGAGCAAGTAACAAATTTTGCAGAGAAGCCTGGCATGTCTCTTTATCCAGCCCTTATTGAAAAAAAAAAAAACAAAAAAAACTGTTTGTGCTATTTGTGACCAGCTAATTAACAAAATTATTTTTAAAATGTGTAGAACTGCAGGTCAAAACAGGAAAAGACCAGGTTTAAGAATACTTCCATGAGCTAACTGCACACAAGTCAGCAGGGCCTCATAGAGCTCACCTGAACTTATTAAAAAAATAGCATGAAGTAATCTGTGAATCGCTAAAAATTATTGTAAAGCAATTATTGTAAAGTATTCTTGTAGAACAGGATGAGCCCTGGAGCACAGGAGAAGGGTGGCTAGAGTGCTGAACTTAAAAAAGGAATCATGAGACCCCAGGAAGCTATAGACCACTCATCCTGGTTTCCCAAAAATCTGGAATGAGTTACTAAACAATCAGTTTTTTAAACACCCAGAATTACGGTATGGTGATAAAAAGCAGTCCACATGAGTTTGTCAAGAACAAGTCATATCAAACCTGCCTATTTCCCCCCTTTCCACCTGAGTATCTGACTTTGTGAATAAAGAGGAGCAAGTGGGTATGATTTATCTTATGTCCTGATACGGTGGCCTTAGGTATCAGCTACAATGCAGTCACAACAAGACGGGTGCACAACCAGGTGAACTTTACTCCAAAACAACACTTATCAATTGTTCCATCAAATAGGAAGTTGTTCAAGTAGGATTCCTCTGGGATCTTTTCAAGGCCTGTTCCCATTCTTTTCACTAATGATGCAGAGGATGAAATCTGTGCTTATCATTAAACTTGAAGAGGCTACAAAAGGATCAAAGTCAGAGGATCAAAGCACAGAAATTATCTGGAAAGATGGTCCACAGCCAACCTGGTTAAGTAACCACTAGGATAAAGTGTTACTTTCAGGGAGAGGAAATCAAATTCCCAACTAAAAGCTGGAAGAAATTTTTAAGCAGTGGCATGGCAAAAGATGTCTGAGGGATGCAACAAATGAGAGACTGAATTTGAGCTGGCAGTGCAGCACCCAGACAAAAATAAAGTATAAATACCTGAGTTGTATATGTGAAGCACCATGCATAAGACAAATAAAGCAGTTATTCTGCTCTGAACTTTGGTGTGGAGGTTTCAGTAAAAAAGGCTTTTGTGACACTTGGGGCATTTTATTTTACTAAAGATATTGATATACTGGAGACAATCCAGAGGAGATCAACAAGTATGATCAGAGATTTGGAAAATGCAGCCAGTGAGATAGAAAGAATTACACTTGTTTAGTCTATAGAAGATTGTTTAGTTTAGAGAAGATGAAGGTGAGGCGAGACTAATTCCTAAATGCATAAAAATCTCCAATAAAGATGACAGTAAGCAATTCATTTTTGAAAGTAAGGACAAGAAGTGATCACCTAAACACTCAGCAAAGGCTGCTAGGAGTGGAGCTTGGGGAAAGTTGCCTTCTGTGGGTGCAGCAGAGCAGATTATCCAAGCTCCTTCACTGGAGAGGCTGAGGTGCAGGTTAGGGAAATGCCTTCTAGAAAGAGAGAAAATACAGCAACTTGAGCCCCAAGAAATCTCTCTCATTGGAGACCCTTCCCTGACTGAGGTTCTTGCAGCTTTGGGGCTTAGTAGCTGAAGGTGCAGGTGTGTAATTTCTGCTATTATAATGCAGTGACTTTGTTAGTGCTTTAATAGCAATGCTTTTATATATAGTAATGATCAGCCTAAAAAGCCCTGGTCCCAGCTGTCAAATGTTCTTACCTATCAAATTTCTTCTGCTGCTGTGGAGATAAGACAGATACAATGAAATAAATTAATGTTCACTCATATTTTTCAGATTGGCACAAGCAGGTCTTGGCATAAATAAAATTGCTGTTGATCACTGTATAAGCACTGTGTGTCCATTTCTATGGTCCCAGGTACACAGCCTGTCAGTGCCAAATCTGTATGAGGGCACAGCCCAGGTACACTTCTGCCTCCACTTTTCCCAAAGGCAATAAGACAGATTTGCCTGCATCCTGACCAGGATTCACACGATGCTCAGCCAGGGCACCCATCTGCTCCAGCAGGACCACGGGGGGAATTGAGGGAAGCACTTGAGCCACATCTGGGTCCAGGGCACATGTTGCAGCCTCTCACATCAGCATCATTCCTCTGAGAGGAAGGGACACTCCCTGGGATCCCATCCCTCCCAGCAGCTGTGCTGCTCAGACCCCACCATTTGGAAGGGGCTCCGTGCTCCCCAGCCACACGTATGCTGTACAGGATGGCACCTTTCCTGCCCAATTAATTGCACACAGGAGGGTCTAGAAATGAATGCCAACTTCCAGGTATGCAAAAGGGGAAGGGGAATGAAGAGAAGCCCTGTCAGATTCATCCACCTTCAAGAATCTTTAATTAATGCACACAGACAGGCACAATTTGTCTCCATCAACTGTTATTCCCTATATCAGAAAAACAGTGTTCAGAAAACCTGGGCTAAATTAAATCAATTAGCTGAAACTGTGTTCCACTTTGTTTTTCAATATGCTTTTATGTATCTCTTTAAAATTTATCACCTAATATTTTATTTTATTTTTTAATTTTAAAATTTCAGGAGTGGAATTTTGCGGCTCATTTATTTTAGTGTCACATTTTGTTTTCTTAACTGCTCGGGCCTTGCACATCTGGTGAACAAGCAATGTTTTGTGGGGGCCCAGCTATTTCCTGTGAGGCTCTGATGTGTTTTGTACTATCACTGCACTGGTCTGCAAGTGACACCAAGCAAAGGTACTCAGGCTGCTTTCCTGTCTTGAATGCTGTAAATCAGTGCCAAAAAACAAGGGCGTCAGGAAACTAATGAAGGGGAGAAATGGCAGCAGACATCAGAACAGATGCCTCCAGGTGATGGCCAAAGATAGTATTAGGGAAATGATGGAAATCACTGCAAGGAACTCAAATGGGACAGTATCATCAGCAGATAATTGAATTTTATAGTTAAATTAGAGCTGTTCTTATATAGACACAATTTTGGATTTCACAGTCAAAGCACAGTTCCGTTTTGCAATGAAAACAGGAATTCTGCTTCTTTGTTGTGTTTGAAAAATACAATCTCCTCCTCAAATTGGCAGCACTTATCCCTCTGGGTACAAGATGAGTGGTCTGGTAATTTGTTAGTGTGTGATTTGCAATTAATTAGAAACTTGATCCTTTAAGAAATCTTTTCAAATTGTTCCTTTGTTTCAAACATCTCAACAATGAAATAAGGCAGACCACAAAAATGCTCCATCTAGTAAAAATTCTCTGAAATTGCATACAGGCAATAGCTGAAAAAATTATTTGCAATTAAAAAGTTTTTAAACTAATTGCAGACAGGTAATACTGTGACTTCAGTGAAAGCTCACCCAATCATCTGGTTTTCTCCGGAGAGAATCTACACATGCTAATCCCATTAGCTTCAAGGATTTACATTCATTAATCCCAATGATTTGGCCATGGGATTATGTATCAAGGAGACATTACTTGGACAGCTCTCATAAATTTTTGCATTGTGTTTTGCTGCACAAAAGGCTCCCCTTGGCACTGCTGATCCAGTGCCTATTTAAGAGGCATTGCTGAAGAACCTGAGGCAGTAGAACTCTGGAGAATATGGAAGTAGTGGAGCCCTGTGCCCCTATCACTGAAACATCACCATGAGCTCCATCACTAATGCAGGACAATAAACTGCTGGTTTCAACTTGTGGCCTAGAAACCTCTAAAATGCCTAAGAAACAAAATTTCAAAGGGCTCCCCAAATAGTAACTAAGAATTAACCTATTGCAGAAGACCCACATTTCCCACACAGGGGTATGTGCTTCCTTTGGAATTTTTGCCGTGGTTCCCAAAGTGAAAAGCAAAATGAAATAAACCAGTAGCACATTTGATTCATGTGTCCTCATTATCTGTTGCGTGTAGCTCTGGTTGTCTTGTAAAATCCTGGCACAGAGGAGAAAGCAGGAATAAGAAAGCAGGAGTAAAAACCAGGATATATTAAAAAAAATAGAGATGTACAGGGGATATCAGCAGAAAGAAAAAAAAAAACTAAACAAAAAAACCAAGACAAATCCCATCATATTATCCCTGGAGAAGAAATTAAATTAGTTCCTCTCATACCAGCTGTGGCTGAAATATCTTCAGAGAGGGACAGAAGTGTCTTTGGAAGCAGGACCCTTCCAGGCCAGCGCAGCCATGAACACTGTCCCTCTGTCACAAACCTGATGCCAAGGGTAACACAGCTGCTGTTGCAAGTGCAGGAACACCTCTTCACATCACTGTGATTTATAAATCCAAGAACCAAGGGCTTGCTTGAGTTCTGGTAAGAAACCTTAATAAAAATTTTAGCAAATCACAAAGATTCTGACTAAACCAAAAAATGGCTCATTTGGGTAGTCTTATGAAAGCTGTTAACAATAGTTCTATGACTGTTGCCAATTTAAAAATGAAAATGTAGTTCAGAAGCAAAAGAATGCTTCTGTTTAGAAGAAACCAAATATTGTTTAACGTTTAAACAGACTGATTTTTTCCTTAAAGAAAACAATCTTTTGCTGTTTATCCCAAATTCATAATAATCTCTGATTCTCCCTCATTTGAACAGTGGGATGATATCATTTGCCAAAAAAACTTATCTTACTAAATCTTAAAATGACTAACCTCCAAAAACATCAAACCAAATGGTCACTCAGACATGAACTTCATCCAAAGATTTAACAAAGGCCCAACACAGGAATGACCCAAAGCCTGGGAAAGAGAGCAGTCACCGGAACGGGGAGGATCCCTGCCAGTCCCAAAGCACAAGAACCCAACAGACCCTCACCTCAGGCAGCCTGCACAGCCTGGAAACTCTGGCCAGGAGGGGGAATCAGGAGGGAATGAAGAGCTACAAACCTCCTGTGAGAGAGGGGAGAATCCCAGAGCTGCTGAAGTGGTGGGGCAGGGGGGCACTCAGGGATTTCTCTGCTTCATCTGTTAGGAAAATGCTGCCCAGCAGAAAGTGTGGGAGGAAGCTCTTGCCCCATGGCAGGAGGGATGGAGGCACCATGACGTGGGGCTGGCTGCGAGGAGGGGATCCTGCCTCTGGGATGTGGCCTTTGATGCACTGAGGGCTGGCAGAAAGGGTGGGATGGAGAAGTCCCAAGTGGCAGAGAGGTGGCATTTGCAGGTGAGCAGTATTTGGGACACAAGGGGAGAATCTGGCTCTCCACTGTCGGAGAGCTGTTTGGGGTGTCCTGCACATGGGTGCAGGGATGCAGGAGCAGGTTGGGAACCTCAGGAGCCCTGATTTTCTTCCGGTTTAATATTGTTCTGGAAATGTTTATCCTGGGGACTAAAAGAGGTTTGTTTTTTCTCCATGCTTCTGTTAGAAATTCCTCTGGATTTCCTATACAGAAATAATAAGAGGTTACAGAGGACAAGACATGAATGCTCTTTCTGCTCTGAGGCAGATGTGGGATGAGCTGACCGAGAGCTGGCAGGAGGTGTGAGTGCCCCCAGGGCTTCCTCCCAGCACCTCCTCGATCAGACTCTCCCAGCTGAACTTCCCACTTTTGGAGGACAGGGTGGCCAAGGCAGGTGTTCCTCGGGTTGTCCCCATGGGAACATGAAGCTGCATCCAAGAGTTGGAGGGGTGATCCAGGCAGTCAGTTCCTGTGTGTATGGTTCTGGCAGCAATTCTGCATAGAATTCAAGGTTAAAATACTGAGCAAGGCACTATAAAGGCTTGCATGCAAGACCACTTGAACCCAGGAGATTATAAAATAATGTAATAATATAAAATAATCTCCTGGAAGTAAACTACAGGCTGATGTGTCTCTGCCTTTGGATCTGGCAGCTGGACCAGTGTTGAGGAATTTTGCAGTAAAGTAGGTCACAGGCATCCAAAAGACCATTTTTTCCTTTAAGCTTATGAGAAAATGATGATTTATGAAAATCATCTTGAAGCAAGGGAGTCATTCTGATAATAAAACCTCGAAAGAGTATGGAGGGCTCTGTCATTACAGTAATGGGCCCCAGATAAGTGCTTCATCAAGAGCACCATACATCACTACTGCTTACAATGCGCTGAAAAGATGGGGCAGGGGGAGAATGAATGGCATCTGCTACAAAAATAAACTAGAGCAGAAATGGTGCTCAGAGCTTTTATATTTTATATCACAAAATACTCCATTTTGGAATTCAGTTAAGCCAAGCATGCATTTTTCACCTCCTCTCATCACCTCAGAGTGCAACTAAAGCGCAAAGACCTGGGTGCACCCTGCAGATCAAGCCTCTACAGAGCAATGGTGAGTGCCATGGCCATCCTCAGGAGCGTGCCCAAGGCACCAGCAGCCCCTGCAGTGATGGAGGTCTTGCACCACGAGCTGCAGAGAGAAGAAATTTCCTGCATTTCCTGCCTGGTCTAAAAGCACTGAGGAGACCAGCGAGATGCTGAAGAAAAGCAAACACAGCCTTTCCTGGCACAATACAAACAGAAGCTGGTCCCCTGTCTTGATTTTTCCCCTCTGCCTATACTTGCAGCTCAGCCATGCTGCAGGAGAGGTCAGGATGTAACAAACTGCTGCAGAGCTCTGCTTTGGTCAGGTGTTTTGTTAGATTTATGTAAAAGAAAACAATTTTTCTTGGATTTTTCACACAGCTGCCTCAGTTGCTGCAAGCTCCCCAGCAAGTGAAAAACTTTTCTCAACCACGGAAAGTTGCTTAGTCATGAAAGTGGAGGAGAAGCAGAGCCTGAACAGAGGGAAGGAGCTGCTGGGGAGTGCAGGCTGCTGGGAAGCTCAGCTGAGAGGTGAAGGGGAACTGCCCTCCTGGGACCTCTGACCACCCTGGAGACAAGCAGGACATGGAAGAGGCTCCAGCCCAGAACCCCTGAGCTCTGCTTGCTCATGGGGCAGCAGTGATGGACTCAAGTAAGTGCATAAAGACAAACAAAGCACGAGCTCAGGCTCTGGGCCAGACTGTGTCAGTGCTGCTTTCTAGAGTCTGCACTGGCCTGGTAGAAAGGGAGGGCAAAGCCTGGAATGCCAGTCACAGCAGGTGCTCCTTCTGCTATCAGGTACCACATAAATGAGGCACAGGTTCTCTTGCTGGGCTGCACGCTCAGTTGTATGTACAACTGCTTCTGCTTTGTGGCTGTCTAAAATGTTTCTTACAAGTGGTCATCTTCACTAACAGTAAATTTTTATTCAGAATTTATGCAGTGCTTTTGCAGCTTTCATCCAAAGTAAAATAAATGTTACAGCTGGTGCGTCTGTAGCTGAAGAGGGTGATAAAAAGAGGAATAAAGTATCTCTGAAATGAAATTTCCTTTCCAGCACATGCACTGGGTCCAGCATAAAAGACACAGCAGAAAGTTTAATTTAAAACTAATTTATTTGTGAAATGTTATCAGAAGCCCAACAAAGACAAATAAATCAACATGACACTGGAAAAAAGATCAGCTGGTGAGGATGAAAGCTACCAACATAACAATCCACAGATGGAGGAAGAGCTACAAACTGGAGTACATCAGCAAAGCCAGAATTAAATGCTCCCTCCACAACTTTGCAATCCAAAATTAAATCATTTGAGGCTTAAATGCTGATGTGTGCAAATATTTATTCCTTCCATGAGAAGAAAATTCTTAATTTTTGACGATGAAACTCTCCCTTGGCTCAATGCTTCTCTTTCCACCCCCTCAACATGCCCCTCTTCCCCCCGCAAATCATTCTGCAAAAAAACCAAGTTACAAGCAAGGAACAGAGAATAGAGAAGTGACACTTTTGAGGTATGTTGACTGAACTTCACTAATGCCAGTTTTATGTATTTCTTCTTATTACAGCAAGGGAGATGGAAATTGGATGGCTCCTTGGCTGCTCTGAATCAGAAGGCTGAGAATATTGATTTGCTTTTCTGGAAGGAAGGTCTGGATGAAAAAGAGGGTGACTTCTGGCTCAAAGTTTGTCCAGATACTGTCTCAAGAGATTAGATGGGCTTTTGGCTGGGAACTTCACCAGAAGACCAGGGTCTGTACAGAGAGACCTTTCCTCCCGTGGTCTGATTCCTCTTGCAATCAAGGCAGCAGGATTTGTGTGCTCTTTTACAAATGTGCCTGAATCCATTGCTGATCTCTGCTTGAAACATCCAGTGAGGTCCTATATTTTGGGTGGCTGTTTTACATTACAAGTTTTGCTCACTCTTTGTGGATGCTTCATTGGAGAAAAGTCAGTGTGTCCAAGAAAACAATTTACTCACTATTCTCTTGGGACCAGAGGCATGAGATGCTGGACCTCTTTGAGGATCCCCTGCTGTCCCAAAGTCTACAGCCTACACTTGAGAGAAGGTTTTAATTTTGCATGAGGCACAGTCCCTTAGTGAAGCATTGCACAGCCTGCATTTTGAAGGATGCATTTTGTTTTAATGACCACAGAATTATGAACAGCAGCTCCAGCTCAGCTCATGCACATTCAGACACAATTGTATTTAATCAATGATTTCACTCTGGTCTGAACCAGAGCTCCAATCTGCCCTCATTTTCTTTCCTATACTGTAACAAATTATTCCTATTGACTAAACAGAGTGTGCCAAAACCCCTTATGCCCTGATTTATGTGAAAGAATTAGCACGATATTGTCTGGTTTGAGGTCACTCAGCTCTTTTTTTTTGTAATTCAGCATTTGCATTTATTCCTATTCTGTACCAATTAGCAGAGAGGAAGCAGAATCCAGCCATGAAGGACGGCCCCTCTGCTTCACATCATCCTCTTCATCCAGGCTATTCATATACAGCTTCTTACCTTTCCAGAAAAGACACTCAACCCCTCCTGAAAATAACTAACAAACAAGCAAAAAGCAATAAAACCTCCCACTTGATATATTGGTTTCAGAATAGCAAAAACATGCAACAAACAGAATTCTGCAGAGCACAAGACTTCCAATTAAAGAAGGAGGAATGGTTTGTTCTAAAAACAAACTGCCCAACCTTGTTGAAAAAAAACAAAAGGAGCTGAAGAAAAAACTCTGCTACCTGTTTCTTGAAAAATGATTTAATCAGTTCTAAGGGGGAGTAACTGTCCAGGGCAGCTGTTCAGCCAGGGTAGATCAGCAGCTCCCTAATGCTGTTTTGTGCCAACTGAACTATTTGTGGAGCTCATTGGTGAATGAGGGGAAGTTGCCTTTGACAGGAGTGTGAGATGAAAGAGATGCAGATTGATAAGGGACAGAGGTTTAACCTCCCTTGAGGTTTCTTGGGTTTTATTTCTGGGATTTTTGTTTGTGGTTTTTTTGTTTTGTTTTGTTTTTGATGAAGCATCTCTTCTCCAGATAGACTGAATTACTATTGCTCTGTAATAAGAGCTTACAATGAGTTTTCAACAACAAACACTACTCTAGGATAAAAAGAATGAAATGGTGTTCTCTGCAAGAGCTCCTCGGCCCTCTACCCTTTCCTTGTCACCATGCATCCTGTCTGGTGGCCCTTGGACTCTCATGGCAAATCCTGCTTGTGTAGCTAGATTTACACAGGGGTTGCTGTTTGTGAATGAGGAGAAGCTAAAAAATGCTGCAGTTGAAGTTCTGGGTCCTGGCAGCCCTTTTGCCAGGGAGCTGCACACTTCCAGGACACATGGGAGAGTTTCTTGGAGCCAGAGGAGTAAAGACATGTCCAGACCTGGGAGGCTGAGTCTGGATCTGCAGCAGGGCAAATTTCACTCCAGGAGAGGAATGGCACCCT
The DNA here is from genome assembly GCF_047830755.1 of Zonotrichia albicollis. NCBI lineage: Eukaryota > Metazoa > Chordata > Aves > Passeriformes > Passerellidae > Zonotrichia > Zonotrichia albicollis. The sequence goes on along the minus strand of NC_133825.1, from coordinate 33,490,684 downwards.
TTGTGACTGGGATCCACCTCGTCAGGAGAGGGTGGTGTTCAGCATAGATCATGTACATGCAAAAGAACAAGTGAAAGAGGATTTTCCTCCAAACTCCTATTTTTCTAAGAATGCGGTCAGTAGCAAAAATAAGCCTGGGAAAAACTCTGTTTTTCTTCCTAAAACCAATAAATCTTAAAGCTAAGAGCTGTAATTTATCTAGATCTGTGGTCGTAGTTGGGTTTATTTCATTAAGTAAACAGCACCAGCCACCTTTCACTGTAATTCTAGTGTACCACCCTGCTGGAACACAAAGTCTGACCAAAGCAATCTTTTGTCTGCTTCTTTTATAAACATGATTTTGCATCAAAGTGAAAAGAAAAAAAATGTGCAAGATAAGCTAATGCCAGACTATGCTGCAAGTCTTGAGCCTGAGCAGTTCCTGGAAGCTGGAGTTCACTGGAAATAGCCACATGAAATATTTCATTTCAAGGTACCATCTTCAAAATCTCTCCCCAGTTATTAGGATCAATGTCTTCCTCAAAACTTTTCAGTAAAATTACTGTGTAATTGTAAAAATGTTGTGTGCCTACTTCTGGGTCTGAGAAATTATGTAACCTGAAGAAAGATACCTTTGGTGTTTCAACTGCTTTGTACAAAAGTCAGCCACAGGGGGATGCTGAGGTGAGATGAGCAGGTGTGAATCACAGATATTAAACACACAATGTTATTAGCTGTCCACATCCAGCCTCATCATCCTTGATTAAATTTCATTCTTACCTCTGGAGTAATTTCCATATTTCACTGACTGTCTGGTCATTGCTTTCCAAATTCATTTCAGTACTGAAGTGTCCCAGGAGCATGGACAGGCTTTTCATCTCTTGTGATGGAAAATGTGGTGTAATTGCAAGCAATTAAGGAAAGACATTCCCTGAGTGGGGCTGAGGGGCTCACATCCTACTTTTAGACATTTATCTCCCAATTTTCACATCTTTTGTAACACCATAGCTTCAAGGAAGATTGATGGATCACAGACAGCTTTGCTGGCCGCTTCCCCTATACTGGCATTTTCCCAAGGAGGAGCAGGTGGCACTTTTGATGTTACAATAATTCACAGTGAAAAAGAGAAGCCTGCAGATGGACCTGTCGAGGCACTAGTAAATTGCCTGCTAACAGATTCATGTTCTCCAAGCATGGCCTGGACACATGATAAAGAGAAATGCAGGATCAGGTTGCAAAGCAACCTCTTATCAGGTGATGTCACCTACTGATATCACACAAGACCCCAGCTCATGAGTCTCCAGCTAATTTGTGCATGGTGTTTTATATCTGATGAAGTTTAAACACTGCATTCCTAGGTGAGCTGTTCTGCACACCTGACACCAGCTGGACACACTGTGGTGGGAGGAGAGCTGCCCATTGTGTTTGGTCTCCTGATGTGTAGCATGTTAGGGAACACATACAGGGTTCAGAGTTGTAATTTCAGAGTTTTTCATTGTGCTTTATGGGACAAGCATATTTTATTTCAAGCAAAAATTTGAGCCTGAAGCGGATTTCATCTTTAGATGCTGCTGAGGCAAAGATTAAATGCTAATCTAAGTCTGGACTCTTCAGAGTACATTAAAAAGTATTCACACACTGTGAAGCCATGGAGTTCAACCCAGGAATCAGATCTTTCCCTCCCAGACAAGATTTCTACACTGGTGAATTTCATTTCATTGATCGACTGCTGTTCTATTCTGTAAAATGCAGATTATAAGGCAAGCAAGGTCCTGGTTCTGAATGTCATATTTTGGATGGGTCTTAATCTCCAACCTTTTTCTCAAGGCTTTCTTTAAGATCTCTTTGGCCATTCTGCCATCAGTAGAAAATTTATATGCATATCCAAGGGCAAAGCTTGGTCTTACTGATTTTTAAAGACTGGGATAACAATAAGAGTTTGTTTTAAATCCTAGAGCCAGACTGAGAAAGAGCAGTCTTATCATGCTGCTTATGATAGCAAATCTCCATACACACAAGGCTTAGATGAGGGACCAAAATTCTACTCTGTTTCTCAGACTCTCCAACAAAAATAAGGAATGGCAGAGAGCCATGCCCAGAGCCTGGCAGCTCTGCACTACTTTATGTCATTGGAAGTCTTAAATGGTCCTACCATAACCCTTTAATGTTCTGCAAAAACCAGTAGTGCTCTGGAATGGCTGCTCTAACTGGGAGAATGGGAAGACAGCAACAGAAACAAATAATGGTTAATGCACTACTAATGAAGTCAGGGATGCAAGACAATGGAAACAACCAATTCTCTCTTTCAGGACTTGCATCTACTCACAGAAAGCAGAAAAATGTTTGCTCATAAGGTTGATCATATGCTGTTTCACAGTCCTCCCATATATCTGTCAGGGGAAATCAGGGAAGCCCATCTTTAACAATTGAAGCCTGAGAGGTCTCTTCCTCTGCTAGCTTAATGCTGACCCATGGCCCAGCAGCCCAGAGACATCACCCACCCCTGCTCAGTGTGAATGAACATGCTGTGAAGGAATCAGTGACTCTGGCTCCAACAGGCAGTGGGAAATTTCTGTGGAATACAGGTAGGTGCTAACACTCGCAGACAGTGTTTGCCCAATGCAATCTGCAGGAGGTAGCTGTGTCTCATATTCTGCCCAGTACCTGCCCTGGATTCTGTGCCTGGATTCTTCTGGATAGCCCAGGAGGGCACTCCATCCCTCAAGGCACAGGATGACCTCACATTCCCTGGTTGTCATTGCCCACATTGCCCAGTTTCTCTGTGCACACTCTGCTTTCACTGCCCAAACTGCAGCAAACTCAGCTTCTGCAGAGCCCAGGTTCCCACATACTTGATGCCAATTTGTCACCGTCACTGATACCCCAGCACCTACTCCCTTCAGGCTTTCTCCATCTGTCCCTGCTGATTTACTGCACCAGAGCATCTCAGGAGGCCCCATGACTCCTTTCCCTGAAATTCTCTTAAGGTCATGGAGTCACAACATTCCAAAAAACAGAGGAGGAGGATTTTCCCTTTGATTGTGAGGCAGTTTCAGCACTGACCCAGCTCACCTGAATCTCACAGGCATCAGGTCTAGGACTGTCCAGGAGCAGTGGTGTGGGAAAAGGTACTAAAGGGACAAAAAACTCTTCCTCATCTGCAGATGACCCACTTGCAGAGCTTGGCCATTGTAAGGGTTAGGACTGGAAAAGTGCCCCACAGATGTGCATGATCCAAGCACAGCACCAGGCTACCAGTTTCTATCTGGTCTCTTCAAAGTGTCCCTGTAACCTTGTTACTGGCCAGGGCCACTGGGGATCCTGCACTGGGAGAATTGAGTGGGGCATTTTCCTGACAATAAAATCTATTCCAATTATAATTCCCTGCACATATACTCTCTGAAGGACAGGAAAAAGCTTCTGCTGCTTGAGGTCAGGACTGAAAAATTAGCTGGTGGGCTCTGGGAACACCTGCTGTAGGAGGTTTTCACAAGAGCAGAGATGGCAGGAGGATTGATGACGACCTTGCAGCGCACACCTAGAGGAGGAACCCAAGGATAAACCCGGGGTCTGGGCTTGGAGCTTGCAGAACGTGCAACAATTCAGCATCATGTCTCCAACCAGCCTCAGTGGTGCACAAAGAGGCAAGAGTCCCCTGGCTCCATGGGAGGAATCATCTCACCAGGATGGACCTCCACAGAGCTCTGCACAACCAAAAGCACAGAGGGGGCAGGAAACAACCCCCAGTGCTGGGGCTCCTTCTCCCTCTTGCTGCTTCAGGGGGTCCCAAAGGAACAGAACATTTTTCTATTCTACACAGGGAAAGACTTTTAAAATCAGAATTTTTCATTTTCCTTTTAAAATTCTAATGGGAAATCCAGAGGTTACATTCATATTATGTTCTAAACCATTGCAACCCCCCTAAATTTTAGCTTTTTTTTTAAAAGAACATTTTTACTTTGAAAAATTTCTATTTTGGAATATATAGAATGGAGAAAATAGTGGAAATTAAATTAGAGCCCCTCAGTCTTATTTATTCAATTACAATTAATGTCAAGGAAATTAAAGAACAGGGAAAAACTAATTTTGAAATATAAAAATATTTTAATCTTTTTGAAAAAGTGAGATAAAACTACATCCAGTATGATGTAGATTTACATCAAAGTCAGGATATTTTCAGCAGATTGGAAAAAATATTTAAGAAATTTTCTCAATGAAAAACGTTGTAAATTTGCAATTTCTGTTACTACTCAGATATGCATCTGCTTGGCCATATGAATTACTCTTCAGGCAAGGAAAGCAGGTACACACCTTATTAGCAGTTCTCACAGCAGCCCCAGAAGTCATTTTCAGCTGAACAAACCTTCTGCAAACATTTCAAGATATTTTTACAGAAAATGTGTCTAACTATTCCTAGACCAAGGTAAACAGAAATTCTATATAAATGATCACTACACAGGGAAAAACCCTGAAACATCTATAGTTTTTCTCCTTATGCCGTGTATCATTCCCAGACTGGAAGCCAGTTGTGCCGTGCTTTTCTAGTGGTGAGAGCAGGATATTGGGTTTCAGGACTCTTGGGTTAAATTATTGAATCTGCCATTGATTTGCAGTGTGACCTTGGGCAAGTAATTTAAAGGGAAATATGTAATTATTAGTTTCATTTGGCCAGGCTGACTTACTATCTATGGCTTTAGAGCAATTGCTACTTTCTATTGGACTGAACGGGAGGGAGTAGGTCTCCTTTTTGCAGATGCTTTTTCCTATTCCAAAGGGTTTGAGGGTTTTTAATTTCTCTGTTTATGTATGGAATACCCAAACAATCCAACTAAGAAAATAAATAATCTGGATCCTATGAGCAGTCTTGCATGTGCTGCGAGCTGCATTCTTGAGCACTGGACTTAAACAGCATCCCTTTGGTGACTGTGGTACACAACTGTCTGTGTGCATTGCTGGCAGATCAGTGCTCAGAGGAACACAAAGGAGGAGCAAACCACACAAACACATGACAAAATGGAGAACTTTGCCCTGTGTAGCAGTGTAAACAGATATAGTACAAAACAACCCTCAGGGATTTGGGGGTGAGAGGAGTTAAGTGGGAAAGGATTTGTTTGAACAGTTGACTTTGTCCAAAATGAAAGGGTTAAGCAGAAATCATCTTCAGATTTTTAAAAAATAAGCTTTCCAATAGTTCTAAATGAAAGTGTTTTCTGAATTAAAAGATTTGACCACATGGGGGTTCAAGAATTTTATTTTCCTTAGCACAGTAGCACTGTTTCAAAAATAAAGAAGTTGCCACTTTTTACACCTTCAAGTAGTTATGTTAAGAACAACATAAGGGTTGAGGGGATTTCCAACATATTCTCATATTTTCTGACTCGGCTTTAGACTTTTACAGAATATTTCAAGATGGAAATTTTTATTCTGAAAAGTGTTGAGAGGATGACTACTTAAATTTTAAACAACATGTTTAAAAGAAAATTTAAAGTTAAGGTAGTCCATAAGTTAGTATTTGTTCTATCTTTTCTGTAGCCTAATGGGACCATGCAAAATACAATATAGTACTTATATGTCCTGCAGGATTATTTATTTTGAAGCTTAGCTGTAGTTTATAAAGTGCTCAGAGATCCTCTGATGAAAATGTAATAACTATGTCATCATCATCATCATTGTTATTATTACGAATATCATTATTTTTATTCCCCTGGTGAAATAAGAAATCAGTTTGTAAAGATTACAACAGCTGCAGGGAATGTGCCTCAATAACTTCTCTGTGTTTTGTACCACTGCCAAGAGAGGTTTGTAAAATGCTGCAGGAGTAACCGTGTTCTGAGCTAGCAGAAGGAATTTGCTTGGACTGTCAAATGTTTGCTCAATAAGACAAATAAAACTAACAAGTACACCGTGCACCATTTTTCTTTCAAGGCATGCATAAGAGTCTTTATGTAAATGCCCTTTTTAACCTCAGGCAAGCATTTATACATTTTAGGGGCATGCAAGGTGGATCATTACAGGTAACGTGTGAGCTGTTAAGGGTGAGATTCTGGCAAATGCCATAATGAAGAGGTCCCATAATTACAGCCCCAGCTCATGGTTCTAGGTTTACTAACCCTAAACCTGGGCTGGGGCAGTGACTGAAGCCACGGCTGCCACAATAAATCTGGCTCACCAACAACCTGAGGGGTGCATTTTTTGTCTCACACTAGGGTAGACACAGCTGTCCTTGGCAGGAGAAGGGGTCTTGAGTACTCTTGTAGGAATGAAGAGTGCACATAATTTCCCAGGAAATTTTCCCATAAACTCTTCATGGTTTAAGTGTCACATCCTGAATTTCTCACTCGCAATTAACTGCTACTTGAGTGGACATTTATCTGACAAGTTAATCCAGTCACTATTATATGGGAGGAAAAGGCAGCAGCGACTGAGGATGTGAAGAAGAAAAGGTGACCAGAAGTGAGGGCAGTAATCTGAATCTCAAAAACCAAACTCTGCTCTGCCACAGACTCACCTTGGTCAAGTTCCTTAATCACTGGTGCACCAGTGCTCCAAGCATAAAGTGGAGCTAAAAGTTCTACCTGTCTTCCCTTCCAAGTGAGGATCAATGCAAGACATTTTGGGAGGAACTCAAATAAACTCTTTTACATGGAGAGATTTTTTGCTCTCCAGGTATCTGAATCAGTGGACAGTCCTGAGAAGAGGCCAGTGGGATTCATTCAGGTGAAGGAATGCTTAAGTGTCAGCAGATGGAAAATTCTCCTTCTCTTTCTAAATCAGATATCACAAACAACGGGAAAATTAAATCCACTTCCCAGGATATGTCCCTGCACAGGAAATTCATTGGAGGGGTGTTTCCCTGATAAGAGCTTTCCCTGGGAAGAAACTGCGTCTGCCTTTTGTAAGTGACTCTGAAAAATAACTCCCAGAATCCAGATCCTGTCAAAATTATGTGAGAACATGAGACATTTTACTATCAAAATATTTGGCTTCAGAAACCAGCAAATCTTTCTGCCTTGCTATGAAAAGAAGCAGGGCAATGAAGCATTTTCCCAGTGCCACAGACTGATGTGGCAGTGAGCAATCACTTCACTTCCCTCTGTCACTGAGACCTCACAAGCTCCTGGCACCTTGCCCTCACTCCCACCACTGCCTCCTGCCAGCTGCTGGAAGATTTGCTGCTCACTGCCCAGCTCACAGATTATTGGTGCAGCATTCACCTCTTATGCCTAAATTTCTCCTGGTAAAATTATGCCCCACTGGCTCCATTAAAAAAAAAAGAAGTGTTACTGGGGACATAGCTTATACACCTGAATGTCACCTCCTGGGTTCAGTGGCTCTGATGGGACCTGTGATGAGCATGTGGTGATGTGCTGACATCTCACCTAAGCAGACACACAGGTGTTTATCTGATATTTATTCCTGCAGCTCTGTTTTCCACCCAGAGATAGCATTACTGGCTGAGCTTACTTGTTATGTGGTCTTCTCTGCATTGCCTCATAAATAATTTACACATATCAGATTTGTTTTGACACACTAATTTGCTGGTTTTAAATGGGAGTTTTCTTAATTTCTTGCTAGCATTTGAATATTTTTCTTCATTAACTGAAAGCCACATCTACAGTTTCTCCCAATTCCTTCCATTTGAAATAGCACAGCCAGATGTTTTCTTCTGAAGTTTTGTTTCAAGAAGTTCCAGTGGTCTTTCCATGACAAAATTGTTCCCAGCACCTTGTAATGGGTGAGCTCTGTGGAAGAAGGGAGCAGAGCATTGCGTCTCTCCCCTCTAGGACCACCACCCTCCCCAGAGCCAGGAAATGGCTCAGGCACCATCTCTGCACTGCCCTGGACACCTTCCTGTGCTGCTGTGGGGCCATAGCAGGCACAGCCTTGTTCCAGGGGAACAAGGAGGGGAGTGAGGCACTGTTTGTGCAGCCCACAAGAGGATGTGGTCTCATCCAGGTGGCACAGGGCAGCAGCAAAACCCACAGAGCTAAACCCAGGCTTTTGCAAACAAGCCCCTCAAACTTCTGTCCCTAAGACCTTTGAAACCCCCAGCTTCAGTTCCCCCAGCTGTTAATACCACTGCCTTTTCCCAGAGGCAGCAGGCAGCTGTTGAGGCTCCCTGGGGCTGCAGCCTGTGCATGAGCCCAGAGAGGCCTGAGGGTCCCTGTGCCCCAAGGAGGAGCTGGGATGGTGCCCTGCCCATCAGCCCCAGCACTGAGAGCACCTCTGCCTGCCCAACATGCTCAGTGCCCTGACTGTTTTGGGGTGAGCAGGGAGGGTCTCCCACCCAGGTCTGCTTCCAATCTGGGAGCTGTGCTGAATGAAAGGCTGCTCACATCGGAGCAGGGTCAGGGGTGGCCAGGGCAGAGTGCATGAGAACTTCCCTCCATCCGGGAAAACACTTTTAATAGAACAAATCTGTCTCCTCACAGCAAGCAGCTAGCCCAGGGCAGAGGGGAGGGAGGCAAAAGCAGAGGCTTCTCCAGCAGCTGTCAGCCGCTAGAGCAGCAGCTATTTCAGCTGCCTCGGAGGAGCCACCCTCCCACGCGACACTCTGTGCTCTCCAGCAGGTTGGAGACGAGGCCAGCCAGCCAGGAGCACAGTCCAGCACACTGCTGTGAATGGGAAACAGGTTTGTGTCACCAGGGGCCACCGTTTTGCCCTCTGCCAGACAAAGGCAGACCGGTCCTGGCATCCTCTGTGAAGATATGGCAGGGCTAGGAGCCAGGAGAATTTATGGGATGACAGAGTCCAGGCTCAGATTTGCTCTGATTGGAGTTAAATCCCCAGCCCTATATTAAAAATCATGTGGTCTGCACAGCAAATCCTGCCTGGCAGGGTGTGAGTGAGATCCAAGCTCCGCTTCCCAGGCTAAATTCCATGAAACCAGCAGCTGCTCTAGCTCTGGGCCCCCCTCTCTGCTGCCAGCCAGCAGCCAGGCAGAGCAGGGCAGGTGCCAATGGGCCATCTCCTGCACAGGGCAGGAGGCTGAATAAAGGCCACAGACTCTCTCTGAAAAGTGAAAACTGGAAGAAAAAAGTGTGGCCAATTACAGAAGGTGCTGGTACCTAATTTACTCTGTCACTATTTTTTCCCTCGCTTTTTGGAATTTCAGCCTTTGTTCACTCTGGGACTCAGCCCAGAGGTGGATATTTTCTCTGTAATCAACTGTTCATTCTTAGGCAGTGCTCTTGAACCTGTGGGTGTGATTTGCTTGGACCTACCCTGGACAGCGAGTCACTCCAAGCTACTTACACCCCACCAGTGGGGAAGTCCAGCAGTTGGTCCTGGACAAGTGAAATCAAAGTGTAAATGCACTTTTTATCTCAGGTCCAGTGGCATGTTGGACATGTTGTATCATCTGGCTATTGAGGGCATCAAGGTGTTGAGATAAAGTAAAGAACTAACACTTAGGTGGTGAAATCTGGGTGAGCTCTGGCCATCTCTAAAAGCACTACTAGTCCTATTTTAAAAGACTTGCTCTCATCAGCTGAAGCAAAATGATGAAGAACACTCCATCTGAGCCAAACTCCTACTGGACATTCTGCTTTATCTAGGTTTGGGGAATTTTTCATTTTAGATAAACAAATATTTTGTGGCTTCTTATTCACAGCAGCTGGACTTTATCAGCAGGTCACCACAGTGAGAAGATAAGGTGTCTCCTTCACTTGGCGCCCTAGTAGGAGTCTCACAATCCCAGGTTAGCTTATATGACCATTAAAAAAACCTCTAAAGTGATTTTGTCTATGGTTCAGAGAACTCCTGTGCTAACAGAGGAAATGGGACTTATGTGGCTCTATCATGGATTAAACTTCAGTCATACAGATATACCCTTAAAACTGCTTTTATTGTCCTTCTCATAAATTTACAAGGTGGAACCTCATAAATTTGTTGTCACTTACTCCTGTTCCCACCTTTCTTGCACCACCTTGCAGCATGCAGTCCATCTCCAGCAGAGGACTTCTTGTTCCAGTCAAAATGGAAACTTAGGTCAGAGGAGCACTTCAAGAACCCTCAGTGATTTAGGCAAATTGTTTCTGTAAAAAGAAAGAAAATCAAAGTAGAAGAGAAAAGGAAAAATGAGAAGGGGAACGAGGAGAAGGAAAAAAGAAGAAAAATGGAAAAGGAGAGATTTCCCTGTCTGCCCCAACTTTAAGACTTGAAATACATTTGAAATCAAATCATAAGGCAATTTCATCCTCAATTGAAAACATGGGGATTTTTAGAACTGTACTTCTGAGAGACAATATTTCAAGCTAACATAGCGGCTTTTGAAAACACAAACAAGATGTGTATTGCTGGCTATTGATTGATTATATTACTGGATATTTTTAATGCTGTGCAGTTCGAGTTACCAAAACATTTCAGAAATGTTTCTGCACAGAACACTTTTCACCCCAGTGAGCTCTGTGTGTGTGACCGGGGATGTGAAATCCCTGTTTTCTGTCGGTGTGGAGGGGAGGGGCAGTGGGCACATCCATCCCCAGCCGTGGTTACGGTGCCCAGCGCCGGGAGCAGCGGGAGCGGTCCCTGTGCGCTGCAGGGGAGATGAGATGCTGCAGGGAGAGATGCTGCAGGGATGAGGCCCCGCGCTGCTCCCTGCTGCCAGCAGAGGGGAATCAGCCCGAGAACAAAACCATGGGCCGTGAAACCAATGGTACAGCTGTCATAGCCCTTTTAGCATGCAAGGTTTTTCCTAAAGTAAGATAAAACACAGTTGACCTAAGGTTTCCTGGTGGTTTCTCTCCTTCCTTCTCTTTTTTTTCACAGCACACCTTCCAAAAATCAGCACTCTATGCTCAGGTGTTAAACTGAGGGTATCAGGAAACAAGTTCCTTCTTGTAGAAGAAATTGTGATTTTGCACTAAAAAATTTAAATGTAACTCAAGAGCCTTTGGACGAGGACAGGAAATTACTGAATCCTCTCTACTCTCTCACACCTCAGGAAAAAAAAAGGAAAGGAAAAAAGAAACTGCTATTGTGCTGGAGAAATTTGGGACATACTTTTTGAGGGTTTATAGTCTTCTGACCAAAAATAGTACATCTCCTAAGAAAGCATGTGCTTTCCTCAAAATATCAGTGCCGGCAAATGCCAAAACTCTGTTCCTTTTCTCATAAAGCAGGCAGAGGAGCACAACCCAGCATCAGCATCCAGGCAGCAGGCAGGGAGCTGGGCAGAGCCCAGCCCCAGGGCAGGGGAGCTGCCACTGGGGCCAGCTGCAGGCTGCCTGACTGAGAGCATCCCTATGAACAGCCTCTGGCCTTGCTGCTCTCTGCAGCCTTGAGAACGTGGGCGAGCAAGACTTGGCCTGCTGTGGGCCCGCTGGGATCACAAAAGTGTGTGGGACAAAGAAAACTGCAGCCTTATTGATACCACTTCTGCTGGCTAAAACACCATCTGCATTCTCTGTACGTGTGTACAGACAGTCCCTCCATAGTTGTGCTCCTCTGTGGAAAACACTGTTCCTAGGAAAAGTTCACCTTGACTGCTGTCTGTCAAAATACTTCCTCACTCCATTAATTACAACTAGAAGCATGTTTACATAGCAGCTAGCATTTCAAATTGTTTTACCCATTAAAACATACCCTAATTATTCACAGAAAATTATTTCTTTACCCAAAATTAGCCCTTTTTGTTTCCCTGACCTGCTTCCAATCAGATCATGATTACAGCACACTTAATGAATGCTCTGCACAGGCACACTCCATCCTGTGTCTGGCTGGTAATTGTGTGAGTTTCGCAGCTTTCCAAAATCAAAGCACTTTTGACAGGACAAATAAATCACTGGTATATCTCTGTTATGTCATCATAATTTTTTTTTAAAGGCAGATAATATGAAATTGAAAATTGAATTTCCATAACTATAATGTAATCTTCAGGTGTTAAATAATAAATAAACAATTCTTGGCCAGTTTTCCTCACTCTAAAACCTTGTTTTTTCCCTCAATGGCCTAATACCGTTTCAACCACAATACACACACTTTATATATACTTAGAATTGCCACAGGGTGAATGAAGCAGCACAAATCTCATCGTGGGGTAAAGACCATACTGGTGTCTGTTCACTTGCTGAAGTGAAAGGCAATGTGTTTAACACCAAGCAGCCCTGAAAATATTCCATTCAAAGGGCAAGAGCATTTGGTGAAGCAGAGCACTGCTGCCAGCTTAGGCTGAAATTTGCCTGACATCATGAATGCTTCAAGCCCACCAAGAGCAGCAGAAAGATGCATGTGCAGCCACTCTACATGTACAAAGCTGCCAGCTCTCAAAGTCCACTGTGCACATGAGGATGCTGCTGCCAGTGAAGGGAGAGAGAGGTAAAAGAGCCATCGTCCCTCAAAACCCTGTCATGCAAGGAGAAGGGGCAATGAACGTGTCACACTGTACCTGGAGGGAATCCAAGCCTGCCACCTCCTAGATGAAGTTGGAGAGGACCAGGCTTGCTCCACTGAGAGCAGCTCTCCAGGGACAGCAGGCACAGGACAAAGCACATTGTTTAGCTGTTTGACTGGCCTTGCACCATCTATTCTTCTGTCCCTGACACACAAAGGCGCAGGCAGGCTGTGGAACAGAGCCCCACCAAGGCTGGTGGGAGCTGCCCGAGGCGGAGAGGGGAGCAGCCCCTGGGCACATCTCCAGCCACCGGGGCACGAGGGGACGAGGCGGCCGCGGCATGTGCGCCCCGTGCCCGGCCCTCCGGAAGAGAAGGAAACCAGCAGAGACAGGCAGCTAAGGGACAGGCAGGAGACAGGAAGAGGGTCAGCACAAATGCAGGAACCCCGGTCTGAGCTGCAGACAAAGGTAATTCGACAAGCAGCTCTAAACTCCCGAGCGAGCAAGGGTTTTATTGGGAGAGCTCCCAGCGGGAAGTGAGCAGAGGCTCCAGGTCTGGCACCACTCAGGCCATCAAGGCTGGGTGTTGTCCAGACTTGCAGAGGGAGATCCCAAGCTCAGGGTGGCCAGGTGGAGCCAAGCCTTGGGAAAACAGCGACACCGTCATCGGGATGTCTGGTGCGCCCCAAAGTGATTTAGATGCTTGTCAGCAGGAAAAAATAGACTTTCCTTGAACTGGGCAAGCACGCCTTTCATCTGGACACTGGCTGCTAAAAACAGGCAGCTTTTGGAGCAGCAAGGGTTGGATTTGCTGTAAAGCTGTCCCCTCCCTGCTCCCCATAAAGGCAAAGCCCCACAGCTGTACGGGACCAGCATCTATGGTGCCAGAGCAGCTGCACAGCTGTGCGGCCCCCGGGCTGCGCCAGACAGCACTGGGATTAAACCCCCACTCTCCCACCTAGGATTAAGCCCACCATTTATCAGTGGTTAATTAACAGATTACTGGGAGGCTGAGAGTCTTTTTAGATAGATTGCACGCTGGCCTGTTTGGCCTACAAACAGAAAGACATTGGATTCACTCTGGATGCAGTGCTGTTCTGCAGGGCGGTGGGAAGTGCACATAATCACCAAAACTTGACAATTGCACCATTTTTCATGGATTTTTCCCACCAGAAAATGTTATATGAGCTTTAAAGGTCTTGTCCCTTGAAAGGCTTAGAGCAGAACAGACACAAAACTGTTGATATGGAGGTTTTACTGGAAACATGGTTTGCAATTAATTGAAATTTTTCATGAAAACTGTTTACTTTCTTTGGAAAAGTCTGGCTTTCAGTCAAAAGCGAATGGAAACTTTTCCCCTCTTTCTTTTTTTTTTTACCCTTCCGAACAGAAAAGATTATTTGCATGTGTTCTGGTATTCCAGTGCCTCCTGGGAGATGGAGTTGAACATCTCTGGTGGAGAGGTGGCTGAGGAGCAGCACAGCAGGCATTGTCCTGGTGGGAGGTCACTGAGGAGGTCAACAGAAAGGCTCCTGGAACACCAGCATGACTCTGGGTGACATCAGAAAAAGGAACCAGCTGGGATACAGCCTAATATGGTGTTTCAAAATTTTCTCTGGAAAGGGGAGGAAAAATGGCCAAAGTATCTATGAAAAATAATAGTGAGCCGCACCTTCCCCTGATTTTCTTAATGTAGACCAAAAATTTCTGTTACTGGAAAATAATTATAGCAAGTGAGATGCCTTCTCCTTTCCTTGCTTTGTCCAGTCTGTCCATCTGAGGAGCTGGAGGGACAGAGCCAAGTAGGCCACCCAGAAACCTGGTGTTCCAACACTTCTGCACCTCCAGGCACACTTACCCAGTTTTCAGTTTGTATCCTGCACACAGAACAAGCCAGCCTGGAAACAGATATGCTTCAAACGCCATAGGAAAACAAGATCTGGACCCCATTCAAAGCCAAGTGGAGAAGTTGCCCTGATTTTGGCAGCACTGGCACTCAGCTCAGAATGAGCACAGACTTCAGAGAAGCTGCAAAGAGTCACAGGCAAGTTCTACCCCGAATTCTGATCCAGGGATGAGAGCTATCCAGCTTTGTAGAGGATCAATCTCCTTCTTTCTTTTATGAAGTGACATCTTGCAGGACCCCACAAGGACATAGCTGTAAAATACAAGCCAAAGCTCCCTGTGTGAAAGAGAGCTGCAAACATTCAATTTCTCACTGCAGAAGGGCTGTGAGGGGCATCCCCAGGCACCTTGAAGCCCTGGCAGTGATGCTGAGCACCCAGGTGGGGTAGGAGCCGCAGGGTGGGTCTGCAGCTGGCCCAGCCTGTCCCTACAGCCCACTGCCCTTCAGGAAAGGCTGTCGTGAGGAAGGAGCACTTTGAGAAAAGGGGAAAACTTCTGCACTGGTCTCTGAGGAAGAAACCTGGCCCAGGACAGGATTACTCCACACCTGAAATCATATTTTCATTAAAGGGGGAAAAAGATCCTCTCTGAACTCCACTCTGCCCTTATCCCTCTCCTTCTTCCCCTTTCTTTTTCTTCTCTTTTTTGATCCTGCATTCCTATTTTCTGAAATTTTGCCCACTGCAAAGCCACACAGCAAACACAGGAGGCTCCAAGGCAGACTAGGCTTCATGCTCAAGAGTGGTTCTGTGCTCTCTTTGGGCCAGCTGTCATTGCTGCAGGGCAGTGCAGCTGAATCCAGCTCCTGGTGCCAGTGGGATTAGAGCATCCTTTGCTCCCTCCCGCACCCTCCAGCCAGCCTGGCTGTGCACAGGGACCCATCCCTGCAGCTCCAAGAATTTGCTTTACAACTACAGCCCAGGACTCCCAAGGACATACTGTTGCTACCAAACTACTAGAGCTGTGAGCTGAAGAAGTCAGCATTTGCAGATTTACCTGCACACCAAGGAGCACACTCAGCCTTGAGGCAGGCAGAGAGCAGGGAATGGTGGGAGAGTCACAGGGAACCAACAGGCTCATTCCACAGACAAGCAGAGACCTCTCACTGCCCCCAAGAGACAGCATCAGAATTTACAGGGCAAAGGTTCAGGTAACAAAGGTGACTTGAAGTAGCAGAGTATGACTGTCAGTCTGGAAGCCCTTCAGCAGCTGGCTGCACAAAAATTTCAGTTATTCCTCATGCAGGCAGAACTTGTGTGTAGAATTCCATAAAATAGGTTGAATCCTCTTCCACAGAAAAAATGTACCTTTGGAGTCTACAAACTGCTATGCAAACTCATGGTAATTCTGTTGCAAGTCATTTAGGGAAGAATGCTACAAAAGACATAGAGTAAAATAGAAGCACTCCAATTAATTCCTTTCTGTAGAAGCCATTTGGACTTTTGGATCACATTTTCAAAATTCTATTAGTAATTTTATGACACTGTATTTTTATAATTTCAAAATTATGAAGTGTTGCACAAGGTCACTGCAGAAATGCTCTATTTCATCCTCCAAAATTCTTACTTCTCTGTTTCATGACTTCACGAGATTGATCTGCTCTTCTCCAGACACAAATTGTGTGTTTTAATGGATGGAACTCATTGCATCCCCATTTCTCCTTCACTGGCTTCCCTCAGGTGATGTTGATAATGCACCCAGAGATTTCCCTGAGAAGCTCTCCCTGCATTTGGCACCATGCTAGCTAAACTTGAGCAGCATTGGAGTTTGGTGTTAACAGGCAACCCAGCATGAAACATGACTGTTGACAAAAAAACCAAACTGTTTATTTTGTACAGTCAAATTTTGGAAATTCTGTCCTGGTTTCCCCTGGCTATTCCTTAAAAAGAACAAAAAGGAGGGTGGAGGTAGAGCCAGGGGGAAGAATGTATCAGCTACGGCGTAAACAGTTTGGAAGCCAAACATAATTGGCTGGTGACTGCATATTGTGATTCACAGAGGGAAGGCTTTTTTTAAACTCCAGGAGCCACGGAGCAAGGACAGCCATGCAGTCATCTTCCTGTGCAGAACAAAGGCTGCAGCCAGCGAGGTGCAGCACGGTGCTGGGACAATGGGGACACAGAGCATTACCTCAGGCCCGCAGTGTGCCACCCGTGACTGGCCTGATGTTTCTACAGCCAGGCTGTTCCTTTTGGTATCAGGGTTTGGTGATTCAAGCCCTGTTCCTCTCAGGGGCTCTGAGTGCTACAGATCATTCCTATTTGGGGATCATACCTTATCAAGTCCATTATTGCCCCTGCCTAATATAAACAGTGTCTCACTCCCTACAAGGTCTGTGCATTCAAAGTTTTCTTAAACCAAGGAAACTTGGAATAAATACCTCATTGTCTTGAGAATTTTATCACAGTGGTATGAAAGAAAACCAGTGTGTAACTACTTTCCAGCACTAAAGTTCTTTTAGTCTCAGGAAGGATAGTTTTGATTTGAAAATTCATTGCACTCTCAGTCAGGACTTCACACTTGACCAGAGTAGCTGATATACTGAGAAGACTCTGATCTGGCATGCAGTCTGCAAACAGTCTGTCTGACATGAAAGGAAGAGAGAAGGACTTCATCCACATCTTTAACTATATTTTTAACTTAGAAAGATCTAAAAGTTTAAAAGTTTGTCTTTTAAAACAGGAAAAAAAAAAAAAAAAGAAGCTTAAACCAGTAAGTCTCACAATCTTGTCTCCAAACTTCCACAGTGCTGCTGTCAGGGGAAATTAATTCTGTTCTTGAAAAAGTGAAACACTAGGTTATGAGTGAGAAATTGCTCTTTGCAAGAAGCTCTGTGTTTCTTTCTTTTATAAAAAGTCTTTCAAAATTGACTGAATTTGAACAGAATACTCCATTTCATTCAAAACTTTCGTCTTTCTCATTTTACTTTGTGGCTTGCAATTTTGGAAGTGATGACATTCTCAGAGCTGGAGCAGTGGAGAACTGCAGAATTTCCCTTGTCTCTGGCAGCACATATAATTGTGCTAAATCCCAGCTAAGCCCACTGCCTGCTCCTCTGTGCTGCCAAGGGGCAGGATACCAGGCAAGGTGGGCCTCTGGCTTTTATCTCCCACCCACATCCCTCCCCCTCTGCCTTGCTGACAGCCAAATCCTGATTTCCATCCCTGCTCAGGATTGTGGGCAGATATGGGTTCACTGTCAGCCAGGAACCCCTGAGCTCCTGCACGATGGAACATGTGGGACATCCAGGCCATCGCAGGCTTCAGCTCCTTTCCCACACTGACAATTTGGTCTCCTGGCCCAAACTCTGTTCAAGGGGACAGAGCTGATGAGGGCATTAAGCACCATTAAGCTCTGGCATTACTTAGGAGAGTTTCTGAGCAGCCCTAACCTTGAGAACACAGCAGGGACCAGGCTGGTCTGCACTCTCTCTTGGGCTACAAACCAAGAAACCTCTGCTGGCTGCTGAGTGGAACACATGGCACACATGGAGTCTATCTCTAGGTGATAGACTCCGAGGCTCTTGCCTGAAGACCACTGTACTCCAAATTGCCCAGGCCAGAAGCTCATCCTGATTCAGACCCCAAGTCATCTTCTGGAGACAGAGCCAAAGGATTCCTGAGCAGCTTGCCCATCAGCAGTGCTAGGATATGTGCCAGCCATAACTAACATTTTACATACTTCAAATTTTGCCATGGCCTGCCTGCCTCCAGCAAGAGCAGTGTCTCCATCTCCACTTTCCCCCTGGGGCAAAGGGAAAATACCCAACATCCTCCATTGTGTCTGGGCTGGGAGCAGTAAAATCCCACCCAAGCGGGATCCATCTGTCAGGTTTCCAGCCCCAGCAGGAATGCTGGCTGGCCAGCCTGGGCTGCAGCTGAAAGATGTATCTGAGCAGTGGGGACAAACATGAGCAGCCCCCGAGCAGGCGGAAGCGGCGGCGGAAAGGCTCAGGATTGCTGGGCCTGCTGAGGATGGACTGGTGACACGAAACAACAAACAGCGTGTCTGTGAGCTTGGCATAACAACCCAGGCACATGTGAAGGAAGAATCTCTCTAAACACAAGAATAGGACCAGATGAGTTGGTTTCAATGGTTTATTGTAAGAAAGCTCCTTAGATTACGCAGATTAAAATCTTCGTGGAAACACTTCTGGAGACTGTGTGTTGCTCAGCTTCCTGCACAAGGCACTGTTTGGTCATGACTACATGGAATAGCAAACTTAGAACAGGGGATTTGTTAGTTTATTATTATTACAAGAATAAAGAGCTCATGTATCTCTATATTGGTTTCCTCTTACACTGGAGGAAAGTAAACCTCTGCCTCAGAGTAACCCACAAGTGAAGGGAAAGACAGAGTAAAGAAAGGAGTAGGCATTGAGTGGAGCTTTTCCCCCCAGCTCCTGCAAAACACAGGACTCTCAGGCTGGAGTAGGGGAACAGTCAGGCTGCAGTTTTTCCAGGCTCTGGGGCTCCAGAATAAAACTGGATAACCTGAATTGTTCAGCTGTGTGATCAGGTAAGGAGTAAAGACTTCATGTGTCAGCCTGATCATTAGTACAATTCCTTCATCCTAGCAGTGCAGAAACCAGAAAATGAATGGCAGGTGCTGAGGTTGCATGTGATAGCAGAAGTTCTCAGTGTGTGCTTGAAGCCCTTCTACGACGCCCCTGAGATGCTCCTGGGGAAGAGGAGCTCTGCTAACTGTGGTCTGCTTGGTGAAAAAGCTCTAATATTTTGTGGCTACAATGGGCCCAGTGAGTGCAATTATATTGAATTCCACTGCTGCTTTCACCCCAAGCAAGATTTCAGATTGAGCAATGCACACGAGAAGTAAGAACCCAGTGCCTCATACTCAATGCACTCAGTGCACTGATCCTCCCTCCGTGGGCCACTGGGACACAAGGGCATGTCCTCCCACTGCAGCTGGGACAGGGAGCAGGAAACCATCCTCTGGAGAAGCTTCTCTCTCCTCAGTGGCTGTAGAAGCAGCCAAGAGCCACCAGTTCACACAAGATGTTTCATTTTGGAGGGCCAAGGTCAGACATGGAGCATGCTGGGCATGCTGGCCTGTGACCACTGCTCTTCTTGCATGGAGTGTCCACAGCTGAGCTGTGCTAAACTGAGCTGGGAGGCCACACAGAGCTGAGTGAAGGGTCAGCTGCTGAGCAACTGGGAAATCATGGGCAGGGAAACAAGACTGGAGGAGTGGCAGACTTGGACCAAAACAAAAAGCAAAAAAATGTGATGAATGGTGGAGGGAAATATTTTTTTCTAAATATTAAATCCAGAGTTTCCTTTTGCTTTTATGTTCTTTAACTCTGCAAATATGGCTTTTTATCATGCCTCTTTCTAAATGAAAAATCTCCTTTCAAAGTGAAAAGCCAGAAACCTTCAGTTTGCAGCTATCCAGGGGAAAAGGTCTGGTGCATTAAAATCCCACTCTGTTGTTTGTCTTCCAAACTGTTTATCAAATTCTGCTTGACCTTAGAAATCAGTCCAGCCACAATGAAACTTCCTATTTCATTTATCTTTGCCACCCTACCATGTTCCCCATTTCTCTCATTGTTTTGTCCTGTTTTTCAGAAATGCAATTCTCACTCCCCAGGTATCCCCAGCAAGTTGAGGGCTCAGCCTCAACAAAGCCTTTAGGTACTCCCTGGTCCAGATGCTCTCTAATAACACAATTATTTTGCAAAGTGCTGCTGGCCGCAGGAGTTGGCTTCAGTTATATAACTTTTAAAATTAGCCACCCCACAACCTTGAACCCATAGATGGTTATGTACTCCTTCATGTCCTCCTGAGGCAGCATTATTCCCCCACTGAATGGACATGTAAAACTACTATCTTGGGATGAAGTGTTCATTGGAGGAAATAAAATAAACATGAATCTAAAGTATCAAAACTGCAAATAAAACACCAAACTCACTGCCTATCAGGCAAAACTCAAGTTTCAATGTTTTTGCCCCCAGCTTTATCAGGGACAATGGGGATAAAACTGTCTTTAAAGACATGATTTCAGAAAATGACATGTCTATCAAAGCTGTCATTTGAGGCTTGGTGTTTAAGTGTTCAAGCTCCTGCATGCAATCAGATGGGACATGAAGGGTTTGGAGGGTGCTAATGACAGCTGTGATGGCATCACCCAGCCCTGCAGGAGACAGGGCTCTGCATGCACGGGCTGGTGGCCAGCCCTGTCACCTTCATGCCATGATGGCCATTGGCTTCTTCTTGGGCAATTTGGACACCAGGGCACAGGGACAGCAAGACATCCAGCCAGGTTCTGTAAGAATTACGAGGAGCCCTACAATGTGAGGGTAATTCTTCTCATCAAGCAATTATGTTTTCTTTCAAGCCCTTCTTCCAGAAGAATAGGAACAACTTAAAGGCTGAATATTTGTACACATGAGCTCATACTGCAAACTTCCAACTAAAGCCTTTTTGTCACAGCAGATGTCATTCCAGATGCATCACCTGCCAGAAGATCAAAACACTGGTGAAATACTACATTTAAAAACACTAATAATTATGTTATAACTTTGCCAGAGAGACAACCACTTTTGAGTGGTTTACAGGAGCTGCATGGCTTATGGAGTCACTGGAAACATGCAGAAAATGATAACATAATTATGGTTAGTGATTTACGTTGGGAGGGGGGTGAGCAATTAATTTTTATTATGTTTATCAACATCTTTGGTCACAATGTAATTGTGAAAAATTTTTTTTGTGACCCAGGAAATTGAAAAGCCATTTGTGGCAGCATGTGTGAGTAACATAAGTAATTATGTATTTATGTAACTACATTATTATATTCTAGCATGTTACTTATATATTCTTGTTATTGTCTTATTAGGCCAGTTTGAGTTTCCAATAGCACCTATGTTGCAGTTTTTAAGATGTTTGCTTTGGAAGGAACTATGAGACACAAAAACATATGGATCACTTTATCATATATGGAAAGCATACAGTAAAAATTGGCTTTCATTACTGCATTAGCATGGATCTAAATATGCACTCAGTGTTGAGACTTGGTCCTTCACGTGTTTATGACACTGAGAGCTGCTTTGTGTTAGTGTGGCTATACATTCACTCTCCTGGACACACAACTCAACTCTCCACTGAATATTCTTTCTGGCAAATGCTGTGAAACCCAGGATAAGTGAAACCAAGGCTTGTTACTGGTGAAATAAATCTGCTTCCAGCCAGCTAGTTCCCCACCATCTCTTTGCTTCTCATGTCTGCTCCATCCTGCAGTTATGTACTGTGGTATTGTTTTGCTGCTTTGAGTGAGTGACTGAGACTTCCCTAATGCAGTGAGATAAATCAGACAGGCAAGGATGGCAAGGACAGAAAACCTTCTTGGAAGACTCCTGTTATTCACTAATGGAAAGGCTCCAGCTCTGTGGTTAGGATTTAGGTAGCACTAGCAAGTGTCTTCTCACATGGAAAGGACATGTGACACTGTGGGTGCACAGCAGGGGTAAATGCAAGCTCTGCATGGGTGAGTGCAGCTGGTGTGGGTGAGGATTGCTTCTCTCATGGCCAGGGCACCTCGCTGCAATGGAGAGCCGGTGGAGTCATGCTTACTGCACAAAACAGTCTGACTGTAAGCAAAATGTATGAACTTTGTCATCATTCCCTCTAGTGGTTAAATCCACATAATGCTGAAAAAGTTTAAGCATTAACCTTCATCTCTCCTCTCAAACAAGGCAGACTCACAATTTCTGCACTGTATGTCATGGCCCCAGTCCCAGTGATAGTTCAAGTAGTGTCGTTTACAGGAACACACTGCCCTAAGAAATCTCTTCAGTACTTTTAGGTTCCTGATAATATTCAGGAATTGAGAGCCATACATTGCATTACAACACCCAGCCTTTTTTGATGGCCTAGAAAGATTCTTCCTGGGATGCTTCCAGGGTGATGTGGGATTTTGCAGAGAAGGCAAAAAGCCCTGCAAGTGAGAGTTTATTTGGTGCTGAGCACATCTCCATATCCAGAAGAGAGCAGCAGCGTTTCTGGACACCAGCAGCTCAAGGAAAAGCTGCTGAGGCTGTGTGGCAAAGCACTGTGCTGATCATCCTCCTTTCTGCTGCAAATGCTTTCACCAGCCAAACCCACTGCACCAAAGACAGTGTTTGAAGGGCTGCAGCTGCCTCAATTTCCCAGCATGCTCACATGGGGGTGACAACAGCATATGTCACCTCCACTGAGAGCACCTGGCACAGGTGACTCCATGTAGGCAAAGCAGTCAGCATGGAGAGATGCTGAGCCCTGAATTTGTCCCTGAAGGCACAGTGGCAACTTCCTCCTGAGCTGCTGACATTACCCTTCCCGTGGCTCTTTCACCCACAACAAACAAACAAGATGCTGTTGAGTATTATTATGTTTGAATGTCTTCAAACACAGCATGTTGGCAACTTCCCATAAATTTGAAATTTTGAGAGTTGGGCATCTTTACCTTATCCTAGCAACATCTAGGAGAAACAAAAATTGTAGGTACTACACACTTAATGGAACCAAATTTTAATTACTTCAATCTTATAAACTATTCAGCAGAATTACTTGTAAATTCTTGGGAAGAACAAGCTTTGCCTGTAGAAATAAAGCTGAATTTACAGAGGATGTGTTGGATTTCTCTAGAGGGCTCAGATCATAATTTTAGGTACAAAGTAAAACTCTCCATGTGCAGCCCCAGCCAAGATCTCAGTGACACTCCTATTACCAATGGTGCACCTACCAACACCATGGGCCACCAGTAGTGTCTGTAAATCACAGGTATTTACCTTGTGCCCAACAGAAACATGTCTAATAAAACCCCACAGCTATATTTAGAAATCAAATTAACTGCATAGACTTCAGTCAAGGAGTGACGACAATATCATGCTGAGTGGGCACCCCATCAACACAAACCAGTGGCACCTGATGGGATTTGTACTGTTGGTAAAGCCAGGCTTCATTTTCACCCCATCAGATGCTGTTTGGTTGATTTGGGGAGAAAGGTTTTATTCTCAACAGAGCCTTTCTGGTGACAGTATATCTCCTCAGAGTGCTTCAGTGTGCAGCTCTGCTTCCTCCTTTAATCACAATGTAAATTTCTTTTTGGAGAGCTTTAAAAGCAAGATAAAGTGAGCTTACTGTCAGACCCTTTGCAGCCCTGGGGAATTGCGTGGGACCATTTCTCCTGTGCAATTTCTAGAAACACCAGAGGTTGTGACCTCAGAAGAATCGTCTTCTTTCCTTACTTCGGTTGCCTTTATTGAAAGAAAATTAAAAGCTTTAACCCCCTGAGAATTCAGTGATTTCACACGGTTTGGCCCACTCTGATTTATACCTTTGCTAATGCAATAAACATTTTTCCTGCTGTATGACTCTTTTGGCTTGATTTTCATCTCCCACTTAGCTGTCCTAGAGTAACCAGCAATGAAAAATGCTTTGAAAATTGGCCCCAAATTCCCCTCTGCCTCTTTCCTCAAGGGCAGATTTGTTCTGTTCGGTAAAATGGGAAAGACACGATGTACAATTGGACTTGTACCACTTTCTTGTGTCATTTGAACTAATTCTCAGAAGGCTTTGCACAAATCAGTAAATAACAGACTTTTAGTTCATTTGTTGTTCTAGAAGATAATTAACTTTGTTTTTTGAACATGATGGGAATCCACCTGATAAAAAATATTTTTGTTTATTTTTTATGAAATTAAAATAAAAAGAAAGAAAATATGTTGAAATTGACCCGAATTAAATTTTGTTTAATTACGCACGGGCTTTTTTAGAGCATTTATTTTAAAGCAAACTAAATTAAACATTTACATAGAATACTATTGAAGGAACTAAAATATTTTTCTGAGAAAAATGCCAAAAGGAGATGTTTTCCATTTTTTATGAAGAGAGGGACTTGGGCAAAGGAAGTTTGTAAATCTGATATCAATTTATATGTTTCAGTCACTCCAAGCCAGTGAAAAAATGCAACTGTTTGCAAGTTCACATGGGTCTATTTACACATCCATTCTGGTGACAATTTTACCCCCCATCTTGGGCTTCTGTTATTGAAGAGATCTTAGCCATGACAGAAGAAACAATGACCCTGAAGTTCACCACAAAGACCCACAGTCTTTGCTAGTCTGAAATCTCCCCCCATTCATAATTTATCTTACCCTCAAGTCCCCTAATTTGTAAACTGCAAAAACAAAGACGGTGCCCAAGAACTGTGCAAGAGATTCCAGCGCTCCGGCATGCAGGAGTTCACAGAGTCCCCTGAGATAGCCCGTGAACTCAGCAGCACAAGTTTAATGTTGCCCAATAGCTTTTACTACTTACTTTCATGATCTTTTTTCAATGGCAATATAATAAATAATGTCAGTTTGGGATTTTTTTCCTCCCCTTTCTTTTTTCTTTTTTTTTTTTTTTTGTTGCAACAGACAGAGAAAATCCCTGATAAGCATCTATTGTGGAGAAAAAATTGAGTACACTATGTATACACAGAACACATATTAGTTTCCCAAATCTTCTTAATGATGGGCTATAAATATGGTTTTGGCCGGCCTGCAGGCATATTACCTTTGGCCGTGAGTGTGTCAGCTTCCATTAACAGAGCTGGATCCGTATTTTTAATGGACAAGTAACATAAAAGTAGCCACAAAACAAGAGCTCTTTTCCTGTGCACTGGTCATAAGCTCCACCATATTTCATAAGGGTGGTGTATTACTGAAGAGCCACCTGTCTGACAGGGGTATAAAGCAGATGTCTTAATTGCTCTGAGGATCTTGGGGCATTATCTTGTGAGTGCTGCAGGAACAGGACCTTCTATCCTACGTGTAACTCAAGATGTTAAATGTCTGTACTCTGATTCCTTAAAGTCTCCATTATAGCTTGGTTAGATCCATATCCTGTGTTTCCAAAGACTGACTGCCAAACAAATTTATCCAGCTGCTATGCTCCTCACCAGAAGTGTGGAGCACACATCACTGCAGCACAGTGAATAACCTCTAACCCTTCACAAAGTGCTGCTATGAAGCTTATGTAGGTAAAACTCTTCAGGGTAATCAGATGAAATGTACAGAGCAGGAATTATCTGCAATAGTCAGAGTTAATTTTATCATTAAATATTTGACCACAGCTGGATTAAGCAGTTGGACAGACTCTAGAAAAAGGGGAACTCCAGAAAAGTATTGTAAACATTTTGTTCCAACAACAGCATTTCTTCAAATTCCCAGCTCCCAAGCAAGCCTAAGCTAGCTAAACTTAATAGCCCAAAATGCAGATGCTGCTAATTCTTGAACCAAAGGTGAACTACAGGGATCAGCAGTGGAATTGCACAGGGTTGAAGGTGGAAGAGGAATGAAATGTGGAGGAGAGGAATAAAGTCCAAGCAGCAAGGCAGCACTGGAAATGAATGGATACCCCACAGCAATAAGAGCAAGAGCAAATAAAGAAAATCAGCTCTTCAAAGGAAACAGAGACAGAAACAAGAAACAAATTAAATACCTTAAATAAGTTACTAAATTGATAAGACTGGGTTTGGATTTCGGTTTGGCAAAAAATGTACCTGAAGTACAGGGCATACGTCTTCAAGTCCCGCTAATTTCAGTAGGATTATGCTTCCATTTCAATGTAGTAGCTAATTATTCCTCTGCTGAGACTAAGGCACAATGCACAGTCCTTGCCAATGGCAAACTCTTGCTATCTGTCACAAATTTGGTATGAGGCAAACAAGCCCAGTTAAAGCAAAGATTCAACATTGAACTTTACAGAAAGTTTGGATGGTAAGAATCCAGGTTCATAGTTTATTAATAAACTTTGTAACTTTCAAACAATATTTACCAAATACTGGCTAATTACAAGTCCTATGATCACATAATAGGTAATTATGTGATGCTTTGGGGCAGGGGAAGAAGAAAGCGAGTTTGGGTTAGCCAATCCTACCTAGTGACCTTAGCTGGAGGCACCTTCCTTGCCTGCAGGGCCTGGATTAAACTGATCCGAGCAAGGGCCCAAGTTCCCTTTTCCCACACTGAAGGGGAATCTGAAATATGTCAACAATATCCGAGGAAAATAGGGGAACAGAAATGAGGAGAGCTGTCAGTCTGGAAGGGCTGCCTGCAGGGCTGGGGCAGAAAGCACCAGGGGTTGCTGATGTGACCAGCCCAGCACTGAGCCTGGGCTGCTCCATCCCTTCTGAGGCAATTCTTCTCCAAAGGACACCCCAGAATGATTTCCACAAAACCCATCCAACTCCAGCTCAGTGTCAGTGTGCTGGTATCCACAGGAAAGTACTTGTAAACAGAGCTAAGTTATGAAACAGCACCACAGACAAATGTAGCTTTGTTTGTCCACATATTTACTGGGAGATAGTGGCAACTTTTACTAGGGTAGTCATAATTTCAGACAAATTTCTCCTCAGAAGCAGGATGTGGTAATAACAGGCAAGGGCTGCTTCATATGGGCTCATATGCCATGTGCAGAGTTCCTTGAAAAAGAAGTTCAAAATTGCTGTTGCTGCTGGCAGAGTGTGAAGCAGAAAGCCAAGCCCCACTGTGAAATATGAGGCTGAGGTGCCAGGGCTGGGAAGAATTTTATCAAACTCCAGAATCCTGTATTCCCCTTTGGTGGCAGACTCAAATAACAAACTGTGCCTGTCTTGACTGAGAGACAGAGGTGGAGGAATGCATTTTCCAGTGCTTTGGAGAAAAACGGTTTTCATGCCCACATCCAGGTACAAGCCCTAGCAATGAGCTTTGAGGGGAATTAAAGTGAGAGGAGGGAGAAAAAGGCAGTGAACAAATTGCTGTAGGTGTTTGAATATAAAGCAGTGCCTTGGGCAGGAGGTAAATCACATCCAGGGTAAGGAGTCACATTGTTCTCCTGCAAGTGCAGCCAATGCCTGCAGTGGCCATGAGGGTGTGCAGACCCAGGGCAGAGGTGTGAATGCTGGAGGCAGCCAAGAGCCAGCCCTGTCCCCAGGGCTTTGGCTGGCATGGGGACAAGCACTTAGAAGAAACCGACTCCCTCACACCCTCCAAGTTCTGAATGGGTTGAAAGGCAGCAGGAAATCCTGCCCAATTCCTATGCTGGAAGGCTCTCAGGAAGGGAGAGGTGATGGGGGATGCCATGGACACAACAAAAGCAGAGGAGCACCATGGGCAGACACCAAGGACCAGCCAGGAAAAAGCTGCCCACATTTAGATACCATGCAGATGCCAGGGTGATGGACACTCCAGAGGAGTGTGAGATGTACAGATGTGCTGTGGTTGTTGTAAGGTCCTAATGCAATTACATGGCAGGCAATGTTTTGATGCATAAAATTTAGCTGGATGCTGTGTTAACACCATCCCTGTGCTTTGACAGCTGGACATGCTGTTAAGGTGCTCTGAGAAGTAATGTTGACAGCCAAGGATATCAGAAACCCAGCAGCAGGGACATCAGGGCCAGTGTCTTGAACCTGGTGGAAAATGACAAGTGCAGCAAAGTCGGCCCTAGCTGGAATGACCCAAAGTAATTCTGGTTCCAAGTCAAACCTGATAAAGCTGATATTGCTACAGACAGTGGATCTGAGGTGATTTCCCAGTGAGCTCTTGCCTCCCACCCATAAAAATGGGACAGTATCCGTACAAGGCTGAGTGGCAGGAGAAGGCTGCCAGCCTCCTAGAAGGCAGAGCTTGCCACATTAAGATGAACAAGCATATTTTTTATTCGCTGTTTCCGTCAGGAGTTTTCCCAGTCATAGCAGGTGTGTGCATCTATCTGTGTCTGGACCCTATTGCAGGAGTAGCCCAGAGGACAGGCTCTGGAGGGGAGCCCAGAGAGGCCTTGGCATCACTGTTCCTGGAGTTCTTCAGGACTCACCTGCCTTAGCAGGGGGTTGGACTAGATGATCTGCAGAGGTCCTTTATGACTCTAATAATCACCATTCTGACTAATATTAAATGAGTCTCCCCACTTAACACAAGCCCAAAGCCAACACACAACCTGGAGCACCAAGGTTTCTTCTAAAACCTTGGACACTTGAGTTTAAAGAAACTGCCTGAACTGCTGGAGGGGTGGAGGAGCCCAGCTAGACGCCATGGAGGGCTGCTGCTCAGCTGCTGCTCAGCCTTCCCTCCCTTCCCCAGCAGCTGCCAATGACTCACTCACCTCAGAAACACTGCCAAGAGCCATGGGAGCCATAGGGACTGCGGGAGAATTCCTTTCTCCCTGCGTCCAATAGTATTTGTTGAGTAACAATGCTACCAGCTCTGAATGGCCACTCCTGTCAGCGGGCAGGGGGTGCACAGATGTGCTCCTCCACTGCTTCCAAACCCACCTCCTTGGCACAATGCTGGCACTAAAGGCCTCGGTGATTGAAGCCCCTTAGTCAAAAATCCATACAGAGATTAAATCTAGAGATGAGTGATGGTCTTATTTCAGATACTGAGCACATGAGGAACTTGGCAAAGTTGAGGCTTGAACAGAAGCAAAACTGTCTGAACTGTGAAAAGAGGGTCTTTGTCAGAAGGCATTTTGCTGAGGCTTTGAAGAGCAAAATGTTGTACATGTGATGGCTTTTATGATAGACCCACACTAGCACAGGAAAACAATCATCTGTTTTGGTAAATGACTCCAAGATAAATCACAAGTAGTGTACTATTATTGATTTATTTTTATCTCAATGGAATATTTGAGCTATAAATTACAGTTGGATAAACACAAACTGTGCAGAATTTTGCATTGTTTGAACTTGTCTATGGCAGGCCTTTCTTATGTTTTCATTTTAATGTAAATCAAACTGTGAAATGTATGGATGCAATTTATTTCCAGTTATGTTTATTGGACTTGGGAAAGACTTATTAACCAGGGGCTTTACTCAAATTCTCATTTGATTTCCGTGGATTTGACTGCCCAGCCTTTGTGGAGCTTTCATGGCTTGAGCACTGCAGACTCTAAATCTGATGTAAGAGACAACAGTGGTTTTCTCACAGTGCCCTTGTGGAGTCCTGGAGAGAGGCTGTAATGGAAAGAATACACCCTGCAGAGCAGAGCTCTCAGAAGAAAGGGCTGGTGTCTGGGTGAAATCCCTGCTTGGCTGCCAAGTCTTCCCTGCATTGCAAGAGGGACAGGAGTTCAGTTTCTGTGTGTAATTTAACTCTGTGGGGACACTCACCCTCTACAATATACACAGATCCCTCTGGTGTCAAGGAAAAGACTGCAAGGATTCAAGAGAAGATGGTATCCATGCAATTATGAAGTAAGGGAAAGAAACCCAAATAATGCTAACCAAATCCAGATCAGTGAGGGCAAAAAAAGGTCAGTTCCTGGCCTGTAAATGCAACAGAGGTGTTATCAGCCAAGGCAGCCCATGCCTGACACAGACCTCTTCCCAAAGTGGAACACACAGAGCAGCAGAGGCGGAAAGGCAAAAATGACACAGGTTTTTCAGTCCTCCAAAAAATCCTGACCTGACATCTTGACAGTAGCAATCCTTCACAACGCAGCACTTCCCTGAGACCTGGATGGACCTTTGGGAAACCTTGGCCATGGTGAAGTCAATAAGAGTTTTACCCTCACCCTACAACAGGCTGCCCTTGGTGGCTCTGAGGAGGTCTCTCATCACCATGTACCTCAGTTTCTCCAGAGAATATCATGATTTCCTGTTTGACTGAGGTGTCATGAGGACAAACTTCTGCTGCCTGGGGACCACTAGCTGTGGTGCTGATAACAGGCACAGGAAAGTCTGCCTGGGTCACTGGACACATTCCATTCCTATGACACACAGATCCAAAAGAGCATTTAAATCAAAACATCACTGGTTAAACTCAATCCTTTGTGAATGTCAGCCTGTAAATTTCTTAGTTTAAATTATTAAGAGAACATTGCATACTTTATAACTGCACGTTTGAAAATACTCATGGGGTCAGGCTCTCCTTTTAGCCCCAGCAACATAAAGTTGGAGTCATTGCCTGACTACAAGGCAGTTACTCCAGATTTATTTCAGGGTAACTCTGAGCAGGATCCTGGGTTTTGTTTATGACTTTTCATTTGTATTTTGTGAAAACTTAATAAAAATCTTTTAAAACTGAAAAACATGGTTCCATAAACCCCACATATGGGATCTTTAAATTCAACCAACTTATGAACTTAACCCTGACTTGTCTTCGTCCTCTTGGCCTTTTCAGCAACTAGCACTCTTTAGCCATGTCTGTATTTACAGAGGTCAGAAAACCCTTAGACAGCCAACTCTTAAATTTGCCTAAAACAATAACAGGAACACAGGACAAAGCTGAACCAGAATGTCCTGAAATGTGATAAAAAAACTAGCTGAAAATGAAGACAGACAGCTGAAAGAATCCAACTTAATGCCTGCAAAGCAGAGCTTTCCCAGGCTGGTAGGACATGACTTTAGGTAACACTGGTAGTTATTGAGATGTGCTGGTACAACTAGCACCTTTTTTTTTTAGAGATTCTATTACCACAGTGGAAAAATTACACACCCTGTCCTAGAGGTCTTTAATTCAAAATTCTGCTTGTGACTAGCTGTATCCATGCTGCTGACTGTTATCAAGAGATTTTAAGGCACAGGATTTTATGGTAGTCTGTTCTCAACTGCTTGAAGCTGGCCATGGGCTTTTCCATGGAGATTTCCACATTCAACTCACCTACATGTGCCTGATGCAGGGAACATGTAATGCAAGGTACCTGCTTTCAATTCAAACACTTTGAGGGACTGAGAGTTCCCAAGTTCCTACATCAACTAGCAAATTTTTCCTATATTTTACAATACTCCCAGCTAGAAATCATTGTGTTTCTGAATATCCCTGTTCAATTCCATTGATTTCTGTGAAGTCCCCCCCAGGCAAAAGAGTCTTTGAAGAATGGGAGGGGAAAAAGATTGGTTTAGATTCAGCCCTGGGATAAGACCCTCTGGTTTAGACTCAATATATGTGTGACACTTCTTATCTCCTGAGGATCTGCCTCCAGGTTTGCTTCTGAGGAAAAAAAAAAAAGTGCTTCAGACAGAAATGTCAAAACTGCCTAGGAAAAATTTAATTAGTTGAGAAATGAGCAAATAGATCTCTCCAGGGGCTTTGAAAATCTTCAGCTATAGAAGAGTTAATAATGAAAGGAGTAATTAAGGGCCTGATCTACATCCCTGGAAGCCCAGTGGAAACACATCCCAAGGAAATCAATATCAGATTTTTGCATGCTACAAATTTATGTGCCTTTCGGAAAATATTGATAAATTTAGGAAGGAAACAGAAAGGAACCACAGAAATGGCTTAAGAGCTGGAGAAAACAGGTCTTGAGAGACATCAAGAGAAGAAGTCCACAGGCTGCAGCCGTCAATATGTTATCAGTAAATATTCTCCTGTAGCAAGGCATGTAAGGATGTTCACATACTCAGCTTCTCAAAAAGAACATTTAGTGGTGATTTGGTTTTGGTGCCTGAATATCCTCAAATAGAGAATATGTTAGGATTTATTAGTCACTGACAGGTTCTTTTAATCTAGAAAAGATAACTGTAACACAGACCAATAGGTGACAAATCAAAGACATGAAAAAATTCCAGTTAGAAATGCAGCCTTTTTTTATTATATAAAATCCCTGTCTGCCCTTAGATGTTGAAGAAAATTACCTCCAAAATTGAAGGATGTCTCCATGGCTTGGAGTACTCAGATCATTGCTGAAGCCCAGCCTGAAGGAGACACTTTTTTCCACCACAACTTACTGAACTCTGTTCAGGAGTAGCCTTGCAAAATAGAGTGGCCTTGATATAAAAGTCAAACTCAATGTCTCCCTTGCAAGTTCAGCAGTGGTGCAGTAACGCCAGTGAGCTGGATACAATTGGTTTAGTCTTTGGTGGGCAGTCAATCACTCCCCTGCTGCCTGGTTGGTGGGGTCAGTATTTCCCCAGAGGATAACCTTCCCAATAACTGCCCCAATGCTGCCATAATGCTCCTCCTGGGCCTTCTGGAAAGTCAGTTTCAAGCTCCAGTAGACTGATTTTGAGACACAAGTAATTAATTGCTTCTCCAGGCTGTGGTCGGCAGTCTGGTTTTCAGTCAATCAGTGCAGCACAGGTGGGGCAGGGACAGCTCTAGCCCACAGCAGGAGGGTTTGGTGAGTGCAGCCAAAACAAGCTTTTATGTCCCAGCTGACATCTGTGGGAATGGGCCGGTCTTTCACTGTGTGGAACATGCATGATTTATACAAAGGGATCCCTAAACACTTTAGTATTCATTGTTTTTAAAAGAGGTTGGATTCTGCAAAGGGGAGGGGATGTGTTTTCATACCTTGAGAACATTACTCCCTTCCATGACACCAATGTTTTGATGACTCGTTTATTTTCTCCCATCTAGTGGAACAGAAAAAAGGAGAATGAAGCATTTATTTGCCAGAAAATTCTTACTACTTTTCTAGAGAATCAGAGAAGACTAACATTTCTTACTCTCGCTGATTTTGTGAGATGCTCTGTGCATGCTATCTTTTGAGGAAATACATAGAATTCTTTTACAAACATGGACCCCAGATCCTCAGCAGAATCTGTAATGGTCTCATAGAACTGCTGGGTGACATGGTCCAGACCTTAAGCACTCAGGCCCATTGCTGATTGAATGTCTCTAGCTGCAATTTATTTTGCACATGCAAATTAAGAATACAAGAAGAATATTTATAATTATGAGGTTGAAACACCATTTTTACAGATGGCTGTTTCTGCCAGGAGGCAATTTGTTCTCCTCATATAAACATTAGGAAAATTTAAGCATCTGCTCCTAATTAGTTCCTTTGCATAAGGTACTGATGTGCATAACTCACACTTCCCCACGCTCATTGCTAAGATCTCAGATGATTAGTTTGTTTGCACACTGCTCCTTGGAATTAGACAAAGATGAAGACCTGGAATCACAGCTGTTCTCTCTGCACCAGAAATCAAACACAATTTTATTGGAATGATGAAAATTGCCAAGATCAGATGACCCTGGGAAGCATACACAAGTTAATTGGGCCCCAGTTGACCTTAACGTAACCAAGTGAATTTGGGAGGAATCTGGCCAGTATTTGATTAATTTGTTTAAAGAACATGCTAGAATGATTTCCCTATACTAAAAAAAAAGTAAATTTTCTTGCCCAGAAAACTGCATGTTTTATACTTGAAGCCACTGTGGCCTCCTCACCAGAGCTGGGACAAAGCCCTGGTACATCTTTCAGGGTATATTCAGCCCTAACCCTCCTATGTCATATAACATCTGAGATTTAGGTCCAGAGAAAATGAGGTTTGGATTCTGGCTACGGTATAAAACTCTTCATATTTAAGTGACCTGGAGAATCAACAGAGCCATCCAGCAACTCTTGCTATACAGCTGAACAGAGCATTGCATGGCTTAAACCTTTCCAGAAACCCTTACTCAAACACAACTTCAATGTTCTTAATGATGTCATCAAAGCTTTAAGTGTTCCTTAAAAGCTTCCAGAAATATTAGCTCTGGAAAAAATTTTCCTTAAACTTTTTATTCAAACAAAAGAAATTATTAGACTGATTTGGAAAGACATAAAACATGGAGCCTCAAGCCTCCGTATATTTTAATATCTGACAGAAATATTTCATATGCCTTTTACCAATATGTATCCAGTTAGCAGAAGTGTAGCAAAGCTCAAAAACCCTCCTGTATGTAAGACCATACAGCCACATTCATCCACTGTACAGGATCATATAGATCCCATGCTTAACAGCTAGACCAAAAGGTTTCCTATGCTGTATGTGGTATGTATGGTATCTTTTGAGTTTATAGTTCATAAATTAACACAAAGGGAAGCATTACAAGAAGCTCACTCTTTTTGTGACTACTCAGATTTTAACATCAATTAAAGTGATCACTCTTGTACATTTTAAGAAAATGTGTGACTCAAAGATCTTACAGTCTAATGCCACAGTGGTAAGAAACGAGAGTTTAAAGTACATTTAATTACACTTCCACTTCTCTCAAGAATAATTTCTTTGCAGTGGTCAAAACACATTCAAAGCCACTTAAGTATCATTAACCTCATTTTTAAAACAGTAATGGCACAAAGAATGGAAGAACAGAAGATACCAATTACCCAGTATCCCCCAACACACCATTATTGGATACCAATTATTCAGAACCTGTTTCAGTTCAGTTTAATGGAAAACACTGCTCTTTTTAAAAGGATCCATATTCACTAATACATTTAAGTTGTTTAGTTTTATTCCAGAGAAGAGGGTTTTCTTATTCTTATCCCAATTCTTGAATGCAAAACTAGGTGTGCTGCACAAACAAAAGCACCAGGATCAATGAAATCAGTTTCCTTTAGATTTGTGTCTCACAGATGAGTGACTTTGATATCTAAAATTTTTTTTTGCAACTCAGACATCTGTAAAGGTTTTGCCCCATATGGGTTCTCTCATTTCTAATAAAGTGAACTCTTGTTCTGCTCTTTTCCCTACTGCCAGGTCCTCCCAACAAAATTTTCTTTCACCTAGCCATCTGCTTTCAAAGGCTTACTTATCTTAGACATCTATACTCCTCTGACAAAACTGGTGGAAGTCAGCCAATGAATTCAAAATGTGTCAGGGACACACACAGACATACACACGTACACAAAATCCTCTTATCTGCAAGAAATCAGGGCTCACTTTCCTAGACTCAACTGAAAAATCTAAAAAATTATCCACAAATAAACTTGCCTTCTACAATTATTAAATCACTGTAATAATAAGGTATTTAAATTTTGAAGACTCCAACATCTTCCAAGTGTTTACAGCATCCAGATCTAAGTCCATTAACACACCAGCTTAATGCTGATGTGAATTTCACTGACATCACAGCAGGCACATATGGTACATCAACACAAAATCAGCCCTGTTTGCTTCAATTATTATAGACAGTAGGACAGTGACTGCAGTGTGTAGAGATTGCTAAATATTTGGAATAGGAAAGAAAATGTACTATTCTTCTTCTTCAGCAGACCAGGGCAAAGACCACCGAGTGTGTTTTTCAAGGATCGAAATAGTCATGTATGCTATTTATTTTCTCAGCAATGCATTTCATCCTTACTGTGTGGTCAAGTCTGCCTGGTTATGGAAAAGAGAGCTGAACCTGGTTCTATGGCAGCTCCTAAAGTGTTCTTTGATTTTGAAATCCAAGGGACACCACCTTCACAAAGGATCAGAATTTCCAAGTTCATATTCAGCTTTGTAAGCTGAATATGTGAAAATGTTGAAGTGAAAGTGAAAATAGCAAGTGAACATATTGGGATGTGTGTATGAGAGACTAGTGGATGTTTCTCTTACAAGAGCCTAATTTTAAAACACCAGTTAGCTGTGCACTAAGACCTATGCATTACATCCTTCCAGCTTAAAGACTTTTGCCCAAAAATATATTCTTGATCCATCAGGGGTCAGTTTTCCACAACTCCTCAGTGAAATGGATTCTCTTACCAATTTTAGCTAGATTGCCAGCTAAAATAACAGAAGTTGTCAGTTTTGGTGAGCAGATTCTACAAATCACTGGAGATACCACTGAATTTGGATTTTAGTTTCATTTAAACTGAAACCAACTTTAAAAAAATAAACATATTGCCAAGCTGGAGAACAGCATTCAGCTCTAGTGCCTGCTTTTGCCATAGTCTGGGCAAGCCTTGTCTTAAAAGTATCTCATCAAAGGCAACATCAGCGTACCCATTTACCTCTTTCAGAGAAAATAAATTATTTGCTGCTGCAAGCTATTATTCTGCAGCCAAGAAATGCCCCCCACCTTCACACTTGGTTTTCACACAGTGCTTACTCAGTCAAAGGTCCCACTGACTTTCGGTGGGTGACCGGTACACAAGTAGGAACTTCAGAATTTGGCCGACATATGTTTTGCAAGTGAATGTGGAGGGAAAAGCAATTTGATCCCATTTCAAAGCCTGGCAGAACACAATATAGCATAATCACTAAAAAATCTAAGGCAGAATTTCATCAAGCAAAAACAAACACTGTTCAGAAACTCTGCAGGAGACAGCCAGCCCTGAGCCTACAGTAATTGCAACATTGAGAATAGGAGTGAATTCCCTGAAGATGCTCCATACAGTAGCAAACCATCTGTCTAAACACTTGCAGAAAAGGCTCATGTTTGAAAACCCTGGATCTTGCCAAGGTCTTTGCCATTGGCTTGGGAAGTGCAATGACATGGGATACACACAGATGTTCTTTCTGAAGGTCCCCCACTCCCGTAAGCAGATGGATCTTGGAGACTGCAGAATGAACTACCAGGAAAGACAACAAAACCTTTTTCCACCTCCTGTTGCCTTTCTCTACAGCAGGGACTGAGGCTTCAAAAATTAGCATTTTTCTGCTCATGGGCAACTGTAAGGAAAATGCTTCCTTCCAACACTGAGCAACACTGAAACTGACCCCGTGTAGAATTTCATCAAGGTGCCCCTACACATAGCCCTGGACCACCAACCCTATCCTTCAGAACAAACATCTGTGGTTCACAGCAACTCCACAGAACATTTCTCAAGTACCTTGGGAAAACGATGACAGCTGTTGAGACCTAGAAAACACTGGAGTCCTGGGATTTTGCAGAACAAGTACAATTTGTCACTAATATATATGAAATCCAGTCCATGGCAGGGTGAATGACATAAGCTTGTAAAGTAGAAAATAATTCATATTGCAGCATAGAAAAGCAATGACATTTGAAGTTAAGGGTAAGCTGCCAATTCTCTTGTGAGGTCTATTTTTCAGGGCTTCAGAACTTGAATAACTATACACAACATGAAATTGACAGTCTCAATGATTTTTCAAACAATGGATTAACTTTCTTAAACTGATTTCAAGATTTACAGTAATGTTTAATTGGAATTTTAAGAGTTGTGAAAAGAAAGCCCACTGAGAGGCATATAAATTGGAATCTGCTTACCCCTACACTGAGGGCAGCGTTCAGCACAAGAGGAGGCTTCCTCTGCTGCTGCACCACTGGGCTTCACCCCACCACAGAAAAAGCTAAGAGCTGTTTATTCCCTATGGCATTCTGCAAGTGGCTCTAACAAGCAGATAGATGAAGATTGACACAACAGGAATTTCATGCTGTGGAAAATCTAAACAGAATAATTCACTTGCATCCAGCTTTCTTCTCAGCTTCTGGCAGTACTCCTTGTGTTGGAATTTAAGCCCCATCTGCACTGGTCTTCCTAAGACACTGCATCATGCTCTATTCCTCTAGTTCAGTTGCTAATTTTCAAGATATTCCATTCCATGTTTTGCCCCATCAACAAAACAAAGCTGTTGACAAACAGTCTTGGCTCAGGAAGAAATTCCAAACATATTTTTGCATTTAAACACAGGCATGTGAGGAAAGGAAGTAGGGGCTACCTCCTATTGTCTTCTGGCTCCTGTCTGGCAAAACGTGCCCTGCAAGACCCACCTCCACCCCTGCTTGCTGCAGTGCAGTTGTTTGGTTCAGGATATATGGCACCTGTGTATCAGTGACTGGTGGAGACAAATGTTTCAAGCATCAGCATCTGCATTTCATAAAGGAACATGAGGATTTAATGAAGCCAGCCTTCAGGACCTCCCAGAAACCTGTCAAGAAGCATCTCAGCTCCCTGTGGGCCTCTAGGTAATGGCAGCACAGCATTTCCCCCACCTTGACAACAGGGAGCTGTCACAGTTGCTTTGTGGTCCTTCTCTGTAGTACCTCATGTAGTACCTCAGTGCATCCCAGGTTTTACTTAATGTTTCTTCAAAACAGTGCTTTGAAACAAGGAAATCTTATGTCCCTGTTAACACACCAGGACAGAGAGGCCCAAGTCTGAGAGAAACCATCAGGACCCCAAGGGGTACATCCACACATCTGTCACTCAGCTGCCTGTGACCTGCAGGGAGCATCTGTCCCACCAGTGCTGTGGGGCGTCCATAGGGAGGCTGAAAGGCGTCTGACAAATGGTGAGAACCTTGGCCAAGACACTGTGTCTCCTCTAAAGGCTGGCCTGAGCTTCTTCCCAGCTTTACTCAGGAGCTCTCTTAAACCTATTCCCAGACAATTTGGACATCGGATGAGTCTGGGTTTAAATGCATGTTCAGATTTGTGCTTAAAATCTAAGCCAGAGAATCATTCAGTAATATTGTCTTGGAAGATGTGTAGCAGGGTAGGGATCCGGACCCA
Source organism: Zonotrichia albicollis (assembly GCF_047830755.1). Lineage (NCBI taxonomy): Eukaryota > Metazoa > Chordata > Aves > Passeriformes > Passerellidae > Zonotrichia > Zonotrichia albicollis. The sequence goes on along the minus strand of NC_133825.1, from coordinate 33,452,330 downwards.
GGCTTCTCTCCTGTAACTGGTCTTTCTCCCTTTATAGTTCTTTACTCCTAGAGGTCTTTTCCACCACTACTTGAGGTTTTACAGCCAGAAAGAAAAAAAATGAGCAGAGGAGGATGGGGGAAGAAAACTGGGATAGAAAACAAGAGAAGAAAGGAAAAAAAATATTTCAAACTGTATTGTTTCTAAATAATGTTAACTGAAGAATTATAGAAAATCAAAACCCATAAAAATCTTGAAGACAATAACAGCAGTACCCTAATATTTTCATTATAACTTAAATTAAAAAAAAAAAAAAGTGGAAAAGAAAACTGTGACCAGTTCCCACCAAGAACCTTTAAAAACACCTCATGACAATGATTACACCACATTTATGAGGTGACCATTCCATGTGCAATCAAGCCAATGGGCTTTTCGTGTTCCCAAATATGAAAAAGAGGTGCTGTAACACTGGTGCTTTATTACAGATGAGAGTGTTGAGATAAGTTTTCTTGCAGTCAGGTCCTTCTCAAATAAATTTTATAAGCTATGCTTGCCCCATTTATACGAAACTGCATGATCTGCTTTATGTCTGCAATGAAAAACGTGGTTATAAAACATCTTCTTTACTCTTGTTTTTATGTAACAATGTCAGAATCAGTAGCATGGAAATGAAGGACCCAGGTTCTGTGCCAGAAGCCTTGGAATATAAAACCTTGCTATGGGCTGATAATATCTCACTGATTCTTACCAGTCTCCAAGACTCTGTCCACGAGCCTTCTGCAAAATAAACTTTATTAAATCAAAACTTGCACCCTTCTCAGAAGTCCAGTCCCTTCCTGTGGTGAACACTGCTTTTGTGATAACCAAAGGAATTTTATATTTAGGGATAGCACTTGTTCTTGACCTTCACAGGACTGTTTCCATTGACACATGCTGAAAAGAAAAGGGATAAAAATTCCCTCTGGGATTTCAGTTCAGATCCTACAGTTCTAATATGAAATTGAAACTGCCCCAAGCTGCTAGTGTTAGAATACCGCCTGCTAAGTATAAAGCAGAAAGGGAAAGGTCCAGAAGACAATACTTCATTACATGGAAATTCTTTGAATCCTAAAGCCATATGGAACATTAAAAGCTTTCCCCAAATCCCTCTCAGACTAGTAGAATTCAATTGTTGTAAAAAAAAGATATTTAGAAGAAAGAGGAAGGTCTGATTTTCTACATCTCTGGGAGCTGGCTGAAACTCAACTGTGACTAGAAAAATAGCTTCAGCACAAGTATAAGAACCAGGAAACAAAATCTCCTTTAATCATTCAATCAGCAGCTTTCTCAGTGAATTAGGCTGTGTGCCTGCCCAGTTCAGAGATCAATGCTTCCCAGTCAGGTCTGTTTTGTAAGCATTGTAGGGATCTACAATAGCACACTATGGGCAGCCATGCCAACAGTGTCTTGTGGTTTTTGCCTTCTGAAGGAGAGTGGCTCTAACAACCCTATCAGAAAAGTCACACAACTCACCAGATGTAAGGTGAAAATACCTTCATGAACATACACAGGGGGTAGTTCATACAAATGAATTTGCATAAGTTTTTAGTCAACCCCTTATTAGAAATTACCAAGTCTACGAAGATAATGGCCTTGATCCTGGAAAAGTCATGGTCAGAAAAAGTGACTGTCCTTGAGAAATACACTGTTGTTTTCCTACCACCACCCTGAGTTCAAAAGCCTGTTCTGCTATGCTGGGAAAAGGATGTGATCCCAAGTTCCCAGATCCGCACCTGATTCACAGGACAGGATCACACAACTGTGTGTCACAGGGCACACAGCTCAGCTTTAGGGCTCTCTTGAGCAACAAGTTTGAAAAAAAATTATTTTGTCCTATAGTATCCTCAAAAGTTGGTGGGCTTTTAACATTAATTTTTCACAGAATACACAGGCTGTTTTCCACCAAGGCAACAGCAACAAGGATTTGGTAGAATACTATAGCAACACACTAACTTCCCTGGCAATGTGAGTGACCCACTCTTCACTATAAAAGATATTAAAATGGCATGACATTTTAATGAAACTCTTAAAGCACCCCTCAAGCAGCTCAGGGGAGAGCATGCTGGAGCAGCTCCCTCAGAGGAATTGCACACTGTGCTTGTTGGCCTCCTTCCACTTGGGGCTATGAATCAGAGCTGTGTTAATGAGCCCAGAGGAGCCTCCTCCATGCTGAGTGCAGCAGAGGCCAAGTAAGATTTCATTGTCCTTGCTATACTCTCCTTTGCTGGGCTCCAGGCTGTGCCTTCAGGCCCCTGGGGACATGGCTATTCCCATGGCACATTCCCTGTTGCACAGGGCCCCTGCCCAGCACCAAGGCACAATGGAGCAGGACCAACAAGTGTGGAGCAAGATCTTTGCTTGCCATCACCTTTACTTTGCAATGCACCACAGAGAGATGTTATTCATCCGTCCTGTTGCACCCTGTGGGTCTGCATACACCCACTATCACTGTGCCATCTGGTAATGATTGTCTGCTAACAGCAACATCATATATTCTTGCTGGGAGTTTATATGAACTACATGGCTCTTGCTGCTCCCCATTCAGGAAATACCTTCTCTTTGGTGAGATCAGTGGGCCAAACTTTGATGTCAAGATTCAGCTCTTTTTTGTTGTCCAGAGCTCTGGCTAGCCATGTAAGCATCTGACTCAGCCAAGATGAAAATTCAATCACAAGACCCTCTCAAGTTGAACAGCAAAGGGCTCTTATTTTACGTCAAACTTCTGTCTAGAAGTTTTTCCTTAAAAATCAAAGGATGAAATGCAAATAGTTGTATGTGTGAAATGTTCCCTGTGCAAAACTGCAAATTTAGGAGAGGAGGCTGTGTAAGTATCCTCCAGTTTTGTGGTCCTTTCCCAGTGGGGATATCAGGCTCGGTTTCCCATCGTCTCTGGCTGGACACTGAGTGAGCAGGAAGCACTGTGGCTGTCCAAAGCTTTCATTCTGTTTTAATCACCTCAGATACAAAAGCAGCATTCACCTTGCAACAGCACAGCTGGCAGCACAGCAAGTGAGGCTGAGGAGAGACAGGCACAGCAAACCCACTGCATGCCATGGGGGCAGAGGCCAAGCATGAGGAGCAGTGAGCAGAATGATGTATGTTCAGGCAGATAAAGGTAATTAACCCTTGGCTAGTCTAACCCAAAGACTTGTGTGTCCTCTGTATCTTGAAAACTTTGAATCAATGTATGATATCTCTCTTGTAAAGAGAATGAACTTTGACTCTGCCACAGCTCAGACCCCATAGATGAATCACAGGTTATACAAGATGTATGCTAAACAAAGAGTCCATCCAGACAGCCATACAAATCCCTATGGACCTAAATGCAATGAATCAGGCCTTGTTTAACCTGTACCTGTGTCATTTCTATGGCCAAAGCCAAACCTCTTACACAGCTCCAATGCATTTGAGCAGAGTTGTGCCTGCTCTCATCACAGGCCTGCACCCCATGCCCACACAAATATCTGCTGTCTTTTTAACTTTTTCCAACTTCTTAAAAACTTACAGGCACCACAAACCTCGCTTCTTCCAACTGCATCAGTCACTTATGAATCCTCCAGAATCTCTCCTTTAAACACCAAATTTTTAATGGTGCTGACCTATTTACACCCAAGAGTTTGTTTTAACACAGGATTTTTCCCTCCTTCTCAAATTTCTTTTTTTTAAACAGAATTTAAGAAAATGCAAGAAAGTCTTTGCTGATATTTGGTTACTCACCACATGCTGAGTTGAGTTTCCTGTTTAAAGGAGAGAGAGGCTGAGAGTGTGTGTGTGTGAGCCAACAGGCTTAGAAGCACCAATACCCAGCCATGAGATTTTTTCTGAGTTGTCTTGACCCAACTAGCACCAAACACAGCTTGTACATTGCAAGCAGCACTGGGCAGAAGTCCCAACAAATGCAAAACAATATTTTTAATTCATCTGGGGGATTTCCTGAAGAAAACCTTGGCATGGAAAGAGCAAATTACATTCAGCAAGAGTGGCAATGTTCTAGAAGGATTTAGCTGGCGATAGATGCTTTTAGTGGAGTGCAAGTTGCTCTCAAAGTTTGTCCCTGAAGCAGGAGTGTGTGAGGAGCAGTGAGAGAGTTAGAGAGCATGAGAGAGAGGCAATTAATAGCAGATGGGGGAATAAAGAGCTGCTTTCAACAGGCCTCCAAAACTGTATGGAGAGGTGGGAAAGAAGGGCTACAGAGAAAGCTGGCCTGCTCCTTGTAAGAACTGCAGAAAAAGCAGCAGGGGAGAGTGGTGTGCCCTGAAAAAGTAGATTTCATAATATCTAATACATGCAATACATACATGACCCTGAAAACGAGGGTCACATGTGGAAGGGAAGGAAAATACCTAAACTAAGAGTCAACAGAGACAATCCTGAAAAAAATCCTTTCTGATCCAAAGAGTCACCATCCCTCACATTCTGACGGTGTGTATTGTGAAATCTGGTGATTTTTTGGAAAGTCCTGCTTGTGAAATCTCAGGATTTAAGTGTGAACCTCATCCAGCATTCTCTTTCCCTTTCACGGATACTTCTTACCCCCGTGCATAGCAACATAACTTGCAGTTTCACCAAAAGGATCAGAAATTAGCTGCAAGAAACAGAAATGTCTCCACTTGTAAAATCTGTTTTAAGGCAAGCTCAATACTTTGCAAGGATCATTTTTTGGTTCATGGAAAATTGGAAGCTGAACTTTGCTCCCTTTTGACAGTCAGGGACTTGCATATCGCTTCAGCAAAACAAAACAAGCCTGCAAACAATATGATTAGGTAAAGCCTTTTCTATTAATGTCCTAGCAAGAAATCCTTTACAGCATAAACAATGTACTAATCTCTGACCTGCCTCAAACTCTATAATATCAGGCACTCCAGGCACTATATTAAGCCTTATTGTTCCCTTCAGTAAAAGGCAGTTCTGAGACTGTGTTTCTGGGGACAGCTTCACACAATTAGAGACTGAATAAGCTGTAAGCATGACTCCTACAACTGAGAGGAATGAGCATTTAATATGGTCTTTCCTAAAAGACAGAAGATATGAGGATAAAAGCCAAAGACTGGGAAAGAAAAGCAGCTTCTTGCTATTCTAAGCAAGAATGAATGTCTGTTTAATTATCTGCTGAGCCCTCTCATAAGTGAATGCACAGTGCATGTGAGACCTTGCATACCATTTCCTTATGAGGCTCCAGCTTCTTTCTGCTGTGCTTAAGATTGCAGCTGTAATCCAGGGAGCTAGAGAACCACGGACCCTAAAGTGTTCTTCCACATTCTGAAACGCGCATTTCTTGTGAAGGGCAGGAGAAGGAGCATTATGAATACAAAACAAGGGGTTAGCACTCACAGTTCCAGAGCCTTGCTCTGCCTCTCACAGCTGCCTGCAGTAAGGCATATCACTCCCTTGGTACCTCAGTTTCCTCAGAATAATTGTGCTTCAATGGTAGGAAGAACATTGAATTTGGCTATAGCTTGCAACCTGCCAAGTACATGTGAGGTACTTTAGTAAGTGATATTTACTGTTCATTATATTTGAAAATACAAACTAGTTTTCAGAAACATACAAGGCTATCATCATTTTATCCAGACTCCTCTGAAGTCACCAAAAGTATTCCATTATGATGTGAGTATCAGCAGGATTTGGTTAAACACCCTTCCCCACAAGACACCAATCCTTTCCTGGGCCTAACTGCCAATCTGGTCTTGATTCAGAGCATGTCCAGCTGCAGACTTCTTTAGCCACAGGACTAGTGGATTTTGCACATGTATTTTCAAAGAAAAAAAAGAAAGACTAATTTCTCTCCACTCTTTCAAGGTGCACTTTCCTTAGAGGAAGCACACGCAGGAAGAAGCTCACAAGTTTAAGGTTCACACTTTTCACAGAATCATGAATGATTTGGGTGGGAAAGGACCTTTAAAGCCTGTCCAGTCCAACTGCCCTGCAATGGGCAGGGACATCTCCAGCGAGATCAGGTTGCTGAAAGCTCCTTCCAACCTGACTTTAAATATTTCTAGAGCTATAGAGGGACGTTCTCTGGGCACCTGTGCCGATGTTCCAGCACCCTCACTGTAAAAAGCTTCTCTCTTATGTCCAATCTAAAATTACCCTTTTTTAATTTAAAAGCATTGGTCCTTGTCCTATCACAATAGGCTAAAACGTCTGTCCTCATCTTTCCAGTAATGAATTCTATTTTGGATCCCCTCTGGAGACATTAGGCTCTGGATAAGGAGTTTTGGCAGGTAACATGAGATTACAGTTATTTCCCTGGCTGGCAGAACTAACTCTTTTTTCTATGGGAGTAACCAGAAAGGTGGCAAAGAGCCTCAAAACTTGCTGAAATTCACTAGAACTGGGGACCATTGCAAAGTTCCTCAGGTTCTTAATTTTCAATGCAAATTGGTCCAGTGTTGCCCCTTCAGCTGAAGGGATTTCCTATTTCTAATCAAATGGAAATATCCTGAACTAAAGCAGAGCAAAAAGCTGCCAATCCACAGCTGCCTTTTTCCTGTAGGTTCATCCAAGTCTCCCATGGAGTAATTGAAATATCACTGTGTAATGAAACTTATAAAACTTTAATATAGGATTTATACTTTTTCATGTCTATTATTTCCAAAGCTTGCCTCCATACCCTGTCAATAGGTTTCCTCAAGGGCATGGGTAAGGATCTCAGCTGCATCTGGTTTGACTGCATTGTAATGAAAATGGTGGGTTGATCAGTATCGGATATATCTGAACATTCTCCCAAAATTACATCTGACATTTACAAGGAAATAAGACTGTAAATTCAGCCTTAGGATCTAGTAGTTGCTTGTAAAGCAAGAATTGGGACTGGCAGGCTCATGTTAATCTAGAAATTTCAGGTAATATAAGAATTCCTTCATCAGAATAAAACCTGTGCCTGCATAAAGAAAATGTTAAGCATCCAGTGTCAATCAGAAATGAAATGCAATGCAATTCAATATCCCCCCTTGAGACGTGGCCAAAAAGGAAAACTTTCACAAGTTGAAGGGAAGATAGCAACCCATCCTCCCATATTGCATAATGCAACCCAGCTCACATATGGTTTTGCTCAGTGTTTATCAGACAGCACAAACACTTCCACAAGCGGGAAGGAAAGTCCTGGGGACAGACTGAGGCAGGAACAGGGACATCTGAGACAGCTACATTGCCTCAAGGTGAACTCTTGGAATTATGGGGCTGAACACCATCCCTGTCCAGAGACAGCTGTTGGGCAGGGAAGATCAGGTTTTTGTGGGGGTTTCATAATGCAATGGCATTCCACTGTGACCATTTTGCTCCCTGGGAAAAAGGGGTTTTTGTAAAATTTCCAGTTTGAAGTTTTCTTCTTCCTCCAAATTGCTCCAACTTCTACTTTTCAAAGTATCTTTTATTTTCCAAATTTAAGATAATTGTGATGGCTAGAAACCATTTAGAAATATTCAGAACTAAACCAAAACATTTGAAAATCATCTAAACAAAGTGCTGCACTTGACCCCTAACCTTGCTGCTCTTTTCCAGATTTTCGGTTCACCAATATGTTTCAGATTTTGACTTTCCAGCCTCTGTCAGAACAAAAAATGTTTTTCCAGTGCTTTGAAATCCCTCATAAAATAGTAAAATAATTTCCAGCCTAGATCTAGTGTCACTCCTATGCCCTGTTTCTTATATAATGCTTAGTTTTTCTCCACTGGGACTTGCAGGATGCTTAAAAAAGAAGTTTTGGATTCAAAAGTGTACAAAGACTGTCACTGCATTAGAGATAAAGAGAAAAGGGAGACGACAAAAGAGTGCATCTCCTGTGATCTTCAGTCTTACCTGTTTCAGTTCCCTCTCCACCCTCAGTAAGTTTTTGCTAGAGCCAGTATGAACCATCTCCCAAGCACTGTTGCTCCAGCCCACACGAGGTCCTGGTTGGCAGTTCCCTTTGTTTTTGCACTTGATCCCATGTGTGTCAGTCATGAAGTGCAGATCTCAGTTAGGGTCAGCCTCACCCACAGACTCATTACTTGCTCTGGGTCAGATCCAGAACTTTAATGCCAATTCTTACTCAACCAAAACTCCCCACTGACTCCCAGAAGTCTTGACGGCAAAGTATGTCTCTGCCATCACTCATAACTCTTGCAAAACATCCATGAGCTCAGAAAACACACTGGGTATCCTTTTGGATTTAGAGAAATCCCTCTTCAGAAGAAAGTTCTCATTCCCATCACCCTTGCCTCTCCAGCTGCAGCAGAACACCAAGCCAGTCTCTCCAGCTGCCTCAGGCCTGAGTGAGAGCAGGACAGGGTCACACAGCCACAAAAATTTACAGTGCTTCTCAGGCCGGTTGTGTGCTGTCTCTGCTCCCCTCTCACTCTGCTGCACAGCCCAGTACAACAGGATGGAGAGCAGCCTTTCAGGTAGGCACACAAAGCAAGGAAATCATGCAGAGGCTGCTGTTCATGCACGTCTCTCTGCTCAGGGGACTGCTGCCCCTTGGAATTGGTCACGGACAAAGCTGGCAGAGGCAAGGATTCAACTGACCTGGCTACAGCCATTTAGAAAAAAGCAAATTACATAGGCTGTATTTGTTCCCTCAGCAGTCAAAAGGGAGGTAACCTCAGGAGAGCAGAGACTTCATCTCACAAACAACTCCTTGTCCACATCTAGGTATGTCTGGGAGACAAATGGAGTCAAGAAGCAGCAGACATTGGAAGTGATCTGAGTAGCTCCCTAGTGCCTTCACTTCTCATCCTCCTTAGTGCCTCCAGCTCTCACCCTGATCTCTGCAATGACTGGAGCTGAGTCTTGTGCAGGCTGAATCGAAACAGAATGAGTTTCACCCCAGACTACAGCCCACCTCAAGGCAGTGAGTGCCTGAGAGTGCTATGAAGCACCTGTGTGAGGCTTAGAAGGAAAGTGTTCTATGAGACCTGAACATGCAGAAGTATGTGTTTCTCACAAGTGTGGCCAAGCATGCCCTCCCCAAACCATACAAGAGATCTCTGAAGAAGGCAGCTTAAAAATGACTGGATTTATCAGCATAACAGTAATGTTTCTGGGATTATTTTTATTTGCCTTCTGGTTTGGGGGCTTTTAGATCATATTTATGTGTGGGTTTTTTTCTGCAACCATAAAACCTAAAAACTCTGTTGAAATTTTTATTGTTCCCATGAATCCAGGAGCTGGAAGTTCACAGAATATTCATGGGAGTTATGGTAAAACTCATGAGCTAAGAATGCATAGACTTGAATGCAGAGGCTGTTGTGTTGTGCTAAGCATGTTAAGTCTGTGTAACAATATGTAAAGGGAATTACATAAGGAGGATGTTGTAAGTCAGTATGAAATGTCTATGTGATGTGCATATAGGGGATTCCTGCACTTTAGGATCATAAGTACATCTCTGGCAATTGTGTTTTCTGAAATGTGCCTGGTATTTTATTTTTTTCAGAGTGCAGAAGTGCATCAACACAGTTTGATAGTTACTTGCTGGATGCATACAGGAGGCTTTAGAGAGCACAGAAACAGGTATTTGAGGACTACAAGGTCCAGGCTGTGACCAAGAATAGGCACAGCTGGACTTGGCTTTTGGTTAATCCAGATACAGACTTTCTCCTGTTTTTGGATTCTCACTGAATCCAAATTACAGAAAAGATTGAATCTAGTTGAATCACAAAGTACTGGCTGGTGGCAGACTAACTCCAGAGCTAGCAGGTAAAATACCAGAATCAGCTATTTTTTATTATTCTGTACCTTTTTAGTCCTCAATTCTAGCAAGCTCATGGCTTCCTCCAGTAGGCCTACCTACTGATAAGGCCCTGATGTGGATGTGACAGCCTGGCCAGAGAGTGAGAAAATGGGATTCATTTTTTCACAGAGGAGACTTGTGAGACTTGTTAGGGAGTTGTAGAGAAATTATGATAACTTGTTAGTATAGGTGGTGTTTTCCTACTCTGTTTTTCTGTTCTTCTCAAAGACTGTGAAAAAGATGTTTTTGTTAATTAGCCAATCAAGTAGAATGTGTCAAACCTATCTATAAAAGAAGGGAATTTTCATATTAAAACTATGGTTGTGCAAAACAGCCTTCTAGTAAATTTGTGCCATTTCTTACTTAACAGTAACACCCTGTGATGTTAATTCAAGGCACCTAGAGTCCTGCAATGAATGACTTCAAGAGTTGCCAGCGCGCAAATCGCCCCTGTCCCCAGTGCCCTCCTCGTTTCAGGAGCTGGCACGTGCTGTGTCCCACACAGGCACAGCCTCAGAGCAGCACAGCATTTATCTGCAGGGGCAAATCCTGCCCCAGCCCCTCTGAGCTACAGAGTCACTGCTGCCAGAGCCAGCCTTGTGCTGCTGGCAGGCAGCTGAGACCGCAGTGCCAGGCTTCCCTGTGAGCCCTGTGGTGCCACTGGGGCTGCTCTGCGTCCCTGCACAGGATCAGCAGCGCTGTCACACAGGGAAACACTCAGCAATCACAACATGCTGGGATTCTCTAGAGACCACTCCATCTTTCAAGTGAAACTGTCCGAGTATTCAAGCCCCAGAGTCACGTATCTGGTTACCCTTATCTCAGGGACATAATTGCCATGATATTAGCAGCCTTAAATTGTCCAATCATTTTTAATATGCCTCCAATACAATTGACCTGCACCAAATACCACAGGCACAAAGCTCCAGGAAACCCTCAAGAAACCTAGCACTCAGTAAACTGTCCCACTCTGGTTTTCTGGGCTGGCTCTACAGTTTAAACCACGCAGCTGTGTCAGGGCTTAGCTCTTTAGAAAATGTGTTCTCAAAATGCCTGGCTTGTCTTCCTATCAAGATAAAATACTTGGTCATTTATCATTTGTCTTCTCATGGTTTTCTGCCTGAGGGCCAGCAGCTCACTTGGAAGTTAAGTCCTAATTGTTTTCCATCTCAGGTTTCTCAGCTAGCTGTCTTGGGGATTTTCACAGGAGCATATAGAAGTGACCACCAGGAACATAAAACACTGCAGACTTTCCCATTACCCACCCAAGATTTAGTACTCTTCTAGGCATGTAATAAAAAGGACTCTGTTGCTAATTAGTCACCTGATCAAGGTTCCAGGCTTGCAGGTCTCATTTTTTTTCTACTGAGATGTGCTTTCTTCCACTGCCTGACAACCCAGCTGTACCTGAACCCTTGCCTGCATTAGCACAATAAGATTCTCTTCGTGGGCATTGCTCCAGTGATCATCCATGAAATGGTGGCTTCAGATCCTGCTGACCTGGAGGATCATGTGGGGAATGCTACCCTCCATGTGGTGAACTGATAGCAAGAACTTGGAAATCTTGTAACAGATAGAGTAAGATAAATATTAGAAGAAATTAGGCTTCTTCATATGCACAACATTCCCAGAAGCTTCCTCAAGAATTTACATAGAGCTTGCAGGGCTGGATGGTGAAAAATAACTTTTTTTCCAGGCCTAATGTTCACTTCTAACCTTACATCAGGAGCTGAAGCAGAAATATTAGAAAGGGCATGAAATTCTGCTTCAGAGATGGGCATCTAGGTGATGCAGGGACAGCTGAAGAACTAGGGCTCTGCAGAGCTGGGGAGAGTTGCTCTGGTCCACTTCAGCTCATTTCATCAGGTTCAGAGATCAGTTTGCACCTTAATTGCAGGGTGGCTGTGCCAAGGACAGGGTGGAAGAGCTACATGCAGAAGCAATTTTCCAGTGAGTTACTGTTTCAGTGATTCAATCATTTTACTGGTCAGTTTGGAGTGACTCTCAAATGATCCTCTTAAACTGATGGGCAGCTATTTTTCAGCATCAAAAAATTACAATTACAGCAAGATTCCAGGCATGACCCTTTCCACATGTATTTTAGCTCCTATATAAATCCTTTTGGCAGCATCAGACAAGAGGAAAAGGCTCTTTGGTCAAACAGTTTAAAACTTATTGTTTTTTTTAAAGTAAATACTTGATAACATCTATTTAACACAAGCTCTCAGTGAATACGTGTATAAGGAAAAAAATCTGTGTGTGAGAGATATAAGACTACAACTAAATCTGGTTTGCAAATTTCCGACTAAACAAAGTTTCATCAGTAAACACTGCTTCCTTGAATATTTCATCTGAAGCATCTCACGTTTGGTCAAGTCTCACTGAAGCTGAGACAAAGCTAAGGTTGAACAGATTGACATTGAAATAGTTCTGCAGTGCTAAACAGCTCAGATCAGTTTCATTTCTCAGACTTGCTTTTAGAATTTCCATTATACAGCAGTAAAGAACAAATTAGAAACTGAAAATAGTGCATCTCAGGAAACTTTCCCAAAATCCAGAAAAGTTGGCTTTGGTCACGCTTACTGATCTCATGTTCAGTTGTGATTTGAGAAGTTCCCTTCCTTGTTTTTGACCCTTTAGAAGGGGGAAATTAGATATTACTAGACAAAGACCAATTACAATAATTTTAAAAAATAATGGTAAATTGTGCCAGAAAAAAAAAAAAAAAAAAAAACAGTGGAAAGAAGCAACTGGTGGGAGGGGAAGGAGGAGAAGAAACAAAAAAATCCCACCAGTAGTTTCAATTTTCACCTCTTCAGTATCACTGCGCAGAACCAGCACAGACTCTGGTGTATTAAACGGAAATAGCTGCAAGCTCTTTGTTTATTTGTATTTCTTATTTGTGACCTCTGACAAAGTGGTCACCGATCCCAAAGACGCCAAAGATCCCAAACAAGACACTGTAGCTGCTTTTTTTAACAGTGTCTGGGAATTTGGAGGGACATGAAGTTTAAGACATATCCGAGGTGCCAACTTTCAGAAAGTGCTGAGAAGTGATGCCCCGGAAATCAGCCTCATTGCAGTTTTCCCATTCAGAAAAACAAATACCAAGGCATTCAAAATCACCACCACATGGATTCTTTGTAGTCCTTACAACTCAATCCCTAATTAGGCTGATGCATAAAAAAGTGGCCATTTTTTTACTATTTTTTTAAACCATTTTCTAAATACTAATTCAATTAATTGCCTAACCAGGCTCTGGGAAATCACTTTCCTCCTAGTTAGTCAACTAAAACACTGATAAAAACAACTCTGCAGGAACTTGCCTCAATCATTCTGGGAGCTTTCAACACTATTTCATGGAAATCAGCCCCAGAGCTATCATTGTCACCCTGCATCATATATGTAAGTATGTGAGTGTATTCATATACTCACATATACACATTCATGGTGCTTGAAAGAGCCAAAATATGCCAAAAGGCCATGCTGGCATTACAAAAGGTCTTAGAGGTATATGGAATAACTGCAAAACAGGAGAATTTTTCCTCTCAACAAATCTCAGTACCTATGTCTGAACTAATAATACTATTTCAAGCACTGTCGATGCCTGTTTGTGTGTGCATATATTGTGCTTTGTTTTCTTGTCTATCTGGATCATTAACTGAAATAAGTCAGCTCATGTGCAAAACATCTGGTTTTCAGTAAAGTCCTGCGTCCTGCTTTTCCTCAGCTTAACAGCTGCATTGATTGAGGCATAAAGCTGTTGCTGAATTGTTCACAAGCGGTGTGACACAAGCAGAACAGCAACCTAGGCTCCTTCCCAAACTTAGTTGCTTTTTTCTGATGCCAACTCCAAAAAATTAGCATTATGAATGATTGATAGCGTACAATCAACTGCTTCCAGAACTATTACCATCTCTAATGTTCAGTGAGGCAGGAGGTGACTCAGTCTTGTTTATACTATTGGAATCTGGCTGGAGGGCTTTGGCTAGCTGTGAAGGCTCAGTTCAGTTCATCTGGGGATTTATGACAGCATTTCACACATTCTGGGAAACTTCATTCACCCTGCAGGCAGTGCCTCTAGCTCTAGAAGTTAACCTGGACCATAGAGGATCTATCATCAATCATACCATTATCCAAGGTGGCTTCCACGTCCACTCCAGTGTATGTCTAGTGTTTATTATTTCTAGTGCGCATGGGTGATCACAGCAGGTTTTATGCACAACATGGGGGCTAGGGCCCAACTCCTGCACTCAGGTCCACTGCTAGGAGCTCTAGAGCCCATGCTATGGTTGGAAGGGCTCTGCTGGAGCATCAGCATATGGGCCTGGTTATCCAGAGGCAGGATCAGGGAGAGCACTGATGGTGATACACAGAGAAGCGTGGCTCAAGGTACAGGGAGGCTGAGATGTGAAATCCTGGAGTACAAAACACTTTGGTTACAGATAGTGTCAGATATTATTCCTCACTTTATTAGGTTTTAGCTGCACTAGTGCCATTTGGGCCAACTAACATATGGACTCACTTTGTTTATAGCTGTCTTCCACCATGAATGAAAAAAGAGACAAAGACAACAGAGATCTAATTTCAGTGTCTCAGTCAAGTGTCTTTATTTGGGCTGAATGGATGTGGAATGTAGTATTGAGGAGCCTGGAGAAAGACTGATTTCCTTTCAGAAAAATCAGTATAACTACAAATAATCCCAATGTAAATAGAAAGATGGGGTCTGGCACAGACAGGGAGCTCCAGAACCTGAATCATACAATGATGTCATTATACGAATATCGATTCTTGCCATCCAGTCAACTCACATCAACCAAACCTGGCCATTGCAATCAAGGGCTTCTTGATGCAATGACATTATTGCAGAGGTTTTTTGCTCAGATGAACCTGACTAACCAGCAGCTCTGTTTAGGCTGAATTTAAACCCTACTGCTCCCCTCAATGCAAATATGAGCAAATATGTCCCCTAACAGCAGAGCCTTTAACCTTTCAGGAAGTGTGAGGAAGCTGCCATCTGGCTGGCCATCTGTCTTTCAAAAGGTGAGGAAGCAGGAAGGCTGGGTGACGTATGACAATGCTGAATTCCCAAAGTATTGGTGACCTCAGTGCTTTAGGGTCTGGTTCTGCCCCACATGGATTCTGACTCTCTCCCTTGCTCACGGGTGTAGCAGCCACAAACACAATTACTGCTGGGCTGGGGGTGCTCCCCCTCTTCCTTTGACATTAATGAAATTGCAAGCAGCTATGACTGTACTCACTGCCCTGCTTTGGCAATGTTTACAAAGCTGTTACCTTGCTGGGCTCCCCTTTCAGTGCCAAGTGCAAGAAAAGCCTTTGAGGTTGCATTTACTATTTTACCTCCTTGGATGTTGTTATGTCTTCTGGCTGGGAGCTGGATACCAGTGCAGACAGAACCAATTATCCAAGCCCCTCCACATCTGGCGCACCAGGATCTGCATGCTGCCACAGCTAAATGGCATTTGACCTGCGAGCCTGATCTTCCATAGACAGCAACTTTATTAACAACAGCTCAAGGAAATCCCCCATCCCCTCTGCCCTAATCTGTGCTGCGCTAAGTTCCCTCTGCTCAGTCACTCCTGAAAAACACTGGATTGGTTACGAGGCCTTGGGGCACACACACAAAGCCACCACAATGGGTTTTACTGGCACACCCAGCCTTCTCCGCTGTTGCCTACTGCCATCTTTCATTGCAGTGTCATGGAATGTTTGTGTAGAGGGCTTAAATATTCATTTCTCTGGAGGATCATTTGCACTGTAATGTCTCAGACTTGGACTCTACCTTTTTTAATAGATTCTGTGGGATTTGTAGTGTGTAAACCAACACAGAGTGGTTTATGAGAACTTTCCTCCTGCAGCATGTACAGCCAAAGTTTCTTGGACCATGGGAGTTTGTGCAGAGTGTGAGTTTTGCTTCTTGAAGAGGTTTTTGCTGTTCACAGCCTGCTTGGCCCAGATGTACATGGCATTTTACATCTGAGTGAAATGAAATATCCAAGATGAAACAATACAGTTTTGTGGGAGGAGAGGAAAAACCCAGCTATGTATTTTTGATGTGATTGCTAAGCATGACATTAGCAGAAGTCTCAGGAACTACACGTCCAAGTCCTGTTTAAAAAGACCTAAATACACGACTGTGCTCTGAAGGACTAACTATTGTCGTCATCATCTCAGCTAAGACACTTTTCCAGATTACCCAGCCTTAAATGGCGCACAGAAAACATGATCTGTTCAGAGATGGCCCGTTCTAATCACTTATAAAACTCTACTGTAACACATGGAAGTTTATCATGTTATAATTCCTAGTCTGTTCTGCCCAGATGACAAGTACAAACTGGGACAGATGAAAAGAAAAATAACGCAGCCAAAGCCTCACAGATTGTTCAGGACTGAAAATTGAACTTTGAGGCTTAAAGCACTGTTCTAATCTCCTTTACACTGGACTGGATGGTGTCTCAAGCAGCTTCACCTGCAGATAAGGACATGCATTCTCTCTCTTTATGTACAACAGATGGTAAGTCTCCTTACCACAATAAAGAACAAGAGAGACACTGTTAAAAGTCACTCGAGGCTGGATGCTAAAGTATTCAAGATCTGGTGCTAAATCTCAACTGCAAGGCCTGAAGTGAAACACCACCTGTCTTTTAGATGTTGCTTGTTCTACGAGGTTGCTCCAACCCAATCAGTCACCCATTTCCAAGGCTCTCTTTTCTGCAAGTTCATGTAATTCTCCCTACAAAAAGTGAATTCACTTTCTAAGAAGAGAGGAGAAGGTGTAGCACCCTCCAAACAATCCTGGTTCAGTTGTTTCCTGCTGCGGGTAGACTAACTTAGTAAGAACTATTCATCATGAACAGTCATGCAGATGAACTATAGATTCATGATTTATATGAAGTTTCTCAAAGTTTGTGGGCATTTTCAAGGGATGCCCCCCTCCCCCAAACCAAAGCTGAGTAAAACCGGATCAATTTATAGCTCCAGGTCAGAACCAGAAGAAATTCTCTCTTTTGATCTCAAAGCAGTTGATTTCGTGTGCACTTAACCCTCAGACCATGGATATGCAGGTCAAAACCAAAGAAAGGCCTTACAAGAGAAACCCTTTCACATGAATCTGCATAGCTTTCCCTGGGAACTGAAGGAAAGAAAGCTGCTGTTCCTTCAGCTTTGAAGCACGAGCGCAAACTTGTTGGGATCAACAGTGCTAGAGGAGCAGGGTGATGCAGGGGTTTATTAACCATCCTGGGATCCCAGACATGTGCCTTCACTTCCCACTTGTAGAACTACACAATGGGATTTTCAAATAGTTCTTTAGCTAAGAAAGCTTATAACTGTGGTGTACTCAGGATACAAAAATACTGGTGAAGGAACATTTTAACATTGCTTAAAATCTGTAAGTGCTACAAGAGCAGAAATGGAAGCAAGCAAAAAGGGACAAGAATACTACATGAAAGTGTCATAACTTGTGTCTTCATTCATTCACATTTTTCAATTTAGAATAGTAAGTCTATGAAAAAAAGGAAAATGCAGAGGCTAATAGAAAGACTAAGGACACATATCTGGTGCTCAGAAGAAAGAAAATCACAAGAGACAGGAGTTTTTTCCACATATTTATATGACTTGGTGTTTTGTACTCTGCTGTGTGTTGCTAATTGATTACAATATTTACATCAGCTAGAAACTCAAAATGCGGGTACATTTACTGAGATCACCTTTCAGCCAGATATAAAAATGACAAAATTAAACTGGCAGAGAAGAGACATCCAGACATCCACCCTGGGGCTACTCTAATCTTACCTGGCATTGTCTACTCTGGTTCAGGACAGAGTGAGAGAACTGAGACAGGGGCTCAGGCATCATTTTGACAGTCACCTTTGGAATTCAAGTCTCACACATGTCTCAGTTTTAATTTCCCAGAAGGACTTTAAATTTCTTAGGACATTTAGGATCTAATATTCAGGAGAAGATGAGCCTAAGTCACAACAGAAAAACATCATTAGGAGGGTTTTCAACCTTCAGAGCTAAGAATGGTAAATCCTGGGAATCTCTGTCCCACCAGGTTTTCAGCAGCTCTCAGAAGCCCAGGAACAGAAGATCTCTCTAGCCACCACCCCAGACTTAAAGATCTTCTCCTTTCAAGCCTACAGCTTCCATGTGAGAGAAATAGTTTGAAGTGGGACACACAACTTGAAGAAACCTCAGCCTTCCAGACAGCCCTCTTAGGTCAACAGAAACATGGATGCAAGCAGTGGGAACCTGACCCTGTGTCATGGGAGCATCCTGTTATCCCTGGCAAATTTGGCAGAGGAATCAGGCTGCCCTGGGTATCTGACAGCCCACAGAGGGAGCCTGCTTACTTTGTGGGCTGCCTAACATCCTGAAAACCCAGTACCTGTGGTCCTAAGAATCAGCCCTCCATCCAGCCTCTGCACCTCCAGATCTCATAAACCTGATAGACTAAAGAAAAGGAGATGGAAGACTCAATAGGTATATTTATAATAAAATTAAAAACGAAAAAAAGAACCAAGCTACAAAATGCAAATGTTGGATTTGAAAAGTAGGTAAACTCTATTTTACCCAATCCAGAACAGTATGAAATCTTTGGCAGCTTCTTTCAAGGGAGAGAGGCTATTCACTGGCATTTCTGCAATTCCTGCTCCTAGGAAATAGAAAGGATCATTGGGCTTCCCTAGCTATCCAACTTCCTTTGAGCTGTAAGAGAACTAAAAGAATTAGCTCTTTCTCTTTCTGCAAACCATGTATTTATCTGTGCTTTATAACTAACACTGACTAAAGGACTGGGAATGATGAAATATTGAGTGCATTAAAGCTGTTTCCCCAGCTTGATTGAAAGGGCATTATTTTAAATGTTAATGACTGCAGGAAAACAGCCTGGCCTGATTAGCTGTGATTGGGCAGAGAGGTCACCTGGGTCTTCTGACTGGTGGATACAAATTCTGCCTATGCTGATTATTAATGGAGAGCAATATATTCATTTGCAGGTGGTTTGCATAAGCCGATGCCAGTGAAAATTGTCCGATTAAAAGCTTCTTGAAAGCTGAAAGCACCCAGCTGCTATCAGATGTCAAATAGTATTTAGCAAAGGCCTGTAAAATGACAGGTACAATCAACATCCGCATCATCACAATTGCCTAGCAGCATCCAGTTTGGAGATCCACTCAAGCCAAGCATGCTCAATGCAGTACAAATAGAAACCGCTACTGACTCAGAAATATTATCTTCAGTCATGCTTCCAGTCCTCCTCTTGCCCTGCTGTGGCTCTCAAACCTCCTTGATTGAGAGAGCTGATTGAATTCTGTTTCTCAATGCAAAACAGCTAGTATTGGGTGGAAATTTAAGAGGCATTGCTCTTTCTTTTATTTTTTTTAATAATATAACACCATTCCAAATCACAGTGATAATATTTAAAGACTTAAATATTCAAACCCAGTGTGGTTTGTGTGGGAACACCATAACATTTGTGTGGTATTTTCCATAAAAGGTAGCTTTAAAATGTGAGATCAAAAAGCTGAGTTAAAAATCAGGCAAGTTGTCTGAGAACAACAGCAAAAAAATCTCCTCCAAACCACATATTTTGGCCATTTTGCCCCAGTGTTGTGTCACCCCCACAGCTCCACAGTCCTGTAAAATCCACCATCATAGACAGAAGCTCAGTTGTCACTGAAGTCAGCAGGGTCTTCTGCAGCCCCTCACAGCCAGTATGTGCCCATCCCTCCCTGCCCTCCACTGGGTGCACCATGCAGAGCACCCCTTGGAGGGAACAGGAGTTTTGCCAAATTAAGATCTGCAGGTTCAAGCCCTGCATGCTGTAAATAATTAGCCTTAAAAACATCCCCACAAAAAAATTCCCTGCCTGAGGACTTGTAAATGCACATAGTAAAAGCAATTCTCTTGCTGTCTGTAAAATGTGTTCCTTATTAGAGAGCACTCCTGACCCCAAGAGTGCCCACACTGTATTTCTGCCTCTGCCTCTCTCTCACACGCATGCGCCCATGTGTGCACGCACTTTGTTCTTTTCTAAAGCTGGCAGCTGCAGCAGTAACAGCAGTTGTAGACATTTTGAGTACTTATTCATCCCCCATATGCTGGGAAAGCCTTTGGGAATTCAAAATAAGATCCTTTGCCCTCATAGAAAGAAGAATAAATATATTGAAAAGAATGTTACAAATTTGGCAAACATCACATCTCAACATCAATCCAGACCCTCATCAGAGTGAAGCAAATAACAATGTACAGATTTTATTAAAAGTACAGGAATGAAAAAACTGTTTCCCACAACTGAGGAACTTGAAGACAAAAATAAGCAAGCCTGAATTCTAGCTTTGCCTGCAGTAATGGGAGCTGTTTCTCCCCCAGTGGAGTGCAGATGAGTGTTTGCATCACCCTGCACTGCACTCCTTTCTCTGAGAGCTGTCAGTTAAAAACTAGATTGTGCTGAACAAAAAAGAAAACATTTCCTTCAGTAGCCAGGAATCCTGATCCTCCTTCTGCCCTGACTTTACGTGTTCTCTAAAGCAAAAACAACATTTTTCTGGATGGATGCTTTTCCATGCAAGGTGCCTTCTGTTCAGTCTCCCACCACACAATGGCTGCACAGTCTCCACGAAGATGTAACATGGCTTGATTGTAATGATTGCTGATCAGAACTAAAGGCAATTTATCAGCACAACTGGACACATACCAAACATATGTAAGTGACCGTGTTCTGGGTGCAGTGACAGCCACAGCCATCAGCACCACAGCCCAAAGCATTTTCTGAGGGGAAGGCAAATTGGGATATTTCAGTGTCATTGGGATTGTAATCACTGAGATCAGGCATAAGAGGGAGACGTGGTAACGTAACACAGCAATCCAGAGCTTAGTTCCATTCTTTCTGCTCTTAAATTTCCCCAAATTAAAATATGGACTAACTACTGGTTCCACTGAGGCTGCTCTGATTTATGCTGAAGGAAACAAAACTCTGTCTGGCCTTAGGGGCTTTAACTTTTAAAAGGGGCTTATTAGAATTCAGCCACAAGAGATTTAAAAAAAAGGAGTCAAATTCCCTGCTCTTCCAAAAACAAGGAATTCTTCGATGAGTACTGAATGCACAGCATGAACTTTAAGACTAAAGAGTCAGATTAGGTGATAACAGTGATTCCTTCTGGTCTTAAAACATCTAACATATATGACAAAAGTAGAGAAACCAAGGGAAACATTTTATGAATTATCATTTTCATAGTTCCTCTGTATTCCTTTCTATTTTCTATTTGTTCACTTCATCACTGCTATACTTTGAATGGAATTAAATTTTCTGCAGCTCATGAAAAAAAATCACTAAAGCACGGCTCTTGCTAATAGTTACCAGAAGAACCCCTAGGTAGATAATGCTTATTTATCAAATTTGACATTGATTTGCATTTTCAACACTTGCAGTAATCTGATCTATGCAGAAACTGGCACCTCTACATTGTCTTTGGAGATGGAGAGTGTTCAGAATCATTCTTCAGACCCTATAAACCAAGATCCTTATCCCACAAGAGAATTTCACACAGAACTTTGACTGCACATTTGAATCAGTTATATTAAATCTGAACACTTTTCAAGCAGTCAGACAAGTTTAAATTCCTGTGGAGCCAAAACATTTTCAGCCATATAACAACCAGGTTTTAGTGCTAATAAATGTCCTTTTTCTCCTGCCTACAGTATGTCACTATGAAATGAAACTGCTCCTAAAGAATGTTAACAGAGACACGCAATACATTTTACCTCCTCGGACTCCTACAGCTGTGCAGCAAGGGTAATTCAGGGCTACAGGGCTACATTCCAATCCCTGGTGCTTATAAAGTAATTTTCCTTTGTCCTGAAGACCACACTTGCCTCTAATGAGGTCAAAGACATGACTGGGATGGAGGGACTTATGAGAGCAGATCTCATTTCCACCATAGATGTAACTAGTAATTCTAGGCAGGTTTTGTCTCCTGAGGGCCAAAATCAAAGTGAGAGTCTACAACACTGTAGCAACTATATTCCATAGCTTCTTTCAACCCCTTCTGTCATTCCAAGCACAGTTTCTCCAACTTTGGTTAAACTTGGGCACAATTCCTGCCATGGAAACACAATTCACCTTTACAGAAGGTTGTTTGCTTGCACCCTTTCCCCTACATCTGTGTATGGGCTCCCACAAGCCAACAGCTCACACAACTCACAGGGCAAAAACCAAGGCGGTGTAGGAAATTGCAAATTAGGAGGCCCATTCAGAACAATTTGCACCAAAGTAGATTTTCATCTGTATTCACTGGGGATAAACAGATGTACAAGCAGAATGTGTCACTTACCTACTGAATGGAGCCAAAATTTATTTCCCAGTTTGCTGCCCGTAGCCTAATGTGGTAACAGAATATTACCTCAGAGTGAATTAATTGGTTTGGCTGAGCTTGGTGAGCTGTCAGGAATGCTGCCCCAAATGTGATGCTCTTTGTAACCCTAAATATGGAGAGTAAACAGAGAGTCATTTTATTGTCTCTTAACGAGGCTCTAAATGCAAATGAAAAATCTCCTTGCACCCACCAAGCAAGCAAATTCTACTGATAAGATTATATAAACTTCCAGGTGTAAATTCCTAGTAAAATATACCGAAGGTTCTGAAACATCGATTTTAATGATTGAAATTGTTCAGGCTCAGTTATTTTCCCAAAATCATTTGAAAGTTTGACCAAAATGGTTAAACACCTTCTAGAGAAATAGGATAATAAAAATTTTATACAATGGTATTTTCATTATTGAAATAAGGGAGGAAGAGGAGATTTTTTTTTTATTAAATCCAAATGCAGTAAAAGTTTGCATCAAAATAACAAATGGAAATAATTAAAACTCCTCATTGGACATGTGTGTCACAGATCCTACATTTGTTGTACTCTCTTGCAGTCAGGCCTTGAGACATCTGGGAAAAACAAAGTTAAACCAGTCATATTAATAAAGCCATGAAGTATAATTGTTTATAGGCAGGTAGCCAATATCCACCTGCCATACCCTAGAACTGCACTATGCTCCCAGATAAGAATGTGAAGCTTGATCAAGTACAATGAAGGTCACAGACAGCTTTGGGGGGAAAAGGAAATCCAGCATTTTTCCTCCTGTTTGAATCTTCAAATTAAATAAAACCATCATAAACTGGAAGGGTGGCTCTTTTCTCTGGCAATGAGAGGGATGGCTGAGATCACTGTGGAATTCATGACCATGTGAGGGTGAGGGATAGCATGAACAATCCTGGGACTCTGGCTGGATGCAGATCCTTCAGCAGGGATTGTCCACAGAGCCTACAAACAGCAGGGAAGCAGAGGGAGCAATACAAACAGAATTACAAAACACTCAAACATTCTACATAGCAGGCCAGAGGATGGAAGTTATATTGGTCTTGATATAATGAAGTTTTAATTATCTAATTCACATGCCACAGTGAGAGCTGGAGATTCAGGCAGACACACATTCTCGGCAATGTTTTTTTACTCATCTTGTGATTTTGCCCTTAGGGGGAAAAGAACTTGACAGCAACTTCAGGCTCTGAATTTAGAGTGCTTGCATACACAACAGAAAGCTGCCTTTGTGTCATCTCCTGTCCTGCTGTATCACCTTGCTGCTGATGGGGGGAAGCTCCTTTTAGGGACCACAGCAGCCACACTAAGACATAGGCAAGAGTTAAGGTGAACATGTGCTGGGAGCAATTAGACAGTGCAGTCAAAAGTGGCTCTTAAAGGTGGTCCAGGGGCCATTTTAGCCCTTGTCCAAAAACTTCTAAGTATGGAGAAATCTCAGACTATTTCAGACTGAATTTATATATCAGATTTCTCCAAGTACTTTAATGGTCTTGCTGTTGAGACTGGAGTAAGCAGAGGCTAAAATTCCAGTCCAGATTTATAGCATGTGAAATATGAGTTTTGCAACACTGAGACACAGACAGATCTTCAATTCAAGAGTTCTGCATCCTGCTCCTCTAAACTTGTCTCATTTTCTTCCTGACATTCCCTTAAGGAAAGGAGTTGTAAACAAATATAGCATGACAGCTATTACTGTGGGTTATTTACATCAAAACTTTTTCCTTAGAAACCAAACAACATGCTGAGAAAATGTCTATATTTTTTTTTTCTTCAAAACTTTGTAAAAAAAAAAAAAAGTATTTGCCAAAGTGTGCTCTTTGAGGAAGTTGGTAGAAAGTGGCATGTATGAGGGAGTAATTCACCAGCTCAGTTGTGTGATACATGGACCAGCAGCCTGAAGTTCACTGTGCTGTTAATTAGCCAGAGCAAGGGAGGAAGACTGAGCTGAACAAAACACCAACTTATATAACAATATATTTGTGAAGGCCAGAACACTGTATATGGGCAGGCTGTAATAGCAAAAGGAAAGGTCCTTGAGAAGTGATCTTCCACGTGGCAGAATAACAAGGTATTATCAGACAGGTCTCGTGGCAGGGGATTGGGTAGACAGGTAACTTACCAGAAGCTCATGCAGCATCCACACAAGCCAGTAAATCCTGCCAACAGTTTGTAGTGTTGTTATTAGCTCAGGGGCAGCCCCTAAAGGCACTCTGCCTGCTTGCATGCAGAGCTGGACAGACTGGATGGGATCTGTGAGCCTGCTGAAATCACCCTAGTGCTAGCCAAAGTACACTCCCATCCTTTGGAAGCACCTAACCTTCCCTCTCTTCCCTTTTTGTCAAGGTGAGAAACCCTCCTTAACACGTTCTGATCCCCTGAATAAACAAGTAGCTAACACAAGCATGTTTGACTGAAATTCTTGCTGGTCACTTTTGAGTCAATTGAATGAAAGAATTTCAGAGGGAAAAGGCACCTTTTTCAGGTCTGGAATGAAACATATCCTAAGAGGAGATGGGGTCCAGAATCTCAATCTGAATCTCTGAGATGCTACAATCAAAATTCTATTCCCTAGGAAAGAGATAATTTCCAAGAAAACTTCATTCCAGATTTCCCCATCAAGAAATAATGGCTTCCCTGTAGGAAAATTAGGAGAAAAAATGGGCACAGGCAGGGGGAAGGGTGAGAAAACAAAGACTTGCTTTGTTCCCCATCCTCTAACTGTCCTTAAACTCTAGTCAGTTGGAAACCAGATCATTTTTTTTATTCTAACTTTGCCAGTTGGAACAAAGCGGGGAACTATGTGCAAGCATTACTTTCTGAGCAGAAATAACACTTCCACATGGAAATGAAATTATTTTTTAAAAAGCTGTCTGAGAGAAACAAAACCTGCAATTACACCCTATTTTATTCTGGTGAAAAAACTTCATTTTTGACAGAAAGCTTTTACTTTCATGTAAAAGCTCTGCCTACAGAAGATAATTTAAAGATCTGTTTCACAAATCAGCGTGAGCCTTTCTAGGGCTCATCAGCGAGGCACACATCATTTTGTCCAAAGCTATTACCCTTGTCCAAAGCGATTACCCTTATCCAGAGCTTTCTGCCTCGGCTCTCAAGCTGATCAGCTTGCAACTGCCTCATTTTATACTTGAATGCCTCATTTACACCAATGAAAACATGTGAGAGCCATTTGTGTTGGCTCACATCAAATTCTGCTCAGCACAAAAGAAGCGAGGGCAGTCTCACTGCAGGCACAACAATGGCCACTGTGCCTGTGAGCCCCACGGCAGCTCCAGCCTGCTCCATTTACAGCCCCACACACACTCACCACAGCTCTGGCAGGGAAACCAGCCCTCCCTCTGGGGCTGTTTGGGTCTCTGCAGCAGGAGAGCAGCAGCAAATCAAACACACAGGACCCTCCTGCTGAAAGAGAAAGGGCAGCAATCATCACAAAGTCACTCTTCTGCTGTGTCTGGGGTGGGAAATGGGCTCCGGGTATTTTCTCTGCAGTTATAAAAAGTCGTGAGCACAAGACATAAGGATATAAATGGAGCAGTTCATGTGACAACAGACAGAGTTTAAGTGACAAATTCCCAGGGCAGCAAAAATACCAGTCTTTTACTTCCCTCGCCTAAGACCAGATGCCACCCAAAGACAGTCATGGCAGCCCTCTAGCAGTGCACAGCTGGCCCCAAAATGTTACATGTGTTAACCACCTAGGAGTCAATAGCAGGGCTGGGAGGTCCTGCCTTCCAGCCCTGGATTAATCCACCTATACCCACAGGCTATGCAAAAAGCTTAGCTTTAAAGATCTGTTTCAAGCCATGTTGGAGAAGAGCCATGGGCTCGAAGCAGGGGATAGGAAGAATGTGAAGGCAGATGGAGTTTCCTAGGAATGGCTCCTGTTCATATCTCTCGTTGAATGGATGGATCAATAGAATATTTTTTTTTTTACTGAAAAAATTGTTCCTCAGCTAAGAGGGGGATTGTAAACTTTGCTTAATTTGGCTCCTGCACAAGGTCATGCCATGATTCACTACTTTCCTACTAGCTCTGCTCTAATATTTGCAAGCTCTCAAGACTTCCTCTGTGGCAGGGCTGGAAAGGAGGACACCACACTGTAGCCTGACACAGCTCCACACACCAGCCTTTGTCCTTCTTGGTTTGCTCTTTGGTACAAGAGGTCATGTTGCAAATGTCTTCTAGTTGTGAGAAATACACAGGAAGCACCTAAGGAAAATATCTGATTATTTTTCTTTTCTTTTCTTTTCTTTTCTTTTCTTTTCTTTTCTTTTCTTTTCTTTTCTTTTCTTTTCTTTTCTTTTCTTTTCTTTTCTTTTCTTTTCTTTTCTTTTCTTTTCTTTCTTGTCTTGTCTTGTCTTGTCTTGTCTTGTCTTGTCTTGTCTTGTCTTGTCTTGTCTTGTCTTGTCTTGTCTTTTCCTGAAGAATGCAAGGAGGAGGAGGATTATGAAATTGCCCATTTGCAGTGAATATATTATTTATAATCTGCCTCCTTTCATAGCTGATCTGCCAAGAAACTCTCTCAGGAATACACATTCCTGAGCTCAAGAATCTGCAGTTGATACCTGTGTTGAGACTTATTTTTGGAGGAAAGTAAATGGCAGGAACATCCTGGATGGATGCACCAGTGACCTGATTTCATTTCTTCCCTGTGGTGTAAGTCTCATTACTAAACACATCATTACCCTCTGGAACTGATTTCCACAGCAGCCTCAGGAGTGGAAGTCAGGAGTAACTACACACACATTCAAATGATGGGAACCACCACAGTCAGACTGGTTGGAAATCACTTCAAAATGCAGAAAATATATGACTGACACTACTTTGGGGAATTAGTCTAGCATCATGTAATAGAAATTAGGATAATGATGTGTCCTCTGGTAAAAAAGATCATTTTTGAGGCAGGAATCCATATGCACAGAGGAATGAAATGAACAGCATATCAGCTGATTCCAGAGTGGATATAGAATGGGATGTCATCTTTGGGGAGCTGCTGAAAGTGAAATAGGGAGGCAAAGACAAGCAAGATCTATCTCTGGTGTTTGACAGGAGTCAGGAAAAGTTAGAAGAGCAAGGGATGTCTCCACAGAGGGAAGACAGTGATGACATCCAATTGAACTGAGCATTTACACTCATGCCTGAATCAAGCCTCCAGATCTAAATATTGCCAAGTTTTGGAGGCAAAATCTGTGCTTAGCAAACACCCACTCTTAAGGTGGTGAACCAAAACTTAGATCTGACTTTCCCATGCTATGGGGCGGCCATATAGAAATGCCAGACTCAAATTCTAATCTTGATCCTCTTTCACAGATTAGATCCCTTGGGGAAAACCAAAGTTTCAGCTTTGTTGCTTGTCCCAGCATCTGTACTTTGCACAGAGGCCTAGAAATAACAGCAAGCTTGGCTCCCCCTTGGCACTGCAGGATTCCTGCTAGAGCTGACACTGGAACACACCCAGAAATGGCCACAAACCAAAACCACTAAAGAGCTGCCACAAGTCTCACAAACCCTGGGTCTGCACCGAGCTAATAGCATCAACATCACCAAAGTTATGCATGATTTGTAGTCTGTAAGTGAGAACAGAAGCTGGCTGTCTGTGCAGAGAAGCTAAATCCCTTTAATTATTAAAACATATCCTACTGCTGTTGAAAATCCCATTGCTGTTGGAAAAACTACACTGGTAATAAATGTATGCTATACATCAAAGGCCTTTTTGTAAATACAGTATTCCATTTTTTTCTTTTTTCTAAAAAAAAATGGCCTAGGGACCAAATTTATGTTTGATATGTTATCTTAGAAACATTTTGGAGTGGCAGATTTATCTGCTGTTTACATTTTTCCTTCTAATACAGGAATGAATAATTCCTGTTGATGATGTTAAATTATTTAATATAAATGGTTGAAGAGGCCTCTTCTGAAGCCAGAGGGAAATTTGGCTGGGCAGGAAAGACATCATTGAGGAGAGCATGAAAGAGGGACTGCATGAAAAACTCAGAGTCCTTCGTGCAGTCCCAAATGTATTTGAGAGTGTGCCCATGCAAATTGACCCATCCTTGCCCTTAGAGGTGAATAAAGCTGCAGCCACATTTCCAACATGTACAGTCTTCTGGCTGTGAAACAGCAAATGTGCAGTTAATTCTTTCTTACAGGTGTTAGGAATTCCGGGCTCATTTCCAAAGGAGCGAATGTCCTGTACCAGTATAAACACCAGAGCTAAGAATTTGCTCTGACTCTGGTGAAAACGTGCCTTGGCTTAGATCTGCACAGAGGATCAGGCACAGGCAGCTGGGCTTCCCAACTCCCTCCCAGCCAGTCTTGTAGGCAGCATTTCTGGCACACAGATCACAGCCACCTCTCCTGGCCCCAAAGTCAAGCTTGGCCTCCTGGATGGATGCGATTTGGCTGCAGAGTCTGAAGAGCTGGTGAGTGCTTAGTCTGCAGCAGTAGGGCCATTGCCTTCCAAACTGCACAAATACTCTGGATTCTGATGGGGAAACACGAAAAGAAATGTGCCACTTTCACAAGCTTTGTCTGTCTTACAGACCCTTGAATCCTCTGCAGGCAGCAGGCAGGCAGATTTTTGTCCCCATGTTCCACCTTGGGTTTGCACACTTCGTGCCATCACTTCCTCGGTTGAAAGCAGGGTCCATTCCTGCACTGCCCATGCTGCCCAGGGCTGCACAGCAGGATGGAGCCACTGGCATGGCCCATAGCCCCTGCTGCCTCTGTGTGCTGCACCTCCCCACTCATGCCTGCAGCCCTGGGCACAGAGCCAGGGTCCCATTTCCCATCTGCAGCGCACCACGGAGCCCTGGCCAGTGCTGCACTCATGTAATGCTCCATGAGAAAGGCTGTCTAAATAAGCAGTGTGAGCACAACATCTGCTACCCAGCCCTACCCTTTGTTTTCATGGGGGGTTCAATCTGCAGTTCCCTCCACCCAGATTCAAATTAATGCAAGGATATTGAGTGCACATTTCTGCTTGGACTGTGTTTTACACTGCAAAGATGCAGGGCAGAAATTACAGACCAGCAGGACTGTAGAGGAGAAATATGTTCTTGGACATCCCACAGGCCTTAAGCTCTGCACCTCCTTGCTGGCTTCCAGCCCATTCAGCTCCTCTCAGCACAGGGCACTGACATGGCCTTTTTCCAGGGTATTTAAAGGGAAAATGCCATCCTCCTCCGCCCCCCCAAACCAGTGATGAATATTCCAGGGCACCATCCTCCAGCCAGGCACTTCTAGACTGCTCTGAGTTATAATCACATGTACTCTCCTCCCTCTATACTTGTAGGACATGTCCATGATCATTTTTTCAGTAAGGTTTGCAAGGAAGATATCTAACAACCAAAAAATGCTTGTCTCTGTCCTGGTCAGCTCTATCCCTTTGCCATGCTGGACCCTGGCACAAAGGGTCAGAGAACTCATCCCCAGATTGAGTCCTGCCTGACCCTCACACCACCTGAGATGGATGAACTTGAAAAAGCTATGGACTGTGTGAGACCACATAGGCTATAAAAAAGCATGGGAAAATGAAAAATCAATTCTCCAAATGGTAGATCTCCCATTTATCTCTATCAGGCAGTGATGTAGCTTTAAGGTAGGGCAGGAATTCTCCTTAAGTAAGCCACTCAAAACCAAAATGTCATAACTGAAACATGTACCAAGGGTCTCCAAGGACCAGAGGAGGGCACAAGTGCTTTCTCTGCAGTCTGTTCACATAATTGATAGCTGGACACCTCTGACATGATCTTTCTGGAGATGCTGGTCTTTTGCTTGTCTCACAGACTCAGTGACTACTTTAGATTGGATGCCAGGGCTGATGTTGGGGAAAAGAAAAAAAGGAAACACATATTGCAGCATGAGTCTTGCTAAGCAAAGCTACCAGTTGCAGACAGGAGAAGCCAGGAAAGGAAACCTGTGTCAGGCTTCAGGCATCAAGAGTGTATCCCCTCAAACCAAGCCCAGCTATAAATGTTCCCCACTCAGACTTTTCCACTTCACACTACAGTCGTTACTCACAAAAATCTACTACTCCTTGCCTGATCAGATCTGCAGATGAGGAAACCCTCCTAAGTGTCTTTGCCAAGTGTTTGTACAGTTCCTGTCCCTGAATTTCCAAGTCATTCAGGCAACTCTTAAATCAATCTATAATAAATCCAGTTTTGGTTGGCAGGGCTTTGCAAGTACTCCATGAGCTTTCCTGATACCCATGGGTCTGAACTGAAAGAAAACCCACAATCTGAGGAGAAGAAACAAATTCAGAGATTGCTTTTGGGTAGCTGAGAGAGCAGGATCTATTTTGGGAGTAACTCAATGAGAAATTTGTTTATGAGACTCTGGGGAGGAATAGAAGTTATGTGTTATAAACCAAAATAGGTCCTTTACCATCTTCCTAAATACAGAGTACTTGAAGACAGCTTTAGGGTGGAAAGACATGCAATCTTTGGAGACAAACCACAGGAACAAGAGCAAAAAGAAAAACAGAGCTCTGCCCACCCAGACACCCTGCAGCAATGTCCATTTGTGGATACCTGGCGCCACAGGGTGATGGTCAGAAGGTTGACCAAAGGGACTTTGGGTGGTGCAGATTCTGCTGTAGGTTGAAATACAGACCTGCAGGGTGGAGATTCAAGCAGAGGCAGTTGCTGCCTTTGCTCCCATCTCCCATGACTCTATAGTGGCTGGGACCAGCTGCCTTCAGCCCCCCAAGAGATGCATGCAGGGACAGCTGCCTGGCTCCGCCTGCACACCATCAGGCCACGAGCCAGTTTGGCAGGCAGCCTCTGCCAGATTCATGATGCCAAATATTCACCACAGAGATTACAATGAGGTCTCCGTGAGAGAACCATTGGCTGAAAATTTCACCGAGGTTTCCATAATGCCTGGGTGTTTAGCTTTGTTATTGTATTTGAAGCCTTACAAAGCAACAAAGTAGGAATCCAAAGTATTCTACCACGTGGGGCGTATACACATTTACATATTCTGCTTCATATTATTGAGAGTAAAGAGACTTCAAGGCTAAACTTTCTTATTCTTGACCAGGCCATCTCTTTAAAGGAGCTTCTCAGATACTGAAAAAATTATGTTAGATAGGTTAAAAAAGATAACATTTTCTTTAAATATTCTAATGACGATGTTTAAAATTAAATATCTCATTTTGAAAATGATGAAACACTTAATGTTGACTATTTTAATTATATTTAGGTCAGAGTTTATTTTCAAAATGGAAAATTTCATTTAAAAGAACCTACACTTGCAATTAAATAAAAAGGTGAAAATGTTTTCATATGGGCAAATAAAGTCAAGAGCAGTTCTGTTGCAGATAGATCTAAATTTTGATGTAATTAAAATGTATCCTTTTTTTTCCCCAGTGTGTCTGTTTGCTACACTCAATAACTGCTTAGATAAGTAATGGCATCAAAAAAACACTTGCTGCTCCAGCCCTAAGGAATATCCATCCTCCAGCTATCAGTGAAACTCATTTTCTAAAGTCACAGATGCTTCACAGAGTGAGGTCACAGCAGGCCCTTGTGAAGACCTGAGGATGCCCCAGCTCACTGCTCTCACAATATGCTGTACACAATCTTCTGTCTTTTCCACCCCTGCTTGCCCCAAGAGTCAGCACAGCTATGGAAGGGAAATGCTGTAGATATGCAGAACACTGTGAAGGCCCTGACGGAATACTGGAATGGTCCCCAGTTGTACCAAGGTTTCCTTTCCATTGCACTAGTTATATCAATGACTGCAGCTCAGGAAGAGCAGGAGCTGGACACCCTCCAAGTCTGCTGAACAGAGCACCAAGATGCTGATTACAATGGAAAGGGCTCCTCATGGCCTCTCCTTCAGCAGGACAGAGGCATCTGTGTGAGGGATCACACAGAAGGGTCTGACAGTCCCAGAACTGGAGGTGTTTGCACTCTGAGGTCCCTCTTCAGACCCATCAATTACCCTTCATTAAAGGGATGATGATTCCCCACAAAATCTGATCTGCCTTTCAGGAAAAACAGAGCTTCAGCAGTTCTCTCCAGAATACATTTCCACTCTGCTGTTTCATTTAGTCCCATACAACCAAACATGTAAAATTAAGGATTTAGCCAGCCCAGGAGCAAGCAACCTGGAGACTGTTCCTGCCTAGGCACTGGCATGACATCTGAAGGTGCTCTTTGTGTGCAAATTGCCAGTCAGCTTGATCCTCGTGTTCCAGCTGGATTCACAGGGCAGATGGGCATCTTCCCAGTAAGGGGGATGCATGTGAATTTGGCTTTCTGTGCAGTAGTAACCAAGGCATAGTTTCACTATGTCACTTTTCAAAGCAGAACCACACTTAACCAGCAGATACTCAAGTTTGGGAGCAGGAAACTAACTGAAAGCAGCCCTAATATCCTAATTACGGGCTGCTGGCTTTCCCAGCTGGAATAGGCACATAAGGCCCTGCAGGAAGAGCAGCCACCCCACACACAGGGAGCTTGTCAGTGAGGGCCAGCTGGTCCCGGGCCTGCCAATCCTGCTGTCATTCCTCGGCTGCCTTACAGAAGGCAGCCTCTGTCTGCTCCTCTGTGCGGACTCTGTGCTGGCTTCTGGCAAGTTACCAGTTGAAGTCATGGTGGGAAAGCCTGAAATTCTTCCTTTCCATCTACATTTCCTTTTCAGTTTCTCATGCTCTCCAGACAGTCACTCCTACAGCTTTCCTTCCCTCTTGCCCCGACCTGCTCAGCACCCCGGCGAGGTGGTGACGGCGCTCTGCCAGATACGCTGAACCTGAGAGCGTCCCCGTCCTGCCCAGTAATCACCCGGGGAGGAAAGCAGCATTTATCACCACTCCATCCTCTGCTGCCAGACACTCTTGCCATTAAGATGTCAAAACAGGTTTCTCTCTGGAAATGCAACAGCCCTGCAGACTTATCCTTGCCAGCAGCAGCCCCAGTTGGACATCTGTTCCCTTTCAACCTCACACGTGCACTTAAAATGCCGGTCCTGTCCACTTCTTTGGGGGATTAGGCTCCTATTAAAGCTGCCTTCCACATGATTCATTGTTATCTTCTGGTGTTGATCTGATTTATGGATTGGCCTGTGTTAATTAAGGTCATAAAATTGGGAGTGGGAAAAGGCTTCCAGCACTGTGATGCTGTTTAATGTTGGGTCATTTTCCAGTGCCTATGTTATTTTTCAGGAGATGAGAAGAGAGCACATCTGATGTCCTGTGGTCAGAAATCAGATTTTACTGGGATGAGTCCTTGCTGTCCTTTCAGTCTTGGGAGAGGAGAAAAGTCAGTGGAAAGGTGAAAGCACCTCTGTTCAGCACTGATTCACAGACTCCAATGAACTTATAGTCCAAGCTGTTATTACCCAGAAGAGACTTGTGTCTACAGCCCAATCTGAGCCCCATTCTGCCGGGCATGACACAGAATTTTGTAGAGATGATAGGGATCATCATGAAATCTTGCTGAGAACTCTGCCATGGGCACATGGCACTCTACTCTGTGACTTCAGCAAAACAAAGACAGACCTGAGCCCACCTTGTTCAGCTCAGGAACCACCAGCAACTTAACTCTGGCCAAACATTGCTCTCTGCAGGTTGTTGCTGTCTCCCAGGTCTCACAGAGCTCCAAGCCACTGTGGCAGGTCTGTGACTGCCTCCTGAGCCCCACTGGCTCAACCTGGCTCAAGCACCAGTCAGTGTGTGGATCAGAAGGTTCTCAGCCCCCAAAGCAGCACTCTGCCATGCAGGAACTGGCCATCTTGCCCAAGGTCATACCACGAGCTCACAGAAAAGCCAGAACCCAGGCGGGTGCAGCCACCATGGTCCTCCAGGCTTTGGCCATCTCCCTCAGGGTCCGTGTGTCCATCCGGCTGCACAGATGCTGTCCTGTCAGTTCAACCTACAGCATCTTTTCACATGCAACTCTGGGAGTTTTGTGTGGGATTAGGTTTTTGGATTTGGAGAGTTTTCGTGACAAAATCTTCAAAGTCCAGACACTGTTGTCAATATAAAAATTACTGGTGAGAATTATCTCTGATACAGTAGTACAGACCTGGCCAATGCACATTTGGCCTCATGTGCAATAAAATAGGGAGATAAACAAACACAAAACTAGTGCTACACATTTATCTTTGCAAGTTGCTAGACTTTTTTCAGGAATTTGTTACAACTTGTGATTTCGTAGTTTCACAACCTTCACTTATTTTACAACACCCTTGCACCCATTGGTAGTGGAAAATTTACCTTTTGCATGTGAACCTGACTTGTCCAGAAAGGGCAATTTCTTTCTATGCTTCACTTTCGTCTTCCAGCCAATTGCATTAAAAGATTTGACTCAGTAATTCACTTCTTGTAGCTATTTTAGCAACCAGGGACTTTATAAATATATGCTTATTACACATTTATTTTAACATCAGTGTTGGTCACTGTAAATCTATGGCTCACCATCAACAACAGCAAAACAACTTGCTTGATGCAAACATGATGATTTTTTTTTCCAGAGCTAGTCAAAAATATTTTATGTCCTGTAAATAAAAATCAGAGACAGGGCTAAATATTTCTATCTGAAAATTTAACTTAAATTTAAAAAATCAAAAGCAACATAAAAATAAACGTAATTCCTCTGTTAAGAATTTGAAGACTTTACTATTATCCAAGTAGGAAAAAACTAAATATCATAAATGCTTCATCACATAAAGTCTTTGCTTAAGGACTGCATATCTTTAATGCCTTTAAAAAAAGAAAAAAAGGTACAATTTATAGCCTGGCTGAAGGAATTTCTGGGAGAGCTTCTGTGACCTTTGTTATGTACGAGGTCAGATCAATTATCATAATGGTCCCTTCTGGCAATGAGCTATGAATCTGTTAATTTTAGCTCAATATCCTCTTTCTCCAGGGGAGTAAGCTAACTGAAATTATATCACATTTTCCACTTGGGACTAAAGACACACACACAGTCCCTGCAGTTGAGCTGGCACATTCTGCTGCACCATCACACACTAGCTTCTGTGTGCATCTGAACATTCATTCAGACAGTTGATAAGCCACATTGTTCTCCTCAGATCATGAATTATTACTGATATCCCCAATGATCAAAATCAGGCTGAGATAGCCTTTCTGCTCCACCCTCCAAAAACTGGGACATTTTAAAACAATTCCAATATTCATCTTCCTTCTGACGCAAATGTTTAAGTTCCTGTTTTGGAGTTCCCCTTGTATTCTATTCTATTTTATGTGTTATCACGGCTCAGTTATGTGCTTTAAGAGGACCTGAAATTCTCTCAGTCTCCCCATTCCCATAGGTGGGGCTTCACACCAGAGTAAACAGACCCTGTGATACTTTGCTGTGATGCAGAGCTCTGCAGTTGTGGGTTTTCAGAAAACAGACTGAACAATTTCACAGTTAAGCAAGCCAATGTGTTTTACAGCACCAAGGCCTCTTGGTGGCCAAGGAAAAGCCACGAAATTCATTTCCAGATCCAGCTGTTCACATGATACAATGTTTTAAAAACGTTCTTTTTCAACACAGATAATCCACCCGCAGTTAACTCAGAGCTGACTATTCCACTTTGGGCTGCTTAAATTGAAATGAAAACACTTTGTCCTGGCCAGCTGAGCAGCAGCATTCTGCTCCAGGTCACTTTAGTGCTCCTTTGCCTGTGGATCTAGTGCCTCCCAGCCCCTGCAGAAAGTGGGGAGCAGCACACCTAAATGCTCTGCAGACTGCACCACTCATCTGCTTTGAGATTCTTCATTCCACATTTTCCCTCACATTCTATGGGAAACAAATGAGTTATCTGGTCTCCTTCTCCCAACTTGGAATGAAAACTAATAGTGATATATTCAGATTTCCCTTGAGAAAAAACATCCCATTTTTACACAGTGTCTATCCAAGATGTTGAACTTGGATAGAGGAAAGTTTTGGTGAAAGCAGAGAGGAGGTTTTTAGCCCATCAAAAATTATATAATATTTAATCCTGATCAGTTCCCCAATCCACTACTCCATGGGGATATCCAAAGGGCTGTGCTGGTACAAAGGAAAGGGAGAAGGAAGAAATGTTTGGGACAGAAAACAGTGGCATGCAGCCAGGGCAACTTAATCCAGGTCTCAGGAAACTACAGCCTCAGAAAAGAAAGGTCAAAATGGGGTTTACAGCAGAAATGCAGACACAATATGATGATGGGGAGACAATCTGCTCTCCATAATATTCCTGTTATCCTAAGCAAACAGTAGAGGAGAATGAAAAGTACCACGGGGCTGTTCTGTTGTGTTTGTGTAAGAATGCCATTTTAATTCATTTTCACCATGCCTCTAAGTCAATACTGCTTTAGAGCTACATTCTCACGTGAAATCTATATCCCAGCAACTGGAATCAAGATTGCCCCAGGTCAGACACCTGTAAAGCTGAACTGACACAGGAAAAAATGGCACTTTGTATAAATAGGCAAGAGACAATTCAGAGTTTTGCTATTGGACCTTCAGAAGGCAGAAAGATTCATCACATGATTATAAATGTCCTCATTATTACACAGCTTCTCTTGTACCTTCTCCCTCTACTTATCTTCATACCCACTTGTAGAGAGGCAACTCAAGGAGCCAGAGACCAGGGAAAATGGGTATACAATAGATCCATGCCAAATCTGTCTGCAAACAAACACTTTTGTAGATTTAGTTAGTTTTTAAAGACTTAGGCCCCAGATTCTTTGCCTCTCCCAGACTTTGCCCTCCCAGATTTGTCTAGCGAGATTCCTGTGACTTAGACACTGAACTCTACTCTCAGGGAATTGGGAGAAAGAGAAAGCCTGGTCATTGCAGTTTATGCTAATATAGAACCTGTAGATGTCCTCAACTACAACTAAAAACTTGCTTTTTCTCCAAAAAAGCACAGCTGCTGCTTTTTGAAATGCAAATTATGCTGTGATTACCTAGCCCCCTTCATTCCAGCCCAGCAACAAACCCTCAGAGGATGCTTTTCTATGTACCCACAATCCCTGGATGCTTTTCTATGTACCCAGAATCCCTGGGTGCTTTGTCAGCTGAAGATAAAAATGCAGATAATAACCTCAGTGAGGTGTCTGTAAATCTCCCCCCACCCTGATGCCTGTGGTAGAGCTGGAAGACTCAGAATCAGCTGCTCATGGGTTGGGGTGACTGATTTTGTCCTCACCTCTTCCTTCACTGCTCTCTCAAAGGCTGCAGCCACTGCAGCCTGGGCAGCTTAAACCCTTGTGAAATCGCCTGCCTGGTGTCTTAAAGGCCCCACCAGATGTGCCGGCAGCAGTTTCCAAGAGAGGGATGACACAAAGAGCTGAGGACAGCAATGTCCATTCCAGCTGCATCCATGGGTGCCTTGTGACTCAGCGCCCTGCAGCTCTCCAGCGCTGCTCAGAAGCCATGGTCTCAGCAGACAGCTCACCAGTGTGGCACTTGGAAGAAAATCAAGCACCAGCAGACCAGGCCTTGAGAATGCCTTCAGGAAGGGCAGCCAGGGAGGTGCCAGGGACACCCTCCTTGTCCTGTAGGTTCCAACAAAAATTCTGTGCAGGAGGCAGCTGAGCTGCAGGGGAGGGACGTGTTGATGCTCTGTATGTCTCTGCTGCTGCTGCAACCTTGAGGGTGTCTTCTCCTGCAGCCAACTGCTAGGAAGTTTCAAGCAATTCTGCTACGATTTCCAAGAGACCTACTAATTGCCTGGAAATGCTAAGGAATTATAGATCTGAGACGTAAAATATCTATCAAACTTAACTCAAACAAAATTGCTGTATATTAAATAAACTGAAGACCTATTATTTTCCCAATTCTAAGTTCCTCTTAATTGAAATCCCTGATTGATTTTTCCAGGCCCTTCTCCAGCCCACGACCCAAAGATTAGTGATGCATGTAGGAAAGTGTTGTTAACATGCAACGATGTGTGGTAGGGAATGTCCATGATTATTTCACCAATTGCCTCTGTGGTCTGGTCTTTTTATTGAAGGAAAAGGGTCTTGCCAGACTTAATTGGAGTTAAATAAGATGAAATTTTTCCAGGGGCCTCTCTCCACAAATTACAAATCATATATAT
Organism: Zonotrichia albicollis; assembly: GCF_047830755.1. Classification (NCBI taxonomy): domain Eukaryota; kingdom Metazoa; phylum Chordata; class Aves; order Passeriformes; family Passerellidae; genus Zonotrichia; species Zonotrichia albicollis. The sequence goes on along the minus strand of NC_133825.1, from coordinate 33,414,143 downwards.
GACACTCAGTTTTGCAGCCCATAATCACATTAGCAATGCCACTGAAGTGAACAGAGCTCCTTGGGTGAGTAAGAGTTACTTGCACAAAAACTTACTTCAGACTTGGTTACAGCCTAAATTGGATTCACTCCAAACTGGAAGTTTCATATGCCCTGGTCTTGTTCATGATTTTGGGGCAAAGTTCATCCTTTTAAGAAATTATGCCAACTGCACATCGGATGAGTGTGGGGTTTTCTATTTAAAGAGTGAAGTGTTTCTAACAATTTAATTCCACTGATGCTTTATGACTATAATCCCAGATACTGTTTTTGCAGCTGGCAAAAAGTGAAATTTAGAAGTAAAATAAACCCCAAGCAGCTCTGTAAGAGTGAGCATTTTAAGCAGCACGGAATGGCAGGAGGGCACACCTCTGTGAGATACTCTAGGAGACATATATGCTGCAGAGGACAGGACAGAGCCAGTCTGGCATCAAATACTGTTTAATGTAGCTCAAATCCATTGAAATTACTGTAATGGGATGTTCAAGATGAGCAGAAAGTTGAGTACTGGTTTCCAGTGTAACTTTAGGAGAGCGGTGTGTCTTAGCACCACAGGTGAAATGCTTCAAGCAAAAGCTGCACCTTGTGTAGGCAGGACAACCCTGTGGCACACTGACACAGAGAGGCCATTCACACCCCCAGGAGCACAGCATTTCAGTGGCTAAGGGATGCACTCATCCGGGCCCTGCTGATGCCCTGAGCTCCTCTGGGGCTGTGACAGCCTGCCCAGGAGCCCTCCCTGCCCCACCACTGCACAGTCACACCAGCTGGGGCCCACTGGGAGCCATCATCCAGCTTCCCTGGGGTCCTTTTGTTCCCAGACAATGCTGAAATCACTGCAGCCATTGTGGCCAGCACCAGTGACTGCATAGCTCTCCAGAAACAAACCCACAAGGCTTCAGACTGACTTGAGCCACAGAGCTGCTCTGCACAATGAATGTCTGCACCACACATATCTATAACACATCAGAACTAAAGGGATCCTGGGGACACACATAACTGTCCCCTCTTCACACAGACATTTGACTTTTGATCTAATTCACATTCTCCTGGGAGGGATCTGATTGCTCTCTGAGGGAGAATCCCAGCACCAGCTCACTCTGAACCAGGTCCCCATAGCGTGGTCTCTTTCAGCATGAGTTACACATTATGCTACAATTTTGACATTCCTTGTTGCTTTGCCATGACATTTTATCTTCAAAAGAAAAGGGCTTTCTCCACCACAGAGGTGTCCAGAATGGTTAGGTGGAGCTTCCAGAAAATGTACTACCAGAAATATCCTTCCCACACCCCAAATATTCTCCACAATACATGCAGGCAATAAGTAAAAGTTTGCTTCCTATGAAAGATCTTTGAAAGTCCTCTGGGACTACAGTACAGATCAGGACAATATAAGACTTTGGGATCACAAGGGCAGGAAACAATGAAACAATGTTATATTTTTTATTATTTTTAATAAAATATATTCCATATTGTATTTCAATACTGTTATGAGACTTCTCTTCAGTCACTCGTGGCCCTTAGAACACTCTCTTCACCTTCCCTGGGGACACCTGACATTTTTAACATCAGCAAATTTGAATGTGATTTATACAGCTTCTTAAATATAGCCCTTACCTAGTTATAAAATGGTGACCCAATTCTTTTATATACAATAACCATTGTGCTTACAATGACTTAAGCCATGTGTATTATTTTTTAAAAGAATTATATTTACATGGAATGTTTAAGAAAAGAATTTTCCAGATTCCGGAAGTAGAACCTCCTTCAGAACAGGAAGGAAATAATTAATTTTTACCTTAAAATCCAACCAGTGTAATGGTTTGTTATCCAGCGGGAAAAGTGTGAGAGAGTTTCTTTTCAGCTTAATGAGGTGGATGTTTATATTAAGAGATTGTTCTGAAAGTCTGGTGCCACCAGCAAGCGAATAACAATACTCAGATCATACTTCAATCTCAAAACATTTTAGAGATGAAGTCATTAACATTTTGGGACAAATGAGGCACAATGAAAGACAGGTGACTTGCTCAAAGCCACCTCAGAGGTCTGTAGCACAGCTGACCTCCTCGAGCACTGAACTCCAGCCCCTCTCTTTGCCGGTCTCCACGACTCCTTCCTTACTCCTACAGCCTCAGCACCAAAGCCTTTTTCTGTAGTGGTTAGTTCAGCAGGCAGGACCTCAGGGAGGCACTGTGTCATACTGTCAAATTCTAGAATGCCCTGTCTTGGATTTTGAGCTCAGTACAAGGAGATTTGGGAATTTACAGTAACCCAGAACTTTACAGTATTTGGAAAGTCCTATTTAGAAATTAAGAGAAGACAACAAAAAAAATCTGCAGCTTTGCTGGATCAGGACACTGCATATTCACATCTATTCGTGTCTTTCACATGACCCCATTTCTGGAAATGTCCAACATGGATGTGCAGGGATCTGAGGAGATCTGAGCAGCAAGTGTGTTTTCTCAAATAATTTCTGAATAACTCTTCTTGCAAAGCAAAATTGCCCCAACTGTATCACAAACCAAGAGCAAAATCCCATTTCTCTTCAAACCTACAGGGTCCTGCTTAACTTTGGGGATTTGTACCACCTCAAGCATCTTCTTTTGGCAATACTCTTAAGCACTTATTTTCACACGTGTGAGTAGCATGACACCAACACTGACATCCTGGTCCAGTAATGATTAGGGAAGTGCTGTCTAGTCCATTCCACATTCCTGCTGGTGATTCAGTTCCCTTTGTACCCTGCTTTGCTGCACAACCTTGACAATAAATAGGCTGCCCTGCTGTGTCCCAGTGGTGGGGCTGCCTTTCAACAGTAAAAGTAATGTGAAAGTAATTCCTGAACATAATAGTTTGCTGTTATTTTCAGGCTTCAAAGCACTTTGAGATCCCTCAGAAACTGGGGAGATATTACTACTTCTATAGAATGTTACTCCTCCTACAGACATGCGTGTACCCCTAGGACCCAAAGGCAAACACGGGAGAACTTCAGTCCTAGAGCTGAACTCCAGCTGCATTCATCACCTCATCTGTTATTTGATAGACTTCTGCCAGTGGGCATTGTCAACAGGAAAAAAAAAAAAAAAAAAGGGAAAAAAACCCAAACAACTTTCCAGCTAGTATTTTAAGACTGTGAGTAACACACCATTTCCAAGAAAGGAGAAATACAGATTTTTTGAGCATGTGTCCTGTCTTTAGTTGGCTATGGGGAAAGTATGCTACTGTATGACTGGTCTTCCAGGATGAGCATTGCATTAATAAGTCAGGGGAGCTGGGAGAGGGGACAGCTGCAGCCCTTGAGCCACCTCTTTGCCTTTGACAAATCCACCCTTCATGAGAATACAGAAAAAAAGACAACTACCAGGAGACATTTGATGCTGGGGTCTCCATCACATCCACATGTCAATGACTTTGGGGCATCTCCAGATAACCAGTCAGTGAAAGCAAGCTCCATGCTGGCAGTGACCCAGCCCTGTGGGACACTGTGTGTGCCTCCCCTAACCCCATTCCCCTTTCAGAAATGGTCAGCACAGCCCTGATCCCTGATTTCACCTCTCAGACATCACTCTTAGAGAAGCCTCTCCTGTCTTACAAGCAAAACTAACGCTAAAACCCAAACACATTCTTGAATGCTTGTGTTCCCTAGAACAGCACCTTCCCAACCTTTTCTATCCCTCACTTACTCACACTTTGTCCCTTCATGACAGGGAAAATGCTGTGCTGAATCTGGTGGTTGGCAATGTGTGCATGCAGTGAGGCACAGTCAGGTGTCTGTACCCTGATCTGCACGAGATCAGGACACCAAAACTGTGTCCTGGACCTTCTGCCCTTCAAAGGATGTATGAGGCCTTGGGATTTGTACTTCTGGAGCAAATATATATTTATTTCTCTGGTTTCTGTAAAATAAGATGTTGGTACTGGGTTTGTGGCCAAATCAGGAATTGGAAGCCCATACCCTTGTTACAATTCCTCTGTGGGATAACAGCACTCAGACCTGAGCCCCAGCATGCCACAGGCCAGCAGCTGTGGAAATTAGCTAACCTCTATCCTGCATACTCCTAACATCTGCCATTCCATGCCCAAAAGATTCACCTCCCATAGGAACAGACAGAATTTGCACATTTACCAACATTGGGCTTCAAGAGGCAAAGCCTCCAGCATTTGCTCCTCAAAGGATCAGGGCTGCAGATCCTCTTGCAGTGATTCAGAGCAACTTCAACCATCTCCGCTTGGAGCTCTGCAAAACATTAGCACAAGACATACCAGGGTATGACTGGACACTGATTCAGAGTTTTTGTCTGATTTCACTGTCAGAAAAAGGAGGAAAGGGAGAAGGGAGAGCTGGATTCAAGTCAAAGTCATTAATATCCTTCTACTTGAAGAATGAGCCCAGGGAGAAGAAGCAAGGTCAAATGTACATTGAAGCAGTGAGATACAATAGCCACCAGGCACAGCTGAAGTCACAAAGCAATACTTTTGCCTTCTTTTTCCCCCTCTCTGAACTCAAAAATTCTTGCCTAAGCAAAATTAAGTATTTGGGCAGAGACAAATCCATATTTATGATCCTCGATTCTGAGGCAGAGTGAAGCAAACTGCAGGGTGGAGCTGGCTGAGAAAGAGCTGTTCTGGGCCTCAGAGATGCCATCAACCCTGCGCCACAGAGTGTGTGCACTCTGATAGAGCTCCACGAGTGCTGCTGCAAGTGTGGTCCCCTCTGGGCAACTTGTGAGTTGCAGAGCACCCTTAAGCAGTAGAAAGTGAGATGTTCAGGATCTCTGAACCAAGCTACTGTATTTATCCCACACTTGGGAGAGAGGGTGCTTGGTAAATGGAGACAGTTCAAAATGAAGAATTCTCCTAAAAGCTGCTCCTTATAACCTGTTACTAAACCAAGAACTCCTTTCCCATAGCACTGTCTAGATCTGACTTGTGAAACCACTGGGAACAATGTCTGCACTCCACTGCCAGGCCCTTGAGAAGCCAGTGTGAAATGTATTTTCATTTTTCCCAGCTCTGGGAGGGACATCTCCATCTGGTGGCCAGGCCAGGGAAGAGAGGCTCACAGACCGTGCCCCAGTTCTGAGCATGCCTGCTCTGCTCCAGGGGCTTTGGCTTCTCCAGCTGCACATTGATACAGCAACATTTCCCAAACTTCCAGGGGGTCCTGTTATGTCAGAGAAAGGCCTGGAGATTCTTGGCTGGACACTCTGCTGTGAGCTACAGCCCAGATTCCACCCACTCAGCTCAGCCAGAGCAGGAGGGGATCAAATTGTCATCTCAACATCTGGTTTGAATCCAGCAAGGGAGATGCTGTGGTGTCACACACACGCACACACATGCACACACACTCTGGGGCTTACAAGTGTCAGGTTGTGGTGACATCCCAGTGGTTTCAGGAGGTGGAGGTGTGAGTGAAGAGAAAATCTGGCTGTCCATCAACTACTATTTACTTGGCTTTCCTTAGTAGTAAGTATAGAAAGTAATAGCAAGCAATGCCAGCATTAATGCCTTTATCTGCTCAGCATCCCTAAGAGGCAGGGAGTGTTGTCAGTCTCACTCTACAGCTGGACAACCTCAGGCCAAGGGTAGCCAAAGTGAACCAACCCCAATCCTGGGCAGGCCAGAGGCAAATGTAAGTCCTCCACCATCCACCATTCAGCACAGCCTGCTTGCTGGCCCTACACTTAGTGACTCTGGAGCCTGGCAGTGTTCAGAGCAGAGCTACAGCCCAGTATAAATACTGTAACACAGCTTAACTCCCCAAGCTTTGTGTAAAGAGGTGTCTCAGCCAGGGGACACACTCAGATGCCTCAACAGGAGAGCTTTGTGTTGTCACCCAGTACAGTGATGAATTACCTGCTAGGAGGCAGATTTCATCCTGCATGGCAGATGGGGAACAAGCCATAAAGATAGCTCACAGGAGTATGGAGCAGAGCAGGGCTGGGTCCCCCTGCTGAGCAGGCACATTGCATCACCTGCCACAAGGTCCTGGCCCCAAACTGAGCATTTTGAGGGGAAGCCAAAGGAGGAGAGTGGAAGGGGATGGGAAGGTACAGAAAATGGCAGGACTTCATGCAATATAAGCAAACGCATTTGGAATGAAAAAAACAGCTCTAATCAAATGGAACTCTGAACTTCCCCCTAGACACAGGGTATTAAAAATAATCCCAGCTGAATTTTAGCCACCTCTCTCACAGCATCTCCCAGCTGCTTCAAAAATAAACAGCTCTGTCTGGGTGGAACTGCAGCCATGCATGATTTTGGGCTCCTAACCTGAGTGCAGGGATGGTGAATAGAGTTTCCCTGGTCCATCTGCCCAGGAGGGTCTCCCACATACAGTTTGTGACTGCAATGCCACCTGCCAGGTGGGTAAGACACAGTGAAAGGAAGCACAAGGAGAAGGGCTCTCCCACGTTTTAAGAAGATTTGGCATAAGGTATGTGCATTCCAGTGCCTGTGGGACTTGTTTTACACTCAAGCTCTCCAAACCTGGGACAAAAGTTTAACAGGAGAGCATGGATTTCTCATGGAGCCAGAGACAGCACAGGCTGCAGGCTCACTGGAACACCCAGGACATCTCAATGACCATGTTTAACCACAAACAGTTGTCACAGAATTTTCACCTCTCCTTTGGTGGAGGAGAGGCACAAGTCTGGAAGCATGGGAGTTGGGGCACACAAAACTGAGGCTTTGTGGCTGCCAGGGAATAGGACACCATTTTGGGTGCAAAACAGTTCCTGACTGGCCCTTGGGTTTTAAGTGATTTACGTTGCAACTTCCACATTTTTAAGTTATCTGAAATTGGTCAGGCAAAATCTCCTGCACCAGGCTCCACTGATCTTCAGACACCAGAAAGCTTTTCATTTTTAAACAAATTTTCTCCCAGGGACTGCAAGATCTAATAGGAACCTGGCAGATGACAAATGAGCCCATCCCTGGCTGGAATGCTGCTCTTTGTCAGTTGTCTTTGTCCCCCTCTCAGTCGAAAGAGCAGGATCCCTTCCAACTTTGAACCCTGCCAACTCCTAACACTGTGCAGAAATCCCCAGGAGAGGCGGAAACCACTCTCTCCAGCAGACTCCAAGTCTCTAGCAAGTTCCGAATTTTTGAAGGTGTTAACCTTACTTGAAAGGGGAAGCGAGCAACAGGGCTAGTCCATGGCAAAAATAATCAGGCTGGGTGGGAATTGCAGCTCCTTTTGACAGGGCCACACAATCCGCTCAGCAACAAACCCTTTGTTAATCTCCCACCTATTTCCTGCTGCAGAATTAATTGTTGGGCTCTGCTTGAGGGAGGCAGCAGTCAGAGGCAGGCTTTCCCTTCCAGCCCAGCAGGGGCCACAGCACATCACCCTGCTCTGGAGAGCTCCTTTCTGAGGGACTTGGCCAAGGGACAGTTTCCAATTCTGGTCGCTCTATTTCAGGCAGAGCACGTACACCCACCCTGGGCACATTGCCTCATTGCAGGCTTGCCTTTTCACTCCCCTCAGATTCTGTTGAGGCAAATTCTCATTGACCTCCATCTTCTGGTACCTTGGAGAGCAGGTGATGTGCTCAGCTGTGATGGCACAGCGCAGCCTGTGCCCTGCTCAGACCGTGGCAGTGTCCAAGGCAGCTCTGCCAGAGGTGCAGCCCCACGTCCCCACCAGCCCCTCCTGCTGTGGGCAAAGGGGGAGGCTCTCAGCAGGGAAAACCCCAGAAAAAGCTCAGCCACTGTCCTTCCCAAGCTGCCTGTGTGCTGGGGAAAGAGGAACATGGCTGGGCACCTTCCTGCTCCCAGGACATGGTGAGAACTCGTCTAGGGTAGCAGGACAAGACTCACCCAGCAGGACTCACCCAACAGGGCTCACATGCGTGTATTAAAGTACCCGCCTGGCACAATTCCTCCTTGGCAATTTTAGAAATGTCCCTCTGGCACGAGTGAGAAGCTTTTCACAGAGGACACACAGGGCATGGGAAACAAAGAAGGCATGCACAAGAGAGAGCCTCAGGCAGTGCTAGACAAGGGGTTCAGAGAATGTGGCAGAAATTCCAAATCTCACTCTGGAGACTTTGCAAAGCAGCAGCAAACCATCACTAACAATCAGCTCCTTGCAGTCCAAGGCCTCACACATCCTCCTGAGCCTGCCACTTCTGCCAGCTGTACTCTGGTGTGACAAACCCAAATTTTTAACATACCAGCGTGCTTTCCCCACCTTTCCTATATGGATTGCTCATTGTTCTCTCACTCCTCATGGCTGGCAATTGCTTCTTGCACTGTAGATGTGAAAGAGTCACAGGTTTCCTGAAAACTGTAGCACAGGCCTTGAAACTAAACAACACGTGCTGTACAATGAGTCATAAAGCATGTGTGAAAAATAGTTGACACAGAAGCTGTCATGGAAACCAGTGCTACCAGAGCACACACAGCCACAGAGCTCCCATTAAAGGCTGCAAAGTTGAACACAAATGCTAATCACCAAGGCAGAATATATTAAATTTACCATAGTGGCTGATTCAATCTTTACAACAAGTCAGTTGAAAACTACAACCATTTCCGCTGGCAGTGCTGGATGGTAGTTAGTAGTAATTAAATTACCAGAAATCTTCTCACAGAGAAATTCTTTTCATCTTATGTACACTAGAAACTGTTTTTACTGACTAGGGACTGATTTTCTCTCAGGGAATAAGTCTATTTAAAATAGACTATACACATTTCTCCAGCTTGGGTTTTATTCTCCTACCAGCCCTCCCAAGCAACAATACCCTGCAAGCAAGAAAAAGCCCAGGCTGGAAAAAGAAACGTGGTGAACCCAGATTAAGCTGTTCAAGCGAGATAAAGAGAGACAGACTGAAAACTACACAATACCCTGCAAGTATTACAGGCATATCCCACACCGTGATCAAACCTGTGGTTCTTAGATACCAGCTAGAAGGAAGCTACTGACCTAAAAATATTCACATATATAGGTACCTTTCACATATATAGGTACCTTTTGACTGCTCACAGGTAGAGAAGGAGAGGAGGAACCCACTTGCCCTCTGTTGTGGAGTAAGAGCTGTACAGCCTTTCCTCATTCCCAGCCTGGCACATTTCTCAGGTGGCCTCACTGGGTGCTGCATGTTCTGCTGTGATGGGGACACACCAGAACTCATTCACCCCTGGCAGCAGCATCTGCAGCCAAGAGCAGTGCTGACCTGCCTGGTGTGGGATGGATGGAGGTGCAGGATTCTATCTTTTTTCCCTCTACCACTTTGTTAAAAATATTTTGATGTATCCAAGGGCCAGAGCTGTGCATATAAGTGTATTTTTCGTGCTCTCTCTCAGGGCCTGGTCTTTATCTCAGTGACTTCAGAAAGCTTCATGATTGCAGTGGTTCAGGCTATGAGGAAATCCAGCTTTTTCTGCTGACTCTACAAACATATAACAAGGCTTTTACTGACCTATAAAGGAAGCGTCTAGGCCAGAGTTGTCAAAAATAGGGCACCAGCAAACTTATTTCACCTTATTTTTAATCCACTCAAATACCATAGGTTGGAAAGTTCATCTAGTGCTCAAATGTTTATAGGGATTTTATTTTGCCCAAGAGGCTGTAGAAAGAGAAATGGTGGAGGAGAAAATAAAATCCTTATGAAGAAAAATAAGGACTGGTTGAAAATTCCTGATGAAGAAAAATTAGCAATGGTTGAAAAAAATTGTCAGAATTTTTTCTGGACAGAAGTCAGGTCCTTGAGTAGTGAAGTTTTTAGAGCATATGAAAAATGTGAACTTTCTGTAGAAAATAGAGAGTTTGTCATAACCTTTTTACTGAAAAGTATGTGATTCTGCCAGATGCTCCTGGTTAACTCTTCCTGGTTTATAGGTGAAAAGTTGCCTTGTTTCACAGGGAGATGCAAGAGGAAAAGGTAGGGTCAGGTGGGAAGTGTCCAGTTACAGTTCTACAAAAAAAAGATTTTAAAATAAACTGAAGAATGACTACTAAATGAGAAAGAAAAAAGAATCTTGAAAAGTGGATGAGACAAGAAAGGGTAAAATAAAAGCATAGGTTCATATTTAATAATGCATATAAGAAGGACAAAGTCAGTGCTCTTCTAATGTAGGAGTCAGAATGAGGTCTTTGGCCAAGACTGGGGCCTTTTCCACTGCCTTCTCTACTGACAAGATGACAACCCATTTTTCCTACAGTTTTGCTCACTGCACATACCTCTTTATTATGCTCCAGCACATCAAACTACAATATGCACGTTTTTTATGACACATAAAAGGTGCAAGCCCAACTAACACAGATGGCTACATGACAGTCATGATGGGAGCAGAACAATATTTGCCATTAAACAAAGAGCCTTCAGCACATAAATATTGAAGTGTGACACAAGATCAAGCTGTAGCTCATCAAACTGAGTGTAGCTTTCCCTCAGACTCGCTGAAATCCTAAGTTCTGCTGCTGACCCCATGTCAGCCTAGGCTTGTTTCTTCAAATGAAGGATGTCAACACTATGGCTCCAAAGAAGGCATTATCTCTTCACTTGCCCCTTCCCCACATGCCAAGATGGGAAGGTGACTGTATGCTGACATTTCCCATTTAAAATTAAAGTTCTACTGATGCTGCCAGCAGTATACAGAGGAAATCACACTGGCTCTACTGTGTTAATACAGTGGGACAAATTTACACCTATGGAACTTGTGACCCAAACTGACACACACCTTAGCATTTTTTTCTATGGGATAGACCCCAGAAATGCCAGTTTTATCTCCCAAGCTTGACAAAAGCAGCTTAAAGGCTTTCCCATCACACTCAAAGTGAGAGCTGATAAGGCTGAAAATCCAGAAATTGCTTACTTTACAACCCTGAGTCCCTTTCAAGCTGACCTTCTGCCATGAAAGCCTAAAACTCCTCACCAACAGCTATATTTAGGCAACTAAAGGGCTGGAACATCTGGGAATAATAACAGCAGTCACACTTGGAAATGGCATTTATATACCATTGTCTAGAAAACACCACCGTGCTGCAAAAGCTTTTCAAAGTCCACTTAGTAGATTTCAGATTTTTTTCAGGAAAATTACCTGCTAGACAATCTGTGCATCACCAGAGATGATGAGTGATAATCACATGTAGGAATAGCCCAGTTATTAAAAAAAAAAATAATCTTAAAACAAAGCTCAGCAGTGTGACTGGAAACTTTTTTTTAAAAATGTAATAAAAAAACCCCTTTAAAAAGTATCCCAAACTTTCTTCAACCAGAATGTTTTTCATGACCACTGAGAGGTGTATTCCAAATTACTCTTCCAGCACTGAAAATGCAAAGCCATCAAGAATCAAGACGTCTCTGACCAATGTCTGAGAAAGAGGAAATCAAACTGACGGGTATTTTCACCTCCCAAGCTGAGCAGCCTGTGAAAAAATAAACAAGCAGCCTTCAGGATCTCACAGTGATTTCTTTTGATTGCTTCCTTTTAAAGGGGGCTGCAAAGCTAAATGGAGCTCTGGGTCAATATTAGCAGCATTAGTTGTTTGTCCAGCCTGCCCTTCATCACAGCTTGCCTAGGGCTATTCATGTCCAACACATAAGTAAGAAAAATAACTAATCTCAGGTAAAAGTTCTTTGCAGATATCCAGTATTCTGTTGATTAACCCTCAGAGTCCTTGAGAATCCCTAAATACTTTGGGACTGTAGAAAAATAACTAGCAGGCCTACTTTATACAGCCACTAGAGCAGGAGTAAATGTGGGATCTTGCTTGTCCTGACACAGGACTGTGAGTGGGATGCAGACATTAGCTGCTGTAAGTCCTCTTTGCTAAACTGTCCTGTACCAGGAATGGGTGATAGTTTGTTGGAGCCAGCGGCCAAGCTTGCAGTGAAGTGCAAAACTGGCAGGCTGCAGTTACTCACATGGGGATGAACAGCTGGAGACACAGCCAGGACAACCCAGGCAATTGTAGTGTGGTGGACTGAGCCCAGCAAATATCTTCATGCTGTGGCCAGAGGTGAGGTACAGACAGGCAGGAACTCATTTGCATCCAGACACATCAGTACATTGAGAATTTAAAAGCATTTGATGTGTCACACTGATACATGAGGCAAATAACTGCCCATGGATGACATACTCATTCAGATTTACATCTGTCACACCAGTACTAATTCCTGGACTAGTAGGAGCATCCCAAATTTGGCTGCACACCATAGGCACAAGCAGCACACTGTAAGACTATGGGAGTTGTTAGCATTTGCAAAAGTGAATATGCAGACATGTACCAACCCCTGCCACAGCTGAGAGCACAGGCTGGGCTCCTAAGTCAACAGCATGTCCACAGTGGGACATGGTGTTGGACCAATGTCAAGGTCACTGTGAATCCAGTGATCCTCTGTTGCAAACCCCCTTGCCCTTTGTCACCATCATCCAATGCAGTTTTGCTGAACCCTCCACATGAAGTCAACCTTCATCCTCTCTACTGGGTATTTGGTCAGCAATAAAGGCTGCCAGCCCAAGAAGATGCCATGTAACTCCCACTCTCCTTGCACCACACCTCATCTTCAACCTTCCCTTGCAAGTCTGCAAGGAAATGTACAAGACTCTTTAAGTTAGATTGTTTCTCTGAAGGGAACACTGAAAGGAGTCTGAAATATTTTTATTTACGTGGAGTTTATAAAACTACCAGAAAAGTGGCACCTTCTGGACACTCCTGTGTGCACTGCAAGGTGCACAGCTTGCAGAGGAGGGCACATCACATGTTACGGAGCTGGTACATCCAGGTCCACCCAGCAACCTCTGGCCATCTGCAATGTCACTCTGCCTCTTCAGCTCACCTGGGTGACTGGCAGTGTCTGTGTGCCTGCTCAGTGCCTTGCAAGTGCTGAGGTCAAACTGAATTCCCACTGCCTATCTGATTTCAGCTCCAGGCTCACTTAAAAACCCAAAGTTGTATCATGTAGCATGCATTCTTTAATTTTAAAATTAACTTCTGAGGGGACAAAAGGTGAAATAAAGTAGGGAAGTAGGACCAGGAAAGGCAAAGGAAATTGCTTTACAGAAACACATTTTATTAATTTTGGTACTGTCTCCTTTTCAGCTGGCCAAATAATTGTTAAGGCTGTTTCAATTCCTGCAGAGGAGTTTGTGGAGACTGGAGTGATATGCACTTGTCACGACTCAGTCAGTCAATTTAAGGTTCCCATGCATCAGCCTCTGAGCCAGCAGGACACTCCATGACTCCACTAACAAAACCAATAATTAGAATTACAGAGAGTGACAGCTATGGAAAATAAACAGCAACAAAGATTAAAGACTCTAAAGCTGCCCAACCAATGGGAGGTAAAGTTTATGTACTCAGTTTAAGAAAGGCCTTGCAGAGCTCCCCTGTGGTCTTTTGGCAATTTGATTTAATTTAGTCTGTTCCTCCAACAAATAATTTTTAAATTAAAAGAGAGGGAGAAAAAAGAAACCAACCCAAACACTGCACTGCATTTGTCCAGTGCTCAGACTTGGTTGATTATAGCTCTCTAGCTTCCAGGAAATCTTGGAAAGCTTTAAAAGCCAGATAGCTGTTTCAGGGTCCACAAAATCTTTTTTGCTGTGTTTCTCCCTCTACTTGACCCCAGTAAGGCTCAGCACATCAGACAGGGAGGCAGGACTCCCCTGTCTCTAGAAAGTGGCCACAATCACACACAGAGCCAAGGTGAGGTACACAGGGCTCCAGACAGGTAGGGCAGCAGGAGCTACTCCTGGCAGAGCCCCTGCACCACTAAAGAAGCAAGAGAAGGATTTAAACACACACTTTCAACCCAAACAGTAGAGTCATTATTACTTTCATCATCTGTTACACACAGGTCAACTAACAACACTGTTTTCTTCTGGACCTCTTCTTTGGGCACTTGGGCTTGCCTTCCTCTGGTCTACCCAGCCTGTGATCAGGAAAGTCATCAGACACTTCCAAGCACACACCTCTTTCTTTTCTTGCCTGAATTCACAGCCTGAAAGCTTCACCTTCCCCTCTTCAGAGGGGTGTGTGTGTGTGTCATTGCCCCATACCCTGACATCTCTCCTCAGTTCTGGTCATGCTAAGGACAATCTTCAAAGCCAGCCATGCAAACATCAGCTTTCCTCTGCTGCCCATGAGGGTACAGCCCTAACTCACCTCTTTCCAGCCCGAGACTGCGGCAATTTTAGCACAGAGATATGCACTGCAATGTGCCAGAAGGGAATGGAAGTCAGAGGTAGAAGGAGCCAGACAAGCAGATCCTGTTCTGACACACGTACGAATCTCTGCACTAAACATCACACACTGCAGTAAGTAATGACATCTCCAGACACCTTCTCAGCCTGGAGGGTTACTCTGCCAGAGTGCTGTTTCTCTTCTGAATCACAGAGCATTGTCATAGCTACAGTGTGCCAAAATCAAGAAGAAAACACATGAGAAAAGTTACCGAAGCTTAATTGGCAAGTGTTGTATTGCACTAAAGATGTACAAACAAACAACGCTATGCTTTAAAAAACAATTGTTTCCTTTAACCAGAAAAACAAGACTTTGGTGTTTAAACCACCACCGAGCAACTTCAGTAGCACAGTGACTGTAGATCTTTGCTGGGATGTTGATTTAATGCATAAAACATCTCAATAAACCAACACCATTTCAAGAAACACCTGTTCTTGTCTGCTTCCTATACAAGTTTTGGCATGATTGACTCTTGCTTAGCATTGAAATCAGATGAAATCATAGCCCAAAGCATTATACTGAGAATTAAAGGGATGAGTTAACCAACACCATCAGAAGCCCTAAATTCTCATTCAAGTCAGCTCTGGTGGGCTACATGCCCTTTGGAAGAAATTACTGTATATTTCTTGCAAAGCACTTAAGAAATCACTTTTTGTCCTCCAATTCAATTTTATCAGGAAAATAACCAGACAAGGAATGAGTTTCAGGTTTCAGTTGTTCCAAGTCACTTATCTTTTCCTATATTAAAATGGAATAAAAAGAGAAGCAGTAATTTTTGCAGTATTTCCAAGGCTGCTTCACGCAGAAAAACCAATGCCAACATTTTGAGTCAATATTACAGCTATCAAGTCCCTCACTATACTAATGATCTGCAGGCAAGTATCACTTTACATCCTCCTTCATATATTATCTCTCTTACACCTAATCAATCCCATTGTGATCTCAGTGTGATTTGTAGAATCCCTTGTTATTTGTCAGTGGGAGGGAAGGGCCAGAGTCTTCGGGGACTCCTCCATAAGCCAAAAGAATACACATCAATTGGTAACATTTAGAGGCTCTTGCAATCACTCTTTACAAATTCCACTCTGATTGCCAGGCTGCCATGGCCCATGCTGAGTGCCAGCAGTTCCAGTAATGGGCTTCTTCACATGAGGAGTGAAAGAGATCTGGCAGTGAGTGCTAGATAGTGTCAGTGGCTTTCCTGGATAATTTCCTGAGTTCCTACAGAAAATGAACCTGTAAGACAGCTGCCTTGGAGTTCAAGAGGCATAATCAGACACAGATGTGAAACAAGGGCAGCTCTTTGAGTGAGAGGAATACATAATTTTGAACACACTGCTGCATTGGTGGCTAATTAGTTCCAATAAAATTGGGTGTGTGCTGTTTGTCAGGCCCTGAAGTCATTAACTCCATTAACTCCCAGAACATAGAAAACAAAACACTCTGCCTGACACACCTGTGCTGTCATCGAGACAAAACAGCTCAGGTTGAGATTATTTTTTTAAAGGCATCTTATCAAAACAACTGTTTCATGTACTTGCTAAAAGTACTTCCATCACCCTTCCTAATTACAAGAAAGTAGTTGGAGTAACTCAAGTAACTCTGCTACAAGAAGTAGAAGTTACTCCCTCTCTGACCACCAGGTCCTGCTCCTGGGATCTGTCTGGAGGTGCAAAGGCCAGGCAAAGCTGAAATATGCAAGCCTAAGTCCAGGCTTTCTGGAAAGTCACCTCCCATCTCTCCCAGTGATGGAACACTGGAGAGACAACTCTAAAAGCTTTGGAAAACAGAGCACCCACTGCTGGGCACAACTGAAGGCCAAGGAGTATTAGCTTTTGTGGAAGGTGGATGTTCTCCAGTGAAGGCCACCCTTCAGAAGAGCAGTAGAGGAGTGGCTCAGACAGACAGAACATGCACCTGGAATATTGCTGCATCAGAAAGAACACTGTTTATTACTTCAGATGGAGTCTCTTCAGGTAATTCAAGGGGCTGAGATGTGCTACTACAGTGTTGGAGTTCTCCACCAAGTTAATTGCTTCCAATGAGGTGTTTTTTATCTTACCTTTTTACCCCTGCACTTTTAACTAAAGGAGTTAAGATATTGTCTAAGCCTTGTTCAATCACGAGGGAGAATCCCATTCACCACAAAAAATGGTGCATCAGTCTGTTTACAAGGACACATCATTGCCTTGAGTGCAGCAGCATGAGTAGATTGAAGTTGTTTACATAATATTTACAGACTGGTTTACTCCACGGAAAAAATCCTGAATGAGTCCTGTAACACTTCCCCTTTTCTGGGAATCATAAAGATAACTTCTTAAAGATAATTTTCTTTGTAATTTAATAAAAAATAGCTCTTTCTTACTACAATAAGCATATCCTTGAATGAGTACAGTGAATCTGTATTTGGAGAAGTGACAGATCTTACATACTTTTCTCTTGTTCAGTGAGCACATTTTTCTACAGCATTCCTTCTCCCTCCCCACAAGAGGAAGCTTTTAAGTGCAGGGTGGGATTTTTTTTGCCAGGTTTTTTATTCACCAAGCCAAGACACTGCTCAGCCCCAGTATCCTGACCATCTGATCAGGCTGTAAATAAGAAGAGAACAGGCTGGGCTTCTCTTTAATCAGTCCTGCACTCCCTGAGAAGGCCAGAAGGCAGGCAGGATCAGAAGAGAGAAGCTGTGGTCATTGCAGGTCATGGCTGTATTTGCTTTCTGGCTTCCTTCCAAAGCAATACCTTCTCTTGGATCAGAGTTTATTTTGCATTCTGAAAATATTCTCACCAACACCGTTTCCTTTTTCAGGTTATTTTTTGCTCAGCCCTTTGGGAACCCCTGCTGCATGCTGGCCAGCGTGTGTGCGTGAGCACATGCATGCCTGGCTCCCACAGCACCAGCCAGGGCAGCTCAGAGCCTTCCCAGAAGCTTCTGACCTCTGCAACCTCTAGCAAGTCTTGAGTGGTTACTCCATGCCAGGCAGGTGCAAACATGTGGCAATAGAAACAACTCCTGATCTCAAAAACCCAGGTCTAAAGCTCTCACTCAAAACTGTATCTTTTTTCTGAACATCACATTGTGAAATTAAATCATGCAGGACACCTCTCCAAGTGACTGAGAGAGAAGCCACCTTACTGGCAACACTTCAGCCAGGCCTGCCTGGTCTTTCTGATACTCCTTGGAATTCACAGACACTTTGCACGTATTAGCCTAGGTCCTCTCCCAGAGGTCAGGCTGTAGACACCACAAAGGCAGCTGCAGAGAAGAGCTACATTCCCATCTGGCATTCTCTAATCTAGGGTCTCCAGTTCAGCTGTCCTAATTCTGCTCTTGCTAAAGCCAAGGATCCAGTTTGCACAGTATCCTTTTCTGAACTTCCAGTTCAGACACCAGACTTAGCAAACAGCCTCAAATCTTCCAGATGACACTAACATTGGGTCACAGCTGACCACTTCTCCATGGAGGAAATGGAAGATTAAACAGCTCCCTGGTTCCCCCAGCAACAAAAACTCGGGGCATTTCCTTCAGGCCCATGCTTTAGCTTCTCAGAGGATGTTTACCCACACTCTGCCAGAGCTAGTGATGTACTGCAGGTTTGGAGACTTGTCATGAACCAGTCACAGGATGGACTGAGGAGCAGATTGTGACTGCATGGTGTTTCTGAAGGTGAAGAATGGCTCAGTGAGTAGGAGCAAAGGACATTGATTAATCTTACTTTAAAATTACACAGCTCACTTGTCTCCACAGAGTATTTCTGTTCTACCAGAAAAACTGCAGCTTGAAACATATGAGACACCACATTCTGTATTTAAAACAGCCTCTGTATTTTCTCAGTCACCATGGAGCTGGGTCAGGCAATGCTTTCCATGGATGCTGGACTGAATGTAGAAAGACAAGGCTGGTGACTTAGTTGCTGCCTCCTGAACAACAACAAGGCCTGTTCACCTTTTAGAAAAGGAAAAGCTGATCTAGACCCAAAAAATTTACAGTGATACTGTAAACTCTGACTCTAGCTTTTGGGTCAAGTTGCAGAGGCAGATGGGCCACTGTGGCACCTAATCAGTATGCTATGGTTGGAAAATGTAGTTTTCTTGAACTTTAGATTTTCTGTTGGAAAACAATACCAGTTGAATTCCTTTTGTTTGATACCTACTTCTTATGTTTGATACTTCAAATGTACAGTAGAAAGTGCCCCTACTCTAAAAGTCCTTTTCCCACAGCATTCCTAAAGCTCTTCCACCTGGATTTATGTTCCTGCTGTTAAATAAATACAATAGCCCATATTGCTAATGGTGAATAAGCCATGGTTGGTTTGTGTTTCAGTAAAAGTTTAACTCTCGACAAATAGAGACGGTCATATTATTATATATATGATGTGAACTGGAGAGTAATGCAATGCTAAATGGTTTAATGAGCTGGAAGAAATAAATTGGTTTTGCAGGCCTACTAATATCTATAATTCATCCAAATAATTGGCAAATGGAAGATCCATAGCAGCCAAGTAATCCTGGCCATTCCCACCTGTCAAGCAAAAAAAAATTGGTGATTAAACAAAATGTCTGAATCTGTTGATAGCAATAAAACCTTGTGAGCTGAGACAGGATCTGAGCTAGCAGAATCCATGGAGACCAGGAATGCTCTGTGCTGGCTAGATCCCACCAGGACAAATTGTGGTTGGGCTGGCAAAACAAGCAGCTACATTACCCTTGATGGAGATACAGTGGCAGAAAATAAAATTGCTGGATTTAAATTATCTGCTGCTATTGCTTATACACAGCTTTCTGGAAGGCAGAGTTCTGTAGCCTTCTTGGCCAGTCTGTGTCAGCCATTATGTGAATTTCTGTCAAGACTGAGGTTCATGAGAAGATGGATGTGCCCCCATGCCTCCCAAACCATTTTCCAGTGAGAGGAGCTTTTAGACTGTTGAATTAGACACGAGAAAGAAGCATGTCAGAAAACATAAAACCACCCTGATTTCAGTGAAGCCTCTTTCTTATGGCTACCACCCACTCAGCTTCACAGAAATAAACATTGCAAAGTGGACACACAGCCTCCAGTACCCAGACTCTGATGGGGTGCTCTGGGATGTATTAAACATTCTGACACAGAACAGCAGCACCAGTGAACTTGTGAGGTAACAGCAAATATACACAGAGCTAAGCACTGGTCTCGTGTGCTGCTAGGACAACCAGAGCTGGGGATCCCTTTCTGGCATCAATCCAATACTTTAGAAAAATTCTGCTGTTAGACGCAACCCCAAGTCAGCTGTCAACACACTCTGGCTTCTGGACCTACACACTGCTGCTAACATCTGCCTCTGAACAGATGATCTGAGCCTCCCCAGATTCTCTTGATTCTAGGTAGTGACCAGCCTCGTGCCTCAGGCCAATGCAGCTGCAGTCAATGGAAACTCTTATGTGCAATTGCACCAAGAGCAGACTTTGACGTTAGCAAGGATCCATGCTTTGGATTCTTCCAGGATGTGTTACTGATGCTCCCTAACATGGAAACCATAACACAGGCAAGACTTGACAGTGTAGAAAATTTTCCCTCTTCAACTCAATAAACTCATATTCTTGGTCCTTGAATCATTCCAATTACTTCTAGGACATCCTGGAATTACACCAAGTAATCAGGTTCTGGGCATGAAAACAAGTAGACAACATCCTGGAAAAAAAAATCAAAAATAACTATTGGACTTCCTTGCGATCTATTACTTTTGCAAACTTGTGGAAACTAAAGTATAGATATCTGCTTCACCTGAGTTCATTATCTAACATAAGCTACAAAAACCAGAAACCATCTTGCAAAATCCAAGGTTGACTATTCCTTACTGACTATTTCCTTATTACTCTTGAGTTGGGGAGGGGGGCAGAAAGCAGCAGTGTGTTTATCTGGTTTATAACAGCCACTGAGAAGCTCATTCCAGAAATATAATGGTGCAATCCAACCATCTCCATGTGCTCCCACACAAGCTGTTCAAAGCAAGGCTTTTCCCTGTTCTCAGCAGTGCATAACTGTGCTTTCACAGTGGAAGAAGAAAGCACCATGGATTTGAAGAGCCCACTCAACATACATTAGTTTTTAAGAAAATTCTGCACAAGAAACCTCAAGCACTTCTTCAATAATTTGCAACTCTGTTCTCTCTGCATCTGGTTTAATCTTGCTTTCATTCCAACTTATTTCAAGTTAAGCCTCCTGGTTATTAACCGGAACAAATCGCTGTCGTGTTCCCTTCAGCTCAGTAATCAGGGGAAGATTTTATATCCATAAAATCGCATTAGATGCTTGTGATAACACTTTTGGGGGAAGGGGAGTTAATACCAAACTCCTGCCAGATTGAACACATTGGATACTTTCTCTTGAGCTGCCACGGGAGGATATGCTCCACACCTCCAAGAGAGTGACTCAAGTGAGTGCTGTCCACGTAAACCACCAGCCATGCATAAAGAAATGTCCTGTCATACTTCCTAGCTTTGCATTAAACAGGTCCTTCTGACAAGGAAGAGCAAAGGAAGGAAGTTGCAGCTCACATGCCCTTGATTATAAGTAAATCAAGATACAGCTGGGAAGTTAATCTCAGATGTAGCATTTGCAGAGCATTGTCTTTGAAGCAATGCATCACTCCCTTGTGATATACTGCCCTCCCATAAGCAGCTGTGAGTCCTTTGGAATATTCCTTTCCTAAGGATGACATACACAGACAACAGTTAGCTGTTTGAAGCACATGTTGGTATGCTTAACACCAAGGAGGCACAAAACCTACACCTGGGCTGTGCAAAACTGGAATCTAGGGACTGCTCCTATGGCCTGCATGTCAGGTGGAATTCTGCTGTCAACCTCAGTGTGAACATCATTCCTGAAGGTTCTGACAGCAGTTTCCTCAGCAAACTAAACTGGTTCCCAGGCTCATTGTTGCTGAAAGAGTGAAAAGATGCTGCTGACATTCTCCACTGATAATTTTAACCAACATTAGTGAACTGAATCAAGACACAAATGGACCCAACAAACAGTAGAGTTGGCAGAAGTAACGAGAGGGGATGACACAACAAGGATCAAGAGCAAGAGACACACAGTTCTCAAAAAAAGTGTGTTAAACAAAATACTGTCAAAGAAAACTTTAAAAAATAAGGTAAATCTGAGAAGCAGTTACCTTATTTACCTTCTATCAGCTGTGAAACTCTGTGTCCAATACAAGGGTCCCAAGTGCCAGGAGAGAGCTATCCTGCTCTGATCTACCACCACCTGGTTGTATTGGTTTGTCACAATGTGATTATTCAAGGCTTCAGGGAGTTTCAAAGCATGCTGTGTTGCTAGTTGATAGCATGTTTATGAACATGCTCTGTTCCTATTTGGCACTGGGTCATCACTGTATAATTTAGGAGTCACAAGCTGTCAGGCTGCCAGCAGCACACTGTACATGCAGCACGATGCGTTTTGTTGTTTCACCATTGTTTAAGTTTATATAAAATCTTAATTGCAAATGGAAAAAAATCTGCCTAGTCAATCAGGCCTGTTCTGAAGAGTTTCCAAAAGCCTGCTCTGAGTTTCATAATTGGGAAGTTCAACCCAGCCCAGAAAAGATTTACTGGAGTTAACAATAAGAAAGGACTTGCTTAAAACTGCTGCCAAACTCCAACACGAGACATAAAATCAGCTGGAGAGCACCATCTATTGGCCAGAGGAACGGCTGGATTGCCAACCTTTGGCTTTTTAGAATCAAACCCAGGGCAGCTCCCGGCCCTGCACCGCCGCCCTGCAGGGAGAGGGACTCGCTAACCATCGCACACCCAGAGACCTGCCTGGGGACAGCTCTTCCAGTGCCCGGCAGAAATTCTGGCTTGAACAAATGAGACCAAGGGCAAATTTATCAGCCTCTGGAATTTAGGAAATACAAGTTTTTACACGTGTTCCTCTGAAAAGAGGACAGTACAACAGTCCCAGTTCTTTATTTCAGTGCCATTTTCCTCCCCTGTTGGTCTGGTGATTTCATGGCACAGCTAAGGTACCAGTGTTTTCTGATTCTGGATTTAGACAACCACTGACCCCTACCCAAAGGTCCATCCCACAAATGAGCAGCATCCACACTGGTGAAATCAGTGTTAAACTGGCACCTGGTGGCTGTCTGCACATGGCACAGAGTAAATTCATCAGCCCTTCAGCCTCTTTCTCCCCCTGCACGCAGCAGCACTGTCCTGGGTATCTGCACAGAAGGGACAGGAGAGGGTTAGCTTGCATCTGTGCCTTTTTCTGTGACACTGCCAGCAGCCCCATAGATGACTGAAAGTATCCAGAAATGATTTTTGACTGCAGAATTATGTTTCTGAGGATTCCTACTCCAAGCTGGTCTTATCTTTAGGCTATCTCTGTTTGATTCCAAGGACTGGCCTATGAATCCTACTTTTAACTGCAAAACACATCGCCCTGGGGAGCACTTTCATTAGGGCTGTCTAACATTTTTGGCCACACAAACAGGAAAGAAATCTTAAGTACCTTTTCACTACCTTTTGTCTAATGACCAGTTGTGTTTATTAGAAACACCATGAACACATAAAAATTAAATTAATGCTGTCCTTTTGCCCTGGGAGGCTGACCCAGGCCACCACCAAGCTCCGTGGCACTGGTGCACTCCTGGAAAAGCTCATTAGAACTCAAATAGGTTGAAAGGTCTTGCTCAGTGTCCACCTCCAGCAAAGTCAGAGGGACCTGGCTGTGGTACAAACACCAGAGAGGCACACAGCCCCACAGCAAAGACACTGCTGCAGGTCACCCAGATCAGTTTCCAGAGCAAAGCCAGTGATTCAGGTCCTGACTGGACATGAGAAAGGCTCTGAACTGCCCCAGCAGCTCCTCCTGTGAGTCACAGGAGAACCACTTGTATCACATGTGGTCCCTGGAGCATTTCCAGCTCCAGTAATTTTCCAAAGACTTTTTTGCAGAAGCTGTACAAAGTTGGAAAAATATAACTTATCAGCTATAATTGTTAATTAACTATCTGTGATATCAAGGAATTAAATAACCAGTACAGACTGTATTTCAGTTTGAGCTAAAATGGAATTTTCCAGAGAAACAGAAAACCTGTTTTGGTCAATCATAAATATTTAGGCTTGTTTTTTTTTTTCTAGAAAGAAATCTGTTAATAGTTGTGTTTGGAGGTTTTTAAATTTTCTTTTTTCAGGAGGGGTGCTAATTTTGGAGTGGGTATAAATGTCAAACTTCAGAGCAACCAAAACCGACCAATCAGAACATCACAGCTCAAATCAAACGCTGGATGAGAAAGTAAATCTGACAGTGGCAACAACTGCAGCCCCAAAGGCCTGCCCACCCTAGAAAATTTCCTAATTTAAAAGCACAGGAAACAATAAAAAACTGGATTTCATAGGAGAGAGAGGTCCTCTTTTGTCAGGGCTCTTCCTATGATCCCCATTCAAACTGGCACAGAGCACAGTAGGGGATGTGGCAGTGCAGGAATGGAAAAACAAACCATGGTAAATTGCAACAAGTGTTAAAATAAATCAGCACAAATGAGGTAAACTCTATGGCAAATTTCTGCTCTGGGGTAATGAGGAGACAAATCAGAAGCAGAAGTTATGGCTGCAAATAACTTGACACAATTAGGAGAAATATAAATCAGCCTGTAAGTTACTCCAAAAGAGTCAGGCAAGGGAATGTCCAGCAAAAAGCACCCTTCTAAGCTGCCTAAGTGGAATTCCACTGGGAGTGGGCCAGCAGGTCTGAGGTCTCAGAGCTCAGAGCACAAATTGGAAAATAATGAAGCTGGTCTGCTGTGATTGCTACAGAGGTGACAGAGCTGCAAAACAAAGGGATTCTGGAGCTAGGGCAGTGGGAGAGATCAGCTTGCACACACAGCAAGGGGTTGGGTTACATGTAATTGCTCCTGTGAAGAGTGGGTGGTTTGCAAGTGTTATGACAGCTGCAGAGCAGAGGATGTCTCTGCTATGAGACAACACAAAGCTGGACCAGAAAACAGGGAGGCAAAAGTCACCAAACTTTCTAACCCAGGGCAAGTACTCCATCCCAAGGCACTTGCACTGTGCAGGGACTCCAGGAGCAGGAAAGTTTATCAGCACTCACACTCATCCATTTGTTCCTCCATGCAGCACAGAGTGGCTCTACAAAGACTAAGAAATAAAGTTCAGGGTATCTAACAGGTCCCTTCACTGCACAAATCCATGTGTTAACCATATGACTGGGACTTTCTTCTCACAACTTGGCAGGGCAGGGCTGGGCCATGGTGATTTTTCAATCCAGACCTACCAGATTTATCATGTTTTCATCCTCATTACTAGAAGACAAAAAAGCTGTAACTGCATGTTCTTAACATGACAGGTTGTCTTGCCAATATAATGTGTATTCGGAAGTTCCTGGAACTGCATAGCCAATTACAGCGTGATTTTAACCTTTAAATGACTGATAATAAATAACCTCAGCTTTAACTCCATCTTTACATCTTTTATCTGGCAATGCATTTGGCAGCCAGTCCCTCTTGTCTGCATTTTCTATTTAAAATACTTAATATGAATGAGTGAGCAGCAGACAGCTAGCACATTCCTACACCAACAGCTCACACACACACAAGAGCTCGCCTCAAGGCTTGCTGATTTATAAAGCTCTCTATCTCATGCCAGTTTGGGTGCAGTGCTCACAAAGCATCCCCTTGTATCCAAGTAAACTGGGCACTGGTTCCTTGTAAATGCACATGCAGGGAGCAAGCCTGGCACTCTGCCACAGCCAAAACATGGGCAGGCCCCCGGGCTGAGGGTGGCCAGCTGGCTGGGGCTGCTCGGCCTGCTGGCACCACCACTGCCTCACTGCCAGCCCTGCTGCACTTCCAGCTCTTCCCCATCTTGTGGGACCATGTGGGTGACGGTTTCTTCCTTACTGGCATCAGTATCCAAAACCCTTTTGAAATGCTTCACATGATGAGTTTGTGGTGCAAGCAGGGTATGCTTTCAAATATCCCCTCCTGATTTTATTCCACTGAATCCTATTTTGCCTGTGCAGTCATCAGTCTCTAAACTGTATTAGGGTACCACTTTGTTTTCCTGTTGTGGGGAAACTGGCAAGTGAAAAATGTATTTGAACAACAAGGGAAAATATCCTGAAGTGTTAAGAATTCCCTTTGGCAGAGAGGAACATATCAGCATTATAATCACAGATAGCAAGACAAAAGTCCATCTTAACAGCTTGTTTTTGGTACTGCAGCAACAAATGTTCTTCCAAAGTGTTTTACATGTCATATAAATGAAATGGGGACCCCTATCCACCCCCCCTGCTGCCCTGGTGCCCAGCATTCCCAACACTTAATGCCTACATGGCCACTTCAACTGCTTGGCCAGCCTTTGTTCACCCACGTCCTGAACCCTGCAATTGTTTCCCCAAGGATATAATCCATTACAAACCTTAATGGCAGAGCCCATTTTAGCTCAATCTGGACAGACCCAAGTGTTTTCAGCACAGGAGGTCTCTCATTTCAGTCCTGGGGGAATCTGCCTAGACAACCACCGCCACAAAACCAATAGAGCCAGATTGTGCCTTGAAGGCTTGGGCCCATGTGGGAGCACCACTGAGCTGCATGATCCAGGCAGAAGCTCAAAATGTGATTCTCCAGGAGGAAGTGCAGTCCTTCCATTGACTGACAGTCATATCTTCTATGCTGAAAATCATTGCCCCTTTTCTTATCACCAGTGAGGGTGGCTTATGTCTAATTGAATGTGGCTTGTGACAATTTCCCCAAGCTCTGAAAGTGAGACCCAGTAAACTGAAGGAACCAGTAGGAAAAAAACCAGCAAACAGATGAAGACCTTGTATATGTCCCATTCAACATAGTCTTTAAAAAACGCAAGACTAGGCATCTCTGTCTCATGTGCTGAAAGAATGCCTTTTGGTTCTGCTGTGATTTCTTCTGGACCTGGTTGAGAGTTGTCCTTGATGCAGAGCACAAACATGTCCAGTCCATCACAAAGTTTAACTGTGCCAGGAAATCTACGAGTGAAACAGAGAACAATGCTTCAGAATCCCCTTTTCTGCCCCTCACACCTCCCTGTCCTTGCAGAAAGGGCAGACAGCTTGCAGGGTGGTTTGCTGCAAGGGGAGGCAAAGCAGCACAAACTGCTCACAGAGCACACAAAAAGAGGCACTTCTGCATCAGGACACTTCTGCACCTACTAGGGGAAGGGAGGCTGAGCTGGGAATCTGCAGCCTGGGGGCTCAGGCACACTCTGCTTCTTTCTCCCCAGCCTCTCATTATTCAGCCACACAATAGTGGCTCACAAAAGTCTATTCGACCTTCACTGAGGAAAAATCCTCTCACCTCTGATTTAACAGATCTAGCATTTTCAGCGGAGAGAGGCTCTTTGGCCTGTTGTCATTCCTTCTGAGAGTTTACCTAAGAAAAGGCTGAGAAGTTCTGCCCTTCCACTGTAACCCAGGACATACAAATCATGTGCAGCACCTGACCCTGTAAAAGCCACAGCAGCACTGCCAGTGATTTTACTTGGCCATGATTTCACACTTAGTTTTCTACTGAAAGAGGAAAGGGAAGCCCCCACTCCTTCCCCTTTCTCTCTAGTGCTTCCCAGTTATCCAAATCTACAGCACAATTTGCACAAGAGATTCTTTGTTATTTTCCTTTCCTGTAGTAGCACAAATTTACATGCAACAACCTTGGCCCTTTTGATGTCAGATATGACTCATGAGATAGATGCTGGCTTTACTGATTAATCTTACTTATGCACGTCTTATTCCTCCCCTATGACTTGCCAAGAGCATTTATTTCTGCTACACTAGGAACAAAATCTCAGCTATGTCTCTGGAGCATTACATATTGCAGACTCTGTCTCTTTGGCCCCCTGCATTAATTTTCTTCAAATGACACCAAGGGGCCAATATGTTAAGTTTGCACTATTGGTCTGACAAAATTTTGGCTTCTATTTATAATCATTTGTATAAAAAGCATCAGTTTGGGTTAGCTTAGGCCTATTGTGGAGGGAATCACTCTAGCACAGATCATTCCAAAAGTGCTTTCACTTTCTTTACTTGCTGAGGTTTGTGTTTTTGAGGCAGTGTAAATTGTATCAGGGATACTGACAACTCTCTCATGTGCAATTGGAGGTGTACACTGGAAGACTCTATTAATTCCAGCTTTGGTCTCATGCCCTTTTTAAGAGGATTTCTTGATAGAATTAGGTATTGATCCTACTCTAGTTATTGGAGTTGATTCACAGCTGCATGACTCCATGGCCTGCTGGCATAAACAGTCTAAAATCAGATTAATACTATGAGCAGCAACACACAAGGTGCAACAAGAGCAATTCCAATTACATACTAAGGATGGAGATATCTGAACTCCTCTGGACCTCTGCCCCAGTATTTCATTTTCCTTACTGTTCTTTTTCTTTATCTTTTATCTACTTATATTTTTCTTTAAACAAGAATATAAGATTATTCCTCACATGTTATTCTCTCAGGTTTGGGTAATCGTGGTTGTATGTAACCCATGTTACAGGCCTTCTGATGTTGCTTTAGCTGACTTAACTGTAATAAATTTAACTGTCAATAAGTTCTTCAATATTTAGTCTAAATCTTGGGGTTTGACATTGTCATCATACTTCCAGTTATAAATGAATGTTGTTCCCAGCAACTTTACAGAGAGAAGGACTGTAAACCAGCACATCTTTAACCAAAATGTTCAGAGAACACCAAGGTTTCCCTAACAGTGATAGGTGGCTCCCACACAACCAAAGGAATTGTCTCCTGTTCATTCCATGGTTGTTCATGTATATGTTGCAAAAATTATTGCAAGCTTCCTTCTGATGCAGGAGGAGCTGTGAGTTCCTAGATCTGCTCACTCAGCCTGCTCATCTGGAAAGCATTCTGAACACTGACAAGGTTGTGTTGTGCCAGCAGCCTACCCCCAGCATCTTTCCTCCAGCCTGACAGTGCACTGCATGGTGCAGCAGCTATCCTCACCCAGCAGTTCTGGGAGGAGCATGTTCCCTACACTGGCACTGACACACAGCAAGACAGACATTTCCAGCAGTATCACAATCCTACCTGACTGTGACAGAAAAGCTGCACCATGCCAGCATTCCCATACATGGAAAGGATTAAAATCTTCCACCAGAAAAAAAGCTTGGAGTCTGTGAACCAATTCTTGATCTACTTTAGTCTCATTCTTGCAGCAAGATATGGGAATGGGGAAGAAGTGTTCCAACATACTGAATAGATTGAGCAAGGACATATATTTTAATGCAGGACTTATTGGCTCACAGTTCCTACTGTGTCCTGAAGGAAAGCATAGCAATACCTTTTGTAGATACTTAAACAAGGGTATTGTTGCCCAGCCATGTGGAAAAATACAAGCCAGAGCTCCTACATTCCAAAAGCATACACTGTACACCCTACACCATAGCAAGCATTAAACTCAACAAACCTAAGTTAAAAACAGAGGACTATTCATTGAGGAATCTTGATCTGAAGTTCTGCCTTTTGAGCACTTGAGAACTAAGAAAATAAACCAATAATGTAACTGATTTATCTATATTTGGGGAAAAAAATGTTTGATATAACCAGCAAGAGAATATAGCTAATTAGAACCATCCCTTGCAAAAAACAGACCAGCATGGACAGGGTCCCCAACAACTCATGTCTGCCTGTTTCTAGCTACATTCTGATCATATTTGTCAGCCTCTGGAATTTAGGAAATACAAGTTTTTACATGTGTTCCTCTGAAAAGCCCAACAAACTTTTGCAACCTTAACTTCATATTGTCATAATGAAAAAGCATCTTAGTAGAGGCTTTACAGAGCCTGGATCCGCTCTGGTGTAGGCTAGGGAAGGTTGCTTATGGATTTCAACCTTTTAGACTCAAATATAAAAAAGTTCATTCACACAAAGCAGCTCAGTGAAGCCAAATAACAAGGCTTAGCCTAGGCTGCCCTGAGATATTTTATTACAGATGAAACCAATTCCCTTTGAAGATAAGGGAATGCTTTAGTTGATGGACTCTATTTTGCTTTTGGCAAGATCTATGTAAATCTGGAGTAATGCCATTAACTTTATAAAAACCTCACCCCAGATTTACAGTGATGTCACCAGGAGCAGGATCCAAGCTCTGGTTGATGGAAAAAGAGTACCAAACACTTTAATTGAAACTGAATCTTAAAGTAACCAGTGGGAAGATATTTTCTCAATTGCACTTGTGATTATTGTTAATTTGTAGTGAGTTATTAATGTAACCATTAAAGTTGAAGAAGTCACATAAATCAGTATAATTTATGAGAGGAATTGAGCATACCTAATTAACTCAAATTGTTGGTTATTAATTTTTATTTTTTTAAACCAAGCAACCAAGGCTCTTAATGCTATAGCCTGAGCCATAAAATAAAATCTAGTCTGTTTTGACAATATACAGATATTTGGGATTTAGAGCATAATTGAAAGGCCCACATTTTCTTTAGTGCAATTTCCCTCAATTCAAACACAAAGTGATATGCAGGGAGAATTATGTTCTTTCTTAGTCACTCAATGCTCTGCTTTCAAAATATTTGAATTTTGGAACAAAATGACCCAAAAACATATATGGGAAAAGAAAACTTTTAAGTAAAAAACCCCCCATATTCTTCAAAATCTTTTCTTCTGATTTTTGAGACTCCTTTTTCCATATGGCTCCTAATGCCAAAGCATTAAGGCAATGGTGAACAGGTTAGAGTCATACTTTTAAATGATACTTCATATAACATTAGGAAATCATTTGAGTTCTTGGCAAAGTCTACTTCTTCCTTCATAAGCGTTTAAGGCTCAGGGGGACAATTGTCATAATCTGGTGTGATCGTCTGCTAAACAGGCAGCCAAGCACTGAGAAGGAATATATTGTGCATGTTGTTAGTGGTGAGGCTTTGCATAGCCAATCCAGACATGGAAGACACTTCCGTAGGGCCACTTGGAAGCTTGCACTGCTCTTACCATCTTGATCTACCAGGCTTAATTGATGGAAATTCTCTATATTTATTCAGCCACCATAAGACATTTCATGATACAGAGCTAGGATTATACAACAGCATACATACCTCATGGAGGATTTTTTATCTTTTCCCCCCAGTCTAGCTTGCATCTAGTACTGCCTACCATTAGATCACAGCCTCCAGAGGCATTTGATGGAAGCATGGTACTTTTTAAACCTCCCAGCACACACAGTGACATCCCTACACTGAGTAAGGTCCCTCACTGATGCTCACCTTGGGTCATTCTGACACAGAAAGCAGGCTGCAAGGGCATTACTATTTCATCAGCAATGTCAGCAGCCAGAACATTTATCCAGATCCTATTTCATGCTCCAACAGGCTCCTTGCCTCAGAAGATGTCATAGGGTCAGCAGAATAGATGTGGGGAAAAGTCCAGAGATGTGAGGGAGAGCACCAATCTTAGAATAAGTCACAGAGGGGAGGTAAAGCACATTGTACCACAGGCAACAGCAAACCACTGTACAGCAGAAAGATGAAAGATTTTTTCATACTATTCTGAGAATTTATACTCAGGGTCTAGTATGTAATCCCAACCTTTATGATGGTCTGATCAGCTTCTTCGGATTCAACCTTTCTAATCTCACCTCGTGCTCCCTGGATCTATTTAAAACAGTCCAGTTAAAATTATTTTCTTGGCCTGGTATCTGACCACGTCATATAAACCAAATCTGAGCCAGAGGCAAATCCAGCTCAGCCTGTGGTTCAGGTTTGGGTTTAAATCAAAAGAATGTTTGTGATTTGAGTAGATGGAACATTAACAAGTAAGAACAATATAATAGCCTATAATAATAAGTTTACTTTGCACGAATAGAGTCACAGATGAGTCAAAAGAGGAAACTAATCCCCTGGGTGATATGGTGGTAGGATTAATATGGTATGAACACAGTTAGATCTTCGGAGACATGCAAACCTATCCAAAAGGCAGTAGGGTTTGTTTGGCACCAAGCTTCCAACTTTGACTCCATCCTAATAAAAACCAGAGTTGTACATATATTTTTATTTTCCCCTAACTTATATAAATGTATTTCAACAATTTAAAGAGCAAAACCTTCCCAAACCACCAAGGTCTGGGGGTCTCTATTTTTGCGGCTCTAACAATTTTACTAAGACATCTCCTACTCTGTGACATTTTAATTATTCACAGCACCAGTGCACTAGAAGTGAAACATGCTGTGTATTCTCCATTCACTCATTCATTAGTTTTAATTAAACCCTCTAATTTTATTTATGCTGTCATGGACTGATTAACAATTTACAGCACAAACCAGGAAGTTTTAAACAGCACCTTGAGAAATCTTCCTTGCTCTAAACAGGGATCTGCTATAATAAGTACAAATCTGCTGAATTATGTTCTGAAAGGCAAAGGGAACTACATCAGCAGCTTTCGCAATGCAATTTTCTTGTAGCTGTTTAACAAACCATATCTAAAGGCCTTTGGTGAGGAACACAGATGATGAGGTATCCAAGGGATTCAACAGGATGAAACTGCAGACAGACACTGAGAAAGTTCCTTTATTAGAAGCAGTCTAGGGCTGAGATGGAGCAGCATGGTGCAATAGGAACAGAGCACCAAGTCCTACTCCAGCAGAGACTCAGGACACTTTCAGTGTTGCCAAAAAGGATGAGGCTACACTGCCTGGAACTTGTGAAAGGATAAATTCATGGAACAGCTTAAGTAACTCTAAACGGAGTCTTTACAGCTGTAATTTACACATTTTATTATTCTTTTAAATTGCTGTCATCCATTTGAAGTGTCTTCTGAGCACCTTCTGACAACAGACCTGTCTCTCAAGACCTTAATCTCAGTGATCTTTGACGATCTGAACTCCTCAGCATGTGTGCTACACCTCAAAATGCAAAGATTTAAGGTCACTCAAAGCAGCCACCCACATATCTCAGTGCAGTGTCCTGCTCAGCAATTAATTCTGGTCCCCAGATTTCAAAACAGGCCTTCCCTCACTCTTCATATCTGTTGCTTCCTCTCTTCTTCCTCTCCCATCTACACATCTCCTTTTCATCTGTCCCCACCTGCACATCTCATCTCTGCCTCTCTGGCTCCTTCAGCAGTGTTTCATTCCCTCCCACCTGCTGGAAAAGACTGCCTCAGACCACTTTTCCCACCTTTGCCTGTTAGGTGCAGTTGTGCTCACCAACTGAGTCAAGGCAGATAAAATTCTGGGAGAATAAATAAGCATCTCCACTGAACAGGACTCACTGAAAGATTTCAGTAGGATACACAGAGCTCCTGGGCCCTTTCTTTTACCCTACTTTCCTTCTTAGCTCTCTGCTCAGTATAATATATGCTTTATATAACTCTGAGTTGCTGCCAACTGCTGTGAAGCCCACAAATAACTATTCCCATTCTTCTGTGGTCTTTTTGTGCAATGTACAAAAACACAGTTTACAGGCACTGAAGTCCATAATGAATCAGGGAGCTGTGCAATACTTCCCATTTTTATGGCACAGGATCCATGCTGCCACAGCACAAGCTAATAGAGTAAAGAGGGAGAGGAAAACCCTCTTCAGGGACAGCAACCACTCCTACATAGCCACCACCATTAAGTCAATCCCTATTATTTTGCTTATAGGCTTGAAATTAGGGAGAAATTAATACAGAGTGAAGCACCAACATTTCATCTTCCTGACCTCTGCCCTGAGTACAAACTGAGGCCAGACAGCAAAATCAGTTTGAGTGTGTCAATCTGAACTAAAACAACAGAATTCTTGATCCTTTGGAACAATTCTTTACCCTTTGAAATCTGCTCACACAACAATTCAGCGATGGGCTATTTATAGAGGCTGCAGTACCTCCAGGCCTGGAGCAAAGGGCTGTCCCAGGAGAGCCCAGCTAAGACAAAGCACAGCAGCGCAGGCTGGATCTGCCCACCTCATCAGGAGGCTTGGATTTCACTCTGGCCAAGAGCGTTCCCAGCAACAAATGAGGCCTCCCATAATGTATTCCAATAAAAACAGAGGCTTTAAAAAGAAATCAGTGTTTTGTTCCCTTCCAAGACATATAAATCGTTCTAAATTGTGCTATTTTGGAAGCATTTGTGATTTCTTTTAGGCGATGCCTCCCTCTAGTGTTAAAGCCAGCAGGTGGCCACCACCGGGTCTCTGACAGCCCGGTTTTTGAGGGGGTGAAAGATTTTCAAGTACTCAAATGTTTATGATGCTTCTCTTCGTGGCACCATCGACAGTTCA
This sequence comes from Zonotrichia albicollis, assembly GCF_047830755.1. Classification (NCBI taxonomy): domain Eukaryota; kingdom Metazoa; phylum Chordata; class Aves; order Passeriformes; family Passerellidae; genus Zonotrichia; species Zonotrichia albicollis. Next base: position 33,380,666 of record NC_133825.1, on the reverse strand, counting down.
AACACAGGCTGAGCAGGACTGCCAGGGAGCTTTGGGAGCATCACAGGTGCTGCAGTCATTGCAAGGAGACCTAGACACGTGGAGAGCAGGTGGAAAGCAGCAGCCCTTGGCTGCAGTAGAAGATCCTGGTTCTGGGGTGCAAGAGCCAGAGCCTTGTCCTAAGCTTTTCAGTGAACAACCATGAAGTATGCAGAATGTGAAAGGCTGGTTTGAAAAGACAATAAACACCCAGGTTTGTCTTCCCTCTTTGCCTGCAGAAGATTGATGCCAACAGCCTATTACCTGTTTTACTCAGTTCTTAAAACTTCTATAATTTATTTTTCGTTTTTATACAGGGCCTTAAAAAACATTGTGCACACACATCTATGAAAGATATGTAGCAAAGACACACAAGAAGCAATGATCTGGCTGCAAGCTCAGAAAAAGGCCTTCACCTAGAAAGTCACTCTTTAATTTCTTTGGAGAAAAACACAGCCCAAATAACCACAAACAAGGAGCTTTCCTAAAAGATTAGTATTATCAAGAACTTCCTTACATGTGAGCTGTTGTCTAGCAATATTTGTTGGAAACAAAAAGGGTGAGCAAACTAACCACAGAAAAGCAGTGGGAGAAACCTTCACTTCTGGAATTTGTTCCCATTTGCAGTCATTAGTTTTCCAACCTAGTAGTGCATTAGGAGTAGATTTCTGCATTTAATTTCTTAAATGCACCACAGCAGGGAGAGTGAGGGAAAAAAAAAACCAAACAATTTTATTTCTCTGCAATATAAAGAGTAGCAGTTATTGCTTGCCAACTACACAATTATTTTCAAAGAGCTTAGCATCTCTCTTAGGTTGATATATTAGCTTTATTACACTGCCATGGCTCTGAGAGATACTTGCCACTCAACTCGTTGGTACAAAGAGATACAGATGCTTTATTACTGTGGATGGAATTCCCATTCCTGCCAATGCTGCCGGCAATTCTGTGCCCTCCTGAGAAGCAATACAGCCTTTAAATCATTTATTATCTATTTTCATCACAACTTCACAGTTTTGGCATTTTGTTTTAAAAGTATCAGTGTGCCTCAGTGTATAGTTTTTTCACCACCAGTACAGAAATCTCCTAGGGTGTTGGCTCAGACCCACAGTTGATGCTTCATCAGGAAAAGACTGAAAAACAGAGAAGCTAAACTGATATGCATTAAAATCTGGTACTGCCATCTGTTTTTTCAGCAGAACACTGCTGCTTGTGGGCACCAGGACACTCCATACCTGACTAACTGACCCCTCCAAAATAGTGTTGGGATTTTTGGCTTCTAAGCTGGCCTCAGGCAGGGCAAGTGTAGCCCACTGATCAGCTCAGCCACAAAAGCAGTGTTTCTAGGAACAGCTATAGCACAGGGAAGCACTTTACTGCTTAGGAAAGTTTTAGGTGAAACCTCTGATGTCCACGCCATTTCAGAAGTCTAAGCAGGTAAGGGAAAGTTTATTCTTCTGAAATTCAACCTCAAGATTTTACAAAGTTGTGGCTTATTCTAAAATTACATTGAAGTCTTTCCTTCCTCTGTGTTTAACAGACCAGGCTCTCTTTTAAGCACGACATTTTTTTTTTTTTGAAGTTAGTGTGTTTCGGGCTGCATGAAAGATAGCTAGAAGGATCAGCCCTGGAACAATCTACCAAGTCATGTAGTGGATTTTCTACTGTTCAGTGAATTTAAATCAAAATGTGGTATCCTGGCAAGCCATCTGTGTCACCTTGTCTCCAAGACTCAGGCCTGATGTAGAAGTTACTGAGTATTTTTAGTGTCACACAAGAGGTCAGAAAGAATGATCTAATGGTCCTGTCTGGGCTTAAGGTCTATGAATAAATGACAATCTTAGGCCTAAGCACTTTGGGACAAAGGAACATCTTTAAATATTTAGCAAAGCACTGCATCCACTGGGACTGCTCCACAAAGAAAAGTGGCAGTCACATGCCTGAGGCTCAGCCATCTCAGGTCACCTTAATGCATGTAAACTCTGGTGTGATGAGAGCTCAAGGATGCTCAAATCCCACGGTCACTTAACTCTGAAAATGGACTGGTTTGGATTAGTTTTTCCTTTGACAGCCAGTCCAAGCCTTACCGTGTGCTTAGTCCATTGTGATCAGTCAGAGCCCACATAGAGCATGGTCTCACTACAAAATCCATAAATGTATTCTAACACAAAGTCCTTCCTTAGCCTCCAGTTTGGCAAAATACATACCAAAATCTGTGGAGGAAAGACTAACTTGAAAAGCAAGAATTAGGATTTGGCCAGCTGGCAGCAGATCACACCCTGAACAGCACAACCAAGCTGTCCAGCACAAAGGGCTTGAGGGGATCATCTCCTGCTAAGAACCAGCACCTAGACACGGTGGGTTGTTACTGGTTATACTGGCTGCATCCCTGGGATGGGTTTATCATAGTTATAAGGATAACAGAGCAGGAAACTGAAAAAAATCACAGACTAAAAATTAAATTACTGCCCCTTCCCCTCTAATCACCGACCATAATTTACAGAACCTAATTTTTCATTATCCAATTCAGAGTCACAGAAATAAACTGCTTCCTTTCCAAGTTGTTATTCTATTCGAGTTTCCTTGGGGTCTATTTGAGTTTTTTCACATCTCTCCAGATCCAACAGCTGAGCTCTGAGCTTCTGTTTCACATGGTCTGCCAGGATCCTTCCCAGAAACCCCACAAGGCTGATAGTAAGGGAAGACACAGCTTAACTTCCCAGTCTTGCTAGTTCAAGTAAAAGAGCCTAATATCTGCATATCAAAACTTGCCAAAACCAGCTCCAGCAGCAGTTGTCATCAGTAATGCTTGCATACAGAGGGGGTGAAGATGTGTCTATGCTACAACATTTAAAAAACTAATCAAACAAGCAGAACTTGTCCTGCCCATGAAACCACACTGCCAATGGTTTAGCAGAGTAGCTGCATTGCAACAAGCAGTTATCTACACATAGAAAAATAAAAAAAAAAAAAGGAAAACAAAATGAACATAAATGCAATACTTCAGCAAAAGATAAACATGCATGCATACATCCTATGTGAAAATATAAGAAGCCATAGGTGTATGTAGCCAAAACCAGAACTGAACTTTTGGTTCACTAGAAATTAATTTTCTATGTGATCGCACTGAAAATATAACTTCAAAGACATTCTATATATAATACAGATTTTGTGCTTTCACAGCCTTTGTAACAGACCATTCCAGGCAATAGGTGAGGCTGAAACCAGAGGGAAAGGACAGATCTCCCCTGCTTGGGTAAAACTGTGTGTCAAGACAGAAAAGTTAAAGAAAGGCACAGTGTTGCAAACACACAAGGATGGACCACCACAGAACAAGCTTTAAAGGCCTGTGGGATCTCACCCTGCTCTGACTTTAATGGAGCCACAGAGATTTTCAGCTGCTGGAGAATCTGGTTCAGCAGACTCCAGTCAAACAGCCTCCATGCACACAGCCTGTGGGTCTGACCCAGTTTGCCCAGACTCATTGTACAATTTGCTTTTCACTTTTTTTGTCATTCCCAGGTTGGTGGTGTTTCATGGGCAGATGTCATTGACAAGTTGCCGAAAGGAACTCCCACATTTTTACATCATGGTTTCAGAACACTCCCAGGAAGACCATTTTCAGTCCCATGTATGCCCTTATATACAGAGCACAATAGGGATCAGCAAGCTCTGCCTGGGATCCTCAGAGTCAGGATACAGCATATAACTATTTTGTTTTGCAAGTACCTGCTTTGATGCAACAATATTTAATGTTGGACTATAGCCTTTCTTCACATCTTAGTAGTGACCATCTCTGACATTAGTGATAGAAGTCTGCTAACATGTAGGAAAAGCTTCCATTTCCTCCTTTAGGAAAAAAGCAGCCTGTCATTTGAAAACTTCTCTCCCAGCTAATGATACAAACTCTTTTTTCTGCTTCCAGGACAACTTACCTTTTGACCTTCAGTAATCAGTTTCTGGAAATCTAAGCCTACCCCTCCATGCCATAGTTTAGTTTTGACAGCAGCTTGGCATTGCTCTGTCCTTAAATGTCCCTGGTTCTGCCTTTCTCAGCCTGCTGAAAGACTTTGCACTTCACATTTTAACATTGCCGTGTTCTACTTAGAACATGGCAATGAAGATTTTTAAGTTTCCCCATTGTAGTCACCAAATACTACAGGATATTTGCAGTAACAGTGTATTTCAGAGCAAAGGAAACAAAAGAGTTTATCAATGTAGCACTGCTTTATTTGCATGATGACCTTTCAGGTCCAGGTCTTAAAGGTATTAGAAAACCCATTCAGTGTTTTCATGAGACTCACAGACATTACAAAGCAGTAATAAATGGAAAAGAAGGAACATCAAAGACCTGAAACTGTAGTTCAGAATAAAGCCGAAAAAAATCCAGCAACATGTTTGGGAAGTATTTATTAACACATATGTGTTCTGCTACACATTTATCCTCTCACAGTTGGACCAAGGCTGCCAGCAGGTAAACTCAGTTCGGCTGCCCGAAGGACGGAGCTGGATGCGGGAGTTTCAGGACGCTGAATGGGGAGGCAGAAGAAGGGGTAAACAGGCAGAGGAAGCGGCGGGACCCGCGGAACAGAGTTCATTTCTGCTCCCGTCACCAGCTCAGCTCCGAGAGGCCCTGACGGGATCGGTCCCGGTCCCGCTGTGCGGCCCCCGAGCTGGCCCCGCCGCTGCGGAAGTGACGCGCGGTGCGGCGCTGTGCCGCCCAGGCGCAGGCGCGGTGCCGGAACCGGAACCGGAGCCGTGCCGGTGGAGCAGTGTGGCCCGGCCCGGCCCGGCCCAGCCCGGCGGTGCCGCTCCCGGTGCCGCTGTGGGGCGCGGCTCGGGCACTGCCCGGCGGCAGCCGGAGCCCCGCGCCTGCCCGTCCCAGCCGCACTTTGTCCAGCGCTCGCTCGCACACAGAGGTGGGTGAAGCCCCGCGTCTGCCGCAGCCCCGCTTAGTGCAGGCGGGGCAGAGCCCCGGGGCTCCGCGGGGCGGGCTGGTGCGGTACCCGCTGCGGTACCTGCTGTGCCTGAATGCAGAACCAAGCCCTGTGCGGGCGTGTTCCCCGCGGGTGGGAGGAAACCGTGAGGTGGGACTGAGATCCATGGGCTGCCGTGCTAGGAGAGGATGCTGAACCGTAACAACTCCAGGCCTGCCTTAGTAAGTCAGTCCAACATTGCTTTATGCTCCACTTCAAAGTTTGAATTGTCAAACTGAAGCTTACGGCCTACTACACTCGCTGGTGCTTTCAATGGCAAGCCTTAACCTGTGTCCGAAAGTTGTATTTTTGGGGTTTGGGTATATTAAGTTGTATATGTTTTTGTTATGCCACAGTCTTCTGGAGCATGACCGTTTACACACAAGTCTGAGTTCACTGTCTGGCAAGAAGAGTAATTTTTACATGTTGTCTTACTTATCTTCAAATCAGTGTCTCCCAGGAGGGTTAAATGTAGTTGTCTCTAGGAGGTTTTGGTCACTTTTGATTGTGAAAGTTGGTGTGGAGATGCCTCTGCAGGAAGGACTGATGGAGAAGTAGGCTACCAGGTGTTTTGAAATGAGAATTTATTATAAACGTGTGTTTATTGGTTTGCTTACTTTTTTGGGGGCCACAGTCTTCATGAAGAGCTTTTTATGTGTTCGTGTTCTTATGATAGTGCCCTTCTTCTTTGTTGCCTTTGAGCAGAGGATGCCAACACACAAGAGTGACCCGCCAGACAGTGTCCAGGAGCCAGAGTCTGCCACTGCTTCAAGCAATGATTGCCTGCACAATGATGAGGACTTGGGAGCTGAGCAGGGTGTGGGTAACAGTACCGCAGTTCCCAACTCTGACTGCCAGGCTTCCACTTCCATGGCTGTTCCTTTGGAGGTGCCCAGAAGAGGACATCCCCTTTTACAGATCAACAGGCAGCAGATTCAGTCTGTCTCATGTAGTGCACATGCTGCTGAGCTCAAAGATTTAGGAGTTGATGTCTATGACCAGGATGTGTTGGAGCAAGGAGTTCTTCAGCAAGTAGATAATGCAATTAATGAAGCAACTAAAGCAGCAAAAATAGCTAATGCATCAAAAGAATATGAGTCAGTACTGGAGGATTTGAGGTAAATTGTGTTTTTTCTTACTGGTTTTTTCTGCTACTGACAATCTAATGGGACTTGGTGTCTCCTGTTTTTAAAATCTTAAAGAGGAAAACATGTTTTGAAAGTGCTTGATTTCACATACTCTTTGGAGTCACCTTTTAAAAATAAAGAAAATATTTTTCACATTAGACAGTGCTTCATTGCTCTTATTTGACTAATCTAGTCATGCATCAAAGCAGCAGGGTAGAGTGCACCTTCTTTTTCTGCTTTGTCTCATACCTCACCAGGATGCATCTGTTTTCTGGGCAGTGGAGAATGGCATTATACTCTGTTGTTCAAAGTTACAGTCAGAAAAAGTGTCGCTTCCTCAATTCTGTATGTTTTGTGGGGTCATCTGCTTTGAGTTATGTTCCTTCTGTAACTTGGATGACTCCATCTCATGAATGTCCTACAACCAAAACAACATTGTCACAAGTGTTTGTAAGGAGTGCTTAATGATACCTTAAAGGAATCAAATGCTTAAGAAACATTGATACTATTGATAGTAGAAGACTTTGAGGAATAGGACCCAATAATCTTTCAAATTTTGATCTCCCTTTCTATTTCCTGTCTCATTTTAGAGTTACCATGTGAACTGTTGCAGGTGAATTACTCTACCTGTGAATGCTTCACTGTATTGCATTAATGGTATTTTTTTAGTGCTCAAGAGTGCTGTAGGTCTCAATTTTATGTACTTCATTAATTTTCTATCTTGGGTATGGAGATGTGAAGTTAAATAAGTTTGCAGCACTGAAATCTAATTTCAAGTGTTGTGGAGCAGAAGAACATAATGAGTAAGGTGTTACTGAGAGAAAGAATGGAGCAGCATAATCTTTAACCTTTTACAATTAAAGTATGTGGTTATTGAAAGAGTGATGCACAGCACTGTTAATTAGTTTATATTTTCCCATTTTTCTTTCAGAAGCATCCTATGATTTTTCTTGTCCCTCTATTTTCACCTTTCCCTCCAAGTCGTAAAACAAGATTTACATGAGAGAATGCAAATGATTTATGCAGATTTGAAGAATCTTGTCTGCATAAAATGTAATGTGAGAATCTGAAAATTGAATTTTGATAAAATTAACAGGTGTAGCTGACTTTGAGCAGAGGGACTAACAAAGCTGACATGAGTAAAGGATAATATAATTACTTAAAGTCCTGTAGCACAGTGAATACATGACTAGAGAAAAAATAAGGCAAGAAGTGTGTTTTTAGTAGTTGGCACAAAGTTCATGGTAGAAGCTGCATTACTCTATAATATACACACAAATTTAAGCAGAAAAATTAAAATAAAAATGTTTGAAGTTAAATCCTGTGTAAATTACAAAATCCTGTTAGTTTAAGTTTTGTGGAAGAAGAGAGTGTCAAGAGACTCCAGGGCCAAGGAAGCAAGAGCCAAAATTAGGTGATGTGCAGGAGGATGCTGTACTGCAAGCAGCACAACTGGAGAGTGAGAAAGGGGATGGTTCAAAAATGTTGAAAGAGAATGGAGAAGTGAGGATAGCAGTAATTGCTGGTAGAATATGTCTCCTAGGAAGGATAACTGTGGTAGAATTCAGATTAGAGCTGGAAGTAAATGTGGCCCAAAAATTTCCTCCCTGGCAGCGGAGGAGACTTCCTTACTGCTTTCCTTTGCATACAGGGGGAGTAATGGCTGCTTTGCAGGTCTTGTCATCAGTTGTCTTGGACTTTTTTCTTCATGCCTTGAGGTTCTCATTTGTGTATCCTTATGAAGTATTCTGATATATGAATTAACAAACCTAGGTTTCTTGCTTTTGATGGTGGGACACTTCCTTCTTCCTTGCAAATGAATTCAACAGCAGAAACATTAGGTTGTAGTATGTAGTTCTAATTAAATTTCATATTTTATATGGAAACATGAAAAATGAGAGTGTGTGGGTAGCAGAAGTTTAATGTTGACATGCTCTTAATTCTTTGAACTAGTCTGTCTCATGAAATTGCATTTTTGTCTGTTGTAATCTTTGCTCTCTGGCTGCTATACACGTAAAGTCCCAGCTCTCAGGCTGTCACAGCTCTCGGCTGTCCGGGCGATTCCATACCTTCTCTCTCTCTCTCTGTTTGGCTGCAGCGTTGTTCTTCCCTCTCTGCCAGGGCTCTTCTTCTATCTTCTCAGGGGCTCCTCCTGGGCTCTCGACCCACCCCTATTTATCTCAGTTACCCTCACGAGCCACAGCTGTTGCCCAACTAAGGACCCTGCAGCTGCAGCTTGTTTGGAGTAACTTAGACACACACTGATCTCACAATACAACATGTATTCAGGCCCCCACATTTCCCCCTTTTCTTTTAACAATTATAATATACACACAGTCCCAGCTCTCAGGCTGCCATTCCAAAGTCCCAGCTCTCAGGCTGCTATTCCAAAGTCCCAGCTCTCAGGCTGCACAGCTCTCGGCTGTCTTTAGATGTTCCAAGGCTCTTTTCCTTAAAGGCCATATTCTTCCAGCTTTCTGCTGCTACAGCTCCTTAATTCAAAGGCCATATTATATTCTACAGTCCCAGCTCTCAGGCTGCCACAGCTCTCAGCTGTCCTATCTTCTATAGTCCCAGCTCTCTGGCTGATACCAGGCCCCCACATTTCCCCCTTTTCTTTTAACAATTATACAATTATAATACACATACAGTTCCAGCTCTCAGGCTGTCACAGCTCTCGGCTGTCTTATCTTCTATCATAGTCCCAGCTCTCTGGCTGATACCAGGCCCCCACATTTGTCTTGTAATCTACTTTTTGCATGAAAGGTAAAAAATACAGATTTCCTTATATAATGGCATCAAACCATTAAAACCGTTTCAGTTTTGGGTTGTTTTGTTTACCTTGAATAATGAAAATAACCACTCTTGCTTGTCATCATCAGACTTGTAACTTTTGAGTACTAAATACTACAGTGGTCGTCAGTTCACATTTTACTATTATCAAAATGTAGTTTAAACATATTTTATTATCTACAACTTTAAGTGTTAGTCTTTCCAGTGTTGTTTGAATATATTATGCTTATTCAGAACCTTGCCTTTAGACCTTTTTAAGTCTTATGTTAAATCTCCTGGAATTTTTAAATTGTCAGAATCGAGAGAGTGCTTTTTTTTCTTTCTAGAATTAACCAAGTCATTGCAATCTTATTATTTTTTTCAGATCATGTACAACATCTCTGAGACATATAAATAAAATTATTGAGGAACTTTCACCTCAAGCTGCTGACAACAAAAATGTTAACAGAAAACTAGATTCTGTGAAACGGCAAAAATATAACAAGGTAATTGGATTACAGTAATTTCCTGTTGACAATACGGAGATTGTACTTTGTCTTAAGGTTTGCCTTTTGTTATGTAATTCTTAATTATATGGTTCAGAGTCAGTCTAGAATTGCTGTTCCTTTCCTTTGAGATGATTTCATACTAATTTAAAGAATTTAAAGTGCTGAATTTTTTTTAATCTGAGTTTTGGAACAAGATATGAAACTGAAGTTCTGGTCTTCCAGTTCAAAAGATTGATTTGCATTAAATTAATTAAAACCCTCATAGTAATATTTGAAGAATTGACCAAGCCTTGTTAGGGCATGATTTAGTAGTTTAACTAAATCTCAGGTCTCGTGGTTGTTCCTTCCCTGTGTTCTTTTCCTTAACCCTCTTTCATTATCTGTATCTTGTCGGTACACAGTTTCTCCACGTGAGCCCCTTTAACTCATTGCCTTGGCAGAAACTGCTGCAGCTTTTTTCTGGCAGAGCAGAGAGGGAGTTGTAAAGCAATCCAGCTGGCATCAGGGTAATGTAGGCAATAGACCTTTACAGCTGTGAATAGGAAAGAGATTTGAAAAAAGAGAAACTTCTGCTACTCAGGAGTGTAGCACCTTGATCAGCTCATTTTCTGCTGGAAGTTCACCTTAATACTTTCTCTAATGATAAACCTGACTCTGACACTGCTGTCCTTTGCCCTCAGAAGGCCAGTCTCAGGTCATTTGCCACTGACTCACTCACTTGCAGTTTTTTAACTTTGATAATTTCAGAAACCTGGATAATACCGTGCTTATAATTTAGCCAATTAAGAAAGTGATGGGCCAGTACAGAGCAGTGTAAAGGACTAGAAAAAAGCAGCTGGAAATAGTAGGAAGAAATGCATTGAACCAGATTTACCGTTAAAGAATGATCATTATTCTGCCTGTTTTCATTCTGCTTGAAGAGATTTGCACACGTGTTAGTTGCAGGGGAAATTCAGACCTCCTTGCAAGTTTGTTTTTAACCATCTTTGAAGTGAAGCAAAAAATCTTTGCAAAATCCTAAGCCATAAAAGTGGTCCTAATAACCTGAATTTTGCAATGGAATTGATTTTTACTGAAGTATGTGCCTTTCTAGGTGAGGAAATACTTCCAAAGCATGGAGTTACAAATGTGAAGGTTACATTGTCTCTATCTTTGTTTTACTTGTTGGAATGTTTTGTTTCACAAAGGAAAGTTAGCAACAACAAGGAGCCATACCATCACAACTACATACACTCTTGAGGATATTACAATCAGAAAAAAAGGTGTAACAGAGGAATTTTTTAACTAAGAAGGATTTTCATAGCAGTAATAAACTATATTCCTTACATAGTCTGTAACATTGATCTTTTGAAGTCATTTCACTTTTCATTTTTTGCTGTTAAATTAACCGTGACCACTCCTGAACTAATCATGTACAAACACCTATCAGGATGTTGGACTGATTTACAATTTCAGTTCCTTTGTAAAAAAAAATCCGAAACTTCTGGGATGATGAATAAATCTTAGTAAATCTTACAGCTCTTATTTGTGGCTTGGTAATTGTGAACTCAGTCTTGCAATCATGAGCAAATCTCTTGGTGTTCTCTGTATCTCAGCAATCTGCTTTGATGGGCTTCCTTCACTAGAATCAACACGTAAAATGACCTTAAGAAATGTAGATAAAAGTGCAGGGTGCACATGAATTTTGTGTGTGTAAATAGCTTGATCTTACTATACACATATGGTAAGATAATCATACACCCAAAATTGTGTTTCCTGTGGGTTGGAGCCCTGTGGTATTTTGGTGATGCTTTTTTTGCACTTTTTTTCTCACGTGTGATACTGTAAATATTTGAATATGAGATTCTGCTCGAAACTACTGCAAATATATTGATTTAGGTGTTGTTTAAAAGGTTAGCAAATTTATAAAGCAGACTAAAAATTAAATTACTTAATTCTTGTTGAAAGGAGCAACAGCTGAAGAAGATAAAAGCAAAACAAAAACGTCTTCAAGGAATACTTGGTTTAACAGACTTTGCTGATGAAGCAAATGAGATTGAATATGAGGAAGATGAAGGTATGTGTAGGAAAAGGCTGAAAGTTCTGTTCTACTTTGTAATGCCTTTTTTCTGTTTGAAGCTATTTTGTAAGATATTTGTAAGGAAATAAATTTCAGTGGTTGACACTCAAAGAGAGTTAAGAACACTTATTCTGTACACCTGCAGATTTGCAAATCTTGGCATATTCATGTGGGAAGTTTTAAAAAATGGATGTTAATCTGTGTTCAGCTGTGTAGGGATGGCTGAGGCACATTAGAGTATTTGGCTTAATAAATTGGAAATCCTAACATTTTTTTTCACAGCTAATTTGATAAAGATGACTAACATCATGATTGAATTACATTTTATATGCTGAATGCTATCAATCAGCATTAACAAAATTGGTTTTTCTTTCTGTTGGGAAGTATCACTAGACATGGAAGAGGGAAGTGCTCTTCTTCTCAGGCTGCAGTGTGATTTTTAAAATTAAAAGTAAGTTTACTTCCAGAATATATGTTGCCTCAGTGTTTTGCTAGGTGTTCTTTCTCCCTGCTCTCTGCAAGCTAACCTTGGCCACAGTAAATAACCTGCAGTATTCTGCAGGGCAAGTTTGGGTCCCATTTGTGTCTGTGCATCACCTGTGGGTTATATTATTATTTGCAGAGGTGAAAAAACTTTTTGTGCTGTTTGACCCTTGCACATGTGGCTGGAGTAGATTCCCATCTTGTACAGCTCATGCTTCTCTCCTGATTCAACAACACTTAAAGGAGTCAAAGCCTCAGTTAACTTTTCTCAGTAGAAAAGCATATTAAATCCTATTTTCTTTGGAGGGCTCATGCAGCAAAACTCAGGCACCCAGTGTGTTGAAATGTAACTAAGAAGTGAATGGAGCCCAGCAGAAGAAATGGAGCAGTTCCAGTAGGAAGGGGTGGAGGTGGAGGGGTTTGCACGCCTGGCACACTGTCATTACTCATTAAACATAAGATAGATGCAGTGCTTTAAAATGGGACATTTAAAGCTGTGCTGGCAATCCTCATAGACTTATTTTGAAATTCTGGGTCCTAGTAATAGATTTCAGGGCAGAATTCCCCTTCAGCTTCCTGAATTCAAGAGCTTTTCTTTTTCTTTGGTTTCAAACAGCAGTTACAGTTTGTGTATAGTAAGTGCACCTAAAAGTGCTCTTTTATGGCAGAGTGTTGTGCAGCCAATCTGACTTTAAAAGCCATCGTCTTCATATTAGTATTGTAGGCTAGGAAAACAGATTTTGGGTTTTTTGGTTTCGTTTTATTGTTTGTTGTTTTCTCGTTGGGTTTTTTTGAAGCATATGGTAGGGCAATCTATGTTTTGTGACATTTTTGTCTGTTGTGTGGCAATCAAAGTGTCAAATTTCAAGCTTTTGAGTAGGACTGAAAAATCAATAGTAAAATTGAAGTGGGCAGTGTTGCTGCAGATGGGAACACAGTGGTTTCTTGTTCTGAACATGATGACATATTGACAGTTGACAACATAGGTGGTACATTAGAGTTCGTGTATCATTTGAATTGTAATTTTATGGTAGCTCTCGCTGCTGAGTGTTGTCTCAGAAATATTTGCATTTTGATAGTATGTGTAACACCCTTGTTCCTGTGTTTTAGCTACACAGAAGGTGTTAAAGGCATGCTCTTTGTTCTGACTTTTGTTGCAGAACCTGGTCCATCATCCCTTGGCAGCATGCTTATGCCTGCTCAGGAAACAGAGTGGGCAGAGCTCATCCGAACTGGTCAGATGACTCCATTTGGAACTAAAATACCTCAGAAGCCAGAGAGGAAGACACGACAGTTAAGGCTAAATGAAACATCTGATTTTGAGAAGTACTTAGCAGACCAGGCTAAATTGTCATCTGAAAGAAAGAAGTTATCCCGTCACAAGGGAGCAAAGAAGAAAGCACAAGCCAAAAATGTTCAGTGTGTGGCTCCTGCAGCTGCCACAAAGGAGAAAAGTGGTAAAGCCCTCTCAAAAACAGATAAGCGTTTAAAAAAACACTTGAGAGAGCTTCAGAAGCACGCCCTTCAGATTCATTCCAAGGCCAGGATTCCAAAGGAACAGAAATATCTTGAGGCCAAGAAGTGCAGGCTTGAGCAAGAGGATGATAGTGGGGAGTCTGAGTACGTACCTGATGAGGAGCTCTTGGATCCAGAAGCAGCAGAAGAGGAAGAAGAGCAGGCATCTTCTCTTGCTGAGAATGATTCTGATTATGAACTTAAGAGTTTATCAAGAAAAAGGGTAAAGAAGAGTTTTGAAGAAGCTGAAAATGATGCTGATTATGTTCCAAGCTCTGAGGAAGAGGAGCATACACCAGGGAAGCACAAAGTGAGACGATGGAGAGATGATGGAGATGTGGACTATTATAAACAGAGACTAAGGTTAGTCCTAGACATTTTTATTAATAATAATAAATTAGTATGTTGGACATGCAAAGGACAATAGCTATAATAGAGTGCTAGGGAGTGTGTTGAAGTAAGGGAAATGAGGTAGTCAGAAATATTATAGATAGCCTTCCAGAAGGATTCAAACATGGAGCTTAATTAAAACAACTTTGCTGTTGAACTTTTCTTGTTGTTATAGGTCCTTATTTGTGGATCACCTGTGGTCCACAATCTGTGATTTATGAAATATGTATAACCTATGTGTGGGTGATCACAGGCGTGTTGTCTCTTTTCTAGTATAAGGGTTGAGCTTCATATAATAAACTTTAGCTTGTTGATGGCATGTTGTTGGTGTACTTTTAATTAGGTACCTTTACTGAACATCCTTCAGGTAGTTACACAGTCCTCTAGAAAATCATGGAACTTGAAAACAGCTTCTTTAGAGTGAGAGGAAGAACATGTATTAGGACAGTCAGTGAAGAGTGGTTGATGTAGTGAGAAAGCCTAGCATAGGAACTTGATTAATGCTTGGGAAGCTCAAATTTTACACTTCTGTGGAAATATAAAATCTTATGGATTTAAATGGTCCTGTGTCAGAGAATATCAAGAAGTAGAGGTATAAGCACCATCTGCCCTGTAGTAAGAGCCTGGGTTGCTGTGGAGGAAGACGTATCTTCTGGTAGCAGAAATGCTCTCAGTTGGAGAAAATCTCATGTAGGAAGAGCCCAACTTCACTTTCACATCCTAGGTTACAAAGGCAGATTAGGAACTGATAGTAATGCAATAGGTTGGCAAACCCAAGATGTTGCTTTTCAAAAGTAAGGCATAGTTTACTGCTCTTGAAGAGAAATTTTGGCAGGAGGCTAATCTGAACAATGTCCAAAGGGTCAAAAAATTATATTTTCTATGGGATGCATTAACAAATGTAATTGTTCTTAATCAGTAAAATATTTACTGGTTTATTGAATAAAACTGTATTCTTCACATTTAAAGTAGACCAATATTAAATCATTTTTAATTCAGTGTTTTCATCAAGAGTAATTTATTTTGATTGAAAGTTTTAATATGACTCACAGTTTAAATTCATTCAAAAACATTTTTTAATAACGTTAAGATTGTGACAATTTATCCTTAGCAAAGTCATATCATAGACTACATTTCTTTTGGTTACTGAAGTTACAATAAAAGCCTAAATGAATTTTAGAAATATCAATAACTGTAATTGCTACCAAAACACTACATCTCTTAAAAATTTCATAGCTACAGTTATTGTGGCTGTTAAGCTGCAGCTGTCCACATTGATGTTTTTATGCTGACACCCCCAGGTAATCTTCATTATGGGAAATGCCATGAGAAAATAAAATGTAGTGAATTAAGAAACATATTAAGAATGCTATAGAAATGCTGTCATTTGCTTACATTTGTATCTTGTTTCATGTCAGTTTTACTTTTGAATGCAAATGAATGGGTGAGATTATGGTATATTTTACCCGTGAGAGAGGCAGAGGAAAGTCCTTCAGGATTACTTTATTCTTCTGAACATCTCGTCTTGTGCTTGGCAATGAATTCAGTCCTGCACTCTTAGAGACTGAAAATGAGTTTCCTTAACATTAAAACTTTTCAGAGATGGGACTTCAAGAGATTGGTCTGTGTCAAGGGGAAACTACATTGATGTTGTTAAAGCAGGATAATTAGCTAACTGCATGACTGCAGAGCATCTCTAGAACAAGAGACTGTTGTCAGAATAGGAGCTGCTGTCTGTAGGAAATGTCAGGCAGGAGAGCAGCCTGTCCTTCTAAAGACTGCTTCCAGAGATTGGCCTAGTCACTCAAAGCAAGGTGTGAGCAATGGAACATGAAAAAGTAAAATTTAGCTATGCAAAGTCAGCTGAGGCTGTCAGGAATTTCAGGGTTTTTCCCTTGTGCGGATCTTGCCTTTCCCCAGTTAGTGTTACTGGAGCCATGTTTCTGGCTTGCATGTAGACATGCAGATGAACAAAATCCTCTCTTCTGAAAGGTCTGTGCCTAAGGTGAATTCACAGCTTGCTAGAATAGTGAACAGTACCGGGGAACATCAGGGTTATGAGAGTAAGGTAAATAGGATACTGTCATGCACCTATAGGTAATTCAAATATTCACTGAAAATTAGTGTATTGTCTTTCCCAGCTATCCATACTGGCTATTATCAACTGAACCCAGAGGCTTAGGTAGTCAGTCTCTATGATGGTACTGGAATATCTCAGAGAGTTGATCTCCATCAACAGGTATATTGAGAGATCAAAACCTGTTCCCTCCTGCCCAGATGAATGCTCAGATGTCGTGGATTAACCCCAGCCAGCAGCCTGGCCCCACACAGCCACTCACTCACTCCCCCACCAGGGCAGTCAGTCAGTTTATTTGAAGACTGTGGAAAGAATGAAAATGAACCTGTTTTTTAACTTCTTTTACCAAGAAGCACAAAACAATAGTAACCTTGAATGCCTGTAAAATGTGTAGGAAATAAAACTTTTTTGCTTCTTTTCTCAACAAGAAAACTGCTACTTTTGTTTTTTATTATTCTCAAGCTTTGCAGATATGGAAACCACAAAGTATCAAGATTTTGTTTATATTACTTAAAGTTTTCCTTTACATATATTAAAATTCCAAGCGTAAGTATAAAGTATTTTTTCTGCTTATATGTAGTTAATGCATTACATTATTGACATCAGGATGGTGTCAGTATAAAGTAAGAGCTTGGAGTCATTATTAATAAACCTTAGCAGTCTGAAGTACATTCTTCCCATACCAGTTGCCAGTATGTATCTGTCTGCTGCTTCAAGGAAGGAATTACAAGTCATATTATGGGAGATCAGTACTGTATCTGTGTTTTCTTGTGTATTCTGTATAGTTTGTTAAGTACAATTGTTTGACTTCTATTGCTGTCAAGTGCGCAGAGGCAAGGTTGGGAAGCTGCTTCTTTTCTTGTCTCTCAAGTGATATCCAAGTAGTTGAGTAGCAGGAAATTTTGACTGCCAGTACACAAAGCAGTTGATTCATAAAGAAAAAAATTGTGTCAAATTAAATTGGTTTTCATAGATCAGTTTTCATGTGCTAGCTTTCTTTGATGTATCTGAGTTATTGAATCTCTCTGTGTTTCAAAGTTCTAAGTTAAAAAAGGATTAAATATTACCTTTCCTGAAAGATACTTTCTTAAAGCATTCTTACTGCTCTTTAAAGTGACAAAGCCAGGACACAAATGAAGATATATTTTCTCTCACTCACTGAGTACACCTTTCATTCTAAACTCAAGTGTGTAATTGTCTACATCAGTCTTAATTTACTTATGGAGGCTTGTGGTACTAAGTGCGTGTATTTCATCTGTTAGGACATACCAATTAAATCCACCCATACAGACCATAAAAAGTTAGATCAAAAAAGCAATACTGAATGCCTCAATTTAGCAAATTAGAATAATCTGTAAGGGATTCTTAGCTGTATAAAATATAAAACATATTGTGCTTCACAAATGCAAACTATATTAAATACTCAGCTTGGTTCCTGACTGCATTTTAAAAAAAACAACAAAAAACTTAAATTGTGCTCATTACTGTTTTGGGTGCAAAATTTCTTTCTAGGGTATTGCAATAAGTGTGAAATGGGCTTAGTATCTGAATACATTCCTATATTAAGAAGAAATTTAATTGTATGATATATGGTTTTCATACTTCACTTTCAGGGATAAAATTACATTTATGTCAGTGACAATGGACAATATAAGATAGATTTCTTAAAGGTCATGCTTCTGTTTTAAAGAGACCTCGGTAATACAGTAAAACCTGTATTTTCTGATAGTTTAGGCATACTAATGATGTTGAACTGATGTCTGTAAGGAATATATTGACCAAATGAGCAGTAAGTTACTGTGTATTTAAGTCAAAGATGATGACCACTATTTCTCACTCCAAAGTCTGACTTCCAGGGAAAGATACAAGACCAGATTTGCCAATAGACTGACCTGGTCCTGGAAATAGTGTTTGTCCTCCCATGGCTTCAGCCATTTGGATATATACACTTTTCTTTATAAAATAATGATGTTTCAGTGTAGAATATCTTAATGGTGTGTGTTAAATTAAGTTCACAGCCTTTCAGAAACTGAATAGCTTCTTCAAACTTTGAAAGTTGTTTGTGATAATAAGTTGCTGTTATTTCAGAAACTGGTAATTGATGGCTAAAAACTTCTAGATATTGGGGAGATGTAATACTTCAGTGAAGTAACAGAGCATGTAAAATGGAAATATTTTTCAGGAAAATTAAGTACAGAGTTTATTAGTTCAAATTCTATATATTTTCCATGTATAATTTTAGGAGAAATCTCAATGTCGATCACACTTCTTGAAGAAAATGTACTAGCTATATGGAGGTGAAGTGCCTAAATTGCTGGACAGCTTCGAGTTAACCTTGTAGTTTCCTCTTGGTTATTTCTGGATCGCTTTTCCCAATGCACACTAGAGGGCAATCTGCTCCTTCCCAGGGGAGGCTGCTGCTTCTGTGCTGGCTGGCGGTGATTCGTGTTGGAGTACAAAATTAATGGCAAATTCTTGTACAAATTATTGCCCTGCTTGGGTTTAGTATGGATTGTTTACCTACATGTCTCTTGATAAGCTGTGTAATCTGTAGTTGTTTTGATTTTAGTATGGTAAGTAGGAAATTCCTTCCTTGGTTTGAGTCCTGTCATAACCCAGTCAGATGAAAGAATCAAGTTGTGGCATGTCTCAGTTCCAGCAGTGATGCAGTCTGAAGCAGTGACTCTCAGCATGTGTCGATTTGAATTTCTTTTTCTGGAACTCAAAATTAAGACCCCCTGTGCCTGATAGCATAACGTTGTAGTACTGAAAGAAACATAGATGCATTCTTATGATATGACTTTAGAAGGTGTCATATCAGCCTGCTAGACTGCAGACCATGAGTGTAATTTTGTAATTTAGCAGACTGCTACTCTAAGATAGAGATTTCCATTCCTGTTAGGATAGGTTTATAAAAGAGGAAAACACTGACACTTTATGTGTTTTTAGTAAGTTCTTTTTTACAGCTTAGCTGGATTCATGATTTCATGGAATGAAATAAGAAGAATCCTGTATAAACATTAGCCAGTCATCAGTTTTAAACAGCAAACTGTTGGCTGGTTTTTGTTCATCTATTTTTTTCCCTGGATATGCTCTTTTTTTCCCCATCATCATTTTTGCTTCTGAAGACAACTTAAGAGATCAAAATATGCTTCAGTGGAATTGGCTCTGTAAACCTGACCAGCATTGTGTTGTCTTAGTTTTTCAGTGCTTTCAGTCTTGGCAGTGGTTGGAGCTTATGTGTATTTGGAGATGGTGGTGTTTATTTTGAGTTAATAGAACAATACCAAGTTCATGACTAGTTCCATAAAGACAGACTTGAAGTATTTTCTCAAAAGGTACTGCTGAAAAGTCCATCTAGAAACCTCACACAATCTGCTTTCTTTCATGAGAAATAGTGTATGATTGTTTGCTCTTGCACTGCATTCAGAACAGTAGCTTATGGATGTTTTTAATCTGTTGTGTGCCTTGCCAGTTTCTGTAGGATTTTGTCAGTTTACCCACCACATTCAGTGTGCAGGAAATGGCACTTCCAGGAGAGAATTCCAGCAAACACCAAATTGTCAGTGAAGTGCTGTTGGTCGAGTAGTACACAGCCAGCTAGAGTACACTTTACCTTTAGAGGCACATGGGTTTGGGTCACTGAAACACAAGTTCATAATTTTGTTGCAATGTTGAAGATCCTTTGGTACTTTCTCAGCAGTGGGGGAATGATGGGACAGGAGGGTAATTCTCTAAGCTGCCTGGAGTCCAAATAAGTTGAGGCTGCAAACCACAAATCACACTGTAATTCCAGAACCTCATAAAACTCATTCTCTTAATAATGACTGTGTTACAGATTTAGAGCATGTCACCCTGAAGATGGTGATGTTTCCAACTGAGTCTTCTGTATAAGATTATACAGTGCTTCACTTTTCTCTACAGGAAGGAAGTTAAATTTAAGTGTTCAATTAAGTTAATAAAATAGCTTTGGAACACCTAAACTTTATCAATACTTTGGTGGAGGGGGGGTTTTAAGGGGAGTGAGATTTAGGAGTTTAAAGTTGCCAGGCTCTTTGGTGCTATGAGCTGTTGATTCCATTATATTAGCAATTTTGTCTATAGAAAATTAGAAAATTAGAACTAGCTATAAAATGTATGCATTTTATAATACACTTTAATACATCAGACATTTCAAGCATTTACTTGCATAATTCTCTCCTCCAAAGGATTGCTATTTTAAATCATGACATCAGAGCATGTGGGGTTTTTTGGGTTTTTTACTTGATCAAAATTCAGTGTCATTTTCATGCAGAATCTTTTCCATGCTATAATTGAATGTTGATTCCTTGTGTTACTCCAGGAAGTGGCAAAAAGAACGTTTGAAGGATAAAGAACATCAAACAGCTGAGGAACTTTCTGAAGAAAGTGATGTTGAATTTGAAGAGGGTTTCAAAGTACCAGGATTTCTCTTCAAAAAGCTTTTTAAGTATGTATTGTGTACTTTATTTCAATATGATGCCATTGTATGCTGTTAATATTATTAGTAGTAATAGTCATAGTGAGTTCCAGATGACCTTTGCTGTAACTTTTACTTCAGTGAATGATGCCTCAACTTTACTTCAGTTGTTTCAGTAGGATTCTTTCTTTAAAAAAGATTTCAGGATCAAACTTCAAAGAAATAAATTTATTGTGAGCACAAAATGCAGTTATGTAAAGGTGGTAACTTGCTGATGTGAATATTATAAATGTGTATTAACAAAACCATGAATTGAGAAGCTCTCCTTGTCTATTTGTATAAATGCATTCTTTCATTGATATATGCTTGCTCCTAATTCAGGTGTGGAGTGGTAGAATAATTTTACTTTGAAACATAAGATGATGGTAAGTTGTGATAAAAGAAAACAAGAAGTATGGTGTTTCTCTGATTGAGTGGAGTGAAATTGTCTGCCAGTAGAAAATATGGAGAACTTTTTCTTTAAGTAACTACTGAAACTCTTTTCAAAGTAACTGTTGGTAATTCATATTATAAAATAATCTTGAACATTTTGCCAGGTAAAATTTCAAAATATAGAGAGTAAATTCTTAATTCCTCTGGTAGATGGAAAACACTCTACAACTCATTCTTTAGTTATTTAATGCTTAATTACAGATTTCAACATAAATGTTTTCTGTTTCAGTTTTTTAAAACATAGTGCCCCATGATGCTTTCAAGTACATCTCAAAAAAAAAAAAAAACAACTACAAGTTAGCAGCTAACCAGTTAATTTTATCCATAATCTCTCCCTTAAATTTCATGCATAATGGGCTTGAATTCAGTTTTGTTGGCAACATTTCACACAGCAGGAAAATCTTCTCGTCTCTTGAAAGCAAAGTCTGTTGAAACGTTACTGTAGTAGAAAGCCCTGGTTTATAATGGGTGTGTGTGGTAACCCTTCCAAGAGAACCACTTAGTCTTGACCTCAAAGAAATTATTACTGTTGTCCTGTAGTCCTCAGAAGGAAAGCACTAGCTCTGAAATGGGGTTGAATTAATGCCTTGGTTGCTGGGACCATCCAGAGCCAATATGTGGTCTCCAGTTGTTTATGCGAAGGTACTGCACAAATATTCATCTTGAGGACGGATGTGTGGTCTGAGCAACCCGAAGGGAAATGAAATAGAGCAGTCACTAAAAATTAATCTTGAAGATGCAAGCCTCACTAATGAAGGGTATCCCTGCAAGCATGAGTCAGTTGGCAAAACTTCTTAAGTGGTTAGAAAGATCAATTGCGATGAATGATTTGTCTGACTTGTAACTTAAATGCTGAAATCTCCAGTGTAGGAAAGCCCATGGTCAATAGGCATTAAACTGTGGAGTTCTGAGCAAGTTTAGTACAAAACAAGGAAGGATATTGGCCCAAGAACATGTATAGCATGTACTTAAAGTGATCTTCCTGCATAGTTAAATTCCAAAGAAATTAGCACATGCTGGAAATAGGAGACCCTCGGGTTTGTTTTTTGGAAAGCCTGTTAAAGTGGACAGTCTGTTTCTTCCATGCACACTTGTCTGCTTTGCTAAATATTGATCAGGAATAACATGGATGCTGCTGTGGAACAAAACTCAGCAGACCTGCAAAGATTGCCTTTTTCCATCTGCATAAGCCCGCAAGTACGCTCTCTCTATGAAAAAGAAAACAGCCTTCACCACTGTTTGCTTCCAGTGTGTGATTTCCCTGATAAATCTGGAACACAATTTTGTCTCTGCAGCAATGCAGCTGAACTCTGGTGTCTGCTGGGGTGAATTTTGATGCATCACAGCATGATTGCTCATGTGCAGTACAGTACAATGTAACTATTTTGGAGGGCCAGCAGCACTTTTATTTAGTTCCAGAATATTTTTGGAATTAAAAAAAAAAAAAAAAAAGGAAAAAAAGGAAAAACTTTATAAAAATTGGTGCAATAAAAGTGTAAGGTTGAAAAGAATTGATTATCTTTCCATATAACCACAAAAATGGAGTTTCGTTAACTTTGGAATAGTTACATTGCATGTTTATATGATCATACAAAAACGGCACCTGCATCTTTCGTGTTTTTATATAACCGTGCAGTAGAATTTTTCACAAGCCTAATTATGTACTGTAAGACTTTCTTAGGAGAAGGAAGGAGAGGGAGAAATATGTTTATAAATTAACCTAATCTTAAAGCTCTTGTATTATTTTTTAGTATTACATACAGTTTGTATTAGGAAGTTATTGAATGGTTGTCTTCTGAAGAGACATGCTGAACATTTGTCTGGGGGAGCACCTTCTGACTGGAATTAGGGTTATTTTCAATTCTTTAATGTTTTTCAGAAGATGTTTTGTCTTCATAAAATGTAGTAATGATAGCATCTTAATCCAATTATAGCTAATCCTGCAAGCCATTTCATAGTTGTTTTATAGATTGCTGCATTTTAAGGTGAATTAATTTCTAATAAAAGGGTTTCTTAAGGGCTTCGTGGCATAATGCTTTTGAGACACCAGCAGATAGTGTGATGTCTGAACCATTAGATGTGTTCTTTGATCATCTTTTTTTAACTACTCAAGCCATTTGTTTGTCTCCATTTAGCATTCTCTAAATCCATACCAAACTCATCACAAATTGATTTTTAATAGTACTTTGTAGACACTAGTGTCATTAGCTGTCAGTAGTCCTAAATATTATTTGTTCAAGGATGGAAACAGGATTTTGAAATGCACCCAAGAAATCACCTAAAATGAATGACCCCTATTTAAAAAGTGTTCTGCTCTTTGTTGTGCTCTGCACTCCAGAAATTCATGCCATCAAGAAAATTTTCAGTAACCTTTTTTTCCTGTAAGTTACAAGGCACTGAGGTGCTGAAACATGTTTGATTTCTTTAAGTGATTTAAAGGTATGCTTTTTCATTTATTTCTTTTCTTTTCAATTTAACCCCCACATGATATGTTATTCCTACTGGTTTCACTATTTTGTTTTATTATAAAAAGGTATGTCCTAAAGTGATTCTCAGCCCAGCATCTTATCTTCACCTTTTTAGCTTGCTGTCATAAATCTTGTTTTTTAGTCCACTTGTTTTAAATGGAATGTATTTTACATCATTGCTTGTACCATTTCCAGTGAAGGGACTGGGAGTAGAAACTACCCTGATGCTTTCACATAATGCTCTGCTGTATCCCCTGCACTGCAATAGTTTCTATTGCTTAGTCTTGGGTTTTTTCTTCATTGAAAGAGACTAAATATTATTAAATAAATTTATGTTTTAAAAAAGTATGGTTTGGCAGATGTGATCTGTTTTTGTAGTAGAGTATGAAGTCTGTACCCCTTACAAGTCAACCTTTTCCTTCACTTCAAGGAGTATGTTCCAAATAATATTATTGACTAGACCCTTACATCTTGTCTTTTGTGAAAAGCTAATGCTTCATAAGAGTAACTTTCAAAGTTGCTTTTAGCACTTAAAATATATATGAAATAAAATACCCTCTAATTACAATGACTGTCGGTTTAATTAGAAATGTTTTAGTGTTGCATAAAGAACGAAAGTCACATGTAATGTCTGAGTGCATCAAAAATGTATGACCTAGTAAATACAGCACTCATGTAAAACACACATCCAGCATGTTACAGTAACTGGTATGAGAACCTTGCCAAATGATTAATTCATGAGTACTTTCTGTTATGATCTGTATTATCAAACATTTGCCATCTTCTTTTTCCTTGTTTTAGGTACCAGCAGACAGGTGTTAGGTGGCTTTGGGAATTGCACTGCCAGCAGGCAGGAGGAATTCTGGGAGATGAGATGGGATTGGGCAAGACCATTCAGATAATTGCCTTCTTGGCAGGTCTGAGCTACAGCAATATGAGGACTCGTGGTTCAAATTACAGGCAAGTGCTTCTCTGCAGACTGTCAGTCTGTGGAGCTCAATTAATATTTCATCAGATGTATTACTGGTGGAGGAGGGTCCTGTGAATTATTAATGACATTTCAATTACAATATTCCTTTAATTCTTTTAGTGGGGGACATCAAAGGAAAAATTTTACGAGACAATGGAGCTGTAGGGCAGGAAAAATTAAACATGTAACACTTTTAATGAATTCCAGGCATTGATGCTTCATTTTGCAGATGAGCCACGCTAGATATTTTGGGTCAATACAGTGTCTAAGGTTACCTTCCACAAATGGATTGTTTACAAACTCAATTACATTAATATCAATAGTTTACACAATATGGAATTTTAAATTAGATGTAATACCTTTAGTTCCATTTATTAAATTTTACATTAAAATATTTGTTCTGGCAAGCCACCAGGTAAATGTTTTACAGGAAGTAGCAAGCTGATTTGCAATGAAAGTTAGAGTTTCTGATGGGCAGGGAATTATCCATGCCAAAAATTAGTAGTAAGAGTAAAACCAGTAACTTATGCAGAGGAATTTCAATCTGCTTATGTTTTTTTGTTGTTGCTGCGTTTCAAGACATATGCTAGTGCGAATGGCCTTTCTTACAAGGTATTTTGTGGTTTTTTTGTTACTGAACAATGCTTTGAAATTGCTCCTTCATAGGTGGTGTTACTGGCAAGATACTTGTTTGCATCCTTAGATTTGCAAACGCACACATGAATAGTACTTGAGTTTTCTACTTCTGTTGACCTGTTTACCTGATGTAAATAGCTGCATGAAATTTAGCAACTATCATAGTACTGTACGAAGCAAATAATTACCGCTATGTAGAGGTATGTTTAAATTATGTTTAACTTGTACACAAATTGTAAAATAATGCTTTAAAGAGAAAATATTCCTGTTTTCTCTCTGATTTCTTTCTACTATAGTCTTAATATAAAAATAAACTCCATAGATCCTTCATTCAGGCCAGCTGATTTACTTTAATATGGCTGCCTGGTTAAGGATGCTATTATACAGATTATTTTATATTCCCTACCCCACTTGGGAGACCACTGAGTTGATGGAAATCCTTCAGGGACATCTCTTGACACTGTTAAATAGCACAAAACTACAATAAAAGTTTGAAAGAGCCAAAATCAATTTGCCCACCTAAGTTACAGTGCTCTTTCTGCATGTAAGATAATGTGTTTAGTTTCATGTTTTGTCTGGTGCATGTCACTGCATCATGACAGTAATTCTGTGGGAGGAAACAAGGTTTAATATATTGGTGAAGCTTGCTCTGATTTTGTGTGTGTGATGCTGTAAGGCAGACAGTCAAAACAACTTCATCTTTCATAGTGAAGTGTTTTCCTGCCCTGGGCTGAGAAGGCAGTAATATTGGTTAGCAGTTGTACTAGTTAACTTGTTTCTACTTGGATGAGTGCAGTCTGATAGGCAGGAGATTTCCTGGGCAGCCTTTCTGCAGGGCCAGCACTAAGAGGGGCAAAGCTGTGTGCTCGGCACTGTCAGTGTCTTCCAGCCTAGCTTGGGTTTCCTTACCTTGGTGTGTAACAAAAACCTTTTGCTACACACTTGCCTTCATTTATTTGAAACATCAGATGGGAAACTGACAGAAAGTTTATACACTGATTATTTACCCGTCTGTGCTCTTCAGGATACTGAGACATAAATATAAACAGCTCAATCTCTACTTTGAGTGGCAGAGATTAATTTCCATGGTGCTTAGGTAAATAAAAATCCATTGCCCCAGAAAAAGTGTGTTGCTCTTGCTGCCCTGTTTTCTTATTTTCACTAGGGTTTAGTTATTGTTTCAGCTTGAAAACATGATTTGCCAGTCCTTGGAAACATTTGGTTATAATAAAACATTTTTGAGTGTTTAAAGTTTATAAATATAGCATGAGTACAGTTTGCTTTTTCTTGGTAGTAAGTTGCAGGAATTTGAACTTATGTGCAATTCCAATTGCATCAAATTAAATAACAACAAATAGAGGATTGTTGTTATTTGGGCTGAATTTGGGCTTTATAAACCAGAAGAAAGAGATTTGGATATATTGACCAAATATGACATTGACCATAAGCTATTAGTACAATGCAGCTGTGAAAAAGGGACAGAATACAATATGGAAATATATTTGGAGTAAGAATAGGGCAGTATTTTCATCTTGCTACAAGGCACTAGTAAGACTTTGGTTTTGAACGTTTTAAGTGTCACCTTTGCTCAAGGAAAACAAATATAAATTGGATAGGCAGCAGAGCAGATCTTGCAGTGTTGCAGTGATTAGGAGAATGAAGGATGCCTCCCAAGTGTAGCAAGCAGAAGTATATGATTTGTTTTGTTTTGTGGAGCAGCTCAGACTGGAAGAAGCTAGATGACTCTTTTATATAAATAAATAAAAGCTCTCAGGAGAATAATGAAATGTTGGCTAGTGGAGAGTGGGTAGAGTCAGACTAGACACAGAAGAATTTTCACACAGCCAAGCAGAAAGGGAGTGGAGTTTCTGAAAATTGATCCAAGGAGGTGTGAACTCTTTGTGTAAGCTGAGGGGGGGCAAAATCTGGATGAACCTTACATGTGAGCTTGTGTGAAAACAGACCAGAGGAATAAACAGATGTATTTTGTTACTACCCATGAAGAGTAAGAAACTAGTATGTTCTGGGAAAGTTGGCTTTTTTGCTGTAGGTGTTTTTGAGAGTAGTAGCAGTGATTATTTGGGTTCATGGCATAGTTGAAGTTATTTTTCATGTCTCCAAGTTGTTTCTTCCCTTTGGATTGCAGGGAGTTTTTTAATTAGACCATGTAAGGTTATGTTATAGTATTTCTTCATAATAAGCAATGTCCAAGTTGTTTCTCTGCATATGTATAAGCTTTTGATAAAGAATATTATTTTTTCAGCAGTTTCTGAAGATGTTAAGGGGCTTGGGTTTTTTTTTAAGCAGAGTATTGCTGTTGTCTGAGAAATCCTTTATTGCTATCAGTATGTGATCTTGAATATCTACTGTGATAGTAGATATTTTTTTGAGTTGATAGTAGATTTTTTTGAGTTGTTTATTTAGTGTCACTTGGATAGTACATGGACACAGATCAGTGTATGATAACTGAAGTATTGCCTTTGTTTGCAGAGTCATTTTTTCCATTTTTTAAAGAGCAAATATATTTGAAAAATAACTGTTAGTAACCAGTACTTAATATATTTCTTACAGGATTGTTGGTATTTATTTGTGGCATAGTATTTTCTATTTGGCTGGTGTGCAGGGGGTTTTTCCCTTCTTAAACCTTAAGAGCAGCTCTGAACTTCGTATACAGAATATACAGAAATACCTCCTTAGTAATTCTCAGAAGCAGTAATAAAATTATGAATAAGAAACTTTTGAGACAGTTTGAGCCAAGCTCAGATCTCAACATCCATGAATGATATAGTCTGCCACTTTAGAGTCCTTGTCTTATCAATAAACTATGGTGATGAGAGTACAATATATTACCAACATGAAGCAGAACACCTGTGTGTAAGTTCATTTGTGAGACTCTAGCTACACATTCTGTATAATAGAAGTAATAAAATTATTGCTTGTTAATGATTTCTTTTCACTTATAGAAACAGCAGTCTCTAAAACCTGATTTGTAATATCACAGGAGGAAGTTCCCTTATGCCTTATTGTTTGGAGCTTTTCTATTCCTGTTTAGCTTGATAGATGCATCCATTAACTGTTCAATGAGTGGATTCTTTTTGCAGTACCCTCTTCATCTTCCTTTAAAAAACAGACTTCCAGGAAAACAAATTGCCAATTAATTTCCATAGCTCTCATATTCCACCTAAACAGTAAAGTATGTCATTTTAATGTGTGTATTTTAATGAGCCACTTGATGCAAATTATTTATTTCACATCAAGGGTTTTTTCCTTGAATACTCTGTTTTAGGTACCAGGGATTGGGTCCAACAGTGATTGTCTGTCCAGCTACTGTGTTGCATCAGTGGGTAAAAGAATTCCACACTTGGTGGCCTCCATTTAGAGTTGCTGTGCTCCATGAAACTGGTTCTTATACAAAGAGTAAGGTAATGATTGATGTTCATTTTGTAATTCTTGAGGCCTTCTTTTTTTTTTGTCACTAGCAAAAAGCAAAATCCCCTGTTGCTTAATTGCTTAATGCTTCTGTGTAGGAAAGGGCTTCTTATGCCCTTTCTCTGAATGTATTAAAAGAACAAAAAGTTCATTGTCTTGTATAGATTTCATAGTAAACTGGACTAAAAGAGGGTTGACATAGAATACATGTTTATTATGATGAAAATTTGTATTGCCTGAATAAATTAAACATAGTAACAGGTTTCTTGCTTGATTTTTCCTTGTGCTGTAGTCCATGCTAGGAGTTTGACTAGACTGTTTGTACACCAGATAAATGCTTGTAGCACTTGTGAATTCTCTTCTTGCATTTCTTAACATCACTATGTCATTGATCTGATATCTAATGTGTTTTGCATGCATGGATAATTTCTCTTCAGTTGGTTGCTGTCAGTTGGTATCGCTCACTCTCGTTTTCTTTAATGACAGAGTAACTTTGTTAGTTTACATTGTTTCAAGCATTGCCCTTTCTGTCTTTCATTTTTCTTTGACAGTCTCTTCATATGCATGTTCTTAGTCTGTAGCTTAAGTTGGAAAGCCTGACTTGTCTGAAGTTTGAAACTTTGGTACCTTGCAGGAACAAAACAAGGAAAACTTAGATTTTTATTTTCCCCATCATATTTCAAATGTTTAAATGAGTTTTCAGGATTCAGCACAGCATTTTAAAATTTCTCTTTAAATATTTATTGAATTTCTTGTAATAACATTAAGATTATGTGGTGCTTAATTGCACTTGATTAAACGTATTCTGAAGTAATTGATGCAGTTACAGTACCTAGCAAAAAAGGAGTAGCACACTCTAATGTGCTAATAGCTTCCTGTTGTTCAATTAACTTGGTGTGTTTTCAAGCCCTAAAAGTCTGTTGACCTCAATAACACGGTCACATGTCTTCCTAAATTAAATCATGTGTGCTTATTTTGGGCTGTTTCTTAATTAATGGACTTGACAGACTGACTCAAATTTTTCCATCTGCAGGAATAGTAAGGTTTTCAAGATTTTACCTTCCCACTATCATCACTCAAATGCATATTCAACAACTTAAAATTGAAGATGTAAGCACTTTTGAGCAGATTTAGAGAACTGAACCTAATGTCTCATCTTCTAAGAGCTGCAACAATGCTTTAAACAGGTGTCACTGATAAGGTCTTAACCACATGCACATTTTTTTCCTAGATGCCTCTTAATCAGAGAAGAGCAAGCTAAAGTAAGGAAAAAAAACAACTTTCCTGTTTTACTTCCCCTGTACCTGCAGTAAAAGTTTGCTACTAATAAATTAGCATAAGTAACACTTGTACACTGAAAATATGTCACATAAAATACAGGACAGGTGATTTACTCCTGCCTGGGATTTCTTTTCAAAATACATTATGAATACTTTAGTTCTGATCTTACAGCAATTCCCTCTGCTGATAAACTATGGCATTGCAGAAGACTACTTTTGCATATCTTAACTTTGTAATGCTCATCCAGGGACCATTCTGCCTTTAAACTCTGGCATATGACATAAAAGAGTAGGTTAAATTAAATAAATATTAAAAGAGTGGTTAAACTGCATAAGTTCTTTGAGATTAATTTTACTTAGCCAAAAGCCAACTCCCTGTTCACCTGTAGTCTCAGTGTGGCACAGGCTTGTTTGGAATTAACAGAAAATTCCAGGATTCACCTGTTCTATTTGTGTATCCTAGTTTATCCTAAAGTAAATGAGAAGAATTTTGTGTTGGACAGCTCCAGGAGAGGATTGGGGAACAGAACTTTATCAGCTTTGGAGTCAGAAAGGTCATTTCAGCCTCTGAGGAGGCAATTGTCTGAACCAGTGGTGGAACATTATTGTCCTCCAGACTAAATGGATCATCAGTGAAGATTTTAATGGATTTTGAGGACTACCTTATCCTGTAGTGGTTGACCAGCAGGTTGTGGTAAAACCAAGTATTGCAGCTTGTTCTGTACAAGTCTGTGAAAGAGGCATAGGTGATTTCTAAGGACAAAGATTAATTGTAAAAATATTGGTTGAGAATTTCAGAGAAAAAGGGTTAAGCAATGACAGATATCCCATAAGGCAGAACACTGTTTCATAGCAGAAACACACAACAGCTGAAGTTTCATTTGATAAAATTTAAGTTGATGTTTTAGGTGAGATGGATGTATGTAATTTTTCCCATAACATTGTCAGGAATCCTGAAATCTTTGCAAATACTAAATCTTTCAACATTGGTGGAATCATATGGAATCATATTTTGTGAATAGGCATTTTCTGGTGTACCTTCTAAGATGCACAAGCATTGATGCAAGAGCCTGTCTCCCAGCTCTTCAAAGGCGCCCACAGAAGTATTTCACTTGACAGTGAAGAGTAGGGAAGACATCTGTTCTGATTGTTTCATCATAAATTGATTCTAGGCTCTTCAGTTAGTGACACTTCTTTAGTGTTACAAATGAACTTTGAGCAATGTGGTAAGTGAAAGGCTCTCTGATTTTTACCTTTTTACCAGTTTGTTCGGGTTTTCTTTGCAAGCAGTTATAGGATTTTCACAATAATAGTGTGAAATAACTGCCTGAATTGTGAGCACCAGATTGGCTGCAAATCTTGTCAGCCTGTTTCAGCTCAGTCATTGAGACATCTCACTGCTATAATATTTCTGGAGTTTTTAGCATATGCAAAACTTCAACAGAGACACTCATTCTTTTTCTAAAATAGCAATGGTAGAAAATTTTGACAGTAAAGGAGGGAAATATAAATTTCCCATTTCATCCCTTGGACTATGACTAAAAGTCTTCAGCTATCTATAAGGGAAGGCAGATTGGTATTTTAGATGATGTAAGGAAGACACAGTAGCAAGTTGGAGGGGTTTCCAAGACTTTTGAGCTTGTGAGGCATTTGGATGAAATGTAAAACTTGCTCTTTTTAAAAATTATTATTATTTGTGATTAGAGAAGATTATTTAGCTTTTCTAGGATGATAAATGTCCTTAAGTTGGAGCAGTAGGTGGTACCAGATTTAAGTAATAGTCTTCCCCTGTGAAGTCAGCTTTCAGTTTGAACAAGGTATAGCATTTGTGGCTAAACGTCCTGAAGTGCTGTCTTATGCTATTAAGCTCCTACCATGGTTTGTCCCGTTGTTTTAAAAAACTTCTGTTGGCACATGAGCATTTGTAAATCATAGAATGTAAGAGGCAACGTGAACTTTGGTTATCGTGTCTAACATACATTTTATGGAAGAAGGCTGTATTTTTTAAGTTCAAGGCTGAACTTTTAATTTCCTAATCTTTAGAAGAGGCATCACTGAGGTTAACAATTCTTTCTGATGTTAGTCACATACTGTTTGTAGATGTGTAACTTTGCATTCCCTTATTCTGGTCAAATGCAGGACACACAATGCAACCCTAGAAAGTAATTGTCGAGTTCATGATGCTTGCAGCTGTGAAACCATCTACTTGAAGATGACTTTACACATGGAAAATTTTAGACCTTCTGGCCTCACAGTAGAGTACATAATCTACACGTAAAAAAGTCAATTTCAGAGCTTACAGTTACCTGTATGATTGCATATGGAACTTGTGTTTTAGGAAAATGCTCTGAGTTAAGAACCAGACTCAGATAAAATTAGTATCATGCTCCAAGAAGTAGCATTCTTGTTAAATATGTAATAAGTGTTTTAGCTCTTTTTATTGCAACTTTTACATCATTAAAAATTATAATGTGTTCTTTTGAAGCCTCTTCATGGTGCCATTTAGGATTTTTGTTGGGGCAAGGAAATAATAAAGAGGTTTTATATGTTGAATTTATGGATCCCCAGGCCTAATGGTTGGTTATGAGACGGTGATAAGCCTGCTGAAGAATGCACTTTTGATTCACAAATGATATATGGTTGGATAAGTGACTAGATACTATCTCTGACTTCATGCTTGCTTCAAAGATAGCTGAATGTTTAGTGAATTTTGTAGCTGTCACTATTCTATGTCTTTAAGTTCAGTTTTAAAGTACACATTTTGGTCTAAGAAAATTACCTTTTTTTTTAACAACAATACATAAGAGTTCCGATTTCAGGTCCTCTTAAATATTTTTAAAATACTGTCAAAAAAAGAAAAAAAATCTTACTTCTGTAAACATCAGTCCAAAAAATTGTCCTGTTTTTGTACCTTCAGAAACAAACTTGTAGGTACATTGAGGTACTAAGAGGAAAAAAGCATTTACTTAGAGATATGTCCTGAGAATAAATAATGAACCTTTTAGCTGTAAGAAATGGTGCTTGCCAAAATTTATCCAGTCTTTGTACATCTCCTGTGCTCCAGGGAAGACAAGGCAACACCATCAACTTACCACCTAAGGCTGGGAGAAAATACTGTCCCTGAACTGTAAAGGCCTGAAGTACTGTGCTAAGCAGAAATCCAAGTTCATAATTACTCATTGTACTCACATGTTCCTCTATTCATTAGCATCAGATAAAGGCCAGAGTGCAAAATTTCAAAATTAGGTAACTCCTGTGTAATCTGGCATTAGTAGGATTTGTCTCTCTCAAGCACACTTTTTTTTACTTAGTATAACAGCGCATGACCTGAAATATTTCATTGTAGTGTATTTCCAGTGAAAAAATAAAATCTATACATGCCTTAATCTAACTAAACAAGAAAACTGTGGATTAAAGAAATAAAATATATACATAAAAATATATATTATATATAAAATTATATATGTATTTTATATTTTAATATATTTATTTACAAAATATTGTAAAATATCCTGAATTATAAAATGCCACACCCTCAAGAGTTTGTATCCAATATTAGATCCATTAGCATGTTTTAAAATATTTAGAATTATTCCAAGAACAGCACTTAAAGTGAAGGCAACCTTGAAAAGGTACCCAATGCAGTAAAATGAGACTTAGTAAGTGTTGTACTGTGAGCTGATAAAATTGTGTTGTTCTGTTTCTTCATTGTCAGCACAAATCCTTGTTTATTAAAAATTTAGCTTGAAGGAAACTTTAATTAATTACAGGTTCAGTAAATCCTGACTAGGATTCTGCCTTGGTGTGTTTACAATGAATGGCCTTCATGTGCCTGTGTTTCACTTCTGTTCTCTCTGCTACCTGACAGCGTGATTTATGGCTGTTGTTTTCTACGAGTCCACTGTTTGCCCTCTAGGAGGGATTGGTCTCTTGAGCCTCCATAATAACAGCAGCACTTTCACAAAACATCTTTTAATGACAAGAGTGTAGCATTCTGTAAGTCAGGCTAATTGCAGACATACCCTATTAATTGCAAAAATTAGGAGAGGTTACATATTTTACAAGCTTTTAATTTTAAATCACCCGAGATGATTTGTCTTAAGTGTTTGGGTAGTGATGTCTACAATATTCTATGACAGACCATTGCTGAGAATTGAGAAAAGTTGCAGACTATGGATAATGTACCAGGTAGAATTAAGCTGTGGATGTCCACACCTGCAGAGAAATCCTGTTCTGTCTGTAATACAAATTATTCTAAAGATTACATATTCTCTTGAGACTCGTGATACCAACATTAAATAATGTGTTGTGGTTTTATCAGGAGATGATAATCAGAAAGCAGATATTCTTGAACAGTTAAAAGAGTTTTTTGAATCTTGGGGGGTGTGTGAGTAAGTAATTTTACAGTAAAAGATCATGGATATTGACACTATCTTAGTTTTTGACGTGGGTTTTTCCCTTTTGTTTGGTTTTTAATTGTTTTTTGTGGGTTGTGTTTTAATTAAAAGGCACTTCTAGTAATAAGGGGGTTGTCTTTAGCAAATTTAGTGGTGGTTGTACTTTCTGTTTTTCCCTTCTCATCATCTGCTGTTTAAGTCTTCTAGATTTATACATGGAGGATAACTGCAATAAAGATGAGTCCTGAACACTGTCAGAAATGATGTAGACTGTCCCTGCCCTACATAACTTGCAGCTATAAAGACTAGTAAAAACCTGGGGGAAGGTTAAAGCTTACAAGAGAAGCACAAAATTTGAAGATTGGTAGCAACTATGTTAGTCTTATAATGAGAAAATTTAGACAGAATTTAGGATTCAACAAATATATTTTTGTATTTGTTTTTCAGTATTTCACTTGTTTAATTTTCCTCTAACATTCTTGCTTGCAGTACACAAAGCTGGGTTTGTGAAGCAAATATAGGAGAACTTGAAGAAACCCATTACCTTAATCAAATCCAGTGTTTGCTTTTTCAGACATTGCCTTTAAAGAGTTGAAAATAAAAACCACTTTTTCCTTCTGACCAGGCTTTTGGTAAATTCTGATTTGCTGTAGTATTCAGGTGCTTCATTCTTTCACAGATGAGCTAAGAATAATATAATCAAAATCTTGCATATACTTATTTTCTTTGCAAAGTGAATTATAGATCTGCTTTTATAATCCTTTTATACATACCTTGGATAGTAAATCTCTGTGTGTGTAGCCCTGAGGATTCTGTCCCACTGATAAAGTTCACCTTTTGTTTTTAGGTGAAATTAATTCATGAAATTGCTTCATGCCATGGGATTTTAATTACATCTTACTCGTACATTCGTCTGATGCAAGACAACATCCACACATATGATTGGCACTATGTCATTCTGGATGAGGGTCACAAAATCCGAAATCCAAATGCTGCAGTCACACTTGCATGCAAGCAGGTACTTTATAAAAAATAAATGTATGTGCTCTGGAGGGAGGTTTCAATGTCTAGTAGCCTATCATAAAAATATATGTTTGATCATTAAAAAAGAATAAAAGCATACATCACAATGGTCTGTATTTGACTATTTAACTTACTTTACTTTTCTAATGAATTTACATGGGTAAATTTACACAAGTGTGGTAGAGGAAAAAAAATATAAATTTAAAATTGCATAGTAATTTACCAGTACTGATAAATGTCAGATTGCTGGTGTGAATTTTCTGCTAACAGTTTATGAACAATGTATTGGAGAAATCTGTTTTTTTCATGAGTGTGAGGCCATGTATTTTGACATGAGAATTTATTTATGGTGAAATTGAATATCCTCTGAGGTAGGAGGCAGGATACCCCAGGAACCATGAAAATAACTTTCTTTTGGTTTTGTGGTTTTTATTAATAGTTCCGCACACCCCATCGAATCATCTTGTCTGGCTCCCCTATGCAAAATAACCTAAAGGAGCTCTGGTCCCT
Organism: Zonotrichia albicollis; assembly: GCF_047830755.1. Classification (NCBI taxonomy): domain Eukaryota; kingdom Metazoa; phylum Chordata; class Aves; order Passeriformes; family Passerellidae; genus Zonotrichia; species Zonotrichia albicollis. Next base: position 33,345,097 of record NC_133825.1, on the reverse strand, counting down.
CTTTGACTTTATATTCCCAGGAAAATTGGGAACCCTCCCTGTGTTCATGGAGCAGTTTTCTGTCCCAATAACCATGGGAGGATATTGCAATGCCTCTCCTGTCCAGGTAAATGCATCCAAAATATCATTTTGCTTGAAGGAAACTGTTCCAGCTGTTACTGTTGTTTCTAAACTGACTTCTAAACGTACTTAATGCTCTATGTTCTAGACACTAACCAGAAAAAGAGCTGTGTGTATGCATTACTGCTGCTTGTGTAAAAAAATCATTCAACTGAGACTGTTTCATTTATACAGGAGTGCACTTTATATACAAGGTTTTCTTGTCAAAAGCCCTAAAGTTTAGGTCATTAGAAGTATTCTTTGATGTGTAGATAAACAGATTTGAGTGGAAGGTGACTGATACCACATTTTAATGTATTTAAATAGAACTTTCCTGTTTGCTATCAAGCTTTGGCAAATCATGCAGTAAGTGGAATCCTTAAATCCTGTCGAGAAACAGTTTTTATTTTAAAAAGCTAAAATAGGTCTAAATTGGAAGTCTGGAAGTAGATAAACTAATTTTGAAAGCAAATAATTACTTGAGAAATTATTTTGAATAAGTGTCTATTAATCTTTGTAGTTGTGGTTCTCAGTATTGATGGCAGCTTAAATATTTTTCTGTTTTTAACTAGATAGTAAATAAATTGTCTGCATCATAATCTACTGACTAAAATTTCATATAAATGCTATTAAACTTATATCCTTCTAACTGCTCTTTGTAATGTTTTTCCATGCATGCATTGCTGAGGTTTTATTTTCTTTTCAAGATTAAGTACTTCTCTTGTATAAGTATTAGTAATTTACTAAGTTTGCCTTTCAATTGTTTTTATATATCAATAATTTATTTTATTGTTTGTCTTGTTTTAATACAAATTAAGGTATTTTTAGCCAATATTACAGTTAATACCTATCTCACACATCCATTACCCCTTATAGAAATGCATACTCCATTTAGGGCCAGAGTGACCTTCAGTTTCTGTCATTATGGGAATTTTCTTGTACCGATTTTTTTTTAGAGGTCTCAAGTGTGCACTAATCTTCACTTATTGTCTGGTAACCACCATTGCTGCAGGCTTCTTTTTTGATCTTTACTATATGTATTAGCACTTTTTCATGAGGATCTTGGTTTTGTACAGATTTATAGTCACTTCTTTCTTTGGTTTCTAAATTAAATATCTTATTTTGGTCTCTTTTAAAGACAAATCTGATGTATCTGAGGAAGCCTTACTTACTCAGTTTTATTGTTGCTAACATGAATTTTATTGCAATTCATGTTGTGTTGAACATGTAACTATAGATTTTATTTCTTTTTATTTTATTTTTTAAATTTTAAATTTTTTTTTATTACCTAATTTTATTAGTATTTTCCTATTGCTGATTATATAATTTTTCTAGTTGCTAGAATTAATATCAAGAACCAAAATACAGCTTGTGCCTTTTCTTCCTTTTTTCAGGTAAAAACTGCATACAAGTGTGCCTGTGTGTTACGGGACACCATAAACCCCTACTTGCTGCGAAGAATGAAGGCTGATGTAAAAATGAGCCTTTCACTTCCAGATAAAAATGAACAGGTTTGCTTCTTTTCACAACTAGATCTGAGTCCTCACTCTCCCCAAAACTCAGTCTTTGATGAAAATGTGGAGATAATTTGTGCTAGTAGCAGATAAAATGGTGGTTTAACTAAAGATGAGGAGCAGAGCTTTCAAGATTCATATTCTTTCATGATTGTACTGAGTATTAAATTACTGCTGTCTTGCAGGGTCTGTATGAGTTCACTTATCTAAAAAGTAAAGGGTAGATGAAGTGTAGTCAGGGCTACTTAATGCTGTCCCCTTGGGTCTCAAGTGCATTGAAATGAGTTGTCTGTCTGTTTCCTTTTGTACAGCAGGAAACAATTCAGCATTGTTTCCTGTCATAGAAAGATTAATTTGGGCAGCAAATAATACAGAAATACTTGCTGGCAGCAAGCTAGCTGGCCTATACATTATAATAAATTTTCAAAATATTAGGCTTGTGGTGTCAAACTTGTTTGCTCTACTACAAAGTGGCATGTTTCTTTAGGAAACATTTTCATTCAGAGTAGAGGAGGTTGAAAGTATTGGTTAACAGAAATTCCTACAAATCCTCACTTGTAATTATTAGCTTCTTCTTCAGGTTTCAGTGCTTCAGGCATTTATGTTCTGTTCTGACTCCTTCCTGTCTTCCCACTTTAAAAGAGAAGTAGACATGTTAAGTCTTTGTAAGACAGTGCTGAAAGGTACATAATAAATAAATAGGCCATACTGTGTATATGCAGCCTAATGATCTTTTTTTAACCAATTTTTTAATTTCTATATACTATTTTTAACCAACTTCTCAATATCTAGATATAAAAGAATGTGATCATAGACAGTTTAAATAAATTTGATTTTTGCTCTTGCCAGTCACAGGGCACTACATCAGTTTGATATAGAGCATAATATTGGGTGCCTTGCAGGATGCAAGGAAGTGATTTTGTTCAATTTTAGCCCATCAGAGCACCTGAGAAATCATTATATTTCATGCTTAAGGTCTAAAGACAGGACAGACCACGTCTGCTAAACTTCTAAGAATTTGCAAGTTGTAAGGGAGGTGACAGATGCACAATGGAAAGAGTTTACTATAAACAGCTTTGAGAGAATGCTAACATTGCACAGTTCTAGTTTTACCTCATTGAAACTAGAAAATGGCAGCACTTCCAAAACTAAAGCGATTTGAGAGGAAGATCTAACTACTGGGAAAGAGCACATAAAACCTCATGAAACTCATCTTAATGATCATGTTTATTCTCTAAATTTTTTTTTTATTATTTCTAGTGATTTCTGTGCAGTATCTTTTGACTTAGTTTTTCTGTATGTCACATATATCTGAACTTTCTGTAGCACATGGTAAAATTCTGAAATTCCCACAGGTTGGGCTTGAGTGGTTGGTTTGTTTTGTAGGTCCTCTTTTGCCGTTTGACAGAGGAGCAGCGTCAAATCTATCAAAATTACATCAACTCTAAAGAAGTTTACCAGATTCTCAATGGAGACATGCAGGTGGGCATTAATAAGGATATTGATAGGTATGGTTTGATGGATAAAATCATGGACTGGCCCTTGCACTCTTCTAGCTGAATTCTGAGCAGTAGGGGAAGCAAACACACTGACCTCTACTCAGTTTTTGTAGTTGTCTGGTTTTTTTCTCAGAAATGTTAGATGAAATATGTTTGAGCTAGTGATCGATATGTAGTGGCATGACGAGATAAAAGTAGGAATGGAATGAGTTTCCCAGTATGTTTGTGATCTTGGGAACAAATTCTGGCTTTTTGGATGACCTGTTGTAGGTAACTGTATTCATGCTTTTAACCAATTGCCCAAGTGAAGCAAAGGAAAAGCATAGTTACTCCTGGGAGTACAATTCACGTGTGATAACTTTGTTCTGCAATAGTTTATGATGTCACAGTATTAACAGACAGCAGACCAAATAAGCAAACATCCTTGTTACTGTCTTATCAGTCACTTGTCAACATCTTGTGCATCCATCCTCATAATGTAAGTGTTGAAATTGCTGTGGCCAAGTGGAAGGCATCATTGGGGTACATTTGCAGTTGCTGGCTGCTGCTGCCTGTGTAGAATCTGCTATTCCCTGTGGCTCCTATATTGCACACATCTGACTTGTTTGACATTTTTATGCATGCAATGGATGTGTCTCCATTCCATTTTAGCCCTTGTTTGTAAGAGGAGAGGTATTATGTGTTGGCTAAAATGTGTAATTCACCATATTTTCTTGTCTTGTGAGCTGTGAAATCCATTCTCTCTGCATACCCAGGGCCTCCAGTCAGTGATATAGTCAGCATAGCCATGTATATTGCAGTCCCATGCACAGAACACATTGACCTCATTACTGTGTTGACTTTTTTTAATTTTCCAGATTTCAAAAAGTTATAGTGGGCAAGTTTTTTCAAGTGCATAGCCATTTTAATTATCCCAGTGAAAATTTTTTAAAGAAGCTTGTTCTTTTAGAGATGACTTATACAAGACTCTGCAGAAATTTCCTTAAGATGTTACAAAATGGGCTATCATATTTACTAGGGATCTGAAATTTTTGAACAGCAAATGTCAATGCTTTTATTAGCTATTCTGTGATGACAACAGCAAATCCCAGCTGAAAAACAGCATTGTAAAAACAAACCATAAATTATGGGCAGGCTCATCCAGCTTGTAGTGCTAAAAGATTGAGGGGTTCATTGTTTCAAGCTAGTTCATTTTTCAGAATATTCAGAAGTATAAATAACACTTGTAATATTATTGAATGAATAACTGAATAGAACTCTCCTAACATGGCGTCAAAAGTAGTAATTTCAGTTTTGTATATTTGTTCAAATATGTTAATTCATTTATTCTTTATCATGCATTCTGGTGGGCATACTGACTATCCTCAAGATCTATCTTAAGTTACCTGCTAATATGATAGGAGTTGGAAGGAAAGACATGATAATTTCATGATTTCAAGAAACAGATTGGTGGCATTTTTGCTTTTGAATGAGAAAAACATGGCCTAACAGCTAGGTAGGGACTAGTTTTACTAGTGTGGATATTGTTGCAGAATTCCCTTAACAGGATAGGCTCCCAAGTACATAAAATTTCAATCACTTTCTTTTGTACTGATTTTTCCTAAAACTTCCCCTTAAGCAAGTATTAGCATGAAAACATTATTAAAAAGAAACATTGATGTTGAGTGGATTAATCTATTGCTGTTTATTTTTTTTCCACCAGCCATATAGACAAGTATTTGTCATGAAAATAGAAATATTTTTCTCTTGTATTCTTTAGATTCTCTTAGGACTATCAACTTTGAGAAAAATTTGCAATCACCCTGACTTTGTTGCTGATAGTCCCAGACTTCTGAAGAGTGTGCCAGATGCTGAAGCAGAGGATCCAAATCAGTTTGGATATTGGAAACGTTCTGGAAAAATGATAGTGGTAGAATCCTTGCTGAAAATATGGCACAAGCAAGGTCACAGAGTATTGTTTTTTACTCAGTCAAGACAGGTAAGATGAGCTAATTGTTTTTAGTTTCCCTATTACTATTACTTAAAATGTGTGTGAGAGTTCCAAAAAACCTGCAAGTAGAACCACCTTTTGTAGTGTCTTTCTCATAAAATCAATATCTTACTGAAAAAGTTACCGAAATGACTGATGTGTTTGGAATAACCAGAGACCAGTTCCCAAACTCAGTAATGACACAGCATTGTAGCAGTGGGCTGATTTCAATACTGGGTCAAAGCTGTATCAGTTGTATCCATGTGGTCCCAGGCTGTCCCTGCTGTGTAGTTCCAGGACACAGTTGGTGTCACTTTGCATGCTCTGTGTGGTGCTTGTGCACCTCTGATCCTCAGAATCTCTCTCTTCGGGACAGTGGCACAGGCAGTGACCTTTGTTTGTTTTCCCTGTGTACTCACAGTTTGTCTTCCTTCTGTGGATTTCCTTGGGATGCTCTACACCAGCCTGTTTAATTGTCTTGAAGCCATGGCCCTGGACTTCCAAACTAAGCTCAAATATTCCACTGCATTCAGCTGTGAATTTTTTTTGCTTCATTTACATAAGTTGGTTTTCTGTCATTTAAGAAAATGTTTCAAGTTTTTCATTGTCATTGTTTGTTTGATTGAAACTGCAGTTAGTACCAGAAATTCTTACAGGTTCATCATACAGATGCTCAGTATTCACATCTGGATTTCATTAAATCTTTTCCATCACCACAGATGATGCAGATACTTGAAGTCTTTGTGAGATACAGAAACTATTCCTACCTCAGGATGGATGGCACCACAGCAGTAGCTTCCAGACAGCCTCTTGTAACAAAATACAATGAGGTGAGATGTTCCATCCCGCACATGAATACATATTAATGAGTATTACTGAGTTCTTCCATTCCTTTTTGTTCTATTTTTAAATATACTACTTCAGGTTGGAGACACAAAACTGGAGAGTTCAGGGAAATGAAACCCCTGTATTTGTGAGAGAGGGGAAAAAAGTAATCTCTTATTTCATACATAAGTTGGGTTTTCTGCTAAGGAAAGAAACACATCTGAGAAGGGTGAAAAGAAGTTTTATTGGATAACAGTAAATGAAATTTAGATCAGACTACTTTTATTTATCGAAAGAAATACTAGATGAGCAAGAAAATGTGTTCCTTCTCTTGCCTTCCTTTGCATCTTTGCATATAATGCTGATAAAATAAGCCAGGAATTTTTTTTTAATGTTACATTTTGCTATTTCTTGCTTTAGTAAATTCTCTCTTGTGTCACAGGACAAATCCATATTTCTTTTTCTTCTAACAACTCGTGTTGGTGGCATTGGAGTTAACTTGGTTGGTGCTGACCGGGTTATTATTTATGATCCTGACTGGAATCCCAGTGTAGACACACAGGTGAGTTTGATTTATTACATTCCATTTACCAGCTGAGTTGAAATAAAACTGAAATCAAAATGACATTTATCTCCTCAAATAGTGTTAAAGCACTATGTTGCTCTTTCCTAAGTTGCTGTTCCCAGCAATGGTCACTTAGGGTGCAGCTCCACATTATGATTATTCTTGTGGCAAAGACAACTTAAGTGGTTCCCACCACATCCCTTATATGCTGTTATACCTCACCACTCTTCAGTCCTGTTGATTCGTGTAGTCAGTTACAGTTCAGTGCAGTCAGAGAAACAGTTCAAATGGCCTGTGTTTTTAAAACAAATAAACCAGATATTTCTGAAGGGAAAGTACAGCTGTGCAAGTTCTTGAACAGGCAGGACTGTTGGTGGTGACAATGCAGGATGAGAAGAGGAGAGCAGATGCTGCTCAAATTGACTTTCTTGCTAGATAATGGTATGTAGCTGTGACCTTAGAGAACTGCTCTGAGCTTTTAAAAGTTGTTCATTATCTCATCTTATCTCACAGTGTGGTAAGACTCCGATTTATCAAATCATGTAGCAGTTATATTGTGCTTACAAGTTTGAGAGGAAAAAGCTTTTTTATAGAAATGCTATGTAGCTCTGACATCTGCAAGTGTCTGACTTACAGTGCTCTGTATAGTAGTTGGTTCAAGATGTTTGTAGGAAAGATTCCAGTTAAGTTAAAGAAGAAAAGTTCAAAGGAAAAGTGTGTATTAGCACTCTATTGGGAAATTTCCTTCTGGAATAAGTTTATGTAAAGTACATATTCTGGGTAAAAGTTCTGATTTTAATATAATCTATGTATTGATAATTTTTGCAGAGATTTCTTGGTACAGTTGGAGACTTTCTAGATCTTTTTCCTCTCCTGCTGAGTTAATTATCATATGCTCTAGAAATCTGATTTCTTGAAGTATTTGTTAAATGTCCAAGCTAAGTTTGAAAGAGTGTTATCATTGCCTCTCTGCCAGCCACGTTGGAGAGGCTCATATCTGGTAACCAAACCTTTGTGTTCCAGGCTCGGGAACGTGCTTGGAGGATAGGCCAGAAGAAAGAGGTGACTGTGTATAGGCTGCTCACTGCAGGGACCATTGAGGAGAAGATATACCACAGGTCAGTCACAAGGATTTCTTGGATACAGCTGCATGCTCAGGAAAATGCTTTTAGCAAATCCAAGGTGGTGGAACAGTGACATAACTGTGCATGTCCACACATTGCTTCTAATCCCCCACCTTGGTCATGGTGGGCACATCATGGAAAACTTCTAAAAGTTTCTACTGAGAAATGGAGAACCTTTTTCTTGTACTAGACTCCCAGCTGTACTGCTCCATCCCTAGCAGCAAGACACATGTGCTAAATGTGCCTTATCAGTCTGTTCCAGCAGCTGTGTCCAGCACATCCAGAATTCCCTGTAAAACATAGTATGAGGCATAGACAGAAAACAGTGAGCACCTTATTCACAACATGAGACTCAACTAGTCTGAAATGCAAATTCAAATCATCAAGTTCTTTATATTCTCCTTGGGATGTATCAAGATGTATGTGGTACATAGATCTATTTACTACTGTGCAAACCCAATTAGATTTTATTCCCAATTCATTCCAAAGTGAAAGAATTAAATCCCAATAACTACCAGTCATATTCATGTTATTTATTCCAAAGTGTAGCTAAAGCCTTTGAAGTGCTTGTATTTCAAAATCAATGAAATCTTTTTGGTTTGCTTTCCCATTCAGCTTTCTCAATAGTTAGCTTCACTCACATGAATTCCAGATGAATGTACATGGGAATCCTGTGTCTGGACTTCATTCTTCAGAACTGAAATACCCTCTTGGAAAATTCAGAAGAACAAAAAGCTCTAAATAATGAAATGCCCATGCTTACTGTTTTCCTGTGTTTTCTTGCCTGTAAATGAAAACTTAGTTTTTTGACCACTGAATTTAAAAATATTTTCCCACCTTAATCTCAGCAGAACCAAAAGTGTGATAAAAGGAACTATTTCCAGTTCTATTTAGGGATGTACTTTTTGTACAGAATAAAACAGCTTTTGCTCTAGGCACTATGTACTACAGACATGGCATAGAAGCAGTTTTACCAATACTAGAAGATTCTTGCAGCTTTGTACAGATTTGTTCCTTTTGGTCCTCTGTAGGTGGGCTCTTTTCTTCCCAGCCACAAGTCTGATTCCCCTTTTCAGTGTCTGTCATGCAGTCATCACCATCAGACTAAGCTACTCTGCTGCTTTTGTTTCCTCCAATCAATTGAACCCATAAAATGTTGTCATTTTAGCAAGCTGTAGTTTTTTCTTTCAGGAGCTTTCTGTTTGTTTTATTGTTACATATGCAAGCTTTTCAATTTTAATGGACAAAAAAGTTCTAGCTGTGAAGTTATTTATTGCTTAGTTAAGGGATGCCTCATAGGACATCTCAGGATAGTGGTTACCTGTTGTGTTATGGGGTTGTTGCAAAATAATAAATCCCTGTGTTTAACAATTTACTTGGTTGTTTGAAAGTTACTAACTCAAGATGGTCTTTTGGAAACTAACATCGTCTTCCCACTGCTTAATTGTTCTGCAGGGTAATGTTTGTGCTTATAGTTTTCTGTTTAAGTACTGTACTCAGTACTTAAACATATTTAGACATTGTTTCATGCACCAAATATTTGTTTTCTTTTTTAGACAAATCTTCAAACAGTTTTTAACAAACAGAGTGCTGAAAGACCCTAAGCAGAATCGCTTCTTCAAATCCAATGACCTTTATGAACTATTTACTCTGAACAGCCCAGATGTGTCTCAGGGGACAGAAACAAGCGCAATTTTTGCAGGTACAAAAATTGTTTGTTTGGAAGAAAAAATGTCTTAATTGTTTGCTAAATGGATACTAATTTTATTCATCCCTCAGGTACTGGTTCAGATGTTCAAGTCCCAAAGCCACCTGCTAATGGCACTTCTAAATGCGATGTCCATCTTGCAGAAAGCAGCTCACACAAGAAGAAGAAATCCTCCAATTCCCATTCCACCACACACATGAAAGATTCTTCATCTAAAGCAATAGAGACAAGTGAGGAAACCAAGGGAACCTTGGAAACCTTTGACCAAAATAGCTACACAAAAGATAATGCACAAGCTGCTGCTGACACAAATTCCTTAAATGAAAGCAAGGAGGAATGCTTGGAAAGTGATGAGAAATACATGTCCCAGTCAGTGCCATGCAGTGCAGGGTCTGCAGAGAATGCAGAAGGTCTGACTGCTGTGGTGGCTGGTGAGGGATGTGGTGCAGCTAATGCAGATGCCAGGACAGATCTTAGCCTCACTTGTGATGCAGCTGGCTCTTGGGAAAAGCAGGATGCTAAAACTGAAGATGGGCAATTTGATAATAATCATTTTAAGTGTATCTCAAAAACGAAGCACAAGGTGGATGTGCTGTCACATGAGAGCCAGAGAGATAAGTCTAAGAAGAAACATCACAAAGATGCCAAATTTGAAGGAAAGCGCATTCCTCATCTAGTGAAACAAAAGCAGTACAGAAGGGAGAACAGTGAAGAGCAGGACTCAAAGAAAAATGATGACTATGTCTTGCAGAAACTTTTCAAAAAATCAGGTAACAGTTGTTGTTTGGCTGCTGTCTAAACAGATGTATATAAAACCTATGCAAATGAGGAGAAGAGCAGATCTGTTACTCTGATGGTTAAAGCTACAATAAAAAACATGTTCATTCTGTTACTTTAGTGAAAGTGAAAATGTTCATTGTTTAAATTTAGTTTAAATTTGCTAATTACCTTGGCACAAACTGTTCAGAGAGATCCGCATTTCTGGATATAGAAGTATATGCAGTGTTTCTCCTGGATATTCCCAGGATGTAATCAACCTTCATTTACACAAGGGTTTCACTTCTGTCTGTCCTGTCCATAACAATGGAAATGATCAATTTGCCCACATAATTGCCAGGTCTGTTGTGAATAATGACCTCATCAGCACGCCAGAAGTGATTTGCTGTCAGATTGATTACTTAACTGATAAAGAAGGGGGTTCTTTCATTAGAAATTACTATACTGATGTACTTAATATAATCACCCTGAAGAAGGAAAAATGCAATTGTGGCATTCACTTAAAAAGTGAGTATTTGATTTTCACATAAATTAAGAAATGTCCTTCTTCACCTTTTTTGTTTTCTATTTTTAGGGGTACACAGTGTTATGAAGCATGATGCCATTATGGATGCGTCCAATGCAGATCATGTGCTGGAGGAAGCAGAAGCGAACAGAGTGGCCCAGGACGCCTTGAGAGCCCTGAGACTCTCTCGTCAGCAGTGTTTAGGAGCTGCTTCTGGTGTGCCAACCTGGACAGGCACGAGTGGTCTTTCAGGTGCACCATCAGGAATAAAGTGAGTTCAGTTCTCACTCTGCTCTCCCTAAAACAGAGGAGTTGCTTAGGAAGTTAAAGATATTTATTTTTTGTCTTATTATTTGCAGTAACTTGTATCAGTTGTGCATGTTTTATATTTAATATAGACATGAAAGCATAGTACAAGCATAGGTAGTCCATTATTGTTGCACAGAAGAAGAGAGAACTTAGTAGAGGGCTCTTGAGAACCCTAAAACAAAAACCCAGTCTGTCTTTGAAAAACTTTTTTCTTGAAAAACTGTCATAGTCATTTTGAGAAGGATGTTTCATAGAGTTAATTCTTTCATGCGTTTTTAGGAGTCGGTTTGGCCAAAAAAGAAACTCCATGCTGCTTTCTTCACATTCCACTTGTACATCAGCTTCAAAGAAGCAGAAGGTAAGAAGCAGAAGCTAACATTTCTGTTTTAATAGCTGATATATGTGAATTGTTATGATTTATGTGATAAATCCAACTTAGATGTGTCATACACATTTGTTGTATGATTATGTAGAATTCCAGAATTTTTAGTTACCTGTGACTCTGACTTTTTGTTTTGATGTAATCTGGTTAGATACAGCAGTCACAAATTGCACCATGGTTAGCTTATCTATCTCAAAACCAGCAAAGCTTTTCTTATGCTTCTTAAGTTCTGAAATTGAGACCAGAATACATCACCTCTTTATGGTATATTTCAGATGACCAAGTTCTGACTGGTGGTGTTTGTTATTTAAGTCTAAACAACAAGCAGATTTTGTTTACTAAATTCTGTGGGTCTCAAAATGCAATTTTCCCCATAGTCTGTGTGTTTATTTGCAGGATGGAGATACAATAAAGAAACAAAATATAAAGAAATCTAGTTCCAGTGAGCACTTCAATGGAAGATCTGGAGAATCGTCATCCAGTGCTCTGGACTCTTCATCTTTATTAGCTCGCATGAGGGCAAGAAACCACCTTGTTTTACCACAGCAGACAAGGGATGAGGGCGATGAGAACCATCAGCCAGCAGCCGCCCCAGTCCCGGGTTCCACGGAGTACGATGAGCTGCTCGTGGATCTGCGGAACTTCCTGGCGTTCCAGGCCCGTGTGGACGGCGAGGCCAGCACCCGGGAGCTGCTGCAGGAGTTTGAGTCCAAGCTGCCTGCAGAGCACTCCTGCGTCTTCAGAGAGCTGCTCCGCAACATCTGCACCTTCCACAGGAGCCCCAACGGGGAAGGGGTCTGGAGGCTAAAGCCGGAATTCCGATGACCCTTGATCAGTGAAGGCACCTCTCTGTGCAGCTGAGAACCGTTCTCCTCTCTAAGGAGGAACACTGTGTGACTTGGAAAATTTTGAAGTATTTTGTATTCCTGAATACAGTCAGTGGTGCAGGACTTGTTGCAGGCTTAAAGCTAACTTAATTTCTGATTTATATTATTTATATAAAAATGTCATCTACCTCATAGATGAAACAATACAAACTATCAGCACCTTTTCTTCAAAAGAAATCTTAATATAAATGGGGTGAAGAGCATTTACTGACCTTTTATTACAGTAAGATCCATGGATGTCGCCATGGATTGTAAGACTTTGATTTCTGTGAAATTCTGGAAAACTACTTCCTTGATTTCCTGTTTATTACTTGAATGGCCATAGGGCACACAGTGTGCCATCAAAAAAGAAAAAAAAGGGCAGAGGGGAGATGATTGTAGTTAGCATGAGAGATTCACTTGTGCTGACAAGTGCATCAGAATAATTTTCTGTAACTTGCATCAGTAGTGAGAATTTTGTTGTAATGTTAACTAACTTAGGAAATAATTCTAATGCCGTGAAGATTTAATCACAAAAAATTGAAAGCGTAGCAGGATATTGAGTTAACTGACAATTGATAATTATGGAAAACTTACTAAATTCCAGAGCACCCATTAACACCATAATCAGCAATCCAGTTACAATCCCATACACCACGGGCAAGTATTTGCTCTACAGTATTTTTTAAAACTGAGGCGACAGTAACGGTTATGTTTGTCACAGGTTGTGGACTTACTTAATGTTCATATGTTTCACTGTGATTTATGGCCAGTTACCTCCTACCACTTAAAATTTGATACCTTGATATAGACTGGGGTGTTAGCTGGTCAGAGGGGGAAGGGTGTCACTGTGTTTTACTCACCATAATCATTTTTGGGCATAGTTGGAGCATATATCAAAGTTAGATGTCATTCATCTAGGGGTAGGGAAAACTTGAACTTACCCAACTGTCAAGAGACTTTTAACACCAATTATTTGTAGCAAATCCAAGTACAACACTGGGTCTGTCTTCAGGGCATTCATGTACTACACAAGGAAATTTTAAGGCGGAAAATGTGGACAGATTTTGAGAAGAATACCACATTGTTGCAGAAATACTGAATTACTGTATGGCTTAAACTAGGGGTAGTTACATATGCCTAATGTCCTTCCTATCCCTAAGCTATGGAAAGCTGAGCTAGTTTTGGCTTTTTTGTTCACTATGAAATTATCTTCTTTGCTTTAAGTGGAAGTATAAATATTATAAGATGAATGGTGAAACAAGAATACAAACTTTCTTTTTGTAAAAAAAACCAACCTTTTAGAGACTTCAAATTGCTTTTCCTCTTATTTTTGCTCAGTGATAAAGGATCTGTAGAGATTTGCAAGAAATGATCCTTCTTGGCTTTTCAGAGGCTGGAATTAGGCAGGGCAGACAATTCAAGAATGTTTATTTTCCTAATAGCATTTGAAGATGGGACTTCTCCTAACATCTCTTTCTCTGATCCCATTTATATTCACTTACATTCCCTCTTTCAAAAACAGGTGAAACAAGGAACTTGGGTTGCAACTGCTGTTGATATGACTTGAAATGCATCAGAAAAAGAGTAAAAACAAACCAATTTCTGTTTTCTTCATATCTATGCAGACTGTGAATTGGTTTGGGTGTCATATCCCCATCTTTTATCCCAGCAGCAAACCAGGAATTCAGCAGTCAGCAAAGCTGTTTTTGTCACCTTAGCTGTCAGTTTTGGTGTCCTGTTTTATTTAAACTCCCATTTTAAAGACATCATTCCTGTATACTAAGGAGACTTTGCAGCTTCTTGATCTGTTAATGTAAATAGACTTGCATGTACTTTTTATAAATTCTTGGCTTTTATGGACTTATTAAAAAAGGAAAAAAAAAAGTGTGTTCTAGAAGTCATTGGGCTCTGGGAAGAGTGGACAGGGGGGCATCTTCTCCTGTATGCTGTGCACTGACCAAATGATTCATATTATCTTTAATTATATTTCCATTATCCATACAATTTCAAATTCCTAACTAGCTTTTTTCCAGTACTTGCATTTGTTGAAAATCTTTAAGGACTGAAGAAGTACTAATATAATACTCAAAAATATCTGTAAGTAGTTGATCTCAAAAGCATATGTGATTAAAGATTTACTGATTTATAGATAAAAGATTTCCTAGACTATAATATAGCTACTATTCATTTTAATGTAGTAGAGTTATTTCAGAAAAAATTCTACTTTCAGTCCATAAAACATCTGATTTTTGTTGGTTTAGCTTTATCTGTGTAAAGTGAATTCTTTTCACATCTTCACAGAATACCTGAAGCAGTTCCTCACTAACAGTGTTGCATAGTCAAACAAATCTTGTATTTTAGCTGTCTCCATTTCCAAGTACTCAGTGCTGTAGTTGGTAGTTGCTATTTTATTTGTGCATGATTCCATAAATCACTCATGTGGAATGTGTGTGTTCTTATATTTTGTTTTCTTACCTCAGTAAAAAAAGGGGATAAAGAAAAATCAAAATACAGATGTTAATTTAGGAATAAAGCTGGGAATAAAACCACTAAATCTTACTAATAAAAGATGTGTCAGCATGGAACAGTGATTATAAACTTAAATTTAAAAAAAGTATACCAGAAGGAACTACTGAAAATATCTTTCCTGTAAAGATGCTAAAAGCTGAACACCATGCTACTGTGGGATGTGACCTACCATCCACAAGCTGAGCAGACAAATACAGTTGAATAAAAATCAGAAAGCTAAATAGCAGAAACTTTGATTTCTCAGTAAGCAGTTGTGGGAACTGTGTACACTGCTTAGGTAAAACCTGCCAAAATGATACTTTAACTGCAGAAGTTAAAACATCATAATTGTTCCTTTTGGTTTCAAGCCATATTTGTAAAGGGAAAGGTAAAAAAATCTTCTTGCTTATGAAGATGTTTTCCCTTGTCTTCCCATCCCATCCTCCTTTTACATTATTCCAGGTGCTTACTCTCCTTTGTTCACCCTTTTGCTGAAGATGTATAGCCAACCAACACATCTCTGGTATAGAACTAAATTTTGGCATAGAGAAAAAAAGACTTAGCTAAAGGTTGTAGGCCTTTGACTTTTCTGGACAATAATGACCCACCACAAAAGAAGTGTAAGTTGCTGAATGGATAGATTGATTAGAAATGGTGATTAAAAATGGTATTTTTAAATGCCTAACTTCTGTCTCTGGCTCAGCCTCTTAAAGGGCTGCACCATGTGGAGAATTGAGGCCGTTGCAGATAATAAATGTCATCCTCCAAATAAAGCTATAAAGAAGTAGGGTTTTACATCTGCAAATTTTAGCTTCAGGTGACAGTCACCTATAGACAATTGTGCTCAAGTCATAAGGTCAGCTTTGCTTCTGATTCCAAGATTGCTAAACTTGGCTAAATGTTGCTGTCTTCTACTGCTGCAATTCTCTGCCTTTCAATGGGTTATAACAGAAGGGAGAAACTTGATTATTTGCTATTTCTTCTAATCCAAAATAATTTTATTTTTAAAATAAGGAACTAGGTAGATGAATAATTAAACTGTTGGGATAATATCTAACTTGAATTCCTTTTTGCATACTGCTGTGATTCATATGTAAAACCCAGTCATTACAGTTTAAGCAGTTTTCTCTCTTGAAGGGAGGAGGTGTTAAGGAACAGTGAAACAGCTCTATCAGTGATTCAGCAAGGAAAAATGATGCAATGCCTCTTGTGCTGCTGGTGGCTGTGCCTTCTCAAAAGATATATAAAGATGATAAAATAATTAAATATTAAGAGACCCTATAGCAATTTTATCCAAATTTGGCATATTTCCAATGTATGGGCTACTAAATTACTAAATTTCTTCCCAATTTTCCCTCATGTTTTACATTTGGTAACGTAGTCACTGAGATTGATTTAAAATGTGGAGTAATCTACCTGCATGGTCTTTTAGGAACAGGAATGTCTGGAATTTCTACTGTAAACCTCTGGGTACTCTAATTCCTGCATTGGTTTCTCCATCTGATGGATACAGTCTTTAAAGGGAAACAATACATCTTTCAGGTCCTTCAAAAATGCTTCAAGAAATGATAGCACAGTACAAAGAAGCCCTGGTTGGAAAAACAGGTAATATGGTATTTTATTGTCTAGGTCATTAATCCAGCAATTCTAAGTTACACAAAACTATCACAGAAAGTTGCTGAGAGTGCAGTTTTTGAAGGGCTTGCATAGGACGCATGTCTAGGAGTCAGGATGTGCCGGCGAGTCTGCACTTGGGAGTTTATCTCCTCTGGGAGAGATATTTATTTATCTCTTAGATACATGGTCAAAACACTCTGCTACTTAGGGCCATTTATAATGTTCATGTTCCAACATTGAGACTAAATGCTGAATATACTAAATGCTTACTAACTCAGTGGCTCTCTCCATCTACCCACCCTCACGGGATTGCTATTCTGGGCTCTGGGGTGATGTCACCTCTCCTGCTTCACACAGTATTGCTGATGTGCTACAGTCCTGTGCCTTCAGCTGAAACTTAGTAGATGAAGCTTTCTTTAGCAGTTCTTAACTTGTTCTGGTGGGCGTGGTTTTGCTATCTCTCCTACCCCTAAAAGTAAAGAGGAGTCTGACATCTTTCATGCAAGGGCCATTATTTTTTCTTTGTTTAAATGGGCCTAAGCTGCTATGGAACTGAGTGAAACGCCTCATGTTCTTGCTCCCTGCCTGAAAAACACAGGGGAGACTGTAGAGGATCATTGTTTCATTCACAGAGCAGAAAAGTAATCATCTTTTCCCCAGAAAGAATAGACCTGTTGTGAGTCATTAAATTAGGAACTACAGAACCAGCACAGAAAATGTAGGAAGTGTCAGGCAGCTGTGTTAAAAAGCACCTTCCAGCCTGCTCTACCCATGCAATAACCATGCTTTTTCAATATTGCTATGCAAGATTCACCACAATGGCATCAAAGACAATGTGGCAGGCCATACAATAAATATCCCCATTGTTACCCATGCACTATACCTGAGAGCCAGATGATTGTGAACTCTTCAGACCCAACAAGCTGTTCATCCAGTCATTTGAGAGAGAAGGGAAAGCACTGCCAATGCTGAACTAACTCTGGAGAATCTACCTAAAATTTTAAGTTAACTACCTATCATAGTTCCCTACAGATTCACAGCTTTTCCTGGGCTCCCAAAGCCACACTGCTCACTACACCTAAGTTGAGAGAACCTATTTTTATTGTACAGAACAGGGAGGTAGAAGCTTTGCACTAATTGCAAACCAGGACTTAGAATCATCAGAGGAGCTATGACCAACTCCTGCATAAGGCTTACATAAGTGGTGAGTCATGCAGTCTTACAGAAGAGTAGGGAGGGAGGCTTTCATTATGTTGTTTGCCTAATCAGAAATATGAAAATAAAAGAACACAGCACTCGGTGGGTTATGTTTGGCTAACTGTAGACTGAAATTTCTGCAGTTGCACTACGATAGAGGCATTTCGTTGTTTGTAGTCCCAGCTTATATTAAACAGAGAGGATTTTTTTCATAAATTTTTGCCTCTGGGGCACAGTTAAGGTTCTTAGGGAACCCTAGCTATGTGTTCCCAGACATTAATGTCTGGGAGCAGCACCATGAGAGTAAGAATGAAGGTATATGCCTAGAGAGGATACTGGGAGTAAATGAAGAGACCCAAGGGCAGGGTAGAGTTTGTGAGGATAAGAATGTGAAGAAGCAGTGAAATGGAAGCAAAGCTTTTTAGGTTGACTGGAAAACAGTGTAGCGATGATTTCTCCTGTCTTACTAGTCTTTTTCCAAGCTCTCAGGCAGGCAGCTGAATAGGCAGTATTCTATTCAGCACTGTTGCTAGGCATGAGCTGAGATACCTGCAGCTCTTTCAAGACAACTGGAGAATTTTGAGGATCAAAGTTGGCTGAAGTTTTATGTGCAGCAACAGTGCTCTTTACACTAATCTGATTAACCCATCGCTGCTTCTCATTTTCCTCCACTCATCTTTTGCACTTCATGGGGCAAAAACTCGGGACTGTGTCGAGTTGTGGCCTCTTTGTCCCCACCCTATTATCCTATAGGTCCATCTGGTTGCTCAGTGGAAATACTCCTGTCTAACATCGTGTGGCTAAGCAGAGGAGCCAGTAGACATTTTTATCTGCCCCACAAAATATCTCCCAATACTTTCCTGCCTGGAAAGAGCATACAGCGCAATGTGGCACAAGAAGAACAGGCACTGCTGCACAAACCATCAGGAAGCTCTATTTGCTCCTCTGTAAGTTGCCAGACTGCCTTGAAAAGCACGACTATGCAGGATCCTTAGGGCTGGGGTTGGTTCGTTTGGGCTGGTTTTCTGTTTTAGTAGTTCTTTGAGGGTGTGGAATCCCTTTAATGAACCAATGGGTGGAAAAAAAAGGCAAATTATTGAAAGCTAGTTGACTCTGGGAAATAGTTAAGCCTTAAAATCGCTCGTCAGAATGTGTGTGTATTCCTGCCCCTATCCCTGAATACTTGGAAGCCTGGCTGTTCTTGCTGCAGTGCACTGGCAGAACCCCGGACTCTGTCCTTAAAACCTCCTCCCCCTGGGCCGCTGTAGGGCCGGAGCTTGTGCCTGGGGAGCTGCAGCCTCCGTCCTGCAGCCCGGCCGAGCCCCGGCACCGCGGCCGCACCAGCGTCCGATGCGGGACGGGAAGGAGCCGGGATCCCGGGCATTCCGCGGGCTGTGGGACGGGAAGGGGCCGGGATCCCGGGCATTCCGCGGGCTGTGAGACGGGAAGGAGCCGGGGATGGAACCGGGATCCCGGGCATTCCGCAGGCTGTGGGACGGGAAGGGGCCGGGATCCCGGGCATTCCGCGGGCTGTGGGACGGGAAGGAGCCGGGGATGGAACTGGGATCCCGGGCATTCCGCAGGCTGTGGGACGGGAAGGGGCCGGCGATCCCGGGCATTCCGCAGGCAGGGAAGTACAGAAGCTCGTGCCCAGGTCCCAGTACACTTTTTATTGCTACGGCAACGACAGGAAACATCACCTGGGCTCTGCAATCTCCAAATCAAAGCCTTTTTCGGCTGAAAAAAAAAAAAAAAAAAAAAAAAAAAAAAAAAAGACGGTCGATTGAAAGGCTAGGTGTTTCGCAAGTGCGGTGCTCTTCTGTTCTTCGCTGACACCTGGCCCTGTCCCCGGCAGCCCGAGGCGGCCGCTCCGATGCCATCGAGCGCACGGCGCTGCCCCATTGAGCCCTTAAGCGCCGCTGATGGCCCGGGCGCGGCGCGGCCGCCCCTGCCCGGGGCCTTTGGCCCTCGGGGCCGCGCGGCCTGAGCGGCGCTCGGCTCTCCCGCCTGGCCGCGCCCAGCCGGGCCGGGCCGGACCCGCCGCAGGGCCGCTGCCCCCTCACGCAGCGCGGTCACGGCCGCGGGGCGGCCCGGCCGAGCCCGCGCCGCCGTCCATGGCGACCCGCCCGCCGTGGCTGTGGCTGTGCCTGGCCGGGCTGCTGAGCCTGCGGGCGGCCCGAGCCCTGCCCCTGCGGCCCGACCCGCGGGACGCCGTGCTGGCCGCGGCCTTGCAGCGCCTGCGGGAGGTCTTCGACATCGAGGAGCTGCCGCCCGACGTGCTGCCCCGCAAGAAGCCGCCCCAGTTCATGGTGGATCTCTTCAACAGGGTGGCCGACGCCAACGGCATCACCCGCGCCCCGGGGCTGCTGCAGGGAGACGTGGTGCGCAGCTTCGAGGACCGAGGTGGGCCCGGGCGGCGGGGCCGAGCCCCCGGTGAATCCGGGGGAGGGGGCAGTCTGGCAGTGTTCCTAAAAAAGGGTCTTTTCCAGTTCACGTAGACCACCACCACTTCTACTTCGACATCAGCGCCATGGAAAGGGGCGAGCAGATGCTCAAAGCCGAGTTCAGGGTCTTCAAGCTTAAGAGGGCAGCACATCGGTCCAGAAGGTCCGACACGCCACACTTCTGCAAAGTAAGTGGGGGAATAGTTAAACACTTAATTCTGCTATCTTTGTTAATAATGCTGAAAATAAGGAGTGCAACTACTAGTGTCACACAAACCTGCTTTGTTGTTATTTTTGTCATCCTCACTTTTCCTTTCCTTCCACCATACAAAATAGTGTAAAGTTTTGACTTTGCCTTTATGCTGACCTGTGTGCTATGGCAGTGAGCTTTCCCTAAAGATACCAATGTCAGACCTATCCCAAATTACTTTTCTGGGATTTGAGATATTTCGAAATTCGAATTGAAATTTATCTGCTGGAGCTGCTCCGAAAAGTAGTAATAACAGCCAGGGATTCATGGGAAAACAAGGCGGTAAGGAAACTGAGTGTGTCTATTCCTCTGGCAAAGGGCAGAATTGGACTTTTTGCAGACCTGAAGAAAAATATGAGGAGGAACAGAAGACTTTGATGGTGTCAGGTGTTCAAAACAGGATAGAGATGGTTAGGATAATTTTCTATAGTACCTATATTTGGTATTCTGCCTCTGAACACATCTAGAAGCAGATGTATGTAGCAATAACTTTTTCTGTTAAACTGTCCCAAATCTACTTTTTACCTCTTTTAGAATGACGGTACAGTTTCATAGCTGTGATGTAGCAGAAAGCTGCTTAATCTTCATCCTCCTAGTTTGCTGTAAGAACAATCAAATTAATTTCTTCTTGGTTTTGTTGTTTATTGCTGTTATTTAGGTGGAAGTGTATGAGCTCTTAGAGGGTGAAAATAAGCCACAGAAAAAGCATCTCATTGCATCAAGATTATTGTCCCTCTACACGGAAGGCTGGGAAGTCTTCAACGTCACACAGACAGTAAGCAGAGAAGTCTGACTTAATTTTTTTTCTTAAACTCTTGAAATTACACCTTATAACTCCAGCATTGCCATTAGGCTGGGTTTTGAGGTCAGTTTAAACAGGACAGCAGCAGAGGGAGAAGCTTTCTCTCTACCCTTAAAAATACACCCAGTGCTACCTGGAATAAAGAAGTGTTTATGAGCTGCTAGGAGCACAAGCATGGTGAGAACTGAGTAACCCAAACCTAGCCGATTAAGGGACGTCAGGCCAATACTGATTAAAACCTTGTGTTAGTCTTTCGACTGCCAAAGCAATTGGCATTGGTTGCCTTCTAACAGTAGGTTTTAATTTCTCCTTTTATTCTGGCAGCATTTCTTTAGAGCAGTATTGCTTCAACTTTGTGTTTCCGGAGTTTGTCATGGTTGGGTTGCCTGTCGTTCAGCTTTCTCCATAGACTTCTGTATCTGTGAGCTTCAGGATCTGCTTTGTAGCTATCCATAAATTGTAACAGTAGGTGAATGCCTTTCCATAGCAAAAGAACCCACACGTGGATTAAAGCTGTACTCTGGGACGGTGCTTTTCATTGCCTAAGCTTTATGATCAGGCTGAACAGCATTTTTGGATGATTGGTTGAGTTCCATCTTAATTCATGATATTCCTGCTAGAGAATGACCTGGCCTAATCGATCAGTGTGCAATTATAACAATTAGATAAGTAAAATTGCTTGATTGTGAATTTCTTCAAATGCCATGTTTTTTTAGATTTACATAAGTCTTAACGGTATGAAAAATCTGGAGAGTTCACATTACTGTGTTCAGATTGCTATGAAAAATAAATTCCTGCTGAAAGTCAGAGAGAGCTTATTTTAATATTAAAAAGTGTTGAGTGTACACTCAAATGTTCACTGGTAAATTCTCTGAAAATAATTATCTGTATGTAAATGTAGCTTTTGGGAATGCTTATGCTATTTTGTATTTTAAGTGTTGAATTTCTTGTTTAAATATTCAAGTCAATGGAGTCTCAGCTATACAGTTATCTCACTTCTATTATAATATATGTCCTTATGCTCTCCTAGCTTGTTGCCTATTCTCTTTTCCTAATATAAACTTATTATAAACATTGCTTAATTATAATGCTGTAATTAGAATATTGAAACAATATTTTTTCTTTTCCCTATCTTCACCAGGTTTCCAAATGGGTTGGAAACAGCAGCTCCAACCATGGCTTTTGGATAACTGCGACACATGTTTCCAGCAATGGAATGAAACACGACGTGGTTACGTTTGCCAAGAGCCAGAGCACTTTACAGGAAAGCAGAAATGCTCTCCTTGTTCTCTTCACCAACAGTAACAAACGGAGGTCTCACAGCTTCGTACCCTCTGCTACAAGTAAGTGCACTTTTAGAATATGGATTGCCTGTTCATCTTCTGTCACCTCCTGTACCTCATGTAGACCTAACCTCAGTTATTTATTTAGTTTATTGCAGTATTGAGCCGGTTTGAAGTTTTGCTTTGTCAGTGATCCAAATTTGATTTGATAGTCCTTTCTAGTAGGTCACCAGGATCCTAAATTGCCCCTCCCCTCACAAAAACTATGTGTGCCAGAAATATTCATTAATCCTAAAGAGAATTGGGTTTATTCTGTTTGTAAAGGGGGGTGGGAGTTCCATTTTTTAAGTACTGCTTATATTATTTTTGTGGTGGTGAAATTTGCATGAAAATTGTATGTTAGGTTTATACTGAAAAAAACCTCAGTGACCTGGAATGCTTTGTCAAAATTCTGGTAAAGTATCTGTAAGCAGTCATTAAGTGTGATTTTAAGAGTGAAAGAGGTTGTTAAACAAGCAATTTGAAATTCTATGTCCTTGGTTTTTAAGCACCTTTTTAACTTCAATGACTAATTAGCATTGTGACTAAAGGCTGCTTTCATCAAAGTCAACGCCCTCGTGCCTTAAAATACAAAACAGTGTCTTACCTCTCCCATTGGCCTTAGTGTCAAATCAGCTAAGGCTGGATTTTAGGGCCTGATAAACGCAAAGAGCTTGAAGGAGGGGCAAAAATCATGCTGTTCTGGCTTTCCAGGCTTTCCTGGTAAACGGTTGTATTTGCATATTAGAAGCTAGGTAGAAAAATATTAAGAAGTAGATGGAGAAATTGATAAGAAATAAAATTTAAAAATCTAAAATTAGGCTGGTTTGTTTATTTTTGTTTTCCAAATAAAAATGAATAGTGAAATCCTAGATCTAGTTTAATGAGCATCAAGCTCTGCACTGTGTCAGGATTGAGAAATTTCTTAACAAAGAAACTCTCCAGACCTGCCCGTTGTTAGTGGTCAGTGACCACACAGGTTGTTCTACATATCAGTGAGTTCCTTGTGTACATGGATCTCCATGGATCCCAGGGCTTCTCAGAACATACTTTAAGAAAGCATCCTATTGTCAGTACAATTAATTCCTTAGTGTTCTGTAAACCTGGTGGTGTTTTTTTTTTAGGATCACAAATTTGAAAAATATATTTTTTTACAATGTTACTTTGCACATGACCAGGTTTCTACACATTCTGCTTTGCAAGTGTATAGGTATACACTTCCTGGGAGAATACTGGAGAGAAAAAGGCTGTGATCTCCACCCTCTGTTAGCGCTGCCCAGCATAATGTGTGTTGTAGGAGTGGCTGTATGAAAGCAGTTAATACCATTCTGACTAGATTCAGCCCTGAAGAGGAACTGCGGAGTTCAGAATATTTAGTAGATCATTGTGGGTTTTTTCCTATTTCTGCTGAATTGGGGCTTTTCCAAGACACAAGATTTGACAGATTAGGAAGTATTGCTGAAGTGGCAATTGAATACACACCCCTGCTGGTACATTCACAGGTTAGGTGCAGTTTTAAAATCTGCTCTAAAGGCTTCGATGTAGATTTACTTAATAGACTTTTACACAGAATACTCTACTTTGTAGATGAACTTTGTTTGTGAAATATTAATATACAGCTTCCTTTCAGAATCAGAAGCAAACCACCCTGCCAAATCTTCACATGTTCCTGATGACACTGCTGTCATGGAAAGCAGCAGTGCCAGCCTGAGCAGAAGACCCCGAGCTGCTGCAGCCCCTGCAGCCAGGAGTCCCTTGGCAGGATGTCACAGAAGGGAGCTCTATGTGGACTTCCGTGCCATTGGCTGGTCAGGGTGGATTATTCACCCAAGTGGATACAATGCATTTTACTGCAGAGGATCCTGCATCTTCCCTTTGGGGGAAAGTCTAAATGCAACAAACCATGCCACAGTTCAGTCCATTGTTTATACACTGAAATTGTCTCAGGATGTCAGCATGCCCTGCTGTGTGCCAGATGAATTGAAGTCCCTCAATCTTCTCTACTTTGATGACAAACAGAATGTTGTTCTTAAAAATTATAAAGACATGGTGGCAACAAGGTGTGGTTGTCATTAGCAAGACTTCTTTTTTCTCTGCATGTGTGTGCACCTGGATTCAGTTTCCCAATTATCACTGAAGATACTAAAGGAGATGGCATTTCAGTTTACAGGGCAGGAGAGACAGAAACTGGACTGTGCTTCAAATCCTTCTCCTCTCACCATGGCTGTGGAAAGGTGGCTGGCTTGTGAAGACCTGAGGACTTCAAGACCTCCATGGAGAACTCTTTGAGTGCCTGTTCACCAAGGAAAATATTAAAATCAGAAACTTACTATGTGAAGGAGTTGAAGCACATTGAGTTGACTGTTCAGGCTCAGAATTTCTAGTGATTTAACAGGCATGGCATCCTGCCTCCACCCGGAATGGGATGCAGGTGTCAGTAGCACAGCCCTAATCAGTTTTGGATGCACAGTCCAGTGGGGATGTGCAGTCCTACTTTGAGCTTTCAGGGTAAGTATTTGCCCAGAGCTAATTTCAGAGGTTTCTGCCATTTGCAGATCATGCATTACCAGGAAATGGACTTCTTCCCCTGAGCTTTATGCAGCTCTACCAAATGCAGAGAACTCCTCATAAGTCCCCATGGGACTTGCTAGCCAGTCTGAAGGAGCCCATGGGTCAGTATTTGTCTGGGAATCATACTTGGCTTCTAACTCAGGGCTGCAACTCTGTAAGGTGAGGCAGTGCCTGTCCCTGTGATGGCTGTCAGGGTGTGTGGCACCAGAGACTGCCTCTGTGTGTTTGCTCTACTGTGGGATCCTAAGCTTGGGTCAGAATCCTCGTGGTTTAGCAAGAAGAAAGAAAACCACGAAGCTTTGGAGGTCTGTGAGAATGTGGAGAATGTGCTAAATACTGGCCTGGTCTGGTGTCTGAGGCAAGTTTTGTTAGAATGCACAATGTACCTGCTGATTCTCTCCCTTCTTTGAGGAATAGAGGGCACAGGCTTGGATGGGGCCCCTTGAGATCTTTCAGTCTTGCTACATTTTCCTGCAGGTAACCAGCCCATTGCCATTCCTCAGTCAATTCATTGAGGTGTATCTTAAGCCTGGTTGGTTTCTTGTTTCCATGAACCCTTGAAGGAGGCTGACCTCTCACAGAATGTGGCATCTCCCATGGCTAGAATCTTCATGGAGAATTTTTTTACTCCAATGAGACTTAAAAAAAAAAGTAATGTTTTTCTTTCTGTAAATACTGATGTGTATAATAAATTTATTTAATTTAAAACCTAAACACTTGGGGTATATTAAATTAATCTGTAATATAAAATGCAATTTTTTAAATAAATGTAATGTAACATTGGTATGGTTTGTATGTTGTATTTGAACCTTTCCTAGAGTCATGAATCAAATAATTTTCCAGAAGAGAGGACATTCCCAATGGCTTCAGTGGGTACTGTATCAAGTCCTCTGTGCCAAGGAGTATGACAGATAAGGAGGATAGACATGTTTTCCTTCAGGGAGGATCCAGTAGTTATTCCTCAAGTGAAAATGTTTTGGTCCTGGTGTGTGGTTGTCCTGGTACAGTGGAATGCAAATCTGGTAGCAGGGTGGTTCTCACTGCTGCATCAGCCACACCCAGCCATGGGATTCAGTGCCATGGGGACCTTGGGAAGCATAGAGGGCCATAAAGGATCTCCCTTTAACTGTTTTATTTCCCAGGCTGCTCTTATGCACTTTCCCCTTTTCGCAGCAGAAGTACCTGCAGTGTTTTCACTCTGTAGGAACCACACCTTGGGAGTGGCAACATGCATCTACAGTGAGAGTCAGGACCAGGTTGTTTCTGAATGGTGACTTCAGCTGATGTATTATTTTTGCTTTTTGTGGTAGAGGCCCTAAGAACTGAAGCCAGAAGTTTTTACTGGCAGCATTTGGAGTGGATTGGCAGAGGCAGGATCTGTGTCCAACATTGCATCTTCTGTCCATGCATGACAAATGCTTCCAGCACCATTAGCTGTATATCAGCTTCATCCTTCGCTGCTCAACCCAGAGAACTGCCCATTGTTTTTCTAGGATGTTGTAATGTGTTTCTTCTTGTTTCAGATGCCAGGAAAAAAATATTCTACTGAAAAGCAAGTATGATTAATAAATAAATGATGGGCACACTGAATATTAGCTAACAGAGTGCTGCCCTACAATAGGTGAAATATGCACAGGCAAGCTAGGAGCACTAGGTAGTTTTGCACACATTAAATTATTTTTTTTCTGCACCACTCAACTTAGTCTTATTATGCCCCATTAAACCCTGATAATTAAAACAAAATATATTGGAATTGTTTATCCTGGACTTTGTAAGGAAATGAGGTTCATAATAATGCCAAGAGAAAAAATTTACACTACACCACAACTTATAATTAGAATAACAATTAAGCACAAGTAGGCTCTTTCTTTTTGTTGCCTTTTGTTTTGTTTTGTTTTGCTTTAAAATAAAGGTGAATTTTCTTCTCATTCACTAACTGAAACATGTACAAATTCCAAAATAAGAAGAAAATCCTACTCATGGTAGAGCTGAAGGGTTACACTCAGCCCCATGACAAAGCATTTGGTCCAAATTTGGAACTAAAGTGGTCCAGGCTGGTGAGGTATGTGCAGTCACACTCTGTCCTTAAGGTGGGGAGAGCACTAAGCCAACATGGCAGTGGGGTCTCAGTGTGTTGTGGGAGAGAGCCAACTGTGAAGAGCACAAATTCACAGAAGTGGTTTCCTGATAGTAGAAATGTTTGTTTTAAGGGATTTCTGTGGTACTCCTTTCACAAGGTGTAGATGATGGGCAGGTGCTCCTTGGCACTGAAGCAGGGGAAAGGATCTGCTGGGGGTGTCCTGGAACAGGTAAGGCAGAAAGGATGGGCTCGGGGAAATTGATCTGAGGTGGTTTCCTTTTTTCTGGGGGATGGGGTGAGCTGGGGAGGAAGAGAAAACGTCTATGTGCCTGCCCTGAGGAAGCTGGATCACAGCGCTGCTGTAAGCTCTCTTCTATCCACTCTGCAGGCTTGAAAATGCTGTTTGGTATGAGGCAATCTTCTAGGAATGCTCGGGTGTTTCTTCCAGACTGCCAAGGGTAATTACTATGGTTCCTGTTCTTCGTATAGGAAATGGGGCAATTATTTGAAAGAGCAATGGAGGATAGTATTTATTCATAGTCCTGGAGATTGTCTCCGGGAAAGAGGAGTGACTGGGTGTTTATGGTAAATTCCAGGGCTTTCCTACAGATACTAAACCCTCCAAACTATCCCTAGACCCTTTCAGATTGCACATACAAGTGCGTGTACATATGTGGGTTCATTCTTATGTACCCCCACGCGCACGTGTTCAGAGGCAGCTTCACTCCTGGTTCAGCCCCAAGGATGGTGAAACTTTCCCAGAACTGAGATGGAGTGCTTGGACTAATGTGAGAGCATTGCCACACCCAGAGGGCGCATTTCAATGGCTTTGTGCAAAAGTATGTCACACCTAGGCCACTTCTCTGCTGGCCTGGAGTGCAGCCCACCTCCAAGGAGAGTAATTAGGTGTGAATTTGTCTTACTTTTGGTGAATGAGACAACAGTGCATTAAAGCAGCTAGTAGAATGTTTTATTTCTTCCTGTTGGGCTTACTGCTAGAAGCCATTCACAGAATAAGGGAGACTGCTAACTTTCTGTTGTCACAGAATGTGTGCAGCTTTAGATTCTTGCATATACTAACTGCCCTTATTCAGAGCTAGATCGTGGCCTGCCTTATCGAGGAAAACAGAAGCTGCAGATTTTCCCTGTGAAAATGACCTGATACTGAGAAGTGACTAAACTTTAACTGAAACCACGATTTGGTGATGCTGTAAATTCAGGCCTTGTCACACAAAGCAGCATAAACCCCAGTATGCTGGCTCAGATCTGCTCACAGAAACCTTGCTTGATTAACCATAAGGTTATATGTGTCAGGCAGCACAAAACAGGTGTGTGTGTGTTTAAAAATCTGTATACACTTTCTACTGTGATCCACATTGTAATCAACTCTTCATTTGCATCATATTTTCTGCTAATTGTGCTGAGCCAGTGTTTGTGGCCATGCAACTGTGTCCTCAAAAGCCATAGACTGAAAGACCTTCCCTTGGAAGTCTTTATTCACAACTCTTGGTTAGAACACTTATTTTATCCTGGAAGAAGCACCTTTGTATGATATCTTCACTAAAAGCCCAGATAATCCCCCTGAAAACCAGTGTTGTTTGCCTTTATCCTGGCACAGACCCTGCCTGTGCTAAGCACAGGTTTGGTAAAGGCACAGCTCCAGGCAGAGTGTTGGATACTGAGGAACGCTCCAGGCAGACTAATCTTGTGTGCCACTAGAAGTGCCACAAGGCTCCTTCTTGTTTTGCATTGAGAGGGAGGGCAAGAGTGAATGATGGGCTGTTCATAGGGTCCTGGCCAGCTCTGAAGGGGAACATGCAGCACTAAGAGAACTATGTGGAGGCCAGTGATGAAGGTCAGTGTGTACATACATGAAGCTTTTTGCAACCTGGATTGAAAGAGTATAACACTTCCCAGGATATAAACAAGACAAGAAATTGTGGGATCAGGCCTGGCATACTGAATAACTTCTCAGTGGTATGTAATTTAAGCTAATATCCCTTTCAGTCTCATGCACTTCCTTTGCCATGTCATGAAATTTCTATCCAATTTAATTGATTGCTTAGCCCTTGTCTAGGTTCTGATCAGAGACCTTCCTCTCTGATGCTGCATGTTCCTTTATCTAATAGTCATGTAATTTCTGTTAACAGCTCTCAAATTAGAAGAAAATATATACCAGTATATGCACACCAGTATATGCATGCCAGTATAGAAGTCTCCATTAAAGGCAGAAGGAAGAGAGAGAAGGAAAGCTTACTATAAATGGGACCAGGAATGTAGAAGTTCAATTACCAGAATTCATTTTCTTTGCACATGTTAAACCTGTTGTAGCTACTGTAACTAGCACATGCAGTTGGGTCTAATTGCTGCTTTCCAGCTTGACCTAATTGATGCTCTGATTTGCAGTCACCTTACCTCTATGAGTCCATGTTTCATTCCATTTTACCGTTGCTCCTGAAATCCTAAAATTCCCATGGGGAAAAATAAACTATAGCAATCTAAAGCTTTTGTGTATGAACTGACAATCCTTTCTCCCCTGTAAATTTCTTCATCTACCCATGAACAGTGGAAATACTGTTGGTTGACAAAAAGGTTTATTAGTTACCCCCAAATACTCCTTTTTTAGGCTGGCATAACTACTTATAACTCAATGGGAGTTTTACTTAAACTCTGAATGAAAACTGCAGTGATATAAAAGCTTAGAGATAATTTAATAACATAATTGGGGTGTTTATATTACAGGACTCTGCTATTCTCAGTCCCTGCCTGTAATTGCAAAGAAAGAGTTCTCTGATGAGGAATGTGTCAGTATTTTCCATGTAAAATTATTTAAAGAAAATATTTTGAAATATGAAAACCTCATGGTTTAGCTTTAAATAAGCAATTCAGTCATCATTAAAAAAAAACTCTAATGTCTCCTGCAGCTTTGATTTCAAACACGTCACATTCTTCATTAAAGCAATCATTGTTAAAACAGAGGGACATAAAGCAACATAGGATTTATTCCTTCATTAAACTGATGATCCGTATATGAAGCCAATTAACATTATGAGTCTGGTGAACATCAAGTGTAAAGAGGTTACAGAAAATTAAAAGCAGTCACCTTGGTCTTTAGATAAAGAAAGAACACTTTTACATTATAAATTATAAGAGTGTCCAAGCGGGACAAATCGGCAAATTTGGTTAATTGGAAAATACATTTTACTGCACATGAATTAGGGTAAAATAACCTTTTAGCCGCTAGCCTTTTTCTGTGGTCAGGTATTGAGAATCACAGGAAAGGAAGCATTTGGACATGGAGGGGCAAGAGGGCCATTTATTCAGACTGAGCTGTTCCTTGAGTTTTTTGAATGATCCCCTCAAAGCTCAGTGTTTCCAAGGAAAACATCCATTCAGTGATTTTGCTCAGCAGTTCAGCCCTAGGTTTTGTCTTCATGGTTGAAATATAAGAGGTGTGTTTGTGTGTGCAGCACAGGAACAGTTCTGCTCTAAGACAGACACAGTGAGCAAAGTGTCTATCCTGAATTATACTTATTTGGGCTTTCTCTTGCAGACCTAGTAACTAATATTGATGTCACAATAGTCACAGTAATAACAACAGTAATAATAATAGTAATGAAAATTAAGTTTATGAAGGAGACTTTACCTTTACATTAAAGGTATTTTTTCCCTGAAATATTTTAGCTCTGTACATTATTTCATTCTTGTTTTAGTGCTTTGGTTGCTAGATCAGAGGAACCACCAGGGAAATACTAGTCATGATCCCAAACAACTTAGTGCATATTTTTTCCCCTGTAGTCCCGGATTGGCAGGAAAGCGTTTGCAGCGGGGGGGCACGGAGGGAGGCCGGAGCAGCCCTGCCCGCAGCCGCTCCCCGGGGAGCGCCGGCCGGGCCGGGGCCGGGGCGCGGAGCGGGGCCGGAGCTGCGGGCGCTCTCCGTGGTGCTGAAGCGCCGCCGCCCCGGGCTCCGTCCGCCCGAGAGCAGCACCCAGGACTCCCCAGCGCTAACTTTTAATTATGTCAGCCCCGCGTTTCGAGCATTAAAATTAAACAGACGCCGAGCTGGCGAGGGTGGGGGATTATATATTGCTTAGTTATCTCCTTGTTTTGCAGCTGCTGGTCCTTGGGAGAAAGTTGAGTCTCCACCGGTTCAGGGTTCTTTTGCTTCTATTTAAAAAGCAGCTACTTGGAGCACTTCCCCGTGCTCCATTCTGCCTTCTCCCCCTCCTGTAATACGCTGAACTTGCAGGCTTGGAACTGCTGGGGAAAGTGAGTCTTGGAGCCAAAACAGCAATGCAGCCCCCTGACTAGAGCAAGGCCAGAGAGCACCATAATGAAGTTATTATTATTTTATTAGGGGTTCTTATGATAAAACACTATCTCACTCATCTCTTCCTGATGTCAGAGAAAAAGGAAAAGGCACATCTGCCTCTGTGCGAAGGGATCCTACAGCACTGGCCCTGTGTGGATTTTAAAGCTCAGGAGGGGGAGACTGTCAGGAGAGATGCAGGCAGCACATCTAGGTTATGGTCTTCTTTTTAAGGTTACTTGACCTAAAGCTTGTGCTGCTATTTTATCAAGTGCAGTCAGATTCAGAGCATTGGTCTTTGATCTTGCATGGTGCTGTAAAAACCATCTCAATTCATAGTATACTTTACTGCTCAGAGACTTGCCTGGATGGTGAGCAAATGTCTGTTGTCAAACAAAGATATTCCTAAAAGTGTGTGTGTAGACATCTAAACGTATATAAAACACCTGAAGACAGCCTTCTACATCTGTTAGTACTATGCTAAAATTATAAGTGAATGGATAAGATAGGATCAGATCAAATCAATTTGTATCTCAAAATTAATTTTTGCCTTGCTTTGCTACATTAATGCTTCACAGGATGGAAGCATAGCTCCAACTTGAATATACGTTAGGGGAATTTCCACATCTATGCCTAATGTAAAAGACAGAGCAGGTGATATTTCTACGGCTTATTAGTGTTTATTTAATGAGATTGTGTGTACAGAATCAACTTCCCAAAGACATCATCTCTTCAATATCACTATTTCTGCACCTGTATTGCCTGTATCCATCTCCTTTGCTCTGGTATGAATGTTCTGTCTTTAAACTCCCATCAGATCTAAGAGAGCCTGTGTAGATTTGCTCGCCCTTCCTGCACAGAACATTACAATCTTTATAAAATATTAAATTTGTGTAGTCTGCCGGAGAAGCAATTGTTCCAAAATAAAATCAGCAGTCTAGACGAAACATAGACACCAGAACTTATCAACAGTTGTCTGACTTACATCTTCTGATGCATCTTGAGTGGGTCATAATACCAACTTTATTTTCAGTGGTGCATAAATTAATTACACGCATTTAATAACCAAAATATCATTATATTCCCCCTTTAATATCATAAAGGCTTTACGCCAGGGAAGCACTTAATGTGCAGGGGGCCATAACAGGCTATTATCCTTGTGTAATGCTATTACAGAACCAATTATGCGCCATTATACTTGCTTTTTTTGCAGTTTATGTGATTTGATCCAATCCCGCGTCCCTGACTTGAAAATTTCATCTGGGTACTTTAAAGTCTAATTTTCACCCGGGCTGAGGCAAGGGCCATCTCTCTCCGCTGAGCCTATGTCTCGGATGCATTTTAAAAGTAATTGCGAAGGGTCCCGCCGCATATCATTTGCAGACGGGAAGCGAGCATAAATCCAGAGACCCCTCGCTGCGAACAAAATCAAACTTTGCCGCGGTACGATCGCTTGGAAAGGCGAGGCGTGTGCAGAGCGGCCCCCCAAAACCCATCCGGCGGCAATTACCGGCAGCGCTCGGGGCCCCCCCGGCCCGCACCCCGGGGCACCCCGGGCCGGGGGGACACGCAGGGGGCTGTGAGCCCCGGAGCGCCGGCGCTCGGAAAATAATGGGATTGTGTTGCTGCCGTTCACATTCCTGGCGTTTGCTGAGAAATTACACGTTTTTTTCTTTTCATCCTCTCCACCCCCCCCCCTGCTCTGCACACCACGTGGGCCATTTGTAGGGCCCAATAGACCTATCCAAGTTACTCACTGTAGACAGCGCTGGAAATAATCAGATTAAGGCCAATTATGCGTGAGATTATAAAGGCAAGTGCTGAGAGGCAGAGCATGCTGTAGACAGATATAAAGACATCTGGCCACTTCCAGAACTCCACAGAGCCCTTCTGTCTCTGCAGCCAACAACTCCCAGCGTCTTATTCTAAAGCAAAACGCCCCCAAACCTTACCGGTGATTTTTACTTCTGTTCGGTTTAGGTATGGATTACTATATTCATGTACCTTCTGGATTTTTTGTTTGTTTGTTTGTTTTTAGTATGACTGCATATAAATTTGAATTGTTGCTTGGGTTTTTTTTCCTTGCTGAGGAACATTGGCTCCCAGTGTGCTGGATGCTTTAAAAAGAAGGCAGCTTTTAGAATTTATGGCTGTTTCATTTTGGCAAAATAATTTAAATTTTCTTTTAAGCAGTTCAATCTTACCTACAAACATTTTTTTTTCTTTATGTAACTATTTGCTCTGTAAAGGAATATTTGAGATAGATAGATAGATAGATAGATAGATAGATAGATAGATAGATGATAGAGAGGTGGATGGATGGATGGATGGATGGATGGATGGATGGATGGATGGATGGATATATAGAAAAACAAGAGAGGCACAATCTGCTATTCTGGGCAGGGAAAAAAAAACAAACCAACAAAGTTTTGCTGATTCTGATTACTGTTCGCCTACCACGGAGTTTTCTGCCTCTGTCTTTTTTAATTCGTTGCACAGGGTCAGGCGCTACTTTCTTTTCTTCCTCTGGGATGGGCTTTAGGGTTATCAATTCAGGGTTTCTTCAGGTGTTTTCTTCTGGCTCTCCACCTATTCTGTTCTTTCCCTCTGTGTGTTCAGACCTGCAGGAGGCACCTCGGCGGTGCCGGACGCGGGAGCTGGTGCGGGTCCGTGGCTGCGGGCTGGCCCCGGTGCCGCCGCCGTCGGGCTCGCAGCTGCGAGCAGCGGGCGCCCACCCAGCCGCAGGGCCATGTTCTACTTCCACTGTCCCCCGCAGCTAGAGGGTGAGTGTTGTCGCACAGACATGTGTAAGTACAAGAGCTGAACTTCGAGGTGTCTGTGGGCGGGGGTGCGCTGGGGACCGAAGGGGAAACTGCGACCGAACTTGCGCCACGACTGTCGCGTACAAATGCGTGCTGGGATAAGATGCAAATTTATAGAGAGACAACTAAATATCATCGTTTTCCTAAGGAAAATACAACCCTGTCCCCCTCCCCCCTCCTAGCTTTCCCATCTTGTCACAGGAAGAAAAGAAGGATTGCATGACTTTTTTTTTTTTTTTTTTTAATTTGATTCCTGCTGGAAAGGGCTTGGTTTTACACCCCCACCCCCGTCATTTTGCCACCTGCCTCCCCTCTGTGGATAGCGAACCCGCAGTTGAGCCTCAGGCTAAGAGAGAGATGCTTTTCTCCCCTCCCAGCACAGATGTTGGTGTCATGGCTGTAATCGGGACACTTTCAGGACGTGGTCACGCCTCCTCCCTCCAGCCAAAGCGACCGCATAAATCTTTAATGCTATTTTGCAAACATTCTGTGGGAGGATGGGGAAAAATGAGGTATAACAGAAGGGAAAAAAAACGGGGGAAAATAAATATTTGGGAGGATGATTTTTCTTTGTATTATTGATTAGAGACTTTTATTTTTTTATTATTATTATTGTTGCTGTAGTTGATTCCCTTTCTAAAAATTGGCAGCCTTCAGGATTTCCCCGTGTCACCCCCGCAGATGCCCGGGCCCCTCTCCCCCGCTCCCTCCGGCCGCTTCTCGCAGTGCCGGAGCATCCCCGGGGCCGCGGCCGCGGAGCCCCAGCCCCCGGCGGGGCTTTCCCCAGTGCCCGAGCGCTACCGGCTCCCTGCGGCTGCACGGCGGGGAAAGCGACCCGGCCCCGTAAAATCCCGGCCAGGACACCCCGCTCCCTGCACGGGCATCACCGGCGGGAAGGGGCTTTCCCTGCGGCGGCGCTGGCAGGAGGATGTGGTCCAGCGGTTTTATCCCACTTCGGGGAGGGTCAGCCCCTCTTTAAGCACGGCTTCCCAGGGGCAGCAGACCCGGGTCTGTGCATCCCGGCTGGAATATTCACTCGCCAAAGTTTTCTCCGGGCGGGACAGGGGAGTCGGACTGGGCAGGACAGTGCGAGGGTCCCTCCGCCAGTGCCACCGAACTGTGGGGCGGCTTTGTTTGCTTGTTTTTGGCAGACAGCTTTGGAAACGTGTTCTTGTTTTTGTTTGCTTGTTTGCTTGTTTGCTGTGCGTTTATTTCTCCGGTGTGTTTCTCTCTGTGTTTGGCGGCCCCGCAGGCTTCAGCCTCTCCCGACGCTGTCCGGGGCCGGCCCCTCGCTCTCCCGCCTTGGGCAGCAGCGGGGCGGGGGGAAGGGGCGATCTGTCCTGCCAGAGGGTGCAAACAGCGCTGGGCATCACAAGTAAAAAAACTGAAAAATATGTAACTCCGTCCAAACCCCGCCACCGACCCAAAGAAGGGGGAACAGAAAAGCTCTGTCCGGCCAGCTCTCGGGCAGTGGGAGGCCCGGTGCCGCAGGGAAGACACTGCTTTCTGGGGGTCACCGGGACAGTAGTTTGTTTTCAGATGAGCCTCTCTCAGGCCCACACGGTGTGAGGGCTGTGCGAGGAGAGGGCTCGGGGCTGTGTTTATCTTCCAAATGATGCTGCGAGATGAGCGGTGACCTCCAACCCACGTACCGCAGAGCACTCCACGGGCAGCTCTGCCAGTGGGGTCACAGGGACGCTCAGCAACACTTCTGGGTGTTCGGGTATTTTTCTGTTCTGTGAGTTTATTTTGGTTTGGTAGTGTTTGCTCCTTTGTGGGTTTTGGTTTGGAGTTCTTTTTGTTTTCTTTTTTTGGTTTGGGGTTGATTTCTTTGGTTTTATTTTTTGCTTTGCTTTAAGTTTTGAGTGGTTTTTTGGTCTGTTTTGTTTTGTTTGTGTTTTTTAGCGAACAGAAAGGGAGTGACACATTTCAACACGGGCACGCACGGATGATGTTTGACAAGGGGGATCCTCAAGGCCGGGGTCGGCTCCATGGGCCGTGATTCACATCCCGGTGGCCCATCTGCCCTCCCCCGACCCCCGGTCTGGGGACAAACCCCCGGTGCCCCCGTCGGGCCCCGGAACGCCGCTCGGGGAAGGGCAGGGCGGCCTCCCCAGCCCCCTAACCAGTCCCGGCGGTTCAGCCGTGGCCGAGCGGCCGGTGCTGGGCTGCGCCGAGCGCCGTGCCCGCGTTCTCCTTCGGCAGCCGGGGCAGCTGCCGGGCCCGTCCGGCCGCTCCCGCGGTGCGTGCAGAGGAGCCTGCCAGGGCCCCGCCGCCCCCTCGGCCGGGCAGACGGGCAGGGCCCTTGCCAGCTGCTGTCCGCACGCCTATGCCAAAGCTTCGTCTCTTTATTCTTTTAAAATACAAATGGCCCAAAAAAAGTTAATTCCCGGGCCGGGGTGAGCTCTGGGTGGCAGAACCCGCCGGTGCCCGCGGGGCTGGGGCAGCGCTGCCCGCCCGAGCGGCTCCGTGCCCGGCCCGGTGTGCCCGGGGCACAGCGGCCCTAAGGCGGCTCTCGGCCCGCAGGCGCTGCCCCCTTCGGAGGTCACTCCGCCGGCGACTTCGACGACGGGTTCCTGAGAAGGAAGCAGCGCCGCAACCGCACCACGTTCACCCTGCAGCAGGTAGGAGCCGCTTCCCTCTGCCCCCGGCCTCGGCACCCTCTGCCCCCAGCTCGCCTGCACCGCACCGGCTCCCTGCCTCCCCCATGCCCGCTCCCTGCCGGCTCCCAGCCTCCCTCCCGCATGCCTTGTGCCATGCCAGCCCATCCTGCCTGCCCTGCTGCCTCATCCATGCCTGGCAGACACCTCCGTGGGGCGGCTGGATCCTCACGGATCTCTCACAGATCTCTGCTCTGCTTCCCTCCATCAGCTCGAGGCCCTGGAAGCCGTTTTTGCTCAAACCCACTACCCCGATGTGTTCACTCGGGAAGAGCTGGCTCTGAAAATCAACCTCACGGAGGCCAGGGTGCAGGTAAACATCCTGGGGAATTACTTAACTCGGATATTCAAACTGGCAAACTTTTTTTTAAAATTTTTTTTATATTTGACATCATGACTGCAGAGTGCACATTTGGCCAAAGAACGCAAATGAAGACGATCTGTCATTTTCATGATGCACTTTAATAACATCAACATAATGTGGAATATTAGATTAGGTTGATTAATCGGTCATTCATAATTAACTAGTGATAATGTTCTACACTAATTTGTCCGCGTCTCCAAGGTACTAAATTACATCAATGCACATCCATTTCCTTGCTTTTGGAGGGGGGGCGTGGTGCAGAGAAAAGAGCTGAGACGTGATTCTCCAAAGCAACTATGACCACTGTCGAGCAGTGGGGTTAGTCAACTGCAGGGAGCCCAGCTGCCAGGAAGAAATCTTCTGCACCTCTCCAACTTTTCTCCCTTTTGCCTTCTTTCTAAACACTTAATTTAGGCAGATAAAGAGCCTGCAGAGCAATTCCCACACCTTTAATATGATCCAATAAATACCATTGGCCATGATTGCTCTGTCCACAGCCGCACTTTTCCAGCCCTTCCTTTCTTCCTTCTCCTCACGTTTTTCCTTAGTTTTTATTTTCTTTTTTCCATGTTTGTTTTTCCATGTCCAGTCCATATGTATATGCAGGTTCTCTGCTAAAACAAGCAGTCCTGCAGTCGTCAGGGATGGATCCCCGTAACTCTTTAGGCATCCACAACAGAGTTGCAAACCATTTTTTGAACAC
Source organism: Zonotrichia albicollis (assembly GCF_047830755.1). NCBI lineage: Eukaryota > Metazoa > Chordata > Aves > Passeriformes > Passerellidae > Zonotrichia > Zonotrichia albicollis. Next base: position 33,307,303 of record NC_133825.1, on the reverse strand, counting down.
GATTATGCATTCATTTTTATTTATGGGGCTTTTCTGCATGGTGTTCTTCTATTTTTTTTTTTAATTTAGGTGCTTGGGGTTAAGACTATGCAAAGATCTAATTGTAGGAAATATAATAGCTTGCCTTTTGTTCCCTAGGGTCATGTTAGTATCTCTTAAAACCCAATGGCTGAAGAGAGATAATGGAATTCACCACAGTAAATTGGGGATTGTAAACAAATTATTTCTCCTATAATCAGATTATGTGATCCTGATTATTAAATCTGAACATGAATCATTGGTCATATGCGGGCAAATTAAACTGATTATTATTTGGAAATGAAAATCTCCTTTTACCACTGCATTGTAGGTACTGGCTTAAAAAAATAATAAAAAATGCCATTTTGGCTATTGGTGCCTAAAGACTGAACTGCAAATTGAGATAAATGGGACAATTATTGAGCATTCAGAAGTGGAAGATCATAACTTCTTCCTGAAAGGTGCAAGGGTGAGATAGGGGTGGTGACAATTAGATTGCTGAGGACTGGTGTTTAGCCTTGTTGTTGGCTATTATGCAAACAGACAATAGATGCAAGCATTTGTTTAGCCTGCTTTCATGCAGGGACATGGGGAAACACAGAGGATGGGAGATATGTTTACATTATACCCCTTGCTCATTCAAATATGATTAATGTGCTATAAAGCAGAGTCTTAATCGAAGATGATGTTGTCAAACAATAACTAAATAGGGAAATAAACGACTTCATCATGCTCTTTCCTCAGAAGCAGGCGAACTGTCAGTGCAAAGTCATTAAAATATGATAATGAAAAATAGCTCAATTAAATATTGTTATAGCTGTGACCTTCATTCAATTAAGACACAAGAAAGTGTCTGCATTTTGCTTTGCATTTAACTGCTCTAAATTTAGAATATAGATAAAATCATTATTCAATGTTTGCTGATACATGCAATTAAAAGGTAGCTAACTAAAATGGAATTGGAGAAGGAGAAGAATAATAATAACAACAATCTCGCCCATACTTGAATTCATGTATTAAAATGTGGATTTCCTGACCTCCAGAGAGACTTGGCATTTGCCACCTCAAACATCATACTTTCAGCATATCAGCTCCTAGGTTAATAGGAAAAAAAATTTTTAGAATAATAGCCAGAAAAAAAATCAAGAATATTAATATTGGTTTTGCATACGGGGGAAAAAAAGTTTTGGAAATTGGTGTTCTATTCTGAATTCATAGTGTGGCCTGAAGTGGGGGCAGTTGCACAAAAACATTATTAAACTGCAGGATGATGTTCCAAAATTAGTACCTATCTGCTTTTGAGTCCTCTGAAAGTAGACTGGCCATGAGAGGAAGAACAGCCAGTATCAGCCCTCCCCAGAAAATGGGCTGGATAAGATGGCCAGATCCACATCTTTTCACTTCTGATCTCTCTGATTCTAGCAGCAGCTGATTTAAAGACTTCTATATGTTTTCATCAGAGTGCTTAGACATGTATTTAACCCTACATTTTTGTTGTGACATGCCTTTTGAATGTCTTTAGACATTTCCGGCTTGCTTTCCAGATGCAGAAATATCACAAATACAAATGTCATCCTAAGAATCAACTAGAATAGCAATGGGGATACAAAATAAGAGGAAGATTTAGCTAAGCTAGTAAATGACAGATTTCACTGGAGTAACATTTTATAATCTCCTTGCTTCACATTTAGCTAAACATGGTTTTCACATAGGATTCCTCTCCTGCTCCAGGTGTGGTTCCAAAATCGAAGGGCTAAATGGAGAAAAACAGAGAGGGGTGCTTCTGACCAAGAGGGCTCTAAGGAAACCATGGCTGAGGTGGCACCTCCTGCGAGGAATTTAAATTCCCCTTCTCCAACAGACCAAACCAGGAATAAAAAAGAGGGTCTGGAGATCCAGCAGAGGTAAGAGTAATATATTATATCATCTGCCTACCTGTCTGTGGGGCAAGAATGCCTCATATGTGCCTCAGATTTGCTGCTATGCCTTGACCTAGAGGCATCATCTTTAGAAAATTAGGTGTTTCTTGTGCAATCCACTGTTCCCTGTGGAGAAGCTGAGGAGCTGGTGGCTGTCTGAGACTGATGTTGTCCAGCCTGGGTCACATCTAGTTGTGTGCTGAGACACCAATGCGTTTGAGTGCATGCACAAAGGGAATCAGCTGGTTCTGGTTTTGTAAGGAATTTGTGTTGTCCAGCCTGGGTCACATCTAGTTGTGTGCTGAGACACCAATGCGTTTGAGTGCATGCACAAAGGGAATCAGCTGGTTCTGGTTTTGTAAGGAATTTGTCTTCTTCTCTCCATCAGCCTAAGCCGAGCAGTGGGTCCTACAGGACCTTTCTTCCCTTCCTGCCTGCCGGGGACTCTTCTCAACACAGCCACCTATGCACAAGCTTTATCCCACGTCGCCTCTCTAAAAGGTAATTTATTTTACTTGGGAGGAAGCTCAAAGAGCATCCCTTTCAAGCTAAGTGGCATGGTCCCACTGCCCTCTGTGAGGAAACCTTTGGGAAATGGCAGACCCCTCTTTCTGTTTAGATTGGCAGTATTTGCACTGACCAGTGCTGCACATATCGAAGTGAGTCTCTTGTAGTAGGATCATTTGTGGCAAAACTCCTTCATTTTACTCTGACAGATACTTTTTGTGAGGTCAGGTTTTCTCTGAAGGAGTAAGACAGGTAGAGTTTGCTCCTTTAGAGTTTTTGTTGCATATGCATTTTTTTTAAAGACCTAAATTTATTCCAATAAATTAGTTATATACATCCTTTTGCATTATGTAGTACCTGGCACCATTACTGATGCCTCATCCGCTCTTTGCATGTGGTTTCCTTTACAGTGCATCTCTTCACAATCCAGACCTTTCTCTTCTTGGACAGTAGATCCCCTTTGAGAACTTGAATAAAGCATGTTCCTGGGGACAGGGGAGGATACAAAGTAATTTGTATTACCTGGGACCCCGGCTTCAGGAAGGGTACATCCTGTGTCTATATACTTTTGGTATCCAGCAGCAGTATGCAACTTTTAAAAATAAATCACCTACTCATCCATTAGCTGTTCTTAGTCTAACAATTTATAAGACTAAGAGTGTAAGCAGGATGAATTCAATTTATAGATTTATAGGATGCAAAGCCTTATAGCAGTGCCAAGCATAAAGAGGCACATACATTTACTCTGTGTCCCAGTGTGCTGCAAGAACTTGTGAGGAAAGTTTCTCAGTTAAAGACCCACCACTACAAAGAAAAATGTCCTCTAATACATCTCACTGTATTCTCTGGCATACCTCATGCTCCTTGTATTTCCAGTTAAATCAGCACTGTCAAGGTGTATTCCTGGAGTGAGTTGTGTGTTAAGTCCAGTGTCCTGCCCCCTGCACCCTCTTCCCTCCTGTCTTTCAAAAGAAGCTGAAGCCAGACACATCACACAGTTACTGCTCGTTTGGTAGGTGTGGGACCTGGAAGTTTGAAACAAGAAAGGACACACAGGGTCCTAAAAAAGCCCTAAAACCTAAAGGCTTATTGTGACCTGTAGGTGGGCAGCAGCTGCTTAGAGTGCCTGAGTCCTCTTGATCTCTGCCCTGTGAAGTCTTGGGGTTGCAAATTTTCACTTTTTACATTGGGAAGCCTCTCTGAAGTAAATAAGATGAAGTTTTTCAGGCAAAAATATTATTCATTCATAACTGTAATTCCAGACAGGTTGAAAAGTGTGGAAATAGAGTTGTGTTCAGTGAATAATTTTGATGACAGTAAAGGAGTATTTTTCCTTAAAGTTTACATTCAAACATTTTCAAATTAAATGCATCAATATGTGTTCTCACTGGTTTCATGTTTAAATGTAGCTAAATTTTAAGAAAAAATTGCCCAAATAAACAAAACCAAGCAAAATGACATAAAAATATTAAATTTTTTGTGAGGGGTTGGTATTTTTAGCTGATTTTTTTGAGGTTGGATTTTGTTGTTGTTTTTTTGTTTGTTCATTTTTAGTTTTATTTATTTGGAAGACTTCCTGTTACTCTTCTCTTTGATTTTACAGCTTAGCCAATAAATTGAGAAACTAATAATTTGCTCTTTTTTGCTTGATTGAAGATTTACAGCCTAGGGGCAGAAAAAGTTCTATTCCTGAAGCTTTTGTAGGTATTAAATAGTCAGTTGCCCAGACTAAGAGACAGTGTCCCTGAAAAAACTGTCCCAAATGTAAATAGAGTTTTTTTTTATTTATACAATTTGTATAGGAATGGTCATGTATCAGATGCCTGCATATTGTCTTGGTGAATGTTGTCAGTTAGACATGCAGTTCATTCCTGAAATGTCTGTTTTATATTTCTTGCCTGGCACTAGAAATCTCCAGGTATGTGCAAGGGATAAAGTAGCATATTTTGATTTTATGGAATGCAGATACAGATTTGGACATCTGTGTGTGCCAGGAGCTGTGTGTGCCTGTCAGGGTATTGTTAACCTGGCATGGGACTGGTAGTCTGAGCTGCTGCTTTGAGGGGAGATCTTCTGCTGCTGCTGCTGCTAGGTCTTTGTAATGTCAAATTCTGGCTTTGGGGCTAAGGGGGAAGAACTTATTGTTATATGAGGGACCAAATCTGATATATACAAGCAGAGAATAATTGTAACACCTCTCTTGTGACATTGATATATTGAGTATTGTGTCCTCCTTCCTTGGCCCATCTCCACAAGTTCCTCTTTCCCCATTTCTTCAAGAGGAATTCCCTTGGGCTGGGGTAGAGCTGTGCACAGCAGTCACTGAGTCTTGGTCCTGTTAACTGGTGACCAGGGCAATCTCTAGATCTTCTGAGTGGACCAAAGGTGTCACAGGCCTAATGCAGTCTGCTTTTCTTTGGTATGGAAACTCCAGGTAAATGATGTTTCAGCTAAACCAGTGCATTTGAGAGCACAACCAAACTCATGAGTCAGTCTGGAGGAAAAGATAAATGTTGTGAGAAGGAAGGAAAGGACAGGGGGAGACACAGTGTCCACAAAACCTTGATGTGACTGTCTTTGTCATATTCTCAGTTCAGTTTGTTCAACTCTCTTTTGATTTCCGTTTGAGACAGGAGCTGTGTGCATATGGGCAATAGTATGTGTCCTTATACATCTTAATTAAGGGACCTAAGCCTCTCCCTTGAAAATCTAGTTGCATTTTGCTGCAGAATGATGCCAGAACCCTGCCACAGTCAGTCTGGAGGCATAGGACTTTATGTCACACAAATCCCGTAAAACTCAGCACAGGGCAAAAAGCTATGAGCTGCTTGCTTTTTGGATTGTTTGGATAAGGGAAAACCCAGCAAGTAGAAAGGTTTTCCAAAATTTTGCAAGTTTTATTGAAGAGTGAAATGACTGAGAGGTCTTCACAGTATTTGTTTTGTGCCAGACATGCTTTGAAATTACCAGGAATTCTCTGTACTTTTTAAAGCAAAATATTTGCTCCAGAATCAAAGCATTATTTCACTACAAAAGGATGCATGGCCCTGCTTTCTTCTATGCAAGTATCAAATAAAATGCAGCTCCTCTATGTGGATCTTGTAAACAGATATATATTCCCACCACTGGGAGAACAATTCTGGCCAGTTAAGGGAACCATTCTTCAGTACAGCCATAAGAGCTGCCTGCAAAAAAATGAGCACTCTCAGCACATCAGGTTCTCCTAGGAAGTGTAGGTTGTTTTCTTACTCTTTTGAGGAGACAAGAGGCATTTTGCTGGACTTGTGAGACAACAATTTGCTGGTGTTGGTGAATAATATTTGACTGATGCTTTAGAAGGAGACAAAATCAATACAGCGAATAACAAGTGATGATGGTGATGTAAGTAATTAATAATTATTTTAGGCTCTCAGGGACCATTTCCATTCTGTCATCTGAGAGTTCTTCATCTTTAGTAAAAAAACCCAATTCCTCTCTTTCTCTTTCTCTGGCTTTGCTTGGCTCCAGACCCAGGTCTCCAAAGCTACATAAAGTGCTTAGGCCACAAGAGTCTGGGATCTAATTTGTAATTTAAGGATGTAATAGCTGAGGGTGAAGCTGGTCCACAAGAGATAGGAAATCTTAAGACAGCCTAGTCTGGGGCACGGACTAAGACTGCAACTTTGCTTTTGGAAAGACTGTGAAGTGCTCGTTAGGCTTGCCTTATGTGGCTCTGGACCCCCCATGTGCCATTTCTAGGGTAAGGTGATATTGTTGGAGCATGAGACCAGGTCTGCTCTGATGAATGAGAAGAAAGCTATTTTCCCTAAGCACTATGCCTCATGAATTCTGCTGTGTCTGAAACCAAGATTTTTTTTTCCCCATCAAAGTGAAGATATTGGCACCACAGGATGTTCTGTTAATAAAATGGGATGGCTATACTATGCAAAGAAAACTGTTATTCAGAATATAGACTTTTTCCAGAGAAGAATATATTATCACTGGACAGTTTTTCTCTGTTTCTGTCCAATCTTCTCTGTTCAATAATACAACAGACCTTTTCCTGTCTCTCTGAAGTTTAGCACAGTGGAGGCTGTACTCAATAGCAAACATCTGTTAACAACTGTATCCTCTCCCCATGTACTATTCTGTCAGGAAATACAATTCCTCATTTGAAGAATTAGCACAACATCATAATTTCTGGGGTATACAGTGTTTCCTACTTCAGGAGTTTAGTACTTCACCGCTGACCATAATGAGGAAAAGGTTGACTCACAGAGATGAAATTTCTGATGTTCATTACTCTCTAAAATTGCCCTGGTTTGACAACTATGCTACTTCATTGTGGTGACTTCGACAGTTCCATGATCTTCTAAGATGAAACACTTACTGTAAGCCAGGCATCTGCAGTCCATTTAGTAGATTTAATTGCAGACCTCAAAGATGAAGGGAAAATACTTGTTTTATTTATGGGCTGTATAACTATAGAGTCATCTGGAGAAGCTAGTGTTCTCTGCAGAGAGAGACCTCAAAGTACCTTCTTAATGGATGACAGCATGAATGCAATTCATTAATGCAGAAGATGTTATTAATGGGTGTAAACAAGAATCTCCGTTTTTCGGCGGATGTGTTCTACCATTCTGGTGGCTGAGGCCAAGAGTGTGTCTGTTACGTTCCGCTGAAATTTCCCCAGACCCATGATGAGTGAAGTGTATGAGGAGAGAAATAATTACACTTGCCAGGGAATTACTTTCATAATTCACCCACAGCTCTTCTCCGTGCAAGTTATAGCTCAGTTGGTTTTCACGGCACCCCCACACCACTGAGAGAGGAGCTCGATTGTATTATGCACATCCAAATGGGCATTGCAGGCCACTGTTGATTAGGCTCTTTTATGGTTTGCTGCTACTGTGGTTGCTGTTCATATTAGGGAGGTTTAATTGCAGTATCCAGGATAAAAACCCTAAAACATAACTAGAACTGCCCGTCCATTACATTTCAATTGCTATTATGGAAAGATGGAGGGAATTCGCTCAGTTCCGTTAGGCAATTCCCATTGCCGAGGCTGTGAAAGAAGGGTTCAAGGACCTAACTCACCCTTGAACTCGTGTTTGTTGAACTGAAAGTCCCGTTTACGTAAGACTGGGGAATGAGAATAAAACTCTTAGAGTCTTTTATTTTCAGTGTCATTCTTGATTATGGATTTACTGAGTTTTCTGATGTAACACAGCCAATATATTAAGTGGGTTTGTTTGGCATTTTTCTTAGTTTATCTGCCACTCTGACTTCAGAGAACCTAAAACATTTCTTTAGTTTGCTGCAGATTCACACACATTGAGAAGGTTCTTTTGATTCCCATATCACAGGTCCCCAGCTCTATCACTGCTCTGCCTCAGAGGCAGAGATTTTTGGTCTTTTTCACTAGGAAATACAAAGGCACTTGGAGCCCTAAGAGCACGAGTAGGAAATAGATGCTGTCTTGTTCCTCCAGGACAAATCTTGATTAGGTTAGTGGACCTTGGCTGGGCAGGTTGGTTGATGAGGTTGCCAAGCTGACAGCATTCAAAGGAATGATGAGGTTGCTAAGCTGACAGCATTCTTTTCTCCCAGCTTTTCTGTGGGCTTTGCTGCCAGCCTTCCTGCTCTAACAGGCAAGTCCTGGCATCTGAATTTTTTTTTGGGGAGTACTATTGGCACAAATAAAGGAGGATGAAATCCTCCAGTTCCAGTGTTGAGTTATTTTGACAGAATGGCTCCTCATGGTGGAATATCTGAGCCAGATCATCAGCTCTTTGTTGTTTCTACTGGGCAAAGAGGGGTCACAGCCAAGGAGATGTGAAATTATAACATTTGGATTCTGCTGGCACCTCTGAAGTGCTCTTCCAGGCTCTGGGCAGCACAGGGTACTTCCCACACTTAAACAGCTTCTCAGCAGAAGGAGAAACCATCTAGTATAATTTCAGCAGCCTTGAGGCTACCCCAAATTAAACTGGAACCATCTGATGCTTCTCCATTTCAGTTCATGCTTTTCTTGTTCTGAACTTCTTGATTCAGAGCTCGAGAAGATTTGAATAAAGACACTTCTATGTTTCCTACTTTTCACTTAGGCTTTAATTGACAGAATGTTGGTGTCATCTGTGAAGTGCAAGAGGGAGCTCCCATTGCTCAGCTCCCACTGGTAATCAATACTACAAACTTGAGATTGTCGTTGACCTTCCAATCCTTATGATAGGGATTAGAGCTGAAGTAAACCAATGTGACTACCATGAGAAGATAACAATAATTAAATCAAACATATTATTTCTCTGAAAATTAAGCATCATGCATTGATATATGAGGGTTTTAAATGGGATTTTTTCTCTCCTTCCCTCCATGTCAGGTTGTAATTCAGCTGTCCATATCAAATGCTGATATGCACAAATAATGAAAGAGGAAAGGAATGTGGAGTTTGCCTTTTGGAAAGACTACCCATTAAATTCTTTAAGCCCTTGACTTGAAACACAAAATGCATATTTAAAAATTTATATTGATGTTTATGTATCAGCATGTGCCCCACTCCTATCCCTCTCTTCCCACCTTAAACTGAACCATGGAACTGCACAAAAGAGTCCACAACGAAAAGTGTAGATCAAATATTGTTACAATTTGAATGTGATGTTGGCAGAGACAAGACAAAACTAATTTAATTTTTCCTGTCAGTCTCTGTAGTAGATCAATTAAACTGCCAAGTGGATCAAATATTTCAGACTGTATTTATTACATTAAGTATTTATGTTCAGGCTGGGCATTTAAAGTATGATCTCATATAGGAATAGAAGGAGGTTCAGATCAATCCAGCAGAAATCTAATTGTGTATTTTAATTTTGCGTACAGAAAGCAGTAAGTTCCTGAAAGAATGCAAACACTACCCTGTCCATATTGCACCAACTTGATACAAATCCTGATAAACTAATCCTAGATTGTCCTAGATGTTGGTGGGGGCTGCATTCGGATCTAGGGCTGATGGCTGAACCCTCACTGATTTTGATGAGCGCTGGATGCCTGAAGTCCTCTGAAGATTTGAAATAAGTAGGAACAGTTCCTTCCTTTCCCACTGTGGGCTCAGGGATATTGCAATAAGATATTACAAACTACTGCTGCCTGATATATCTGGGTGCCTGTGTCTTGGTCACTGTCACTTTTCTGGAGATTGTGGGCTGACTGATGGGAAGGTGGAGACCTTGGACTCCTGAGTGTCCCATTCTTGGCCTTGGCTTTGTGCTGGCAAAGTCCACTACATTTCACTGGACTTATTATCTGCAGATTCAGATGCTTGTAAGATAGAGTCAACCTTCTTTACAACATACATTAAAAAGAAACAGGGCTAAATCCTTTTCTCCTCTATTCTAGCTGGACCCTGGAGCAAATGATGCTTTTTACTTTTTTTTTCATGTGTGAGCTGTTTGCAAGTATTTTAACCCCAACAGAAATGAAAGGAATGGTTTATGGGTGAATTATTGCTAGAGATAGCTTTGTTTCCACCACAGGTAACTGCACCCTCAGGTTGCAGAGCCACTAGGTAATATCAGGGCAAATTATTAAGCAAAGATCTTAGGCTGGTGCTGAATGCTGATAAATATTTTATTGCTCTAACAATGGAATGAAAATTATTCTTAGGGAATGGAGCCGATTCCTGCTTTTTCAAAAAGGGGAAGACTGCTTTCCACTTCTCCCCACTTCCCACTAAACAATGCCTGTGCCCAGTCCTGCATTAGGCACTGCAGGCCAGCCCTCCCCTCTGCCTGGGAGCTGAACAGCTGTCTTTGAAAGCCTCATTCAGTTTGTGTTAGAAAGCAGCAGTGCAGAGGCACTTGATGCTCCTGCAGGCCTCCCAGCTCCCCTACCTCTGAGCAGAATAGTGGGACTTGGTGCAAAAAACCTGTTGCAGACTGCAGGGACCCTGAAGGGCCCCTCCTCCCTCTTGTAGAAACAGTGTCTGTGATTCAACAGGGCAAAAAATTACTTTATGAGTGTGGCTGGTGGTAGCAAAAGCTGTAAGTTGTGTTACTGAGTAGATTTTATTATAAACCCTCCTTCTGACCTGCTCAAAGCAGCCACAGAATGCAAGACTGAGCTTCCTAGAGCTAAAAGCAAAAGAAGCCGAGAATTTTAGCCAAGTGCTGAAACTTTATTGTGCTTAAATGCCTGGACCCATGGAAATGTTGGTCTGCTGATCATATGCTTTACCAGAGAAGTATTACAAGATAAAAGGGTTCTTTCCATTTATATTAATAAGCTGTCCTTTGTAGATGCCGCTTTTTGAAATTCAAGGAATACTTTTTCCTGAATGCTGCTGGCAGCCACAAATCTCTGACAATTGCTGTGGAGAAGTCTTGCCAACATCTTAGAAACAAACAACTGTCTGCCTTCATTCCTAGCAGATGGGTGCTGACCCGTTGCTACCAAGAACAGAAGTGTAAAACTCTGGAGGTTATTAGTTCCATCACTTAGTCATGAGCCATTTAACTCAAATATTAAGTGCAGAAATTAAAGCAAGTCCTTGGCTTGGAAAGATCAGGGGAAGATACTGCATCGTGTCAGGATGTGTGGGTGCCAGTAGTTGGCTGGGCTGTTTCTTGTCGAAAGGGAACATATCAGCAAAAGACAGGCTTCTGTCAGGGGTGTACATGAGATGTGGAGCTGGTGTGGCCTCTAAGACCCCTGGAAACATGGTGACTAATGGTGTCTGGTTTTTAACCAGAGAGTAAATTCAAGAGGTAGCTCAGGCATCCTACCCCGCCTCCCCACCCTACTCCTCTGTCGCATTCTCCATCATTCAATGGATGCCTCTAAGCTGAGTACCAGCGTGGGTTTTGGATGGACTGCATGTCCTGCCCAGTGATCAACCTACACTTCCAGGTGTGCTTGTTTGGGAACTGGCCCAAGCTACAGCATTATCAAAGAGAAACCAGAGGAAGAGCCTCAGAAAAGCAGCTGGTGGAGTGAGGACTGCCTCTGTCAGTGGGTTGCAGGAAGGTTTTAGCTTCAAGAGAGAGTAATCACTTCATCTGTGCTGCAGTGTTTCCCTGCCTGCTTGGAACAGCCACATGTCTCAAATGACAGGGTACAGATGCTCTGGCCCATCTCTCCTGATGGGACTCTAAAGCTGTATCACAGCAGCAGCTTTAGGTAGCTTTGGCTCACTTTTGAGGCCGTTCTCTTTGAGGGGTCACCCTGAAGCAGCACAGACACTGAGTGGGTAAAGGTAGAATGGACTCTTGCAGGTAGACATGATGCCAGTATCTGTCAGGGACCTGGCCAAAGGAAAGTATCTCATTTTACAGTGAGATAGGAGAAAACGAGTGGAATATTTTCACCTTTCTCTCTCCTGTAATCTTTCAGGCAAAGATAAGTGACAGAACCCCTATGCTCACTCACCAAATGCTGCTGCCTACATTGGTCAGGCTCAGTGTGCAGGTGGAGGGCAGGGTACATCTCCAGCATGGAGCTGATGGCAGCCACAGAACAGCAGCTGATATGAGAGGAGGGACTGAGCTGAGCCTTGCTTATGAGAAAGTCTCATGTGTGATCTGAACTTCACTCACTTCTGTCTCTACTTCCCTCTTGCACTCTGTTTGTCACCCTGGATGACTCACGGTGTAAGATCCTTTTCACAGAAGGATCAGCAGAACAGGATATGGGTTTTCTAGCCCTAGTGATCCAGAGGACACCTGTGTGCCTGCTAAAGGTCAATGTACCCACTAAAGATCAACATACCCACTAAAGGCCAGCCCCATCTCTGTCCTCTTCACACTGACCATGGAGGGAACAGCTGTTTTCCATGACCTTCCCAGCAGTGACTGTGCTTCTTTCCTTCCTCCCCAGGGAGCCCGCTGTGCTCGTGCTGCGTCCCAGACCCCATGGGCCTGTCCTTCCTGCCCACCTACGGCTGCCAGAGCAACCGCACGGCCAGCGTGGCGGCGCTGCGCATGAAGGCCCGCGAGCACTCGGAGGCCGTGCTGCAGTCTGCCAACCTGCTGCCCGCCGCCAGCAGCAGCCCCACGCCCCCTGCCAAGCCCGGCCCCGAGGGCAGCCAGGACAAGCAGCCCCCAGCAGCCAAGGAGCACATGGAGGGCGAGAAGAGCGTATGAGAGTGGGGTTCTGCTGCCCGTGCCCTGCCGAGGCCTGAACTGCAGTGTGGCCGTGCCCAGTGGGACACCATGGGCCACGAGGGACCCACACAGCTGAGTGGCCTCTTTGGCTGCCTTTCATGCACCCTTGCTTTTCTTGTGTCGCTGTAGGTTCATTTCCCTGATTTAACAGCACTATCTGTGTTTGGAAACTTTGGTGAAACTGTTTTTATTCCCCCCTTGCCCCATATATCCCAGGGACACTGAAAAGATCCTGGATTGCTCCTGCACGTCTCAACTTCCCATCCTGTGTGAAATGGATGGTTGGAAGCGGCACATCACTTCCAGATGTGAGTTCTGGGGGCAAGAGATGTACCCAGGCACCAGTTACTCCACCACTCACAACAGAGGGGAAGGAATATCCAGATATATCCCAATTTGGCCTGCTACTTTCTGAAGGCCCTTGACTTCAACCAAACCTATCCCAGGCAATCCAGGTATAAGAGAAGCAGAAAATGGAACAAAAATCTTCTTTTTTCAAAATCCTTCTTTTTTCTTTTCCCTGAAAGTGAAACTTCTCATGCATAGATTACTGGAAAATTGCTGAGATGAGTTTACTTGTGACTAAAATCCTTGCACTAGCCTCTGTGTGAACATTAGTGAATTACTCTTTCCATTCGCTGCATTAGACATGAAAAGCACATGACTTCAGAGTGGCATTCACAGCATCAAACAATAATGCTGGTATTTAATGGAGAGTGAATTGTCTCTAGATCTGCACAAAGCTGGGGGTATTTTGACATCACTGTCTTGGAAAAAGGGACTGGAAGACAAAAATAATCCCTCATTGCAAGACTGCAAATATGTTTTTCCATGCTTTATGTTTAATAAGGAGGAAATAAAGCTTGGAAGGATATTCCTTTATGCCTTCCAAATTTACAGTATTCCATTTACTGAAAGCTTGTTGTAATGAATCTAGACATGAAAAGATACCAATTATTATAGATTGGGAACAGTGCAAAGGAGAAATTGATGCCTTATTAAATTTAGTCTTATCTCTCACCTAAACCTCCCCAAAGCAAAGCAGACTTAGATCTGAAGAGCAGTCATTTTAATCTCTCTTTTTTTTTCCATGGGAACTGTATGTGAGGGTTTAAACTTTGGGACATGGACTTGAATTTTCCAGGTGCCATTTGCAGATTCCTTAGGCTTGTCCACAGGTGTCCCTGGAGAACAGGCTGAAACCACTTTTCTGAGTTTTTGATCAAGTAACATGGAGGCTAGTGGAAGGATTCCTGTCACGCCTGATCCTGCACATTGTGCTGAGGACCTCCTGAAATGTGCTGAGCACGGGTTTGTTTGGCTGTTCACAGCATCCAGGTTTGGGGATGTGCTTGGAAAGGCATTCCTGAGTAAGGTTGGCAGCAGAATTTTGTCTCCTCCATGTAAGTGATTTCAGCCCATGAATTTCACAGAACCTGTGAGTTCTCTGGGGCTCACAGGACCCTTTTATACTGCGTGGTGCCCACCTTCCTTTCCAAGAGGCATGGCTTGATGTCAGCGCCCACTCCAAGGGTGGGAGCCCTGGGGTTCGTGGGGTCACTTGGCAGCACCCAGCACCATCACTGTGGATATGCCAAGGGTACCAGGCACCCTCAGAGTGGAGTTTGTGTCTTCTGGGCATGAGCCAGCAGAGAGGGCATTGCTGGGTCTGTCCTTCCATCAGAGAACAAAAAAAAGTCAGGTAGGGCCCACATGCATCAAATGGAGTAATTTTATTGTACTTCTGTCACATAGTGTGTTTCTTTTGGGGATTCTTAACTGTCCTAATGCAGGCAGGGAAACATACAGTAGCCTTTGTACTTCACCTACAGGAGCTGCTCTGCTGAACTGTGCGTGGAGCTGGCTGAAAGTTATGGCTTAGCTTAACAACAGCAACAATGCTTCCACCAAAATAACAGATATCACTGTGTGCTTTATCGTGGGGTGTGGTTGGAGGAGAGAGGATCACTGTTTTCTTAGTGATATTCCCAATCATAATTTTTTTTCTCCTTCCTAATAAAAAGACTAAAAGAAATATTCCAGTCCAAAGAGGTAGGCCCAACTTTGTTTCAACATAATTACCTTGCATTCAGTTGAACTTCAGCCCTTCTGTACACTAACTCTTCAATCTAATTGTTTGATTAAACTCGTATTTCCTCCAGAAAGGTACATAAATAAGTGAATTGTTGAGCAAATTAAGAATACTTAACAGCATTGCATCTGAAAAGTAGTTACGCTGATTAAATTTTCTGTCCTTGAGGATTTTCAGGAAATTACTTTTGATCGTCAATAACACAATTAAGTAAACTACATGCACATTAGCATGAATAATTGATAAGAAATTATGTATTACCACGAAGCACTGATTTAATAATTCATGATGCGACACTCTAGTGACTGTGCAAAACTGGATAACATCGACAAGTCTGCCTGATGTTGCTGGAAATGCTGCAAATACAAACAAGTCCACAGTTTCATTGTACAATAAAGGAAAGTATCTGATGCATGCCGTAGTTTCTGTTTGTTTAATACTTGAATAAATTTAGAAAGAAGACCCTGAAAAGCTCCTGTACTGTTTTCATTTGGATCAATTTCTCTGTGCAAGCACCTTTCACATTGATGACTGCCCAGTTCTGCTCAGACCACAGTAATATTGCAGAGCGAGGGAGGCTCTCCCATGCACAGCTGGAACCTGCTGTGTGTCTCAGAACTAGCAAAATTAGGGGGCTCAAAGCTTTACAAAGCCTCCTGGTAAAGAGCAAAACAGCATTAGACTCCCTTAAGCCTGAGCTCTTCAGTGTCTGATGTGTCTGTGTTTATAATTATTCAGCAAGATTTTGTGGGTGATTGCTCTAAGTCAGCCAAAAATGAGGCTGATTTGTGTGTTTTGAGTGTACACAACGCCATGTAAAACACTAGGCCAATTCTCTTACGATTCTTGCAGTTTGCCGAAGGGAGGCAGATGAATATTCATGTTCTTCTCAGCATATTGGAGCAACCAGGGCATGGGGATCCACCTCTTCCCCTAAGCCTTTGATCTGAGACCTGGCTGCTGAGGGCAGTGCATCCCAAGAGAGCTTGCTTGAAGTCACTCAGCAATAGCACAAGGGCAAGAGCAAAACTCCAGAGATCTGTGTCTCAGTCATGCTTGTTTCCAGCCACCAGACCCTGCTCCCTCCCAGATGGACTGCCCACTGCAGATGAGCCACCTGCCTACTTTCTGTGCTGTCATATATCAGGGTTATGCCACTTAAACCACTCTAATGGCCATTTCAGTGGCTCTGATTAAGTCTGGCATTTAAAAGTTTATAACTCAGCTATAAAAAGTCACTCAGGCTGAACCCCAGCTTGAGAGGCCCGAGCCCAAGGGGATGATTTACATGAGAGCTATTCCAAAACTAGCCTGCATGGTATTTTTTTGGTTATGTTAAGGAAAATTGTAAGCCCAAGGTTTAAGGGATGGATGTAAGATAAATATGTTTTGCTCACTGCATTGTCACTGGATCCTATGAAATAATTTTCTCTGAATTTCTGTACTAGCATGAGCCATGCCTAGTATGGGCTGTCACTGTGACAATGTTTCTTGCTTGGGTTTGGAAAAGGGTCTCCAGTTCTGAGCTCCTTTCTCAAGAAATCACAGACACCCACAATGCCCAGGCTCCCCCTCATCCCCTACCTTCCCTGCATCCTCATTCACAGCTCTGTGGAAAGCCCATGGTCTCGCCTCCAGCCCTGGTGCTGGCTCTCCACCTGTGCCACCCCAGGCTGCAGTTCCTGCTGCTCCAGGCCCAGCTTGGCACTGGAGAGGTTTTGGCATGGCCATCCAGGAGCCTGTGCTCAGGACAAGTGTGGGGTGACCCCAACACGTTGGGCTGGGTGCTGTTCAAAGTGCCACACTGTGGGGCTTCTTTATAAGGCTGCCTGCCGTTCTCTCAGCTCTCCATGCTCGTTACCTCTTACACATCTGATTAAGTCTCCTTATGCCTGTGTACATTATAACAGGAAATGCGGAGCTGTGTTTTCACTTTTGCTCAGTTATGCTTTAGGCTAGTCCTTCCTACACTGCATGTTGGATGGTAATGAGATTGTTGGTCTAATTGGCTCTTTATTAGGAGTATTATTTACAACAATGCTGAAGGCCATGTGCATGCAGATCTTGGTTTACCATTAAACCCTTCCCTCTTGCAGTCAGTGTCCTCCTCTCTGTTCCCCACAGACGGTTGCCCTTGGTGAATTTGGGGTGACCTCCCCATTTCCCAGAGGAGTCCCCCATCCCAGGCCATGGCCAGGGATAAAAGCCTGCTTGCAGGGCTGTGTCTCTGGGAGTCTGCACTTCTGCTGTGCACTCAAGCTCTCTGATTCCCCGCAGCAGAAAGCAGCCAGCACAGTGTGGGAGGAAGTCATTTGCTGCCGGGTGGACCACAAGGGAGCAGGGGATGGAGATGAAATGCTTGTGGTGTGCTGCTGTGGCACATTCTCCCTCTAGAAGAGCTGTGCTCGATACGGATCCCACCGTGCGGTGCGGTGGGAGCAGCGCGTGGAGCAGGGGAAGAGAGATGCTCTGCATTGATACCTGAGCCTCCAGGACATAACTCAGAGCTCTGCACTGAAGAGTTTGACACCCCTCTCTGAGATCACAGTGTGGCTTGAGGGCGGGGGGTGGCACCACCACAATGCCATAAATAAAAGTGTAATAGAGTACAATAAACAATGCTTTATTCTTTCCGCTTAAAAACTTCCTTTGCAATGTAGTAAAATATTGACTTTGGGTGGCCATATTACCACAAAATAAGATCCTTTCCTGATAGCTACCAAAGAAGCATTTAACAGTCCTGGCTTGTGAAAATGTGAATTTCATTGGCCTGTAGCACATCTAGCCTTAGTTGAAAGTGATGTGTTGACAATATATTAATAATCTAACCACAGTGGCTTTGTTGTCTGCCGTAAGTTTTTTGCCACAAATAGGTGCTGATCTGCTGTTTCAGAAGTCTGAGCATCATATTTTGGAGTTGTGAGACATTTCTTGTGGTAAACTAGTAATAGTTAAATCTCACCAGGATTTAAAATATTGGCTTGCATAATTCTTCTAGTATTTAATTTCAGTGGCTTCTTCTGTAGTCAGTCTTTTTTTCAATATAACATCCATTATATGAAACAGATAGGGCAAAAACCACCACCACTTGTGTCATTTTACCAAGAAGAGTTTTCACATTCAGAGCAACAAAAGGCAGCTTCTAGAATTCTGTTCTGATGGGCCTGGAAGTTACTGAAGCTGCTTCTGCTCTCAGACAGTGCAGCTAAATAACTCCACAGTGTTCTGGGGCATCTGAAAGTGTGACAGCTATTTGTACAGGGAAAATATCCACTCCTCTGGGCTGGTCTAATGGCAGGGCTGCTGTTACTGGCCTGCTTTCTCAGTCCCAGCACAAGCCAGAGTACTGTGACATTAATGTTGTATACAGGTGAATGCCTGGAATATGCCATCCTTCAAGACTTACTTATTCATCTTTTGCCCTAACAGTGGCCTGAACACACTCTGAGAAGCGCCTTCAGCCCAGTCTGGGAGATCTCTGATCGTGTGCTAGGAAAATGCACCCTGAGAGCAGCCATCAGAAGGCAGGCCAGACACAGCCAGCCTGAGACACTGCTCCTTGGGACTGGCCAAGGCCAGGAGAAAACTTCATTTTTAATTAAACTGTGTTTGCTTTGTCAGCCAAACTGGTTTACCTTTCAGCTCTTCTGTTTCAGAATTCTTTTTTATTAAACTCCAGTATTCAGTATTGGCCTTAGAGACTAACACTTGCTATAGTGGCAAATTTATTAGGGCTCCCCTAGGCACAAATAGGCCAAGATTTTTATTATGTGCACACAGCTTCTTTACACCCGCACTGTACGTGAGGCAATGTGTTAAATAAGATCCAAAGCCCATTAAATGAAGGAGTCTATCTCTGCAAAGAAGACTCCCCAGGAACCTAAACTCTGCCCGTTATATCCCAGCTGGCTCACCCTCGCTCCATCGTGCTGGCTGAAGCCATCAGGTTTTGGCAGATGCTTGAGAACCAAGATGCTGGTGTGATCACCAGCCTTGGCAGAGCAAGGGATATGAGCATCCCTGGGAGCTGTTACTTTTTATTAGAAATATTTCTGTAGCAGTGCACAAGAAATTGGCTGCTGGCAGGGAAGGAATATGTACAGGAGAAAAGAGCTGATCCTATTTCTCCTCTAAACCATTACTTTAGAGCTAAACCCAGCTAGGACTGAGCCAGAAGTTCTCTGGGGAGGATTTGACAATCACCATCTGACAAGGGTCAGAAAGAAAGTTTGAAAATCACTCTCAGAAAGCCAAATACTTGAATACTTCTCCAGTGGGTCTGAACCTGGGAGCAATCCAGATTGATGCTGCTGCTTATTCAGATAAATAACACTGCCAACAAGCAGCCAGACATCCTGTGTGTGTGTGTGTGAGCATGCACATTCAAGCCACAGTTTCCTCTCTCTGTTGTGGCGTTCCCCTCCACCGGGCTCAGGAGCAGCGTTTAGGTGAGTCAGCTTCATGCACCCCACAGAGCCCTTTGTCAGTGAAACCCAGGACTCACTGCACAAGGTTTCATCCCTTCCTCCACTATGAGGCTCTGGGTGGAGCTCACAACCTGGCTCCAAGCTGGAAGGAAAGGAAAGGGGAGAATTCTTGCTCAGTAGATTTTTACCAGGGGACCCTTTGCTGAAAAGCCAACCTGAGCCCTATATTACTCTGTGCAAACATTCCGAAGGGAGATATTTCTTGTTAAGGGGTCCCTACTTCTAGTAATTGAATGAGTCTCCACAGCCTGAGAGGTGACTTGTCCCTTCACTGACAGCTCACAAGACATCTGGGACCCCTCAGTGTCACCTGCTTCTCAATGCCACACTGGGTTGTCTGCATCACATCATCACAGAGATGAGTAGCAGCACAGCTGAAGATGCAAGTGGTACTGTTTGTCCCACACAAAGGGGTCACTAAGTCTTGGCTGAAATTCTCTTTTGAAGTAGTTGGTTGGTTGGATTAATATTTTTTCGGTTATAATGTCATAGGTCTGCTGCTCTGTACAAATATCAAGTGTCTACAGAGCTGTTGAGGTTGAGAAGCCTCTTGTCTATAAGAAACTGAAAATCTTCAAATTCCTAGCCAGTTCAGATGACATCAAACTTTTAAGAAAATAATCTACTGAGTTAAGAGCTATGCTTTTTCACCAACTCGATGAGTCACATACATATTAACATTTAGTGACACTGGTACTCTTCTGTTGTTCAATACACAATTTGCCAGACACTGTGAAAGCAGGGGAGGAGGGAATAAATGAGAGTTTTTATTATTAGTTAGATTTTAGAATTACATTACTGAGCCAGAAAAGTAGGAGCCAGGGTACTGGAAACACGTTATTGCGGCAGCCACTGCATGGGAAGGCAATTTAACCTTGGTTCCATACTCTGTCTCTGGGACTTATATGTGCCCAACAAAAATAGTTGCTGCATGTAAAGGTGGATATATCTGGCCCACAATTTAACAAGGCCCCTAGCACCTGCCACAAGGGAAAATTGCATTGCCCAGATGCTACTTTTGTAAATGATGACATGGTTTAAGCACATTGCTTTCACTTCATCCTTTCCCCCTGCCTTCTCTCAGGAACCCTCTCTCTTCCTGAGCTCAGCTCCTCACATTTCTATCAGCAGGAGGGAACATTTTGGGCTTGCTACAGGCAGATTGGGAAATACTTGTGCTGGCAGAGTTGGCAATAAGCAGCAAGGAGCAAAAAGTCTTCTAAACAGCCCAGCATGTTCTGGAGGATGATGTCTGCTGTGTGCTCTGTTAGCTAACAGCATGTACACAGCAATGTGAGCATTAATTTGGGGGAATTAGGAATGAGTGAGGGTTTAGTCTGATTCAGGCTGGATATAGGATTAGCCATAACAAAGAACACACAAATTGGGATCGTGGGGTGTTATCTGTGGTCTCTGAGCATCACAGGCTTGCTCCTGCTCAGCCTGATTGTATGGGACCATGGCTGACAATGCTGCTCCAGCAAATGCCCAGAGTACAGATGCAGTCACACATATAAAACCTTTGTTTTACCCCCAGTTCAGCTCTATTTACAGGATGAGGGGTACTTACCTGCTGTAGGAGCCTTTCAAGTTCATTGCCCTTACTTTAATGCCCTACCATCTCACAACCACTGGAAGCTTTCCAAGGACCAGGCTGTTGTTTGGGATTTTCAGATGAGAAGCATAAAAATTGACAAGTGTAAACCACGTGGCTGATGTCCTGCTGAGTCTGATCAGATAAGCTCCCAGCATACCCCAGGGATGCAGATATTGCACACCATTAAACATGCCTGGGATGCCCAGAAGGATATAAATCTCCAAGCAGGTTTCTGTACCCTGGAAAGCGCGGTTATCCCGCAGCGAGAGCAGCCCCCTGCAGTGTTAATAGAAGGCTGCCAGCCTGGAGCTGCTCTCACGGCAGCTGCATCCAGAGCTAAGGACAGTCCGGCACCAGAGGGAGCTCCGCTGTGCCTCATCGCGACAGCATCAGGGACTGCTCCCTTCACACAGCCATTTTCGTGACGGTAACAGCTCTTCTTCCTTCCAAAATGCACAAAAAAACCCCTCTAAACCACCATTACCAACCAAAATCCCCAAACACTGGGGAAAAAAGGTCAAATCGATATTCAGCTCCACAAACTCAGAAATAAACCAAAAACCATTTTGTGATATTTGAAGCCCTTTTCTTTACCTTCAAATTCATAATACATGATTTTAAATTAATGGCTTCTTGAAAAAGTACTTTCAGTCCAAAAGAAAAAATCCAGGACTGTTTACTTGGACATCCATGTAAGTAAAAAAGGACTTCTCAATAATTTTTGAGCAAATTTCCCATCCAAGAAGACAGCAGATGGAAAAAAATGAACAGTCCAAATATGTCGGCTTTTTCCCAGCAATTTCAGTGCTGTCAAAGCAGCGTCCTTGTCAGCAAAGAAGGTGTTTTATTGGGAAATTCCTGCTAAGGTGCAGTCATGTGACTTGGCTGTGTCAGTAGGTTTTTGGTCCAGCACTCCAGGTGGTATTTGATCCTGCTTGGTTTATGTTAGGGCTCATCTGGTTGCTAAGGAAAGGAGTTTATGGCAGCAGGATCAGAGCTAGGGCCAGTTCTGGGGCTGATCCTGTTGCCAGGAGGAGTGTTTGTGTCTGGGGCTGATAATGCAGGGGGTTCAGGAAGGGGACACAGTAAGGAAAGGGCATCTCCATCCAGCTTTCCACCTGGCCCCAGACTCACCAACTGCACCACCTTTAGCAAGAGGGGACAATCTGTGGGTGACCATCCTGTCTCCAGCAGAGAGATGAAGGTGTGGGGGCATCCCAGGTACAATCCTAGTCCTGGCACGAATGTGGAAAGAAGCAACCATTCATCTCCCTGGGGTAGTGGAACATGGGAATCCCAGGGGAAAACAGAGCTTCCTGTGGAGCTGCAAGTAACAGGACATGTGCACAGACAAGTGGGAGCTGGAAAGGACATTGAGGGCACTGTTTAGACCATGTCCAGACGCTCCAGAAGTACACGAAGGCTGTATATATAAGTTTATATAGACATGTAAACATTCCTAGATGCATCTCTACACAGGTGTGGGTGCACTATTGACAGTAACACTGCCTTAGTGTAAAGTGATAGGAAATTCTGTTTTCATTCTTTATCTAACTTTTCCTTTTAGAAGTTTCAAATAGCACAGACAATCTTGGCATGGAATAATTCTGGAATGTTTTCACTCACATTCCTTGGGAAGGGATGCAGTCTCAAGGCACCTGTTCCAAGCCATCAGTGTTCACCAGCAGAAACTGATTCTGCCAACAGACTTTCAGGAATCTCAGGGCAAGCAGAGACTTTCTTTTGGACAAGATCCAGCTCTCATCCCCTGCAGCTTATCAGTGTTAGGAATAGAAAGATCAATGTTTATCTCAGACTCTGTCATCTCTGCCCTGTCGATGTAAGAATGGTCCTGAAGAAAGGCACTTTAGCTCACCTGAAATGCTTCATGTTGGGGACATCACTGACAATGCTGGCACAGCAATAATTCCATTTTCATGTGCTCTGAATGCTGCCATTCCCCATGCCAGCTTTAAGCAGGAGAGTGAACACACTGGGGAGCTCCATGGCAAGGGAATCCAAGGCAGAATCAGCCTGTCAGGCACCTTGCTTTTGACAAGCCCTGGCTTTGCAAAGTGCAGCTCCAGCTTTGAACATTTTCTACTTTTTGCCAGAGTCCCACTTCTTTTCATTGTTAGAAGGATTTCAAAGATTGTCCCTGCTTCTCACAGAGTCTTCCCTCTCTCCTTCTTTCAAAGTACCCCAGGCCTCAATTTATTCAATATGGACTTGGGCACAGCAAAGTGCTTATCTTTTACCACTGCAAGCTGCTTCCCCCAAGGCTTGAGTTAAATCTGCTTTAATAAAAAACACAGAGCTTTAGTCAATTGGGACAGAAATGATTTCTCCTCTGCACTATTGTAATGCTGCTTTCTATGTTCAATAGCATATTAGAAGCAAGTCTCTAATTGGCCATATAGTACCAAAGATCTGACTATCTAATGTGAGAAATCAACATCATGAAAACTTTGAGAATATCAAAAAGAAGCAAGGGAAGACCACAGGTCATTTTCAGCCATTCCCTATCCATTTAAACCCCATAATTACAATATTATATTTAGTATCAGGGGATGGTGTTAAATGTGAGATCATCATAAGACCAGAATAATCATCCTAAACACAAAATAAATTAATCGCTGACCTCTGCTGTTAAAATGAGAATTTCACAGAAAAACCCCAAACACATTGAAGTCCAATTTACTCAAATGTTCCATGTTCTTTATCTCCTATAAGACTCTGAAGTGGAGTTTCTTTAATAAAAATGACTGATGTACACCAGTTGCTCCAAATTACACATTTATATGTATTCACTAGAGCCCATGTAACCCACCATGTGCAATATCACCAGCTTCTGATGCAGTTTTTCACTGAGAGAAGGGATAAAACTTAGAGTTTTTATTTACACAGAAATGAAACAGAGCATATCCCCCAAATACAGATGTGCAAACCTGTCAATCTATTTCTGGTAAAAACATAACCAGCCAACTATTCTCTTTATGGTCTGTTATATTCATATTACAGTAGCACTTTCACTGTCAGCAAGGACTCCTTGGCTACTCAGGGATCAGAGCTGAACAAACCAAAATAAAATTGCCAGTCTGGACAAGGACTGAGCCAAAATCACTCTGAGAAGAGTCTCCACTGTGTTTCATAACACAACATACAATGGAGAAAATAAGGAGAAATGTGAAAAAAGACATGTTACACTCCTGGTAACTTCCCCCAGGTGGATGGGACACAGGGAGTACAAAGGCCCTGATGTCCTCTGGGTGATGGCAAGAAGGTGATCATCTCCCAGTGCTTTGGGATTGGGTGCTGGCATATATCTCCATGGTCCTCTGGCCAGACAGACCACTGCCCTTTCATAACAGGGAGGGTGGGAACAATCACAGGAGTCGTGGGCCAAAGGTGCTTCTGCCCAGTGTCCTGCTCCCTCTCTTTAAGAAGGGGGAGGAAGAGGGATGAAGCCCTGCATCCAGTCATCTCCTAGACCTTTTAATTGTATACCACACACACAAGCACACAAACACACACACACACCCACACTCACACACTCTCACACTTGTGTGTTCTCAACTTTCTCTGCCAGCATAACTGGAGATAGAATTACAATGACACATAATTACAACGAAACAGCTGGCTAGAAGTCATTCCAGTATTATAAAACAAGTTCCATTTATTTTATTAATTAATAAATAATTACTTATTTGCAAGTACAGTTGCATTGATGGAACATTTATCTTCTTGGACAGATGACTTAGGAAGGCACTGAACTCCCAAGGAGGAGCTGACAAAATCCATGCATGTGGGCCATTTCAATTAAACTGAACTCTCTAAAACAAATCCAGCATTTTCCACGAGGAAATTCAAGCCCCTGGGGCAGAGCCATGGCTGTGGGATGGCAGTCCAAATCTGCCATGTGACAGCTGGACTGTTGGCATTGCAGTCACGCCACAAGGAGAAGGAGATTCAGAGGAAGGCAACTCTGGCCCTAGAATGAAGGACTAGCTAAGTCAGGTTTGGCCTCAGTCACTCCTGCCTAGGAAGAACCACCACTGCAAAGGAGCCTCAGGGCACCAAGAAATGCAACATGCACAAAGGCCATGTGCAGGAATAGGAAACAATGAAAGCAATGTTCCCTTCAGCCTGCTGTGCTTCCCTGCATACCAAGAGATGCTGTGTTCTTTAGTCCTAACCACAAGGCAGAACTTGGCTTGGTTTGCCTCAACGCCTTTTTCACCTACACATTAATGTCACTGTCACAAGACACTGCTTTCCTACAACTGCTTTCAGGACTATTGCACGTTTCCCATAGCACCCCTCCCCCCCAAAAAAAAAGGGTCAATTTACAGCTCTCACTCAGCCTGGTACTGACCTCTTCAGCCCTGTCTCCCACAGCAGCAAGGGAAACATCCCCCCAACAAACACAAACACGATAGGGCGAGGAACGAAAAGTATTTGTTATTTGAAAAGTGTCATTTGTCTTCCTTCAACACACAAACATTTTGTGCTCACCATCACAGGCATTACTGCTTTCTTATACTGATATGCAAATGGCAGTTTTACAGGTATATTACATATATAGGGTTGTTTGTGTGGATGCATGCTTGTTCACACACACTTTGATTTTGTGGATGTATGTTTGTTCACACACACTCCCACAGCCTAGCAAGAAGTTGGCCAGCAGCATGGGCTAGGCCAGAGGCAGCTTTGCTGATGGGTTCCTGCTCAATAGCAGGCTGGGACCTGTAGCAATACTTTTCCAATATCATTCTTGCCCTGTGTCAAAGTGCAGAAAGCTTCGAATAGAAGACAAAAACCCACTTTCTTATCTACTCTCAAAACTCTCCCATTTGATTAATTTCACAGAATCATTAAGGTTGGAAAAGACCTCTAAAATCCTTGTGAGCAACAGTTAACTTAGCACTAAGTGTTCACCACACCTTTTGAACACTTCCAAGGATGGTGATTCCACTGCTTCCCTGGGCAGCTTATTCCAGTGACTGAGCACCCTTACAGTGAAGAAATGTTTCCTAGTGTCCCATATAAACCTCCATGCAAATTACCTCTCAGGTAATTTTCTCAGGTGCTGTCACTTGTTACTTTGGAGAAGACCCTCACCTTGCTGCAACAATTTACTTACAAATTCTCCAGGACAAAATCCCCTCTGGGAGCTGTTCAGAGACACTGTCCACTGTGAATGCAGCTCCCTGAAGCTGGCAGAAAGGGCTGATGGAAATGAAGAAGTCCTACTTGAAATGTATTTGGAATCCAAGTTGGGACTGTCTCCTCTTTAAATGCCCATGTTTCAGTTCACCTTTACAGCAGAGGGAAAAATACACCCTGCTTTCCTCACATACCTGGCAGCAGTATAATGGAGCATCCCATTCTCCACAATAACAGTTTTAGGAGACCTTTGACAAAAGGGTTCAGAAGTGTGCATGTCTATGAAATAAATGACAATTAAAGAAGTAAAAGGGACCTTTTTAAGTACATATATAAATTTTTGTCATCAAATTACCATTCATTTTTTAATCTGTGCACAGATACTTCATATTCATAGTCTTCCCTTGGAAATGAAGCTTTTATCCTGTCCTCTGAGAGCTTACTTCTTGACTTGTGGCCCTTAAGGGCATTAAAATTTGTAATACCACACACACACACACACAAAAGCTTGTGCATTCTGATAGGCTTTAAGATTTCATAGGTTTTGTCTAAATGCACCATGGAAAACACTAATGGATATATTTGTCTATATTTTAACATGCGGATGAGATGCTGCTCTATACTGGATAGACATTATGCTGTATAGAGTGACAGCAACAGAGAAGTGCAACATGAATAGCACCATCAGTTTACAAAATATTGGTGACTAAGAAAAATATTTATAGTAAGAGCCACTTCCCTCAGTTTAACAACTTGAAAATGAACTCTTGTTCTGGAAACACTCTTGATTTTCATGTTTTTTTAAAAAAACTGTCTTTCAAAATGAGCCTTTTTTGGGGGAGACTGCATTTGCTGAGTTCCAAGTCAAACTTAATTAAAATTTTAATGTTTTCAGAACAGGATCACAGGATAATTCAGGCTGCAAAAGATCTCAGGAGATCTCTGGGTGAACCTCCTGGTCAAGGAGGGTCAGCTCTGAGGACACCCCATGTTGTTCAGAGCTTTATTCCATCAGGTGTTGAAAACTTTCCTGGGTGGAAAACTGAACAATAAATGTTTATTCAAATATGGGCATTTGGCTGAATATGCTTAAAACTCAAATATACCAGTACAAGCTTCTTCATTTCCAACCCATACCTCTGCTGCAATCATACCTACCAAATCACAAAATGTGTAACAGGTGAAATCAACCATTGAAAATCATTAAAGTCATTAATCCAAACCCCACTGTAATCAGTGAATGCCCGATGCTCTTAGTGTTTGTCTAAGAGAAATGTCTCAGTAAGTGGCACTGAGGAAAGGAACTGTCAGGTGGGACAGGACAGGTTGTGAGCACATGGCTCTTTTCAGGGATGGAGGAAGGCTGAGAGCAGAATTCAGCTTAAGGAAGGAGACAAACCACAAAGGGGGTCTGTGTCCCAGGAGAGGCTTCTGTACTTGGAAATTTTCTGAAGGAAAACTCTGTCACAAATATTAACACTGGGCGAGTGGAGCAGTGCCTGTGTCCTGTCTCCACACTGTATTCATTAACAAAAGGCCTGATTCATCCCTTTCCTTTCAGGAAGGCAAGAGCTGCTTCACTGAAAAAAAATCCTGTAAAAATTGCCTAAGATGTGAATCAGGCTGAAAGTCACTGGTATAATTCTTCTTTAGAGCTTCTGCATTTCAGCTATGACTGGGGAAAACAGTATGAAAATGAGACAGAAAAAACTAAGCCAATACTCCAAATACAGATATTTACAAGCAGGCACAATACATTCAATTTTTCCATCTTTTCACCTAGGTTTCCTCATTAACTATGATGATAAAAAAGAGCTTATGCAAGGAAGAATGATATTTTCATACAGATTTTCAAAGAAAAGTGATAATTCAAAGAAGCACTTTTCTAGAAATTAATACTTTGGACATCCTGAATATGTTGTTTGTCTGTCTGTTTGTATTAAATCACAGAATTCACATGATCAAACTTAGGTACATTTTGCTGGTTTTAAAAGTTAGTTCCATGTTTCAGTGGGAGCCTGAAAACTAAACAAAACACATTTCAATTACAATAGCTAAGAACCTCTTGTCCTAACAAACAGTTAAATACTGTTGCGGGATTTCATTCAACCTTGCTCCTCACCAAAGTATTTCAGGCCAAGTATCAAGATAACCTGAAGTTTTAAGTTGCATTATAAATAAATCCTGACTCTGGGGAAACCTATTTGGGCATTATCAAGAAATATAAAGAATTCAGCAGCATATTAGTGGGCACTGCAAAAGTACATGGGAAATCTAGAGCAGCTGTAACTGTATTCTGGTTGTTTAAAAGGGGTTTTTTTGACATGGCTGTTGTATTGTGCATCCAATATACAATCTTCTTGTCAATGACATCAGGGCAATCAAAGTGTGCAAAAAATGGATCTTGCATATATGGCATATCTTTAGCCAGAGATTTTCTACCTGTCAATATAGTTCAAAGGCAGTGAGTGAGGAAAGTTCAGTAGATGCAGCATCAGTTCCAGGTCTCATGGGATGCATAGGATGGTCTCACAGATTTTATTTAGTGTCATGTATCATGCAACACATCTGGGCAATAGGACACTTGCTTTGGCTATCCCAGCCTTCTTAATGACAAAGCAGCAGCAGCAGCAAGCAGTGGCTTTACATTGTCAAATGTTTTTGTCTAGCTGGCATTGCCCCTTCATCTCACTGATAGTTTGGTGCTTACTCAATTTCTCTTTCCTTCAGAGTGGTCATTACTTTGCATCTTTCAACATGAACAGCTTCCTTTTCCTTTCCCACTCAAACCACAATGAGATTCAGACAAAGTGTTGCAAAAATATCAAATCTGCATGTGCTTTTGTGTGCATGTGTCTGTCCAGACAGTTCTTAAAAACACTAGCTGGCATGTTTTGTTACTTCAGTTTTCAAGATACTCCTTCAGCAGCAAAATCATCTAAACTGGTGAGGGTGACAATGCTAGTACTTTGGGTTGGGCTCACATCCTTGCCTAAGTGAACTTGAGTTTCTCCAGCATCTTGATGGTAGGAGTAGGAGGCTGGTTCAGTGTCCACAGACTCAGAGTATCTGTAGCCATCTTCAGGTAGTTCAGCTGGTTCTGGTGCAGCAGGCACTGACCAGGCAGGCTCAGAGAGCTGAGAAGGTGATTTCAGCACAGCTACTGACGAGGCTGGTAAAGGCAGCACTCTAGGGTAGGAGGCATAGGGAGAATTCTTCATTTCTGAAGAGGTGGACTGGTATAAGTTCTGTTCCAAGGAAGGGACTGAGACCTGAACATATTTGCCTGTTTCTGGGTCATAAAATGTCTTTACATTAACTTCAGCTGGTAAATCAACTACATAGTATTGACCAGAGTCAGGGTCCTGGAGGAGTTTCCGCTGGGTTGAAGAGGATGAAGAGTTTGCTGCTGGTGCAAGCCTAGATTTCCCAGGAGTGGTTTCTGTGGGAGTAAAAGTTGAGTGAAGGGGAGGATGAAGGGGAGAATATACTAAGGGTGAAGCAGATGCTATTGTCTCTCCAGAATGAGTAGACCTTCTCCCTACAGAATATGCATGCTCAGTCTGGTGGTTTTTCTGCTGCTCTTGCACCTTTTTCCTCTTGTTTGCCAGCTTTTTAGCCCGACGCAGAGCCTTTTCTGTTTTTGGTGGCACAGTGGGTGGCTTGCCTGATGGTCTCCCACCAAGTCCCCTGGGCTCCTGTCTCCCATCTTCCCCTGTGACATCCAAAAGTAGATTCCTCTGTGCTGAATTGATTATCTCTTCTGCAGGCATATAAGCTTGCCTCTCTAGTGCCATGTTCAACAACGCAGGATTTGTAACATCCCCTGTCTCTCTAAGGCCAGAAACAGTGGGTTTATCTGACAATGAACTGGCAGAGTACATTGTGTTTCCTGACCTGGGGCTTCTGACAGCAGGGCATGAAAGATTATCTAACAAAGGTACGTCTTCTGGATGCAGGATATCCTCTAAAGTGTCATTGGATACAGAAGAACATGTGTGGTCCTCTAATATGGAGCCAGTCACAGGGGAAATTGTCTGCCTAGTGATTATTTTTTTTGCGCAAGAGCCCCCTTTACGGTTAGATAAATGATGATTCTTAAAGTAATTTTTCTTTCTTTCTGCAGCATAGCTGTTGTTTTGAGCTTGGTCATTTTCCAGGCCTGTCATTGGCTGTTCTAAGCTGTGTCTTGCCTTTGTAGGCTTCTTTTCACCTCTACAGACACTTTCCTCATCCATTTTCCCAAATTTATTTAACAACACATAAATCTTTTCATCTTCTTCTGTCAGTTTTCCAAATAAAAAGCTCTCTGTATTTTCCAGAAGAGTGGGATCCACTGTTACTGAAGTAGATCCAGACTCACTGGCTTCTTTTTCTCTGTCAGTTGCTCCATCTGTCACGTTCTGCTGCCCTCTGTGTCTCGATGCCCACCAGCCCCCCTCCTGGGCGTGCAACATGTTTCGGTGCCGCTTGCTGTACACTGCTGGGGACATAAACTTACGTTCCATTTCCCTATAGCTGCTGCTCACTGAGTCATCCAGGGAGAATGACCGGAGTAGGGGCAGCTTGACAGCCCTTATCACCTGAGGGGACCTGAATGTGTTATCTTTAATCAGAAAGAGACTGGGTTTGGTTGAGCTTGAAGATGATGGTGTTTGTGGTTCCTCAGACCTGGGGATGGATGTCTCTCTAATACTGTCAGATGCAGAATTTGTGCTGTCAGCCTCTTCCCTTTTCTCTCTCCCTATCTTCTCTTTCATCAGGCTCCTCTGTTCATTCCCAGTAACACTTCCCTCCCTCTTCTCTGCTGCACCAGTACCAGGGCTGATACAAGCATAATATTGCAGTTCATCTTCCCCAACCTCTTTCCCTCTCTCCTTGTGTCTTTTCTTACTTCCTGAACCCTTTTCACTGTCAGTCCTCTGGCTCTCTTGGAGGCACGTCTGCTCCATCAGGGGTGCTGGCAGAAATGGCTCTTCCTGAAGTGGCTGCTCCACTGTGGAGACGAAGGATTGCTCTGAGGAACTAGTGCTTCTTTTGCCTCGTGCTTCATGGCCAGGTACCACAATGTTGGTTTGGGCGCCACTGTAAGGCTCATCTTCTTCTGGTGAGAGTTGCTTTAGGAGTGTTTTGAAGGCAAAATTTTCATTCTGAATAGCAGCTTGTCTTTCATTTTCCTCACCCTGAACATTGTGATTTTTCATGGGCTGCCCAGCTTTTGTAACTACATTGTCTCTGCTGAATGGCCTCTGTGCTGTGTAGTGCTGATGTTTTCCTAAGACAGGTTCATTTGATCCATGTCTGAACAAGGGGAAATTTTCATCATCCTCTGTGTTTTTAACCAGATCTTGGTGTTTTGAATTGTCTTGCTTCATGCTGTCTCCAGATTGGTAAAATGGAAGTTCTTCTGTTGTCTGGGGTGAACTCAAAGTCAGATGATTGCCTCTTAAGTGTCCAGTTAAATCGGTTTTATTGTCATTTTCATGAACATTGCTAGACAATACATAAGCTATATCACTCAATTCATCTTTCTCTGTAATATTTTTCTCACT
This sequence comes from Zonotrichia albicollis, assembly GCF_047830755.1. Lineage (NCBI taxonomy): Eukaryota > Metazoa > Chordata > Aves > Passeriformes > Passerellidae > Zonotrichia > Zonotrichia albicollis. The sequence continues at coordinate 33,275,835 of NC_133825.1, read as the reverse complement.
TTCGTCATGCGAAGTTGAGAATGAGGCATCCATTTTGGTACTCTCCTGCATATTTTCCCTGGTTTTATTTTTCTCCTCCAAGGCCCTTAACAGGGGAGAAGGGGTATAAATGCTTTTAACACGTTTGCGCACATCCTTTAAGTTAAATAACAGACTCGATGCCGTCAACCTGCAATTATCCCAGGATCTGTAATCATCCATGGTGCTCTCCTCAGGGTCTCTTGAGGCCATGCTCTCCATGGGAGGAGGTGTCAGTGGGATCAGCTCCCTTTCAGCGGTGTCCATGTCCTGTTTTGGGGGTATGACAGGTGTTAGGAGCTCGCTGATGTTGAAAGAGGGGCTGATGGATCCAGGGGAGTTTGCCTGTTTGGCCAGAGGAGACACACGCAGACCAGGGTCAGCACCAGTCGCCTTTTCAGAAAATGAGGTCCTGTGGCTGTCTGTGACCTTCTCCTTTGCAGCCTGTCTCCTCCCTGCTGCCCTTTCTGCAGCCCTCTGTCTCCTCCAGGGTGGGCAGGCACTGCCCAGCCGGGGGCTCTGGGGCTCCTCCTCAGCTGAGGTGCCCTGGGGTTCTGGGGGAGGAGGGCTGGGTGTCTCAAACCTGAGAGAGGGTGAAACCATGCTGTGGGACACAGACTGGGGTGACACAGAGCCTTGGGACAGGGCAGTGGGGGACAGTCGAGCTGGCACTGGGGGTGGTGGCACAGGAGGGGCTTCTGGGCTAGGGGGTGCTGGGGGGTGGCACGGGGGTGGGAGAGGAGGAGCTGGTGGGGCAGGGGGTGGCCGAGGGGGACCCTGGGGTACATGGTTCCTCGGGGGAGGGGTGGGAGGGAAAACAACAGGGAATTTTGTTTCTAAAGGGTGGGGACCCTGAGGGACAACTCGGAGAGAGAAAGAAGCTTCTTGTAGAGTTGGCTTCATCTGAAAATCTTTCTCTTTCTTCTTAGCAACAGTGGTCATGGCAGGTGACAATTTATGATCACCTGTGTGGGATCCTTTAACAAATGGTGATTCTTCTGGGTATGCATGGCCTTCCTTTTCCATTTTTATGTCAACAAATTCCTCTTTTTCTGTCATTTTTTTATGATGAACATTCCATGATTCAAAAGCACTATTCTCACTGTGAAGAAAACTACCTTTTTTTGCTGGCTCACTAACTTTCAAGTTTTTGTTTTTTAAAGCCTTCTTAGAAGAATGGGAAAAATTTGACTTGGCTACTTTTGACATCTCAATCAGCACAGGATAATAACCATCAGAGTCCCCATAACTCAGGTCTGTTTTATTAGGTCTTCTCTGTGGCTCATGTTTGCCACTGAAGCAGTGGCTACCTTGACTAGCCTCAGAAAATTCAGAAAGTTCCTTGTGGATGCTTAAAATGTCTGCATCATCCCAGGAAGCAGTATCAATGCCCTGATTTATTTTGTATTTTTGAAAGCTATTCTTAATGGGCTGCTTATTTGTTATCACAGAACTTCCTGACCCTTGGTCTGCAGTCTTGTCAAACGTCTTAATCAATGAGGACACTTTTGAAGCATGCTTATTGTTCCTTGAACCAGGGACTGGCAAGCTCAATTTCCTTTCCATGGCAAAGGCGTTGTTTTTAGCAATCCTCTTCTCTTCTGAAGCACACTTAGGTAACTGCTGGAATGTAGAAGCCCATATTGTATGTTCATTGTTTCTTGCTGTTAGCTTGTCACAGACATTGCTTTTCTTGATGTCATGGTTTAATGTCCCTGAGTGAAATTTAGCAGACAACTGGAGGGCAAAGTCAGGTGAAATGGAAAGTTCTGGCTCATTGTAAGGGTCTTCAAGTTCTGCTACACACAAACTCTTGAAAGCCCGAGCTGTGAGGCTGCTTACTTCTCTGTCTGCATCATCCAGGAGACTCCCAATACTTGAGGAGTCACTGTGTCCTTCTGTATGTTTCTTATTTCCCTGCATTGTTTATGAGAGTCATGGGTGAAGTGTCCAAAGGATTAATTTCAGATGTTGAATAGGCAGGTGACTTTGTGAGGCAGATCCAGCTGTTTGCAATTCACAAGCACAAAGCCATTCTTCCAGGTGGTGCTTCTGCACATTGACTCATCTTACAGAATAGCTGAAGAAGACTTTCTTCTCTGCAAAGCCAAAAATTACAAATTACCATTTTTCTATATTAACACTATTAGACAGAGAGTATTTTCCAGATATATCAGTCACCGACTAATTTTGGGATGCCAGCAACACAATGAACAACATTAAAAATCACTGTTATTTTAATCAATTCAAGTTGTTCATGCTAAATAGTCTAATTTCTGGAAAGAACCATTAAAAAAAGTATTTTCATCTTATATTTTTTTTTTGAGCTCTTAAACAAGATCATAAGAAGCAAATTTCAAGTACTTCCCTTTTCATACCTCCAACCATAAACACTTCCAAGTGCTGGGCATCCATTTAGAAAAGAAGGTTAGCCATTTTTGGCCAGGAAGAATTAACAACAAAAGTTTCTTAAAGAAAGTTGTCACTGAGTACATCATTACACACAAAGTCCAAAATGAAAGAAAAGTTGATAAAACTTAAAATTGTCACAGCTTCCATGAACACAACCCTTGTCTGAGAAAGCAGAGCGGCACTACAGGTAAAAAGGATTGCTGTGCATGTTCCAGACAAAGAGTGCTGGGGTACAATTTAGGCACCCACAGTAGGATACAGTTGAGTTGTGTTGGTTTGTTGGATTGCAGAGGCTGCTAACATCAGCTTAGCCAGCAGAAGGCAGGAGTGCCCCGGGGACTGTGGCACACCCACTACAGTAGCGCAGGGAACAATTGATTTCAGTTCCAGCACTGCTGAGAGCTAAAGGCAACCCATTCAACACAATTATAAGATACCACAGACTGATTATGACACACAGTCAAGGCCCACAGTACTGAGGTTTTTGTGTATCTCCTGTCTGAACACAGGATGGGGGAATCTTTTAATTGAACAAGTAAAAACAACACAGACCCTTTTGCTGTACTTGAAATCTCTACACTAAAACTTCTCACAGTTTCTCTGTGAATTCTTTAGATGTTTATTCTCACATCTGAGGACTTGAACAGAGTTTTGACTAACTGCAGGGAGACTCAGTTTAAAAGCATACTCCAGAACTGGCTAAAACTTTAACGAAAATCTGGTCTGTATCTCCATTTCCTCTTTACAATGGCAGTAGAACTTGTGATGAGCTGAAACACCACAGTTCACATCTACAGTAGAAGACATCTACATCTCAAGCTTGAATCCACTGATTCAGCTTGTAGAACTGAGCAATGAAATTCAGATCTAGATTCCAGCCTCTCCAGGTGTCCAAATCCCTGATTCCACCTTGGACCATCTCAGTGATGCTCTTGGAAGGACCTGTTTTTCTCTATGATGAACCAGTGCTGGTCAAAGTATGAAAGGTAAGAGGAACTGAGTTTAATCAGCTAAATTACTCTGGCTCATTTGTTTCTTCAAATGAAAACACTCCTCACCTTCCTTTTCTAAATAAAAGAATCTCAGCCAACCTATTTTTAGACTCTAGATATCATAGTGAATTTAGATCCTATCCTTCCAGCCATGCAATTCCAATGACATGCATAACTACAATAGATTTACACCACAAATAAAATGAGCCTAACAGAGCTTCTCTATCTTGCTTTGTACAAAGATTTTTCAAACATGAGTTTCACTCCCCTCACAGACATACATCTTTGTGTATAATGCAGCAAGAAAAAAGAGAAGACAAAGGAAAGGTCATTCTGTTCCTGGTTTTGATTCTTAACTGTTATATAAATGAGAAATACAAGTACATACCTGCCTTATAATTTTGCTTCTTGCTTTTAGAACTCACTCTCATACTTGTATTTGGCTTCTTTTCTGACTATCTTTAGTGAGGAGGTAGAAATAGTCCAGTGATGTAGATTCCACAGAAGTAGTGTCCCAGGATGTCTCTGGCCTTCAGCATTTTTTTGATCCTAAGTGAACTCTGCAATTTGAAAACAGAGGTATTTGTTTGCATGATCTGAGGATTGTTTTGTTCATTTGTTCACTCCCATTTTACAACCATTTTAGGGTTGATTTAAAGGATTTCTTACAAAAAGAGACAGCTGTCCATCCCAGAGTGACAATAACCAAATACCTGTTGGGTTTTGTGGAGCACAGTCAGGTTCCTAGCAAACAACTGTCACAATCTCCAGCACACTCTGGTAGCCCCAGTAGGGATAGGCAGCTGAGTGAGCAACGATTTCCTGGCATTTTGCCCTTTGCAAAGGCTGGGTGATGACTCCAGGCTAAAAAGAGGAATTCTTCCCTGCTGTGCCACCCTTTCAGAGGGACTGAGAGGAAAATACATGCCTCCACTCCACCTGTATATGGATTTCTACTGTCAAAAAATAAAGATGTCAATCAGGTCAACTTGGAACTAAAGCAGCTGAGGTTTGAAAGTCTTTGATTTTCACTGTCCCTGTGGTAAAGGAGATGAAAGCTGGACAGCTGGCATGGTAAAGAGCAGTAAACAAAATATCTTTTTGCTTCCATGCATGAACCAGAGGCTGGAGATGCTAAAGAAAAGCTCAGCCATGGTGAACATTAATTGCTGCCATTCTTCTATGGAAACTCCCAAGGTTCAGGCCAGTTTGCCTAATCTTTGCAAGAAAATATCAATTTCCTACAAGGAGAACTGTCTGGCCCTGAGGTAATGCAGATAGCACAGTCTTCTCAAAGGAAACTTCTGAGTCAGCTCATGATATTCAAAATCTATGGGCAAAAGTGGCAATCACCCATTGTGATTATGTCCTGCACCTCACCTGAGGAATGGTAGCTCTGTGTTTACGGATAAACCTGTACCAATCACAGCTTTTTATTGTCTAAGATGTGTGGGTAAAAAAAAAGTTAAAGTAAAGGAAAAGCAAGCAAACAACAAACAGTGCTACGTCTGGTTACAGCCAGATGTAAAAGGGTATCCTCACTGCAGAGATGTACAGTGAGTTCTCTCTTTGCTCAGAGGTTAAATTACAGTTTTACTGCTTCTGTGGTACTCTTAACAGTGCAAAGCCAACACAGACATGGGAGATGGTGATAAAGTTCTGTCTCACTCATTAACGGGGCTGCTGACTACTTTCCAGTAGCACAATGTTTATCAGTGCTTAGTGGTGGTGGAGCCTGAACCAGGAGGAATCTTGGCTTTCAGATCTCATGGACGGAGGTCTGGAGAAATATATTGTCTCCTGTAAACTGAGAACTTTTACTGAAAAGTGAGTAGAGTAACTATAAACATGGAGATCATGATGTAATCTCAGCAATTATTTTCCTAGATGGAGTCACAGTTACAAAAACAACTCAGCGCCACTGATGAAGGAAAGAATAGTGACTGCCACTGTCCCTGAAACCCTTGTGACAATCCTTGTCTTGCCTGGACATAATACAAGTGCTTGTAGAGTATAATGTTTCAAGCTGGAAAAGCTGCATCTGCACCAAGTGTTCAAGGTGCAGACCATTCCTGGGACTGGATGGAAACAACAGCACTGTACTGATGTAGCTATTCTTTGTATAAATATGATAACAACTTCTTAGGCAAAGAAGTTGTTCCTGACTGGTTTAATAACCTGGTAAAGTCCCATTTCTTTACCTTTTGGACAAATATGGCCACTAACAAGCAAGGTGCAGTATCTGAGGTCAGGATTCAGCTGGTTCAAACATTTAAGGATGTCTGAATGTAGTCTTTGTTAAAGAAAAAGGAAGGCAATGCTGGGCATCTGAAACTGCCTGGAAATGCTGAGAAATGTGTGAGGTGTTAGAAGCAGGCATCATCTGATACGAGCTACTGAAAAAGTTAGCATGAACACAGATTTCAAGCAGTTTAATCCAGAAACCAACCTCCCCTCTCTTTTAAATAGGTGGCTTTTTTCAGTTTCTCTTAAGTGCCCAGCAAGTTGTGATGAGGAGGTTAAATTACAGATACTATTCCTGGCCTGGCACAGACTGAATGTCAGCCTTTTTTTTTCACTAGACAGGAGCTGGGTAAACCAGCAAACTTGGCTGGAGCGTATGACATCACTGCTGCTGCAATATATAAAGGGCCAGTTGGTTCCCCCACCCCCTTGGGCTGGTATTTGGCTGAATGGTTATGCCATGAGACATCACAGTGGCATTTTGGCAGCGCCCTCTGGGAGCTGCATAGTGGTCTGAAGTCAGCAGCATGGCATTACCCATGAGAATGAGAAGAGAAGGAAAGATTTTTTTTTTTAATCTTTGTGAGCTGGTTTCTTCATATGGTGCTCTCTCTGTGGCATCCATCCACAGCTCCAGCTCAAAACTCAGAGCCCTGTGGTAACTGCTGGCTGATGTTTATTCAGCAGCATGCTCTACTTCCACACATGCTGCTTCTTTAAGTTTCCAGGGGCTCATAATGACAATGAATAGTTAATGCTCCTTGCCATGGGAAATAGGAGAATCCCTAATGAATTGATGACTTTGTTGCATAGGTTTGTATTTGTTCATGGCACACACAGGAGTTCATAACCAGATGAGAGCTCTGGATGGAAAAATGTCTCCTCAGCTTTGTGTCATCAAGCTGAGGCAGCACTCCCAGCCATGGCAGCTCCTCTCTGGCCCGAGTGGGGCTGGTCCAGTGAGGTCCCTTGGATATTGCTGGAAAATCCTGCATGGCAGCAGGGATCAGCACATGAATGAGTACCGAGCTGCTGCTGCTGGTCAGTGATCACAGCACTGATGGATTCATTGCGCATTTAGGAAAACAAACAAAAAGGTGTCAGGCAGTTAACATGTGGACCCGGGGGAGGATCACAACACCCTCAACAAGCAAGGGAGCTGCCTCCAAGAGAGGCAGCAGTGCTCAAGCCACATTTCCCTGAACTGTCAAGAACGGCAGTTTCTAAATTGAGGTGGATATAAAATTAAATCTTTTCCCTCATCCAACAAGATCACTGTCGCCGATTCTTTGTAGTCATAAAAGGAAACCAATGTGAATTGTCTTGCTTGGGGAAAGGGAAACCGCTTTACTCAAACACAAATACCCACCCTAGCAGATGGAAGATGATCAAGTGGATCTTTTCAGCTTAGGGTGAAAATCCCAAACACTGGCAGAAATGGCTAGCACAGAACAAGGTGACCTCAGCTATTCCAGCATCAGGTCTTTGATTATTGCACTGGAAAGCAAGGCAAAGAAACCATGTGTCTGAACCGAACAAGTGTGGGAAATGGGTCCATTCCCTTTGAGGGTTTGGCCTGGCAATTATGGCTCGAACGGCTTGTTCTGGGCCAGAGAAGAGGAGAGACTGTTCTTGACTTTGGGCCAGCTTCTGTTCTCAGTTACGCTGGTATAAATCTAGAGTCATTTTACAGACGTCAGTAGAATAACCGAGAACAGAATTGGTGACTGAATACATCGACTTCCTCAGCCAGCACTGTGCGCTATCCAGAAGCTACATCTGCAACTGTAACCACAGTAAAGTGAAATTCATCTGCAAAGAGCCAAACCTCACCCCCGTGAGGTATTCAGACCAACATGCAAAGGAAAGGGGTTAGAACCAATACCACATTGTTATGCCACGAAATTGTGCCCTCTGGACAATTCTGATTTTCTCACCTGTATTGCTCATCACTGAAAATAGCAGTACATTTGGGATAAAGTATTGTTGCTCTTTTCTGCAATATTCACTAGAATACACAGACCTAAGAGTGGTGGGGTAGGCATGGTATAGGTCTAGGCTGCACCAGCAGAGCTGGCTGCCAAACTGAATTGTCATCATGTGGACAATATCAACTTTTGGAAACATGCTTGTGCATGTGTTAGGGGAGGTTGCTCTCATTTAGATAGCTTTTGAAATTTCACATGGAATAAAGATTCTGAAGAGAAACTAAATTGGGAATTTAAAAAATTCATTTAGAATTAAAAACTTTTTTAAAATTTTAGATTATTGCATCATTTTCAGTGAAAAAAGCCTGTGAGAAATAATATGTATATATACTATAATAGTTATAATAGTATGTTATTAGTGTCCTTAAATCAAAGAGGGTATATGCTATTTAGTATTAACTGAAATATTTCATTTTATTTTCTATGTCAAACAATACTCTGATGGTACTGCAACAGAGAGTGTGATCTTGTTTTCAAATTTCCCTAAGTAAATATTTTAAATTATAAAGCCCATAAATTTTGAATTATCTTTCTAGGGGAAATGTCATTAAAATGAATATGATTGTGATTTTATTTATTTAATCAAACCTCTTCTCATTTTTTTTCTGAAAAAAAAGAACTGAAGTATTTTTCTTCCAGTGAGCTCTACTGAAGCTATTTCATTTGTTTCAATGGAAGCTGGAGCCAGGGACTCATCAGTTCAAGGAAGGTCAGTGTAGGCTGGTGGAAGTATGAACACAAGGAAGACGTGTACCTAGTTAATGACTGTGTTCTGTATCCTGCTGTGTCCTTTCCTCAAAGGAGGTGAACCTCTTGCAGCCCCAGCTGAAATGCTTACCTTTCCAGCTCAGACCAAAAAGCTTCAAACACTGGAAGGTGAAGACCTCACATGAAGAAAAATGGGAGGAACAGAGACTGCAAGTGTCTCTACCTTTCCCTTTCTGGTTCAGTGGCAAAGACCCAGCAGTTATTTCCAGCCGGTCTCCGGACTGCCTTTCCCAATGTCCTCCAAATGCCCCATCCTGCCAACAGGCCTGTTACGTCTGGAAGAAGGAGATGTCTCTCAGAAAGGGTTGTATCTGGACTGAGGCTTTCTGTTCTCTCACTCCTGTTCATTCTTTCCATCTCCTGGTTCACTGCCTTTGAAGAGCCAGGAGCATGCAGACGTGACAGGGGAAGTCAAAGGCACAGAGCACATGACTGACACAGGGCAAGGGCAGGTACAGCACTTGACAAACAGCACGAGTCTATGAGAAACACAAGGCACAAGTGATGGTGCTCCTCCTATGACCTGCAGCCAGCACAGACAAGTGACATTTAAGCAACTGAACCCAAACAGTGCGTTTCTTGGCATTAAATGTCTGCCTGGAAAAGGCCACTGTCTGCAACTAGGTCAGTCACTGTACACCAAGATATTTATACAGCTCTCCAGCAATATGGTATATGAACACCTCGTGGCTATTTATCTTTGCAAACTCTCCCACTGCAAGCAGGATCTGTGTCTCACCTACAGGTCAGCAGCTAAGGCTGATTTGCCTTAGACTTTGCCTTCAACTGGCTGATTTGCCCAAGATCAAAGAGGGCATTTGTGGCAGGGCAGGGAACAAAATCTGTGTTTTCTGAATTGCACAAGAAGAGCTTAACCTTTCTCAGCTAAGGCAAAAATATGCCTTCCCACTGCCCTTCATAACTCCTGGTACTTTAATCTCTGTGAGCCCACTCCAGCCCCCTTGCAGCTGAGTACAGTGCTGTAGCTTGGCATTACATTGTATAGCAATGCCAATATGCATTGAAAATCCAATATACATTGCCAATATACATTGAAATCCAACCAGATTTGGAGGCGACTGACTGCAAAGATCTCTGCTTCATCTCAGGTGCTTGATACCTAAATCTTGCTAAGATTGCTAAAACCCAAGCCTTCCTCACTAGCTGGTGGTGACAGCTGACATTGCCATGGTACAGTGCCCTCACTGAGCACTGGAAGGATTTTGGCTGATGAGACAGGTATTCATCTCTCTCCATTCTCAAGAAAGAGTTAGATGATGAAAGCTTCTGAGTTGTCCCTTCCTAAATAAGAGAAAGGAGATTTTCCACAGCAGAGGGAAAGCTGTGGAGTATCACAGCATTGCAATGGTTAGAGGTGGAAGAAGGTAAAGGGGGAAGGGAAATAAAAAAAATATGAAAAAATATAATTTTATAATTATATATTTATAATTTTATGATATATATAAAATAAAATATGGTCAAGAAAACAAATGCAATGTTTTGGATGCCTTGTAATCAAGAGCACACCAGACAGTCCCAGTCCCCGTCATGGGAAAATTGTAACCATATCAGCAAGTATGTTAGACACAAATGGGAGATAGGTGTATTCTCCTCTGTGACCTACACGAGGAAATCTGCAGCTAGCAACAAGCCATGCCTCACTTCTCTTTCCAGGCTGGGGAACCTGAAACCATCCCCCACTTACACTGCCCTCTGCTCATCAGCCCCAACACACTGATACCATCAGCATTGTCAAGTTTGCACTTAAACCATTTAAGCTTCTTGACAAGGAGAGTCTGACCCACACCCACCAGACAGGATACAGTCTCAGGAAATAACAGGCTTGCAGAGAAAAAGGATTATTCTTTTACTGATAGTCTCATCTGCTCTTTTTCCTTATAACTTCTGGATATTTTCAAGATTTGGACAAAGACTTTGCTGAATCTGTTTTCTGCTAAGAAAAGAATTCAAAGTGCTTGGGCATGCTAGATTCAAAATGGTTCCAACTTCTAAGCAGTTTTCTCACCCACTGAATTCCACAGGATTTATATACCTGTGGAAATATACCAAAATACCATAGACAAAAAGATGTAGGTATCAGAGGTGGGGGAGAAGGTGGAGGCTTTGGTTTTCAAAATATTCTGGTTCAGGCTGCAGGAACAGAGCTATTTCTCACTTACACCCTGCTGTAGGTTTCAAATGCAGCCAGAAGAGCTCTGCTCCTGAGCACGCAGTGTGGCAGGGAGGGTGATACTCAGTGCATGCCAGAGCACATGACCCAAGCACACAACCATCCTTTCACATAACATCTCTCCTCCAGTGACAAGCTGCTCCTCAACCTTTGTGATTATAACAGAACCATTCCAGTTGAAGGACAAAAGCTGTGGCTTGGCTTCTGCCTGCTATCTGGAGCATGGCCATGGGATAGCCCCACACCTATCGGAGGTCTCTGGGAGGGCACGGGAGAGCCCCCTCTCCCTTGCCCCAGGTATCTCTGGAAGCCATACTACTTTCCTCCTTTTGAGGAGCAAAAGCCAGGAGAAAAATCCCACCCCAAACAAGATGACAGTTCCTTCCAGCTGCCTCTTTCTGCCCTGTGCACAGGAATTGCTTTGTTTTTGCCCTGCAGATTCCCTATTCAGAGACTGATTAATTGTTATGATTTAATGGTGTGTCCCCAAGCCAATCCCTCATTCTTTTACAGTTAATGCACTTGCTATGGTGTTTCTTGTGATTATTCTGTAAAGGATAAATGCAAAAGACAGAAAAGGAAACATCAAGAGTTTTAAGGAGAATCCACACTTGTTCCCCAAGAGACAGACTCTGATGACTCTGGCAGAGTCAGTCCCTCAGCAGCTGCAGTGCTGCTGCCAGCATGGGGCTCCCCTAGGCCCTCTGAAGAAGCCTGCAGACAAACAATAGCACCAGCCTAGCCAGCCTAGTGCTGCCACCAGCAACTCTCCTTTCCCATCCCTTCTCCTCAATTCTCCCACACACCACACAGAAGAGAATTCAAAATGCTTGTACGTGCTAAACAACTCTAGCTACTTGTCTGTAGCTTCATTTTATTCACAAACCTCGTCAAAGACTGATGTCTCAGTTTTGGAGAGACAGACCAAGTCTCAATATCACTACTTCAAAGCAGATCAGTCAAAACAAAGAGTCTCAGTGAACAATACCATGACAAGGAGTGCTGCCCCATTGCCAGCACAAACCCTGACACAGCTTGCAGGGGTCAGTTCCCTCTGAGTATGATGTTATTTCTGCACTAGCATCCTGGGCAGTCCTGGGCACTTATCCCAATTTCTGCACAATGAAGCCCTGTGCTTTGAAATATGCAAAGGATAGAGACTGGGACACATGAAATACATCTCGACAAAACAAAAGCCAGCAGAAGAGTACAAAAGCCATCAAAAGAGTGCAAAATTGTTCATGGGTCTATAAAGAAGCTGACAGGCAAGCCAAGCTGGCCTTGAGGTATGACAGCTTATGTCTGACCCAGGTAAAGTTGATAGACAGAGATAGATCAAGATAGATAGGATAGACTGAGGATCTGCAGGAGCTGCAAATTGCCAGAGACTGCTGTTTGCTGACTTTGCATGTTAAGGTGTAGCCAAATGTTAACCACATATACTTCTTCCAAAAAAGAGTGTCTCAAAGACACGTGTCTCTTGCATGTGGAAAGTATGAATTAGGTGGCCTTCATGTACCTGACAGTCATAGCCTTCTCACAGTCCCCAAAAAGCCTTTGACACAGTGTGTAGGTAACAGGGAAAGCATCCTTGAAACTAATGGGATGTGGCTATGTGAGAGGCTGAAAATAAAGATGCATCCCTATTTGACCTTCTTGGCTCATAAAAAGATGGGCCTGACTGTTACCAGATGATTTAGATTAATCATTGCTAGCTACTGCCTTCTTGTATATCATTATTTGCAAGCACAGGTGATGGATGTTAAAGAAACCTAGAACTATAATTAAATATCTGCTTTCTATTCCTGTCCAAAGAGGATCACTTGGCAGGGAAACCCAAGGGAAACCTTTCTTCTAGGTAAGGGTTGTCCTCTTACACTGCAATGCTGCCTTAATTTCTCTGGGACTGCTAAAGGACAGGGGTCTTGGGGCCAGTCTCTTCCACCACACACACTTGCAAGCCATAAAAACCTGGCAAGAAGCAAGAGAGTCATAACACACCAAGCTCAACACACACCTACACACACAAATATACATATATAATATATACATACATACATACACAACTTCAGATATAACCACTGATCCATCCAAAAGCATATGCAGGCTTGATTGAAGAGGAACAACCTCATCTCCAAGGTAAAGTTCCCCTCTGAGTGAAGGCATGCAGCTCCCACTGTGGTCCTTTCCCCACACACCTGATCACAGCTGATCACAGACAGCTGATCCCAAAATGCAGCACAACCTCAGGCAATGCACAGCTGCCTCTAAGAGCAATGAACTCACCCTCTGCTGGGAGCAGCCACAGCTCTGTGTGACCTGGCACCCCAGCTGTAGCCAGGCCTGCAGCTAAAATCACTTGCAGAATCTGCCTCTGCCAGCAGCTTTCCCTGTGTGTAACTCAGCTGGACTAAAGAAAGACTGATACAGATGAGTGGAATTTTCTCCCAGCATGGCTCATAGGGTTAGTTGACTTTGTTTCTGGTCTTGGAGGGGTTAACAGTTTTGTGGACTTTTTTCCACAGCTCTGGTAATGCAAGCACAGGTGAGACAGGCATTTCAGAGAAGCAGGTAGGAATAAGAGGTTACAGAGCAAAATTTCTGTGTGCTTTTGGCTCGCAGTACAGGGGTGCAATTGCACCTGCAAACCTCCACCTAGCTGTGGCCTCAAACTTACAGCTGTTTGGGTAACTGAGATGAGAATGCATATATAATGACCTTCCTAATGGCAAGTGTGGAAGCATGGAGAAATGGAGCTGGGGCTCCAGTGTACTGGCAATCTTTTACATCTTAGTGTTTGTCACAGACCTCATCCTTCAAGCCTTTAACTGAGGACATTTGCTTTTTAAGTGGTCAGTTCCTTGAAGAAGTGAAGGAGGAGAGCCACAGACTTTGATCCTGTCCAGAAAGATTATTTGTCCTTCTTATCTCTTCTCCTTCTCCCCTGCCTCCCTCCCAGAAATGTCAGAGGACTAGAGAGGAACCCTCTAGCTGGCACTGTACAAATCCAGTGTGAATCAGTCACTCTGGTCTGCTGCTGTAAAACTTTTCTCTATTCAGATTTAATCAAATTGCCAGTTTACAAGTCATTTAAAAAAACATAAGCAGTTTGGCTTCTCAAGCTCGATTTTAATTATTTCTGTTCTTTTTTTGCTACTGGGTTCTGCAGCTAGACTAATAAAATGCAGTTCCTTAGGACAGGAGACTAAGAATTTCTGCAACAACTGGAGTAAGAAAAACCTATGCCATTTAAGAAATCTTCCAACAATTAAAACTGGATGTAAGTCATAGTCACAGTCATTTATTGTAGTCTCTTAGCACTGCATAGATATTTGAACTATCTTAATTTTTCAGGCTGTGTACCATGGTAATTACTTTTTATAAAATATTTAAATTATTCTATTCCTATTTGTTCCAAAAAAAGAAACATCCAACAGCCTTCCAAACCATATACAAATCACTAAAGTTTTAGAGAGTAGCTTATCTGTAGCAATAATCACCTGGAAAGTAAAACCAATACATATTTCCTTAAAGTTGTATACAGCACAATGTACAAAAATTAAATGGAGCTTCATATCAATTTAGTTCTCTTTTTAAAAGATCATGCTCTTTTTAAAAGATCATGCCCCTTTGCAAAATAATTGCATGTCATAACTACTATTCACTGCAAACAAATCTATGTGTATGTCTGTTTCCACCCACAGACTTTCAGAGGCAATCCTGCATTTCTCTGAGAAAAAAAAAAAGCTGGACAAAGTGAAAGGACACTCCACCTCTAATCACTGAAGAAAAGATTTAAATGATGATTGATTTCTCCTATCTGATCAATCACATCTGATCCTTGAGTGCACACACGTTCACATACTCAGAAACCACGTTTCTGCACAATTTCCCTGTTTTAAAACCACCCAGACACTTCCCCCTTACCTTCTGTGCTCCAGCTTCCTGACAGGGACAATGCAGGGCTGTGCTTTCTTCCCTTAAGTCAAAGCCCCAGCACATTTTAGAGCAGCCTGCTTGCTATTAGCAGTTCCCATTACTTATGTGTGTCGGACTCTTCCTCTGAACATGGTTATTTTAATAAAAATGATGACTGAAAAATAAACAAAAATAATAAAAGTGGAGGAGCTAAGCCTTGAATCCTCGCAGACCTGCCCAGCCAGGTGAAGTGAAATGAGCAAGGAATCCAAAGTTAGTAAAATGGATTTAAATAGTTATAAGGCAAGGGGAAACCAAGCGGAGATCATGGTGGGGAAGAGGCAAACACACGTATTGGAATAACCACGCGGTGTCGAGTAACAGACAGATGAAACAAACAGTCATCAGCTATTTTTACATCCACATTGGCCATTGGTAATTCTTCAGAGATAACTAATACAGACAGCAATGCTGGGCCATGGGCTCACTGCTGCCAGTGACTCAAAGCTCAGAGCACTGCAGTTTTGTACCTACAGGTGGGAGGCAAAGTGTTTATTAGGGTCACCACTAAAAATACTGCGTACATATGCACACGAGTAACACATTGCTGTCCTGTGGGGGCTTTTGCATAAATAGCTCATTTCATCATCAAGGCTGGACACATGTAGCCAGTGTTCTTGGACTTCTTGGAGTAAGGACCTCTTCCACTGTCCCTCCAAAGCAAACAAGATGAGCACATACCAGCATTGGGTTTCATTTGGCGCACTGCAATAGGATGTTGGATAATGGGAAAAATATGCCATGAAGTCAACAAGCTCCATTTCTGTACTGCAGATCTGAACAATGGATGGCACCCTGAGCCATGCAGAGTGCACACAGCTCCTTACTGGAGTCATGGGACTCTCCTGGGGTTCAGCATCATGTTGGACTTGAACCACAGCCTACAGTAAAATGAAGAGCAGGATCTCCTGTGATTACAGCCCAAGTCCTGCTTCCATGGCAGAGCAGGACTCCACATGAGTCCAGTGGTCATTTACATATTAAAAAGAACTTCTAATTACATTGCTATAGCACCAGCAAGTTTCTGCAGCCTGGGAATCTCCAAGCACCAGGACACTTGTGATGAGCTAACTGTCCCTGAGATCCAAGAGCAGCCCAGGCTTACCCCTCCTCGGAGGGACAGTGACCTGCCTTCCCAAAGCAGCCTTCAGCTTTGAATTCCCAACCTGAGGAAGATGCATTTTTCACTTTAAATTTCAGCAGGAAGATTTTGCAAAGATAGGACATTTCTGAAGTCCTGTTCAGGGTTTTTTGCGCTCAAGCATTTCTAACTCATCCCAAACTGAATGCTGGTCTTGCCAAACATCAGGGCACTTCTAAGTGCTGAGTTCTGGCCTGGAACTGCAGAGTTCCAACAGCTCCCAATGCTCTGCACCTGTAGCAGCACATATGCACAAAGGCCTGGTGTATCATCAGTAATGGCACCTATAGACTGAGACATAGGAGAGAACTGGTGCACACTGAAAAACATGTTTGGGATTACAAGAGACAGTGGAAAAAGTAGTTTTCAGGCAACCACTGCCACCAAAGTAGGCAAAACTGTCTGTACATGTGTCTGTCTCTCCCACAGATTTCTAAAGAGGGGAGGAATGTATTTCTGGAATATTTGTGCTAAAAATAAACCCATCTCGGCTGTCTATGAAGAGAGGCAGGTACGGTCCTGCTTTCTGTAAGCCCTGAACTTGTGAACTGCTGAGAGGCTGAATCACAACTAGAAAGGTCCCTGTGGAAATGGTAACTGCTAATGCAGGAAGGTTGGCTGATTGCTTGGAAAATCCAAAACAGGCCTTTCACATGAAAGCAACTGGGGTTAACACTATTCATCAGGATAAATATGGTTCACAGACTCCAGCTTTGAAAGGACTCAAAACTTGGGACAGGCATTAAGCTTATTCAAATACTGTGGTAGTAAATATTTGCTAACTCAGTGTTCAGATGAGAGTCTGGGATCAGATGGGCTGTCATTAAAATAAAACCTCTTCTGGGGAAAATTACTGAATAACACACAGGAAACACAACCCAGTGGCGCTTAGATGTTGTTATCTCACTCCCAGGAAATTTAAAAACCAGAAATTCCTGCTGCTTTCTTTCAGTGAGTGTCGAGCAATAACAGATCACACTGAACTTTTTCAGACAGCAATTTGGACTGAAATTTTAAACTTGTATGAAAACAGTATGCAATTTGCACAAATATGTCAAAGGAAAATGTATGTATGTGTGTTTGTATGCATAATGAACTCCATCTTTCACACACACACTTGAAACTTTGTGTGCTTGGCAACACTGAAAATTCTGACAAGAGAGCCTTATGCAAGAGCAGTAGCTTTCAGCCTTTTCTGATTTGTATCCCATCCCAACACTTTCTCTAGGGAAATAAATGGAGTTCTGCCCTGCTGATGGAGAGAGTTTTTTCCCTTTGTTACCTTAGCTGCAAATCCCGGGGAAGCAGTATGCAGACCCAAGGGGTCAATGCACCAATCACATGCAAAAAGTCCCTGGTACATGGAAACCAAGGAGTGGAACTGATTATAAACAGAAATGAAAACATCACCCTGGACTAGGAAAACTGTTTTTGTTGTAGAAATTAAATGTTTTATAATTCTCAAGGCATTAACAACAAGGGGTCTGTTTAGGAACCCATGAGAGCAATATGACTGTATTGAGTTTTCAGTTGTTTGCTTACAACACTTTTTGTCCAGCAGAGCAACACAGGTTCAGCTCTTACATGGCAGCCAGAGATTGAATGATTTATTGACTATTATCACAGTGAGTGGAATAACTTGATGTCTGGGCACTGGACAAGGAGTGTAGGTGAGTGCAGAGCCTGGACAGAGCAGCCTCTGGGTCATATCAGCTGAACGAAAGCAGTGAATTGCTGATGCAGGTATTTTCTCTCCCAAGGGGGAACAAGATCAAGGGTGCATTTTCTGCCCAGCTCCCCCTGCTAGCCAAACAGGCTGTGCTGCACGTGGCATCAGGGGAAATGACAGGTCATGTTCCTCTCTGTCTGTGCCCAGCCCCTTACGCATCCTGGTCTGAACCTGATTCTGTCCTGACAAACCCAGCTGAGAAGATGTGTGTGAGGACATAAAGATCCCCAGCACCTGACAACCATTAGCAGTCCTATGGTTTCTTTCCCGGGGGACATTTCTCCACCTTTCTGGAAGAGCTGCTTATCCCTTCATGCAGGATCTGTGCAATGAGACAGATGCAAGACTCATCCCCAGCCTCTCCCCAGGACTACTCCCCAGGGTTCAAACCTTGCCAGAAGATAAAGATCATTGGTCCCAACTCCAGGGACTCCTAGAATTCTGACAAGGAGAGAACTTTTTTAAGCCATTGAATTTTTTTCCCATTTTTCCTTATCGAAGCTTTGAATGAAGCCTAGCAAAGTAAAAAGTCTCTGCAAAAGGAAGCTCTGGAAGAAATCTGAGAAGGGTACAAGAAAAAGAAGTATTTCCTTAATTTAATCTCTCATAATTTTATAATATAGTGTTTAATAAAATAAAATGCCAAAATTATTTTCATCCTCCCCTCAGAAAATAGTAAAAAATATTATGTCCTAAAAAATTGTTATGTTTCTTCTCTGAAATCAGATTTCTTATGAAACATAACAAACTCTGTTACATTTTGACTCTGACTGCATTTGCAATCACTGGCAGACATTGGTTCCACCATCTTTTTGTCCATCTGTGAATAAGACCTTAAATGCAATTTTAAAATAATTTCTGCTCTCCTGCTTTCCTCTCCCTGCTGCTGTGCCATCAATAGCACCCAGACTCAGCTGATTCAGAAAGAACTTGTCTGGATTCCAGCCTGGAACACTCATCCTAGAACTCTGTGAAATGCCCGACCATGGCACCAGCCTGGGGCTCAGCATCTCTCTCCTGGCTTTTGGGGACAGAATGCAGACCAGAAGGACTCTAAAAACACAGCCTCAGGGACACTTTGGCAAGGATGTCAGTCACAACCTCATCCTGCATATTTCCCCAAATCAAACTGGCATTTCAGTCAGGAGCAGTCACATTTTACCAGTGCCACCTCACTACAGTGATCACACCTGAGGAACCCCAGGAAGATGCTTTTGCATAACTGCTTCCCTATTAAACACTCTGTCAAGAGTGGAAGACAGATGTGGCAATAAAGAAATTAACTACAGAGAATGTTAAACAGCAGAAGAGGGCTAAATTATTCCACAAATAAAGATTAAACATGCAAAGCACTCTTCTACCCGAGCCCATTTTTCACCCATTTAGGTTTGCACTACCTAAAATAGCCAAAATAATATGCTAAATACCTATCTGCCTTCTGGGCATTGATTTTCTTGGAAACCTTTCCCTTCTCATGAGGATATGTCAGCAAACCTGACAGCACCTTGCAATTTGGAGGAGAGGTCCAGCCTGTGCCAGGACATACAATAAACCAGTCTTTCTGAAGCTAAAGTTTAAGAAATGAGCACACTAGTGACATATCAGATGTGGGAAAAAAATACCAGTAAATACTGGGAGTGATCTAAAGTTAGTTCTCATTAAAAACATTATGTAGAAGCCAGCGACATTTAAGGACCTAATGCTAAGCCAAATGCATTAGGTAATTTATAAACATAGCTACAATCCATCTAATTTAAGAAAAGGTTGGAAGAATGTGGGGTCACTGGCCTAGTGTAAATATTTCCCATTTACAAATTGCAAAGCAAAAACCAGAGACCACAGGCTAATTAAAATAGCTGGACAAACAATGATGGGAACCATGAGGGGCTATTTTTAGGGGACCGTGTGAGAGCGCAGGCAGCCAGGAGTCCACTCAGTCCAGAGGTGTCACATGGCTGCTCTCAGTCCTTTGCACTCTCTCACCCCACCACAGGCAAGGTGAACCAGACAGTATGATATTTGCTTCAGCCCCACACACCTCCATCCAGATTTCATGCAGTATTTTGCACTCTACACAACACATTGGATGAATTCCCATGGAAGTATCCACAGCATCACCATCCTTATCCTGTCCCAGGTTCCTTCACAGCAGAAAGATGGGGTTTGGGCAGTGAGAGCAGGGCTGAACTGCCCCCACATTCTGGGAAATGACAGGAGGAAATTGTGGTGTGCTGCACTACAAGAGGAAGTTCTGTTATGCTGCAGTTCAGCTGATACTGCAGAGGTGCTGTGGTACAAACGTGTGTTTATCTCTGGGTGAAGAGAGGTGAAGAGAGATGAAGAGAGAAAAGATAAAACATTAAAACTTGTTCTAGTCTAATGAGTTGCCTGAATTACATGGGTTTTCATTTTCTGGTTTGCAGAATACAGTTTCTGCGGGCCAAGAAAAAGAAAGAGCGAAGCACAGCAGAAGAAAATAATTTTATAATACAGTTTTATTCCTCAGAAGTCAATGAAGCATCAAAACATGCCTGCATTATCTCAAAAACTCAAGAGTCCTGCAAAATGGGTTCAGAAGATAATGGGGTGCAAAATGTCTCCCTGCATGGTTTTGTACTGGAGCACCAGTGGACAGTGAAGCGGAGGCCAGCTGGTTTAGGAGAAAGGTTTCAGCCCAGATTGGAATCAGACAGGGAAGAAATTTAAATTTTCACTTCCTCCTTCTCAAGCCAACTTTCTTCCTAGTTCAGAATGCTTCTCAGGAAAGGGTTATTGGAAACCACAAAGATTTACAAAAATATTCAATTTTTGCATGTCTTGGCAGAAAAACAGGTACCAGGAGTATGCATTGCACAGCAAGCACACTTGCTTAACCTGCTTCCAGCCCACCAGCAGAACAGAGCACACCCCTAAGCTGCAAGAAGCAGCACAGCTGTTTGCATTTCTCATTCCAGTAATCCGAATAATTATAACATTGTCTCTCCAAAATGATATGACTTTAAGCCACATTTAAGAAAAGTCAGCAATCTAAAATCAGCATTCAGTAAACCAGAAAGCACTAGAGAGAGAAGGAGAAGCTCATGCCCATCTTTTCAGAAAAAGGCAATGTGTAATTGTTCAAGGTTTTGCTGAATGTCAGGAATGGAAGATTAACAAGGAGTGAGATTATCCGTGTCAGCAGGAGGAACTCACGCAAACTCAGCAAGGCCAAGAACAGCTAAAAAACCTGGCCTGAAAGATAGCAAATGTGCTTCTCTGCAGAACAGAGCTGAATAATGAGAAGAAAGGAGCCAAATGAGGGACAGAAGGAAATGGAAGCAGGGCGCTCAGAGACAGAACTGCCTGGTGCTGCTGCTCTGCAGGAATCAGCCCAGCTCCTCCCTGGGCAGCACACCTGGGCGGGCTGACACTGCCCTGCACCACCTGAGAGGTCCCTGGCAAAACCTGCCCAGGGAATTGGGTGAACCACGATGGATTTTCATTCTTTCCCTGTAGCTGAACTTGGAGAATGGACTCAGTGATGTATGTGGAGTAGATGCCATCAGAGAACACCCTAAGAATTCCCCTAGGCCTAAAAACTATGTCACAACCTGTTAATGATGAATAATTAGATGAGTCCTAGGTAATCAGAGAATATTCCTAGTAGTAAAGTGATTCCTGGGACTGAAAGTCACCATACAAAATGTACTAAAGTGGCTGGTATCAATAAACCAACAAATGGAAACAAAATAATTCTTTACTCATTCTGTTAAGGAAAAGGCATGTGGTTTGAATTATGATCAAATAAACCACTGCCTTCAGGCATTTTTTGAATGTTTCTAGTCTGTTAAATTCATTAGAAAATTCACACTGTCAAATATTTGAATAAAACCATAATGGGGATAAAGAGAAAAAGACTGTCTTTTCAAAAAAGTCACAACTGGTTTCCTTTAAACTTTATAAAAGTGTTTTAGATAAAATAAGATAAACATAAAACAATAATGAAATGACTACTGGTGAAAATTCTATGCGGCAAACAGGTACGTGATTATCTTAATTCAGAGATTAAGGACTCTTCTCTTAGGAACAAAACTAAACACGTTCACAAAATCAAGGCTTCTAGCTGATCCATAACAACACTCATACAGATATTGTCCCTGATTTCAGAAGTGTTTACACTCAATAGAGAGCAGACTGAAGTGTTTAAGCACTGCAAGCTCAAACTGCATTTTCATTGCAGTCTTTCAGTCAGTGACAGAAAGTATTGCCGTTTCAAAACAGAGCAGCAATTCCTGCACCCAATGTTCCCACATCCATTCAAAAAATGACTGCACATGCAGGCAGGCCTGAACAGAGGCAAGGTTTGATGTCTTCACTGGCAACACTTTTAACAGTGCCCATGTCATTTGGGATCACAGCTCCCTGTGATTTCCATGTTCCAGCCCTGTTGAAGGACAGCAGCATTTCACACATTTCAAAGTGGTGCACAAAACCTGGATATTTTGGAAATTGATGTTTACTGCAGAAGCAGCCTGGCATATGCAGCTGAGCCAGCTCTAATTGACAGAAACCATTTCACAGACTGAGTGGGAGCTGGAATACGCTCTGCTTGCTTATTGCTTCAGGGTTTGTGCTGTCCTTACAGGAGGGATGTAATGAGACCTTGGACTAGTCTTTTTCCAGCTTAGTTGAGCATGACAAGCAGGAAACATCTCCATTGAAAAAAACCCATCTCTACCCTTTCTGAAAGACTGCAGATTTTTAGGAAAACAACTGCAGAAAAAAATACAAAACTTCCATGCTAGTAATGCAAGATCAGAAGAAAGCAAGGAATGGGTGTTGTGTATAAAATGTGCAAAAATGGAACACCCTTTAAAAAGAATATTTTTATATAATTCAGCATTAGATGCCTTGATGAATGGTTAATTTCAGTGTGCTGATTCACATTTTCCTTCACACCTTTCACAGTTTTACCATTTATTTGGGCATCAATATAAAAAAAAAATCTAGTCATAAAATTTTGTAGTTCCTTCAAAAATTATTTGCAGACTCACTGTTCCTACAAAATACTTCCAATATAATCACACAGTCCTTCTATTTACTATTTGAGCTACATTAGTTTGTGAAGTCCAGGAGATTTTAATAATACTCATCCAGTATATCAGGGGTTTCCACTGTGGCTGGTACCAGAGTGAGCAAACACCTAACCTTGCAATTAGAGATGATCTGTAAATCCAGGCCTATGTACACATGGTCCTGTTGCTTAAGACAAAAAATCCCTGTCAATCCCACTGTCAATTTGAACAAAATCACCCTGCAAAATACATAGAGATTCCTGTCAAATACTTGCATTGGTATTCTTTCCAGATCTCGCCTTTAAACACCTACAACATGCTTTGGAGATGTGTTGTTAACTTCAGAGCAACCAAAGTATATGCTCAAGTTTACACTGGGAACTTATGAAAAAGCCATATTTATCCTCTTCTGGCATTATGGACTATGCAATAGCTTATGCTGAGTCCTAGATGGAAAAACCTCCAAGGGAGCATTTTTACTAGCACATTCTGCCTTCTGCAAATTACCATGGTATGATTGCAATACCTTTGTGCTTTTTTCTAACTGCTGGTCATATTTTAAAAGTGCCTATTGCTCTTGAGTCCAGAGCTGCATAAACAAAAACAATAATAATTAATAACTTTTGCAATTATCTGCTGCCAACAGAAATCTCAGCTTCAGCTTTGACTGGATACATTTATACGTCTTAAGTTGTTATCTAGGGTTGCTATGCACTAACTGTTGGTATGTTCCATCCCAAAGGCGGCTCCTTGGGAAACTTTGAAGCTCTATAAATAGAAGATTTTATTTATTATTATTGTGAGGGCACAGGAATGCACCGATTCACCCTCAGGGGACAGAGACACTAAAGAACCCTTGTTTCAGTGTTGGATGCAGAAACAGTTCACAATGTGAGGTAGAGAACAGCTCTAGTGCCAAATATCCTGTAGGAGCAAGAAGGAGAGATCAGTGGACAAAATCCATCACACCCACTGCTCACCTTTTGCAAGTTTAAACTGGGCTTGGCTCCTTTCCTCATCCCTGGAGGTTAGCAGACCCCTCTGGGATATCTGACATGCCCTTTTTCCTGTAAGGAAGGATCACAAGCTCAGGACACCTGGCAGACAAGAGAGGAAGCCTTCCTGAGTGGCTTAGCCCAGGCACCAAATGCTGAGACAGCTGAAGAGAGGTGGCAGGACCTTGGCCCTAGAAAGGGGACAGAAACCCAGCAATGGCTGAGATCCCCTGAGCAAAGAAATACACACCAGAGGAGATTTAAAGGGACCAGGGACAATGAGAAAATATTAAAAATTAAACAAAAGAATAAAGGGAAATCTAGGAGCAGTAGAACATGTAAAGTCATTGTTTTTCCTCTAAAATTTGCAGGTTTGATCCTATATATGTATATTCATTGTGGATTTTCCTTTCTGTTGGCTGCTGCTGGGTTTTGGGTTACTCAGCTAAGACAGATAACATACAAGCCATTAAAGGGCTGAGATGCCTCCTTACCCAGTGGATTTTGCAGTGTGCTGTGCTGGGAGGTGATGCAGAGACTCAGCCTGGCACCAAGCACCCTCCCTGGCACTGGAAGGCGTCCCAAGCACACCAGGGCCTGCAGTGCTGCCCAGGGGGAATGGTGCTGTGTCCCAGGGGTCACAGCAGCTCAGGTGTGGGGTTCACAGGTGTCTGCTCTACAGAGACACAATCCTGACTGCTGGAATGCCACAGGCTGGGCAGACCTAAGCTACAGATATATCATGGCAAGACACCTGAGAAAATCTTCTGCTAGAAGTTCTTGCATATGTGCCGTGTTGTTAATCATTTTATCCCAAGCATGATCTCTTTGCCTTGAAGTTAGAAATGTCTTCCATTCTGGAGTTAATTCACAATCTTAACAACACTAGAAGGCAGGTTTTTGTGGTCAAATATATTGCCACATTAATAATTTCAGAATATTACATGAAGCACGAAAAGAAAAGAAGTGAATAAATTTACAGAAGAAGCTTGCATGGCTCACTAGAGAATTAAAGTGCCATTTTATTACACACACCTCAGAGTTAAAGTTTTAATTTTCTTTTAAAAGATCTCAATATATAACTTTCATCCTCTGTATTCAAAAACACTTAGAGAGGCTGATTTGTTCCTTTGTTGTAATCCACAGGACAAATAAAGCTATAGTCAAGTGATGCTCACCAAATCTCTGCAATTTCCCTGTGATATTGCTCTTATTGTTCTTATTTTTGTATTCATTGTTGCTCTAATAAGGAACTTTTCTCCAAGGATCCTGATGTTCTTTAAATACAAATGAGTGAGCCTTTCCCAATCCCTTGTGAACTGCTCTGCGGTCTTGTCTTACAAACAGATTAAAAAGGAGCACACTGAGGCAGAGAGGTGTTACTGGCCTTATTTCCACAGGAACTGACTTTGAAACAGTTCCTAGTTAGTGATTTGGCTCGGGTCAAACCCCTAGCTCTAAGTTGGAGGCAGTTCCAAGAATTATTCCCTGTCCCCTGCTTGGGACAAGCCTCCCTGTCCAGATGCATGGCTGCACACATTCTTACAGTACAAACACAGCAAGAACTGCGCCTTGTGGGTTTCACTTGCCCTGCTGAGCCGGCACTGAGCAGCTTTTAAAAGTGGAAAGGCATTCAGAGGCATCTTTTTCTTTTACAAGCTGCAGACATTTGCCTCTTAGTGAAGAAGGTCATCAACCAGGCACAGAGATCCCTGTGAATATCACTGCAGCAGTTTCCAAATGGCTCCTGGATGCAGCAGCCCTCCTCACTGCCTTATATTGCAGACCAGCAGAGTTATATTTGGAGGCAGATATCGGGATTATGTTCCCAAGAGGCTCTGATAGAGTAAGTTCAGAGTGTGTTGTCATGATGGACATGCACACATGTGCCCTAGCAGAGTAGAGGTCAGCCATCATTCATGAATATGTGGAGACCACTTACAGTCCAGTTACAGCATATGCTAGTAACATGTGTTCCCCACACACCCTGCTTTCTCCCCAGTAAGCTGCTGTATTTTTAATGTCTCCATTAGCTTTTGGAACAACTGACAGCTTTAAGCTTTTCCCTGCAAGGAGCTCCAATGTGGAAACATCATGCAGCTTTCAATCACAAGACAAATGGCTAAAGATTTTGAGAGGAGATTCCAATTCCAGCATAGGAAGCCTACCCAGCCAACCCTACACCTTTAATATAATTATTCTTATAATTATTATAAATGCACCTGGTTCCTGCAGTACTATTTGTCTTTAGAAATGCCCTTGCTGAAATTGCAGGTGAGTGTCTGCAATTCTGTCTTTAGTGTCTGTACCTAAGGCAATGTTGCTGGCCCTCATGCTTCTATGGGGAGGCAGAAGATTCATCATTTAATGCAGCAACACCAACTTACACCCAAAACATATACATTTCTGCATTTGTTTCAGCACAAGAAATAATTCTTTCACTTAAAGGGAGAAAAGTGCCTTAAGTGGTTTCTACATAAGTCTGTCAGTCCGCAGTCCCCCTCAAAACCATGAGTTATGTTCACAGCTGCTAAAGAAAATTCCAGCTGGTATTGCAAAGATTCAAAGTGGCAAGCAAATAGAAATACTATAAAGTATCTGCTGTCCTGAAGTCTTGTATCTTCAAGAGATGCTCTCAGCCCCACCGGCAATGAAAAATATGCTTGGGTATGAGATAAAATGATGTTTCTCTAAGGGCCATGTGATTTAGTCTGGGAGCAGTAAATTAACCAAGGCTCTTAATTTAAACATCACTGAAAAATATACAATTTGCTATCAAAAGTTGGTTCAGTTTTAGTGGAAATGCCCAGACATGGAGAGGCAAGAAGCTTTCCCCTCTCAGGTGGTTCAGTTTTGCAGAGATACGAGGAACAGGAAGAGGTAAAATCACACTGCTGTCACTGAAGGGAGCAAACTTTGAACAGCAATTTAATTCAATTTAGAACACTATTCTGTGAAAGGACATCCATCCCTTGGTGCAATCCCTTTGATTTTAGCTTTACAGTAGTATTTTGGCTAAGGGGCGACTGGCTGAAGGAAGAGCAGAGCAGGTCACTGAAGCTGCAATTCCACATGCTGTGCTCATTGCTGCCAAGGCAGTGAGGGTGTTGGTGCCCAGCAGTTTTCTGGCTTAACCTTAATGCCCATCTCCCGTCTCTGGATCTTGCTGGCCTGTTTGGGTGCCTCAGGTGTGGCTCTGAAGAAACAGAACAGACTGAAAGACTCCTGATAAGAACTTAAACTAAAGCTCATCTTTCTGGCAGAACTGAGTTAGGAAGAAACCACACATAATTATGTTGGCAGCCAAGGGAAGACAATAAGCCTCTGGAAACCAAGTAAGGGAGATATTTGTGTGATAAGCTGTGGTTAGCTGGCAGTGATAAGAGATCTTACCAATTTTAATCTTAAATAACAGTTGCATTTAGAGTAAGAAGTGCATTTAAACTGCTCATGTTCATGCTGTGGTATTGTCAATTGCTACAAAACACTAAAGGAGTGATGTGAAACCTCAGGGAAGTTCTCTCCCTGTTACTGTTGTATTCCTTTCTTGAAGGTGTCGTTCCCAACTCAGGCCCAGCCCAGCCAGGAGCTGTGTTTCCTGTATCCCCCATGATGCCACACCTTCCTGTGGGTGCAGGGGTGCAGGCTGTATCGCCCTGTCACACTGTCAGGATATGATTCTGATCAGCTTTCAGATCATGTGAAGCTTATCTCCCCTTTTTGCAGATGAGCAAGGAGATAGCATCCCTCATTTCCCTGGCTGCTCCTCTCCCTATCTACTCTCATGATTTCTGAAGGGATAACACATCCTTTTGTTTTCTTCCACATGGGAGCAAACAAGTTAGTTATTGTAAAGTTATCAACAACTTTTCAGCAGGAGCACTTTGGACAAACACTTGCCGGCCGTTGACAATGTAGGTTAGGACAATGCTTTGGTAGGTTACCATTCACCCTTACACTCCCATCCAACAAATGAATGACAAACATGAAGTAAACCAGCACAAGAGCAACAGCAATATCAGCTCACTGATATGAATCTTCAAGAAACTGCTGCTGCAGAGAAATGTGCCATGGGCCATGAGTACCATAAGTCAGGATACCCACACACTAAAAGTCTGTCTTCAGGCATTTAAACACGTAGGTGGAGGTGGTGATTTTTATTTTTACAATACTACACAGCTGGAGAAACCTTGGGACCACTGAGTGAAGTCCTGACCATCAGCATCCAACCTCTCTCCTGGATGATTCTCCCAACACCAGCAGCAGCCAGAGACCTCGATGACACAATTGCTTTGCTGCATTTACTGAATTGCTTTAGTTTTCAGGCAAACCTACAGAACCATAAATACTTGACTTGAGGATAGAATTGTGAGTTTAGCTCCCAGGTGGCTTGATGACGCCCTAAAGAAAAGTGCTCTGTGAGGACAGCCCTCCTGGAGAAGGGAGAAACCTGCAGGGGCTCCAGGGGAGGCACCTCCAGCTCTCCACGGCCTGGGTCACAGGGATGGGGCTCTCAATCAAGCCACTTGTTCCTCTCTTGAACCCAGACCCTGCAGGCAACAACAGAGCAAGCAATCACACAGCATTTCCTTATCTTCATGGGCACACTCCAAAGTCCTATTTTCAAAAACAATGTGAGCACTTATGAGAATAAGTCCCAGTGAAAATTACTTTTTGCAAGTGGAACTGAATTTTGCACTTTCACAGTTGTATCTCGACCTCTCTTGTGCAGGATAGCTGGCAAATCCTTTTATCCAGTTGCTGACAGCCACTCAGCAGAGCACAGCTCTTCAGGCTCCTAGAAAACATCCGTTTCTAAACAGGAAAAAGCCAAAACTGACCAGATCTTGGGACAGCAACAGACCAGCTCGGAGGAGGAGTTTAAACAATAAACTCTGGAGCTATCTTGCTAGCAAGTTTTTCGTTATTTCTAAGGCTTAGAAAGAAGAAGGTACTGACAAGATTCCACATCAGTCCTTCAGAGAATCTAGCCTTCTCTAGCATCTTTCAACAGGAAGATACCCAGATTATCTACAATCCAATTTATTTAAGCCTTCACAGGTCACAGTGAGTCCAGGAGGTGAAACACACCAGAGTAACAAAAGGACTGTCCTCTAAACCATCACTGTTGGGGATTTCAGAGGGAAATGTGAGATGCAGCTAGTCCATTGTGATAGGAGAAGACTTTGAGGCAGGCAGCCTTCAGACCTACGCTGGGAAGGGCAGGGTGTGCCCTTCTCCTGAGGGGGAAATGAAGAGAGAAAGCATTTTTGCTGAAGATTGACAGATTGGACATTTCTTCTCCAATACTAAGGAGTTCAAGAGAGATTTTATGTATACTCAAAGGAATGAACTAATTTTTGTAAATGCTGATTGTAAATAAATAAATGTAATATTAATCATAATTTCCATCAAACTCTAGGAGAAATCTATCTTTGCATTACTTGGATAAGGCTCTGTCACTAGTTCAGCCTCGCCATTTTTAGAAATTATTAGAGTTTTATAGCAGGTCTGAAATTCTATGCCAGTGAGACTTTGATTTTAAT
Source organism: Zonotrichia albicollis (assembly GCF_047830755.1). NCBI lineage: Eukaryota > Metazoa > Chordata > Aves > Passeriformes > Passerellidae > Zonotrichia > Zonotrichia albicollis. The sequence continues at coordinate 33,246,779 of NC_133825.1, read as the reverse complement.
GCATATTAATGGCAGAAATGGGGGAGGGGAAAGGAAGTTGGTGTGATTCCCTTATAGAGTACAATACTAAATAAGAAGATTCCAGCTGTGCAACAGGAAAGTTAAAATGGTTTGTTTGGATCATTAATATTGCAATGAAAACTAATTAAACCTAGAGCTACAAGGAGGAGCTCATTAGAGATTTGAATAGAGGCAGCATAACACTCAGCAGCCTCCAGTTTTAGCAGCTTCTTTTATCACACCAAGTGGGATAGCAAGAGCTCACTGAAGAGACAAGGATAGTCTGAAGAGCCAAGGGGATATGGACACTCAGTCCATGGGATCAACTGCAAGGGCTTCTTTGGAAAATGCTGCATGAGCTTGGTAGCTCTGCAGAATGAGCCAAGCCCTGTCACTGGCTCCCTGCTCAGACTAACACTGCTGCTATGCTATATCTCTGTCCCCTTGTCTGACCTGACATCTGAAACTTCATCTAAAATTTCCTTAGCCTAAGAGCCCTCAAATATGCTTTACAAAATATACCTACTCATTTAGCATCAGTCCCCACATGCCCACCCCAGACATGGCACTTCATAGTCTGTAGTTTAAGTGTGACCCTCAGTTTTGCAATTCCTTTCTCCTTTTACATGTCATGCCACTTTTGCTGTAGTCAGAGGTGTCCCTGCCCCTGTTCTGTGGCCATCAGCATCCTCCTACAGCTATTTAAATCTTCTCATTTCTGCTACTGTCATTCCCTCCCTCTCCCACGGCCTCCCTACATCCCTACCCCTCAAACCCTGCTCCCAGCTTCACACAGAAGCCAGGGACTATACTAACCACTTCCATGGGCATTTGTCTCAGAAGTGAATAATGATCAGACTGGGCCTCCCTAAGTCTTGCATCCTTGCAACTTCAAGTAAATACTGAAGCCCCAGCTAAGCTGTTAATTATCCATGGTAAGTGCTGGTAAAAGTGCTTGTATTTCACTCCACTAGAGGCTGCCAGGGTGAAGGAATGACCTCTTAATGCTGATCATAAAGGACTTCATGGGGGAGAGTTCTGAAAGTAAAAAGACTCCTGGTAATTTTACTGATGTTGTTACATTGCTGAATTGGGGTCCTACTGGTGACTTGAGAAATTTAGAAATCCTTCAGTCATAGAGAAAACAGAATAAGATACTAAAGCAGTGACATACTAAGCTGCACACACGTAACTCAGGCTTGAATTTTTCTTACATGATTTAGACAATTGAATGCCAAAGGAACACGACATGTGAGGCACTGGAACTGAGAAGGCAGTGCCAGATGTTGCCCAGAGAAGCTGGGGGTACCCCACCCCTGCAAGTGTTCAGGGCTGGTTTGGGCTCTGAGGAACATGGTCTAGTGAAAAGTGCCCCTGCCCATGACAGAGAGGTTGAAACTAGATGATCTCCAAGGTTCTTTTCCACCCAAACCATTCTATGATGCTGAAAATGAACAGTGTCAGACCATGTGAACCTGTGGACTACTGAAAAATCTTCCATTTTCAAGTCAGAAATTTCCCACCACTACAGCAGGTACTTATTCGGGTTTTTATTGTTTTGTCCATCTTTGGGCATCAGAGAAATAAATTTTGAACAAAACTTTCTGTTATATCTGCTGCTAGGTGATAGTACAGCCAAAGGACTGGACTGGAAAAGGCAAAAGCTCAAAAAAGGAGAAAACAGGCAATTTAAACTGAAGATCCCAAGAGATGAGAATGGATCCAGCCCAGCCTGCATTTCCAGGCAGGAGTTACCAAGTCATGACTTCCTTAGATAGCCAAGGAGAAGAAAATCATGGAAAAACGCTGTAAAAGTAAAAATTAATCACTGGACATGAAAAATGTCCAGAGGCATTCGACATGTCTTGACACTGGAAATGTCTAGGCAAACCAAGAGCTGTGAGCTATAGGCAGAAACAGCCCCACAGGCTGCAGGAGTGGCACCACTGCACAGACCACTCTCCTGGCATCCCAGTGGTGGATGGTGGCATTTAAGGATACTCATCACCAAAAGGGGATGGTTTTGATTTTCTGCAGCCAAAACAGGGACACGTAGATGTGATCTCTTCCTCACTCCTCATCCTGCAAGCCCTTGCTTAGCTGAACCTACAAAGAGACTTGGGGTACATGGGCCAGGCTCAGGTGCCAGCAAGCCCACAGAGAAAGTAAGAGCCCAAGAGTGGCCAAAGTGCACTTCAGATTTCCCTTGAACACAGGAGTCACAGCCTAAGCTGATATCCATGACACTGAACAGATTTATACAAATCCTGCAAAATTCACACCAAGAGATCAGGGATTATGTTCTGTGTCCTGTTTCCACCTCTTCCCAGGGGGAGAAATAGAAGAGTTTGTCATGATGTCACTTGTGCCTCTTTATAGCAATCCTGAGAACCTACATTCCACTTTCTATTTTACCCTTCCTGATGCTCTCCCTCAACCAAAGCCCTCAACAGCATGGTTTTGGAATGACAAATATCTTCACAGGCTTGAGTGACTGCAGTAACCTCACATTCCCTTTCCTGGTGCAGCTTGCATATCACAAATTCACATAGTTCGAAGTCAGCCCTTGAATACTTCACATGCTGGTTCTGCTGCTTCCCCCTATGGCATCAACAGCTTTAAGCAACCCCATGCTGCCCCTGACCTGGCTCATCTGATATGCTTTAGACTGATAAACAGGGCCAGTGACAAAAGGGAAGGAAATCAGGAAACATGTTATGGCAGAGCTCTTGATTTCTACAGAGTAATGAGGATCACATTTATATAAGCTGCCATCAGTGACCACCTCACATTTGTTGTCCACCACCAAAAGCTTTTAAGGATATTTTTAAATTAAAGCTTTTAAGGATATTTTTAAATTAATCTAATTCACTAAGGGGTCTTTGTGAGGGGAACCAGAGGTGCAGGAGTCTGCAATCTCAATAGGGATAGACAATGCAGGGGAATGCCATCCACCAGAACTTGTGGTGCTGCAAGGATCAGTGAGAAAGGCAGTCTGGTTTCAGATCCCTCCCATAAGATTAATTTGGGCTGTGATGCAGGCAGAGGTTAGTACACAGCAAAAGCTGAATGCCTTGGCTGTCACTTGATTAGGCATAGTGATGATTTTACTAGCAAAGTGCCTCTGCACTGAGATGCTGTTTCTGCTAACTGCCTATCAGTAACTCTACCTCCATAGGAGAGACTTCAGACCTCATCCAGCAGAAAGATAACATAGGTTCGATCCTATAAGATTCTAAGATTCTATCTTAAACCATAATGTAGATACTTAAATTTCTCTTGAAGGAGTTAAAACAAGTTTTTACATCCTTGTATCTATATATAACTTACAGGATTAAAGAAAGAAGGGTGGTAACATATTTAACTCTCTTACTTCAGCTATCTAAATTTGAATTTTACTGCCATTCTTCCTTTGTCTATAAACATCTTTCCACTCACTTTGGCAGGCACAGCCCTACCATGCACAGATGAGATTTCTGAATGCCTCTGTCAGAGGCTGAAAGCTTTCAGCTTTCCACAGAACTGTGCACATGAGCAAAAGGACTGTTTTCGCAGGCAGATAATGTAATCAGTTTTGGGGAATCTGCATGAAAATGAATGCTGAATGGTGGTTTAACTGTAACCTGGTGTTTATGAAGATGTCTAATGACTTTTAGTGCTTTTAGATGTCAAAGAAGAAAAAAACCACATTTCTAATACCAAAGAAGGGATTAACTTGTTTATGCCTTTTATATTCCATTAAAGATGCAACATTTGCTTTATGTCAAGAGAAGTCCCAGCTTCTTAAATGCCTTGTCTAAGTGCAAATATTAGCTGATACCAAAATGGGATACAGTTAGGTCTAATGTCATGTCACCAGTATTGCTCATATTATAAAGAAAGTGGCAATTCCTTTGGATAAGAACTGCATGGCTTGTTCAAGTAACTCTGCTCTATGTACATTCAAAATTGGCTTCTGACAACAGGATTTCAAAAGTAAAGTGCAACATGTCTGTACATGCAAGGAATAATATAAATGAGCTGTAGGAGCCCAGTTGTCCACTGCTCACTAGGCATAGCTGCCCTTGACTAGCAGTCTGAGAGCAAAACTTCCTTATCACTAAATCAAACACAAACACACCCAAAACCACAGGCTGAACATTTCTACCCAGAAACTAACCAGGTTTCTTGTACATGTTACATATTTCACGTTTTGTGTCCCCTCTTTTGATGGCTGAATTGACAAGGAATAGAAAAAAAATCCCTGGGTACATCAAATTTTTGCTGTGCCAGTGCAATGAATCATTCTGTTCTCTGGTTACAGCACATCATGAAAATGCAATTCAGTGGGTGACCCATCCAAGAGGGGATAACAGGGGCATGAACTACCTGAATTACCACTCCTAAGGAGATCTGAATCTACATTTTCACAAAGGAACAGCTGGAGTTTTTCAGGAGTTAATTCCTCATAAAGATGCTAAACCTTTCCAATCTTACAGCATATTTTCACTTGAAGATTTAGTCTGTTGAAAATCCCATTTTACACCTGAAATAGGAAAGACAAAAAAAACTAGCCTCTACTCCACCACCTATGTTCTTTAGTAGATCATTTGGAAGAAACTCACCATGGTTTCCTTTTAATAAAGTCCAACATGCTTTCACAGAATACAGACGGACAGGAGATGCAAGAATATTGGATGGAAATTGGACATACTTTACCCTTTCCTCTCGCTCTGACTGCTTTTTTCTCCTCCTCCACACACACCACCTTCAGAGAGTAAGCACCCAGCCATTTTCAGAGGTTGCTTAGGAGCTTTCCAAGTTATCATCATACACGTCAAAGGTATTTTAAGACACAGCTGAGTGTACCAGAATATGCAACAATGACAAAGCCAGGCTGCCTGGCGTGTTTTGTTCATGCTGTATGAATACCTACATAGGAAAAATTCCAGCAGTGCTGCCTCACTAAAGGAACTTTATCAACAAACACCCCTCCAGTGACTGAGATAACCAGAGGACCAGACGATATCACCCAGTGAATACTGGAGCCCTTCATTTAGGGTCACCCAGTCCAAAACTCACTACTCAGAGAGCCAAATTCTCCCATAATGACTTCTTTCATGAGCTTTGTGGGATTGTTTCTTCCCTCTGTAGCATCGCAGTTCCTCTGGCACTTCTACAAATACTACAGTATCTCCACTGGGGCTTACAGTGCTTCAGAGAACATACAATCTATGGAAAAATCTCCTCCTCCAGTTGCTCACTCAGATTTCAGCAATGAGACAAATAATGTAGAGACTGCTGCAGCACTGTCTTTCATGGGCACACAAGAGAACATGCCCCAAGGCTTTTTTCTTTGCCTCCTTGCACCTCTAAGAATTGGTAACAGGGCCAAGCTATGGTGTTCCTCAAGTAAAATCCAGAAAACGTTTTAAAAATGTACCAGCATCACTATAACATAACACAATGCTTTACATGAAAAAGGAAAGAGAGATGGAGGGGAATAAAAAAGGAACAAGACTGGAATGCCGAATGGTTTCCCACAGTATTCCTTAGCACCAAGGGAGGAAAGCATTGAATAACTGGTGCAGGCGTGTTTCCCTTTGTTAGCACGCCCGACATCTGTGATTCTGCTGCTTGCTGCCCTGTGGAATCCCTTCCAGTTGTCCCAGCAGCTCAGAGTCCTGACAGAGGGGGTGATGGAGAAAATAGCAGAGGAAGAGCAGCTGTGAGTTTTCAAGCATAGTTTCCATTTGTTCTGGATGCCCACAGCAAAAGCACCTTGATTTTTTGGCAGTAGCCAGCCTGAACATGTTTTCTTCAATTTGTTCCATGATGTGATGTGACACGTTTATGGAAGGCAGCATACCCACACACAGCAGGCTGCCTGAGGGTGTCTGATCACCACGGTATCCATCAAGAAAAATGAACAAAATCTTTCAATCTTTTTCAATTGGACTCAAGATTTACTTGGGCACACTCTGAAAGCATATATTTGAGCCTGAGGACTGGTTCTGTGTGATGATGAGCTTTCCTTAAGAGCTGTTAATGAAACGAAGGAAATGACCCCCGTGGATCAGATCAAGGAATTGTTTCAATCTGTGTCCAGCTGAAGAGGATGCTGGAATCCTGTCAACAGAGGATGTTGACATGAGTCAGCCAGCAATGTTTGCATGGGTCAGTCTGTAACAGAATATTCTGCTCATATAGGGTGCTTCTTTTTGATTTTTCACTTTGGGACTGCATCCCATTGCACTGGACCTACTACTTTCTTTTCAAATAGGTTAGCTTGCCATTATTGAGAGAACTTTTGTATATTTGTCTGTCTGATTTTTCCTGATGAAATTCTTCATTTTACAACATTTGGTTTTTTCATTTTTTAAGAGAATCTCCTTTTTGAACCCACAACTATCATGGCACTCCATGCTATCACCCTGGTCCTTGCTTCATGCTGTTTAGTGCCATCTGAGTCCATTTTTTGCCCATAGAATGAATTCCACAGACAATCAAAGTTGGCCAGGACAGATTTCTTTTGAGCCTCAGATGGAACACAAGTAACAACATTTTAGTGTGTCTCTAATTACAGCCACCATGACAGTTCATATGTGTAGCAATAAAAATAACCATAAACCTACCTAATCATCAAAGTAAAGCAAACAGCTCCTCTCTGTATCATCATACACAGGTACTGGAGTTGCTAATAAACCAGGAAGAGCACTGAGGCACTGGAGTAGCATCTTTCCTATCTCCACAGTTTCTTAAACAACTTTAGAGGCGTATTTTTATTAAGTATATGAAAGGCAGATGATCTTAAACCTCAAAAAGAGTCTGTATAATAATTGTGTGCTCTTCTAATGCTCTCCAAAGACCTATTCAGAGTCCGTTCTGAAAGACAATAATATATCAAGAACTTCTGCAAACTTCCTCCTAATGAACACATGCCAATTTGAGACCAAGAATTCTGGCCTCGGAGGACAAAATAACCACTGCACTTAGTCTCTGGGTGTTTTGCTACTTTATTTCAGAGTGATTCAAAATCTAATTAAATTTCTAAACTCTAATGAAATTACAGAAGAAAAATCATTTAGGATTATATTATATACAATTACTCACAGCTGAAAATTACAGTTAGCCTCTTTCACCAAGATAGAGTCTCCTGAGAAATCCTTGTTATTCATATAACGTATAAATCTGACATTACTCCCACTATTTACAGGTCGAAGGTAAAAGCAGAATTAATTAAACATATATATCCTACCCAGTGGCTGGATGGTGAAGAACAGGGGGAAGGCTGATAATGATGACAGTGCTTGAAACCACATTTCCCAATTTGGTCAGGAATCAGAATAAACCTATTACAAAGCCGGATTCTATTAAGTCTGCCTTATTCTGGTCAGTGCTTTTCCTTGGTGGAGGTAAGCTGTGAACAAGAACAGTGAAGCTTATACATTGTGCAGTCACCTAGCTAAGCTCTTTGAAGCATTCATGGAAAAGTAGCAATGGAATAAAGCAAATAGCTTTAGAGATTTTATCCAAATACTCAGATGCTTAGCTCCTTCTCTGAAATACTGAAACTACTCGAGACTGCTGATTTGGGCCATCAGAAGCAACAAAAACCAACAAACAAGATACAGCAAAAACCCCCCCAAATAAAAAAAGCCTCAATCACCAAAGCCCAAAACAAAACAAGCAAGCTGACATTCCTGTTATTACTTCTAGAAGAGGTTTTCAGGAACCTTGAAGCGTGGGATTATTTGCAGATGAAACGAGGTACAAAAAACACTGGAGGTTTCTCACAAGGGTCCTGATCTTTCCCATCCAGCTGGCGCAGAGATTTTTGTTTGCTTGGTTCTGGTGTTTCCAACTCTGGTCCCATAGAGAACCAGGCGCAGAGAAAGAGCAAAAATTAATTACACACACACACACACACACACACACATATGTATGTGCACACCAACAGTACAGGTCAAAGCAGTAACAAATACTTTCTATGACATCTGCCACACAATCGGTTGAACCAATGCTTCACACAGCAAAATAGGATAGGGACATGAAGACATTTTTCTTAGAAGTTACTGTCTGGGAACTGGCTTGCAATGGTTTAATAGTGTGCTGCTTCTCTTCTCCTGAAAAAGCTGATTATGAAAGGGAAATATTCAAATGAGTGCTCTGCTGAAAACATGATAGCGTTCAAGTTGAATTCATAAGAAAGCTAGCAATACTGAAAGAGAATGCCTCAGAAAACTCTTCTTCTAAAACAGAAAATCCACTTGGTTATCCACGGATTCAGAAGATTTCAGCAGAAACAAATTCACTGTGGCAGGATGTTTTTGATACGCAAAAATAACTGCTAGTGTTTAAAGGTCTCTTAGAGAGCAAATCTCTAACCTCAGTTGAACTAGGCTGTGCTGTTGGCTGTCCACCTTCTTCACAAAACACTTTCAAGTTTGTTCATGCATTGAGCTTAAACCCAAAAAAGGGAACTTCTGTTTGCAAATCTCACTACTCAGGATGTGACTGTATTTTCTCAATAGTCATGTGACCTGCTTAAGCTTTTTTTTTTTTCAGACACTGCAGAAGAACAAAATTCATGAAAACTTGAGCGAAACCACTCTGTTGTCACAAGTTCATAATGACCTTGCTAACAAGCTGGATATCAGCACCAACGGCATTTCTTCTCTTATGTAAGTGATCTAACTTATTTGTTCTCCATTATTTCTGAGAGCTTTTATTCCTGACCTTGATGGGCTTATTTATTCCCCAGCTTAATTGTCTGTATCTTGTGTAAAACTTTGTTTCTTGGAGAAAAAACATTTGTTGAGCCAGAGGGGTACTTTGCTGAGTTTTCTAGCTCACATTTCTTATTCTGGTTGCAAAGGGCTCAGCTGTGCACAGTCCAGAAGACACAGTGAAGTCAAATGCCTGCATCTGTGCAGATTACATGTGCACCTGCTGAGCACCTTGTTCAGCACTCTGTTTCCTTCTCCCTGTCCAGGAAACAGTACTTCAGTAGAGTTTGAGGGAAGACTGACCTGTGTGCATGCTGGCTGCAAGCTGCTCTTGGACTCTTGTGCCTCTCCCCTACTGAGCCGCCAGGGTCCCGACTCACGCTGCTTCTAATGCTCCCTGCTGGCCCAAGCAGGGCTTTCTCACAACCTGTTTCTCACTTCATTCTTACTCATCTCCACTTCGTGAGGGGAAGAAGCGGTGCTCATGGCTAGGAAGCCTCAGCAGGGCTGAGCACTGGGACAGTGTGGTACAACGGGAGCTGGCAGCAACTCCATGGGCTATTGCCGTCCCTGGATGCCTGGTAAGGTGACAGGCACCACCCTCTGGTGGCAAGGCTCAGCTTTTACCTAATGAGCTCCTCCCATGCTACCCAGCTTCATGCGGACAGTCACAGAAAATCACCATCTACACCTGGGGAATCCCACAGGAGCCGTTTGCCCCACCTGAGACATGCAGACCAGTTATTCCCGCTTGCATCCACTGGGTACCCGCTCCTGCCTCCCCTTCTGCAAAGCTGCCTACAGATCTGCAGCACTGCTCTACCCTGCCTCTGGAGCTCCCAGAGATTGCCTTCCTTTCCCGTTTGCTGCCTCAATCACAAATAACAGTGAACTCCTGGCTGCTGCAAAGCCACAGGACCAGCTTTATCTGTTGCAATGAGGAGAAATACGAGTTGTTGGAGGGACGGAAAAAAGTCACATGGAAGCCGGAGGCAACAAACAAAGGAACTAAAGGGAAATGCTGAGTACTTAGGAAGACGAGGCACACATTGCTGTCACGGCTGGGAATGGTTTACAATAGCTAATTGGTGGGGAAATTGAGCTCTTCCTGCTCCTTGATTTTACACCCAAATTGCATTCTGCCCCATTTTCCTGGCTGAGCTGACCTCTGGGCAAGGCACCGCCGTGTCACAGAGCCCGGGCACAGCAGTGTGACACAGCGGCTGCTCTCTGCTTGGCTCGGCTCTGTGTGCAGCAGGGCCTGGGCAGGGCTGACTCTGCCCAGAGTCACACCGACATCACAGCCTGAGGCTCCCGGCCCAGTGAGCTTATCTGGGGCTCCATCGCCTGCTCAGCAGCTCCACCTCGCAGAGGGCAACCACAGCGGCAGAGCCATACTTTCCGTTACAGAGCCATACTCTTTTACAGGGCCATACTCTGCGTTACAGAGCGATGCTCTGCGTTGCAGAGCGATACTCTGTGTTACAGGGCCGTACTCCGCCTTGCAGAGCCATACTCTGGCTTACAGAGAGATGCTCCGAGTCGCAGAGTCTTTGCAGCCGGCAGGGAGAGCTTCCCCTCTGGAGCCCGGCTCCAGCCCAGCTCCCCCAGCACATTCTCCGTTCCTTTCTCCAGTGCCCCACCTACGAGCAGGGCCCACGCAGCCCGGTCTGTGCCAGCAGCTCACTCACCAAGGTGTTCCCCGGGGGCTGCAGGCCCAGCCCGGTGTCTCGGCGGGCCCCTGGTGCTGCCAGAGCCAGGGGCACATCCCCATCCTGTGCCAGCTGCGCACCGTGCCCGAGCCAGCACACTGCACAGGGCACTGGCTCCGGGGCTCTTTGAAAAATGATCCACAGGTCACTCAAGCCTGGGTATCAAATTCATCTGCTAGGCTCTTCCACACACGAGCAAGCACTCTGCAAGTCCAGAGGGCTTATTCAAGACGTGAGAGTTAGTCTAAATTCTCTATAGAGTCAGAAATCCAGCGCTGCAGAGTTTAAACCATCATTTCTAACCCCCACAAATGGGAGGTTTTTGTACCTCCCCAAAAGATCTAAATTGCAGATAAGATCAAGATCAAACAGAAAAACATGCATTTGAATTAGTTAATCCACCTATTTCCACCCAAGAAAAAACGGAAACAAATAGAATCCACCTAACACTGCCTTTGAAAGCAAACGGTATTTAAACAGCATCCAGTAAATGATATTAAACCTTAATTAAAAGCATATTGCAAGAATGAATTGAAAATATTCTCTTTAGTCTTGTGGGTTTTCAGGAATTTCCCTCCCTTTTTAAAAAGAAACTAATAATTTAATCTCAATATATTAAACTGACCTACATAAAATATTCCATGTAAAATATTATTTCTGCCATAAAACACATAATCTGTCACTGGTTTAATTCCATTAGAAAGCATACATTAAGGTCTATGTATTATGATCATTAGGATAATAAAAGTAATACAATATCACTTTTATTATGCTTGAATTTAAAACATTTTTCATATGAGCACAAAGAATAATTAAGGGGATGGAAGAAAGGTGTTTTTTTTTAAATTTATAATGAAATAAAATCACAGGCGAGAGCAAAGAGACCAGCTTTTAATATGGAAAAAACAGAAGCTATGCTTTTTGTGCCCACTGTGTAGCCTTAGAGCTTTTTGTTCTCTTTAAATTTCCTTATCTTTATAACACTGATATTGGTCATTTAGTATAGCCAGTGTAAGCATAGATTCTCTACCCCTCACAACTTCTCCTCTGAGTGTCATGGAGGTTTTGGAGAGAAAACATTTCTGCTTGTACAAAATAAGTTTCCAGACATTTTCGTTATGTAGAAAAGTTTGCCAAAAAAAAAAAAAAGATTCAGCTCTGAATTAGAGTTCCCAAAATATATTTGCTTTAAAACTCAAGATTTTTTTAAGCTCTTCTCCAGATTTTTGAAGCTTGATTTGTAATTTATTAAAATTTGAGAATAGAAATGTGATTAAGACCAGGAAATAAAAATAAATCTGTTGTAAGCCACCCAATATATCAGGTTTTTTTGGCATAATCCTGGAAGCCCCAGAGCCCACAGTCAGCTCAAGAGTTTTAGCAGTCTGAAAAGCAGACACAAGATTATTTCTTTGGTAAAGATACCAAAATGCCTTGTTTTGTAATGTAAGGACTATGCTTCAAGCTTAAAAGTAGTCATGTTCCTAGCATTCATTTTGCTGGAAAACAAATGAAATTTCAGACCCCAAACCTCAAGAAAATAAAATTCTTTCTCCGTTAAACGTGGAGGGGAGGAGTTGGGACTTAAATGTTGGACACCTGAGTAGTAGGAAAACTGAGTGCATTTAAGACACTGAAATTCTACTTCAGCCAGACAATACCCCCTCCCGGTTCCTGCTGTGGTGGGGAATGGCAATGAGGAGATGCTGCTGTGTGCAAAGCAGGTGTGTCCCCACCAGTGCCCCTTTACTGTCACCCTGGCAAGGAGCTGTGCCCTCGTGCTGTGCCTGCAGCATGAGCAGGAGGCAGGGGGTGAGCAGCACACAGGTGTGGAATGCAGGAGCCATATCTGCCTTTAAAGCCTTCTCATGGCCCAGCACCCCATGCAGCTGCTCATCAGTTGCATCATTTGGAGCTACTTGAAAAGCCCCTGGTGGAAATATCCTTCCACTGAAAAAAACATTCAAGTGTACATTTTTAACAATTTCCTATAATAACCAAGTAACATTAAAACTAAACACTACCTCTCCTTTTTCTCATTTTTAAAAAATGTTGATTCTGTTTTCTTGTTGAAGTATGTGGGAATGAATTGTTTTCTTCAAAACCATTCCATTCTGAGGGCCTGAACACTCTGAGCATCAGAGGGGCTCAGTGGCTTTATGGAGTAGGGAAGAGCCAGGAGGTGTCCTTTTCATTAACAAGGAACTTGGTGTAGAACTCTCTGGACAGGTTTCCAGAGCACAAAACTTCCTTGCAAGAGGAAAATACTCTACTGTGCCAGCAATAAATCACATTCTGCAGACTGGAAGCATTGGGATTCCTGGGAAAAGGTGTGTTGGGCTACGCCATATCCTCACTTATTAGCACATTTTATTAGCTTTAGTGCATCTTTAATCTTTTCCTTGATTTATAGCAGCTTCTCTTGTATAGAGCTCTCAGGCTTGCAGTGACAAAATTATGGAATGGAAACAGTGCTAAGGCAACATAAAATTTTGGAATTGTATTTTCTCTTCTGGTCAAAAACTGGCACATTTCTATGTGTGTGGCCACATTTCCAGGACGCCCTCATTAACTTGACTGATAACATTTCACTACTGCAGAAAGGCTAGGATTCTATCCTAAGATTTATTGGAATCAACTATGCCCTTGGAAAAAGCCAGAAATGCCATTCTGCTCAAGGTCCTAACAGGCTAAAATATTTCCATTCCAGATTTTTGGAGAGCAAAGGTGCGTGCTACTGGAAACCCATGGGAGGAAGAAATAGGTGAGTTCATGGTGGGATTTTCACTTCCAGACAGGAAGTTAGAGGCAAAATAACAAAACTGAATGTCCTTAGAAGATTTCATATACTTTTTAGGTGTAGAAGATAAACATTGTGAGTTTGTAGTTGCCTATGCTGCAGAGTCCTGCCATGTGACTGACTTTAAATGACATGTATGAGGACAGAGTGTGGGACCCAGATCCTGAACACAGGCACCCCCTGCCTGAGGTACAACCTTTGTGTACACACAGTGATGCCAAATCACAACACACAGTTTACACTTTCAAATTTTCCTTCCTCCCAGCAAAGGCTTACAGAGGCAGAACAGCTGGGCAAGGCAGGAGGCTCGGGACTGGGAGGTGGATATGTGCATGGGCATATCTGGAAGCAGCAATTACAGTCTGGAAGGATGCAGATTGGCAAAGGAATATGGATGGGGGATTTTGCTTTTGGGGTAAAAGTAAAGCCCTGGCTCTAAAACTCAGCTGAAACCTGCACACACCAAAAGCTGAAGTTGCTCATTATCATAAAACACCCTCGAGCCCCTTAGCCACAGGTTCTCGTGGCTTCAATGTACACAGGGATTTTAAAGAACAGACTCAGACCCTCCTCAGCCACTTACTCAGGCTCAGCATTTTTTTTAGGGATGTGTTACATCTGAAACTCAAATAATGTATTTATTATTTCAAGATGTATACTCACTGAGTTGTTTTCACTATTTGCAGATTACACATATGTTATTATAGGAGTTACTCTGGGAGCAGTTCTAGCAATCGGTTTTCTGGCAGTAATAATGTGCATGATCAAAGCCAAAATGATTGACAGTGGCTTTGGAGGTAAGAAAAATAATACTCCTGATCCCTTTTCCATAGATCTTGCTCTCCTCATCTTCTGATACAGCAGATCTGAGCTTCAGTGTTAGCAATTGTGTATTTACAACAGCTCTGGTGTTCCTGTGAAGAACTATTTTAAAAGTGTCTGAATTGCTGGACTGCCTAGAAGTGCAGACTTACATTTCACTATAACCAAGTTTACTCTTTAGCCTCAAAGTTGTTTCTCATGATACCCTGGGGATATGCTACAACCTAACTCAAACCAGACAAAGTATTAGCTAAGACACAGGTCTGAGAAAACTGTCGTGAGATGTTCCAGCTGGAAGAAGCAAGAAGGGCTTTAGGAAAGTTGCATGACACAACTAATATCAAAGAGTTTTGCCTCAGAAAGGATGGCTGGATCTTTACCAGCTGTAACTATGTACTCCTAGTTGCCTCCTCACAAATTCTGTGGAGGCCTATCACCACTCTGTTCTTGTTTCTTGACTAACCACATTTTCCTCTTCTCACTTTAGAGTCAGATGGCAAAATGGATAGAAGGTAAGAGTCACTGTGTTTTCTGTTATGCACAACTTCTAATTTCTCTCTCTCGTTATGCATGATGCTTCCCCACATTGGAATAATTACATATAACACACATGATAAGCCTCTAGAAGGCCAGGATATCTAGTGAGTCTGCATGGAAAAAGGAATGTTCTTCTAACAGCTTCTCAACATTTCAGAAATACACAAGAAAACCCAGCAGACATTATTTTTAAAATGAAAATCCTTCAAATGCTTGTGATAAAGCTTCTTCTTTTTTTTGTTTGCTTGTACCATGAATAATAACAGCAAACTCTGGGTAAATGGCTTCTTCTAAGGTTACTGCACCTCAGTTCTGAAAACTCCTCCACACTTACAAGTCAGGGTCACACAGAGATCATTCCTGCTGGGAGGGACGTCTCTGCCCTTCCCCTTCCTCCCCCTTACCCAGAGACAGTGAGGCCATTCTAGGGGCTGAGCACCTGACCAGCTCCCCAGCAGCAGCGCAGCGCCAGCCTTCTCAGGCAATGGCCCCTCTGCATCTCCCCAGGGACAGGCAGTGGGGAAGGGGTGTACAGGAGCAGGACTGCCAGCTCTGGTGGCTCATGGTAACCGACAGACGTGGACACTTTTTTATATCCCTTTGAGACCTTTTATAAGTGACTAAAACCCCCCAAACATCTATTAACAAGCATTCTCATCAAGGGAAGATAACAGCTGCACTCTGTGATTTCAGAAATGGCTTTTGGCCTCTCTCAGAGAGCTGGATAGAAGAATGTCCCCACCACAGCCATTCCTCATGAAGAGAGCACAGCATATGTGAATACTGAATTAAACACCAAAGCAAGGACACCCTTTACAGCAGCAGCTTCAATGTTTTGTGTGCCTGACAGAGAAGGGCCCAGTCCTGCAGCACGTGTTATTTTCCCAGGGAGACACTCTTTCAGTGTAACTGGCACAAAATGTTTCCTTTTTTAGTAACACACTATTCTCTGACAAGACTCTGGAAAGTTCTGTGCATTTACTTGAAATAGATTAGGGGCTATGATAAGGTCAGATTAACAAATATAGAATACCTGGTAAACTTTATGATGCTTTCAGGACAGTAGACAGAGCACTGAACAGGAAAATAATGAGGAAGAGCTAAGCCAGAACAGAAAAGCCAGAGACCAGAGTCAAGAGAAAAGAGAATAAAGGGATGAGAGGGACAAAGACAAGAAACACAGAAGGCAGTGGTAGATTTATTGCCTGGGTGAAATGCAGACAGGATGATCTACGAACTGTTCCACACTGGACTTCTCTAGCTCTCTTTGCTCTTTATTATGTGCCATATTTTCCTTCAGAGACAGTCTGAACATTTATTACATCATCCTCTGATCTTTCTAGGGGAAGTGGCTGACTTTGTGGTGGCAGCAAAATTTAACATCTTTAATGGTGACCTTACACTGACCTCTTTGATGTTTCCTTATCCCAGTCTACAGGCATTTGCTAAAAGGTAGAGTGAAATTTCCAGTTTCATGACAAAATTCTGGTATTAAGGCTGGAAGTGTGACACAATACAGAAATATTTTGCCTTAGAGCCACTGACACTGACCAGTGAGAGAAACTAATTCCACAATATTTTGGGGCAAAACTATTTATGTTAAAGATGACACTTTTATGGCTAAGTAGAAAAAAACTTAGATATCCACTGTCACTGCTTAATCAGTGCACTTCTCAATTCTGCTGTGCTAATCAGTAATTTACTAACAAATCTTTGTTCTCATTCACTTCAGGGCATCTATATATTACTCTCTGGTAGGTCACTAAGGGATTCTGTGATGCTGGTAATAATCTGTGGAAACAGAATGGCCTTCTACTGGTTTTGAGGAAACCTCTGGCAGTAAAAACACTACAGAGCTATATAAACATTTAAAAATGCCGCTAATAAACTAATACTTAGTAGGATTTATTTAGGTCACCAGAGACACATATGATAATTAGGTCTAAGTTGATTTTACTTACTTGTTTCAGTTCCCTAGGGAATTCTAATTAATGGAATTTTTAGACCAGTGGCTAGTCCTAGAAAATGCTTTGATAAAGTGAAGCCTATTATCTGAAATCACCTGATTTATTCCAACCAACCATATAGCCATCCTGAATCCCTCAGGGAAAGGCAACCTGGAACCTGCTCAGTGTTAGGAGACACCATCCCTTTAGGACTGGAGAGCAGAACTGGCAAATCTGCAAACAGCTTTATTTTCTGCTTGACCAGGGATGATTATTAATGCTTGTTCAGGAAAAAAAATACTAAATCCAACTGATAGAACACTCGACCAAATTCACCTTCAGCCAAATTTTGTTTTAAATTTTACATCATTATTCCTACAAATACCACCAGCCACTCAATATTTCCCTAGCTGGGGAATACTCTGAGTGGGCAACACCCAGCACTGCACTTCCATAGCCAGCGGAGTTGCTCAGCCTCATACCAGCTGAAGGTCTTGATGCAGATAATCCTCTGTGTCAGAACCCCAATTAGGTGGTACTGAACCCAACTGACCCCTTCCAAGAACAGATTTTCACTAAAATCAGGAAGTATTCAAATACATCCCCCTTGATAATTTCCAAAATACTTAAAAACACAAGTGTTTCAATCCCCACATGCCATTGACAGCTCATTGTGAAATAATTAACAGAATTTACCACTTTATTTAGTCAGGTACATAACATTAAGATTTAAACAATCAATTCACAATGGGTTGCCCTTAAACTCAATGGGATATTTACTAACACTTGAGAAGAAAAAGGCTTGAGGCAAGATTCTGTCAGCCAACAAAACAGCAATTTATATGTCAACTGACAATTATTTAACGTCCTCTTTTTTAATTAATAGCTCATGTCAGTATCAAATGCCATCTTGGTGTAAGCTTGGTAAATTATAATGCCTAAAATTTCATGCAAGTTTAATGTATTCATAAAAATGTCTGGGCACATTTAATGCTGGCAATATTTTGAGTTAACTACAGTGCATGTCAGCCAGATTTATTTTGACAGGAGACAAAGAAAGAGACATACAGAGACAAGGAGAAGGGTGGAGAGACAGAGAATGTTTACTAAAAAGGAAAAGGTACATATTTTAAACCTGCTGCAAATGAATCTGTTGTCAACACATCCTGGCAACAGCACACACAAAATTCCCCATTCACTGGGTTCTACAGGACTCCATGTAAATCATTCAGTAGAAAATCAGGTTCTAAATGCAATACACAAGTTCTGCTGTTTTATGGAAGAGGAGGAACTTGCCAAGCGTATTGGTGATTTTCTTTTCCTATCCAAAGCCTCATCTAAATATTCTCTTATATTTTCCCTCCTGACTGCTAAAGGACTAACTTCTCTCTCCTTTGCTAGACTGTGCTTGAGAAACACAGGATACTTTCGAGAACTGTAGTATTCTTTAGGTGAATGGAGCAGGTCTTGGAATGTAATTCTACTTTGAAAGCCTCTAATATGTTCTAAAATTCACTAAAAACAGTGCCAGACATTGCATAGGAGGTGAAATTGTCCACTTTGCAAATATAAACTTCATAGGTGGATGGCATGGAAAAGACAAGGTTTGGGCAATTGTGTGCAGGTTTCAATGTTGAGCTGCAGTTTCTTCCAGCTACCAGAACTGTGGCAGCCCAAACATCTGAACCAGGAGTCTTTTCCCTAGCATTTTGTCATGATCAGGTCTGTAGCCTGACAGGCAGGGACAATGAACAAGATCTGATCTAAAAATATCATATCCTTCAAACAGGTTTGAAGTCAGATAGAAAGACAAACCTCTTGTTTTGGAAATGAGAACAGTTCTTTCTGATCCAAACTTGGTCTATAGCACTGCGAATTGCAGAATGCATCGTTTAACAAACAGGAAGCCAAAAACACACACACGAGTCCCATTACCTGCAAATGGGAGACACAATCTATCTAGTCACTGGAGTCTGAGCTCACAAATAAACTTAACTGGAGATCAGTTTTGATGCTAGAGTGGGTACTTGAAAAAACCACATATGGGAGTCCTTTGGAAAATGGTTCCAAAATTTACAAACCAAAATCCCTAAGTAAATACAAGTTGAAAAAAAAAAAAGAGGTTTTGGCCTTGTCTGAGAGTGTCACTGGAAGGATGGTGCACAAGGGAGAAGGGTCAATATGGAGAGCACAGGTTTCCCAGGATGCTGGGCTCTGAAATGCAGCCCCTCAGATACTGTGCCAGCTACTCACAGGCAACAATGTAAGTTCAGCCCACAGCCTGGCAGCAAGTTCCCTGCATCTATCCTTACTCTCCTAAAACAAGCCTATTTTATTGTCCTCTCCCTGAATATTTTAAACTATGCAATCACTTTGACCTTCTTGGATCTGCAGCAGACCAGTCACAGATTCAGTCAGTAGATTCAGCAGAATCCTTGACACCTCTGTGTCAATGGATTCTCTTAATATCCCTCAGTGATGCCCTAAGCTGTTCTTTCCCTTGCCACTCTCAGTTTCCCAAGCAGACCTTCACAAGGTCTTTCACTCTGACAAGGAGGATATTCTACATACAATTCAATCATCACATCAACAAAGTTTTCAGAAGTTGTCAGTGGGCAACAATATTTAACTTCTTCAATGATCCAAATAAGCCTTGCAAAATCAGCCACAAATTATTCCTGGGCAAATAATCTCAGCAGGAATGGCTGTCTCAACTCCTTGTACATATACATTTGCATAAACAAAATGCCAATACCCATTTTGTGTTGAGGCAATAATCACCAGTGACTAGAGTAATGAACTGTTTTTTCTTCCTACTCCTGTCCCTGCCCTGTCTAGCTGAACTTGTTCTTCTGAACAACCTTGGACAAGTCCCCGGCTCAGGTTACCCTTTCCATAAAATGAAATTAATCTTTTTATCACACACTTCAAAATCAAGGACATTAAGCTTTGCACTATGCTGGAGACAGCAGGCTTTAAAAAGCAGCAGTAAGACACTCTATAGGCTCTCAGCTTCCTTAGCACCATTCCTAGATTGAGGGAATACAAACACAAACAGCCCCTGAAAGACAACTTATATATATATATATATATATATACACACACTACATATATATGTATGGCAGAAACTTCTGGGGTGAGATTAATTCATTAAACCCATTTCAATGATACAGCATACCTCACTGATGCCAGCTATGAGACTGATGGGCAGAGCCACACTTCTGGCTATTTTTGCTCCTCTGGCCACCCTCCACATTCCCTGGGAGGGCACCTGGCCCAGGGTGTCTGTTCTCCTCTTGGATCTGGGGACTGCCTTTGTGGCTGACCTTTCCACAGCTGCCAAACAGGGAAGAATCCTTACTCCTTCCTACCCCTCTGCACAACTGTTTGAGGCTAGTCTTGAATAGCTCTAAATAATTTGATTGTAAGAGTTGGTGCCAAACCTGCTGAGTCAGGAGAATGCTTTCCTGGTAATATTCAGACACCTGTCAGAGGCAATTCCTTCCACAGCCATCGTGGTTGCGGCTGGCAAACTTGCTGGTGCAAATGATTCCAGCACTGAACGAGTAATTCTACCCTTCCCTAGAGCTGCTGCAAGTCTGGATACAAAAAAAAAAAAAAAGGTGAAATGTTTCTGGAAGAGCACCCTCTTCACCCCTGTCAGCAGGCACCCAGGGTAACTCAAATATTGGATGCCACTGAGCAAAGAGCCTCCTGCTCCCTGGCAGCACCAGTCTGCCAAACAAACTGAGCAGCTTTGTGTTGCCTAGGGCTTGTCAGAGAAGTGACAACATGGGATTAGCTAGGAATGAAAGCTGCTAGGATAGCTAAAGGACAGCTTAAATCCAACACAAACCAAGGCCTCTTGACGCAAGAGACAAGAGCGCCAGGTGTTAGTCAGACAAGAACAGCATCGAATTAGAGCTCCTGCATATTCCAGCTTACAGGTTTTTGTGTATCACAGTTAATTTCTGCACACAAGTTCACACTAGACTTATGAGAAAAGAATCACTGATTTCAGATCCTTGTGGCGTCGTGAGATTTAATATAATCAAGTCGAGGGCTGCAAGACAAGATCGCGTTCCCAAGCACTGACACTAGATGGAGCAAAACTGAATACAAGATTTAGAGCAGTGAAGAGAAAAATAAAAAAGTTCCCGCATTTCTGCAACTCTAATGTGTTACTCATTTGAATTCTCACCTTTGATTATGGCTCTGAAAGTCACAATTAATAGCTCACTCTTTACACTTTGCAGGTCAAACACGGGATCAAGCCAAAACAGGTATGTGCTGGGGAAGGGGGTGGCACAGGGAGTGGAGAGGCAGTACTGGGCAGACCCAAACCAGCAGAGGCACATCCACCTAGGGAAAGGTGCACAGCAATAAAGGCTGTGGGGTTACCCTGGGTTACTGACAGCCCAGATGTGCTGCGCCCTCTGCATGGGCTAAGTTTCCTAACTGAGCTGTGCTGTGCCACAGATCCCCAGCGCTCACCTGGAGCTCCCTGGCACAGGCACACTGCAAGGCTGGCTGCCCTGTGCAGCTGCCCCACAGCAGCAGGCGCTCCAGGTAATAAACTCCTGGGAAAATGCAGCAGGAGTTTATTTGTGCAGCAGGAAAATGCAAAAGGACCCAGGAGCTGCTGCTCAGCCTCTCCCCACCCTGTGAAAAGGCAGTAGTGGGAAGCACCCCAAGTGACAATAGTCCAGTGCCTGCAATGCAGGGACCCTGGGATGCTGCCCAAAAGTGCATGGCTTGCTGCTAGTGGATTCCTGCTTGGCAGTGACAAGGGCACCTGGAAGTCACCACAACAGCCACAAGCCTGAATTTGTTCTGTTAATTCACTTAGGAAAAACAGATGCCTCCAAAGATACAAAGGAACATCTACCAAAAGAGAAGTTAAGTGAAAGGAACTTCATGAATGTAACTCCAGCATCTCCATTAATAATTTTCTAGAATTCCTGTGATTTTTATCTGAGTATCTCCCAGCTCAGCTTTTACAATGATGTTTTACCTGGCATAATCCAGGTAAAACCAAAGCCAGAGTTACTGTTAACCTGCAATTTTTCTTTCTTTTCAGAGATGACAGCAATACAATAAGAAACCAAAGTACAAGAGATCAATAACCCTTTTGCAATCAACAGTTACCTGGTCTGAGAATCAATAGGAGTCTCTTGTGCACGGGCAGGAATCCCAACAATACCAATCCTTTTCTTTGTTCTTTAGTTGAAAGGCTGATTGATTGTTTACAGGAAGAGTTTATAGTGCAGCTAACTTCAATCACCTGCACCCAAAAGGCCTGCAATCCCCCTCAGCATGTCTATGCAGGAGATGTGTGAGGAAAATAAAATAGATGAGCTCTGTTCACTAATAGATCCTCTCTATTCTGTGATAAGTATATGATTGATTTATAAAGTCAGTGAAATACCAGATAATCAGAAAAGTGGCAATATAATTCAGCAGCAGAATTCATGGTCACACCCATATTTCAAGATAAGTAACTTCATAACTTGAAAAATCATTCATTTGAGGTTAGAACAAAATAAGGCTTCTCATTTATTTCAGGAAATACATTTTTTGTGTTAGTAAGAAAACATTTTAATCATTTAAAGTTTTAATTTTTTAAATCTAGAACTGAGGTCTTTTGTAGGTGTTAGTGATGATTTCAACCATTTAAAATTAATTATGACCATTTAAAATGAAAAATTCCTTTTTGAAATAATGTTTTTCATGTTTTGTTGACACTTCATGTCAACACTGTACAAACAAGCTAATCTGTTATTTCCATAATTTCCCTATCCCTATTTTTTTAGCATAAACCAATGCACTAAGTTCAATCAGAATTTGTGAATAATTTCAGTTTCCCAGCACCTTCTTTCTTGTTCTAGCCTTATATGTTCTGGTGGGCTTGATTACATCAAAATTTCTTTGCCTGGCTCCAATTTCAAGCTTCTTACCGTGGGAGTGATAAGAAGAAAAATTAGAGCTTTGTTTCAGAACAACGAGAGTAGTTTAAATAATTTACAATAATTTAAAATCATTTAAGCTCAAGTTATTCTGTAAACACTTCCCAACTTTTAACAATGCTTTGAGTCAGTGGCTCTGGTCTCAGTTCAGAAAATAATGCTCTAGATTCTATTCTGTTTAATCCTCTTCTTTCAAGAATCCTGTATATACATATTGTCATAACAAGGTGCAAGAAAACAGGGAGATTTTTGTATTTGTCAGCTGTGGGAGCTTTGGGAACTCTTGGCCAGCATCCTCTGCTATTCCTACAGCTTCTCTCTGGAAACCCAGCAGAATGTCAAGACTTGGGGGCCTCAGGTACATGACATGCCCAACTTAATTAAGTAATATCCCAATATTTCACAGGCAGAGCTTTATGTTGTAGCCTTACAGGATGACTCCAAACAAGATGTTACATTATTTTATTGCAACTTACCATTATCCAGAACCCTGTAAACAAACAGGATCTTAATAACCTTTTAGTTCAAGCCAATGTCTATAGATATATGGATTTTTTAAATCTCTCACTTTACATACATTCTTAAGGTTCACTTTTGTACCTGTTTCTGCTCTCAGTGTGGCGGATCATAATAAAATAATAAATAAATTCTTTTCAGCTCTCCACTATTATAAGAGATTTAATCCAACTTAAAAAACCAACCAACCAAACAAACAAAAAAGCAATTGTAGGACTGAAGTCCAGCCTAGAAATTCTGTGTGTTATTAAGAAATGTCCCTCAGAAAAATAATGAATAGGGCCTCCTATCCAGTAACCAACTTTCAGATCAGGCAGAGCTGATGTGCTGGGTCAGGGATTTAGAGGAAACATGCTGTTAGAGCATAAGGGAAGCTGTAACAGAATTTTGTTTTTGTAAAGAATAAGTTACTGTAGTACTTGTAACCAACTGAAGGGATTTCAATGTGGGCATTTTTGGCTTTCACAGAGCAGGTGATTTGTCACATTTGCAAAGGAAACTGAATAGTAATTTTTCCACGCATTTTGAACAACAAAATGTAAAATTTATTCTGAGAGAAAAATGATATATTGAAATACTTTCCCTGGTTTCCTAGGTGTCTGTTACCCATTTCAGTAACACTGCAGTTCATTAGCAGCATTTGCTAACAGATAAACTAAAGCAGTAATGTGATACTTGTAAGTAATTTTGTGTACAAGTGTAAGTGAATAAAGCATCTTGTAAGGTATCTGTTAATTGATTTGCTTCCTGTAGTATCATTTTAATTAAGACTTGGAACAGAAGAGAGAGCATGTGGTCAGGGAGGAAAGCTATCACCTTCCCTTATTTGTGTGAACAAATGTTTCAGTACTCATCATTTCGGTACACTATGGGAAATAAAAGTGAAAATAAACAAGAAACACTAAGTTACAAGCAATAGAGGAGAAAGGCCTGGAGAATTAAGGTCAGTAATCTTGATTAGGCAAATGTGCTGGGGTGGTGAATAGATTATGATTTCTCAAAACCTTTTGGTGTGTGCCTTGGCTCCCTGGGAATGGGAGAAGGATGAGCAGTACTGAGACAAGCCAGCTGGGCACAGGGGACCCTCAGAGCTGCTGCTTCTGCTGTCACTGAGAGCTCTGGGCACCCTTACATGGTGCTGCAGTCTTCTGCCACCCCAGGGAGTTGCTGTTTTGGCCATTCCTACAAGCAGCTTTACCAGCACCACTTGGAGCATCAGCAGCTCCTAAATTCAGGCCAAACTGCACAGCAGTGCTTGGAAATAATCAGTGAAGGAAAACTAAATGAAAGAGGAGCATCTGGGAGGCATTCAGTCACAAGACTGAACAAAATACACTGTAAGCCCCACAAATTCTTGGTCAAGGATTGAGCCCTGGCAGCCAACATCCAGCAGAACAGGCACCTCTCTGCGCTCACCAGTTTGCCTGTCCAGCACAGGTTGTGCCTGTCCATGCTCAGCACCCCCTGCTCCCCCTGAGCTCATGAGCATTCCCTGAATGGTAACAGTGGGAAGCTCTTTGCAGCCAGGGCTTGGACACACGCCCCAGCATGCCATGCTGCACCTCAGCCCCTTCTCAGCAGATGCCGAGCAACAAAACGATGCTGGTGAATGGAGTTATTCAGAGGAGCAGACAGTTGTAGGCACAAGAAGTGAGCTAAGAGGTGCAGGCACAGCATGCATTTCTAAAGAGATAACGACACAGCTTTGGCTTTAATTACAATGCAGGAGCACAGCAACAGTGAGATCATTCGAGTCAATTCCTTCTGTCAGCTGCATCAGTGCAAATCAAAACTAACTGCAGGAGTCACACAGCTTGGTGCAGCCCTTGTTCACATGACAATAAATCAGGCAAAAATCCGCTGGGCTCAGTACAGCTGCATGGGTAATAAAAAGGTACCTGTGGGTGGAGTCCTGGAAATCAGACCCCAGTGATATAAATCCACTCTAAAAAGTATGAGGAAGAGAGTCTGATTCAGCTCCTTCCAAAGAAAAAGGATGACAAATATCAATGGTCAAAACATTTGCAATATGATTTTTTTTTGGCTTCTCATGCCTATAAATGAAAACTCAGATAATTTTAGTCAGGAATATTTTTTCTGATTCTCACAACTGCACTTAAATAAAAAAGATTATTAAAATTCTTTGACTCACCAAGAAAATATGGGAAAACGCAAGCAAAGAAAGTACCTAACTAGCAGACCTGATAAAGAAAGGACGTTTATACTATACAAATAGGACCTATAGAGGCTTCAAACTTCTGAAAATTGCTCTCATTACACACATGGAATATTACAATAGTCAGCCTAGGTCTGACAGAGGCCCATCTTCTCTGATAGCCTCTTTGCCCCAGCAAACATCTAGATGAAGCCTGAGAGTATTGCAAGCATGTACCAATGATCTGCTAAAGGACCCTACTATCCTACAGCAAACTTCTGCTCAGTGTCACTAAGCCAAAAGTGTTGAATTTATTGTTTTCTGGTTTATTTTTCTTCCGTTGTCAGAAGTGGTTAATTCCACAGACACTGCATAGTTACACATAAAAAAATCACAAAGGCCTTTGTCCTCCCTATCAGTACACCAGTGAATTTGTACAAATTTTCCTGCTAACACATCATGAAAGCAATTCCCATAGTCCTAAGAAGGCATGCTCACTCTTAACCAGGAGGGGAAATGAGACATGGAGCAGCCCAAGTGCTGCAGCAAAGGCCAGTGCAGGATCGGCAGAGCAAAGAACACAGACAAAGTTTTCCAAGTTCAACATGGTGAGCCACCTAGTATACCATCATTCTTCTCTACTACTGCCTCCAACAAAAATGCTGCTTTTGGAATGGTTAGGTGTTAAGTATTTCACCTTATTGAATATATATGGTTTCAATTCTCATATTTCTGGCTTTAATTCCTAGGCAAACCGTGTGCTTTCACTGA
This sequence comes from Zonotrichia albicollis, assembly GCF_047830755.1. Taxonomy (NCBI): domain Eukaryota; kingdom Metazoa; phylum Chordata; class Aves; order Passeriformes; family Passerellidae; genus Zonotrichia; species Zonotrichia albicollis. The sequence continues at coordinate 33,220,846 of NC_133825.1, read as the reverse complement.
CAGCTGCAGCAAAGGGAGCCTCAGCAAAGTCAGTGACATTACACTGGGCTTGAACAGTATGTGAGCTAATAACAGGCCCAAATGCATTGTAAGCAAAGTGGCACACTGCACACATCCTGTATTCTGCATCCAGACAAAGTATGTCCCATGTTTCCTGCCCTATGCCCCCTCTCTACATGCCATGATCCACAGGCTGCTTGCAGGATGCAAGGGGGATCATTTGCACCCCTCACACCACTGCTGGTGGGGATCTGTCCTGATGCAGACAACACACAGGCCTTTCCTTTACAGATCAGATCCTACCCAGCACTATCAGAAATCTTCCTCATTCAATGGACAATTAAAATAATTACCTTTAATCCTATTCTTCAATTACTCCACAGTACTGAGGGAGGACTTGGAGGGCTGGGACCAGATGCAAGCACATTCTGTTGTGATTAAAACTGACTGAAATGCTCCAATGAATATAAACCACTGACTATTCACCTGTTTTGGGAACCACCCCTGTATGTTATAAGCTGTTTCATACTTAAACTCATTCGAGTGACCAGGGAAGAAACAGAGAGCTGTGCTGAGTGCCCAAGGGCTCCTGAAGGGATGCCTTCAAAGGAGCTGCTACCTTGAAATGCAGGCAACACACAAAGTAGCTGCTCAGAAGAAAAGGCCACAGTGTGCTCCTGCCTGCCAAAGGGATGCAGTGCCCAAAGTAGGGCTGGAATGGCTCTCAGGGGGTCCTGGTGTGAGGAGATGACTGGATGTGTGTGGCGTGGGACTGTGGACAGTGGTAGGTTCACAGGGACTTGGCTGGGGATGCCTGGGAAATTGTTTTTTCTTATAAGCAAACTGATGATATAAAGGACAACTAAATATGAGAGAGAACCAACTGATGTTGGGAAGGGGTAAAAAAGTGATTGCAGAGGAAAAGGCAGAATATGTGAACTTATACTTGTATCAAATCACTGTTTTAGCAGTCAGAACAGCAGGAAAAGCAGAGTGGTTCCAACAGTCATTTAATTTGGGAATTTTGCACTATCTGATACTCTGCTTGAGACACTAAGCCTTCAAGCCATGTGGCTGTGGCAACACCCACTATAATTTTAAATATACCTTACTTTTGAGCACATTAATAGATATTGCAGATCTAATTCATAACATTTTCCAAATAATGTTAATGAGACAATAACTCAAATCTAGTTCCTATTACAGCATAATCGACATGTACAAGATAGTGCAAATGGAAGATTATTCTAAAACCCTTGTGATGTAATATTAACATAACCAATAAACTTTTGATTCAGATCCAACACCTGCCAGGCTTTTCAAACAGGATGACAAAGCTGTGACAGGACCTTCTGTGTGAGTCATAAATGCCCTCCTACCATGACTAAAGGAAAATTAAAAATACATCTCATGTTGTTGATTATTCAGTAGAAACCATTCATTGACCCCTAAAAGCAGGTAGTTTTTCAGGCATCCTTCTTGGGGACGTGATGTTATTGATCAGAATTGGGCTGAGGCTTTGAGAATGTCAGGGAAAGGAGCAAAGGGTGGCTGTGAGAGCAGCAAGGCTCATCTCCAGCAGCAGCAGCAGCAGCAGCAGCAAAGAGACCATACAAGGGTCAGTGTAAATCCAGAGGTGGCACCTAGACCCAAACCAAATAACAGCTGCTAATTCTCTGCTCCCAAGCCTTCCTACTATTATCTATTATCCTCTCCTGCATAATTTGTCATAATCTCTGACTGGTAAGGCCAATTAATCATGCTTCAGAAAAAATGAGATTTCTCACAAGGAGATTATCTGTCTCTGACAAACAAGAGATAATTCAATTAGCTTCCTTTTCTAAACATTTAGTAACTGGTTTTGGTAAATTAGTCCTTTTTGTAATTTAGCTATAATTTAGGAAGATTTAATATGTCATTAGGCACACCAAATTCTGTGTTAATATAACATTATGGCTGAGATTTTAATTGCCCCAGAGTCAGGAACTGTATACATAAATGGCTTGATTCCCACATGGAAGCAGCTGATAGGAAATACATAGAGCTCCACAGAAATTCTCCTTAAAACCCCTTCTTTTGGTTAAATGCATGCTTAAGGACTCTGGAGAATAGAAGGCTTTCTCTGACTTGGGTAAGAACTCCAAGAATTCAGTGTAAAAGACAAATATTCACATATTTATTTGCAGAATTTCTACACACTACAGAAATTTATGGATTTAACTTGTATTTAACCCTCTTCACAGTTCTCGAAGTTCTTGTTTCCCATCCTGCAATTTCCTGGGAAAATCCCAGTATCTAACAGTAGTACCTGACTGTGGCCTGTTTGATGAGAATTTCTTCTGTTTCATTCTGGAAACAGGCCTTTTAGTCCTTTTGGACATTGCCAATTGATACTAATGTAATGGCATTAAAGAAGTCGATGCAGCTACACACTGAGAGTAAAAATCAGCATCTTTTGTGCTGGGGGAAAATCAAGAGAAAATCAAAGCAATTGAGTTGTATGGATGTTAAAAGGCGTAAGTGGAGAAGCAGATTTCAAAGCAATGTTAATTGCTCTGCCCCAGCAGGGTCAGCCAGACTTTGCCTGGGCTGAAAGTGAAGAGTCAGGTAAAGCAGACTGATCCCCACACACTGCTGGCTGCAGCCCGGCCATGCACGGATCCAGAGCTTCCTGACTGATCCCTGGAGCTGCTGAACTCAGGGTATTTCCCGGTATTCTGAGTAGTAACCTGCCCATGGCAGACCCTTTCAGAGCTCGTGTTTGACTGCATGGTTCCACCAAAAAGTGCTATGATTTGGACAATCTCTTCTTTCAGAGAATTTTGGAGCTCAGGCCAAGGCAGCCTCCTGCCACCATCTGAACAGATTTGCCAATTTCTATCAGAAGTTTATAAAAGAACAGAAGCCTTTCAGACTTTTACATTCCAGAATTCTTCATGAAGGCAAGCAGCTGAAAAAGAGGACTCAAAATGCTGTTTTCAAGCTTTTTCCCAGACTGGGGCCTTCTCTAGATCTCTCCTTGCAGGTTACCTGATGCCTACTAAGATCCATGGCCTTACTTAACAAGCATCAACCAAGCACATAACCAAATGTGTTGGGAAGCTGACTTCATCAGTTCTTTCTTTCTCTCCCAAGACAAATCTGCTTACACTGGAAACACACATCTCTCAGCAGAAGTAGTAGGAAAATGGCCACAACTTACACCAAGGCACTTCAGCCCATCAGATGGGCACATGCCAACTCTGTGGTAAACCACACTGATGAAAACACTAAGGTGGTTATCACAGACCTTTTTCTCAAAGCCTTTCTGATTCTCAGCTGGAATGACTGGTACCCATTTACAGCCAAGTTGACCAAAAAAAGCCTCAAAGCAGCACAATCTGATTCTCTACCTGGCTTGAAAACACTTATCACTGTCATGACAAGGGAGTTTATACCTCTGTCAAAATGCCATATGTTGTAACCACTCTGCCATCCCATTTTTATTTAGAGAAAGATAAGAATTTTCTTCAGTTTTATTTTAGGTTTAAGATACTGCATGAGTCATTAAAAGTGATGCTGTTCACTAGTTTAAAGCCCTAAATTAATATTTGAATATTAAATTGTGTAAAACTGAGGCTTTTCATTATTTCATGTGGTAATAGGAGGCATGATTCTGCACTCAGCTGTACACCAGCAAATACTTGATGGAATTACTGCAGGAAAGAGCAGTACAGACAGAAGGAGACTTCAGCCCATGTATTTTTTAATTTAAAATATTCCTGTATTTAACTACAGTTCCAAACTCAATGCTTATTACTGTTAAGGGATTTATTAGGCAAGGATTGCTCTGGACAAAGCCCAGCTGACCTCAGTAGGAATTTTGCCCAAGTAAACTTCCCATTGGAGTATGCAATACTATTTGTATGCTCACAATCATAAGCATTAGCAGAGACCAGACCCACATCTGAAAAGTGTTTCATTAGCTCTCAAAGGTGACATTACCAGCAGAGGGGAAGCTTTAAAAACTATTGGGACAGATTCCCTCTGTGCCTTTTTGGCCTGCATGGTGTCCATTAACACTCTGCAAGCAGCTGAGATGAATTCACAGCCCTGGGCTGCAGGCTGCATTAAGCTCTTTTAATTTTCCTCCTCTACAATGCCATTGTGGGGCATGAAAGGGAGGGGTGGAAAGGTAAATGTCCTGGGGAAAATGTGCTCACAGCATGTGTGCAGCTGTGCCTTTAAAACTGCTGTATGGGACGTGTAGAAGGAAATGCTCAGTTCGATGGTGCTCCATGCAGAACAATGCTGACACATTCAGATATCACATTTACAGGCTGTCAGGCTCTCAGACTTGGCCTTAGCTCAGGACAAAGTACAGGATCAGGGAGAATCAAACTGTTCTGCAGGAATGAATAGTGGAGAGGGTAAACTCCCTACTAGAGAAAAAAAAAACCCTCAGAGAAGACATGAACAGTTTCTGCAGCTACAGTGAATGCTATCGGAAGGATACTGGGCAGAAAGTCAATTTATTTCTGATAAAAGTTGGTTCTCAGTTGCTTGAAGTTTTATTAGTTTTCAATTAAGACAGCCAAGAGTCTCACAATGAAAATGGATTGCAGAACCTTAAGGAGGACTGCATTCTGTGCAAAAAATGGAGCAAGACTGTTTTAATGCAGGGGGAATGGAAAGTATTAGAGGAGTCTGTAACAAATCTAAGACTTGAAAGATGAACTTTTTTTTTTTTCTGGAGTGGGGAGGAAGGGGGTTGGGGGAGCATGGTAGTTGACTAGCCCTGATAAGAGCAGAGTTCATCACAGGCGTGAAGACACACATGCACAGAGAAGCCAAAGAGAGGATCATGAAAGACCCAGAAATAAATTCTGGCAAAACATCTGGAATCTGACAAGCAAGGAAGTCACCCAGACTTAACTGAAGCTTAAAGAGAGCAGGCTGCTCTGATACTGTGGATAACATGAAAATACACTATAAGTAAAGAAATAAAGACACGACCTGCTCATGGCATTCAGAGTACAAAACACTACGTGACTTGGCACACAAGCCAAAACCATGCCCAGAGCTTAAAACTATTTTAGAGCTGTAATTCATGATGAGATGGCAAGGGAGGCCTGGCAAGTTCAATGATGACAACTCCAACACTGCTGCTTCTGGAGATGTCTGGACACCATGGCTACAAAACATGATTTGGCTGCAGCTGTGGGCTGCTCGATAATATTGTGTCCTACAAGATTTAGTGAAGAAGGAAAATCTTATAGCTGATCTTAACATTCTGAGTCTGGTCAAGACAATGCACTCATTAGAGAAGGAGTGACCAAAACAACTGAAAAAGGCTTTAGTGACACTTTTGGGAAATTGGGATGCTCTCAAAGAGGGCTGAGCAGTGCTGAAAGGACACAACTGCTCCAACTCACAGGCTCCCAGGAAAGCTACTCTGTCAAAGAGAGGGCAAGCTTAGACACACATGTCTGGGAAGGCAGGGAAGAAATATCTGTCCAGTTGTTGAACATTTGTTCTGGCTGCTGAAAGGGGCAAAACAGACAGTTCATGGAAAGCCAGGATGTCCCTGATGACAAATACTGATTGAGCAAAATCCGAGTACAACTCAGGGTACTATAATTTTTAAATTTAAACTTCAAATCTGCTTCTGTACATTTTATTAATCTAGAGATTGTGCAGCCTTTAAAAATGGAAATATCACTGCTAGAAAGAACTACAGATGCTAATAATCAGTGACACATTACCCACATTTCATTGTAAAACAGATGTGTGTATTGATCTAATTATAATGACTAATATAACATAGGCCTTTGACATACATATGCGAGCATAATGTTTTCTGTGAGTCAGTGCTTTAAATATGATTTTGATTTTGTTTACTTTCCTAAGTTCAGTGTCAGAGAAGGAAAGTATATTTGTTACAGCCCAACAGATCAAAAGAAGCAGAGAAAGTCTCTGGGTATTATCGGAAACCCGTGTTTTGACAGTAGGCATTTGCAATGGGTGAGTGGAATGTTATGATCTCCCGCTTCACTGAAATTACTTCTTTTAAATGATAATACTTCCTTACTCTGAGGCTGTACCACAAAAAATTATGGAACATTTTGGAGCCTGTATTGTGTACTATTATTTTTAAAAGATAGTATCCTGCTTCCTTTTTTTCCCTATAATCTTTGTTTTCTTCAGAGCAATGTGCAAATACATGCCTTTTTGGAAAGTGACTTGCCTATGCCACGGCTCAGATTATGGCCATTTAGCACTGTGGTCATTCACTGTCTGGCTAGCCTTACTTTTCAGTCAGAGTGTTGACTGACTGTGCACTGAGGAGTCTGAATAACAAAAATAAATAAATCTGAATTCAAGAGAAGAATCAGCAGCAGACTTTTAACAAGACACTACAAGGTACAACATACCTTATTTACCAGTCAAGCAGAATTTAGATGCTCTCACTCACACATCTGATTTAACTTTAGAGGTTTCCTAGATTCAAATACAGACTTCCCTTAAAGATCAGCATGATGTCTACTGTGAGTGCCAGAGGTGAGTTCTCCTCCTTCCCATTTGTGCCTCTCCACAGCCACTCAGGCACACACAAACCTTGTAGCCAGGTGAAATCAGCCTCAGGTGTGGGATACCCTTCAGCAGTCACTTTCCAGCTGGAAGCCTTTGCTCAATGTCCGCTGTGGATAACATACATTTTGATAGAATTGCAGCTCCGAGAAACTGCACTGTTTTTCTAGATATAATCCCACAAACGCATGAAAAGCAACTCAGCCACTGCTTACTGGCACTCCTCATCAACAATCCCCATCAGAAACTTCCACTGCTATTATTAACTTTTGACTGACTTTAACCATCAGAATAGAAATAGTCTACGCATAGGCTCTCCACAAAGAGTTTTGTTTTTTCAAACTGTGTAAATATTAGTATTCTCTTTAAAACAAGCAATCCAACCAACCCACCACCAGAGCTTTGCCAATATCTGACTTAACATCAACACAGTACACTTTTAATACCTTAATGGGTGGCAAAAATAATTTTTTGTTTTTCCAGGGTACAATCCCGAGTTCAAAGCTGCCTATCCCAAGCCACAGCGAATAATTCACACAGGTTTTCTGTAATTTAGAAAATGCAGAGGAAAAGCCCTCTTAGTGCTGTGCAGTGGAATTTGACGGATGCTCGCTTGTAATTCTGCCCACGTCCCAGCTGCCCTGCACAGACTATTGTTCCATGTAGCCATGGAGCCAGCAAATCAGACCAGACACAGTCAAAAGGGATCTGGCTGCTACTTTACCACATCAAAATCACTAGTTTTTCATGGGTCAGGACCTCTCCTCTTCCATCAAACAATACAAATAATTTGGTGCCTTTCAAAGGCCTGCTGTTGAAGCAGTTATCTTCTTCCTGCTTTGGGAGACAAACTTTGTCTATTGCCTTCTCATGTAAGGAGAGGAATGCAGCAAGAAAAATCAGATTCTTTTCTAATAGGTAGTGCATATTTGAGAGCTTATTCGAAGCAACTTCTCAGACAGAAAAAATACAAGCTGGTTTGGTGATATGACATCTCTACATCTTTTCCACGTGGCCACAACAATGATAAGAAAAATATCTATTTTTGGTTAAGGGATGCATCCAAGCTTATGGTATGTGCAGCATGTGAGATTGGCTTCTTTCACTGCAAAGAATCTTTTAACAAGTGGCACCTGAACTTCTGTACTTTGAAAAAGACCAGACATATTTCTGTTGCTTCTTATTTTTGCCTTTAAAGAAGATGAAGAAGACAATATTCAGTACCTGACAGCTACATGAAAGAGATACCTTTAATGTGCTACTGCATCTGCCTGTTTTTCACTTAGATGCAGTATTGAGGAACATATGTTCTCATCTACAACATGAAAGACATTCTATTCTAAAACACCCAGTATTTGAAGGACATGAAACAAATATTTTGTTTATTCAAAGCTGGGTCAAAAATTATTCAGAGAGATCATCTTAGAAACACAAGTGAGGTAACTTTTTAAGCAGTTCACAGACCTACTGGATATTTGGATAAATACTTTTCCATTATTTCACTGCTCAGCAGGAAACACAACCACTTGTCTCATCCATAAATCCTCCTGAAGCTTAGAAGTCAAAGTTCAACCACTACTCAAACCTGTATAGCACACAAAATTTGACTGAAGTTCTCTGATTTAAATGTCTCTGATAAAGATTTTTACTGGAAGAATTCCTTAAGAAACAGTAGGCTTTTCCTTCTGTTTTTAAGTTTAAAGAATCTGTTTTAAAAGTAGCAGCTGCCGAAGTGCAGCGACACCATTCCTGACAACAAAGCAAAAGTGCAGCACATCTTCCAGGGACATTCCTGAGGTTAGAGAAGGATTCCCTGCTTTTCTGACAACAAACTGTGCTGTGAGTATGTGCGTGGGTATTTTGTTTTCAGCCTGGAATGTTTTAAAAAACTCAAAACTCAGAATCACAGAGTCACAATTTATTATCCAAACAAGAAATTTGGTCAAGAATTTATTTTCCTTAAGAAAAGCAGAAAGAGAAGAGAATCTTGGTGGGCATGGTAGAAAATGGAGGTCAGAGGGCAAGATTCTATCTATGTCCAAGAAGGATGAGGTAGGTGAGATACAAAATGTTCTTATTCCTTGGGATATGAAGACCTTAAATGTTTTTTCTGCCGTATGTTCAAGGATTTAGTACTTCTACTAAAAGAGACAACATACAGAAAGCATAAAGCAGTCTCAAAAAAATCCCTGAGGCTAGAAGAGCTCTTTAGATCTCATTTAGTCCAACACTCTTCCCTTTAATTCACCTTCACCCAAACCTTGCATTCCACAACCATTCAATTCTCTGCTTGGACACTTCAATTTTTCTCAGTTCAGGTCGCTGGGTAAGGGCAGATCAGAAATATCAGGAAAGGGGAAGGGGTACATTTCTTGTAGTATTTCTGGTTTCTGAAAAGAAGCAGGTAGGTCAAAAGAATTTATGTAGCAGCATTTATTCTTAAGATACATCAAGGGTAAATGTGCTTCTTTGTAAAATTTGTTGAAGAGATGTTTGTAAACTTAGTAAATCCAAGCACAAGCCAACAAATCTCAGACAAGTACACTATACCTTCTGACTTTAGTTCACTGCTTTTGTAGTGTGACTTGCCAAGAGCCAAGTAGCAGCTCTTTGACCATGGATACAGTGATTGTTTCAGGATCAGCTTCACCTTAAAATTTTTTCCCTCCCATGAAGATTTATTCTATTAGAAACCACATCTGGCACCATGGGAGCCACACCTCCACCCTGTCCACAGAAGAGGGATGGACTGGAAAACTTCTGTCTCCTCAGCCCAGAACTAAGTGACAAAAGAGAACATTGAGTGGTTGGATCAGGAGGCTCTGAGACACATCTTGCTGAGACAGCACATGCTGCAAACCATATGAAGCTGGAAAAGTCTCCTGGGAGCACAATACTGTGTATTTGCCCTGCCCTTAAGTGTTTGTTTATTCCAGCCACAGTCAGAAAAAGGGCACTGAACCAGCAGGATAATTTCTTTGTCTCAGTAGAGTCATCCTTACATCAGTCAGTCCCTTAGAAAATGGCAAGAGAGAGAGAAATTATGGACATGAAGTCCATATAAAATATGGTGCCAACACAGAATGTGTGGAAAGCACAGACTGAATTCCATAAAGCATGAGACTTCACGGATAAACCATATCCTGAGGTCTTTCAGAGAGACTTGTCCTTCCCCAAACCTGCCTGCAATACTTGTTTGGGGAGAAAGGCAAGGCAGAACAGGTGATAGCACAGTGCATTGTCAGGACAACTCTCACTGACTGGATGTTCTGGAGTCTGTGTCCTTTCTGGGCTAAGCAGAGAGGGATCATCAGGCCCACAGGGGCTAGCTTGAAGTCCTGTCAGTAATGTTTTAACTGGGACAGATGTCTAAGGAGAATGCATGGCCAGAACATACCAATGCACTGAAAAGCCTTTGAAATCCATCTTAACATGATATTTGCTCTCCAATTGCCAGAAATAAGGCCACCTAAAATTGACATTTTAATATTTTTGGAGAATAGAACTGGAGCAGCAATGGACTTTTTAATGGTTCCCAAATGACACTGCCACCTACCACTCTCTGCAGGTGACCCTCCTGTATTCAACTGTATGAAGCTGGAACTGTGTCTTTGTGCATGAAAATCACAGTAAGACTCTTCAACTCTTGCATACACATAACTATGCAGGAAGTACACATGACAGAGTCTCTAAACACTCTTGCAAAATACCCGCAGGTCTCATTTTTTCTCAGGATTAGCAGTGCCCTGAAAATTGGAATGATCAAACTTGAAGCAAAAGCTAAGAAAAATATACTAAATCCCCTGTGCTTTTGTGCAATCCTAAATGGAATCATAAAAATGATAACAAAAGCAAGTTTCCTGTACCAAAACAAAATGTGCTCTTATGTGAAGAAAGAGAAAATGAAAACTACATTACAGCATCAATAGTAAGGATTTCACTTCTCCATGAAGGTGGCTGCACAACAGCTACAAAACCTCAGACCCTACCCAGATACATCAGTATCATTCATTCATAACCCTGAAAGAAAAAAAGAAAAGGGAATGGAAGAAGGACACTTTACACAGGGGGAAAGGAAATTTGCAGTTAACATCATCACCCTATCTATTTAGATATTTTTCAATCAGTCAGAGATAAATGGCCACAAGAAAAATATGATCAAAGCCCCAAACACTGTGTAAACATTGCATGATGTTCAGAGACATAAAAGGCATGATGCTTACAATTTCGAAGTTCTTACATAGTGTTTTTTCTGTTGACAAGGAGCTGGGTTCACAAAACTGTATTTTCCACATGCAGGTCCACCAAATAGCCATAGAAAAATACCATGGGCAGAACCACATTGTTCAGAAGTTCTGGATTGCTACAGTTCAAAGGTAACTTGGCCCAATAAAGGAATAGGAAAATTTGGATACAGATCCAAACACCCTCCATGCTTGGCAACATTGAATCAGTTTGGATTTTATCCATCTTTACTCACTGAACATTCATTTTTAATTAGGATTCCTTGGGCCATGGGAGCTACCAACTGCTGGACTCAGAAAAAGACCTGGCCATAACTCATGTCTCTGAAGGGAGGTTCCAGACAGGCAGAGAGCATCTTTGTACCTGCATGAGGTATGGAAGGGTAATAAGCTGTAGTTGCCCTGAAAGACAATAGCCAGGTGAAAGATGAAAAGTTCAGAGAGACAGTTTATTGCTGCAGGTGGGGAGCACACTCCCATATATCACTCAGAACAATCACAGCTCTCCTTAACAGCATATCAGGTGTGAAAGCAGGCAGCCCACCCCAGCCCAACAAGAGAGAGCTTCAGCCCTGAGAAAACCTTTTTACCATGCTCGAGCCCAGCCAAAGCAGCCCAGTGTGAGTTGCAGAGGGTACCACTGTGTCCCTCTGCCACCCTGAAACACTACCGTAAGGGCAAGCCACAATCCTGCTCACAGGAATCCTGCAGCAGGTTCTGGAGACAGATTTGGGAATGCAAGTAAGACCTTTCAAAGAAAGAAGGCAGGTTAAGAACAGCCAGAGAGGGAGGACAGGACAGCAAAAGGCAAGAGGCTGTGGTTACCTCTCCTGACAGATGTGACTTTGCAGAGAGGCAAAGGGGATTTTCACAGCAGGTCTCACCCCGAGCGAGCGACTAAAGCTGGTATTTCAATAACACTGCCCCAGGGAGAGAGGGGCTCCAGGCTCTGCAAACAGCCAGGCTGCGCTGTGTCAGCTGCACTGGAGTGCTGATTAGGCACTTTTCTCCTCAGAGCAGACCCATTCAGCAGGAAACGAGGCCACATGCGTGCTGCCAGAGCTGAGAAAGCCATATCCTGCGGGTCAGAGGCTCCACTGGCGTGCGTCAGCACACTTCCAGAGCAGCAAAGGGAGCTGCACTGTCGTACAGAGGGAGCTGTGCACCCAGCCTGGGGAGAAAAAGGGAATGTACTGCATGTTCATTTGGGATTTTTGGTGTATGGGTAAACTGTGATGGCATTGGGTAAGAGACATAAAAAACCTTGAAAAAACTTTTTACAAAAGCAGAAACATCTCAGCAGCAGCAAAGGGGTGGAAGGGATGTAAGATTTTAACAGCGAAGAAAGTCAAATCATACAACTGCCACCTTTCCTGATTGCCTCAGTTCCAATAGCAAACCCTTCCAACAGAGGGACAAAGGAAGGTTGCATTTCACCCACCTGCAGCTCAAAAGTGAGAATTGATTTGTAAAACGTCATCCAACAAATCAGCATCAAACCTGGGAAAATGGGAGGTCAGAAGTTTATGTTTGCCCACAGCTCACTATCCTGACTTGTGCAGTCTGGCCCATGAGTATATCCTAAGGGATTGGCACAATGTAGATTTCCTAAGGTGTGTTGGGTGCTGGGTTACCTGTTGAGTGCTACTGGCAGTACAATTTAGAGAGAGCAAGAGAGACATATATATAGATCTACAAGTCCTGTTCTAGCTGTGCAAAGAAAAGCTCTCCCTTAGCAAAAAACCTGAAAGGGCAGCATCACCTCAGCTCATTTATGCTGTGACAAGCGAAAACGACTTTCAGCCTAGACCACTTTTAAAAGTACCTTTGGAACTTTAGAATAAATATCACTTTAAGAGTAAGAATCACTATATATGTTTTTATGTTGTTGAAGAAGTTTCAAGCCGGAGCATTAAAACTGATTCTACACAAAAGACAGAATCCACAACACAGAGGGAACTGTCAAAAGTACAGAGATCACATGCTCAAAACAGAGAGAGTATGTTTTCAGTAAACTGTCAGACACAAGAGACTTCATAAACTGTCAGACATGAGACATTTCATAAACTGTCAGACATGAGACATTTCAGAAGTCCAGATGTGCCTTTGACTCCTCTTCTGTCTTCTGTCATAGGCAAATACATTATATAAAGCCTTGTTCCCAGTTAAATGATCTAGCTCTCTCCCAAAGCTTGTTAGGGCTCTTGATGCAATTAAATGAACTGTTGGTGCCAACAGGAATGGGGATTGTTGACAAACAACAAAAATTGAAACTGACTCTTGCAGTGCATCTTTCAGCTCTGTAGGGCCCAAGAACTCACATGAGACCTTAGGCAGACCTTAGTGATGTCTTTACACCAGTATTTTGTACACACCATTAAAAGATTAGCAGGCTGAAGTAATTTATGAGAGACTTGAAGTGAGGCATGAACAAGCCTAGCAGAACTATATGAGAAGATTTAAGATGTCCATCCAGGCTAATATCTTCTCTCAAGCAACAGCAAGGAGTACACGCATTGGAAGGGTATGCAAAATCAGTCATCCCTGGTTTCCTATCTCGTAGCAGACCAAGGACATCCTGAAATGGATGTCATCAAACTACATAATTGCTGGTAGAATGTTTCTGGTGAATTTGTCTGTTTGTTTTTGAATTATCTTATCTCTTTGACAGGATTTCCCTTTAAAAGAGTAGATTTGAATCTACAAATTTTAATTACCTCCCCAGGCAGCATAAATTTTAAAAACTGCTTCTGCTTCCTCAAGTCTGATGATTGCTCTGTGCATAATCCAGACCTGTCACTCTCTTGTGAGAAGTGTTTGCTGTATGGACACCAAAATCTCTTCCTGGAGGAAACAAATTACAAGATTTTAAAGGCAGTTTTCAGTCTCATAAGGATCAGATTTAGCATACGCTAAATTATCTGTGATATTTAAAAGCAGACATGTATGATCCTGTCTAAGCGATTACTAGGAGAGGGGTGGAGTAGCTAAATCTGTACTAATTGCCCTATCCAGGGAAGCAGAAATGCCAATGTGTTTGTATCATCCATACTTCATGCAAGCTGAATATATAACCCATCATACCTGCTGGCAGAAGTATTAAATCCATATCTGGGGAGATTTGTAGTCTTTCAAGTGACAATCACTTCAAAAGGAGCGCAGGGGAGAGGCAGGAATGGACTGCAAGGTGCCAACTTCCCTTGTTCCTTCTGGCCTAGCACTGTAGGACCATTTGTGAAAACAAGGACATTAATCTTAGGGTGATGCACCTGAAGCTACTATATCAATTAATTCAGGATGGTCTTAGAGAGGTTGATTGTTAGTGGTCAGTGGGTGCTGTCACAGCAGAGGGTATACATGAAAGCACATAATGGAATGGCAATGATTATAGTGGCGGATGTGAAGTATGCTCGGGTATCAACATCTATTCCTACTGTGAATATGTGGTGGTCTCAGACGATAGGGTCTAGGAATCCTATAGATAGTATTGCTCATACTATTCCCATGTAGCCAAAAGGTTCTTTTTTATCTGAATAGTAAGTCACAATGTGGGAGATGATTCTGAATCCTGGGAGAATTAAGGCGAAGTGAATGCAATGTCCTGGCACAGGTGTCCTAAATGCCTACAGTGTTCATCCCCATGCCTGCTGATGGGCTGCTCCTGCCTGGCAGACCCCCTTGTCCCCAGGCTGCCACCACCTGAACCCACAGAATGGGAAATAATGTTAGCTAGAACTGCCAGGGAGTGGTGGTCCTGTTCCAATTATGGGATGGGATGAATGGAATGGGCGCGAGGGCTGCAAAATTCCCAGCACATCCAGGAAACACGAGAGGATGCCTAATACAGCCTTCCCCATCCCAGCTGTCTACCCCGCAGCCTCCAGCTGTTTATGCCTCACCTGCTCATACAGAGGTTTTCTGTACTCAGGGAGGGAGGAAGTTTCTCATTTCCCCTCGACACAGACCCGTGTCCTTTGGGCAAGGGGTATGTGTGTGCAGAGAGGATGCTGAGGCTAGAGATGGGGCATCCCTGTCTAGCCCTGATGCCACCCTACAGGCACAGTGAGGACAGAAACGACAGGGAAAGGGGGCGAGAAAAAGCGGAGAGCTGAAGGGGGCAGGACTCTGGGAAGCGCAAAGGAGTAGAGAGGGAAGGAAGAAAGCGCGAAAAAAAAAAAAAAAAAAGGAAAAAAAAAGGAGGAGAAAGGGGAGGAGATGAAAAGCAAAGGGAGAAGGGAGGACCGCGCGGGGAGGAGGCGAGAGGCCGGGGAGGAGAGGAGGGAGGCAGCTCGGCAGAGGGGACGGGACGGGACCCGGCGCCCCGCGGGCCATGCGCCTCCTGGCTACGGCGCTGGCCGCCCTGCTGGCCACGGCCCCGGCCCCAGGTAAGCGCCAGCGGGACCCGATCCTCCCCCGGCCCCGGCGGGACCGAGCCCTCCCCCGGCCCGCCTCGGGCAGCCCCCGGCGAGCGCGGAGCGGGCCGGGTCCCGCAGCAGCGGGCGGCTGGGGCAGCGGACAGGCCGCGGGCCAGAGCTGGGGGTCCGGGCCCCGGGGCCCCTCCGCCCGCCCGGCCGCTCCCTGCCCCGCTCCGCTGCCGCTTCCCCGGCTCCCGGCAGCAGCGCTTCTTCCCAGTGATCCCATCCTGTTTAGAGAAGAAAGCCAGACTCTCCGTGCAAGTTCATGGAAATGGGTCCTCGGCTGTCTTCTCTGCCAGGCAAAGCCGAAGGAAAGGGAGATTCGGCGTTGTTTTTTTCCACAGGTGCCCTGATCTTGTTGGCATCAGGTGGAAATGGAACCTGTAGGTCACTTGTAAGAAGCGTCCTCCCTTTAAGACCCTTTATTCCTCTAAAAACAAAGGCATATTGGACAATGTTGCGTGTCCTGAAGCTGCAGAACAGACACAGAGTCTGGATCTGTACTTCCAGGTGCAGTGAGCTTAGAGGGGTGGGGAAACCTTGCTCATTTATGGCTAATTAAAGACTTGCATTCAAACTCCACTGCAGAAGGGCAGGAGATGGTGGAGGCAGAGGTTTGGTTCAAGTCCGTCTTTAGTCAATGCAGAAGCTTCTCTGAGGGGGAGCTTCTGACTTGTGAAACTTGCTGACAGATCTGTTCAACTGAAAACAACTGGTTGTTTTCTGGTGCTGTTGCTAATTAGCTCCTAATTATTTTAATTTAAACAAAGACCTTTGCTGCTTGTTGGCTCATCTGCTCTTTTTAGTTGTAAGGAAATCAAACGAAAGTAGGCTTTGACAGTAGCATAGCTTCACTGAACAAACTACAAGACAGATAAAAGCCATCCCATATGCTTCTGGTCGTGACAAGATGAGATCAGAAGGTAACCACCTCCAATCCTCAGCTATCAGTCCTTGCAGCACTGGAGGCTGGGTTGCAGATTCTGCCCGTGGTCTCTGTGGAGGAAGAGAGAGAGGCCCATATACAGCACTAAACCTGGGCTGTGAGTAGCTGAGCACAGGAGCAGCTCCACTCCTATCTCAGCTGGAGTAAACTGGGGTTCTCCTACAAAACCACAGCCATGCTGAAGCTGCTCACCACATGTAAGGACCCAGTGACCACTGTAAGTCCTCTGGCACTGTTCCAGCACAGACAGAGGGGAGAGGCCCTGGCATAACAAAATTTCTGGGTGCTAGAAGTATAGTTTTTTATAGTTTTATATTTGTTACTCCTGACAGTGCTGTTAAAGTGTTTTGCTGTGTAATATGGCAGACAGCAAAGTCCAAATCTAGAAAATTCTTGGACTTGAACTAGTGCAAGCAGAAGTGGACTATTTTCAAACTGGAATTTTTTGAAACAGAGTTTAAAATTTCCTGAGTCCCCACTGGCTACTGAGCAATGCTGGTGGAACATACCAGAGGAGCAAACAGGTAAAATGTTGGGATGGGAGCAACTAAGCAAGCTCATTGCAAAAAGGAGAGAAGTTTGATGGTTAAGCACACTGCAAAGAAATCACCAAGTCTCTGACTCTCTCTCCTCCCTTTCTATAAATAATTTCCCTTTCCAAGCAGAAATGAGACTGAAACTCTTGTGGTGAGCTCCACCTGAATGGCTGCATCGTACTATACCGGGAAGGCAGAAGAAGATAAACAGTGATTCCTCACTTGAAACAGCAATCGCAAGTCTAGAAATTCAATGCTACGTTGGCACACAAGCCTGCTCTTAAGTTGTGAGGTCTCCTGCTCTGGGCAAGGAGCCCATTACAAGGGTAAACCTCATGTTGGGGCTGACCAGTGCCTGCTAAAGACAGCAGGAACATGTCCACTAGTGTCTGAGAGCCTTGAATGAGGGTTTTGCTTTCCACATAGGAGGGAAATGAACTCTCTCCTTAAAAATCCACTGTTCCTCCTCCAATGGCAGTAGGAGGATACAGTCACATGGATACTGTTTTTCTGCTTTATATAAAGCATCACCTGACCCTATTCAACATGAGCTGATACCATGATAAAAGCAGCATGAGATTTCCAAAACTCTTCCCATTGCTGTACTTGTGCAGCTGCACCAATGGGAGCCACAGAAGGAAGATAAGGAGACAGATTCCCACTGATCAGAAACATGAAGGATGCAAAATTTGATATGTCCCTATTAAAAGGCATGTCCCTAGAGGAAAAGTAGAAGTATTAAGCATAAAATACCAATGTTTGTAAGAGTGTAAACAGCTAGCTAGAAAGGGATCAGAATCTTAGTGTACAATGCTTTATCTTCTCACAGAGGTGTCCGTCATCACCATATCTGACTTCCTCTGCATTTTCTCTTGGGTACTTCTTGGCACTGTGTTCTGCCTAGTTTGGAATTAAGCAATGATTTCTTTTTATTTTTGCCTTTTATTTTGGGATTCTGTTTCACAATTACTCCTAGCCAACTTTTTCAAAAAAGAAATTCACATGTCAGGAAAATGACATAATTGTTTTTCTTTAGAGTTTTCATGACATGTTCATATTTTCAGTAGAAAAAAATGTCTGTGTTTTTCATTTACCGAAACTATAATTTTGTAAATGATTTATTAAACATTCATTGTTGAAATACATGTGAGGACACCAAAAAGTGTTGAAAATCTCAAAGTTATTCCTTATTTACTAAGCAGCACAACCTTCAAATTTAATCTTATTTTGATAGCAGAGACAGCCATTTATTGGCTTTCCTTCTGCTGGTAAAGCACCAAGGTTGGTAAGTCCAGAGAATCATAACTGAAGTTTCATGCCTGGAAAGCTTTTGGTGGGATTCAGCCTTAATATTAAATTTCAACATCCTGTTCTACTTTTATGCTTTCTACAATCCAAAATAACCTCTTGCTTTGGCATTTGTGTGAATTGCAGACAAATGCATTTACGTGAAATGCAGACAAACAATGCACCTCATCCATGCTTGGCTGCAGTTTCTTCAATAGTTTTGTTTTAAAACCCAAACAGTTCTTTATACAAAATATTTTCTCCTTCATAACAAAAGAATAATGTCTACGTGGAATAGACGTGCCATTCAGTCAAGATTTGGACAGAAGTGGCACAAAATAATTATCATACTATTAATTTTCAGAATTCTTCTCAAACAGTTGCAATGCAACTTCTTTAATTTAGTGGATTTAGTGTATGTAAGGTGATATAATTCACCACTTCATTTCACTGCTTCACTGGGACTATAAAACCAGTGTCTCTGTCTCCAAAACTCCTTCAGAAATAGAATGGAAATACTTTATTTGCTTATTTTGAAGATAAATATATGTTTGTGTTTCAGGAGCTGATGTCAGACAATAGTCTCTGCCAAAACACTCATCCCCTTTGTTAAAATGTTCCTTGCTGATGTGTTAGAAAAGTGTCCAGAAATGAAGAAAATAATTTTCCCAGAGTTGCAATTCTCATTAGAATTTGAGTACAGTACAGTATTCACATAACAGGAAGTTCACAGTTTAGAGGACATTTCATGCTTTGCAGAGTGCATTGCAGGGAGTGCTTGCTCACTGCTGGAATATGGTTCTCTCTCTAGTGGATGCCCTCAGACCAGTAGATTACACATCACAAGTTATTTAGGGAACACATTGCCACAATACAGCACTGGTCAGAGACAGGCCACTCTCTGATATGACTAATCAGGACTTTCTTAATGTGCATTAGGAAGGAAATAAAATGAGCGTTAATTCCCATGCCTCAGAAAATCAGTCCGGTATAAATCAGTTATGTTAGGAAAGGGAAAACTTCCTCTATTTAACAGCTGTGGACACTTTTTTTAGCCTTCACCTATACTGGCTATTACTAGAGAGACAAAGAACTGGTCTAAGTGGTGGTTTAGGATGAAAAACATTGAAGACAAGAATCAGAAATTAATGGAACAATGGAATAATCATTTGTCCCCATATTATCTCATGTCATATTTTGTCATGCAAATACTGTCAGATTAACTTGAATTTGTAGTCAGAAAAACTCGTCTGATGAATTTAACCCAGGTTTGAGGTGACCATTTGATTATGACAAGGAGAGCATTACTTAAAACAGAGGACATGGGCAACGGTAGGATATAGAGAATCCAGTGGTCTTCCAGTGATAATGTAAGGAACAGTATGATGTAAGGTCTGCACAAATGATGTCTAAAAGAAGTAGACAGAAGCATGCACATTGAAATGCTAACCTTATTAAATTAGCATAAGAAAAGGACAGCACATTGGAAAAACTGAGGATGGGGTAACAGAAGTGGAGCAGAAGTTAGAACAGCTAAGTCACACACTTGAGGATTAGTAAGAAGGTCTTTGATATGCTGGTGACTGAAAATGACAAAGAAGGGAAAACACCCAAGTATCCTATTTATTTGTCACCTGACATAAATCACATATGAAACTATCATGAGAAAGGACAAGATAATTCTGGGATATACCAGGCAAGGTATATCCCAGTCCAAGGTATATCCCAGTCAAATCTGAGAAGTACTGTGAGTATTCCACAGGACACTGAAGAACTCCAGACACTGCCTGTAACTTCAATCAATTACATTAAAAAAAAAATACAATCAAACCCAAAATTGAAACTGTAACCAATGCAGAGAAGGACTGTTAGGGTGAATAGGGAAGACACTACTTTACTAGAGGAGACTAACAGAGCCTGTCTTCTTTAGCTCAACAAAGCAAAGGCTGAGGCCAGATAATTGCTTTGTATATGGAGTCAGGAAGTAAGCTCTAGAGAAGAAAACGCTATTTTAAGCTTAAAGCTGGCACAGGAACAAATGAGCATAAACTGGGTATTGAAAGCATTTAGCCTGGAAGTCCTAAGAAAGATGCAAGCTCTCAGAAGAGCTGGTCACAGAGCAATTTCCAAAGCTGTTAAAAGACCGATAAATGATTACGTGAAGTTGGTCCTGTGACAGTAGCAAGGTGTCCATGTCAGCTCTAGGTTATTGATTAGTGACAGAAAAAATGCTGGGGCAGACTCACTGAAGGAGGGCCTCATGCCATCCTTAACATTCAGAGAGAGGCAGACAGTGTCAGGTTCTACATTAAATTATTGCATTAAATTACTGCACACTAAACAGATGCCATCAGTTTTTACTGCTATAGGCTTGCATGCTGGGACAGATTATGGTGCTGTTGTGTCAGTATGGAGGATTCTGACCATCTTTTCTTTCCTTACAGATGTTTGTGAGGCTTTAAATGTGACGGTCTCTCCTGGACCAATGGTGCAATACTCTGAGGGGGATAATGCTACCCTTTACTGTCACATTTCTGAAAAGAGGAAGACAGACAATTTGCTGGCTGTCCGGTGGGTCTTTGCTGCATCACCTGCCCAGGAGCACCTGATGATCAAAATGACAAAGTTTGGGTCTGTCCAGTACTATGGAAATTATACTCATCATTTTCACAAGCAAAGACTTCATCTTCTTAAAGAGAAACATGGAACTATGTACAAATTTCTTATTTTAAGCCTCCAGCAAACAGATCAAGGACATTATATATGCAAAGTACAGGAAATTGGCAAACACAGAAATAAGTGGACAGCATGGTCAAATGGTACAGCAGCTACTGAAATAAGAGGTGAGAGATTACTGATTTCAGGTCTTTAATTTCTTGTTGTCCTGTGATCCCTTTTTTTCCCTTGTAAATTCACTCATAAGACATTTGAATTTAGATTATATTTGAGTGTAATCTGTGGATAGGAGAAGAAAACCTAATATTCACGTTTTGCCTCTCTCTTAGTGTTTCCCTTGGTCTTAGTTCTAGTCTAGCAGCAGTTGGTAAGTAGCACTTTTACTATCACTTCAGTACTATTGTTTATATCACTTGCAGCCAGAAAGCAGAGCTAGAAAAGCAATGGCCAGCCTGCTGGTATTGAACTTGGGATACAATGACCAGCAACAAGTGGCAGATGCGAACCGAGTTGAAAACGAGCCATCTCTTTGGGATGGATTAGCTGAAATCTTAAATCACCACACCCACCCTTTCAGAGATGGGTGAAGTTGGATTTTGAGAACAGACTCCTTTGCAGAGGTGGTTTTGTTTAGCAGCTATGCCATCAGTGCAAGCTGGCAAACTACCTCCCTTCTTGTACCTCTTTAAACAGACAAATTGGTATCGCACAGGGACAACTTTAAAGATAATGCCACAAAGCAGTGTTGAGTGTTTTCTCATTCACTGAATGAAATAAGTTCCTAAATGCCTGTAGTAGAAACATATGGATTTATCAGGACTCCTTGGAGATGGAATGGCATGTTCCAAGTAAGTGGCAGCAGAAGAAAAAGCAATATAAAATATTGTCACCCCACCTGTCATACTCTTCCTCTCAAAGAGACACTCCACATCTTTCATAGCTTCTCAGGCTATTGCTAATTATAACACTGAAACCTCTCATTACTTTTCATAGCTAAACTATGGAGTTCAGATCAATGAAATTATTGAAAAGAAGGAAATCCATAATTTTTCAGTCCAGTCCTTAAATAATATTTCTACCCAGATTTCTAGTATGAGTCATGAATATATGATCAGAATAGGGATTTGAGACCTCATGACTTCATCATTTTCACACTATCTGCTCAGCTGTATTGCTGCTCTCCACTTCAAATGGCCCAAAGCAGAGCAGGAAACCTGAGACAAGAGAGGAAGGCTGGCCAGCCTGCAGAGAGTTTTTGACACCCTGTGGGGATCTGAGGCAAACACCACAACCACCCTGGCCCATTAAAAGCATATTTATTCTAATTGTAAATCTAGATTAAAAAAAACAAATGATATCTGAAATATTGCATGTCTTTAAATGTCATAGGAACTCTTCTTCCACTCAAAGCCTCTTGACTGGAAATAAAGGACCACCTTTGCTAGCATTTGCCTAATGCACCCTGAGTGTACAGTACTTGCTGTGCTTGAGAGGGAAGGTAGCTCTTTTCCAAGTACTGATAAAGTTTCCAGTTTTCCCAAAAGTAACACTTGGGCTTTTCAAGGAGATTTTATTCCAAACGCATTTGGTATTTTGTATTATGATCAGTTACACTTTTTATTGCAAAGGGATTTACTTATATTACAGTTAGACCCAAGGTACAACAAAAGGAGCAATACAAATTGCCTGAAGCGTTTGGATACTTAAGTTGTACTGCTTGTGCTTTATCAAATAAGGTAGCAGTGTTCCACCACATCACAGTTGCTGTGTTGCCTAATGTTTTGTTCCAGTAATGTCTGCAGTTATGCCCAAATTCAAAATAGTATCTTTATGCTAAAGCACCAGACAAATTTCTTAAAACTTTGCACATCAAGTAGAGGCAGAAATAGAAGAGTCCCTTTTAAAAAAAAAAATTATGTACACAGAAAGAGGAGATTACTGTGCAAGATGCAGATTTCCAGGGGGAAAAGAAAAGGATAATTCTGCTTTTTCAAAACGTATCTTGCTCTTGAAGAAAGTTGACAGCTGGATCTGTAGTATCTACTGCTATTAATTTATATTCAGATTTTGTTATTTGCTAGCAAGTTTGCTTGTGCAAATTTGCATAGGCCATTTATAAGCTGCAAATACATTTTGTCACAACATATAAATTTGTAAAAATACACATATTGGACTTACAGAAAAACAATTGAGTTACAGGCTACAATTCCTTACCGTGTAATGATGTCATTTAAATTTTACTTACATATCTGCCTTGTACTTTAGTGGCAAAATACATTTCTTTGGAAAAGAAGCCTTTTTGTGGAGATTGAGTCCTTACAGTTTTCTGTTCCTGCACTTGTGTCAACTACAGCAACTCTGTGGTGTTTTCACAAGGTCCACCTGAAATTTGAAATGTGTTACAGTTTGCCCATTTCAGCGTTGTGAATACAAGACATCAGATAGCATTTATAAAGAAGGCTATTGTTAAATCTTGTTAATAAAACCAAGAGAAATCCATGTGCCAGTGTTGCCAAGAAGTGCCTCCTAATCCAGCCACACAATGGCAGACAGTCTTCTGTCTAATATAAGGTCAACCTTTTCTCCTTTCCCCCTATTCTCATTAAAGGCATCTCTTCCTGGGCTTGTGTCATCAATGTCAGACTAAAACCAAGTCAATTATAGCAGAGAACACACAAAAAGCCAAATTTATCAGAGACAAAAAAAAAATTCAGAAAATGGTTCTTCTACTCCCTTCCTATCAGAAAAATAAAAATAATTAGTATTCTTCTCAGAACAGTATACAGCACCCCAAAAACATAATTTACAATTAGGCAATCCCTCATGATACTCTCAGGAAGATGTTCCAAATGGTTTACAATCAAGAGAAGAGACTACTTGTAGGAGGACAAACACAGAAAATTAGGCAGTCCAACTATAATCCTACTGACATGGACAACAAAAACAAGGAGATGATCACAACAATCTGTCTTGTTGGGAAGCTTATTTATCAGAATTTCCCATAGAAGAAAGTCTGACTTCTTAAATATTAGTTACATGTGGCAATTTCTAACAGTAAATTACACGACTACAAGATTATTGTTTTTCCCAAAATGAAGAAAAGCCCTTTTCTCAGGGAAGTTATCCTGCAGTACTTGCCAAAAATCTACACATGTGATGCTTTCATGTAACAAATGAGTAATTTGTTAAAATATTCAGGATGAGCTTCCCATCCCAACTGAAGAGAAGATTTCATTAGTCCTGAAACTTGTATATCCACTGATCTAGCCTCACCTTTCACATGCCTGCAGGGCACTCCTTAGTGAATTCCCTTGCCAGTAAGATGCTTGTTCTGTAATGATTTGCCACATGAAGCTGTCTTGGAGGTTCAGACCTCACTTGCAATCTGGAGGACATTGCCAGATTCCCATTTCATTGCAGTGATTGCTAGAGAAAGAAAAATCATGGAATTGGCCTAATCATCTAATTTGATATCATAAAAAATATCAGCATGCATAAACAATCTGGCTGAGGAGAGAGAGGGGGTTTTGAACAGCATTTCAGCAGTCAGAGCATTTGGATTCTGGTTCTAGGCTGTGCAGCTGTTATAATATTGACCATCATCCATCCTCCTGAAACAGAGAGAACAAGTCTGTGACAATTCTGAACTGTTTCATCAAAAGGCAATTAGACAAAGCAAAATTGTGCGGCACTGAAGTCTAAGGCAAAATACATTTACTTCCAGAGGTTCAAACTTTTTATGCCACACATTTTTCAATTTTTGTCATATCTTGTTTTGTTTCTTTCAGTGATTTCATCAAAATCTTCTGATCATCCCACTTTCAAGAAAAATCATGAAGCTTGGAAGTTTTTTGAAGGTAAAGATACATCTAGCTGCTACTGTGTTTATACATTATGTTAGTTTAGTCCAATGGACAAGACAACTAAAGTGCCCCAGATCAGGACCAACTTTGCTAGTTCCTGTGCAAACCCAACCTTGCCTGAGAAATCATCCCACAACGTACAAGAGGTTCTGGAAAAAAGAGAGTGGAAGAGTCCAGCTTCAGTTTCTCATATATCTGTTATGGCCAATGGGAAATAACCACTGGAAATATGTTACACACCTGAATAAAAGCCATGAGGGGAGTTTGAAAAAGAAAAAAAAATCATACAAAAATTTCAAGCCAATGCTGCCAGTAGAAGAAGCAATTGCAGACTTGCTTCTTCCCCAGCCACTCAGCACTCTCCCTACTGCCACTTTTCTTGTTTTATTGTGTGTTTGCTTTTTTTCTTTGTTACAAAAACAAAACAAAACAAAAAAAAAAAAACAAAACAGCTGTTTGAGCTGGGAAACAACCCAAATGAAGTCCTTTTGTGTTTTGAGTTGTTGCTCAAAAAATCTCCAAACCAGTTCTTTGCTTGCTCCTGAAAGTCACAGCTCATTAGCGCAGTTATGCCTATTTGCATTTATGCAGACTTCAACCAAATTTCAAACTGAGCAGGATACTATAGGAAAGTTTCAAGAGGGTTAAACTACTTCTGAACTGTTACCCTAAATCTGTTGGAGCAGATTCTGTTTAGATCTTGTAGCTTTTTTCTTGTCCCATTGTCATGAATCATCAGCTGCAGCAGTGACCATCATCTGTACTTGGTTTCAGATCTGTACGTGTATGCAGTGTTTGTGTGCTCCATAGGAATCATCAGTGTCCTCCTGTTCACCCTTGTCATTCTCTGCCAGTCCCTTCTCAACAAGAGGAGATCCACAGGTGAGTGAAATGCCATTCTTGATGACTGCAAAGCCCTTGCCAAAAAGGGGGGGCAGGGGGAGAGGAGAAGAGAATGCAGAGAAAGCAGGAAAAATAAATATTTCCTTACCTTGATTGTAATTTTAATTAAAATTAGTAGGAAGAGAAAAATTCTACTGGCCATATTAGATTACAGGCATTTTCTTCCCTTTAAATAGAGAAGAAATTAAACTAAATTTGTTTGGACTTTTCAAAAATCTTCTACCTTTGCACCAACATAAGTTGAAAGTAGTTGGAACTTCTTTCAGAGGAGACCAAGTGCTGAATCATTAAGTTGCATTCTGACCAGAAGCTAAAATTTTGCATGAGTCACGTTTCTCCGAACATGTAGAGCGGTTTCAAAGCAATCTTAACTCTGTTTTATTTTATTCTCCTTTCTTGAGTAGCTGTCAATATTCTTGGGAATTTGAGGGGTTTTATCAGCACTATCTCACTTGCAGTATTTTCTGAGACTAAAGCATCATTTCAACATTCAAATCTGTCTTTTCATAATGATATTTCAAGATCAAGGGTTACTGTGTCAATCTTGGCCTCAGAGAGGGTTTCTCAAGGAGGCTGCATCAAAGCAGCGTTGTTGTAAACAGAAGTGCTATTTCAGATCTGTGGAGTAACCAGTGCAGGCTGTACTTTGATTTCAGTTTGAAAGTGGTTTATTTGGAGACCTCAAACAAGCTGCAGGGATGAGATACCAGCACACTTAGCAGCCACCATGTCAGAGGAGAGTGTAAGGACCACCTCTGAACAGAACCTTTTTCGGAGGAGCCTGGTTAGTGAATTGCTTTGTTAGTGACAGGAGAGAATGATGACTTTGCTGCCTACACAGGTCCCATGAAGGAATGAGTGACTCAGATACACCAGTGAGAAGACATTCAAGCCAGAAATAGATGTATAGAGAAACCCTTGCCTGACCACAAACACATTTCAGACTGTGGCTCCATCTTCCTGGTAGTGCACTTAGCAGAGTAACTCTGATTCTAACTGAACCCAACAACTCTGCCAAGAGGAAGGAGCAAGATCGATGTTATTCTTCTTACCCTGTTAAGTGATGACAAAGGTTTTGTGCCAAGAGAGTACCCACACTTAAGTATGTTGGTCATGATGAGTCACCCTGAAGCCACAAGCACTAGACTGATGTATCCCAGTTTTTCTTGAGCAGACATTGGGCTAGAATTTGCTTGGTTTTGTCAATTTACTGCTGTGAGCATACAAGCAGCTTCAAGGAAAGGTCTATTTACATTGAATCAACACCTGCTAAATATTGAAATAATATACAGTATAGAATAAGGATTTACAAAAGAGAAAAAGTAGGTGCTTCTGAGCTGCTAAAACCTTTCTTTGCTACCCAAATATCTGAATATTTGCATTCTCAAAAACATGTCAGCTCTGTTCATGAGCAGTCTGTTACTCCTGAAGGATGAGTCTGCTGTTCTCCTGTGGATTTACAACACAGGTAGATGGAAGCATTGCCTTGACTGGCTTAAATGTTGTCTCTGCATTAGTCCAGCTCCTGGTGCCCTCCTCATTTCCTTAGGAGCAAAATGCAGCTCCTGGGAGCTGTATAGCTCCCTTAGAATGGGAGAATTTAGCAAAGTCCAGATATGAAAACTTTCCTGTAGAGGGGGAAGGGTCATGTGAGTGTCTGCTTTTCATGGCCTTTTAAAGAACAGAGAATGAAAAGGTAGGGGCAAATTTGTGTTGCATTCAACTTCACATCATGACCCAGGGATGCACTCTCTCATCCTTTTGAGATACAAATTGGCAGTAGGCTGACCAGAAGAGCCAGAGTCTGTCCTTTAAGAGAGGCATAGAAGCCACAAAGCCACAAAAGAGCATCTTAATAACCCTGGCTCCTAAAAGGCTGCAGTGGGGGAAGCTGCCCTTGCTCAGGACTACTGACTCAAAGGAGTATGAAGAAGGATTTACACAGCTCACACACACAGCTGTCAGAGACATGATGATGGCTGGACTGGACCTCTGATCTGATCCCAGAAGGGATCCCTTTATGCCTGTGGCCACAATCTGACTTACATTAGCAACAGCCGTGGCTCCTGTGGGTGAATGGTTTATTTCAGGCTTCTGGAAACAAATACAGGCACCACAAGGGAAATACATGTCTTCAAAATAAAATTACTGGCCTGTTGTGCTTTTCCTTAGCAAGCTGTCTTTTTACTGGGATGACCACTGGAATGTGTGTTGCCCAGCATTTCCACAGCAGATTTTTTGGTGTTTTTCAATACATTCCCCTCTCCCAAGACTAGCTATGTCTTCTTCAGTCAGACTGCATTGTAAAGCACAATACAATGTATGGTGACTATCATTAGCTCTCCCAGTGTAACAGCCTGGCAACTCCACCATCTCAGCAACACAGGTCTGTTTGCAGTGCTCATTTGAAACTCATAAACTATGTTGGTGTGAAGCCACATTTTATTTCTTTTTTTCTTTTCTTTAACAGTGAAGCATTACCTGGTGAAATGCCCCCAGAACAGGTAGGAGATTACACATCTCTTTGCTCTAAACCAAGGTACCAATTCTGGATTTGTTTTGCTATGTGTGCTGAAGAATAGAAGTAATGTTTTCAAAATGCTTATGGGAACATAAAGATTCACAGATCCCTCATGTTCATGAAAAGGGAGAATCTGCCTGGGCCAGCTGTAGGTCCTGCAGGTGTTCCAGTGACAAGCCTCTCCTTGATGCTCTGAATTGCTTTCTGAAGAAGCCTACTTTCATTCTGTTTTGGTTTCTAGGGTTCCCCAACACCTCATAGGATGGTAATGACTTAAACTCTCCATGCACACAGATCCAATCACGATATTACCCAGGGAGTCCACACCCAGGGTTGGAGTGGGGTTCAAAAGCAGATTTTCAAGGCCCACAGTCTGTTCCCAGCTGAAGACTCAAAGTGATGGAAAGAATTCTTCTGCTGCAGTGTTAATCACTGTCCCTTTAAATACCATCAGCTGCCAAAAGTTTTTTATGGTGTGGCTATAAAGCTATAATGATTTCCATTTTATGATTTTCCTGATATGTATATTGGACTGGAGCTGCAGTACCAATATATGACAAATATTTTACAAACAAAAAAGATGAAAGAGGGCTGCCTCATAACAGCACAGAAACACAGCTGTTTCCCAGTTTTCAGTGACAGAAACCATGTGTTTCTAGCCTTGCAGTTTAAATCCAGTCCCTCTTGGTATCACATACTGTTTCTCATAGTCTCTTTGGACACTATGAGATTCAATGCCAAGTATAGCACACCCTAGATCCTCAACAGTGTGATTTTAGTGCATTCTCATGAGATTATCATGGTATTCAATCTAACTGCCACTCAGATGGAAGTGAAATCAAAACAAAGCAGCACAGGGTTCAGGAGAGGCCACTACAAACCAAAACTTCCACGTTATTTATGGACAGATCTTTGTTCTGTGACCTTGAGCAGCCATTGCACCACCCAAAAATTTAGAGACAGCTCAGCAGTTTTCATTTCTTCCTGCATGTTTTCGCTTTCCCCCTTCTTTATTAACCGCTGGGACAAAGTTGGAATTACAAAAAAACAAACATACAGAAAAGAATGGGCAGGGGGAGGAAACCAAAGTATATTGGTAGGGAACATGAAAAGAGAAGAAAAATGAGACCCAACTGAAAAAATGGAGCATGGCAGTCAGATAAAAATGCATAATGCAAACTCTGGGTCTCTGGGAATAGATGATGTGAAAGTGATACTGCTGCAAACACTGAACTTAGGGAGAAAACAAGCCAATGTGATTTCTTCACAATAAAACAGATTCTCTAGAACGGAAAGAAATGCATGACTCTATATGGATAAAAAAACATGGTTTCATGTATTTCAGTATGACAAGTTATGCTAATGAAATCCTCAATCACACAAATGCATGCCTAAAGTGCAATGACTTTGGGGCTTTAAAATTAAATACCTATGACAGTGTTACCAGCATCATAATTATGTTTCACACTTGTTACCATTTATTTTCCACCCTCTGCTCAAAACACAAACCATCACTTCCTTCAAACTCATTGCTGTTCACCTGCAAATTCCTTGTCTTGGAACTTAACTCAGCACATTTAGACCCAAAACCTACTGTCTAAATATCCATTAGGCTAAACTGATTAACTAATTTGCATGAGATTCTTGTCATTTAAAATTACTACAGTGCAAAATTCAGCCTTGATTAGAGAAGCTCAACTTCAACTCCCTTAGTGATATTTCAAACACAGGGTAGAGTCCACTTTCAAAATTACATTAATAGTCTGGTGTCTAAGAAATGTCTGTATTCCCACTGCAGTAATACCTAAGCATCTTAAAATATTTTATGTCCTGACATCAGAATGATATTTTTGCTTTTGATTGGAATCTAAAGCACAGCGGGCTAAATTATTTGCCCCAGGTCTCACAAAATGGCTGTGGTAGAAAAGAAAATTAAATCCAGATTTCCTGAGTATAACAAAGCAAATGTTTAGGTTTTGGGTTGCTACTTGACCAACAACAAATTAAAGAAAAAAAATGAGTTGACCAAAACCCATTTCTTTACCACATTTTAAAAATAACTACCTAAATAAAATAGTACAGTTATTTTTAGTTTTCCAAACCACCTAATTCAGTTTTCTGGTATTTTCTTTAAATATCCTTCTTCATATTATTTTCCTTGTTATTGGATCATTTTGCCAGTTTTTAGATCCAGAAACCCCCAGGAGGTGAAGCTTTGAAAGCAGGGACATTTTTTTCTGTCTTTCATATTTGTGTTGGCCTGAACTCTCTAGTACTTCAGTTACTGCTCTTCTGGAGATAAGTAATTGGGGGTAAATAAAGAGTTTTCCTCAGAAGGCTGTCCTTCTCAACACCTTGGCTCCACAGTGCCAATCTCACATTACAGGAGCACATTCTGCTACACAGAACCAGAATCAAGAATCCAGAAATCCCTGGCACCTTTTCACACAGCTCTCCTATCTGGAAAATATCCAAGTAACTTGAGTTCACTCAAGTGAATTTTTTGTCACCGCCCTGCAGACCTTTGACAAGAGAAAATAGCTGACTTAGATGACAACAGGAAGAGTGCCACGTCCTAGAATCTAATAAGGATAAGAAAGCAAAAATTCAGTAGTTTTCCAGGTCTGGCAACAGGTCTGGCCATGACCTTTGGGCAACTGCTGCCCTGTTCCATGATCATGACACATCTTCCACAGGATACTTCCCCAAACACCTTTATTATTCTTGCTCTCTATAAACTCATTAGATCCTTCAAGAAATGCACCATATGACAGCGTTGAAATAGAAGCCCAGGGGCTGAAGAAGGAGCTGGAGATAAAATACTAACTTTCCTTTTAGACATAGAACAAGACAAGCTCACAAAGAGGCAGTGTTTCAGGGCCAAGGAGTCTTTTCTGAGCCTCCTTGTTTGGTTTGAGGAGCTCAGTTCTGAGACAGCAAGTATAGTTATTGTATCTCCCAGAATTAGTTGACCCTGTGTGGCCCTGGCATTTAAAACAAACCTGCAAGTCTCAAATACATTTCTTTGTAGCTTCACTTTTTTGGCAAAGCAGGAATAATAACTAATGCAATGAATTGACACTAAGCTTTTTCATATATTGTGCCTAAATTTGTGTCATAACAACAGCATCTTTAGGCTACACATCTGCCTTAATGACCTTGGATTATTAAAACTAAAAATATTTTTAAAAAAGCATTCTCATCTCCTTTTTGGTAGTCTTTCTTCTTAGTAGTTTGCTGTTTGTACAAAGAAGCCAGGCAGAACAATTTCATTTTCTGCTGGTTTTAAACCATTTCATCTTGATTTTAGTATAGAAACAGATGGTTGTTGTGGGATAGGTTCATAGTTGAGCAGGAAGACTTAGAAAGAAATTGTTTCAGTCCAGCCCTCAGTTTACATAAAATATGATTTGTTTGTAAATTGTGAACATATTTTATTTTTTAAGCACTTTTTAGAAAGTTTAGCAGCCAAACTATGTTTTTGACTGAGTACATGAAGTAGAACTCAGGAATACCAGCAAACCAGAGTATTTTTGCAATCCACATAAGTGTAAATCCAGAGTGATTTTACCAGTGGTAGTGACATTCATTTGAATTTACAACTGTGTAAAATGTGTCTGTAATTTTGTTGTTCTTGTGTGGACAATAGCTGAGACATCTTAACTTTCATTAAGCCTTTTGCCCTGAATATTTTATTCTATTAATATAAAGAGAATGTTCCATTATGCAAAAGAATCTGGAGAGGAACAGGAGCTTGGGACAAATGATTTAAAATTCAGTGAACTAAGTGTTATCAGTGTTAGGACCATGGAGACCCTGGTTGTGTTCCATGGCACGGTGGAGCTCACAGCACAGAAGAGAAATGTCCCTGTTGAAGCTCAACCAAACTGCGCTAACCCCCCCAGGGTGAGCCCAGGGGCAGATGCAGCTGAGCAGCCTCTGCTTACCATGTCACCTCCATCACTGTAATCATCATAACTGAATGGTTTACACTCTCCCCACACCCCAGCTGTAAGTTAAGATTCCTTTCAGTGCCACTTAAGCCAGAACAATTTAATTCCCCTTTATCTGCAAGGAGGGAGCCCCTGCAGAGTCAGTTCCCACAGCTCAGTGACCCACAGTGACAGACACTGCAACCTGACTGCAGATCCAAGCCTGAATATCCAAAGCAGGGTTTTGATCTCAGCCTTTGGGAGGTGATAAGGGTAAAAAATCCAGCAGATAAGAGTCTGTTTACAGTATAGCTTGTATTCTTCCCTCATAGCTAAGAGCACCTTTTCAGCACAGATGTACTGGGGAATGCCTGATTAGAGAGTGGAGCAGAGCTCCTTGTTTTATATTCCCTGGGCACACTGGCCCCCTTGAAGAAGCCAGATTTTGCAGATGTGGGTTTTTGAGCTGCCTGAAGACATGCTGCATGGTCTCCTAGTCCCTCAGCCAGTCTTAGCCCAGAATCTGCATCAAAGATTTTGCTTTTCCATACTCTTCCCATGGGAGCTTATGCAACTATTGCAATCTGCCTGAGCCTCTGAGACTCAAGGGTAGCTGGGCAGAAGTTCACTCTGGGTGCAGCAGTGGGGTCATACATGCTTTTAAGGAATAGGTGCTGTGAAATTAATCTTGTTTAAACCTGACAGTCTGCATTTTCTATGCCAAGATGAGTGAGATTCTTTGAGTTTCTCAGCCATACTATATGGCTGAAAAAATGCAAAACCCAGAGCATTTCCAACCCCCATAAGAGGTTTTTCATGTTATACCCAGATCACATTCCAGGTTATTGGGCATAGACTCCCACAAGTGGAAGGTGATGTGTTTGCATGAACTCACAGGGACAAACTTTCATTCCCTCCATTGCCTTCATTTTCCCCTCACTTTTGGGCCTGTGCTTTGCAGCTCTGGTGAGACAGTTACCAGTGTGACGAGCATGTCCCCTCTACAGCCTAAGAAGGTAAAGAAAAAGAAGGAGAAAGATAAACTGGAGCAGCCACCAGCCATCCCAGCAAAAGGTATGAGAAGTATGAGAATAGAGGCACAGAGATATTTCAAATCCTGAGCACAGCCATGGATGGACAGCAGAGTGTGGGATGTCAGAAATCCTGCACTTTGCCACAATCTCTGCCTGTTCTTGCTCCCATCTCGGGGGGAGAAAATGCCCTGCACCTGCCGTGGCACAGGCTGGCATCTCCCTGCAGCTTTAGCCATCCTGAGATGCTACTCAGTGAGTCCAAGCAGGAGGTCTCAGCTCCCACTAACCAGAGGAGAGAGAGGAAACTCTAGAGCAATATTCACCCTCCTCAAAGAGAAGATTAAGGTTAGGCAAGTGAAATTACTTGTTGGGGATATTCTGAGGGAAGCCAGCACACTGTACTCTTTAAAACTGCCCATGCACTTGGGAAGTCAAGCAAACTGAGCAGATAAAGATCAGCCTCTTGGGGACTTCATTTTCCAAGAGGATTTGCAACTCTGGGGTCTGTCTCACAAACTCTTGGGTGTACTTTCTAAGCAACAGTGCCAGTGCTAAGCCAGTGGGAGAAAAGAGGGAAAGTACCTGAAGATTTGCTGTGGCTTAGGTCAAAAATTATCAGTTCCCAGGGAGTAAATTGCTCTAATGTTTGCATGCAAACAGCATGTCTTGCATATCAAATTCTTTAATTTTATGAATTTTTCTAATCCAAAACATTCATTATGTTTCCTTGTAAGATACCTGAAATATGGTTAAGTACATGCATATAAGTACATGCATTTGCTTCTAATTTGCTATTAATATGTGATTTATAGATTGCTAATACATATACTAAAAATGACAATTAATTATAATTATGTGAAATGATGCTTTAATATTTATTTTTGTAGCTCCAATTGCCAGTAATTTCCCAAAGCCCAAGCTCTTGAAACCTCAAAGAAAATTGATCCTGGTGAGTAACTTTCTATGACATAATTTTCTGTATATTCTTCTCTCTCAATACAAATGCTGTAATGTTGCCAGAACTCTAGGTTCGGACATTATAAATTTCCTTAAAAAATCATACAGGTCGTTCTTTTAAAAAATAATATTTTTTCAAATGATGAATCATCTTGGTTCTTTTCATTTTGAGCATTATGTTACACTGGATTATGTTTTCCAGCTTTCTAACAGTTGTCATGTCTATAAACTTGGCCTGTCCTTAAATGAAACCTGCTATTCATTCTCACGTGCTTCTAGCAGCTGGTGTTTTGGAAAAAAAAACCAGTTATTGACAGAATCATAACTGTACTGTTCACACTTCTTTTGAGACTTTTCAAGTGAGAAATGAGGAGCCATATTCTGCACTTCATTGGTGTAAGTCAGAAGTGCCTTGAATTGCAGGAATAAGATGAATATATATAGCTCATACTAAGGAAAAAACCTTCATATGACAGTTTCTCTTGGGTTTCTCAAACAAGTTTCTGTTTGAAAAATAGCCTTGCAGATATGTGCCAGACAAATCAAAGGGATGTTTCTCTGCTTTCGTATCAAAGTAGTGCCTGGACAAGACATCCAGTGGTAATAGAGTGACACTTTTATACCAACTCACTTCAGATGCCTACAGCTGCTGTGGCCTGCTCTGTTCTCTTGTAGGCAATAAAAAGAGAGATGAGTTAGAGTTGTAGCCTGATGCTCCTGGTAATTCAGACTACTGCTCTGAGTTGCCTTTTGGGAATCCTTTCTTCCTTCTCTGACAATAGAGATCAACTTTCTATATTAGGTGAAGGTGGGTGCCTAAAACTATGCCACTGGAATAACTCAAATGCCATGTGATGGTTTCACTTTCAGGTGAGGCTTTGAACTGGGAGCCTTCCCACCAATTGTCAGTAAATAACTTCTACTTTTTACAGCCCTGGATACCTGGTCATAATGCCAGGTGACTTGAGAACAGCTCAGCTAATACCTGAGGCAATTTTACTGCTTGAGTATGGAGCTCATTGTTCCTCTACTGGTCCTGCTGGGATTGCCCCTCAGCCAGGCTCTGCTTTTGCAGGTCAGGCTGTGGTAGAGGAAGAGGCAGAGTTTTAAAACTCCATGAAAAAGGCTGACATGTGGCAGGCCAAAGCTATGCTAAGAGGACAAAGACACAGTTGAGAGCACTTGGCACCATGGGTGAGAGCCACCCTTTGCTGTGCATCCAGAGTAAATCCCAACACCTGGGCACATCAGTAATCAGGCAGCCTTCAGCCCTCTTAGGAAAAATTCTCACCAGTTAAAGCGCTCAGATCCTTCCTGCAGGTCAATAAAGCACATCAACACACTCTGATCTTGAAGGAAATCTGTTTCCAGATACTTTCTGGAATTATTCCAAAGATAGCCCTCAAATAGCCATTGCTCTTCCCTTCCTGCTACACAACACCTGTGAAGGTCCAAACACTTTGGAGGTGAGAAGGAGCAAAGCCTTTTCAGACAATGAAATCAGCTTTGTCTCCCATAGCACAACTGAGGGTCCCCACACTGCAGGCAGACAGCAAACTCTGTCCCAATGCCTCGCTGTTGGACTGCAGTCAGGCAGCTGTTTCCATGTGTTGCTCTCCTCCCTTCCCTGTTTCACTTCAGAGTCCCCCTGGAGAGATGAAGCAGCCCCCAGACAATTCACAATTTATGGACTTGAGTTAGTTTTAAATTAAAAAGTGATGCAACAAATACAGACTCACCTAGCTATAAAGTGCATTAAGGGACAAAGTAAACAAAGCCAAAGTCAGTCTGTAAGGCGCATTCAGAATCTGAGCAGGGCACTTCACAGAGCAGTTTCCCAAGTCTGTTCCTCTTACCTCCTTTTACAACACAGTTGTCTATGTTTTTGTATTCTCAGGAAAAAATGATCCATACTTTCTGCTTTTAAAATACTTTTTTTTTTCAGTGAGGAAAATGAAATTAATTTGAACTTGAAGAAGTTTAAAGAAAGATAAAAATACAGAAAATACAGAGAAAAAGACATATAAAATACATCTAAATGAGACTATTTTTAATTTTAGTAAACTTGCCTCTCTATTTTAATTCTCAAAATATTCTCAGATTTTAAATTTTCCATCTGCTTTGGGGCAAAAAAAATTATCATCATCCTGCCAAATCTCTGCAGGATAAAATAACCTTTTCTTTCCAACTGTAATGATTGCACAGCTGGTGTCTACACTAGGTCTTTTTTCACTGATGGCACACTTACCATGTAATCACTACTCCAAAGACAGACACAAATTGCTGAGTTTCTGGGCTACTTCTGCATCTTTCCTGTGCAACCCAAGGAAGAGACTATATTGGGGCACCAGGAGAATATTCTAGAAAACTTAAGCTAACAAGCTAGAGTATAAAGGAACATTACAAAATAATTCCAGTGTTTTGGGAAATTTTTTGTAATAGCCTAAATACCAGCAAAATTATTTCCAGAGGACATATGCTTTTGGTTTCTTGAAAGATGTTTATAATAAGCTAGAGAATTTCTTTTGTTGTTAACGTGCTAGAGTGGGTTGCAGTATAATTTTACAAGAACACAATAACCTGGATAAAATATGGACATAATCTCAATGAAAATTAAAAAAAAAGAGAGAAAGCCTAATACCAAGTTCAATTGCACAGCTTTGAGCAAAGCCTTTTAAATACACTGCTTAAGTCATATTGCTTTTGCTTTAGCCAGAATAACAATTCTATGCTCCCCCTGTTGCAGAAATATTCCCCATCAGTGTCATTCTCTATTAGCATCAATGAGAAATGTGTACAGATCAAAGGAAATAGAGATGCTGAAATTCAAAAAGGGATGTTTTTTATAGCATGCAAGAAGCACAGAGAGTCATTACGAAAAAGAAAATTCTGGGGGCCCACAAACTCTTCTCTCTAAGGGCTGTTCTGCTCTAGCTTTAAGTACTTAGCCCTTTGAGTTGGTAGAGATAAATCTTCTACTTCCTCAACCAAATTTTCTGGTAAGGCTTTCATTGCCTCATAGAGATTAGCTGTCATAGCCCAAGAGTGTCAGTTACAGAACATCATCTAAATGAAAAGGCTTTAGTGTCTTCATGAAGGTTTAAACCATCAATCTGAGGAGCTCCTGTATGATTCACTACAACCAATGGAAAGGATGCAACTTCAGGTTGGATCAAACTTTCAAATCTTTACTTATGCAAAATTTTTGTTGACTTCATCATTTTCACTCTAAATTTTAAAGGGAGGAATATCTGCTCAGATAAGACAGGCTGTAGGGAATCTTCTGATCCTGCCACTGGCATGTGCACTCTGCTATATCATATAAATATCACACTTTGAAATCAGGTATAAATCTCCTCTATTACAAATTATCCCTTGGGCTTTGTTCTTCAGACACATCCATGTAAGTGTCACAGTCCACAAGAGTTGGCTTCTGCTGTTCCTACGCTGACCAACACCTTGAGTACCCTCTCTGTTGAACAGAGTGTATCTGGTTGTTCCCCAGCACAGAGTACATGTTGTTCCTGTGTGACTTGTGGAGCAGAGTGCTCCCAGTGACCATGGTGCTGAGCTGTTTAAGAGAAGCACACTTCTGCCTTCAGCTCAGACAGCATGGACAGCACTGGTTATTTCAGCATGGACTGGATCACCAGTGGCTCAGGAGTATGTGGTTACTGAGATCTGCTTCTGATGATGATGATGGAAAAGCTGCTTGAGAAACAGGAAGGGAAGGGATTATGGTTATCTAAGGCAGAGGGATTCTGGCAGTCAGTATTTTGCACAACTAGTAGGATTCCTCAGTAGTCTTAACTGTATGTACCATTGGCCCTTCCCTTGATAAAGAAAAGGGAAGTGAAATACATCTGCTCAGTCATTTGTAAATTCTGAAGCTGGGAGCAGTCAGGTCTTCCCTTCTACTGGATGACTTTAAATTAAAAGCTGTGCCACCCTCTATGAGAAGAGTTTCTTCTTCCACATGTAACAATGAGTGATGATTTAAGCTCCCAGTTTCTTAAAGGCATTATTGATGTCCACAGACTTCCAGTAAGAACATACATATGATATACAAAGGGGTGGTGAACAGTTCTTCCCTTGACTCCTGTTATTCTTTAATAATTCCATTCAGTCTTCATAATTCCTCTCTCTGTAAGATGAATAATTTTTTTTTTCAGCTTCTCCATAGATTGTGAGATGTCCATAGGACATGAATATCATTTGCACATTCAGGTTGGCACTTGGAACTCAACATACTCAAAGCTTCTGAGTTATTCTTGCTTCCCCATTCAGATTCAAGTTGCTATCTTTACTGCCAAGAAGGAATAATTTGTATAAATATGTAAAATTACTTGTTGGATCAGTGTTGAGGCTTGTGTATTTACAAAATGCCACAGTAGATGATTTTTGTGTTGCTCCAAACATTTGGAGTAACAAAAGTGTCACCAGTGAAGTGAAAACTTAATTACTTTGTTGGCTTTTTTTTAATAATAAGAAGGAATCAGCCTGATTTCCAGCAATGCTGGTTTAGAGTCTAGAAATAACTATATATGCAACTATGAAAGCTATAGAGCATTAGCAAAGGTGAGGATTCTCTTCCCCTAAAACCCATTCAGTGGGACTTATCAAATCATCTTCGTCCCTGACTCTGTAATCATAACTTCTGTGAGATTCAATAACAAAATTTAGATGCAATGGTGAATGAGCCTTCACAAACTGTTGTAGATATTGTTCTCAGGGAGTGTAGGAAACGTTTCATGCTATAGGGAGTAAAACCCAGGCGTCTTAATGGGAAAAACCTTTTTAACTGATAATGCCACTAAAAGACATAATTATTACTCTCCATATTTTCCAATGTCATATTTCTTAGCTTTAGCACTGAATGTCTTTCTTGATATCTCAACACTCTTACTGGCCAGTAGATGGATTTTTAGAGGATAAGTCATTTTGCAGATCTAGCTTCAGAACTTCTGCAGAAGTAATTTCTGAAGCTCCTCTGTTACAGGGGAATCTCTGGCTTTCTGCTAGCAATCAAGTCACTGGCATTGGTAAACACTTGAAGCTCTTAAAAAAAGGAATCTTTTCCTGACTTCTGAGTTATGGTACAATCTTAATGAGGAAGTCATTCCACTGAAGTTCACAGGATTTGAGCTTCACTGTATCTGTGGCCCTCAGGAGCACCACTGATTTTAGCAGAAGAAAGGCCACATATTTTAAAGGGAGGGATTTTCCAATGTAGATTAAAAACAGGACTGTCAGATCGTTTTCTCTCTGAACCCACAGTGAGTTTTCTCCTGCCTGACCCCACTGCCAGCATGTGCTTTCCCCAGTCTCTGGTGGCCCAGGCAAGGGACTTGCAGCCCATCCACCATACATGCTGGATCTTTGCTCCAGCACATCCTCACTTTCACCCCCATCACTGACCCTTCAGTGATGGCCAAGCTGGCAGCCATATCCCACCCCTCCACAGCTGTAAAAACCAGATGCTTTGAAAAGGAGATATGCAGAGGAGATGATGGGCTACCCCCTTTCCCTCAGGCTGCGCTCAGCATGCAGTTTCCACCCTTCTGGGCATGAACAGAGACAGCCAACAATCTCGTCCTGTGGAAATAAGCCCAGTCAGTTGGCCTGGGGAGTCCTGTCTCAACACTTTCTGATGGAGTGTGCTCAGCAGTGACACTGGATGCTCCTGAGCTGTGCCATCTGGACAATATCTGCATTTTTTTCTGTGGAGCTTTTTACCGACTGTGACTACAAAACAGGATGTTTCTCAAACATTAAAGGAAAAAGGCCAAAGAGTCAGGTTTGGCTTTTGTAAGTGAAAGGGAGAGAAAAATAATGGTAGTTCCAGAGTGTGCTGGCTAAGAAGAGCTCTTTCATGGCAGTGGGGCAAGGCTGCTTGCTTGGTGCTGTGGAATAACCTGGCAAGAAGTGCAGTTCCTAGGGACTGGATCATACAGACAGCAGCACCTCTTGACTTTGTGCCTTTCCCATTTGCACTTCCTGCAGCATCCCTGGGCACCACATGTCCACCCAACAGCAGGCATGGCTGGGCCACATGTGGCAGTTTGCCATGGACTGGCAATCACACAGCAAACATCTGCAGAATTGGCAGGGTTTTGTCCTTGCTGACCAAGCCATTCACTCATGAGTGCAGGACATGCCACTGAGGGTGGAGTTTCATTTTCAAGTGTTACTGCAGGAAACCAGAGTGACTAAAAATACTGTGAAGCTCTGACTAGAATTTCATAGAATGGCTTTAGAAGGGACCGTAAAGATCATC
Organism: Zonotrichia albicollis; assembly: GCF_047830755.1. Classification (NCBI taxonomy): domain Eukaryota; kingdom Metazoa; phylum Chordata; class Aves; order Passeriformes; family Passerellidae; genus Zonotrichia; species Zonotrichia albicollis. The sequence continues at coordinate 33,180,685 of NC_133825.1, read as the reverse complement.
TAGTTCCAACCCCCCTGCCATGTGCACAGTTTGGACATATTCTTGTTAAATCCAGAAAAGTCAGAGCCGAAAATTCAATTTCATCTATAGTTTTTTTTTTTTTCCAGTGTAGAAGTCTCTGTATCGTATCTCAAACAAAAACTACATTACATGTGGATTATATAGACACTGAATTCAAAGGGGAATGTTTGCAGCAATAGCCTCTAAAATATTTAAGACTGAAATGAACTTGGAAGTCAGGCCTTTTCTGCTTATTTTTGATAGTAAACTAAAAATTCACATTCAGTTTGTCATCTCCATGATAATATGTGTGGTCATGGAACTGATATTGCAGCAGTCTCTAAGTGCAAGTTGGCAGCAGCTGTTTTTCCAGAGAAGTTAAATTTAAGGGGTTATTATTTGCATGTTTTCTTCATAAGTAATCACAAATTTAGATGACAATAGTCTTAGTTAAAACTTCAAGAACTTTCAAGTCTGACATTGCTCACAGTAAACATCCTTGAGGCTGCAAAGAAACAAACTAGCTAAGGCTGCAAAGAAACAAACTAGCTAAGCCTGGCAGGAGCAAAATTGACATTCCTGGTAATTACGAAATAAAATTCAGAATAATTTTGATTAAAACCCCAAACTTTCTAATTAATTTCTAATACATTCATATACTAGACAAACCCAATAAAAACAAAACTATATGTACACATACTTTAGTGTCTTTTACATATTCACATGATAAACCTTGTAGATTGCTTAATAAGAAAAATGTTCCTATAAGTGAACTCTTTTGAATAGTTGCCAGTGGGAAGCCTTGTGACTGGAATAAACTAAAATTAAACTGGAAGAAGCCTGGAAGACGAATCATTTCACATTTGCCAGAAGATACACTGGAAAATCATAACTCTTCCCAATTTATATTTTGGCAAACTGTATGATCCCAAGATGAGAAAACAGACATACAAGATAAATACTATATCTAGGAATGCCACACTGGAATAGAATCCTACTTGAAAAAATAATTTCAATATTATTTTAGAGCAATGATGCAATTTTTTATTAAAGGATGTTGTAGCCCTAGAAATTCCAGTGAACTCCTAGAGGAAGATCCAGGACAGAAAGAGAGGGGTGGATAGCCAGTCATTCATTGTCTCTTCCTCTTCTGCCCTACCCTCCCTCCCACCTGTACCACCAGTTACTGAAGTCACACAATTGTTCCAGAAAGAAGGTTCCAGGTTAACACTGCCAAGACAATGTCCAATCCTAATGAGAGATGAAATTGTAGAATTAGGGGGTTTTTTCCCCTGTCTGCTCAAAAAAGTTGGTTTTGGACAAACAAACCAGCAAAATTGAATTAAACATGTGGTTGATAAATGAAGTGCAGAGGAGTGTATGGAATAAAAACCTGGCTACCATAGGTATTTAAAGTGCTGTTGGCTCCCATGCACTGTTATTACACATCTTTTGCTGAAAACTGTATACCTTTCACAATTTTGAACCTCCTGTGTGTTTCCTCATATTTTCAATCAAATTATTACATACTAGAAATATGCATAAGGGAAATTATTCTACACATTTTATGGTGTGCTGTTGCTTGTAGCAGTAATTGAAGTACCTTTTCCACTTATGAAAGTACTAATTTTATTTGGTTTTATTGCTTTTCTAGATGCAATTATTTATTTAGTGTGTTTTGGCTTTATTAAATTATGTTTACTATAGGAACATCATAAAAATGTATGAAAGCAACACATCAGCCACTACTGCCCAATGACTTATTTTGGGGAATCTAGTGTTATTTTTCATATCCAAACATAATAGAATAAGGTAAGAATAAAGAGATAATCTACACTGGAAAACAATGCAATTTTGAGATAATATAATAAAACACCTGGACAATATGATTTCATAAATCTTACTTCTAAAATTTACATGAGCTGGGCGTTAGAGTGGCTATTTTAGGACATGCAGCATTTTCTAAATGGAAACATAACAAGAAATATGATTAAACAAAGGGGAAAGCATATACAGATTTAGCTTGTCCTGAACAACTGGTTCCTGCAGAACAATGAAAATATTTCTACCTCAACAGATGTCTGCATCAGACTTAGGAAATGTAGAGTTTTACTCTGGCAGTGACCAACAGCTTTGTTTCAAAAGTTTTATCAGATTCATTTTTAGGGGGCTTTCCACATGCAATGTATTATTATGCATTGAAGTGACATTAAAGCTGGCAGCAAAATTCTCAATACCTTCACACAGAAATTAAATGTATTGTCATAGACTGAAAATAAAATCTTTAGCATCTGTTGGTGTTATTGTGGTGTCCACCCTCAATGTAACTCCTGTATTTAGCTTCTGTTATTAGCATGACTGAATAGATAGGCACTTATCATTTGAAATCTCAAAAGGAATCTCTGACTTAACATAAAAGTAGAAAAAAAGACATTAAATGCCTAGAAAATGAGGCTAATACTTTCAGGATAGAAAGAAGAGGGTAATATAAATTTTTTTCAGGCATCACATCAGTTGACCAAGATTTTTTTTCAAGTCTTTAAGCCAAGGCCAGGATAGGAGAGATGTCCTTCTAAACATTGTGGTTCAGTTCAGTTCTAATATATTAACAAAGAAAATGTATGTTTAATTTCTCTTACAGTCAAGACCTGTCTGGATCCACAGGAATTCCTTTTATCATTACACCAGGGAATTCAGTGAATGCAGGAAATGTTCTGTCTTTTCAACAGCAGAGCATTTTATAGCAAACGAGGACCAGAATTTGAGATGAAATAGAGCAACACATGGAAGGGAGGGAAGACAGAGTGACCAGTGAAATGCAAAGTGCCAGCCCTGCAGGCAGTGCTCTGCAAAGGGCTTGTACTCACATGGCACAGATGGGCTGGCTTCAGCAGCACCACCTGCAGCAGCAGCAGCTGCACACATTCTTGAGCATTTGATCTGCAGGGAAGAAATAAGATCAAATGAATGCTGGAAAAGTGTAAACTTTTTCACCCTGATGTACAGAACTTGAAATGCTAAGTGTGAGCAACTGTCAAGGCAACAGGAGAGGATTCCAGAGCAGTGCAAAGGACAGGAAGCAGGGGAGCACAGGGGCTGATTTCAGAGGGTATTAGATGTTTATCTTTTTAGGCAGAAGACAATACAATACTTATTCAAACACATTTCAAGGAAACAGAATTTTTTTGTATTAAATCAGAAATAAATAAGCAATAAATAAAATGTGAAACTTTTGGCCTTGGCAAATATTTACAATTTCTTCCTAACATTTAAGTACTGTGTGGAAAATCTTGGGTTATGAACTTTGAAACTTTATGAACTTTAAAAGTTCAGTTTTGAGTTTACAATTGCCATTTCTTAGTCTGAGAAATGCAGCCTTTTCATGGTTACTTCTTGTGACTGCAAAAATTTGCTTGGCTGAAATGTTTCGGTTTTTAAATTGTCTTCTACACTTCAACTTGAGGACACCAGTTATTTGGGTAGAACACAGTACTCAAGAAAATAAAGAACAAATTCTCCACTTGTTCTTCACTTGCACAGGGCTGTAGAACTTAGCCCTTTTTCAGACAGCATAAACCTCAATCTTCTACAGATAAAATTAAATCCATTTCAAGTACTGAAGGTCTCATGCAATTCCACAGCAACTCTTTGATTTGTTGCTACATTTTCTGAGGTGAATTAGACATGAACAACCCACTCCCAACTGTGAGCAAAACACATACAGGAGCACAATACAAGATTTTCCTCCTCTAAACCACCTGAGTCTGGATGAAGCTGCAAATAGCAGTAGGCAGCTTCTGCCACACATGATAAATTTGTTCAGTAAATTTTATTGACCGTCTCCCTTAGCTAAATTTTATAGTTTTAAGTCAAATTCAATCATGGTAATACAGCAAACAGTTTTGGTGGAATGGCCTTTGTTCTAAACTCTGAACTCATCTACAGCTTGGCAAAAGTGGTGAAATTCCACTGGAATGGCAGTAATTCTATCCAGTTTTTTCTGCCTTCTCTGTATTTTTAACATTTTTTGGTTCTGTTAATAAATATACTGAGAGGCTCTGTGAGTGGCTGTGATTAGAGATGTAACTGGTCCAAGGTTTACAGCTGGAAAGCACATCTGGCATATATCTTTAAAATTGTGAAGTCTGCAATAAATAAAATTGGGAAATTTAGTGTTAAGGAGGCTGAACATTTTGCAAAAATACATCTTTCAAATCTTTAATATTTGAATTGTCAAAATAGTCTGTTAAATCAGAAGCAAATCTGAAAATCCTTCTTAGCCCTGTTTCCTATTTTTAATATTATTTTTATTTCATCTTCTATGAATTAGCTCTAATGCAGAGTAAATTGCTTAACAACATAGTCGAATTGGAATGGGTGAGAGAAGAACTATACCCAATATTATAAAATATGTGCATTCAATGGCAACGGCATTATAACAAATTTGTTGGTTCTGTTTTGCAGCCAAAAATTGCAGAGGAGAATTTAACATATGCTGAACTTGAACTGATGAAGCCAATTCAGGAAGCCAAAGGCATTTCCAGTATGACAGTCTACGCACAGATACTCTTTGAGGAGAACAAGCTGTAATAGTTCGTGCCTGTATAAATGTCCTTTGTCTGTGTTCTATTTAATTCTTACCATGCTGTTTATTTATAAAAATCATACAAATGTCCTTATTTTTTTATTTCCATTCATGCATTTCTGTTTTTCTGTGAGATGTCTAAACATGATGTAGTTGAAGGTAATCATAGAAAAAGCAGCTGGCCAACAAGTGACATTCCAGAGATACCTTTGTGGTGTTCCATGCCTCTGTTGGAAATGGACTGAAGGTCCACCTGGGGCATTTTTAATACTAAACATTATTCTTTCTTTAATGCTGATGTGATGGGTCCAGCTGCCAACATCAGTATCTTAGCAGGCCTCATGAGGACAAACAGCAGGATCCATACCCATCAACCTGCTACTGAAGGGAAAGACCACTGACCAGGAAAATGGCCACTTTAATGCATTTCACCCCATCAGAAAAATAATAACCCAGTAAAGCTGGGACTTTTTGCTACAGCCAAGGAAAAGCTAAAATTGCTTTTTCTACTTCTTTTCCCCTTCTCTAGAAATATTTGAAAAGGTTTGTGCTCTGTGTTTTCAAATTCCCTTTCTAAATGACATTGTCTTTAAAAACTTACGTTACTTTTAGTATAGCTTGAAATAAAATATTTCAAAATAATCTGAAGGGAACATTTATAGTTAAACCCCCATGATTTAAGGAAGAATATTCATAGCTTGAGAACATCTCCCATGACTTGATTTTTTAGAATTCTGATTGGGAGTAGGAAAAACTTGATAGTGAGTAAAAAACTGAGAGAACCAGGACACTGCTTTTGGTCTTAATTTAGTGTGGTATTTCCAAACCAAAGTTCCCTCCTGTAGCCTGCACTAATGAGATGCTGATCTAGAGGAAAAAAATACACAGCTTCTCCTTCTGTATGGAACAGATTCTGTAAAGCCCTGCTGACTGGAGTTATTTCTTTGGAAAGACCAGGGCTCAGAAGACAGGGAAATGAGCCTAATATCAGGTTACAAAATAAAATTCCTCTTTCCTTACCTCTTGATAACTGAGAAGGCATTCTTCATTTTCCTTTGATACACGTTCATAGAAAATGAGCCATTCTGTGCCACCCGGGCATTTCAGTCATGAAGAGTAGCTGGACTGTGTTTTCAAGCTTGTGTATCTTCAATGTCTAAATGTCCCCAAAGCTCAGTGATAATTAAAATACCTAACATCTTTCAGCTCTTGCGAGGCTTTAACCCTTGAGTAACTGTGCAGTTCATGGAGATGTAGAAGCTTGGGCTCTTTAGGTCACCATCAGATGATGGAGAGCCGATACTTGGCACGTGCCAGCTCCTCTCCAGGTCTGTGAGGGAGCTCCATGACAGGCACTCATTCAGCAGTATCTAGTGTGGATTTTGGAGTAGCACTCCTTGGGTTCTGGAGTCATAACTAAGATGGCCCAAGCTGCTTCTTCCTTTACAGGTCACAGCCCTTCAGGGATAGAGCAGCTTCTCACCCGGGCCCAGAGCACAGCTGGGAATCACCACAGGAACACCTGTGCCCTTGTTCCTGCTACTACATGGGAGTGCAGGAGAGGTGGCAGGACAATCAGGGATGGGGACAGACATCCAAGGGCACCCATGTGACAGAGCACATCACTGCCTTTTGGAGGGATTCACCAGAATAAGCAAGTCTGTGTAAACTGCTTTTTAACTTTTTTGAACAGTAGAGGTAGAGATTAGGCAGCACACATAATCTGCTATTGTCTAGCCAGGATCTGTAAATATAAAATGCAGTCATCTTCTTCCACACTGGATAAAAATCTCTTCTATAAAAAGGGATTTAAGAAAAGTTTATCAGGCTGACCATTATGTACAGTACTAATTCCAATTCTATTCCTTCATCAAAACAGTTCTTTCCAAACTAAGGCCAGCTTTCATCAATAGATTTGTTAGTAATTATTTGCATTTTTAATGTCTGCATTTGTGAGCTGTCAAAAATTATGTTTGTTTCACTTTTGCATTATCCCAGGATTTAATCACCCACCAAAAGGGCATGGTATCTTTTCTTGTTCTCTGATCAGGTGTTGGACTTCCAGTTAACACAGCAATCAACTCATTGACTAAAACCAAACTGGTGCTAATGAGTGATTCAACATTCAGGGATCAATTTTGGAACATCCTGACTGACTGTTCAGTGAGGACATCTGTAATGCAGACAGCTGTTCAAAAGGCCTTAGACAAATAGAGAATTTATTAGTTGCTATTTTGGAATTTAAAATCCTAACACATTAATGATTTGACCACTTAACTGTGAAAACTTTCAGATTTGGTTAGAAACATTTCTTTTGCATAGAGCTGACCATTGTGCCCATTGTTCAGAAGAATCTTCTACTGCATATTTATGACCAGCATGTTAATGAATACCATTCTTTATGTATTAATATCCTATATATTCTTGTTTGTGTTTGATATCTAATTCCCAAAAATAATAGTTAATTGAACTGAATAAATTACCTTTTTTGTAAGATTTGTTGTCTTAGTCTCTCTGTAGGGTTTATTGCTTCCTAGAGAGGGATATTGCTTCCTCGATTGAAGGACATGTCTTTATCTCTTACACAGCATTTAGAAAGTCGCAGTATTTGGAATTGAATTCTTCATTCGGCAGACAATTCCAGCTTTTTAAAATGTTTTCTGTTTGGAACTGATTTCAGGAGGCAGCAGAGTCCTGAAAGGCAACAGACCAGCTGAGTGAAACAAGGCCAGAAATATTACTCAGGAGAACACCCGTCCTCCCAAGAAGACATTTCCTATATCTTTTCTTAAGGAATGTCCACCTAGATTTAATAATGTCAGATCATATCACTGGGGAAAGGAAAAATACCATCTTGCAATGAATTGCATATCTGTAAGTGTCAAAGCAGCCCACTGAAAGACTACAGAGAAGAAAATTTCATTGAGTGTAATATGCTTTAGTGTGAGAAATGCAGAATAAATGGATTTAACTCCTTTTAAGAGGAATTGCAAGGCCAAATGAATCCCTGGCCTAACTCTCTCTGGCTTTAGCAGAGCAGCAGCAGAGCTGAAGGTGGCCCACAGTTCTTTTATGACAGGAGTTCCCATGAAGACTCTTAGTACCTTATTAAGCAGCAGTTGGAGTCTGTTGAGTCACACTATTTTGGTTACTCCTTCTGTTTTCATTGGTAAAAGATGGCTTTGTGCAGAAATCTTAACAAATACAGCTCTATTAGCTTCACACCAATTTAATATCAGATTGTTAAATGTTAATGTACTGCACCCTATAGCTTTAAATAGAATTAGATATGTTTACAGCTTTGGTTAAATGCACCTTGTTCCTCCACATTAAATTTTATTACTAGAATCCTCCATCAGCAAATAGGAGTAAATCATATTAGTGTCACAGGCTGTGTGGGGGTTGAATCTGCAGTCCAAGGAAAAGGTATTTTATTACTCTTTATTACAATTTTCTAATTGGTAGGTGTGGTCAGCATGTCATTATCTCTGCAATTGCAAGCAAATAATTTGTTTTAGTATAACTGCAACGTAATTGTGGGGTTCTCTTCATTAAAAAGTTCAATAAACTCGTGTCCTTAGCCAAGGTTTGGCCAGGAGCTGCTGGCAAAGAAGGACTCTGACCAGAAAAGATTGCATTTACTGTTTAATCTGTAGGTTAAATTCTGTTTTTAGAGGGCTTCTCCAACACACTCAGGTGAGTGGCATCCAGGTTCCAAGATCCTTTTTGGCTTCAGTCGAACCTGCCAGGGTAAAAGATAAAATTCCTAAATTTTACTGCATAATAAGTAGTCATCTGAGTTTTCTGCACTGATGTGAAATGTGCTCATTCCATGTGCTTTGTTTCATCAGCAGGTTCCATTCCATTTTTCTGCCTTGGTTGGGCTGATCAAAAGACTGCATGTCAGTGGAGGGCTCTTGCCTAGCAATGGGCATTTCAGGAATCCTCCTGTCTTGGCACCTTGTTGTGTCTATCTTGTTCCTTACCCACATTGCTGGGCTGTTTCCAATCATTGAGCAGCTTTACACATCTCTTTTCCCTGAACTAGTCCTGTGGGGCTGAAGCTGGAGAGTTAGGCCAGGGATTAATTTGGCCTTGCAGTTCTTCTTAAAAAGAGCTAAATCCATTTATTCTGCACTTCTCACACTAAAGCGTATTATACTTGGTGAAATTTTCTTTTCTGTAATATTGCAGTGGGTTGCTTTGATACTTATAGATGTGTAATTAATTACAAGATGATGTTGTTCTTTCTCCAGTGATGTGACCTGACCTTATTATATCAAGGTGCACATTGCATAAGAAAAGTCAAGAATCATGGGCTAAGTGCTCAGGTCAGAGGAAGGTCAACAATTTTGCTATTCAGCTGTAATTTTCTACATGGCACCTCTTCATCTTAAAGGGTCCTGCTTTGCAAATATACTCTGCTCTCAGAGGAAAATATGCCCTTCGAATCCCTCAGACAAACATAGCTATGCTCACTTCTACTTCCTCCTTGCTTGCTCTCAAAGAACAACCAGAGGATAGAAGAATTAACACAGAAGCCAAAATTAGTAAATCACCACGCACATGATTACAGCAAATGGCAAAGGCCGCTCCTATGCATCACTATAAAAAATAACACTAATTGGGATGCTTTGCAATTTCCTCTACAACCCATAATTAGGTTAGATAAGAAACTAGCAGTGTCTAAGTGCTATAAATGTCTAAATTAAGTTATTTTGAAAGTGCTTGGCACTTTGACATTTGAGAGTTCAGAGTAATTGGGGTATTGAAATAAAATTGCTTCTGTTATTTAAAAGGTCATTATCTTCTTCGAGTAGATATATAAGGACTATTTTCTACTCTACTGAGCTGGTCTATTTGGTTCAATTAGACCTGCTTCAGTAGATTTCTAGTGGGCTTCCTCCCACTTATCAGAGCCCCAGCACTGGCACAGAGAAGGGCCTGTAAATATACAGCCCAGATATGCAGTATATATTCAGCTCATAATCAGGCTCTGAAGAGCCCCCATGAACACCACAGGCTGCTACACAACAAGGTGACAAATGAGTCCTGACACAACAAAAGCCAACAAATGCTGGCTGAAGCCAGCCTGCCAGGCAGACAAAGGCTTTGGAGTAAATCAGGATTTCACCTTCCCAACCAAATAATCTCACAATCTGGCAGCAGCTCTGGTTATTTCCATAACTACTGGAATTCCTGGTTTACAGCATCCACAGTCCCACTGTCACACAAAGCCTTTTCCTTGCTTACTAGATCTTGTACTCTGCAACTGTGTAAGTCAAAGAGGGGAATTTAAATGACTCCACCTTGACTACATTTGATTTTGGTCAGTCCAGCAGTGTCAGTAAATTAAGAAGTAAAAGACATTGACATTGGCTGAAGAGACTTAACTTACCACCACTTCTCCTGGAGATGCCACAGCCAGGAGATGGCAGGAAATGGGCTGAGCACTGGAGGGGCCAAAGAGCACTCTCGCCCCTGTGGCTCACCTCATGTTCTCTCCTCAGGGGAGCAGAGAATTCCATCAAAACTGGAGTAGACATAGGAACAGGAGAATTGGTTGTCTCTCTTGGCCAGAGAACATGTGTGCAAGGGAGAAACAAAGTCCTGAGAGCCTCATGTCCAAACTGAGCAAGGAGACAATTCCTGACCTGAAACAAGGAAAGTTCCCATGCTGCTGCTATTCCCATGACTGCTCTACACCAGAGTCTCCTCATGCATAGAGTTGCAACACCTGAATATGAAATACATCAAGTGATTGCTGGACAGAAGCACCACTGTCCCCATCAGAAGGGCACGTTTGCTCAGTACTCATTACAGCAAATCTTATGGTCACTAATATTCCAGGATGCTGCTGAAGGCTGCCTGGTTCTGGGTACCACATTTCCATAGGACACTTAAACCTAGTGAAGGGAATAAGGGTGAACCCTTTCAGATGAGCCCTTTAAAAATTTAATGTGGCAAATTTTCATGAGCCTCATGATGCTTGGGAAGAGCTCTGATGGCAAACTCTCTGTCAGAAAAAAGGTATAGAGAGAGCTGACAATCCTCCACAGGAATTACACCAGCCTGTACCCTCTCACACCTCCCCATCAGCCTGGGTGACTTCAGTGACAATAATTGGCATGCACACATCTGAACAGTGACACCAATAATGCAACACAACTGATCCCTGAGTTGGGAAGAGTGGCACATAGTGACAACTACAGGGAAAACTTCCCTGTGGGAATTACAGATTTCCTTGCATAGTTTTATCAAAAAAGGTTCAAGCAAATTCTTTTTTTTTGAGGATGGAAAGGCCTTGCAGCATAAGGCAAATATTGCCTCATGAGTGCTAACTAGCCCGGAGGATGCTAGAGATCAGACTCTACTTAATGCTCAGTGTAACACTTACAAGAGTTCTGTTGCTGAAAAAGGAAGCAAGATAGCCTGTAATAACCAAATATGTGTAATTAAGGCATTGTAGGGTTTATGGTACTCAATTAGATTAAACTAGTTTTTAAAGTCACAAATGTTCGGTTGTTCCACATTTCTCTTCTTCATTTCCCTATAGGGCAGAGTTAAAACTTATTTCTGCATTTCTTATCCTAATGGCATTGGATTTATTCTAAGGATAATTCTAACCCTGAGCTACTTTTGCCCATGCAAAAGTAGATTCTGAGATAATTATAACAGTCTGTTGATGTTCACACTGTTCCATTTACAGTAACAATGGAGTTGTGCTAAAAGTATTTGCTGTGGAATTGCTAGATTTAATTTTCCAAGCATATTCTCGATCTGCTGCCCCTACATCCCAAGCAAGCGTCACATCAGGATATTCACAGTTCACAGCACTGCTGCCCCTGACCTAGCACCAAGTCTTTTCTATGTATCAATCAAAGCCACCTCCACATCCAGAGCTGATGGAATGTCCTGGACATTTTCATGGACATTCAAAATTTACCAAATACACAGGAGACCAAAACAAATATTAAAATGGGTGATTGCAAGAGGGGTGGTTAGAGCTGATTCTTCAACCACTTATTACAAATTTTGAGCAAAAATTTTGTGTCCCAGAGACTTACCTGTAGAAAAATTACCTGGTAGCATTCTACCCCTGTCACACACACAGGCTGTATCAGGCCTAGAAACTTGATGACTGCAGGATGCTGACATTTGTGCCTTAACTCTGCACTCTGAGTCATGCATTTGGTACTGACAGTATGTGTTTCTTCCAATGATTTATGTCATTGTGGAAAAATTCTCTGGAGCTAGAGAAGAACCCAAATTTTTTTCAACCAAGCATTGTTGCACAGCAAATCATTCCTAATGAGAACTTCTACCAGGACAAAATTGCAACCAACTTATATTCATCTGCCTTTTATATCCTCCCAAATTACAGCTCCTTGAAGATGAGGAGAAGCTTGACTTGGGAAAACATTTAACATGCTGACTTCCATTCACACATGTACACTCTGGACCTGGTCTCTGTGATTGAAAACAGGTGTTGCTGAAGCAACTATTGAAGATTTAAGAGAACTGATGTTAGGCACAAGGAGCTGAGCCTGTCAAATACATGCATGGCCAGCCTACAGCTGGGCTCTTATTCCAAACAAAGCCAGGTTGATGTATGGAGTATTGGAGGCATTTGTGCAGCTGCCCAGGCTGCACAGTGAGTGCCCCTCCAGCTCTAGAACAGGGACCACCTGCTCTTGGCAAACAGGCTGCATGGAAAAGCTGAAGGAAGAGACAATTTGCAAGCTATTCAAGATGCTTACCAGGTAAATGAAAACACAGGTAGTGACCTTTTTTCACTGCTCCTAATCACCTTTACCATGGTTCAGTAAAGCTGTATTTGCAGTTGACAGGAATCCAAGTCTTGCTGTCCGCATATCCAAATCCCAGCTTATTTCTAAGGAATGTGCAGAAGGAAGAAGAAAGAAGTAATATATCTTTGTTGACAATTGATCTTTACCTGGTTCCTCGGGAGAAATAAAGATAGGCAGAGTTCACATTTGCTCCACATTTTGATTTAAATATTGGTGTGTCCTGGCCTGTGTTCAGTGTACGTTTCCCTGAGCACAGAAAGACTTTTGACTCACCAAGTCATGCACGTGGAGGTCAGAAAGGAAGACCAGACATGTTATCTGTGTAGACATAATGCAGACTTCCTTGTATGCCTGCATCATGAGCTTACATCTAATTACTGCATTTTGCACAAGCTATTACCTCACTCACTGTGGAGATCAGGCCAGCCCGGGGGGGCTGTGGTGAGGACATGTCTCAGCACTCTGTAGGGAAGGAGGCTGTTTGCTACAGGAGGATTTGCTCCTTCAGCAACATAATTCAAAGGAAGAGTCATTAGCTAAGCAGCGTCCCATAGGAAGAAGTAGTTGATCACGTAATTAAAAGAAGACTGGTAAAAACCTGTGTTCTACTCCAGATTCCTCCTGATGATGCTAGCAAGTATGTAGCACCAAGATTTTGGCATACAGCAGCTCCTCATCTGCAGCACACATGGGGCTTCATTCCTGCTGGCTATCCAGTCCCAGTGCACTGGAAATCAGGGAACTATCTGCTCAAGGATGTGTTTAGTGGTATGAACAAAATGCCCTTAGTGTCCTTCGTGTTCTTCCTGGCACATCTCTGACCCAGTCTGCATGTTCAGGTTGCTGCTCTGCCTGTGGGGCTGTTCAGCCCTTCTGCATGTGAGCTAAGGTATTCAATCTCTTCACCAGGTCAAGGAGGAGCAGAAGGGAGAGGGAGTTATCAATTTAACTCCTTTCAATTATGCTAAAATGTTAAAGAGGCTGATTTTTCACTGTTTTTCCATCCCCACTAGGGACACAAATGGCAGATGAATTTATTACATTATAGTATCAGCCCTCATTTACTACAAATAGTCACTTTTACCATAAAGGGAGATTGTGGAGGTAAATCCTGAAAATGTCCTATATACTGAACTTCCAGAGAGTACAAAGACAAGGTTAGAAGGAAGACAGAAAAGAAGGAAAATTAATGAATATGTTGACCAGCCATGTCAGATCTTTCTCCTCACCAATTCCTTACATTTTGCCTGCCTTATTATAAAGAAAAAGTCAGAGATAGGAAACATTGCACCATAACACATGTTCACAGAGGTGCTGGATAAAAGCACTAGCATCAGGCTGGGAATTCCAAACTCCACTTTGCAAACAAAATAGCTTTTCAAAAGGCATGCATATATTTTAATGCAAATTCAGGGAGAAGGAAAGAGTAAGAATGGAGATATTAATATTCTTGCATGTCAGTGAAGAACAAAAATACTGGGACATACTCATTTACCTGTTTGAAGCACAAGTATTTTTTATCCCATTATATTAAAAATACAATATGTTATTATTAAGCTACACTGCTCTTTGGCATAATCAAGGCAGTTTTATTTTCTAAATAATATTTGTGAAATACAATGTATTATGTCAAATTCAGTATCTAAAATAACATTTTAAATACAAAAGTTTTCCCAAGACAAATACTACAAAAAATCTCATTGTCTATGTGCATATGTGTCAGTTTCTCTCACAACTTTGGGGTCCAGTGTCTAATTTAAATTATGCTTGACTCCAGGGTCAGTCCAACAACTCCCTTAACATTCAGTCCCCAACCAGAGGCTTCCAGTTTCTCTGCTTCTCTCATGCTCTGAAGGATAAATTTTCTCTCCATCCAAAAGGTTGAAAAACCAAGAAATCTTGACTGTTTCTTCCTACCCATCCACAGACCAGCAGTAGAGTCTTCCCCAGTCATCACCAACTAGGAGCTTGGAGGAATTTCTTGAGAAAGAGAGAAAAAGAAAACCATGTTGAGGGAGATGACACAAACAGGATCAAGGATTTTTCTGTATGTGCAGCAATTAGGAGGATGCAATATTCAGGGGCGAACATTCTCTTTAAAGTTAAAATTGAAGACCCATGTTATTAAATATTCAGAGTTTGGTAGTTCAAAGATTGAGCTTAGAATTGGATCCAAAATTTTCTAGAGTTCAGTGGGTGAGTTTGGGACAACTAAACGAGCTCAGAAGGTCTTAGCCTTCTCTGAGAGTCTATGGATGTTAAATAATCTGCTGTCCAGATTCAGAATTCAGACTTGTTAGCACAATGTCCTGGTTTCAGCCAATGAAACCTCTGCTGCATGCAGTGCCACCAACAGTAATGCAAGTAACCCTCACCCTGAATGTTCCCCCTTTCAATGCACATCAACATCACACTAACTGCTCTAAGGCTGAGCATGCAGAATGCAGGGACGTTTTATCAACTGTCAAAATTGCAACACTTCCAGAGAAAGAGACAGTAAGTTTTTTTCAGTACATCATAACATCCTGGACTAGGAGATAACAACAAACATTACAGCCAGATGACTGCGGGAGGGGCTTGAATAAACAAAATACTGCTGGCTGTGCAAACTGAGAGGAGTTGAACAGCAAACTGTTGTTTGGCCAAAAACTTCCTGTTCACATTTTAAGGAGGTAGTATCTCCAGCATCTCCAAAGATAGGAGTTATTTCCATGTTGCAGAGATGGTGTAGCAGCTACTAAGTTCTACAACTATTCTGGCCAAAACCTGCTATTGCTCCTGGCTTGTCTCCTACCTATCCAATGACTCCCCCAACAGCATTCATTAATGCACCTAGCCAGGCTAGCTCCTTGAGGGACTGCTTTTGGCTACAAGAGGTCCAGCTGAGCTCTCAAAAGCCCCAACCCGGAGGAGCAGCAGGAGCCCAGCCCAGGGCCCCTCTGCTGGGCATTTTCCCTACCTGGACACGGCCAGCGCCGTCACCGCCGCGCTCGTCCTGCTCGCCCGGCCAGCCAGGGCAGCGCTGGGGTTCAGCTCCCGACAGAGAACAAGATGTTTTCCACACCTGTTACCTGTTGTGTGGTTTAAAAATAAGTATTTAGAAAGCGTCTAGGGGGCAGCATGGATGAGATTGTTATTATTTACAGTCAGCAAGTTGTTAAGTTGAGAACAAATATATTTAATCTTGGCCTGTGCTGTTGCAAAATAGGCCCATCCCAATTTAATTTGTGGCTATGATAGTTACATGTGCTGACGTGCGGCGGTATCAATTGTGTGCTAAATTGGATTTGTGTATTATTGCTTTCTAAATTGCATGCCTAGTTCAGCAGAATTGTTCATCAGTTTTCACTGGCTCTGTGCTTAATAAGATGCCCCACAATACTTTGCTGCCAGGATATAATACAGCCTATAATTGCCTAGTAAAAAGAAATTACATAAAGCCCTAGTATTATCAACTTATTTAAATCTGCTCATAACAGAACCAATAATTAAATGCTGTGGACATTTTGCATACACACACATACATAGACACACCTAACAACATAACGCAATCACAGTTACTCTGGTCTTTCTAATGACTGCGTTTCGTATTAATTTTATTTTCTTTAATGCACAGAATGAGATGTGGGAATATTTGGTCATTTGAAATAATTCTGTAGTTATCTGAATAGGTTAAGGGAGTATGACCCTGCTTTGATTACACCTTTCAACTCTTTATTAAAGAATGCTGTTCCTGTATCCATCTGAAAACACACAGTCTTATGCTCATGTGCAAACAGGTGCTGTCTCTACACGTCACTGGATACCTGGGGTGGGCACAAATCTTTTATAGTCTTCTTGGACGAAAACCACAAACAAGAATGTTCTGCTGTGCTCCCATGGATGGCTTTTAAGTCCTCATTTAGAGAGTTGCTTAAGATATACATTTTACAAATAGCTAAAATATCAATCTGTTAAAAAACATGCATTTGGAATTATGCCTGGAAAGACCTGCCATGGGAAGTTATAGACAAGAAATTCAGATATTCTTAAATCAAAGGAGAATTTTCTATAGGTAAAGAGAATCCACAAAATGACTACAGGATACCACAGGGATTTTGGAAAGATGTTAAGTCTTTAGCTTTGACTTATTGACAAAACATTCTTCGATTAGAGATGAGAACAAAAACAAATATGAAGTTACCACAGCCAGACTATCTCATATCTGGCATCTCAGGTGTTCATACACCTTTCTTAGAAGGATCTGGCTCTGGCTACTCTGAGGCATGACAAAAGGTTTGATAAGCATCTGGTTAGGCCATTAAACATACAGAAGCATATTGGAAATGTTTTCACATAGCAATCTAAGCAATGCTGATGCCAAGTTCCATGAACAGCACTACTGAAGATCTCTGTGGTAATGCCCAATTACTGTATAATATCTTTCTTTTTGGAGATGTTACATCTATAGCTCTACATTTATGCAAATTGGGTGCCTAAAATTGAAGTAATAGAGAATGTCTGTAATGAGGACCACAGCAAATAAGTGGAGTAAATTATACATAATAACACCACAATTCCTTTCTCATAGAAAAAGTGCTGGGAAAAGAAGAAAGCTGTGCTATTTAGGCTATGTCTTTAAAGCTTTCTGACAGGTTTCAGCTCCTGTATTTGTTAGCACAGAGAAGTGAGCTTGAGTTGTTTTTAGTTCCAGTCAGCACCATAGTCCCACCATCTCATTAACCTCAGCTCTGTGAGAACTCCATGGTATCAGCTTCAGCTGCACACAGCCTTGAATAAACAGCTCCAAGCACTAGGCCTGCTGCTGGCCTCCCACGAGTGTGAAGGACCTCTGACTTGTTTTAAGGTGGCAAAGACAGCTCTGTTCCATCCCAGAGCAGGACTGGCACTGCCCACTCTGCCAGGATACTTTAGTACAGGCCATCAGCAGGGGTGCCCAGGCAGTGGACTTCCTGGAGCCAGGACTATTTCCAGCCATTGGTTTATAGCTTCATGCAGAAAGGTCTTCTGAGGTTGACAGAACCCCTGGGAGAGCCTGTGAAAAAGCCTTCAGCTTCATCCAGGTGTGCCCATGAGATGGCTGCCTCAGGGGTGCTCTCTGTTGCCACCCACCACTGTTGCTGGTCACAGTAAGACTGCACAAGTTGCCCACACCATCTCCCCTTCACACCATGGTGCTCACATCCCCTCTTCCTCCTCACCACCAACCAAGGCCAGTAGCACTTGGTCCCAGTAACCCCGCTGTGGTCATACCTGTGCTGTCCAGCTCTTCCATTACCCCGCTCTGTGCTCTCAGCCCAGCACCTTGCTCTGGGGTGTTGCTGTATTTCATCTTCCACATCTGTGCCAGTGAGGGGGCAAACATGGAAAAAGCATGAGTTGTAACTATGAGAGAAAGATTCAGCTTCTGCTTCCCAGCAAGGGGTTGGGAATTGGACTTGTAACACCAGGATTTCACAGCTGTCTCCCTGTCTGTCACTGTGCTGCAGGGCGTCACACTGGAGGAATGTATGCAGGGAGCTGGTGGGGTTGCAGGGCTGACATGCTATCAAAAATACCAGTAAGTTCACCTACCCAGGAAGTTCACCTACCATACTGGAGGCAGAATCAGCAGTAAATTCCTACTCATGAGAAAGTAGGTCTTAATATACAGAGATGTGAACTCTCAGAAACCATATTCAAACATGTTTCTAAGAAGTGACAGAAGTTTTGCTTTCAGAATCACCCTAGAATGGAGAGCACATTTTCAAAATTCTCCCTGTATGGCAAGAAGTCCTCTTGTCAGGAGGATAAAAGTTGATAGGAAGATAATATTTTACTCTGATTTTCATTTTTTGCCCTCTGCTGCACTTAATAAAGTGTCAGGGGTTTTTAGTAGCTCTGTCCCTCCATTTAGAATAAAAAATCTCAATCTCTGGCATTGAATTAGGATTCCTTTTTCCCTCTCCCATCCACCTACCCTGACCACTCCATCTGTGCTTCCTGTGATGATGATGCTGCGTGTGTCCCAGTCCATCACTTCAGCAAAGCAGCAGCAGGTCAGGCAGTGGCAGCTGGGGCTGGGGGCAGTGCTGGTGCTTGCCAGGGGCTGCCCATTGACTGTCCACAGGTACAGCTGAGATCCCGCACAGGACACAATGTCACCCTGGAACACAGCGAGAGGCAATTTGTCTCCAAGCCCCACACTCATCATCCTCAGAACTTTTAAATGCTGATTAGAAATTGCTGAACTCCTCTGATGTAAAGTCTGACCATTGTTTTCTCCATTGGGCAGAAGATATAAACCAGACAAAGCAAAAATTACTTTTTTTTCCATGAAAAATTCTGACACTTTTACATCACAGAAACCTGAAATAACTGTCTCAGATTTAGCAAGTTAATGCACAAAAAAGGGGCTTTCTCCCACATTTTAAAAATGAAAATATTTAATGAAATGTTCCCTTTCTGTTTTCCATAAAATCCAGGCTTTTAATAAAAAAAGCAGACTGACAGTCTGACCCAGTGACCATCAGGGACTGTGCACAAGCAGTGCCTAGCACAGGTTCTGGGCCAGAACTAGTGCTCTTATAAGTTTTACAAATAAGCATTCCCTGACACAAGGACGTGGTGTTCACCTGCTTAGCTAGGAAGCCTTTGGTGATTCCACAATCCTCCTCTGCCCCTCACAGGGAGCTCACTGTCATCGCATTTCTGCACCGTGTTTTGCATTGGACCAATGACCAGCTCTGCATCCAGTGCCCTGCACTCGTGATGCAGAAAACCTCCTTTGCACCTCTCCCCTCCACTCCCTGCAGGTGCAGCCTTACCAGAGGCTGCTTGTAAGGAGAAAATTCTCAGGTTAGTCTTCAGGGAAACACAAAGAACCAAGAGCTGATGCGGCAATTGTAAATGATCTAATCAAAAGTGCATTTTGATCAAGTTATTAATTGAAATTCTACATGACTTTTCTACTCTTGATCCATAGCAAGAATCAGCTAAATAGAACCTCAACAGCAATGTCATCTGATTCTGAGAAAGGACAGATATTTAATTGTGGACACATTTAAGTGTGCCCTTAAATTAGCGGCATGCATCTGGTTTAAGTCAACTAACACCTTACTTCACCCCTGCCTCAATTGGGGCCAGGGCTCTTCACACTGCTGGGCTGAATTCTGGAGATAAAAAATGATGGCATGTTCAAAACAGAGCTGCCAATAATTCAAGAGATTAAATTTCAGCTACGTTATCTGCATGAGAGTACATGATGTCCAGGCATTTGGCAATAACCTACAGTGCTTTTCAGGTCTGGATCAGGGATTTAAAACTAACTTAAATAATTACAGCAAGCTTTTACAATCCTCCTTAGTTTATGAACTTTTCAGGACAGTTCTTATTTTGCACCTACACTACACAAATACCATGGGGTTTGGATCTATAGATGGAATTTCTAGATGTTCAAGCAACTCCAACAATCATATAATGAAGAGCTATACAGGGTTATTATTTCACTGTTTGCCTTTTTTTTTTCCTTCAAAACTTTGCTTTGAACCATTCTGAATTTTTCAGGAAAAAACCCTTGCTACCAATCATGTAATTTTGTGTCAATCAAAACACTGTAGCACAATGGAAACAGTTTGTTTCTATTTTCATGTAGCTTTACATAAATATATAGAGAAGAATTAAACAAAAACTTCATTTCAGAATTGTGTTCTGTTTTGCTAAAAACAGAATCAAAGAAACATCAAAACATCAAAGAAACATTAAAAACATCAAAAAGAATTTTTTAATCCAGAAGATATGGACCTCTTTATTTTCCTTGAAGCTTCAGTCATAATTTTCTAAGGTTTTTCCTCTATTAAATGAACCTTTTGGTACACTATTATCCAAACAGCTTAACCCTTTGCACTCCAATAAAGTGGACATCACTCATTTGGATCAGTCACCAGACTGTTCCTGGCACAGGCTGTCTCAGTTTTGGACAGTTCCAGGAGTGCAGGTACCTGAAAAGGCTGCTGTACTGGCTGGTGCAGAATGGAGAGAGCTCTGTTCCCTTGGGATCTCCAGCAGCTCTGTGCCCGCCCTCCCTTCATTTCTGAGTGCTTGGCACTGCTTCAGCTCACTTCACAAGGGACCAGCAGGATATTCTGAGCTGGCCTGCTGAGGCCACTGGCCACTTTACACTAACCAGGACTGCTAGGGCTGGGGGCTGAGCTGGCACTGAACAGACAACTGAATTCCCACCCTCAAATTGCCAGCCATCAGGCTGCATGGTTAATTAAGCTCTGAGAGGAGATGACTGCTCTGGCACAGACCGAGTAGAGAAGATCTGCCTGGTTTCTTACTGCTATGAACTCAATTTTGCTTTTCTACAATATCCAGGATTCAACCTTGAGTTGCCTGAGCAGCTGAAATCCTGTTTTAGTGTATTAGCAGAGAGAAAAAAACCCCAAACAAATACGAAAGCAACATTTTTGGGAGGTAGAACGTTGGGAGAATAAAAATCTCATCCAAAGTGTTTGCAGTAAAATCCAACACAGAATATTTTCCTATCAACATGCATGCAATTCTGGCCAGGCACACACCACAGATTTGTACCCACTGCTATCAGGAGCTCTGCCTGCACCTGGGAGTAGAAAGGAAAGGAAAAAGCCAACATATCACTGCAAAGGCGGAAGGCAGTTGTCACCTGAGCTGGCAGACTGCAGTCTAACGTGTCTCAGCTGCATGAATGTGCAGCTCAGATGTGGCTCTGCTGCATGAATGTCAGGAGAAATTAATGAAACAACAGGGGCAACAAGGTTATGGGTGAGCCAAATCCAGGAGGTACTAGGGTAATACTTCATGCTCCATAAACTTCTTAAAGTTGTTTAATCCTGCTATCTATCTATCCACAGATGCTTCTTAGCTACTTAGCTGCTCAGTCTAAGATGTTGCTTTTAGTGCTCACTCTCATCATTAAAAACACTATTAGCAATCTCAGTAGAAAGAAAAAAAAATCAATGTATCAGACTCTCAGGATGTTTTTATGTTGGGAAAAGCACCCATTACATTATCATGAAATGTTCATGGATGCATCAGAAGAAAGATGATAAATGAAGATCTTACTGTTGAATTGTTGATGGCAACAGAGCGGAGGCTCTCCTCGTGGGCAGGAAGCTGGTTTATGAACGTCAGCTGGTTCAGGTCCCAGATGATGCACGTTCTGTCATCAGAGCCACTCACAAAGATGCTGTAGGCTACAGATGCAGCAAGGCAGGTCACTGCCTGAGTGTGTCCATACAAAGCCTGGTGAGGAAAAACCAACCAATAAACCACAGCAGACGGTGGGTGATTTACTAGGGAATACCTCATTTGCTTAGTAAGAACAAGCAACCTAGTCATTCTTTGGAAAACTGAAGGGGAATGAGGGGGAAATACCAAAGGATATTACAGAGAAGCATCCTTGTCCTCAACTCATAGCTGAAGAAAGCTGAGGGTCCAAGAGATTATTATATGACTTGCCCAAATTACACAGTGATTCAGGTCCCCTGGCCTACTCTTCAGACTCTAAGACAGTGCTTTGTGCTCAGCAAGAAAAAAAAAAAAAAAAATCACTTCAGTCCATGCAGTTTTAACTAATATTTATGCTTGGAAATTTCTCAATATTTAAAAAACTTTTTGAAATACAATTTATCAAGATGCAATTCAGTAACCTTCTGAGTCCTATTTTTATGTGTATCTGAATGTGTATTTATGTGTATTTTTATGTGTATCTGAACAAGTACTAATACATTTCTAATATTGGTTAAGAGGAGAAACAGCATTTATGGAGAATTCTTGCTTTAAAGCCATGTAGGAATGCCTTTCTCTTTCATCATTACACAATATTCTATTGTTGTTGTTGTTGTTTTATAGGGAGACATAAGGAGTGCCCCGTTAAACTTAGTTTTATTTAAATAGTTTCTTTAAAAAAGAAACATGCTTTAGGCAATTTAACAGCACAGAGAGAAGGCATGGATTGAAGTATGCTGCTAACAATTGTTTTATGCAGTGTTCTCAATATCTGCACACAATTACAGTATCAGCTTCAACACAGCAGTCTCAATACACATTAATGACAAGAGTTTCATGCTTTTGACTCCCTACATATTTTCATTATCGCTCTGCAAAGATTGACAGATTTTTCCTTAATGGGAAATCTCCTGGAGCATATTTGCATAAAGATCTCGAGGCCAATCTCCATGGTATTTTAACAAATATCAAAAGACAAAAAAGAGGGATGCAAGGATCACCGCAAGGATGTTTAGTCCATGAAAACTTAAACCAAGTTTGACCATTCTAGTTAACTGTCTGACAAGGACACAGACACATTGCAGATAAGCTCCACACCTTCCTGAGAGGTCTGTGAGGCAGAGAGCACACCTTACTCGAGTGTTTTGTTCAGCCCAGAAATTCTGGCAACTGGATTGCACAGATCCCTCTGCTAGTAAATTGCATGGATCAATACTGAGGCTATTATGCTCAATCTTTAGTGTTCCACAAAACTGTGCAAGCAGATCCCACTAGAGAGGAAAAAGCTACTTTTTCTGCAGAAATACAGTTTCTGTACTTTACTACATTCCAAACCAGAATGTGTCAGTCCCATGAGACAGCTGGTAAGTGAATAGCATCCACTTTATAGCACATAAGCTGTTCTTAAGCAAAGCTCACTCTCTCAGGAAATTTTTTTGTTCAGCAGAAAAAGCAGCCACCATGAAACAGTGAATTACAGGAAAGCAGAAAGTAATTCACTGGAAGACATTTAGAACCATAGTTCAAGTTTACATCCAGTCCAGACAGTCATAAAAAGGAAAAAAAACCTTTGCTGGCAAAGTAAAGGAAAAAATACAAAATTTGTCATTGCATGATCTCATACCACTTTGTGGATTTTGGGTAATACCAAATTAATCACAGTGGAACACATCAGCAAAGCTGATTTTGGATTGTTAAAGACATTATAATGCAGATAAAAGACAGCATCTTGGATTGCCTGAAACTGAGACTGACCCCCAAACTGTTTAGATGCTGATGAAAATTATTGCTTATGATTTTCTCTGATGCTATTTCTTCCATTTCTATATTCATGTCCTCCTTTGGAATAACCAGCTGAATTAAAAGGTCATTAGATCTTGTCTCATATTTCTGTCTTCTACAGCATTTAACATCATAAACCTCAGAAGAGAGGCTGCTCTAAAACAGTTTCCCCCGCTAATTTCAACACAAATTACAACAGGAATTTCTAGTAAATGAAGATCTAAATACTTCTCTGGCATTCCAGCAGACAAAGAAATTTTCACTTCATTTAATGATAAATAAAATATGTTTTTGCTTAAGGTAGGAAAAACATTGAAATATCTGAATACCTCTCCAGAACAAACAAACAGAAGAAGCTTCTAACACTTGGAGACCTTGGTGATCAATGAACCCTTTGTCTTCCTAAAAGTAGCAGCGTTTTTTAATCAAGAGTATCTTCATTTCTTTCGGGAAAAATGGCCCCATGCTGCCTTCCAGATATGATAGTGGGATACTCTAGTTCTACTTGTAAAGCTGAGAACTCATCACACATATGTTGCATGAGAATTCAATTCTGTAAATGAAATAGCGTGTATACAGGTGGTTGGTGACTATAGATGAGCTCTAAATCAACAACCACTTCAAGGCTTTGGATAATGAGGTCAAAAACTATATTCTTATTGGATGCATACCTCTCACACAGAGTGACAGATACATCTTTTATGTTCTGAATTCAGGTGAGAAAAAAGAATCAAGAACTTTGCCTGGCTGAGGCTTCATCTCCACCAGCTAAGTTTGCAGGATATTTTAGAGATCCTGTCTATTGCTGCAGCAGCCCAGAACAAATTATAAGCATCTCTAGGTGATACTTGTTTCTGAAAATAACCCAAGGGCTACACTTCAAGAGAGGAAAATATGCCTTATCTTCATTATTTCTTTTATCATGATGAACTTTGAAAATGCTACTAAAGGGAAAAAATCCACCAAGTGGCACTCATGGCTATGAGCTGTTGGTACAACGCATATTATCAGCTCCTGCCCTGAGACAGGCTCTCACATGTCACATGCTTACTACTGCCTTTCTCCTGCCTTCTTATTCACCAAGGTGGTTCTTCTGACAACCATCTGAGAGATAAAAACCTTATTTTCTGGGTTTCATCAAGTTTCCGTAGCAGAAAAGCCAGAGCTTTACCTGTCTCAGGTTTAGACATTTCACTTTGTCCTTGACCAGGGAGAACTCCCAGACACACACAACTGAGCTTGTTCCAGATGTGATGATGGTAGTTGCTGAAGGACACACTGCACAGAGGCACTTTCCCCAGTCTGCCATGCACTCAAATGTAGTCACATTCTGTTCAAGAAAGCATCTTTAAGTCAAATTCTCATTGGGTGATACTATGCACTTATTATTACCAAATGACAGATTCAATTTTCAAAACGGACCCTCCATATTTCAAACATAAGAAAGAAAAGCTCATCATAACCAGTCTCTGTGTGAGGCCAGCTGTGAACATGTGGACCTGCATGCAGCCATCTTGCAGGGACCAAACAGGAATGCTGAACAAAGCTCAGTATCTCATGTCTTAGGAGATCTGGGTCCCAATTTCTTTCACAACTTCAGCAAAACTCATTCTGCCAACCATATTGTAACAGAAGGCAAACATTCCACGTAGATTAAAAAGAAGTCTCAGGCTGTGATGGCCACTGCCAACAGGGTTACTGCCAGGCCCTCAAACCCTCCCTTATTTGGATTGACAAGCCAAAAGACAAAGCACTAAATTCCATTCTGTGCTCTCTTAGCAGCACCCAAATCAGTCTAAAGCCGAGTCAGGTCTATTACACACTGCTACAATCACAGCACAAGCGTCCTCCTGCACATTCTGCATTAGCTCTGCCCCACACAGCTGGGACAACACTCTGGTGCCAATGATTCTGGTGGAGTTGGATGGCACAGACAGAACAAACCTTTACCTGCTTACAACAAGGACTAAAGTTTTTTATAAGCTCATGTCCCCCGGCACTGCTGACCTAAAGAAATTCAAGTTGGACTCCCAACTATTACTCACAATGGCTGTGCAATCACACTCACTATGCTCTGCATCACCCTGAATTTTGAAGGGACAAACTGAATAATTGATGCCTGCAGCAACAATATGAACTGCTAAGCACTGATTTTATTAGACAGGGAGCAGAAATTAAAATATATCTCATGGCTTTTTCATTTCCATAGACTTTGGGTATGTCTGTAAAAACATAATGAATGCCACTTGCACAAATATCCAAGTCAGTATCTTGCTGAATTACATATTATGCTATTCTGATAACTAAGCTAACTCAGAATTCTTTGCATAGCATTGTCCCAAATACATCCAAAAATCAGTGTATTTATGGCAGAGGAAGAAACTAGATCTGTCAAGTGCCCTAACAAGCAGTGTGATGATATAGACCATTTATTTTTAACAGCAAAGAATTAAGAGTATTAACTTCATTATTTTGAATGAATGCACTGGGCTATGCTAGAGCCTGAGGGGAACTGACAGATGGTTCTGCCTTAATTCCAGCAGAAATTTCTGCACAATGAAATTTCTAATCAGTGACCAGGAGACCTTGTGTTGTCCTTACGACCTATGGACAACACAGCCACTAGATGGAAAACTTGAGATAATTTAGAGGCAAATGCCATGTTTTTGAGCAGTTTAAAATCATTTTACACTATCTTGGATATCCAACTTGAGATTCTTCAAGAAGGTTGACAGTGTACTGTACAGCATCCTCTGAAATCAGCTCTCCAATAGCCTCTGAAATGGGTGCCCAAACCAGTCAAAGACCACAACACATAACTCATTTCTTGAATTCTTAGAGTTTTTCTTATTTACCTTCTCAGATCCATAGGTGCCAAAGCAGCAGGTGAAGTCCTCAAATCCCCAGCAGAATGTTTTACTCCAAAGAGGAGGAATCAAAATTTTATTTTTTTCGACAGCCAGAATGCCTTTCTCTGTATGAACAATGTGCCCAATAGCTCCCTTGGGATAGTCTGGCAAGACAGAGAAAATATTTAATTCTTTTGGGTTTAGAGCACTTATGTTTTCTCCTTGCACAGCTTGGGTGGTGAGGCTGGCAAGTCTCACATCTGGGCTTAGTGCTGTGGCCAGGCCCACAGACAGAAATCCACTCTGAAACTGAGATTCCACACAAAACAGTGGGAACACTCCTCTCCAGTGGAGAGCATAAATGCATGTGGAGAGGGTGACTTAAAAGAAAAATTGTTCCAAACTCTACAATAGAAGTTTGAAGAAGTTTTCAGTGCCCATTCCTAATACAAGCATACAAAAATCACAGTTGGCAGAAGGGATCTTGATTGAACCAGCTCATACAAAGCTGTGTGACTACTTCGTGATCTTGAAAACCCAGATTCATCCTTTCCAAAAAATGTGTACTTAGTAGCTCAGAAAATGGAACACAGCCACTGAGGTACCTTTTATGGTAACTGGTGAGAGCTTCAGATTTTGCAGACTGCTCACAAGAGGAGGAAGAATTCCACTTGAGTGAAGGAACAGCCCAGACTCTCTTGCTGCTGGACCTTTCCCTTGAGCATTCCTAGATGGATGTGGCTTCGTGAAGAGCTAGAACAAATGAATGTCATTGAAAAATAAATCTCTATTTGCAAGACCATGCAAGAGAAACACCTGTTTAAATCCTTAATCACAGAGTCAGGACCACCATACATAAACCTCTTAATTAAAATAAAACCTTACACATACTGCTTTTTCATCAGACTACATCCCTCCACCCCTCAGAGAGACAGAAAGTTAATCCCAACAATTGGATGAGAAAGAAAACACAGGTGACACTTTGAGCAGAGGTTTAATTGACTATACCCATCCCTAGACTAGTGATAACTTGTGTGTCTGTACTGAAGGAGCAGAACCCAGAGCTGATGCTGCAGCTGTTGGGGATACAACAGGAGCAGCATGGTTGAGAAGTGGGGGTGAATACTGAGGTAGTACCCAGCCTGGAAAAGCCTACAGCTCATCTTTCAGCAGATTTACATCAGATGGTGCTTCTCATTTAAGTTACTATTACTGGTTTGCAGTAAAAACACTGTAAGATCAAGATAGATTATGTTCTCTACTCTCATGATAAAGTGGTACCTGCTTTGGTATCTGTCCAAAGTTGCTGATAAACCCCAGGATAGTGCCCTTAATCAGAGGATCTTTAATGTTGTTGAGGTCTGTCTTGTCTCCATAGAAGTAAGGGTGATAGGTGTTAACTGCCTCCACTGCAGCTGAGCCATGCTGCTTGTGGCCAAAAATCAGATCGATCCAGCGATGAAGGTGGGCACTGACATAGTCACTTTCCAGTGCCTGGAACCAAAACAAAATGACTGAGTTCACCAGATGGTATCCATTACAAATGCATTACTGCTTCCCAGTCCTTGCTGGAGACAAATTCTCTGCAAGTCAATCATCATACTTCTCCACTACCACCATTGTCAGCCCATTCTCATAAAACACTAAAAGAGAGTGAACGGGACCCCCACAGGAAACAGAAGGAGAAGGTGCCACGTTTGACTTAACAGACACAAGAAGCAATATCCTCAGAGACAAAGGCAGGTCCCGCAAAGCAAAATGAAAGCATTCCACAGATCTTGGCACCCACAGTGATTGGCAAGTGGATTAATAGGACCAGAATGAACAATTACTACTGGACACACTGTAAGAGATGCTACAAGGTAACATATACACCTAAATGTGAGCTTCATAGAAAGCTCAATGCAATCACAGAGGAAAACTTCAGCTTGGAAGACCCAGACAGCAAGTTCATAAGTAGGGGACATGAGTTCAAGCTGAACCTGTGCCCACCACCAGGGTAGCCAGCCTTACTCATGAGGCTTCACTAAATACCACTGCTCCTGCCAACACCTGCCTCACCAAACTTTTGTGTTTTCCCAAACAGCCTTGCCCAGTGATTCAAGCAGCAGTGTCAAGCTTTATTAAAAGCACTTTCCTATCTCCGAATCATTTGACTGAGTAATCCCTGATGTTCAGTGAAAGGTCTTCCAAGCAGACCAGCCCACCCAAAGCACAGCAGAAATAAACAAACTAATGGGATCCAGAACAATGGCTCATTTCACAGAGCAGGCAGTTGCCCAGTGCAGCTGGTGTAAATGACCGTGCCCACAGCTATAATGATCACAGGGCAGCTCACAGAGCAAGCACAGTGCACAATCTGTCCCTGAACAGGCTCAGAACTCATTAATAAAAGCAGTTAGTCCATGAATTACAAACTGTAAATTTTGACTGGCATTCCTGCCAAAGCAAAACAGAGCAACTAACAGAGCTGTAACTGTGCAGCCTCGCAGAATTTCACTGAGCACTACGGCAAACCCAGCCAGGGAGGGAGAACTTGTGGTTTAGGGAGGAAGTAAATACATTTATTTAGTGGACTAGATTCCTAACTTATTAAGCATGAAACAGGAAGCTGTTCAGAGTTTTATGTCAAGAACAATTATTTGCTCTCATATCCCCTCAGAACAGTGTCAACCTCAATCTGTTTTATGCACCAAACTCATTGTGAAGCCTCCCAAAAATGGCCACAATGCCAGTAATTGGTACCTCCAGCCTTGTGGATATCATCAGAGGAGACAGAAACCCTCATGTTTCAGAATTCAAGATCTCTGACTCTTCACTTCAGGGTTAGACAAAATCTTTCAGGCAGGTTAATTAAGATTTCTTGCACTCCCCTGTGTAGTACCTAGTATCAGCTATGGTTGAAGAGACAATATTGCACTGACTGTACAGGAAATCTGATCAGGTCTGGCAAATTATTAACACAAGTCTATAAACATGATCTTTCATTTGCTAAGCTGTTCCTATTTGAGATTTAAATTAATTTATCAGCTGTGCCAATGTTATTAAATAGTACAGCCCAGTGGAAGCAGTTCTGTAAACAAATGGTAGAGAGCACCCAGTATTCACATTAAATGCACTCTGGGGGTTTTACTTCCAACTAAATCCAGATTGTTCCTGCAGGCTGAATGCTACCAGCATGTGGAGCACACAACTGGAGTGCAGTTTTTCCTTCATTTCATCCAAAACAAATCTAGTTCACACAATCTGAGATCATTCTACAGTGACACCAAAAACACGCTATGCAGTGATGACTGTAGTTTGATTTCCAAACTGCACCATTACTCTAAAGCACAAGGCAAAAGCAGATTTCTCCATTGTATCCAAGTGCCTTTGGAGTGTTCATCATTACACAAGAAGTATAGAGCTCAGCAGCTTATACTGCAAACAACATATAGAATAGACAGGATGTCTCCCTGTGTTTCTCTTTAAAAAGCATCAGTGTAAAATTGCAGCATCTTTCAGTCACACATGGCTTTTTTTTCTGCAGCATAGCTGGTAGGGAAGGACAGTGCTGCCTTTCCCTTATTTGGGGAACTGGGAAACAGACATTGAGCACCTTGGAAAGGCCACAAGACAGAGTATAAATTCATAACGGCTGTACACAGCAACAGTCTGTGTGCACTCACACATGCAGCTCACCCTAAGAAATCTGATGCGGTAAGGCAGGAGCACTAGAGACACTTGCACCAAGATATTATGCTGCAAAGTCTGAGTTCACTGCAACAATCTTCACACAGAATTGCACTTGCATTCACTTTTATGTAGCAGATGACATCACATGGAAGACTTTCTAACTATTAATAGACAGCAATAATTGCAATAAGTCTCAGGACCTTAGAGCTATTTGCTTTCAAATTGCCAAGGCTGACTCCATTAAGGGCAGAGAATTACATTAGGTTTCCTCCATCCCAACCCCCCAAAATAAAAAAGAACCTTTAGTTCTGGCGTGATTCAGAGATGGAAATAAATAATTTAAATAAACACACAGATTGTTACCAACAACATGGAACTGTATGCATATAAATTCCTGTGCATTATATTATGTTCTCTTACACTTGTGGGTTGAGATATGTACATGTCACAAACCTACACATAATCCACATCTGGTCTGGAAAGTCTGCCTTGATTGAAGGTGAATTGTTAGGCAGAGAAGCAGTCATACAAAGTTCAGAACCAACACAAACTTCAGAAAGGCAGGATGCATTTGGATCCAATGTTTTCATTTGTGACTCTGGCCTTCAGAGCTTCATTTTAAGTGGGACCCAGACAGCAATTTATCACAAATCTTTATATTCACCTACCTGTCTGTGCAGAAAAATGAATTTATGGGGGTCCCCATCTGCCCAAGGAGGAAGCTGCACATCTCCCAGCACTGTTCCATCCTGCATGCAGCCTGCAGGAATTACAAAGGGAGAATCCAAAACAAGAATCAGACACGTTGAAAATAGGGACAACTTTACTAAAACAATGAAGTCAAAGGAAATTGAGGTGGTTTTCCCACATGCAGTTTCAGGTTCATCAAATTTAGTGCCATAGAAGACTGAAGAACCAGTGTTCTGGGATTTCTGATCCAGTGAAAAAGCAGTGAGAAGATGTTCTGGTAATTGTCACTAACACAGTAAAAATGTGCATGTCTTCAGCACAAGCCATTTTAGTACAGAATGCAAATGCAGACAAGACAAATGTGTTTGCACAACTTTCTTTTTATACATAATCCTGCAGGCCTTACTGCCAAATATTCTGACCAAAGCAGCCACTGAGAGGGATTTTGTTCTCAAGTCCTTTGCAACCTGATCCCTTTCAGAAGGTGAGCATATGTTCTTAATTCAGAGCACAGTGTTGTGCAACTGGATGAATTCAAATCTAAATTGAGGTTCAGCTCTGGGACCACAAGTTTATGTACAATTTAGCAGTGAACAGATTCGGGTTCTTGGCTTTGCCTATTTTAAAATCTTCCTGTATATTTGCTCTCTACTGGCAAGATTCTGGTGCCCTTTGGGTCCCTGCACTCTGGATTTTGATTTCAGCCAGACTTTGTTTCTTGGTCTCCTCTCAGGAGGAAACTACGCTAATTCCTTCTTATCCTTCAACAAACTTTTATTAGATTTTTTTCCCTTATTCTTACATAGAAATATAGAAATATAAACATTACTATCTTTTAGCATGCCTCATTTCACTGATATCTTAAATGTAATAATAGCTAGATTGCAATGGGTTAAATTGCCTTTGCTATCACAAATTCAGGATGATTCTTCAGGTATTTTTCCTCTGCCTTAATCGTTAACCAACCAGTGTCTATTAAAGAAAGCAACTTTGCATTGCAAATGGTGTGAAAGTCCTGTAAAATGAAGTGAGTCAGAACTGCCATGCCTATTTCTGACTAGTCTTTTTTCTGGATTCTCTCTGAGCCTTCATCATGGATGCAGAAAGGTCTAGAGACAGTGTACATTGAGAGGAGATTGTGATGCTGCTTGAGAATAGGGAAAATGTATCAAGTTCATGTAAGTTGTGCAGAACCTTTGAAGATGAGCATAAGGACATTTGGAAACTAATCACCTTGTGATCCCATGCAGAGTGAAAAAAACAAAAACCTTTCACCAACACCATTTAGCAATTGACATATCTCCAAAAGAAGAACACATTTTCAATAATTACACAAATATCATAATACAGCCAAACTTTCAAAAGCAGTCAACTAGATTGGCTATATAAAAATCTACTTTTGTGTGACAAAACATGCAATTCTTTTGCCCAGAAATTAATAGGAACTACTTGCTTCTTTTCTTAGGCTGGAAATTTCTGACATAATTCAGTTTTAGAAGCTTGTATTCTTTTAGTGTTATTTGAATAAAAACTGATCTTGTGGTTAGAAAGACTCATCCTGTCCAGAGACCAACTCTTAACATATGATCTGGATCTCTCCTTTTGGCAGGATGCTGGAAGAACACTTATGTCCCTTCTAGAACTTACCAAGTTCAAAGTGATTTGCATTTGTCAGGAACTCTGGCAAGTAAAAGAACTCAGGGGTGAGCTCCCTGACATCACTCATGTTGTCCCTTGATGCTGATTCCCACGTGTTCTTGACACTGTGAAACATCCGGTCTGCAACATCAAAACTCCCACCCTGTGAAATGGAGACAGACAAAAGGGCTTCAGTATGAGTATTCTGCTACATTAAAAGCATCTTAGCCAATTTTGCAAGAATCACTGCCCTTTTGACTCCCCCTGAGTACTTGCACACTTAGGTTTCAACTCCTTTAGATCTGCTCTGCTCAGTCTGGCAACTGCAAGTCAAGAAGTAATTTTTGCCATATCTTTTTTTAGGGAGAAAATATTCTCATGAAACAGTTATCAGAAGACAGTAGTCAATAAACCCCAAGTGCTGAAGCCCCATTCCTTGCTTGTTTTTTGAGATAGACTCACACCAAAACTCAACATATATTCCAGATGGAAAGATCCCTCCCCTCTTTCCCCTAAGGTGAATTCTGGTCAGGCTTCTGGTCCAGCCTCATCTCTAAATGACAGCACAGTTCTGCTTTAGCTCCTCATCCTTCTTCCTTATACCAGTGACAATTGTGAAGCCTTCCCACACCCATTCAAGGGACAGAGTGAAAAAGTGGCTAATCACATGAGCAAGCCTATCTGGAGTTAATCTGATGCACAAGGTCATCTTGCTCTTGATCATTATTAGGCAGGGACCCTTGGAGTCAAATTCAAATTGAAATTAAAACAGAGTAGAAGGAGGACTATAAATAAATCAACAGCTAACAAGTATCTCATTGAAGCATATTAAAGGGCTTTGTATATTTAATCTGCACACAGTGTGCTGTGTCTGGTGGTGATTGATGCTTTTTCATCTTTTTTTGCAGCTTTTATGAGAGCTGGTGGTAATCTCCTGAGAAACAATATGATTTGTAATAAAAAGATTACCTGTATTAAATAAAAATAATATATACATAGGAAATGCTGTTAGGGCGACAAATCTGGTTAAAGATATTACCACCACGAAAAAATGTGATTTTTTCCCTGGCTGTCTAATTCATTTTAGGGAAAAGTAATATCTTTAAAACTTAAGCCTGTATTATTTATAAAGGAAGCAATAACTGATTTTCCCATTTCCTATATTAATAAATTTATTTGCATATATTTATATCAGAATTAATGAGTTTTCTCTCTCTATGAATGCAAAAACTGCACTGAAAGGGAAAAAGAGAATCAAGAATTGCTTTATGCTTTTAGATTGCAAGACAACGAACTCTTATGACTTTTCTACAGCTAGACAGAGTAAGTCTGTTTTCTTTCCTTTCAGTAGAGGCCTTACTGTCATCAAAAATACTGGAAAAAATATACTTTTTAAAACTACAGTCCAGCAGGATATATACAAAGCAAGTAGGCAAAATGATCTCTAGAGAAGTCAGAACTCCACAAATTTGTAACACTAAGCATCCATCACCTTGGTGGTGCCCAAGACCCAAAGACCTCAATGTTTCTAAGAGTTGCTTATGAAGGTGCAAAGATTTGCCCAGAGATGCTGAGAAGTTGTTCCCTGCTGGTAGTGACTGCTCAAGGGTCAGTAACACCATGAGTAAAGACCCTGCTCTCTATAAGTACTTTTGAGAGGGAAATGTCAGGAAAAGTCAACCTGATAGCTGAAATGCAAGAGTGGGATAAGAATATAAGGGGATAAAAGAGTTGAATTGATCAAAAGCAAATCTCAGTATTTAGGGCAGGTTCTAGGATGCCTTTCCAATAAAGACACTGAACATGGAAACCTTACTGCTCTTTTGTGGTGCTGAGACCATCTCTTGAAAAGAATTCCAGGAGGTACCAATCAATACCTGTTTGAAAAGCCAATTTTTCCTCTATTCCAGTACAATATGCAAAGCACATGCAAACTTTTATCCAGACTCAGATTTCAATGCACTTAAAAAAGGTGAAATAAGGTTTCTCCTGTACAGTCCCACTACTGAAAGCAATTCTTCCTCACTTCAATGCTTCTGTGGTCAGGTGCAAATCAACTGTTGGACTTGAGAGACAAAATGTTATGCCAACATCAATTTTCCACAGAGAGTGCACCCAAGTTGTTGCATGTCCTCGTCATGTATTCAGACCATCCATTTGCAGATATAAATGTAGCTTTTTCACTTTTTAAGAATCTGAGACACTTTCAAAGCTCCCAAAGGCAGCAGCACCCTTCCAAGCGTTTAAGTGTGGGAGTTCTCTTTTTGCAACCTGACATTGACTTGATCACACAGTTCTCAGATCTGCTGTTTGCCTGAAAGCATCTCACAGTAAGCAATTCCTGAGCTACCACAGGACCAGTCACCTGGGGAACATGACAACACTGAGCTCAGCTGAACATGCACCAATATAAATGCAAAAGAATAAGAACAGGAGTTCAACAGTTTCTTTCAGTGGGTCCACACCCAGAACATTTTTGCGTGTTTGAGATCTCAGTAGCCTTTGAAGATAATTACGCTCACAAAACTGCTGGTTACCTGCTGCTCACACAAACATAGCCACAAAGCATTCACTCAGACTGTGAACTCATTATGCATGAAAAGTGTGCCAGGGAGATCCAACAGCCTTTGTTGTTTACAACAAGAAATAACTGCTCCACAGTCATTCATGACTGCAGCTAACATATGGCTCACAGAGCGTGATGGCAACCATTGCCTCAGGTGGTTCACTAACCCATCAGCTACTGCTGGTAACAGCCAATATCACAGGGCTTATTACTTAATTAACACAGCACTTTATTTGTATTACTTCACTGGAAAAAAACCCAAACCACAACAGCAAAGCAACATGGAAAGCTGCAGGAGACATGGCCATCCTACACTATGCATACAGCACTCTCCAAGTGTGAAATATTCTGGCCAAGCTATCTTCCTGTATTCCTCCACAAGGCTAGGTAGATTTCAGCAAGATACTCTCTACAAATATAACTTGGAGGATTGGTCCTCCTGGTAGACCTGGTTAAAACGCAACAAATTACGGAGAAGACAGTAACAACTCTCTGCTACAGCACAAGTGTATTTGCTTGAGCATTACCAACTGCCTGCTGAAAAGGGCAATCAGGAAATTTGGTGCCCCTGTATGCTGGGCAGGTGGGGAAGGTACACACAACATTCAATTTCCATAAATTCAATTCCATGGTGAAATCAGCTTGGCACTGTATAAATAGTAACAAATTCAGAACAAGATTACACAAAATATCCCTTCTGGAGCACGGGATGTAATCTCATCCTTCTTCTTCAGGAAGTCTATCCCACAATCCCTATAATTTCATACCTACCAGAACCTATATGTCCTCACCTGGCCCAGGAATGTTCTTTATGTCACTACAACAAGCTCCTAGTACTTGCCAGTAGCTGCATGGCTGTACTTGGGCTTAGAAGACCTCATCTTATAGAATATCATGCCAAGTCTCATCTGCCCCAAAGCCAGAAGCTTATGATCAGACAAGCAATAAAACATCTATTTGTTCACGTGCTTCAGCTCTCACAAAGCTAAATGATCCTTCTCCCTTGCATCAGCCATAGTCTGCTTAAGCTTTTTTTCTCTGAATTCAACTCTCATGGCATAAATGTTGCCCCAAGTAAGCCCCAAGTCCACATATGGAGTACATCAATTGTCAGGAGAACAGATCCTCCTTCACTACATAGCCACAGTAACTCACTGCATGGCTCATAACAAGGAGCAGGAGAGAAGTTATGTTGCCCCCTTACCTGAAGAGAACAGAAGGTCTGGGTAAATGGCTCCATTCGCACCAGGTAAGATGCCACTATAATTGCTGATGAATAGTGAGTACAGTAATGGCACTGGGCTGACAGGTCTCCTGGAAATTGCACACAAATCAGATTCCAGTAAAAAAACCCCACCATTTCCAGCCCATAGCATCCAGTTACCACAACACAACTAAACAGGGAACAGGTATTTTAAGCAGATGTGTTCAAAGACCTGTGAGCTTCAGCACCCCTTGCACTGACTACATGCACTGAATGTGCACAGTTACTACTGAACTATGTTCATTTTTTGACTTCCACATTTCATTCTCTGAAGAATAAGGCCTTTAACTTTCAAAAACATCCCATTCTCTAGTAGTGCCACTTGATCTCTAGAGGTCAACAGCCTCAAGATTCTGTTTCCTTTTCTTAAGGTAGCTGTTAACCTGCGTGCAGCAGCCTCCTACATGTAGCTTAGCTAACAAATAAGACCAATGTGTGCAGCTTTGTTTTGTTACAGAAAAACTGTAACAGCACAATTTTTCCAGGGAACATTGCTTTCTGCTGTAGCTTTTTTTTCCTGTCAAAGGGAAGAGAACAGAATGCAGCAGTACAAGGTACATAAGGCAGTACTTGCATTTATTTCAAAGAGACATTTCTCTTTGAATTGTCAGTCAGTTTGTATACAGCAGTGAGAGAGGCTCTCCTCGGAATGGTGTTTCCCTTAGCCACAGATCTGAAAAGTTTTTGGGTGCTCTGACAGGACTCAAGCCTCTGTTGTCTATTAGCCTCCTAAAACACTCACCCTCACTTTTTTCCACTTCATGGAAGCGCTGGATAAACTTTTGTTTCCTCTCCACAGTTTGTGCTCCCATGGGTTTTGTCAGGTCTCGAAATGTATGAGGATCAGTGAGGTTTAGAGTCTGAAAAGAAACACAGCAGGGATGCAGATTTTAAGATCTTAGATATCATAACTATCCCAGTGACACTGGGAGGTGGCAAGGCTGTGTTGGAAGTTTCACTCATGCAAGAAGGTTACAGGTTTACCCTCCTCTGGAACTTCACAAATAAAGGACCTGGCAGGTTCTAAATTATTCTTAAGGCTTTTCTATCCAAAACTATTCCTCTGTGTTCACAGAAACCTGTCCATGCCTATCTGCTGAATTGATGCAGCATGTCCTTAACTAGGTCTGTATTAAACAGATGTTCATCCATGGAACGTGATCCTCAGTCTGTTGTATTGAAGATAAAGTGAATCTTATGGAATCAGTACAGTTCAAACTAACTACTTCAAATTTTAAACCTTTGGTCTAGACCCCTCTGCTTCAATGGCATCATTCACCAACCCTTTGTGCAGTTGTTACCATAGAAAGTATGGAATTCTGCAGCCAGCACTGACCTCAGAGTGGTAGTCAGCAAGGACCCATGGAAACACAGGATACTGCATGTAATCATTGTAGCTGCGGCCAGCCAGAGTGTTCAGGTACATGAGATAATCAAAGTTGCTGATCTCCCTCTTCTGCAGGGAAGGGAAACAAGCATTAAAATCTCCAGTCTCTGCCCCTAAAAACCCATGCAAAGGCACCCTCAGAGGCCTGTGGCTCCACCAGGACAAGAACTATGTAAAATAGTGAAATCAATCATCCTCTCCCATTCAGA
Source organism: Zonotrichia albicollis (assembly GCF_047830755.1). Lineage (NCBI taxonomy): Eukaryota > Metazoa > Chordata > Aves > Passeriformes > Passerellidae > Zonotrichia > Zonotrichia albicollis. The sequence goes on along the minus strand of NC_133825.1, from coordinate 33,142,980 downwards.
TCAACACAATACCTCTTACACAACAGTCCCTTCCACAGAACTTGTCTTCATTCCGTCTCTTCTTCAGACAGGCCATTTGCATTTGTCTATAATCACACAGTGCTTTTATGCTGTATTTGCATAACAGAGCATTTTTTCTTGATTTAAAAGTGAGCCAAATGCATGCAGACTGGATATTGGAAAATCCTGGACAACTGCCTATACAGAAAAGGCTGCACAAAGTGCTATATATAAGCAAAAAGATATGGATTTCTTCATTTGTCTTGAGTCACTAAGATCATGGCTACAGAAAAGTAAACATGTCTCCCAGCTCAGCAAAACAGTGCAGTCATTTAGCTGTACAGATGATCGGTGAACAGGCATTCAACTAGGTGGCTCTCTTTGGTCTCAATTTAAAAATGTGCATAAAATCACACTTAATCTGCCAGACAGTAGCACCATATGTTTCATAGCAGGAGGAGCAAAAACTCTGCAATAACCAGATGTAAATACTGTGCTCCTCTTGCCAACAACCTCACCTCCAGCAGTGAGAGAACAGCTTAGACCTCGAGGTACACATGTACACACACACACATCTCTGTACAGACATATCTGTGTGGTGGAATTCTTTGCTTATATATGTGCAGCCAAGATTTCGCTTACCTGCCACTTTTGGAGCATTGTCTTTTCCCCTCCTGAGTGTTTCCTGTATGGAACAAACATTTGATTGAAACAGCCTACTTCAGGACAATAAGAGAAAGTCAGTCATTTAACATCTGTGCTCCCTGTGCCCCCTGCTCCCATCACACAGAGAGAACACCAACATCAGAAGGCTGAAGTTTCATCATTGACCAAATAATTCCAAAATCAGAGTGTTGTTGATTAGGTTAGTGCTGTTCTGAGTTAAGCCACACTGCTCAGCCTGTATTCCCAGTCTCATGCCATTGTAGAACTATAGAGTGCTAATGACAGGCACCATTAAGCCTGCCTGATTCTATTCTGAAGCCTTATTCTCAAAAGCTCATGTTTTTCTGAAGCACTCAGGAAACACTGACTTAAAACCAGAACTCTCTCAGTCTCCCTATCAAAGACTTTTGTTGCACAATCCATTTTGAAACCAACGTCATTCTTAAAGAGTAGATTGCCATTTTAATACTTTTTAAAATAATAAACATGTCATTTCTACATTTTTCCTTCTCAAAATGCAACTTGATATTAAAACTTAAAAAAAAACAACCCCGATCAACAAAAAGCAGGGGAATTCACTTGAAAATAAGAGTCAAAGGTTCTGAGGAAACAAAAGTTTCATTTCAACTGCACTGAACCAGAACATATGTCATTATCTGAAGACCATGGACTTGTTCTTGTCAACATCTAGAGACCAAACTGAGACAAGTGACAAATGGATTATCATGGTTTAGCCCCAGCTGGTAAATGAGCCCAACACAGCCCCTTAGGCACTGTCCCTGCATAGGGATGAAGGAATTGCAGGAGGAAATGTGAGAAAACTTGTGGGTTAAGGTAGTCTAACAGATAAAGCATAGGACGTGCACGCAAGCAAAACAAAACAAGGAATTCACTCACTACTTCCCGTTGGCAGGCCAGCATTGAGCCATCTCCATGGCTCCATCACATGTAACCATGACTTATGAAAACAAACTTCATCTCTGGGAATGTCCCGGCCACTTACTCCCCCAGGTTCATATGCCCAGTGTGACACAGTTTGCTGTGGAACGTGCCCTTGGCCACTGGGCATCAGCTGTCCTGGCTGCGTTCCCTCCCAACGTTTCACGCACCCCAAGCCTCCCCATGGTCCTGATGGAACACTTTGAGAGACAGAAAAGGCCATGACCCTGTATAAGCACTGCTCAGCAGTATCTAAAACATCCCTGAATTATCAACACTGCTCCCAGCACAAATCCAAATGTGATTATCTTCTACAACGCAGAAGATTTACTCTATACCAGCCAAAACCAGTACACAGATTGAAGATACTTTTCATCTGTCAAAGTAAACAGGCTTACTGATGTGATACTGGTGATAAGAGAGTCTCTTCCCTTCAATAGTAAAGCAAATCCTAAGGTGCCAGCTCAGAGTCAGGACATTTCACTCCATGAAGTGTAAGGAAATCTGTTCAGCATAGATTATAAAACTACTGCAGGAACAACTAACTGCTACTTGTTACTCCTGTGTTCTGCATTGGACCACACTAGAAATTCACAAAGCAAGGCTTAAAGTAGCTTCAAAGATCTAAATAAAACACCAGAATTCTTTACGATCATTACCATTTTATTGAATTGGCAGTAGTATTTTCTTGTCAACCACCTCTCATGCTTATGAATAATTTTGCTGCTTATTCAATCATGGACCATTTAATAGTGGACATAAAGGAAAAGCACTATGGTTTGCAGGTTATTTTATTCCTTGCTTAGAGAAAAAGTGTGTGTCTGAGAGAAGGGCTTTGAATGCATAAACATGAAAGCCAGGAGGAATTCTAGCACATGGTCTACAATTCCTAAGCTTTGCTTAAGTCTCCTGCTAAGCATTTGAAACCTAATAACGATAGGCTATGTTTCTGGAAACCAGTACACACAAAGGTGTAGAGTTCATGTCCAGTACAGAAAAATATAATCTTCACTCTTTGTCCAAAAAAAGACTAGCATATACAATTTACACAGTGTAAATCAGAGGGAATTCTACTGAGTAGTTGTGTTGCACCCCAAGTTTGAGCAACACATGGCTCATGAACGTGGGAACTCCAAAGTACAAAAGCAGTACCATGAACACTTACCCTTTAAAATACAGTCCCCTATGTGCATTTCACAGCGCGTTGCCCCAGTGGCCTTTGTAAGGCCTCCAAGACACTTTGGAACTCAGAGAGGGTATCTTAAAGGGATGTAACAGGATCAGGATTCCTGGCATTACTTGAAGTGTGGTTGGATTAGGCTGTTTGTTACAGAGTGATCAAGTTAGGTTCTTCCCTTTCCACAGGGGCATACTCTCTCACTAAAACCATCCAGATTTATTTTGGATTTCTGGTTAAGTTAGAGAGCAGGGGAGAGCATTATAAAATGCTTCACTTGGGACTAAACTGGGCCAGTCTTGTGTGAATGTTATGCAAGTATACGTACATTGATTTGTGGGTGCCATGACCCCCTAGTGAAACACTTGCTCTACTTATCACAAGCCTTAAACAGCTAATAGGACCACACAAGGGTCAAAATAATTCTCCCTGCTGACTTTGGGAGCCACTACATAACTCAAAGAGGTTGACAAGTTCACCATGTCATGAAAATAAGCCAGGCTAAATGTAGTCTCTCCCCTGTAAAATCCATCCTTCTGGGTCTCAGAGGATGCTCCCTCTAATTCCCCAGAGATCTGAAATTCTCCACTCTCCTCTGTTGACTCAGGGTCTCAAAACAAGAATTGCATTGCATGCAGCTAAAGCCTATTCCAAACTTCTCCTTGATAATCAAATAACGTTTTTCCGGCCAACACCTCTCTAGTCAGCACAGCAAAAGCTCAGTGTAGATGAAGGTCAGCTACCCAACTGCAGTAAGTGAATTTAAAAATAAATATATAATCAAAGGCTGGTTTGTAAAAGAAACTGAAGTGCTTTATCAAGATAAATAACTACAGTTCCAGAGGGAGTGAAATTATATGGACTCAAGAGAAGTACCTACAGATCTAGCTATATTTTAATTTATAAAGTATTTGTAGGATACCAGCCATGGCAGAATGTAAACACGATGTGTACTAATGATGATCCACCTTTGGCTACTCTATATGTGATTTATTAATCCCTCTTCCATTAACATCAGACTATGATCTCACCCTTGTGATAGTGAGTGTGCCATTTGCTAGAGACAGGTGGACCTCAACCCATTTGGAGATTCATTGCAGATGAGATAATCTCAAAGGATAAGATTTTGCTCTTACTGAAATTAATGTGAAAATTCCAATAAATTTAATAGATTCTTAGATTTCTGCCTTAATTTTCTTTTTTTTTTCCTTCCATACCTCAGACTACAGTCTAAAAAACTGTGCCAAGGCTCTCCTAAACCAACTTTTCTTTAAAAAACTTTGCAACTACCAAGGATATTGTAAGAAAAATCTCCTTTTTGGTAAGCCACAACTTAGGTTTAAGTCATACTATTAACAGTGGAAAGAAGCCTTGAAAAGAAGTACCAACTTTCCCTTATGAAATAATCGGTCTCTCTCAAACTTAAAGGAGTGCTAGGTTAGATTACTTTACTCTAAAGGTACAGCATCTTCCTTGTTTAACTGTATCAGTCCACCTAGTCCACCTTCTGGTTATGTTTAATCTGTGCTAAAGAATTGAGATATAATTCAAAATAAAAAATAAACATCATATAAGTAGGGCTCCTTGAAGTTGGCTGTCTTGAAAGGGCTGGAAGGGGCCAAAAAGGAATCTCCCTCATGTATGGAATATGTGCATTCACAGTGCTTAAACCAAAGGGATAACATTTCCACTGTGGAGATGCTGCACTCAGGCATACTTCAGGTCATGAAGAAACACATCAAGTAAATCCAGTTAATTTGTTTAGGTAAGCAGAATGCAATCTCCAACCCTGGAATCAGACATCAACATCATCAGCTTCTTTATGCCAATAATATCCTGGTCCTATTACGAGCAAGAGAGGTCTCAATGTTGCATCTCCAGTAAATAATACCCAAACAAACCACTCAGCTTCTTCTTATCTATAGTAGGATTTCTTTCAGATATTATTTTGAAATTATTGTGATCAGTTACTAAAAGGTTGAGCTTGGTAATTTCAGTCATAAGGACAAATTTCAACAAATTCACATGCTCCAGATGGAAGTCATTATATCAAGTGCACTTTTGAAGGGTCACTGGTAGATATGACAGATAGATACAGATGAACAGATAAATTGAAGCTCAATACTCAGCTGCAGCATTGAATGAGCCTTCCTTCCTGCGTCCACATCTATCCCATTTGGCACATGGTAGGGATGATATCACAACATTGTGAGTTTGAGCACACACAGACAGGTATCTCTCACTCTGTTACAGTCAAGTAAAATGAAATAGTCAAGTGACTAAAATGGACAGTTAAGGCAATGTTAGAAGCTGACTAACAGCATCTAACGAGCTCCAGATGTTTTTTCTTTTGGCATAATTTTAAACACAACATTTCCAGGCAGGGCATGCCATTCAGTCCTTTTCCATCCAGCTCGATCTTGCATTCTGGAACCAACCATTATGCTAATGATCTCCAAGGGCATTGCACTTCTGTTGCTTGGTAACACAAGTTTCATAAGCTGCAGAAGCAACACTGAATAGCAGGACCCTGGGCTTGGGGGAACCCTTTAGCCACTCCTCACCAACATGCTCACACAAGCTTGAAGAGCAGCCATTCTCCATCAAGGAAGTACCATTCCGAATCCACAGGACTGTGCAAAGGAAACTGTCCTGCGTTTCGTGCTCATGGCTTTATTTACAGACTGAAAGACTAATTCATTATTCAAAGAAGAGCGGACAGAGGACACCTGCACAGTACCAGCCCACACTACTGAGAAAAACCGAGCAGCTTGTGACATCTGCACCTCATCCTCTGGGCCTTTTGGGCTACTTAGCTGGTAAGATCATATGCAGGGGTCAGCCTGGCAGGATTGTTAAGATGAAACAATGGTTTTGCTTACTCTTGGTGGGCCTTGGTTTTGCAAGTAACTTTGCACTGGGTGGTAGTATGGTGGCCCTGAAGTCATCTGGAAAATAAGAATATTAAGAAAGGAAACTTTTCTCAAACTACTTACTCATGGTGGAATTTAGTCTAAACCTGACTGCTTAAGACAGTAATTGAATTAATCTCTTCCACAACAGACCACATCCAACAACAAGAAATGGTAACACTTGTGAGCAGGGAGGTGAAACAGTTTGGCTTCATACAAAATCATTTGCTGTACGAATTATGGTTTTAAGCTCCGCATGCAAATATTTCACTGTAGATGATAGTGTCACCTATTCCATGGGTGAATTAGCACATGTCACCTCACAGTCCTCCTGCCACAGAGGTGTGCAGGGAATGCAGAGCTCTGCTGGGCTTGCCAGGCCTGCTCTGCAGCATGCAGAATTCCAAGAGGAAATTTCTCACAGAGTAGATCAAGATAGGCTCAAGATGGTCCTGTGGAAGCACCAGCTCTAGAAGAAAATAACAGGCAGAACCATGGAGAAGCAGGTCCTGAAGCACCAAGCACTGCTACAGGCAAAAAGCCAGTTCTGCTCCAGCCTGGGCTGGGAAAAGAAAAAGAGATGTACAGGGTCCAAATATGCAGTCTTAGGATCAGATCTTCTAAGGGCAGACTGAAGATACAATGGGTCATGACTGACCCCTGTGCAAGAGCATAAATTCAGATTAGGACTAATCCCCAGTCCTTCCTTGCCTCAGAGAGACACTGACAGTCTTAGTACTGATGCTCAGGTCTGTTCTATCCCTGCAGCTCCCAGCAACAGTGAGCACCACAGACAGCATGACATGCTTGACACACATTTTCTATTAATTTGTGTATCAGATCCACCTCTAAACTCTGGGCCTGTTAAACACTCCTAAAGTTCTGGTTTTTTAAAGCCCATCCAGGCCAAAGATTCTAACAAGTGTGGATAGAAAGGGAAAGAGTTTTCTAGTCAAGATCCATTTTAGTGAGACCTTACACAGAAATACAGCACCCTGCACCCGAGGAAAAGACTTGCCAACAACTCAGAGGGTGAAGCTAGCAGTGGGGTGCAGGTTTAGAGAAAACACGTGGAAATTTTATCACCATTTCTTAGATGGTAGGGCAGCACATGTGCCTCTCCCTCTGCCTTTCCAGGAGATGCACTGAGGCATAATCAACATTTAAACAAGGAGGACTCCTGTGATTCCTGAATTTTTTAATATCAGTGGCTACAGAACTAGAGCCCTCTTACACAGAACCAAAGATAATGAGACATGGCTAAGTAAGCTCCATTATCTCCAGCTACAGCCCTGTAAAACACTGATAATTAGTTTGCAAGCATGCAGAGGCAGGAGAGCTATTCATCCTCTTCAAGTTCTTAAACACACTAAAATGTTTCTGCAGTCCTCTAGTACTAATCCCTATTTTTGGAATTGCAAATCATATTTTTCTAAGTTTGAATTATGGCCCCAACTTTAAACTCAAACTAAGTAGCACTTAGAGTGAGCACTCCTTAGGGACTAGATCAGTGCATCTGAGAGGTTCATAGCTGGATGTAAAAAAAAATCTGGCTGAAGTAGGCTGTGGGAATAAACTCTTTGGAGTCTGTGCATTATGCAGTGCACCATACAAAGAGACCTGTCTTGAGAAAAATCACACTGATCTGTTTGTTTGGACTTCTTTAAAACTTGAAAGGTCCAGGTTCAAACTTTGTAACAGCTTGGAGAGGGCTATTGACAGAGAAATACTCAAACCCAGCAGGCTGAGCTGCAGCAATCGCTCAGCCCTGTACGCCAGGCTCCCTCTAGTGCTGCCAGGCACGCACAGCGCAGAGGGACCCCGGCGCCAGAGCAGGGGCACAGATGAATGATTCCTTGCCTAGATGGCATTTTGTAAAATAGGAAAAGAAAATATTTTGGCTCAATGTTCTCCTTTTGGATTTTAAATGAAAAGTAATGAAAAAAATTCGGAACGGAATACAATGTTTTCTGAGATTTAAACATGTTTTTAAAAAGCATTTAAAAATAAATTATAATTTTGAAGTTAGGAAAAAAATTTACATTTTTTCCTTGAGGCCCCCATTCATTTTTTAAAAGCATACTTATTTGACAAGCTTCATTTATCAAAAAACACTCAATGTCTTGGTCGACTCATCCAACACAAAATTCAAACAAAGAAAAAGTCAGGCCCAAAGCTCATCTGGTTCATGTCAATTACAGGAAGCAGAAAGTCTCTTTCCATTCTGCCAGCACTTAAGAAAGCTCCCCTACAGTTCTTTTCCTAAAGCATGGTAGTGACTTGTGCACCAGAAAGGACTCAGGGTGTTCTGTATCAGCAGCAGGGCCCTGACATTCCACATACTCCTCAACTTGATCTTCACAGAATTACCAACAAGAATATTGCATAAAATCCTTAAAATGAGTGAGCTGTGATTAGAAAACTCTGCTGTTTTGATCTCCAGAACTTTCTACTCACTCCTTGGGAAATTATTTACACTAACATCAAAAAGGTGAAAAGGGTACTTATTTACACTGTAGAGTACTTTGCTTACAAAGTAACATACAGTCAACATATAGATAGAATAGCATTGACATTGCTCCTTGGTAATATGGTTCTGTAAGTACTCATGAGAGACAGAAACATGGAAGTGACACACAGAAACATTTAACGGCCAATATTTTCATATAAAATAACAAAAAAACTATTTTGGAACTCACCCTTAGGGCAAGACTGAATCCACTGCGCTGCTTCCAGTACTTTCTGAAGCATCTGCCTCATTACAGAGCTCTTGGGAGAGTGGGTGGTGGCTGGGTTAATGCTTCTGCATTATTTGGGCTATGGCATGTAATTGAAAAGAAGCTGAAATGCCTTAGTTGTAGCTTGAGCTTCCCCTTCATGTATCCACACATGATTAATGAGTAGCCAAAAAGCCTGAAGGGTTTGTACTGCAGTCTCTGTAATAGGGCCATGTATTGTCGACAAATCTATATTTTGTCCTAAATAATCATTCATCAAAGCTGTAATTTGACTCTTCAAAATTAAATGCCAGATCACCAAGACCTGAGATTACTCAGCTGTAACCTGTGCTCTTCTCTAAACTCTCACTGGGAGGGACATTGCCATCCATTTCCAGGGAATCAGCCTATTTCCTTTGCCATTAGCCATAATTAGCAGCTATATTTGATGACCTTTGATTAGAAAGAGTTCACCAAACCAGAGAGTAAGTGGACTGTACTCTTAGAGGCCTCATTCCAGGAAGCATGTCACACATGCTGAGCATCACTGGCAGTCAAAAATCTGACTCCTACACCTATATGGATTTTTCTGTGGGCAGGGCACCTTTGCAGTGGGAGACTCTCTATCCCACAGCATGAAGAAAATAACAAGGTTAGAGTATCCAGAGGAGGAGACACTTAGCAAGGCCTGGTTCACATGGCATTAAGCAGCACTGACGTCAATTCCTGTTGCAGTTTGTCCTGTAAGTGATGTATGAATTGCCAATCATTCTGGAAATCCTAGGAGCCCACCATGTTCCTGAGTCCCAGTCAAAACAAAATTCTTAATAATTTCCTTTAAAGTTTTAATCTTCCAATAACATCCAGAGCCCAAATCTCAAGTCCATTACACAAGAAATTGAACCAACATGCTAGTAAATGCTAGGCCTGTAAAGATGGCAAGTGTTGGTTTGGCAGAATGAGACAATTTTGGATGGCTTTTTTTTAATGCAGTCTCTAGGACTGTGTTGAGACCCACAATATATTTTTCTCGTCTCCTCTACTGGCTGATGGATAATAATGTATTTCATTCAGTTTCCTTATATCCTAAGCTCAAACCAGTATTTAGGAATGAAAGACAGCAAATGTGTCCCACTTGTAATTTCACCCTGTAATGTAACATAGATGCCACATTGCAATGAAATGACATTATAAATTATTAGAATTTCACCTACTGAAAATACTTCAAAGAAGAATTTTCAGAGTTGCAGATTTTCAGTTTAAAAGTTCTGACCTCAAAGAAAACCAACTTCAGAAAAGTCTAGCAATAATATTAACATATAATTGTGTGATTAACAGCCATGGCTTTCAAAGGCCTTATTGGAGTTCTCACATTCTACCCACAGGGTCTGGTGTCTGTTTGTCAGCAGAGAGATGCCCAAGGGAAAAGGAAAAGGTCCACAAGGGAAAAGGATCTCCTTGAAAGCGGCCAAAAATTCAATGCGAGTACTTTTTAATGGAAGGCGCCGACTTGAGCTAAGCAAAATGGGCATTGCTGTCTTCCCCAAGGTCCTTCTGCAGCTGGCTGATGTGGAGGAAATTGATTTGAGCAGAAACATGATAAGAAAGATTCCAAACATCATTGAGAAGTTCCAGAATCTGATATGGCTGGACCTGCATAGTAACCAGATTGATGAGCTGCCCCCAGAGATAGGCACACTTCGCAACCTTACTTTCCTGAATTTATGCAACAACAAGCTGACCACAAAAGGTCTGCCAGAAGAGCTGACCCATCTCAAGAACCTGCGTACTCTCAACCTTGGCTTAAACTGTCTTGAGAGTATTCCCACCACTCTTGGGGCCCTGAAGGAACTTATTGAGCTAGGTCTTTTTGACAACTCCTTGACCATCATCCCGAAAAGTGTGAAAAAGCTCCCCAAGATGGAGAGAATGAATGTAAAAAGGAACCCTTTACCAGAATTTGCAGAGGAAGAGGAGCCAATTGACACCATTAAACGTTTAGAATCACTGTACTTAGTAGAAAAGAAAGACCTGTGTGAGTCCTGCCTGCTGACCTGCCAGGGTGAGAGGGACGAGCTGCACAAGTTAGAGAACATGACACCCGTCCCCCCAGAGAAGCCAAATTTCACTTCACTCACCACACCCAATTCTACTGCAATAGATAACCAAGAAGAATGGAGAATAAAAGAAGACAATCCTTCAAATACACCAGAAGAAGACAATCCTTCAAATTCACCAAGGAACTCTACAGACCTTGAAGCTCCATGAAGTCCAGCCCAAGCAAATAAAAAGCTGACTTCCCTCCTCCTCTGTTTTCCTGCAGTTCTGCTCTTTAAAGATCAGCTTGGTTTTAGAACACAACATAGATATCTGTGGTCTCTAGAATGAAGGCCATAACAACTAAACCAGATGTGTATTTGGAAAAGGCTATTTATATCTGGGTCTGTCCCTACAACTTGTTCTCCATGTTTGGGCTTTTTGGGGTCTTTTGTGTGTGCAGTGTCCAGTGAAGGGATCTTTTAACCAATAGTCCTTTCTAGTAAATCCATTCCCACCATTAAGCCCCAAATATTATTCCCGCTCATTTTCATAGAGTGAAACACAGTTGAACTATGTTTCATTTGGAGGAAAAGACCTGGGAACTTTCTGCTGCTGGTGGCTGCCACCAAGCTCTCAGAGTCTCACGTAGGCACTGTTAGTGTAGGAACTGCGAGCCTGCTCCAATTCAGCAGAGGCAGCAAATCCAAGTGTTCTGCTCAGGAGTAACTAGGCAGTACAAACACAACGCTTAGAGATAGCCAGTGATCCTGGTTGCCATCAAGAGGCCAGATTATGCAAGTTCTTTGGGATTTTGAGTGCTATACCTAGGTGCAGCAGTCTCCAACTTGTACAACACAATCAGCATGACTACTTGTACTCATAGCATTTTGCTGGCCTCTAAGACTCTCTCCAAGGAGGATGCAGAAGGGGTAGGAAAAATATTTATCTTTTTAGGGTCTCAGGTTTATCTCTTCAGCAGTGACTAACATGTTTAAGACAAGAGTCACTGACTTCCATAATCCAAGAGTCAGCTTCTGCATTGACAAAATGTCTGGTACCCCCACAGCATTTTTAGCTTTCTGTTGGCATGTGCATATGGACATGTGCACCTCAGCACACACATTCACTTGCTGAAATCACATCTGTAGGGCAGAGAGTGCTGACATCCTGAAAACAGCAAAATACAGGGACAAGCAATGAGCAGATTGTAAAAGCACTCAGGCATGACATGAGAAAGGCTGGCAGTGGCCATAATAACCTATGGTGACAGCAAATATTTAAGTATATTTGAATGAGGAATAAAGTGCCAGGAGCACTTCATTTTTTAAATTACTACAGTACAGCCTGGGAACTCCTGTGTGTTGGACTAGGTGGAAAAACTGATAAGGGATTTCCCAGAAATTCTATTACCTCAACGTCATATGATGCATCAAACTAGTAATTTCTTCTTTCCATGCTTCAACTGTGCAATTATTAATAGTATGTCTGGGCAAAGAATTTAATCTGGCCTGCCTCCTTGTCTCATGTATGGCAGGAAAAGCTGCAAAGATGTGGAAGTTTGCCATTGTCCCCTTAGATGGGGAAGAAGCCCCAAATGCTGCTTTTGAAATTTTCCAACTCTGAAACAGCTCAACAATTCAAACAAGGGAAGAGTAAACGCATCAAGTCCTCAGTCCATTAGTTCTGACTGGTAAAGGGAAGCACAGCTACTGAGGTAATTTTCTCTAACTTTCCACTTTAACACAACTTTTCTGGCTTCAATACTTAAGCAGGGATTAAAATAAATTTTACATTTATTTTATTTCAGTTCATGCTCTGACATGGTCCAGCCAAAGCTATGCCAAAGACCCTTTATATTCTCAGAGTGAATAAGTTGTGCAGGGGCTTCTCTCAGCTAGTGGAAAAAAACCTAAAGGCAGAGCCTTACCGGAATTCAGGACAGGCTGCTTTGGATCTAAGCATGCAGCCTCTCTCAAGTTCTGAGATTAATCATGAGTCAAGTGTTTCTTCCAATAACCACAAGCACAATTAATGCCCAAGTTTCTTGAAGCTCTAATGCATCTTCTCTCAAGACATTCTCACCTCCTGAGCTCCCAGCAAGCAGGGGGAAAGGAAATCCTAGAGCCAGTTGCTGTTTACACAGAACAGATCCCACTCTCCACAGCCAGCCATCACCTCTGGCTTAGGTTGGGCTCTAGCTGGAGCTGGCTCCACATTGCACTGGTACTGTTAGCCAGGTGAGAAAAGTGAAAACACTTTCAGCACTGAGAGTGCTCACTTACAAGATAGATAATGACCTGCAATGGGTAGGCTGAAAATTAAAATGGAGATAGCTGACAGGCTGCAACAACTCAGGGGCAATGTGCACCTCAGGTCTCAACACAATTCCTGCCTCAGCAATCATTTCAGAGGACACTAATTAGGCACTTAGGGTTGTGCCCCTCAGATACCTAAATTGAGAAAAGTTACTCTAACTCACGGAATGCATCAAACATTCTCTCAAGCACCTCCCACTAGGAGAAAACTTCTTTCCTGCAACAGTAAATCTAAGAGACAAGTTAGAATCTCTTCTGTGCAGCTAATACAACATGCCAAAGCATCCATATGTACATCACTGTCTGTCCTGAGCATGCAATGAAGATGTTGTTATGCAAAAGCATTATGGATTAGCTCTGTCCTCACCTCACTATCTCTTCCCACAGAAACCATTTGTGTAGAGTTTATCAATAAAGTGATACAAAGGAGATAATAATTATTAATCATCTATGCACAGTCAGCTTTTTGACACATCTTCATATGGTGATGAAGTATGCTAGAATACTTTTTGAAGTCCTACTAACACATTTGAATTTTTAAAAGGATGGATACAAATAGGTATGTTTCTATATGCTTTTTAAAGGTGTAACTTATTCACATAATTGCACTTATTACAATTATCCAATATTTGTTATGTTTTACCTTATATTTAGGGATTCCTCTGTTATCCCCTTCGACTTCAAAGCAGGTTGGAAAGAACAGAATCTATAGGAGATATGAAAAGTCACATTATTGTTATGCAAATGGTTGTTAGGACACATTACATATCTATATAACTGCTTTGTCCTCACAACTTTATTCAGGAAGCCCCAGCATTGCCCTGAGACTCTAACCTAGGACAAAGCTATAAGACAACAGGCAAAAGCATACATTAATATTAAGGAGTTGCTATGGGCTGGATAAAGGCCATTTCTTTCCCCAACAGGACTTTGAATTTACATACACGGTTGTGGATTTTTTGGTTTAAGATGCTATTAAAGTGGGGAATAAGAACCCACTCAGACATTTATTTAGCAGAAATGGCAGAAAGAGGCACCAACCCTCATCTCAGCCATTCATATTTACAATTGCTGTGGATTTATGATGACTGACAAACTATACCCTTGACATATACACTTTTGGTGATCTTCAGCTGAGGATCAAAACCTTGTCTTGGTCTGCCTTTGAAAGATTCCCCCAAGAGATTCTTGACAGAACTCAAAGACAGCAAAGATAAGAGCTGGCTCTGGGGCAGATCCTGGTGCAGGATCTAAGCAGCCTGTTTGAAAAGGAAGAACAGACAAATCTATACTGACTTTTTTGTTAAATACTGCAATAGGGGTTGTTGAGAGATTTCAGGATCAGAAGGAATTCCTCTGATTCTTTAGAAATTAACAGTACCAATGCTCAGTTTGGACTGCAGAATTTAGTACAGGAAGTACTAGCACTGAAGTGGATATTCCTGTGTAGAGGCCAGTGAATGCAATCCTAATCTAATGGCCAGAACTGGAGTAGACAATAATATGCAAGAAAACATTAAAAGTGCAAATTAATCATTTCATAGTCTTACATTCAAGTTCCATTAAACAAGACAAACACATAAGGAGAATTTTTAAAGAAAATGCCATTGTTAGAAGGTAACTTTACAAAGATAAAGTCGGACAGACAAAAATGTTATTCCTAAAGAATCTAATGATTCTATGAGGGTTGGAAGAAACCTTCTTTCAGCCAGTACTGTGAGGTGCCTCTCATCTCAGGGGGAGGAAGGAAAACAGCTACAGTCAAAATTTCCTGGGATGAAGGGACACATAACACCACTGGGTGCTGTAAATGTCCTGCACATTAGGTCCCTTGATAAATCAATGGCTATATAATGCTCCAAACAGTCCACAGGTCAGCAAAAGGAAAATTTCAGAGCTAAAGTGTAACCCATTAAAACTCAAGGAAAAACTGAAAAACAAATCTCCTGCAGCAACATAACACAGATACCTGACACCAGGATAAATAAGAGTGGTATACCAAGCATCACCAGGAGCATTCCCATGTTATTGTGAGTTACTCATTACCTTTTAAAGATCTTATTTCGGTCACTGTCATGGAAGACAAGAAATCTGGAGTAGCCATTTTTGAAGAATATTTCCAAGGCGATCTCCTGGAAAGGTAAATAATTTAATGTGAGGAGTTGCAGAGCAAAGCCTAGTGCTGCAAAGGGTCCATCATGGCCTGTCCAACTCTTCAGAGCTTTAAAAACAAAGACCTAGAATTTTTTGACAAATGTGCAGAACTAAAGCAAAATATGTCTAAATTTCTTCAACTTGTAGGGATGGTCATACAAGGTAACTAGCAGTTCAAACACTTCTTTGAAGCAAAACCAAACTCCAGATATTGGTTCCATCACTCACCTTTTCCTTTTGCTTCTGAAACATTTTTATCATGAAATCTCACTGTGATTAATAACACAATAGTAGCATTAAGTTCCAACTAGATGATAAAGATAACACAAAGGGGATTCTAAATAAGAGTTTCTTTTAGAAAGCAACCATACTGCTTCCTAAATTAAGATAGAGCTCAACAGAACAGCCAAATAGTTTCTCCTAAGTAGAAGAACCAAAGGAGAAAGGGCAGTTTATGACATTTCGCACCAAAACTTCAAGGAATTGAAATTGAAAGAAAATTTCACTCCCTTTTCCCCATCTCCAAAATATCTCTCTACTTTATTTCGCTGGGCATTTGAAGATAATCCTCTTATTTACTTAGTGAGAGGTCCTTTTTCCCCCCTAGTCATTCAAGTAAAACTATAAATAACATGTAGTGTCTGGGAACCCAGACATGAATTTCAATCCAAATGTGGCAGGTGCAATACAAACCTAGAGAAACACTCTGATGGCATGTGGCCCATACATGATTCGCAAATAAAATATAAAGCAGAAAGGTAATATCAGAGCAGCTATGACAATAAACACCTTGCAGCATTTGCTCTGGAGCTCAGCTTTCCAAACCAGGTCTGCTCAAGTGTTGCCACATTACAGAACTGGGCCAGTGCTTTGCTCTGGGCTGGAGGATGTGCATGGACAAGGGGACACCAGCTGAGGCACAGTCACTGCCAAAACAGCAGATCTACCTGTCCTGCAGGGAAAGCACAAGGAATCAGCTTTCCTCTTTTTCCACAATGTTTTTTCAAAGAAGTTTTTGGCATAGAGTCCCAGCACAAGCCTGATACAGATACCTGAGTTTTAAGTTCATTAACTGAACAAAACCCTGGAACAACAACAAAGCCCTGGAACACAACAAAAGACCATGGAACAACAATAAAAAACCCTAAACCACAAAACCCCTCCAACCAATAAGCTCAGCCTTTGCCTCAGTTCCATTCAAAGACTGTTTCTACTCATCTCCACTTCTCACTTTGGGTCACACCAAAAATTTCTATTTTGTATGGTTGAAAAACCCATGCAACACTGATAGCCCAACAATTGATAAGCCAACCACTCCAGTCAGGGTGTTCAAACACTGTGGTGTGTATAGAAAGGAGTTTGTACCAGCAAAGGCTAATGAAGCAATGATGGGTCCAAAAGCATTTTGATACTCAAGTAAAGACGTATCAGCAGTCTTAGTGGAAACTGAGCAAGTGATTTTCAGTCACATGTCATTACTGCTGTTGCAGCTTTCCCTCAAATGACTAAGCATGTTAATCCCTACCTGCAGGAGAAAGCGCATCAGATGGATCTCTTTGATATCCTGATAGGAAAAACGGGAACACGTCTGGTCTCCCACAGCATGGTCTTTATGACATAAGTTGAAAATAAATGGATCACTGATTCTGGATGAGAAAAATAAATAAGAAAAAAAAATTTGAAACAAAAAAAACCTGAAACAAATAATTTGAAACAAAAAAAGCCCTCTTGAACATTTAAGTCCTCCCATGAAGAAAAATAACAATACCAAGAGATATCAAGGTCAACTGAGACATACATAAACTGAAAACAAAGCTAAATAAATAAAGCTCAACACTAAAGGCAGATTTTCTAATAGTTACCCAAATAAAGAGCCTGTGGAGGCTAAGGGTAAGTTTGAAGTTGTTTCAGTATATGCAAGTATGAAGACATCAATGTTTTGCACACATTGGAGTCTGAGAATCAGAAGGGAAGAAACTTGTTGGGAGAACCTGAAAGCCCAAGTCAAGGGTAAGCATCATATGGACACACAGCTATTGTAAACAGCAATTACTTGGAATTAATAATTAAGCAAATAATTAATTATTATTTTAGTAGTGTATATGTATTAGAATTGCAATCAAAAGCCTAGCCCACAGAAAATCCCTTAGAAAAACAACCTAAGCTTTTATCAGATCCAGTCCAATCGATCCTCGAGTCACCTGATCAGATTGACTGATATTAGACTTCGTAAGATTTGGATGCAGAGCAGACAGGGATTAAAAATGCTGAGCTTTTCACTGTCCCACTGGGCTTTGCACATGAGCACACAGCATGCACAAAGAGCTTGGTCTAACAGACTCATTTGCAATATTGATCACTCTCAATAAATCATGAGTCAAGAGATGATAGCAGTGTGCCAAATATTAATTACGATTCTGTCTTGGAGAAACAAACAAAAAACTTATGAGACAATTAAGCTAAAGACTCCTGTCCTAACTGTTCCATATGAGTAAAAGATGTGAGTTACTCAGAAAGAAACTTTAACATTTTAACATAACTGAAAACCAGCAATGTAGTTGTGAGATTGTCCAACATCTGTTGAAGATGGGTGTTCTCACGGCACCTCCAAAGCCTGTGAACAAGCATCTATGTTAGTTATGTTAAACCGGTTTTGTAACAAATGGGAAGGATGGAAAACTTTTTGCTGTGCTATTATTCTGCTTGAAATCCCCCAAAAATCTGTGCAAACTCAAGGGATCCATGTGCCAGTACTGAAGTTGACCAAGCAGATCTCTGGAAGGGAGGAAAGAACGACTCACCTGGACAAGCAGTGACGAGTACAATAGACTTCCTCCTGAAGGGATAACACAAAGCACTCACAGATGTAAAAGTGCTCTTGGCCAAAGAGCAGCACCCCTTCCAGTGCTGTATGACCCTGCACGACTGCCACGGAGCACTTGAATGTCACCTAGGAAGGAGACAAGCATAATAAGGCCAGGAGCTGCTAACACAGGAGACAGGGGCAGCAGGGAGCCAGAGCCAGTGATGCAGAAGAACACAAGTTTGTACCAAAGAAACTGCCATATTGATTCTAGGGTTCACAAGGGCAAAGTCACAAAATCACTGCATGACTGACAGAAGTCCAATCAGAATATAGGAATCTATCAATCTAATTGTCTTAAGGATTTAGATAAACATTCCAGAATATTTTTTTTTATTTCCCTTGATATACTAAGACTCAATTTCTTGTTTTTACTCCCAAGTAAATTAATCTGGCCATTACAATAGAGGAATTTCTAAAACACAATTGAAAAACATGGGGAATTTTTCAACTAAGTATTTTGTTTATTATATATGCCAGTTGATAGAAAGTTCTTGGGAATTGACCAGTTTTGATAAAGAAAAGAAAGCCCTTTTTCTGGAACATTTTTTATGGCTGAGAGATGGTGCAGAAAGTAAACAAACCAATTTAGAGATCAGAAAATTGTATGGCCTGAAGAAAATTTAAAAGCTCTGATTTTAAGTCAAGCAGTAGTTCATTGCAAAGAACATCTCTTACATTTAGAAGCATGGAGTTCCTTATTTTTTGTATGAGCATATTTTATGCTCATAAAATATTCTATATATACTCAGCTCCAAAAGCTGCATCCACTGGTTAGTACAGTCAACTGGGATGATCAAGGTCAACTCAGTGTTGTGCCCAGTTTCAACCAGTTTTCAACCAGTACCTCCTCTATTACTAGAAAGGGGGTAGTAGCTAATCATCCATTAGGCCCAGCCTCAAAAATATTGCTCCCAAAATTTCAAAACACTAATACTACCTTACCTACTAAGAAAACTGCTCACTGCTGACCTCCTCCTCTAAATTAGCACAATCCTGATTTACACAGGATCCAGAAATGAGTGTAGAATTTTGCAAGCTGAGTCCATCTCAAGCTGCAAGGACCGGAGGGTGGTATTTACATAACAGGACAACTTTTCTAATTCAGAAATGTAATGCAGTGTTCCTAAGAGAACAGACTGATAAGTATGAGAAGTATCACAAAATCCATTTTTCTCTTAACATTTCAATGATCTTATCTCTACTAAACTTCATAAGGACTAGGGAGGTGTATTATTTTATGGGGTATGCAAAATTGACCCAGAAATGGAATCAGTTTTACTAGACCATGTAAAGTCAATATGATAGTATGTAGAATAAGTATGGTTCTACTTCACTGTTTGCTTTTGTTCCTAAACTCACTATTTCTGGAGTCAAATCTACAATCCTCCTTGCTATCCCAAACTACACATGATCTAGCTAAGGTCAGCTGAAGCAAACCCACACTGCTTCACAAGCTTTTACTCTTTGATGTTAGGATAACATAAACATTGAATTAATAAGTAAATTAATAAAATCTTGTTTCCACACTTAAATGCTTTACTGAAAAGCCATAATTTTACCAACAAATGGGGTGCTTCATTTTGAAATCACTTATTGGGCACAGGAGGTTGTTTCCCTCATTCTGGGTTTAAGGGGAAAAAACAGCCCTGGGAGATTTCTGTGGGTAATTTTTCATGAAAATCTCTTCAATCTCTCTCCCCTCTAAATGATTTCCAAGAGGAAGGTAGCATTTTTCCATCACCTCTCCCACAGGAATGCCTGTCTCTGCAGGGATATGCCAACCACAGAACTCTGTAGTGGAGCGCCTGCCTTTACCTTGTTAGAGACATGTATGCTTGCACTGAGAATACTGGGGAATTCTGCTCACATTAGCAAACCACATGGTTTCCTGAAGTAATTAAATAGGTAAAAGATTGCTTCTTCCCAAAAGGAAAGTAACTGAATATTGAAACATCAGGCAGTTGCACAAAGCAGCTCCACAGACACAAAGTTAAAATCCAGACTTGTAAGAAATCCACCTCACCAAACCCAGAGATCATGTGTGTGGGTATAGGAGGCACATGGATCATGAAGGAGGTCTATAATCATTAATATGTTCTGGCACAAAAAACCACTCTGCTATTCTGCCTAAGGCAGAACCAGGGCATGTTAGTAGGTCTTATTGAGGGGGAAGAGCACTTAACTTCTCTTTCACAAACCTTAAACTCTAAGCCCAAGTACTGTGTACTATCCAACCAGAAACTGTCAACAGTAACAATCTCTTTCTTCAATTCTATACTATTCTTTCAAACTTATATTGTTAATTAAATCTGCATTATTTGAAATACAAGAGCCCTTCAGCTGAGTCAATTTTTTTCATTTGGGGAATGTGACTTCTATTATTGCTGATGAGTAACAAAGATCTGACTGAGTTGCACTGCAGAATCTCCACCAGGACAGTGCTGTACCTGCAAGTCTTGTACCTTCAGTCTTGCACTGAAACACCAAGCAGCTTGGCATTATTATAAATTAAACAAAAACTTTCATTTTCTGCCAAAACAGATCAGGACCCAGTTCACAAGCTACTAGAATCATTAATCAATGAAGCAAACATGACATAAAATAATTGAATAATTACCTTTTAAGGTATTGCCCAAAGCCCTGCATCTCTTGATTGCTCTGTTCATTCAGATGTACAAGGGAACACATTCATTCAAACTCACACACTGACACACACACACACACTCTCAATGACTTTTCTGAGCAGTGCTGGAAATAAAATGGCTCCAGTTGCCTGCTTAAAGTGCAAAGAGCTCAGGAGTCAGCCACTGACAAGGCAGGACCTCTGTGCACTAAGTGAGAACAGGACAGCTAATGTCACCCCCCGCTGCCTTTGTTAATGCTTCTGTCAGCTCGGCGAGGCAGGGACTGCTGCTGGAAAAGAGCATGCCTGGCATTTCTGATGGCTTCCTGCAGAGTTACATGGAGAAGAGACAGACAGCCTGAAGGCTCAAAATGAGATCAGTGCATGGAAATCAGGCCTCACATTTTCATGCCTGTCTCCTTCAGCTGGGGAGAGGTATGGGGAGGAAGGGGCAAAAGGAGGAGGGGCAGAGAAATGAATTATGTTACAGAAACAGACTGCATCAAGAACTCTTAGAAAGTCATATTAGAGAGCACAAGTGTGACCCCTTAGCCAGTGGCAAAGCATCAAGAAAATGTGGTGATGGCATTGAGATATTTTAATAAAACAGCTATTTCTATACCTGTGTACAACTGTCACAGCACTGTGAGGTCTGAGTTTACATACTACAAGTATTTGGCTTCCACTATGGGATGCTAACTCCTGGGCCACTGAGGGAATGATGCCACTGAAAAAATCAGGTACACTGCAAAAAGATCAGGGAATGAGGTCAGGTTGCCAATTTCATTGATGTTGTCTCAATTAAATTGACAACATCAAAGGTGCCATCTTCCTAAGAGTCACCCTTATTTACTCCACAACTCATTTCCTCTCCCAGTGTTCCCGAATGTTAAGTCTCTTCCTTGTATTGGGAAGAAACCTTGGTGAAGGGCATCCAGTCCAGTACAAGAGCAAAGGAGGAACAGAAATGTTGTGAATAGATAACACATGATGGAAGCACCAAAAATGAAACATGGAAAGTTTATATGGCCTTAGAGAGAAGAATCTGTCCAGTACTTATGGGGAGACAGAAAGAAAGACATGTAAAAGGAGGAAGGAAACATTTTCTGGTAATCTTCATGAAGACATGTAAACACCACTGAACTAATAACCCATATAAAACTGGCATTCTCTTCCAGAGTTATAAATAAATTTGATGTAGGCACTGCTCTGGGCATGAGTAAAGGTTGTAGAGCAGCACAGGAGTGCTGCTCAAGAGTCTCAGAATTTGCCTTGTCTTAGGCAAGTGTCTCATAAGAGAATATCTTGCTTGCCATGCCCAATTTTTTTCTCTTACTTCAAGGAATTAATGTTAATTGCTCTTCAAGAAAAGTCTGGAGTTCATACAGAGTCTGGAAAACTATATTTCCTGTAAGGCAACAGAGAATGATGTCTACTGCAGCCTGAGTCCACCTGAACCCTGAACTGAAAGGAGCACATAGACCTCCATATCCAATTCACCCTCTAAAACGCCATGACCCCAGAGAAAATTCTCTAGTTCATCTTTCCTACCTTTTCATTCTCTGCAAACTCCTGCAAGATAATTTGTCTCTCCACGCACAGTTCCAAGAAGTCTTCTGAATGGAAACTTTCATGTAGAGCTGGGAAGAATGTTAGCTGGTTACAATCCAATCCTTTCTGATCCATCTCCGTCTCTGCTCCATTTAACATCAGCTCTCCTATATGAGCATAAAAGAGATTGTGGTTTTAGTGGCAGCCAGATGACACCAAAAGCATTTGCAATTTAGTCTTTCACTCAATCTATTCTACTTTGGGAAATAGCATTATTTATCTCCAAAAAACAGGCAAGAGAATTAAAATCTGTGACTGCTGAAGAAGGATGCGTATTTCAGGGAACCAAAGACAGATGCAATCAGTCATAATTGAAACAAAATCTCTATATTCACAGAAGATTAGGAAATTAGGAAAAATTTTAAATGGTGTCTTTTAGGGACATAGACTAAGCAGGATCTTAAGAAAACCCAAAGAGAGGCAACCCATTTATATCTTGTCCAAGCTGTGTCCCGAGTTTTGCAAGCTCATGCAATGCATGCAGATAAAAAAGGCACAATCAGCCTTCTCATTAAGGCTTCATGCAGAAACTACATAGTGCTTCCATCTTGTTTGCAGTCTAAAACAATAAGCTCCACTCATTTATTTGCTAGGCCCTATCACAGTAAAAACGTATATATAAAAATACTGCATATTTCCAACAGCCCTTTTTCCAAGTTTAAGCAATTAAGATCTTTCCAGGTCCTCAAAAGTGCCCAAAGCTTACACTTCAGAATAGCTTTTTTTCCTTTAGACCTTTCAGGTAGCAACAAGAGAGTAGAAAATTCTCAAGATAGTTGATATATCACCTATGAAATTTGCATCAGTTTTGTCACAGATGTTACAGTGACATTTTAGCCCAGAGCACCAACAGTAAGGGTTTTTTTCTGGATTAAATTATGTGACATAGAAATTAATACGCTAATTCCAATTATCTTTGACTGTTTATGTCTACTGTCTTGACGATGCAATGTAGCCTTAAAAGGTTACCTGGATTCACTTCAGTTGGGAAAGTTGTTTCCCTTCTGTTTCCTAGGAGAATCTGAAAAGAGACTAGGTGTGACTAAAGTGGAACATGCAGATAGGTAAACATAACTCAGAACCTTGCTGGTAGAGAAAAACACAGATTTAGAACTATGTTGCAAATAAATGCCTTGGAAATTCAAAGAAACTCATTGGAAAGGAATTTGAAGGAACAAACATAAACCATTATTATCTTTCCAAAGATGATCGTATATGAGGCCATTTATAGGATAAAAATCATACTACTCAGTATAGAGAAAACTGCCAGAATCCAAGCAGCACAAAAAATGTCTTAGGTATGGGAAACTAATATAAAAGTGCTTCAGTCTTTCATTGATGTGATTTGGCATTTTGACATTAAAGAAACAGACAGTAGAAAATACCCCACATTCACAGTTCAGTCTTAGCTTAAAACACTCTTATTTCCCCTTTTGGCCATTCAGCACTTTCAGCAGCACTAGTAACAGGACAGTGCAGCCTTCTAAGTGGACTCTGCTGCATACATGGGGAAGCACTGTAACATTGAGATACTACTAGTAGAAAATATGGACAACTTATATTGTCACCTATCTGAGGAGATTTTATCCAAGAAAAGAGGGGAAAAAAGCATTCTGTTACTGTTAAATACACTGCAGGCTTTCTTAACCCCAAAACCAAATCCCTTCAGTGGGTTTTCTACACATGGAGCAGCATAGTCACGAGTCAGATTGGACACTGCTTTTGAAGGTCTTTTCCAACCTTAATCTTCCTCTAATTCTATAAAGTCACCAGCAGCTGTTACAGACATTGTGCACCTCCTGCAAAATCTTTCTACCTCACTCTTCCTTTGCATTGCTGCCACTTGGGTGTTCATGAGCTGAATCCTCCTCCTCATTCTTGAGGGCCCCTCAAAACAATCAAGCATCCATCGTGGCTCGAATGATGGTGAAGCATCTCTCCATGGGCCCCCTCTGAGGAAAAGCTGTTCCTCGAGTGTCATCCAGTCCTTGGCTGCTTTGCTGTAAGCACACTGCTGCATCTGTGGGACACAAACACTTTGTGGTGGCTTTTGGACACTTCCCTCCTCTCAGCCACCGGTGGCACTGCCTCAGTGATTCAGAGGGATCTACCCAGCCCACCAGATGGGACCTCTGTAGAGGGAGTGCTGCAGGCCTAACAAACACAAACACAAGTCCAGCTGACCACTGGAAGTGTGCTGCAGGAGGTGTTACTAGTGATAAAATAGTGATAGTCTGACTACACAACACAGTGACAAATAAAAGCATGTCACAAACTTGAAAATGGCTGCTTTCATAAAATTTGCAAGTCAAAAGCAGGAGATCCACATCACAGAGGTTTTTATTCACTCCATTTTTTTCCTGGCAAACATGTGTGAAAAATGGCAACAACAGGGTTCACTGAAAACAGTCTGAATGATTCAGTTGTAAGTGTACTATGCTCTCTCTGAGCAAGGCATAAATTTAATTCTTTCTACTTCAGTGTTGTGTGCAAGCAGTTAGGGAGCACTAACACATCAATTTAAAAGAAGAGGTGAGAATTCAAAAAGACAAAAAGTTTGTTGGTCCCTGATGGCCAAACCTGAAACAGAAACATACCTGTCATGTTTTACTGTCTATGAGCTTGAGAGATATTTAAAAAGTTTTACTGGCTACTAAAGAAAAAAAAAAAGGTCAAAGTTCTCACTTTCATTTCTGACATTGGAAGAGTTGAATAATTCATTTAAACAAAGGGGGGAAAAAGAGTCCTGAAAATAAAGTGGGGAGTCAGATTGCTGGGTCACACTTCTGCAATAATGTCAGGAAAGGAGTGTGGATTCGTCAACTCTCAGCAATTCTTTAGGCACAATATTCCTCTCACTTCTAAAATGCTCAGTTTCTCAGGGCAGTCCAAGAGAACCCTTTCAACCACAGAAAGCTGTTGCCCAATATTCCTGTCCTTTACCTGCACATGGTCCTTGTACAAAGAAGCATAGAGCTCCTGCCCGACTCTTCGGTACCGTTCCATACATGACACAAATCCCTAGAAGAAACATCAGAACACATTATGCCAAGGTGCTGCAGGTGTAAATCCTTTTACTAGAACAATTTAGGAATATGCCTGTGACTGCAAGTTTGATGGCTCTGCAGGCAGTGTAGAGATGAGTCAACCACCTGGGTGCAAGTTGCACACTTACACCAGGAATATAAATATAGACATCATCTTAACAAGGGTCATTAGTGGAACTACTCAGAACTTTCTCAGAAGGAGAAAGAAAACACCAAATACAATGTAAGGTTCCTCTTTTTGCAGCTGAATTAGTACTGCAAATAGCATAAATTATAATCATCTTTTGTAGAGACTCCAACTGAGGTAAGGATCTATAGTGAGATGGTAGGAGAGGTGAGTGCTCCCAGTGCCGTATGAGGATTGTCACATCCAGATGAACTTCCCTGACAAATGTGAGATTGCTGTGAGTCACAGCACGAGGCTAAACTTGCTGTAAAGTCCCAGCCTCGTACTACCTAAAGCCATGGGTCAGGCAGGTCACTTTTAAATGCAGGGACTCTGTTCCACGCTGGCAGTGGTCCCTCACAGCAACCTCCTGGCTGCTGCTTGCACTGGGCTCTAATTAAGTTAACATACAGGGTCTGGGTGTTGTGCTGATTACTGCTGGCTGCCAGCCAGGTCTGCAACCCTGCTGTGAAGTCACATTTATTGGTGCTCCCCTGCAGGAAGCTCCTGTTTTACACTGATGAAAGTCATTATATTTTTGTTTGCTTAAAGCATCATTGAACCTGTAATCACAGTTGTGGCCTCACAAAACTATTCCATAATTCATATAAAACTCCCATAAAGGCTGACCTAGAAAGCAACAGCATCTCTGTGCTCTTAAACCAGTCCTGGTATAGGAGAAGAGCTGAGATCATGGCTCTATGTGGACTTGGGGCAAAACCATTCAGAGTAGAAAAATCAGTTTCTTCATTTCAGATATTCAGAGACTGTTCAAGCCAAGTCAGTGCTCTACTGGCAGCTATTTCAAAGTTGCTCATAGTCCATATTTCACTCAGGGTCATCAGTGAGACCCCTAAAGTCAAAGTCCACATTGCAGATTCTCACTGACCCAGTTCCTAGCCCTTGGAACATATGAAGGGTCTTAAGAAGGAAAACTTCTGCTACCCACATCTGGTCAGCTGAAGACTAACTACTTTGGCTTCCAAATGAGCTACAGCTAGCCAGCTTCAACCAGATGAACATGTCCCTGCTGATCTCACAGGAAAACCATCTAGTTGTAAAGTAAAATGAACAGTTAAAATTGGAGATTACTATGATTGAAGAAAAAAAAGTCAGACAAGCCAGACCAACACACAAAAACAAAACCTGAAAGACATAACCAATAAACATGGAGAATATAGACCAGACTATTATTTAGTAAGTGTTCAGTCAAAACATTTATACTGTAATGCCTAATGAATAACTAGTTCAAACAAGTTTCCAACAAATAAACAGATTCCTACAATTAAAAAATGTAGGTGCTTATCTTTTAAAAGAGCAACTCTTTATGGAGTAGATTAAATACAGCAGTGCCACAGTAAAATCTGTCTTAAATATGAACATGCCAGCTTTGATAATTGCTAATGTAGTGTAACATAAGGTTTGAGTTTCATATGCAGAAAAACAGGTGTAAATGTAAGAACTGTAATGCACATTTTTGGGAAGGGCATCAATAAGGCTTACAAAGGGCCTTATTGATCAATCCTTTCCTAAAAATCTAGGAAACCATAGTAGGATATAGTAGGAAATCATGCTTTAAGTCTTTTTTAATACAGATTTCTATACTTTGCAGCCTTAGGCAATCACATTGTAAGTAGAATCAGATCATTTTGCTGCCACATATTCCCCAGTCAATATTTAGAGCTTGAAAAGGAGATAGAATTTACAAGTTATTTTCCTATTAAAAAGCCAAAACAAATCACAGACTCAAAAACTCTTTCTTGTCTTGCTGCATGGAGTCCTCAAAGAGGAGAGAAAATTATTAACATTGAGGAAACCCAGGGTGTGAATTTTCTATAATTTCTTTCAAGTAAAGCAATTGAGACACTGTAATGAGAAAGAGTGGAAAAGAAAGATTGAGGTGTGACTTGTAATTTAACAAAACTCGACTGAGCTTTGGAATGCTTTATGTCTCTCATTTGTTAAAAATATATATAGATCACTTAACACTCCTGCACCTCATAAATATCCAGGCATGCCATAATACACTTGAATTTCATGATACAGACAGCACACATACCACAGTTCTTTCCCAAAGAAACATTATGTCACTGGGGGTCTGCACTTGGAGGCTTTCTTTGTGTGTGTTGTGTTACTGAATACACATGCACACAAAAGTATGTGCCAAAACTCTCAATAAATGAAAATAAGCATCAAGACAAACTAATTTTGGACTTGTAAGAGACACAAGGAAAGCCCAAATGCTCAAATCCCTTGCTGTGCCAAGTGAATTATCCTGTGGATGACAGTGACAATACCCACATACTTGTTTTGAAGCATGTGTTTTAAGTCATCTGTTGGTAAGGGCTAAAACTAGTGATATTAGTCTATTACTTTAGCTCTTCTGAGCAAAATAGTCTAAGTATGTAAAATGTTCTAAGTATGTAATAGTATGCTCACTATGTAAACATACATAGTAAGAACATTAATGTAGCATCGCAGCTATCACCCTTGTGAGGTACTTTTGACCAGTACAGCTTAGAGATATTTATGAGAGAAGACAAAGTCTTCCGTTAACAGATGGGGAAGCAAAGAAGTGAGTTTCTGGAACATCACAGAATCCTACAATGGTTTGGGTTGGACAGGACCTTAAAGATCACCCAGTTCCAACCCCTTGCAATGGGCATTTCATTTCAGAAGAGGAAAAACTCTTCCATTACTCCCCAGGTAACAATCTGTAAGCTAAGGCAGATGATGTTTTCCTTAGCAGACTAAAGAGCAGTTTATCCTAGTCCTTCACATGCACTCTCCACACTGAGGGCTCTTTGCAGGCTCTTTTGAATCACAAAATTGTTATTGCTGTGTGGATTTTATTGTTGCTTTGCCAAAATTCATTTAGCTTTTCAACAGCCTGAGTTCCAGCAGTGAAGTGTTGCATGGAGGCTTCGTGCCTCAGCCCGCTAGGAGGCTAATGCAATGTGCCAACTGCTCCTAAGGATCATGGATGGATTCCTGGCATTGCCAGTTGGTTGGGGAATAGCAGACTTAATGAGAAAATCCTCCATATTTCAGTGCATCATAAATGTACTCACACACAGGGGTGGGTTTCAAAGGGTAAACCTAAAGTGTGGTGTGTTCATGTGATGAGACTTCCACACTGCATTTATCAGCTAAGCACAGGCAGTACAGAAGCCAGTCTACTTCTATAGCCACCATAAGTCCGTATGTGTGTGTGTATGCACACAGCCCTTCAACAGATGACACTCCTGAACAGATTATTTCCTGGGAGAACAGATAACTTGCCTCCTAATAGCAAAAAAGCACAATGAGAGTCAAGGCATGTTTGTTCTTTAGTCCTGTCTCTGAGAATGGCTTCTGTGACTTTGGGATAGTTCATTCAACCCCTTGAGGACTCAGCTCCCATCCTGTTACAGAAGCATTAGGTTTTACCTCAAAAGTGAAAGGTGAAGGTCAGACTTTGGCATTGCAGGGAACAGCAGGGGAGCCTCTTGCTTGCACTTGTTCTTACTCACTGTTTTCCTATTTCTATTTAAAATGCAGAAGCTCTACATGTGTATGTAACTTAGGGCTTTATTACACACTATTATCTAAATGCATTTATCCAACAGCCTCCTGTGCTGGCATTTTCTGATTACATTTGAATCATGGCTTTTTTTAGGAAAACTTGCCCTTTTATTCCTTTAGCTGATGAAAAAATTCTCTAAACATCAGTATATGCTATAGGGCCAGAGTAGAGGAAAAAAAATCATCTCTCTCCTGACCCATAAAAATAGGTTTTTCTAAAATGACTTAGATTTAAAGGTGACAAGACTACTTCTGGGTTTTTAGTGGATGTAGTTCAAGCTGCTCTGCAGAGAAAGTATAAATAGAACAAAAATAGACACAAGCAAACTTTAAGTTGGCTAGCAAAGATGAGAGCAACAAGAAATGAATGGTCACAGACTTCAGCAGAGGTAACAACCTATACCCTAACCTAGAAGAAGCATTTAAGTTAATCTTGCAGATATTTCTAGGACCTCACTTGATTTTCTGTTCTTTACTTTTCATTTTAAATTGACATTTCAGTCTTTTGAATGCAAACAACTTCTTTCTGAAATTATTATAAATAAAATTTTTAAAAACCAGAAGAAAACAGACCTATTTGAATCAAGAAATACGAAAAAAATTATTTGTCTGTTTATTCAGCAAAGAAAAGAATAATCTGTTTCAGTGGTTAGCACAGGTTTCTAGGGTTTTCTGCAACCAGATAAAACTCCTCTTTCATCCACATTAACACCATTCAACTCATTTGGCATCAGCTCTGTTACATGAAAGTAAAACTCTGCAATCAGCAGCTCTTGAAAGATGAGACTTTGGTGCCAACAGCTTTAAACGTTAAATTTCACTTGCTGAAATCCAATATCCAAACTTAAGCCTGACCAGACACAATCTCTAGCTTGAAAGGCAAATGGATATTTTAAAACAATATGCAGGAGAAATAACAGACAACATTTTCATACAATGTGTACTTCAATGATGGAACTTCACTCCCACAGAAGACCACTGAGTTTAAAAACAGAAGAAAACTCCCCATGAAGAGCTAACCACAAAAAATTTGTAAGCCATATCTCTCATGTTTCAGGTTTTAAGATGAAACTGATATCAATCAAGAAAGAAACAATTGTGCTAGGATAGGTTTCCTACTGAGCACTGGGCTATCATACCCCATCTCCTGTAGCAGCCTCTGATGAAATTTAGGGGACACACAGAGGGGCCTGTGAATCTGAGCCAGCCTAAAGACTTGTATTCATCATGCAACACTGATTTTCCAATTCTCAGCTAAACACTTGCCTTCAATGAATGGAGAAATGATCCCCACATCTTTCAGAAAATTCAGTGATATTTATCACATAATATGAAATACTCCATATTTTATGTTTTCATGCAATTCTTATCTAACATTGGCCTGTTGAATGATTTCTTTATGATCTTGTGAACAATCTGAAAATGATAAATGAGCAGTTAGATATGTGTGTAGGAGGACATGGAAATTTCTGTGTTCAAAGTTAAAGAAACTTTTTTCAGCTTGCTACAGCATGCTGTAATTTAGCTTTGAGCCAGTTATTAAACAAGACAATAATATTATAATGGAAATTGTTTAATATACATCATTAATAGTAAAGTGCCTGCTTTCATTGAAGTAAAAAAAATGCGTGCTATGAGCAGTTTTGAAATGAATATTTGATTCCAAAGTTCCCTTGTGCATTTAATGACATGCTAATTTACATTTTAATTACTTCCTAAGAAATCAAAGCATTTGTTGACAGAAGAACATAATGTCAACTTCACGGTGCACTGTTGGTGGATAGTTAATGAACTTAATTAGATAATTAGTGATGTTAATTATCCTTCTATTATGAAGATAAACATGTTACACAAATGATGCTCTTTTCAAAGAAATATCATTAAATGTTTCCTTGTTTTAACTCAGTTAACTTGAAAAGCTGATAAAAGACCAACTGAGTGATTGGTAAGAACAAGATTTAAGTAACATTTCTGGCTTTGCAATTACAAGTTAGGAAGTCTCTTAACCTCTTCATTCTGAAGAATGGGATTAAAAAGACCTTATCTATTTCAAGGTATATGGGTCTTTGTCATAGAGGAATGCAATTAATCAACAAAAAGAGTAGAGGACAGGCACAATCAGATCTCCTGTAAAACTGAGAAGGCTCTGCATTTCTTGTAAAGACTAACAGCAATATCTACAGTTCTGAGGCAGTGTGTCTCACAGGAGCTACAAGTGTGGTGCTTGTAACCTTGCCAGGCACCCATCCTAAAGAACCTCAGGTCAGGGCATGGAGAAGCTCTGACTGATTTACAGTTGACTGAAACACAATTGCTACAGCGCTCCTTTGCTGCCTTTGTAGCTTTGTATGATATCAAAAACTGTCACAGTCATTGTTAACATAAAATATTTTGACAGCACAACTCGGTGGTGGAGGGAAAGGAGGAGAAGAAGCAAGAGATCAAAAGGCTCAGTTTGAAACAGGAAAGTCAGTGATTTGCAACCTTTGGCACTGTATTCAGTCTTACAGACCTTCCTGCCAGCAAATGTACCCAAGTCTGTCACCTGTAAGCATCAAAAAATCCAACTTTGTGCATTATTCCTCCTGCTCCTGCATGACTACCAAGAAGATACAATCACCACAGCAGATCACGGCCATTCTAGTACCAAAAGTGTAATTATACTCTCTTTTCTACATGATCACGCCTCCCAGACAAAGGCGCAAGCAAAGCATGAGATAGCACAGTGTATTCAGAAATATGCAGAAAACACAGCTGCATTTGATGGCTGATTCTCACACTTGCCACCAAACAGCAGGAAATTGGCTTTGCTGATGATGGAGAGCATGAGCAAAAGTACAACAGGAACATGGGGTCTGAGCTTTTGCTGAAGTGAACACTGAATTTTGCTGTTTTTTCTAGATTGAGGATTGGGTCTCAAAAGCACTCTTCCTATCTTATAAATAATCACAGGGAAAAATCAGAGGAGTGTTTTGCTGCTTGTTTTTGTTTGTTTTAATATGCAGCAAATACTACTACTGCTTCAGCATCTTTGTTTGTTTTTCAGTTGATAAAGGAATCAAGTTAATAACTCAGTAAACAACCACTTAGTTCTTTCTACTGGGCACACCTCTGAAGTCCTGAGTGAATTTCTGCACTTCTCTCAGTAACTTTACTCAGTCAGGAGCAAATATCTTTATTTTGCTAGGGGATTTAAATTCTTCATTCCTCGCTATGTAGTTCATACTGTTATTTTTCCTGTAATCTCCATGTTTCAACCAAACATGGAGATTTCCTGTTGCTTTAGGACATAAGTCCATAACTGGCAGAAGTGAAGATAGAGGCCAATAGTGAACACAGAAGTCACCTGACACAGAAAATGATACAAAATTACATCACACCACTTTTTAAAGTTATTACCAAAGTTGACAAAAATACAAGTTAAAAATACAAATACCACTTACTTTTAATGTAACTTTTCTAATGTAAGTAAGTGTACAAAGGAAGAGGGCTGTTGAGAGGTAACTCAACATTTTCTTCCTCTTAGATTTCACCTCTCTAAAAAGAGCATTAAACTCTGAAAGACAGGCTGGAGGGAGAAAGGGGGAGAGGGAGAAAAGAGAAAAACATTGGGAACTGTAGCTTCATATCTCATTGAGAAGAACAATTTATCAGAGCTATGGAGCTGTCAGTGCTTGACATGATAAGGAATAACACCAAGTGAATAATGTTTCTTCCAAACCCAGCTCCTTTAATTACAAGCAGCTTCCTTGCAGAAGAGAGACAGAAGATGTAGAAACACCAATTTCATGCACTTGTGCCTGAATAATGTCTCCGTGCTGCCTTTTCCAGATGGCAACCTTTTCACTGGAGGAACTAATGATGTGGGCATATTTAGGGAAAAACCAATAACAGAGTCTTTAACCTTCAACAGCAAAAAGCATGTTGTACAAAATGTTCCTTGGGATACATTTACAAATATCAATTACATTGCTCACTGAGGTGTAATCAGCTGTAATAATCAAAATTAATTTTAAAAAATAATTAAACAGACCCCAGGGCAAATAGTCAACACTCTTGCAGTATGACATCACAGTATGCATATGTACCTGGGAAGAGCTTGCTCAATCTGTAAGCAGCAGTGTGATTTTAAGGAGTGAGAAGGATTCTGCAGCACGCTTAAAAAGCCTTGCAGCTTAGAAAGGCACTGTCAGACACATTAGCTGGGCGTCACAGTCTGCCTGGTCACCTGCAAGTGGACCAGGCACCATCAGACATAGCTGCAACCTCCTATAGCTTGAGCTAGAGGGTTAAGGCTCAGAACAGACTCATCTCCCCAGGGGGAAAAAAAAATCCTTTATATGTTGAGCATCACAGTAACACAAGCTTGGTTTAAAGCTCTGAATATTCTGTCAATGCACTTCTACCCTATCCTATAGCTAGTTACTCTACTCCTATTACACACAAAAAATAACATCTATCTAGTGTTTCTTATGTCTATTTTTGACAATGCCAAGCAAAAACATGGAAATGGCCCTCTCTTTCAGCAAAGGAGGATCTAACACATGGATAAGATAGTTCACATCTTCATTGCTGACAGGAGAAATTATGCATACCCTCCAAATCCACCCCTGGATTATATACCAAGGCTTGTTTCCCTATTTCTAGGGATTAAATTAAAATTTGGACCTTTAATACTTCATATCGAGTAGAAAACATAAGGATAGCACTATGATAACACCTGAGCCTTCCCTTCCTGCTAATTCAGAGACTGAAGGAGAAGGTTTACATGCGTGATGCAAGCCAACAGCAGCAGCAAAGCTGGCATCTCCTCACCTTGCTCCACCCCAAGCAGAGGCCTGTAAGCACAAACACATCTGGGCTGCTTAGGTTTTTCAAGTGCCATAATAGGGCTCTATGCAGAAAATATGCATTATTAGACTGTATGGACAGGCTGCCAAGAAAAGTTCTTTAGGTCACTGTTTCTTTGTGATTATTTCTAGCAGCCTAGGAAAGGAACCTCAGCTGCTATAGTTGTCTAGTTTGCAATGGAACTTGACAACCAAAAGACACACTCAGAAGCCTCCCAAATCCAGACCCAGAGCTATATACAAGGTAGACCCAGAGAAGATGAAGAGCAAAATTCACCTCTGATTTGCATGTTTCCTTTGTGTTTCGGCCAGGTATGAACCTAATTGCTGAAGAGAGGCTTTCACTCCAGGAATTGTGCTTGCTCTGGGACAGGCTTGGCCCTGCTTTATTCTGGAGAAGCTTCTTTTCAGATACTGCATGGGAAAACAGACAAGAAAGCTTTTAAGATGAGGTTGAGCCTGTCAGAAATAGAGGTGTTCTATCCCCATTGTACAAGACAAGACAATGTGATAGTGTGTCACTCCAGATGAATAATGTTCTATTTTTATGAGAAGTGAATTAAGACATACTTCTCAAGCTTTTATTTAAAAGCCTCACAGAGGTCTGCCATAGATCAGTTTCATTACACAGACACGAACATTGAATCACTGCAGCACTACACACATTGCAATGCCCTTCTTTCAATCATATATCCTCCCTTTTAAATCTTCCTATGGGTTACAATCATCTAAGGTGATTTCTCTTTCTTGCAGTACAACATGGGCCCTGTGACCCCACCAGGTGATTACAGAAGGGCTTGGTTATCACACAGTAAGTAATCACATCCCTAAATAAGAGAAACTGAGAATCTGCTTTCTCAGCAGGTGAGGAAAGGCAGAACCAAGGAGCAGCAGCTTTCCACCAGGCACCCCATTTACCACAACGTTTTTGCTTGTTACAATGAGTGTTCCATAAAAGAACAGAGACCTAGCAAGTGTTGCCAAGCTTTTGTCATAATTTCTTCCCATAAAGGAGTGATCTCTGTTATCTTCATGTCCCTTTCTTTGTCATTTCCTTTTACAGAGAGATCCATCTTGTAAATGTCCTCCAGAGCCTGCCGCCTCTGAGAAATGAGCTGCTTCCAGATGATTTCTACTGTCCTCAGAATCTCCTGGTGGACTAGGGAACAAAAGTAACACCAAAAAAAGTTACTCATTTATGTTTTCAAGTCAATCAACTGCAAAAAACAAACAAAAAAAAAAAGCAAAAACATCTAATTTGGAAAAGCACTGGTTCAGAGTAACTGCTAGAGTTAGTGGAGTTGCTCCTTTTTGTCCATTGCCTCCACAGTTTCTGAGCTAGACTAGTTAATCTAATACAGAAAACAGCAGGACATTTCTTTTATGATATTTCAACTCCTTGAAAGAAACAAGTAGGAGTGACACATGTTTTTAACTGGTTTCTGCTTTGAAAAACCATTTAACCAAAATTTTGATGGCCTTATTATTGTGCTTAGAATGCTAAAGCACATAAAGGTATTCCTTTATGTTGCCAAACATCACTGGAGATGGACGGGCAAAGGTAACCAAGTTGTGAAACAATTTGACACAGCAGGAGGATATTGTACAAGAAAGTGCTGAGTTTTTCTTTATATCCCTGCAAACCAGACTGATTTGATTGCAGCTTAACCAAGCCAATATATATTTCAAAGTAAAAATTAAAAAAAGAAAACACTACTCTGCTGCAGGGTTCAACTGACCACACTGAATCCAACATATTTTTCCTGTGTTTCTCTGAAGTACTCCAATACTTCTTCCTGCATACAATAGACAAATGCTGTATGGGCCTTGAGAAAAGAAACAGAGCAACAAATAGTGTATGTATCTCACCCCTTATACTGGGGTCATAACATGGAGGAGAGGTCTCCAAACTGATACCCACTACTCCTGAGGATGCTGGGTGGGACTTTTGAATAAAAAGACTTGATGCAAACACAAGTAATTTTTAGCACAACTCTCCTTTCTCTGTGCTGTGCCTGCAGTGCCTGTACACTAAAGAGGAATTAAGTGGCACTTGCACAAGCTGCTCTGTAAACTACTTAAGACAGGTATTCTCCTTCTAAGCCACCGGCAACACGTGCCATAAATTACCATCATCTGGAGTAGGCAGGCTGCCTTTTTCCTCTTCACTAGGTGCAAGGAAAATTTGGTGATGAGAAGCCAGCTTTGGTTTTGCATCCATCCCAAAACCTTCTGAGCAGCTGTGACAAAGGGGAAAAAAAGAAAAAAAGGAGGGCAGGTAAGGAAACCAGACTGAAAAAAACTGAGAACAGTGAAAGAACAACAGGTGTTTCTGCACATCCAGTCCTCCTTGATTCATTTAGTAGAAGAGTATTTTCAGGTTTGGATCTTATACCAGTTATGGAATACCACGGAATTTTCAGCAAGTGGGAACTTAACTGCCAGTCTGATTTTTAAAGGCAAGGAGCAGTCATCATGATCCTGTAATCACCCTCCTGTATGTGCCTTATCCCTGCAATTTACTGCACTTGTATTCACTTCATTCACCCCAATTAGATGGAGCACGGGGCTGTCCTGATGTAGCCAGTCTGCTTCAGCCTTCTTGCACCTCCCCCGGGCATCTGGCACTTTGTCTCTTTACTCTGAATTCCTTTGCTAGAGGTATCTGACACTATGTGGAAGAAAGCATCTTGCTCTACCCTGCACTTGAACTGCTTACTGAGTTTTTTTGTGTCAGTCATGATTCACTCAGTTTCCGAAGCGCTCAGCACAAAAAAGCTATGAACTCAGCTCCATGGATACTATTAGCATGCAGATGTGGTTATTGAGAACATCACCATGGCCAAGAGGACTTCTGCTTTGGGATTGAGGGCTGTGCCACAATCTACCAGTCAGGAGGTAAAAGACACTAGGAACTTCAGTACAGCAGTAATACTTAAAAAAAAAAAAAAGAAACAGGCTTGCTTAAGTTATCCAGAAAATCTGGACTCTCTCACAGAACTGCTGTCAATAATAGCATTTATAAGCATATATAGCCACTAGTAACACAAAGCTCTTTCAGTTCTGAACAAGCCTGGCTATCTGGGAGAATCAAATCCTTGGGTATGCAAAGCTGGCAGCTGGCATTTTTATTTCTGATTTTCTTTAAAATACCACATTTCTGATTGCCTGGATTGTTTAGCTTTTGGATAACATAAACCCTTCTGTACTTTATGTTTTTTTTAAATAGTTTGTGCTCTTACTCCATAAAAGCAATCCTCATCCCATCTCAATGGGTTTGGCCTGGAAATTATTATCTGACTGGGATAAGAGCATCCAGAAAAGATCTCAGGAAGTGCAGCTCATTTCTGGTGTGATACTGTGTTAATGGATTCCATTCAGATCATCAAAGCAGTACAGAAGGTTATCGTCGAAGCAAGAAACATTAAAGTGAAAAATGCACTTGCCAATATTTGCTTTTTTTCACAAAACTAAGCTTCCAAGGTAACTCCCCAGCTTGCATTAGCAAGAGTTCATCTTTTATATCAACATCTGTAAGAACAGCAAACAGTGAGTATGGATGTTCTAGCTCTACCCAGTGGCAGAAGGCAAAACTCCCAATGTCAGAACAACTAAAATATTACAGCTCAGATCCAACTAACAATAACACAAAGATCACAAGATCCATTCACACCTCTATATATGCTTTAAATGTACCCACACACACATGACTGCTGGATCAGACAAAACCTCTCACTGAATTACCCCATGCAGATGTCTCAGAGAATGGCCACCCTCATGATTTGGGAGTGATCCTAGCCCACATCCCAGGAAGATTTCCAGCTGCTCATTTTCCTGATGGGCTTGTGAGCCAGCGCCACTGAAATCAGTTCAAGCTTGTTAACTGCAGTTACTACTCTGTAGTGAGTAGCTGCTGGAAATGCTGGATCCAACTCATTCTCAGCTTCTATTGATCCTCCAGACTGGAAATTGCCTAAGTTAGGTGACATCTCCCCCTCTGCGCCCACTTCCACAGGTACAGCACAAAAATAAAGAATCATAATAAGATGAACACTTGTACCTGCCCGAGTTCAGTTGGCAAAGGCAGTACATGAGGCAGATGACAAAATTACTATTTGAGTTGTAAGTTGCAAAGATAATGTCCCACTGCTCTTGCAGGACTATGAGAGTATTCAGGACATTAAACTGTTCAGGCAGTGATTGTTGAGGTCTGGATAAGCAGTATAGGATGGCTCTGTTTAAGCAGCTGTACAGGGCACTGAGAAAAACTTCCTTTTGAGAAACAGAGCTTTCTAAGACCTGTAAAAACACAAAGCAGCAGTTTACTTGGCTTGCTCAAAGAACTTTCTCCCCAAGGACCCACTCCTCCCACTTCATTTAAACTGTTGGAAACTTGTTTCAGCAAAATTCCCCTGAACTACCTGTTACATAAAAACTCTAATTTTTTCTGTATTTCTGTTGAAGTACCCATAACTGTGGGGATTAATTTATTAATTTATCCTAGTTCAGCAATGTGTACACAGCCACCAAAAAGTGTCACAAGAGAGTTAACTCTCCTTTCTTTATGCTGCACCATCTCTCTCTAATTATAATTTACAGCTGTTATGTTCTCACGCAAAAAAACAGGAATAAAAACAATCACCAAATGGATTACAGCCATCTTCTTCAGAACTGCAGTATCATGAACTCAGTGTAAAAAACCAGCACATTACATCAGGTTGATAGAAGTTGGAGAGAAGAAAAGTGACTCACACACATAATCTGTTTGGCAATGAAGATCAGGATTTGCTTGAGGTCAGCCACAAACATTCTGCTGCTCAGTTTCTCAACCAGCTTCTGAACAAAATAAGCAATATTCATCATGGATAGGGGTGCAGCTGATTCTGAACAACCGTGAGGATCAGTGTTTGCTGGAGAGGATATAAGAGGATTGATTATTGCAGAACAAGAGGAAATTTAAAAAAAAGTGAAATGTGAGATTATCAGAGCTGAGAAGGAACAGTCTCATTCCATAATATCTCAGAGGTGGGACATGTCTAAGAAAACAAGTCTCTAGGTATAGCAGAAACACCTTACTCAGACTGGAAATGACAGTCCCATCTTAAGGATGGAGGCAATCTCACTAAAATGCTGTAATGAAGAACTGGCTTAACTAACAACTCAGAAAGGAGAGCAATTAACATCTAAGTTAATGGGGCTGTTTCCAGAAACATTCAAGGATGAACCTAGGTTTCTTTCTATATATTCCCTTTCTAATACTCAGAATCTCTTCTCAAAAAGGAAGATTCTCTCCAGAAAAACTATAAAATTACAATAACTGATGCAAACTGGCTTGCAGTAATATAGAATGGACAGTGCAGCCTGTTGAGCTGGACCGTCATTCTAGCTATTGTCTCCAAACCTTTCTAGCAATGACAGCTACATGCTAAATACCAGTTACAATGATATTTAAACAAGAGTTAAACAATCTGATTCTCACCACTCACCTCTTGGTCTCATTTTCCCCTCGCCTTGGCTGGCAACCTGAAAGACATCCATAGCAGACAGTAGAACTTTTGTCTGAAAAAATCTCCTCTGCTCACTGGTGGCATCTTCTGGAGAAGCCTGTACAGTGATGGCACACATATTAGTACAGCAGGAAAACAGGAAATCTGACTCAGCTTCACTTTCGGCAAGAGTACATATGTGGACAGCTACTGGACAACAGATGAGATGGCAGAACTTCATTCCCAGCTGGAAAACAAGGAACTCTTACACAGGACCACACCATCTAGCTGACAGCCAGCACAGTCACCCTCTGCACGCTGAACTGAAACAAGGTTTTGTAAAGGGCCAGAATTGCTTCACAAGTGCTTCCCAAGAGGTCCTGTGGTCAGGGGCACTGAGCTCCCAGGATTCAGACAACCAGAAACCCAAACTCTATTTTAACTGTATCAAACTTCAGGAGAGT
Source organism: Zonotrichia albicollis (assembly GCF_047830755.1). Taxonomy (NCBI): domain Eukaryota; kingdom Metazoa; phylum Chordata; class Aves; order Passeriformes; family Passerellidae; genus Zonotrichia; species Zonotrichia albicollis. The sequence continues at coordinate 33,103,383 of NC_133825.1, read as the reverse complement.
ATACGTAAAACTTTAGGGAGCTGATGCTCCACAAGAGGATTTAAGTCATTAAAATTGCAGTCAAGCTTATTCTAATAACTTAGTAATTACTATTCGTATTACTAAGCTAAGTCTGCATCAGAACCCACACCTGGGACACCTGAACTACTGACAATTTGGAGCTGAATCCTAAATTTTTAATTTTCTCCTTTCTTCAGACTATGATTCTCTAGAGTGCTTTGAGTAGTTGAAATCTATTATCCAGACTCAGCTGTTACAGCTTGTATTAATCTGTACTTACAGTGGAGACAGGATTTTTTTATTTGAGAACTGAGATTTTCTTATCTCAAAAATCAGTACACAGGATGCTCCATGTGACATTTTTTGTTCTCAAATTCAAGGGGTGCCCTGTTGACAAGCAGGTATTACTAAGGAAAAGCATATTTTTTCACACTTTTCTTCAATATTAAAGATTGCCTGAAAAATTTCTGTTTTCCAGGGACAGCATTTTCTTAGTTCACATTAGTGCAGGGGAATTAGAGAAGTCCTTTCCTTTAGTAACTGTTAGCACTTTTGTTACTAGGTCACTAGAAGGATATGTCCTGTTCTTCCACCCCCAGTGCAAGGTAGAAGAGCAAAGCCTGCTGATGAGATAAACCTCGAGAAGCAGCTCAAGAGGGTGTCCCTGTTTGCTTGCTGGGATGTTGAGAAGACTGTCCATCAGGAGGACTCGCACGAAATCCCACACTTGTTTCTTGGCAGGGTGTGGTAGCAGTGGGAGAGAGGAGGGATCAGCACAGCCTTTCCCTTCAGCAATGGCTGGACCATCAGGGGTCAGGAGGCCTTCAGATCCACCCTGTGAAAGCAGATAGCAATACATTTGCAGTCAGTCTACTGTACATTGATTTTTTTTTCCTCCTAGTGACCCATCTCTGGTCAGAAGGGCTTATGCTGGCTCCTGTGCACATACCTTGGGTGATCCTGAATGAAAAGCAATCATAGCCAAAGCTTTCAAGAAGTCAGGACAGTGCCACACAGGGTCCTGTGTATAACTGTGATAGATCAAGCACAGAAACTCGATAACATTCCCCGGATAGGCAATTGCCCAGGAGGCCTCTGCATCTGCAATAGGCTGAACAGACAAACGTGCATCTGGTCAAGGCGGCATTCCTCTCATTCATAAAAGCTTATCTATGTTCTTCTTTAGATATTCCTAAGCAAATGTGACACAGCCACAAACTCAGACAAGGCACCAGTAGCCAATCCCACCTTGCAGACTGAAGATACGCCCAACCAGAAAGGTGACATAGCAGCATCAAGAATGAAAAAACTGAGTGCTGTTGTGGGCAAGATCTGTGTCTGGTCTCTCAACCATGAGCCCATCACATCCTGTGCTACATAACCAGGGCAGCAGTAGTTGTGCCCCCTGTTCAGTGCTGCCCTCTGAGGGCAGAGCAGGACCAGGGATTACAGGGATTACAGACACAGGCTGCCACCAGCCTCTGTCACACCTGGGCTCTTTATTCAGCCACTCACACTGTACTGTCCTTGCAATGACACTTACCTTGTCCACAGTGAATCTAACCATTTCCAGCAGTAACACAGCTGCCTCTGCACACAGCCCAGATTTGAGGACATTCTCTCTATGGTGGTGCTGCAAGATCCACTGCAACATAGACTCAAGATCTTTCTACACAGGAAGAAAGGTTTCATTAAGAGATGGGAATTGTACATGACACATCAAGAAAAATGCCTGCTCTCTCTACATCAGAACAAAACCAACATGTGTCTACCTCCAGCAGTTCCTTCCTCTCCTATTAAATTTGTAACATTTAACACCTGCATGAACAAGGTTGTTCTGAACGTAAATTTTCTTAAATAAAAGTTAATTAACTTAATTTAAAAAGTATGAATAGTTTTTATTATTACAAAGCCCAGGTACGGTTGACATGCCTGAAAATCATCTCATGGAAAAGGGCATAAAATGTCAAAACAGTAATGCAATAGCAGCTTCAGGTGCCTGTCTGCTATTTTCTTTTTCATACCTTGACAGCTTCAGGTGGGTCAGACGGTGGAGTTGCCAGAAAGAGCTCTGCCACAACCAAGTAGATCTCAGGAATGTGAACATGATCAGTGAGACATCTTTGCAATACAGAAAATCCAAAAATCAAGAAGTTGCCATTGTCAGGCACTGGAGGATGACTTTTTAAATTATCTTTAAAGGAAAAGAAAATGAAAGTGTCTAAAAATGAATGTCATATCAGCAGAAGGGTTACTGACACAATTTTATCCTTGTCTCTGTCCCAGAACACAGTAGTCTGCTAGGCTGCAGTATCAACAGTTTAAAAATCACCTCCAGACTAACATAATTTTTATCACTATCACTTTTGTTAAAGGGCTTTCTCCCTGCATTATTCTTCTTCCTTTCTCCTCCCTTTCTCAGAACCCCAGGTCTAATTATCAAAAAGCAGGCTGAACAAATCTTTAAGAAACAATTCAGAACAAGTTGACATCTGAACACCTTACAGGCTTATCAGGTAGCCTGATTTTGTACAACACAAAACAGCCCATCTAATCAGAATTGCTAATTACCTGCAAGGGAGAAGTAATGCCTTCCACTTTTCAGCACAGAAATGCTGCAGTACCAGGACAAGTTTGCCCTAGAAAATGATTTAAACTCTTGGTCTACTGAGATCAGTGGGAATCCTCCTATCACGTGTGCAGTGATTTTCTATCACTGAGCTGGACCAAGGCAGTGTTTTGGGAATGTTCAACCAGCACATACCCATTAGAATGTTCAACCCTGCAGAGCTGTTTTCCAGCCAACGCCCAGCCACTATCCCCTCCTTGAATTTGTTCAGCAGCAAACGATTGTGGAGGAAGCACAGGAGCAGTTTGATTCCCAGGACAACTGTGCTGAAGTGCAGGTAGCTCTGTGTGAACAGCAGAAACCAGTCTGGCCCCAGCGCCAAAAATGTCTTTTCTTTTTCCCTAGGAAAAACAGGTAAATGAAAACTCATGGGAGGAAACACGATGGAAGACAGAAAGGAGATATTATATAAGATTATCTTGAAGTAATTTAGAACCTCATGTTTCTCTAGAAAAAAAAAAAATCTCATTAAAGGTGTGCCCTTAGAGAATCACAAAGATGTAACCACAGGCTCATCCACACAGCTAAAGTCATTCAATTCCTGCTACATCTAACCTTCTACTGCTGTCAGGCAAAACAGTTTATTAATGTGATGCCCCTTCTGAGAGTGTGTATCAATAACCAAGGCAAACAACGTCACAGACCAGATCTTTCAAGCTATGAAATTCAAAATTCTGGTTTAAATTTTCAAGTCCAAGATGTGCTATCTAATGAAAATAGACAATTACAGCTCCCAGCACTATGAAATCTGCCTTTCAGTTATGAAAGGCAAAATTATAATAATGGCATTCTCATGGTTAAGATATAGCTGTGCAAGTAATCTCACTTTAGATTGACTTGATTTTCAGAGACAGATTTCAGAGACAGGGGTTTCTTCAACCCCTGATATGCAGCAGAAGCATCAATATCCAAACTCCCCCTTCAATGTATTTTCTAAAAATATGAGACTTTTTCCAAAATGGATATAAGATGTGTTATCAGACCACACAGCTGTGTGAATGCCAGATAAATCACTGACAAAAAAGTCTCTGAATCCAGTCGGCTCTTACTTAGTATTTGTTGAAGTTCAAATATTATTGGTGTGTTTAGTCCTGGTTAAGCACTAGGATGATGAAAAATCATCAAGAGAGACAAAGACACTTCTTAAACATTTTTACTTACTCAGAGGACAGCTGAAGTTTGTCTGAGCGTATTACATCTAACAGCATCCTCAGTAGCTGGTTTCGAAGACAGATTGTCCTTCCAGATGTTTGGTTTAAGGCTACAAATATCAGAAAGCAATAAAGAGTTAAGAAGAGACAAAAGATGTTCCATTGTTCCATTGCTTTGATGAACAATTTTGTTTGCACCCAATTAGCTCCATAGAAGTACTTCTATCTGGTTTTTTGCAGAGTAAAAAGATGCAGATGTCAAATGTTAGACAAGGATTCCTGCTAACATAATAAACAACCAGTGCTTACATTGTCCAAGTCCTCTCTTTTAAAACTCATTAACACTGCATGGTGAACAATATCTCAGGTTAACTTGAGAGAGAAATATAAACAGGCAATCTGACTTGTATTGCCCAGCTGAGATGTCTATATACAAACTGCAGTTACCAGTGTCACGTTAATATGATCTGTTGTTAGAGGTGCAGTAACAATAAAACCCCAACTGAAAGATCCCAGTGAAAGGGCCAAATGACTGGATGTTCCTCCACATGAACCTGACAAATACACAGCCACTTTAAGAGGTGCAGTGTTTTTATTTGCTACAACTCTAAGTGTTTACAGAAAATCCAGCACGTCCATTGAAATTTTATTCTTTGTAACAGCCTAGTAGGTTGGTTTGGGGTTATTTCAATTTAATGTCCTTTCTCTCTATGTATATCTGAAATCCAGCATTGTGTTGGCTCTGGACAATGCAGCAAAAGTACTGCTGGTTTATTGGCAGAGAGAGAGCAAAGGGTCACCTCTGTGTAGCCTGTCCCTTTCCACATGAAGAAATCTGAATTTTGCCTTTTCCTGCAGCAGAAGGCAGAAGCACTAATGGTGCAATTAGGGTTGATCAGGTCCTGGGGAAGGAGGGAAATCCTGTAGTTGAACTATCACAACACATACCCCAAAGGCAGCCCCTCACCTTCAGTGGGCCTCTCAGCCACACTATCCATGTAAATCTGATTTTCATCCACAGAAGAAGGTTTCAAGGTGTAAACAAGGAACAATCCAATCCTAGCAGAGAAAGAGTGAAGCAGTTGTGGTCAACAGAAAGATATTAATTTACTTAATTGGAGATTATATGCAAAGCTGCATACTGGTTAACAGTGACTAAAGAACCACCATTAGAAATTCTAGCCACTTCAGACACAGGATGAAAACTTCATAAACTAGGAAGTAAATTAAAAAGTTAAAGACTGTGCTGTGTTGGAAGGTATCCACAAGGATCATCAAAGCCCAACTCCTGTCCCTCAGCAGGACAATCCAAGAGTCACACCTGTGCCTGAGAGCATTGTACAAACAGTTGTTGTTCTCTGTCACACTGGTGCTGTCACCACTTGCCTGGAGAACCGGTTCCAGTGCCTGACCACCCTCTGGGTGAAGAGCCTTTTTCTGATATCCAGCCTAAACCTCCCCTGAGAACTTCAGGCCATTCTCTGGGGTCCTGTCACCCCAGAGCAGAGATCAGTGCCTGCCCCTCCTCTTCCCCTCAGAGGAAGCTGTAACTGCAGTGAGGTCTGTCCTCAGTCTCCTCTTGTCCAGGCTGAACTGACCAAGTGACCTCAGATCTCCTCATCTGGCTTCCCCTCAAGGCTCTTCATCTTCGTGGCCCTTCTTTGGATGCTCTCTAATAGTTTATTTTTCTTATATTTTGATCAATGAAACTATCTAAAAATCAAAGTAAAATATATTCTGCTATGGAAACATTTTCTCCACTTTAAATGTCTTTCACCAAGAGAAAAGGATTACTGAGTAAAGCACTCAGTTTATATGAAAGATTCTGAGCAGCCTGTGGCATTGTAATTTCACTGTTATTACCACTTGGCTTCCAAGCATATAGAGGAGGACAGAGAAACCTTAGCAGGTCCACAGTGAGGGGGACTGGCATCCTTTAATCACCTGGAGTTTGCTTTGACACATTAGCTGGTTCTAAGGATAGAAAGATTAATGTGAAATATACACATTTAGCAAAAGTACACAATCTCCTCCTGCCCACAAGAAGAATATTTCTTAAGGGACAGACACCAGTTGTTCTGCAGGAAAAGCCCACACAGCAATTCCCTCCGGAAGCCCAAATCTGGGGCCAGCAGAGGCTCCAGCACCTCTCAGTGCTGCTAAGAGCCTGTTCCAGTCCCTGCTGTCCTGGGGCCAGAAGGACAGGGACAGAGGGCTGTCTCTGCCCACTCTCAGCATCCATGGGCCTGACAACTAATCATGTTATCATGGAATAATAAATCATGATTATTTATGAAAAAATGCTCATTCACCTCCTTACAACATGACAAATTTGATATACTAAATCCACAACTCTCACCTGTCTCACCACCTATATGAAAAAAGAACAGGCTAATTCCTAGAAGCCCAGGGTAGGAATATACATACAGATAACATATATCCAGGAGCACACAGTTACAAAAGAGCTGGAAAACATCAAGTTCATGTATTAGCTTACTCCACAGTTAACTTATTAGAGGTGCTCATACTCTCCAACAGAGCAAAAGGCAGAGTCCACAGATTTGACATGCAACTGTTTTTACACTATTAAAAATGGAGCTTTAGAAACAGAGCTTCCGTCTGTGCAGTGCATTTCCCTGGGAATTAGGTGGCTGCAGACAGCACTGTGTGGACCTTCCTCATATGGTCTATGCTGTGGGTTGATACAATTAGGCTGGGAATATAAAATGAAGCAGTGCTTACATTCTCTGAAGAGCAAACAAGGATTTAAATGCTATGCTTCATGAAATCCTGACTAACATAACTGATTGAAATTCAGGAACATAAAGGATTGTTACTGGGATATAAGCCAAACCAACTGGATTAGGTATACAGTTCTTTGGGGCCAAATTGTAATACTGTAGTGATACTTTAGGGACAAGGCTTTAATGAAACCAAATATTAAGTACATATTTGAGTAATCCCAGTCATACCTACAGAACTGTGCCACCATTATAACAAGAATCACCATATTTATCTTCACACAAATATAAGGTTGGAGTGAATGAAAAAGTTTTTCATCAGTTTTTCACCGGGGAATCCCGCAGTTGCCAAAGATCTGATGCTCTACCAAAGACAAGGTAAAGGAAGCTCAACTGTCAAGCTCTCTCCATCACTAGCAGAAGTTTGGCTCATCTGCAATCTGAGGAAAAGCTATAGACCTTGAGGGTTACCTGAGAACATCCCTTGTATTAAAGTATCCTTGCAAGAGATGGGACAGGATAGTGCAGGCCACAGTGATCTTGGAGCTGCTGATTTCAGGATCATTGAAAAGGAAAACAAGCTTGGGCACCATTTGCACCTGGTAGGCAAGTGCAATATTCTGACATGCATCTCTGCAAAAAAAAAAAAAAGCACAGGGACTATTAAGGTTTCTACTGGAAATGACCAAATTTACAGAGTTTCAGCTAAAAGTATTCTCAGGTTGCACTGATACTTTGCCCTTTTGGCTTCTAATACTGTCTTTATAACATTTCAAACACTCTCAGACAAATTGAACATGTATCAGTGATGGAGATCAGAAGACTACTTTGTGTGTTCTACTCTTCTCCTCTGCCCTCTCCCCCAGAAACTGCTGCATTCCAACAAGTTCAAAGAAAACATTATTACATTTCCAAGCAGCAAGTTGGCACCAAAAAATTCTATTCCTGTAAAACTTAGCAAGAGAACCAGACAGCTCTGCACAGAGCTTTCTGCTACCAAAAAGCAGGAATCTAGCTTTACTGAGTCCCTCTGCCATGCATTGTCTCTTTAGATGCATTCAACGCCAGTCCAGATGATTAAGAATATTGATAAAGGGGTTGTGTTTTGCTTTTAAACACAACTTCAGTAATGTAATTTTAAAATTATTTCATAGTCAATTCAAACATTAAGATTTCTCCTCCCCAGCAGATATTCAAGCTTGCATTGTACAGTAGTGGTTCCACATGAACCAGGTAACCAAATATCTTTTCCTGGACTAGTCCCAAAAGTCATCTCAGGAGCTGATCAAATCACTAACTTCAGGCTTGAAAGAGCAATGCATGAATGATTCACTCCCAGAATCCTCTGATTCCAACTGGGATTAGAGCCTTCATATCCCCCTCAGAGTTCCAGCTTCAGGTTACAGATGAGTTTTCCCCTCAGATTTCTGATTCAAACAGAAGTTTATACCTGGAGGACTGCAAGATCTCCACAAGATGGGAAAGAAGAACAAGGTCAAGATTTTCTGGTGCTTTCATCCAAAGCTGAAAGACAAAGGAAAGCAGAGGTTTTACTGCTCTGCTGAGCTGCGAGAACAGCAGCTGCATCAGAGAAACAGTTAGAACTAGTCTGGGGAGGACGACACCATAAACTTTAGGTGTTTCTGTAATGCAGCCTGCAGGCACTGGGAAGTCCCTGCTCGTGCAGGGAGCTGCAGCTCCAGTTCTAGCCCTGAGGAGCAGACCCTCAGGAGTGTTCCTGCAGACCTGAGGGCCCACAGTGTGAAAAAGCACAACACACAAATATTGGATCCAGGAGATGCTGTGAACAAACCAAATCTTGTATTATAAAGCCATCTTTAATACAGCCAAACCCACAGAGCAACATGAACAGTTGTACCTCAAAGTTGCAGAGAACATACTGGAATGCACTATAATTCTTGATGACAGAAGACTCAAAGCCCAGCTCAGCTGTGCCCACTAGGGAGAATATTAACTGTAAAATCCTGTTGTTTAGCAGCCGAGTTTTCCTCTTCAATAGGTAGCTTAGCAACTGAAAAGAGAAGACTGAATAAGTATCTGCCAAGTATAAATCTCTATTTAATTCAAGACCAAACATATAGTTTAATCACATGTACCTGTCATGCATGCATGCATTTTGCATAAGAATCATAAAGAAAATGAAGATTTCAGTCCAGACATAAAATTTCATGCAGAAAGTCTAAGGATGAATTTTTGAAGGAGTTGGCAACTCTGTGGCATTCAACAGGAGGAAAATATGTGCCATATTATGTTGAATGTAATTTAAAAAAAGCAACAGACAAATACAACTGTAAATAACCACAGTAGGAGTTCTATGTTATTCTATTCTTAATAGATGTATTCTTAATTGCTTATAAATAGTGTTAATTTTAAAAATACTAAATTTTACCTCCCCAAATGAAAAACCTTAATGAAACATGGCCAGTTTCTCAACTGAGCCTACCTTTGATTATCCAACAATTTCTCCATACTGTGAGAAGAATGTTCAGAAAGCCATTACATTTTGAGCAGGTTGGGAAAAATAGAAATCAATTTGAAAATACATATCAAGGCACATATATTACTTGGCTGTTAAAAAAAACTTCACTCCATTGCAATATAATGATAACTTGGAGAGAACTTTTTTATGTAGCAAAAAATGCTTTTTTATGCATTTTTATGTAGCAAAAAATCAAAATAACAGCTCATACCCAATACAAAGACAGGCATTGACCTACAGGAAAGGATTGGGCAAGCAGTAGCTAAGTAGGACAAACATATTCATAAAAATTGCGATCAATTGATGAACAATTTGCATGTGGGGAAAATGGAAGGTTTATAATAAATCATTAATGAAACTCTAATGTTGAGGGTCTTGTTTGGAACCTTCTATATTAAAGAGTCTTGTCTGTTCCTTCAGAGCTCTCTGCTTCACCTACACAGCACAAAGTAAATGATACTAAACTGAAACTTCATACTTGAGCCTCAATCCATCCAATACTACATATTTATACATTACATACAACCAAAATCTTCAATCTGCATAGCTTTCAGGTTTAAAGATTAATTTGGGACCGACCTAATCGATGCAATTCAGACAGCACTTATTTACATCAGCACAATTGCTCATACAGAATGAAGACTGAGCCATAGGAATTCATTGTCAGCCCTGCTCTGGGCAGTCTGTAAAGAGGAATCTTAGGCTGGATGAGCCAAGGGGAGAAAGAAAAGCTGCCTGAGAAGTGGTCTTTTGTGTGTGGGATCAAGTGTGTTGGTAAAAGATGAAGAGTGGGTCAGTCACAAATCTGCTGCTCTGGCTTGTTTAGTTTACTAAATCATGCCAAGAGGCATCTGTCCTCACATTTCCTTCAGCAGAAAACTGTTAGAGAGGCTGCCAGGAACTGTGAGCACAGGATGTAAAGCACCATCCTATATCCCCCTCCTAACTTGCCAAGTTCCAACCACATGTGGCTAGAGTCAGGATATGTTTGGTTCATTCCCATTGACAGATTTGGGGGTAAATATCTACAAGGGAAAGACTATAACCAGGATGAATGAACAAAAGTGTGTCTACCTGGTATCCGTGGATGTGCCTCATCAGTTTTGCACTCAAGGGGCTGCTGTTGAGGATGGAGTTGAGGACTTTGACAGCTGCATACATGGTGTGGTCATCGTGCGCCTTGGCAATGAGACCCAGGAGAATGGCAGGGCCCCCAATAAAGTTCAGGCTGGTGGCTGCTGGGGAGGACTGGAACACTCTCACCCCTAGGAAATTGCACTGTTACTCTACCAGGAGGTCACACAGACAATCTATTATTGGACAGAATAAAGCTACACTCTTAAAAGAATATTAATCATTAAGACAAGTGCATTTACCATATTGGCCCACAGCAACTGACCCAATGGTCCTTAAGGAACCGCAGAGGTGTCCAGCAATATTCTTAGCCAGGAATATTGGAGTTGAACTGTCCCGAGAATTAATCCCAATCTGAAACAGATGAAAGGCACTTGAGGAAATTTTTTATAGTATCAGGGATGCTAAAAAATGAATGCTCTAAGAGATTAAATTATTTTAATAATTTTAGACTAATAAGTGATAAAAATTTGATTGTAAGGACAAATATTCACCACCAACAACATCCTTCAATGCCACTACTTTCATATATCAATAGACCTGGTATTAGAAAGAACAATAGAATAGCATGTAAAAAGTCCCTGTGAAGACATTAAGAAAACACAGACTGAAACAAATTATGCTAAAACCTGAAAATTACAGCTTCTGTTCCTGTTTCAAAAAATGCTTTTAATATGTGAAAATTAACCTATGAGTAGAACAAAGTTAAGGAATGGAAAAAAGAAATCTCTGAAGGTACACAGGTAAGACAAAGTCAGAAATTTGGCTCTAGGAAACTGATTAGAAGCTAGAGAAAGCATGTTTAAGAAAGGGAAACTTGTGACCTCTTTGGCAATCAGCCGACCATCCACTTCATTGTAAGAGTTCTTTATATCTTGGACTGTAGTGAGAGATGAGCAGACAGCATTGATTCCAAAAGAAATCTTCTCTTCTGCCACCAGAGGTGCGATGATATGATCACTGCACTGGTCCTCACCTAAAACAAGAAAGGCTGTGAATGTCTGAAGGAACTTCACTGTGCCTTATGCAAGAGAGGAGAGAGGTAGGTGAAAAATAACTGGAGGAAACTGATGTTTATGAAATAATTTTACTTTGTCTTAACTATAACCATGAAAAAGCATTCATCCTTTACCACACAGGCCATGGCAGCTTGCATCACCAACACATGGCTGTGTTCCCTGGTAACTGCTTTGCCTTGATTCTGTATTCCCTCATAACATCTCATGGAGCTCAGAAATGTCCGTAATAAACCTCTCCCTCTGTCCACACGGTATAAACAAACTTTCTGGACACAGAAAACATTTCAGAGGCCTTCTGTTTCTGAGAACTTTATTGGGGTACTCAAAGCAAAGATTTGTGTGGAAGGAGAGCAGAGGCAAAAGTTCAGGGCTGCCAACTCACAACATTTGGGAAACTTCTCAATAGTACCAGGTTCAGCAGTTTAGTATGAAATTCTCTTATGCATTTCTTTAAAGAATTTCCTATTCATTCTCACACTTGGAAAAACTATATGTATCTTTATAAAAAAAAAAGTCATGCTGTATTTTTGACAGTTTTATAGACTGGGAAAACAGCTGACTTACAAAACTGTTTACTAATGCTGGTAACACTGCCCTTTTAGACAAAAAATAAGTTCACACACCACATGAAGATTAACTATAAATAAAATGCCTCAAGACTGTGTCACCATTTCCCTTCCAGCAGCACTTGGTCTGCAGACAAAGCCTCTGTACAACTGCAGCTGATTAACAAGAAGCAATGAGATAGTGGGGAGACAGACACACCACTGCCAAAAATTCCCACTGCTGTTTGCAACAAGGTCAAAAACCCATTTTAAGGGGAAAAAAACCTCATTGTAGTATTTGGAGGGATTGTGTAAAACTTTTTAGTCAAAATTTCCATTTGCCTGAGTTTCTTTGGATGTTTTGATGGAAATAGGGAGAGTGCAGAGAGAGTGAGATAATTTCACAATAAGGAGATCACATCTTATATGTTGCTCAGTGATCTCCCCTAAACAGGGCATCCCTAGAGTCACATGGCCACAATCTGTGATTAGTACTGAAGCCCATCTGGGAAGAGCTATGCTGAAAACAAGCCCCCAGACTTCATAAAGTCCCAATGATTCAAAAAGTCAAATCCTTCTGACTCCTACAGGTAATGTTTTTATTTCAGAGCTGTATTTTGACACCATTTCTCTCTCAATAACCCCTTCCCACACTTGACTTGCAACTTTTTGTGTATATTTACAGCATTCTGTCAGAAGGAGTACTCTCAGACAGTACTGGAGTACTTTAGGCTGGAGCATGACCAAGAAAGATTATTTTGCTGTTTTCAAATGAGAAATGGCCATCCCATTTCATCCCAAGCTCTAGCATGGAGGGGAATGCACTACTTGTTGGACAAAGAGTAATCAATAACTGAAATGTTTTGTCTGTCTGTTTAATAATTGAAGCTAACAGCATACTTTAGTTAAAAAGCCTCTTCATTAAATTGAATGTAACTTACTCCCCTGCCCCTCTCTCTTATTCTGCAGGCATTTGCAGTTAAGCTCCATAGTTCTCTTTCTGCCTTTTCCCCCCCGTTAATACAGAATGTCTCACTTAAAGCTTCTGCTTTGTTTGTCCAACAGAAATCACAACCTTGCAACTCAGAACATGCTGCCCCTCTTTACTCTTCATCTCTCTCTGCTGCTTGATTCCTACCCTTCTATCCAATTCACAGAACATTACAAGATCCTCATATATCTCACTACAATCTTGTACAACATTCAGTAATGCCATTTTCCAGACTTTTGAGTGATCTCTAGACACAGTTGGAACACTAATAGAAGATGAAAAGAATAGAAAGAGCACTGCCCTAACAAACAGTGGCAGATATGAGAATTGTGACATACCTTGAAGCTGTACTGCTTGGAAGTTGCTACAATACTGAGGGCCAAGCTTAATAATAACTTCCATGGTTTCCACAGAAATGGCTTCTTCAAACAAGTGTGTAGGACCAAGGCGCCAGGTCAAGGAGGACTTGTGTTTCCAAATGCGAGGAGTGGCTATGTACCCATAGACATCAACAAAGGAAGAGGGTTCCATGGAAATGCAGCTACCTGGTAAAGGCTGGAGATACTGCATCTGCAACAGAGGAGAAATTCACTGGGAGGATCCAGTACACTCAGGATGCCCTGGGGTCTTATCCCTGCAAGGTGCGGCCTGCCACCTCTTTGCTCATTGAGGTCTCAGCTGTGTAACACAATCATACTGGGCCTGGCTCAGCTGCAGCTCCTTCTCCCACGGCAGCCTCACAGCGCTGTGCTCTGCCCTGGCAGCTACACCGCGGTTGGTAACACACCAGAGCTCTGGCTCTTACTGAGCAGAGCTGGCAGCACCAGCTCTCCAACATTCCCCTCATCAAGGGGCTGGGTGTGGGCAAAATCCTGGGAGGGTGCACAACCAGGCGAGCTGACCCAAATTAACATCAGAGATATTCCATACCATATAATGTCAATGTAGACATATAAGCTAAGGAAAGGAGGAGGAAGGGAGGGAATACATTATTTACAATGCTTGCCTCCTATACCTACTGCTCCATGTCCTGAAGATCTGCTTCCCAGGAAGTGGCTCAACAGCAGTCACTGATGGGAAGTAGAGAATAAACCTTTTTTTTTTTTTCTCTTTGCTTGTGCACATGAAAACTCACTTCTGCTTGAATAAACTCAACATAGAAGCCATTTTCCATCTTATTCTCCCTCCTCTGTCCAGCTGGGAAGGGGACTGATACAGCCGCTTGGTGGGCACCTGGCATCCAGCCAAGGTCAACCCACCACAACAATTATTAACTCTTGTTCAGAAATTGGACTTTAGGAAGTACTGTAAACATAAGCATTTTAAACGTTTAAGCCTAATTTTTGTTCCAAAAACAGTCAAAAAAATTTCAAGTATTGACAAAGAGAAACCCTGTCTTGACTCCAGACATATTTCCTTTCCTAACTTCATAACCCTGACTGTGACATTCAACACAGAAAGGCAAGTTACAGTTACTTTGTACTGGCATAAATGGAGAATAAGCAGTGTTTGAAGAGTGTAGATTGTCCAATTGCATCAGTAAGCTTCAGTGGAACTAACATTGTTTAGAAAACAGGGCCATTTATTTTGTACCAGAATAATGATTTGGCCTCCTAAACTGAGTCTATTTTATTTAACTGTAGAGGAAGTAGTTGGAATTTTTTGGTAAAGAGAAACTATATTGTACTTTAGGGCTTAGCCCTCTCTTTAACAATTTGTTGCTACCATGGGAGACTCCAAGCATTTACTGGTCTCTGACTACTGAGATTTAGAAACAGGGATGGTCAATATTAAGAGGCAGGAGTGAGTTGACACTTCAGTGAATAATATTAGACTTGTTGCAGCACAGTAACACAGCCCACTCCAGCTCCACCAACTAAAAATAGCCTTTAGTATTGTTAACAGCCTTCATCCATTTCTAACTTCTTAGGCCATCTTTTCTTCACTGTACATATCAAGATGAAGACTTACATTAATCAGTGAGCCCAACACTGGGAACAATCTTTTGTTTGCTAAAGGATTATTTTATTCATATGAGCTGTTTCACTGAATGTTAAACACACTTGTTGTGAATTCTTTCATCAATTGCAATGTTTAGGCCTAGTTTTATTGATGACTTTCAGTCTCATTTGAAGGAAGTCAAATTGAATTAAATTTTCATTCTTGAAATGGATATAGGTCCCAAAAGGCATTTACAAGACAGATGATTTTTCTCAATTATGGGAAAGAGAATACTTGGAATTAAACAGGTTGTGTTTACAACAGTGAGCTTTGCACGTGCTGAGATTGAATTGAAATATGGGAACAAAAAGAAGGAGACCAAGGTTACAAGTTTCAATTCATAAAAAGATTCTACTCAAAAACCAAAAATCCACCACACCAATCAGAGATATAATAGAAAGAACAGGTTGCATTTTCTACACTGCATTCAAAATCCAAAAATCAGATTTCTGAAATTTTATGAGATTAACTGCAAAACCAGGAGCATGATGATATTAATAATAGAAACCAGGGGCTATTCTCATTTATATTGTAGATTATGAACCCTTCAGGTGCATTTGAATTACTTTTGCCTGCTATTTCATCCAACTTGAGAATTGACTGCTGTGTGACAAAAATCACAAGAAATTGCATATTAGGGGATCTGCCAGTACGCCAATATTAGCAATGAACTCATGAATTGATATCATCTCACACACTGAACAACTAACCCTGAGGAACACCTATCTGTTCCTGAGTGCTTAGTGTGCTAGTGAGGAAAAAGACCACTGACTGATTGTTCAAAGGGTGTAGGAGAAAGAGGACAGCTTGACCAAATAAGATATAAAATAATACATGGCCAAATAAGATGCTTGAGGAAATTCCTCCCACCTTTGGATTCTTGAAAAGAGCTGACCAGTCTCAGCAGCTTATTTTTGTGTGACCTTTCCACTTTCAAGAGCTTTCTTGAAAAGAAGGAGTGGAGACTCTCTGTGTAACTCATCATCTTTGCAGGTCTTAGCCTAAATCCAAGTCATCCTTGATTTAAGGCTCTCTGGCCACACCTTGATGTGAAGTACTTTTTATAGCTGACAACCTCTGCAGATGTTTGGCTTAAACTGATAAATCCTCTGAATCACTAGTAAACTCAGAAAATGTTCACCTAAGGGTATAACTGAATTTCAGCAACATAACCCTGAGCTACCTGCAAGCTAGTATCCCCAACTCTAGAGGAGCATCACCACACAAAGTGCCCCGGTTATCTACATGCTGAAGGGGGAGAGAAGAGCTAGTTCAAAGCATCAGTATGAGCTGAGAACATAGTTCTGAAAAGCAGCACAAGTACTCCCTGTTTTGTACAGATTTCTGACTCCACTCACATCCAGCACAGCAGCACGTGTTAAATGTGTAAATCACCATGCTTTGAGTTTCTCAGATAATTACTGAAATCTCATGGTAGGTGCATTGGGAGATGGAAATGAAAAGCAAAGCAAGGCCAAAGCCAGGCACAAGATCTATGCAGAGAGCCTTTACCTTTGCAGAGCCAAGCATCTGGCCATTTATATAAGCTGACACAATGCAGTTCTTCTTTGCTTCCTTAGCCACTGTCACTGTGAGATGATGCCACTGGCCAGTGACCAGAAGTTTACCACAGCCAAACTTGACTTGCCTTGGAAATGGGGAGGGATTTAGGACCTCAGTCTCAGGTTCCATAATATCTGTAACAGCAAAAAAAGGGATAAGTCAACAGAAAGTTTCTCATCTTCACCTGCCTCTAGAACACAACTCTCAGATGTGACAGGAAGAACATGACGCACTGTGTATACAGTGTGCTTTGATGCTATTAGGTCTAAAGTCTTTAAAACACTGCCCAAAGTCTGTTTCAGGACCTACAACTTGCACAGCTCTCAAGATGCCTCCAGCATAAAACATGTCACCCTTCCAAATAACACCTGCTGTCTGCCTTGATGCTGCAAACCTTCCCTGAACTAGGACAAACCCAACATGTTCACTAAGAGGAGAACCCCTCTGTGTATTTAGAGAGTTAGCTGGCACAGAGAAAAAATCCCTAGCAGATCCATGAGATTATAAAATCTCCATATTAATTTGTAGCTTTTATGAAAAAAGGCAAGCTGGAATTTTTATCATTATCTAAGGCCATCAGAGCACTCACACTATGTCAGCTGTTCATCAAAGTCCCAGCTACTATTCTCACATCATTTCCAACCTCCTCTGGAATACTCAATCAAATTTACATTTGAAGCATCTACTCTACTCAGTAAGGAAAAAGGGATAAATATCAACAGGGAACAATATTAACAGACTGGCAAAACAGAAAACATTCTGAAAGTAAGGAGAGGAAATTAGTTGTTTCATTAGGATGCTAGATCACTCCCCAAATCCTCAGTCCTACTCTCCAAACCTGCTTAGTGTCATACAGAACTGAATGGTTCATACCCAGTCTCCAAAACTGTACTCCACAATATAAGTGACACTCAAAAATTTTCAATTGAATAGTGCAGTAATTCACAATGCCTACAGCAAACTTGAAAATTAGACACGGGCAGCAATTACAATCATGACTGTATTCAAGAAGAAAACTGAAGAGAAATCTCATTAATATCCTGGGTATTTCAAAGAGGAAATTTATTAATGAAAAATTCCAGATAACAAGAGGACACTGCACTGCATCTTAACTGAAAAGAGCCTTACCAAGTGGCTGGAATTCTACTTCTTCTGTAGAAATGACCAAAGAAAGGTCCTGTGGGAAGAAGCTTACAGAAAAGCAAACAAATTCTTGCTCTGCTCTTGACATGTGCCTGACAACGGTAAGGAAGCGGAGTGGGTGGCTGCTGTGCACCAAGCCGAACTTGCTCACCAGGAACCAGCAGGACAGCGTCAGGCCACTGGTGGGAGGGAACGTCCTGCTGCCTGTAGACAGGAACAAAAAAGCAATAAGCAAGTTGCTTTCCTTGTGCAGCCATTAGCAAACTGCTTTTCATTCTTCCATACCAGGGAAGAACCATCATTAGATTATGGAATTTAATTTCTATTCTGTTGGACTCCATTGCCTGCATTCAATATCACAGAGATTGCACATTTGACTCTGTGGACATGTATAAATGGCCTAAAGCTGACTGATGGGAAATGAGCACTAGATCTCCATGCTATGGAGCAGATGAATTAGCAATCTCTAAGGTAGAAACAAGTTCTCAAATTTCACAAAAACTCAGGAAGCAAAAGGTTCAGCCATTTCCCAGTTCACCCAATAGAGTATTTTGTTGTATAGGAGAATCCCATTAAGTGAAAGATACTATTCCTTCCATAGATCACCCTAAAATCTGGTGACTGTTACTGGCTAAGACTGTTTCCTTAGAAGCCTGCTTTAAATTTGTAAATTTGCTAATATTCATTCATCACAGTACGAAGCTGCACCCAATTCCCCATTTTGCTGAGCAGTACAAGCTTTACAGTTCAGAGCTGGTCTGGGACACACAGACACAAGTGTTTTGATGCACACAGCTTATGTGCTGCCCTTTCTTACAGCTGTTGAATGTTTTCATAGTGGCTGAGAGTCAGTGCTCCCAGAAGCTGTAGGTGTGTCACAGTGCTTACCTGTGCCAGTCCCTCCCGAGACAGATTGGTCTGCACTGGATCCCATGACAGTGGCCAAGGTAGGCAGGTATAAACACCTATAAAAAAGCAAGCAAGAACCCATCATCAGAAACAAAATCATCCCTGAGGGTCACCAGTAGCCTCTGGTACTGCAGGATCATGGTAGCAAAGCAGAGAGGAGACTGTCAGCAGTAAGGGAGTAACAAAATATGTTGGCCACATTTCTGCATGGAAGGCAACCAGAGGGTACATAGATTAAGATGAAGAGAGAAGTGAATGGTTAGTATACTCAAAGTAAGGGTTTGGAGACCCAGAGCAGCTAAAATAAAAGCAACAGCAGCAGTACCCATAGCCTTCCATGGACATGTCAAACTCCACAAAGGATGGAGCCAAAGCAGTGCTGTGCAGCTGGAAGTTCCGAGGGGATGTCATGGAGATGAGACTCATGGCAGTCTGGAGTGCCAGTGCAGATCCCTTAGACAGCCAAGGAGAACTCCTGACTGGCACAACAGTCTGAGGATCAGATTTACTGCCCACCACACTCTCTTCTGAACCTGAAAGAAGAACACAGTGCCTAACCAGATCAATGTCTGCAGGTCATTTTCCAGTCACAGGTATTGCCCATATTCTAGGCATCCCTGCTCAGAACAGCACTTCATGCTCTTGAGACAACACAACCTCAGCAGCCCACAGAAATCCTACAGCAATACAAAAAAATATTGCACTGAAGACATTTTTAAATTGAAGGCTTTCAGGAGAGCCATAGCCATATTTTGGCCATATTTTCTTCCCACACATCTTCAGGCAGCTCCAGAACTCATTTTATTAAAAAATATCCCAAACCCGTTGGTTTCATTTTTCTTAACGACCATTCATTCAACTGTGCTGTAACAGAATAGTCCCAAGCAACACATGGTAAGGATTTGAAGAATGACTGCAAAGAGCATAAGACTCAAATACAGACTATGCTGTATCAGGTGTCTCAGACATGAGACTGGTTTAAGCACCAAATACTACTGTATAAATACTACTGCAAATACTATTGTAGCCTCTCTTCTATAAAATACATTAGAGCAGAGAAACGACTCAGACTGCCTGCATAAGCAAGGGAGATTACTAGGATATGCTAGGGACTACAAAAAGCAGTGCTCTTTATTCCCATGCTTATTCTATTTCTGTCTGTAAATCACTAGAAAAATATGCTGCAAGACAAAGGAGACATTCCCCTTGGCTTGTAGAATATTAGTGTTTTTATAAACCATGTCCATGTCTGATTCAGCAAAATCTGAGTATATACTCAGCATCTAACTTGGGCAAAGATTTAATTTGATCTCTGCTAGCTATTAGATCAGCTCTCAGTGTTGGTCAAGTACCATCCAATTGGGGAAATACCCAGTGAAACTCTTCTAGGCATACTCCAGCTTCCCAGGGACTGTCTTGGAGCAACCTACCCAACAGCAGTTTCCTGTCATTGCAGAGACATCTCTAACTCAGCCACTGTTCATTGTGTGCTTACCTGCATTAGCTGAATCACTCCCCTGACGGGAAAGGACCTTCGTCTTGTTTGTGCTGGGCCTAGAAGGTAGTAATGGAGAACCTCCCAACGACAAAAATTGCCTAAAAAAAAAAATCAATTTTAAAAAAGGAAAACAATCTAGACACTTAGAGTCACAGCAACCATGCAAATAGAACTTAGACTTCTTGAGAACAATTTATTTTTCTAAACACCGAATTTTAAAGTCATTCCAAATAGAACAGAAGGAATCTTTTCCATTGTAGCAACACAAATATTTTGCTTGCTTTATGTTTCCTTTCAAGGTTTTCATGTTGAAAAAAAATACCAAAGATTGCTTTCCTTCATCGATATTTTTGAATGGCCCTAATTTTTCAGGAAAAAAAAAAACAACTATGGGTCAGAGATTTTTATGGAGTTTTTTTTTTTTATAAATCTTATTCCCTATTTGACTGAAAGAAATACAGTCTTCCACTGAATATTTATATTCATCTCCACTCTGGTAGCTGTTAGGTACTGTAATGTTTAGCACTTGTCAGCATTATTGAAGAAAATGCAACCTCGAACAGGAAACAGCACATGAGGAAAAAGGATGCACTTTTTATTTTTGCATCTGTCATTGACATGAATCTGAGACATGAGAAAGTAATTTTTACTCTGCAGAAAACAGCTTCTCCATATAAATACCAGGAGAGAATAACCCTGTTTGTTTTACAGTGTCTTAATTGGTTCATTCATAAGTGGCTTTATAACCCCTGCAGTGATGATGCAGAACACTACAGACTCATACCATCTTCAGGAGTCATTTAAGCATATATCCTGCAATCAGTGAGGAAGGAGAATTAATTGGGACTTGAAAGAAAAGTCTGAGTCTTGCTGAATTAGAGCACTACGTGAAGCATGTAATTATTTACTAAACTTTGCCAAAAAAAGCACCACTAAAGCAAATTGCTTCCATTAGATATAATCTTATACCTTAACACATGTGGCTCAACGGCCTGTGATGCCAGCTTCTCAAACACCCTGGTGAGGGGCAGGTGCAGGGGGTGGCTGTCACTGCAGAAAGCATCCTGACAGGAGGTGATGACTGTGCTCAGCAGGCCACACTCACACATCACCTGACGGCTCTTCTCTGACTTCACCAAGGACTGGATATGATCAACCAGAGCGCATTGGATCTCCTGGGAAAGCTGAAATGGACACAGAAGTAAAGTCAGAGAGCTGGAACTAAACTGTATAGGAAAACTGATTTATTCTGTTTTAATTTGTTTTTCAATTGTCAAATCCCTGAGTGTAAACATCTGGTCCAGAAAAGAAGCCCCTGAGGCAAGAGGCTCAAGCAGAACTGCATGGCTGTTCTATCAAGCTCTGCACTAAATCAATGTGCATATATTCATCTGAGCAGCTGCCTGGCCATCCACAGCTCAGCTTTCCTGCCTCATCTCTGTGGCAGTGAAGGAAGAAAACAATCAGCTGGCACTCAAAAACAAGGCACCACCACCAAGGACAGGTTATTGGGCATAAACTCCAAGACCAACACAGGAATTCAGAATATAAATAACAATAAGCCCATGGAAAGCAATATTGATATGATCTACTCTTCATTCTAAAAGCACTGTTCTTAAAGAAAACTGTATCAAGCAATGTCATGAAACAATTTTAAACACTTCTCTATATGTTTTGCTGAATTGAAGCTTTGCTTCATTATTGCATCTTAATGATCTTTAAGTCGTTCCATTCTCCTAAATTATCTTTAGAGCAATTTGTTTCCAGTTAGGAATGCATTGTACCCCATTGACCTAACTAGATTTCATGTAAAAGTAACTGGATCATATATTTAAACACAAATCTTACAAAGATGAATTATTCCCTATTTCAAAGAGCTTTCAAACTTTCTCCCATGATGTTCCAGGAAATAGACTCGCAAACTTTTAAAGAAAAGGACAACAATGGGGACAGACACACAAATAAAGGCAATGGGATTTAATTTTATAACATGAATGAGAAGCAACTGGATTCAGAATAAGCTTATTAAGTGGAAAGAGGAATTGAGCTCTTTTTCATTCAACCAGACAAAGCCAACACAGGATAATTTCAAAGCCAATACAGGACAATTTCTGTTCAAAGTGCCCCCAACTGCGGCACTTAGAAAACAATACATCCGTTGTAACATACATACTGTTTTTGCGAACTCAACTAAATTTGTCATATCTGAAGGGTGTGTTCTTTGTATAACATTTCCTAAGGGTGAATTCTTTGGATAACGTTTTCTTCTCTCTGAAGGACTATTCATTGCCAGGGACATACCTTTCACTGTGAATCGCATTACACACAGAAAGCATCCACCAGACTAAACTACATTATTTCAGAGTGCTTACAAGTTTCACAACTTTTTAAATCTTTTAATTAACATTTTACTTAATTTCTGACTATATGCAGGAAAGTATGTGTAAATAACACTAAACAGAGGATGTCATGGGTCTTGACTAAGTGAAGCAACCAGTTTATTCCAAAATAAATCCAATAAAAGCATAATGGTGTACAAAAAGATTGATTGTTTTCATTAGCCTAGCTGCTCTGTCAATATCAATATTGCTTTGTTTTGAATAAAATGAGCTGTTTTCATGGATTTTTGTTCCAGTAAAATGAGATTTTAGTGGAAATATTAAAGATGGCCAAGAAACCATGCTGTGTATTTCTGTGTGCATGGATTTATTTTCTTAACACTTATTACTTGCACTGTGAATCAGGATATTGAAGGTGCTGGTTAGAATGCAGCTGAGCTTTGCCTCAGAGTTTTAAGGGCAAATGTCACCTAGCAATTTGTCCAATCTGCTTAAGTAATTCCCAGATTATTTCTCCTAAGAGCCCATAGTTTCAAAACTTGGTAGCTGAATTTAATTCACTGTTATTCATCTTCAGGGTTATTATGCTATTTTCAAGATATGCAAAAATGATGAACTTTTGTCACTGTGCATTCACTTCAAAAGGATGCAAATTCCTTAAAATGAAGAACAAAATAGCAATAATTATGTGTGCAGAAATACTTGAAAAATTTAACGTTGTTAACATCTAAAGGGAGAACAAGTAATTTAGCCTAAATTTAAAACAGGGATAAGCGTCTTTTTACAAATCCTTATTGATATTGATTTCACAACAATGACTATGACAGCAGCTCATTATACAAGAGACCTGGATGAAAACAAAAGGGAAAAATCCAGCTGTGGAAGCAATAGTATTACTTAGTAGAAGTATAAATAATTTACATAATGAATTGTGTGAGGATTATTTTTGTCTGTATTCAGAAGAAACCTGCCAGGATGATGAGACAGAACATAAAAAAGCTCTTATTCTCTTCTAAAAAATTCTTTCCTTTCCCTTACCCACTTTTGTCAGATCTAGACGATCTCTGTATCTGACATTACAAATGGGAAAGATTTGTCATGACACTTTGGAATCTTAAAATTTCAGTCAAGGATGACATGTCTCTGAGAGGAAACATCTTTCTTTTCAAGGTAGAAAATACACTGTGAATACCCAGGGCCACATATCTGAAGTGGATGGGAACCTGTCTCAATTTACAGTGTTTGAAACATGTGCAAGGCTATCTTTCATCACTGAACAGACAACATATTAATGAAAGGAAAATCTATCTTGTATGTTGTCAAAAACCATGGAGTCTGATGGAAACTGGCTTAGTTCCAGTCATAGGCATGAACATGAGCAATGTCCTCTAAATACAATTTACTGACTCAAAGACTGCTCACTGACTCAAAACTCTTGGTCAGTTTAAAAGTTTTAAGCAAGTTTCTGGACCCATGAAATTCAAATTATTTTTTCCTCATGGCTAGCAATGACAGGAATATACATCCACAAATCTATTCTCCTCAGCTTTGAATTGTCATTCCATTCCATAAGAAATGGCTGAAGTACAAAATCACCTGTTTTACTGTCTGCTACTGGATTTTCTACACTGACAGGTTCAACATTGCTTCAGCCCATCATTTCTAGGGTCTGACAAAGGTCATTGAGAAGTTGCAAAATTGGCAGGGAATTGATATTATTTCTGAGGGTTGGAATTGAAAGTACATTAATTTTATTGAGTCCCATTAAAGTTTCTGTAAAAGCAGTGCTTTCTCATTGCTAATTCTGTGAAAGCAAAAGAATCACACATGACTTGAACTGATTCTAAGATTTTTCCAGATTACTCTTGGAGACTTGGACCTAAAATATCTATCATGGCACTAAAACAAGCACAAAGAGATGAGTTATTGTCCCTTCTTCTCCACATTTGCTCCCAAAAAGGGTACTTTTTGATTCAGTCTTAAATTCAGAGCAAGAAGCCCCTTAAAGAATTTTTTATCAAAGTCTGCAGTACATCCACAAAGCCATTATTTCATCTCATCTAGCTGTTTAGTACTGTAGCACTAGAAAAGGAAATAGTAACCTGTTTGGGACAGAACATATCTACCCAAAGAGTAATTCCTTCAGTTATTTTCCTTCTAGCACATAGCTCCCCTTCGCTAGCCACTGAGGTTAAACCCTTTGCATCAGGTCTTACCTGACTCCTGTGTTCCAAGTAGAATCTCCTGGCACAAGGATTCATGTAGTGATGTATGTTATGATCAAAGCTAATAAAGTCCAGCCTTTTATGTCTCTACCTGGCAGCCTCAGTGAGCTCCCCAAGCTCTGAAATATTCCGTTCATTCTCTCTCTCATTCAATGATTTTTCAATAGAAATAGCCTGGAAAATTCTATTTTTCCTTTAACTTTTTTTGCAGGTTATTTTATGAGAATTTCTCAAGACATTTGTTAACTCCTAGGTAGGGTTTGACTCAGGACTTTGCATAATAGTGGTCCAATTTTACCTGAGGCAATCATATGCCCAACAGAAATACTAAAACTCTACCAGTAATAATTCCTTATTGACTAAGAAAAAAGGAATGAGAGAAAAAAAGAAAATATGAGCATACTTAAATACACAACTGCAATTTATGCTCTAGTCCTTCATACTTTTAAGAACACTGCCATCTACTGAGGGTCTCAGAGGCTTTCCTTCTTACAGAGCTCAAGTCCTGGAGCCAATTCCAATTTCTTGATGACCCTCTCATCCAATTAACCCTTCTACTTGTTTTTCAGATATTAATTACTGTAATTAACAAAATTTCACTAGCTGGTGGCTTGATTCCAATAAACAAGAGCTGGAATGTGCCAGCAGTTATTTGTTCCTTTCAGAGCTCTGGATGAACAGCCTGGGTTTATTTCAGTCCCTTCGTATGAACTTTGACTGCATTCAAGTATGTTAGACCAAACAGCCAATACAATCCAGGCAGTATATTTATTCAGAGTGGGTGTGTATACATATCTGGATGGTTTGACAAAGAAAAACACATTCTAAGCTGCATTAAATGTTTATGGACCATTAGGTCTGAAGGGTCAGACTGTCCTGGTTGCTTGGTCTGTTGGCTATACTTAAAACAGTTTTCAAGGCACTTCTACATTATGCCTTTGCAATAAGTATTCTGGGACCAAAATCCATATACTGCATCAGGCAGGCACAGAAATGCTTTAGCAAACTGACAGCCAATAGTTTTTGTTGTTCTTACATCTACTGACGCAGTGAAATTTGTGCTGTTCCTCCTGACAGTGTTTTAGGTAAATTGCCACATTTGCAAAGACTAAGCGATTCCTGGAAATGAAGCTACAGAGAAATAGAAGACACTGTTTAGATGGCATTTTGATATGTTCAGACTCACCTGAGCATATCCTTCTTTGTACAGCCTTGGCAACAACCTCACCATGACACAGACAGCACCTGGATGTACAATGGTGCAGTCTCTCATTTCCAACCTGCAGTAAAGGGACACATCATAATAATCATTAGAACAGCAAAGAGGTTCTAACCATATTCCAGCAGAGCACAGCATTAAATCCTCCCAGCAGCAACCAGGCTCAGCATTGGAAGCTAAGCAAACAACACAAATGACCCAGAGCAGCTGAATGCCTCCTGAGAGTAACAAAGACAGGACATCACCTGCTCATGAGCTGACATTTCAAGGACCTGCACATTCAAAGATGTGAGGCAGCCTCTTTAAGCAAATTTTGCCTTTGAAGGTATTTGCAGAACAGAAAACTGGCAACCAGAGGAATCTCTGATGCATCAATCCACAACCAATGTTATCCTTTTATTTTCTAGAAGTTTATAATTGGGTTATACAGTAACCTTAGTACTTTAAAATAAAATGGAAATAAGCAAAGGTGAGACAGTCTTGATGAAATAAGTATGCCCTCCTCCCCTTCCAACACTAGAATTTGCCTAAAGTAGTAAAGTAGACTTGAATATCTGCTTTCCCACCAGTTTTCATTTTTGCCACTTAGGACCTTTGTATGTTCAGGCACAGGAAGGAACTGAGGAATCAGAAACATCACAGAGAAGATCTGCTAATGCCATGATGCAGGCTAGAGGCCAGATATAGCTCAAAGATGAACCCACAGCACAGCAAAAACTCTAGCTTAGGTACTACAGGCTCATCCTGTTTAGAGTATCATCAGCATTGCTGGGTGCACCTCTGAACTCGAGCTGTGATGTGCACTGTCAGAAACATCTGTCCCAAGCAGATCTCACAAATAAAGCAAAGGCAACATCTAATGGCTGTAATTAGACTGACAAAATAAAGCACAATATACTTTATGAACTGGATAAAACACAAGGTACAAGGATAAGAGTAAGCATTAAAAAAAAAAAAGTTTTACAAGGGACATAAAGGAGGGTAAAAAGGCTGCAATTAAACATGTTTGTCAGCCACTCCCAAATAGCCTCATCTGATTCAGCAGAACAGGGAGTAGTGTGTAGCACACTGCCACACAGTGACAAATAATTTTTACTGCACTCTCAAGAAGGATAATTTCAAATTAATTGTTCTTTTGCAATATTTTCTGTGCAACAAATCAAAATCAGGTCTGGTATAAAGAGTTGCTGCAGCAGTAGTTTCAGTGTGGATACATATGCCTGTACTTGACATGAATGTGGGCAAGTTTTGAAATGTCACAGAAAAAAGTACAGTGAAAAAACACTCTCCTCCCATCTCCCTGAGAAAACCCACACCATTTTAGAAGAGAATAATCCCAGCTCGCTAAAATCAGGACGAAATAAAATAGGGACGAAATCATGGCTGGAAAGCTGCCTGGCTGGAAACAAGCTTGGCGTGCTGGCCTATGCCCAGGTGAGCCAGGCTGTGCCCAGGTGGCCAACAAGGCCAATGGCATCCTGGCCTTCATCAACAACAGTGTGGCCAGCAGGAGCAGGGGAGTGATTCTGCCCCTGTACCTGGCACAGGTGAGGCTGCACCTCGAGTGCTGTGTCCAGTTCTGGGCCTCTCACTACAAGGACCTCGGGGTGCTGGAGTGTGTGCAGAGAAGAGCAACAAGACTTAAGAAGGGTTTTTAAGAATAATATTCTGAATAATAAGAATTCTCTGTGCTCCTCATGTTATGGCCTATCTTAGTACAAAAGCTGTGTTCCTGTACTCCTCACCTCTGCAAACAGCCCCTGTCTCTCACTCCTACCCCAGGGCTATCCAATCAGCCCTGGGATTCCACTCCATCTATCTCACCAGCCTCATGGTGTGAATTGCAAATCTGCTCTGCACTGGTGCTACTTAAATAAGATAAATAAGAGGGTTTGGGTACAAAATGAGATGTCACAAAGAACCTGAAGAGCCATTAGCACAGTGAGCTCTCTGTGGTAACAGCAGCTGCAGCAGCCATGCTGCTTGGGTGGGCACAAAGAAGGGCTTCCCTCCCAGAGAGATCAGCCTCAGTTAACACAGCTTGGATCAGGCTATGTCCAATCACCAGGAACAAAAGGAAAACCAGAAGCCCCATCTGCCACAAAAGGTGTTTCAAACATCACTGCGGGAGCAGGAACACAGAGGGCTGGTTTTGAGATGGGAAGGACAGAGCCAATTTCCAGAAGTTTGCAGCATCACTGACCACAGGACAGTGGAAGGGGCTAGAATATTATCCAGCATTAAAATACTAACTTTGCTATATATTAGCAACAGGCTCCTGCAGGATCACCTCCCTTCCCTGCCTCCTTGGGAACACTTAATATGTGTTGCAAGATGGGGCATCACAGGCCACCTACACTGATTGCATTCAAGTTCCTCCTTTCATGCTGCTGCCTGAAACCTTTCAGGAGGAAGTGTGAGTGTGGATTAGAGCTAAGAGGAAGCTGCACTAGGGGAACAACAGGCTTGCAGAAACTATGGGATTTCTTATTTTTATTTTCATAAAATTTACTGGTGGAAAAGGATACAGGCTGTATAGCTTGAAGATTGTCAGCTTTCCAGTACATGTTCCTCTTTTGTGTTTGCATACACTTTTCATGGACAGTCTCCAACCTCCCCTAGCTGATCTGGCTTCCTTTTGTGCCTTCACATCCCAGAACAAGCAATCCCAAATCAGACAGACACTGTGAACTGAAAGGGTCCCAGTTTTCAGGATTAATATCTCCACAGTGGTCTTCAGTTACTGCACAGCATCACATCTCAGCAGACAAAAGAACATAAGGAGATAGGAAGCCTTGCTCATCTCTTCATTTCAGTCCTAGTAACTTCAGAAAGACAGACAGAGCCACATCCCTCCCAGCATTGCCCCAACCTACTTTTTCTCCCTTAACATCCATACAAGAGAGAGGGTACTTCTCACAACTACCACCCTCTATGCACATGGACCCATGTTCTTCCAAATCAGGCTAGGAAGATCTGCTTGGCAAAGAGCATTTATTCCTCCTGAGCTACCAAGTCCTCTCCCCAGCACTGAGTACTAATCAGAAACTTCCAGTGTAATTTAAAGAGTAAACATGGAACAAACATCTCCATGACTACTTTAAAATCTGCTGCACAGGGAACAAAGAAACCCACCACACGTTCTTTTACTTGCGTCAAACAAGTATAAATATAACCAGAAATGCTTATTCAGCCTGCTTCAGTACTCAGGGAAAAGAGTTCTGCTGACTTCAGTGACTGATGCTGTGAGTGGCAGACATCATGTCTTGGTCTGTAAATTGGAAGATGACTTTGCAATAATCTACAGTAAGGGTTGAAGAAATCTCACACTTATCAACTTAATCTTTTTAAGCATAACTCCAACCAGAAACAAATTTGATAAAAGAACTTATATTCAAGATAAAGCTAGAGAAAAATGAATAGACAGAAAAATCTCATGAGTTACAAAATGCAGGTGCTTCAAAACAGATTCACAGCTGACAGCTATGCTGATTTCTGGTATAGTCTTCCCTTCCTACCAAGGATATATGTTTTGACATAAACCTTTATTCAATGAAGTAGGCAGCATGACTGTTCCTTTCCCAATTTTCTCTATTTCAACATGAATAAATGAGAGTGTGTCTGCACACGTGCTTGGACACACATGCATGAGGGAGCATTTAAAATACCTTAGTGTAACTTCTGTTTTCATTGTATCAAGTGACTGGAAGCAGCTTTCCACATAATTGAAAAAGTCAAAATTGATCAGAGCAGGTTCAAGCAGTGACTAAGCACAAGATTTAAGTCCCACCAACCTTCTTCTAAGACTCCATTCCTGCTCCCAGTTTGCAGGTGTCAATCTTCAACATAAACTCTGCAGCTCTTGGGGCTGTGTGTCCCACTGCTGCACTAAATCCTTATACCCATTTATTTTCATCATTTACCTTTCCAAAACCTTTCCAGATTTCTGCTGCCTGGAGGCCTGGGAGTTGGGATTGAACTGATTTGTTTACCCTTGGCAGGTTATACCATACCTTCCCTCAGTTTACTACCATACAAAATGCACATATAAGCCTTAGTACTCTGTTTCCTGTAGTAAATAAAGGCTTACTTCTCTTCAGGATTCCCCCATAGCATAGAGGCAGAGGCAGGTAATTTGTTGACTGGTCTTTTGAAAGCAACAGGATGCTCTTCTTGAGCTTGGGGTGCCTCCTGATCATCTCTTGCTTCTCCCATCTCTGGCTTCCTCTCCTTAAAGTAGCTTTCTTGATGGAGGGTTCCTTTGACCATATGATCAAGAAAATTCAGAATCCAAATGCAGTTTTTTAGCCATTCTGGGAGAGGTTGTGAAGAACAGAGTGCTGCATCCAAGAATTCTGCAAAAGTCCTTGTCTTCTCAAGGCTCACAGGAATTGGCTTTTCCCCTTTTGTCCAGAAGCATCCAAGTGATCCCAGATCCTCTGCCATCTTTTCAAAGAGGCCATTCCTCTGGAAGAAGGTGCTGTTGACAGGGTCTAGGTGCAGGGCTGCAGTTATCCCCTGAAGAGCATGGAAAATCAGCTCCAAGATGCAATTCTGCCCAACTGCTGCCCACTGCCCAGGTGGAGGGTCCTGCAGTGCACCCTCCATGTCTGACAGGAGGGACAGGAGCCCGTTGAATCCACTGCAGGTTCTGAAAGCTGAATGGCTCTTGGGACTCTCCAGTATCCTCAAGAGTGACTACAAATGTTGGGAAGAAAGAAAAAAAGAGAAGCACTTAAATCAAGGCGAAAAGAAGCTTTAGAATGCTGTAAAATTACAAGTTTGCACCAAAATTCTTTGACCAAAATTTCACTCTTTGACGGGGAAGGGGAAGGTGGTCTAAATAAAGGTCATCACTGCACAACTTCTCCCTTTCCCCATATACCCAGTGAATCATACAACCAGCTCTTGAATGCACCCTTAAGAGCCACTAAAGCAGTCAGGTACAGAACAGTGCTCACAGGAGGAAGCAAAGAAATCAAATTTCCTGCTTTACAAATCCTAGTCACTTTGGCCAGCGGTAGTTTCATATCTTTGATGTTCCTTTACCAGTCTTCTCAGACTCTCTCAAGAACCCTGCTTTTACCCTAGATAAATGGAAGTAAAGATTAAATTGTAAATACTCTCACATGAAAACTGGCAGGAAGGGACAGCTCTCTACAGACAAGTCTTCCTGCCTGAATGCAACTGAGAACCCACACTAAACTTTTGCTCATATGACTGAGAATGCCCTTTCCAAAAAAAACCAGTGACACGGGATGGCATAAAGAATATTGCAAGCAGCAGGCTCTCCTCATTAAGAAAGACAAGAATATCTTTTCTCAGCTAAGGTATTTTTAAAGTTTGCACAACACTTCAGAGGAAAAAAGCCATAAAAAGTAAGATCTCAAGACAATGAAGTAATTAGATTTTATCTAACTTCAATAGGATTAAAGCACGTTATAAGTGAATGCCACTTGACAATATAACATATATAAAACCAACTTAAACTATTTTCCAATTTTGAATGTTATGGGCTTGCCATTTTAAAGCAAATCTGGAAAAGTTATTAAGAGCTGTGGAAATAAATTGGTGAGAAAAAGGAGCTTGCAAGGAAACAGTCTATTGCATTTGAATATAATTGATCCCAAGTTTTTGAGGTGTTGCACAATTCATTTTGTACAGGGGCTTTTCAAATTTGATGCTGTACCTTTGCACATTGGAAAGGGTTAATTTCACATATAGATCTCCCCAAGAGATATCCAATGGAAAAGCTTTACTTCACAGCCTCCTGAGGAGGAACAGTTTTTAAAATAAGTATATCTGCCTGTAACAGGAGCTAGGACTGTGAGAAGGGGCTGTGAGAACTGAAGGGGGAGGGGGCACTCCATTACTGTCATTCAATTTTGTATGATAATGTATCAAACCAGGCAGAGACTTCTGAACAGGGAGTAAATTTAATAACTTAGAGTTGAAGTTATCATGGTGGCTTTAACACATTCCAGAGTAGGTCAACAGTAAACACATTTCCCACAGCTTTAACTAAGTTAGAATTTAATCACCTATGAGTTAGTATTCCTCTGTCTTGAATCTATAAAACTGATGTCTGCTGGAAACCCCCTAACTCAGTTACTGCTAACAGAATTTATTTTGCACATTCCATTATTTGTTATTCCTCATAATTGTCCACGTGCCACACTGGAATACGGCAGTGCTAATTGCATTTGGGCTCAGGCTTTAACAGCTAAATATACATTAGCAAATCAATCTGAATTTGTGTGTAACACAATCACAGTCCCAATGGATAAAGAAAATAAATTTATTTGCTTACATTATACTTTAATACAGTTATCATTTGTCAAAATTAGACACTGAAGTTGCATTTATTTTCATATTAGTTTGGACATCATACTCAACTTTTCCACAGGTATTGTTAAAGTTTACTATTTCAAATCAAAGCTATAAACTTCATACTTTTATTTTTTTAATGGTTCTTTTCATTTTTTAATGGTTTTAATTTTTTTTACATGGTTCTTTTGTTATAGAAGCAGTTGTTATATTGTACAGAAAAATTAATTCCATTGACACTTGACAGAGAAGGTAGAAAGCAATTTTAAAATCAATGCTTACAACAACAGTGCTGCTTTTCAACTGGATGCCTGTGACCTAAACCAAAATAAAGCACTGTGATTCTTTGCTTCATTGCTTAGGGATCAGACACTCTGGGGTCAATAGAGGCCTTGACTAGTCCTAGTTTCTTTCCCCGAAACATTCATAAAATTCTTCCTTTCCATTGCCTCATCTCTTTCTACATGTGTTTACTCTCGTGTTTGTGAGAAATGACACAATTAGGGACATCAGAGTTTCAATCTTGGAAACTTATCAGAATTAAGCTGTTCATCTCATGCCTATCCTGGCTCTTCCTATCTTGCTGCTTCATATCTTGTATCCTCTCTCTACAAATCCACTTTCATTCACATTTGCTTCTCCTTTCTCTATCACATTATATAGAACTGCTCATACAATTGTGCCTTTAGCATTTCCATTTTTCCCTCTTGCATTACCATTGAAGTCTTCAAAATACTTTGTAATCTGATACTGAGTGAAGGTATTGACCACACAGGCATTGCTAAAAATCAAAGTGCCCAAGTTACCATAATCTAGAGCTGGACTACAGCTCTTTCTTCTGCTCTTACATCTTGAAAACAGATAGTTCCCAAAAAACAATGCCCAAGTGAAAGTCACATTATTACCTTCAGAAGATCTAGTTTCAGGTGCAGTTCCCATTGAGTGGAAGAACAGAGGGCTCCAATAATAATGCTCATATATTCTTCATAATTGATGACTGATAACTGCTCCAAGATGCTGAGGGTAGCACTCCTGTAGCACTCATCATCCAAAAATATCTTGATATATGGCACCATTCCATAGTCCTTCAGAACAACTGGGGATAGACACATTGTCATTTTTCAGTTAAAGTACCCTTTGCTTGTAATTTTTACAGGCAGATTTTCACTGTTGGTGTGAAATGCCACATTTCTACAAATACAGCAGGACAGGTAAGAAGAGCAGCTGGTTAAGGTAAACATGACACAAACTGAATGGCCTAAGAACAACTAGGGATAAAATAACTGATGACCATGTTTCCAATCATCAGAGATGACAGGTTCCCAATACAATAATGAATAAAAAGGAAAAGACACATTAGTTTCAGCTTAAGCATCTCTTTCATTTATGAAGGGAAATTTTGATGATTTCCAAAAATATATTCACACCATGCAAAACGCTGCAAACATGATGATTCTAGGATTCCATAGTGAATTGAGTGGATTCCTGTATTCAGTAGCATTCACTCCTGTGCTACTGTGTTCCACGAGATTCCCTACAAACAGGTATAAATTCTTAGGTATAACACAAATATAGGAGTGTTCCTCAGCATGCACCTGATCCAATCAAGATTTCAAATAACAAATATAATGGCAGAAAATCTGGATGAACAAACAATACAGAAGAGTCAAGTACACACACTTTTTTTCCACAAGCTAAGTTAGTGCATCCTATATAAACCCTTCAGGAGTATGCACATGGATGAAGGAAACAAGCTGACTACTGGGGGAAAGCTTATAATTCAGGATGAGAATACCTTTGTCACATTTCCTTCTAGTGTAACACTGTTATCCCTACACTTCTTGCTTTTTTCTTCCATTTTTGACTGAAGCACAAAAGTCAGAAAATTTGTTGGTGCTCCTTAAGACCATGGCCACTTATCACCAAATATCATGAGGATAACACAGTCATGTGTATTTCCTTACCCGTGTTCCTCACAGACCTTGCTGTAAGAGCAGCCACCATTTTCAGCATCACAACATTTAATTCCTTCTCAGTGCCTTCTTTTGGGTTAGGCAGAGGAGTTCCAGCTGTCAGCATATTAAAAGTTATGTTACAATATACAAGAAAGGGAAGGAAATATTTTTCTTGCTCCAGTCTCAAGCTTGCATTCTAGAGAACCCCAAATTAAGACTTGTTTAAAAATGTGGGCTGAAGGGTACCACCCAGAAAAATTCAACGTTCACTAGCAAAGAAAATCCCAGAGCTGTTTAGGCTAGTGAACAGAAAAATAAACAGCAAAGATTTCAGAGAGGACCCAGCTTGTGTGCCAAATTTAGGCCAACTGGTCTGAAGACAAAATCTAGCTACTCTGTATTAAAAAACCCACATAAATTTACTGTAGAAAAAGATTATTTATTCCTGTTGATCTGCCTTCTTCAATGGTTGTTGTGAGTGGCTTTAAGCTGTACCTGATTTCCTCAAGATCTTGGCTTCCTTCCTCAAGAGTGCCAGCAGTAGGCCTAAGAGCCCAGAGTCACGGAAAATGTCACTAAATAACAGGTCCTTCTGGGTCATGCTGAGAAGGCACTGGAGAGCTGTTAAGGTGCAGAATGGCACTATGTTTTCCTTTATCAAATACTGAACCTTCTTCAAAATCTCATGGGGAACATAGGACAGGCCCAGGACTATGGACTCCACCAGTCTGAAGAACTGGACTTGGACTGCGGGTGGTTTGAAGTGAATGATGTCAGTGAATTGGTTGATAGGTTGCAGTGTCCATTCCAGAAGAAAGAAGTTCACTCTGTCCCAAGCCCATATGGTACCAATTGCTGCCAAGATTCTTCCACACAGGTGCTGATCATTACTTCTCTGGAAAATGGATTGCAGCACCTGGAAAGGCTGGAGGTTTTTCACTGTCATTCCTGTGTGGAAAAAACCCAGGAGAGATCATTTTTACATGACACTCATGTAAAAATTATCTCTCTGCAAGTATCCTAATTGTAATGTTAGATCATCTGAAAGTGGAAATGAGAGCAACAGACATGAGAGATGTGATGGGGAGGTATATTCTTGAGCTTGGATGAAATGCTAGAGCTAACATGGTCAGTTCAGTTTGATGTAGGTGGCATTCAGGCTCCAGCAGCACTGACACATAGATCTGAAGATGCCACATCATACTCCTTTCTTCCATATTAAGACACAAAATTAATAGAGTTTTATTTTCCTATGACCCCTCTACTCAGTGACATGTGCATATATAAATATATTTACACACACATACACTCACATATACACCACCGTACCAGAAGACTGTGTCCGTTCAAAATCAAAGTGTGGCAACTGTGGGTGCACAATATTGCCAGAAACTTTCAGTTCAGTTTTTCCACAGGTTGTAAGGCAAGTCAGCATGTCCAAGATCTCATCCAGATAAGGGTCTCCTTCATTTTGCTGCAAACCCTCACATCTAGGAATAAAACTCAGGACAGTCATATATCCATGCCATAATTATTAAACACTTTGGGTACAGCATCAGGCATGGAGCACATAGGAGTTACACAGAATAACCCACACCATGGTGGCACACTGAATCAGAACAAAACCTCCAGACTGAAGGAAACTGAAGTGACACTGAAAGAGTCTCGCTAACAAATGGAAGATAAATATTTTAACTTAGTCCCGTTATATGTCCTTTAAAAAAAAGCTAACTCAAAACAAGTCTGATTTGGAGGATAAACATTTAAACTTTGTGAGAATTCAAATAATTAAAACACACAATATAAAAAGGTGGACATATGGTTGGCAAGATAAGGGACTTGCTAACTGAGATAAATAACAGAAAAATCTCATCCCCGAGGAACAGAAAAACATTCTATTGCCTGAGTTTTGTGAATCATGAAGACAGCATGGTCTCTCCTAAATAAGGAAATAGTTTGAAATGTAATCCCCGATTTGCCATGGTTCATAGACTGAAGTGACAGTCTGTCAAAGGACAGAGAACAGTTTAGCACATCATCTTATTCTGCAATTCTATAATGGGTCAATTCTTCAGGAGAACTTCATCATCCAGGCACAGGTTAGTGGCAGAGAAATAGACTGATAAAGTTAGGTTAGAAAAATCTCTGAAGAAAACAACAAAATATTCTGGTTTCACCTAAACATGAAAAAAAACCAAAAGAGCAAATGCTCTTTTTCAAAGAATGCTATTAGCAAGACTCTTTTTACCTGAAGAAAAAGTTCCAACCATCAGAGAAGACGGTACCTGCTCACATGAAACATTCCGGAAAGAACTCTCAATTATGCCAGCATATGCTGGGAATGAAGACTAATCTGAAGCCCTGAGCATCTGCTATTTCTGTCTCTTCAGCCTAGTTACATCAGTTGAAAGGGACGGGGATAGTCATAGTCCTTATGGAAAAGGATTCCGTGTTTTCTGCCCTAACATGGCTAGAATTTAATCAGAAATATTCATCTCAATGCAGTTTATTTACAAGGGAAATCTAGACAGTGTCTGGTAACTAAAGAAAACACTGCCAGAAAAACACAATTTTTTTTTCCAACCATAAATTAATAATTTTTTGCCATTCAAAAACCGTGAACTGACATAGTCATTCACAGATATCTTTGACTTCATGATTCAATTTACAATCCTCTAGATCCAAATTACAAAATACCCTCCCCACTCCAGTCATTGTTCAGGGATAAAAGTTTTCCACAAGTGTTGGATGAATACTACAAAAATAGGCAAATCCAGAATGGAAACAAAAGCATCTGGAAATGCTCTCTTTTGACGATGGTAAACAAACTCAGCCTGGTGCAACAACACAAGGTGACAAAAGAGAACAACAGATTCTGCTTTTTAATTTGGATTAGGATAACTAGTGGGGATTTTTTCTGATGTGTTGATGCTCACCTGTGTTCTGAGGAATGTAAACATCTCAGATTTAAGTTTGGGTAGGTTTTGTTCACTTGTTTTTGCACAGAAAGGAGATAGGTGTTTCCCTCTCTAGCTGACTGCATTCCTGGATTAAAATCTCACCTTAACTGAGACAAATGTCTCTGACCTACATTCTCTGTAAACTAATTGATGAAGAACCTTTGTCTTGTGTTCAAAAAGTCCCCATCACACCTGCAAACTAACTTCCCCTATACTGTTCTCCTTCTGTTATGGCTAAAGTAGTAAAAGTTATGCACTGCTTCCCTTCCTAATATAGCAATGCTTTGCATCCACACAGAGTTACCTATGTGATTGATATTTTAAGAGACCACTATGCATTCTGAAAATTAAGCTTTACCATGCTCTAGAAGCCTACCAAAAGCCTCTCTTACCCGAGTAAAATTTTTAGCAGGAGCTGGTAGCCATCATTATTTTCAAATTCTGTCAATAAAGCTGATGATACAGGATAAGAATCTTTCACAAAACACAACACAATGCTGGCAGCTTCACACACATCACAAGCAGGTAGAGTATCAGCCAGTGTAAAGAGATTCTGAACAGCTATTTTAATGCAGTCAACAGCTGTGAAAAAAAATACAGTAGGTATTTAAGAACTGAAAGTCAAACAAATTTAAAGTTACTAACAAAAATAAAACAAATTTGAAGTTATTTCCCTATAAAATAGGAGTCAGATAACTGTTTTTCTAAACAGAAAAGAGGACATACGAATATCATACTAATTTCAGAAGCATTGTTGGCTTTAAAATAGTAATGCATTTCTTTGCTTTACTACCAGAAATTGATTTCATCTCAGGAGTATAAGCTTTCAACCCCCCAACTCACCCAAATTCATATATACTGAATCCAGCTGCCTGAGCACAAGGTAAGCAGAGACTAATAGATTTAATTGTCTCATACTAAATCAATCACACATCCTGTGCAGAGTTCACAGATTCATTCTTTGCTCAATGAAGCATATACAATGGGGTACACACATTTTGCTTTGAGAAATGAAGCCTAGCTTTCTTGTCTAATCTCATGGCCAGTCCTTCCAGGGCAGCTTCAAAATGCCCAAATAGATCTTTCCATCTCACTCAGGAAGCCAAGTCTTTTGATTTAAAATATAAAAATATCTGTATGCATTTACTCCATGACATGGAATACTGATGGTAATTTGTGCATCATAAAGCTACTTTTTCACTTCTAAGAAATTGAGCTTTGTGACCTTTGTACTTCTTAATAAGAAAAAATAATTGCTTGAACTAATAAAGCCTAGAAAGAAGAGAGGGCTTTACCAACCATGCTGTTGTCTATCAAGACACCATTACTCTGACCCCATCTTGTATTTAGTGTTCACGAGGCTCAGACCCATAGACTGAGTCACACAACTTAAAAAAAAACATACTACATCTTCCTCTTGCCTATGTCAGTGTGATTAAGTGGGATTGGCTCTTGCCTGTAATTTGGAGGGTTTTTTTTATGTTACAATCCTTCAGTTTCCAGATGACTATCAGTACTAAATAAAGCTCCTCTCTACTAAGTCACAAGCCCATGCTTTGCAGCTGACTACTGGATGATGTAAGGGAGATTACAGATGAGGTAATCTGTCCTGGGGAGACTCTTTTTGGTAATTCATTGTCAGGGGAGCAATGGGGAAAGAAGAAGCCAAACCTTGCAGATATACAATGCTGTTTTTGGTCTGAGCCTTTGAAATTGTTCTTAGCACACAGCCTGTAGGTACTTTCCAAGAGTGGCTGCACAGGTCCCACAGAGAAGAAGTTGCTATAATTAATGACTGAAGCTTATCAGCTGCCAGCAGTTCCTCTATGCCTTGTTCCTCTTTGTACATGTTAAGCATTATCTGAAAAGCAAACAAATATCAGCTACAATAAACACTCTAGAGATACCCAGGAGATGAAGAAAAATCCATTGGGGAAGGAGATGATAACTTTGATACTAATGCCAGGAGAAAGGATGCAGTGAAATGAAGAAGTAAAACTACCACCAGGACATTCTTAATGGATTTTCCCAGTTAAAGTAAGTTTTTTGTTTAGTAAAAAAAGATGAGACAGTTTTTATATGGCTCCTGATGCTTATTCAACATTTTGCAGTCCAAGTTTACAGATTTTTTTGCCAGCTTGAATCAAATTAACAACTAGGAGCCTAAGTGAACATCTGAGTACCCAGGGCAAATAAACCCCCAAATGCACATCTCACCTTAACAAGCATTTCCTGAGTTTGGGCATCATCCTCACTTGTCTCCCTGTCATTGCTGGTTGTCTTCAGAGGGACAGTAAAGAACAGGTACAGGCACTGCATCAGAGCAGCTGGGAGTCCAGATCCAATAATGTTCCACAGAGTCCTCTAAGAAGAAAAATACAATCAGCTCCTCCAGCAGCTGACCACAGTTTTCTTGTGTTCCTCCACACTGAGAATAGCCATGGCAGGTGAAAGATCCACTGGGGCGTTTTACCCTCATGGGTGCTCTAGGGCACACAAGGCTGGCAGTCACACAGCATGGCTGTGAAGTCCATTGGCAGAATTAAATACGCTTTGTGTATTTATACAGCTGCTCCCAGGACTTCCTGCTCCAGCTGAACTCCAGCTTTGGCAGTGCTCTGTCCTGCATATGGAGACCTGCAGTCAGTGAAGTACACAACCTGCAAACTAACTGGCAGCTGGGCCAACAGCAAGGCCAGGGACAGACAGAGCCCCCTTTACCATTACTTTCCAGGACACTCTGCAGCTAGAGAGGCCTGGAATGCTGCAAACATGAATTCTCCACTCCCTCCTGATTCAGAATAGCAGCAATTTACCTATAATGCCGTCATTTTTTCAACATATTGAATAACTGCACACACCTCTAATTACAGGTTTTATAAATGCAAATGGCAGTTTCTTCACAGTGTTTCTCAGTATTTAGTTTCCTCTCATCTTCACTATGGCTGCACAGAACTTCCAGAGAAGTCCCAGTGTGTGTGCTTGGCACACAGTAGTCATAACAAAAATCAGCACCAAACTAACAGAAGAATGAGGTTTGTGATATGAAGTTTTGTGAGTATGTGTGCTACAAAAAATGGCAACATCTTAAATCTGTGAAAAACACATCAGAAACGTCATGTTGTGACTAGCTATATATATATATATAATTTTATAGATCTCCTTATGATACAGAACATATCCACTATAATCTGACAGTAAGATTTCATTTTTGTGTATCTTTGAACAAGAAAGACTAACACAAACTGTTTAACTAAATGTCATGGATAAGCACACCACAGATGCCACCAGCAGGCTGTACTTCTGATGCCAGTCTGCATTTGGGAGGGCTCTACAAGTAGAGTTTGTGAAACACTTCAAAGTGAGAGACTATCAGGATTGAAAAGTAAAGTCAACCATTCTATTACCAGACAGATTCTTACTATTCATCTTTTCTTATATATAAACTAGACTAAAGAATGTGGTAAAGAATACACAAAATGTGGTAAAGAATACACAAAAAGATACAATGGGGAGGGGAAGCAGTGAAATACTAGAAAAACCAGCCATCTGACAACCAAAATTAAAAGGGTATGAGAAAGCACAAAATAGTTACTTCTATCTTTTAGAAAAGACTGGCCTACAAACCTGGTGGTGTGTCCTTTAACTGTATACCTTGGGCATGCTCAAACTCAAAATATTAGGGATAATGCAAATACTGAGACTTGGGTGTTCTACTGCACCTACAGAGCTTCTCTGAAATAAAATGGAAAACATGCTTTGTGGTATTTTCTCTTACCAAGTCAGTCTGTGAGAGCAGATACACTGATTTCAGGAGCAAATGGCCATCTCCTGCTTCCCCTTTCTGCTTCAGCAATTGCTCCAAAGCCAGACGAGCTTCTTCTGTTATCACAAAAAAATTAAACTTTAATTCCTTAGTGAAAGATGAAAATGCTGCATTTATGCTTTATCCATGCATTATGCATTTATCTATCACAGATCTGACAAATTTAACAAAATTACAGTAGCAGGAGTCCACTAAAGTAAACAGAAAAACTAAATTATTTTGATTCAGCATCAAGCTCAGTTCATGCAAACTACATATTTCCAACTGACAAATTTCACCAAGAATACCAGCTCAGTTCATGAAGCCTGGCAGCTGACAGCACAAAGAATGTACAAAAGACACCAAGAAAGCCATATGTGGCTAGCAATGTTTTTCTCATTTTTAAGAAAGCTCCTCAGAATAGTGTGTAACCTACTCTTTCACTCTTACCTGCATTATACATTACACACTTCCAGCTACAAGAGTTCCAAACTAAAGACCAGCACGTCATACAAGGCCAAATCCTCAGTGCAACCACCTCAAATCAGTGCTAGCTCACTCCTACTAAAATATCTGGCTTGCTACACAGCATTTTCCTGCTCCCCCTTTATTTCCAGCACAGAGTACAACTGAAAGACACACATTTCTAGAATAACTGGATCCAATGGAAGTTGTATGGGATCATTACCTGCAGGTTTTCCATTGAGGTTCCTCTTAATTTCTTTAGTCAGAAGCTTGGAAACCTCACTGGCTAACAGCTGAATGTTGGGGAATACAATTGCTCCAGCAGATTGTTCCCAGGCCTGAAATCCAAGTGCAACTGTTAAGTCTCTGACACATCATGTCTTTGGTAGGCTGACAAAAATGAATAAACATAAATAAAGGAGCACAAGGCTAACATTCCTCTATAAAATTCAGTAGTCAGTATAATCCATTAAGCAGTATTTCTCAGACAGGCAGGAATATGACACTTTGGATACAGAAGTCAAACTGGAGCTACCTTTTGAATCATGCAATGCAACTACTAGAGAACTTTTACAGTATTTTCTACACTGAATACCATCCAAACACAATGTAAATGTTGGTCATACCCTGTGTCACTAATTATTTGTATCAAAAATTATATGCTAGCCCCTTTCAAAATATGACAAACACCCTGAATAAGCACAAAATTATAGACAAGTTTATAAACAATTTTATAAATGGGTTTATAACTTCCTTGTTTAAGAATGGATAAGCAATTAAGTACAAAACCTACTAGATAAATAACAGGAAGATTTGTTGATTCCCTGAGTCTGACAAACCCTTTTTATGTTTCTTAGCCCTATCTTTGGGTGAAAAAAATCAACATCAATAAAGAAAATATTCCAGTAGAATAATACTACTGCACACAACCAGCCTCCAAGAACCAGGTGCCAATTCTTTTCTGTAAAACCTCTGATAATGCACACATTTATGTATTAGCAAAAGCTCAGCATTCAAAAGACCAGTCTGAGATATTTCTGTCCTCAGCAACCTTGAAAATTTTACTTTACAAAAGTCTCCTCCTTTCAGAAGCTCTGAAATATCACACTATAAGCCCCAATAATTAAAGGAAGAAAAATTACATATGTCTTCCTAAAAAAATTAGATCAGACATCCCATAGTACTTTCTGCCAAGAAGTCAGTGCAACTTTTTGTTAATGAAGGTTCTCCACAAATACTATTCCCTTCCCTACCATGACTTTCAATTTTTTCTTTCATCACAGATGGCAGCTTGTGGACAAAGTGTCAGTCACCTCTCAGTAATCAGGCAAGCATCTACTTTTTACTTCATTTTACTGCAGTCAATAAGTAAAATGCACCCAAATCATCTTTCTGTGCTGCAAGAGTGAAATTCAATTGCATAGTGTGCCTATTATTAATTTTCATAAATCGGTCAATAATATTAAAAGCAAATTATCTTTTTCAGATTTTGACCCTAAATTACTTTCAGAGACACTCAGTTGCAGAAGCAAAATCCACCAATTTGTCCACTTCTGATGCAGAAGGGAGGGAATATCTGTAAAGAGCAGAAGCAAGCTGTGCAAACAAAATGACAAGAAACCTACAGTAATTTAAAAATATACAATGTTTGTCATTAAGCTATGCCCTTTTTCAGAAGAAAGCAGTGCAAGAGTTCTGCCCCTCTTCTTCAAAGAGGAACATCCTCTTTACACTTCAGAAAGGCCTCACTATAATCACTCTTTTGCTAACAGAATGAGCAGGATAAGTTTTAGAAGCTTGGATCATACACAGCAGAGAGCAGTAACCAAAGTTCATAGCAATTGATGAATGGAACAGTCCGTCTCCCTACAAAACAGGCCACCAATGTTCTGATTTGATCGTGTCAGTGCTCTTCCTGAGGGCTAAAAACCAATCTTCAGAATACACTCTCCTTTGGGAATAGATTTCATTAATTTCATATTCATGTCTGAGCCTACAGAAGATCTATATCTGGGAGCATATCAACATGACTCCATTGTAGGACGTCTGCCTTTAGGTGAAACTCAAATAATATGGTATCAAAGTAATCTAATTTTCTTTCTTCCTCCTAAATCTGTTTCTACATATTTAAGATTCTGTTACAAGTTCCCTGTGTCTGCTGTTCCCATCTGCCCTTCCTATTCCATGGTTCACGGAGAGACGCTAGCTCGAAACCAGCCGTGTAATAGAACGTTCTGATACTCTCTGAGGCACCAAGAGGGAAGATACAGAAGGCACATTAAAATGACTCCCAGCCCAGGCCTGAATCATGAGCAGATGGCTGACATTTCCCTCCCACACCTTCTCCTTCTACGTCAAGGAGCAGCAGTGAGTAACAAGCCCCCGCACCCCAGGTGTCTCCTGCTTGGTGACCCCTCTCTT
Organism: Zonotrichia albicollis; assembly: GCF_047830755.1. NCBI lineage: Eukaryota > Metazoa > Chordata > Aves > Passeriformes > Passerellidae > Zonotrichia > Zonotrichia albicollis. The sequence goes on along the minus strand of NC_133825.1, from coordinate 33,059,843 downwards.
CACCCAGCTGAGCAAGAGCTAAAGCACTAAAACAAAAAGGCAGAGATGCATTGGCACCTGCATGATCAGAACAGGAAAGTAAAAGCAAGAGAAAAATCTTCCAGGGAGGGAGAGGGCTCACATAGAGCCCATTGTTAAACAGGGTAGTTTCTGTAAGAACTTCACAACGTGTACCACCCAAACTGAGATGCATTTCCCCAAGCCAGCAGAAGGCAGGCATATGAAGGGAGTAAAAGTCATGTGGGGAAGGACATGATGATTAAAAGCTAAAGGGCAAGATCCTCCAGAATGTACTCTTAAATGAATGATGCAAAGCCAAAAGGCTCTAGTCATACTTCTGGACCTAAATGCCTGCAAGGCAGTGCAAAGCTCCACTAGCATATCTAAGAAAAGTGGAGAGGAAGAATCTCACGCCTAGGGCATAAAATCAAGTGTTAAGCTAATGAAAAATTCACTTCTCCATTATGAATATATTCAGTAGCAAAGTTCCCTTTGAGAATTTAGAAGCCCCTTTTTTCAAGCATCACTGAAATTCAGTATCGGGATTTTACAATCCTAAGGCTTGTGTAGTTCAGCCCTACAAGAAGGAAACACCTCATGCATATGCATATGTTCAAAATTGCCAGTCCCTCAGCAATACTCATCTTGCCTCCCAGGAACAACTGTTCTTTGACCCTAAAGTACTAACATTTATTTGCTTACTTATCATCACATGTGAGAATTTTCTGCTATGTGGCCCAATTTTTAATTCCTAAGACTTCAAGATTTTATAACTTTTATCACCCTTGTTCTGCTTTCTCAGGTCTTTGAAAATTTCATTCCAAAAATTATCAGCACATTAAAGACATTCTTTCTATTCATACTTAGTTAAGAATCAGTAAATATAAAGAAGTTGTATATAATTTCATCTCACACAACTTGTTTCTTTCATGCTCACTACATGGTATTCAAAAACTAAAGCTCTAACAGAACTTAGAAACTTTGAGATCTAAGAATTTTAATTGTAATTGTAAATTTGAGGTTGGAAAACCTCAATGGAAGAATTTCATATAAAGCCTGCAATACATTTCCTATGAAGACAGAAGGAAGCAGTTGAGAGAGGTAATCTTCTATAGCAAGGCCTGTTCATTGGTCTGAATAATACCCTAGAAGCATTAAGGATGTGTTTTCCACAGAACTTGAAGAGGAAGTGTGCTGGTTTGGTCTGGGGTAGAGGCTGGTCTGGTTTCAATAGGGCTGTTTTGGATTTGTGCTGCACACAGGGCTAATAATAGAGATATTGCTGTCATTGCTGAGCAGGGCTCACACAGAGACAAGGCCTTTTTGTGCTGCCATGCTGGAGAGGAGGCTCCCAATGGAGTAAAAATTTATCACCTAAAGGGATCCTGCTTCAATTAACAATGGCTGTTTAGGTGACCACAGAATGGATAAAGCAAAAGAAACTCAAATTGTTATCTGCACCAAAGGCAATAAAGAGAACAAACCTTTAAGAAGAGAGGAAGAAATTCTCGCAGCCTTCTCTGTTGCTCCTCTGGGATGAGAAATGGAGCCACTTGTTCATATTCTACAAACTGCTTGCCCAGAGTGTCCCACAGGAGGGTATGGCTCTGGGGTGGCTCATCCTTGCTGTGTGGTTGCTCATCCTTGCTGTATGCAGGCTGCTCCATCCCTTCTGCTGTGTCTCCATCATCAGGGCTCTGCTCCTGCTGTCCTGCATTGTCAGGTGACTCCTCCAGCTGCCACATGAGTTCAGCTGCTTTGTCCATGCTGAGATGAGACCAGATAAATATACTGTGTTATTTACACCTCTTACCAGTCAACTCCCAAGAAATTAGACACTGACAGTTTTAACTGTTGGAGGTAGAGTTTAGAAATATGCAAACATTCTAAGTCACTGACTCTTTTCCAATTTAATGGCAAATCAACCTGCTCCTGGACAAGAACATTACTGCCCTGCAGCTGCATGAACAAGCTCTCTTCCATGAGATGTATGCATGTGCTGCACAACTCATCTGGGCTTTGACAGAACAAACCAGTAAACCACACAACAAATCTGGATTCCAGCCCCAGCTTTGCACTGAGGCAGGTCCTCTCCCTTATTACCTCAGCCATCCCAGCTGTAAAAGTTATAACTATTACTATCAGCAGATCTGCAATAGAAGAACACTAAGAGCCCAGTTACAAATTTCATTGAGTGTGGATGCTAACCCTAGCTGCACATTACTGATATATTCCCCACCTAGAGTGGGGCTGAAGCCCATCTAGAATAGTAGCTGTGTGGAAAAGCCAAAGATTGCTCACAGAGCTGTTCTGGCCCCAAGAGGAAGCAACATTCAGCTCTTTGTGGCAGATGTAGAGCTCTGTACAATAGGTATTTTCACAACAACACTGCTTGTTTTGCTAATCCTGTAAACTGAAGCAGATATGCCACAATAAAGGAGCATGGTGCTCCTGGCACTCTCATTTCCATCAAAATTAAAATGGGATTTTAATTTCATCTTACACTACACATCGAGGAATCCTTCTGGTACCCTTATCTCAATCCCAAGTCCTCTTATCTACTTTACAGCCATTTTTTCATCCATAGTGCTCTGGGGGCTCACTCAGCCCCACTTTGCCACAGGCTCTGTGAGCTCACCCTGAGCCTACATAATGACAACAACGGAGATCAGGCTTCTCCAGTTTGCATCAGTGTCATCCATCTGCTTGCTGGAGTCTAGGTCATTGTCTGGCTGCTCCTGAGACTACAACAGACCAATTATGACAGTGTGGGTGGGCAGATAGGAGTGGTCACCAAGATGAATGTAGCTCACTTTGCTAACCATATATATCATTTTTTAGGAGCTCAAAAGAATTTCACAAATCATTACCTCTCAAAGAAAAACACTAATCTACCTTCATTTCTGGGAAATAGTTTCTTTCTCTACAGTATCTCTTTGATTGCCATTCCACCATTTAAATAAAAATGCCAAAAAAAGCAAATTTCACTAAAATTCTGAGTCAGATCTGCATTACCAACTCATACAGACATGAAAATAAGTTTTAAAAGACAGTATTATGAGCTTGGCTTAGAATTATGAGCCTACACTGAAACACCGTTTGGGATTCTCTTGCTTCTTCATCCATCAGTTACACAGCTAGCTCACTGCTTGCATTGTGTCCACTCCGTGCCAGATGAACCAGTCTCACTTCCACACTCTTGCAGTGATGAAGGGCAGGGCATGCATCTTGTCACTGTGCACCACACCACCTGCAAATGATGGTCCTAGCAGACATCTGTGCCTAGATGCAAATGCTGGTCCTTCACACTGCACCCAGGCTAGCTTATTTTACCACAGCCCCATACTCTGTCCTTGGCTAGCAGATGGAGGCCTATATAATTTTGATCGGTCCCCAGGGAACTGTCAGTCTGGAACTTCCTATCTCCACAACATTTTCTGTTTTGCTGCTGTTGTTTTCCTTAATTATCTGTATTAAGACAACAAGCCCTATGAAAAGAAAAAGTGTGGTAAGGTCACAGAGTAAACAGGAAGACTCTGTTCCTCATGACTGTGTGGGAGTTACATTTGTCATATGTTATACTTAACTCTGGTGCGGGATTTTGACCCACTTGAGTCATCCTGAAGCTGTGAGTGTGTTGGTTGAGAAAGCCTGGGTGCTGTTCCAGCAGTGAGTATAGTTCAGTTATGTTTTCAGTGAGGCTCAACTTGCATCCCAAATAGGAAAACCATTCTCTTCCTCAAGGAGATCCCTCACCCAGGAAGCTACTCTGCTAAGCCTAAATCAGTGTTTACAAGTAACTCACTCCAGTGCCTACACTCACCGTGGTCTTCTGCACAGAGAACCCCAAAGTGCTTTGCAGAGGGATTCTATAAATGGTGAAATTAGTCATGGAGAGGTGAAATGAAGGGCTTCCACTGGCCTCAAATGAAGGTCGGTGACTGATGAGTCAGCTCCCTGAGCTGCACTGCATGGCCCTGGAAATGTGGTTACCAATTTTCTCTTTCTATTTATACTTGACTGAGAAGGCCTTTCCTGTTGGTGGCACAGTTAAAGCAAGCAGGGATAGCCTCTCAAAGTGTTCACTCTGTGAAACCCTGTAATGAAAGAGTTCATCCCAGCTCCACAGAAACTCTTACAACCAGTTACTCACAAACATCTTCCTTAGTGAAGATCAACTTGTAACAGGCTATGTAAGACATTTAAAGCGCATGTGAAACACTTTAATCTCCAAAAGTACATGAAAGCAAAAGGAAGATTATGATATTCCTTGGTATTTTCTCCAACTATCTAGACTACAAAAGCCATATCAGACTAAATATCAGCACTCCAGTATCAGTCTGTTGACTCTACTTGCATGATATATTTTATATTTTATTTCCACTAGAAGCCTTTTCTTGTATCTACAATTTGATTAGGACTTTTAAATCCTTTTAATTTTCTAATCATCTGGCAGGATAATTACTCTCTTAGACCTACCACAAAATCACATAGTTCATTATTCAAATATCTTTGGTATTAAGGATAAATTTGATATATTGAAAAAGTCTTATATGTTGTGTCTTGTACACTCCACCACTTGTTCTTATCCTCAGTGTAAGTTAATAGCTTATTTGAGTTTTGGTAAATTTTTTGATTCTTAAGTTTGAGAAGATACTTTTTGATAAGTATCACAATGATACAAAAAGTAAAATCTAAGTAATAAATATTTTAAAATATATAAAAGTGAAGACTAACCAAATAAATCTGATAGTATCATTCAGAATGCAGTATCAGGTTACAGAGAGAAAATGGAACTTAATCATGTATTTTCCCTTTTTTTCTAAATAAAGCTTGTGTGAAGTCAAACAGCAATGTGGTTACATCTTTACAGACTGAAAAGACAGAAGGGAGGAAAGGCCTGACCAAAACTGGCAGAAGGACCAGCAGAATACTGTTACCAACAGCTTACTAGTTGAACAAACATTATTTTTTAATAACATTTTAATTGTATTTATCTGTGATTACCCCCTTCAGCAGTTCATACAAGCATCCCATTCAAGAAAAAAATCCCAGTTTGAACCAAGACCAAAATAGAATCAAGTCTCATACCAAAATTGGTCACCTTTTTACAGTAAGTGTCTTTAAAAAATGTTAGTTCAGTGTACATGGCAATCTTTAATCTCCAAAAGTACATGAACAAAAAATAAAGACTGTAATTGGCCTCCTTATTTACTTCAATTGTTCAGATAACAAGAGATATACTAGAAAAAATATCAGACCCCTAGTTCTAGAACTACCAGCTTTAAAAATTCTTTCTCTAATATACTTTTCTTGACTATTAATTTCCAGGATAGTGTGGACTATCAGAAACACACAGCTCAGATAGTCCCAAAAATCCAGTGTGATATTTTTTTACATTTTTTTATACTCCCTTCCTTTCATTGCCAGCCAGGATGACTCTTGAATGAACACAGTTATGACAGCTAACAATTGTAAATGCTAAAACCAGGAATTCCACTACTTCCTAAAGAAAACTGTCTTTGCACTGCAGTTTAGAGTGAACTTCAACTGAATCTTTTACTAATTGAAAGTAATCCTATCAAAATATACCAGTGGCAGCCAATATTGCACTGTGTTCTGTCTGCTTTCACAGACAATCTCTCGACATACCTGGGCTCCTAGATGTGGTAGCTCCTATTGCAGTCAATGCCCATATCCAGAGAAATGAGTGCTGCTGCCTCTGCCCTTCTAGGCATGCTGGTGCATGCAGTAGCTCCCACTCTGCTCTTTAAACTTTCCACTGTGAATCACTTGATTGGCTGCTGCACTTACTTCCTGAGGAAAGCAGAAGTGAAAAGCAAATGAGCCACGGCTCAGGAGCCATCAAGCTCCCAAAACAATTTAGAACAGCTCAGCTAACACACAAACCTGGGAGGCACAGCATTCTTCTCCATGCATCAAGAGTAACCAGGTATTTCCCCCTCTGTACCATATTCACAAGAGGGAAGGGGAGTTGGATTTGTTTCATTTTGGTTTTAAATTTAAGGATTACATAATTACTACTGGAATACAGCACCACAAAGCTCATGATCTCTGTGCAACAATCTATGGCCGAAGTCAGGCAACTATTGTAGTCCTTCCTCAAATGCTGCACCCTTAAAATAAATACATTTGAATGGCAAGGGGAACTCTGTGACCCTGACTTCTTTACTGAAATGGTCAAGGCAGCTACTCAAATCAAGAGGCAAACAAGAACTATAAGCTCACTGACAACATAAATGAACCCTGATTAGATAGGGGCTTGGGGGAAGATTACTTCTCAGTTGTCTAGCTGCTTTTTTGTTCTCACTATTAACACATTTGAAAGGCTTTATAATGTTGTGCCTTTTTTTTTTTTAAGGGGAGGTGGAGTTTAAAGATTTTTACACAGGACATTCAAGTGTTTCCAATTGCTTCTCCCCAGCAATTTTATGGTGACTTTGAGAACCAACAGAATCATGACCTTACAGTGACTGAAACCTGAGGGGACTCTACCCTAGGTGGTTAAAGCCACCTGTTTTCTGCTAACATTTGCTTCATTCAAATGCTTGGAAAAGCATTCAGAAGGAAAACTAACCAACTTTCTCTTCCAACCAAGCTGCAACTTCATTGCATAAAGTGCTGCTAATCCAGGCTGAAGACTCCTAGTAAGTCATAAGCCAGGATAATTGCCTGTACTCCACAGGGACCTCTCTTGATGCAGTGGTGTTCCTGTTCCTGGCACAGAGAAATCCCAGAGGACAGTTCTCATCCCTTTCAGGGAATGTATTGGAATACAGGCATCAGCAAAACCATGGGGGTTCATTTCATCACATTACACATTATACCAGGATTTAAGCACAGCTGTAGCTTTGCAGCAAACAGAAATATACTTTAGATCCCAAGGAAAAGACTCTGCACCAGTCTATACACACAGTAGCCTCTAAACTGACCATGCTTTGGAAAGCATTAGCTAAACTAAGTATAATTTAGAGAGTGTTTTCCAAGAAGATGCAAGGTCGCCCAGAGCTGTGCACATTTGGGGCAGCTCCAGTGAATGTTGCGTTTGGCCACTTCAGTGTTCCCCAGAGCCACTGACAGCCCCTGCTGCACTGCTGTGGCTGTGGGGCCTCTGGCAGTCTCAGCACAGGCTGAGCAAGCCCCTGCACCTTGTGAAGCTCTGTGCCAGCACATCTGCTGCTTCCCTGCTGTAGGCCATTCACACAGCAGCTGGTCCACTTTCAGCTGCAATCTAGACCAACCCACGCTGCTGAGATGAATGGCAGAAACACAGAGATCCAGAGAGAATATAATAACAATCCAGGGAGAACATCACTCTTAGACTTCCTAACTCAGAACCAAGCCTAAGTGTGCTCCATTTCCATCCTCTCACTACCACTTTAAAAGCACAGATGGTCATTTGCAGCAGCCCCACCATGTTGTTTGGTTAAAGAGATCTCCCCCAGTCCAGTGGTACCTCCTCACTAGATGATGTCAGGACTCCAGCAGACACACAATCGTTAGGAGAGTCACAGCAGAGGAAGTTCCATTTCTCTTTTTCATACTTCACTAACTGTTGATGGGCCCGAAAGTCCAGTTTCAACACGCCCACCCACTCAATTTCTGCTTCACTGGAGCAAAACAGATGTAACCAAATTATCTGTAGTAAAAATAACTCAAGGGGTAAAGACAAACATAGAGTTCACATAGTAAGAAACAGTGCTACAACACCCTTTGTCAGGGTGGGTTGTTTATACTAAAAACCCCTTTGCACAAAAATGGGAAGAAAAATCCTTCTTTGTCCTCTTCCCTACAGTCTGACAGAAACAACAACAACAACAAAAGACGTCTCCCACTTGCATCTATGTCAGGGCACCTAGTTCAAAAGAACCTGCACCTTGAGGGATCTAGAAAGGGCACAACATCTCCTGGTCCCGGAGCCAGCTGTACCAACACCACTGGAAACTGCCATCTGGCTGGGCAGCACTGTGGTGTGATCCATGGCCCAGTGGAGATGGTGTCCTGCCTGAGCCAGACCTACACCTGGCTTTCTGAGACAAGGAGCCAGAGATAACTGCAGCTACAAGGCCCACCTGTCTCACAGCATCCAATACTGTCCCTCACATTGCTTCTTGTCAAAATTCTCTCTTCTTTGCCACTCCAGTCTCCACACACAAGTGGAAAAAATCAGATTCATGCCTTTACATCTATGACACTAGACACACCAATTTATCTTAGTGGTTAAAAATGCCAAGAATCACAGCACTTCTTCAGCCTGAGTCTGGAGGTCAGCTAATGCAGATTTTCCCAAAAACACAGCTTGAACTATGCTTCAATTGTATCACATTCACCAAGTGGCTGACTGGCTACAGCAGGAGCAGACACATCCTCTGGCTACTGCTCTGCCCCTGCCTTTGCCTGAGGGCTCAGACTTCAGCCCAATTGCAAACCCAAATGGGATGAGGCTTTGGTGAAAAGCCTGTATTTCTCCCTTCAGCAGGTTTGTCTCCTTGTAGATATAAAAAATAAAATTCATCTGAATTTGCTGAGGCAATAAATTTTTGTGCTGCACATTTGTTACCTTCAATCTAGAGAAAAAAGCAAGTTAGACATGTGTTCCTTTCAACATTTCAGTGTCCAAAAGTTGAATTAACTGCAAGTTTTCCCCCACTCTTTGCCTTTCTTGCTAAAATCCATCATCTTTTCTAGATAAAAAGAAAGTTGATTAAAAATGTGCATAGAATGATTATTCATTTCTTTAGGGAAGCGGCTGTGTTTCATTTTCCTCCCCTCTTTTCAGTGGCAGAACGGAAGCTGACAGTGAAACCACAGAGAAAGGCAGCACAGAAATTTAAACCATCTGCTTAACCATCATTTTCACTCATCATTTTTCTCAGCAAACCTTCAAATATGCAATGAAGGAGGCATTCAGCTCCCTCAGCACATCCTCCCAAAGAGGCAGAAGCAGCAGGCACAAAGGAGCTGCAGACAGGGGCTCTGAGCAGCTCAGCTCCTCTCCTCGGGCACAGCACAGGGGAGGCCTGGGGCAGCACCTGTACCCACCCCACCTCGTGGGCTGGGTCTCCTCTGGAGGTCAGAGCCCTGGGGAGGTGGAAGGAGAAGACAGTTTCTGTTGGTGCTGGCAGGCAGCCGCAGCTGAGCCAGGGCCCTTCCTGCCCAGCCCGTGGCAGCACCACAGCTTGGAGGGGAAGGAGGCACCATGAGCCAAAGCACAGCCACAGCGGGCAGAGTGCCAGGTAACTCACCTGTCTGTGCACCTGCACAGAGACTAACTGCAGCTGTTAATGCAGCTCATGCTGAGGAAACCATGAGAGATGGCTGGTGAAGACATTCAGTTTATCCATAAGGAGAGTATTTCCTGCCTGCCAGCATCCCTTGCACCTGAGCACTCTCAGCCCATGCTGGGAGCCCCATACATCCCACACTACCCTGTGTCAGTGTTCACAGGGGTTCTTGGATGAGGGAAAAGTGAGAATGTTGACTCCATGTTTCAGAAGGCTTGATTTATTATTTTATTATCTATATTACATTAAAACTATACTAAAAGAAGAAAAGGTTTCATCAGAAGGCTAGCTAAGAATAGAAAGGAATCTGAAAGAATGATAACAAAGCCTCTGTCTCAGACAGAGAGTCCAAGCCAGCTGTCTGTGATTGGCCATTAATTGCAAACAAACCAACATGAGCCAATCACAGATGCACCTGTTGCATTCCACAGCAGCAGATAATCAATGTTTACATTTTGTTCCTGAGGCCTCTCAGCTTCTCAGGAGGAAAAATCCTAAGGAAAGGATTTTTCATGAAAAGATGTCTGTGACACTACCCCGGCACCATGGCTGTGGGCTTAGAAGAACATGGCAGTTTGCGCTGGTCCTGTGGTCAAGCTCCTAATTGTCTCAGGAAAGTGATCCATTTCCTTAGTGCACGTTTCCACCTGAGCAAGGTCAGGAGTTCTGCAGCTGCTCCTTTGTGCCCCTGGCACCCAGCTGGCACCTTCCATCAGCAGCAGCAATGTCACGTAGTAAGGATAATCTGTCACTTGAATTTTGCTATTTCAAAATGTTTCATTGGAAACAAATTCCCTCCCTCAACACAAATCTGTTAATCAAAATGATTTTTTTCCAATGTTTTTATTTAAACAGGAACCAACAGAAGTATATCCAATGGCCTGCATCTTACATGTTGGGCTGCAACAATGTTTTTCAGCCTTCCAAAATCTGTGCAATCCTGATGTAATTTCCTACAAACCATTTTGCCGCACATGTAAATCAGCTGCTTGATAGCTTCACCCTTTGGTCATTTTTTGCCTTTGTAAAAATTAGTCAGGGAGACTCACAGGATGATATAACTACAGGAGCGCACTGAATAATTTTAAGCTACACTTTTTAAAAATTCTGTGCCTAAATAAATCTCAAAATTATTCCAGAGTCAATAAAATAGCATCAACTTTCAAAAAGACAAGAAAAAAAGTGCCTCATTGTAAAATGGGTATGTAATAAAAGTGAAAACATTTTTATTTGGAATTGTCAGACTCAAAAAGAACTGTATAAATAGAATATTTTTTTCCCAGAAGGAAAAAGGTATCAGAAAGAAAGTTCCTCTGGGAAGCTGCTATTTTGATTAAATGTCACCTACTGACTAGAAAAGTGTTGTGCAGGAAAATTTTAAGGCAACTTGACTGAACACATGATCTCCACACAAGAACCCATGTGTCAGTCTAATGAGATGGAGGAAGTTGAAAGGCTGGTGCAAAAAATTTAATTGTCATACCAATGGTAGTACCCCTCCTGTACCTCAGATTAGTTCCCCACTACAGGACACACAGGAATTCATTGTTTTCTTTTCAACACAAAAGTTGTTGAATTAAACTATCATGATACAGAAGTTCTGCATGATTTTTTTTAAATACTTACAAAGCAAAGTTAGACTTTAAGACAGAGTCCTTATCAGAAAATAGCTCTCACAGACAGCTGCATGTAAAACCACAAGATATAATTACAAAATACACATTGACCAAGATCTGCTCTTCTTGGAAGATTCATTCTTATGTTTTTCTTAGAATATTTACTCTTATTCTCCCTGCAGAAGGATCATCAAAATCTCTGCAGACAACATCACTTCCTTCAGTTTCATAAATGGGTCCTAGTTCCTGTTTTACACCCCCTTTGCTTTCTGCAGGGATGTTTTGTAGCTTGCACAGCCTACAGCCACACTCATCATCATAGAGCAAATTGGGAGCCTGAAGTTCAGGCTAAACAAATTAAACAAGATCCTTCAAACACAAGTGTGAGAGCAGACATTTCTCCAGCTCTGATATGTCCCCTGCTAACTACTATTTTTTATTTTTTGTTGGTTGGTTTGGTTTTTTGGTTTTTTTGCAGTTTCCAAGTCTACTGCTGAACTCCAGCTCTTTTGGCCTTGTTCTTCAACAAGCTGTGCTCCCAGAGAGACTCTGCACATATCCAGGAGGGCTGCTTCCCCACAGTCACACCTGCTCAGGTACCTGCAAGTGCCTAATAAGCCAGGCTCAGTAAGCTGTCACACCCTACTCATGGATAAGCCTGGTTTTGCTATAGATATTCTTCTAGCACAGTGCACTAGACTCAGGTATCTTCCCTTTTCTTCAATTCTTTATTTATAGAACCAATACTCCAATTGCATTTGGTTTGCCATGCCATACAAAATCCTGGACAAAAGGAATGGGGATGAAAACAGTGGTTTTGCTATCTGGTATGTTCTGATTTAAAAACAAAAAAACCCCAACAATTCTTGAAGCTGAGTAGCTTCCCTGGGGGCTGTTGCCTTTAGGGTGCTCAAACAGCCCTGTTCTAGGCTAGTAAATAATAAGAAATAAATCTCCTTCATCAATACTTAATTTATAGCCAGATTCTACATTAGTGTTTGCTTTTTTGCTAGGAACTGGACCAATATGGATACAAAAAAATGCTGCTGCTAATCAGAGAGGTATTTTTCGTCCTGAAATTAAACCTGAGCACTGCACAAGTAGAAACTACTTTGTTAAGGGGGTAAATTAGAGCAACAAGGAACTAGTCATTGGCTGTGTGATCATTTGGAGCTCAGAGCATTCAGCAGAACTTGAAAGCAGAGCTGTCACAGCAGAGGTAGCTACCACATGCAGCAAAGGAGGAACTGGTACAAGAATGCAGTCCTTACCTTGCAGGGGGGCTCACCACAAGAGGGAAGTGCAACAGGCCCCTCAGCAGCTCTGTGTCACACAGGAGCCCCTTCTGCTGCTGAGCCTCTGCAGGGTGCAGAGCTCTGCCAAACCAGAGAGCTCCTTGTGCAAGGCTGCACGTTGGGATGCCAGCACAGACACAGGGGCTCTGGGATCACTGCCCCCAAGAACTGCCTGGCTGTAAGAGGGAAATGTGAATGGCAGGCTTCACAGGGAGGCTTATTCACTAACAAGAGTTGCTAAGCTGTCTAAAAAACAGACAGCAGTCATAAGGTGAAGCTTAAACAATTGTTCTGTATCTCAGTACATCGGTCACAACACAGATGCCTCAAGTTATTGAAGGAAGCAGAAACCTACCTTGTCAAAGTCTGGGACCTGCATGCATTCAGAATGTAACCTGCAAGGTTTGCCCCCTTAATCCAAATATGTGGCAACAAACAAGTACCAGAACCTATGTTCAGAACATTGACAGAGCTACTAAAAAACAAAAAAGAAAAAAATGTCAAAATCAGGCACATGGCTTATACTTTATTCTGCACAAATGGAAGAATAGCTCAGAGGGGGGATCCATCTTAAAAGACATCTGAAATGCACAGATGACAAGCATATGACTAAACCCTTAGTGAGGTAGGCCAGGATCTGGTGGCATTTTTGTTTCTATTTAATGCCTTATCTTTTTTCATTTCCAACAAACTTTTTTCTATTTGTATTTCCTTTTTTTCCTCAAATGAGATCAGAATAAAGATGAAAAATTCAGACAGCCTTTGCCCAACACAGACATTCCTGCCAGAGATATTCAGGGCTGTCCCCTTTCCACAGGCCAGTTTTGTCCATATAGATCTTAAATAGGAAACTGTACCTTACAGCCTTTTGGCCTCTGTCTGAGCTCCAGAGAACATTCCTTGCTTTGTGGTTCTCAGCAGTAACCTGGGCAGTTTTCATTCTGAGCATTTTTTGGTTGGCACCATCCTCCCTGAGCGTCACGAGGTGGCAGCACAACAGAAGGGCTCGCCAGGGCTGCTCCTGCATCAGGCAGGAAAATCTCACACACCTACCTGCAAGTACACAGCTCGTTTTCATCTTAGACTTGCAGCTTACGTCTATTTTCCTGAGACCATCTTAAGATACGAGACAGTAGAGTGCCACAGCACAAAATACAACCACTCAGCTGCCTGTTTACATGCTTTCAGCTATTTAAGCATTTATAGGATTACATTTTCACACTCCCACCAGCCTCTGAAAAGGACAGGTTTTAGCTGGGCACCCAGCAGAGAAGCCACTAAGAAAACAGTGCTGTATTTTGACCTTCTCCCTTTAGGGACACAGTTTATAAAAGTGTCAGCATGTAGCAGAGCAGATAAAAGATTGTGAATGAGGAATGAAGGTCTAGGATAAGCAAATTACCTTTACATTTTGTCAGCATTAGCAAAAGAAAAAACATAAGGGATACTTAGTTTAAAAAATGGTTTTTGATACTTTCAAAACCAAACTAGTTGATGCTTTGTTTTGGCTAGGGTATTTTTTCCTTGAACAAAAAATATTAGTAAGGCTAGATAAGGATAACAAACAGGAATATACTGAGACAAATTATATTGGTGGGGAGTTCAGGTGGGTGATTTTTAGAGGGTTATTTGGTTGCTTTTAAACAAAACAAAAATCCCATTCATAAAACTTTAAAGAATAGTTTGGCTCTCTCTGAAAATGCAATAATATAGAGCTTTTCAGTACCTTATTTTTTCCAAGTTGAAATTCCCTGCAGGAACACAAGCTTAGGAACCTTGTTAAGGATTTAGTATAATGGGAATTTTTTGTTCCTACAGTACCAAATGAAGTATCTCTATGCAAACTCCAGAAACTTCACAGCAGGGTATATCTGAGAAGACATTTCTACAAATAAACAGTTGGATGGTCAAAATGAGCCTGCTCCACATAAGAATATTGGGGGAGGCAAAGGGAAGAAGCATTTATCTTCTTTCAGGAAAATGGTTCCCCTTGTAAACAAGATGCTGATTACCAAGTTAAGACAATCTTTAATAGGATAACATCTGCTCTAAAATGAATGATGCTTTAAAATACTATGATTCCTAAATTTTCTTCACCCATAGAGAAGTTGAAAATATTTTTAAGAATAATACCACATTGTTTCCATAATATTTTGATCAAAAAAATTAATGGGAACATATTTTTAGATAACACTTATACACAATAAGTAATATTTCTTATTCTTCCATACATCTTGAAAAGATAATCAGAGAGGTCAGTTTTACAGAATCCATTTCACAGGCTGGAAACAGTAACATTAAGAATTGAAATGACATGTCCAACCAGTTTTGTGGCAGAGCCACAAATAGTACCTGGGCCTCCAAACCCCAAGTCTGCAAGTCATTAACAACTCTATTTTAATTTCATTATTTTCTTCTTCTCTGCTTAAAATGATTTGAAACGGAAGAAAAATGGGTCAGTGTTAAAATAACAGCACATTTGAAATTTTTAGCTCCCTCCATTTTTCACCTAGCCTCCAGTTTTCACCCTAGTTTCATTTTGAATCAGATCTGCCTAAATGACTATATTTTTCCCTGAGGCAGCAGGAGGAGATACATTCCTGAGGATGCCGGTTTCAGTCCAAGGTGTCTAAAATATGCATGCACCGCTCTTTGATTCCTGCCACTAAAAGAAAAAAAAGTAACATTCATTCTGCAGAGATAGCATTCAAGTTTTAAATAATGCATTTCTTTATCTGCTCTCCCAGCCAAGGACCTCATTTCTTCCAGGCCCACAGGTGACAGAAAGGATAAGCAATTGCCCGGGTTCCTGTGTTTTATGGAGCTGATTCATGAGGTCCTGCAGCTCCTTGTCAAAGGATCTATTACTGTCACTGTTCTCAAAGGTGCAGGGAAGGTCTGGGGGGTGCACAGAAACAGATGAACAAGAGAGAAATCCATGATGTTTCCAGGCTTTCACATCCTGCCTGTCTCAGGGAAATCAAAGCTCAATCTAGCAAGTTTTGTTAGGGGGTTGGAGCAGACTGCATAGCTGGGTAGGTGACACAATTAGAATCAGAGATGTGAACACAACAGCACAGTTAACTGGGACTCGGTCATGTCAAGAAACTTCATCTTTAAGTTTGAGATGCTTTGCTTACATAATGTAAATCCAAACAACGTAAACTACTCCAATAAATTCGGATCCAGCAGGTCAGTTAAGCATGTATTTTGATGTGAAGCTTGTGAGCACTCTCATTATTTAATTTTGATTAATTTCAAATGTTTTTCTATATTGGAATCAGGAAATTAGGTTCAGAAAGATCAGAATACATTTCACAGAGAATTTCAGTGAGAAGCTCACCCATTTAAAAGAGACAATGATGAAGGGAAGATCTTCAACTGTGATTCCCTGATTTGACAGCAATAGCAGCCCTCTTAGATCTGTGATGATCTGAGGGTGATAGTGAGGCAAGGGCTAGAGAGAAAAGTAGCATTTTGTTAGATGAAAAGATATAGCAGCAGAAAAGAGGCATTAAGACAGACTCACAAAAATGTTAACAGAAGGGACCTCTGGAGGTTGCTTAGTCCAGCCTTCTGCTTGGAACAGAAGTAGCACCAAAACCAGACTAATCTAATCATCTTAAAAATCTCTGAAGGCTGACATTTCCCCTGCTCTGCAGGTACTGCACCATCATCCTCCTGGTCAAAAAGATATTTTGGGCTCCAGTCCGAGTTCCTAAGGTCCAAACTTGGGGGCAGTGCTTTTTGTGTTTCAGCATCTGTACTACCAGGTGTTGGATTTTATGCTCTGAAAATGCCCTTTAACTACGTGTGGGTTGACATTAAATTCCTTATATCCTTTTTACCAGATTAAGAAAGTCTGTCTCCCTTAACTTTTCCTTGTAGGAGAGGTGCTCTAGTCCTCAGTAGTCTGAGTAGTCCTTATTCAGATATGAAACACTTCAAACCAAATATAATATAATTGGGGAAAAATTTATTTGCGCGTACCTCAATTGTGTTAACACTATTTCATCTGGCTGTGAGACACAAGCTGTCATCCTATTTCAGATTGGAAAATATCCACTAGATCTTGTATGGAGCAGAACCAAATGATTCAAAGTCTCTGATCTGCCCTGACATGTCCCCAGTAGATATTGCAATGGTTAAAAGATTTCTCTCTGCCTCATTGATAAAGCTATCATCTAGACACAAAATTAAGATGGGCACTGGTTGTCCATACAACTAGTATCCATTCTGTATTTATCTCCTTTTCCTGTGAAAAGCAAATACAATGCAATGCTTAGAGCCATCCTGTCTCAGTATCCTTATGCTCACCTTCATTGCCAAAGGAAGCTCTGCTTGCAGACATGTTTAAGAATATGGCAACAGCAGGAGTTTCTAGTACTAAAGGGGACATACAATTTCTGTTCCTAGTATAATGAGGATAACACCACAAAGACAAAACAGAAAATATTAAAAAAAAATAAAAACTAGGAACATGCTTGATCTCCCTGATTATGAAATCTAGAACATCTGGATTTATAAGACACTTAGTGCTCTGAAAAAAAGTTCTTGCATTCCTAATCTAAGTCTTACTTTCCTGTAATATATGAAGGTGCATCAGAAAACACATTAGGAAATATTTATTAGATCATTCAAAATTGACTATCCATTTTTTTACCACCTCTTCAATTAAACTGCCTAACAGCTTCTCAAAAGCTGAAAATTTCTGTCAAAGGGTTCTCTTCTCATAAGAAATAGTGCACCTTGACATGGTCAAAGATCACTGTTTATAACAAACTCAGAAAGGGCACATCAACTTCTCTCATATTTGTCAAGTATAAACCAAAAAAAAAAAAAAAAAAGAGAAAAAGATCCAAGCCCTGCTTTTTTAATCTACTAGGAAAAATAACATACAATTCTCGAAGTGTTTTTGCAGGCCACTTATGTAAAATATCTGTTTTTATTTCTTACAGGGCACTCGTTAGAATAAACTTGGATTATGTTAAGGTATTTCCAATCATGGTGAGATCTAACAGAGGTATAGGTACACTTGGTATATGTTCACCACTGCAGAGGAGAAAAAGTTAAGTGTGGCAGGAGTAACTCTGCAGGGCAGTTTCTTATCCCACTGATGTCCAGGGCAGCTGTGTTATAGGCTTCTCTCAAACTACAGCTGCTCCCTAGAGAGTCACTCTTACATCCTGAAATCAATGATTGATTACTCCTGACCTATTTGTGGAATGTGACTAGATGGGAAGGAACACTGAGTGTAAAAGAATAATAAAGACACACAGAAATTCCCTAGTTTCACTCTGAAAAACATGAAAGATTATTATTTTTCAGTGTCGCCCTTAATCCCCACTCCTGAATGTAGTTCTGCAAGTTCATAGTTCTGTCCTTTCCTAGCAGCCCTGATGAGTTTGGCACATTCACTGCCTCCTGCAGCAACCATCACCCCTGGGAAACCCAAGATGTCATTAGGCTTATACACTTTCTTACTTTTCAGCCAAATTCAAAGAAATTGTTCCAGTTTTTGTCCCTTGGCATTAGATAATCCCCAAACTAAAGTTTTTCCTGAATCACCTTTTTTCCTCAAAGAGGCCTT
This sequence comes from Zonotrichia albicollis, assembly GCF_047830755.1. Lineage (NCBI taxonomy): Eukaryota > Metazoa > Chordata > Aves > Passeriformes > Passerellidae > Zonotrichia > Zonotrichia albicollis. The sequence continues at coordinate 33,042,037 of NC_133825.1, read as the reverse complement.
TGAGCTTCTGGTTGTTTACAGAGCTGCTCTAGAACATCCACACAGCTTCCTCCATTCTGCATTATCAGTTTACATGATACTAGAGAGGCCATCTCCAAAGAAGAACAGGAAAAGTCTCACTTCATGGATTGAGTGTTTCTTGCTATAAGCCCTAAGACTGGCAGTAAAATCACTGATTACTGGAAGCTGAAAGTAGCCTTTTTCACCTGGAAAACCAGCCAGCATAATCAGCATCAAGAGATTTCAAGTGGTGATCATTTAGCCCATAAGCAAAGGCTATATCAAATTGAAATTCCTCCTGGCCATTAGATACTTAAAAAGTTGTTAATTTATGCATAAACTTCTTCAGCAGAATTCCACAGTTCCTGAATACATAACCATTTAAACTTGCCTCGCAGAAGAAATGGTGCTGCAGTTACTGATCTCAAAGACCACACTGTGGTCTTTCCTTGTTTCTCTAGACCCCTTTCCATCAATTCCATTTTATAACATATTAGAACAGATTGCAATTTTGGTTACAGTCCAAATAAACTGGATCTGAGATTCAGTGGGGCCAAAGTCCAGGGTGATTTGATCTCGGGCTTTGATCCAGGTGCATCATGCTGATGAGCACAGAAAATGTTATCAGTCAGCTAGTTACAACAAGTCCTTGGCCCACAGATGGAAGCAGAAGATGAGGAGGAGGAAAAAGGATATACCGTGTGCTAATTGGTAGGTGACAGCATGCTGTGTGTGCAGCCTGGGGAAACAGAGACCCATTCAATCTGCCTCACAACAGCTCCAGCAACTTCCCTGGCCCACGCATCTTCCGTCTGCAGCACCCGCCGCGTTTCACAGCCTCCAGTCATCAGCCTTGGCGCCAGCACATGAATCACAGCTCCTGTGGGGGTCCCCACTGCAGCAACTCCTTATCATCCTCTGCAGATAGACTGCACTTGCCAATCCCAGATCCCAAAACACTGCATTAATATGGACATGACCTGGGATTTAATATCTTGCTTGGAGCCATGGGAAATCAGCTGACATTAAGACAAGAGACCCCATCTCCTCAATCTCCTAAAGCTTTCTAATCCCTAGGTCACATCACCTGCCTTCATTTTGTGCTTAGCCATCAATGGGGAACACTTGTGACAGACAGAAGAGCTTTTCCACATTCCAAAAAGGCAGCAGATAATTAATGACCACATTTATTTTTAGATTCCCATAAGAGCCACATAGTAGCACTTCTCCAGTATGTGGTTAGTCAAGTGATTTCTGTTTTCTGGCCTACTAGATGCTTATTGCTCTACAATATATACTTTCACTCTGGATTTAACCAAGCAGAGGGATAGAACCATGAGAGCAGTGGTTATCAACACATTATCACTTTGGTATCCCAAGCCATCAGGGATGCCCCTCTCAACGCAAATCAGTCTTCAAAAGTCCTATTGTCTACAGCTTAGCAGTTTCCTAACTCAGTCTGAGAAGCCTGCTAAATGGGACAGCCCATATACCCCAGCTCTAGAATAGAAGAACCAGAAAACCCCCTTTTCCCCCTATAAGGGTAAGAGAAGGAGAGCATTGCAGGACAGGCCATGGTACCCATAGTACTAAAAATAAAGTAAGGAGGAAAGGTTTAGAAATACCCAGTTTCAATCAGTGCCCAAATACATCCAACATGCTTATGGCAATGAAGAAGCAGGTCTAGGGTCATGTTAGGAAAACATCTTGCACCTCTAAAAGTGAAAATTACATAGAATAAAGATTACAAACACCAGACATAGTCTTCTAATTAGCAGGTAGAGCCAAAGTATTAAAGGAAATGTAAGGTCTAACTGAAAAAACAGCCTCTAATCATAATCCAAATTCATCCATCACTACAGAAACACAGAAAACCAATGTTCCTACCAGATAGCTTAAGCTGGATGCAAGGCCCAAGCTGGTATTTTTTATTTAAGAAGAAAAACTTAGAAGTTAGCATTTAGTGTTGAACTTGGCTTGAATGTTTTAATTTTACTCATAAACATGATAATTATTTATATAGCTCACATTATGTAATATTTTTCCTAGAGAGGAAATCAAATTTTCATGGGAAATGACTTAGCAGGATGAAGTGTTCTATGCTTCCCATGAGGTTAAAAGTTCAGTCAACTTTATCCCTTGTCATGTTTACTGTACACACCTTTTAACTTCCTGGTAAAACTGCAAAATTCTATGTGTAAACAGCACTAAAACAGACAAGAATTACTAAAAATACAGAGATAAAAAGAGTTCTAGCAAATAGTCAGAAAGGCAGGAGTGTAAGAAGCGCCTCTGCTGATGTTCTTCCTGCTTATGCACAGTATCAGGATGCTTGCTAAGTTTGCTGGGCAAGGGACCATCAGTTAGCTATTCTTCACTGTGCTGGAACCCAGCTGAAACAGATTAGTGGGGAGATAGCTGCAGGAGGCCGTGGGCTCAGAACTGAGACAGCAGTTCAGATCCCGCTTATATCCTTGCTTACAGGTGTGCGAGTTTGAGTTCATGCCACTGTGACCTCAAAGATTTACAATTGCTTATAAGCTGCTGGTTTTACCAGCAGCTAAAGGTCCAAAATATCTTAGCTATTGCTGTAGATGCACATTGAGAAGTACAACCCCTGTAAAGAACCAGAGAACCTCTTCCAGTACTGGAGATATGACTTAATAGCCAGCATTCAATATCCAAGATGTGATAGATCTTGGAAGAGGAGAAAACTGCCAATCTCAGATGCTTTTTGTCAGTATAACTCATCAATACAGGGTGATACTGCAGGGCAGGTACACTGCAAGGGAGTTATTTACCCTTTTTTGGCACTCACAGAAGGAACTGCTTGGTGGATGGAGCTGCAAGCAGTCCAGGGTCAGGACATGTCCATTATTCAGATGCAATTATGCTCCAATTATCTATTTATATTTTATAGATGCTATTTAAGAGTGTCTATCTATGTCAATAAACGTTTGTCCTTTCCTCCTCTTCATTACTGTCTGCAGAACTGCACACTTGCCTCCCTCCTGGGGAGGGGTGAAGGGTGAGCTAAGCAAACAGTACAATTAAAAATGATGGGTGCTAAAATGTCATGTAATGCAAAGTGTAATGAAGACATTCCCTTGTGCCAACCTGGGGGTCTGCCAGCGCAGGCGAGAGATCTTTGTCTCTCTGGCAGAGAGCGGTGTGTCGTTTCTCGCCCTGCTCCCCATGTCTCACCGGGATGCCTCCCCGGGAGGGACGCAGGGCACAGCAGGTGGCCGAGCACGCCGCCGCCCTCAGGACCGGCGCTCCCGCTATTTCTTCCAGCGCAGAAGAAACCCCGCTGAATCAGGCTCGGCTCCCGATGCGAGCCTTGCCGAGCCGGAGCATCTGTTGAGCGCACGGCGCGGAGGCAGGCGCAGCCCGGCCGGGGCTGAGCGCGGCTCGCTGAAAGCGGCGGCACATAGATCGCACTGATCACACTGATCGCATTGATCACACGGCCGCGCGGCCAATTAGCGCCGGCAGCCGGGGCCAGCCCTCGTGCCTGCGCGCTGCCCATCTATCGGCGCTAATTACAGAGACACTTCATGCCTACTTTGGTTGGGAATTAATTCGAGGCCGGTTAAATAATGCATTAGGGTTTATCCAGCCCCGCGTGGAGCGACGCCCCGAGGCAGGGCTGGAGCGGCGAGCGGCGGGGATGCGCGGGGCGGCGGCCGGGGCCGGGCGCTGAGGCTGCGGGCAGCGCCCAGCCGGGAGCATGCTGAGCCCCAAGATCAGGCAGGCCCGGAGAGGTGAGTGCGCGACCCCCGCGGGGTGGGGACGGGGACCGGCTGCTGCCCGGGGAAACTTCGCGGCGGCGGTGGTGGCGGCGGAGAGCCCCGGCGCTGCCCGCGGAGTGCCCCCGCCGCGGCTGCGGGGGCTGCTGCCCCGCTGGCCGAAACCTGCCCTGGGGAGGAGTGACTGATCGGGAAGAATGCAGCCTAGGAGGAGGAGGAGACCTGTGTTGGTGTTCACCGGCGTGGTCTGCAATGTCTGGGCTAAACAGCAGCATTAATTAAAAAAAAATAGTACTCTGTCCTGAGACTCGACGTCGCCTTTTCATCCCCTTACCAGTTGCTAATGCTGTGTTTCTAACGCTGAGTTCATTCCAACGGCTGGAGACAGGTGTGTCTAGTTTACCTGCAGCATCTTGAGAAGCAGTTTGCTGTAGTACATTATCTTTGCAGGGCTGGATGCAGGAGGTGGAGATACTCATTCTGTGAGCTGTGGGCAAAACAAAAGGAAGGAAGGAAAACCTGCCCTGGCTTTGCAACAGATGCTTTGAGCAGTCATTCGGAGCTGTGAGGTGTGGTGTGCCATGTTTGTAAAGCAGAGAGCTGGGGCTGGGCACAGCTGTTGTCTCGATGTCAGGTCACCTGGAAGAGATGCTCTGGCAGGGGATGCATTCTGTATCTTCAGAGGCAGCACCAGTTACTCGTTTGACATGGCATTTGGAAGTCATCTTTGCCACTCACAAACTAATGACAGTGTCAGAGGCATCTCTTCCTGCCCACTGGAAACAGATTAATGTCATTTAGGAGCTAAAGCAAACACAGAGAGAGAGAGTATGTAAAGATTAGGGTTTTCTTCAGTCATGCCAGTATTTCAAATAGGAAAGGTATCACTAGTTCTAGCTACTGTGATTCCAGCACAGGTACTTTCAGCCAAATGTCACTGCATCATGTATTGAAAGCCCTATTACGTGATGAACAGTCCTTAAAATACCAACAGCCCATTAAATAGCTGTTAACATCTTGGAAAGAAGCTTCCTGCCATCTGGAGGTGTCAGGATCAGATATGTACTGCTGCACCCACAGTAAAGTCATAAGTACTTATTTTTCAGTTACACAGGGTTGTAGAAGCTCAGCAAGTCTTTTGTAGATGCTGCCTCCTTGCCGTCCCCCTTCTAAGGGAGTCTTTTAATATATGTGTTATCCAGCATTCCTGGTAGCTATTATAGCTCTGATGAGACAAGCTAGGTGATGCTGCTAAGGTTGTACAGGAAGGTTGTGTCATGCTTACCATTCTTCCACTCTCTTCAAATCACCTGGAAGAGACTTATTTGTGTATTAATATGTATTGAAATGTAGTTATGGGACAGACATTCTACATTCCTAGGGCCTACTGATACTCAGGGGACAAGCTATAGTGTCCCTTTGTGATTCAATTTCAATTTATAGCAGTATGTGTCATTCTGTCTCTGTTCTGATTGATTCATTACCTGTGCACAGGGAAGTTTATTTCTGAATTAAGAACTCGAAAAAGAGCTAGGACTCTGGGAAGTTTCTGACTTTTGCAATTCTGTGGCAGAGCACTGCTAACCCTTGGTAACTTGGCAAAGTTTACCAAGTAGGACCTAATCCTGCAAGGTTTTCTGTAGCTCTTGTTCACAGGAACTGTAAAAAGGCCATGCTGGAGATGCTGAATGGCTCTTTAAGGTAAGTGTCTCACCTTGCAAGACTGAGCTGAATAGGAAATGGCAGTTTGTGCTCCCTGAAGTCTCAGTTGGGGGTGCTAATGAGAATTCAGGTGATAAACAGTGGACCAGCAAAGTATTCAGAAGGCTGTGCAAGTGTTCTGCATACAGCGAGCATCAACAAGGGCAGTTATCTGCTGCAAGCTGCTGCTTGAGTTTGGCTGACTTTTCAGATTAGTGGCTGTCAGCTCTGCCATTGGGACTTGTGGAAGGGAAGTAATGTGAGCAGACAGATTGAAGAGAAGGGACAAGGAGGGATACTCAGGTATCTTGAGTATCTGTGGTTTTACTTGAGTGTGGCAGAAGGCAGCTATGTGCTGAACCTAGGGATGTTCCTGTATTTACAGAGTTCTTGAGGTTCAAACCCCAATATGTGTGTTTGGCTAGCTAGCTCTTTGCTTCAGGCTTCCCACATTTGTGCAAACAGGAATGCTTCATCAATTTCTTTTTTATTTCCAATTCTCTGCTGAGAATGTGCCTTTAAACATGGAGTTGTGATGTCTGATGCTGTCATTTTTGTTTGACTTGCAGTCCTTAAGAAAGCTCCTGTGTTTAAAGATATTCAGACTTTTGAAAATGCCTGCTCTGGACTTGGGCCTGACATCCAGGGGGTAGTTCCTAATGTCTGTGAAAGGGACAGTAGAGAACAAAGATAATTTGCCTTACTAAAAGTAACTATCATCTATAAGGCAGCCCTTGCTGTTCCACCAGCAGCTTCACATCTGTAATTCTGAAATGTGCATTCAGAGGTACATATTCTTTCCATAAGATCTAGGAAGGTGTAAAATCTCACAGATGGAAAATCTTAATGTGAATAAATGGGCATTCTGGGAAGTCATTTATTCTGGCTGGGCCTGAATGGATTTTGCATTATTTTTTCATCTGTAGGGGTTCATGTACAGCAATTGGTGGAGTCCAGGATCCCTAAATAAGTAGCTGCAATGGAAAACATCTATTTTCACTTTCTTCTTATGTGGTAGGGTAGAAAAATAAAGCCTTGCAGAGTGGGAGGAAGAGAACTTTCTGTATAGATTAGATGTAAGGCAATTTTCAGACTACATCCTTCAGTCTCAATGGATGCATTTTTGTTTAATTGTTTTTAAGAGATTAAAAGAAAAACATTTGATCCTTGGCTTGAAAAGTCCCAAAAAGGTTGCTAGCCCAGTTGCATTTAAATGTGCTAGAAAATGGAAGTTGGACTGGCTGCAGGCTTATGCATTTGTATTTTGAGTGATGTGATTGCCCTCTATAGAAAGAGAGTTAGCCTGCTGCCATCATATATAATTTACAGTATTCCTGTCTTCAGCACAATGTGTCTCAATTGTAGAGGCACTAAGAATAGAAGGCACCCTTCTCCCCTTATTAGTCTTTGTACTTTTGGGTGACACTATGACCTATTATTTCTGTTTGTGACATGCTCAAACATATGTTAAAAAAATTCCCTAGAGTCATAATAATAAAACTTTCTTTGGTGTGTTTTATTTAAAACTTAGAGTCTAGAAAAAGTGATGGAAGACATTGAGGGTAGTTAGGCTGGTGTCCGGTTTATCTCGGCTGTTTGAGGGGCCTGGAAGGCCCGGGGTGGCCTTGGGGCAGCCCGCGTATCGAAGGACGAGAAGAGGCTTCAGTTCTTCTTTCTGGTTTTTATGTTTATTAATTGTTTATCTAAAAGATGTTCTTTCAGCCGAACAGAGATCCGCTCAGCAGTCAGCCATGGGCACACTGTCTCGTCCCTCCCGGGCAGCCACGTATCTTTATACCCCTAGCTACGTATACAATATTTATCATTTTTCCCCAATACCATCTATTGTTATAACTCGGTGTACTCTTAGTAATAACCAATCGAAAGGTGCCACCGTGGCCAAAGAAGATGGAGGAGAAGAGGAAGAAGAAGGAGGACAGGACACACCCCAATTCCTCCATCTTACTCCTCTAAACCCCCCTGTACATAAATCCTAAACCTTGTGTCTCACTCTCTAATTAACTAATCCCTTCACCATTCTCCCTGTGAAGCCCTCATCCTTGTCGTCTCCTGTGTAGGGTTAAAGTCCAGCTACCAGACACTTCTGGCAACATTCCAGGACTCCCGAGACCCCCAAGGTGGTCTCGGAGGCTCAGCATCTCAGGACTGAAATCTTGAGATCCGACAGGCTGGTACAAATATATCCACTGATATTCTTCACATGCCTGTAGTGGAACAGTTATTTCCCTCCTGGTGTGTGAAGAGCCATCCTTTCACCAGCCAGTGAAAGATGGAAAAGGGAGCTCTCCTTTGTCTAGTGGCCCTCACCAAGTGCCAGCCCAGCACCAGGGCAGCCCTGGTGCCTGCACAGCCCCAGGTCAGCTCTGGTTAGAGGGACTGGAGCAGTGCACAGCTACCCCAGAGCACGTGGGAGCCCAGCGCCCTGGCACCTCCAGCCTGCCAGGCAAATGGGAACACCCAGTTTCCCAATCCTGGAACCAAGGTAAACAGCCCTGGAGCTGCGAGCTCCTGCAAACACTTCCTTCAGCCCTGGGAGCCCACAAGCATTGCTGGGAGCACAGGAGGCCTGGGTGGGAGCAATCAGAGTGGCTGGTGCAGCTGGCAGAGCAGAGCCACCATTAATGAGGAGCCCACCTGTGAGAGGGCAGTCCACTGCCCCACATCCTCACGTGGCTGAGCCTGTAAGGTGGGAGAGGCAGTTTGGGAGCTCTCCTCTGGAAAGGTATGTGGGTGAAAGGCAAGAGTGAGGTGTTGGTAAGTATAGTTAGGTTTGTGTTCCAGTTTGGTGGAGGAAGACATCTCTGAGATGGTAGGGAGCAGGAGCAGGTGGTAGGGCTGCCCGCAGCATGAGCCTGGGTTTTGTCATGTTTGCTTTGGAGGAGGTTGAGATGAAACTGCTGAGTTTAACTTAAAATCCTAAGGCAGGAGTACAGGGGCTGTGGAGGGAGTCATTGGCGCAGCATTGGATAAAGTGCCCTGAAGGCAGTGTGAAGAAATAGGACCAGACTAAGGGGTAAAGGAAGGGACAAGTAAACTATGAGAGTCCCTTCTCACTGTGTGCAGCCCTAGGGAGGTGAATGAAGCATGGAGTAACTTTTGTTCTGTGGTACAGTCAGGCTCCTAGCACTGAGCTGCTCTGGTGCAGGGGTGTGTGGCTGTGACCTGTGTTATGAGCTCTGGGCTCTAATTGGTTTTTTTGTCTCTGTCCTGATTCAGTGGCCGTGTGCACATAGAGACAGGGTCAAGAAAGTGATGTTTGTGGGATTTCTCCAGAGGCAGGTTCACGTTCTCACCCTTACTTGGTGGCATGTCCCATGAAGAAGGATGTGAGTTGTTCAACGGTGAAATTGTCTTATCTCTGTACAATATGCCTCTCCAACTGGATTCATGGTGTATGCTGGAGTAATTGCTACTCTTGGCAATAGCAGCTTTCTATCCCTGCCTGAAGGCTCAGGCAGGCAGTGATTCTCCTTAGAAAAAGCCCTGAAAAGTTCGCAGGCAGGCACCAGCTTATTAAGCACAGACAATCTGAATTTGAAATAATGAACCATGGCCTCACCTCCTGGGGAGGGAAAGAGGCATTGAGAAAGAACAGTAATTCAGCTCTAAGGGTAGCTGGGGAGAGTGCTTGTGGGGAGGGAATTAAATATTAAAAAATCACAAAGTCATAGGCTCTCTGATTACTAATAGAACATCACTGAGGGAGTACAGGGTGAAACTGTCAGTCTGTGTGTAAATAGCACAGTGGAAGGGCTACAAATGCTAGCACCTCTCTCCTGAGAGGACAGTCACCTGCACTTCCACCACCTGTATAAATGTATTGCTCTTCATTGTAAAATTAGTACCAGAATTACTTTTTTTCCTTGCTGGCTTTCTCCTTACATTTATATAAGGTAAATGATAGGCAAGCACAGCAGCATAAACAACCTCATTTGTTTCCTTCAGCTCCCTGCAGTATGGGCAGGGGTAGTTTGATGTAAGGTTCACTGGTGGGAAAGGGAAACGCCTTTGTGAGGCTGCAGTGTGAGCTGTCTGCTGAGCTGGAAGAGGAAAGGATCTGTGCCCAGACTCTGCCCAGGCCTGCACATATTTAAGTACTTAAGACTAACGTGGGGGAGGGAGGGTCCTTTGACAGTCTTTCTACCAGGTATTCCTTCCACAGGAAGGAATTCTGTGCATCCTTTGTGCCCAATGAGTTGTAAATTAGTGTTTATGAAGATCTCTAAAGAGAGGAGATACTAGTTTTTTGCTGTGGTTGAAAGTTACTTGTAATATCCTTCCTCTTAAAAGCAGGTGTTAAGAATTTTTTTGTTCACTGTCATCCTGTGAACTGGTAGTGAAGTTAAACCAACTTGTGGTATAAGAAATAAAGGATAAAGAAGCTGCATATGTTGTTTCTAAAGTGAGAACTGATTATGTTGCCTGGGAAGGGAATGGGTTGCTCATGGTCTCTTTGGAAGAATTGTAGGCACAGGGTTACTACTTACTCCTTTGCAGAGCTCCAGTTTAGGAGGAGCCACCTTTGTTTTATTAACCAGTGATGTCACAAGTACTTATGGCTTAATAATCTGAGTACTTAGATTCAGAGTATGAATTAATGCAGGAGTAAGAATTCCTATATTTCTTCTGCCCTTGTCTCCCTGATCAACCCCGGTAGTGCAGCAAGTCACTTACTCAGCTGTTGCACACAGTAGGAAGCAGGATTTGTTTGCACGTTAAAAACAGGTACAGCAGTGTTGAAATAGGCACACTGAGCTCTTGGTTATGCCCTAAAAAGCAGGGTAGGAATGAAGATCATCCTGACCTTTGGACGACTGAAAGAAGAGAAATACAATGTTGTGGCTGAATTCAGGGAAGTTTATTGCTGAAAGTGGCTGGGTTCTGGTATCAGTTCATCTTATGGCTGGTAAAAGGCCTTGAAAGAGTTTTCTCTACTCTAGATCCTTTTTTTTTTTTTTTTTTCAGTTCAGAATAATTTTGGAAAATTATATCCCCTGGAGTGGGGTGGACAAATTTCTTTGGTGCTTATAACATAAATTTTAGGAGCCATTGATGCTGGCAGCCACTGTCTGAGGAGTATGGCCCATGTGCTTGGCATGGCACAGACAGTGTTTAACAAAAGCATGTGGGTGACCAGAGTGCCTCTGAGGAGCCTGAGTTTTCACACTGCAGTGGAGCTATGCCTATGCTGCATCTGTAGTGCTGCAGAGATACAATTTTTCATCAGGACTCCACAGTATTTGATTCTGTACAAGCTCAGGCCACAGTCCCAGCTCCAAACTGAATGTTACTGTAGTCAGCATTTTTTTGTTTGTTCCTTAATCTACTGCGACTGGGAAGATTTTTAAAAATTAATAACCATAGCCATTGGGAGGATTACAAGGAGTTGTTTCTGATTGCAGAAGGGAGTTCAAGGTATTTGTTCAGTCTTCCTCCTCTGACCTGATTTGACTCACTAAAACACCAGGAAGAAAAAATATCTTAGAACTTTCTACTGTTCCAGTGAGCAACTATTCTTATAAAAAGGTCTCACCTTGTCAGTGTAGGAATGTAAGGCTGGGTGTATTGGCAGATGGAAAGAGCAGAATGGAAGAAGGAAGAAAGGAATAAGTGTTTTTCCTTCTGGCAGGGGTGAGCTGTAGCTCAGTGTGGTTGTCAGTGGGGTTACAAGAGCTGTGCCAGCAGCAGAGATGCCTTCAGCAGTGTGGGATATGCAGGTCTCTTGTCAGGTATGCAGCTCCAGCCAACCAGATAGAGAACATGTACAGCTTCCTAGAGATAGTGCCAGGGTTCAGTGGGAGTGGAGAGCTGGTCCTTGGGTGTGCTGGATAACGTTGTAGTCACAGTGTCTAACAGGTGTGCCATGTGCTTTAAAGCAACACATCCAATAGCTGTGACCTGAGTGCTGCTCTGTCCCTTGAACAGTCTACAGTGGATCCAGGTGGGAGATCTCAGAGGATAGTGCAGATAAAGGGACTTTAAAATATGATCTTTTTCTGGGAGCAGCTTCTGTGCTTGTTCATGTATTGTCAAAATGGTCTGTAACTCTGGTTTTGCAATAACAAAGGATGTGGGCTATTTCACTTTACTAGATTGTAAATTGTTAGGTCAATCTGTTGTAGCAGAAAGAATTAAGTCATTATCCTTCCATCTTGGCACTTATCCATGATCTAATGCTAGTGTTTTGAAAAGACTGGCATGGTTATGTGGATTTGCAGGACAGTTTCAAGAACAGCTGGTGGCAGGTTATTTACCTACAGTATTTAAGGTTTGTTCATTGGCAGGTGTCAAAATCACCACACATTCCTACAGCTTGAAGCTGTAACTCCAATTCTTTTGCAAATGAAAGGTTAAACTCATTTATAATTATTCTGTGGAATTAAGACCTGCTGGCCTTCTTGCTGATAGTGATAGCAAAGTTCAGGACTGAAGTTCAGGATTACTTTGTACAATAGCTGAAAGGTCTCCAGTGTGAAATGTCAACCAACAAAGCAATGTCCCTTTACCTGTATGACAGCAATGGATTGCCAAACTCCATTTTCATTTTCCATCCTTTTCCTGAAGTCCAGCATGCCAACAATTTGTAATAATAGTTTGAAGATGAATGTTCTTCAGGAGAAAAGGATTAACTTATCCCACTGACTATATGTTTTGGGTTGGGTTTTTTGGGGATTTTTTTGGATTGTGTGGGGTGGATTGCATTGATTATCAAATATACTTGGGTTTTCCTTGACCAATAAATACACATAAACACACATACAGCAACACAAACTGATATATATTAATGCAGGAAAGGTCCTGCATTAATACATATCAGCTTGTCTTGCTGTATGTGTGTTCTCTGATGTGATAAAGACATCACCAGGCTGTTGGCTGAAAGAGAAACAAATCAGGGGAAGGAGTTAAACATAGCATGTAAGTTTGCTCTGTCAAGTGTTGTGAGGAGACAGATGCAGCTTTACTGAGAAGAAATGATGGAGCACAAGCTGGCTCTTAGGGTAGATTTGCTGAATTGTCATCCACATCACAAAATGTGAGCAGCTACATGGCTGTGTAGCGCCTTTCTGTTTCTGTAGAGATTGCTACTCTGTCTTGAGGGAGCTAAAAGCTCTTGTCAGTTCCCTAAAACTGATATTCTTCTAATTGCCTAAAAATATCTTGTCACCAACCACTTCAAATATTCTGCCTTTAATTATTTGCTTATTGTGTTTCAAGATGTTTAATTCGCAGATTGTACTGAGGAAGTACCTTGGTTTTGTTTGTGCTTACTGACTCTGGTATCTTAGCAATCGAATTCAAAGACAAATATGGTTCTGTGATGGACATAGAAAAATCTAAACCAAATACTTTATTGCCTACAATTCAATGAAAGAAATTCAGTATCTGTTTATAGGCATATTACCTGCATTTCCAGTGAATCTTTTTATAAGGCCAAATTTGAACTAAATAAACCAACGGAGAATATAATTTATAGTATGGGAAGCCACTTCCCTTTGTGGCTAGTACTTTAAATGAAGACTATATTAGAAATAATATGTAGTGTCACAGTGTCATCAGACTGAAGGGATACCAGAGCAAAGTGCCTTTATTGTAGGACAGATTGTTGGCCAAAATCAATTATAATGACTATATTGATTTTAGCTAACTGCCTATGAAATTTCAAAAAATTACATCTTTAATTGATATTGAATTGCATTGACTTGATTGATTTCCATGTCTGGTTTAAGTAAGTACTTATGGAGTGCTCAGATCTCTAGTGGTGCACACAAGTTCATAAACACTCTTCAATTTTTTTTCCCAGCGAACTTACTGCATGAGACAGGCATGCATTTTCTCTTGTGGATCTTCCAACAGACAAAAACTAGAGACTGTGAAAAATAATATCTGACATGTAATATCTGACTAATTTCAGCAGTGTTCTGCTAGGAAGAAAGAAATTCACTAAGAAATCCTGCAGAAATGACAAGGTTGCCAGTAAGATGCTTTCTTGCTTGCAGGGATATACTTTTTTTCTTTTCAAATTTCAGGAAAAGGAAATTACTGTTGGGAACTCCTCTGCCTCCAATGCAGACAATTTTCAGAATGCAGCATTCCATATGAGAGAGACACATATGAGTGCACACGCCTACACTAAAGCAGAATTGCAACATTTACATTTGTTTCCTGTCTTAAGCTCTCGCTGGGGACTAAAAGTCAGTGAGTCTGCATTGCACCTTAGAAGTGTTTGCTTTTCACTGGTGAGTCATGTGCTGCACTGCAACTCATATCCAGCATGTTTTTTATTTCTGATTGCGGCCCTATTTACGACAGTGACCATTTACGGCCGTATTTACGACAGTAGCGCTTTACGGCCCTATTTACGACAGTCGCTCTTTACGGCACCTTTTACGAGAGTCGCGCTTTACGGCTGTATTTCCGTCAGTTGCGCTTTACGGCCGTATTTCCGTCAGTCGCGCTTTACGGCACCTTTTACGACAGTCGCGATTTACGGCCGTATTTACGACAGTCGCGATTTACGGCCGTATTTACGACAGTCGCGCTTTACGGCACCTTTTACGACAGTCGCGCTTTACGGCAGAGCTGGGAGTGGGAGAGGAGAGTAGAAGAGATTGTATAATATTGCCAGTCAGGATTGAACTGGGGAAAGGGGGATGGTACGGACCGGGAAGGGAAGGTGTTGTCTCTGTTGTGTGCGTGCTCAGGGTAGGAGATAGAAGTAATGAGAAAACAGGAAGGTGGCTGTTGCTTGGAGCCAGGTCTGAGTTGCAGAGGAACTCTTGTAGTGGTGTGAGGCCATCTGGGTAGGGATTCCTGCCTCTGTAAGGAGTGGCAGTGTGACTCCATCCAATTTGACCCATCCACTCCTTAGGATAATCTCTGGTTTTACATTTAGAGGCATGACAACCAAGTATGGGAGTTTGGAGTGCAGTTTATTTAGTGTAGTCTCAGGCATTTGCACAGTGACTGTTGAGCAGCACTTCACTGCCTTGGCTCGTATTCCTCCTCCCATCTTCATGGATATGAGAACTTCCATGTGCCAGTGTCGGTTCCAGTTGTAGGAGTGATTTCGAGGTCTGCAGTTCTGATTCTTCCTTAGAGAAGGATTTGCCCTCCCAGAATGGCCTGACTCGTTAGTGCCACCTGTGAGTCTGCCCGCTCTGTTCTTGCCTAGCTGTGCTGCACTTGCCTTGTTTTTGGGGATGGTGAGGGCTGTGGCTGGCATTTCAGTATTGCCATGCTGTGCAAATGAATCCTAACCCTTTTCCCAAGGAGAGGCTGAATCCTTTCTACACTGATTTCTGTTCAGAACTTAGGTGTATGACTAAATCAATAGTCAGCTAATGATAATGTGAAGAGTAAAACCAACCTGTGTGGTGTTATTGAAAACACATTACTGGATCAGAACTCCAGAGCATGTAAAGTATTTGCTGAGTTGTGAATCTGATTTATTGATTTGTTTTCTTCCTGTTCTGCTGATTCCATAATTCTGTTAAATAGATAAGCACAAATAATATATTTCTACCATTAAGAATCAGAGGCTTGGTGTACTGCATTAGATAATTAAAGCAGATGTTTTGATCCCAGTGACCTAAGATAGCTGCTGCTTTAAAGGCAGGCCGTGCTCATTCTGACCTCTATGCAATTATTGTAGTCTGTGAAGCATGCAATATAAGCATCAATGCTGTTAATAGCCATAAATAATTCCTCTTTCTAAAAATTTCTATCTGATCCATGCTGTTGACTTGCAGATTAAGTTGCTAAGTATGTCCCTAATGAAATTACCTATTACAGTCACGACCAGAAATGAAGGAAATGGAAAGCAAAGACAGCATGAAGAATTAACAATCATAGCAATTGATTGAGACATGGTGCTGCATAAAATAAAATAAGAATAAGTTCTGCATTCTCCTGAGACTGATCATGACTTTTGACTAAAATAAATAATTACCATGTGAGCTGTACAAATAGTATCAAAGGGGGACTGAGAGAACACACAAGGTAACATATTTGGTAACATTTCAAAGCAAGATGTTTCATGTCTTTCATGAGGTCTTCGTCAATACAGATGGTAGGTTTCCAGTTAAATTAAACTGATTTTTGTTTAGATAAAGGAGAGATAAAGGAGCAGAAGGTGTATATAACTACATGCAAGTCAGGAAAACTGGAGGCTGATGGGATTTTCATGCTGAAGTTGGAGAGTGCTAAGGTACTTCAGTGTGGAGATGACTTAGATACTTGCTGAAAGATGGATTTTGGTATCACTAGACTAAGTGGTTACCTTAATAGCCAAGATGTCCCCTAAGAACCATTATAGTGCCTTTGATAAAAGCAAATTTTTGGGATATTTATTTTTGTTATGACATAATTTGTAACAAGAGTGTGGATTGGAAAATGGACAGTCTAAACCAGATTGCACTTTGGTCATAGTTGTAAAATGGGGTCTGGGATGAGGCAGAGAGGTTTTATCCAACTCAATTCCTTTGTGCCTTTGCAATAGAGATTTAAACATGAGCAATGAGTTTTCTAACTGTGAGATGGGGTCCTCCATGTCCTGATGGTAATGGGGAAGGGGCGGGGTGTTCTGGTACCTCTGTCACCATCTGCCAGAGGATGCTGTGCTGCCAGCAGGGCCAGTACTAAAGCCTGAGGATGCTGGCTGTGTGGGGGAGAGTGGTTCTTGACATTTACAGGAATAAAAATACCTGTCTGAGAGAGCTCAGATTACAGTGAGAGAGCTTAGATAATACCCCTCAATACACTAAAGCCTGATTTTAAGTGAACTCTGTATAAATTTCTTTTTTACTATTGTTTTGGCACATAAAACTAATCAGAACCCAGGAGTACTGAGTTGGAAGACTGCAAAAGTTGCTGATAAATTTTACTAATCTAGGACTAATGCTGTGTATTAGCCCACATTAAATTTAGCAATGTATTTTAGGCATAAACTAAAGGAAGACTACTTCTGAAAAAGCTATGATGCTGCAGCAGCACTTCTTAGAAAATTTTAACCTTTAAATTAATTTTGAAGTAAAAATAAAAATAATTTCTTACAGCACTAAATAGTTATAATTTGAAAAGTAATTTCTCTTGATTGAGCCACAAGGCAAAGCCTGTTATTCACAGTTTTGTGGAGAGCAGCAGGATTTACCTTAGGAGTTTAGAGAAATGGGAGAAAAAAACCATACTGCCTGTCAGCCAGGGCTTTCATCAAGTCTGAAATTTAACAAAGTGATGCATCTTGGGTCTATAAATCTGGAAGGTTGTTGGGGTCAGTATGAGTGTCTGCTGGATGGTGACAGGAGAGGTGAGTGGATCCTTAAGACAGAGTGGAAAGAGAAAGTATATGAAAATATAGAAGTGAGGATTTGTCACAGAGATTTTTTGATACTGGGAGGGTGTGATACCATTCAGGTCTGCCCTCTGCTGATGGAAGTGTTCAGTGTGTAGATGTGCTGCTGGTTTTGAGCTCTTTATAAAGAACAACATGATGACCTGACTGCCAGGTCATGAGGAAGGTCAAAGCAGATTTTATCACAGACACCAATGTGATTTCCCTCACTGGATTACACTGAGGAGGCTCTTTCAAGATTTGACCTAAGTCCCTTATCTGCCTCTCCTTATTTTGCAATTTGCTTCATGGAAGTGAAGAAACAGGATCAATTTTAATGTTGCAAATGTGATTTAAAAAAAAAATTCCCCAAACATTACAACAGCCTCATTATTTTTCTTTGTTTAGTGAATACTGGAAATTTCATCCCTGTGTGTTGAGGCGCCAGGAGCAGAAACCAATCACGTGGTAACATCAAGGCCATGTTTAGTTCTCTGAACCCAAAAGAGGCAAAATTAGCCAATTCTGTGAGAGGCAGAGGCTTGCTGTGCCCTTTCTTGTGGTGGTTTGAATTAGCTGTAGTGTATCAGGGGTACTTGGATAAGAAACTTGCCTGGTTTTTAGCTGCAACAGTTCAGTGTTAATGTGAGATATCAGTGATGCAGATTTACTGGTACTGGCCTGTAAACTCATGCCTTGTTCCAAGTGGGCTGTTATAAATTGTGCTTTAAGTTAGCTGAATGCAGAAAATTGGAAGGGGCAGGATCATATTAGCTCTAAAGAAGGAAAAATGGCATGAAATATTAAATAATTATTATTATAAGATACTTCATAAATCCAAAGGAGGTAGAGGTGGAAAAGACCTATGAGGTCACCTAACCTATCTATTCTGGAGGACTGGCTTGCTGCCTGCAAAATATAATCAGTCTGCTACTCCAGACTAGTTCTGAATGCCCCAAGCTTTAGTATTCTTAATGCAAGAGAGGAGAAAAGAAAAGGGTCATAGACTTTTTTTCTATTTCTTAAACTTTCCCTTACTTGTTTTCTGTTTCTGAAACCCTTCCTCAGATTTACGTGTTGTTTTTTTCCTCTATTTTGTCATTTTATGTTTTATTTTTGTTTTTCTGCTTCAGTGTCAGAATGCCCTGAAGAGAGAGATGACTTCAATAATTTTGGATAGCTGTGTTATCTCTATGTCTTTTGTATGGATCACAGTCACTACTTTGATTGACAATTCTCTTTTTAAGTTTTCCTCAGTTTTTATTTTTTTTCTCTCCTATGGCAGCTGGATTCCCTGGCTAATCCCCCCAAACTGGTAGTGTGTGGAGTGAATATTTTTTTATACTGTCTCCTTCTCTCTGTGCCCCCTCACCACACATTTGCACATCCTCATCAGGGAAATATCCTGTTAGGAGAGAGCAATATCATTATTCCCATGTAGAGTTGGGAGGCAGTGATGATTTGCCACAAAGAATGGTTGTATGAGCAGTGGAGCCTCACTGGAGGTGTTGTGTCTCCGTAGACACTCTGGAGTGAGCAGTGACAAAAAAGGTGATGTTTGTCCTGTGTTGAACTGTCATGAGCTTGAATGTACACCCTGAAAAACAAATAGCTGTTACAAAAAGGAAATCTGTCTGTCCATATCTGAGGAGGGAGTGTGGAACAATTATTTAGCCTGAGTGTTCTTGCTATTATTTGTTTGTTTCACTTACTCTGTAATTGCCTTTTCAGCCCGGTCAAGGAGTCTGGTGATGGGTGAACAGATTGGGCCTCCCTCCAGACCATCTTCCCCAAACCCTCAGGAACGTGTGCTGAAGTGTGGCTGGCTAAAGAAACAGAGGAGCATCATGAAGAACTGGCAGCAGCGCTGGTTTGTGCTGCGTGGGGATCAGCTCTTCTACTACAAGGATGAAGAGGAAACTAAACCTCAGGTATGGCTGGAGAGCTGCAGGAGTTAATAGTTGTGACTCCTGTGTGATCACAGCTGTGCTTTGGTTGACAGCTCATTTCAGATGTTTTCTGTTCTCACCAAAACAATTCACACTGAAGGTGGTTCAAAGGCAGGAGATGTTGCAGGGAGGCTTTTCTACTACCAGACAAGTGGTGGAGCTTGGGAAAAAGTTAGAAGGTGTTTACTTACCCACTAGGGCATGCTGACCTCCAGATCTTAGTATGGTCAGCTCTCAGACTGACAAGAAGAGCTATGGAGCTGCAGATTACTGAGGCAGGAGTGATTAACCTTCTTGCTCAGTGTGACTCGTTATCTCCCAGCTAATCCTTGTTAGCCATGAGGTGAACCAGCTGCTTAGAGCTGGCTTGTGTGTGTGGGGTGTGTGGGTTTGGCTATGTGCTGAGAATGGGCTGTAATGTGTGTTTGAGTGGGTGTTGTGCTATGGCCTAAAGTTTACAGAGGAGATGAAGAATTTCTTATTCATGTTTTTCTAAGGCCTGTAAAATTCTCTCAGAGCATTTGAGCTAAGGTCTTTCCTGTTGTTGTAGTAGATTATGCATCATAATTCACGTAGTCATTGTTTTGACTGTCAGGCCTTTAACCAGAGTCATTGAACAGAGGGAACATAATTGAATGAGCCAGACAATGTCCCTGTGCTGCTGGCTCCTGATGAGTCAGTACAGGCATTACAGAGTGACAGTCAGCCTGTGTAATATCATCACCATCCACACACTCATTATAGACAATTATTAAACTGCTTGATGCAGCTGCCTGCTTGACTGTCACACATAAATTTCATTGTAGAGTGAGAATGGAAATTAATATTCCCCTGTGGGCCTGACATAAATACGGTAGATGAATGAGGATGTTGACTGCATCTTATATCTTGCACTCTCCTGATCAGGGATTTGGTCCATAATTATGGAAAGTCTGCTGTGTAAAGGCTAGAGAGATTTGAACTTGATGTAAGTTGATTACTCAGGATGCTGCCAGCAACAGATGGATTTTGCACTTTCAAGCCAGGCACCTTATCTTCACATGCAATGCATGTGGGAGAGCTGGGCACCTCTGAACCGTGTCAGTGAACATGATGAGGAAGAAATGGCCTCAGGCTGTCAGGTTGTGAAGGGTCTCTTTAACCCTGGCCCTTTTTGGGCCCAGGGTTACATTTATCACTGTGGGAAGATATTTTGTATAGGATGATACAGGACTATATTCTGACTCTTCTTGTAGGAATTAGAAATTGGGATTCACATCTCTTTAGGACTGTATGCATCCCACAGGAGGGGTGTGCTTTTGGGACTTATAGACAGCTGTTGCTTGGGATTCTCTGGAATGAAGGAGCAATGGCACAGGTGTGCCCATGCATCTTAGAAAGACAACTGAGACCTTTTGTTGTAGGGAGATTTCTTCATAGGTCATGCAGATATTTTCTCTGGTTGTTATTGATATTAATCCCTAATTTTCTTCAGCCCTAAAGGTACTCATGCCTGATTTAAGTATTTTTGTTTTATTTACTAAGTATGGCCTTTAAGCTTGTGTGTAAAAACTAAATCAATAGTTTCACTGAAATTCCCATTGATCTTCCACCTACTTGGTTATTTATACATACTCTGGAAGAGAGTTGTATTCTCATTGTTTATCTGATAAAGTTAAATGAGATTTATGGCATAATGTTTCAAAAGAGAAACATGAAACAACTTCTTTTTCTTCATGGATGTTGCCTTGCCTATTTTTATGAAAGCCTGTTGTTTCAGATTCTTGAAGGAAACTGTAGATACTCTTCCTTTAATAATATTGCTGAAAAGGTGGAATTGTAATCTAATGGCAGGAGAATCACACAGGTTTCTGGAGTGGAGAGGAATTTTTCTGTTGTCTTAATGGATTGAGTACTGTTGAAGGTACTCAATTTTTATTTGTGTGCCACATGACAGCTGCAGTTGCACAGCCCACTCCATCAGAGACCAGAGGTTAGAGGGTGGATCTGCAGCCATTGCTTTTCTGCAGAGTTTTCTTATTTTGCCCCCTGAGGACAGGGGAAGGGAGGACTGACCTGCCAAGAGGTTTTGATGCTCCTACTGACTCTGTCAATATGTTTGTGTTTTTAAAGGAGCTTTGGGCTTGTTTCTGTTCCCAGGAAAGGAGAGAGCAGACATCCCTCCCCAGTTTCCAGGGGAAAAGAAGCCACTGTGCAGCTGATTCATTAACCCTTCCTTCAGTATTGACGTGACATGATGAAAGGCTTCCATGCATCTGCAGTGGGCTTGAATTTTGCACTTTAGAAATAATTTTCTAGAATGTTTCTAGTTCTGGCCACTGGACTTTAAAGATGATGTTTTATACAATACTTTTTGATGCCATTTGGAATTCAGATGCATTTGCATTTTGGTCAAGTTGCCTTTAATATGTTTTCCTGTTATCAATGGAATGTGTTCCATTTATCTTCTAATTTCAGTGAACCCCAGAGTCAATTTGCAGGGCAACAGGATTGGGAGGTAAGGATGGTGAAGGCTTATTCTGTTATGTTAACTTATTTTGCCTCAATTTTAAATCTTGCAACCATTCTTGAAAAACCACTCAGCATGGACTTTGCTAAGTGCCCTCCTCCACAATGTCCTTCCACAACCTTGCACTGGGTAGGGGACAGGAGCTGAGCCTTGACCCTGCTGAACAAAGCGTTTGTAGGAGGATGCATTCCTGAGCAGCAAAGCTATGGAAGTTATACGGAATAGTGACAAAGTAACACATCTGGCTTCTTTTTTATAGAGAAGATTGCAAAGCTCTTATGATGAGTTGTCTTCTATTAGTTGAAATTCTGGATTGTCTGTCTCATGAGACACTAATTGTATTACTCCATTGTATGTGGATCTGGAAGCTGACAAATAGCATAACTAGAATTTGTTTTGATTACCAATATTATGATGGTCCAGTGTGTCTTGGATTTGATTGTTGCCAGATCAGTAAACATGCATAGCTACATTCTCATCAACCACAGATATGTGTGAAAAACCTGACTGAAACAACTTTCTTCATTTTCTGTTCATCAAGAAAAGATGCTCTGGACCCTGTTTGCATTCCAGGGCAGTTCAGTGCAGGAGTGGGAACTGCTGATTACCTTCTTCATGGCTTAACTCTTGAGAGTCCCAGAGTCTGTCTGATTGTGCATAGGTCCTGAAGAATGTTAGCTGGAAACCCATTAAAATATCAGAGATTAAATGCTTGTTTCACTCAGGTTACTGGAGAAGAGCTTCTTGTGATGTCTCTTTCAGTTTTTCCATAGATGAAGAGGATTTTGTTCACTTTGAAGATACTATGCCACCAGTTACGCAGAGTTCCCAAACTGGAATACATTGTGTTAATTATGCTTGGGCTCAAAGTGGAAATGAAGCTGAATACTGGCAGCACTTGAACTTGGGAAGGGGCTCAGGTTTTTTCTAGGGAAGCTATAGTCTTTTGGATTAAAAAGTTGTCCATTGTCTTTCAAACCTGAATTAGCTGGTGTCTTTGAGTATTTCCCTGGAAACCTCTGTGTACTGAGCATCTCTGGAAAATCAGCCATGTTATTCAAATGCATGCTGCAACCAGAAATTCAAGGGTGTAGGAGGAGTAGGTGTAATGAGAGATGAAACTCTTGCAAGGGATAATTAGGTGTGGAAACCAAGGAGAATCATTTCTGCATGCTCAGAATTGTGTTATTCTAGAGGAAACAGCCTTAACCAGCAGTGTCCAGTGTGACAGAAAGGACAGTGAAGCAGGTGGATGACCAGCTCAAATAATTTCTTGCTCAAATCTGTGGAAAGGTGTTGGGCTCAGTAGATAAGCTGGACTTGAGTTTACTATGCATTTTATCACCTTTTCCTTACCCTTTTAGTGGCCTTTCCCTTTTCACTAATGTTTGTGTCCATTACAGGGTTTGATACTACTGCAAGGCAGTCAGGTGAACGAGCTGCCACCTAATCCTGATGAACCAGGGAAACATCTGTTTGAAATTACTCCAGGTATGCCAGCAGTTTTTTGTGCTTTCATTACAACATCACATCAGTTGTCACTAATGGTAATTGAGTTGTATTGATCATTCCTGAATGTTCTGATACACTGGCAAGATTATCCAGTGAGACTGAGAAAAGGGACTTGACTACATGGTGTTCTTAGTTCTGGATAAAAGTGCTGCTGTGGTGCCTCATTTCCATTTTACAGTAGTTGAGGTGCATCATGATCCTTGACTTTCCTGTTTGGAGAGGCTTTTTTCTTGGAGCATTGTGTGGTCTCTCTATGGATGCATTCTTCTGGTTGTTGCAGGAGAAACAGGCACAGAACACAGCACAGAACTTAGGGAAAAGTGGTATCTGGATGCAATTTCTTTCATGTATACTAATTATTTTGGGAAGTGGGTGGGAGTGCAGACAAAAAGCTTCAAAACACTTTCCTTTTGGATAAAAAGTTTAAGAAAATAAATGGCCTAGCATGGAAGTGATGTTGAAGTTTTTTCAGGTAGAAAATCTAATGATCTGTCACTGTAGTATTAATGTAAAACTTTTGCAGTCATTTTAGCTCCCATACAAATGCTTTCTGGGTACAGAGTTGGTATCTCCAGGATAGATGCAGAATTAAGTTCCCTACTGCAGGAGCAATTTGATTCAGTTCTGATTGTATTTGGGAGTATTTGTATTGTGTTTGTGTTCAAACCCTGCACATAGGTTGTCTGCAAAATGAAGATGTTTTCCCTAATGAACTAAATCCCATTTATGCAGCTAAATCCCGTTTGTAGCAAACTTAGTTGCAACATGGATAGTAAATATTGAAAACCACTATAAATAGCCAGTCAATACAGAATGTGATTGACACAGACGTCACAGGGGAATGTGGCCCGAAGAGTTGCCCATTTTGTTCACAGTACATTTATTCTGTGCTGGTTTTGGCATTAATGCCTTTTCTTTTTTTCATGTGTTCTGAAATGACCGTGTTCTGTGTGGCTGCCAGCCTGCAGAACACCCACATAGTGAACAGCTCTGAAACAGATGCCAGATAGGAAGGGCAGCACAAATGATCTTGCAGGACCCAGATCTCTATTTCCCATCACTGCCCATCTTTCCCTGTGTTGGATGTATAGCCATGATCACATTTCTGTCTAATTGTGTTTCATTTATCCCACTATAAGCTAGGACTCTACAGTTTCTATAGCAATGCTAAGAATTTTTTTAAAATCTGTTGTAGCTAAGTTGGGGATGTTGTGAACACAGGTGCATTCAATAGCTCTAAGTATAGATTAGGGTTTTACTGTGCTAGTAAGCATCAGAGCTTTAACCAACAAAATTAAGAATGGACTGAAACATTCCTAAAGTGTACTTATAGCTGATAGCAGTTTATCTGACAAAGAGAAGAGGCTGAGGTCTGAGAAATGTCCAAAGGGTTCCAAAGTCTGTGGTACCAGTTATCTCCAAAACCCTATTTTGTGATTGATGGCTAAGGCACTCAGTGTCCTTGCTGTGCAACTGGTGCTGTGATCTTGCCACCTTTCCTGTGCTGCAGGCTGTGTTAAGTTTGGCTGTGAGAGCTGTTCCCTCAGAGGGCAGGGACTGGAGTAACAGCATGTCCTGTGCTGTAACAGAGCCTGTATTGATTTTCTGCTGAGTAACAAGAACTAATGATGGGCATTGTGTATTATTCATGTTTCATCAAGTTCATTTCTAAGCTGTATAGGGCAGCTGGGAGAAGGGTTAACTAGGGACATGAGAGACTGCAGAACAGTTCTACAGTCAAACCAGGGTTAGATCTGGTGACAGGACTTCCTGAAATATATTCTCTATATTCCTTTCTGGGGAAACTGTGTAAATTTCTGGACCCTTTTGAATCCATTCATGCTTCCCTTCATCATAGAAGTTCAGAGTAGAATGGTGGGGTAAACTGTGCGTGCAAGTTGCTCTCATACTCCAGTGCACATTAGCAGGTGGTGGGGGATGTTTTTGTGAAGTTATGAGGGTAGTATGACGTCAGGTGCAAATGTACCATTTGGGGTAATCATTCCACAGCAGCTGGTATTTATGGATGAAATGATCTGTGTTGTTTGGGAGAGGAGTCCAAATCTGGCAACAAAAACAGCATCTGCTGTTGCCAGGGGCAACAGAATATTCAGTGCTGACCTGAGGTTACAGTGCATTTTGGAGTGGTGTAATGCAGCTTGTAAGAAGCCACAGGGATTAAGCTCAGAAAAAGTCTTAAGGAATGTTGATGACTTAAATGCTTCTGAAGTCTCACCTTTTAGGAAACAATGTTTTAATGTGTTGTGGCAAGTGGTCTACCTAGTTTCATTCCCCAGTCTTTGCAGCACTATGAGATGCTCAAGTTCTTCTGCAGACAGAGAATTTCCTGATACAGTAAGGTTTTTAGAATCACAAAGGGGAGTGGTAAAAAGTTTCAGAAGTTAGGAGGATCTCATGGTACACATTTTGATGTCCCTTATCACTGATGATAGCTAGCTCCTCCTTCTTGCCACGGTGCTTTTTGCCAAGGTGAACAGTCGCAGCTCTTAGCTGAGACTTTGTGAGAATGAGAGTGCAGTTTTGTAATGAGTTTAATATTTTTATTGGAAACAGCAGCTGAAGGGGTTGATCTTGTTTCCATATATTTAATCATATCTTTCATTTCAGCTCTCATGACTGAAAAAAGTTCTCAATCCAGTTTGACTTCAGGTCAATCCAACTAAAGTGGTGAAAACTGCACCTCCAGGTTGTTTTCTGTGCTCCAGTTGAGTTAGCAACAGCCCTCTGTTTGGTGAAGCAGTTCATTCCTCTTCATAGTTGTTACCTTGGTCTTTTTGCAGACTTAGCCAGAGCAATTGTCACTGCCTATACATGATTTACATGTCAAAGGTTATTTTCAAAACTTTAGAAGTCAGTTCTCTATGGTGTGCTCTTTCAGTTAGTTATAAAGACTGAATTCACCATAGGCAACTTGCCTTAAAAAAGGAACTTGCATGGAATACTGAGTCCTTCAAAGATGGAGTAGCGGTTGCATTATGCCAGAAGTTAGGCAGGGGCAAAATAAAATGCCTCATGCAGAAACTTTGTGCAGGGCTTATGCAGAAGCTACTTCATGGCCTTAGTTGGGCTATATAACAAGAAGGAAAATCAAGAAAGGCAGAATAAGAAGGTAGGAGTCCTAATTCTTACAGGAACAGTAATTGTTGTCTATTTGTTCTGTAGGGGTCCATTTGTGTTGTTGACAGTGTCTGACAGAGAAGTTGGAGTGGCAGCTTGTTTGTCTTGTACCAGTAGGTGGAATGGTGCCCACAGAGCAGTCTGATCTGTGGTACACTGCTGCATCCCAGGTGATCAACACCAATTAAGCTATTTTTGTGGCCTTTTTATCTCAGTTCCTGTTGAGATGCTGTGTAATTAAAATACCAGGAGGAGAAATTAGAAATTCATACATTGAAAATCATTCTGTGTTCTCTATTATTCAATGCAAATTGCAATTCCAATTAACAGCAGGATCCTGAGTTTGCCATTGGTAATTAAGTTTTCTCCTGAAGTCTACAGCTGAAAACTGACTGTGCATATCTAAATATGCAATGATGTTGATATTTGAGAGGTATATTTAGATTCCTGTAATTTGGCATCCACCATATTGACTGGGAAAATGGCAGCAAAATAAAGTAATTTTGGGTCCTACAAGGAAGTTTAAGACAGAGTAGTTGCAGCAGTGCATTCTGGAAACACTCAGCAAGAGAGAGCTGTGGATGTTACCATGTCCATGGCATTGCATTGGCCTAGACAAGAAGATTGGGGGTGTTGGTTTTGCAGTGGAGGGCCCTGTCAGATCTGTTTTTATTACTTGTAGATGTCTGGAGCATAGCTGAGAGCATGCAGTTGTATGTCATAAAAAAACCTGCCTCTTGGAACAGAAGATAGACTTTTCCATTTATTGAGGAGTGAGAAACAATAAGTGCTTTTTCTAAATTTTCTTTTCAAAGGAGTGCCCAGAATGATAAAATTGTATGCTTTCTTTGCAGTTATAGTCTGGTAACAGTTTTTTATTATTACATTTTTTCTTGGGTTGAGACCTTTAAGGTAATAACGCTTTAACACTCAGATGATGATGGGTACATCTGCTTGCCTTTTCCCAGCTGCAGTGTCTTTTTATGCTCAAGTGCAGTTTGAGCTTCCTAGGAAGTGTGTATGCCGAGTTTCTGTGCCCGGGGAGTGCGGCGCGTTGTTCTCTCCGTTCTGCTTGCTCCGTCTCTCCTGAGCACTAGATGGTGCTGCCTCTTTCCAGCTTCTGCTCTCGCTGTCGGTGATGGCAATGCCTTGAATCCCTGGGGTGCGAGTTCATGCTCTCAGAGGAAACTGGCTACTCTGTTTTGTTCATTCGTGTCTCCTCCAAGCAAACCTGCGAGCAGGGGTTCCCTAACGACGTCTTTGCCCAGCCTGTGATAGGCAGAATGCAATATTGAATACATTCCTGCACGTTTGCTCAGTTGGTTAGAATGTGGTCCTGATGCTGCCAAGGTTGTGGGCTTGATGCCTATATGGATCACTCATGTAAAAGCTGGGCTCGATGATCCTTGTGGGTCCCTTCCAACTCAGAATATTCTGTGATTCTGTAATGTTCTATACTGAACACACTCCATGTATTCACAATGTACAGCTGTTGTCTCAGATGCCAAAATCAACAGTCTTTGAAAACATTCAAGTTCATATTGTTTACCTATTTCAATCTTGTTCTGGTCTTAAAATTGCAATACAAGAGCAGAACATATTCTGTATAGACACTGTGGGGAAGCCACTTGGGTGTAGATCTCCACTATTTCAGGTTAACATGCTGACCCAGTGTTTATGGACTATTTAGTGGCATCTGTCTGACTGTTTTCCTCTTCCCCCATCCTGAGTCTGCTAAACTTATTTTTAAAAATATGTCTTTTCAAAATTTTGCAATTTTAATGCATTGGCATTTTCTAAAAGATACTAACTGCCTTGTGTGGGATTACTCCTTTCCTAATTCTGAGATTCTTTTATTGAACTGAAAATAGCTTTCATGGCCTGCTCAGACCTTGATAACTTCCTTTAGTTCAACAGAAGTATCAATCAGCTGCCAGTATTTCTAGGCTTGCTTTACTAATGGATATAAGTTGATGAACTGGTAGTTGAGTAATTAATGGAGCCCCTCATTTCCCTTGTGCAGATAAATGCTAGCAGCTCAAATCTTCTGTAAGCAAGGCTTCTCTTCTTACTGATATTCTGACCTGTACTTTCCCTGAATGCTTGACTCTATCATGTCACTGAATTCTTATGAAAAGAGAATGTGGAAAAAAAAGAAAAGAGGACTGAACTTTGCTCTCAATTCATGTAACCTTATTGATTTCAGTAAGTGTTGTGTTCAGTCCAGTGCTGTATCCCTACAGCTTGACCAGTCCTCTTCTGCCTGCTTAAGGTGATGACTCATGACAGGTGAAGGTCTTGGGACTGCATCCAGGGTTTTGGACAGAAAGAGGAGCCCAATAACCTTTTCCCCTGAGGGTGATGAGGCTCCCTGATAGTTAAGAATGTTTTGGCTCACCTTATGTTATCAATTTAAAACATCTTGAAGGGCATCAGGAGGCACCTGCAGCCTGTAAATTGCTTTTTGCTTTGTTTTCTTTTTTCCCCTAGCATATGCAATGCCCAAGGCTTATGTTTGCATTTGGCAGGTAATGACCCTGCCTAATGAAATAAACAAGGTCCTGCCTTTGTTTTATTAGAAGTGTTTGATCTACTTCAACTTGTACTGCCTCCATCCCCCAGTGCTCTGGGCCCGTGGGCAGCTGAAAGTAGGACTGGAAATGGACTGCAATAGCATACCTGTGTTCTGCTGTCCTGGGATTTGTGTTCCAGGAGAAGTTGTGCATTTGATCCCTGATCAGTCGCACCTAGCTGTCTTTAATGCATGTGCTGGTTTTAAAGAAGAATGATGGTTTTTAAAACTTCAATTGCAGTCGCATAAGGCTTGCTGTGAAAGGAGCATGAGACTTAAGAAGTTTCATGAATAGGGTTTTTTGCTAGTGCAGATCATTAAAATGTAACCTCTGACTGGTTTTGAGCAGTCCTCCTTAACCCATTATGTTCCTGAGAGACAAATATAGCATTTTATATAGGTTGCCCTTTGGGTATAGAAATATGGCTTTGTAGTGTGATGACACATTGTAGTGGAAATGTACAAGGTATCATTTGATCTCCTCAGGTTGATTTTTCAGTGCAAATTAGGTAAGATTTTGAATACTTCCTGCTGAGACCTTCCATAGTGAGTTCTGCTATTGAATATTCTGCCTTGAGGATAATGTATTAAGTCCTAAGGCATGTGTAGTTAGTAGAGAGATTTATTTTTTAAAGTATTCTGGTGCAAGTACGGCTTTGTTACATAGAGATGTGTTTATCAAACTGTCAGCATGATCAGTTATGTAGTATCATCTCTATATTTCTTGCTAGTTTGTCAGAAATCAAGACTTCAGTGATGTTTTACAGCTTGTACGTTCTGTTGCTGCTGTTATGGGTTTAAGTTTTGTTCAGCCCCAGAAAGAGCTGTGTTCCCATTTGCAATAGCAATGGGTGAATTCTCCACAAGATTTATGCAATGTCTGGGATCTCTGAGGCCAATAAAGTACTCTATTAGGTTAGCATGATGAAGTAAAATAAGATACATGATATATGGCCATGTCACAGCACACATTAAATTCTAACAGAAGTGAAATAAAGACAGGACGAAAAGGCCTTAAGCTGTGCCAGGGGAAGTTCAGGGCAGACATTAGGAAGAATTTATTCACTGAAAATCTTGTCAAGCCTTGGAACTGGCTGCCCAGGGGGGTGGTGAAGTCACTGTCCCTTTTCTTCACAGTGTTGAAGCAAAGAGTGGATATGGCATTTAATGCCATGGTTTAGTTGACATTGTGATGTTCAGTCAAAGGTTGGACTCAGTCTTGGAGATCTTTTCCAAACTTAATGACCCTGTGATTCTGTTCTTTGATACTGGCAATCCTGTAGGGCAGCACCACTCACCCTTTTGAGGCACCTGTTAGCACTGCACCTTAACTGCTCAGTAGGATACACTGACTTGGAAATACCATGTGGAAGTCATTCTGGGAAGAAAAGGTAAGAAAACTAAAACACAGGTCCTTCTTATGAGGCCCACAAAAGGTGTGGGGGGAAAGGGAGGTGCAGCTGATAGTGTGCTGATCCAGGATCCAAAAGAGAAAACTGACAAACTGCTATCTGGGGTGTTTATGAATGCACCAGCACCAGTTTGAAGTGGCAGCTGGCCCAGTGTCAAACAGCTTTGAGAGAGGGTTCACAGGCAAAACCCCCTCTGTATTTGTCTGAAATGGCTTAGGGATAATTAGCGTGCTATCAGTGAGAACTTGTTTGCTCTGGGCTTTTTGAACTTTATAGGGAGGAGGAAATATGACAAGGATGTATTGCCTATGGGGTAGCATACCTTACACTCAGCTTAAGAACATGCAGGGGGCTTTGTTTGTTTGTTTGGTATTTGTTGTGGTTTGGGTTTTTTTTGGGGGGGATGTTTTTTTTTTTATAGTCCAGATATTTTTGATCAAGCTCAGACCTCTATGCTGTTAGCTTTAATTTCTGCAGCCAGTGAAGAGTTGTCTCTCTGTGAGCCAAAGCAGTGCAAAAGCTTGCATACATTAATAGCAGGCTGTCTGCTCTGTGCACACTGGGATCTGTTAGGAAAGGGTTCCTTTTAGCAGCTTTGAGTGCTGAGGGCAGCGAAATGCCTTCAGGTATTTGCAGTAAAGCTGCTTCTTACAATCTGTGTGCTTAGCTGCTCTTCCCCTTTGGGCTCTGAGCTGGTGTGAACTGTGCAAGAGCAGCTGTGGGTCCATGGCAGTGCCAGGCAGGAATTGCTGATACCAGCCAGTGTGCCTACCTGCTGCCCTTCTGCTGCCAAAAATGGAACAGGAACAGTGGCAGCTCTGCCACAACCAGCTGCAAAAGGGAATTTTGTCCATGTGTAAGGCTTCACTATTTGGGAGTTTTTTGTGGTCCCTCAGCACTTCAATGCCAGAGGCCAAAGAGCTTGCTGATGCCTTCAAAGCAAAAACCTGGGGAGGTACTCTAGCACAGTGTGGCTAAAGCTGTATTGGAATTTCCAACCAAACTTTTTTCATTTGTTGATGACTGCACCTAAAATTCTTTAAGTTTTTTCATTCATCAGAATTCAGGGAATTCTGTTTTGCACTTCACAAGTGCTTTAGGCAGCAGAGTCATTATTTGAAAGAAAAAGCAAAGAAGGTGTACACCTATGAATCTCCTAAAATATGGCCATTTTCATATTCCATTTAATATGAAATAACGTCCTCATGCCAGTGAAAATTATTGTCATGGGAGTGTCATATGGTATGACTGAATTTCTCTTGGAATTGCTGTGATTGGATGGAGAAGAGAAAGCAATGGATATAGTCAAATCAGAAGAACTTTTTATAAACTTGGTGTCTTTTGACTCTTTCTGGACTAGAAATTCTTTAATAGGACAAGGCTAGATGTTTTGAAATGCTATTCCTGACAGAACAGGTGACTTTTGATCCTTTCTTTTTTTCTTTATTTTTTTAAGCCTGAGTGCCTTTTCTTAACAGATCTGTGCTCCATTGTAAATTTAGCCTAACCTGGTTAACAGGAATGCATTTTAGGTCACTTGGGGCATGGCAAACTGTGAATACAAAATGTGTACTTTCATGAAGTCTCTCATAGAGTCTGGTGATACATCTACATTGAACTCATGTTTTCTGTGCTAATGTCTTCTGTGAAGAACAGATGAACTATAAATTGTTCCTTTAAACATGAAGGTCTAATTCTTCTCTCAGCAGGTTATTTTTCAGAGTCTTAGGAGCCTGGAGAACTGGAGTTTTCAAAAACATTTCCTTTGCAGTTTATATTAAACATACTAGAAGTGTGTATTTGGAGAGCGGGGGATGATGAAGACTGGAGTTTGAAAGGGTGAGGATGGTTTACATTGCTCTGCTCTCACAGGAAAAAGCCTTAGGGGAGGTAGCATGTCACTTTTTTAATAAATACTAGGCTAGAAAATTCACTGTGTAGTTTCAGGCTCTTATAAGAAATGTAGTGGGTGTTTTTAGGGGGTTAGAGTATTTAGATATATATGAACTAAGACTGGTTGTAATGTACTCTTCTACCTCTGTTATTACATTGCCAGAATAGTCTCTTCTTTCTTCTGAGTCCAGTGGCTGTTTGGAAATGTGTGGAGAGTCATAGTGTTTCCACTGTGGCCTGGCAAGCCACTTCTTGCTTCACCATGTACTTTGGAAATCCTGGAAATAATCCATCCTGAATCTGACTTAGAAAGTAAACTTTTCATTTTATGAAGGCTTTAACTTTTTAAGAGGAAGTCTATAATTTCCCTGGTTTACAGATTATTTGATTGATATGGAGAAGATCATAGTACAAATAATTTTACAGATCAGGCAAAACAAGCTTTTATTGGCCAAGCTTGAAAATTCTAACACGTTCTTCTGAATTTTGAGCATGGGTATTAGTATAAATTGTGAGCTCTCCATGAGTGCATGTTTGCTACTGGCTGGCTTAGGTCCATTCTCTATGAAGCCCAGCTCACCTGTTTAATAGCAATGATGCAAGGTGGTGTTAACTTTTGTGTTCTTCAGGTGAGTTGTTGCTTCTTGGGGAGGAGGGGATGGTGAGGAAAATCCCTAAAGCTATGTAATCATGGTCTTATGTCTAAAAAGCTTCCAAAATGAATGCTTGCCCAGTTCTAGAGATGTAACTGATATAGATGGGAATCACAAAGAACATTTGTTTCCTAGTAAAGGAATGATTGATAAACACCTTCCGCCACTAATACTCTGTCATGTCTGCAATGAATCATTGAATTAGAATAACCTATTCCTCTGCCATGCTGCAATTTTTAATAACTTACTTGGTTAGAGTATTTTTTCCCTCAGAATATAAGTGATTGGCTTAACTAAAACTGAAATCTTTACCTCTGGCTTCCAGATGTTTGGCATTGTCCAGAAATATAAAAGTTCATTTTCCACATAGCAGTATTTAGCAGCTGGCTTTCCTTTTCAGTGGCAGGGAATACACTGAATATACACTATACACATATAATATACACTTAAGAAATACACTACTGTATTTCTTAAGAAATGAGAGGGAATATAAACTTTAAATCAAGAATTTCAGATGGTGGAACCAAGAGCTGTGGCTGAGAATAATAAAAAAAAAAGTGCAAAGCAGATGCGTTATTCAAAAACTCTTAGGACACTCAGTCTGCTCCAGTTCATTTTACAGGGAACTGTTAAGCCCTTAGAGTTTTTGAAAGATCAGCATAATGTTTTAGCATTTGAAATCCAAATTTAGACATTGAACTCTGGGCTCCTGATTTTGTAAACCCTAGTCTAAAGTTGGTGGGTGCTTGGTGGTGTCTTAAGGAGAAGACATGCAGGGTTAACACAAAAGGTAAGACGAGCTTTTTGTCAGTTTTCTAAATATTTTGTGAAAATAAGGAGAGGTTTAAATGGTAATGTTTCAGTAATAGAAATGAAAAAAAATTCTTTAAATGCTTTGTTGAACCTGTCAGATTGATTGTCTGAACTAAGCATGTGTGCCAAACCCCTCATCAGCCTCACCTGTCCATGTGAAGTGATATATACATAATAGTCCTAAAACTTCTTAAATGCTCAAATTTCAGTATCTTGTAGGTAGTCTGGGGATTCCTCTGACAGACAGCATCCACCTTTCCATGGAGCTGCCAGGCTGGAAAGCTGGAGAGGAGGGTGCTCCCTCCATCCCTGTTATCCATCTGTCGCTGCTCTGGCAGTGCCCTTAGCAAACCCTGCGGCTTTTCCAGGGCTTGGAAAGCTCCCCGCTGCTGGGGGCTGCCTGGAGCTTGCTTTAAAACCAAACGGAGAAGTGCTGCCAGGAGATTGTCCAGCCCCTCAAGCAGGTGGTTCCTGTGCCTCTTCCCTGAGATCAGATCACCCTCTAGCCAAGAGAAAAGGGAAGTCTCTGCTGCTGTACAAGGCAAGGGAGCGCTCTGCACAAGAGATGGATTTCCAAGCAGCTGTCAGCTATTGGCACTCTCTGACGAGTTCAGAGGCTCAACAAAACAACTGACATGAATTCTCACACATCTATCCAAGAGGAACAAGTTGGTACCAGCAAAGCCAGAATACTGGATTTCCTTCAGTTCTCTTGCAGGAATATCTTGAACTTCCTCTAGTGTGTTTGGTGGCGGTGGAAAGCTTTTCTGCCCTGTCTGTCTTCTATCCTGTGTGGGATTTGGTTTTGTTTTGGTTTTTTTGTGCTAACTAATGAATGCTCATACTCTGGGATTGCTCAAGTGTGCAGTTAACAGCTGAATACTCTGCAGAAGGACCTCTCTGTAGAACATTATTGTCATGTTTTTTGTTTTCTTTTTTTTTTTCTTTTTAATGATGGGAGACCTGGTAGACATCTACCCTTTAGGTCATTCATTTTCTCTCCTGGAAGTCCATTCTGAAGAACTTTAGCTCAAGCTCAAAAGGCTGAAATATGTACTAGGAGCTGGAGCTGCATATCAGTTCTTGGGCTCAGGCTCTTTCTGGTATTTTAACAGAATTGAAAGATGTATCTCCTTGTTATCTCCCCCACCCCCAAACCTCTATTTGTCAAGCTTTCTGCCCTCCCACCCAAACTAATTTTTGTGCATAGCATACTGCTATCAAAGAGTGTATTCTTCTGCAGTGTCCAGCCTGGAAAAGACTTTATCATTCAGTCACTTTCTTGTAACATCCAACTCTAGCTTGACCCAACCTTTGCAAAGGCAACCAGTTTGCCTGTGAGTTAGTGTATAAAACAAACTGTGTCTCAGCTGCAGTGCTCAGGGCATTGCTGCACCTGGGCACTGGGGCTTCAATAAGCAGGGTCCCTGCTGGAGTGAAGTGCTGCAGGGTCTAGGGAACAAGCACAGAGTGATCAGAGATCCAGCAAACATCTGTTCTAGGGATGCTGTTCTTTCCTTATCCCAAAACAAAAAGCTGTCTTGTTGTTGTGGCTGGTGACTCAGTTAGGTTAATGCAATTAAAAGTGAGCATGTAAACGAGCCTTCTGAATATTGCTAGAGCAGCGCTGACCTTTGCAAGAATGCAAGGTCCCTGTAACACTCAGTATCTCTGTGGAGACTCAGATATATGGTGTTTACTCTTGTGGGGGATATACCATATGACCCTGTCCTGTGGTGAGGGAGTTTTGCAAGAGGTGAAATAGTCTATCTGGTATCTTTCTATGCACACTGAAGGTTTGTGCTGGGTGTCTGTTGCCCTCTGGCCATCTGAGAGCCTCTCACACAAAGCAGGCTCCGGTGGCTCTCACCCTTCAAAGGGTGACTATAATTAATAAGCCAGCGCGGTTTAAGGGGCAGGGAGCCGTGAAGCGCCGAGTTCTGCCTCGAGGCCGGCTGGAAACACGGGCGACAAAGGCGGGGGGCTGCAGGGCACCGACCTGCCGCTGTCCCTGCGTAGCCTCTGCAGCCCCAGCCCGGCTGCCCGCCCCGCTGCCAGGGATGCTGGAGGCGGCCCCGCCTGGCCGGGAGCGGGCTGGCCGGGGCCCAGAGGGACGCTGCCACCTGCCATGGGGCTGTGCTCCTGCAAAGGCTGCCGTGAGGAGCCCAGAGGTAACTGACTCCCCCTGGGATGTGACGGGACAGCTCTCCTTCCCCGTGCGTGTGTGCCTGCCGTGTGCGCGCATTGCCGGGAGAGCGGCTCGGGAGCGGCCGGGCTCGGGCTCCGCGCCGCCTGCGGGACCGGCACCGCCGAACCGGGCCGGCCGCCCTCCGTGGGCAGCGCTCCTCCGCGTACAGCCCTCGGGAGCTGCCGCCGCTTCTTCTGTGCTTCAGCAAACTCGGCGAACGAAACCCTTAAATACTGTCTCGATGGGGTCTTGTGCTTTAAACACAATCCTTGGCTCTTCTTCTTCTCTGCTAACAAGTAAAATTTGATGGGAGGGAAACTGGTTGATTCTTTTCAGAAAGGCTGTTAACATGGCAATAGCATTAGCTGACAATCTTTCCTCATCTTTTCTGTGTAGTGAAGGACTTGGATGTTTTCTGGAGGGTCGAGCTCCCAGTAGAAGAAGCTACTTTAGGAGGCAGGGTCTCCAACGCACTTAATTCTCCTGTGGATTTTCAGTTACTTCCAGGGTGGCTCCTGCATGGGTTTATGTGTTGGGACCAGCCTCTGACATCCTGTCTGTTTTGGGAAAAGTTTGTAGTTGATATTCAGGGGCTCTGAGAATAGATGGTGTGTGAGCCCAGACAGAAGTGTAGCTTTCCTCAGTAGAAAGCAGTCTCACAAGAATAGTGCTCAAAAATGTTACTGTGCTTGGAGTTTGTAGAATAAATGCTTGAGTGTTCTGACTTTTTGACAGCTGAAAATACTTCTCTTTTAGTAATCAAAATCCTCTGAAGTTGGATTCTTGAGAAAATAGGGGGGGAAATTGCTTCCTGTGCAAAACTTTGGAAAACACCCTTAATAGTTGCTATGCTGGAAATATGATTTAGATAATGTTAGGAATTTAGCACACACGCTCTAGTTTTGAGACAAAGGGAAAAGTAAACACATTGGTGGAAATTCAGTGAGTATAGGGCTGCTGTCTTCATCACAGATGCATCAGGTTAAAATTTGCAAGTTAAGGTAAGCTTGATAAAGCTAAAGGTGGCAGTCTAAAACCTAAAGGAAAAATGTGCTGATCTGAAGTAATATCAGTAACTGTCAGTTATATTAGAAGCATAAACACTGAAATAAATTTCCCTGTCAGAAGTGGAGAAGATCAGGAAAGATATATCTATTCTTTCAATTATTATTGACTATGCCCAGATTGTCAGTGTGGCACCCAGTGAACGGATGTGAATTTCCCCCCCCAAAGACAGGATAAGGAAAAAGGATTTGAGCAAATACCCCTGAATTTTGTATTGGGAATATTGTAGGATTTTCCATATGCATCAGGTTTTAATCTGTTGAGGAAGGAGAGGCTTAGATTGGGTGTTATCAAGAAACATTTGTCCTCATTCTGGCATGAATCCAGTCACCTCATTCACTTGAGTGAAATTGTATTTATCTTTTTCGGGAAGAGCTTCTACAAACAATGGGTGTTTCAGCTAGCATATTGCATTCAGGCTTGAAAGAACAAAGTATGTTTGTGTCAAAATTGCAAATTTGTGTAAACCTGCAGACAGCAGTGAAGCCACACCATTCTCTGAGAACTGCTACAGTTGAGATAAGTATTTGTGTAAAATTGTACTTTGCCTGTGTAACCCTATCAAGTATATAATACTAATAAATATTTTGTGGACTTCTCTCAAGGCTAGCCCGTTAAAGGTTCTGCAGGATTCTTTTATCTTATTTGGAAAATATATCTCAAGTAATTCCTGTGTAACAAAATAAATCTGTCTCTTAGTTGACTCTCCGAACCCACGTAGCAGGCTGAAGACTGTGCAAGAATTGTGTGCATGGAATTTAACCAGTCTCAAGTTTAATACAACTTTGCTGTTGATATTAATATTATTGGTGAGGTAAAATGTCCATGCCCTGTCTTGCTGATCAGTCACTGTGAGGGAAGACCTGAAGTGCCAGGCTGCCATTTGTATTCTTAATTGGGGACCAAATTTGGCTTTGTATGATGCTGCTGAAATTCGCTTGTTCCTTGGTGTTTGGCATGGGTCCCTTTAAAGCAGTAAGATTATTTTCCAGTGCTTTTCAGATGTCTCTACATTTGTAAGCTATGTAGAGAAGCCACCGATTTAGATTGCTCCTGCTGCTTTGCTTTTTTGTCTTTAAGGAAAGGTTTAGGGACGGGGTGCACTGGCCTTTTGATCATGAGCTTCAGCAAGTCCTGCTTTGCTGTGAAAATGCTTTCAGCAGATGTGGGAGGGGGACCTGGGTACTGATAACAATGTTTTGTGTTTTTGCATTTGCCCGATCAGCTTTTTCTGATAGCCTTTTAGCACATCAGGCACAGATAGGGCTAACTGATGAGTAGATTCCTACTTCTTCAAAGTTGCAGGCTGAAGTGTCTCCCTGAATGCTGTGGGTTATCTGCAGATAGCAGAGACTTAATAAGCTTAATAAGGGGGAGAGTGTTAATTTGCATTTGTTTAAGGCCAGAATGGAAAGCTTGAGTTGTCATCCTTCCCCACTCATCTCCCCTTCTAACTCTGCAGCAGAATCCCCTACTGGCTGGAAAGTAACAAATTCCTGGGCAGGAATACTGAATTGATCTTTACTGTCTGTTAGATTCACTTGATTGCTGTGTGCTGAAATCTTAATGTGGGAGAAGGATGTGATAGATGGTAGGAATTGGAAGTTAGCTAAAAATAAAATCCTCCTTCCTCCTCACGCTCTGGTACTGTTGGCTCCCACTAGCCTAGAACTGAAGCTGTTGGGTGAGGGTTTGCCATGAGCTGTGGTTGATGGTTTACCCTTCACTATTTCCTGTGCTTGCTTGTTTCAGTGTGATTGTATTTCTGCTCTTGGCATTTTTTATACAGTTCCCCATCAGATGTTTCAAAAAATTATTGCACTCTAGTGTTACAAAGATTTCTGGTGGATATCCAGTGATGGAATGTAACCATATTGTGACTTCTGCCTTTACTTGGTTTAATGTGGTCATCAATCAGTCCTGCTCAGTTGAGGTCTCTTGGGGAGACCCACCTTGTGTTCACTATGAAAAAAAGTTTCAAATTGGTGCAAGGATGAAGGACAGCTCTAGATCTCAGCCAAATGGTATTTGCCCTTTCAGTCTTGTCTGGTGTCAGCTGCCAAGGTGTGCTTTCTGTTACAATTTTGTGTTTAAGAAGGTGTTTATATAGGACTTAT
Organism: Zonotrichia albicollis; assembly: GCF_047830755.1. NCBI lineage: Eukaryota > Metazoa > Chordata > Aves > Passeriformes > Passerellidae > Zonotrichia > Zonotrichia albicollis. The sequence continues at coordinate 33,003,416 of NC_133825.1, read as the reverse complement.
AAGACAGGGAAAAACGGGCTCACCTGAGATGCCAAAACTCACTAGGTTTTTTGATAATGGTTGTGCTTTGTGTAAAAGGAGTAAAAGAGGAAGTCTGGAATAAGTTAGTTGCATCTCTTGAATGACCTTAATACTTTCCTGTGTAGAAGCAAAAGGAGTGAGGATTTAGGAGAAGACTATACTTTGGAAGTCTGCAATTCTTAATGCAAATGAAACCTGTTCAGTATCTTCCAGTCTGAAATACTTTAGAAATGTGGCCTTGGGTTCCATACTACTACCTCACAGCTAAGGAATTAATTCTTCTGTTTTAAAAAAAAAAGAAGCTAAATTGTTTCCTCTATCTTCTTGTTTCAAATTCTTTTTACACCTCCCCAGTAACTAAATATAGTTTCTAACAGAAGTCCAGAATGAGTTCTCACTAGAAGTGCTGAGAAGATTTTAATAATAATATTTGGCTCTCTCAGGGTCAGAGTGATAGGTTGTGCAGTCATGTGAAGCACACATGAGCACAGTTGCAGTATTTTGGAGCTGTGAAGTCCCCAGCATGTGTAAGAATAAACTTGTGTGCTTATTGTGTTGCACACTTTTCTTTCTGTGAGAAACAGTTCTCTGTGATGTGAACCTGAGCACTGTAAAAACAGCCTGTGTTGGGTAGGAATGTATATTAAGTTAGGATGTGAACTCATTCATCATTTCAACAGGGTGGTCAGTTTACATTATAACTGTAGTAGCAAAAAGGACTTCAGAGGTTTCTGCATTCTGCAATTTTTGAAAACCGAAGACATAACAAAGGAGATAAAGGAGGAATTCTCAGTCTCTTCCAAAACATAAGATCAAGTGAATGGATTTTCTTAGTGAGTACAGCAGAGAATGCCACCTGCATGCTTCTCCAGCTGGCATTCCCTGTATGCACCCAAATGTGCTTCCTCTCCTTTTCCCATGTGCCCATAGCTACTAAGGATGGAATTTGGAAGGCACATTTGGGGCACGTGGAAGGCTTTAATTATTTCTGCCCAAATTTTAAAAAAACCTAGAAATTTGAAAACTTGGGAGATTTGTTTTAGGAAGAAATATTATCCTGAAGTTATCTGGTCAATTATTACTTACCTAGGAAACGTCTCTGTGACTGGTTTTGTCAATGAAAGCAAGGAGCAACCTTTGACCTAACACAGCAGAGCTGTTGCTGTGTTAGTGGATAGAAAAGTACTATTTACCTTTATGGTCTCTACTAGTTATGCTCTGACGAGGAAAGGAATTAACTGTTAGCATTTCAAAGGCTTGATCATATGTTTGGTCTCTTGTCCAATCGACCATCTGTTTTTTGATGTTGCCTAGTTGCTAAGCAGAACTAATTGCAGTTCTTTTGTTGAGACATTTCATTAAAAAGACTTTTTATTTAAAACTTGTATTTCTACAGCTCTTGATTACTGTAACTTGAAAATATCAGCTTCAATTAAACAGATTTATTTCTTCCACATTATTAATAATTTAGCAGAAGTGCAAAATATTTTCTGTTGTCATTTTTATCCAAGAAAGTGTAACTTTGTGCAGTGTTGGACTAGGTCCCTCAAAAATGAGCACATATGGCTTATTAAGTGGAGTGGGATACAGTTTTGCAGGACAGGAAATATGGGTCCAAAACCAGAAAAGCCAAGCAGGGGATCAGTACCTGTATGTTAAACAGGGGAACTATGGAATACTGCTATGTTGAGGGCAGACGCACAGAGGTTTTTAATGTGTAACAGCCATATAAGCTGAGAAGCTGAAGCAGCTCTTTCCTTAGTCTGTGCCCCTTGAATGAACTTCCACATATAGGTTAAAATGCCTGCTGTGTTTTATCTGTAGACAACTGAACTAACACCTGAAGATTTAGTAACATCTGCTGTATACATAACCCCAGCTTGTATTTACTGTCAACAGTCTTGTTACTTGTTGATCTGCATTCAGGCTTTCAAAGTGAGAGAGCTCATAAATGCAGCATGAGCCCCTGCAGTGACATAGCTTCTGCCCTCTCTTACTGCATCACTCACTCGACAGGAAAGCTTTCTAAACTGCACAAAATGGGATGAACTCTCTCTTCTACAGCTTGTTTTATAGCCTCTCTTCTCTTTTTTCCTAAATGCAGTGTCCCTCTCTACATAAGGGCTTTCAGTCAGGCTTCCTACCAGAGGCAGAACTTGAATTCATTGTTCTTGGGGACATCTTCTAGGGATGGTGACTTCACCATTTTCCTGGGGAGTCTCTTCCAAAGTTTAACTACTCTGAGTAATGTCCACCCTTAACTTTTCCTCTTGTCCTGTCCCTGGTTACCTTGAGAGAAGAGGCTGCCCTTGCCACAGCCTCCTTGCACGTAGAGAGCAGTAAGGTCTCCCCTGAGCCTCCTTTTCCCCAGGATGAACAACCCCAGCTCCCTCTGCTACTCTTCACAGGACTTGAGTTTCAGACTCTTCTCCAGTGCTGTTGCCCTTCTCTGGACATGCTCCAGCACCTCAGTGTCCTTTTTGAAGTGAGGGGCTCAGAAGTAGACACAGGACTTGAGCTGTAGCCCCACCAGTCCTGAGTACAGGGGACAATCACTTCCCTGGTCCTGCTGACCACACTGTTCTTGGTATAAGTCAGGATGCCATTGGCCTTCTCTCCACCATGCTGGATCATGTTCAGCTGCTGTTGACCAACACCACTGGGCCACTTTCCAGCCACTCTGCTCCCAGCCTGTAGTGCTAGAAGAAGGATCTGCCAGACAGTGCTTTTGGGGTTTAAAGTGCCGTTGGAAACGAGAGGTGAAGGTGTGATGAGCACAGCAAGTCTGCTGTCTTTGCTGCTCTGTTAAAAATGGCTGTCTAATTGGAGGTCAGAGCAAGATGGTTATTTAATTTCCATTCTCTTTTCTAGCCCACACTACTTAGTAGTACTGTATGTACATCTACTTAGTTTTGATTATGTAAATTGGGTGTTTTGTAAGTAATTGTTTATGTTCTTAAAAAAAAAACCCAAAACCAAATCAAAACAGACTTCTGAAGAAATTTCCTTAAGTATAGTAAAAATGGACTATGGAAGGGCTGTTTTCTGCCTTGAGGTGTTCTACATCTCTCACTCTAGGATATTTCAAACTGAGATGCCGTCTCTGTACTTGTAATCCCCATTCCTTCAGCATCCAGTGCATGCAGCCTGCTGCCAACATTTAGTACCACACCTCTCTAATTGGTGAAAATGCTTTGTCTTACTGCTGGGCTCAGATCTGCCAGTTTAGCTTTATAGTATTGTCCTTGCACTTTTTAGGGTGATGTTATTTGTATGTAAACATTGAACTCTGATGTTTGTCCCCTGAATTTCAGGAAAGTGGTTTTTTTTTTTCTTTTATGCTTGTCAAGTGTACTGTCAGCACTAACTGCTCTTGCTTTTGGGGTGAAACCTTTCTTGTCCTGCAGCAGCTGCTGTCCCACAGGGCCCAGTGTGCCTCCAGTGACACTCAGCAAGGTACTCCAGAACTAACTGGGAACTCCAGAACCATTAGGAACTAAGTGGGGACTGTGGTATGTGCAGTTTGTTTCCCACCAGTCTGCTGCCCAAGAGGGTTTTGCCCAGAGTTGCTCTGGATACTGAGACAGGTGCCTAGGGTAAGAGAGGGAGCTGTCAGTCCCTTAAAGCAAAATTCTTGGATGAACCTTCTACTTTACTGCTGTCTCCTCACACTCTGTGAAGTCTGGTTTCTTTTCCGTACGGAGGCCAGCATCTTCCTGAAGTTGAAACCACTTAAGCACCTCTAAAAAGGTGGAATCTGGGACTTTACTCCCATTGCCCGAAGCATGTAGGCCTTTTGTGCCTAGCTCTTGAAGAAACGCTGTGAAAAACCAGTGTTTTGGCTTTCTGTGTGGGAAAATCCGTGTGTGCCAATGTGTGTGCCTTGCTGATTAGCCCAGGGGGTCAGACACCCCTCCAGAGCACAGAGTTGGGCTGAAGGGTGGTGGGAGGGAGGGCTTTGACTCCATCAATCCCTTTCTGTCTGTGGCTCTCAGGAATGCTGAGAAACCATATGCAGTATTGTTCCCCCCGGCATATTCTCATGTGCTTTGAGTGGCTTGGCTGTAAGCAATTCAAGTGACAGGCATCCAGCTCTCCCTTGGGAGGCAAAATATAGTTCAGTCATCACTATAGGAAGGAGAATGAGATTCCACGGAAATGAGGGGAATCTGCTTGAAAACAGCAGCAATGTAAAGGGGCTCTTAGACTTTGCTGTTAGGGAATTACCCAGTCTCAGCCAGAGACAGACTTGGGCAGTTTTGTACCTGCTGACAATGGCAATGACTTAGGATCTTACTGTGTGTCTCTATATTATCTTGTAATTTTCTTCTGTATCTGAAGATTTAATATTGCCATATATGTGGTAGAGAGACTTCAGTATAGGAGAAACACACAAAGGAGTGTGTGACTTGAGTTAATCTTTTGAAGCAAAGGAGACTAGACTAGTTGAGAGGCTTCATAGGCTGTTTAGGGGGCTGGAAAGGGTCCCTGAGCACACTGATGGTGAGATGATTTGTGAACTACTGCCTTTAAACATCTTGTTTCTTGCTTATTAATGCACCATGTGTATTGCTAGATCACCTGATAGTATAAATGTGATTTCATCCATATCATCAATTAATCAGTGTCTATATTGGATAAGGCAGAGCACATAGTAGAGTTTCATGGTGGTGCTTTGTGCCTGTGGAAGCAGACTATGCCTGATCTGACATGAAGAAATCTATTCTTTCATAGCATTTTAGTACAGCTGAATAAGGCATACAGAATTTGCATCCTCGTTTTGTATTGCACAACTGGGATGTTTTCTGGTATTATGGAAAATGCCCTAACATTTGCTTTGTGCCTCGGAGAACAGTGGCCTTTCTAGTCTGTTGGCATCGCCCACTCCTGTTTCCCACAACCCTGTATCTTCTCAGCTTCACACTACTGATCCTCCCACATGAATTCATGGTAGTCTTAATTAATCAGGTCATTCCTCTCACTCACAGCATCCCAGTGAGTTATCCATACTGAATAACTCAAACTGTTGGAGACACAAGCTGGTGTTACTTACAGCTTTGGCTAGTTCAGAGAGGGTTGAAGAATCATTCTCTTTTGTTTCTCTGATGCTGTAGGTGCGTGGTTGTTAGTGTATAACTGAGCCATGAACATTTTGAGTCAAGGAATATAAATAAGCTTTTGGAATTTTGTGGTTTCTCCTCAAGAAAAGTAAAGTGTACTCTGATTTCATGGGCTTTAAAGCTGTTTTACCCACCTCTCATCTGCTCTCAACACTCCTTTCAGAATTACCTAAAGCAGGAGTAATATCATCCTTGAGGAAATTTCTGCAGCAGTAGCCTTTTTCTGATAATAGCTAAACCAAAACATGCTCAAGGTCTGTTTTCACTTACAGTTCAGTTTCCCTGGATAGAACTCTTGCTGTGCTGTTAATATCAAATTATCAAGTCTGTTGTTTTCTTTTTTCTGAGAAAGCAGCAGTTGCTAGACTGGGTCTAGCCCAGGGTCTGGTATTCTGTCTCTGGCAGTGGCTAGCACCAGATGTCTCTGGAGCAGCAGGTGGGAGCTAATCTACCCTACACTAGCTTTTATCATGTCTTTAACAGCTAGTGATAACTTAAGCGCTGGTGTTTTCCCTAGTATTTTTTTCCTTTTTATTTTTTCCTTTATTGGATTGGTGCCTCAGGATATCTGTTGCCTTTATGTGGTGGTACTGCTCCTGTTTACTGAACTGTTAGTTTTTGTACTTTTTTTTTTTCCTAGCTTCTCAGTGGATTTGTTAACTTTTTTCTTATGAAAGAGGAGTTTTCTTCTTTGTTGAAGCCAGCTCAGTTGCAGTGATAGTAACAGTGTTCTTTGCTATCTACTGCTCTTGAAGGCTGCTCTGTGGAAGTGTGTTAACTTCTTGCTGCCTAGATGTCATCTGGCCACTTGTGGAAGCATAATCAACATTATCTGTCCTGGTCTTTTGTTAGCTAGAGTTCAGTAAAAATAGCTCCACTTCAGTAGATGTATTTTCTAATAACTAGTAGATGTATTTTCTGTGTGTTATAGAAAAAAAACTGAGGCAGAGACCAAGAACGCTCTTTTATCAGCTAGAATCTGGAAATATGGTATCTCAGGTCCACTAATAGGCACTATTTCTTAAAGGAAAAGTCTGGGTTTGAGACATTGATCTGTTAGTTCAGCTAAATAAGAAGTGTATGATCTGAGAATCATGAATTCCGAGTATGGAATAGCCTCAATATCACATATCGCCACCTAGTGCAGTTCAGATTCAGATCCAGCAGGATTATTTTGTTGCAAATTTTAACAGTAGTTATTACCCTAGAGTTGCTTGTGAATATCCTGGCACAGACAGCCAGAACAATAACTTGAATTTTCAGAGCTGTGTTGCTTGAAGAGACCTGCAGCAGCTGTAAATCTGCAGTTGTTGAGTGCTCCATTGATTCAGAGCAAAATAAAGCCAGAGAATAAATGATGCCACACATTGCTACAGTGCTTGGGAGTAATTCAGCTGGAGTACAGATCTAATCTATTCCTATTTTACTGATGAGACTGCTGAGACACTGAGGAGTTGAGGCACTGACCTTCAGAAATGCAGTGCAGAACCCCCACTGAAGGCAGTGGGAGATAGGAAGGCATGGCAGCTCTGAAAAGCAGGTCCTGGCAGACTGCAGGAGAAAACTTGGGATTCCTGCCTCCCAGCACAGCATTCGGTAGTCTGTCCAAAAAAATACATGCTTAAATGCCATGTTGATAGAGGTTTTAACCTTATTCTTTGCTGTGTGACAATGCAGGTTTGTTTCTGTCTGTTCAGTTGTGGAAGGAATGCAGAGCCCCAGAGGAGAGACGACTTATGTAGGCTATTTTAAACAAGTCTCTTTGCTGTCTTCAAGAATCAAAAGGTGCACAGACTGTTCTTTCATGGGGTCAATATGTGGGATTTTTTTTATTAAATGAAACATACTGAGACAATTCTCCTTAAATAGCAGCAATGCTCCAGGGGTCTTGGTGTCCTTTTGTCCTGGAACACCAGGAATGTTTTGCACTGAAGACATCCTGAAATAGTTTGCTTTTGTCTGGTTTTAATTTTTTTGACTGTGCACAAAAATGCTTTCTGGGTTAAGGTGTAAGATGGCTCTCAGAAATGATGGTTTAACACCATTGGGGTGTGTGGAGTCCCTGAAACTAATGTCACTGAGTGAGCTCCATCAGACATTTAAGTGTAGCCAAAGAATAGATCTAGAGGCTTGTAGCAGAATGGTTTTTACTCCCAACCCTTTCCTTTTTGCTTCTTTCAATTTAAATTCAATTTAATTCCAGGCTTGAAACTGAGCAGAACTTGAGTGTAGGACATGAAATGATCTGTGCATGTGACAACTTGGCAAAACCTCTGCTGCTGTTAGCAGTCCACTCCACATAAACCATAGAATGCTGGGGTGTCATCCCAGGACATAGGTCCAAACCTATGTGGTACATAGTGGTACATGAGATCTATCTTTGTCAGTCTTGAGTGAAAGCCATCTTTAAGGCAGAGGCAAGCTATTATTGCCTAGGTCCCAGTGAGACCCGAGGCTTGATGAGTGCTTGGGAAGGCATGCCCAGTCTCAGAAATCAGTGTCTGATCTGCAGGGGATGCATTGATATTTTTAGTGTCAATTTCCTAAAATATTCACCCTTCAGTGTCCAATACTGATTCTACAGTGAGTGCTCTTCATGTGAATAAATGTTGTCAAAGTCAGGGATAAAGGATCTGATACTCTGGGTCAAAATTAGTCACAGAATGGAGAATCTCAATTTGTGTTTGTGTGTGGGGATGAGGAGGGTGATTTTTTGGGTAGGTTTCTCGTACGGGGAAATCAGTCAGTTCTGACATCCTCAGCCTGTGTTAGGATGTTGTGTTCAGTCAAATCAGAGTAATAGTCCCAGTAGTTTTCACTTCTGGCAGATCTATTCTAAAATGTAAATGCTCTAGGGAATCAATATGAACAAGATAATAGCTTTCAACTAAAGCCTCCATCACGCTCTGCTCCTCTGGGAGTTCTGTAATTACTATCACGTGAGCAGAGTTGATGTTGTGCGCAGAAATAGTCCAGGTTGCCATACAGAATTCAGCAGCCATGAGAACTTTCAGAAGTGGCTAAATCATGCACTAAAACATGTTTTTGCATTGTATGCATGCCTGTGATTTCTGCATTGCTGAAAGAGAATGAGCCTCAGAAAATGCAGGGGAGGATATCTTCAGAAAAATCAGGGAAGGCAACTTCTGCTTGTGGGCCTAGAAAAGGTTGTGTAGCTTTGGACACCAATTTGAATCTATGCAAAGGAACTGGAAAGCCTGAGACACACAATATTGGAGGTCCAGCTTAGAATGAAATGGGGAAGAGTCATAATTTTATATAATAATTTTGCCCTTTTCAACCCTTAAATATATTCATACTTACTAAATACCCCTGAGATCCTTACAGCTATTTAGTCTACAGTGAGGCCCTGTTTAAGGAGGGTACGTAAATGCTGTCATCTAAAGTGTCCTCCCAGGATGAGGATTATTGGAAGGGGCAGAACAAGTTGTTTTGCACCAGAAGTGTGTTTGGCCTTGGCAATACTGACAGTGCTGTAAAGGACTTTGAGCCCAGTCAGACTGGTGCAGCAAGGTGGTCCTTGCTGTTGTGTACCAGCCTGCTCCTAAAGGAGGTAGATTTTACGCTGTCCTGTTAGGGGAGAGGTGTGTCCTTTCCTGCTGCACACTGATGACCCACTTTGCCTTCCCAGTTGGGTTTGGGAGGGGCAGAACCAAAACCAACAAATCCTCAATTCCTAGTATCTGGCCATCTAAAATGTATGGAGAGCTCTGTCTTTGTAGTTTCTCTGACTTCTTATTCAGTTGTTGCAGCTGGGTGATTGAAAGTGCCATGTGAGTGCCAACTAATAGTCATGTTAGTGATGCTATCCTAATGGACTGGCTAAATTTGTCTAAATTGTGTATATGCAAGTAGCTATTGTTACAATTAATTGCTCAGGACTAGTAGTGCTCCATAATCAGGGATGAGGCTACTGATTTTGACAGTGATTTTTCTCTTTCCTTTATTTTAGCATCCATGGTGAGGAGATGAAACTTAGATGCTGAAACCCTAGTTTTTGTTATTGCCTAGAAAAAGTTCAAGCAGTTGAAGTGTATCACAGTGTTATCAAATTGGGTTGATAGGAATTTATTGAAACTATTAACTTTTGAAGTACAAGTTGAGGTTCTATTTGGAGCTGTTATAGCAGGCAAACTTTCTTAGCAATGCTTGTCAATGGTTATGCATTCTCCTGCTGTGGGCTTGTGGGGAGATCAGACTTTGCATCATTTGTGAAGAGTGATTTTGCAAGTTTCCTTCAAATCCAGTGAATCTTCATCAGAAGGACTTTTGTAGCGTTACTTGAGGAACCTAGATATTATTCATAGCCCTATTATTCTCAGCACAGATGCCAAGGAAACATGCAGTTTATAAAGAAAATACAAAATGACTGTATGAAATAATGGAAATTTTTAAATTCTGGACAAAAATAGAGGAATGATTCTTCAGACTCTAAAATACTTCATAAATTCTGCTCAGGAGTTAAGGCTTCCAGCCCAAGTTAGACCAAAAAGAGGTGCTGAAGAAAAGACACATGGGAAAGGAGAACTATGTTGTATATAGGAATGAACTTTTCACCTCTGGATCCAAACTGGCTAGAAGCTCTAGATCAAGGTGCTTAAACTAATCAAAGAATAATAATAAGAAAATGCTGGAGGCTAGATTTAGTAAATTGAGAGTAGCAAATTAGCAGGTCTTTATCTAACGGAAGAAGAGCTGATTATAGTCCCTGCGGTGTTAAATTCCTGTTTCCACTGAGGTTCCCTCCTGCACCAGATTAAAATCTTCCTAGGCCTCAATTATTATTTCTGACAGACTGATGGCCTCTAAGTTTATGTATGTATGTATGTTAGACAAGACACATGTTTATGTATGTATGTTAGACAAGACACATGCAAATATTTCTGTGTTGCTTGCTCACTATATTAGGAAATCAGCAGCTGCAGCAGTACAGCTCTTCCTAGCATTATGGTGGGCTTGGTTCCCACATCCCTAGGGACAGTTCTTACATTTAAGTAGTATCAAGATCTTTCTCAATGTGTGTCATTACTGCCTGGGCATTTCTGACCTTAGAGTATCATCAAAGTATTCAATTTGCATAAGATTCTCCTGCTGTTCACTTGTACTGAAGCTTTCTTACATGCTATGTTAGATTATGGGGTCTGCTACTGTAATGACATTCCAATCTCATGGGGAGACTTCTAGAGTAGCAGTTTTAATATTTAGTGCCTAAACATTTAATAAAGGAAGGAAAGCATGAAGTACTTATGCCTGTGATATTTTATTTTTTGTCTGCTGTATTTAATTCTTACAGCAAACCTTTATGGCTAAATCAAAATTTTGTACTCAGCTGATGGTTCTTACTGGGTTACTTATGTCAGCTTTCTTGCTGTCAGTTTGATCCTCATTTGAAAAACATTTTAAGGAAATTGGGTCTTAAAATATAACTTGTTAGGAGAAAAAGTTCACACATAGCAGGGAGCCTGTAAACTGTGGACAGTAGAATAAAATGGTTGTAATTTGAAGTAATATGTCATTGGCTTGTTCTCGAGTCTAAAAATGTGATACACTAAGATTGCTCTGCATCTGGGATCTGGGGGGGTAAATTTCATTTTCAGTCCTTTGGCCTGACTCCAACATCTGTAGACTGTTTAAAGCTGCAGTTGTTTGAAGATATGTCTGTCCCTGCAGTGATACTCTTGTTTCCTCATCCCAGTTCTCAAGGGCATGTTGGATTAGCTTGAATAATAAATGTGTCTAATTGAGGGGAGTTGACATTGGATGTAGTTAATACAAAATAGCGTTGGAAACAGGGTGGGTATAATGCAGCCTTTGAGAGGACATAATAATTTTTCTTTGGAAATGTGTGTCATGAAAGACCATTATTGCAGATGTTGGCATGCCATGGTTATTAATATCCCATTCTCTGAGACTTCATGGATACCGAAGCTGGATTTGCCTCTTCGATCCTCGTTTTGAATTGCTTGGCAACAGAATGAGCAGGAGTGATGTTTGCACTCTGCATCTGCATGCAGAGAATGGCCTTTGGTCCCTCTGTTTCCCTCCCTTCCTAACATCTTTACTCATCTGCTGCGGTTTTTGCATAAAAGCAAATCTCATCCCTGCTAAAGGGATGAAAGCTTCTAAGAGAATGAGTTTTACATGATATGGAGCACAGTTTACAGCGCAGTCACTATGAGCCAAATATGAGAATCAAAGCAGGTGGTTTAAAAAAACCTCAGCTATAAAGAAAGGAGGTGGTGTGATAGGATCTCAGATTTCTGGTATAGCACTTTGTCTAATGCAAGTGCCACTATTAGAAATGAAAAAACAAGGTAGGAGAGAGCCTCTGCTTTGTTTCATAACAGCCTTTGTTTTTTTGTCTCTCTTGGCTCAGCAATGTGTTCTGGCTCATGCATAAAATTATTTATTGAATGAATTGAATGTTTTGCTTTTTTGAAAGAAGAAAGATTACTGTCTTTGCCACAAGAGGGAGAGCATGAGAAATGTCAGAGGGAGGAAACTGCACTGTGGCAGTTCTGTTCACGTCTTCATTTTAGACCCCACAAAGGGGTAGGGAGGTTTTTGGAGCTGAATTCCTCCATCATTATGCCCAGACTCACTAGAAAATGGAGGTGCTAGAGAAGGTCAAAATCGAGCAAAGCCTTGCCTAATCAGTGTTGCCTAGAGGTTCTTGCATTAATTGTGATTATATCGTAGCTTGAGATGTATATCACTAAGGTTTTATGAATTAAACTTGCAGACTAATTTATGCAGCATGTCAGTCATAGTACTGGAGCTGGGACTTGGAATCTAGAGAAGAAATAGCAGCAGTTGTTAGAATTCATCATTGCTTGCGTCTCATTGGCACTCTATTACTGAGCCCACTTAACTAAATGGAAATTGATTTTTAGTTAATTCTTTATCCAACCAAGTCATGCTGATACACTTTTAATGCACTCTGACTTTAGTTATGCTGAAGGGCTACATCTATTTTAACTGTGTTGGGGTTTGTGTCAATTTAGTTAAAACTGTATAAAAGTGAGTATTGACAATCTCAAAGTGTTTCCTAATGGAATTTTGCCTGGTAAGCTCATTTTCCATTAGGGTCAGGTTTAACCTCTTAATCTTCTGTTCTTCATTTGGTCTTTGGTGATAACATTTTCTAGGTTTATCTTTTATTTTATTTTATAAAATCCAGCACAAAAGTGATTGAATACTAACACTCCAAGAATCAGTACTTCTAAGTCAAGAAATAACATAAATCTGCCTTTGGTCTTGCTTTCTTCTCCTTGCTGCAGATGTGCTGTAATAATAGACATCTCATTCAGTTATTTTGTCTCATGTAATTTTTTTTCTTTCTCCTTTTTTTCTTTCTCCTTTTTTTCTTTGATAATAGCTTTGAGATATTTTCGAATCCCATAGTATTGTGATTAACTTGCAGAGCCCGTGAAAGGTGTCTGTAAAAGTTAATTGCACACACAGGGCTCAGCTCAGGTGAGTGGAATATAAGGCAGAAAGCAGATGTGCTGTCAAGGTGTGTATCTGAGTGTGCAGGTTCCTGTTGTGGACAGTGGATCAGGCACAACAGAAGGGAGCAGTAAGGGTTCCTTCCCCTGCTCTGGTGATGCCTGTTGTGAACACACACTGCTGCCTTTGTCTGCCTGCAATTCCCTGCCTGTCTGCTCTCTAGCTGTGATGATAAACTCTGCAGGGCATGGACCAGCTCTTGTTGTGGTCTGAAAAAGCCAGGCACATGCTCATTAGCTGCTGCTCTCTCCTTAGACTATTTTTAGTCCCTGTTTGTCTCAAGCAGTTGTTACTCCTTGCAGACAGCAGAGACTGCCAGCTGCATGCTTAGACAGCACCCAGCACTTCGCAGGCCAGACCTGGTGAGCATCTTTAGGCACTCCTGTCGCTCTCTTTCCATGTTTTAGTGCAGTGACACAAAGGATTTCTGGTGTCACCTGAATTTTAGCTGTGGCACTTGTCACAGCTAATTCAGTGCTGGTGTTATCAGCCACATTTCAGTGCATCTCAGGCATCAAGTTCACAAACTGAGTTAAGACAGGCAAAGTTTCAGGTATTAAGAGAAGGGCCAAATTGCATAGTAGCACTAGTATATAAATGAGCACATTGACTTCTATTTCCTGAAAACTGAGAGGGAAAAAAATCAACTCTCTTTAGCCTAAGTAAAATCTTTACAGTTTAGGCAGGCATATTAATTTAGGACATTTCATCCTGCATTTATAGCTTTTCAAAATTCAGGGCAGCCTGAGGTTTCAAAAACATTAATCCAAGGATGCCAAGAATACACCAACACAGGCCAGAACATTCCCATTCCCATCCTGTTTGTTGGTGGCTCTTCAGCTGTGGGCAGAAAGTGGTTTGAGGACTGCAGGGTTTTATTCTTCTAGTCCTGTCCCCACTGTGTTCCTACCCAGAGGCTCCCCAGATTTTTCCTAGCACATGAAAAGAGTAAATTTTTCAGGTGAACGAAATTCTGACAGCTCCTGTGCATGCAATAAGAACACATCTTGTCATGTGTTAAAAAATGCCAGGGCTCTGCATTTAGAAAATGCATTTGACTCTGCATGTGCACATCCCATTACAAGATGTCTCAAGATGTCTCTGCTGTGTGACTCTTACCTGTCATGTAATTTCTGTAATGACATGATGGGGTGCCTCTTAATGCTTAAGAGCCTCTAGAGGAGTTGATTTGCCCCATGAGTTATTGAACCTTGTGGGACACCACAAATGGCAAAGTTCCAACTAGACCCTGATTACAATCCTCTGGGATCTGCTGTTCAGCTTGTTCCCAATCCACCTCACTGACCACTCATCCAGTCCACATTTCCTGATTTTGCCAGTGAGGATGTTGGGAGAGGCAGGGATGAATGCCACACTGAAGTCGAGGTAAATATCCGCTGCTCTTCCCTCATCCAGCCAGGTAGTTGTTTCATCACAGAAGGCAATCAGGCTGTTCAAGCATGGTGTGCCTTTAGTGAATCCATGCTGACTGCTCCTGATCCCCGGCTTGTCATCCTGTGGAAGGAGATGGCCTCCCAAAGGCGCTACTCTATCTCCTTCCCAGGGAATGAGCTGAGACAGGTTGGCAGGTACCTCCCCAAATCCTCCTTGCCTTTGTTGAAGACCAGGATAACATTTGCTTTCTTCCAGCCCTCAGGCATCTTTCCTGATTGCCACAGCCTTTGAAAGATGATCATGAACAATCTTGCCTTGGTGTCCCCCAGTACTCTCTGAGTACTCTCTGAGTACTCATGGCTGCATCACATCAGGGCCCACGGACTTGTAGATGTCAAATCTGTTTGGGTGTTCTCTAACCCAACCCTCCCTACCCAAGGGAAAGTTTTCCTCCCAACATTCCTTTACTCTCTCTTGGGTCAGAAATGCCTGAGGGTTGGTGTTGTCAGTGAAGAGGTGTTCAGTAACTTTGCTTTCTCTGCACTCTCTGCTCTACAATTTAGTAACATTATCCTTTATTTTCCTTTTGTTGTTGATGCACTTGGAAGAGCCTTTCTTGTTGTCTGTAACATCCTTGGACAGATTGAATTCCAGCTGGGTCTTGGCCTTTCCTGTTTAATTTCTGCTTATTCTGACAACCTCTTCACATCCACCCCAAGTGGCCTGACCCTGCTTCCATGTCCTGTGTTCTTCCTGTTTATGCTTGAATAGTGACAGACAGTAATGGCAGCAAACTGTGAGACCGAGGTGGCTCCCATGCTGAAGAATGGGCAGACAGGAGGCTGACTCCTGGCTCCTGTGACTCCTGCCTGCTGCCCTCTCTCCAGGAGCTCACTCATGCTTAGCAACTCTAGTGCTGCACACTGGGCTTCAGGATGGAGTTAGTTTTGCAAGGAAAGGGACATGCGAATAAGGGAAATGGTGTCACATCTTTGAGATGCTTAAGATGCAGCCTGTGCCTCTGTCTGTATTATGAATCTGTTGGAATTATTAATGTCTACTCCAGATAGTCTTGCTACTTTTTTTCTTCTCATGTGGTAACAGCTGCCTATTTTTATGTGAGCTTATGGGAAAATCCAGTATTTCCCCAATTAAAAATAATTCTGAAGCTGTTCAGATAGCTGCACCCATACAAAGGGCAGCCTAGCAGCCAAGGCACTGCAAGGGTTTGTGCCAAAGACCATGAAGAATTCCAGCTGTGAAAAAATGTGAGAGAGCAGCCTCTGGGTACCCAAGCACTGCTCCCTCCCAGCTATCATTTCTTTCACAGCTGTGGGAATGCTTTAAAATTATGGATGGCTAGGGAAGAGGGGAAAAAATGATCACACTGACTTTCAAATATTTGGCTGAAAGCCAGAAACACTGTGTTAGCATTAAAACTGCAGCCATGAGAGACACTCAGAAATGATTGGGATTTATTTTTAAAGTGTACTTAGTTCCAAACTTCTTTCTCAGAGCATGTTGGCATGCTGAAGTCTGGCCTGTCCTTTCCTCTCTCCTGGGAGTATCACACTCCCAGTCTGTCTCATCGATTCCCCATAGCTGTTATTAATTGAGATCACTTAGTTAATTTTTCATTCTCGTTCTTTCAGCTATTTCCACTCCACTTTTAATTCTTTAGGAAGCTCATACAGCTGAGATGAGAGTGAGGAAGCTGGGTTGAATAGAGAAGTCAGGTTGCAGTCTCTGAAAGATGCTCACCTGCTGGGTTATAATACTGACCCTCCCACCACATCTTCGGGGAGCTTTTAGCTTGCAACAATTATGGTTTGTGATGGCTCAAGCTGTTCTTCCTTGGGTACCAGTTTGGAATTCTCAGCCCATCTAAGTGGTGTTCTTTCAGTGCAGCTATTCCTTTGGGTGTGGGATTTGGGAAAAGGAGGTATCCAAGATATATGAAATCTCATTGCTGGGGTTTTCACCATGCAATTATCTCTTAAGAGATAATATTGTAGATTGCTGCATATTCACAGATTTCTTTGTGTTAGAAAAACTGGGGGAGACAAGACTTTAAGATGTTATTTTTCGCATGTCTTTGTATGAGCGATTTTTCACAGAAACAAGAGTGGTTTGTTAGCCCATCTGAAAAGTATCTGAGCACTAAAAAGACATTAGGATAAAAGAATGTACTTACTTGTCAACAAATACTACCATTCACCCACCTATATTGTAAATAGTTTCTAAGATCCAGAGACTCCTTGTTCTTTGTAACTTGACAACAAATTCAGTTTCAGTGTAGTTCAGGCAGAAATGTTAACTACCCCAATAGTTTCTGTGAAAGGTTGCTTGGGGGCCATCATCCACCAGGAGGAGGTAGCATATAGTTACCACTTACCCATAAAGATATTAGTTATTATCCTTAGAAGGACCATTCCTTCATGGCTTAGTCTAGTGCAGCATTCAATGCAGCTCTTAAAACCAAAATACATTTCTATATAAAGTTAAAAATACGCATCTTTATTCTTGTTTAGACATGTAAGTGAGAAGGATGAAAATAATTGACTTTTAAGGGTACTTGACTGAAATTAGACATAATAGCAGCCACATAGGGTTGGGAGTAAACACTATCATTAAAAGTTATGATGGATGGAGAAGTTAAACCCTCATTCAATGAAGCTATTGACATCAGTATTCAATTCTTTTATTTACTTCATGTTTACTGTACAAGACTATTGAGAGAGCAGAATCCATTCCCTAGCAGTGAGGTGTATAGATGGAGTAAAACTGCTAAAAAATGAGATCAGAGTAGATTTAGATAAGGGAAATGGTGTAGAGATCAGAGTAGATTTAGTCTTAAACCAGCAATGAGGTGGTGAGTCAGTCTCTTTAACTGTTACTCAACAGACAATCTTGCTATTACTAGAAAAACCAGTTTTGTTTGTTGCACCATGTTGATTAGTTAATATTGTAGAATTTGAGCCTTTGAGATTAATTTTTGTCATAAACAGGCAAGTGGTATGTATATGTTGTGATGAACAGTTGTAAATAGTTTGATTAGTAAGTCTGTGTGCCTCACTGCTATCGACACCAATCCAGCTGGACGGGAGAGAGAGACAAGGAACTGTTGCTGTGGCTTCTTGCAAGTGTTCCCTGCAGGCAGGAGAGAGCGAGGGGTTGGGGGGAAAGATGGATTCCATGTTGTATCATTACTGTTCTGTCCTGGTTTTTTCCCCTTTAAGCCCAAAGTGGCACCCCAGCTCCCTTTGGTGGGGAAGATCTTGCAGGAACTGAGGGTCCTGGCAGGGTTGTGAAGGGGGCAGCCAGCCCTTCACATCAAAGCAGCTCCCTGCCACTCTGGCCTTTGGTGCTGCAGGTTGTTGGCTTTCAGATCATTTTAGAATTTATTTTTTCTGACTTAGTGGCATGACCCTGTGATGTTTTCACATCCCTTTAAATAAGTTCTGCATCGCCTTTTTTTCTACTCACTGTCTTGTCTTGAAGCCCTGGAGTGGTGTAGGAGAGATGAGAAATGGTTGCCTGTTCAGGATGAGGGTCAGCTGAATTGCTCCTTGTGTATATTCTCCATGGTTTGAGGTTTGCATCATTTCTGGATAGTATTGTAGACACTAATGCTGAAGTTCAGTTTTCTGATCCCATTTCAGAAGATATGATCTTGAAGTATAAATGTATAACTTTACAGAAAATCCTAGGGAAACATGAGACAGTATTTAGGAATGAGTGTCAGTGCAAGACAATAAGGTTTATGTCTGCTGGTGACGACTACAAAACTGCCTGGCTTGTTGAATAGCAACCCAGCACATTCAATATTAGTTTATAAGAAAATCCTGCAGGGCATCTGTGCAGGGAGAAGGGGGGGAACTAGTTCTGAATCACAGAAGTAGTTGTGATAGCCCTTAAAAACTGTTAACTTGTATGTAGGCTGTATAGTGACAGAGCAGCCAGTAACATTTTAACCTTGCCTTTTCATGGCTAGGTCACCTAATAATTTTGCTGAAAAATAAAACTTTCACAGAAGTTTGATTTTCACAGATATTAGGCTTGTTCCAATTTTAGCAAAATCACTTAACTCAGACAGGAGTAGCAAGGAAAGAATCCTGTCTGAGAGGCTGAGAAGGTGTTCAGCTGGGCATACAGCAGGTAACTGTGCAGCATCATCTGAAGTTCACAGAGCCATGTAATACATTGGAAGAGGATAGATGATGTGAGATCTCTTATTTTTGCAGACAAAACAATGCTTTCTTTACTGCTTTTATCACATACAAATTCCTTCATAATTAACCATTCCCTGTCTACTGTGATTGTTGCCAGGATTCATTTTTCCATAACATTTATTTCCATCTAATATATTATTTTTCATCTCACATGGTTATTTTTGTGCTTGTAACCTATCTAGGATCCTTTGTTCTACTTCTGCCACTACAGTTTGCAGTGCTTGTACTAACTTCACACACTCTCACGTATTTCTGTTTACAGATCTTTATGAAGATAGTATCTGAACACTAAATAAAACCTTAAAAGATGTGCTCCCTAGGGAGAGAGAAAGGTTGGAAGCCTCTAAATGGAGATGCAAACAAAAATCTAAATACAAAACTTGAAGAAGAGATGAGACTAGAGCCTCATACTGTGTGCATTTGATGAGAAATTTGGCATGTACTGTAGAGTTGACAGTCTGAGGCTGTTCAAAAACTGAACATGGTTTTGGAGCTGTTAGTACCAAAGATGCAAGCATGTGATCCAAAGTATTGTTCTGATATAAATTCTTTTTCATGTTTCAATTTTATTTTTTTTAAGAAAATACATCCTTCCCAGGCTGTAAACTAGCAAGCTTTATTTTTAGTCAGATATGGTCTGCTTATATAGATATGGTCCACTTATCTAGATATGGTCTGCTTCTATCACTCCAGTTTTGTTGGATTAGGTATCTTTTCTCCTGCAGCTGGCATAAAGCTGATGTAAACCATTGTGTGCTTTCCCTAACTTGACAGAAATGTGATTGTGTCTGTGCCTATCTAGCTCAGTCATGCCTTATTAAGTGATTTTGCAGCTTAGAGCCAGCATTAATTGTAGTGGAGCCTCGGCCAGTTACACAAGATAGAAATAAGTACTCCTCTTCCCCATTTTTGCATATGGGGAACTGTGGCAAAGGAATCCAAGCCATGTTCCTGTTAGGAGCAGAAATGGCCTCCTCTCTGTCAGCTTCCTGCTCTGCTGCTGCCTATTGCATATTTCTTTCCAAGCTGAATACACTGAGTGCTATAATAATGCTTTTCTGAGAAACCTGAGTTTTAAGTACCTCTGATAGTGTTCATATTCCAGACAACTAGAGTTTTAGTACTAAGGAATTCTGGAGCCATGGATACTAAAACAAAATCCAAGCACATTGCCCCTGCTGCACTTTGCTTGTTTCACAGCCTCCTTGCAGCAAGCTAGCCCATTTTGTCTGGAATACTTTGCCCTTTACAAACCAACTCTTTCTGAAACCCATCATTTACTATGTTCCTGTTGATTAGTGATTAGTTACCTTTGTAGTACTAATATTCTTGCTTGGACAAGTGGTCTGGCTCAGGACAGTAATTACATGGATTATTTCTCTTTCTTTTTATGACTGCATGTAAAATATATGTCATGATAACACAAAGCTTTATAGGTAGCTGGAAATTTTGTACTTCATAATAATGTAAGCTTGAGCCTTATGTTCAAAGGGACTGTCAACCCTTGGTTCCTTTAAGGTAGAGTTAGTGGCAGGTATAGAGTTTGCTATCCCCCCAGCACTATCATGTGTGCAAGGCCATTGGAGAAAAATGAGGAAACTTAATGGTCAGAAGTATTGTGTGAGGCCCTGAAGGTCCAACCACCAGTCTTAGCTCTGTTCTGTCAGCTCCTGGATGGAGTGGGCTAAATGCCAGATCATTCTCCAGGGTTTCCAGACTGGGAGTTACCCACTGACCTTGGGAAATCAGTCTGGGAAAAGATCTGGAGAGGAAAGTGCTGAGGAAAGAGGTGTAGTGCTTTAGAGCACAGCAGGGAAGACATGAAAGCTGATTCAGGAGTGGCAGGTGAGAAGCCTCTATCTCAGAAGAATCAGTTGCAGAGATATGCTCCCTTACCCAGGACCCTTCCTAGGTGACCCAGTCAGACTCTTAGCAGAATTTCCACAAGGGTAGAAAGACTTGAACTGCTGCCAGTACCAGACTGGAGGGGCAGATCCATCCTGGACCATGCAACCCTTTCTGCCCAGGGTGAGCTGCCCAGCCTGCAAGACACAGGTAATCCTGTGCAAAACAGCTGTGATACAGGTGACTGAAGGAGTCTTACAGTGCCTAGTGCTGGGTAATAATGCAAAATTCTTCCTTTAAGAGTTGAACAAGAGTTGGACAATTGTAGTTTTAACCCCATTTATCTTGCTCAGTGCAATATTGTGATGAGATTGCTTAGGCTAGCTGATCTGACCCAGCCTGTTCTTTTGGTGGTAGTGTTGGGAAAGGTGGGCTGCAGCTGAGCAGTGCCTTCAGAAAGGCTCCTTGTCCATGGACAGCAGATGGACAGTGCTCACCACCATGTCTGTTGTACGCTTTCATTGCTGCACAGTGAGACATCCTCTGCAGCGTGCTTCAAAACAGGAAAAGCCTGACGCATTCTTAGCTGAGGTATTGCTCTCTCTAATGAGTGCACCAGGAAAGACCTAAGGAGACAAGATGACCCCAGAAAGGGTTCTCACACTGGTTGTAGCAGCTTATTCAGAAGTCCTAAATATAGCTACCCATGGATCACAAGCATGAGTGCTAGAACTTAAAATGCAGATCTTCTACTACCATACTCTGGAACCACACTGTACACACACATTGCAGGAATGGGGAAGAAACAGCAAAGCACAAAAATTAGATGAGGAAATCTGTTGTTTCCCTACTCCACCAAGATACCAAGATGCTGGTATCCTGGGGAAGATCATCAGTTTCTTTGTTTTGATTAAAGTCTCATGTTTGTGTGACATTCTGAAATTTGTTTCAGCTAGCAGCCAGGTGTACATGGTATAACCCAAAAGGAACCATTTATTTACTGTTGGTACTGGGGACTAGAACTTGTGAATCAAGATGTTCCAGGCTGCTTCATTTTTCAGATTGTTAGGTAAGCCCATAGGATCCAACCCTTTTGAGCCTAAATATATGAGGCTTTTGAGTGCCCCTGCTCTGATCCTTCCATCCTGTCATCCCCCTCCCTCCCCATGCTGTGGGTGCATAATGTACTTGATGTAAGTCGTTGATCCCATGTTATCAAATCTAATCAATAATGATTTCTCTGTCTAAATATATAATTCTCAGTCTTTTGAAGTAGTATCATGATGGAAAAACATAATTTGTTCAGCTGTAGGAAGCAGCTGTCCACAGCTCTAAAATTGAGATTGTCATTGTGCAGGTGGTGATGAGCAGGGCTAAGTGTGTTACCTGGGTGTTCGTGTGCAAGTGATTAGCAGTAAATCATCTTAACCTGTTACATGAGGATATTTGCATCACCACTAGTGGGTTTTAGAGTTAACATCTCAGTTCCTGGCTCCTCAGATCTTCGAGTGTCTATCACTGCACTGGTTTCAAGTGTGTTGGGATATTTTTCTGCTGCACAGTGGGGGAAAGAAACTTGGAGGGGAGGAGCCCCTGCCTTTAAATGGTGAGAGTGCAATTTAAAGCAGAATGGTGATGAGTTTGCACAGTACATCAAGCCTCGCATCTATATATGCAGGATGCAAGGTGGGGAGGCTGTTACTCCTTATGGAGCAACTTATGTGCTGTCTGTGCTGCTCCACTGGGAAAGGAGGTGTTTGAGCCCTTGTGACACTCTCACCTGCAGGGCCTTTTGTGAACAAAGAGAAGCTTTTAGGGCTTAATCTAGGTACCACTGGAGAAAAGTAAAAGTGTTGTTTAGTCTGGGGGGTGGTGTTTGTTGTTTGGCTGTTTTTTGGAGGGAGGGGGGGAGGTTGAGCTTTGTTATAGGGTTCTATTTTTTTCTCAGATTTTTTTTTTTTTATTACTTGGCTTCATTTTTCTCCTGTGAAGGTGATTATCTCAGAATAAGAAATCTAGGGAAAGATATCAGTTAAGGCTTCCTGGGGAAAATCAGGTGACAGAGAGTTTGAAATTACTTTTCATCAAAGTTAATTTTGTGTTATCCCAAGACAGCAAACTGTCTTTCAAGTGTTTTTACTTAATTTTTGCATCGATTGCTTTTGCCTGAGCTTTTCTTCTGTTGTAGATCATCTTTTAGATAAGAAATATATTTATTAGTAAAGACATTTAAATATTTTCTGCAAAATGTAGTATCTTGAGAGGTTTTAATTTAGGCCCAACCCATTTGCACTGAATTAAAAAACTGTTATAATCTCCTTGAAATACACTTTCATTTCTTCTGTCTGTTCTGTTGTGAAGATGCTTCTGTGAATCAAGGTGCTCAAATTACTCTAGGTGTACCAGTCTGAGGCTGAATGTACATTATACCCTCTTTACTGGTCAAGGGTGAAAATAGATGTCCCCTCTGATGCCCACATCTGCCTTAGCAGACACTGCCAGTTCAATATCCATTACCTGTCTTTACATGACGCTGTTGTCAGCGAGGGCTACAGGATGTGTTATGGTAGCAGATCTGCAGCTCCATTAGTCTAAGCTGATGGTGTTCTGGAATGATGCTTCAGCCTTCTACCCCTCTGGCACCACTGGAAAAGCTCCTGGTATAAATCTGGCCCTGGGGCTCAGGCCCAAAGCTCCAGCTGTGGTTCTGCTGGAAACAAGTGGGGTAAGATCTGTCAGCCAAGGATAAATCGGGCTATGCTGACATCATTATTGCTGACTGAGAATTTGGCCAAGTGTCATGGCTATATTTATTCCTCCTGCTGTACCTTGAAATACCAGCAGCTTTTGCTGCGTTGAATAAGCCTGTTTTCTAGCTGGGATAAAAACTGTTGTAATTCTTAGTTCTCAAGAGAAGGTAGAGGCAAAGGAAAACAGAAAGCTCACTGTCAAGTTGCTGCCCTGAGGAGGTGTCATCCAAAAAAAAGAAATTCTGGCCTGTGCAAGTCCCAGGAAAGCAGTGGTATAACCCTTAAAGAAGATGCATTCTTGTTCAGGACTCTTACAGGAACCTGCACTGTCTCTGTTTCCTCACATTTGCGCATGAAAGAGAAGTTCTGTGTCAGCCTCTGCCCAGTGGAGGGATGTGAAAATAGAAATACTGAACTATAGTACCTTTATTCTTCTGCCTGACTGTAACACAGAATTCAGATTCTGTTCAAAGCCAGTGACTTGCCAAGGCAGATGTTATATGCTTGAATGAGTTTAATAAGATGATCAGGACTCTGTTTATCAATTTGGCTTGCTTAGAGCAATGCTCCAAACATCCAGGGAAACAGGAAGAAATTGTAATTAAAGGCAGCTTTGAAATTCAGTATGTGACTGATTTGCATTTTACTACTTTATTCCTCTTTCCCTTTCCCTGTAAAAGCCTGGGGAGGTTTGCATGGTGACTGGCATTGCTGTGGTACATTATCTATGCTTGAGGGACTGTGGAGTGGCAATTGTGTAATGAGGATGAAAATCGGAGCTTACTCTGAAGAGAAAAAAAAAACCTTTTCCCAAATCTGGCGCCCGGGGCCTTTCCTTGTCCCAGCTGCACTTGTGGGGCAGAGCTGGGGTGCTCTGAGGGGCTGTGCTGGAGAATCCAGCAGAGATGTGGGGGCTTGTCTGGGGCTGCTGACCAGCAGCTCTGCTGCGTCTCAGTTTCTATTATTCTGATCAGGGTGGACAGTACATGTGTCTGTGCTAGACCTCTTACCTGTAGGACGAGTAAATTGCATTTACTGCCTGTGCTGAGGCTGTAAGCAAAGACTCCTTCCCCAGTCTCACAGCACTTACAGGTTTTGAGATTTATTCTGTTGTGGTTTACTTGCTTGTCACTAAAAGCCATGCTTTGTGCCCAGTTGAAGCAGTAAAAATGTGTTACCAATCAGTTTATTATCTTAACTAAGCTCTACAGATTTACCATTTTGTCTTGTTCTTCTTTGTAAGTGCTGTAGATGCTTTTGTCCTCATCCTCTTCTGAGTACCTGAATAATTTAATTTACTTCATTTCCAAAATGAATTAAGAAAAATGTGACAAGGCTCTGGGATTTCCTGTTGAGGGTACAAAGGCCTGAAGTTCTATGCTGTCTCATTGTGAATGTGTTTTCCCTTGAAAACCCTAATTCTAAATACAATGATTATGTAAAACTTGCAGCTTTCATCAGTAAAGAACAATCTCTTAATGCTTATGGATTTAAAATAAAGATACCAAATAGGATCAGCCAAGACTCAGAAACTAGAAGATGATAATAATGAAGAATTCCCATTGGTCGAAAGCCCATCTCCTGATTTTGGTGGGCTGACCTGATATTTATGAATGCCTAGAGTGGCAATGATTCAGAAGCCAGAATGTATTCAGGCTGGTTGACCAACAAAAGTCACTGTTACTTTAAAAACATGTCATTCAAAAATCAGTTAAGATAGAAATGCCTTCTGGAAGCTCTCTGTGGACTTTGCACTGCACTGTAATCTTCTGAACCAGGTGGGTTTTCATCACATCACATCTACCCAGAACGTGTAGCAGGGAAACAGCACACAGCATGTCTTTCCCTACCATTGCCTGTCCTGTTAAACTAGGAAAAAAATAAAAAGGAGAAAAGTAGGGCAAACTCTGTAGCCTTTATGCAGGGAAAGTCCCATCAACTTCAGTGGGAGACTTGGCTCGGGGAAAAGTACAGGAGCCAGGCCAAAGTTTTCATTCTGGTTTTTCAGAAGCTACTACTCCATGTTTGTAGATGAATGCCACATAGCCTTGCAGAAGTGGCCTATGAAATGCTTTCAACTCAGTGGATTTCTGGCATTTAATTCCTGCAATTTCCAGTTGTTGTGTTTTAAAAAAATCTATTCTTCATTGGAACGTGTTTGCCTGAATGTGACATTAGGAACACAGCCAGCAGTGCTCGAATATACATTGGCATAAATTAAACCCCATCCTTGCTAAGGGACAGATAAGCATGAAGGGTCTCAGTGTTCTCAGATAAATCATACTTAGCTCATCAGTGGGTGCCTTGATTTAATGAAGCCACAGTATGTTAATATTAACACTGCAGAAAAAGCTGAAAAGTTACAGGCAGCCATGCTAACTAGCTACAAGCATTTAAAAGCCTGGGCATGAGCTCCTACTTGGCTATTCTGGCCATAATTAATGATGACAAGTATGTTGGAAAAATAATTATTTTGCTTGCTTTTAAAGACAATTACTTTGCTTGAGGCAAATGAGGGGGTGGGATTTATGTGGCTGTAATGAGCATATGTAGATGGCATCTTCCCAGAAGAATATTATAGCCACAGGATCTTTTTAATTGACCTGAGATTCCTTTGTTCTCCAGATACAATTTATGTATGTGGTCACAGACTAAAATGACCCTACTTGTTCTAGGGCAGGCTTAGTTCTAAACTGCTGAAAGGAAAACAAAAAAACCCCTGCTTTTATCAGCCCAATCAGCAACAGATAGAAATCTCTCCTGGTCACTTTGTAAGGGGGAGAATTTTTTTTTAAATTGGTACCCTGAGTGCATGCTCTTTTAATCTGATAAAATAGGGTTTGGGTGTATGGAAGCAGGCTGAGGTATTATTGCAGTCATCTGGTATCACTCCTCTGTCTGGGCTTGCAGAGCAGCTTTTGTCTGGCACACTGTGATGCCATCCTCTGACAGCCACCTGCCTGCTCATTTACCCTGCTGGGCTGCACAGCCTTGGTCCCTTTCCAGCCTGGACACGGCGCTGGAGCCAGGCAGGAGCACCTGCTTCTCCATCAGCTGCCATCCCAGAGCGGGCAGGTGAGACAGCTCCAGCCTCCTGCCACCCCTCCCTGGCACTGAGCACTGGGAGAGCCACACAGCCTGGCCACAGAGTCTGTGATGAGATCTGTGACCACAGGGTTGTGTCTCACTGCCTTTCTCTCTGGTTTCATGCTAACTGGGCCCAGGTGGGAAGTAACAGCAGAAAATCCCCCAAGGCTGTAATTCAGTGGAAAATTTCAACATGTGCAAACAACTAATGACCTTTAATAGAAATGAGGAGTTTTCATGTTTGCTGTCAGTCATTTCAGTGTTCAAGATAGTAAAATTTTCTTGGGCCTCTCTCTTCTTGGGAGAGAGAAGAGGAACCAAAAAACTATGTGCTGCTCACTTACATATCAGAAAAATCTCCCTGTTGTTCCCTTTTTTAATTGTGTGGTGGTTATACAGAAGTCACAGTCCTTTTCTCCAGTTCCCATCTGCAAGATGGAGAAGATGATGTTGTCTTTCAGTAAAGTGTCTTGAAACCTGATACTGAAATGTGTTCAGAAAATGCAGTAATGAAGAGCCATGGGTGCTTTTCTCCACACTACCTAGCCTGCTGCCAATAGTAAAGGTTGTGCTCTGTGCACTCCCAAGTCAGTCTCTCTGAACTGGGATCTGAAGTTGGAGGAAGGAGGATGAATAAAAGGAGAGAAACCCACTAATTGTATGGTAATGTGGTTTTAGTACAATGATACATAGCAGAAAAATTTTGATTTCTTGCAGTCTCAGTTGTATCTAGTCCTTTCTAAAAGCATTACTAAAGGAAGCAGTCTTAATAGTGGGTGAATGATAGCATTTGATGGTTTGGTTCCAATTCATTCTATTCTTGGTGTCTACAGATTTTTGTCAGGATGGAAATTTTTACCTGATTTCAATCTGTTTGGAGAGCTGATTAAGGAAAGCTATCCCTGAGCAAGAGTGCCAGAGGATAAAGAATAAACAGTTGTCTCGTCATGAAGATACAAATTCTTAGGGTTTCTCAGAGTAGGCTGTGGTGGTAGGAGGTGGGGAGGGGTAGAGAGAGATCCTGTGTTTCATGGCCCTGGGTGAGAGATACAAATGTTTGTTTACAAAAGTTCAAAGTTCTCCCTGGAAATTGCAAGTCTAACAGGAGGGCAACCTCCGTTTTTAGCTCCAAGGGCAGAGAGGGCTGGAAATGAGGCAGAATGCAGGTACTGGAGTTAAAAGCACCAGGGGTTTGTGCAAGGTCATTAAGGGGCCAGGATCTCAGGCAGCTGGGAGGGATTACTGCATTAGTCTGTGTTTGACCTTGTGTTAAACTGGCAGAGAAGGGAGTTCCCTTGTGGTTGTGCTGTGGTTTTTACTGGTTGAGTTTTGGTTTTTTTTTAAATTTGCTGAGTGCAAAAAGGCAGACTTAGTTCATCAGGAACTCCAGTGTGGTGTGTCACTGCATGTGGGACATGTTTGCTGGCAAAGAGGAAGCTGGTGTTTTGTGGGCTGTTTGGGCATGACATCTTCTCCCATGTACCACACAGTGATAGCACGAGGAAGTGTCATGAGGTTTAGGAATTCACTCAGAGTTTATCTTGGCTGTTTAACTTCTCCTTCAAAATAACTAGATTCTACAGCAAATTTTTGTTGAGGGTCTGCTAGAAGGAATGTGCTGGAAATGGTCCCCACCCCCAGATATTTCCAGATATCCATGGAAAGATTTGTGAAGCCATAAATTATATTGAATCTGGGGGAATATCTGAGGGGGGTTTTTGATGACACAAGATCAGGCAGTGTTTCCAGATTAAATATGATGTCGACTGGGCCATCTCCAAGGGCCCCCATTCCAAGGTGATGTGTTGCTGTGGCAGCTGAGTAATGCAGAATTTCTACCTGAAAAAATGCTTCCTCCTTTTATGATGCTGTACATTCCCCAAGTCCAACCCACAGCCTGCAGTGGTTCACAGATGGCAGCTGCCTGTGTCACTGACTCATAGGGACTCTTTTCTCATCTCTTTGCTTTCTACTGTTCCTCTCTGCTCCATACATGCTGAAGAACCACATGGGATTTTATAATATCAAGTTAACATGACCTTAGCTTGAGGTGTGCTGTGAAAGAATTATTTATGCCTGAAAGCTTGTCAGCTGATTTCAAATCTAATGAAAGAGCAGACAGTTGTTGGGGTGTTTGGTTCAGGGTTTTTTTTTTGTGTGCGTGATGTTACAGATGCAAGAACAATGACATCCTATTGAATATCGTGGCATTTATGAATTCTAAACTGTGGTGAAGTTTTTCAGATGGCTTGCTGAATGGATTTTTCTTGAGCATAAAATTTGTCTTTCCTAAAAAACTTAATATTTTTCTGTGCTGACAACAAATGGTTCAAGAAAAGGCACAGCTAGGAGCTCCGTATCTTGTGAAGTGTAGCCCTGTTTTTTTACAGTCTTCATTATAGTGTTGTATATTCTTTTACCTTACGAGACTAATACTGGTTTCCTTTGGATCAGTTCCTTTGCCAGTCTGGAAAGCTGACTTCAGATCCAGTCAGTGGGTTAATGGTTATGGATTACAAAACATTTTCCCTTGCTGACAAGTAGCTGCTTCCTTGTATCTCAGTGCACTGATGACTTGGCAGTACCCCAAAGACTGGAATCAGTAAAAGCCAAGA
The DNA here is from genome assembly GCF_047830755.1 of Zonotrichia albicollis. Lineage (NCBI taxonomy): Eukaryota > Metazoa > Chordata > Aves > Passeriformes > Passerellidae > Zonotrichia > Zonotrichia albicollis. Next base: position 32,974,821 of record NC_133825.1, on the reverse strand, counting down.
GCTAAAGCACCACTGGAAGTATGGATTATTTCTATTTATGAATTTTCTATAAATCCATGAACCTTTAAAAGGGTAAATTCCATCTTTGGGTCATTACACATAGAAGGACTTGAAGCATAGAAACATTAGTATGCACAAGACTGGGTAGTCAAATTTCTGGCATTGTCCTTTATATTCCAAGGAATGAGGTGTTTCCTGTCCAACCAATATGCTGTGGTTGAGTGAATTTAGAGGTAGGTGACTAGAAGGAGGCAAACACTGATAAATGTCATTGCCATAAATGTCAATCCCAACTGTATGGAATTAAAAAGATAGGAAGTCAGTACCAAACTGCCTTAAACACTCCAGAGAGGCAGCAGAAGCAACAGAAATAAGACTGAATTTCAAAATCAGGTCATCTTGATTGAATAAGAGCAAAAGATTTTTAGGAGCAGCATGGTGGACTAAGGGGAAATAAATAGCAGTAATCATATGGGACAAAGCAATGGGGCTAAGCCCTGGTTCTTCTCATATTACCCAGTGCCCAAGAGTCTCAAAGATTCTTTTTTTGTTTAAATAAAAGCACTGCCACACTGTTGCCCCATTTGAAAAGCAGGGAAACTGAGGCATGGGGTAGTGGTATGAGTGTCTGGAATCAAAATATTGTGGAGCAAATTTTCTTGTGCCTAAGTGGAAATAAGGAGATAGCCAGAAGTGCCTGAGGAGGAAATGAAGAGATAACCCAGAGACATGACAGGAGATTTGTAGTGCTACATTTTCTACTCAGGACAAGGACTGGTTAATAGAATCAGGTTTTTTACGCTATCCAAACCTGTTGGGTTTTTTTTTTTTCTTTTCAACATATGTGTCTGTAGCAGCTGAGTAATGCAGAAGTTCTGCCTGAAAAAAATGCTTCCTCCTTATATGATACTGTACATATTGTCATGGAAATTGTCCTCATTTCCCCCGAGCACACTTTAAATAACTCGAACAGCAGTGCTAATGAGCAGAAAGATATCTGCAATCCCCACCGTGCAACTTGACATACTTTATCCCACTCTGAATTCCCTTTGCTCATCTCTGAGCATTTTAAAGATCTGGTATAATAATTTGCTTTCTCTCTTTGGTCCGTTCATTTTGCTCTTAGCACTTGATAATAAAAGGTCAGCTTTGGCTGAAACCTCAGTGTTGCAGCCATGCCGTTTTTTACTGCCAAATATCTTAAGAAAAGCAAGTGTCTCCGAAAGGGTAAGTAGTGATATTTTTGATGTGTTTAGTGTTGTCTGTTTTGCTTTAAATCACAGTAAAGGATTTATTTTGAATTAACAAGCAGTGGGAATGGATCTATTCATGCTGCTTGTCGTTTAGCACTGGGGGTTTTGTTAGGCTGTGTGCAGTTGTGGTTCAAGATACAGTGTATGTTATTATCTTGCATTTTACATTCAGAAAAGCCGACTAAGCGAGAGGATGTTTAACTCTTTAAACATGGAGCATGTGTTTTGCACGGGGATGGAATCCCTGATGCAGAACCAAACAGCAACAGAGAATATGTGTGTTTGTTTTTACAGATAAGTTGAGGTAGGCAGCTGAGTAATGGTCCTCTATTTTTTGTCTCTTTTGTGCAGAAGGAAGATTTTATTTTCAATCTACACTGAAATAATAAAATAAATTATACTTAGTGAAGGAACAGCACATTTCCTCTTAGCATCTCTCCCATGTAGGAGTACCTGTGTGCATGACTCCACAGAGATTTTTCAGCTTGCTGTTACGAGGTTCACTTTGTGAATTGCTGTGTGGGCTTATTCAGGAAATACTGATTTTTCTCCAGGTGCATACAAAACTCTTCATGAGAGCAATCTGTCTCTAGCATTGTAGAAATTGACATTGTAGTAAAGTCCCAATACACGCATTGATTGTAAATTATTTTCTTCCTTTGCATGTGTCTTCATTGTGACATTTGTTGTTCAGCCAGCAGTCCAGAAACAGGGTTTGCATAAAAACAAATGGCAGTGATTTCGTGTGTCTGGGACATGCGTTAGTTCCACAGGATCTGAGGAATATGACTTACTCACCTGGCTAGTTTTATATATATTACATGGCATTTATGAATGTTGGTGTTTACTTAATAAGTGCATTTCTCGAATTCCTTGTTTGCATATTAATTTTTTCTAAGGGATACATGCAAATGGGAATTGTATAGGTTTTCATCACTGGTGTACAGATGAGGAAAATGTTTTGGAAAAAAGTTAAAGAAAACAAATTTCCATTAGCTTTTTGTTTTTTTCTGAGTTGCTATTTTAAAATAGGATTGTACAAGAATGTAGCAGTTGAGATGTGATAATTAGTTAAGCTGACCTGTAGATGCTGGTTCCAACTATTTGGTGTTTTGTTGTTTGAAATTTGTACACATGTACATAAATTTACACAATAATTCAGAAATTCCTAAGGATAGAATCATCTCAGTAAAGCTTTTATTAAAAAGAAGGAAAAAAGTATTTTATCTGGATTATTAATTTGATTGTGACAAATTAGTTTTCAGAGTTTTGTTGTACATGTGTGCATATAAATGCCACTTTGCAAGGTGGAATAGGATGATTTTTGCTCATCTCCTGGGGGCACCCAGCTGTCCAGGGCTTCATTCCCTTATGGTATGGGCCACAGTAGCAATGTGTTTCTCGGCAGGGGCTGGGGAAAGGTGCCTGCCCTACCTGTGTGTGCATTGCAGGGAGGGGCTGGTGGTGCAGCCAGGAGAGGTAAGGCTTTGAGAGATGACTGAGGGATGCTCAGGGAGCTGCTGCCAGTTGTACTCTTAGTGAGTCACTACCAACAGGAAAACTGTCAGCCAACTGAACTGAGGGTGTTCCCTCTTGGAGCCTGTTTCTGCCAAAAGCTATGTGATCTGCAAAATCCATCAAACTGTCCAGAACATCTCCTGAATCAGGCTCACAGGCAGGGTAGGGACTCCTGATTCCTTCTGGTGCCCTCTCTGCTCTGTGCTATCTTTTCTCTTCTTGCTTCCAGGACAGTGTGGGAAGGGCAGTGCTAAATCAGTGTGTGTCTGAGTGGGAAATGCTGAGGTAGCTGAGCTTCTCCATGAGCTGTTCAGTGTCAGTCACTAATCTTGCTTTGAAGAAGCTGGACTCCTGACAGCTTTTGAGCCACTTTCCATCCAGTCACTTAAGGCAATCCCCTTTAACTCCCTTTCAGAAAGCACTTCATTTGCAGAGGGTTTTACTGTCATCTGAGTAAGGACATCCTTCCCAGTAAGTAAATGTGGTTGTTCAAAGGCGCTAAATGATTAGAGTGCCCTAGGCATAGCATCAAAATGTGGTTGCATAAAAACTGTAGCAGCCACAGGGTCCAGTGGTTCTGACCTTGCTGTTCTCTGTGTCTCTGAACAGGGAAGGAGCAAACCATCAGGAGCAGTGAGATTAGTGTATGATCTGTGGTATCTTTGCCACAGGTTCAGATGGTCTAGGGACAGAAGCTGGGCTATGGACAAGTTCATGGCCAAATGGGAAACAAAACTCCCAGGTAAATGCTCCTGGTTCAGCCTTGAGAGGGAACTTGCCTAGATTAATACAAGAAGTGGTCAGCAGAGATGGGAACTGGAAGCTGATTCTCCAAAGCCTGAAATCCCAGGAAGTGCAGGATTTTGTGGCTTAGCTCTTTTATACCAGGTTGTAGCTGAGGCCTGTTTCTTTCCAAGTGAGATTTATTCTCACAATGCACCATTTTATCTCCTCACTAGTATTCCAGGCCAGGCCACACTGTGTTTTGAATTAATTCTCTACTTGTTTTTGTGGAAGCTGCAAGAGTTTCCAGACATGCCTGAAATGAAACACCCAAGGCAGAGTAGTGTTCTGTCTTGCTGTATATCCCTTGCTATGCAGGCTGTTGGGCCTATGGAGAATTCCTGTAGGTCTCATTTGGTCACACAGCCTTACCCTACTCATACCCTCTGTTACACATGCAGCAATGACAGATTCTGCTGCATGTGAAACAGAGGGTATGTTAATCTCTAAAATTCCTTTATTTTTCCCTATTATCACTTTAACCTCAATCAAACTCCTATCAGTTACATCCACACACACACCTTATTTAAGGCATCAAAACAATGAAACTCTTTATTAACCTCTGCAGCCTGTTGTCAAAACCTTCCATTTTCTCATGTCTTTTTCCAATATTTTTTTTTGTTTGTTTTCTTTGGCCATTTCCTGAGCACTGGCTCAATACTATTCAAAACAGAGCTATAAAATGTCATCTAGTCATATTGGCCTCTGATCTGGCAAGTCATTATCAATTTTTCACTCATGTCTTCATTTCTAGTGGGCAAAAAAGAAAGTTTCAGCTTCAGGAAAGCCTTTTCCACTTTAATTCAAAATAATTTAATAATGAATGTTTTATTGCCAAGTGGTCCTTACTTTTCTGCAGCTGTAGATTTACAGGACTTCAAAGCTGGATGATTAAGGTGCAGTTTTAGTTTGTAGCCAGGCAAGCCAAACAACCTAAACTTCAAAGGAGGGGAGTGTGCTTTAATGTTGTGGGCTCACCCTTTGTGTTCAGCAAATGGAACTGCGGGGAAAATGCCATGTGCAGCAGACAAGGGATGTGGCTGCCACTCCTGGGAGGGAGGGGGGCAGCTGGCTGCTGCCTGAGAAGAGCAGCCCATGCCCTGCAACCTCAGGATATTTGATGGCTGACAATGACATCATTTTTGCATGATGTCGACCTACAAGACTTTCAGCTTTGCTTTCAGTATTCTTAAGGGTTCTGTCTCTGGGGACCTCCAAGGCTGGTCATGCTAATGGCAGGATTTGAGCCTGAGCTCTGATACCTCTTCTGCTTCACTTTGTCTGTGCCTGATTCTTTCCTGCTCTGGTGTGCTCACAGGGTGGATGGTTTTATATTCATTATGAAAGTTGAGAATGGCTGTCCTGGCAAAAGGAAGCATTTACCCCTTACAACACTATGGGAGAAAAAAAAAGGTAGAGGACTGGAAATAAGGATGCTCTGCATCCATGGCAGTCATGTTGAAGAGGGGCCACTGTGAGTTTGCTTTTTTGTTAATACTTTATGCAGTTAGCCCAAGTATGTAACTCTAGTTTGATATAGCAGTGTTAGTGGAGAGAAAGAGGAGCTTAGATAGATTCATTGTTAGATGGACCTGGAAATTGTGGTGGTCTGTGACTTTTATTTCAACTCTGAAGCCCAAGCTATGTGACCCTAATACTTTGTGTTTTATTAAACTCTTTATTGCACTTACCTGGTGGATGCTCCAGTTCAGAAAGTAGAACGGAAGCCTCATGATGAGGCAGAAAAGGGCCTGGATAATTCTTACTTCTTGAACTGGTGTGTTATTTACTAGGACTGTTTTGTTGACTAGAAATCAGTCTTAAAAATCCCTACAAATGAATTCATTCCATAGGCTTGGGGTGCAGAAAGGTGAAAGCATGCAATGGTGATACCCTGAGGTGGTATCTGAGATCAAAGCAAGGTGCTTGGGTGTAGAGGATGAGTCCACAAACAGTCTGGATCCTGACTGTACACTTGACTGTTTTGAGTTGTTGGAGCCCCCAGGAAATGTGTGCTGGACTCCATGGGCTGGGAGATGTGAAAGGAGCTGGCAGGACACCACAGAGACATGTCTGTTGTTCAGTAAATGACTCGCAAAGCCATGTGGCTCTGGTGCCAATCTCCCTCATCAGTACTGAAATCTGAGTGGAACTGCGGATTTATCCCATCAGTATCTAGGCTTCTGTGGGACCTGGGCCACTGTCTCTGGGATTCAGAGAGGCCAGGGATGGTAGTGCTCTGGAGGCAGAGCTGGCCAGCACTGCGCCGCTCTCAGTGACCCACGTGCACTCTGTGACAGAGCAGTGGCTTCAGCTCACCAGTTAGAGCTCTCCAGAGAGAGGAGGTGCCAGGCAGCCTCTGGAGCTGCTGAGCGAAGGAGCAGCTTTGTGAGACACAGTACACTCCTAATTTCCTAGGTGGCTTTCCCGTTTTGAGTGCGCTGCTTTGGTGAGGAAATGGCCTCCTTTCCTCTCCTGTCCTGTGCTGGGAGAACAAGCTTCATGCTATTCAGCTCTTTTCCTTTCATTCTTTGCTCTCTGCTTTCTGGGGCTGGCCCTACCTTTGCAGTTCCATGCAACCAACCCTCTAAACAGTATTCCTTGCTTTGTGAGAATCCTTGTTTGGTTAATCCAAGTGCCTGGTTGTGGTGGCTGTGTTTTTCATTGTGACTCTGCTAGCTGATAGCCAATGTCATACTGGAAATCATTGATTGTATCTCAGTTCTCCACTGGTGTGTAGGACTTTCTCATTGTGGCATTCAAAGGATTTTTTTGGTTTTTGTTAAATACAGACAAGGCATCTTTCCCACTGATGCACAATATAACCTGGGAAAGTAGTTTCAGTCTCTGTGCCTGTTCTCCCAGAACACTTATATTTAATTCTATGTGAAAAGCATATTCCAACAATGGAGAATATTTTTTTAGCTACTTTAATTTATTTGTTAATAGCTAAAGCATACACTGAAAACATCACTTTTGCTTTCATATACTTATGATTGGTTTGCAGTTACTGTTGTGTGACTATTCCATATTTGAAAAACGCCATCCAAGCTGTGTTGGATGTTTTTAATTGGACAGAACAGTAACAGAACTGGACTAGATGAAGTTCATCTTAGGATAAGGAGTATGGTATAAAGAGTTCTTTCTACTGTTGGCTTCCTGAGAACCAGCCTTCCTCATATTTAGACTCATATACAGGAATAGAATATCTACAAACAGGAGCATTTGAGGCTTACAAGTGCTGGGCTGTGCATTTAGAAATATGCCCCTTCATTATGATCATTACAAGCATGTAGTGCTTTCACAGTTAGGCATCCGGATCACCTAACTGGTGATCTTAAATTAAACAAGAGAATTAAAACCTCTCTGGAAGGCTGGAGAAGCTGTGTGTGTTTGACAAGTGCTTGCAGATTTGCTTCAGAGACCATGGACTGAGTTTTCACTAGAGGTAACTGGCAGAGACCAGGCTTTGAAGACAATAGTTTACTGCTGTCTTGGGTTTCTGCTTTCACAGTATGAACCATTTAAATAAAGAACCTGATACAGTGGAACCTTCTGTGTCTTTAATGCTAGAACACTGAAACTGGCTGTGGTCACAAGCCATACAAGCTTATAGCCCTTTTATTTTTCCTTGTGTTTTAGATTTATATCCCCTTTTAGGGACTTTCAAACTCATCTGATTGCTTTGAATTAAAAAATGTAGAAGGGAAGTGTAGGGAGCACTTGCTATGCTTCCTTCATTCCTTCTGATGCCTGACTGGGGCTCTGACAAATCATGAAGCCATCAGTAATTTTTTTTTCCCAGCCTTGCAGACCATTAACCCAAATGGTTCTTCGATTTCCGAACCGTGTCCTCCCAGACCCCTGTGTTCCACAGCTCACTCTAGATCCATAATTCATTATTTGCAAAGCTGCTGTTTTAATGTAATATTAAAGAGGCAGCAGCTCAGCAGGTGTCCCCAAGGTAAGGCCGGCTGCATGCTGCTGGCAGCAGCTGCTGCCTTCAGGCTTATCAAGATTTCTTTGTTTTGAAACGGAAGCTGGAAGGATTTTTAATACGTGCCCTGTCATTGGCTGAGCAGATCCTGCTTTCTGGCTGTTATTCTGCCTTTGACTACAAAGACAAATTCTTATAACACATTCTGCCTGCAATGGCTGCATACAGCTCTGTGCCCTGGAGAAAGGAGCAGGGTGAGGAGAGAGAGGAGGCTCACAAGGCAGATACGTGTGCCCTGTTTCCTCCTTGCATTTTTCTTAGTGGACCAGCCAGGTTCAGTGAATCTGTGCAGCAGCCCAACATTTGTCAGCATTTTCAAAATGGGCTTTCTGCTTCTATAAGCATAAAAATAAACAAATATATTGCCTATAGAGGGCATTCCAAATAGTAAGAGCGATATTCTGCTGGTCTCATGCAAGTTCTAGTTCTCTGTGGCCTAAATCTGTGTAATTAGATTTAATTTATGTTGTTCATACCACTGGCAGAATCTGCTCAAATAGCAATGCTGGCATTTCCATTTAAGTAGTATATCACAACAAGCATTGAGTAAGGCTTTTCGGTTCTTTGGAATAAGAACTTCAGCTTCTGTATTTGAACATCATAAAATGCATTGATGGCTGGGTTTCCCCGGAGTATGTGGGTCTTAAACTGGCCATATGTAAACTGCATGTGCAATGTTTCTTGCTCTGGGGATAACTGGGGTGTAGTTACAGAGTTTGGCTGCCCATTGTGGTCATCCATGCAGCAAATATGCTCTCACACCAGGAGGAAGTTGCTTTATTATACTTGGTTGCTGTACATACCTGTGTTAGCCTTCAGGACTTTTGGGGCAGGTTCCTGTAAGTTGTATGTCTGGTGAGCATTTGCTTCCTTTCTGTACTCCTTTGTGGAAATTCTTTTATTTTCCCTTGTTAATAAAGGGGCCCAGCTTTTTTCACTGCCCAGTCTGGAGTCCTTTAGCCATCCAGAGTTGTGTTCTGAGTGACAAGTGTGTACTTCCCACATTTTCCCAAGGAGTCTTGTTGTGACAGTGAAGAATGCTGCGTGCTACAGTCATGCTTAGAAGGTTTATTGGTCACTCAGTGCTTAGCCAGATACAGGAGGAGGCTGCTGTAAAACTGTTAGTCTGTGCAAACTCTAACAAGTCTGCAGACTTGATCAGAATATCCCTGAGCTCCTAAGTTTGGATGTGGATCAGCAGAACTTCCATCTGCATTGTCTCATCATTAGCATTGGCAAGGGTTTCCTCAGACTTGTCAGAGTTTTGCCAAAGGCCTACAGTATATATGCTTTGGCATTTTAGTCCTTTTTCTGTGTTAATGTGACAAATGGCTTCGTTTTTTGTAAAAACAAAGTCTGCAACTGTTGAGTCCTTAATGATAGTCCATTAATTTGCTGCTGCCAAAACTGTGCTTGTAAAGCTTCAGTTACTTTACTAAAGAAGATAATAATGTTCGTAATTGGTTGGCTTGAATTTCTGCCGTACTCTGTATTCAGTCTACAGAGAATCAGAGTCTTTACAGGCCCAGCTAGAAGCTCTGGCATCTGCAGCCTAGGCTTTACCAGTGGATGGCTTCTTTTCTGTTCTCCTTAGCTCAAGGCTCAGAGCATTGGCTAAGATGGGAGACTTGTAGTCTTTTAAAAATACAGTGAGGATGTCTTTGGTTTCATGGTGGATTAAGTGCAGGAGAAAGAAAAAATAGGCAGATGAGGGGCAAGGTGGAGGGAGAAGGGGGTTGTAGAGAGATGCATTCAGAAGGCATGACCCACTTCATTCCTGTCATGGAGCAGACCTGACAAAAGTGAGCATAACAGTTCAGAAAGGGTGCAGAAGTTGGATATTATCTCTCTAATATGAAATTATTTAAAAAACAGATAAGAATTCACTATTCTGGTGTTATGGTAAAAAACTTCTTGTCAGAACATAAAATTTTTGTCAACTTTTTGTTTTGGTGTCAAAGATTTGAAGGAATTTATGAGAATTAGAAAATTACTTGTGGTTGCATGGTAATGCATAAAAATTATCCAGTCATTTTCATTCAGATTTTTCAAAGCATGAAGTATCATCATCTTTGGTCAGGAAGGAATTTCCTCCCTTATAATAGCATGTAAACATAACCACAGTTGGAATACATAATTTGATACATTCTTCAGAAGTGTTGAGCACTTGCTGCTTTGGAGAACCATGTGGAACCATATGGCCTGTTTTGCACTGTGCTACTATTTTCTGAGTCTTTCATACTTATATTTGTAGTTTCATTTTTGTACCCTCAAATTAAGTTGACTTAATTTAGATGCCTCCTGCTTTGTAGGGACAGACACACCGCTCCTGCCAGGTGGCCTAAATTGCCTCCTTGTGAGTTATGGCTTCTGCTGGCCTGAGAAATAATTGATTTCCTCTCCTTTCAAATCAGAGTTCAGCAAAATGACTGTAAGGACATAGTCCACGCAGTTCCACACCATCACCGTAAAGGTCTGGGCTTATTGTAACCCTCTAGGTCTGAAATTTGCTGAGGAAAGGCAGTGAGGGCTCCATTTCTGGAATGGAAGAAAGGAGAGTAAGGGAAAGCAGCCTGCTGTTGGTACAAGGCTGTCAGCAGAATGTGCTGGGGGAAAAAAAGTCTTGCTCCCCTTGTTATATACTCTTGCCATCACAAGGTCTTCTTCTATTAGGGGATGAAATTACTTTGTTCTCCCTTGCCCCCCCAGCACACCTGTAGAGAGGGGTAGAAGTTTTTTGATATTGGTATTTAGTTCCAATATTTTGTCATTCTAACATGGACAGATGATGAAGCGAACAGCTCCCTGAGAGCTGGTGACATGTCAGACAGATTCTGAAGGAAAGGTTTGTGAGTTCTGAAGCACAACTCTATGTGAATAGAGGAAGATGAACTGCAACTATGCCCAGGCTCCCAACACTTTCAGATTCTTTTCCATTGGGAGCTCTGGCAAGAAAAGCAGTATTAGCATTGGTGGAGGCAGCCCTATACCCTAAATTTGTCTGCTTTGTCAGTAGGTACTGCTGTAAGAGGCAGTGAAAGTGCCCTTGCACAGTGAGAGCTCCACCTAAGAGGTCGCTGATATGATGCAGGCTTTGAATTGAACATGCTCAGTCTCCACAGTAACCTCCTACCAGGAACCATTATTTGAGTCAAGAGCCAGAAGGGTTTAAGGTAGTCTAACTCCTGAGGCATCTTTGGATGTGATTAGAATATTGGTACTCTGGAATTCTCACTTGGGATGGAACATGCAAATCACCACAAGGGTGGTGTCGTGCAGCTCCTAGGAGCTGCTGGTGTAGTAGTTGTTGCTCATGTTCATTATTGCTGATTGACTCCTCTTTGCAATCCTCCTTGCTGGCCTCCTAAACTAGCTGTGACCATATTATAAAGTTTTCATCCCTTGCTGCTAGCTAGTAGAAGCTGATAACAAAGCAGTTAAAATACAGCTTGTTTATAGGGATACTGTATGGTGTTGGGGGCACTTTTCACAAGCTCCTGAAGCCCCTGTATTTGGGGAGGCAGTGTGACCATTGTTAATGTCTGTTCCTTTCATGGAGCAAAATAGGAGTGGGCAGAAGGGGGAGGGATTGGTGCCTGAGCTGTGCTGGTACGAGGGAGATGCTGCATCCTTGAAAAAAATGTACTTAGTTGCATGTTATGCTGGGCTCATCTGAACTCTAAATATTGGGCTGCTGCAGTAGAAGTGGCCTTTCCTCCACTGTGAGTCACTTCAGCCCCTGAGCTGTACTTTGTGGCCACAGTGAGCAGCACATCCCAGGCAGCACAGTGGTACTTGCTTGTCTAAAATTGCAAATAACTGGAAACAGGGATATGTGAGAGCATGGATGTACTTGTACCATAAATATGTTTTTAATGCCAGAAATATAACTTAAGAATGACTGTGCCTTTTTTATTGAAACTTTGAGAAGTTCAGACAAGGGCAGATAAAGCACATTAAGGAAAAATCAGCTCAATTAGACTCATTACACAGCACTGAACTCATGTAAGCAGGTTTTACAAGCAGAAGTTCAAGGTGAAGCTTGTGTGCAATTCTACTTATTTTTTCTTGAAGAGTACTTGAAGTTATTTTCTCTCTTCCTCTTACCTTGCATCATTTTTTTCCTGCTTGCTGTGGTTCCTGGAGTGTGACATCACTTTCCTAGCATTTGGCCTACCTGGAATAAGGGCTCTGTTTATTTCCAAGCATTGCTTTATTTGAAGTGGTTGGTAGTCTTAAGCAGTTCTTCACTTTAATTAGTAGATAAAAGTCCAGAGTTATAAGGTCACATGCATTATCAAGAAAGACATCTGCAGGCAGGAGAGTCAAGCTAACCAGACACAGGTTTTATATATAACAGGTCAAAGATTTAGTTTAATCTCATTTCTTTCATATAGTTTCAGTAATCCTACATTTGAAACTGACAACTGACACAGATCACTAGCCTTAGGTTTATATGGGTTTTCTGTAGGCCATGAACCAGTACAGAGAAGCTTCATTAGTGACTCAGTTCATGTTAAATCTTGTCAGATGTTTTTGCATAAGAAACCACAGCTCTGAGGTCTCATCTCTTTGTTGGTGCATTTTTAAAGCAGTTTAATGGCTTCTGAAACCACAGAAGGCATGGGAGGGGAGAAGAGATCACAGGGCTTTTGGATTGCTTAATAGATGGCAGTGGCTTTAGAATGTTTGCAGGCTTTTACTTTATTCTCTGGGATGAGTTCTAAAATATGGTATCAAAAAACCATTTACAGACTATCAAAATCCTCTGCAGTGATTTTTGACTTGGAAAATTTGATCAAATTCTGCTTGGAGCCACCAAGGAACTTGGTGAAATAAAAAGTGCTTAAGGAAATTATACATTTAATATTTGACTGAGAAGTCAATGAGATTTTAGTGCATGCTTGTAAATCCTGCCCTACGAAAATGTGAATTGTGTCAGTTTGAGCTGAACTTCCTCATTACAATAAAGGGTATTTAAGATTTCCTTTTTCTCATTGACACAACCAAATGAATGTTGAATGCTAAAATCCCTCTAAGCTCCTTCCAAACTGTGGAAATGAAGCACCTTTCACCTACAAAGGTGTCTGTTTCTTTAGAAAAAAATGTGATTATGTTGTCCATTGGAACTGTGACACAGTGAATGTATTTTGATTCAAAGCTTGTTTCTTTAATTTGCACTCCACATGACACTAAATTCTTGTGCCTTGTTTTTTCTTAGTTTTGTATGCCTTTTAAAATACGATCATGCATCAGCTCCAAATCAACTTCCAACTCATATATTCCATATATAAATAGATGGGTGGGTGGGGATAGATGGACAGATACAAAAAAAAAAAATCATGGCAAATACACATCACTGTTTACTGTACTGTTTAATTCCTCATAAATAATACCCCTCCTGGGAAACCCCCGGTTTTCCTTGTTTTTTGTCTTACTCCTTGGCTACTTCAAATTTTGCTTGCTGTTTTTTCTGTTCTTAGGCAGCCTAAATGGACCATTTCCAGATGAGTTGCATATTCACAGAAAATTTCCCCTTTTATTAAATGATAATTCAGAAAAAAAAAGCAGAGAAGTTTAAACTGATGCTGGTGGCAGGTTAGCCCAGGATTCAGCTGTAATAGACAGGGTAGCATTCAGCCTCATGGAAACCTTTGGTTGGGGTGGAAATTGCTCAGGGTAGAGGTTCAACATTAGCTGGAATCAAAGGTAAGAAGACTGAAGAAATGAAATCAGGTTTCAAGTGTCTATTCAAAGCATTCTTAATGAACTTTTGCTTGCTCATTGATATTTCTTTAGTCTCTTCATCTAAAGATCAAGATTGGTTTTCTCTGAGTTTTTTTCCCTGATGTGCAAAGAAAGATTCCCTCTAACAGAGCTGCCATCTTTCTTGACAGAATTCATCTCCTCATTTTTCACCTTCGTTCATTATCAGGGTGATCTTTGAGCCCCAAATTCTGATACTCACCTTAAAGTCAATCACAAAGACCAGGTCAGGGGAGATGAATCATGACATTTGTTCTTTTTGGCAGTGAGTGCTAGTTTTTGACCATTTGTCAAGACCTTTGTTGCTGCTTGTCTGCAGCCAGAGGCTTCCTGTCGCTACGTGCTGCAGCTCTGAGGGCAGACACGGCAGCTGGGCCGTGTTCCCGCCAGGCACCCTCCCCATCCCGCCTGGAGCTGCTGCTCAGCCCCCGCTGGAACCGCTGCTGACAGCGCTGCTGTCCACACCAAAGCCCTGCAAACACCCAACAAACACTGCAAACACCCAACAAACACTGCAAACACAAACAGGGCGCTGTGTACACCTACACAAGCTACTGCAGTGGGTAGCTTCTCATGTAAGGACAATACACAAGCACATCAGTAAGAGGAATGATGTAAGAAATGGGTGAAAGGCAAACCAGAGGGAGGAGGTGCAAGTAAAAGAAGTTGCCGAAGCAAAGAAAGAAGATGCCAACTTCAGAACTCAACAACAGCTTTGCTTGAGAACATGAAAGTTCCTCCTTTTACATGCAATGGGGCAGTCTCATCCCCCATGCAAAAGTCCAGTCTGTTCCCTCTGAATTTCTTTTCCATGGGACAAAGGGGATCTAAGGCTTGGCTTCACAAGTGATCTTAAGAAGGTTAAGCTTGAGTGAATGAGGTTCAAGGCAAACAAAAGCATTCAAGCTTTTCCGTATTGGAAAGGGCTGTATGAAGGCAGAGATGCAGCCTGTCTGTTGCAGGTTCTTTGAACAGGAACACAGGACAGGATGAGTAAATATGACAAAATGATATCTTACGTTTTGCATGTTCCAGTGAATGCTTACGTGTCTAAGGATGGTCAAAAAAGAATTTTCAGTAAACAGGGCCTTGAAGAGTAGATGGTGACCCCTGCTGCTGTTGCAGCACCCCATCTCATCTTTAGCAAGATTTAGTCCCAGTGTTTTTGGATTTGACCTTCCCTTTTGTGGGGCATGGGGGGAAAGCTGAAAGGAGGATCACATCTAAGGACTGGGAGGTGGACATTACTCTGAGGTGACTGCTGCCATTGGCAGGTCATGGCTCCCAGGCCATATGAAATGAAGGAACCATGAGTGGAGGCAAGGGAGAGCAGTTCTGCTAGCTTGAGTTAGTCTGGTCCTGGAGAGGAGAGAGCATTTGTGCACTGCAGCTGGGGCCTGGAGCTAAACTGCTCCCCCAGGCTAAGGTACCTACCAGGGTGGGCAAAGCACTTTGGCAAAGGTACCTTGGGACAGGGGCAGCAAAGCATTCAGGTCAGCTGGGACCTGCAGCCCTTTTGATGGGGAGCAACAACTAAACAAGTCTCTTAATCCTTCAAGGCTCTTACATGCACTGCGTATGCTGACAGGGTTGTTCAGTTTGTTTCAGTTTTTTCACTCTTCAGGTTGTTCAGTTTCTGTACACCTGGATGAGAGGAAAAACAAGCTGCCAACTTGCTTTGTGGATAAGGATGGAATCCAGTGCATCCTGTCCAGCATTCACAGCAAGGCTGCAGCAGGCAACTGAATACAGGGTCCCCTGGTCATAGGCTAATGCTAAAGCAGTGGACTGTTCATCCCCGGAGTTAAGACCCCTGTTCCTGCCACATCTTTTGACACACTTTCACTCTGTTTGTGTTTGCAGACAGTTTTATTTTGTCTTTGGTCTGGAGATTAAAGTAGATTTGGGCAAAAGGACTGGAATGTCTGCCCATGGCAATCCTGAGCTACTCAGGGTTTGTCTCTGAGGCCCAGTCCTGTTTATATGGGAGCTTGATTAAAGATGAGTGACAACGGCCTGGAGCTCCCTTAGTGGCAGAGAAGAGGTGTGAATTCAGTAGCTGAATATGAATTTTATCAAGTTCATACTCATATGAGAGGCGAAACTAAAATTCTGTCTCCAAGTGTTTCTGGGCAGGAAGCTTTGAAATTGTTTTCTAAAACAATTCCTAAAGTCGAGTGTGTTTGAATTGATGGAGTGCTGTGTTTCCAATTCAAACCTGAAATCCATGATAGGATCTGTGAATTTCAGGTAAAATTCTAGACTTCAAAGAAGTTTCTTGTAACATTGTTTCCCTGGACTGTTTATTTGTCTGTGGAGGCTGTTGAGTTTTTTAGGGTTTTTTTAAGAAGATCTAGGTGTTTGAATAGGCTATTGCTCATTCTTGTGACTACCAACACTGAAAAGCTGTTGAATGTCACAACAGTATAGAGAGAGATGTGTCTGAACTCTGCCTTTTAGAAACCCCTATTTTTTCTGCTTGATGCCTCAAGGATGTGGTGGAAGTAACCAGCCGAGTGTACAAAGAAATATGAGTAAAATGTTACTAAAAAGAAAAATGTTTGCAGGTGGGTCTCCATGCTCTGCCACTGGATAGTCACATTATGCTAACATAAGCAGTTCCAAAGTGCTTATTTCTTTTTTCTAAACTGGCCTTCGTATGTGGAGTTGCTTTCATTTGCTTGTACTTACATGTCTAGCACTACTGACTCTCCCACAGGCAGATTGTGGGGTCACGGCCTTGCTCCTATTTCAAGTTACAGTAAGGAAAGCCAAACATGGAGGAACTATATGTAGTCTTTGGCAGAATCTCAGGTCTGGTGTGTACAGAAATCTGTTTTTCCCATCCAGTTTTTGCTATTTGCAGACACAAATAGAAGTATAAATGTTTTTATATTTTTCCCCTAAATGCTTGCATGAAAACTGTCTCTGAAGGTTTAGAAAGCAGCTGGCTGGTCCAAAGTAGCATCTTAGGGGAAGGGGAGTTGTAGTCAGCTGGTACAGTAATTCCTTGGGAAGATGTTGATGCCGGTTTTACAGAAGTCGAGTAAATCATCATCCTCTGCCCATTGTGCTTCTTATAGCAATCTTTGTACGGGTTAGTGCAGCTAATTCCACTGAAATTACAGTTTTTGATCAATTCAGTTTTTGACAAGCTTCTGGTCTCTTATTGCACTTCATGGCTTGGGTGGGCAAGATCTCAGCTGATCCCTTTAAACTTAAGAACAAGATGGATTTTACTCTTGACCAAACTCAGTCGTTTGCTGGTGGTGGGACCCATACAGTAAATGTCTTTTTGAGGCTGTTTCATTCCTTTGAGGAATGGTGGCCTAACTTGAGCTCAGGCCACCTATGTGCCAAATGCCACATCCTGAAACCCATTTCTGATGTGTATTGAGGGCTGTGGAAAGCTCCTTTCCATTGTATCTCCTGTGAAACATTTGATTATGGGAAAGGGTGTGTCAGTAGGTCAGCTGGGCAAGGTGCAAGAATTCGACTTCACAACCTCTGCATTCACCATGAGGCTGAGATGCTGGAAAAAAAGATTTAGCAGTGACAGGAATTCCACAGGCTGTGGTTCCCTGCACAGGCAGTTTTGTATGCAGAGGATGAAGCATGTCATCCCTGCAGTGGAAGATGGGGGGACATTGATCTGTTCAGATGCCTGCACCTAGCCTTGAGCTAGAGAGCTGTGCTCTCATATACCTTAAGGAATATGAATAATTCAGTAAATCAAAAAACAGGAGACTGTCCAAGAGGATTTGGGTACACGTGGGGAAAAAGCATCATGGCTTTTGTTTCTTAAGCTGTACAGCTAGTCCCTGGTGGCTGCTGTTTCTCCTTTACTGAAAGACTGCCTCAGTTTCCCAGTTTAGTGAATTGCTTTTCGGAGAACCACAAAATACTTCCCAAAGCATCTCATTTTACCACTTCTGCTTTGCAAATCAATAAATGTTCCATGAGTGTGTCAAGGCAAGAAAACAATGAATAGCAAGAAAAAGTACTTCCTTGGCTTGCAGGCAGCTCCCAGCTTGCTTCTTTCCCCAGATTAGGAGGATTTAAGAAGCGCGTGTTCTGTGTATGGCAAATCAGCTCTGCAGAAACCACAGCATACCGTCATTCTGCCCTTATCTCTGAATTCCACGGGCAGGCAATCTCAGCTGCTCAGCACAGGCTGGCAGCCTCAGCCTGCCAGGAGGTGCTGAGAGCCATGAAAGCGTGGAAATGACAGTGACACACGGCTCAGATGTTATCTGCGCAGCACAGCCAAAGGCAGTTTCCATGGTGATGGGGAAGCTCCAGGCTGCTGGGGATGCAGCTGCTGAGTTGGACAGGATCAGCAGCCTTTTCATACAGAGGCTCTTCTAATAAGGCTTTTATGTGTTTATGTGGCACTCACTAGGTTGTATCCAGCTCTGGAACATAAAATGAAGGGTGAGGGGAAGATTTAAATTGTTGGAGTGAGTGCTGACCTAAAAATGAAACAGGAAAAGCAGGGTCAGAATGTTTCGAGTATTGAAGTATCCACAAGGAACAGGTTTTTGTGACAGCTTGAGTGAATTTGATATTCTGGTCAGTGCTTTTCTGCACACCGACATTAATAGCTCCTAAAATTCTTACATCAAGTGGAAGAGTCAGAATCAGATCCCCAGCTCTTAACTTTCTTCTAAATTGGATCCAAAGTCAGAATGGGTCTCTTTCTCTGTATTGAGACTATAAATATCCCAGAGACTTGGGGAAAGTGGACGATCTTGTGACTTCTACATTTGAAGCATTTTAAAATATTTTACACTCCGCTTGGTCCCTCTTTTGGATAAAAATCTCTCAATACCTCAGCACAGGTATGTGGAATGAATTTCTTAATTTTCCTATAGAGTCTTACGGCCTGTGCTTTTATTTTTCTTATTGCTGACACAGTAGATACAACATCTCCAGGTTCCCCACACTGGAAATGCATATTTTGCACTTCTGCTTTGATCTTCTATCAACCTGTGTTCTGTGGGTGCCACAGCACATCTGCAGGAATTGTCTGTAAAACTGCTCAATTAAAATAGTAATTTAATTATTTTGACTGAGATTTTTGGCAGTGTTAAACTTTGGTTGCTCTCTTTTAAACAGGATGCTAAAAGAGATTTGTGTTCTGTCTTTCAGGTGGTGCAGGGGACCGGGAAAAGATGCCTGCCAATCATGAGGCTTTCCTGCTCATGGCTAATTCCCAGAATGAAATGGAAGATTGGGTGAAAGCCATCCGACGGGTTATATGGGCTCCATTTGGTGGAGGTATTGCAAATAGCTCACATGCACATAAATTAAAACATTTGCCTCAAGGTAAAGCATATTCTTGTGATACTAGGATATGTGTTACATTGTAAAATCATTGAGATGTCTAGATAAGCTCCTGATTGTCTGAAGTGTTTTGAAGCAAGGGATGGGGTTGATTTTTTAATTTTTTTTTTTTTTTGTAGGGGATGGACAGCAATGAGAGTGCACATCCACAGTGTATAACTATCTCAGAAAGGGGTGGTAGTAACAAACATACTACTGTCAGTATTCAATTCTTTACAGCAAAATATTCAGTGGACCTTATGGGAATGAAGGATTCTGTCCAGTTATCTCAATTTTCTTCCAGGAAGCAGATGCCCATCTTGAACATCCATACAGCCAGAGACAGCAAAACTTTAGTTAATGTAGGGCCCAGTTGAGAAGGCAAAGCTTCCACTGGCCTCACTGGGGATGCAGCCTGAGGAAGAAGAGGGTCAGGCTGAGTGAACACCTGTAGGGTAATACAGCTGTTGACAATCCCTGTAGTTAAAATGAACAAAACATCCAGACTTTCATTGTTGATATTCCACCACAATCTTCGAATTCTCCAGTCAGTAGACTAGGTAGGAGTTGTTTTCCTGGTTTTGCATAGAACAAGGACTCACAGATGTCTTCTTCTGGGTTTGGTGTTGGTGACAGCAGCTGCAGGGCTGGTACTGGACACTGCTTTGAAGTGGCTTGGGTACTGCTGATGGAGTGCATGCAAACAGTGGTGTCATGTGCAGACAGTGCTGTAAGCCTCTCGTGAGAGGTACAGATAAAAAAGGGACAGATAAGGGTTAGGTAATACAATTACTCCTGCTGAAATGAAGTTACTAGTTTTCCTGGGATCTAGGGGGAAAAAAGTGACCTTGATGTACTGAAACCCAGTGTTTGTTAATAACTTTTGTCCTGGGTTTGGGATTTTTTGTTTGGTTTTTTTTTTTGTTTTTTTGGTTTTTTTTTTTTTTTTTTTGGTTTTTTTTTTTTAATGACTCTTGAAATTTGGGTTCTCTGGTAGCAGCACTTCATTTATCTGGAGGAGATACAATCTCTACTGATGCAGTTCTTTCCAAGGTCCTTCTTTCACTTAGCAGAGAAGATGTAGGTACAAAAATTAGCTTGTGTCTGATCTGAGGTTATGTGTGATGCTGTTGTGCTGTGGGCAGAAAAAGCCCTCTTTGCTAGTAGAAAACTGTGTTACCAGAATTTCTCCTCAAACATGAGGATGTGCTTCCTTTGCTTCCCTTCTGAATTCCAGTCCACAGTGAAGGGTCTTTTAAACTGTGGTCAGTGCAGATCCTCCATCAGAAATCTCAGAGCTGGTGTTTCTGTAGCTGTTTGTAGTTGATGTTATGGTGCGTATTTTGCAACTTTGCAATGAACATTCAAGAAATACTCTGAGGAAAAAGGAGAAATTCTGTCATGACAAAGGGTGCACTCTCTAGCAATAGCCATCTTTAGGGCATGATATTGTCAGCACTGCTGGTATCAGTGCAAATTTGGCTTCATGTTTTGCTTATGTTTTGTCCATCTCTTGAAGTAGTTTCAAAACAAATATCTTCAAGTATTAAAATAATAAATAATTTAAAATAATAATATTTTAAAAACAGAAGCATGAAAATGGCATAAAGGTAGTGATGGATTTCCTGGGGTGATTTTTTGTTTCTTTGTGGGACTAGTATTGTCCTGATTATTTGGCTAATTTTATTACCTTTGAATTTCTCTGCAAAGCAGTCAAATAATACTTTGGTCTTTTCTTTAAATGAGGCACATACTCTTACATTAATTCCAGGAACTGGAGCTTTATGAGGCATCAAAAAATATTAAATAATGAGAATGTGGAAGCCAGGCAGCACAGGGGAGATTAGTGCAGGGGGGAATACAGGAGCTTCAGTTTGTTGCTATTTTCACATCCTGCAGACTAGATGTGGTTCAGTGATCAAAGTCAGTAAAGGCTGCTCTGGCTGTTGGTGAGAGCCAGCTTAAGCACTGTAGAAGGGAAGCACTGGAGTTTGCAGAGTTGGAAAGAATTGCAGTTGTGTATCAATGTTTTTTCTCTATCTGTGGATAAAAACTGGCCAAGGACACGGGTACATGCTGGGCAGTCAGTCTGGCCTGAACTCTCTGCCCTAACACTCAAATACTTAGCCTGAAGCTAGCTTGACCGTGCCTGCTTTGCAGTCCAAGCTGCAAGCACAGATCCTTTCGTTGTGGCCACTTCTCTGAGCTGGCCAAGCACCAGCTCCTGTCAGGAGGGGTCTCCTGCCCCCAGCAGCTGTGTCCCACCACGCTGCCTTCTGCTGGCACCGGTGCTGTGAGTTGTGTCATAGGAAACGACCTGGCAGGAAATAAAAGGTGGGGAGGATGAGTTTGTAGGTAGATTCATTCCTTGGCCTTTCCAATCAAGCAGCTGCAGCACCAGTAATTCCACTGGGGATACACGATGGCGTGAAGAGGGGCAGGCTGCTTCATTCTGCCTGCAACCCACACACAAATTGTCTTAAAGAAACCACTGAGGAGCTGCATCCTCAGTTTCTTTGCATTTCAGAAAGAATGCGTGGGAATGCCAGTGGCTGGGAAACAGTAAAGATATTCAAACTGTTTTTCCCAAATGTTTTTTAGCCAATTTGGGGAAATGATCAAACTTACACCTTCATCATAATCAGAGCAGGACAGTTTCTCTGAGTGAAATTCCAGCTTAAATCAAATTTGGGAGGAGAATAAACATAGCTGTCTCTATTTTAATGGAATAATTTGAACTCTGCTTTGCCATCACCACTATTTGAAAGCTAAGTCTTATCTATCAACACTTTTTAATATATTAAGCTAAAGGGAGGAGTTAAAAAGCAGGCTTTATTATTAATATGTAAATATCCAGCCCTGGAGAAGGTTGATATGGTGTAAAAATGAATTATGCCAAGATAAAAGGAGTGGCTTAACCACACTTTAATCTTTGCTGATATATTGAAGAAACATAAATAAAAAAGGGTTGAGGGTACCTTCTTATGTTGATGAGTGCTTATGAACTGTGCTTAAAGGTGAACAGCAAAGGCTTCTTAAAATAAAACAGAAAACTGCCCAAAGCAGCTGAGGTTCACAAATTACTGATAGAAGACACAGTCAGGTTTAAAAGCTGCATGGAATGTTTTCTTTGAAATACTCTTCAAATGTGGCCTTACAATAAAATTGTCGAGTTCCTAAGTCTTTTGAAGAAGAGCTGTCTTGTTTATAGGGAAAATAATTTCTAACAAGTTTCCTTGAGTTTCAGGCTCCTGAATTCCTGGGTCTAGTACATCTCATTTAGAGCAGAAGATTGTGCAAACTGAGATTTGAGAGTACTCCATACATTTTGATTGTCGTTAAGAAAGCAGTTAGTCACAGTGACTTGATAAAAGTGAGTTTTGGAGCACATTCTGACAGAGGCTGATTCAAACTGTTTTCTATGATCCTTCATACCTCTGTGATAAATTTTGCTCCATGTTTGTACCACCAAAAGCTTATCTGGAGAGTCCCTCTGTGTCCTCCAGTCATGCTGTTCAGTGAGTGCTCATTAATGTGAAGGGCAGGCAGCAGTGCCACAGTGCTAAATCAAAGGATTTGTGGCCATAGCCTTGGGTGAGCATGACCCTGCTCTTGCTCTCCCAAGCTGGATAGAAAGTTTCTGATGTATCTGGGGAAGAGAGGAGGCCTTGGTCTGTACAAGTGTGGTGGGACTGTACTTCCAGTCTGAGGAGGTACAGCCACTGCAGAGAAGTTCCTTTCCATGTGCCTTCCTCATTTCTGTCTTACATCAGCTGTAAAGCAGAGTTTGTCTAGGACTGAATTTCTGGCCATGAGAGACAAAACCTAAACTTTTTGGTGCCTGAGTTGAATGCCAGGTGGCATAATTCTCTCACAGCTCAGCACAGCATGGGGACAGAATCATTCTGTGTTAATCTTGATTTATGTTTGTGTTTGTTTTCTTTTGTTTACATATTCTGTCTTGCCATGAGCAGTTCCTTGCTTCTCTGCCAGAAATGCATGTCTCAGCCCCTTTCTTTCTCCATTACTTTATCCTAATTTCTCCTCCTCTTCATCCCAAGCTTTCATCAGTTACTTGTGATGGAGGGGAGGTGAAGCAGTTGGAAGGGATGTGTTTCCCCTTGGGCAAATATGAAGAGCTTTACCCTGTGACAAAGTAATTGTGTTGCCAGAGCTTCATGAATAATTTTTTTATTCAGGAGGAATAGTCACTGTAAAACTGGTGGGGTCTGAAGAAATGTCCACTGAGGAAGCTGTTCTACTGTCACTAATTCCAGACACCTTTCCCATATAGATAAACCATGATGTGTGGATTCTTATTCTTCTGCCAGCAAAGTCTGGGGTTTTTTGGGAATCAGGACCCTGTGAAAATGTCTTGTGTTAGAGGAGAGCTGAAAGATGTGGGACAAGGTGTCTGAGGTGTAATTTAATTCCTGGCTCCATGTCCTAATGCGTGATGGAAGATTAACCCTGCATAGGGCTAATTAGGGATCCTGCTTTTGATGAGTAAATATCTTTGAGATAACATCTGCATGAGAACGAACATGACTGTTTTGAAGGGTCAGATATTGATATTACATGCAAATCCACCAGGATGCCAAACTATTTAGGAGCTAGAGTACAACATTAAGTTTTGGGAGTCTTGAGTTTTAATTTTTCTACCTGTAAGATGGGAATTTTCCAGTAAGAGCCGTGTCAGTGAATTTAAGATGCTATAATACCAGTGAAGAGGTAATGAAGAGGAGGAGGGAATTGGCTTCTGTTATTTGCCCTGTCTGAAGACAAAGATGTGATTTCTACTCCCTTGTTTGCTGGGTCCCACAGGGTGACAGCCTCAAGTAGGGTTCCTGGTTGGGTCAGGAGGAGCCCCTTCAGGAGGTGTCAGGGTGGGCTTCCCCTGGGCAGGCTGCCCCAGGTGTGTGGGGAGTGGCACTGGGTGTTTGTTGATTTGTTGTGCCTGATACCTGCTGTTATCTCTGCCCTGAGACAGCTGGCGCCTGATGCAGCTTATCAGTGTTTGCTCCTGCTGCTGTCTGATGCTGGGAGATGGGCCCAGCCAGGGCAAGAGGAAGACAAGGATGATGGGGGTTATGGGGTCAGTATCTGCCCAGGACCAGGGGATGCCGGAGTCAGCTCAGATGTGAGGAGCTGCTGGGTTAGCCTTGCCCCCAGGCAAAAGTGTCACAAATGGTACACAAATGGTAGATGTGGAAACTAAGATACAGTAACTAAAGTAAGCTGGCAGTGGGTCCTGCTGCCAGAACTGTTTACAACAGAGAATGTTTTAAGATCTGTTTCTGAGGCCTGATTAAGTTCTTTTTTTTTTCTGATGTATCTCTGTCAGATATATCTGGGGCTTCTGTTACTGCTTTATGACCAACATATTTTTACCATCCTGTTACAGCCTTGAGGTAGGGAAACACAATTGTCCTCATTTTTTGTTAAGGAGGGATCTGAAATATTGAGCAATCAGATGACTTGCCTGAGGTGACAATGATTGTCTGTAAAAGAACCACTCTGATGGCATCATTCTGCAAGGCTCATAGAACTATTCCTCCCATGGACCAAAAGTACAGGGATATGTTTGGAAGAATGCCATGGGGTTTGATGCTGAAGAGAAGAGGGATCCAGGAGATCCTGTGGATTTTCAAGGGTTACTTCCTTCAATCTCAAGAATCCTCTTGCTTGTGCAGGAAACCAAGCAAAGGTGGCAGAGGTCTGCATGGATGAACAAGATGCTTGTGACAAAGCTCATTAGCTAAAAAGGAAGCATAGAAGTGGAAGCAGGGACAGGTGACCCAAGAGGAGGAATACAGAGAAATTCCTGAGCGTGCAGGAGTGGACTTAGGAAGGCTAAAGCAATCTGGAGTTGGATCTGGTAAGGGATGTGAAGGGCAGTGTTGGGGCCAGGACTGTTTAAACAGCTTTGGTAATGACCTGGATAATGGGGCAGAGTACACCCTCAGCAAGCTTGCAGATGATCTTGGGAGGACTGATTGGTGCATCAGATGATTGTGACAACATTTAGAGGGGTCCCGACAGGCTGAAGGAAGGAATGAACAGGAACCTGATGAAGTTCAACAGAGAGTAATGCAAAGTCCTGCACCTACAGATGATGAACGTAGGCAGCAGCACATATGGGGAGCTGACTGACTGGAAAGCAGCTTTGCAGAGAAGAACTGGGATGCTCTTGAACAAGTTGAACGTGAGCCAGCAATGCACCCTTGTGGCCAGCAAATTCCTGGGCTGCTTTAGGAGGAGCACTGCCAGCAGGTTCAGCGAGGTGAGCCTTCACCTCAGCACTAGTAATTGAACATCTTCTGTTCTTTGTCCAGTTCTGGTCTGCCTGAGACAAGAAGGCCATGGGATCACTGGAGTGAGTCAAGTGAGAGGTCACTAAAATGATTAAAGGATTGTGCAAGAAAATGCTTAGAGAAGCTGAGGAGGTTTGGATTGTTTAGCCTGAAGAAGAGAAGGGTCAGAGTAGTTCTTATCAAGGATGGTGTATAGTGTGTAAATATTTGATGGAAGAGTCTAAAACTAGAATCAAAACTAAAGCGTGTCAAGGTTTTCCTTACTGACTTTCAAAGATCTGACCTTTAGAAATCAGATCCTGCTCCCCTGCTCCTTGCATGTGTTTCACCCCTAAAGATGCTAGTCCAAGACTCTCAGTGATGGTCAGTGCTGGTGCCCAGGCTGGGCTCTGAGTGGAGACTGTGCAGTAGCTTGGTCATCCCAGAGCAGGAATGGGTGTTCTTGGAGTGCTGTATCAGAGCTCATTGAAGGTTAGAGACTGCCTGAGCTATTTATGATGAAGTTTGATTTGGATAAACATCCATGTGTTTGGTGTTCATCCTGTCTGCATCTTAATGAATGACTGTGCTTAGATTATCAGCCCTGGGATATGGGGAGGCTTGGGATATGGAAAAGCTTCAGGACATAAGAAAGCCATGTCTGGCTTTCTGAATGGATCAAAGTGGCTATGTGCTAAATGTTGGCTGTGAATGGGCATCTCAGTCCCTGCCAGGTTCCAGGATGGCCAGAAATCCAGGTGAGTAATTTTATTCCACACTAGAGGTTTCAGACTCCATGATCCTTTAATTTGAACCCAGAGCTGGAATCCATCTCTATTGATAAGACACTGGTAGCAACAATTACACTATGTCATAACTCTTTTTTACTTACCAACTTACTTACTTACCCAGAAGTTTTGTAAAGCTTTTCTGTGCAGTGGGGGCATCAATAGGAGCACCACTTGAAAAAGGTGACCTGCTGATTGAGTGCTTTCTACAGACATAGCTTCAGACCGTCATATAGAAGCTGTCTTTTAAACACAGAGACATATGTAAGAGTCAATAAGTAAAAAATTCTGTAAAATATGATCTTAGGATGTGGGGAGAAAGAAGTTGTCCAGGGCACATTGGTCCAGATCACTGCTTTGATAAAAGGCATTTGTTGCTGCTCTTGCTGTTTTGTTCTCTAAATGCCTTTGCCTTTCTTTAGAGAGAAATAAAGCAATAAACACAGGGGTTGGCTCTGGGTTCAGAATGCTGTGGTTAAGTGATGTTTAGGTCTGTTTATCATCTTTTCTCTGTGAGCACAGTTACAATCTCACTTTGGAGCACAAACTGGTCAGTCCATCACTGGGTAATTTATAGTGCTGCTTAGTCAGTTCCTTTCCTGGCATATTTTAGGGAGATGGGAAGGCACATCACACAGGTTAACAAGAATCTACTGTGGTAGAAAGGTGAGCATAGCTATTTGCAAATCTTTAACCCAGAGTGAACTGTTTTATCAGTCAGTAAACAGAAGCCTGTTTACCCTCAAAAGATTTCATTTCCTCTGCAAGGGTTGAGACCCCTGCACAGAGCTGGTGAGGGGTGTGGGGACATAATTTTGGTTAGGGAAGGATCTGACCAAAGTACTTGGAGAGGGAGAGAATGGGAAAATTTCTGTACAGAAAATATTAGTGCTGAAGTTTTTCCTGCTGAGTTCAGCTCTATGACTGGTCACCTGTAGCGAGTTCACTGCCAGTTTTCAGCAGATAAAAGATGATCAAGTGCCCAGGTTTACCTGGGTTAAAAAATGAGTCTGTACAAGGTTCAATCTTCTTGTAAAATAGGGAACTTCAGCTATGGCTCTAACTTTGATACTAGGCCCTTTGTGTTCAAATAAAGCAATTTCCTAGATTTGAGCAGATCCCTCAGATCTGCTTGAGTGTACCTGTATGTTAGCTAATCCTCTAATCCAGCATCTAAAAATACACACACCCCATGGGCACTTGCTGGAGCTGTGCAAGCCAAGAAATTTGCTTACAGTCAGAGATGAGGAGAAATCCTCTGAGTTCATGCAGGTTCACCACTCCTGTCTGTTGCAACCAGACCCAAGATTGAATTTCACTGAGTTAGACGCCAAGCCTGAAACATACCTGGATTTTCAGAGGTTGTGGGAGCTGTAGTGAGCTTTCCAGCCAATCTCAAGGCTTGTAGTGATGTGTAAAGGCAGGATGCTTTCTTCTGTTCTGGTACCTGCAAGAGAATAACTGCAGCCGTGCCAGCTCAGGAGAGCAGGGCTGGGGCTCTCTTCCTGCAATGACACTGGGAAAGAAAACCTCCAACTCCCCTGCAGCAAGTTCATGGGAGATGTAATATCTGAACAATTTTACAAACCTAAGTTGTTTCTTAGAAAGTGAGAGCTGCTAAACTTTTCTGCAGTTAAAGAACTTCATACCAGTGTGGGAAGAGGGAGTTCAGTCTCCATTACCCATTCTCTCCTTGGCATATGTGTATAGGGAGATCTCCAGGTGGAAGTTTTCATGATCTATGCAATGTGGCAAATTCTTTGGATTATATTGCAGTATCAAGTATACTTCTGGATCCTGCAGCCCCTGCAGTCCAGTGATTATGTGTGAACCTTGGATTTCATTTCTGACAAATGTGGTTAACATAGAAAGCAGGATCCAAGTGTGACGTGCGAATTCAAAATACAGAAGAAAAATCATGTGTGTGTGTGTATATATATATATACACACTATATATATATATATATATATATATATATATATAGTGATTTTTATTCCAGTCTCATCATATTCTGTAGTCTAAGTCATGAATTTTTACCCCATGTTTTTAAAAGGTTTAAGAGCTTCATGTAAGAAGACAGGTGCTACTTGAGGAGTGTGTAGCACAGTGCTGCTGTCAGAGGACACCTATAGCTGCAGAGTTACCTTGTGCAGGGAACAACACTGAAGCAGCTGCCATTTTCTGCTTCACTTCTGATGCTTATGAGAGCGAGCATGTGCTCCAGAATTTTCTCTCACCAGAGAGCTGTGTTTGCTCCTTGGAGAAGAGTTTGCATCAACTTCATCATCTCACAGCATTGTAAGTTCCGCTGAAGTCTGATCATGCTTTAGTCATGCTGTGTCCTTGGCCACAGAGAGGCGGTGAATTTCACAGATTAATTATACTTTGCATATAACAATATTCATGTTAAGCAGCATGACTTTCTATTTCATTGGATACCTCCTTGTTCCTGTGTTCTGGGAGATGGAAAACAGAAACGGAGAAGTGAATGGTAGAACAAAAGTCTGCATTTGCTATCTCC
Organism: Zonotrichia albicollis; assembly: GCF_047830755.1. NCBI lineage: Eukaryota > Metazoa > Chordata > Aves > Passeriformes > Passerellidae > Zonotrichia > Zonotrichia albicollis. The sequence goes on along the minus strand of NC_133825.1, from coordinate 32,946,576 downwards.
TGTGCTTCCATCCCAAACACTGAGTCCTAGGCTCCATAATGTTATTAGCAGATGTGGCACAATTTGAGGTATTATTCCAGGAAATAGTGCCAGAGATTCTGGTGGCATCTCAGCTGTTTAAAAGCAGATTTGTTGCGCTCACCAGTTAGCATTGTGGGCAGGCTCTCCCAACCTGCAGCCTGCTGTGTTCACCACAAGGGAAGAGAGGACAATAAAAGGGTGAAGAATACTGAGGAGCTCATTTGTGCCTTGGGTTTAAGGATTTCCATCACTTTCTAAATATTCTTTAGTGTGCTTTAAATACTGCCCGGTGTATTGACTTGCCTTCTGGTGTCTTGCTGTGCAGAACCATGCTACTCAGAGTATACCTTAAATAGCTAGGAAATACCTTACTATCTTGCCATTCATAGAATATTTGAGTTGGAAGGAACTCACTAGGATCATCAAAGTCCCAGCTTCTGGCCCTGCACATGAGCTCTAAGAATCATACCACCTTCAAGAACTGAAGCTTTTGATCCTGGTACTGCCCTCACTTATGGTGAGAAGCACTCTATTCTTCAGGGGTGGGCAAGGGGTGGGCCACTAAGTTCAGGTGAGTGTGCTCTATATAGTGACCACAGACCTTTTAACAGCTGAAGCAGATAAGCAGGTTCAGAGAGGATTTTTTTGGTTGTTGTTGTTTGTTTTTTTTTTTTTTCCTGAAAAGAGAGAAGTTTTCTCTAACTTGGCTAATAGTGATAAAATTGCCCAGCAGCCTGGTGCAAGGGTTTTGTGTGGTGACTGCTGCAGATCTGCAGTCACATGAGTGCATTTTGTGAATGGAGTGGTGGCCTGACCTCTGTATAACTGCACAGGGCATTGCATGGTAAGCGTTTTTGTTAATGACAGGCTTCTTACCCTGAGAGCAAGAGCTGGGCGGGGTGAGTGTTTTCCTGCAAGTGAAGTGCCTGGGTATTGGTTCACATGCAGGGAATTGTAGTCTCTTCCTCTACCAGTAATTTAGCAGAGTTATTAATTCAGGCAACTTCTCTGTAAAGAGCTAAAGCAGAGGCAGTAAGCACCAAAAAACCGCCCAGGTCAAGGAGCATAGCTTTTCCTAAACTTTGTTAGACTTTCCAGCATGTCCCAGAGCTGTGGGGGTGCTCTCAGAGCATGCTGAGGCTACTGTGGGGAAACGTTCCCCTCCAAAACTAGGTTTCTGCTTCTGTTGCTTTGAAAGCAGATGGGAGGCCAGACCAGGGCACCCGTTTGCCTGCAGCACAGTAATATTGCCTGTATCAGGAAGGATCCAAAGTGTGGCATGCAGACAGCAACTGTTGCTCAGCTTTTCCAGCTATCTGGAATAGATCTGACAAGCAATTAGAGCATGAATATATTACAGAGCCGATGGGGGATGCCTTTGTTAAAACTTGTGACCCATACTTAGCTGCTGTTTACATTGGCGGCTGCTGCGAGGGTGGGCAAGACCCTACCTGCCTGTCTTTCTGCTCTCCCCTTCCCCGCGCCGAGCGCTGCAGCCCATTGGATGTTTCAAATGCTTTCTGCACAAGTCATAATTAATGCCGAGTTGTGGAGCTGAGACCAGATGTGCTGCCGAGATTATCTCCCAGGGCAGATCGGCTGCTCTGTGCTCTGTAGCGCTGGGTGAGTGGAAAGCTGCCAGTGCTGGGACTCAGAATGTGTCTGATGCCTGAAGTCAGGACTTTCTTTCTCTGCCGCTCCTGCTGTCTGACACTGCCTGGTTTCTGCTTGAAGCTCAGCGCCTGTCATGTAGCGGAGTGCTGCACAAGAACCAGAGGTATGAGATGATTTTCCAGAGTTTAGATTTGTTATGGTTTTCTTTTGCTAGAGGAAAAGCAGATATTTAAGTGTAGCCTTAGACAGAGGGTAAGAATCTAAAATAGGAACTGACTTTTCAAAGAGGGAAGGAGTGGGAAGGACGCAGACTGTGGCAAAAAATACTACTGGATACCAAGCTAGCATGTGAAGATAGTTCTGGGGAGAGGTGTTTCTATTTCATATCTACAGAATATTTAAATGGATGTATGTAGATGAGAGCAATCGGCTTCTAGTATATGGACACTGCTCTTTCTGGGAACAGGGTCAGAAGATACCAAGTTGTACCACAGACTCATTTGTGTGACTGGGCAAGTTATGTTGACAATTTTTCTTGATTCCTAGTTGTCTTTTGCCTCCTTTCTTTCCCCCCTTTTCTTGCATTTAATTGTTTAGTTGTTCAGGACTATCTCTTTTAGTACACGTGGCTCCTACCATGAAACTCCTTTTACTGTTGCTGCTGCAGTAATTCACGTAGTCTGTGCTTGGGTGGGCTAGGGGAGGGGAAGCAAGTTAAAGATTTGTGTGTGTTTTGTGCTGTGGAAACACACGCATTTCTGAATGTCTGCCCGTGATTTTTTCTCAGTGCTTTCATGTGTGAGAGGGACAGATAAATGGGAACTTAAGAATGAAAGTGGGAAGGTAAAAGCAGGCACTTACCTGTGCAGGTGAGCACGTGCACAATCTTTATATCCATAAACTGCCTGTCTGTGAGGCACCACATGCGTGCGCGGGTGTATGTGCTGTTGTGGAGCAGCATCCAGGTGTAAGCCTGATTATCTTCCCACACATCTTTTAACGTGTGTGGAATAAGCTGCACGTACAGCTGACGTAGGTGTGCCTGGACTTTTCACACTTTAAGCAGATGCAGAGTCCTCAGTCCTCCATATGAAGAAAATCTACTCAAAAACTGACTTTATCTCTGTCTTTAGTTTATTTTGGTTGAACTCAGAGCCTACGATGAGGAAAAATGTAGCAGAGAGCATATATTTTCCTGCCCACTGCATGTCTGGACAGCATAGCTGAATGTATAGGCTTTGTATGCCTGGAGCTGGTGGGTGAGCTGTTCAGGCCAGGACAGAGAGCCTGTCTGTGTCTTAGTCAGTACATCATTCCTGGCTTGCTTTTTCCACAAAGAGTCACCTAAATCTTTAAAGAACAGAGGCAGCTTGTTGGAGTAGAGGAAAGAAATTCTGTAGCTCTGCTAGCTCATTTTTTTAGTATCTCTTGAATCTTTCTGAGATTAAGGATGTGGTTCCAGGCATGCTGGAGTTTTTTTCTGCTTTGAAATCAAACAAAAGGGCCTAGCAATAGATAAGGGTATGGCAAGGAAAGTTAACCCTTAGGTTGCTAGTAAACTTTTGGCTTTATTTCCAGCTTAACACTGTCTGGAGTGTGACTAGATGGCACTGGCTCCCCTTCTTTAGAATGAAGAAAAAGACTTTAATGTCTTCCAGCGGGATCATCAAATGGAGTGAAGCGCTGCCAAGTTCAGTCTGAGCTGCAGGGCCCAGTGATTAAAAACAGGCCTGTGCCTTGAGGAGCAGGCAGATGAGGCTGTGTGTGACTGGCTCCACATTGCTTCTCCTTGCAAGGCAGGGCAGTCCCTGTCCAAACTGGAGATGCTGTCATATACTGGGAGTTTCAGGCACATTTAACTGCACATCACTTCTACAAGCTCTGAGACCTGACAGAAATGAGATGAATGATACAGAGCCACAGAGCCCCAGTTCCTCAGTTTGCCCTGTGTGGCACTGGGAGACTGAAGTAGGCACATCTGCTAAGTCTGTTCCCAGTGTGACTGTGAGGGTCCACGTGATAATTCTCCCAAAGAAGATGCCCAGATAGCCGGCCTGGAACTGTCAGCATCTCAGATTTCCCTTTGACAGAACCCTTCCAGCCCACTCCATAAATAGCTTTTAGATTGCTCTTTCTATGTATCTTAACACTATTTTTCTTTTCTAAGCCATGGACAAGTTCTGCAGCCACTGAACAAATGAGCAGTTTCTCCAAGGCAAACTTTTCAGTCCTGCTAACTGCAACTCTTGTGCTTTTCCTCTCTTAACACCAACCATAATGCTCTTACTGCCAAAAGACTCAGCCTGGGTGCAGTCTTCCTCCTGAGCAGCATCTCTGGTGGCCCTTGCCTATGGCTCAGCAAAAAAAAAAGTAGGATAGAGAGAAAGAAAAAGCTCACAGCTGCAGTGTAACTGAAAAATGTAACAAAGGGAAAGTTTCAGTTAGCAAAAGACTTGTCTTGGGTGAAATATTTTGTCTGAGCAATGTTTGGTGATCCTTTCTAATGCTTCCCTGGAAAATTAGGGTTCAATTTCAAGGGAGAATGAAAGGCATAGATCTGCAGCTGGAGTTGGGTCGGAGTGGGGATGCCAAACCTGGGTGTGAGGCAGCTGAGGGAGAGCTGGGCTGCGAGAAGTCTTTCACCCTGGCAATGATGTGAGTCCTCTACCCACCAAAAATCACCTATGCAGACTGTGTGATCTCACTAGCACAGCCCTTCAGCAGACACTGTCACGCAAGAAGAAACCCATGCTTGTGCCAGCTCCTTTCACTCATCCTGTGATAGGTAGATCATCATCTTCCTCAGTCATGTTTGTTTCATGCCTGGTTTTTCTTGTTACTTGTTTGTAATGGTCTGAATGGAGGTGAAGAATACTGCAGTATAAGAATATTTCAATGCCTTTATTTCCTGCAAAGATTGCTGTTTTCATCAAGGAGAAAAGTGTAACTAACCTTAGTGTGTGAGGAGGAAAGATGGGATCCCCAGCATCTGGCTGTGCTGGAGACACCCACAGTGATGGTAAGACTTGTGAAGGGTCCATCTGCTGCTCCATCTGAGTCTCAAAGGAGATCACCCTTCTATCTCTTAGCACCGCATTCCTTTACCTCTGTGCTGGTGGTCTCTATTTGACTGTAGTCCTCTTGTCTCCATAAGTGACTCACTGTAGATTGCACCTACAGAAAGCTATTGCTGTTATGATCCAGGTTGGCTGTGAAGGCAAGGACTGATGCTGCCTGAAATGCATTGGAAATGTTGCTGATCACAGACCAGTCAAGGCTGGGGCAAAGTAAATTCCCTTCAGTGGAGATTATGCATGCACTTGTTCTGCCTGTGCTTGCTTATGTGTGTGTTGACACTGCCTTTGTCCTCGATCTGAGTTAGGTGTAGAACCTCAGAACATGAGCTTATAGAAGAACACTGTACATGTGCTTTATGCCTGGGGAATGCAGAGCATTCTCCTTCCCAGAGTTTTCTCTAGACAGACCCATTAGGAAACAGATTCAGCAAGCAGGGATTTGAGAAAAGAGGGCTGCTATTGCTCTGACACGTGCCACGTCCTGACCTCCCTGAATTTATATGTCTTGCATCTTGAAAAGTGGACACATATGTCATTTTAAGGAAATAGATATGCCCCATCATGACAGCAGGGATTACATGATGGGATTACAAAGCAATCCATGCAAAACCAGAAAGAGATTCTCTTTCCTAGAAACTGACTTCAGAGGCACCCAACTCAGTGAAAACTCAAAGAGATTAGAAATAAGAACTAGTAAAACCTTTACTCTGCAATAAACCCAACACATCCAGTGATAAAGATAAGTCACTCCCATGCTCCAGGGCATGCTCTCCTGCCAGGAGGAGGGAATTTCCTTTGAGACTTTTCATGGCCCTCCAGCTTTGATACTGTAATGCAGTTGTGTAGGCTGTGGTGTAGGGAAAGTTTCTGTCTTCTGATGTGTAACAAACAGGCAAGGAAAGGAAATTGGGCTTCAGGATTCTTCTTGCAGCTTTCGTTCAGTGAGTTGAACCTGATAATGAGGGTTTGTTTCACTGAGCATTCAGCAGGCTTGGACTGAATATAGAAAGAGGTATGGTTTGACATGGTGTCTCCTGTAAAGAACAGTGATGGGTGGTTAGGGAATATCCTGCCAGGAGTTACTCTCATGAATTTAGCACTAAAAAAAAAGAAGACATGGTCATTAGTGGGGGAAGGTAAGTGGACCCTTCAGAAATGACCAAAATCCCTGGCCTGGTATGAGCACATATGTGCAAGTATTAAACACAGCTTCTGGCTATTGGGTGTGAAACAGTGTGACTCCAGTATTGCATGCTGCTTTTTTTATTTTCAGACCTGCAGGTTTAACTGAGTGCTGAATGAATGACCTAAAGATCCTTGATATCTACGGAAAACTTCTTGTATGTTTGAGAAATCCCTGAGTAGAATTTCCTGCCTGCTCTGGTCTGGTTTAATCTGAAATTCTGAGAATAGATTCTGAAATTCTGGAAGTAGATTCTGGGATTCCCTCACTTACTGAACTTTTATTGCCAAAACATTATTAACTTGGATACTCTCTTCCCTTACTCCACCAAACATAGTAGGGTGCTAGAATTAGTGTTTCAGAACTCAATTCAGCAGCAGTCCTTTTAGATGGAGCAGTCTCCTAGTAATAGGGATCGAACTAAAATCTCTGGCTTACACAACCTCTTCTGTCTTGCTGAAAAAGCTGATGCCAGAACAAGTGGCATTCAGCAGCTGGTGTTGGCCAGGAACTCCATACTCCCCAGAGAAACAGACAGTGCTTCATACTTAATGATAAATGTCTGCAGTAGATCTGACTAAAGAATTAACCTAGGCCAGTCTGGTTTTACGGAATATGGTGCTTCTGATATTTTCAAGATGCAAGAAGTACAGCACACAGTTTTTAGTAGGAAGGGCAGGATCTTGGATCTGAGTTTTGCATGCTTTTTACTGTTTTTATTTTTTTCATTTTAAATTTTCATTCAGCAAGTGTAATGAAAGGAAAAGAAATAGAAAGAGTCTGCCAGGATGGTGGAAGATTCTCAGAATATCCAGTTTTAATGTTGACAGCTGTACTCTGCTGTATTAGCAATCCCTACTGGGATTGCTGCCTGTTGGGCTGGCCAGCTGCAAACTAGTGGAGGGCAGCTGTGTGACAGCCTAAGCAGTGGGTGCATGCAGCAACGACGTGTGCCCCATAAAGTCAATGTAGCCTTTGTTTTGGTCTTCTTGGGGTGGGAGCTGCAGTGAAAGTATAATTACTTAGTCTAAATCCAGCACAGCTGTGGATAACCATAAACATAACCTTAAGCTCACCTTCCTTGTGTATGAGATACAAACCAGCTTAGGGCAGAGAGCAGTTTGAAGCACTGTCAAGCAGAAAAAAAATAATTCGTCATGTACTTCTTGTTTTTTAAAATAGCTTTATCCTTCAGAGTCTGTTAGAAACCTTCCCAAGGCTGCCTCCTCCATGTGAGCGCTTCCCTCCCCGCGTGCCCCAAGCAGGAGCTGAGGCAGGGTCAGGCTGGCCCTGACTCTGGTGTCTCTCTCTCCCTCTGTGGTGCAGGGATCTTCGGGCAGCGCCTGGAGGACACGGTGCAGTACGAGCGGCGCTATGGGCAGCGCCTGGCCCCGCTGCTGGTGGAGCAGTGCGTGGACTTCATCCGTGAGCGCGGCCTCACCGAGGAGGGGCTCTTCCGCATGCCCGGGCAGGCCAACCTTGTCAAAGATCTGCAGGACTCTTTTGACTGTGGAGAGAAACCCCTTTTTGACAGGTGAGTTGGCATCACCAAATTCGGGCTGGTGTATGTGTGACATGTAAAATCTGCCAGGAATGTCCATGCAGTAGCAATCCTGGCTTGCATGTTCTCATGTTCTTTCCACAGTGTCATTCTCTCTGTTGAAAGCTCTGATGGAGCTTTCTCCCACATGGTGGTGGATGTGGAGGCCTTTATTCAGCTCAGTGGTGGAGCAGAGCTCATTGGTCTGTGTGAGGCTCCTCCAGTGTTTCAGCTTTAGCACATGTTGAATGAAAGGCATTGCTAGATTTGGGTGCAGCAAACTGAGAGGCTGGTGGGATCCCATCAGAGAAATGGGTGTGACAGAGCTGAACTAGGTGATGTACAGCTTTCAGATATTGCACTCTCCCAGCAGACCTGCCTGGAGCAATATCTTGACTCTTCCTTTGTCACCAGGTTTTAGAATAGTCACCACCATCTGGCACGTTTTACCTGGCCTTTATGCCAGCAGCTGTTTTGTAGATGCTCAGCTTAATATTGGTTCCCATGGGAGGAGTGCCAGCCCTGTGTCTGAGTGCTCCATCTGAGGGCAGCAAGGGAAGGGCAGCTCTCAGCTGTGCTGTCTCTGCATTGGCCCTCGGGCAGTGAGATGATCAGAAAGATAAATGCCATCAAGGCCTTCCAGCCAACAGCTGTCCTTACCCTGTAACTAACATTCCATCCACTCTGTCATGAGTACATCCTGCCTGGAGTGAAGGTCAGCATTGTGCAAAGCTCAATGGCCCTTTGTGAAATGGGGCTTGACCCTAACAGAGACCTTGAACTTCAGGGATATTTGGATCCAAGGGTGTTGTGTAGATCTGGTCTGATCTCTATCACAGGTCCATAAATGAGATAAGATCTGGGATCTTGTCTTGCAGGCCTGGCACCATTTCTTGCTGGTCCTCACTAGCCCAGGCTTTCCAGGTGATGCCAGTGGCATCTGGTGTATTACCAGCACATTAACCTTGGGGGATTGCTTCCCCTGGACCTGCAGCCAGTCTCAACCTTGCCAATCCCTTCCCTTCCTGCCTACCACTGCAGGAAGAGCCAGCACTGTCTCCTGCGTGGGCAGAAAGTGTTTGGTCTCATCTTGGGAAGTATATCTGCAGAGTTTATTTGGAACATTCTTCTAATTCTTCCCTTCCCTCAGCTTCCCAGACCACCCATCCTCCTTTCTTTGATTCCTAACCACAAACAGCATTTGCTCCCTAAATGGAAGTGTCAAACATTTAGAAATATTTCCATGAAAAAATAAGTTTGAAATCATCAAATTTTCTCAGTTAATTTTTTCTTAAGCAAAACCTTTGTATTTTTAACTGAATGTCTGGGTGTTCTAGTTCAGAATTAGAATTATCTTAATTCAGTGCTTACACTGTGGAACAGGAGTATCTACAGAAGGAATTAATTAGGAGTGAAAGTTTCAATTTCAAGTTTTATGTAGCCTTATCTAACTTCTTTGTTATGTAGATAAACCAAGCCTCCACACAGCATTTTTAAAGCAAAATACAATTGTACAATAGTTTGGATTGTGAGGGATCCTAAAGTTCACCTCCTTCAAGCCCCTTGCCATGGGCAGGGATACCTTCCACTAGATCAGGTTTCTCAGAGCCCATTCAACCTGGCTTTGAACACTTCCAGGGATGGGGCATCCACAGAAACCTCTTGCAGTGCCTTACCCCAGCTCAGGTGCAGAAAGCATCTTTATTTCCACAGGCATTTGCACTGGCTAAACAGATCAGTGCTAAGTCTCCCCTTTGAGAGAGGCACCAAGGGCCTCCAGGAAGGGATGGCTGCCTTGTGTGTGTCAGTGTGGAATGCAGCAAGGAAGGGTTCAGTGCACAATCAAAGGAAGCAAGCCTGGAGTACCTGAGTAGTGGAAAATTGAGGGTGTCCCAGTTGTTGCCTTTTGCTCTTTCCACCATTCCCCACACAGTCTGTCTCACACACCTGTAGTCACAGAGAGCAGGAAGGGAGCGGCAGTGCCCATCTGGCTACATGAAATCCTTCTCCTCCCAGCAACCAAAATTTTCTCCATGTGTAACTGCAGCTTATCTCTGTATGGCCTGGGATACCTTGGCAGCAGAAGTGTGAAATCCTTATGCATCTTTCCAAATCAGGTGCAGTGAAAGCAATATCCTTTCTTATTTCCCAGCTGCAGTCAGTGCTTTTAGACACCTTTTGTAACTACAGTGATATCCCAGGTTTATAGCCTGCCTTCCCCATGATGGATCAAACCTCTGTGATGGCTGACAATTCAAATATTTATTTTTAAAAGGCTTTCTTTTCCAATATTCTTATGAAAGGCCAGGTGTTGCTGTTTTGGAACCACCTGTAGCAGTCTGCTCCTGGTGTACTTTCATGTTGACTGAAAGTCTGGCTGTATTTCATACGGCACCATGGATGAACCAGTTACTGCAGCCAGTGGCCCTGAAGCTCTGTTCTGGGCTCTGCTTCTCAGGGATAGTCAGATTCACTATCCATGCCTGAAACTCCACACTAAAGGAAAAAAAAATAATAAGGGTACTGATCTCATTTGTAAAACACTATAATCAGCTGAAGAAAACCACTGTGTGAAACTCTGATATTCTTAAATATGATGGAGCTGTTTAATAGGAATAACATAAGCAGGATGAGGAGTATGTGGTATCTGTTGACAGCTTCCTGTTGTAGTTTTCCCAGCTTTCTTTTAGCTCTGTGTTCCAAAAAAGAAACATACTAAATAGAAGAGATTCAGCCTTTGGAGAGAAGAAAGGATTTGAAGCCTCTTGCCCAGTGTTCACTGATATGTTTTTCTCAGAATTCTTTAAAGACAGTCAGGGTAATGGTGGGTAGGGAGGAGCTGGTGACAGAATCTGTTTAGACTTCCAACAGTCAAAACCTTTGAGGAGGTTTTGTTAATCATCTGCGATGATTAACAGTGTTGTACCACAGGAAAATTGGAATGAGGGAGAGATACCCCTGTAGACCAGAAGCTGGGTAGCTGGAATGGGTTCATCATGGGATCTGACACCTCAACCCCAATTTCAAAGCAAAGGAGAAAGAAGAGGAAAAAGAAGTTCCTGGACTAGGAGAAAAAATAAAAGCTGATATCCTATCATACCAGATGGGCTAAGATGTTCCAGATACCACAAGCCAGGCAGCCATACCAAAAGGCAAAAGAGGACCTAGAGGAAATACAGCTTCCTCCATTTCTACTGAATGATTGAGCAGGGCACGTGGGAGCCCAGCCCATGAGCTGTACATGTGTGCTGGCTGGGGAGAGTATCAGGGAGGATCAGTGAGAGACTCAGAGGTTATGTTTCACAGAGCAGGGATGCATCTGTTGTCAGTGCTGTGTGATCACTGTGCACTTGCCTGCACTATTCCTCACATTCCTGGTCCACACTGGCAGAGGAACCACAGTGTCACCCTGCCTTAAGCAGTATTATGGACAGGCATATCCCTTCCACTGCCTGTGTTACCTGAGGTGCATTTCTGTCTTGACAGAATGGAGATTTCCCTTGTTCCCAGGCAGACCTTCCTGCCTACTACCAATGACTAGGAAGAGCTTCCTTCCATGGGCCTGCTTTGTCCCTAAGAGGGCCCTTGATACACCCCCCAAAAAAGGCATCAAGCTTTGGGGTAGTGTGGGTTTCTAAATTTCCTTCCCTGTTCTCTGTTGCAGCAACACAGATGTTCACACTGTGGCGTCCCTCCTGAAGCTTTACCTTCGAGAGCTGCCTGAGCCTGTCATCCCCTTTGCCAAATACGAAGACTTTCTTTCTTGTGGACAGCTACTCTCAAAAGATGAGGGAGAGGTCAGTGATCCTTCTAATCTGCCTCCTCAGAGGATGTTCCCAAGAAGCAATGTAGTACGGGTTTTTTTCCTCATCTCCTCAAACTTGATTTAAATTAATGAAGTCCCTGGGAACCTTTCCCTGAACTTTCCTGGAGCTGTGAATGGGGTGCTGTTATCACAGGCTGCTACTTTAAAAAAAAGTCAGTCTTGTAGCCTGGTGCTTCTTTCTTCAGAGCAAAGCTCTTGTGTAGCATAATTGGCAAGAGATGCAAGGTAGTAGGAAATCTGGGTTCCTTTCCCAGTTTTGCTGTTCACTCACTAATAAGCTGTATGGAGTCACTCCCTTTGTGTTTTCCATTTTATATATCAGAACACTATACTCTCCTTTCCAAAGATTTTGGTGGATGAGACATGGATCAGTGCAATGGTCTTTGTATTTCTTAGAGGAAAGTCATTATGAGAAGGCAGGCTATGATATTATCCCAGAACTAGGGGGAAATAATGCTATGAATACTTTGCCAGAACCTTCTTACAATGCTCTTCTCTTTGGTTTCCAGGCGAGGGAAAGGGCTGACAAAAGCTACCAAGTCTGTGGCAGTCATGGAGTAGGATCATTTGCAATGTGTTTGATTGATCTTTTCCATCCATAATGTGGTGCTCCCTTAGCCTTTTGCAGATTGCAAAGACACATTAGATGTGGTCTGATGTGGGTGCCACCTTCTAGGACACAAACTTAAAGAGGCTGTTACTTGTGTCTTTTCTTTGCTAAAGAAGCCAAGGCCTGAGGGCCTGTAAGTTGTGGTCCCCAGTTCTGCCCCTTTTCTGTGTGTGGTCTTGTCTTTGTCTCTGGCAGAATTTGTAAAAGCTGTTCCTCACAGTGAGTCTGGGGTTCACTTTCAGTTCAAGTGGCAGAAGGCTCTGTGGAGATTGCCCTTTATGATGCCCACAGGAAGATGCTTGTTTGCATGCATCAAATGGATCATATGTGGCAATATAAGTTTTTTATGGTTAAAAGGCAAATTACACTCAAATGACACTTAACCTCTGGTCAACTGTGAGAAAGCAAATTTCTGTGCATGATGCAGCATGTTACCACACATGGATATGTACCTGCATTCTCGACACAGCCACATCAGGGTGCCCATGCACTAATGTTATAATTTAGTGGGTAGAGGTGTGTGTCCACTCCCTCCAAAACTTGCTCATTTTCTGCCTTGTCCTTAGTGAACTCAGGCATCTCTACAGGGTGCTGTGCTACACACCCCACAGCAGTTATTTCACAAGAAACTGCAGCATTTCAAAGGCAGTGGAGCTGGTTTGATTTTGGTTGTAAGATGTGCAGACTGGGAAGTTTTGGATCCACTAAGCACTATTGCACAAGAGTAGAGACACTGCCAAATTGGGCAAACATAATTGTACATCCCTGCTCAGCTTATTAGCTATGTTGTTTGCCCGATTTTGTCTGCACAGGCTGCAGCAGTTTGGGAAGCAACATCTCTGTGAGCAAGGTCAGACTCAAATGACTTGTAGGGCAGAATTCTCTTTAGATTAGAAAGGCAATGGGGAGCACTAGGTAGCCAAAATGAGCACTTAGAAAACACAGCACTGCTCATTGCAGAGAGTTGTTTTGTTAAGGTGCTGTTGTAAACATAAGCAATTTTGGTTTTGTCAGGGAAACCTGGAACCCCAACGTGGGCTGTTTACCTTTTCAGAAAGGAAGGTGGAGTGCACACAGCAGGGGTGGAGAGGCTGTACGTGCACAGTAGCACATGGAGCAGAATGCAGCACAAAGTCATGCCCAGCCTATGGGGCCTGACTTTCCTCCCACGTGGAAAATCCCCCTGCTCACAAACGTGGTTTCAGTGAAACCATGATTTTTAAGACGTAGTGGTAAGCAGGGAATTTAAAAATCAAACGTTTTGTTTTGTAAAGGTATTTTGAAACAAAATGCAATTGTACTGGTTTAATTTGAAGTACTGTTTTCTTTTAAATTTTCACTTGAAAGTTTTGAATGAGACTTTTGGACTCTTAGCATAATTTTTTTTTTTTTTTTGGTATGGCCACCCTCACCTCATACCCAAAAAATCAGAATTGTCTACAGCAAAGTAGCCTTTCAGGTGAATTTGTGGGACCTCATGCTGCTACACTGGGACTATGGATAGGAATATTTGTGATGATTATTTGCCTAGCTCCAGTACTGCCCTAAGTTTTTATTCAAATTGCTTTTCATCTTCATTCTGCACCCAGCTGATCCCTGGTGTTTGAGTGCAAACAGGGCTGTAACACAGACCTTGGGTGGTGCTGAGGTCTCCAGGTGTTTCAGCAGGACTGCAGCATTAGAAAATATTTGATTCTGATCACACCTGACTGGGAGGAGGGTTTGAAAATTTAGAGCAAAGGGGATCTTCAAAAGCCTAAAAACTCATTTGAGTCTGAGCTGCCTTTACATGGTGGTATTTTAGCCTTCACTGCTACCTGTACATTAGAGAGGCACACAGCAGTTCAGTGGATTGAACACAGGTATTCAAGTTGTTTGTTTTTTTTTAAAGAGGTATCTGAATTCTTTATGAACATTTAAAGTGTTGCTAGTTTTCCAGCCAAGCTAGAAGCTCTGAATTGGTGCTGATCTGTTACACACATTGCAAAATCCTTGGGTTTGGGATCATTCATTGGAAAGCAGCATTTTCAAGGAGGTAAGAGTTATTTCTGCAAAATCCCATGGTAAATAACAGCACAGTGCTTCTGTTGCTTGCTGGGCTGCAGACATTGGCAATGATCAGTGCTGTTTGTCACTACAGGGGTTACAAGTTTGTGTTCTCCCCTGTGCTGTCACTGCGGTGTTCCTGGGCTAAGCCTCTGCCTTCTGTTGGTCAGGCCTTGGAAAGGACAAATCTGGTAGAGCTGATACATGCTGCAGTAGGAGAGAGAACATTTTTTACCTGTCAGGTGTTTGTACTTCCATGAATATAAAGATACTCTCTGTGCAATCCCATGCCTGAGATTCCTTGTGACAAAGCATGGATTGTAAATTCTTAGAACCGTTTTTTCTTTCAGGTAGCAATTTTTACCTTTAGGTCATGTTTCCTGCTGTTCACAGCTGCCTAAGTTTCTCTTCCAAAGTTTTCTCTTACATCCAGTAGAGCCAATGGCATTTTAATTCAGAGCATTTGAAATACAATGCCAAATGTCATCCTAATTTCCCTATTTGAAATAAATTGGGTTACAGAGCAAAATTCAAGAGAAATTAGGTCTGTTAGCTCACCTAGTTCTGGTTCAAACTTGTCACTTGAAAGTTGACTGACCTGAACAACTGACCTTAACTTTCACACCAGTAGCAGCTGTCTTTGGCTGAAAAATTTTTAGAAGTTGAAAAAAGAGGATTGAGATTTTCAGAAGGGACTGGCCTTTTAATGGTGTCTCCATTTCTGTCAGCATTAAATAAGCATAATGTTTAAGCTAAGGAATTATATAGTGGTTACTGCTTTTAAGAATTTTAATTTTCAGGTTTTTATTAGAGAACTTTTTTTTTTTTTTTTTTTGTACAGAATAAAAAAGTACCTGTATATTTAAGGTAATAAGGACGCACTACACTATGGATCTTTCTGACTTGTCTGGACCAGAGAAATCAGGAATACATTGCAAGAGTTTGGCCAACAGAATTCCCTTCCTAACAGTTCTTAAAAAGGGGAGTTTGAAATGAATGTTCAGCTGTACTTTTTTGGAACCATTTCCTTCTGGAATTTCTCCATCATAAGTTCACAGCTATCACTCTTCCTTAAATGTGCTTTGGTATCTGTTTTTCCACAAATGGTTTCATTGTGTCCAAAAATAAGCAAATCTCCAGGGCAACAGCAGCATTGAGGAACAAGCAAATGATACTTGGGATTGTGGTAGGACAATAACCTCCTGAGTCAGAGGTTTTCATTAGATGATTTAAGTAGCTTCAGGGCTTTAAGTCATTCCTTCAGCTGATGTGTCATCTTACATTTTAATGTAAAGACAGAAATTTTGTGAGGAATTATGTCCCAGGCCAGAATGACTGCAAATGGAAGTATGTCATTAAAAAGGAGGCAGCTGAATTGGACTAATTTCGCTTTTTCAAGAAAAAACATTCCTCTGCTCAACTGAGCAATGCAGTTATTCTGCACTCAGTGCCTCCGAGTTTCAAACAGGAAAAGGCCCATCTGCTGATACCAGTGCCAGTGGACAGGCTTTAAAGGCTGCAGGCCTCACTAAATGAAGACTTCTATCCTCAACCATTAAAGTTTACAGGAGGATTTCCACTAAGAACTGAATTGAGTTCTGGACATTGGGATTTTGGTAAGGCACAACACACTGGGTGACACCTCTTCTAAAGGAAAGCCTTTGTGTTATCCTCTGTTGTTCAGCATTTGGCTGTGGAAAGAGGACTTTATAGTCCTAAAGGAAGGTCACGTCTACTTTGCAACATTTACATTAATAGCTCTGCTTCTTGTTTTTCCTGTCCCTCAGGGTACCCAGGAACTGGTTAAACAGGTGAAGAATTTGCCCCAAGCCAACTACAACCTCCTCAAATACATATGCAAGTAAGTGAAATTAATTAACACTTGGAAAAGTCTCTAAGTTTTGTGAGGCTGTCTTATGTGCAAATAATATACTCTGAAAATATTCAAAACCCACCACTTAAGTGTAAGTTATAACTCCTTTAAAAAATGTGGAGGTGAATGCAGCCTGCCTGAAGGAAGCTCCTGATTTATCCAAGAGGATCAGCCAAGCAAATTGCTGCCACCTGCAGCCTTGGCAGCAGGCATGAATGATACTGATATATTATCTTGTTTATTTCAGAAGCACCTACAGATCACTAAAGGTAGACACTTATTCCAGATACTGCACACTTGGAAGATTATGACACAAGCTGAGTAGCAGATGCAGTCAGAATAGCCAGGCTGGTATTTGCTCTGGTTTGGAAGTGGGGTTGGAAGTGACTTCCTCTTGGATTCCCAGAGACCATACAGCCTTGTCTCCTTTCATGTCTGCTGATTTTCCCAGTTTTTGGGTTGCCTCTTTATCTGGGGATTGGAAGGAGATGATTTTTGAAGGCTACTTCCAACTCCAACCATTTTATGGTTCTGTGATCTGTATTTTGTTAGATTCAAGCCAAGCCACTAAGCCCTTTCCACAGGCTGCTAGTTCTCAGACAAGGATATGACTTATTACTTCTGTTTTATCTGTAAGTGAAAATTCGCCCAAGTCAATCCATATAAATTGAGAATTCCTATAAAAATGCAAAAATCTGTCCTTTCAGACCCAGTAGTAGGCTGGGTCACTGCTAGGTGGGTACTTGTGGCAGAAAACATCCTGTCTTCTCTGGTTCATACACTGGGAGGGATCTGGGGTTACACTGAATATCTAAGCTACAGTAGTCCCTCAAATCATTTCAGGTGTCAGGGTTGTATGAAAACAGGACAAAACTCAATGCTTTTAGCTGAGAAGTGACTTATGAATTCCCTCTTCCTTTGATTTTTCTGGGGGGTTTTTCAAGGTTCCTTGATGAAGTTCAGGCTCATTCCAGCATTAACAAGATGAGTGTCCAGAACCTGGCTACAGTATTTGGACCAAACATTCTGCGGCCCAAAATGGAGGATCCAGTGACCATGATGGAAGGTAGGTGCTGCTCTGGGGGATGGCACAGCAGCTGTATTTTGGAGTTGCAAGTGAATGCCATACATTCCTTGGTAGCTGTATCAGTTGCCTGCACAGTCAGAACAAGTCAAGCCATCCCTTTCATCAGGGCCTGTGAGGGATGTTCCAGTTGGCATCTTATCCCACTTGCCACTGGACTGGGAGTGTCTCTCCTCTCCACCATGAGGAGCTGCCTCCACACCCCTGAAACTCTTTCTGAGCCTACTGCTAAAATGAAAGCTCAGCTTTTTTTTTCAGGAGGACTGTGCTTAAGTACCAAGCTGCAGTCATTTAGTATTGGTGCATTTCAGTGGTTATACTGCTCCCTGTAGAGAACATCCAAGCCATGAGGAGAGGACTGTAGTTCTGGCTGTGGCACAGTGGCTAAAACTAAGTGTCTTAGAAGTGTTGTCTTCTAAGGAGACTGTATGGATCAAAACTTCACATAATCAAAAATAATCAAAAATAAAAGAGTTAGTTTTGGATGTAAAAAAATCTAAGGCTTTAAAATTATTTGCTTCCATACAAATCAAGCAAGTTGACATTAGGGCTGGGATACAGCTCTTCTCCCAGGTTCCACTGAAACACAACTACTATTGTGTTTAGCAAGGTTTTTGCATAAAGTTTTGTAGGATTTTGGCAAGCCTGCCAAAATAATTGATTAATTAATTCAGCACAGATGGAGATGCTGTGCCCAGGATGCCTGAACTTGGCTCTGGTTCTGCTCCCTAGCTGTAGAGGACAGCTGACATGGTATTTTGTGTGATGCCAGTCCTTCACTGAAGGTCAGTGTTGTCATGCCTTAGCAGCAGCAGTGCCTTGAGCTCTTCACAGGTCATGTGCAGATGTGTCTCCCACGATGGCAGCTCACTGTAAGGCAGCAGGACAACTTCAGAGCATGACCTGATGTGTTATAGTAGTTCAGGGACTCGAAGCCTACCTCGGAGCTGTGGGCCATATTATTAAGGGTACATTTGATAGTTTCCCCTGGCTATATTATTAAGGGTACGTTTGATACCTTCCCCTGTCTGTGCAGAAGGTGCAAATATCGGGGAGGAGCAGGGAGGGCGGGAGCAGTGCTCGTTGTTCGCTGGTGGAGCTGGGGACAGCTGTGAGCAGCCTGTGTGCGATGCTGGCACTTCCCCTAGTGGCCGCGGGGCCAGCGCTGGTGCGGCTCTCGCAGCCTGGCAGCAGCATGCTCCCTGCCCGGCTGGCACAGGGACGGCTTTGGGCTAGCATCAGCTCAGGCATTTCGTTCTGCAGCTCATCCCATGGCAGAGGTGCCCAAACTCTGCGGAGGTGCACATGTGCTGGTGCTAGGGTCTCTCCTCATCATCGTGTAAAAACACTACAGTGATCTGACCCAGAATTCTGTATTGCCACAGGTCTGAACTATAAAAATATTGGGATATGTAGGCTGGATTTTTAGACTTAATAATGATAGCAGGATTGGCAATGTTTTTATTTGAGTTGAGAATTTAGTTGAGGTTGGTTAGATAAAAGTAAAAGAGAAGTGGAAAGACTTTTTGTTTCTTTTTTTATTTTTAGCTTCAGAGTAGTCTGAGTTGCCTAAACAAACTGATAATGAGATCTTAATAAAAACTACTCTAATTGTGTCTCTCTTCAAATTTAACCCATGCATTTCAAATAGAAACACCTGAAGTTTGACAGCTAAATAGTTAGGAATGCCCTTATCTTCAAAACATTTAGTTCTCTTCCTGCATTCACAGACATGAAATAGAAGTGGTAGGTAAGCTAAGTACATCTTGCTATAGATCAAAAACTCATCAATAAAATCAAGCTCTTGCCTTGAACCCTGAGTATGTTATTCTCTTTCAGGCAATACTTAAAAATAGAATTGCTTACTCACCCTTCTAAAGGTTTTCCTCTTTTGTAGGAAGTGATTTATATTAGGTTTGGTAAGTGGTGTTCTCTATTAGTTCATAATGGTCTGCTCCACTCCTGGAAGACAGTGGCAGCACATTTCTCTGGGTTTAAACAACAGAGAGCACTTTCAGCACTTGCTGTACACCCTCTGCAAGTGCATATATAATGCAGATGTTATACTTCCTGCAAGTTTCTCTAGACACTGAGTACAGCACAACGCCTGAGCTGAAATTTGTAGTTTTTCAATAAGAATATTTCTGGGCCTGTTCAGACCAAGAAACTGGGTCCAGCCTAGTCATGCCAACAGGCTGGGGTGAGTCGCAGAGGTCTTTCATGTCTCCTCACCTGCTTGCCTTTGTTTTCCATCCACAGGCACCTCTCTGGTTCAGCACCTGATGACAGTGCTGATCAGTGAGCAGGGACGGATCTTTGCTGTTCCTCAGGCGGATGTGCCAGGGAACCAGCTGGAGATCAAACCAATGCGCCAGCGCAGCACTGTCGAGTGGATCTCCGAGGAGGATGGGGAGGACAGCAGGTCGCAGAACAGCGCTGCCAGCCCCACTGATTTGCCTTCTGGCAATGCTGTGGCTCTGGAGGCCACTCCAGGACCTGCAGTGAAAATCACTCCTCCAGAGCAGAGTGGCAAATCAACCCAGCCTGCCACGAGCCCCAGTAAAAGAGTGCAGACGCTGCCTCCATGGAAATATTCCTTCCGCCAGCAGGGAGCACGGTCTGTGAGCCCAAAGCTGGGCAGCTCTTCCTTAGACATCCCCAACCTCTCCTCCAGTGGGAACTGGTTGATGAACGGCCTGTACTCCCTCCGAGGCCATCGCCGGACAGCCTCTGGGGAGCGAGTGAAAGACTCGTGTTCCTCCCAGAGACTCTCCACTTACGACAATGTCCCCTCATCCAGCCTGTCCCTCAGCACCCACAGCATGGCCAGTACCACCTGGTCCACATCATCCTGTGAGATCTCCGTGATGGACTCGGTGAGCAGCTGCCCAGCCTGCCGGGCCAGTGACTCTTCTGCTTTGAGCTCCCTAAAAACCGAGTGGGTAACTCAGGGCTCGCTGTCCCAGAGTGAGGGCAAGACTGCAGATCTGGAGAACAGCATGGACAGGTTTGAAGCCTGCAGCAGCAGCAGCAGCAGTGAACAGAGTGACCCGGCTGCAGCTTCCCGAGACTCTGTCCAATGCTCCAGGGCCTTACAGAGCTTGGTGGTGGAGCTAAAGACAGAGCTGAGCAAACAGAGGACTGAGTATGAGACTAGTATCAAAAGGTAATGTCTTCTGCAGGGGCACAAGGAAGTCATCTGTCAACATTTCTCCTGTCTGAACATGGGTGTGGGCTGCCAAGGGTACCAGGTTCTCAGCCCTGAAGTTTGGGGTTGGGTGACAGCAGATTTGCTTCTGCTTTTTCCTTGCTACTCTCTGAATCCAACATTTCTTTCTCTGATTTGAGAGAGCATCAAAAAGAAAACAAAGGGGACACAGGGAAATCCAATGCTTCACATTCTGTGTGTTCACTGTAAATGAGAGCTGCACAGGTAGTGCCAAAGTCTGCTCTTAGTGTCAGAGAAATAGCAAAGCAAACATCTTTTAGGGAGGAATTGGGACCCAGGATGGTCAGGCCTCAGCAAG
Source organism: Zonotrichia albicollis (assembly GCF_047830755.1). Taxonomy (NCBI): domain Eukaryota; kingdom Metazoa; phylum Chordata; class Aves; order Passeriformes; family Passerellidae; genus Zonotrichia; species Zonotrichia albicollis. The sequence goes on along the minus strand of NC_133825.1, from coordinate 32,926,175 downwards.
GATAATCTGTGCAGGTGCTGATACTTGCACCAGACCAGTCTGAAACTGAGGGCTTATTCTTTTCCCAACTCCAGCATTCTTGAGGAAACTGCTCTTGATTATTTTCCACAGGTTTTTTTTTGAGTGGTGGTATTGGGACTGCATCTCAGCTGTAATGTTTTGAGCAGCCCTTTTGTGTTGAACTTCTACAAACCTCACTTTTGGTATCTGATGGAGAAGAGTGGTCCTTGGCTGATGGGGCAGCCTAGCTTGGAAGAGCAGCAGAAACTGTGTCATTTGCCAGCTGATGCTGTACTTTCCATCTGAGCTCAGAAAAATTCATTTCAGCTTTCAGGAGAGTTGTGTGTATGGCTGGGGCTACGAAGTACTAATAACAAAGGAGTCATTAATTTGTGTGATATGTTAGGTTTTATGACTATGTGATAATAGAAAGACTATTGGTGCTTAAAGGGATTAGATATATTTTAATATACAGCCATGTGCAAAATTGCACACCATATTGTAATACATGCTGCTCTGCAGCACCAGTATTCTGCACTGAAGAAGGGCTGTAGTCCCATTTCTTACAAAGAGTTGAGTTCTCAGGGTTTGGGGCTTTTTTGTTTTTGTGTTAAGGTGTTACTGTTATACTCCTTCAATTATTAAAACTCAGATTGGAACCTGAGGTATGAAAATGCTGCCAGTCTCCCAGACATGGCACCAAAAGCACGTAAGACTGTTGGGATTGTGTAGCACAGCTTTAGGCTGCGGTTTTTGGCACTTTTTTCTTGTTGAGGTAGTTTCTCAAAAATGTATCTGAACCGTGATCTCTTCCCATGGGCCAGTTGTTAAGGTAGGTATTCCTCCTGCTATCTTCCTGCTTTATTTTATAATTTCCTCTGATGGTGGCTTGCCAGCCCCCTCTGCGTTTCTGGCTCTTGCACTGTGCTGCCTTGGTGTGTGGAGCTGGAAGGAGAATCAGGCTGTGCAGCAGTTCCAGTTCCCACCTAACATCCCCAAGTGGGAGAAAAGCCCCACCTTGTTGTATTCAAAGTGTAAGAAAGAGCTCATGAAACACCAGCAGCTGCTAGCATGGGATGTTGGGAAAGGCCTGTGAATGAGGGTGGAAGTTCATGACTTACATGGTTTGCTTTTTTTGATGCCCTACTGATACAGAATGGGAGGAGGTGAGGGTTATGTGCCTTACATTTAATTGTGCAGAGCTGCCCTGGCAAGCCTTGTTGCAGGGATACAGGCTAATAAACAGAAATAACCAGGCTGCAGAACCTGGAAATGTGTAGCTGCACATTCTTGCCTGCTGCCTGGGGGAAGAGATGGTTTCCCACCTTTTATCAGTAAAACTGTGCCAATGATGCCTTAAGCTGCTGCAGGAGCATCTAGGAAGACCTGTTCTCCATTTCAGCTGTTGAGCTGCTTCAGCTCCAACACCTGCCTTTCCCTGCAGCTGGACAGGACAGAGAGCACTATGGCTCCAGGGGAGGACTCTAAATTGGCCAGGTCTGACAGGGCAAAGTAGCTGAGAGGAAAATGCCTAATGAACTAAAGAGTTTCATAAAACCAGGCAAGGCGCAATCACTCCTTTTTGTATTAAACAGGATGACTCCAGCTGTTTGGGCCTACAGCCTGAAGGACTGTGCTGTCAAGTCTAAGAATTTCAAGCCAAGTTTTTCAGCTCTGAAAAATTTTTCAATGTTTTTACTACATCTGCAGCAATTTATAGGTGCAAAAGTATGTTCTTTTTCAGCTTGCATGGAAGTCTGCTACTAAGGAAAGACAGGGGCTAACTAGCAAAGAAGGGAGGCTGCTTAGCACAAAAGATTTAGGCTTCCTCACCAGTTTTATTTTATTGAAGATAATTTAGTCCCCTGAAATTGCACATGTGCCTGTGTGGTTTGCAGAACTGTGTGTATCTAGAAGGACATGTTTTAATGAAAGAATATGAGCTTTTCTCTTGGCACGTACATAAGTGAAGGGAAAGCAGAGTGAGTACCTGCCTGGGGCAGAGGTAAGGAACATTTGCTGATGGAAAAGCTGTTATTTCTCATCAACTGCCCATTTTCTCTCTCTTAGTCAGAGGGAGGCAAGTTTTATTGCCTTCCTGTAACCACTCTGTTCCCGAGCATTTCTCCCTCAAGGCTAATATAATTACCAGACATTCTCTATTGAGTTTCAGTAATTCATGTTTACCACCTGGCACTCTTAGGAAAGTGTAAGCATTGAGAGAGGACTGTTATGAATGTAGCAATGCTGTAAGTGCTGTGATTCTAAGTAATTCAGTCCTGAGTTAGCAGTTCAGGCTGCTGTAGTTGACCCCTAAACTCAGTGGTAAAAAATGTAATTGTCAACTCAGAGCTGTTATGTGTGTGTGGGGCAGCATCCCAGCTTCAGAAGTGTCATATTCCAGCTGATACTGGCTGGACATAAAGGTCTGCCTTCATCCACAGGGGCTGCTTTTTGCTGAACTTGGTGCAGGACAGTGCACCTGTGACTTCGATTCACTGTGAAAACTGTGACAATAATCAAACGGCCATCTTTAGCTGTATGTAAGCGAACAGAAAGGAAAAGTTTAAGGTGATGCATTGCCCCTTGTCAATGACAAACTTCACAGAGAATACTATCAAATGGTTGGTGAGGAAGGACTATGATCTCATTCCTATGTAATCCATAAGGATGTTCCTCTATATGGGATATCCATATAGGGAAACACAGTATCACAGTAATGGATAAAGATTAAGGCATCACAGTAATGGGTAAAGATTATTTTGGGATTATATACTTGAACTCTGCCTAAGTGAGGAGTTAAGGAGTTAATCAATCTCCTCAGGCAGGCAGTCTGGTGCTGGAAAATAGGCATTGTTTTCTAACATTTGAGCATTTTCCTCAAGATGCAACTAAAGGAAGCTCTGCCCTAAATTGAACAGTAATGAAATAGCATTTATTCTGTCCTTTAAAACTTCCTCTTAAATTTAACATATTCTAAGTTGTTCCTCTTAGTTTTTTATAGTCATCAGCATTATTTATCCAGCCACTTTAAAAAGCCTTTTTTTTTTCTTCTCTGTTGGTTTTAAGAATTGAAGAAACAAGTGCAGACCTGAGGAACCAACTGGTTAGGTTAGAAGAAGAACTGGACCAAGAACGAAAGAAATACACGATGCTGGAGATAAAGCTGAGAAATTCCGAACGTGCTCGTGAAGATGCTGAGAAGAGAAATTACCTCCTGCAGAAGGAAATGGAAGAATTTTTTTCAACATTAGGATGTTTAACTGTTGGGAGTCAAAGTGCTAAAGTCCCCAAGTAGAACAACTATAGAAAATCCTGTTCCTGACAAAATGAGTGAAAATGCATATTTTGTTCTGGTATACTCATGTATCATGAGTAATTCTATAGTGATTGTGCTCTCAGTTACACTTGCCCTGTTGTCTCTACATGTGCTATAGTATTTGGGCCAGCTGGGAAAGACTGCTGACCATAAAGCTTGAAAATTTAGTGTCAGATTGACAAGAAAGAGTGGGTCCCCTCTGTATCCACAGAACAACAAAAACTCTTCTCCAGAGTGTCCTGCTGCCATCTTAGGACTCAGCTGCACCATCCTTTTGTTGGCTCAAGGAGAATGGAAGGTCCTGCAGAGTGGGTGGATGGCCAGAACCAACAGACAAGCTGAGCCTGGAGCTGAGGGATCCCCACACTTGTGCTTGGGAAGGTGGCAGTTCCAGCCTGTCACCACAGCCAGGACGTTTGCCAGACGGATTTAATGAGGTGGCTTTCGCCCTACTCCCTCCATAAAGTTTGTTCAAATTTCTCATTCCTAGAGTGATATTATTTTATGAAGATATTGCAAAAACAAGGTCTGCAAACATGCTGAAGATACCAAAATCTTGACAATTCACTAAAATTGTCACTTACCCACCTAATGTTTTTAGTGTTTCACAAAAATACAGCTTTAAATTAAACTGTGATTAATAATGAGATTGGCTACACAAACTCTTTGGAACTTTAAATATGCACATTTTGCCTTAGGTATCTGAAGGTTTTCTGAGCCAAAAATAGAGCAGTATTAGCTGCAAGAAAAAAAAAATCTTCTGAGATGATATATGTATTAAGGCAGAAGATGGAAGATCCTTATCATCAAAACACATCCAAACTTTAATAGCAAAACTTATGGTAAGAGAAATCAGTGCAATTGGGGTGGGGGTTGTCAGGGTGGTAAAGGGGGGAGGGTGGGGATCTATCCTTGAACTTTCCTGCACAATGTACACTTTCCTCCCTTGTAACAGTTCTCCTTACACCAGCTGATATTTTTGTTGTTAGTTCTTACAGGGATATGAGGGGACAGGAAGAATACTGCACACAACCCATCATCCCAACTTCCTTCCTTCTGCTAAGGAAAATCATTAGAATGAAGCTGTGAGTTCTGGTAATTTGCTGCTGGGCTGACTTCCCTTCCAATTGATTTCAAGAAGTTCTGCATAGCATTTGTAACACCCATGCAGGCCATGCAGAGCCTGCACACAGAAAATTGTTTCACCCGATTCAGCTTGAATTTCTCACCTGCAAGCCCAGCATCGTTCACTTTGTCTTGGCACTCCATCTTTGACATCCTGAAGTAGCTTGGGAGTCTCTAAGGAGAAAGAATTTTAACAAAAAGTGCCACAACAACATGAACTGGCTAAAGGGAAAGTATGGACTGTAACGAAGAAGATTGCTTTATTTTAAGTATTACAAAAAAAGTGCCCTGAATCTCATTTCTTACTAGAGAAGACTATGATTCACTGTCTGGAAATAACCTTAGAATGGGTTTTTACATACCAGGAGATAGTCAATACTGAAAGATATACTTTCTTCTCAGCATCTCACAGATATCCAGGTATTTCAATATTTTAAACATCTAGGTATGAACTTGTTTCTATTGCACTGTAAAACCTCTCCTTATTACAGAAATGTAAAAAATTGTAAACCATTTAAAGTGAGCAAAAAGCAGAATTTTAACCTAATCTTTCCTGGATAAGAAATGTCAAGCAAGGTGATACAGTAAATCATGTGGATTGGTGCACTCAGTTATTTCAAAACCTTTTTCCTACTTCCCAGGCTCTCCAGCTGCCCTGCATTCCTTACTGCCCCAGCTTGAGGCAGGTACCTGCATGTTCAGCAGCAGCTGCCTGCCACCTGCAGGCATCAGCATCATCCCCAATTTTTTTCCCCACCTCTGCCTTGAATTCATTACCAATGGTCTCAAGTTATCATTTAAGGAATAAGATGGCCATTTAAAACAGCAGCATAATCAGATGCACAATGTGAGAGAGAAGCAGTGACAGTGACTGAGCTGGAAAAGCAAGCAGTCTGACAGGGAGCTGGAGGTACAAGGTCAGTCATCACAAAAATAAACCTCAGTATTGGAGGGTGGTCTAATGGTTGTAAGTAGAACACCAGAAAGCAACATTCAATCCCATTCAGTACTAGTAGCAAGCAGGGTATTTTATTACCCTTTCTTATTTCTACCCAAATCATAGAAGGCTTTCACTGACAGCCCACACCTCCCTTACACTAGTTATATTGCATTACCTCCTGTATGTATCCAGTGCAGACTGCTCCTTTTAGTTCACACTCCAAACTCAAGCAAGTTAACCAGCAGTCCTGGCCCCTGCTCGTCTGGTGTGTCTGGTGTTCACTCTCCCAGTTAGCAGGGCTCAATTCTTAAGTATTTAACCTTAGGTAACTGCTAACAAACCTACCTATCCCAAACTTGCAGATCCAGGATAGAATCACGAGATCTGTAACACTGCACAATGTGGTATCCAAAATAAAATTAAGTCTTTTTAATATGCAAAGAAACTCTATGCACTCAAAATGAGGAGTGAAACAAACCAGTTCCAGACTGGCTGTTGTGCTCCATCAACATCTATGGCTCCCGTTCATGAGGAATAAATTTCAGCTGCTTCTGAAGATGAGCCACTGCAGTAAATAAACCTGGCAAGAAGCTGCAAACAACCCAGTTCACACTAAAATGCACTACAGTGGGATGTTAACCTCAAGTGCAGCAACCAGAGCATAATGCTAAATTCCTGACATGGGCAATTATGCAAGAAATGAGATCCTCTTGTACACAGCTTTGAAGAACGCTATGTCTTTATGTGAAGAAGATGATAAACCTTTTCCCACCTTTCCTGTTTCCATACTCTTCTCCACCAATGCATTTCTCCACAGCAAGCACTGGAGACTACACCTTATTTTGCAGACATTTCACTTGTTGCAGTCCCTGATTTAAATGTCAGCTTTCTTAGCAAGTGTTTGTCTGGTTATTGTTAATTAAACATGACAGAAGGTTCCTGGAATAGATAAATTTTTACCACAGCTTCACCTGTGCCATCCTCCCAGCCTGGAATATCCCTTCCAGTATTATGCAGGCAAAAAACCAAAATGGTAAAAACTTTTCAGTGAAAAAAAACCCAACATATGCTTTAAAAAAAAGCAAAACAGCCACACTTCAGAATAACAAAGAAAACTTCGGTAGTAGTGGCATTTCTAACACAAAAAGGAACATGAATTAATAGCTTAATGACTCATCTACATTCACATGAGTTCCACTGAAGGCAGCAGCATTCAGGAGTGTTTCAGTCCTGAGGCACCAGACAAATCCTGGGCAGAGCAATGACTCTCTCTGGCCTTGCTCTGTAATAACATTATCATGGGAAACTGGCTGCACTTTATGCTGATTTATGCAAATAAAGAAGAATATTTCTGAGTTCCCTACCACATTCCTAGAAGAACATTCCACAAATTGGTGACCCAGATAAACAAAGCTGCCTGCACTGTGGTCACAGTCCCTCTCCCTTGAAACTGGGCACAAAGGCACCACCAGCACAGCTCAAGGGCAGCTGCAGTTGTTAAGGAAGCACTGAAACCCTGCTGGAAGTGACTTTTGTTGGGACTTACCTGTGGGAAAAGTGCCAGTGCAATGGGTGCTCCAGGCATCCAAGTCAGCTCTCCAGAAGTCAGATCCTTCAAGCTTCTGCAAGATGCAGTGCTGAGAGATTCTCCCTTACACCAGGCAGCCCAAGGCTTACCTCTTTCAGCAGCACAGCTCTCAGCTGTATTTCCAGGAATTAAGGTGGCTGCAGCTGGCAGCAAGGGACCAAGAATAGATTCCCACTGGTCACAAAGACCATGAATATTGTTATCAGTCAGTGGCACATCCAAAGTCCATGGGAATGAAGAAATGGAAAAAACATGTCACTTTGCCCACAAGTGAGCTCACATACAAGCCAGGATAGTACCATTAAAAAACAGATGAATGCTCAGGAAGGGCTCTCACTAGTAAGATTACAAGTGCAGCCCTAGTATGCAATCCATATGAAATCCACTGCAGGCTGGCAATGAAGAAACATTAAATGCATGGTGGTCAAACTTTTTTTTATTTAAAATATCATTATAACCAACTGACATACTAGATAACAATGTATACATTCCAGTGGTGCACATGTAATGACCTATGGCATGAATGAGTTAAAAAAACCCCACAATGTTCTCAGTAATGCCCACCAACAGCTTATTTGGAGGGAATAAAGGAAAAGCAGAAAAAGGTATCAAATGTGGGGAAGAAAAAAAAAATTAGTTTTCCCCAGTATTTTTAATGGTGTATCTTCCCCTTCATATTTCTTGGGACATAATAAAATTAAGAATATACTTCAAGAAGGGCAGAAGGAATGATCACAATAATTGGGGTGGGATTTTTTTCTCAACTTTAGTAATAAAAGTTAAAGAACTCTCAAAAATAGACTAGATATTGGGCCTACAAAAGTAATTCATCTGTATGCAAAGCTTACCAAGAATTATTCCTTTTGTAAAATGTAAAGGATGAGCTGACATTACTAGTAAGCTATTTTTACCCTACAAAACCAGACTACAGTAATAAAATCACCAATTTACAGCTAACACAATAATCTAGATGTACATTACTGTACACAGGCTATATATACATTACACATGAACATCCTACGTGAAATAGATAAGAAACATACTGATATTGTCTCAACATTGGCCAATAGGTTTGTTTTTCTAAAGGAGGTGTATTTTCTATTCACATTCAGTGTAGTTCCAATAGCAAGGGTTAGCTTTGCTTACTTAAGAAACGTAGAAAGTTTGTGTGAGGTAGATCAAGAAAACCTAGCTTAAATTTTGAACTGCAGAAATAGAAACACAATGTGATCTGTAACACAGACATACAAAGAGAAGGGAGTGAGAGACCATTTAAAATACTATTATCCAGTGCCCTTAACTAAGAATATATTAAATTAATTGAAAATTTGGGTAGGCAGTACAGTCTTATCACATGCTTCAATAAAAACCTCTTTCTAATTCTGCTGAAAAATACAGACAGGCTCTCCTTCAACTGCTCCAAACCACTGACAGGAAAATGAAATGTAACAGTATGGACAAGCTGCTGTCAAAAGCAAATAACAATATAGCTACAAACTGTAATTCACTCCCTTTAGCAACTTGAAAAAGTAAGACAAAGTATAAGCTGAACCTTCTTCTCCACTTTTGCCCATGATCTTTATCAAAAAACATTTATTGTCATACTCTTCAGATTATTGGCTGCGTAGGACCATCCTCCTGTGGGAGGTTTTTGATATTTTCCTTCATGCACTGCTGAGCTGAATGCTCCATCCATCCATCCATCCCTCCCCTACAGAGTCCTGGCCCTGGGCAGCAGGGCTCTACTGGCATGCTGGTGCTGGGGACACAGGACACTCCCACCACACCACTGATGCTGATGCTAGGTCCACCTGGAATTCCTGCCCGGAAAGATGCTGCTGCATCTCACATAGTGAAAGTTCTACAAAGCTAAAAGCCCAAGCTTGGCCAGGGCAAAGTGCCACATCTGCTCAGCTGAGCCCTGACCCAGGGATGAGCATGTTCCACCAGGGAGTTGTGCTCGGGCAGCACAGCTGCTCACACACACCAACACATCAGCTCTGAGCCACTGACTTGCACCAACAAAGGGCTTCCCAGCACACCATCCCAGTACTCTCTAAGGGTACTAATTCCCCCCCACCCATCTCTATTTCAAGCCCTTGAACAACCTACTTCTACAGGAGGAGGGAGCTGCTTTACCCTTGCTCTATGGCACAGCTTTGCCCAGAAAAGGCAGACATCAATCTCACTATTACTGCCCAACTTTGAACCTCACCTGAGGTAAGGGAGCAGATAGCTCATGGTAATTCAATCCATATCAACTCCCAGTGGATTGGAATGGCCTTAGAAAGTTGCATGCACTTTAGTGAAGCCTGTTGTCTTGAGAAGATTCCAAATCAAAGTCTAAAATAAAACTTACCAATATTTTAAAATTGTACAGTGTATTGTATAGCATATAATCTAACAATAGACAAAGACAGCTGAATTCCAGTTACCCATTTGTTTGCTATCTGTGGCAGTGTACATCTATCTGAAAAAAATTTATATTTCAACAAATAAAAAGGGAAGTTAAGACTAGGATGCTGTTGTGATAATTTGATTACTGAATATGATTTTGTCTTTGAAATTTGCCATCACTTTAATTTGCCTAAAATGCAAGCAACTGAAAAAAAGAAAAAGCAACACTCCTGTGAAGATGGTGCCAAAAGTGAACTGTTGCCACAGGCAAAGCTCTGACCCTACTGAAGCAATACCTTTAAGCACAGCTTGCACACACATTGCAACAGGCTGCAGTGGGCAGTTCCACACATTCACTAACTTTGCCTTGAAAGAAGAAAAGCTCAGTTCTCCTTAGCACTTATCAGCTCAGTTCAGTTACTATATATTTCAGAAACTGGAAAGCAATAGCAAAAAATATTTTTAAGTTTCAAAATATTTCAATCATCACTGCAATCCAGTGGGGTCTAAAATAAATTTAAATAGAAACTAGATTTACCAATTTATTTTTAACAGCACTGAGAGGCATCAGAAGTTACTGTCAGTCTTAACTTCATTACACTGTGCAGACCACACTATCACTTGACCCTATAAAACAATGGAGTACTTTTGTTTGACCAAAACTTTTGGCTTAATTCACAGCTTAAACTTTGATAAAAAAAATTACAAAATAGACTGTTCCATTGGTCTCTGTTCAACATATTCTACATTCCAGTGCTAGATGAATCCAAACTTGTCCTGCCTGTTCTGAGGTAATATACAATTTGGCAGGATCTTGCAAAAATAATTGCCTTAACACATGTGGCTTAGGAAGGCAATATTAAAATACTAGATATAAACGAGGAAAGCAAAATTACATGCACACAGCACTTACCAGCAGTCTAGCCAGGCCAGGAAACAACTGTGCAGTTTGTCAACTTAGTTATCTTTGAGACATTACCATTCCTTGCAACCCTGCATGTTTTTCAAAAAGACATGTTGGACATCGACATTACTATCACTTCTGTTTTTCTAATACTTACTGCAAAAACAAATTTTCCTCTTTCAGTTAAAACTTCAAAAAGATGCTTATTTAACCCAACAAGCAGAAGGAACCACACTGAAGACCACCAGTCACTCCTGGATGACCTCTGCAGGCAGTTACATTATTTGCTTATGCTCAGTGCCTGGCAAGACTTCTGTATTTTTATGCTCATTTTTGTGAGCTTTACTAATTTGAATTCCTCTTCACATTCTAATTCACTACACAAAATATGCATCTACACAAGGCAATCAATTATACAGCCTAGCTTCACTAAAAATCTGCATTTTCCAAAGAAATAAATTCTGAATGATTGTTTAACTCATACATAAACTTAAGTCAGTTATACATAAATCATTCTGTAAATATAAAATGTAAACAGTTAAAATACTTCTGTGAGGAGCAGCACCATCTTACATGACTATTTATTAACTGTTCTATATATCTCAATATATCTTTTGTTTAAAAAGTGTATTGAAACTTGGAGCTTCGTTAATGAAAACTACTGAATATTTACGACTTAAAATGAACCACTGCTAAGATTTCTGCTACACTGATCTCATGGTGAAATGAAAGAGATAAATATTAATTTATACAGCACTACTTCTCCCCCCTTTGGATGGCATATATTGCTCAATTAATGCATTAGCTACAGAAATCCTGAGGTTCTCCTACCACTTCATGGTTTTTAGCGATCAGTTACTTTTGGTGGAGAAAGAGTAGCTGAAGTTTTGCCCCTATTGCATTCATGTCATTCCCTCTTTGACCCAAAAAGCACTCAAAAAGTACTTGCCTTAGTAGACAAAACTAGTAAGAACCAGAACTCCCAAGAATCACATCTCACATGACAGTATAGCTACAGCATATTGATATTCCCTCTTGTCAGTCTAAACATCCTGGATACACTTCATTTTGTGTGTACAAAAACAGGCTACGAGCTAGAAGTAAACAGTTTATTGGCATTGCAATGTATTATTCATGAAGTATCCTCACGTTTTATGGTGATCACAAGATTTGGCATGCCACAACTCTGCAGAAAACATCACATTACTCTGCTAGGCTGGATATTTCTGCAGCTTTGAAGATATGCTTTGCTTTCTTAAGTTCATAAACCCATTCAGATAACGTTACTTTGCAAAGGCTTTTTCTGTTTCTCTAAAAAAATCCTCACTAATTGTTGCTTTTGCTGAAGTACTATAGGCAAGTGGCCAAAATAAAAGAGGATTTTGTTCACTATCCAGCACCACAGTAGTATGCCTGAAACTACAGCTGGCTGCACTGAATTCTCTCCCCCTCCACCTGGGACACAGATGTATGACCAAGCATAAAACTTTGAAGGATATCATGAACAAAACATCTGGAATAAATTCTAATTAAAAAATTGAAAACCTATAAAATCTTAAATAATTCATCATATGGTAATGACCACAACATTAATATGTGCTTTGATAAAACAAATCTTACAAATTCAGTAAAAAAAGATCAGCAGCATAATAGTAAAGCAAATATGCAGATTTTAAAACGACAATAAAAATTACCAGGTTTAATATTTTACAGTTAATTACAGCAAAAAAGTGGCTGCTTATAACACAACTTACAGTTTGAAATTACAGCACTTTATGATGAATTCCATGATTATTTTTGAAAAAACACTCAAAAATACCACCAAATTTTAAAAGTGCCCTATTAATGACTAAAAGGACCCCCCTCCCACCCCCCAAAAGACCAAGTAGTCATCTACAGCAACCCAGAGGTCCAGCTGAGGTTTCTAGACTGCTGTCTGTATCAGAGGCCAATGTTGGATCTGTTGACATTGAAGACACATCGTTGACAGATGACGATGAAGATGGGTGTTGAGAGCCACTGATCACTGCTGCACCTGTGCTATGAGAAACAAAACAGCAAATCAGTTGCAGATACAGTTGCACAGTTCAGGACTTGCATTAGTCTGCCTATTCCTAATGGCTGTTACTTTTCTGTTTTGGCAAGTTTGAAGAGATGTGTCTCAATCTACCATCAAAATAAATAAAATCCACAAGTCTTTAACGTGGAGCTTAATAGATGGTGTGTCAGGAACTGAAATAAATGAAATATCAGTTATGCAGGGACAACGATATGGGGATTGAACAGATCAGTAAAATGATGTCCGCCCTGAATATTCCACTCAAATATACAACGTCTCAATTCAAGAACCCTATTCTTGAGTTAGGGTTCTTTGATCAGCTTTACTCCCTCCTGACCTAAAACTCAGTGGAGCCTTGTACTGTGCTTATATTGTAACCAACCTAAAGGGGCTGGCTGGCCACGTATAACCCCGTTCTTGGTTCTTTCCTCCAGGTCCATGACTTCCTTGTATATCAACTCTGAAAATGCAAAGAAGGAAAAAAAATGAATTTGCAACCCAAAGACTAGATCAGTAATACATCTCCTATTAAAATGTCCACTAAATTTCACAGGTCTATTACTGTGAAGAATTAGTTTTGAATAACAGATTAAACAGATTATAGGCTACACAACAACTGGCAAGTGATATAAAAAAGTACATTCTTTTCTGTTGGATCTGCAGTGGCCTGGGATGCTTGAGAACACACTGGCATTGTTCTAGGGCTCTTTTATTCAGGCTGCTTGGAGACCTGAGGCTAAGCTGAGTCCTAAGGCCCACTCAGTTTTTATCAATGATTTCTTTGGTAAGGGAAACTCGATCAGCAGTCTTTGAAGGAAGAGCCAGGACCACTTGAAGACTTGTCCTTCTAGGTCAGCATAACATACATAGCTCAAGCTTCTGCATCTTTTTCAACTGTAGCAGCTTGTCCAGAAGAGTTACCCTCCCTATAAATGCTGTCCTATGGACTGCAAAAGGTGACTGAGATGAACAGGTCTTTAGTTCACTTCAAAGGTTCATCTCCTTTGCTTGAATTGTTTGTGTCCCAATTGAGAGTCTGTGAAGCACTGGTCTGTTCCCCTGACATCCAAGCAGATGAAGTAAATACTATTAAGTTGCTCAGAAGAACTTCAATAACAATAATCACTGGGGCCCAGCATATTCCCAAAAGGCTTATTATATTTCAAATGCCTTTCTTACCTTTCCACTCTTCTATTGTGTGCTCCCTCTCATCTAACTGCTTATCTGGTATCTTTGGTGGAGGCTGAAAAACAAAACTAACTCATCATAGAGTAATCAAAAGGGATATAGAACCAGTATAAATTAAAAATGAAAGTAACCATTCAGAACATGAACCTCATTTAAAAATAATATTTACATCATTTTATATCTGCTCATACTTGGACTTATCCTGTTTTTTAGATGCTACCACAGTCTTTAAAGTTCTTCTGATTAACAAATTTGCTTACATTACTGTAACACAGAAACAGTCTGGTAGAAGAGCTCCTAAGTACAGTAGTCTCCATCACAAGCAGCTTTTTTAGCTACTGTCAATTACTAAATTCTCTATCTAGCCATTACAGAGCAGCAGAACTATAATTGCTCTGTCTAAATCAAATAGTTTTTTCTATTCTTAGTGGCCATCACTGAACTTTTCTTTTTAAAAAAATAACTTTTCTCATAAACTGAAATTATCCTTCAACTTATTTCTCAAGGAAAAAATTTACATTAATCCCTTTGTTCATTAGTTTTAATAACTGAAAGCTCAAGATCTTGTATTCAGATTTTGCTGAAACACTTATTTCTAGTTGAAGAATAGTATCAATTCGTACAACTGATGAAAGCATTTTGCTTCCCCAAGAATAAATACCTCAGAACCCCATTAAGGGCAATCAAATCACACTGAAACTACTGAAGCTCAATACATTAGAACCTTATAGAAAAGATTTCAGATGCATGACTACATGTTCAGGAGATGACAGGCAATTATACACCAACACAGAGATACACAAACATAGAGACAGGTACCTCAGCCCATTCCTGATGCTACTTCTAATAAGCACATTTATCATTGTCAATAAAAACAATTATGGCTCAGTTAAGCTTCTAATGAAATGTGCAACAATCTTTTGTCAAGAAGTTGTTCCAAGCATCACAGCAAGATGGTTTCATACAGCAGATTGCCAAGCAGAGAACTAAACCAAGGACTTACAGCTTCTGCTTCTGATGGATCATACCAAACATTGATGTATGGGTGCTGCAGGGCTTCATCCACAGAGATTCTTTTAGAAGCATCTATAACCAGCATTTTTGATAACAAATCTCTTGCTTGACTTGCTGCAAAAACAAAATTTTCTGTTTAGATTACTCCCATATACAGAACACATAACACAGTGTTTCAAACTTTTAAAGAGAAGGGTCAGAGTAATCAAGTTCTAATTACATATCTATGCAACCTTCACATAATATAAGGTTTAGGAGAGTGGTCCATTTGATGACAAAAAAACCTGAAGAAAATGACCCAGGTGGGAAAGGGGTCAAACATGTTTCATTATCCATTTTCAGCATACAGTGTCCCTTGCTGTGACAGCCTTATGTGAAACAGCTCAGGTGGCAGTGCAGCCTTGTCTCAAATAGCAGCAGGCAAGCACCTACTGCCCCTTTGTCACACACTTTTAGTCACAGAGAACACAATGAGAGATTCCACTGAGTAGGTGGCCTTTAGAACCAGAAAGTCTCTGAAGTAACTATAGGGTATCTATATATTATGAACATAAATTCTTTATTCTCATCCCTAGAGAACAAAGATCTGCTCTGCCTACACAACTTCTATTCCAACCTCCCCCCATTCTTCTCTAAACTGCTTTGGCATCTGCCATTGAGAAGAATATAGATATTTACATGTCTTTATAAAGACAGCTCCAAGAATAGAAGCTGTCTCATGAAGATATGAAAATGGAGGCAAACACATGTCAGCACGTTCATCCACTCCCATGATATAAATATGTAGAACCTAAGCAGGATGATTCTATAGTGAACAAAACCAAGCTACATTTCTGCTCAATATATCAAAGTTTTAAAACTTTTAAAACATACAACACACAGAAGACAGACCTTACCTTTAAGTTTATTGTGTTCAGAGTCAGCTGGGAAAAGGACATCTGGAAAGAGTTTTTCAAAACTATATCCAGCATATTTAGGTCTGTTCTCCACGTAAGTTCGGACTGTAGGCTGTAATTTCTTCATAAATTCGGGGCATGGTGTTCCTAGCTGCTCTATAACTTTATTCCATTGATCAATATCTAAGGTTATGCAGCTAAGAAAAACACTGTGTCTGGTTTTCAGCTACAAAGTTATGTTAAAACCACATGAAATAACCAACAGAGAAAATTATAATAAAGTATCAAGTTCATCATCATGACTTAGGACTACTTTCTTACATGGTGAAACAAAGCAAGACTATGACAGTGTAGTCAAGGCAACATGTATTTCACTCAAAATCATTATTGGCTAGAAAAGGATATAATTCTGAGAAAGAATATTAGAAGACTCACAAAATATTTAAATACTACAAATTTAACTTAAGTCCTTGTTTGGGTCCTGGAGAACTCGCTCCCTGATCTGAACATACATTGGAAGCAGTCAAGCTACTACACATCACCAAGGCACTCCTGAGAATGACCCCAAGTGGGTGCTTTGTCCTTCATTCTCATCTTGGTACCTCAGCCCAATCCTGGGCAACCTCTCACCAAGGATGTGCAACACTTAGCACCAGTGGGCAGACAAAGGACCAAGGCCTGGCCCACACAGGTCAGTGACAATATTGTCAGGGACTTGAATGAAGTTAAAGAGTTTCAAGGATGCATAAGGAACATCTTAACTGAGAAGTTCACACACTGTAAAAGGGAGACTGACCACTTCAGGGCAGAAGTATTTAATATATTTTACTGAAACAAAAAAAGTAAAAATTGGTTCAGGAATTCCTAGTTGCAGATAGTTAAATACTGGGGAAGAGCTCAGATAAAATTTTATATATACTAATTCAGATTCTCCCCAACATTTTCTCTTTGGCTGCCATCAAAGACTGGATACCAGGCTACCCAAATCAACAGTGGGTTGAAGCAGGCCCTCTCTTATACTCTTAAAACTCAACAGCAGATCTCTATATAAGGATTCCCAAGCTCTGCTGACCTTAGTACAGGCCTTGACAAAAGAAACTATTTACATTGTATGGCACCAAGTCTAAATTAAAAAGCCATGCCAGCAAACTAGATGCATAAAGCAAAGCATGGTGCAGCTCATGCAATGACAGAGCTGTGTGAAAGTAAGGATACTCTGGATTTCCTTATCATGGCTCAAAAATCTCCACCCCATTTTCACCCCTAAATGGTACTACATCAAATTTTAAACAGTAACCTGTACCAAAAGCAGGAAACATTTCTGATGACATCTAAACAAAACACTCTGTAAGTAATAATAAAACAAATAGGATCTCAAAGTCCAACGATTTTCACTAATTTTAGCAAGGATCTAGAAGTTTTAGTTCTGTTTGTTTAGAGCAGACTCTGTGTCTGAAATACTGTTCACAGGACAACCCATATAGACACCACCAAACCATTCACAGAATAGAAAGACAGAAATACCAGATATTTCTGAAAGCTCCTTGCAGGATCATTTCTGCACACAGAAAATAAATCTCGAGAATGTAACTAATGAAGATGGTTAGGAATTTTGGTAAACATTCTCTAAAAACACAAAGAATAGTAATTACTATCATGCTCAGGCACTAAACAAGATTAGTAAATTACTACATAAAAATGAATTCCGAAGTAAAACCAATGCATATGAACCAAGAAAGCACCCTCTAAACAAAAAGAAGTCTGTCCTAATTGTGACAACATTCAAAAGTAATGAAGAGGGACTATATTACACTGGAAAAAGAAAAGACGAGGGGAAAAAAATGAAAAGAAAAAATAAGGCTGTTTGCCCAAGTGGTATATAATGAACTTGCAAACTGGTATTTGAAAAGGCAGTTTAAAATCAGTATTTTAAAAATTAGAACTACCTTAATCTGGAATTGTATCACTGCAGTATCTTTTGACCTTTTACAACTACATCTCAGGCCAAGGGTAAGGATACGATCTGTACCAGGAAATAAAACACCACCTTTGATCATTTCTCCCATGATGCACCCAACTGACCAAATGTCAACTGAAAACAAAATGCAATGATATTAACATAAAAGATAGTTATTAAAATAAAATAAATAAAAATATCTAGACACAGACATACACATGAAGTGACTATAAAAAGCATGTGCAATGAAAATGAGTGAAGGTGAATGTATGCTAACTACAGGACCAGCAGAGACTATGTCCTACTGCTAGGTGCAGCCTGAATATAAATGATTTTTTTTAAAGTGTATCACAAGAAAAATCCATGTTCATTTAATAAAAAAAAAATTGTACAATATGCATCTTCATGACACAACATCAATAAGGTTAATGACTTCCTAACTAATTCAACCTGCTGCAGCAGCACAAGGATACAGTCCCTTCCTGGAAAGAGGATTTTGTGGCAAACCATTTCGCCCATAATGCACCCCACAGACCATAAATCCACTATGTTTGTAGCACAAAAAGAAGGAAAAGCAAAGCAAACGGTCATTTAAAATTAAAAGAAGCATAACATGACTGCATCCTATAAATTGCAGAGACAGCACAGGAAGAAGAGCAAGTCTTGTATTAACCAATGAAAACAGTTTAACATACACCATGTGTAAGGATTAGCTTTTAACTGTCTCAAATACAAGGCAGAAAAACATCCTTTTGTTTAATATAGTGCTAGAGCAAGAGCTTGAGCAGAGAGAGAGAGACACACGAATCAGGCAGAGTAAAGGTCTTCTCCAAGGCTGGAGGCTTCAAAGCTACCTCTGCCAAGGGAACAGATTCAAGCATCAAAGACAGATTGATCCCTTGAAAGTAATTCCACTGTATTTGTAGGAATAATTCTAAAAGTAACTAAGTAAATTGACTTGTAAAAATATTGCCTATTGAAACAGTTCATGCTTTTTAGGAGAATTACACAGGAATTACAATTGGACATCAAGTATTTCCTAGAAGTCAGATTACCATGCATCTCTCTCTCGCTTTAAATAAAAAGCAAACAGAATCAGTAAAAGATCACTTAGAATTTTAGAGGATCAGTTAATGACAATGTTAGTATGCTCCTAGATTTTCAGTTCAAATAATTTGTTTTAAATTGTCTCCAGGTACACTGAAATAACATTTTATACAAAAGAAAAACTTAAAAGTAATTTTTAAAAAATGAAATACGCATTTTCTACATTACCTTAAAATAAATCACTCAGAAGACATAAAGATGCACAAGTTTACTTTGTACAGGTAAGCCAATTTCTTTTGCAGTTACTTTCAGAAGTATTGTTAATTCCATATGCAAAAGCTTTCTTGAAGTCATAACAATGAAATTTTATTATTATAAGGACTTTTATGTCATATATGACATTGGATTTTCAATTAAGCAGATAAGAGGGGGATTTAAGTGACAACAATCTTATAGTAAGAATTATATGTGAATGTTCTGAAGGAGCTCAACAATGTCAAGCAAACAATATTGCTTCTTATTTTTCAATATTTCTTCTCCTTTATTTATTAAAGTTCCTCTAAAATAGCATCTAGATAATATGATAGGAGATCAAAGTTGTGCATATTAATAGGTCAAAATTAAGGGCCTTGCTCATTTAAAAAATATTATCAACAGCTTAGTTTAGTGCTCCTTTTCCTTTAAAAACTTTTTTTCAAATACTTAAGTACATATTATTTGGCTTAGAGACCCAAAGAAGCCAAGTTTTGCATTTGACTTTTTAAATAAAATTCTGAATGTTGACTTTTTGATCTTTAAACAATCTGCTGCCATCACAACCCAAAATATACCCAAATCTCTTGTAATTAGCTTGTGTCCAACACGATAAAGTTACCATGCTTCTGGTATCCCTACAAAACCAAACTCCAGATGTTTTGTGGTGTTTTGACTTATTGCTTTCTATAATCAAACAAAAACCTGTCTAATTACATTCTCTGATTTTGTAGCAAGCTGAACCAACGATACTGTGAATACTTTCACAGAAGAATAATGAAGAAGGTTCTGTCATGCACACTAACAATCCAAACAAATAAATATCTCAGTCTTGCAACAGAGGTCCACTCTCATTCCTCTGAGCTGGCTTTTTTCATTGCTAGCACCATTCACAGACAGCCTGAAGTCCCTTGCTGCAATGGGATGCAGTTGCCAGGCAGGTCTGCAGACTGTGTTAGGAATGCCGAAAAGCAGAGCAAGCCCCAATTGTGTCAGGAGGTGAGGAGCCACACCTCACACCCCCTGGAGACAGCTCAGGGCCTCCATGGAGGCCTGGCCAGCAGAGTTTGAGACACACAGGGTGACCTGTGGGCACTGCCAGCCTGAGGTGGTGACAAGTGAAAGCAGGGAGCTGCCTGAGCACAGGGACAGCACAGCAGTGAAACGGCAGCCGAACCAGGCCACTCCAATGGAGCGTCAGCAATGACAGCACACTTGGCTCTCCTAATGGCTACCAGAGCTGTTTCCTTGCAGGTGCAATGTATTTGATGATGTGTTTCTCTCAAATGACAGATCTTTTTTTATTTTCCTGAAGAAGATACTGAGAGGCAAACTGGTCACAGAGTGAGTATGGTCAGGAGGAAGGGTATGCAAAGTAAAATTCCCCTGGAATTTGTCATGGACCTCAAGAATCTATGATGCATGAACTGTCATCTTGACAGCATTGTCTGCATGCTTGTCTCAAGTATATTATTGAGATTTACTTCAGCAACATTAAGAACTTAGTGCAAAAGGCTTAAAGGAGGCTGATTTTAATAAGAAGCAATGCTATAGTAGGTAATCTTGTTTGTTCTTCAGTAGACTTTATGCTCCCTATCCCCTTTTATGCTCTCTACCTCCTGAAAGGCCATACCAAATATGGTTATTTAGCAACTAATTCAGTACACATATCTACTGAAGAACTACAATTTCTTCTTCACCAGGAATAAAGTCAGATGAAGATATATCATAGTACATACCACATATTAAGAAAATATACTTCCAGTTCTTCCTGGATGTCATATAATCTACCAAGGAAGTTATTTAAATTTTTAAACAAACAAGGCCCTCAATTTCTTCTCCTATTAAATGCAAACATTTTCTAATGGATTGAGTTAAATAAACAAATTGGTGTATCCAGAATCTGCATTTTGGTCACAAGACTAATTTATAAAATTTCTACAGCTTGAAAAAAACATTAACATGTAAAATGTGGTGTGCCAAACAAAAAAAAATAAAGCTATGCCAAAGAAAGACTATATTTGCTGACCGTTTTCTTTGTATCCCATCCCTAGGATGACCTCTGGTGCTCTGTAGTAACGAGTCACTACATAAGGCGTCATCATAAAACTAGTTCCTGCAGTTCTGGCCAGTCCAAAGTCAAGAATCTTCAAAGTGCAGTCTGACTTTACTACTATATTACTGGGCTTTAAATCCTTTAAAAAGAAACATCATAGATGACTGCTAAGACAAGCACAAAGTAGCCTGTGGTTCACATTTTAAAAAGATAATATTGGTAACATTAAATCCCACGCACACAACTAGGTTATTGCTATAACTGCAGCTTTTTTCCCCTTGCATCAATTTATGTGCATTCAGCAGATTACAGAATTAATTCCTTTATTGTGCTTGTAGATTTATATAGCAATTAAAGAAGGAAAATACAACCAGCATTATAAGATATGTTAGCAATGTCTGAAATAAATTGAGGTTAGTAAGAAGTGTTAGCTCTCAGGAAAGGTCTAGAAACTGCTCACTGGAACAATAATTATTACTACAGTGCAGAACAGAAGTAACATGACAATTACTTGATTCAATAATCATCTTGATACAAGAATTATTAGAATTATAATGAATGTAAAAGGTTCATTTGCTAGTTGAGGTTACATTACCTCTTTTGAATCAATGTATTTCTCTGAACAGAAATCTCCATGCCCACATGGTTTTAGTTTCCAATTTATGACTTGGTTTTATATTAAGTTTGGCAACCAAACCCAAAAAGACACCATTGAAAAACTGCCAAAAATTAACACAATCCTTGAACTGGAGTGGAAAATGCTGACCCGACTTCAGATTGTTTTGGTTAGAAACATGGTAACTATTCTCTACACTTGAACCCTATTGACAATAGTGGCTTTGCAACATTTATTTATACAAACACTACACTGGCTTTCTCTGTCATCACCTCAGCAGGATCTTACACACACCTGAACATCACAGAGTAAATATTATAGAGTAACTTCAGAATAACTTAGCAATCATAAAATCATCCACAGCACACAGGACAACACAGATAAGACTAAGATACCTCCTCTCCACACTCTACTGAGATTAATGAGAGAAAAACCTGAGATGTGACAGAGAACTCCAGCACTTGAGCAGTAAGCATTTAGTAAGTAGCCCTGTCATTGTTTCTTAAAGACTTGAAGGTTGATTTCTGCCAGATTTATGTAGTTTTCATTTGTATTTGGATGACTTTCAGCAATCTCCTCATAATGCTAAGAAAACTGCATTAAAGATTGAGAGGAAACAACAAAAAGAATTCCAGTACAACAGAATTTTAATGACTAGCTAAAAGTGTTGCATACATACATATTCACATGCATTTCCACACAAAGACTCTGCCGACAACTTTACCTTAAAACATTCTCAAATACCACAAATTAATTTAAGCTCTATAAGGCCTTCTGGCCATTTAATATGCATGTTTCAGATTCTACTACATTCCTTTTTATTATCAGCTTTATTTCTACACACTTATTATTTTCAGGATGTTCACTGCAGAATGCCAGGCACATGCTCAGGGTATTAACTACACTCATCCTCCCCAAAGCAGCAGGATTAGCACTCAAAATGTTAAGAGATCTTCTCTTTGCTTACCAAATGCTGTCCATTCTTATTTCTGAACACCATGTAGCTGTCATGAAGCCTAGGATCAAAATGATGAATTGACTTACACTACATTAAAATTCATGCAGAGTTGCAAAACCTGCATTTCATATATATATATATATATCTTCTGTTAAATAAACAGAAACTAAAAAGCTCATTTAGGAGTGATGAAATTAATTAGGATGGATAAATATAACCAGAACCTATAGCAAAAAATTTCTCACTGAACCTTGAAAATGTAAAATGTCAGTGCTTACGAAACAGATTTTGCATGGCCGTCTCTCCATTAGCCAAAGGAGACAGGGACATCTCTGGAGGGTAATTCATGGCTTCTTGGGGGCTTTTCACTTTCTAACAGAAGATTTGTGAAGGGCTTCCATAATTAGGCCCCTTGTTAAGTAGTCAAAATTGGGCAGAATTCAATGTTTCAGAGCCTCCATGCGAGACTAACGAGCCACGCTGTGTCCCTCAGAAAGTCAGTGAGGCACAACTCTGCAATGCTCATCATTCATCCTCAGACTATGAAATATAAATGAACATGTACTTCTATATTGGCTGGAAATTGCATCTCTGCAAAATGTTTGGAACACAGTAATGTTGACTGGCCAACATCTGTTAAAGTCAGTGCAAAGTTATGGTCAAATCTTCACCATTGATATGGCAACTAAGTTTGCCCCTACGACTTCAAGATGAAACTGAATGAAACTCTTTGTGTTTGATCTCTGCCTTGTTCCATGCCTCTAGCTTGCTACCAAAAAAACATTTAATTCTATAGTACAAAGAGTTACCACTGCAGCCACATGGTCTGTGTGACACATGCCCCTTTGCAGGATATCTTCCTTGTACTCCAAGGTTTTGTACAGCTTCCTCCACAGAGAAACAAATCTGTGACACTTTGCATCTTGATGCAAAAAGGCACAATGAACTTATCAGGTAACTCTGTGCCTGAATATCCTCAATCTTCTAAAAAAGTCTAAGAAGAAGCTGTAAGCTGAAAATCTACCAGGAAGACATGCAAGTGAAATGTCCTTCAAAAGCATCTGCACATGTCCTTTAAAAGCATTCATGCATACATATGGTGCTATTTACATAGCAATTGTATTTAGTTTCCTTAGGATAGTTTATCCCTGTATGATAGGAAGCATTTCAAAGACTTAACCCATATTTACAGAGGAAGGAATTCTAACCTCAAAGCTGTCTTTACTCTTGCCCAACTACCTAAGTAGTTACTTCTTTTTTGTAAATGTAAAAATGTTTAAATTAATCCACAACTTCTACAGGATCAATGCCCACTTCAGAGGAGTACAAACCACCCTGAGGCAAGCACACTTTTAGAAGCTCCCTTAAGCTTGAGCTAAGATCCACAGAGAGACATTCTTACTTTACCTACTGTAGCATATCCAGACAATACACTGTTTTCTGAAACTAAAAAAGACCTAGGAAAATCCACAGCATTAAACCTGCACACGTAAATATTGAGGAGGAAATGTGAAACTGTATGCAAACCATTATTTCAGACCTACAGGTACATGACATTAGAACAGCAGAGGCTGCATATTTTCAGTCATAGGCAATATGGTACCACAACAATAAGTGGAACAATCTAGTTTTGCTGAGCATTCCCAGAACAGGGCAGAAGGCTCAAGTGACCTATCTCAAATGCCCAAAAGCAGACCAAGCAACCATCATTGTCTGGTTGCAGGCAATGCATCTCCCTCCCTTGCCCATCTCTTCCAACATAGTTCAGTGAAATTGCATGCAAGAAGGAAGGTTTCACCTTCATTCCTTGAGCTCCTCACTGGAATGAAGCAGCTAATGAGTACTAGAACTAGCTGAGCAAAAGGAAGCAGCATTGGCTCACTCAAGCTGTATTTTCCATTCAAATAATCATCCCTGTTTCCCTGGGGAAAAGATGGCACACTGAACAGAAGTGTCAGACTGCAGATCCAGCTTGCAGACCATTCAACACCCCAATCCCAATGGCATCCTAACATAGCAATTCCTGTGGCAGTGCACAGGAAGTTATAACCAGAAAATCCCAAGCAATTTTTAATCTCTATACCATTACATACAAGATGCTCACTTGAACAAGCAACCTTAAATTCAAAATTTCTTGACTATATTGCAACATACACATGCCATTTAAAAAGCTGTAGTCAGTTTTGCCTGTTAACCATCTGAGTGAATAATTTGTGACACACAGGTATTATCCAAGTTCCAAAGACAAGTCTTTATCTGGAGATTTCAGATAGTTATTCATTACTCTGTTAGTAAAGAAGAAATAAAATGGGCAGTTCTTTCCAAAGATGGAATTTCAGGTTTGGTTACCAAAACAATAAAGGCAGAGACACTTCCAGATATCCCTTCCTGCCATGACTACTAAAGTAGAATATTATACAGAATTAGAGGAGGTAATGCAACTCACTGCAAAAATCTTCAGTGTGCAGACTGTTACCAAATCATTTAAACATTCAAAAAGCTCATCCCAGAATTATCCTGGAAAAAAATGTGATTTCCCTTAAGCTTTCTCTCCCTGCCTATGGGACAGGCTATGAAACACCCTTCATGCTTCTATTTCTAACTTCTTTTACCTTTTAAATACTCAAGAAAAAAACAGAACAGGTGCAATGCAAATTATACATTTTAGTTTGCTTACCCTATGAATAATCCCAGCTGAATGAAGATGTTTGATACCACACAGCATTTGATATAGAAGATAGGACATTCGTTCATGGTCCAGCTCCATCTGAATCACTTGGCAGAGATTTGCATCCATGAGCTCCATCACTATGTAGCTTACCAAGAAAAAAAAAAGAATAATCAGATAATACTATATTATTTTACTATATTCTCTCTCTTAATCATCTTTTCATAAAATAAATTCTCAGCTTTAGCTCAAATCTGACTTACACATCTTGAAATTCTTCCAGGGATTTTTGTGGTGTGAACACATTCAGTAGGCCGATTATCTGCAGGAAGGGGGAGAGGAAGGTAATTGTACCACAGCAATAACAAACTTGCAGAATCAACATTTCAAAACTGGTAACTATTATTCTGATATGAACCTCCTGGCATACACTGAAGCTCAAATGATTTTGAAAGGAGCATTTTTCCTCCACAAATGACATAATCTAAAGACCCTCCATGTGTTAACAAGATGATATTCAAATCTTAAAACCTAAGTAGCTTAGTCACTCTTTCCCTTTTTCCTACTTTCAGTTTGAAGACCTGGTAAGATTTTTTTTGTACATGAGGAATAATAAAATTAAAATCAATGAAGACTCCCTAAAAGATACCCCATTGCCACTGACAGAGGTGAAGAAACAACTTCATCCAAACAGAAAAACATGTTCTTACAAATGCTTTAGAACATTTTGCATTAAGAATGGATAGGACATAGAGAAAGAGGCCAAGCTACTACTCATCAAGAATCAGGCAGGCTTGCAATAGTTTATCATCATACAAATTATGCTGTTAGGTGGAACATCCTTCAGTGAATCCACATATAAACCACCTGTGTGAGAAAAATTACAAAATTTTCCCAAAAAAGCCAGAAGACCAAGCAAGTTTCCTATGACACTCTCCCTCCCTAGCAGCCAGGAGAAATTTTATCTTCCTGATGGGGTATTAAAAGAGAAGGTAAAATAGGCTGCACACATCTGACTCTGAAGGAAGAAAATGGCCAACATCAGCCTCCTGCAGTTCAACTCCAACGAATTTATCACCTATTTGCTTCCCATTTCTGTGATCTTGTCTACTGCACAGCTTCATAAATGCTGGACAGCAACTGCTGTCACAATATATGCATCTAAACTCATTCATCCACCAGGGGGAGAAAAAAGAGGTATTACAGCCTATTTCTTTTTTCTCCTATGTGTCTAGCAGCAGGATGCACTTACCAGCCATGGTACTCTTACTTGACAGCTGCTTGTAAATTTTAGCAATATAACACTGAGTCCCTTGCTGAGTTTGAAGGGGGTATTTAAAGACTGGGCAGGTATTAAAACTAGTCAATAACAGCTCTTCTGCAAGACCCTTCTGTACTTATCATGGAGATACAGCTGTGCAACGGAAATCTTCTCTGAAGTCACTTCCCACACTTTTACAAAAGATAACCTTCCAGTTAATTCTTCAAGATGTGAAGGAGGACACTGCACTCACGTTTTTGTGATTAACACACTTCATAAGAACGAGCTCTCTGTAGGCTCTTTTAGCATGGGTTTGGTTCTGAAACGGTCGACTTAACTTCTTGATTGCAACATTTCGCTCCAGGATGGCATCATAAGCTGCACTGTAATTAAAAATAACATTACTACATCTCTGGCATCAAGGTCCTTTAAGCTGTGGCAGTTGCAAACATTTTAGCTAATTTGTACCATGTCTGCAGAAACCCCAAATTTTCAGTGTTATCCAGCTTTAGGAATGTGATATAGCAAAGTGCTCTTGTATGCTGAGTGATTCAAAATTTAAAAATATTTCCCAGCTTCAGAGCAGCAACACATGACAATCTCTACAATATAATGCAGTATTTCTCCTTCCAAAGATACCGAGTTCTTGCCACTCACTGGCACTCAAGAACAGACCATCTACAAAAGATCCAAAACACTTCAAACATAAAAGGCACATCAATTTTACATAAAATCTTCACACTAAAAGGGAGAAGGCAGGAAAAGTAGGTTATAAAAAGGCCCCATGCTTTAAATTATGTATTTGCTTAATATCTTGATGACAATGACAGCATCAAAGTCAAGACAAAAAAAAAATGCTAAGAAAGCTTTAACCTCTAGATGTCACTGGCTTTAACTTGTTGAAAAAAAACCCAACACTTTGTTTACAGACTAATGCCAACATTGTCATACGATTCAGTGACAGAGGCTGTTTAACTGATGAAGACTGTTATTGGAGACAACTCCCTTACATATCACATTTCCATGACAGGAAGTCATGGCTTGTTTTTCCTGTAAGAGCTAATATAATAGATGACTGCCATGCAGACTCGGGAAATATTTATCAGTTACTAAAAAAGTCTCAATAGAGAAAATATTATTTTCTTGTCTCTTCTCAATAATGGTACTCCAATCTAATGAAGAATATCTGCCAGTAAACAGTAGGATCTATTAAATCCAACTCACTACTTTAAGAAGTGGATTGTATGCATGTGGGCTTGAATGATTTGTAATTTATCATCAACAAAACCTCTAGACACTACTAAAGAAAAAGAATGGGAACAACATGTACTGGTAACTTTCTTTGATGTACATTTTCCACTGTAACTGGAATTCCCCCACCTGCCCCAAAGATAAGGATTATTTTAGGAAAGATGGCCAACATAGGACTTCTGTTCTAGTACTTAAACTTCTGCATTCCCTGTACATAATAGAAGCCTAGAGCCTATTTCAGTATCAGGCCATCTACTTAATATTCCCCCTAATCAAGTAGGATCAGTTACAATAACAACAAAAAAGAAACAAATACAAACCATGACCACTGACAACAAAAACTCCAATCCAAAGAACTGCACTGTATGGAGACACATGAGCAAGATTTAACCACAGTCCTCATCAGGGAAAGCTGCTGCAATTTAACTAAAAAGGCCTCAATTACA
Source organism: Zonotrichia albicollis (assembly GCF_047830755.1). Classification (NCBI taxonomy): domain Eukaryota; kingdom Metazoa; phylum Chordata; class Aves; order Passeriformes; family Passerellidae; genus Zonotrichia; species Zonotrichia albicollis. The sequence goes on along the minus strand of NC_133825.1, from coordinate 32,898,233 downwards.
CCACTAGCAGCAACTACAGAATGGTCCTAGAGTAACTACATGGTCAGCTTTGGGATCTCTGCTCTAGGAAGGGCAACAAATTTGGAAAACAGGCAGTAGTTAACATATGACTGGCCATCATAAGGACAGTAATAATATCTAAAGCTTTTACTGGGATTTCCATAGCAACTAAACAAACTAGTCAAGCAACTGTCTACATCCTCAGTTTGCTAACACACATGCAAACAAAATTCAGATCAGTTACTTTGTTGCTGCTAGTTAATACCAGTAATCTTAATGCCAGAAGTTACCATTTCAAAAACAACTTTCTAGTGTTTTTTTTTCAAATTTACATTTACACTTTTCACACTGTTTTATTAATCCTGCTAAAATACAAACATGAATTAAAAACCCACCTGTACCATATATTCTCTTTACACTGATCAAGAACAAGATCAAGGTAGTAAAGAGGTGACAGAACTGAGATTACACTCTCCCCTTTCTCTTCCTTTATGCTTTTGTATTTTTGTGTACCTGGTTAACATCTTAAGAGTTAAAATAAACTGAAAAACTGGCTAGGTCCTGTGATATTTATATCCTTTTCAAACATTCAAAAAAGCTTCCAGGAAGGTTAAGCCAACATTTCTCTCTGAGGCAATACCAATGCACAAGACACAGTGCCTACAAGCAGCTAGTTGTCAACAACTTAAATCAACTGGACATTTTTCAGTCCACACAGCAGAGCTCTTATTCAAAGAATGACATTGTCAAGTCATACTTTCCCAAACTGCATCAGGCACTTCCATATGACAGCCAGCATCCCAAATGCTTACTCACTGGTATCAAGGACTACTCAGATTGTGACACAGACCCCTATCAAGCCATTTCAAGTAGTGCAAACATTTACAAACAGCAAACATTCTACAGAGTATTTCTGCCTTTTGTTTCACTGCAAGCAGCGTGGTTTAGGATTAGTTTCTTTATCCAGTTTCTTTTTTCCCCATTAATTTACAGGACTCAGCACAACTGGCTGAATTTACACAGAAGGGCATCAATTCCAAAGTTGAACAGGTCAAAAAGCAACAGCAAGCCCTTGCTAAGGTAAAATGGTCATCAGTTACCATTGCTGTTTTGCCTGTAAAAGATAATTCTCCACACTCCTGGCTCTGTAACACCCAACACTCAAAAAACTATGTTAAGGAAACCTAAAGGTACATTTAAATTTTAAAGAAACCTTACCATACTATCCCTTGTGCTCCTGATCCTATTGGTTTCAAATTCTGATACCGTTTCAATACGGTGAAAGTTGAGTCTCCAATTTCAACACTGTAAAAATTGTTGTCACGCTTGCTCCTGCTCATGACGGCAACTTGGTTACTTCACTTCATCCAAATTTTGCTTCTGGCCTATGAAGACATAAAATTGGAAAAACTAAGATTTCACAACTGTATGGAACCTGACATAAGGCAAAACTCCTTTTAAGACACACAAGACACTTCCCAAATAAATCCCAAGTGCACATTTAAGTTATTTCCAGTGACTGCAGGAGTAAGATGGCAGGTGTTTGAAATGCTGTAATGGATGATAAAAAAATCTGAGATGGAAATGACAGAAGACCAAAAGGCAGGAAGCTCCACAGCACCCAGAGAGCTTCAAGAGTCCTACCATCCCTCCATCCACACATGTACAGCACAGGAGCAGGGCCTGGGCCAGACACTCTCCAGAGGCCCCATTCCACCTGAATCATTGCATAATTTCATCAATAAAAGTGTGATGGAACATGAACAAGTCTTCCAGACATTGCAATCATTAAAATACTCTTGGTCACAACCAGCAGGGATACCTGACACTGATATGGAAATACACACAGTCAACTGAAGCCAGAAAAGGAAAACTGGCCTTGTCAGATATCTTTCATGAGGAAAAAGTAATAATCACAGCAGTATTTAAAAGAACTCATTGTTTATTTTTACTAATAACACAAGAAAGGAGGGAGAGATATCCCAAAGTGAGGAAGGAGAATTTAACAGCAAGTTAAATTCTCATTCCTTTCTCTGCAGCCCTACACAGTGTTCATCAAAAATTGTCAATCTGTACTGTGACAGCAAGAGGTACAGTCTCTCTCTTCATTTTAAATGCATGCTCTCCTAGCATAAAACAGATTTACTCAGTGCTTCAGAAGACATGGAGCCAATTCTCAGAAAAGCCCTTTCTCCTTGCACATTTTGTTTATACCTTAATTGGAAAACACAACATGAAAAGCCAGGATTCATCCTTTGCTATAATGCATCATCTCTTACTCTAAGAGTATCCTTTTATGCAAGAAATCATACATACTCAGCTTATTTCTACTTCAGTGAAGAAGTACAGCTGACAAGATATTTTCATATCCCAGTACCCTGAAATACAATAAACAGAAGAAATGAGAAAAACCAGAGATGGGAACAACCATCATTAATTACAAGATTCACATTAAATCAGACTTGATTTTCATGATCATGACTTCTAAAGCAATCTTCTCCTAAACAAGCAAGGATCAAGTGGGCTAAGTCTTGGAAGAAACTTTGGATGCTAAGCCAGCAAACAGTCTCAGGGACAAGACATGTCTGAGGTACAACACAAACACCAACTAACAGTGATCTGTCTACATGTGCTGGCACAACTGTTCTACAGTGAAAGATTACTACAGGAGCTGCTCTGAAGTAGGACTGACAAAAAATGAAGACCATGACAGTCAAAGAGATGAAGAAATGGAAGAAGGCAATTTTGAAATAAAACAGTTACATATATTAATACATTAAATAGTAATATAATCAACATAATATAACAACATAAGCTACCTATCAATGATGATTCAATAACCCATTTTCATGGTGTTAGATACTAGAAGGCATCTAAGATCATGAAAATCAATGCTCTGTAGGAATCTGTTGTTGACCTAGAAAATAGAAAAATCCAACAGTTCTTCAAGTACATGCTAGTTTGCTACTGAATGCAAAACAAATGGACAGTGTATATAAAGCTCTTGCATTAATGACTCTTATTTAATTTCTTTGTGAAAATATAGTTCACACATAGCTGATTTGTATGCATCATGTGTTTTTGAATGCTTGTCTAATTTTCAGCTGTCACGTTTAAAGGTATCTGGATAGCTGCTAAATGGATAGTTCAAACACAGCCTAGAGTTTTCACAGATGCTTGCTTCAAAGGCTCAACTTTAGAAAACAAAAGAATTGTTTCTAAAGGTAACTTCATAGCTCATTCAGTTAGTCTCAGAAGTAATTACAGTTTTAATGTTTTGTTTGTCCATGTTGCCCTCGAAACTGAATGTTGTATTTTGCAATACTTCCAGCTCTGTTAAATATTAATGCAGATAGAACATTTGGATAAAGGAGTTACCATTAGCTGGGTGAAAACTGCAGCAAGATATTACTAAACCATTACAAATGCAAAAGATGTCTAAAAACCTGAAGCTTATTCAAAAACAGAGTATTCTCACTGATGACTCTAGGACTTGCATGGCTTTCACAGATCAGATGGTTTTAAGCTGAACAACCTCCAGCTGCCTGAAGCACTCCTAATGCTGCCACGTGTTTAAGGAGGTCTCCAGCTGCTGTGCCCTGGCAGTGCCTCTCCCCTCAGCTACTGCACACCTGCATTACACAGAGCCCTGCCTGCCCACACCACTCACAGCACAGGAGGCACAGCACAAACTGGAACTCAACAGCTCTGATCTCAGGAGCTATTTTCTGCTTGCAACTATTAAACAAAACCACAAATATACTGGAGTGATTCTTGTACAGCTCAGATCGGAAGGACAGTGCAGGTACATTTCTTAAAATAACTACATTTTAATGTATCTTTTGTCCACCAAGAAGTCAAACTTCACTTGTTACAGATTCAGTAAAGCAAAAGTGAACACTAGATCTCAGTGATCACCAGGAAAAGAAGTACTGAGGCTGGGGAAACCTGCATAAACATGACAAGGGCACATTTAGACTTCTATGTTATGACTTGCCTACTGCTTTCAAGTTCAAACAGAATAAGGTAGTGTCACCCCAGTTTGCTCAAACACATGAAATTTAAGGCACATTTAATTTTTTTTACACTTTAGGACAGCTACATTTTTTATAGCCTTTTATACAAGGAGAATTCAAAACCAATTACTTGATTTCCCAGAACCTGTTGAGTATTCAACAATAAACAGATGGCTTTCTCCACTAAAGATGGTAATTTCAGAAAAGATGACAGGCTCAGTATAGACAAATAAATTTGGCTATAAAGCAAAATATTCCTGAGTACACAACAGCAAATGCATCTTAATAAAATGTAATATGGGCTGTTTAAATCAAGGAATTACTTCATTGGTTTGGCAAACACTGTTGCCAGATTGATATATCTCAGGGATATAGAGCCCTCTCTGTTAATCTAACTCTGTCCTCAGTAAAATTTAACAGGGAACAACTATGTAGAGTCCTAAATTCATAAACAATGGACTAAATCCACTAATATGAATGCAACCTTTGCCATAATTTAATGTTGCAGTTTACAGGCTCATATAGTGACTAACAACATACTCCAGCTGCATCACATGATGACTTTCCAGTCATCTAGGAAACTAGATACAGTTTTCTTCATATGTATCTGCCACCTCACTTATTAAGAGAGTGTAATTGAGGAGTCTACTAGAAGGGAAGAACATACAGGGAAATGAACCACCCCCTTCTCCACTCCAGCAGTCTTCTCTTGGCCAGGAGTCACCTCACCACAGTTTCCACAGAAGAGATGATAATCTATTTGAAGGTAATTGCAATCGACTGAACTTAATTATGCACTCCAAAAGTCACCTGGAGGCCCTTTTATAACAAGGAGGTACCTACTACTTAAACAGCACAGGTTCACTGTGTCTGATAATCTAATTTTAGTCTTCACAACTGATGTCTTTGCCCAGATTCCAGTTCTGTTTGAAACAGACAAGTAATCCTATTATCTTTCATAGAGGGAGCTTTCTTGCAATGCTCAGCTCCAGATATAAGCACATAAATAGCATAAAGGGCCTCAAGAGCCACAAGGTCCTCAGAGTTTTCACCCTGATTAGTAGTGACTGTGGAGTTTTTCCAGATCCTGATTCAAAACAGAAATATTTATTTAAAATTTACCAAGGAGAACATGAAAATAAAAATAACAACAAAGCAGAGCCTGAATTAGTAGAGGAACATCTGGGCGGTTTTTAACCCCATCTGTAACACATGCAATGAGGATGATGCAGGAGATCAGAATCCAGCCTTGAGGATGAACTGAGGATGCTCTAGGGAAACACTTAGAGGTACTGATAAATGCTACTCTGTTTATCAAAAATTCATCAACAGACTCCATGTTCAGCCCTCTATTTTTTCCTCTTACAAAAACAGGTGAACTTTTACCCTTTATAATGCTGTAGTAGAATTTGAGGGGCAGGAAAGGAATAAACTTCTTCATGGGAAAAAAAAATCAGCAACTTTTTCTTTTTAATCTGAATTACACTTAGCAAGCTTCCTGCATTTTAAATCTTCCCCACCCTAATATTTATGTACTTAATAAACTACAATAGAAGGGGGCAAAATGAGTCAAGAAAATTTCATATCTACTGAAAGCCAGCTTCCAGCTCAGAGACAGACTAGAAGTCATAGAAAGAAAATATACACACGCAAAAAAGGGACCTATCTTTTTTTATCCATGCAAAAAATGCATGCTCTGTTTTTCATCTTAATTCAAGTGACCTGCTGCTTTTTTCAGTCACTTCAGTCAGCCCACAAAGGGGCTGTGCCAGCAGCTACAGCACCTGGGTAGAGCACAGGTTAACAGCCTGATCCCCAACCACTAACACTGGGAGCTTCCTTGTTTGCTCTGAAGGGAGGGACAGGAGAGGGGAATTATTCCTGACAGCCAGGCAAGAGGAACATTCTTATTTCCCAAGCAGAGCTTCCAGCAGCAGCTGCTGGCAAATGCAGCCTCTTGAGTTTTCCCTTTTCAGGCTGTTACTCGCCCTCTGGTGAAAAAGCCAATTTCACTGACACTGAGGACAGACACGTTCTGTGGTGTCACTGAAGCAGGATGCCCCAGGGATTATATCTGCACAGTCAGTCATACAGACAGGAACTTGAAGCTGGCATGTTCTCCACTGCTTCCCCTGTCAGATCCCTCTGATCAATACTATAGCATCTAATCAAAAGCAAATGTTTCCACTAAAGATTGTGCTATTTTGGGAACCTCACCCCAAATGGTTTCAAAACTCACAATAAAAGCTTAATAAAAAAATAAGGAATGAGCTCAAACAGCTAATTTTCAACATGATGTCTTCTGCACCAGTGCTGGAATTCCCTGCATCAAATTACATTCAAATACATTCAATTCAGCCTGAAATAGCAATCACTCACAGGTGCAGTCACCAGTGCCAAAATATTAACAGCTGAACCTGAAATTAGGGAAACCTGAAGTTGGAGACAGGGATTTTTGTATAAGGCAACTGGAACTGGAGCTTTTCCACTTCCATGTCACCAGTACCTTGGAACAGTCGATACACTGTCAGAAGTAACTAATGACTGAGAGGCTGTTTAGCTGTAAGGAAAGACCTCCAACTGGCAGTGATCAAATTAAGACTGTAACTAGCAAAATACTGATACTGTCTATAAACAGGCAGTGTAAGATCACATACAAACATGCAGAAACAGCTCCTGTCGTTAAACACTGCTCCAGGCACTGCTGGCACAGCTGGAAGGGACAGAAGCACTGAAGGTCCAGCAGCAATTTCACACACTGCTCCCCATGGAGCACAGGCAGAGTCAGCACCTCCACACCACATTTCCCTCAGAAGCTCAAAGCAAGCATGTATGCAAACCAAGTACAACATACCAGTGTTTTCTCATCCTGCCTGCTGAACAAGGGTCAGCTGAACTGCTGAACCTGCATTCACCGCTTCTGAGTATCCTCTATATAAAAATCAATATTACTGCACATTTCTAAAGCAAATTCTCATATTGTGAAATATCTCTTGCAAAACATCCAAAATAAGCCAATAATTTCTGGTACCACTAAAACATTAGTTTTGTTTAACATCTCAATTAATCTGAGAACTGAATTCTTTATAGTCAGATAAAACACATCACACACCTTGCACAAGCAGGATAATGAAGAACCAAGTAACAAATGCACCACAGTAAATTACTTACAAGCAATGAAAGTTTCGCAGTGATTCTCTTTTCAAAACAGATATTTTTTGGTTTTTATCAGTAAATTTCCTATTGAGAGGATTAATTCACCTTCTTCCTTTTGCACCTACATTTCTCTACACTCTAAGACATTGTCCCATAATGCCATTAGTCTACAAATTACAGCCCTTTTACTACAAAAAAAAAAATACTAAAAGAATGCATATAATAGTCATTCATGAAGAGTTAAGGCATTATTTGTTAATGGCACAGGACAATTAAAGAGACTGCCATAAAGCACAGGAAAAATGCCACATGGGCTGTATGTTTATCTTACACACACAAATATTACCTAAACCAGTCAGGTAACTGATTCACTTCTAGCACTTTGAGCTAGTCAGTTTTATTTTTCTTTTACAACTGTAACTGGTCATAGAAGAAATTTTTACAACTAAAGCAGCTGGTCATAGAAGAAATTATCCATACTTCTGGTTTAGGGCCTGCTGGCCAATTAGGTAAAACACACATTACAGCCACCAGCAGCTCTAATTTCATCACGTGGGAAGTTAAACAAAATTAAGATTCTGAAAAATGAGAAGTCAAAACATAGAGACTTAAAGTAGCCTGAGGACAAGGAAAGAAAGATGCACAAGTGAACGCATGCTATCAGCTCCATGAAAAGGTGAAAATTTGTGCTTGCTTATCTACCATTCCTTCAGCCATTTCCCTCTCCCCTCCAAGCAAGGAGCATCTGCCAGTTTGTGACAGGGAAATGAAACCTCACATTTCTTCATCATCTGTGATTATTACACACCAAGTGCTATCCAGATTGCCAGGTTTCTGAAATATAATATCTTTAAAGGTACATAATCTAAACATGAAGCTATCTCTAGAGAAAGACACTACTATAAACCTTAAACCTACCTCAAACCTCCTGAAAGTTGCACCATGAGTTACAAAGCTTAAGAATTGCCCAAACTTTATCTGAGGCTTTCAAGTTGATTTTGGTGATAGACACAGTCCTGGTGATCCAAATCAGGAGCAAGACAGCAACACTTACAACTTCCCAGCACTTCTCACTGTCAACTCCTACAACACAGCTGCTCTGGAACACGAGTGCACCCTCTCTGGAAAAACCCCACCTGTGGCCAACAGCACTTAACTAATTCTTACCCAGTTACAGATCACTTCTAATCCAGTTCACTACAGAGCCACTCTGCTGCAATATGGTATTCTGTATTACATGTTTTCCAGGGGGCTGCATTTTGTGATAAGGCTACATGTGACACAAAGCTTATCACAGGAGGTTGTACAGTGAAATTATGTATTTGCAATAGAATACACTGCGGAGTTCATATATTCTTATATATTCTTGTTTTATTAAGTCATTAGACATCAGCAGAGACTGTTTTAGAAAAGTATGCTCCATTCCCTTTAAAGAGGGTTTTAGATTCAAATGCCAGGAGGCTGTCAATGAGGCAGGCTGCAGCATGCAATACTCACCAGCCTGAAAACTGGCATTTCTAATGATGAAGATTCTCATCCAACATTTCCTCTTGACTTTTTTTATTGACTCCTGAACTGTGACTTTAATTAACCATGAAGGATTTTATTAGGTAGCATTTTTCTAGAACAAGCATTATCAGAATGAGTAGTGCTATATTTACAGCAAAAAATATCACTCTGCAAACTCTGCTGTTCTACATTAGATAGGAGAACAGCTCTACAGCTTCTTCATTGTAATGTCATATGAAACTCCACTACAGATTGGTTCCATGACAAATCCTATTATCATAATATATGGTAATATAATATGTTGTGTCTTGCAGGTCAGTTTTGTCACAGAAATCATAAACCACAATAGCTTCAACAAAAGAAAACTTGTGTAACTCTACATTTTGGTAAAGAAGCTGTTATGACAAGAGATTAAAAGACTATTCTTAGCAAAACTATCCTTTTCAGAAATAATAGGATAAGACAAGGATCTTCCAATTCCTTAATCCTTTTTCAAATAAAAGATTATAGAAAAGAATGGTAAATGTGGAGAAAATCAAGGTATGCATGTTTTTCAAAGCTTAAAATATTCAGGTTTATTGCAGGACACTATTTGGCAATTTAATTTGGTTTGGTTTTTTGTAAATACTACTCTTAAAATCTGAAATCAGTGAAAATTCAGTAAAGCAACTGTTCAACAAACTGTTCTATTTCAAGAATCTGATTTAACTGTCAGAAGTGCAATCTAAGTGCCTGCTGCTGTACCTTGAAAACATGTTTAATCATAATCATGCCTAAACCATGACTGAAACCACTGCATTCTAGGGAATGCCATTCCCTGTTGCCTTACGTAGATCCCTTTACACACAATCATGTGTCCTGGCCCATTCAGCTCACTCAGGTACTTGAAAAAAACATAACTATGTATAACTTGAAATTGAGAAGAAAATAATAAATTACTAATCTAGGCACAACACTGTTTCTGCTGACTGCCTAAGGCAGGGATAATTCCCACCATTCCTCAAAGGCCTGCCTTCGTATGGTAGCTCTCTGCACATCCAGTGACCACTGCCAAAGCAACAGAGGGAAACCACCAGCAAAATAAAAGTGAATACAACTCAGAGTGCCTCAATGAGATCTGCACAGGTTTAGAAGCAGAACCCTGCCCTGAGAGTAATCCTGGAGTGCGAGGAAATGCTTGTTCTTTAACCTCTTTTTGCAGGGGGAAAAAAAAGCATACAAAAGCTAAATGTTTCAGCAAAAACAAAATTAAATGGTTTTTTAATTGTTTTAAAGGACAACAGTAAACAAAAGATACCAGATACCAAGTGACCTAAAATAGTAATTAAATATCAGTGATCAAGAGGACAATAGCTATAGAACATTAGAGGAAGGAAGGATTTGGGTAACAGCTGGGAAAAAAGTTTTCAGATTGCTTTAAAACTACATTGATTTTAACTTCTAATGCCAGCTACGAAAACTGAGAATCCAATTATGAATGTGCTACTTTTGTTAATTCATGCATTTATCTGTGAAATACAAGCAGATTAATGTGCTATGAAATCCTGTCTAAAGTATTTGGCATAAAATACCTCTATAACAAGAGCTTTAGAATGGAACAGAAAACTTGAACACATGACAACTTCAACACTAAGAATTCCTTCAGATACCTCTTGTAACACAATACAGTACTTTGCACAATTTCTTGGGAGTAGGGTGGGAAGGAAGGCAGCACATTTCTAAGTAAAGCAACTACTTTGTGGGTAATTTGTAGGAAACTACACCAATAATTACTAACAGCAACAGTGTGTTCTGTTGTCCCATTTCTCTTAGACTTCAGTAGTGCCTGATGCTCTACCCCAGGGCAGGTGTTGGTAGCAGGGGGCTACAGGGGTGCTGCTGTGAGAAGCTGCCAGCAGCTTCCTCCATGTCCAGCAGAGGCAATGCCAGCCAGCACCAGGATGGACACGCTGTGGCCAAGGCTGCCCAGCCAGGAGCGCTGCAACACCTCTGTGCCAACAGCCTATACTGGGCCTGGCTCAGCTGCAGCTCCTTCTCCCACGGCAGCCTCACAGCACTGTGCTCTGCCCTGGCAGCTACACAGGGGTTGGTAACACACCAGAGCTCTGGTTCTTACTGAGCAGAGCTGGCAGCACCAGCTCTCCAACATTCCCCTCATCAAGGGGCTGGGTGTGGGCAAGATCCTGGGAGGGCACACAACCAGGCGAGCTGACCCAAATTAAAAACAAATATGCCTTACCATATTGGCAGAACTTCCCAAAAATAGGAAGTGTTTGAGAATTTCCATTCTTTAAATAAGAATATTAGCCTTCAGAAGCACTGCTGTGCACCATACACTAGCCCTGGTGGATATGCCTACAAAGAGTTGTGATGAGAGATTTTCTGAAGAAAACTAAGAAGAATTTCAAATAAACTAAAATACGGGGAGAATAAAGTATCCCTCATCACATCAAGGTTTTGTGATTTTCCCACAATGCCATGCTAGTATTAACAAAACCTTTTTATGTCCAATATAATCTTTTTATAAATTGAACTGCCTTTTTTCTTCCACCATCTTGACACTTAAGTGGCACAAGAACATTGTAATGTTTTTTTATTTTAAAGGCAAAAGAAACCCCGTCTATTGTTCAACAAGGATGAGTTCTGTACTGCCGCAACTGCACAAATAAAAGTCACCCACTGCTGGAAGGCTTCGCTGCTCATTAAATGAGCCACTGCCGTGCACAAGAACCTTCCTCTTACTGTGTGCCTCCTGAGCATTCACTTCTTGGCATGAAATTAAACAAGTGAACCTAGCCCACACCTTTCTAATAAACCTCTTATAGTTCATCATGTTACTACTTTTCTGTGAAGGTGACCAGGATGTTTGACACCACCCAAAACGCAATGAACAATGCAGAATTTACCAAGAGTTATGCTGGTTGGCATGTCAGCCATGGCATTCACTTTTACTGTTTCCATAGTAAAACTTAACATTAGGATTACATCTTCAAAACTGTGTCTTTTTACATGGTACTGCAACATCATCTTAGGTGTTAAAGCTACTAAAGAACACATCTAGGATTCTAAAACACATGCCATCCTTAACACCAGATTTCCTACACAATTCTCTCAAGAGTCACACATGAGCAGCTGCATTCACATATTAAAATACTACAGGTTCATACCAGGACAGCTGCTTTGTTAAGATACAAAACACTCACTCTGGGTTGCAACTGTCTGTAGTGCTCACCTCACTTTCACTAAGACCTCTGGTTGGTTTTGCTAAAGAGACAAATATGTAAGAACTTACAGAAACAAATGAGATGCAGGACATCTTCTCAAGGCAGCAGAAGCATTGAAGAGAGATTTATGGTCCTGTTCTTTTCTTCCAGCTGCCATTAGTCCTGCCCCTCTGCAGTGACAGATTGCTACTGTGACCAGCCGGAACTCAGAGCTGGTTTGCTCCATGAAGCCACTTGCTGGGATAACCACACTCCAGCTAAGCACAAGGAACCATCACCCACCCAGAAGCTGCTAACTTGTTCCTCCAACACAGAGAGCAAGACCTGGACTAACTTCAGCTGGCTACCAGGCTGTTGACTGCCTGCTGTTTCTTTGGAGATGGGTTTCTAAATTCATCGTAGTGATCACAGGCATGACAGGTACCATAAGCCTTTTTTTTGGCCTTTATGCTAGCCTGGAAGCACTTCTTGCCTAGTCAGCTGGAAAGTTCAATGCAGGGCAGAAAAATACGTATTGCCACCATCAGACTTGAACTAAGATGCTCATCTCAACTTACGACTCCTCCCTTCACAACTTGTAACAGTGCTGAGCAACCTGGTTTACCTAAATCACTGTGCCTTTGTTTTGCCAACTTCCTCAGGCTACTTGGAAAATAGAAGCTTTAAAATCCATAAACAGTAGAATTAGAATATTAGGCTTAGAAGCAACCTCTGTAGATCATCTATAAAGCAAGTAGAACTTCAAATTTGTATTCCCCTCAAGGCTGCTTGTTGAGTCTAAAGTCTGTATGGATGAAGACTTCATGGCCCTTATGGGCTCTTGATCAATAAGAGGGGCTGACTGCTACACTAAGACATTAATTCCCTCCTAACCTACTGAAACTTCCATTTTTATGTCTTGCAGCCATTGATTCATTCAGAGGGGCAAGTGGCTCCATCACCTCCCTAACCCCTTCCTAAAGCTGGTAAAATGCAGCAATGATGTTCTCCCTCAGGTCCAGTCCTTTGTGTACTCTCAGGTACACAAGCCCCCATCCACCTGCAGAAGCCAGGGCTGGACTGTCCCGTGTGTCTCCCCACAGGGGGGGTGTGTGTGACCCCAGCAGCCCTGCAGGGGAGTGTCACAGCTGGGAACAGCCCCTACCTGGTATCTGCTGCTCAGACCCTGCCCCTGGCAGCCCAGGCAGTAATCACCCTGCAGGGCTGCAGGGGCACAGTGCTGACTCCTGCCCAGCAGGAACTCCAGATCCTCTTCTGCCAGCAACCAGCCGCTGAAGAACCACTTTCATTTTATAAAACTGGGCAATTCCATGACTTTTGAGATTCCAGCGAGAAACAGGATAGTCCCTGTTCATCATTCGTATTTCACAAATATCAAAACACCAGACTTGAGACATTTCAGCATTTGTTCAGCAGATAAGGAGAAAGGTAAATGCTTCAATGGATATAGACTACAATAATGGGACACTTTAGCCATAGTTCACAGGTCAAAGAATAAATACTGAGTTAAGACACTTTCCTGCACACTTTATATGTGTATATATATATATATATATATATAATATATATATATAAATTCTTAGTATAGTATCAGTAAAGTAATGGAAGGTTGTCAGAGTTGTGTGCTTGTCTCTTTTTTCTTAAACACTCAAAAATCAATAATTACAGCAAACAGGCTGTCCAGTAGCGCTGCAGAATCAATGTGTGCCCTTTTGGTTTAAGTGTACACACAAATGAGCTCGTATACAGTATTTGCTTTGTAACCAACACAAGTGACCATTGAGCTGAAGTATATTTTTCTGTCAGTCCTCATTTTACCATTAGTCTGCAATATTCAGCTAAGAATGATTAATAAGCATCCCATCTGTTCACATATCAAGTAGCATTTATCCAACAATAAAAATGACAGTACAGGCAACAATAGTTTTAGTATCAAGCTTCCAGGCAATCAGTTTGAATAGAAAAAGAATCAAGAATTAGTCCTTAATAACTTAAAAGAAAAGATCATTTAAGGAGAAATGTGTAGTTGTTAATTATAAGCTTGGCACACCAAGATCGTTATCTGTTCACACACAAGAATACTTTAAAAAGTATTTCAGAGTCCATGGCAAAACTGTGGTGAATTTCACAGCAGGCAAGCAACATAAGTAGGCTCAACTGGATTTTTAAAGAGCTTTCAAATGCCAAGACATCTTTCCATAACATAAACGGAAGCCTGTTTCTGCAGGTTTTGAATTAAGGACTAAGGGGTTTCTTAAAGGAACCATTTACAGCAACAAACATTTAACCTTTATTAAAAAACAACGAGGCTCAAAACAAGATTGGTCTAATTTCCAAACACTACATATAGAGAAACCAACAAATACAGTAAAACTCTATACATACCGAGCCCTTTTGTTGTCAAGGAGAGGGACTTGGAGGGTGGGAAATGAAGGTTAAGAAATAGCACACCATACTTTTCAGGAGACTATTAAAAAGGACATATATATTTGTCCAGAATGCTGGATCAATCTTCAGAAATGAGGAGCTAAATGTGTAGTTTCTATGCATCTTTTGTTCAAATAATTTAGGCAGTTGAGGAAGGATGAAAAGAAAACCAAAACATATATATATATATATATATATATATATATATATAGTAAATAGCCATTTCGGGTAAATAACAGGCAGAAAATAAATTCATTTGTTACCATCTTGAAACATTTATTCTTTAATATTTGCATAACAATTCTACCCAAGGCATTTGCAAAGAAGCTTACACCTGCACACCTAATAAGCCACCAAAAGACGTGGTCTTTAAAGAGCAGGGTTAAAAATAAAAATACAAAATCCACACACAACTGCCTAAACCACACAGTCCAAAAACTACAGGACCTGGAACCCTCTTAGATCACCTTACTAATATTTCTGATTTAGAAGTCTCCATGAAGTATATGGTAGCCTACAAGACTACACTGAAAGCTCATGCAAGCCACTGCTCGAGAAACTTTGGGAACTTTTGCAGTAGAAAACATTAAAATGCTTTCTTTCAGAGTACAACTTTGTACATCCTCTGCAATTAGTTTTGGTTCAGCAGACACTTCTCTATTTCTCTTCTCCTATTGCACTTTTCCCCAGCTAGCCTTGAAAACCATCAAGATCTGCAGGCAGTCTGCAATGTGTCTGGCCCCTGCCCTGGCATCCCATGTTATGCATCCCACCATTAAACTAGCCTGGATTACACATCTTTGAATCAAATGGGGCAAACGGGAAGATGGCTGTGCCAAGAGACCGAGATCAAAGCAGAGGACTATTTGAAATTCAACATTTTTATTAGCTACAATTAGAAGAATCAAGAGCTTCCCTTCCTTATATACAAGGAACACTCCAGTCAGTGAAATCACTTTGACAGCACCCTTAAATAAGTTTGGCCCAGATTCATTTCATGTTACAGTTTAAACCATTTCCAAGTTATCTAACACACGGATATTCCCGCAGACACGCACGTCAGTTCCTATTCTGCCCTGCAAGTTCATTTGTTGGCACCTCCTCAACTGAGAGGTTCTCAGAGGTCTCACCTGACTGCAATACCATCTCCACACCTGTAAAGTCTCCACACCTGTAAGTAAAACCCAGCTGCAATGAGTAGGCTTGCTCAATTGCACATGCACATACCCTAGGGCAAGTAATACTTTCCATCCTCGAACAAGCATAACATTGTGTTTGTATTATCAGATAGGCCAAAGCGTGTAGGATTTGTCGACTGCCTGAAAGCCTTCAGCAAGGCTGTTCTGTACAACAGTTCTGTTCAACACCACACCATATGTGCAAAACCATTATTGTAGCTAGGGAGTGGAACAAATAATCAAGTGGAATTTGTTTTTGTAGGTTAATAAAGAAGCTCAGATCAAACTTCACTGATGGAACTGCTCCAGGCAGCAAGGCATAAAGAAACAGGAAGGAAAGCTGGATGTAACGACACAGAAATCAAAAGCAAAAGAAATTCTGCAAAGGGGCAGCTCATCCCCTTTGAAAGAAATTTAAGATTTAAAAGGCAAAAGAATCACAGACATTGCCGGTCACCGCCAGCCCGCGCATCTAGAGCAGCTTCATTATCCCAGAGAAGTATCTTCTGCTTTAAGAGGCATTTTTCAGAACAAGGTCGCGGTGGGGCTGCATTCCCACCTCCCCGCCCTATAACGCTCCTTCCCCGAGCACGGAGCGGCCAGCCCGGCCTGCCCGGGTGCCCCCGCTCCCGGGAGGAGGAGGAGGAGCCCCGCGCCGAGCCTCCTGCCCCTCCTGCCACACCAACAAAGAGGTCCCCGCCATTATCCACCCGCACCTCTCCCGGCCCCGAGCAGGCACGGAAGGTCACCGGGCCGGAGCGCCCCGCACCGCCGCCCGCCCCCGGGCAAGGGCACGGCCGGTCCCGGCTCCCTTCCCGCCCGCCGAAACGTAAACAAAACCTCCCGGGCCGGCCCGGGCCCCGCGGCGCGGCCGCTGTCCCGCCCGCCCCGGCACCGCACCGCCGCCCCGCTGCCCTCCGCCCGCCGCCGCTCCCGAGGGCTGCCCCCGGCCGCGCTCACCGACCACCGCCTCCGGCCTCGGCCGCTGAGTAATGAGCCGGGCCCGGGCCGCGCACAGGCTCCGCGCTCCGCCCGCCGCGGCTGCGGCTGCGCCGCCCCTGCGCTCGCCCCGCCCCGCCCGGCTCGGCGCTGCTCGCTCCGCCGCCCGCCCGCCCGGGGCCCCGAGCCCGGCCCCGCCGCCTCCAGCCCGCCCGCCGGGCTCCCGCTGCCCCCGGTCCCCACCGCCCCCGGCCCGCCTGGCTCCCACCGTGTCCCTGCGGGGCTTTGGCATCCCGGCCCTCGCATCCCCGCTGGGCAGCACCATCGCTCTGCCTCCTCCGCGCCCTTTCCCTGGAGCAATTCCTTTCCTGGATTACGCCGGGTAGCCAGAGCTCTCTTCCTGCTGGGGCTTTCATGAAATATTTGCGTGTTTTCAGGCCTTTGCCCGGCGCTCCGTGCCAGTGGCTGGCACGCTCCCTCGCAGCCTGGCATGGGTGCTGCTCGCTGACACCGTTCAGGCCTTGGCAGCTCCCGCTGCACGCTGGCATGGCAGTGCTTTACTCATCACTGGGCTTCTGGAGTGGTGTAACCTCCTCTTGTTCTCTGATTTAGTGCAGATTTTCCTCTACATCTTAGGGGAATTCTCTTGGCTTTTTCATCCCATTGCCTTTGGTTTCTGGCACTTGACATGAGTACTCACTCCTTAGACTTTAAATATTTTCCTTGGTATATCATTGTGGGGTATTTTTTTACTTGTACAGTGAAAAGGACATTTCACATTTAATTCACTGTCAAACATGTGGCCCATGTCACATTTTTGAAGATGCCAATCAATCAAGATTTTTGTTGATGACAGCTTTTATCCCTCCTTAATAAGCATAGACTTTTACATGCTAAAGGCAGTGCTTTAGAATATTCCTGTTTTGCCCACTGTCTTGGTGCTAAAAGTTTCACCTCCATAATTCTGTCCATACACTACTCATACACCCATTTTGGTGAGACCACTGCATGCTGCCCTTAAAATTCTCACTTAATTTAAGCAATTTCTTTCCATATGTTAAAGTGGTTCTTTTACAGATTTCCACAGGCAGCTATATGAAGCCTTCTTTACATCTACACATAAAAAAACCCAACAAAACAAAAACTATTGCTCAGACTCTGTACCAGTCCTCCTCAGGTGCCTCTGGGCTCTGTGTGGGAGCACACCTCCCACATTACCTCTGGTCATTTCCGTGGGACATCCCCCAAACAGAATTAACCAGATTTTAGCTCCAAGGCTTTTACTTATTGCAGTGTGTTAGATCAGACCCAGGCATTTCATTCCCTTCTATGTTTACCTATGCCAACAGCAAAGCTCAGAAGGCACAAAGAGCAATAAGAATGCCCAAAGTACACAGCAGGCAAAACTTTATCTGGATAGGTCATATTCATCTTGGCCAGGTAATTAAAGCAGCCTGCAGATTGAGGTCTTGGCACCTTCATGTTTATTTGTGTAGACACATAGACTTCTAGTGTTAACCTCTGGTCTCTGCACAGTAAGAAACAGGTGAGGTGACATCATGTTCAGCCAGGTCAGTTATTTGCAACAAGTCTCATGCCCTTACAGAACTGATGTTCTCCAAATGATTTTGGGGGAGTCATTGTTCCTGATCATCCCATCTGATGTAAAATTGCACTCAGATTTGCAAGTGAAGGACAACAGTCCCTTTAAAGTATGATATGGTGTTTTGCTGAGGATCCAAGTTTGTAACATTTCTTTTTTCCTTTAAGGTATAATCAAACTCTCCTTAAGATTTTATAGTTTACAAACATAATTCTTTTAGAAAGAGACATATTTCTGAGTGAATTTTTAAAACTAGTCCTTACAACTTTATATACAATCAGCATCTATTGCCATCTTGAATATAAAGCTGATAAGCAACAGAAACAATGATGCAGAAATTACACAAAAAGATCAGATTGGTATTGTAAAGCATGATAGTAGAGGCTGGAAAATACATAAAGGTAATACGAATGAAAATTCTGAAAAGAAGAATTTCATTCCATAAATTTGCTATTTACCATTATATTGCTTTAATACTAAAGATAATGTGATAGATAAGCTATAAAGTTCCTGTACAGTATGGAAAATTTTCAGGACATCAAAATAGTAATTCTTCAAGTAAGAATGAAAAGTTCCTTTGATTGTCTGTATAACCAATTTTCAAAACAAGTCCCTATATAAGAAAAGGAAACTTTAAGAATGTCATTGAGCATCACTATAAGTATTGTTTTCATGCACTGCAGAAATATTTTCTTATAAACATTATGGCTACATTATAAACTCCTCTATTACATATGTCTTTGTGGAAAAGTGTTTTCTGGATTGTCCTGACTGATAACCAAGAAAATACAAAACTAAATTCCTGATAACCATGAAAGTAAACAGATATTTTGTAACAGGCTGCAACAAAGTCATCATTTTTCTCTGGGCCTCTCAACAGATCAGAATACAGTAGAGAGCAGGAGCATGAATTCATTAGGACAGAACATACAGACAGCCAGACAGAAGATTCGTACTTCTTCATAGAGAATCAGTAGCTGAAAGGGGAAAAACATTTGGAGAACAATATAAAGAGAGAAGACTGTGAAGAAAAGTGTGGCTACCTGCAGGGGTTAGGTCTCTCCAGCAAGGACTGGCCCTGCTGAAGCTCCAGAATCACATAAACTCGACAGAAGTTTTGGTGATGGTTTGACAAGGTGCATAGTAAATAGTGAGAAAAGCTGAAAGGTGGTAAGGGTCTCTTTGGAAAAATATTGGGACTCACCAACCTCAGAACTTGAATCTTCCTTTTCAAAATAAATATGAAATTTTATATATAAGAATCTGATGAGCAGGTTTGTTTTGTAATAAAAACTCCACAATTGAATTGGTGAACAATCTGAGCCTGAAAATCAACCTCTGCCTACATGCAATTGTCAATCACTCTCTTATCTCTTCAGTTTCAGTGTTTATGTAGCAGTAGTCTTGGATTTGGACTGCTGCTTTAAATTAAGTATTATTGAGTGTTTAATAAATATTTGGATTTTAAAATTGTCAGTAAAATCTGAATTATGTCAAAATACTGCAAACTTTTTCACTCCCCTGCACTGGTCTACAAGTAGGTTTATGAACATTAAGGTGTTTGGATTTAGCAGTCATGAAATTACATCCAAAATGTAGTTTTGTCTTTTTTTAATATTTTCATTAGCTTGTCAATTACCATACTTGGGGTAGTAAACAACATTTTAGCATATTGATGTTTATAAACTGCAAAGCAAAAAATTCAGGCTCAAATCTTTGGAGACAAGGAAATAGATCTGAATGTCTGACACAAATTTTGATGTACAAAAATCAAAATGTCAAAAACGAGATTCTGTAACATAAAATAACGGGTCAAAACGTAGAAGGAGTATTCATTTTTGTTTACAAAGCATCCATAGTACAGTGATTTATATTTGCACAAGAATGGATTAGCATAATACACAGAGTAACTCAGCTGGATGGGACTGTAGTGAACATCCTCTCAGTCAAAGGAAGGTGTTTGAAAGAGCTGCTTCAACAAGAGGAGATCAATAGGAATTGTGGGTACTCAGGGGACACAGTTTTTCCTAGTTTGGGCTTGAGAAGCCACAGCCAGGATCAACATCCATATCCTCTTGTGCAAACTGATAAATATTGTCTGATGAGCAAGACAGATATATGAGGAAAGGCAATACTAACTATGAACATTTTTAGAAAATTCTGGAAGCAATACAAATATAAATAAATAAAGAATTTTTAGTAACAACATATTTCTGAAACATTTTTTTCATCATTGGTTGTGGCAAAGAAGAAAGAAAAAGTTTCCATTTCACTTCTTCATCGAATTATAATATTATAGAATTATTATAATAGTAATATTACAGAATTGTTAGAATAATAATATTACAGCCTGGAAAGGTGTACAAAAAAATCACACATACTAATTGCTGATGAATACATCTGATGTTAAAATGTCCTTTTAATATTGAAAATAATCTAATGAAAGAAATGTAACAGCTAGATTTTAAAAATTAATTCGGTCTTGCAAAGCATTATGAAATCAGCTCCTAGTAATAACTAGAGTGACCTGTATTCCCTCTTTAAAAGGAACTAGAAATAGGCAGTAGTTGCAAAATGCAGTTATACACTCGGATTTTGACTATTAGTAAATAATAATGAACTGGAGCAAATGTTTTTCTTTATTAGTAACCAACCTGAATGGAGCACTTGCTGGCTTGAGCAAATGTAGGAGGAGGCAAGCAGCCACCATGGGGCACCCTGCGACAGGTTACAGAGGGAATGGCAAGGTGGGGCCATGCTCACAGCTGATCCTGAAGCTCAGACATTCCTGCACACCTAGTCAGAAATTTTGTTCTCTCAAGTACCATTAATGCCATTAACCCCTTCTTTGTTGTTCCTGAAAAATTCTTCCTCAGCTGCCATAATTCCATGTACAGACAATTTGTATTAATTGTTGCACTGAGTAAATAGGCAGCAAAGTATCTGCAATCCTTAGACATATTCAGCCAACTGGAAATTGTTTGTGGAGGCATGTTAGGTAAACTATTAGAAAACAGTGTTTATGGGGTCACATACCTCATATTTCTACACACTGACATTAACACAGCATAGGGTGCTCTTTATTTATACTACTATTCAAGAGAAATTATTCATAGGCAAATTCAATACAAGTTCTTGGGATATGGCATTACTTTTCTAAATCACATACTGGCATCCCTTCCTGCACCCTTATCACTGAAGACTTAGTATTTGGCTTTCTAAGAATAATTCCAGAGCAAAGGGCATTTTCAGGATTCAGAACCAGGCCATAGGAAATTTTTTCTTCCTTGTTATCACAGAGTGATCATAACTGGAAAATCTCCTGTACCATCCTCTCTTCATGGTTTCTGCTACATGAGACCATCCAAAGTTGACAAGTCTTACACAGAATAACATCCAAGAGTGCACCAATTCTTGTCAAAGTTTTTAACTTTCAACTCCTAAATGCAAAACACCCATTTTAGGTTAGATAACATATCATACATTATCTCTGAAAAGAGCTGGAAAATGAAATTGGCCAACACTAGTTTTCTTACATCCTGTCTAAATGCTAGTTGAATCTAGCACTACATATAATGATTCCAATACAAAACCTGAAAAGTTCAGAAAGTAGTTTTGAAAAACAAGAGACAGTGAGCTAAATGGTAGGTAAAGGAGGAATATAGACAACTTAATCTCTTTTGACTTGGTAAATCTTATGATTTTACTAAAGCATTTTGAAGATACTTGATAGTGTGTGTTAAGTCTATACTGCATAAAACCTTACTTAGCATTCAGTGAACCACATTAGGCAGAATAAGGAGGGCAACTTCAATAGTAAATGATCCCCTGTGGGTGAAACTGTACCTCTTTATGCTAGTTTGGTGCCTGCACACATCTCTGCCTTATGGAATAGCATCCTGTGACGAGTTATGTACACTCCTTCTAGGATTTTGAAATGAAGGTACATTTTGATCACTTCAGCTATTGTAAAGAAAAAACTACTTTCACTCTATAAGTAAAGTGTTAATATGATATACACAAGTATATGTTAATATACACAGGCTTCATTGTGGTGACAAAGCATAAAATATAGAAAATCTCTGTTGCAAAAGAGAGAAAAAAAATTTTTTCCCCTTACCACCAGTGTCCATGTCCTTGCTGGGTAAAATGGCTATTTTCCATGAAACTATGCATTGATTATATACATGGAACTCCTTCCCATATCCCAGAAACCTTTAAAACTTCAGTCTTTCTTTCCTCAGAGTAATTGCTTGAACATACTTTTGTAATTTAGAAAGTGGTTCCATTACAGTCTGAGAGCATTTGGCATTAAACAGTAATCACTTCACAGCCTCTCGTATCCTAGAGGGAGGCATTGGAGGATGTATCATAGGAATACTGGCCTCCCATTGAATTACTTCTGGGATCAGCAGAGCTGTAATCAGGTGTCACAAACAGGAGCTATTTGTTCAATAATGTTTTCTTACCTCACATCTCAAAAGCAGTGTAAGAAGCAAAAGCAAATAAAACATACTGAACTATAAGTGGTATTTTAATTGGGTCTCATCCATTCATAGAACTTTCTAAAGATTTAGAAACTCCCAGAGGTTTGAGCCAGACTTTGCCAGCTAAGGACAATTTTCTTAAGGAAAACTGGTTGCTGTCATGAGTAGCAATAAGAGTTATGCTGCCTCCCTGCACTCTTCAAACACTAACTTAGAAACAAACTCCAATACACCTCCACTCCCAGTTTAGTGGTATTTTTTAAATTATGTTAGGAATTATTTCTCACAGGGAAACAGGCTGTTCAGATACTGGCCTCTTGCCTTTTTTAAACTGAGCTTAGGGTTACACAAATTAGATGTAATTCCCCCAAAGATACTGCTGTGAAACACCCCTGACAGCCACGACCAGAAGGAGAGCATAAACTCACCTCCCTGTATCACTTTGCTAAGCTAAATATAGATGATTGGGCCATCTGCTTAGAAACCGTGATGGAAATTGAACTTTATTAGCACATCTAGTAGACACAGGGATAAAGCATGGAAGTGGTTAGGCCCTGTTGTATGACATAAGAAGATCCAAAACATAAAGGGGGATTCCCTGGTTTTTCTGAAAGCTCAAGCTCTGACAGCTCAAGCAGTCCATGATCTGTTCCATGGGACCCCAAAGTAAAACTAGTTAAAACTTAACAGAAGCAATTCTGTTTAAGAGAAACCACAGCCCCAAGCTGTGGTTGTAGTTTTGACAGCTTGCTTGTACCACCATCAACTGAGAAGTAAATAGTAATCTTCACCTTTATGTAAACTTTAAGAGCTTCCCACACTTCAGCTTCTGTGGGATAAAAAGGCATTAATGTCAGAGAATAATTGGATTCTGGCCATTGCCAGTTCTCAGAAAGCAGGGAGGAACATAAGGGAGATCCTAAGCCTCCATCCAGCAGTTCCTTCACTGGGATAAATAGCCTTTCATCTTGTTAACCTTCTTTCATAGTGATCTAGTTACATAAACTTTGCTGCAATTGCATACATGTCACCTGTACACCTATCAATACACGAACAGAAGGAATTCATCTGAAGCTCCCATACTGTATATTTTGAGTTTATGAGTCTGAAATACTGCTTTGGTTCAAATCAGTAGGTTGTAAGTGATTTTTTATGGCTGCTTTCAATGACTGCTTTCAATGGCTATTTAGAATAAAGAAGGAACCATGGGTGAGAATTTTATCTCACAAATCTGGAACTGCTGCTTACACCAACAGAGTTACCACAGGTTTGCAATTGCATGTTTTCATGAGGAGAATCATCAAGTCTTTTCTTTAAGTAATAGAACATAAAGTCTTTAGGAACTTTGATTAGTTAATCGAATCAGGATTTCCACCTGATTTAACAGGAGCATGTTCACACAACACATTATTTCTAGCAAAATGATTCAACAAGGCACACACCCAGTTAACTCTGCAAACAGCATTATACACACACCTACTTAAATCAAATCTGGTAGGTACAAATGCATCTCTAAAAATAACTTCCTCTCTCCTCCCCACTCATTACCTGGAGAAGGAGCAGTCACAAACTTCTGTGTTGATTTTGTCCTGTAGTGTGACTGTATCAGACAATAAGCAAAATGCTTCCTGAGCTGCATCAATGCTCAGATTTTATTTTTTTCATTAATAGCCTTTTTGCTGATTTGTTGGTATCTGGATCGACAAATTCAAAACATGAAGAGCAGTATCAGTCTAATGATCACAGGAGAAGACAACAAATAGGTTTTTTTTGGTAAGGTCTATCAATAAGTGTTCGTTTTCCAACTCCAGCATGTTCTGTTTGGGATATCTCAGATGTGAGACCTTTCATTCTATTTTTATTCCTGCCTGCAGTCCTGTCAGACTTCCTGTCAGATCAGATTTATGACTTCTGGACCAAGCCAGAATTTATAAAAAATAGATTTATTTTGCTGCTTATCCAAAGAAGGATATGAAAGGATGGGTGATGTACCCAGTGGGAGAATTCAGCAAAATATATGTTTTCTGTGATATTTTGGATAAGGCAATATTGCACTTCCAAGTGTCAAAAGAGAGGATTTACAGCCATTGAGATGATGAAAACCTGAATAAATTTTCTTTAAAGACAAATAAAGAAGACCATAGCTTGTATATTTTCCTCAAAAGCACACATCAACACTCATACACTGGAAGGGTTGACTAAACTCAATGTGAAATCCAGAGTGTGGGCTAGGAACAACAGTGGCAGAATTCACAGTGACTGAGAAAGGAAAAAGGAAATATGAGGCTGGTTTCTTCTTTTTTTTTTCCATGTTGAACTTAAATGACTAGTTGCATGCAGTTAGACAATGAAAGAAATCAAAGATTTTCATTTTGACATGAACAGGGAAATCTACACTACAGCAATCTGTGAGACATTGCCATGATGAAAATGCATTTGCATATTCCATTGTTCAGGGACAAAATATAGGGAGAACAATTAAACAAATGAAGATTTTTGGACTTATAAAAAAATAAAAAAAAATAGAATTAAAGAGAAACAGAGCTGGGAAAAATGCAGGAATAACTCATGTGAAGAGCTTACTGAGTAAGTCCAATAGAACTCCCTTCTGTTTTACTAAGGTTTCGTTTTCCCTTCACTTCTTACAGCCAGCTCACAGTTGCCCTGCAGCATCCCAAGAGCTCCCTCTTTCCTGCTCTGAGCATAGCTGCACCCTGCTGTAATTAACAAAAAAATTTCAGACTAGACAATATTAAAAAATGATCAAATTTCCTTCCTTTAGTTTTTGGTTCGTTTCCTTTCCTGCCAGGTGGACCCATCAAAATCTTATCTGCATTGTTTATTGAGTCTGGAGGATTTTGCTGCTGATAAAAGCCACACTCACCCCTCAGACCATCAGTCTCTGCTTTGGCTGTGCTGTTGCTCCCTGGATTGGCCGGGGGCAGAAAGTGACATCAGCCTACGGGGCTTAGACCTAATGCTCCCGTGTGCGTCAGGTAATCCAATTGAGCCCTTGTAAGTTGACAGACCCAGAGGTTTATACTGAGCCACTTCCTAAAAGCTGATTCTCATTACCTGGCAAGTGAACTACCAGGGGAAAAAAAAAAAAAAAAAAAAAAAAAAGAGAAAAAGAAAGAAAGAAAAAAAAAGGAAGGAGTGTAAACAGCCTTAGCAGACATGACATTGCCCTCAACTTCAAACCAGGAGCTGCTAGGTTTGGCTTGCAAGTGAGAGAAGGAACCTCACTGTTTACTTGCTTAGCCACTTGCCAGACCACACAGTGCTTAGTTACAGATACAAACAAAGCAAGAGAAAGAAGGGAAGAAAGGGGGAAAGAAAGAGAGAAGACAGAAGGTAAGAAAGAGAGAGAGAAAAATCCAAGAAACAGAAGTCCAATCAAGACCTGAATATGTTTAATGATATATTTACAACTATTATGGTCTAAACAACCATTATTAGGCAAAAACATAGAAGATTAGAGACTGTTCTGGATGCGGCATCTGTCCAACTTGTACAGGTAGGTTCTTACGTATTTCTTTTAATCTCATTATCAATTAAATAACTATTAAATCACTCATTTTCTTGGCTTTGTACAGCAGTATCTAGTATTTACCATGTTGTTTGAGTTTTTTACATTAAATTTCATTTAATTTCTCTTAAATTATTAGCTAATTCTGATTAGTAGGCTACTTGTTTGTATGATAATATAGAGCTGACTGGATTGTCATCCAGAATGTCAGTGCTCAGTCCCTCTTGCCTTCTTTGGGAGTTAGAAACATTCACCTACCATAGAATTGCACTGTTAAAAAATCAGGGTACCTCAGCATAGTCTTGTTTCCTATTGAAGGCAAAGAAGTCGAAGGCACTAAAGTGTTCCTGCTCTTATGGCAGGGATAAGTGCTTGTTTGCATAACACAGCTGACATGATTCTGGAAAATATGTTTAAGTACATTATTTTTTCATGGATTTGTACTAAGTACTATTATTTTGGAAAGAGCACTGAACTCCAAACAGCAGAAAGATTACCAGTGATTACAACCTGTGACTAAAGACTCTTAACTAAGAAACTGCTTTCCTAATTTCTCCTCCACTGCTCTTCAATGTTTTTTAGCAAGTCCCTACGTAACAGTTTGCAGTTTCTAAAATAAAAGCAACCTCATTTTCTGGACGTTTTCTCATAGGCTTCATAATCATTACTGATCTAGAAATTTATAGATGTAGATTCCAGAGAAATACAAATACTGATAATTTACCATTTACATGTGAAGTGAATTATTAATGATGGGAAAACACATCATCCTCAATGATGTGGTAAAATAAGAGTCTTTTATTGAGTCTTTCTCAATAAAAGAACCAGTCAACATTAGAATCAAGATCAAAAGCTTTGAATATCTCTCTTCTGCAAGCAAAGGTGTAACTGTGGCACTGTCAGAATTCAAGAACTCGCTTTAACAATAAGTAAACCACAGCAGCATTGACTACAATAGTATTAGATGTGAGAAGCTATGGAGAGACTTTGGGAAGACTGGACAATATAATCTAAAATCTTAGCTCTTCATCTTTCATTTAGTACCTGAAGAAGCTGGTGTACAGCCTGCTCAGGTTCTTTTACCTGTGTTGTGGTGTTACCTATTAACCTCAGCATCAGCATATCCCTTGACCCTTCATTCCCTGTCCCTAGTCTGGCACAAGGCTGCCTCATTTCAGAGAATTATAAGGCCTTTAAAAGGACATAAATCAATCAATGTAAAGAGAAACATTACCATGGTGTTTGAGTTCTACTGCCCTACTATTTCTGGCACTGCAGCAGCAGAGAGCTTTGAAGCTTTAATCTTTGAAGTGCTAGAACAATGCAGATAATGTATTAGATGTATTAGATTGAATTCTGGGCCACCAGTCCGGTCTACTCTTATGTAGAATAAGCTTTTATGAAAGGTGCATGTAAAAAAGCAAAGAAAAAAAAAAGTAGCACTGGCTACTTTAGAGGCAGGAGCTGTCTATCATAGACAGATATTCTATGAGGTCCTTGGCATTTGGCATCAGCTGGGGCAGAGGAGAAGGGGCATGTAAACTTAGCAAGAATGAACATAGCACAACTTTCTTTTGATTGCAGTTATCCAGTGATATCTTTGTAAGGCACTTCTATTGAAAGAATATCTACTTGCAAACTGACTGCAGACTACAGTGTAATATTTTTCTCTGAAATTCACTAGTAGGTTCCTTTTGAACTAGAGAGGAAATAGGAATTTGACCCTAGAAGTCTGATTTTGTAGGATGCTGGGTTTTTCTAAATTTTCTTTTGGAATCAATAATATTTTGTGTCTTTAAGGAACAATGTCCATAGGTCTTGTAATAAAGTCAAACTTTTAGCACCCTTACCACCCAGCTCATGAAATTCCCATAGAGAGGCACATACCTTCACTATTCAGGAGCTAGATTTCAACTCTCCCCTTCAAAGATTAGACTGTTCAGAGACTGCTCCACCTCATGTGAAGTTTATGATTTCCTAGAAAAGAAATTAATCTCTCTGTAGCAGTGAAATTTTATCCCCCTTCAGTGCTGAATAACTTGCAATAGTCTGGTTAATTGTCCTATTTATTTAAGTACATTCTTCTAGAAAGGAAATAAAATAATTTATAACAGAGAGTGAAAAAATACCATATAATGAAGGCTTCACTTCAGCTATAATTTCTGGGACACAATCTTTACAAAGCAAGCTCACACTTTAGCAACAAGGCAACTCCCTTATTGACTTGTCATTGTTTGCAGATTTGGCTCTGCCTTACATATTTGAACAGAAGTTTTAAACAGCATTTTAAGTGTTTATTCCAATTATAAACCCACACATTTCCAGCCCTTATTTCAGAGAGTTAAATTTCATATTTAATGAGATTCATCTCTCTGGTATGAGGAATATTGTGACTTCTCTCCAAAATTATAAAAAGTTTACAGTGAGTTAGAGTTTAAAATTTGTATATGGAATATATGTGAATAAATGAAGTTATGATGTAAATTAATTCTAAAGTATAATTTTCAAAAGATGTCCACTTTTCAGTATTTTCAAACTTTGCACATAGTTAAATTTTGTTGTAATAGCATGGACAAGCAGTAGGTTGTTCTTAAGTAAGAAATTAGAAAATATTCAGCTTTTTTATCCAGTTACTACGCTTATGTATCCAGATAAAAAACATAATATCATGAATGATAGCATGTATCCAGAACTCTTTAAATGTATATAAAAGGGTATATATATATTGGACGTAGCCCAATATGTATTATATACAGAAGAGGCTCAGAGTTAATGCAGACATTTAAGAAAGTCTAAAGCACACAAGGCAGGCACCTTCTATCCCCAAAGTCTTTCCCTTTTCATTTCTCTAAAATATGCATACACTTATGACTGAGATACTACATTTATTATTTATTACTACTTAAGAGACTACATTTATTTCCAATACAGTTTTTCTGTATTTCCCCTAAAATTATCAGTAACAATCTGAATTGAATTACCTTAATTCAACCAATTGAATTACCTTAATTCAATTTAAACTGTAATTAAACATATTTTAAGAATTTACTTGGGCTTTCATTTTACATGCTCTAGATGAATATTGCCTGTAAAGCAAATCTATTTAGTTGTCATTTCTTAGTAAAATATTTCTATACTATATTTTTATAACTTTGATTTTCCTTATGGAAGAACACTGTTCTTCAAGAAGAGAATACAACCTGAAGTATTAAATCAGAACAATCATCAACATAATAGATGTAATCAGACAGTATTCAAAGCTCATGGCTACAGGCTGATGTTATCATCTTCCTTCCTCTTGCATGTTACAGTTTTGTGGGTTGTTATGAATCAGATGAAAAACAAAAAAGATTTAGAGTTGTCATTTGCAGTTTGGTCACAGCTTTCATTGATTCTTCAGGATCTTCTAAATACCTAGTCCTAAATATTTTGGAGACCAACATCTCTCAAAATCTCAATACAGTATTCAAATTTTCAGGACTTCAGGTGGGGCTTTTTTTAGTGTTTCAGTTTTTTTAAGAAGAAAAACATGAAGCCCTGAGCAACAAAGAATTGTGATCCTCATGTGAAAACTGTTCATTTAAGAATATTTCAGTCTAGACACTTCAGTGCAGCAAAATTATTTCACTGATCCCAAACTGCCCGTGGAGACCCAGAATCAGATTAATTTCTGTTTTGGAATAATCTTTTGCCTCCATAAAAAGCAAGTCATATCTTCCCATTTTAATTCAGAAATTATTATCTATATCAAACATTTAATCTGTGTGCACGCTAGGATAACTTTAAATTTCAAATTTGTCTCTGCATTCAATTTTATAACTATATGATTTTTAAGGGCACAAAGGAAATCAGTTAAGTATTTCCCTGGAGATACTTCCTACTGAATGGAGGTTTATGCCAAATGCTGTTCCTGCCACCATGACTCAGAGGCAGAGAGATTGATACATAATTCCTTTTCTATTGGTGACCACAGAAGAGACTCAGGACAGGTTGTTCATAAATTCTGTAAATTTACTTTGAAATTAACAGAGGTTATTTCAAAACTATAGCTCAATCCCATTTTTATCCTATTTTTAATTCTCCTAATTTTGTATTCCAAATTTGATTTATTATGCAGCCAGTCTTGAGATAGGCTGCAAGAACTTTTCTTAGTATATTAGGAATACTTGATATTAAACAATGATTTTCCTCCCTTAGTGAGATACTATTTGTGTTTTGATTTCAATCTATTCCTCCAGTCCCTTTTGATGAAGTTTCTGAACTTTTGTGTCATAAAGATGTAAAGATTCAAATTTATCCCTGCTCTTAAATATAAGGCACTTCAAAGCAATGTGTTACAGTCAGTTATTAATCTTTGATGGGGAGAATCACAGAGAAAAACAAGAGGTAGGAAAGCCAGACTGATTTTATCTTGGTGGAGGTCCTTACCTGGGTATGGTCAGAAATTACATTGCTTGATATGTAATTAACCCACTGTCCAGCACTCTGGTCAAGTAAAAGGATGTTGACTTGCTGACTAAAAAAGCATTTTTCTTGTAACTTTTCATTTTAAAAGATCTTTCAGAATTGGCAAGCCTGCCTTATTCATCTGCCTCTATGGAACTCTTTTCAGTACTTGTTAGCCCTTCAACATCCTAGTTAAGTGTCACTTCAAGTTTCCATATTTCCTGGTCTTGAAAGCAGATTGCTTGAAGTCTTGCTGACCAGCACCTGAGGTCCTCTGGATAATTCCCTTCTTTCAGAAATCTTTCTTTTCTCCCACTGCATCTTGCTGCCGCTAATACAAGAAGTTCTGCCTTTTGCTATCCTGAGGATTGAGCAGGACCTTGGGTATGGTCATTTTTAAGGTGCTTTTAGACTATCAGGTAGCACCTGAGACTTAACAGGAACTGCTAACATAGCTAAGAAATTGGAGTACAACAGATGAAAGGGATAGAAGGCTAAGGAAAATACCATGTCTAGAGAAAGATGCCTAAAGACCATCTCTTTATGGACTTGTGTCTAGTTTTATCAGTATGTCCTTCAATGCCAACTAGAAGAAGCAATTCCATGTCTCTAAAGTTGCTCTTGCAAATGACTGATGGATCCTCAGGCACTGCAGGTAAATTAAGCACAATCTGTATTAGCCAACTCCAGGCATGTCCAAGTGTAGTGGGTCACACCAGCTTCCATGGACTGTTATGAGTAGGGAACCTTTCCTGGATACAGTGGAGCAAATGGAAGAAGTTACACTCCAAGTTCCTCTCACTTTTCTGTCAGTACACACCTACACTCGTTTAGTGAGGTTCATGGCCAATGCCAGCAACCTCTCAGGTCTTTCAGAGCACCTGGTTAAGTGGCCCCTCTCTGGCTCACTCTTGTCAAAATCAATTAGTCATCTCATTATAATAGAGGGGCTGTGATGGACATATATGTCCAAACCATAAATGGGCCTTCCTAGACAGAATTGTTTACAAAACTTACATTTGTTTACACCTTCCAGCAAATTAAGAGTTGGTTAAGTTTAAAGATAAGTATTTTGCAATATACACACACAGAGCAATGAAGCAGAACTGGAAGTTCAGTCACACAAAAGACAAGACCTGGGCATAAACAGCTTCCAGGCAGTAAAAATTTGAAAGGCCTTTTTGATTTGACAGAGGCCCTTCCAGTTCACAGAATGCTTGATTCCTACCAAGGTTAATCCTTTGTTGTTGTTGTAATTGCTGTCGTTGTGTTTATACACAAACTATTTTGCCAGAGTTGTCATTTCCAGTTGTTCTTCAGGATGTCCAGATGGGACAAATCTGTTCTTGCTTCATGCCTTTACAAGAAGACCAGAAACAAACTTGACTCCATATTTTCAAAAACTAAATGTGATTTCTCCTTCCTCATCATCTTCTTCACTGGTGTGTCCTATGATCTCCTTTCATCTTTTTTTCACCACCATCCAGATAATGGATTGACTTTCATGCCATAAAACTTACTGTACAGCCAAACCTACTCCCCAGTAAATTCCCTCTGATAGGTGGGAAATGAAAAGGGCTCTCATGTAGTTAGAGATCCAGCTGACCCATTCCTCTTGACGATATTTAATGCACTTGACTGTGTTTGATAAGGGAAGGTCAGTTTTCCTACAAAAATAATAGTTTTTAGCTCTTTTGCTTTCTTCACACAGTAAACAAAATAGCAAAAGTAAAGACAAAGATTAACCAAAGCCAAGTTGCTCCTTTATATTTTACTAAAGAAGACTGCCAAATCCAATAAGGTGACCTTGACATATGAAATTAGTAATGCACAATTGTTGCTAAGTCTAAAAAATTTTCGGATGTAAAGGTGTAGATCATTTACTTTCATGATGAATTCAATTTCTTTCATTGATTCCAGTTTTCAATGACAAAAACTTGCACATATGATAAAACAAAATGCACCAAAATGTACCAACGAATTCTTTAAGAAAAATGTGATAAATAGACAGATGTTGCTGGCAAAATAATGGGTTAGCCTCATCCCAATGAAACTTTTTATATCTATGCAAGAAGAGTTGGAAAAATCTGAGGACTTTAGAGAGGCCACATAATAAATAAATGTGTTGCAAAGATTAGAACAGGGAGGATATTTTAGGCTAATTTGGATGGTACTATCTTCTTCCATAGACATCAGCAAAATCAGCCTTTGACCTCAAAACACAAATTGGCACTGGAAGCTCTTTGCTACTTTTTCCAGTCACAAAAACATTAACCTCAATATCCTGGCCAAACTCCAAAAGTGGGTGATTACATTCTGGTGCTCTAATTTTCCCCTGCAGGCTCAACCAGATCCAGCATAATTTTCTGATATGTAGTGTTACTGAAAAAAACCCCCCTTTTTTCAACGTTCCTGTCAATTTCTCCTTCTTGCCTCCTCATTTGTATGCCTTGTCTTATGAGTTGTAGGTTGTTTGAAGGTCAGAATTGTTTGGTTCTGGATCACAGATTTTACTAAACTGAGGGACTATGAACATGGCCGGTGCTGCAATGATAATAATATCTTTCCATCCCTTTTACTCTCTTATAATACACATAGTGTAGCCTGGCTATAGTTTTTTCCCCAACCACTCACGCAGTCAGGCTTTTGTTAAATATCACATCATCTTGAGAATCAGAAGTCAAAACCACAGCCTAGAGATACAGGGCATTCTGAGTGTGTTTAAAAACCAGTTGCCAATTTGATTGTAAAATAGCACATTGCCTAACTCCACCTTGTTTTAAAGCAATAATTTGTTAAAGAGATTATGATTTCCATGGCCATACAATATAATATTTTTTCAAGAAGTTTGGATATAATTGATAGCAGAATTCATTTAACTCATATTTAGTATTGATCTGAGACATAACTTACTCTTAGGAAAAAACATTCTCTACAAAAGCATTTCTGATGTAACTGCTGATTTCACTTTGGTGCTAAAAAGCTGCACACCTGCACTTTGGGTAGTTTCTTACTGAGTAACTTAAACTAGTTAGAAATATCAGCACTGAGATCACTTGGTACAAGCACTTCTATCTAAAACAGAGGATGCAGTGCTTCTTCCCCCAGCAATCTCAAATAAAACAGCACTAAGTGCAATCTGGTGGATTACCTGTATAGATTCTGTATATAGCCACACAGATTCTGCTCTGGGGACATGAATTTATTGCTTAGTCCCAGTATCACTGGGTTAAGTGAAATGCTATCACAGTAATTTATTATTAAGAGAAACGGTGATGGCTTAGATTAAGAAGATTTGTCTGTCTCTTCTAATTAAGGTTAGGTTTGTAAGAAGCTTTACTGCCCTTTGAAGCTACAGAGACTAAAATTAGGACTCTGGTTCCATTTAAAATGTCACTAGGTTGGTCTATAATCCTGTGGTGGTTGCTACAAGGGATCATTCCTTCTATGTTGCGATTCCTTGTTTGCAGGATAGTGAGCCGGGACAAGACCACATGAAGCAAAGTCTGAGCAGTCTGTTAATGAACAACCAGCTGGTCCTACAGGACACTGTGAGGCTCTTCCAGTTACCCCTTGAGAAGTCCATACTGAATGGGAATTTGGCAAAGCACCCAGCTGTAAGACACAAAGAGTTCTATTGCTGGCCCAGAGCAAATGGTGGCAATAAATGGGCTGTGTACAGAGAGTGAAAAAGTTTGGGGGGGCAAGAGCCATCCTAAGGCTGTGACTGAACTCATTTTACAGTGGTGTTTACAATCCTATATGTGACAGCAGCATCCCAGGCTATAGTGTCCTCACTGCTGTAGTGTCCTCACTGCTGATCTACAGACAATGTCAAAACTCAAATCAGTAAATGGATCACTTCTAACTTTTCTTATTATTCCCCTATTTACACAGCATCAAATGAACCTGTGGGGCTGTTACAGGAGAGAAATAGCAAAAGCTGTTCAAAAATTTTTAGGAAATTTGAAGATTGGATTCAGTTTTCTTTAGTGATGCGTAGACCTAGAGCAGCTCTGACTAGAGCAGTTAATTACAGAAACAGATGGAAAGATCAGGTGCATTTATGAAGAGCAAAGCCCTCTTTGAGAATATTTAGCATGACATAATATTTGAAGGAAAAGTAGCCATGGTGCTTCAAGTCAAAACTCAGTTTCTGGTTGGCTGGGTTATTAAAATACTCCAGTAGGTTGGACATGAAATTATGATTCACTACAGAGTGCCTTTCTCTAAATGATCTGAAGCTGTGTTTCAACTGAGACAAAACAGTATAAGTGTGTGGATGCACATTCTTCTGCTAGATCTTATGTACCTGTCAGATAGGACAGGGTGCTGGGAGCCACTAAATTGCTATTCAGTACTTTAAAAGGAGAATAATCTTTTAATTTGGTTTAGTGAAACAAAGCAAGTTTATATGTGTATTGGAAGGGATGAACTGCAAGCACTGAGTCTCAGATATGTGAGCAAGAAAATCTCTAATCAATTAATTCAGTAAGAATCTACCAGCTTTTACTGATCAATCTGTTGAGCAATTAATGAAATTTAATTGCTCTGTTGCAACGTTAATAAACTTTTTATGTTACAGGGCATATCTTTTGCATTGTATTCTTTTTTTCTTAGATAAACTCTGTAATGTTTTTATAGACAGGGAAATCCAATTAAGCAGCAAAATCAATCACCTGTCATTCAAATAACCACTCATAAAATCTGAGCAGCACATATTCATGAAGGACCTCCTGAGTAAAAGCTATTTACTCTCCACAGAATCTTATGACTGCTTTCAAATGAGGAGTGAAAGGGCTCAAAAAGATTACAGGAAGTCACTTAGTTCAGTCCCCTTTATTTACTCAGATTAAGACAGGGATAAACAATACCCACCTATTCTGAACAAATAGAGCAGGGTGGTTCACAAAGTATTTCTTACAGTGAGAGAAGGGTACAGGTATAATCAGTAGGGCTTGTCTTGAGCAGTTCAGTCTATTTTACTGTGTCCAAACCCCAGTGTCTACTGCAGCAGGCATGAGCAGTTCCTGTGTGACACTGGCCGAGGTCCTGTGGGCAAAAGGAAGCTCTCTGGAGGAAGAAGAAATATGGGCACTCCTGCACCTGTCCACAAGGCAGCTTCTGGAGGATCTTCACAGAGGTGAGGTGACAAACATCTTTATAAGAGTTCTTACTGTTGGAAATTAATTATTGAGCTATTTCAATTCTTTTGAGTTTGTTTGTTTGTGGGGGTGGGGTGGAGACAAAAAACCTAATGGCACTAACAGCATATTGCTAACAAAAGTAAGAAATCTTTCAGTGCTGCTGGGATTACATGCAGATTGCTCTGCCTACACAGAAGATCTTCACACAGTTTTGGCTTTTTTTTTTTTTCAAATTAAACATCAAGTAGTAATTAATCTAAGTACAATTATATGCAGACAGAAGAGTCCTTCCTGAAGTCTGAATAACATGAACCCAGAGAAAGTGCAGTGCCAGCTAGGCTCATGTCCTTCATGGACTGATAGAGAAGGGCAGACAAATCCACATGGCTCTCCATTCAGCTAGTAAGAGATTTTATCCTTGATGATAATAATGTAACTTATCATTATGATGTTTGCTTGCCAAGCAGGCCAGCTTGAGAGAGCACAGAGCACAACTGAGCAACAACAAGAGAGCACAGCTGAGCAACCTGTCACATTTTGAGAACTGTTTATGTGAACGGGTATTCTTTTTGAGGGGAGAATGGATGAGATGTGTTCTTACCTCATAAGCATGTAGAATCAAAATAAAAAATAGAGCAAACAAGTGATGTGTAACTTCTACTATAGCTGGAGGAGTGAAAAGTCATAAATTCATTACCAACTAGTTTTTAATGGGCTGGAACACTATAGCAGGTTGACTATACCATCAGTTCCCTATTAACTGGTGTAACAAGGGGATAGACTAGCCCAGGAAATACAAGCACCATAAATGTGCAAAGGAGTGAAGCACAGAGATACCCACCTGGATAGGTTCAGCATAGGTCCATCTATTGACTGTGCCAGACACTAAGCAGACACTATGCTCTTCTGATTGCTGACTTACCAAAACTTTTTTTTTTTTTTAAGAGATAATCAGCCTATGTTCCCTATGCTACACCAGATAAATTTAGGGTATCAGAACATGAAAACTAAACCAAGAAGAAGTAGGGGTGTACAACCAAACTGGGCTGCAGGCCAAGTGTTAGGCTGCTAAAACTTGTCTTTAGGGAGCTCAAGTCCAGAAGTGATGTCAATCTGGAGTGATTCTGAAGCTGAATCCACAGTGTTCCAGCTATTTTGAGCACAGGGAAGGTTACCTGCCAGTGCATAGCATCATCCCAGTTGAGTAAGGCATATCTCTGACTCCACATCTCCCAATTGCAGCTATATTGTTTCTGTAATCAGCCTCTTTTCAAGGCTAATGCTGCCACATTTGCTGTGCTGTGCATGGTGCAATAAATCGTGCCAGATCTCATGATGATCAGCACCACTTGTCACAGAATATTCCTGGTGTGCTGGGGCACTGCCAGGTTAGGCAGGAAGGCCACTCGTTGGCTGGCCAGCCCTACAGAAGGCCAGGTATTCTCCACCAGGATGAAGTACAAGCTGGCTGGCTGCTCCTCAAACAGACAAGCTTCCCAGCATGTGTGACTTGTGTTTGCGTACAACACTACAGAAAACATGCAAGGAGCAAAAGAGAACACCAGCTGAAGATTACCATGGTCAGAGAGCCCAGCAACCACCAGGCAAGGCCACAGTGACAAGGCAGGTCTGAGGTCAGGCTGGGAAGTCAGTCTGTGGCTCAGGACCAATAAGGTCCCCAGTCAGGCAAGTCATTCTGGGTCCATCTCCAGTGATGAGTTTGGTTATACAGGTGAGATGCCAGAAATATGATTTTCTGAGTACAGTGAATTAAACGCTAAGATCTCCATTTTATCAACTTCAACATTTTTCAGACCCTGCCATCTGTGTGATTTGCCCATGGTCAGTACTACTGTCTGCTGAAGGAAATTTGTTTTTCCAAAACAATGCATCTCAGACAGAAGCTGCCCCTTTCAGTGCACCAGAATTGCTCCACCGCCCAAGTAAAAACCAGCACTTTGGACTAACAAAGGTGAGGAATATTGCAAAGTGCATCTTGACAGCACCTCATGAAGACAAGTTTGTGGGTTTTAATGCAATTTGCCAGGCATCTACTGTCACATCCCATTTCTAATAAAACTAATCAAATTAGGCTATAGTTAGAAAGATGTTACATGTATCTTGCAGCTTATTGTTGGATTAGCATGCATGTCAACATCAAAATCAATTTTGAACATCAGTCCCACAGGCCTGAAGAAATGTATTATTTGTAAAGGCCTACAGAAAAGAAGAATATTTCTATGGAATGGTGTTCAAGCAGATATGGTAATTGTAGTCTCAGAAGCAGCAGGACTGCAGTATCTGTACAATCAGAGGGTAGAAGCAGTCCCAGGAAGTCAGAAATTTGTTCAGCTTTGTTAACAAATGAGTCTGACAAATGAGTCTCTCTGGAAAGACAGTAAGATATAACATTCAGGCACCTTAAAGTTTTAAATACCACTCAGACCACATACTCCCCTCAGGCAGAACACAGTATTTTCAGCTTCCCACACAATTGACCACTTAGACACTAGGCAGAAAAATGAAGCTGTGGAATAGGCATCCTTATTCCAGTAATTATTTTCCTGCATATAACAGCTAGTCAGTCCCACAGGTAGGGGAGAATTGTAATCAGCAATGGGAGAGCTTCAAAATTAAGAAAGGAGTTCAGTTTTCTTTCCCTACTTCTGGCATCTTTGAGCAAAGGGCAGCCTGGCTCAGCCCCTCAAGCTAAACAGTACTAATGATGCCAAGATGAATTTTTTGCCTTTTCTTTTACATACTTTTTATATAACTTTTGTGTATCCTCAGAATTCTTAGCATGCATACTTGTAACTCCTTAAGTCTGATAACTTAGCATAGCCCTAGTAATTTATTAAGCCAGGAGACCAGACATCCTAAAGGCCTCATAG
The DNA here is from genome assembly GCF_047830755.1 of Zonotrichia albicollis. Lineage (NCBI taxonomy): Eukaryota > Metazoa > Chordata > Aves > Passeriformes > Passerellidae > Zonotrichia > Zonotrichia albicollis. Next base: position 32,859,681 of record NC_133825.1, on the reverse strand, counting down.
TAGGAGACCGGAAAACCATATGTTGTCTTGGGAAACCAAGGTCCTGTCTAGAACATACCCTGTAAACTACAGATTCAGCCCATCCAGGGGGGAATTCATTGGATGGGGTAATATCACACCATTCATCCAGGCCTCCCATTGGGGCACCCCTGTGAGATATGCAGATTTGTAAGGTCTATAAATTGTATACCAGTGATCTGTCGTGTGTGTGTGCATTGTGGCACAGCTCGCATTGGCAAAACGGTGCACCATAAGGATCCTTATTAAAACACCAAGACAAAAACTCCTTATCATCATGTCTAGCTCTCAGTTTTTTAAGACCAGGAAAAGACATCACTAATTGCATGCAACCTAGTCCATAAGCTAAGAGTCATTATTTTACTTTTAGATACGTTTACTCTAGTTTTTTTAAAAAAATCATCTATATGATTCTGTGACTTCTGCCATTTTGTGACCATAGACACAAAGAGATGGTGTGTCTATTTTGAGGCTTTCCTATACTGGTTTCCTGTATTGATTTCACACAGGGTTTCCTTTTCTGTTTTGACAGATGCTGGTGTATTCCTTAGGAATGACCCTCTATTGGTCAGCAGATTACCAGGTTCCTCCAAACCAGGCCAGTAACACAAAAACTTTTGTTTTCATTTATTCTGGTAGGTTTAAAGAATGAGAGGCATAGTCTTAAGTATCACTAAGAAGAGCTTTGTGTTTTGGACCACTAGAAAAGAATTTAAGAGCTTGTGTGAAGGTCAAGCTTCACCAAAAATATCAGTTCACACAAATCAAGGAATTTAGTTGGAGCTCATCTTTTCTTTTCTTTCCCTTTTTTTCTCCCCTATGTTTCTTCAAAAACCAGCAAAGTGGTTGAATCTTATCCTTGGAGGAATTTAAAAGATGTGTAGTTGTGGCACTTAGGGACATGACTTAGTGGTGGACTTGCCAGTGCTACATTTATGATTGCACTCAATGATATTAAAGGTCTTTTTCAATTACTCCACAATTCTATTATTCAAAGATAGACAGGACTAAAACAAAAACATCATGTTGGCATGTTGGCATGTGCTGTGCACATTTATGTGCTTTTTCAAAAAATAGGATGGAAGAATAAAACTAAACAACTCCCCTTATTTCTGAACAAATTCTATCAGTATCTCTGCAAGCTGAAATTACAAGTTTCTTGCTTACCCAGAATCCTTCCAAAGACTTGCAACATACATTTTGCTTCATTTCTATATTGATGCTTTTGGTTGCTTGTTCTCAATTTGGAGAGCACAGATTTCTAGTAGATTTAACCTCCCCTTCACATTGTTCTAAGAGAAAAAGCTTTATAAGCTAAATGGCCTTAAAATATAAGTATCTGGTCTCTATGACAACAGTTGTGGCTGGTAAAACTCCTCACCTTTTTGAAGCTAATGCTACCACATACCTTACTTCCATGAATCTTTGATTCACAGTCTAATTAACAAAGCTCTGGAGCAAACTGAACTGTCTGTCACCAAGAAGCCCCTATTGGGGCAACAATCATTCTTGGAGATGTTAATTCCCTCCAAGGCTATCCTGGATCCCACTATAGGTTCATTCCATGCTCTTATGCTGCTTGTCTGGAATTCTCCCAAAGTCTAAAGGAATTCAGTGCATGTTCCTCACCCAGGCTTACAGAAAGGCTTACAGAAATTCCTGGTCCCAGATTACACAGGATGTCAGTCCCCTGGGAGATGTCATTTAACAGCACCTCTATTTTGACTCAGTCCCTCCAGCTGAGTGACCAACTACATACACTCTTGCTGACACTGTGTGAAGATCTGCCACATAGAAGACTTTCTCTGGAATCCATTCTGGAAGCATGTGAAGCACATCAGAAGGAATCTGCTTCCTTACCAGCAAAATTCTACATAAAGAGAATGGTTCAGTTTGCAGTGGGAAGTGTCAGTGACGTAAGTACTACTCTCACACTTCAGTCATCTCCTTTTCTGTTGTTAGAGAGGTGCCCAGCAACATGGGAGACAGGTGAGTGATTGCCAGAATTAATGTTTGTATGGATTAAGGAAGTGAGATTTGGTTCTAAACTTCTAAGCAGGAAATTGTGTGGGCACGTGTACAAGCAAATAAAGCAATGAAGCCATCTCACACACCACTTCTACTCTCCTGGGAAGTGATTGACCTTTTGTATTTACAGTATCTTAATTTCTTTAGTTAGTACTGAAGCAATTATAACCTTTACAGAGACCTCATATTGGCCAAAGTAAAGCCCCTTACACAAAAGTAAAAAGTTCTCCATTGCCATTCTGGTTTCAGGGTTTCTTGATGAAATCCAAAGAAATCTCATTTACATCATGTTAGGAAGTTAGGTCATTGTCCTTGTGTGGAACTGAATATTTGCTGTGCAATCAAACCTGATCACATGAGATCTTTAAAAAAGAGCACATAAGTTTTTTCAAAATTTGAAATATCAGAAACCATTTTTGTTGACAAGCTGAATGACAATGGAAGAAAACACACCAGAAATTTTTTGTTTTCAGTCAGTATTCAATATGATTCTGAGAATAATTTTTCCCTTGCACTCTTTCCTACTCTCTTTGCTACTGCAACAGAGGGTGTCCCCTCTTAAACTTAGCTAGCACAAGAGCATGGAACCAACATACTCAGTCCCACTTTGTGTTACTCTGAGAAAATGAAGGTGCTTATCCAAAGCAGATCAGCAGCCTCTGACAGCCAGAGGGCAAGGATCGCTTCACTTTGAGAGTCTGAAGTTCACATATCATATGACAGTGACTTTGAATATTGCTGCCTTCCAGACAGAGCAGGTGGTCACTGAAGACAGCACAGCCTCCCAGCTCAACAGAAGTCACGTGATAAGGAAAAGACTGCATGAAAAAATATCCGACACCTCAACACTGGCATCCCAGATGAATTTCCACCAAGGTAAAGAAAGATTTATAACCTGAACTCTCTAATAAGGATACAGACAGCCTTTACTGTGTCTTTCCCAAAGTAGATGGATTGTTTAATTTCATGCTGTGGTGATTACATGTAGTGTTAGATAGGATAGTTACTGCTGTACATATAAATTACTTCATAATGGAAAGACTCTGAGGCAAGTCAGTGAGGTTTCTTTTCCTTATTTCCACAAAAGACAGTAGTCTCAGGGCTGTGAAGCAACGATAACAAATCAGCTTGTACAGATTTGACTCTTAAAGCACTTTGCATAAAATCTGTGCATATAAAACTCCTCTACTTTCAAAACTGCTTTTGTACTTTGCATATGCCAATGTATTTTTGAAGGTGAGGTTCTGTGAGATTATCTTCCTGCCATTAAGGAATATATATTCATCTTTCTTATTTGATTATTCAAGCAAAGATTTGTGGTTTCTTTTTTTGATTTTAGTTTAATTTTCTATTCAAAAGATGTTTTATTAATTCATACATGAATTGCTGGAGTGATTTCAAGACAAGGCCAAATCCTGCTCACTATATATATAAAACAGTATATACCAATTTTTTATTTAATTTGACTAAGATCAAGATTTATTCTCTCTCAGAGTAATTCTATAACTCTGTAAGTAATTCTGTCTTTTTTTCTAGTGTCCACACTGTACTGTTCACTTTGACAGAGATCTCTGATTTTGGAGCAAGGGGAAAGCTGGCCCAAGCTACACAGGATTTTCTTTTAATATGCTCAGCATTAGGCATATGAACAATACAATTCCTATTCAGTAAATCACACATATGCTCCGTGAAATCAGCCAGAACCAAACACAGACTTAAATATATCTGGAACATTTTATTAGGTATTATTGCTTATAAGAAAAGGGGATTCTTTTGGAAACATACAGAAAAACTACTCCCCAAGGCATATTGGTTCACTCACTGAAGAACTGAGCTTATAGATTCACACTTGCAAAAGTAAATAGAAATTCTTCTGCTGCCAAAAGGGATGGCCCCATTTTCAACCTCATATTAGCCACAAATTCCTGCCAGTTTTCTTACACTGGTTCTAGGGATAATGCATCTGATGAGATCTCTGTGTTTGTCCGTGACTCAGGTCACTTGACTTACACTTGCCAAAGGACTTCAGTGAATTAGAGTGTCAATTATATTGAAAATGTGTGAGCTGCAGTTTGCAAGACAGCATTCCATTTCTTCCTTTTTTTAAATTAAAAATTATGTTTCAGAGATTCTGTAAAAGGACAAGAGAGAATGAAAACAAAGTAAAATCGTTGTGCAAGAAAAATATGTACATACTAATGAATTAGGATGACCCATTTAATGGAATTTCTGCATTTGACTCTGGTAGTGGATTCTGTTTGGACATTGTCCAACCAGCACACAGAAAGAAGAAGCTATAGCTCAAGGTTTTGGACCTCAGAGTACAAGGAATAAGAACTTTGCAGGTTATCTGCACTTTGCAACCTTTCAGTTAAATATATAGAACAGAATTAATGTATTAAATTTGTTTTATATGGAATAGTTGAGAAATATGAAAGCAAATTTTCGTCAGAATAAGATTATGAAAGTAATAGAATTAAGTTCCCAAGCTTTCCTCAGTCTTTAAGGAATTTGAGTCAGGGTTAGAATACAGAAGGATGAGGACTATATAAAAATTAGCCCATCCAAATGTTATTTACATTAACATGCAAATACAATGACTTATAATCAAAGTATATGATTCACCACATTTGCTTCCTGTTTCCAGACAAAGGGCCCAGATTAATGAACTATAGTCAGTCAACAGAAGATTACAGACAACTGTCTGTGGATTATAGTGACTCTAATAGTATTTCTGAAAGTACATCTTTGATACTGTCTAACCGAGGACACCGGAGAGGTAAGATTCTTAAAAAAGATTATGTTTGTGAATTATGTATTTATCTCTTTTGTCCCCTGAAGTGTGGGACTGACCACATACTAGGTGACAGATATTCCTATGCAACTTGTGGTTATGTGACTTGGGAGGTATATTTGTGCTAAATTGTAGAGAAGAAAGACACTTTTATATTAGATTCTTTTTCAATTGTGTCCGACAGTAAAGCTATATATTCCCTGGTTACCATGTAACCCCATCAGCTCTTTCTTGCTTCATGCCCCCTTTGCCAGGTAAAGCTGCTCAGCAGGTCACAAAGTTTGACATTATGTTTTTGGCACATGGGGTCTTGACACAGAAAAAGTGGAACTACCCCTCAAATGCAATGTGGTGGGCAATGTCAAGATGCCAACTCCAAAATCAGTTGAATCTATAAATAATACCTAAGAGTGAATGTTCTATGAGGACATAATTCAGAGAGAAATTAGGCACATCCTGGGGAAAAAACACATCATAAGCCTAAGCCCTAAGCCCTCAGCCCAAGGATGAGGAAAGTGAGGTTACTCCTGTTAATGCTCTCCTCCTGCAAGGTGCTTTTCTGAAGCTCCAGAATTGCAATCAATACCAGCAGCAATAAAAATCTGAGACTTCAGCTGCTCCATGAGTGACACATATGCATGAGTCACACACACAGTCACACACAGGGAAGGTAAAGTCAGAATAGAAATCTGTTTTGTAAGCAGTTTAAAAGACATTTTGGTCATAAACTTAACAAAGGTTCATTCCAGTGACTTTGTGCATATCTCAGTCTCCACTGAAACACTGGTACCTGTGCATACTCAGGATTTTTTAAGACAGGATTCTAAAAATACATGAGTAAACACAGAATGTGAGAGCTTGTTTGTCACAGGCATTCTTTCATGACATAATATATTTTTAAAAAAGCATTCTTCTATGAAAAGAAATATTACCTAGAGCACCATTATCAAAGGAGATGAATATCTCTATCAAGACTGTACATTAGGAGCTCCTTTAACATAAAGTAAATCTATAGCATCAACTTCTTTGAAGAATACATGTTAATTTAATGTCAGGTGTGTCTTGGATTTGTGATCAAAGCATGGCAGTCTGGCCACTAAAAGTAGCCAAGTTGTCCCACTGCTATAACACTTGATATAGAAAGACTAAGGGGAATTTTATGGTCTTGTCAAAATATATTTATGCAATTATATTAAGACCACAGTGCAAGCAGAGAATTTCGTGAGGTTTTCTCATTAAAAAGCATGCTTCAGGATTGAACTTAACTTTGGTAACTAGCTTATCTCAAATCTCACATTTTGTCACTACCATCTGCAGCTTGAAAAATCCCCACATGTTTATGCTTATTTTAGCAATGAGACTGTAGATTTTCTAAGTTTCAAAATTGCAGTTGGTTGGTTGGTACACTAGAATTCAGTGTCACGTTTTCATGTTGGAATTCAGAGTGAAGTCTCAGGGTGTAGTGCATGAATGTTTTATCAAAATTATTACCCTTCCATGATAAGCTTCCACACAGCTTATCTTACAACCTGTATCATGCTACTTATGTAATAGTTTGATATGCAATTCTTCAAATAAGATCAATGAAATGATCCAAGTGAACAAAAATTTAACCTTCTCATCCTTCCCTAAAGATTTCAAACATCTCTGCTGATACAGGAAACATTCATAGAACTACCGCTTGAATAACCCTCTCTGGTTCTCCCTCTAAATCTCAACCTTCATGTATTTGGACAAAGCACACCTGTTCACTCCGTAGCAACAGAGATGCTGAAGGTGAAAAACAATGCAATCCTTATTTGCTAAGGACCTACAAACCATCCACTGCTTCTACTATGTTTTTAAGTTGTAAAAACATTCACAATATATTTAACATAGAAAGAAACCAGAGGAATAGACACGATCATTCTCATTTCATTGATTTCATATTCTACTCTGATTAAGCCAGAGAAGTTTCATGTCTTTTTCTGCCCATTTTATGCCTGAAAATAGAATAACAAAAATTGGGCATAATTTTTGAAGAGAAAAAGCTGATTCACAAATTACCCCCATAGAGATGGAAATGACAGCCATTGTACCTATACAGCTGTTTTCCAAATTACATTCACATAAAGGATTATGAAGAGGAAGTAACAATAACTAGGGAACTGGGAATACTGCTGGTATAGAATTCACTAATCCTATTAAATAGCCATTTATCATGTCCAAGCACAGACACAAGAGAGGAAGCTGCCAGTCTAAATTTCTTCCCTGTTGTAATTGTCCCAACATCTGATGCTGAGTGCTGCTATTGTTGCTTGAATATTGAAATTTCCTTTATTTATTGAAGGAAGAGTTCCAGAGACACACAGATCATGTGACACCACACTTAGTGGATCAAGGACAGAAAGCAGCTACAAGCTCTTCATAAACAGGTAAGCTCAATTCAGATTCTACAAGATGGAAGCTGTTTTATAAGCAAGTGGAGCCAGGAACTAGTGTGGCAATGACAGTATCAGAAAAGGCCTGAATTGCATTTGAGACTGTTTTGCTTATAGATACTATTTATATAGAGTAACTAATAAATACATATTATTCTATTATGTAGAATAAATAAATAATATTCACCTATACTTGGTTTGGTTCCAAGTGGAACAGTCCAAAAGCTCCAGTGACTGGAACTTGGGCCCTGCACAATCCATACCAAACAAATTCAGGATTTCCACATTTACTCTGCACCACTGCGTCCTGCCAGATGCCACAGGCCCCCCAGAACAGCTGCCTCAGCTGTGTCTGCACCAGGCAGGGAAGCAGCACTATCCCTCCCTCTGTGACTGAAACAGATGGGAAGCTGCTCCACAGAGACTGTGAAAGGATGGATTTGATGATCTTAGAGGTCTTTTCTAACCTTACTAATTATATAGTTTATTAAGGGAAAAATATCTTTAGAAGGTATGAATAGTCATCACTTTTCGTGTCAAGTCATTCTGTCAGAGTCCTTATTTGTCCACATTCAGATTTTGGATGTGGTCTTGCCTTGCTGTCACATTAAAGCACTGTCACACCTTAAGTGTTCTGGAGTGGTTATGTCAGACCATGTACGTAATGTATAATTTTCATTTGCATTTCCACTTCAGTGCTTATACTGATTTTTCTCACTTATGTCAGTCACACCCAGCCCTGCACCACCACTGTACTGGTAAGTTGCAGGTAACCCAGGGTCACCAGCAGTAAAGACCTCTGCTCCGTCATGAGGATTAGCCTCATTTGAGCCATGGCATGGACAGCAGCCCTGTAGACATTGGCAAAGAAAACTGAGGATTGTACAGCTGATGTTAACTCCTTTTCAAAAGCCAGGGAAACTCCACTGCTGCCAAACAAGAGTTTTCTAGACTGGTGTTAGCACAGTGCAGCTATAGTCATGGCTGCTTCCAAAGGAAGAAATGTAAGTACTGTCAGCCTCTAGGCACCACAAAGACCAGAATCCCACAGTTAAGCACCATGTAATCCCTACAGACATCCCATTTAAATTGGGTTCCTGACCCAGTTAAACAGGAGTTTCTTCTTTTAACACGAGTAATTCTGTCCCACAGGAAATGCTCAATTTAGATCAACTCCCAATTAAATGTGTCCCAAGTAAACAGTTTGAACTTCCTGATAAATCAGCCATGATAATCTGGGCAATATGAGATACCCCAGTAGACCTGTAAAAATGCAACAAGAGATTGCATGATAGTGGCTGCTTTTGTCAAGAAAGAAGTTTCTGTCTACTTGTCTAACTACACACACACACACATATTTATACATGTGTTCACCAGCATCTATATATACTCACATGGAAAACATCATTACTTTCTACATTAAAACTATAGTACAAAGACAGCTTTCTGATCTGAGATTTCACACACCTTTTTCTTAATTAAATTGAAAATTCCCTCTGTTCCCTAGGACGTTAATTTATCCTAAAGAATTAGTATTCAAATAATTTAATTCCCATTCTTGGAAAATTCTGAATAATGTAACAACAAATGTTAAGGCTTTCTGAAGCTTTTTTCTGGAGAAAATAATAAATAGGAATTTGCTTCATCCTGTAGAATTCACAGAAGGGAATGGGGCTACAGTCTTTGCCTGTTGGCTTCACCAAAGTTAAACCAGCTGGATCTGGCTCACCAAATGAAGAAAAGAAACAAACCTGACTCTATTGAATCAAAGCAGAGTTACGATTTATGTATAAAGGGCACCAGTAATATTATTCCTGTTAAATTATTTCTATTTTTCTCTAAAGAAACATTAGGGAGCTTATAGCAGACATTGCCCTGGACTTCATAGTATTCCAGTAGTTACTGTACCTTAAGCTCTCTGTCCCCAGGTCGCTGTTGTGTTGACTGCATGTGTTATATTTTCCTCACTATGCATTTCCCTTGGAGGTCGGTGAGCGCTGTAGAAGAAATCCCGGCTGGAACTCAGAGGAACGGCCGACAGAACCTGCTGAGCTTGGGCTCCACCTTCTCCGTGTCCACAAAGGACTACTCAGCAGCTGCTGCATCACAGAAATGCTTCTTCCACAGGAAGGAAAAGGTGAATGATGAAAAACATATAAGCTGATTTCAAAATGTAAATATCACTAAAGAGAAGCCTCTCATCTAATTTTTGTTTGACAGTGATGTGCATAATAACTACTGACTTATCTTATTAGATGAGTATTCTAAATTGACAGACTCCAAATTAGGCATAATCCAGTTGTGCTGTCAGAACTGAAGGCAGTGAAAGCAATTGTCCATAAGGACTATGCAAAAGCTCATAATTGAACCCTCTCTGACCTACATATGATTTCTGCCAGCATCAAACACCATATGGACTGTTTTCACCAACCACTTTCACAGCAGCTTCAGAACAGCAAAAAAATTTACCGAGGCACTTTACCCAAATGTCTGCCAGCCAATGATGCTGAAAGGCCTTAAAATTTTTTTACAGTGCATGTCTGGACAGAAAGCATAGGCTGGCAGTGAATGTGCCCAGACAGTAGTTCTCCTAATTGACTATTTCTACTTGATAAGTTGTGGTAGGACTCTGTTAAATGGAAAGGATAATGTTTCTTTATATGGTATGTTGTTTTGCAATCTTTTCCAGATTGCAAAAATTCAGAAATAACTGAATCACAGAAAACTCCACCATGATCCTTCATATGGAGTTTTCTGCTGTGGAACAAGAAGGGACAGGTTTCAGGCTGATGAGCCCTTTCATCTCCTCCCAGTTCAGAACCTCAATAGTGACCAGTGACAAAAATTTGGTCAAGAGCTTCAGTTAAATACTTTGGAAAATTATCTTTTCTCATATAAATTTTGTTTTAAATTTCCTTATTATGGTTTTTGTGGGGAATATAACAGCCTTTCACAGGAGTTCAGCAACTGTTAAAACATAGAGCTAGTCCCTCTTTAATGTGATACAAAACTGCATTGTCTGTTGGTAGGACCATAGTATTATTAAACTATTTTTTTAAAGTATCTAAATGGGTCAAGTTACTAAGTCGTGGGAACAGCTGGAAGGATTCACATCTTATTACTTGAAGACATTTAATTATTTGTGTCTGCTTAAGAGATCTAAAAGCATAGATCTGATGAAAACTCAATATATAAAATTAGTTGAGGTGGATACTCAGCAAGAAAAAAAGACCTTAAAACTGTTGAAGTTTTTTGAAATTAAAACAAAAGAATACAATGTCTACTAATAAGAACCATCAGTCAGTCCTTATTATGGGGAAGAAAGCAGCTCTGCATTCCAGTTTAGTTCACAGGGAAGCTGGGTTTATTTAATCACAGCAGTGTGTATGTATGTGTTTACATGTCTGTGACTGTCCTCAGAGAATTTGGGAATCAAATGAGAAAAGGTCTCAGAATAAATTAAGTTTGTATAAGTGTCATGAAAATAGGTGCCTTGCAAAGGAAATGGATCTTGATTAAGTGCCTTTACAGAAGAAAAGGTCTCAGCATGAGCTTACCTCTACTTAGACCCTGGAGAGTCCACACAGGAGGGACCCCAAACAGTGAGAAGGCATCAGTCAGCATCTGCACCTTATTAGACACTGAAGTCAATTAGGTCCAGAATATAGAACAATAGAAATGGGGTTTATTGATACTTGTGTTCAAGATCTTAATTCCATTAAGAAGACTCACTAAATTTCTAAATTGCCTCCTTGCAGTTTTCAGGTCCAGAATTTGTTATTTTGTCTAGTGAGCCACCAGTGACCTTACAGCTGCCTGGATCAATTGTGGTAAGAATGAACATTAAGAATCTAGAACTAATCCAGTGACATTTTAGTCAGGGTTCTTTGTAAGTAGCACCTGAGCCTCAAGCCAGCATTTTCTCCATGTCCTCCTCTCAAAATTAGCTGTAGTTCCTGCGGAGGTATTGAGACTTGAAAGGATGTGCTTTAATTATTAGTGCTTTTTAGTTATTTCTGTTGGTGCAAAAAAAGCTTAATTTATCCTTCTCGGCTAAGAATGCTCACTTTAGCCCTAGAGCTATGAGACAAAGACTGTACAGCAAATCTGCAATATGACATCTAGTTCCAATGTATGGAACTTCTCCAGCTTGCAAGCACATGCTTTACTTTTCATCAAGATAAGATAGAAAGTTGACAGAGACAGCAGTAAAAATGAGAGCAAAGCAAATTTGGAATTAGCCCCAAATCTAGAATAACCCTGGTGACTGGAGAATTTGAGTATGGTCAGCTGTTTTGTTGTGATTCTTTGGGTTTTAAGAAAATTAGAAAGGTTTGTGATATTAATTTATGAGAGGGAGACAGAGAATAGCATGATGTGGTGCCCAATTCCATCAGATTGCATAGAGACAGGCTACTTGTGAGCCTCAGTAATAAAATGCTGTGGAACTTGCACTGCTTGTACTTGGCACTCATTCTTCATTCTTTCTTGCATGTTCTTAGACTAAAAAAGGGAAATCCTATTTGTCCCAAAGGGATCTCAATGTGATTCTACTCAATGGGCAGTGCCTTGAGGTGCAATGTGACATCAAGACCAAGGCAAGAGATGTTTTCAACACTGTGGTGGCATATGCAAACTTGGTGGAACATTTCTACTTTGGCTTGGCTTACCTGAAAGGTAATGAGACAGTTAAGTACAGCTCTGTCCCTCAGTGCCTCTGTAGTTACTTTATCAATGAATTCCACTAAGAATTCATCAAAGAATCATTCAAGAATTCATCAAAGAATCATTCATCAAGAATTCATTCAAAGATCCTTTAAGATCCTTAGGTAGAAGCAGATACAAAGCTTGTGCAGAAGTAAGGTATGTTGCATTGAACTGCACTGCACTGATGTAAAGCCTGTCTGCCCTAGGACTGTGCATCAGCACAGCCATAAAACATTTACAGGTTGATACTCCCAGGCAGAAATGGCTGTGTCCCAGCCTTGCACTCAAATAACACTGAGCCATGCAGCTCCAGCAGAAATTCCAGGAAGCATTGCACTGGGAAAGGCTGCCTGTGCTTATTCCTAGATATAAGTGGGATACAGGCTCAGCTGTGTTATCTACCAGACCCACTCTCCCCAGTCCCCTTCTGATGGCAGGCACAGCGGAGACACTGGGAAAGAGCACACCTTGTGTGTAGGGCATGAGGATTACAAAGGGGTGAAGAACCTGAGTGGTGGGAAGAATGCAAGCCCCATGAATCCTTGAGTGATTTCTCAGATACCGTACTAATCCAGCATCTAACATTTGTAGTCCAAAATTACATACTGTCCTAAGTTCTACATCAAATGAGGAATAAGTTAAATCATGACACAGAAAAGTAAATCTCAGCTGACATCCCAAATCCATTTTATTTTTTATTGCTAGTGATGCACTCTATGAAGACAGCAGAACTAAGCTGCTGAAGTATATCCAGGTTTATCACAGAGCCCAAAATTCTCATTTCAGGTAAAGAATTCTTCTTTTTGGATGAGGACACCAAACTCTACAAAGTGGCCCCAGATGGCTGGAATGACCAACCCAAGAAGAAAATGTCCATCATTAATTTCACTCTCTTTATAAGGATAAAATTCTTTGTCAACCACTTTAATGTTATTCAGTAAGTGCAAAATTCTGCTGACTGAAGAAAAACCAGTAGCATTTAGGGATACTATCCAAAGCTCCTCCTGAGTTCCTAAATCCTTTTCTATTCCAGGCATGGCTTGACAAGGCATCAGTTTTACCTGCAGCTTCGTAAAGATATTTTGGAGGAGCGATTATATTGCAGTGATGAGACTGCCCTGAAACTCGGCGCTTTGGCTTTACAGGCAGAGCTTGGCAATTATGCTTCTGAGGTGTGCAGAAATAATACAGTATATCTCAGAGGTCTCTCTCTACAACTTTTGCAGCTTTTGTTTGTGACATAGAGTTTAAAGAAGAAATGTGAATAGCAGAGAACTTCAGTTAAGTCCTCCAGATAAGTCCTTCAGACTCAATTATAAAAATTATTAAAATATTCCTGATTATAGAGTAGTAATGAGCCAGGTGAATTTACCAGGAAATATGGCAGAATGATGAGAGAGTCTAGGCCCTTCATAATTGATAATATATCCTAGAAACTCCAGAAAATCTGTAGAAAGTTTCCAACACAGGGCCAGCTTAGATGTGCAGAGGGGCTTAAAGAGGTTAGTAAATAAGGAAGACAAAAGCAAAGGCACCCTTCAGAATTCACAGCTATCTTATGTGTAGGCTCAGATCCACAAGCTGCAAAGACAGGGAGGTCTCTGATTGCATATCTGAACTATTTCAGTTTCAAGTGTAAAGAAAACACCCATTTATGTTGGCTTCCATTTCTTCAGCTATGTAAATCAGGATAGCTCTGTTGATTGAACTCTGAGTGGTCAGATCCACCATGGCAAGGGGTCCCCACTGTAGGTTGTACTGATGCAGCTGTAGCTGTTAGCACTAAGAGCAGGACACACCTGCAGGCCCAGCTCCTTTCCCCCCTCTGCCCAAAGAAGTTTGAGCAGCTGCCTGAGCACAGGGGCAAGAGGCAATTTGGCTGTCAGGGCACTATGTGCTGTTCCCACTTTCCTTTGGGAAATGGTAGCAAGGCAACTTCTGCATATGGGTCACCCTGGAAATGAAATGCAACGAATAAGAAAAGTCAAGAAAGAACAAAAGGCTCCTGTCTCTCTGTTTTTTTTCAATTTTTTTGCCCCCCAGATGCATGGGAAGAGCTATTTTCGTGTTGAAGACTACGTCCCAGCCAGTCGAATAGAGAAAATGACCCTGGCATACGTACAGCGAGAGCTTGCTAAATTACATCGCATGAATCGCTCCCTATTTGAGGATGAAGCAGAACTGGAGTTTTTAAAGGTAACTTGCCATACCCCAAACACTATTAATTTTGAGGCAGAAAGCCCCTCTCTATTTAACGTTGTCTATTTTCTTCTTGCCTGACACACTGGATTTTAGATATGGTGAAAAAAATTTGAATAGTCAACAAAAAACTCAGAATTTCATTCTGCTGTAGATACTGTCACTTATCACTGAGAGTTTTTATAGCACGTTTTGGTGTATTTGCAGCATTCTAAGGTTTGATGTAAATTTTTGGCATGTTACCAACATGTCTGGGCTCCAGAAGATTATAAAACATGAGAATAAGCACTTTTTTGACTTCTGAAATTACAGCAGCTGTTCAGCCACTTCCTAAACATGTAGCAATTGTTTGTTTAAAAGTATCTGTGAGCCCTGGAAGTGAGGAAGGAATTATCTGAAGTATTTTCTCACTTGACTATTTCTCTAGGGCTCTAAAGTGTCATGATGATGTGGGATTTCACTTTTTTCCTGCTAATTTCTCTTTCTCCCCAAACCTCTTTGCATTCCATCAAATGAAAAATATCAAGGATTAGATAATGGATAAATACCAGTAGTCATTTTGCTGCAGTGCCCCATGCTGGTATTTATAGCATCATCTTAGTTTAGTTGCTATTTAATTATATTAGTTCCTCATCTAACACTGTCAGTGCAATTGAAGAAATAGATTGAAGCTTAGCCTTAATGACAGTCCCATCATGTGTGGCAAATCCCATGAAGAAAAAGCAGCTTTGTTAGTATCTGTTTCAATGAATAAATCTGTAGAAGGAGCCAACTCATCATAGAAAGTGAGAAAGACCCCATGGCAAGAACATGTAAATTCCAAATATGAAAGGGATTAAAAATTAAAACCCAGATTCAGCTAGTGATTATAGATGCCCCAGTTTTCAGGACCTGAACATTTGTACTTTGGTTACTTTCTGAGAAAACAGATCTTCTTAAAGTGTTTTATTTTGGTCACTGAAAATCTCTGTTCACAATTGAAAAGTCATTTGAGGATTCTACATTAGCTTCCCAGAAAGAAAATGTAGGGTTTTAGGATAAACTCACATTGGTCTGCAGATCAGACAGTAAATCCCAGTCATATTCCATAGTTCTGTAATATGTCTGAGTCACA
This sequence comes from Zonotrichia albicollis, assembly GCF_047830755.1. NCBI lineage: Eukaryota > Metazoa > Chordata > Aves > Passeriformes > Passerellidae > Zonotrichia > Zonotrichia albicollis. The sequence continues at coordinate 32,844,401 of NC_133825.1, read as the reverse complement.
TTTTAACACTTTTGTGGCCAAGTACAGGAGGTAGAAAGACAAGCATGAACACCCAGAACATCTAGGTGAGTTTCTCAGAATATCCCCTACATGGTTAGATGGCAGGGGCAGACACTGGCTCCTCAGACACTCAGAAGCATTTTCTCCTCTATCTACCTTTCTTCCCATGAATCTTTCTGAGTAAGGCATGGTAAAAGCACTTTTTCTCTAAAGGTGACTCAGCAGCTTCCTGAATATGGAGTGTTATTCTATCGTGTGTCCCAAGAGAAGAAAGGGACAGAAGGGGACATCATCCTGGGAATCTGTGCCAAAGGCATCATCGTCTATGAGAACAAAAATCACACAAGAATCGCCAGTTTAAGATTTCAGTGGCGTGAAACAGAGAGAATTTCAGCTCACGTGAGTTGGAACTAACTTAATCTCTTTACTGCCTTCCTGTTGCTTTGATAAATTAATTGCATTCAGAGCAAGAATTAGATTCACTCCATATGGGCAAGTCCTCTCTGAAAAGAGTTTAAAATCAAAGCTGGATCTGGATGTGCATATGAACATACTGAGTTCTTTGTGAAGTATAGTTCTGCAGTATTTATGCCAAGGCCAAAGACAAATTGCCATAAAACTGAATAATCTGGTGCTGACTATTACAGAGACTATGCCAAATCTCTCCACAGTGTGTTTCATATCCATTCCTCTCTTGTCTTTACTGCTCTTTTCTTCTGTTTTTCTGTCTACATCAGGTCATGGGATGATGTCTTCCACTTTCCAGATCTCATTATTCCCACCCTCATCTCTTAGTATATTGAAGACTGTTAACAAATTAGTATTGGTGATAAGACTGTGACTCATTTCTAAATGGAATTTTGACATTAGAGGTATATCAATGTACTGTTGTACAGTTTAGGTGTCAAACTGGATCACACATTTCCCAGTTTGTTTGCTCTCCAAAAATGGTCCTTCTCCCCCTTGAAGATATGTTCCTTTTCATATTAAATTTGTTTAATAATTGTAACATCTGTAGGGCCAAATTTTGCAGTTTTAGCAACCTGCTATCACTGCATTCAATGTCCTAAGGATCTTGAATTTTGACATAGAAGAGTTCTGATCCCAATGACAGACACCTGGCTTACAAGTGCTGAATTTACAACAGGCCTTTACTGAGAACAAAAGGGATGCAGTCAGGCATAAATACAACTGAACCAACCAACAAGATATAAATGAACTGTCAGTGCCTCAATATAATGACATATATACAGCAACCTGTGCTTTTTTTTTCCTCTTCAGAGAAAAAAATTCATGATTGAAAGCAGTTTCAGTGGTAAGAAACACACCTTCATTACTGATACAGCAAAGACATGTAAATACCTACTGGACCTCTGCTCTGCCCAGCACAAATTCAATGCACAGATGAATTCTAGGCAACTTCGTCAAACCTCATCAGGTATATTTTAAGCTTATGTTTATGCTAGTCTGTATCAAGCCGAGTTTTTGTTTTATTTTTCAATGTGTCTCCAATTTCTTGCTGTCGCTCCATCCTCCAAGTCCCCTCTCGAGCCTACCCAATGAGAACCTAAATAAATTAATATCTTCTTCAGCACCACCTTGTTTCAGAAAAATGAAATCTTTTGAGAGGCCAGATTTTTATATAGCAGAGCCCAAGCATCATTAAGCAAGTAGTAGATTTCACAGAAAGGTAGAAAACTGGACAGCAAGTGTTACCACCAAGATGGTCCCCATTTGACTTCACTTGTGCAAATGACTCAGTTCCTTGGTGTCTCTCTGAACTTTGGAGAGCACATGTTCCTAGAACTCCTGTCTTCCCAGATATAAATATGCTGGAGTGAAAGGCCTGTGAAGGATGAGAAACTACCAACCTGGATAATTCAGACTCTGAAAGACAGATGTTTCTTATACACCAATCATTTACAAAATACACTTCACAGAAATATTCAGGTTTAAATTATATAGGATTGTACATTTCACCTGTCTTTGTGGAAAATGCATTTGTAGTATAATTCACAGAAATTAAACCTAAATGCAGCATGTACTTTTTATGAAAGAAAACTCCTTCTACTCACCCCAAGGCCTAGGTATCCTTAAGGATAAAAGAACAAATATATCTGTAATATAAAGGATAAAAGAACCAATATAGCTGTAATTTTTTCCTGGCATATTCAAAAGATTTAATTTAAATTTCCTTTAAGCTTAAAAAATGCAATAATATCAGTGGATTTATCTTTGCTTCCCTTCTCTTGCTTCTCATTTAGAGGACAGTAAATTTGTGGAAATAGACAAATCGAATTCTGCATATGCAGCTCAGCGTGAACACCTTGCCCTTATTCAGAGACTGTCTCGCTCAGAGAATGTGCTCTATGGAGCAAACCTGGAAAACCTTTCTGCTGGGATGATGAGCAAATCTTGTGATAACCTCAGTGTGGAAACCAACAATAGGACTAGACACAAAAGCAATCTTGGCAGGTAGGTTTGTCTTTTCTCTCTCAACATGTGTAAGACTCAGGCATAAACTATTTTTTTTAAAGTTCTTACTATGGTCACACCAAAAGGTCTGGGGCTCCATGGTGCCAGCAGTAGTGCAAATGCAGGCACAAAGTTAATAGACTAAGAGAGAACAACTTGAAAAAGAGTGACATTTAAATTTTTACCAGACTCAAGAATAAACCACTAATTGGGTTATGAGGAAGTATAAAAATGAGGAAGAATAAATGTAAAATCTTCAATGTCTGTATCTTCACTGGAAATTACAGCATGAGAATTAAAAAACCATCAGGACCTGGTTTTGAGCAGGAATGCAGAGACCATTACTTAGTTGATTCCTCCATGTCCAAATGTGTAATCCATAGGGGAACAGTGCAAGAACTTCTCCCTCTTTGTTTTGGTGCATTCACCTGTGTAGGTGGTTACTATAGCTACACAGGCTCAAGATGAATTCTAGTGCCTTTTAGAGCACTAAGAGTTAGAATAGAGTGGAGGAGAACATGAACTACCAGAAAAACTTTCAGACATGGTTTGTCTAAATGGACTAAATGAATGATGGGGAAGCTATGCGGTGTTTTCCTGATACCTGCACTCAGCTCAGAGCAAAACACAGGAGGAATCAGTCATGATGAGTAGTCTAATGGCAGCTGTTATTTGGAAGTAAATGTTGGCAAGGATAAACCACTTCTCCCCTAAAATGAAATATGTCCCAGAAATCAGAATACTCATTGAAAGGCCATAAACCTGCGCATTCCCAACTCTGATAAATACCACTGCTGATTTTTTATTGTAACAGTCTTCCTTTCCTGCCCTGCAGGTCTCTATCAGGGCTATCCCAGTCAGAAATGCACATTAATTTGAATGGAAAGCAAAGGAGTTATGATTTTCTCTCTATCCATTCAACTCAGAACACCATTAGTGGTAAGTATATTAATCATAAAGAGAGACAGTACCCTTCCATGTTTATTGTTTCAATAGAAGGAGACCAACATGTATTTTACTTACAGATTAAAGACTATCTTTTTTTCCTTCTAGTCCTGGAAATTAGTCCAGAGTTTAGCAAGACAAGCTGTTTTCTTCCCCTTAAGCCCCACTTTGCATCAGGTTCAGTGGTAAAGGACTTGGTGGTAAAATGATTCTATAATGGTGCCTAACGCTCTACAGAGATGTAGTTCAGTATACCCAGAGAATCTTGCATGGGACAATATCCCTGTGCTCAGAGGTCATTGTTTGGTTCAAAACTGAGATCTACAACTCAATAAATAATGCATGGGACAGCATGGACCTGGATAAAGGCTCCAGGTCTTTACTCTGCTCTTGCACTTGCATGATACTAAGGACTGAATATCTAATTTTCTATCAGAAGCCAGACTGCATGCACATGGGGAGCCAATCTATGGAACATGAAGTTATGCTTATCTGGTTAGTCTATTTAAAAATTAGAACACTACTATAGACACACTGTGGCAATTGCCCAATGTTAAGTAGTCACCGTTGCAATCAGTGTTGGTTGGATTGCACCTTCAGGTCCCATGGGGCCTAAAGCTAGAGCCCACAGGAGATTTTGTGTCCAAATCACCCTCAGTTTCAATGGGCACTACATGCTTGACTCTTTAAATATTCTAGTCTTAATAAAAACACTGCAGAAAAACATATATTGTCCCAGAAAGGAACATTGTAGGACAAGGTCGCACAGCTCTGTAAAGAGTTTTTTAGAAAGAATGAAAACTTCTGAACACTTGTTTGAGCTTTCTTCCAGAATTATATTGATTCAAAGTAACAGTAATGTTGAGGTCAAGGATAAAACATATATTAATTTTGAAGCCTTAGTTTTGCATAGTACGTGAATATTCCCAGCATGCTGTATTCCTAGCATTAATCTACATTTATTCTAGCTGTTTTGTTTCTGCAGCACCTGGATCACCAGCCACCCAAAAGGAAGTTTTGCTAAGTGGTCTAGAAAGAGAAATCATATGTGTCAGACTAAAACGTGACCCTAAGAATGGATTTGGTAAGTAAGGAACATAAATGTTACAGTTTGTTACTGGGACTATCAGGTCCTGGTGCTAACACTGATGCTTGCTGACTCAGACTGGGCAAGACTGTAAAATCCTTTAGTCCATTTATTCTTCTTATATAGTAAGAGTACCAATCTCTGTGAAGGACTCAGAATTTCCAGGACTGAAAAGGACTAAGAACAAAAATCAAGACTGTGACATTTTCAGAGGATTAAATAAGGCCACAGAGACCAAAGGAACCAAGTGCTAAGAGTAGATTGAGAAAACCATGGTTTTAGTTTTGTATCTGAAATACACATGTACTGATTTTATTTATCTTAGACCTTACAGGTGGTGCCTGTGAGGGTGTAAAATATTTACACCAACTTTGCATAAATGTTTCCCAACTTTTGGATTATTATCTGGATAATATTTTGGTTATATATTACCTTAATCACACTGTATCAAGTTCTTATGGATGACTTCAGAAGTTCAGACCATCATGTTTTACAAATGACCATTAATACAATTAAAAACCAAATTTATGAATGGTGCAGGTCCGTGTGTAATATCCTAATCCCAAATTCAACTATTATAGAAGTGAGAAGAATATATTTCAATAGTCAGAGTTAGGATAGTGAAACTGAACTACTGAACAATAGATTTCATTTTCTTAGATCTCTTACATTAGAAGTTTACATGGCCCTCCTCAGGTTTCCTGTTTGCATGATGTAGAATGATGTTCAAATTTATCTCATGAGCTTTTATACCATTTCCCTCCTGCAGGTGTTAAATGCTGCAGGTCCACCTAGTTCATGACTCATGAAATACAGTAGTTAGAGTCTCTAAAAGTACTGAGTCTCTAAAAGTACTGAGCCAGGAAAACGTTATTATTGGGAAATTATATCTAAGTAGTTATCAAAGTCACCAGCACACTTTAATTATAATGTAAGTTTAAAGCTCTCCCAAGTCAAGACCTTGATGCCCTGTAAATCAAAGCTCCCCATCCTTCAGATCATGTACAAAAGGTATGCCACTGGAGTAAGAGCCTTTTGTGCTCCTAAGATTCATCTTTTTTAATACTGCCGGTGTTTGCATTCTCATGCTATCTCGTTTTTGCAGGTTTTGTAATTATTGGAGGAGAAAATGTAGGAAAATTAGACCTCGGTATCTTTATCGCTTCAATTATCCCTGGGGGACCTGCAGACAGAGCTGGAAATATCAAACCAGGTCATTTTCTGCACTTTTTAATTAGAATTAAAATACTTGCATAGTTTAAAGTTAGCTTCTCTGGATTTATTTCCTTATTTAGATGTGCTTTCTCTTGCTTTTATCTTTTTTTTCTTAAGGAGGACGACTCATCTCTGTGAATAATATCAGTCTGGAGGGTGTTTCATTTAATACTGCAGTTAAAATCATACAGAACTCTCCTGATGAAGTGGAGCTTATCATCTCTCAACCCAAAGGTATAAAGGCAAAGGCCTCTGCTGGCTCTTGGATGCTAATGGTTAACTCAGGACACTCATCTCTAATGGGCACTGGGATGTAGTACTACATTCCTGCTACTGACTGCCATAGAACAACCATACACTAAAATAGTTGACTTCTGGTAGGTATCATGTGATGTCTCTGCTACATCAGTGTGAAAAAATCTATTATGGGCTGCCTCGCTGAAGATTACAGGAATTTTGGCATTTCTTTCTCTGACAGAGAGGCATAGTCCTCTGCAGTGAGGAAACAAACACATTTCTGAACACCTACAATAGCAGTGCACCATTTTACATTGACTAACTCATTTTACAGATCTGATTTCACAATCAGTTGAAATAAGTAGCTACTTTGTCCCCTTGTGCTGGGTTATAATAATATTTTTCTTCAAGTTTACTTGCTACTTGCATTTAACGATATTTTATTTTGGTATGGCTTTACAGACATGTATGAAGAAGGATTAAATGAAGAAAAGAATCTATCAAGAGGAAACAGCACTAGTGGATCTGAGATCTCTTGTGTAGACAGTGGGAGAAAAAAGATTCAGGATTGTCATACAGCTCTCCCCAAAGAACAGGACACAAATACAGAACTTGAGAAGACTCTCCCTTGGAATTTAGCATCAAAACTGGGCCCTAGGATTCCAGTTCCTTCAGCTAATAGCCTGGATATAGAGGTAACTGCAATTTTGATGCTGCTCAGTAATGTTACACCCAGCACACAACACACAACATACCAGATACATGTAGAAGGGAAAGTCATTGTGAAGGAAAGGAGATAGAAAACCTCGAAATAAATTACATTGGAAATGTCAAAATGATGGACTATCTAAAGTATGTGAATAAATGGGGAAACTGTTCTACAAAATATTTTAAAAATTCTCCTTCCTTTTTCCAGTGGAGGGACAAAATTTTGATTATATTCTTGCAGTCTTTAAAGTTTTCAAACCAGTCCCAGAACATGCCATGTCTAATTTCCTACTTCTAGATATCCTCCCTATATATACTCAGGTTATGTGCATTTAGACAGATTGCATTTTGAGTAGCATTAGCTTAAGTTTCCAATAATATCAGAGATATAAATGGTAACGCTCCAGGTTTATAATCAAACCTTTTACATCTTCTGGAAATGTTCTCCTTTTTTTTTTTTAAATTCCTTCCCCTCCCCCTTTTCTTTTTAAACCAAGATGCTGTAATCTCATTAAAGTTTTTATTTTTGAGACAGGCAGTTGATTCTTCCCACTTACCATCTCCATCAGAAACCAACTCAAAGGAAGTCTACACGGTGGAGCTTCTTAAAGAAGATGGGACTTTTGGAATCAGTGTGACTGCAAGTGTCACTGTTAATCTTTAATTGTCTGTCAAATTGTTACCTGACTGAGAACAAAGACAGGAGAAGATAGGCTGGTAACAGAAACTGTTAGCATGGCACATTGTGAACCTAAGTGTCCACTGATTGACACAGAGTGCATGAAGTACTGTCGCTGCTCATTGCCTGGTTCTCACCCACACCATCTGGGAAAGAAGTGTCCTGGCATAAAGCACGTGGCAGTACAAACCCTTTTTGTCCTGACTTGATGTGAGAACAAACCTACCACTGAAAGCAGAGTTTGGTCAGGGAGGACTAGAGAAGGTCAGGGAGGACTACAGAAGAAATATCTGCCACATTTGGATAACAAGTTCTTGTCCTAGCTATTTAATTTGAATTTACCCCTCCAGGCTGAGATGTCTCTACAGTCTTTGCTGAAATGGAATGTAAAGTAACATCCATTTCATTGCCTGCAGAAGAAATTAAGGGCCATCTTTTTCATCTGAATTTGGCCAGGGGATGTAGATGGACAGATCATGATTCTTAGGTTAATCTGAAATTTCTAGGAGTGCTCAAGTTCAGGTCCATGCTTAATATATTGTTCAAAAGATTAGTATTTGAAGAATGGATATTGCACAGCTTAGAAGCTGAGCTAGAGAATAACTGAAAGATGCAAGACCATTTTATGTGAGCATAGGGAGAAATTTATGAACATTTAGTAACTATTTTTATGTAGTCACATTGAAATACATTGTATTTTCCTGAGAAAATAAGATTACTGCCTATGGAAGTATATTACAACTAGATGGGGTTTTAGAGTAATAAGGTTTGGAGTAATATCCTCTTTTCCTTTTCCCCAATATTTAAAGAAGAAAGCAATTCCTGAAGCAGTTACTTTGCAGTGCATGTGTAAGTTGCTTTGATGTTTAGCACAGGAAGAATATATGAAGACTCTAATCTGTGGGTATGTTTTGCAGGGTGGAATTAACACCAGTGTGCGTCATGGTGGGATATATGTGAAGTCAATCATTCCCAGGGGACCAGCAGATAAGGATGGACAAATAAAGATAGGTAACATGTCTGGCAATAAAACCCTGGGCTGCAGTGAGTTCGCTGTTAGTGTGGACAATGAAACACATTTGGGATTGGAGGTGCTACAACTGCAAAGTGTAATATATGGTCCATCATTCCTCAGCCTGTCCCTGTACTACATGAAGGGATGCCACTGAAAAAACAGAAGCCTCACATTAACCCTGTAGATTTACAGTTCTGTGGCTGCCATCAGGCTAGTGATTCTGACATCATTGTTACTGTGCTAACCAGATGCTAGCACTGCATTTACTTACAGAATACCCTGGAATGCTTTAGCTGCTGGTTATAGAGTGCTGTGCAGCAAGCAGTATTGCTTTCCTATGAATTAATATTAATTTGACGCATGTAAGAAAGAAGACCTATTGTAATGTGGGCAGCCTCAAGGTTTACACCCTCTGAACCTGAACATCAAACTGAACCTGAACATCAAAGCAACTGGATGTTCTTTTTTTTTACCTCAGGTGATCGTCTGCTGGAAGTAGATGGCATCAGCCTCTGTGGCATCACCCACAAACAGGCTGTGGAACACCTTAAGAAATCTGGCCAGGTTTGTGCAAGAGCAGAGATCAATAAGACACACAGTACACTAACCTGGACTTAGTATGAGGCATAGTAGCCAAGCCTGGCCAAAAGAACCATCCCTCCCTCTGTTCCAACCATATTCCTCTAAACAGAAAAGGAAAAAAGGCTTAGGACTCACTGTGTCCAATGTAACTGGAACCTGTTTATCACTGTTTTAGATTGCCAGACTGGTTTTAGAAAGGGGAAACTACCAATTGGCAGAGCCTTGTCTGACTGCTAATGACAGAAAGGAGGACCAATGTGCAGTTGTTTCTGTGGCAACATCCCTCACAGATGGCACCAAGGACTGCTGCTTTTTGACAGATGGTAAGCGATAAAGAAGGAACTCAGGGTGACTTCCTACGATGTGCAGGAAAGGAATGAATGAAAATAATTCTATGAAATTTCTTTGGGTTGGAAGGAAAACCATATACTGAATAGAAATATAATATTGAATATTAATGACATAATCAAAAATAAATTCTGAAAAATATATTTCTAATGTTTATAGAGTTATAGTGGCTAGATATAGCTGAATTTGCCCTAGTCATCAATACTGTATCTCTCAGCCTTTGTGAGACTGGCCTGGCAAGGGACACACTGTCTGTACCCCACGGCATCCTCAGGCAGGAAGCAGCTGTGTGGATGTGGCCAGGCTGTTACCTAGGGAGAGCCTCACCAGCACAGCTGCTGATGCTCTGACAGTGATGAAGCTGGAGGGAACTGGAGACTGTCATCACTTAATTTCTCAAAAGCACAAGATTTAGAGATCACTTACACAGAATTTACCCAACAAATAAAGGCTGTATCATTAACTGAAGGTTGTCTCATAAGCACCAAGTCTGAACCATACTTTTCCATGGGGCAGTTACTCCACTGGAATTCAGCTACAAGCATGGTGTTTGGGAAAGGCCTAAACTAACTACAGAAGAGTAAAATCTATGCAACACTTACAGAAGAATATCAGAAAAAAGATAGCATGTGAATCTCTTTATGTTGGTACAAAAAGCTTTTTCCCTTTATGGGCTGGTACCAGACTGTGAGCACGTGGTGGAATAGATTCCAGTTCTCCCTATTCTGACTGTGAGATTTCAAAGACTTACATAAGATAGAGGAACACCTAAACCTTCTCTTGGCTTTATTATTAGTAGATCTACCTCTGCAGTACACAGGGAAAAAGTCTTTTGAGAGTATAGTTTATATTGGCTCCTTAGGGGGTACATATGCCATGGTTCCCACTTTTTTCCCAATCTCTGATTTGAGCAGATAACACATTTGAAGTGAAATTAACCAAGAATTCTGGAGGCCTTGGATTTAGTGTTCTGCAGATGGAAGGAGATGCTTGTGAACACCTTGGAGGAGCTATTGTCAGGATCAAAAGACTGTTTCCAGGGCAGCCAGCTGAAGAGAATGGAGAAATTGAAGTTGGAGATGTCATTTTAGCTGTGAATGGGAAACCTCTCAAAGGGCTCCTGTATCAGGTAGCAGGAAGTGTTATTACTGGGGCTCCATCTGGGTAACAGGTTAATAAAGACAATGCATTTAAACTTAATTATCACCAGAGGGAGGCAGAATTTGCATACAATTAATCCGATTTCTATGTAGGATTCTCCTCTAGAACTCCTACGTACAATTTCCATTCTAAATGAATTCTGACAGTGAATTTCATCTGCTATTTAATTTCTAAGTTTCTACCATTAATGTATGAATTCTATTGTTAGATGCACACCAGTTGTTAATTAGTTGGAATCTTTGTTGCTTTTATGCGTGATTGGAACAATTTTACCCTGTGTTCATTTGTGCTTTATAATGTCATACTAAATATAATGCCCCAGATTCAAATTTCTACCAAGATTGGTAAGTCCTGTGTAAGTTTTTAACCTGGAATGAGAAATTCTATACTCAATTAAGAAATTAAATGGTAATGGCCTACATGTGGATTTATTTTTCTTCATTGGAATATGGCAGTTTGGAGAGTTATGCTGAAATAATTGACCAAAGATGTTACTGCCACACACGGTTTGAATGAATTTTCCTGAAAATTCTGTTTTCTTCAAGAAAAGAAAATTAATTAACCTAAACCTGTTGTGCCTGATGGCGAAGCGCAAGTTTATAAATAGAACTGACTTTACATTAGATACATATTCACCTATAAACTATGGTCCATTTGTATGACAATCCTTCAGTGGTGGATGTTGGCCCTCATACCTCTGGCATGAGAGAAATATAGCATTCACTATAAAAATTTTCTCCATCTCAGTTGGTAAAATGACATGTAAGATTTACTCTGTCCCATCAGAAATATAACATTCCTTCTTTCTGTTTAGGATGTCCTGCACTTGTTAAGAGGAGCTCCTCGAGAAGTTACGCTGCTACTTTGCAGACCACCAAAAGGTGTTCTTCCAGAAATAGAGCCAATTGCCCTGGTAAGGCAAAGCTTCTGACAGAAACTTGTTTCTGTAAACCTGCAAAGACACTACTACATTTTCTATCCAGTCTTGAACAAGGCAACTTTCCCTTTTCTCCAAGGCCCTCAATTCCATTTCTTTCCTGGTTTCAACTCAGCCTGCGAAGTTCAATTTATAGTTTCTTAGCAACCAAAATAATACAAATCTGGCAGACATTAAACATATTTATCCTAGTTAAGTTGCTGTACTATCATTGGAGTGAAACAGCACGTACCCAAGCAGGTCTTCTAGTGGTGCTTCTAAAAATGCTCTATCAGATCCTCAGCCAGAAACTACAGATATTCTAAAATGCAGCTATTTTAACTCCCCAAAGTGAGAAGAAAATAAAGAACTTTTCCTATCCAGACTATCTCTTAATGAAGTTTAAAAAATGGAATAATAGTTTCAACTGGTTATTCAGGTTCTTCTTCTTCAGGAAGAAGTGACAGTCACAACCATCTCCAGATATCAAACTGACTCCAGGTGCTCTTCTGCAGTGTGCCCTTGGCTGATTTCTATGGTTAAGTCGCATGGGAGTCAAGTCTGGAAACTCCTTCCATGGAATGAAGAGAATATAGACACAACATTGAGCATGATATGAATGGATACATTAAAAAATAACCTCTAGCAAATAATTCATTAGGACAAGTGACCTGGTGGAGTAGTTTTGATTGGAATTCTTGTAGATTGTGAAAAATAAGCATTAAGACAAAAGTGTTATTTGGTAAGAGAGTACCTTCTATTTTTTCTCCTTCCTCCCAGCTACCATTTGGTATTTTCCCATTCAGAAGCTCGTTAATATTGCCTTTTCAAAATATTTTGCTCTTGAAGGAAAATGATGGGAGATTATAAATGAGTTACGCTAACTTTTCTGTTTTTTTAATAGACTCCAGCACCATCTCCAATTAAGGACTTTGTGGCAGAAATGCCAGGCAGCACAGGGGCAGGAAACAGCATGGATCAATCTACCAGTGATGGAAGTAGCACCTCTCCAGACCTGGAAGACTGCCTTGATTCTCCAGTGGGAGAAGATTTCAGTGAGCCTCCTGAGGACGACAGCTCAGCTTACGAAGAGCAGGAAGCTGAGTTTCAAGAGAAACCCATTCAGAAACTCCCAACTTCCAGAGAAAGTTTCTATAAGCATCTTTGGAAGATTCATCAAGAAGCTTCCGGTTCTGAAATCTTCCACTCTCTAGAGGAGGAAGTGAAGCAGAACTGCTACTCACCATGTGAGTTTGGGCAGGCCAAAAGGTAGGGAGTACCAAAATCTGTTCTCCAGCCTTTCCTTTGACTCTTAGGACTTTGAAAGGTAATTGCTTAGGTTTAAGTACAGGGCTCTCTGCTTCTAATCACTCCTAATTACTGAAGGTTTTGTTTTATTATCTGATTCTGACTCACCTAATCTGCTTTCCCTATTTACTGTCATCTTATTAGAATTTTGCATAAGTCTGCATTGAGAGTTCTGCACCACTGTAATCATTTATGCTGTTGAGCTGAAGGTGTTGCTGTTTGAAATCAGTGGAAAGATACCTGTTCACCTCAACAGGAAACAAATACTTTTATTGATTATATGATCTTTTGCTTTCATTTGTTTTCAGAGTTGACTTAAATAGGGCACCAAATTTTTTTCTTAATTGTGCGATCTCTTAATTTGAATTTTTTTCATAGGAAATAAAAACACCTCAGAAGAGAAACTGTGATGAAGGAGGGAAAAAAAGGGTTATTTCATGTTTTCTGGCCTTCAGAAGCCAATAGAACCCCTGAGCCAGAGGAATTATACAATAAAATACAGTGCAAATGGACTCAGTCTCCTTTCACATTCCTTTGAATATATCAGACACTATCAGAAGACAATTAATTCCATTTTCATCATCCTTCCCAGTACAAAAAAGTATAAATTATCAGAACAGAAAGGATTGATACAAAGACAAATTGGAAGTCTTCTAGAGGCCTTTAACTTACAGCTTTAGTAATTTTATTGAGAATCTAATTTTTATTTCCCCATACAGTCACTTGAAATGATTTTGTTACTTTTGACTCTCATCAAGCACAGCCCCAGACAGTTGTGTCTGGGGAGGGACAGCACTACCTGGCACTGCAAGCCAAGTGGGATCAGAGGGGCAGCTCATAATTTTAGCATTTCTTTGTCAAGTGCAGAAGCTTCACTCAATTCATGAATGAAGCTCCTGCTTAATTTTCTGCTTCTATACTTCTGAGAGTAAAATCAGCAGAAATATGTCTGCAGCAAACATATTTGCCAAGAGATAATACAGATTCAATGAAACTAAGTTTATGTGGGAAAATACCAATTCCAAGAAAAATTTTGGATTCTTTCTAAAAAGGAAGTTCTGAAATAAATGTTTTTTTTTGATACATTTTTAGTATCATATAGTATCAGCTTTTGCATTTTTAAAAGGAAGCTGGAGAAGTTTAGGATGCCATGCATTTTAAACAATATATTAAATATAATCTCAATTTAAATCTTTCCAGCTAAAACCACACAAAATCCCCAGAAGGAAATAGGCATTAATAAAGGACTTCCTTTTGATTAATGAAGAAATTTCTCCAGATTACTCAAAATATTTCATGCAAATGTATAAATTTTCTGATAAGAATTTTACAGAGATCTTCTGTGATTTCATACAGGACATGGAATTTATTTTCATTTTAGTTGTCTATGTTTGCTTAGGAGACAATGGACAGTTCACTTCTATCAAAGAGCAAACATCCTGGCTGACATAGATGTGAATATGCCATTTTAGGTGTTTTTAAGATGAATGAATGTTTAGCAATATTTCAATAAGGATTGATATGAAGAAAACATACTTTAAAATAAAAGTGTTTCTAGCATTTTTATGAGCTTTAATGGTAAATTTTTGGGAGACGATGCCAGAGATGTCTACTCAGGCTCATGAAGGACAACAGCCAAAACTATTAAACACAGCATTTGTGATTACAGTTTGGGCTTGAACATCAAAAGTGCTGAATATTTTGTTTGCAATATAGTGGAACAGAATGAATAATAATTTTAATTCAATTAATTTAGTAAGTCCATTGGTGGTTTTCAGACAACTCATATGCTTCAAGTTAAGCATAAGAATAAAGGCAAGCTTATAAAGAGGAGTATGGACTTCTTTTTAAGAAGAAACAGGAACCACTTCATATTTCATGTTTCTGGTCAGTGCCCAGTTACCCAGGAATGACCTGTAGAAGCCAGAGATATGGCTGGCATTTCTTTTCCCAGAAAAATGCTAACATAAAAATTGTAAGGGTATTTTAATGTCCATACTGCTTACCAGAAAAGTTAATTAATTTGTTTATGGAAGATTAAATAATTAATGGTCTGGGGTTTGTACAATTAATCTTTTTGAGAAGCAATCAAAGTACTAATTAATGCCTTAAAAAAATTAAGAGTGCAAGATTTTGCAAAGGTAAATAATGGAAGCTTTTTAATCTTTCAAGCAGCTTTGCAAAATATTGATTACTTATTTGCTTTTGTACTACCATTGAAGGATTCAGACAGCAATTCAGTACCATAACTAGTAATTCAGTTAAAATGAAAATAAGATAATGCATAAATAGTAGACTTTTCAGTGGCCATCTAATAAAGCATATGGAGGAAAACCCCAGCACTGAAATCTTTTTATTTTCCAGCCACATATTTAATAAGAGTCATGATGACCTATTGAACACAAAATGTATGCCTGAAACTCTCTCTCTAACCCCTATTGATGAAGAGTATCTCACTGTCAGCTCAATGTCTGTGACCTCCCTTCCACGAGGAGGAAGCTCCAAGACAGTCTCTGCAACCCCACAGCCACGTGTTTGTGGTCCCTCATCACCATCCCTGCCTGCCAGAGAGGCACATGACAGTGACAATGAATGGGAAGACTTGGAGGAACCCGAGGAAGAGAAGGAAGAAAATGAAGAGTGCATTCAGGTATGTGATGGGCACCAAATGACTGACTGGTAGAATACAAGGGAAAAGAAACAATTTTAAGAATGTTACAGTCTTAAACAATAATTTTAACCCATTTTCTATGCTATTTTCACATGACTTTTTTTTCTTTTTTTACTTTCCTGAATATTCACAATCTTCAAATAAAGCAGACCTTTCACTATGCCCCGCTCTCCAGAATTCTTAACCATTTGCCTTAAGGCTATTTCTTTTTTCTTGACATCTTACTATTTCTCCAACTTTCCAAAATTCTGCATTATTATTCTCAGTGTACAAAGACCTAAAAGCTGTCTAGTAGCTTCTAAAATTAATTGGAGTCAGCTACTTGGATTTTTCCTGCCATGTTTCAAGGCCATGCAGAAAATCACTTTGTTACAGCGATATTGCTGTAATGTCCTGATAAGAAAGTATGATTCTTGTGCTAATTACTATTCAAAATATAAGGCTCAGTCCTGCCAAATGCTGAACATCTTGCATTCCTATGACACTAATGAGCTCTGAATTCCTACTAATTTGAGAGCTCTGTGGACAAAATTTAGCTGCAGGCATTTCCTTCAGTGGGGCAGCAATAGCAGTAATAACAGTGATCTTGCACCCTGCTATCACAATGCTTGTCAGCTCAGAGGCCTCCATGCCTTTCTTTACACATTCCAAATGCCTAATTCCAGATCCTGGTGGCATTCTTTGCTTTACTAGGCCCTATAAGTCAATCAACATGAACCTCCACAATTATGGGATATGGCAGAACACCTTTTACATACTCTTGTACCATCTGAGGATCTGATTCCTATCTGCATATAAAAATTATGGAATATGTTACTGAAGCAACAGAAAAGCCTACATCAAAAGAACTGTGCTTGTTTTAACAGGAAATGGAGATCTTTGTGACTTTGACAAAGTCAGAGAACAATGGTTATGGATTCTCTGTAGTTCTTAACAAAATGGACACCTGCCTGTATGTTGATGAAATCTTGAATGATCCTGCCCTTTCTGATGGAAGATTGAGAAGGGGAGACAGAATCATTATGGTACAGTAATTTTTTGAGTTTATGCAGAGGAGAAAATATTTACAGATCAATGTCATCATTGGCATTCTTTGTTTAGTATCACCCATTTATCACATACTTAGGTATGTAAATAAATAATATAATAAATCTAATTCTGCTGACCTCAGTTGGATAAATCTCAGGCTTAATAGATTGTATGATGAGGCAAATAAAATTAATCTAGGAACATTCAAGACAAGTGAGACATTAAATGCCTTCCAAATAAATTATATAAACTGAATTAATGTAATAAGGTGATACGTGACACACAAAGGATGCAGGAATTGTGTCCTTTGTAATGTAATAACAAAACCTTTTTTCAGCCCGGTTCATGTTCAATTTTTTTGCATAAAACCTTCTTCCTTGTTTTTTGCAACAAGATCTTGAGTTTCAATGGGAGAAAAAGCTATTTTTATTAAAGCTCTGCATTCAGAAAAATAAAAGTTCAAAAAAGAAATATTATTGCAGTCTTAATTGTTAAATGTATTGACATTAAATATCACAGCAAAGCAATAAAAAGGAAGTAAAATCTAATTTAAGCTCATATGCAAAATTCAGAGTAGAGGGAGAAGTAAATGATGGTCAATGAGATGTATGACATGATTTTACTGGTTTGTCATTTAGGTGAATGGAATTGATGTAACATCTTTGCCATGCAATGAAGTCCTGACTTTACTGCAAAGCTCTCCTCCAGATCTGCACCTTGTGGTTGGCCGTGCTGACACTGACCCACGTCCCTCAGTTAGGCCAGATGAGATTCCTGAAATTACTCTCACAAAGGGTGCTGATGGACAGCTAGGTGTGTACTAAATGTTGTATTTGCTATTTTGGACAGGAATGACAGCCTGAGATAATCATAGGAATGACAGGATAATCATAAGCAAACATGCATTTGGATCAGTAAGATGCAAACTGACCTTGACACCTTTATGCTCTTCATCACCCATGACCAAGGAATGAGAGCTTTTTTTGTGGGCAACACCTAAGAGGGAAGACTAATATCTCTTGTTAGACTAATGAAGGTATCTGGAAAAATGATCTTTGCATTATCACCCCACTAACTGAAGTTTCTGGCAGATTTCCAGTATCATATTTTTATGTTACTTATATACATAAGTTTTGGGTGGTTGGATAATAATGTCTACTACCTGCAGAGACACATAAAGATCTATTTGGAGGGAAAGAAAATAATTGAAGAAAAGGTAAAGTTTAAGAAGGATAAGCCATAGGTTGAGACTACACTTTGCTATTCAAAAAATCTCCACTTGATTCACCACAGACACAAGGCTTTATCTACAAACAATACAAACAATAAAAGAAATCCCCACAATGTGAGTACCTTGATATTTCTGTAGCATGTTATGAGTACTGCACACAGATAAAACTGTAGCCTCAGGAAGCAGTATGGCTATACGTGCTCATGTACAGCATCCTGTTTCCAGGTAGGAACTAGTTATTTCAGAGATTCTTTGAGAGTAGTTTGCACTGTGTAGGTCCCTCCTCAGCTGTTGTAGGCCTCCTTTCCCATGGCACTCTGAAGACTGCAAGGCATTTAAATGTGCATGTAATGAGGGAGCTGCTGCTATGCAGCTCAGTGTCCTATTGCAATGACTATTGAACATCAGGGGAAATAAAGCACTAGGACAGCACTGAAACACAGAGATGGACACCACCATTTAAGTTTTTCCATACTTTTAAAATATCTAATGGCATTTCACTCTTTCAGTCAAGCTTATAAATCCCGTTTTACTGGGGCAAGACTGTTATTTATAATGTCAGTGATTTCTTCAGCCTATCTTTCAGAGACTCACATTTGTTCCACTTTCAGTCACTGACAGTGAAATTCTAAACACACTGCCACAAAAGATGCTTTCTCTGCATTATTCTAGGCTTGAAGCTGACAGGAGGAGCTGGAAGCATGTTACAAGGTATTTATGTGCTAGACATAGTGCCTGGCTCTCCTGCCAGTGTGGAAGGCAGTTTGCAGCCACGAGATCAGATTGTTTACATCTGTGGACTGTGCACTGAGGGCATTAGCCTGGATGATGCAGTGAGAGTGTGTGAAGCTGCCACCCAGAATGTTCAAATCAAAGCCACAAGGTAAATCTGAGCATACCTCATCCTCATGCTGAAGCAGCTTTCTAAATTTTACATCAACAAGTCAAACCACACAAAACTAAAAAATGCTTTATCTCAAAGGTCTGAATGTTGCAACCTGATAAATAACATTCATAAGACATCTTAACTCCTTGTAATTAAAACTGACAGTGCAAGTATGAGTAGACTCATACAAGACAAATGAAAACTCTTCAAATTTCATCATCCAAAACCAAATGTGAAGCCTTTAACTGAGGCTGAGCATCATTTTCATATGTCTTGTTCTCTAGGGAAAATCTTTCTATTTCCATCACTAGTGTGAACTTTCCCTTTATAGTCTCAGATTCACAACTACAAGGAAGAAACTATTTCTGATCAGAAATTCTGAGATAATTCCAACAGATAAAACGTTTTAGAAAGGTGCTAAAAATGCAGCATTTAACATGCAGCATGACCAGAAAGTCTTTCCAGACCTGAACAATAATTGGCTGTAAAGGATTTTTCTCATCAGTTCATGGCTGCACTTTTGATTCATTGTGTTGCACACTCTGATATCACAGCAGCTCAGGTCCTGGACTGATGCAGAAATAGCTTCCAAAGATCCCAGAGGAACAGTAAAATATTAACTCAAAGCATGTGAGTAACTGAGTTATGTAACCAGAGCCTGTGACAGAATGGCTGTCACAGCTGCCTTAACATAGTTCAAACTTCTATTACTGTTTTATTAACTTGTGCTTATCTAACAGAAGAAGAAACTGCTGCCTCCTCATACATCTTGCTGTACAACAAGTTAGTAGCAGCACCTCCTGACTGTCAGAATTTACAAACTAAGGAGCTAAACAGAAATAGGGTAAAAGAACTTACAAAAGAGCATTCCCACTTTATACAGGGGGTAACCAAAGCTGAATTCAAAATGGACCAGAAAGCAGCTCTGTATTGAGCCAGGTGATTTAACATGCTTATTTTTTTCCCCAACACATTTCAATAAAATGTTTCACTACAGTCAAATATTTTCATATATTGATATCAATTCTCTTTAGAAAAGTAACACTAACAAAATTGTAGAAGGACAACTACAATTTAGATAATTGCATTTCTAAAAATAATTTTCATATGTGCTTTACAAAGCATACAGCGCTTAATGGCTCATATATTTCACTTTTTCTGCCCCCAGAAATGGCAATCCAGTGGTTCCTATAGAGCAGGAAAATAGTAAGTAAGGCTAACGTTTTTGGGTTTTAGTTCAAAACTTGCTGATTTTGAAAAAAAGCATAAGGTATTGATTAATTGCATTTAAAACTTATTAACAATTTGTAATTTGCCATTCAGTATTTCTGTTATGGCCATTTTAAGAGTCTGAAGAAAATTTGGTAGCTGTTTAAAGATAGAAATAAAATGTATAGTTTTCTGTAAAAAAAGTAATTTATTACATCTTCAGTTTCTTTTTTTTTTTAAATTTGTTATTAAATAGGAATTTTATGTGGTCATATTTCAAGATCTGTTTGGACTGAAACTATTCTATAAGAAGTTTTCCAGCACTTCTTGAGCCACTATTTAATATGAGTGACTACTTCATCATCTAGACCACCTTTTTATACTCTTATTAATGAAGTAAATAGAATCAGCAGGCAGCACTAATATCTGTTAGTTAAAATAAAAGCATTCCTATAAGGGGAGATATTTAATACTCTAACTGATACAAAACTTCAGCAATCATCTGAGCCACAAAGATTTGATCAGAATTGCTCCAGCAGCCTAAGGAGTCTGAGCAAGCACAGGCTGCACCTGCACCCTCAGGTGGAAGGGAAGGAATCACATCTAGGTCAGCACATACAAAGGGTGTTAGTTATGCAAGTAATACTTTCAAATGCACTTTTGGCTGCAGCATTAAGTCAGACTTAACCCCAGTTTCATTTACCTGACTGGATATCTCAGTGGTTTTTGAGTTTTTTTAAAATTATGCAAACATGACTTCAAAAAGTACCTCTGGACCACAATTATTCACATGCCTACACTGATCTGAATACTGGCATATGGTTACCTGAAGAACTTTTTCCAAGTCAAGTTAGTGACAGATTTCCTTAGACATGTAGCCATGTGTCTGTTTCTATAAACTGAAGCAATTTTCTACAAGATATGGATAAAGTTATGTGTACCCTCAGTTAACACGATAGAACTAAAGCACAGTAAATGTGTAGCCTGGTAGGGCTTTGCTTACACAGCCTTATGTGAGCTTTGTAGATTCCAAAATTTCTCAAGACACCTTCAAATAGGAAATGAGACCTGCTCCATCTCTGATAGCATTATGAATGCTGTACTGGCACAGTTACCAGCCTCTCCTATAAAACAAGATGTATAAGATCCTGCACATGCGTCAGAGCAATCCCAAACATAAACACTTGGGCAGAGAACAGACTGAGAGCAGCCCTGAGAAGGACTTGAGAGTGTTGGTTGATGAAAAGCTAAACATGACTGAGCAATGTGCAATCACAGCCCAGAAGGCCTGTCCTGGGCTGTACCAAAGGCAGTATGGCCATCAGGTTGAGTGAGGGGATTCTGCCCCACTGCTCTGTGAGACCCCACCTGGAGTGCTGCATGCAGCTCTGCAGGCCCCAGCATAGCAAGCACATGGACCTGTTGGAACAATTTAAAGGGGAGGCCATGAAGATGGTCACAGGGCTGGAGCACCTGAGCACAGGGCTTTCCTTTGAAGACAGGCTGGGAGAGTTGGAGTTGTTCGGCCTGGACAAGAGATGATGCTGGGGAGACCTTACAGCTCCTTCCAGTTCCTAAAGGGTACTGCAGAGAGACTTCGACAAAGGCATGTAGTGATAAGACAAGGGGGAATGGCATCAAACTGAAAGAGGGCAGGTTTAGATTAGATAGTAGGGAGAAATTCTTTACTGTGATGGTGGTGTGACACTGGATCAGGTTGCTCAGAGAAGTTGTGGACACCTCATCCTTTAAAATCTCCAGGTCCAGGCTGGATGAGGCTTTCAGCAATCTGGTCTAGTGAAAGGTGTCCCTGCTCATGGCAGAGGGTGGAAACTAGATGATTTTTAAGGTCCTTTTAAACCCAAACTGCTCTATGATTCTATTATTCTTCCATTTAAAAGGCACATAAAAAACCTATACTAATTTTGCATTTGGTGTTCCATTTGCTATCACCACTCATAGATTTATTGATGAATCCGTAATAATTTGTTATTAAGAAAGCAAGCCTTCATTTTTATAGGTTTAGTTACAAGAACACATACTAAAATTGCAATTGCAAAAGGCAGCTTTTTTAAACTACAGGGCATTAATTCTTTTCAATAATTCACACATTAAGAGTACTTTGTGGAAGACAGCTAAGATCAGAATATGATAAAGCAAAACCACAAAACTGGGGGGCTGATAGAGGTGGGAGTGTTCCTTCATCTGCCTGATCATTGCCACATGTCTAGAGTAACTCAGTCTGGTCTCTGATTGTTGCTACAATTTTTAAAATAACAATGGCTAAGATGCAGTAGCTCTGCAATTCATGACTGAAATGTTTATATCTCTGTGCAAATTGGCAAACTTCATCATGCAGTGGTCTCACACTGCTTCGTATAGCATAAATATTGGATATTGATGCTTTGTTTAATAATCTAAGCACAGAGTTTGCATTCCATGGGTACATGAAGTTTAGCAGGAGGCCTGTCAGAGCAAACATACATGTTTGTTTTTAGGGCCACCAGCTGAAACAGAGAAAGCCAATATTTCTTTGTCAAATGAAAACCTGAACTCCCAGGAACAGCATCTGCTGCATGAACATGGTAAGGAACTTTGCATTTTTCAATTAGGATTAGTAAAATTGTGTTCTTTGAAAGAAAAGTAAGTTTATAGGTGATAATAGCATCACCTGGGAAAGATTACTCTTCATAAAAAATCCTGCCTCCCTCAGAGTTTCAGAGAACATTTATACATTACTGCTCTCCATCTGGTGTCTCTGTAGGATGCAATTCTTAAAGCTTCTTTTGGAACCTGCTCACGGGGAGGTAAAAAGGTCACAGTGATTCACATTTCAGGAGTTTTAGGCCACATAAATCTGAGGGATTTATTTTGTATTTCACATATAAAATATAAAATGTTTTATTATGTCTCTGAATGAGATTTTGAGTGTTATACTGTAGAGTATTTTACCAGGACAACTATCTAAAAATTGTTCTTGCTTTTTCACAGAGAAACATTTGGAGGAAACAAACTGTGATGATCAGCCGAACACTCCTGATTCTCCAGAATGTAAAGTAAGTGACACTCTGAGGTGTGAGGTGGTTCATCAAGTGAAGTGAGCTATATGGAGAGAGGTTTTTTCAATAGTGGTATTTAATGCATTTTCTTCCTCTCTTTGAAAATGTGAATATAATGCACTTGGAGAGTGTCCTGTAAGTGTTGAATTGTATTCAGCATTCACACAGTAGAATGCACTGGGCACTTCCTGGGGACAGACTCTTCTGTTGCTGTCTTTCAATGCTTAGAAAGAAGGCAGCAAAGGAAAAAGACACAGAATGTCACAGCATGGGATTCTGGGGAAAATACGTGCAATTGTTAAACATTTTCCACAACAATCTTTGAAAACTGAGATTAATGTGTTTCATTCTGCAATTTTCAGATAGACATTTGAAAATAGAGTAAAATTAGCCCAATGTTTGCAGTACTATGCAGCACTGATATAGACCGATATGGTTTGAACTTGGCAAGAGTAATGCATTTTTCAAGTTATTTATTATTTATTATCAATTCCTGAATGCACAGGAATGTTGTTGTTCGAGGAAGAAAAGTTATTTCCATGCTCAACATACAATGCTTGAAAATTCTTACAAGCGCAAACATCACTTCTATTGGCACAAAGACATGAAAAGTAACTTTAATTTAAATGACCCAAAGTGGGAGTGGTATTTCATGTGAATAGATATAGATTAAGTATTTTTCTCTTTATTGTGTAAAAAAGCTGTTTCTTTTTAAAATTAGACCTCCAACCTGGCAAAAAATTTCAAACAATTTCCTAATTTTTTATTATGTCATCACTATTTCACTATTACTGCTTCTTCTGCATGATTTAATCCATGATGGTTTATCTGTTCAACCTGCAAAAATATTTCAGAAGGCTGATACTTGTGGCATTGGAACTAGTCATGCTGCAAGACATAAACATTTCTAGCTTGCTGCTATTTCTGACATAGTACTTGACCCTAAAAAAGCAGCTGATTTCAAAAGTAAATGAAGTGCTAAAGTAAGAGATGGAAATGTTGGGATTACAAGATTAAGATCTAAATTATAGAAAAATAAGAGAATAAACTATGTACTGCATTACTGTCACGCCGGAGGTAAGAATGCCTTATTTGTCAATTAAGGTGATTTATTTGATATATTATAAAAGGATTACAGAAGTACACATTTCTTTGCTTTTAAGGGGTTATTTTTCCCAAGCAGCAGTTATTAAACAGAGTATGAAAATAAGTATGTACTATTTTTATTCTGATACATACATGCAGCTCTTATCTTGATTCCTGGAAGTTCTGTAGATCTATTCAAGAGTAGAGTAGGAAATATCCCATAATCCACATCAGACAGTGAGGACTGTGGAAATAATGGGAATCTTGAGTAATAAAAATGCAAACAAAATACAGCCCTGAATAAATGCCACTTTAGACTGCATCCTTGTCTATTGTAGGACTTCATTATTAAGATTGAGCTGGAAAAAGCAGAAAATGGAAGCCTGGGATTTGCACTGGTAGGTGGAAAAAATGGCAGGGCTATCCTAATAAAAGCCATCAGCCCGGACAGCAGTGCAGATCTGGATGGGAGACTTCAAGTTGGTGACATCTTACTGAAGGTAATGTTCATTCTCCATTGCTTTGGCTCACATTTTCTCTACTTTATAATGAGCATTTGTCCAATACAAAGTGGAGCAGGTTGGAAATCTGATGCTGCTTTGCACAGTAACATGTAGGAGGTGCTGTCCCTTGGCTCCTGGTGGTCAGAGGGCTGTCCTGAGACCCCTGTGTCTTCCCTGGAGTTCAGCCTCCTGTGGGACTGGGCCTCCCCAGAGCTGGACACCCCAGCAGAGGCAGACCCAGAATCACAGAGCAAGCAGCCAAGTGCACCTACTCCTGTCTGTAGCTGTGCCTAGTGAGGATTCCAGAGAAACTTCAGGGAAACCAGAGGAACTGGCCAGGCATGCAGGTCACAGCTAACCAGGAGACTAAGGGAAGAACCTGTCACGTTAGGTATTATCAAGACAAACAAAAAGCACTGGAATTAGGGCTTTTCAGTCTTTATTTAAAATCTTACTATCCTAGCCACTCTGTCACCTTTTAATATAAGTATTCCTTTTTGTTACACCAAATTACTTTTTCTTCTCCCTCCATGAGTTTCAAAATTGTTTGATTTTCTGGCTTTGATTTACTTCCATCTCTCTTTCATCTTCTCAATGAAGAATGGGGGAAAGCCCACTTACTATCTCAGACGATAATTCTGTGGTGTCCTGCTGGCAATCATGGCATAAAGATAAAGAAGTGAAGGATCAAGTGAGTCAGGAGAGAATGAGAATTCTCTCCCACAAATGGGAGAAAATGATGACACATGAAGTTCAAAGAAGTTATATGAAGATTTCCCAGTGCTAGAGCTTTGTACTACAGGAATGTGGAAATACACATCATTGTATTTTTCAGGTGAATGAGACCTTTGTGTCTGGTCTGCCACGCCAAACAGTCACAGATCTGCTGCGCAAGGCGCAAGGCACCGTTCAACTCACTGTCTGCCGAAGCCTGGCTTTGCACTGGGCCTATTCAGGCAACCAGAGCAACAGAGCTCCCACTCCAAACACAAAGGCAGAGCCTGGTAAGCACCCACATCCACTCATCATATGACAGAAGTGGGAATATGGTTGCCTGAATTCAACTTTGGTCTTAGCGAAACAAGTCAATTTTACAGTCAGTCCTGTCTCATAGCTGTAGGTACAAACACATTCTTCACCCTGATTTGCAGCTCTGGCTAAACTGCTCAAGACATAGGACCACAGGGAAGAAATGCCCAAGTGTGATTTTTAAATCTAGGAACAAAGCTGTAAGACCCTCAAAGATGCTTTAATTCAGTTTAAGCTTTTTTAAGTCGTGAATGTTGGTCTGATTTTACCCCATTTTATGCAACTCATTGATGAAATCACAGCCTGGTTTTGGCTCAGTTGCTAAAATACTTCTCCCACAAATTTCACATCCCATCGCTCCTACTTATCTCCTGGATGCACTACACCTCCTGTTCTGTCTGGCAGACAGAGCCTCTCTCTTCTGTGGAGTTCATGCTCAAACACAGAAGCCTCTGCTCCCAGGTCTATTGTTACTCATTTGAGAGCAAACCCATCTTGCAAAGGGCAGTACTTACAGGCATGACTAACTCTATGGAAGAACTTTGTGCTCTATGCTCTGCTCTATTGAATTCTCAAAAAAATCCAAACTAATTAAAGCTGGGAGTGGAAGCAAGGATATAAAACTACCAATAGATTACATAGTTATAGTCCTCAACGTTCTATTTCTTTGAATACTGAAACATTTCCTATAATGTGGAGAAACGTATGTGGGAAGGATATAGAATTCCTCCTTCTGGCCTGCTGGTTATTGAAGGCTTTGTTTCAAGTATTCATAATCAAGATACTGCCATTGCCATTTTCTTCTTACATGACATCAGTGAATTACGTAGTTTCTGGGAAGTTTAAACTGTTTTCCTGAAAAACACAATGGTATTATAGAAGTACTGGCAGCAAAGTTAATTTATGGTATTTTTCCCTTAGCACTGTGAAGGAATGAGCTGGGTTAGGGAGAGCAGATTTAAATTGTTTCATGGTTTTTTATAGCTGCTGTTGATACAGGGCTTTACTTCAGTGTATCTTCTGGCAGTCTAAATTATGCTGGCTTCTTTGGTGGTGACATATGGCATTTGTGCTCTATTAACCCTCCCAGGCATTCACAAGAGGGAGATTCCATGCTAGTTTAAGGCACCGTATTTCAGTGCCCCATCTGAGGTCAAAGTCCTTTGGTCTAAGCAGCAGAGAACAAATGGACCTATATTTTCATGCATTTGATTTTTTTTTGTTTGTTTGTTTTCTGGTATTCAGCAAGTGGTGGGGAAAGCCTGCAAGCTCAGCCTGTTTTCAGTTTCAAGCAAGAAGGCTCCAACCAAATGTGCAACAAGGTAAAATCAGAGAAGTTTTCAGAAGTTATCAGGCAATGTACTCATGTTTGTTTACAATGTGAGTTTGCTGCAATGTGGGCAAGAACCAGACCTTCTTGATGAAAAAAATATTTAATCTGAGGGAAGTGTGCTGCCATGACTGGAGCTGCTGACATTTGAGTGAGTCAGGATTCCACTGAGACAAGAGCATATGATAAGTAGAATACATATGCTAAAAGGGTGGAGGGAAGAAAGGCTGCATATGCAAGTCTTGTTCTGATTCTTTATAATACTGAAATGAATAATTTATTAATTTTATCATCCTTTCAGTACTTCTAAACCATGTACATTAAAAGATTTCTATCCAGCTATCTCCACTACTATTCAAAATTCAAATGCATCTAAATTTCTTCAAATATGACTATTATTTTGAATCTTAGTAAATCCTGCAAGACATTCCACATTAAATTTCAGAGCATTTATTATTTATAAATTTAAAACTGTAAAACTCCTCAGTAAATGTGAGAAAATTAGGTCTTATCCTCAAGAAAACAAATGAAAAACCCAAACCCTGATTCAAGTAATGTAATTAAACCAGAAAAAGAAAAATGGTAATTTGAAATAATTATTTATCAAGTGTTACAGCTGAGAAGAAGCTGCTTTCATATACTAATAGCAGATATCCTGCATTATTATTTAAATGTAGGACCTAGTCATTACTCTTTAGGATGGATAAACAGCCACCAGTACTATTGCTTCTATTGCATATGGAGGATCATCAAGGGTCTGCCTTCTGTGTTAGCTGAGTGCTTCTTCAGCAGAGCAGCTGCACCCTGCTCCTACCATTAGCATTGTTGTGTCTAAGATAAAAAAGGAAATTATTACCAACAGCTCCATCTTAGATGCTGGTGCTTCCTGCTGCCAAGAATTGGGAGAAGAATGTGACTCATGATTCCTGTGATTGCATTTTCTTTCTCAGATCAGAGAAGATATAACCAACCTTTCAAAGTCAGTCATGCATGCTGAGATGTAGAGGTGTCTCTGGACTGTGCTATTGCTCAGAAACTTACAAATCTAATAAGGCTTTTTACTCCGACTAGTTACTGCAATACACACTTTTGTCTGAAAGTAGAAACTATTTTATTTTCCCTTTCCTTCTTAAGCAAAGGACATGTTTCTGTCAGAAATAAGAGTGTTGATGAAAGTAACTACATTCTTGATGTTTCTGTGAACTGATTTTTCACAGCTTTTTCTTATTTGAAATATGCAGGATGCAGAAAGAACAGACAAATCTCCTCTGCAAGGTCAGCTGGCTGGACAAGACTACAAGGACCTCATCAGTAATGTTTCAGACAGGTAAGTCTTTCAAATGAAGTAAAACTATTAAAATAAATAGTATGGATAAATTATTTGTATATTTCCAGCTCTGTCCTAGTGTGGTATGAAAACGACAGAACACGGGTCTATTGGAACGCAGCTCCACCTTGAGGAAGAGCTGCTAAACAGCTTCCACACAACTACTAAGATAAGAGAATTGAAGCTTTCAGGTGTAAGGCCTAACAATGGAAAAATATCCTACATGAAAATACTCACTAGCTGTGAGAAACCTTACTTCCAGTCATTTTTGAGCATCTTTTTATTCAGAGTATGTTCTTACCTCTGAAAAAACCAACAACAATTGCATACTGAAAATAGTATTTTTAGTAGCTATATTTGCAAACAATACGCCAGACAAAATGCTACTACAGCACCTTGAACTTATGATCTTCAGAGTTCTGATTAATTCTTGTAAAGAGCTGCCCAAAAAAGTTAAAAATAAGCACAAGCAGATTAAACACAAAATCTTTGTATGGTTCAGATTATCTAAGCTTCTGTCACTTCAATTGACATTGTTTTGCAGGTCACAGAAATGTGTAGAATGTGAAAGCTGCAGAAGAGAAAATCAACAGTCTGAATCAGGCAGCTGGAGCAATGAAGATGATGTTATGCCCCACAGGATTCCTGTTCTACCTAGAAGTAATCATGCAAAAACTTCTCTTGTTTCTTCAACAGTATAGCCCAGCATCTCCATACATGTACACTGAGAACAACACTAGTCCCTTGTACACAAGCTAAGGATTTGCTCTTTCAGTCTAAAAGATCAGAGCACTCAGGACACAATTTTTACTACTGATGCACAGATAGGCCATCCAAACTTTTGTAACTCTTAAAGGAGACACGAGGTCTCTCCTCTCTCCCTGACTGTTCCCATACAACTTCCCAAAATAAGTAAATAAACACTTAAAATGCAGAACAAAGGGTCAAATTGTCTCTCAAGACCTCTTACTCAGAATCACTGAATTTCACCCCTCATGACAATTTCATTAAAATCTCTAGAACTGATGTGCTTAAGCAGGTACTGAAGCACTTTCACAGCTCAGGTGCCAAAGCCCCTCTGACACCCAGAAGAGTTTACAGAAAGAATCTGCCTAATTGTTCCTTTATGAAAATTAAGCTCCTTCTACTCCAAATGAGAATAATTTGTGAAAGGAATGATACTGAAGATGCTGCAGTATCTCACAGATTCTGTGAAATACAGATTGCTCTCTCTGTCCTTGCTTCTTCTCACCCAGTGGAAGCAATGAGTTGCTGATGGCTCTTATTAGAAGTAAAACATAGGTAACTCCCTCACACTAACAAGCCTTGCTGGCCAACAAACAGAACATTATAAACAATCTATCATCTACTACCTGCTCAGAGTTTGGGATTTTTTAATTCCCCTTGATCTGTAAGGAGAGGTGTGTGGGAAATAATGTGCTCTGTCTGGAGTGGGGATCTGTCTTCACTGCCACCCTCAGCTTGATAATAGGAGCCTCTTTGAGGGTTAGAGACTGGAATACAGGCAGAAAATGTCTTAAAAGCTCAGGCAAAGTGGGGGCAAGTTGTAGCCCAGACATAAACACAGCAAGCACAACTCTATTGGAACAGAAATTAATTAAGAGTAGTGATGATACAATATAGGAGGAGAGCAGAGCAATGCTTCTTGTCTTCATCCTGCAACAAACCCCTGGGACACATCATCAGCTTTTCTTTGAGACAGCTGGTATGTTATCCTTTGCAAACAGCAGCCTATGACTAAAAATCCCAAATTCCATAATTCCTCTACCTCAAACCATTATTTTTTACATAACAAGCTACTGTTTTTACTCAAATGGGAACAAAAGTTTTTCTATCACTCCAGTAGAGTAGTGATATTTTTTCAGATGCAATGTTTATCCATTTTCCTAATCTGTCAAGTACTGGACCAGAACACACATTTCAGGATGAGCTAAGTAGTAAAACTGAATCGTGACTTTGGTGCATCAAAGACAGTTCATGTATTGCTCTTGAAGGGCAGTATGAGTTAAGATGAGAAGAAAAATGTATTTGCTTACTTTAGGAAGGAAGAATTTGCCGTGATTATTCCTAGAAGTGGAGTGGGCCAATACTAATTGGTATGGAAATGTTGGAAATGCAAAGATGATTCTCTGTAAAGATGTGGCCAGTCTCCTATACCAGTATAAACTAGCATTAAAGTCTCCAATTCTGCAAGAACAGTTTATTTAGAACAGACTGTATTTAGAAACTGTGTGAGGAAATAACTTGCAATAGTTGGATCTGCTTCCAAATAACATGAAATGTGGTGCTAGTTGTATCCATGATGTTGACTTCTTCTTCTTTCTGCTGTGAACATAAGTAAGTTGAAAATATTTTCTTCCATTTTCTCATATTTCACTTCCACAATATAAGCAGCAAAATATATATACACACTGCAGCTCCCTAGTTTTCAAAGCCAAGATTCTGCACTATGAACAATAATAATTAAAACTTCTTGCTTTTTTGTTATTTCTTTTGAGTTTTTGTTTGCTTTTTTTTTTTTTTTTTGTTGATACATAGACAGAACCTTTGCTTCTGGAGATGAACTGACTCAGTTAATTAACTTGAAACCATCACAGAGTGGAGTAGATCCAAGGACTGGCATAACAGGTCTTATTCAAGGACTTCAGCTGCAGATTGAGAATCAAGAGGTGCTAAAGGAGTTTATGGTAAACTTTGATCACTTCTTAAGAGTTAAAAGTTCAGCAAAGCTAAGAAAGTGGCTTTCCATACAATGCATACTGTATGGGAGTTCACTTTGTATATCTTTACTGCATCCTTTTCCTCTGACAATTATTCCTGCCAAAATGGGGTTTCTGCTCTGCTGTTTGGGTGGTAGTACAGTATTTGCATATCTCTTTCCACGTCTATCATTCTTACTATGTTCCCTGTTCAAAGACACTGCCCATGTAGAAGGAAAATAAAAAATGTAACATTCAAAATGTAGATTAGGAATTACTTTTTCCTAGACTGACTTCTTCTTACCCCCTCAGCTCTGCTGAACATCTACCTAAGAACTATCCTAGGGGCTGCACCTAAGCAAGAAATCCATGCTGCTAAGGATTCACTAAAGTAGAAACAGTTGAAAGGAAAATGTTCCACTCAAAGGAACACCCCACTTATCCATGTAACTCATTGCCACAAGATGCTGTTATGATCAGGAACTTTGTAATGAAATTACAAAGAAAAAGTAATGTACCTCCACAGATAACGAAAACACATAATTATATCTGATTGCATATAAATAATGAAAAAAAAGTAAAATTAGGAAGGCTTGTAAAATCTCTTGTTTCAGAACATAAACAGAATATGAAGTTATCATCAAATTCCCAAAGAACAGATTATTTCATTATTCTTCAAGATATTTTCCTTTAAAGGACATGCTCATTACCAGTGCAATGGATTGCTGCCACTTTTCCATAGTAATTGCAATGTTATCAGTTTCTTTCACTTGCCTTTATATCTCTGACTTTCTGGGTACAAAATCCCACAGGCTGAAGTGTATAGGATTTGCTGGCATTCCCTAAAGGCTCAAGGGCATGTATTAATTTTCATTCATTACATTCCATTACTGATGTAGGTGTAGCTTACTATGAGCTCAGTCACACATCTGCACAGAAAACATAAAGATCTAATAAGTAAAGTGCTGGTTACCAAAGGCAGTGGATATTTTATCTGAGTAAAAGCCGTAGGAACTGATGCAAGTGTTCAAGAACTGTCATATGTATTTCAGTTCTTATAAATGTATAGTGGCAGAATGTGATGATTGAGCATTGTGCAATGCACAGAAAATAGGTAGAAGAATAACAAAAACATCGAGGTAACACAAAAATTTAATGAAATGAACTTGCACATTCCTGCTTCTGACTACTCTGCATTCAATTCCTCTAAATTTGCTGTGAAGTTCTTCATGACTGTATGATTTGCACTTAATATCATTGGTGCTGTTCTCTATACTTATCACTTACTCCATCACTGAAAAGTATTCAGTCATTTTTGCACTGTTCATAGTGCAATAGTTACTGCTTGTGTTATCAATCATAAATGCTGACATTTGGCCAACACAGTATTCCAAACATCTATAATACAGCAATATACAAAAGGGACTTGTAACGATGGGGTCTGAGGATGAGGGTTGGAAATATCACTTGAAAATGCAGAAATATTGTGCAGGGAAGAGAAAATACAAAGCAAATTGAATTTTTTGCCTAGAAGTTTAGAGAATGATGTACTGATTCTCTTCTGTAAGAAGTCTACTTGCCAGCCTTGGGTTATATACAGCAGTAAAATTTGTTGACACTGACACTGTAAAAGCTGTCTGTTGAGGACGGGAACATAGATTGACTATTTCTTTTTGATCTAGGCTTTAGAACATGTGAAGCCAATAGATGACTGCAGAACTGGCAAAGCACCAGAAAACCAGAATAAAAACAGATACCGAGATATCCTTCCATGTAAGTATGCACAGAAATGAGAACATACATTTGGTGAACAAAGTCATCAGAGGAACACAAAAAAAAAATCTGGACCCTTGATGTCTTCCTAAACTGCAGCAACAGGACAACACATGCAAAAATGTGTAGCATCTCTATCTTCAGTGATGCAGTATATATATTCTTAGAGGTTCTTCTCCTTTATAACACCAATATCCAGTGACAACATTCCTATGCAATACATGAGAAGCAGCACTGGGTACACTATGTTGGAACACTGGAAAACAATTCTATAGTAATTAGAAGGCTTTTCACAGTGTTACACAAGTACCTCAAGAGAAATAAAGCTGCAATGAACCATAGAATTTATCTGTGGGAATTCCTACTTGCAATGGTTAATATTAGTGCTACTAGTCAAATGTGTTCTAAAATCCAGAGGGATACTTTTCTGGAGAGACTGAGGTCTCTTCTTTCCTGAGTTCTGGAGATGGTAGAACTCTGTTTCAGTTCCACAACTGAAATAACATCTTTCTGTTTCTGTACAGATGATAAGACACGAGTTCCTCTGGGAGAAAAGAATGGCTACATTAATGCAAGTTACATTAGAATGAATGTTGGAGAAGAGGAACACTTTTATATTATAACCCAAGGGCCTCTTCCATCCACTATGGCTGATTTCTGGCAAATGGTCTGGGAGAGTGAATCAGATGTGATTGCCATGATGACAAAAGAAGTGGAGCTAGGGCAAGTCAAATGCCATCGATACTGGCCTGAATCTCCCTATAACTCTAAAGAACTGGCTAATTTCTATCTCAGGCTACACAATTACCAGCCTCTGGAATACTTCATAATTAGAAAAATAGAAATTATCAGCAAGCAGGTAAGTTGATTTAATACTTTCATATATGATGAAACTGATAACATAGTTTATGTGAGCAGATACAAGTAGTATTGTCTGCTTCTTCTATAATATGTGCCCAGTATTTTTGGGGGATGTAAAAATCTGAATAACAGGCATGAAATCAGGATTAATGAGGTGCTTTCTTCTTGCTCATTGCATAAGCAATGGATATAATATTGCATATGTTTGGACAAGGACTTCCAAAAATGAGACCTCTAATAGTCACAGAACTGGTGTGTTCAGTGTTTTGCAGAATTGTTTACTGTTCTCATCAAATCAGATCCCCACCACAGTGGATTCATATTTGTAATGGTGGTTGAATGGAAAGGGGGAGAAGGTGGCTTTCATCCTAGAATTTAGGACAAATGATACATTTTTGTTCATGAAAATACACAAACACACATGAAACTACAAATCTAGCAGCAATTTGTTAGAAACTTAACAAATACAGAATCCAGGTGGAAGAACACAGAAAACAGGGCAGGTATAAGTCCATCATTCTTGCCTCAATATTAAGCAAAGCTTTGCAAAAATTTCTGCAGGACATATTATCTAGTGGCATAATTAAAATATCTGTGCCAGACTAAACTTGGTGCCTTTTCCATCAAGATAACATTTGAGGAAATGCACCTTATGTCACTGAGTGTGAAGCATTGTAAAGCATTTGATAGGAGTCTTCCTGAAAGACTCTTAAAATGGCAATATAGAACACCACATGTGATTGTTTCAATGAACATGCTAAGTTTGCTATGTTTGTACTAAATCAGTAGCAACTACAGAAAGCCACAGGTCTACTTCAGCAGAAATCCAGATTTACATTCAAATTCATCTGATAGTAAAAATCCAGGTAGTTAGCATTCAGATTTTAACATGGTTTTGTGAACTGGCAACAAGAAGCTTTGACCCAGGAAAATTTAGTTAATATTACCAATAAATGACATAACTACATTCTTTCAAGGCAACTGAATAACTTAAGCATCTCATCAAAGTCATGTGAAGTAAATTTCCTAGGCCTGTGTTCCTGAGTGCGTTTCTTGAAATCTAAAGAAACATTAATAGAGTCAAGTATGAAAAGCTAAAGAACTGAAGAGTAAAAAAACAATTTTAGGAATGAGGCTGTAGGAAAATTTTAGTGGAATTCCTTGAAAATTGGTTTTGGGACTGATAATTCTTATCCTTTCTTGTCTCTCTTTTCCAGACAGAAGAAAAGCGCATTATAAGTCATTTGCAATTTACCACTTGGCCAGACCACAATACTTCCAAACTGGCCGAGCAGCTTGTAAAATTTATTTGTTACATGAGAAAAGCTCACAGGAGAGGACCTATTATTGCTCACTGCAGCACTGGCATTGGAAGAAGTGGAGTTTTGCTGTGTGTTGAAATTCTTCTCAGCCATATAGAAAAAGATTTATGTGTAAGTATCAAACAGGTCATTGTTAAGTATTACAAATTTGGTAGGGATGTCAACGGCATGGTGGGAACATCTTAGAACAGAATAAATCCTCTAAGAATTCACCCTAACAAAACAGAATAAACCCAGCTTTCATTGTTTTAAACCACAAAGATAGTAACTACAAATATACTGTTTCTAAAAGAGCTGTCACAGCCTCCCTATCTGAATATGCTTAAATTTTTCTTTCTAATTTGCACATCAACCAAAGTAAAAACAATTCTCTTCTGACAGTTCAACATCAAGCAGATAGTGAGAGATTTGCGAGATCAGCGTTTTGGCATGATCCAAACTAAGGTAAGTTGTAAATATGCAACTAGATCATTGTTTTTTAAAAAGCCTCAATCCGTGGTACAGCTCCATATGCTATGATAAAGCTGGGGCTTAAACTATCATTTTAGTGCTCTCATTGAGGAAAATAACAGCCCTCTAGGCAAGGGATGTCCAGTTTTAAATATGAAAGTCTGTGTATTACTCAATAAGTGAAATAAAAGTAAAACAGCAATACAAGACAAATACAACACACCCCCTTTCTTTTTCTAAAACAAGAAGAAAAGGAAGTATCACAGAAACAGGGATTTACTATAAACCCTACCCTGCAAAATTATACCCTTTAGTTGAATTCTTGCTATTGATGAGTTATCATCACCAAGTAAACTCTTCTATCCTGAGCTAAACCCACTCCTGAAAACATTTTCACTCAAAAAAACCAAAATATGCTGCTAACTCACCTTAGAGAAAACACCCGGTGGGAATAAAAACAAGAGAAGACTCAAGTTCTTCCTATAGGCAAATATTTTAGCACATGCTTTGATAGATTTTTCTTCAGGATAATGACTGAGCATGAGACTAAAATTAAGCAAATATATAACCTTCACTATCCTTAATGAGAGTTGAGTACATGCTTAAACTACAGAGTCCCTGTACTTTTACTAGTGATGGAACAAAATGAATAAGGATTCTCTGAAATATGTACGTTTTGTATCCATATGATATAGATGTGATATTATATAACATTTAAACATATAACTTCAGCTAGTCCATCCTTCTTTGTCTAGAATTTATGTTGAATGTAAGCAGGTGTTTCACACTGGTGTCTCCACACACAGGATGAGTATTTATTCTGTTATGAAGTTGTGCTGGAAGTCCTTCAGATCCTGCGAGCCATGGATTCCTACTGAGTATGATTCCTATAGTATGACTCTTCCTGTTGCTATTCCACTGGACTCCAGGGACTGCTCTGCAACTACTTTAAAGAGATATCATGCCAGCACAGACAAGTGTTATAATATATGCTTTTTTAGATTACAAAGTAATTTAAAAATCTTGCTTAACGTGTCCTGTGCAAGTCATTTATTTCTTGGCTCAAAGTATGCAGAAACAGCCAGCCAGCACTGCAACACTGCTGTGTCAAACTGCTATGGACAATTTTTGCATTCTGTGTAATAACATATTCATCGTTAGGAATATGTGTTGGGACTGTAGCAAGGATGTAGCAGCCTTTGGAATTAGCTTTAGTTTCCAGAGGGCAACTATAAAGATCTAAGATTCTATTGTTGTTAGGGTAAGATTAGTTGTCCCTCATCTATTGTTATGCACTGTTTGCTTCTGGACTGCAGATCAGTGTTTACTCCGCCAGTTATACTTTTGCATGGAAGGACTCGGTTTGGTGACCTTTGGTTGCTTGAACAATCTAGACCCATTTCCTGCCCATGAGTTTATACCACTATCACCAGACATCTTAAATCAAGAAATTGACATAAAAAGTAGGATGCCTTTAAACCCTGGTCCTCTTCAAAGGAAGAGCATTCTAATAATTGGATGGAATATTAATTTTTTCATAGCAATATGAACAGATGTAGATAGCACCAATATTTTCATTCCTCATCCATAGAAAAAGAAATGCAATACTAAGCCCAGTGAAAAAACTGTGTGTGCGTTGTGGTACACACAAACATTTCATCTTTCCCTAATCCTTTATATTGATTAACTATTGTCTCATTCTTACCAAGGATCTGAAATATGGGATGTCCTGCTGGTTTCAGTTGGGGCTGAATCAGATCTTTAAATTAAAGAACTCTCTGTACAGTTTATTTTTCTTGTAAAAAGTGTTTCTGTTCGTGTGGGTGGATTTGAACAGAAATCTGCTGTTCAAGGTGTAAGATTGTATTTTTTTTCCATTTGTTGTACTTCTAAGTCCTTATCTAGAAAGTGACATATGGAAGTGATTAGATATGCATTAGAAGATATGCATTATTAGATATATTTACAAGGAATGCCTATTATTAGATATGCATTTCTTGTAAACATAGGAAACTGAAAATATCTAACTAAATTGTATATATTTTTAAAACTTGGTTTCTGCAAAAGAGAAAAGATTAGGAGGTATCGGGTATAAAACAGCAGTTGAAGAAAGAAAATAAAATAACTATTTATTTTATTACCTATTACGAATTAGAGGTTTATAATTCAGAAAGAATGGGGTATTAAATAAAAATTTAAAGTATGGCTTTTAGGAAAAGCCACTGTAATACAATTATAATTAAGGACAAGGCCCATTTTTTCTTTCTGCTCTCCAATAGTCTGAAGACAGTCTCCAATATAGAAATGCAGTTATGTGAGCCAGATGCCAATTTCAAACTTTATTAATAAAGTTCCAGAGCAATGCTAAATAAATTCAGGAATAACCCCAGATTTATATTTATATAAATATATAAAGA
Source organism: Zonotrichia albicollis (assembly GCF_047830755.1). Lineage (NCBI taxonomy): Eukaryota > Metazoa > Chordata > Aves > Passeriformes > Passerellidae > Zonotrichia > Zonotrichia albicollis. Next base: position 32,806,822 of record NC_133825.1, on the reverse strand, counting down.
ACTCAATGTTTTGTCTTAAATTCATTGAATTTGTTCCTTCCTTGAAGCATTACTCTCCATGTATTCTGCATTTATTATCTCTATGTTGCATACAAAGGTCTGTTCACACAATTTTGTCAAATATCAACAGCCAATTTTTTTCTCATAACTTTTTTACCTTAATTTGGTATTTGGCCTTTAATTGCTTCACATGTACTAGGCAATCAATGCATTACACTGTAATGAATACACAATCCACCTTTTGTACCGCAATAATTTAATAAGCTTCCTAGTAAAAATATTCCTGTATTTTATGCAAAGGTGTTTTTTTTTTCTGTGGCTTAGAACAAGTATTCTGGACTAAGAAGACAATCCTCAAAGGTCATTATTTGTACATCATCTTTGCAGCTGTTTGACAGATGTGCTTGCTGTTTGACATAAGTTTTTCCTGTTTTACAGAGATATTAAAAAGATTTATTAAAACAATCTGCTTAATTTCAATTTCTTTTTATAAAAAAAGCAGCTGCAATACCTAACTATTAACCAAGTCGAGCTCTAGGGAAAATGTTTTATTCATGAGGACTTCTCTGTAAACTTCCTCCAAAGGCAGATTTTGTGATGATGATCCAGCAGCTGATAAGCATTTCCCCCCACACACAGCACAACTGAGTGTCCCACCTCTGTGTTCTTTATTCATGCACAACTCCCTGGAGATCCAGGCTCACTGATGTGAACTCATTTCGAACAAAAGATAACCCGTCTTTACAGAGCTCACACTACTTGACAAGCCAGGATACACTGAAAAGAAAGGAAAATCTACTGTCTCATTTCATTCATAGGCAAGTGAGGCAGTGGTTGGTGATTTGTCCAAGGTTTACAGAGTTTTGTAAAACTTAGGAACTAAACACAGATGATAAAATCTCTCATTCTTTGCCTACACACAAAGCTATCTTTCCTCAGTTAGAAAAGAGGGTCATACTGCTCTGGATGATTTCTGATGAGATATTATTTAGCACATGAAGTGCTCTGACTGGAATTTACACACACTGTAATATGCAGATGTGTTATGGCACAGAACCTCAGTCTGTGCCAATGGTCACCCTTCTTACTTCAGAGAAGTGGTATTGAGATCACCCTTTGTGCTCTAACACCTGGTTGCCCATCAGGACAAACTGCAGTGCAAGTGCAAATGTGAACAAAAAGAGTACGTTTATTGAAGATATTGCCTGCCATAACAAGCACACCAAAGAAGTAAACATATGCTAGTCCTCAGATTCATACTGTAGTACAAAACCTTGTCAGTCATAATTTGTTTTCAGCCAGTACCTCTGTCCACAGAACAGCACAAATTGTAATCATATTTTGGAGAAGTTTTACCAGCACTGAGTCTGCTGTTAAGCTTTTTTATAGCTACCATTTTATCTCAATTTAAAAGCAAGTACAGCAAGAACAACCACTGCATAGCTGTAAGGTTACAAAATCATGTGTGTAGGGGAAAACAAATGTCCACATTTTTCTATTAACATTTTCATTGAGTTCCATGGACCCACAACTGCTTCATGCTGATGTCTCTGTGTACTCTAGTACCCCATATGCAATGGAAAAGATCCCTGAAAATACCCACACCTGACAAAATGGGTGTTACTGTCTTCAGGAGCATTGTCAGGTATAAATAATTGACTTGTCCTAATATAATCATGTTTCCTTTAAAATTTCTTAGATAGCCTGAGCGACCAGCCAGTAATTTTTTTCTGTCTTTTCAGCTGAAGTTTATGGCCTCACTGAGCAACAGGCCCTTTTGTGTCAGAACTAATACAGCAACCGCAGAGGGTCCGTCTTGAAAAAGAGCAGCAGTCGCTGCCACCTAGGGGCACATCGCGACAGCGACAGGGCCAGGTGCAGCCGGTCGCTCCTGCCCTGGGCACAGACCCACTCCGTGTCCCTCAGCTGCAGAGTAAACACAGCCAGATAAATGTAACAGGGGGCTTGCGGGCAGATTCCAATTGCTAACTGAAATTATGCCACTGTGACTTCTTGCCTATACCTACAAGTGCAGCTAGAAACTCTCACAGGAACATTCTTTCTATTGGATAACAGAAATACTGAATGGAATTATTCTCTCAGGAAAAATAAAAATCATTCACAGGACTAAAATGGGGCACCCCTTCCACAGACAGGGTCTTCACAGTGTGTTGCACCCACACAGGATGCTTGCTTGCTGCAGCACAAATCAGAGTTCCCAACATCTGAAGGAATGTAAATTTATCTATACTATTCTCTCTTCCTTTAAAGTGTTAGCATTAATAAATAGTACTTTGCATAGTCTCGGTGCCTTAATTATTGGAATTACACAGGAGCAGAAACTCCAGCTTCAAGACACTCAGTTACTCGTGAATGATAATGCTACTTCTCACAGCTTAAATCACAAAGCTGGACTCAACGTGAAGATTCCCTGCCTACTGCTTGCAAAGCTGACTAAATATTATTGTAATTGAGCTCTTTACACAGAAAAGAGAGCTCACCCTTGCAGGCTAAGCAGACAGAGTTAGAGTCCACTATTAGATGAATCTTTTAAATGTCCAGTAATGTGTGTGATGGAAAGGCACAGCACTTATAAGATATGTGTAACCCTGAAGAGTGGTTTGCACATAATCTTGCATGGGTGTAGCTTTGTAGGGTTAGAATTAAGCTTGTGAAACTAGAGAAGTATTCTGTATTGTCATACTGATATATGAGAATATATCACTTACTTTGTGCACATCAGGAATAATAGAACCTCATACTTCATTCATGCTTCTCAGGCCCAACAGCATGGAACAACTAACACTGGATCCCAGAACCACAACTCAGAATAGCTGAGATTGGAAGGAAGCTCTGGGAACCATCCAGTGTAAACCCTCCAACTCCCAGCAGTGTCACCTTGAGCTCAGAACTCTATTCATATGGGTTTTGGGTATCTCCAGGATGGACATTCCTTGACACCTCTAGGCAACCTGTTCTGCTATTTGGCCATCCTCAGTGTAAAAAAGGTTTTTTCTGATGCTTAAAGGAAATTTCCTGGATTTCAGTTTGTGTCCATAGCATCCTGTCCTGTCTTTTGATACCACTAAGAGAAATCTATTTCTGCTTATTTATCTCTTTACTCCCCCCCATTTAGGAATTTTTACAGATTAGTAAGATCCCCCTGAGCATTCTCTTCCCCATGCTCAACAGCCCAAACTCTCTCAGCTTCTCCTTACACAACAGACGTTTCTTAATTACAATTACTTAATCATTGCAGTGGCCTTAATATGCAAGTACTGGTTTAGAGATATTAGAAGATTCCATCCAACAGCTACATCCAACAGCCTACTGAAATTAGGAGGTAGAGTTTTTGGTGCCTATTGACAAGCTCTTGATAGCTGCAGTTTTAATACTACTTAAGGACCGATCAAGGCCTGAGGAAACAATGCAGGAGATAAAGAAAAGATGCAGAGTATGGAGCATATCTTTGATGTCAGTCTGAAATATCTGCCAGCAATCATCTCTACTTTTTTACATAGTCTTAACAGTTCAGTGTCCTCCCATATGAAGTAGGTGGCTATTCAGAATTCACTGCCTTTTCTGCACAGTACCAGTTACACATTCACGCCTGAGGGACAGTGAACTTTTTGCAATCCTGTTCTGAATTATACAGCTATTTAGCTTTCTCATTAAACCATTCAAAAACAAAACCCCAAAAAGCAGTTAAAATGCCTGAGAGCAGTACACCCCCAACCAGGCGACAGACACAATGGGGACTATACAGTAGCTGTCCAGCACCCCGGCTCATTACACAACCTAGCAATTAACTGAGGTTGCCTGTGCTCCCTCCCCTCCCTGCATTTGTTCTCTTGAGAGATGACAATCCCTTCTTCTCCTTCCTGTTCAACACTCTTGGAAAGACATGCCAATGACTGTAGGCTTTCCTTTCCCATCACACTGCTGTAAAAAGCTTCTAACTACTTCCATTACCACTTCCTTCATGGCTGAAGCAGATTTATTCCAGGCAAGGCACCAGCTGCAGTACCCTTGGCTCATTCAGCACACCTACCAATAGTTCCCAAGGCAGAAACAACATGCTGGGAGTTTGCTTAATGCCAGCACCTTTGGATAAGTGACAAGGACACTACAAGAAATAATGAACATTAGGGAAATGTAGCTATAGCAACACAAGTATTCACAAAGCAAATCCCCACCATGAGCACAAGGAAACTGCTGTTATTGTATTTGTAAAAGTGCTGATAAAGCAGGAGCTTGGGCTACAATATCAGGAGAAGGCATGCCTGGCCTGCAGTCTTGCCACAGATGGTAACACATGCAAAAGCACCCCTACAGCAGACAGAAACTTAGCTCACACACTTTCAGAAATGCTGGATGAAACAACAGATCCAAATTTGAGCCTTTGTAAGAAAATCCCAAACTCTCCCCAGCTCCTTATTTTCCTGCTCCAGATTTTACTGCAGGTTTAGCACCATGTCATCAAAGGAACCATCCTGATGACACTGTCATGCTGATCAGAAAGCTGCCATTGTTCCAGAAGCAGGAACTGAATCTTGGTCTCTCATTAACCTATGCTGCTTCCACCCTTTTTTATCCACTTAAAGCAGGCAAAACTTGTAGTTGGGTCTTCAACAGGAACACAGACATTGCTTTCTGACTTCTTTTTTAAATCATAAGATGGAACAACTGAATTACTCTCAAAGAATTTTGACTTTCACTTGATATAAGAAATAAAAAGTTAGTTTATTTAACTTGGAATAGCACTACACATATTCCTCCAGAACTCCTGGGTTCCTCTCCTCATCATATCTATAATTCACTTCAAGAAAAGTTCCTTAACAGTATCATGCCTCATTTTCTTTGTCTACTGCTCTGCTGTCTTAAAGAAGATGCATGAGGCACAGGTAATGCTTGGGAAGAGTTGAGTGAGTACTCAAGTAAAAGACAATACAAATACATGAAATATTCTTCGTGCTTGCACTTTTCAGTTACCACACACTCCCCTTCACCTCTGTGAGTGAGTTAGGACACACGTAGCATATATCTATCTCTATTATTAGGAAATTACACTGAATCATTAAGTGGAAAAATTCACTAAGGGAAAGAGTAGGATTCTGCTCAGGTATTGTTTGAAAAAGGAGTAAGAACAAAGTGTTATTTGACAGCTAGAAATTCTGCTAGTATTACTTACTTGAGTCACTTAGCATGGACTCAACACCATTACTTTTGCTTGACAGCAATTTTAGATCAAAAGACCTAAAACTCTATGGGATCTCTGTTCCCATAGACAGAATCCACACAAAGCCTGGAATGCCAGCAGCCTGGGATGACCACACCTCTCAGCTAAATACAAATACCCCATTCCTTCAGAGTAACATTGCTCTAGGCAAAAGCATCCATCTCCTTCCTTCCAGAGCACTCCATGCCAGCCCCTGCCAAGATTTTCAATGACACAGAGATTTCTCCACCTACTCCTTCTCTCAACAACATTCACTTAGATCCCTGGCTAAAATCTGGGTGGCTGCTGGGTTATGCTCCTCTGCTAGACTTGGTCAGTGGCCCAAAAGGTTCAATTATCCCAAGAGTCTTCCTGGGATTTACATAATACTCCTTTGAGGTCTATCAAAGCATCTGATGAAACTCAGTTACTTCCTTGGAGCTCTAAGAAGAACACAGATTAAACTGGGAACACAAACATCAAGTTAGCATGTTAAAAATATCCAATGAATAAAATATCCTTTTCATTTTCCTTTATCAACAGTTCTCCTCTCTTATTAGTTCCATTAATAGGGCAAAAGGTTTACACACCTCGCTTATGGCTGTGCATCTTAACTCTGAGTTTTTTGTAAAGTCCTTGAGGAATTCAAATTACAGCTAGGCTACCTCCAGGTGGTTGGGACTTGACTGATCAATGGCCCGTAGCCAGCTGAAGTGATTACAGCCTTGGGCAGGAAAGTATTGTTATCAAAGTTGCTGCTTCCTGTAGCTTCAGCCCAACTTGCCTCAAAATCATTACACAGCACAGATGGGGATAATGTGCCCATTATTCCCATGTCCATATGCTCATAGAGGAGCTATGTCCTCTCTGTAGCTTTATACATGTTCAGTTCCCTTCACAGTTTCCCTCCAAAATGCCAGTACTTCTGTTCCTGTCTGGCTGTTCTTTGAGCACTGATTGGGATGTGGGTGATCTGCTTTTAACTCTCAGTTACTTCTATAACACTGAGAGCACCAAGCCTGTATATTGCTATTGTCTTCATTTCTGGGACAGGTAGAACATTCTTTCTCCAAATTCATCCCATGTCCTGAGCACACATAAAGTGCACCAGTATGTGAGAAAGCTGGCAAGATTGGGAAGGGCATCTGCATTAGTGTGGATGCATTTACCTGCCATGGGAGCAGGCTGATAATGGATACAGATTGCCAACAAATCATGCAGGAAATGGGGCTAGCTGGGAGAATATTCACCTTCCATCCTTCTTTAACATTTTGTGGTAATGTTCTTTTTTCCTTTTTTCCTCACCTTCTGCCAAATGACAGAATAATCTACACTAAAATCAGATATCAAGACAGAGTAAGGTATGTGTTTGCATGTGAGTGCACGTATGTCACACTGCTTTCTACAGAACAGAATCAAAAATATTCAACCAAGGACACTTCTACAGCTAGTAGAGACTTTGTAACTGTGGATTTTACCTTCAGTCCTGTCTGGGTGAATCTTTCAATAGGAGAATCTTTCTGACCCAAAAGATGATATGTGTATAGGATAGTGTTGAACAAGGCTTTCTGTGCATGGACTTAACAGCTTACCTCTGTCTCATAACAGTTCCATGAACTCCTCATTGTCAGCAGAACTGCATCCAGCTCCAGCATTGGCCAGGGAAGCTAAAATAATGGTCTCGCCCAACCCTAAACTCCAAAGGTTCCATATAGCCTACCATGTTAAAGGCCTAAGGTCTACCCAGCTAGTTGTAGGTTTGTGCCCTGTGCTCATTATGCCTGTGCAAGCAGCCCCTCACCAGACCAGCTTCCAGCAAGGGCCCCTCTGTGTGCAGCTCTGTGCTTGCAGAGTCCTGGCAGGATGGGTGCTGACAATGGCCTGTCAGAGGGAGAAATCTCCCAGTGGAAATGTGTGTGATGGACCCACTGGAGTGAATTAGGTCACCTCGTGCTGTCAGAAACAATAGGGACAGAGCTCATACAATATACAATGGCAAGCAGCCTCATATATGAAGGTCTATGGACAACTGGTTCTGCTAAAAAAGGTTATCAGCAGTGATACTACACAGCAGGACATCACTGCAGACATGAACTGGCATGTGAAGAGAGGCAGAGGTCTGAGCAGCTCAAGGCACACAAGCAGAATCCTCAGATTGAAAAAATTTTCTCTTGAGCAGCTAAGAGAGCATCTGCTTTGGACTTGATAGGCTGAAAATCATCCCTACTTTGTCCTCTAACCTAACTCTTTCTTGCCAAAGAATGAAAATATAAAGAAGCTGCAGTAACAGGCTGCAATTTTTTAAACTTACCAGTAGCTTTAAAGTTTTCAGCATCCTTCAATGCTCATCCACATTCTGGATTCTCAGTTGCAGCTAGATCTATGGTGTAGCCTTCATAATTGCTTCTGAAAACTTCGACCATCATTTTACTGATTCCCTCCTAAATTCATTCTTTTCCATTACAAATCCTAAAAAGGGAGGAAGAAGAAAAGGAGGTTGATTAATAACCAATTGATTCAGACTTTTGTCTCTTTATCAAATACCCCACAAAACCTCTGGCGAAAGCAGGGAATGCTCTGTTTGAGCCTTTGCAGGAAATGTCTCCCTGCAAAAGCAGGGGACATACTGTTCCAATATCTAAGACACTCAGAGAAAATCTTGCTGGTTATTATTTGCTCCATCATGTGAAGGAAGCTGCAGAAATGCTGTACACAGCTAGATCCAAAAAGTGCACTTGCAAAAATGAGAGGAAAGGCAATAGTGCTTATGTTTATAGGATTTGAAAGAGGCAGAAAAAAATGGAAAATCCATTCACAAACATATTCATGCAGATCAAATGGGATAATTATTTTGAACTTCATGCAATATCTTTCATCTTTCCTTATCAGAATTAGCTTTAACTTCACTACCTTTCCCTTCACTGAAGTTTTGTGTCCACTGCCAGACCCCACCCCTCATCCTAACTCTGGACACATATATCTAATTGCTCACTAGTGGGATGCTGAACAAATCCACAACAGTACATTCCAGCTAAGGTACTATATGTGCTTTCTGCAAATTTAAACACGATGGAGACTGGTTATATCATGGGGGCCTAGAACTGCATGCTGAGCATTTATGACCTGCATAATTTGGGTTTTATACTGATACTCTGACCAGACTGATAAAAAGATAGCATTTACATTCCTGCAAATTCCTTGTATTTCAGCTCTGTTATGTCCCACCAGCATTTCAAGCCCTTTGATCTCTGAACTAGATAGCATTCAGCATGTATCATTATAACATGTTTAGATTTTATACTATTGTGTTTCTGAGCATAATATAAATAATTTTTGCTTGTTTTTGGGAGGCTGTTTTTAAAATTGGTTTTTATAAATTATTATTTGCAGTCATCACAAAAGGGTTGCGATCCTTCCAGCTCCCACCAGATGTCACCAAGCTCTCAAGGATGTCTGGAGTTAGGGCAGTAGAAGCCTCTTGCTTGAGTGCTAGTGCAGTGTCTTTCCCTTTTCAAGAGAACAGGGTAAGGAGCTGAGGGCAGTCTTGCCTTGTCAGTGGATGAAATGCTGCTGAATCACCGGTGGGCCAAAGCTGCTATGATTTTACTGTCAGTGGATGAAACACAGCTGAATCACCAGTGGGCCAAAGCTGCCATGATTTCACTGCTGTTGAACAGTTTTATCTGAAAGGAGTCAATCTCTTTTCACATACTACCAGGGAATAACACCATCACAGCTCTGCTCTCTGGCTGACACACGTGTCAGAGCAGGAAGCAATACAATAACATGCACAGGAAGCAAGTTTGTGTTACTGCCTTCCAGGCTACCCACTTAGGTGAAGTGGCCTGCTTGTGGCCTGCACAGGGAGTACTGAACTAACTGGGCACTGAAGCCAGCTTTCCATGCCCATTTTGAAAAACATTTCCCAGTAAGCATTTTGATTTTTTAGGCAGTGGTTCTCTTCTGAGTTTTACTGAGTGCTGAGCATTGTGGTCTCCCACACAGTATAAATGCCTGAGGTCTCACTACTCAAATATGCCTGTTCCTCTGGAATGAGCCAGCTTGCCAAGAGGCTCCCCTCAATGCATCCCAATTGGCAGAATAGCACTCTCAAGGCTCTGCCATCAGAGGAAATATTCAGACTCAAAGAGATTAGATGCACAGACTAAGATGAATAGAAGTTGACAAATATCCAAGATGTATTTTTGAGAATGAAGAGGCTGAACTGAAAATGAATGGATTTTAATGAGAGAAGGAAAGGAAATTCACCATGAATTGCAGACATCTATTGTCCTGAAAGGACATTGTTCCCCATGGCCCCAGAACAAACATGAAAGGAACACATTTCATGAGGTATTGTTGGGGCTGGCTTGACTATGGCAGCTTGGGCTTGGATAGAACTTTTCGCGGAGGGTTTCAAATAATTCCACTTCTGAGAGCATTATTTATGGGCCTTTTACAGACACTGAAGTACACATTGGGACAAAATTACTTGTCCTTACAGTGAACAGCTCCCAGAGCTGGGAAAGTGAATCCTGATCAGTATCAATGAACCTCTGCCCTAGGCCTTATTTCTGCAACCTTGCAAATAGGGAAACTTGGCAGCTGGTTTTCTTACACCAGCTCTCACAAATGACATTGTACTGAAGCAGTTATTGTCCATAAGAATAGCAGAGCCTGTTTGTCCTTTGTAGCTGGGAATGGATTGGACATTGCTCCCTACAGAGTCCACAGCAGCCAAGAGCATGCAGATAAACACAGTTTGGGCACACTTGTTGGTGCCCTGATAGGCTGACAACAGTCTCAGGGTGATTCAGCTCAGGAGATAATCTCATTCCTGTGCAAGTCACCCTAGTTAGTCTTGTGTCCTGCCCACTGCAGCTATCAGTGTTACATTCTCCTCCTGGTCCAGCAAAATAGCTTCCAATCTAAACTGGAATACCCTCAGACCTAAGGTGTGAGTTGTCTCTAAGAACTGTGTATATCTTTTGAAAAGTTCATGACTGCAGATGGAACATGCACCAACTACTCACCACTTCATGATTCTATGGTCCCCATTCTTATTGCTGAGAAGGAGAGGGGAAATAAAATTCCAGCCTGGGCTTTCTCTCCACTTTTTTTCCCCTACATCAACTAAAGTGATCTATATAGTTACCACAAACACCTCTTCTTCTGGGAACTTTTTCCTCAGTTGAGACAATGACTAAAAACAATATAATTGTATTTCCAATGCTTTCTTTTCTGACAGAATAGTAATTTCTCTTCCTGCCATAAACATCACACTTTGACAAGTACACAGAAACAACCAACATTTAAAAGGCAAGGTAGACATTGTAACACATTGTCATCTAGTACAGAATCAAATTACCCTTCTTTTCTCTCTCCCATCAGCATCCATTGTCATGACGTACTCTACTTACGCACATGTGACTCTGGGATTAGAAGCACAAACCTCTGCCATTTACAGAGCATTGCTTTTCTCCTTCACTACAGGCAGACATGATCACAACTGACACAATGCCTTTGCTCACACAGCAGCCAGCCTTGTTCAGTTTTTGTGCAGCCCATGCTAGTGAACGTTCACTGCTTCTGGTACCCAGTGCAGCTACACAGTAATTCTAATAGCTGGCAGCTCTTTTGCAGCTGCCTGAGCTGCAGTCAGATCCATGACCACAATGTTGCTATGAACTTGAAAGGCCATCTGAGCATTTTGCTTTTTATTTGTTTCATAACTGATGGGAATTTTTCCACCTTTGATGCTATTGTAAAGAATTCAAGCCATAAAGCAGAAGGGTAGCAGGACTCTGGTCAGCTGAACACTAACCAATTCCAATCTAAAAGGTCTGTATTTTACTTCTGACTCTTTTCTTGATCCATTTGCCTTCTCAATATTGTTCTATTTCTCATCTCTTAATTATAAATCATCATTATTCCCAATTAAGAAAAAAAAAAAGAGATGAAGGGAAAAGAATGAAAAAAGAAAAGCAACAATGAATTTCAAAACGTATCTGAAAAGCCAAAACTTTTTTGGTTTCCTGAAACTGTAGAAGCCCCCAGGAACAATTCCTGTTTCCAAGCACTTCAATAAGCAATTTGAGCCAAGAGATACTTTGATTCTTCATTAAAAAGAACTCCTTAGAGGTCAACTTATCTTGAATGGTCCTGATGTAATAAAGTATTAATAGAGAGAAATCAATTTCCAATATTACTGTCATATCATGCTGTCAGAAATAAGTGCACCTACCTACATGGCTCAGGTTTAGTTACCTTAGTCCTGCTGTAGAGAGGCAGCCCTACCTGTTGCCTGGCCCTACAGCAAAGCAGAATAGCACATGCTATCCCACACAGAAATATCTGACTTCTTAGTTGCATCGAGGGTCCTTATTTGCCTGTATGTAATTCCTTAACAAAGAAATGAGGCTCACAGCAGTTGATCACAGAAATCTCCTTGTAGTGAAGATTTGTGGTTTCTCCCAGTCATGTAGCCCCTTCAGACTTAGCTGCATTCCAGTCTGGGTTTAAATGCTAATGGAAAATACTTCCACACCCAGTGGCTAATTACTTTCTCCCTCAGAAGTAAAATCTTGGGTTGGTTATGAATTCACTACTCTTAACTGTTAGTTTCAAGGGAGAGCAGAAAGGCCTAAAAGGGACAAAGGAGATCCTGCAGTACCTATAGGATTGTTCTTATGCTTTTGCCTTCTAAATCCTACTTCTAAGTAATTGATAATTAGGATTTGTGTTGATTCATGTCTGCAAACCTAGAGCATAAAAAAAGTATTAGTGATATTCACTAAACTTTCTATAATTTCCTTTACCACTTATAAGGTTCAGCGTTGCTGACATCAAATGCCTGAAAATGAGAGAGGCCTTTCTTCAAAAATTGGAGATTCATTTAAAAAATAACCGTTTATTTTTTTATTCAGTAGTGTTCCAATTGTTCAAGGTTGTATGTTCAGATTTTCTTCCTCAGCCACAAGCATTTTTTACTTCATAAGCAGATGACTCCATGACCAAGTTTTTCAAGGGGAAAATAGGAAATAATAGGCAAAATAGTTCTCTTTAAAGCACAGGACTTAGTGTTGCTGACAGCTCCTACACAGTTCCAAATGAAACTGCACACAGGCCACAAGTAGTAGGAAGTTTTTTGCTGGCACCCTAAAGTTCAGAGGCTATGCTTTCCTTCCTGTCTTACCACCACCAAAGAGGAAAAAGATATTAATATAAATACAAACTGTGATTGTGTTCCTGGAAGGAAACATATCAGGTTAAGCATGCAGGAAGGGAGCCTTGGTGTTCTCCAGAAGGTTCCTCAGTTTCCAATATGAGAGGCACCGGCTGTTGTACAAACTCCAATATCAACAAAGCAGTTGTGACCATCTAAAATGCACTATACAGTCTGGAAAGCCACATTCAGAACCACGGTTAGGGGCAATACACATCTAAGGAAACTACTCTGATCCTTCTTATTCTCTCACTGGATTCTGAGATATTTAAGAGCCAGAATCTTACAGACCTCATCTCTGTCCAGATTTTGGTTCAGCTGCCTCTTCTGGCACAAGACAAATCATAATGAGCTCTAACAGCCTCTCAGTTGCCCATCTTGTCTGAAAGAAGGTCACTCCAACTGGGGCATCTGGCAAAGCTAGAAGTAGCAGCAGAGTACTTTGAGTGTGAAAGGCAATGCTGAGAAATTGAGTCATTTGGTTCCCAAGCACAGCTGGCTGCCTTCATGTCCCTGAGAGGACTAGGGCCTGGGGGAGGGGTATAAATCGCATGTTTCAAACTGTCCCTATTAACTAGACATTTCATTTAAATTGCACTTAGCACCTGCCTCCAATTACCTGACTCCAAGGCCCATGTGTGACAGAAGCTGGAGCTCTGATTAAATCCGTGCTTCGTACTAGGGAGCCATTAAGCCAAATCAAGGCTCACCGCTCCTTTGAAGGAGATCATTTGTCTTCATTAAAAGTGTCCATCCTTGATTGCCCTGACAGGAGCTTCTCTCTGAAAGATAATAAGGTCTGTTATTGTTGAGAGGGAAAATAATGTATTGCAGCCCTCTAGAGAGTGATTTGTATTTATTAATGTTCTCACAAATTACTGTACCCTGATTAACCTGTGACTGTGACAGGCAGCAGGGTGTGCTGCTCATCATGGCCATTCATGCTGGCCACTGTCTCTCCTGACATCACTAAGGGGCAACAGCACATAAGGAAGTGGCCTCCTGCCCCTCAGTGATGCCTAAGGTCCATTAGGGAGTGATGGACAAAGCTTTAGCCAAGTTGTGAAAACCCAACTAATCACATCTTTGATCAGATCCTAATCTTTGGTCCAGATATAGAGGACTACACAAACATCAGCATCTTTGATATGAATATAACTATAATGCTACACATGTGAACCAGTGTCCTATACTTCTCATCCACAGAGTTTCAAGTATTTTACAAAGGAGGTGCAACTTCAGCTGTGAGGAAAGGGAAAGCATGGGAATTCAAAACCTTCTCATGCTCATGTGAGAAGCCAGGGAAAAAAGCGCAGGCGCAGAATTCACATTTTCTGAACCACTAGCCATGCCATTTGGCACAGTGAAAACTGTACAAATCCTATCACACTGTTCTTTTGTGACAATCAAAATCAGACTAGAATCAGTGCTCTTCCACAACAACATCATAAGTAAACCTTCTCCAAAGGTCCTGTGCACAGTTTCCAGGAAACATGCAGGAGGCTTAGAAGTAGTTAAATAGTTGCAATTCCTACTGCAGTAAGAGTGTTTGGTAGCTCAACTCTGGGTTCAGTCCTGAGTGTCTTTTGTCCACCCCCCCAGAAATTTAGAGTTTATAGTTTGATACAATAGCCAATTCTAGCTAAAATAAGCTTATTCCATTCCCCCTGGCCTTTAGGTAATTCTCATCAGACCATTATGCTGGGGTTCATTTTCTGTGAGAAAACAGTGTCAGATAAACACTTCATAGTGCCCAGGTCAGAAAATAGGAATGTGTCTGAAGATCTGCTCTCATCTGTGCCATCAAACTTCTGTTAGTTCAGCAGAATTCAAAAAGGGACATTTGAGTCAGTCCTCTACAAATGAAGGAGATACAGTGTGGGAAGAAGTTGAAAGAAAGCAGAATTTCAGAGCAAATTCAAAAGGGATTTTCCACTGAAGCTTCAGGGTATAGCCAGTTCCAGTAGCTTCTAGTATATCTCCAAGTCAGAGAACTCTGGGGTCATATTACTCCCTAAATTCAAAATCAAACTGAGCTTTTGATACAGTGACAGAAAATGGATTTGTGCTCTGAGTTCTCTAAAGCAGAGACAGAAACTTCCCAAGCAGAAAGGTTCAAAAGGTTCCATGGCCTTATTATGTTATGGAGGCAAGGGCTGTCAGGCCACTGCAGCCATGCCCATGGAGCAAGCAGAGGCTGATACTCCCCAGAGGAGCTGAGCCAGCAGCACTGCAGGGTGTGCAAGAGCTCTGCTCATGCAGAAAGCACACCCAGGCTCAGATGAGGCCATACTCTGCCACGGGATGTGAGAGCCAAGGAGAGACATCGTATGCCCTTCTGTAAAATAGCCTTTTGGTCTGTAATAGGAGAAAGCACTTGGTTGCCAAAGCAATTTAGACTGCCTGCATAGCTGAGGGATGGCCAGGGAGAAGTTTCAGTAGCCTGGAGGCTGGTAAACTACTCTTGCAGATTGAAGCTCCAACTTTTTTCTAAACTTTGAATCTCTTGTTTTGGTAAGTCTTCTCATTTCTTTAAATACACACTTAAACAGTCATTTGTTTAGAACTGATTTACTAGTGATATTAGCCAGACGAAGAAGCAGAGCACGTGACCCTAAAATTCCTCAAATGTCTCTTTAAAACTCTCTTCCATAAATATCTGTACAAAACACTGGGTAATGTTTAGACAGTTGAAATGCCCCCACACTTGTTTTAAGTATCCAACGGTCAGGTCACAAAGAGTCGGAGTTTGCTACAGCCATCCTTTGAGTATGGCTCTAATTCATTAAGCCTAGCAGCTCAGAAGCCATTATTTTTATGATAAAATTCTCTGTCATATTGGCCACAAAAATAACCAGCACTTTTTTTACTACACGTATCCTTACTCGTTGCCTCTTCCTTTGTACATCTTTCCTAATGTTTCACTTTACTTTGCTTTGCAAGTGATATTTAGCTGTCATGTAGAACTACTTGCAGCATTTCCACTGGAAGATTCATTGTTATCTACTGACTTCAACAAAGTAACAGTGAAAAGTACCCAGAAAACCTTTTTTTTTCTTAATTCCAACTTTTAAATTAATGAGGTTTGGACTTGAAAAATTGTATTAAGTTCATCCATCTCATACAGCACATACTCATCTCTAGGTGAACAGATATGTGAAATAATTTAAAAGTGCTGTATTATAAAGTATGTTTGTTGTTCTGCAGTGAAATTTTGTATAATTCTCTTTTCCTAGGAATTTCTGAAATTAAACATAAGTAATACCCAGAGAGATCTAGGCTGTTGAGCTCATGTCTATAATAAATCATGCATATGATTATTCTGCAGCTCTATTTACTAGCAGTAAAAGTGATAGGAAGGCATTTTATCTAAAAGTACACACTGAGAAGAACACAGACTTCACCTTCATACTGTACTTTACCTTGCCATCAGAGCTCTTTGAGCCAAGACAGTCAAACAACTGAGAGGTCGGAAAGAAGAGAGCAGAGACTGACTGACTCACATGTGGTCTGTCAGTACCTTACTGAGAGCAAAACCTCTGCTCTCATAAGCAGCCTGGATTCCTCATCATTCCTCACAGGCAAGTAAAACCTGTCATCCCTCTTAATGTGTGGCTGAGAACTTATCAGCCACTTATCAGAAGCTGGTTGATCTGGCAGAGCCATGTTTTATGGAATGTAATGTTCAGGTGGCTCTGATCATGCCTGTGCCATTGGAAATGGGGTCGTTCTGTGTATCCTGTGATTCTCTCTGCACCACAGCATTCTGGATTTCTCTAGTCTGAGCCTGAAGTCTTTAATTAGTCTATTACACCAATCCTCTGCCATTTCCTCACTCCCCAGGAATCCTTTGGTATCCTGTCCTGTTATCTCCAAGGCAAATATGAATAAGGGTCTCGATGATTGGGTAAATAGTGCAGAAAACAGATGTGAGGGGCTGCAAAGTGTATACATTATGAATAGTATTGCAATAATATCTTTAATCCCTTAATGAGGGCACTTTGTCAGGGTAAGGGAAGATAGACAGACTGAGGGATTTTGCAGCTGTACACAGAAGCCTAAAGAATGCTCTTAAGCTAACAAACGTAACCAACATCACAACATGTTCTTACTTACTATCTTCATGAAAATTAATACTCCATGAAAATTGCACTCATTTGCACATGTTTTCAGAAATTCTGCTTTTGTTTTCATGAAAGGACCCTCTTGCTTATTAATAAATTTATTTGCTTTAAGAACAGCAGAGAAGCAGAGAATGAGAGCTATAATCTGAATGACAGCTGAAAATGGCTGAGACCTACACACCTTTGTTGGGCATTTTGGGCAATACTTTTCATGATCTGCTTACAGAAGTTTCCCCAAACTGGCACAGTGCTATGTGTGGAAAGTCCTCAAGTGCTGCCTACAGTTACATGGAAAAGTGTGCATGAACCCAGTAAGCAAGAAAATACAGTCTAGGGAGCTGATGGTCTGACACTGCTTTCCTTCCCAGAGCTCTGGGGGATGACTGCTAATGCTGTAACACATCTAGGCCCTTCTGGGGGCAGGCCAGATTCCTGTCCATGATTAGAAATAGCATGCAAGAGGCTTGTCTTGTGGTATTCTGGCATTTCTGCCTCCAGACCCAGATGGAAACCAAACATGAAAGAACATCTTATTCCAATAGTTTAGACACTCCAAAGGTTTGGGTTATGTTTGGTACTAAAATTGTGGGATGAAAGTGGGCAGAAAGAAGAAGGATTGACACAAACAATTTTTCCCTGCTACCATCTAGACTTGTGTTATGGAAAGATTTCTTTACTTAATCTTTCCTCTAAGATGTACACCTGACATGTCACAGAATTTAGCACTACTGATATTGTGGCTGTTAGTGCATACTCACTTATCCCTGCTGTAATATGACAAATCAGCACTTACACTCCCAACCTTAGAGGCAGCAGCAGCCTAACACTAAACTACGCATACTACTGGATAGAAAATACAAAAAAATGCTGGAATAAAGAAGTAAGAGCAGCAAGGCAATATCACAATCCAGTATACTATCTATGCAATTGTTTGGAACAGTGGGGAAAAATGAAGTACTTAAAGTTTCTTAAACTCTCAATGCAGTAATTTTTAGCCCTCTCCTTATAAGAGCAAAGGCCAGGCATGGAAAAGATGAGTTCTGTTTTCTCAATGCATTGACCAACATAAACGATCTGACACAAGAAAAAGCTACCCAGAAAATAATGGTCGGTAAAGTTAAATACAATTTAAATACAAGGGTAAAAGAGAAGAAGCACAGCCAGTATTTCCCTTTCAAGTGACAAGCTGTTTTCAGCCTTGGCTTTTACAGCTTTGTGCCATTCCACTCTTTGACACACTGCACCCTGCCAGTACTAACCTTAAGTGGAGAGGGTAGCAAAAAAATCAGGGAAGTATCAAAAAAAGTTGTGCCTTTCTCTCTAGATCCTAAACAAACCATCTAAATCTAAATGTGTGAACAGAGGTCTAGTAGGGGGCATCCAGGCCATCAAAGCAAGTCCCCCCCAGCTGTAGACAACCAAGCAACAACTGAGCTGGCAAATATGTGGAGGCTCTTTAGCAAGATTCCCAAGATTTCCAGCTGGAAAACCCCAGCCTATGCTGCCAAGCATTAACACACAACTTCTGCTTCAGACTCCAGCTGGAGCTAGGGATTACAGAGACATGCATGAAAAAAAATCACTGTTAACAAAAAAGGGACCCTTTGAACCAAGTTTTTCCAAGCTGCCAAGATGAGCCACAGAAACCATTTGAACACTCAGTGGTCCAAGTAGAACAGAACTGGAAAGATGAGTCTGCATTCATTTGGGTAAAATGCAGGCAAGTGGAATATTATTATCTCATGGCCCTACGGAATAAGGCACTTATATCTTCTTAATATGAAAAAATTTCTGGAATCTCTGTTGTATGTATTATTCTGCCTGCTATCACGAAAATTTACTTGATTTCACTACGAAAATTGTCTTCACCCGCATTGAGACTTCATTCTAATGGGTGCTGTGCAGTCCCTGCCTTCTAAAATTAATCTGTAAAACATATCTGATTTTATGTATGTTTGCTCTGGAGATATATCCAACACTAAATATACCCCATATACCCTGCTCCAAACACTTACTAAGTTTATAATAAAATTATCTTCTACTTTCTTTAATTCTAAGAATGAATAAAACCAAAAGAGATGAAGGAAAAGACCAGTAACATTTAATTCATATGTGATGAGGTGACTTCACTCAGCATAACCCTTCTGGTTGCTAAAAAGAAGGATTTCCAGCTAGCAGTCTAAGTGACATTGCAACTATTCTTTTGTGAAAGTTTCAATTTCTCCATTTCCTATTATCATGGCAATACAATCTTCAGAAGTAAATTATTCTAAGTCTCAAACCTCTTAAGTTCAAACCAGATATTACAACCCTGCTTATATTCCATTAGCACTTCAGGGGACTCAAGTGAAGTTCCAAGTGTCCAGCGCTATCCAGATCAAAAAGAGAAACAAAAAAAAAATGTCCAGCCATTTGTACTATGCTACAAATAATGAGAATTAATGAACTTCGAAGGGTTTTCCACATTTTATACAGACAATGGCTGCTTTGAATAGTGCCTGATCATATATTATTAAACCTCAGATTTTGGTGGGGTTTTTGCTGTGCTGGATCCAAACACCATGAGAATCCAAAGTAATTGTAAAGAGTTTTCATTTATTCTATTTGGGGATTTACAAATCTCAGAGCAGGAGACCTTCTTATTACCTGAACTAGTCAAACAATCTTCATCCTTTGATCTTCCTCCAATTAATTTCAAATGGCACGAGGGAATAAACAGGATTAGCCAGTCAGCCCCATTTCAAAGCTTTAATCAGTTTGTAAATGAACTTCAAGACAGCTAACCATTCTCCAAGTGGGGAAGCTCAGCATCACCAGTGATGAATGCCTACATTTCGTGACAAGGTCTATTTCCATTTGCACTGAGACTTCCTAATAGCACACATGTGGCAACTTGTGCAACTGCTGCATTATGAATCGGATTGGAGAAATTGAAAAGCTTTTCAGTCCTTCTGTGTACAGAGTGGGCAAAATGCCAGACCTGGAATAAGGGAAGGTGCCAAGTTTCCAGTTGTCATGAGTCACTACTGCTAAAAAAGAAAACGCGCACACACATACGTGTATGTGTGCATGCGTAGAAAACATATTCTGCACCTTCTCTCTGATACTCTGTACTTTCTCACTTTTACTCAAAGTAGCCAAATTCAAGACAGTTAATTCCTGTCTAAATTTTCTTATGGGATAAGGGGGTAGTCTCTTCCTTTTCATTCGGTTTTGTATTCCACAGAAGTGGGTCAATAGCACCTGTTCCCAAATGCTACAAAGCAGCCATGGAATAATCCATTATCTACAATTCCATGGGACTCATCTGATAAAATTACATCCCATACATTTGATAAAATCAATGACTACAGCACGATTAAGAACAACTGTAAATTTAATTTCATTGACACCCACTTTTAACTTTATTTTAACTAAGTGACACTTTTCCATGGCTTCATTGCTTCTGAAGCTGACTCAAACATTGCTAGCTTTGGGTATAGAAGAGCAGCACAGAAGGGTGTGAGAAAAATACACACTTATCGCTGTTCTGAGTTTCACATCTGTAGAAATATAAAATTATTTGCCTACTTGGGACATTAGATAACAATTTATTACTTTAATCTAGATATGCATACTATGGCAGAATTCAGAATTTGAACATCATGTTTACTTTACATCAGTTTAAGCTCTCTGAAAATTAGAACCACACCAAGCTTCAGGGTTCTCCATCTGATTCAGCCCTCTGTGTGAGGAGCATTAATAATACTGCATATAGATCTGGCACTGTCATACCTTGAAAATGTGACAATTTAATGGATCGCTACTTAAAAAAAAAATATGCGTCTCTAAATGTTTTGACCCAGAAGCAGTACAAGGAATCCCTGATACTAAAATAAATACATATTTCTCTTTATTTCTGGTACATAATCTTCTGAACTGTAGTAAAATGAAACTTGAAAACTAAGTAACAAAATACAAGAAGGTGATTACTGAGCAAAGAGAGCTGCACTTAAAAAGCAAAGCAACCAGTGATTTTTAGCAACACACAGAATTCATATAGCTTCAAAGCATCAACATAAATCGTATTTTCTGGGAATTCCTAATGGAGCTCTATACCACACCAAGGAAGTCCATAACGTTGTCAGAAACATAGATAAGAGATAAAGATATTTTGCAGTCTTTTTTGTACACTATAACCTTTGCTGAGGGGGTTGGGGAGAAGGAAAAGAAAAAAAAGAAAAAAGAAAAGGAAAAAAATGCTTCCAAACAGGGTGAGAAGATGAAGAAGAGGAGGGGGAATGGATGGGTGGGACCCCAGACCGAGTGTCTCTTCCCTTCAGAATTTGTTGCACATGTCAGCATACAACAAGCCAGTGGAATTAATTGTTCAGGGCAGACCTTATTAATTACTGTTCTGTTGGTGGCAGATGATAATGCTCACAACTGCAATTGTCATTATGCCACCAATCATCCCAATCTATGCACTTGCCAGAGCAGCAGCCTTTGAAAAACGCAAGCACAAGCAATGAGCAGGCATCTGTGATGATCTACAGGGGCTGCCCTGGGAAACTGATTCTCTTTGAATATTCCAGCTTGAATTTTCAGTGCCTTAAGAGCATCCCCTCCTATCCCACTCTGTTCTTTAAACTCCTGCACCTTGTTCTCCTTGGGGTGCCACACTCTGCTGGCTGGATGGATTGGCACAATAAGCTTTCATTCACATAAACCTGTACTGTTCATACAGGTAATGTCCTTCCACAACACTGGCATCTAGAGGAGAAAGCCAAAGCAAATGGAAACTCTCAATACTATTGTTAAGTGAAAGTTTCCAACTTTTTGGCAGTGGAACTGGGATGCTTATTTTTAGAAATTAAAATATTGACTCCATCCCGCCCCCCTCCTTCAAACAGATGGAAAAAGAAGTCAGGCCAACCTATACTGATGAAAAGCATGCCCAATGCTTTGGGAGGAAAGCTCAGGAACAGTTTATACAAGGAAAACACTAGTCTGACATTTTCTGGCCAAATCAGTGGCAGCTTGGGTTATCTGCAGCAAACATGCCACTTAGACATACCCACAGAAATGTCAGGCTTTTCCAGGCTGCTAACTCATAAATATAATTCTAGTCGGTAATAGTGATGTTTTACTCGCTTATACCAAGATCTATTTGCTTAGCCCTTCTGCAACCAACAATTTCTGCCAGTGATGCATTCTGAGATGTAACTCTGAGCAGGTTCAAGTCTAAATGTCATACCTGTGCCAAGCCAGCCTTCTACACTGGAATGGAGTCTAACTGAACCTCAGGAGCAAAGACTATCATGACCTTGTTCAGCATGCTAAAGGAAATGTTCAAATCAACCTGAACACTGCAGCAGATGGTGCTAATTTTTTTGGCAGGGTGGAGGTTTGGAGTTGGTTTTGTTTGGAGTATTTTTTTTTCGTTGGGGTTTTTTTGGGTTGTGGGGTGGTGTGTTTTTTGTGGTTTTTTTTTTGTTTTGTTTTTTTTTTTTGTTTTGTTTTGTTTTTTGTTTTTTATGGGGTTTTTTTTGTTTGTTGTTTTTTTGTTTGTTTGTTTGTTTGTTTTTGTTTTTTTCTAATTGCTGTACTTCCAGTTTCAGGAGTTAATTGAATACAATATTCTAAGGAGAGTTCTGCTTCTCAGATTTTGTGAGGATAGGCATTTTGGAGATAAAATACAGACATATGATTCTGATGGCTGGGAGATTCCAGCCGTTGAATTCTTAACCAAACTCTGGTTATTTAGAAGTTCATCCACTACTTGCAGACCAGATGGGGTGAGGAATTCATTTGCCTTGCCGGGAGCTGCTTGTCGTATTCACCTTTTTATTGCTAAGTTGTTCTTCCAGTTCTCAGCATGCTTTTCTGCTGTGTTCCAGGAACAATAAGAAAGTTCTCCCATTGCATACTCAGTGCATGAGTTTCCATGCTTGCAGCCTAACCCCATAAAGCCTAGAAAAAGTCAAGCTGATGTGGCCAAAGATTGCCTTGAAATTTACAGTGCTGCTTAGATTCTGGTAAGTAGTTTCTTCATAACAAATTTTTGTTTACTGACCATGATGAAAGACATCATAGTAAAATTTGTTCTTTGTCATAAGACACACACATGCTGAGGCCTGCTTTTACTGTCCCACACACAGCACCTAACCCAGGGCCTTGTGTTGGTGAAACAGAAGTGTGAACAGATTTTTTTTTCCCAAGTAACACATGTGATACAGTTCATGTCTCATGACAGGTCATGAAAGGGCAAAGGATGAGAGAACAGTTTGTTCATGCTGCCCCACTGCAGCACACATCCTGTCTGTAATCCAGTTTACACCTCCACAGCTCTTTGCTTTACTTTTGATTTTATGAGAACAAACTCAAACTTCAATTGGAACTGGCTTCTCTTTTAGAGTCCTTTTGTTTTGACACCTTTATTTGCTTCAGAAGCACACACAACTCCTTTTACATACTGTGGGGACCATGACAGAACCTACCTGCTGTGGGTGTCTAGATAAATTTTTAAAAAAACTATTATCACTATAGTACTTCCTAACTTGCCCTTATCCCTCTATGTATATATACTTTAACATTACACTGTGATCAATACCTAAAATGGTTTAAAAACACAAGGAGGGCCGACCCATTTAAAAATAATACTCCTCCTCTTCCTTTGTGTTGTTTTCAGAAATCTGAGCATTGGAAAAAAGCAGACCATGAGCAAGCTGAGTCAATAGACCAGAACCAGTGCTGAAGTGATACACAATGTCTGTCTTTTCTGAGGGCAACACAGTTCATTTATGTTTAACTTCCTTTGCAGTAAGAGCAAATATGATTCTTTTCCATGCTGCTAAAGAATATTAATGCATCCCTTGAGAAATCCAAACCTAATCTTTATCTTAATCTTTCATTCTGCAATGCAGCCTCAAAGAAAGTTGGTACAGATTAAATGTTACTCTACCAGTCATGAAGTACTGACCAGATCTATTCCTGTATCATGGACACTTTTGCAGCTCAGTTAAAATGTTTTCATTAGTCTCCTAAATAATCTCAATCCCTATATGTTTATTGTACTAAAAGAGCTTTTGAAACCTTTTCTACCTTTAAGAGACTAAAATTAAAAAACAAAGGCATATAGCTATATTTCACAGATTCCCAAAATGGGTAAGGTTGGGAAGGATCACTGGAATTCATCTAGTCCAACTGCCTTGCTCAAGCAGGTGTCCCAGAGCACAATTGTGTCTAGATAGCTTTTGAATATCTCCACAGGAGACTCCACAACCTGTCTAGGTGATGTCTGAGAGCTTCACAGTTATTTTAAAATGAAATTCAAAAGAATGAATTAAAAAAAAAAAAGGAAATTGATAAAATAAGCTTTTGTGTCATTGAAGTGAACATTGTTCTGGTACTGTTGCACAGTCTGACACAACTGCAGGATTCACCACTTAGGCATTCTCCAACCTGTGTGGTGGAATATCAGAGCAGGGAAAAAGATGGATACTGGCTGCCCATATGCTGTTGAAACTTAGCTGATAAACTCGTTTGTGCCATAAATCTGGAGAGAGATTATTGTATGCAATGCACAGACAGAGGGCAGCACTCACGACTGCAGGGGGCACAGCTAGCAAATACCATACCTAGCACATGAGCTGATTATTTTCTGACCCCTGCAGACTAACACACCTTGTACAGCACCCAGCCTCTGCTGGGTTCCTTGGGCAGGCTCCAGTCAGATTCTCCAGGAGCATAGTTGAAAAGGAGACACTAATGTACAAAAGAGGAGGAGAATTCACCGTAACAAGCCTTGGCATCCTCTTCCAATCGTGAGCACAAAACAGGTATCATGTTCTAAAGGTTGTTCTTACTTCCTTAATGAAGTTAACTTTGATGGCACACAACAGCACTTGGAGGCAGAAAACCACAAAATATGTGCAAGTGAGACTAAGCTTTTCTAATTTTTTCTTCTCAATGAGAAATTTTGTTTTGAAAATTTAATTTCTGTGTACAAAGTGCAGGCATTTTAAAAGTTCAAAGTGAAGCAATGTTTTTAAACTACCAAAAAAAAATTCAGGAAATTCACTCTATTTTTTTTTTGACTAGCAACTTTCTAGATTTCACTTTTTCATTCCAGTAAATACCCAGCTTTTCTTATTCTCTCATTTTTCATGGGAAAAAGAAACCAGAAAACCCAACAAATCAAACACAAAAACCCTGCCACCCCAAAATCCCAACCACAACAGAAATAAATCTCTCAAAGTCCATATAACTGCTAAAGGAGATAAGAAGTAGTAAGGGATTTTTAATAAGAACTGGAGTGCCATAAAGATGTCAGAGTAAGGCTTACAGGCATTTCCATTGCAAGCATTATTAAGCACCAGAGAAACAAAAGGAGGTTGTTTTTAACATTTGGAATATTTATCAAGTATATTTATCTGTTTTGGATCACTTTGAACTTCAGAGGCAGCCACTTCTTGCTACGTTTCAACAATGATCAAAAAAACTAAATGGGACGTTGTGAGCAGATCCCATTTCAAAACATTTGAAGGTTTTGCACGCTGAGTTTGATTCTGCTTAATTAAATCTCATAAAATCATAAAATATCTTGTAAAAGCTGCCTAGAAAAGAAATCTGTGCTACACTGCCCTCCTAGCCCCTAACTGTGTTCTGTCCCCATGGACAATGTCCCCATTGTCTATCAAAATGTCTCCACAACCTCCCAGCCTCTGCAGGAACAAGGAGCCCCAGCCCAATTCTCATGTACTCCAGCAGAGGTTGGAGAGGTTTAAATGTGGGTCTAACTGTCAGTAAATTTCATTTCACATAAATAAATTTTTACTGACATTTAATCACTGCTGAGGTGAACACAGCTAATTTGTTTCTTCCAAAGCCTCTTCTGGGTAAAGTCAGAATTTCCAAACTTTTTGTTGTTTGGACAAGAAAAGTGGCAAATTGCATGATCCTTCTCATCTTTATGTGCCAGGAAAGGATCATGGTGAGCAAGAGAAAAAGAGACAACTGTGGTAAACATGGTTTGGAACAAGCTTCCACTGAGAGTCTTTGGCAACAGATGAGAGCCTTCCACCACAATATCATTATTTCCAGTTAGCAAATTCAGATTTCATAGCTGCTCTCAGGAGACCACTGTCCTGCTACTATGAATCACTAACATCACTGCATGACCTTCTGCAAGTCCAACACCAAATGTGTTCCTTGCACTGAAGCAGAAAATAAGGCTTCACTGGCCACTCTTCATGTCAAAACCAGTAGCACAAGAAGTGCAAGGCTTATTACCCATTTACTTACTTCAAAAAAACATCACTTCATTCCTCCTCCCTCTACAATATTAATCTAACATAATTTTTTTTTTCATTTAAGTATTATCTGTAATATACTAGAAGAAGCCTATAGCTCCAGCTGAGAGTGTTGTCACATCACAATAAATGGTCTGTAAATGTGCATATTAAATCTTCACTGTACACTTAATTCAAACTTTCATTCCCAGCTGCCCCACACTGGACTTGTGTCTGTGCAGCTATATTGTGCAATCAGTTTAAGCTAACTGGCTTAAATTTTTCACTTTTAATAGCCATTAAGCTGAGGCTCCTTGATTGATAAGGGAGGTCCTAGAGAGGATCTTGTGTGCTAGCTCCTCTTAATTTGTATTTAGTCAGCTAGCTGAAACTGGTATGGAAACTCAGTTGCTCTGGAAAAAAAATAAATCAGTGGACTGCATTGCATATTCACTCAGCTCTTTCTGCATGAAATCCCCTTTTTAATCTCCCTCAACCTCTCAGACTCTCTATTCACTCTCTTCCCATACAGAATCTTTTATTTCTTGTCTCTGTTTACTTCCTCCCACTTAAAGGCTTTCTCCTCACATTGTCTGTTTTATATCCTAAACTTATTTAGCAACAGCCTTTTTCTTGTCTTCCCATTCCTGCTCAGCACTGACAGTCACATTGGATCTCTCCAGTTTCTGGGCTTTCAACCACCTTTTCCATTTCCCCCCACACAGTCACATACCACTGCACATGCCTTGCTCGAAGAATGTTTGGTGAAATCTCTGTATTTTCCTCCTCATTCTGGTTCTTTTCTGCCTGGAACCAGTGGTCCTTGAGTGATGGGGAGTGATGCTGCTGCATCCAATTTCTTCCTCAGAATGTGTGTATGGAAAGACACATCTAATAACCAGTTGCCAGGATGAAGAGGAACACGTATAGGTTCTGTCCTTACACTCTGTCTGCCCCTACACTCTGCATTTGGGGGGCCATTTCCTGCAAAACTGATTTGAAACCATTTGTAAATGAGGCCCAGAATGCAAGACTTTTCACTTAGACTAAAAAGTGAGGAAACATAAGGTGTCCCAATTCATAGACACACATCTGTTTCCAGCTTCCTCCAGAACTGACATGGAACTGGCATCATGCTTTGCTCTGCATCCCACAGAACCTCTGCTGATTGAAAGGGACATAGCAAAGCAGCCACATGGTTTTTGTTTATTTCTCTTTTATCAGTCTCTGTCATGAACCTCTCCCACCCCACAAACAATTGAAGTATCAGAATTTCATCTAATGCTTTCCATCCCCTCATTTCAAAGGCTCTGCGCTCTCAACACCTTCCAGCACATCCGCAGCCGAAGGTTCCCCTGGGTCAGCTGCCTCTGCTCAAGCCTAAGCCTGTCCCAGGTCTGGCTTTAGAACGGCTCACAGTTGTGGGAGGGGAGCAGGGAGAGAATGATCTGCCTTCTCTGGGCTTGAGACCCAGCCAGGAAGCTTAGGGCAAGATCTACTCCATAACAGTATTTGGGAAAATCTTTAAAAATCATCCTTCTGAGTTTGTTCTGCAAAATGTAGAGACTATTTCATTTTGGGGACTGTCTGAAAACATTTCAAAGCATTTATCTGTCACATAGGGTTATATGTATCTCTGCTCCAGATCCCACTGCCTGTGTAATTTCAACAAAGCATTTTAGATTAGGCCAGGAAAACAAAAAAAACAATTTGACCAAGGAGATTCATGTTTTAAGTTAAAGACAGTCCAAAAACTAATGTCTATTTTTATATTGCAGACAATTAGCAAGCTCATTAGGTTAAAGTGTAAATTCTCATGTGCATATTTTTTCAGGGAATGCTCTTGAAAATCCAGTTGTATTAAAGCAACAATAGGGTTTAAGTTTTTTAATGGACCACACAGTAATTGTTATCAACATTTTACCACTAAGGCACAGGATCAAGTTGTTGTGGGCCTGCTGTTTTTCAAAATCACATTCTCTAATGTTTCTGAGCCTTCTACAATCATTAGGAATTATTCTTAAAATACCCCTGTTTTCCAAGGGGATATTGAACACATCCCAGAGACATGAAGCAATCAACCAATGGTCAGAAATTAAATTTCTGTTGTCTGGAATGCAAGGCCAGATTTCATTCATAATTATTTCCTTTTTATTTTCAAAAGGTTTCATATTTCAAATTCCCTAACTCACATACATTTACAAAACAAGTTTAAATAGACCTCCAGTGTGTAGATTAAGACATTTGTCTGGGTTTTGGCAACTATTGTCATCAAACCATTGAGATACGGGCATTTTCTTGTATAAGAGAATGATCACTGTCAAAAACTGGTATAAGGTGTAAGTAGAAAACAAAATAGGTTCAGCTGTACAGTTCAACATCTCAATGGGCCTTGAAAACATTTCTTTTGTTCTTTGAAAATAGCTCATGAATGTACTGCTGGCAAAGAACCACAGGTTGTTACAGACAAGACTTCTAACGTGGCTGCAGTAGAGGGAGCTGTTTTACCGGCTAAGGCAGAGAAAGCAGGATGGGATTCCTGCCTTGGTAGGTACTAAGGAGCATTTTCAGAATGAACTACATCAGTTCTTTCCTTTGACAGCTGCATTCTATTGTTCTAGACTATTTGGACTAGTAGTATCCAAAGGCTGTAATTAAGCACTGATTTCTGTTGAATATCAACTCCCTACTTTTCCAGCACTACAAATACAATAAAATAATGGAAATAAGTAGGAAATCATGGGGTTTTTGTCTAGAGTGCTCTACCCTACATGTGAAGCCCATGACATCCAAGGCCTGATATGCTTGATAGTAGCTTTCAAATATCAACCCAGAGATGCTAATCACCTTGAAAGGATAGAACATCTTCACAACGAGACCAGGTTCTGCAGGAGTATATGTAGTACTGTGATCAAAGTCCAATAGTGATGGAGGATTCTTTGCTAAGCTAGAGTAGATAAGGTACAAGAAAAGCAAAGTGTATAATGTGCCTTGATCGGTAGTGATTTTAATTCACCATTTGGATGCATTGTATTAATGAAGTCAGAAGTCTAGATTTTGTTGGAAGCAGTGTATTAAGAAGAGTACTAGTTCTATACCAAATACTATGCTCATATGTAGCACATTTGATGCCATTAAATTGTCATGTCATCAACTGAGAAAAATAAATTCTAGGATAAAATGCAGAGGGATTAGCCAGGAAAGAAACAAAACATAAAAAGAGATGGAAAATAGCTGGAGAGACTTTTCTCTTTGTTGAAGTATTGCCACATAGCATCCTTGTCATATCCTCTCCCATTTCTGGGCATCGAAGTAGTACCAATATCCAAGAATACTTTCTATGTGCTGGCTGGTAGGATATACCTTTTTTCCTGGAACCAGTCATACCACAATAATCCAGGATTTTGTCTGCACTGCTGCAATACATCTACCTGTGACCAACTGCACATGGGCCACCCAGGAGCTCCAGCTGAATCAACAAGGCACAGCACGTTACCTCTTTCAGAGTAAGGGAAAAAGAGATGAAAACACATTGCACTGGGGCTTCTTGCTATATATTGGTAAAACATGGACCCACTTAAAGGCCCTGCCACTGATCTTCAAGGGGCCAGTAAGTAAGCTACTTAGTGCCAGCTAAGGATAACAGCTATCAGTGAAAATGTTTAGGCTCTTCAAGGGAAAATAGAGGTAAGCCACAAACTTGGAGTTCATCTAATGGCTTTCTATTAGAAGTTAAGAGTGTCCAAAGATGTTATGCTCTGATCTGTGATGGACTGGAATCACGTGAAAATGTTATGTCAGGTATCTGACATATGTCAGGTATTGATATCTGAAGAGACTTCTGTTCATAAGAATAAAACTGGCAATTTAAATTGAATTCAGCAATATGTTTAACCTGAAATAAATAAAGAAGGGGAAAAATAGGCATTTCAAATAGTTTGGATTTAAAGGAAAAATAAAATCCTATTTTTCACCTTTAAAAGTGTTACTTTTCAAAATTACCTTAAGTGTTCCATACTTGCAGCAAAATTAAGATATTTCAAACATTATTTGGGCCACTTTACTGCATGGCCTCTGGGCAGTGGATGTTCAGAATGTGAATTGCTTCTCTCCCTGCCCTTCCTGACCTCCTCTCTCCATCTATGGCATTTCCCTTCCTGGATGTGAGCATGGTTCCGTAATTCTATGCACTTCCTGCTGCTTGCCACCTACAAAATGGTAAATTACAGGAACTCCCACATACACAAAATTGACAAGAAATCAATTTGAATGATCACATTTTTCTAATAGCCTTTTAGCTTAGTCCTTAGGGCACAATTATGAAAAAAAAAGGACAGAAATTACTAACTAGTGGCCTGTACAGCCTGATTCCTGTCTCAGTGCACATCTGGAAGGAGTCCAGTGGAGACCAAGAACGTGTTTCAGGGGCACTACACATAAACAGCTGGTGAAATATAATGATGCACTTGTGGCTGTGGGCAGCCTGATATCTCCAATGAGCTAAAACAGAAAATCTGGCAAGGCTGCACTCACTTTCTTAGCAGTTACCTCCATTGTTAAGATGCTGTTCATAGGTAAAAAATCACTAGCCACTTCCATTCACAACACTTTGAAGCCATCTTCTCAGTATATCTTTAAGAATTATTGCTATTTTGATCACTTTCAGCCTGGAACAGAGGCTCAGGTTTTCACAAAACATTTATACATTTTACTTTAATCCATCTTTGCTCAGCAAAACACCTCAACATATGTTTACTTCTAAGTGTTTTAGTCTTAGCTGGACTCCCAGCTGCCCGGAGGCACAGCCTCAGTGAGTGCTGCCCTGTTGCCTGCCTGTCACCACAGCAAGGGCATTAAAGCCTCTGGCACTTGGGGAGCTGTGCACACATTGTACATGAGCGAAGAGAAACAACTCACACCGGCCAGACATGTACACAGAGATCTGGGAGGAGCACCCTCTGATATCAGGACCTGATGAAGTTCCTGGTGTTTCAACTCTCCCTGCACAGTTTGAGATGATATTTTGTCCTAGCAAAGCCTTGAGCTTTTAAGAAAGTAGCGCTCCTGATTCACAAGCATACGTTTCTCTTTAGAAAGGTGAACACAAAATATATTTCTAGATACTTTTCTGGAACTGGAAGAAAAAGTCTCAAGCCAGTCTTCTGTGTAGCACTCAGATTTTATATTAGCTTCCACCACTTGCATGTGAAAAAAAAAAAAAGAGTGTATGCAGTTTCCTTCCTGTATAAAATTGCATCAGGAATGAAATTTAACTTCATTTCTAAGAAGTAATCTGCTTGTATAATGCCCATAAAGACCCACAGGTCCTGCTAATCTAAGTATCTCCTACCTGAGCCTGAATCTCTAAGAAATTAAATTTAATAACAAAACCTTCAATCAAACCCAGTAATATCTGTATTGTAAACATCAATTATTATCTGGTCTATAATTCTACTTGTATCCACAGATAAATAGTGTATTCTGTCAGGCAGCAAGTAGCTCACTAGATATTAGTTAATCACAGTTCAAGAGATAAGTAGGCTAGAATCACTACAAAATTTCCATCTTAGAGGGACATTTTTGCTGCATTTAGTTTTAGAAAAAAAATTCTGACAATAGCTCATCTATAATCAGAACTTAGAAAACACCTTTGCCCCAAGTTTTAACTCATGCATAATTCTGCTTCCTACCTACTAGACAAATCTTGTGTGTGAAATTTTAACTTTATGATTCTTACATGCTTTTCAGGGTGGAATTCTGAAGAGAGAGTACTGGTAACTTTCATTAGTAATCAGATAAATTGATTATTAAGAAGAGGGTTTAAGCACTACCTCTTTTAAAATAAATCTTTAATGATCCATTGCAGATTTAAAAAATAGATTGAAATAGCATGAACGCCAGTGGAAAAAGTAATGAACAGTTTGTCATTCCAACTCACTCACCACTTCCAAGCTAAGTCCCCAGCTGTCCCACACCCTCCCATACAATCTTTATCATGACAACTCACATTCATCATCCTCCAGCTACACATCACTGTTGTGGAAGGAGCTGATGATAAAACAGAACCTCTCTAAACATACACTGAGTTCACTGATAGTAGTAACTGTGGATTGCTGGCACTCCCAGAGACACTGAGTAAGAGTTGGCTTTCTTTGTTGCCATCTCTTTAAAAGAGGAATTGTTGTGTGTGCACTTCCCATCTTTCTACCCCAAGCATCAATTACATCTCTGCAGTGGTTTCTGGAAAAGCCATTCTAGAGAGATCAGCTCTGTTACCTTGAGAGGTGGCACCACTTCAGATTCTCTCCTCCATGTGGAAATTCTTGCAACTGCACTAACTATTGAACTAAACTAACATATTAACCCCAAATACATATAGGATTTTGGATTGGTCACCTTCGGAAAAGTTGCAGCAGTGCAAAACTTCTCCACAGCCTTAAGGAGATCTGAAGCTCCATAGCTACAGAGAGGCTTGATCAGCTTTAGAAAAGAGAGGTTCAGTGGCACCAGCAGCTACATAAGTGTGCATGTACTCAGATGCAAAGAGAGCACAGCACCTGGCACCAGGGCTCCCTTGACTTTTCAAATGTTTGCAGCTGACAAGCACAGATGGCCAAGACATGGGGAAATGTCCACAGCAGGGGCAATCCAGAATGCATTGGCTGCTATGAATTGTCCTTTTTCATTTGCCAGGCAAGAAGCAGCAAGTAGAAGGCAGTCATGAAGAAAAGGGAATGAGTTAATGCTAATACTTACATGCAGATTCCAACAAACAGTAATGAAGTGTGCATGGTCCAAGAATAGAAGCAGAACAAGGAAAATGAAAGATGCCTATCCTGGGATGCACTGTCATGATTTTAAGAAATTTACTCATGGTATATTTGCAAAATAGGACTGCAAGGACCTCCAAAGAACACAATGTGGACTAGATGAAGCTGGGTTGGTTAAAGTTAAAAAGTACTTCAAGGAAGGATGAGCTCAGGCAGCCCTATTTACTTGCATCAATTGTTGTATAGTAAATATAACAAACATATATATATGTATATAAATGTATGGTAAAAAAATTACACAAACATCTATTTCAAAAATTTTTACAGCAAGAAAACTGACTTTCTATTCTCCTCCCATGCAAACTTTTTTAAACTAGAAACTACACTCTTCTTGAAAGTAATTTTATTTGAAAAAAGTCAAGTTTAAAGAAACTTAGAAGATGGGACACATCATTTATTTCTAAAAAAAAATCTCCACCTTTCATAATTCATATTGGAAAAAATGCTGAATGTGGGGGGAGGCAAGACAATTTTAGCTTTCTGTGATGGGCAAAAAAAAACAAAAAGAAAACTCACAGGCCTAATCAAGTTGACTTGAACAGCTCTCATTTCTTACTGCAGTGTTCTCCAGTCCAGATTTTTGCTTTAGCAAATGTGTTTCTTCAGTAGACAGTCCACAGTGCTACCTGCTATCATGCATCACTGCCACCATACCTGAACCCTGAGAACTACATTTCATGAGTGGATCTTTATATTTGATTTTTGTAAAACCACAGCATCTCTTTCCCTTCCAGGCTCAATAAACAGCTTAGTCAAGGTTTTGACTATCTGTTTCATTTAATTACATATGCCTTGATTTATGGTTCAGGAAAGGCTGTAAATGAGGACATCACATTTGCAATCCAACCTCAAAATTTTTTCAAAAACAGCAACAGAAATCCTCACATGAAGTCTTATGAAAACAATCCCCAGGGGAACCACATGCAGGGCAGCCTAGTCAGCTTCTGTGTTTATCAAACAGGAGAGATGAATGGCTGACTTTGATTTTTTCCTAGGTGTGCAAGTAAAGAGTATTAAATTTGCTTATCCCAAAATGTTTACCTTCATCTGTCAGTGCTGGGAGCTGAACAGGTCGCTCTGTGCCCCAGGGGAGGCTCGGGCCAGGAGATGTGAGCCTGAGCTAATGTGGCTTGGCAGAACTACATGGTACCAGAAGGGCTGAGGGCTGTGGACTGTCAATTAACAAGGATGCAAGGCATCAGAAATCATAAACCAGCTTCCAGGTGCTCAGCAAACCCTCCTCACTCAAACACCAGAGATTCCAGTGAGCACATAAAAATACAACAAAGAAAGAAAGGTAAGACCCCTAAGGAAATTAATATCAAACCCTCTTCATAGCACACCTGAATTTTGGAGCCATTAAAAGCAAATTCTGCCTGGGGCTCCATATTTATCAAGTGTCCTGTTATATTAATAGTGGAAGAAATTCTATCTTTAAGTCTTCTGTTCTTTAAGTGATTCAAGGCCAATGGCATCCAAAACAGCAGCAGATCTGGGATTGCCTGCACCCAGAGCTGCTGCAAGGCACCTTATGCACTCTCACATGGCACCTCCAGTCTATGCATAACTCTCAGGAAAAAATGTCAGGCAGGAATACGCTCAAATAATTAATCTCATGAACAGGGATTCTAAGGGAAGTTTCAGGATATGTAGTAAATATTTCAGGATATGTGGTAAATATGAAGAAAGAGTCCTGCAGGACTCTTTATATAATCTTGCATTATGTGAAACATATTTTTGTTCAAAGATAGGAAAACTTTAAAATCATATAGCACCACCATAATATTTTATGCAAGACAACACAGTTATTCCTGCAACAACCTTACAGTACATGGTTAATTTGTAGTGTTACTTTGACGTTATGATGAGTGTCTTTTCAAATACCTGTCAGTGACAGAGAATCCAGCATACTTTTGGCAAATTATTTCATGAGGGAATTATATTCTGTTCTAGGAAGTGTTAAAATCTTTTTCATCAACAGATTAAACAAATCTCTCCCTCTTGTAGGTATTTTTTTTTTAACTTCAATAAGATTATTTTTTTAGCTTTTTGAAGCCTTTTGATCTAAGGCAGGTACTTAAGACTTCCATCATTGTTTTCAAATTGTAAAGGATACAATAGTACTGAGCTGATCAGCACAAGTACTAGTCACACTTTGAGCTTGTCAATATATTTACTTTCTTTTCTAAGCTAAAAATGCTGTGTTGGGTGTTACTGATTCACCCTCACACAGTGCAGTGGTTGAGGTGAAACACCAAGCAGGAAGTTCAGGTCCAGGATGGAATTTCTGATCAAACTGCAAAAGCAGCCTTTAGCACAGGCAGCAGTCTGTAATGGGGCTGTCAATGCAGAAAGGAAAATGACACCGAAGTTTCTGCTCTAGGAAAACCACGAGTGATATGAGCTTGGGTGTCCCAAGCCCTTGGTAAAGTCTTTGTGACACACTATTTTGGAATGTTTCATTTGCATAGCAAAAAGATAATTTGAAATATCTGTTTCAAAACCGGGAATCTTATTTGCCAATCAGCCCCAGGTGTTTTGGTGAATGTTTCATTAGGTAGCAAAACAAAGAACAGAAGCAATAAGCTTCCCTTATCCTACTTGCCATTCCTGTGAATATATTTGGGCAGCAAGCAGGGATTCAAACAGAGTTTTAAACAACTCTTTCCAGTCAAAGGTTTTCTCAAGAAAAGTGTCCTTTCTATGTTTCTTTCTAAAAATTAAATGCACTGTTTGTGTCCAGGTCACCCTGCACTAAATCACTGGGCCCATGTCTCCCCCAGAGTGGAGGGGGAATCTGATCATTCCCACAATGGCTCACTCACCCCTAGGCTGACAGGAAAACTTAAGCCCTTTTCATGAGGCTTATGAAATGGCTTATGGGCAGGAGGTGCAGAATAGAGGCCAGGGAGTGTGATGGCCAGGGTAAACCTGCAGCAGTGCCAAGCAGCTCACTATACCCAGTGCTGTGCAGAGCCTTTGTACACAGTTGTCTGGAGATGGAGGCACCCTGCTTCTGTTCTCACACACTCTTTATTAAATGGGCTTTTGTTAAGCTTATAGTTAAGATTAATGCAGCTCAATGAAGTACCAGCTCATTGATTCTAGATTTGATGGGTAAATTTCAAAAACAGACAATTAATTAGGCTATCTCACCCCCTACAACTTAATGTCTTTATGAAGTTGAAAGAAGCATTCAATAGCAAATAACTGTTGCTGATACTAAAGGTATTTCCCATTTATTGAAATGCTTTTGATTCAGATATACAGGAAAAATGTGATTTAAGTCATTGATTACTCTGAGATAGGAAAAGCTACATTTTACTATTCCCTTAATATGAACCACTGTAGAGCAAAGGCTTATGCAAAGAGCATCATTTTAGGATTTGCATTCATACCACCTTTAGGCACAGAAATGTTGGGATCTAAAATTGCATCCTCATCTCTCTCTTACCTTATAAAGGACACAGAACCCACACTGGAGCTAAACTCTTGCACCATGCATACCTCACCTCTCCCAGTTATGGCAAGAGAAACTGGATAATGGCTTCCACTGTTCTATACCTGCCTACCATCACGAACAATTTAACCTCTAAAAGCCTTTTTTTGTTTCAAAGTGGCAGTGATAATAACATAAGGTGCCTTCAAAAGCAGACTGCAATTTCAGGTGAATGCCATCAATTGCTGCATTTCATACTGGGCTATAAAATAAGAACAGCTAAAGTAGATCACAGGACTCACAAATCGGAGTGACTTTTGTGACTTGCAGAAGGAAAACCCATTATTTTCAGATGACCAAGATGCAAAGAAAATAAATGCCAAACTCATGCTCAAATGCACTGTAGTCTTTCAGTTGTCAGTGAAAGCCAATTTCATGATTTTGTGCAGTTTGATTTCTGATTTGGGGATTTGACAACACTGGATATATTCTCCCAGTAAGGAATGGAAAGTAAATTTAAGATCCCTTTTGTTTACTGAACGTCTGTGTTTTGGAGAGGTCATCCTCACCATCCCTGCCACTGTATACTCTGCTCTACCCCTGACTGTGCTCCGTGTAACCTCTCTGGCTGAACCAGCTGCTTATTGAACTGCAACAAAACATCAGAATAGGTTGCTTTCCCCAGGAATATGCTGGAGACTGGCATGCTATTCCAAAATTCATAGCTACATCACTTACCAATAGCCCGAGGACTCAATATGGTTCACTAGCCTGTCAGAGGCCGTGAAGTAGACTTAACAAGATTTTTGCATAGAACTCTAACATCATAGCTCAGTCTGACTGATTTGTAGGCCAGGGCAAAGTTGTGGGGGGGAAGCACTTTTCTCTCCCTCACCAAATATTGAAACTTTGAAACAGCTTGTTCAAATAACTTCAAATTCGGTAGGATTCTCAACTGCCTTCAGCCCACCCATGCCACATTTGAAACTCAAAAGAATAAGAGGGAAAATAATTTAGTAGAGATGCCAGTAAAAACTGAATTTATAGTATTGGAATATGGAATTTGGAAGAAAGCAAATTTTGTTTTCACATAAAGAGTGTAAGATTGTGAGTTAGACTTACAGAATGGTGTTAACTTAATTCTGAATCATCACTATATCCTCCATAGCAAATAAAAAAATCAGAAAATGCACTCAACTCTACCAACTTATCTTATGAAGATATACAAAGTGGTCATTTCTGCTCCTGAGTTCCTGCAGTTCAAATATACAAGATGCACAGAGGAAACCTGTATTCACTTCATTTGACATCCAGGCACCCGAAAGCCAAGTGAATCGTCCATTGTCACTGAAGGAATGGAATTAAACTCAGATACATTTAACGCTGTGACTGAGCTTTGTCTGCTCACTTGTGTCTGTCTGTAATCTTTCCTTCACATTAGTCAGCATCTGAGCTATAGCAATTTGAGATATCTTGATGAAAAATTTGACAAAGTAAAAACATTCTTATGTTACAGTGGAAGCATAGATTTATCAATGGGGTAGAATAAATTGAATTCAGATTATTCAGAATTTATAAGCATTTCTCACTTTTCTTGTTGATTCAACTTTTGAGAAGTCAGTGAACTGATTTTTGTGGTATTGCAGGACTTACACAAGTTGAAACTTTATTAAAGTTTCCAAAGGGATGAATCCACTCCCCTTTTGACCCTAAAAATATCTGTAACCTAACAACTACACAAAACAATAGTGAAGTGTGACTAAACGTGAATGGCAATGTACTGCTGACAAGCTCTGACCATTAACATTTTTCTTTCTGTTTAGCTCAGCAGGCGAAAGGCAGCTAACAGAAGCCGTCTGCTGTTATGAGCACTCAGAAGCATTTCATTGTGAGCAAGCAAAAGAAAACTAATTTCTCTCGAAATTCGAAAGAAAAAAGAAACTCAATTCTCTCTCAGAATGCTACTTTCTAGGTTTTTAACATTTATTTACAGATTAATTGTGGATAAATGCAAGCAGCACATTTAGAAACTGGACACTTTCTTCTGTTGAGATATTTGGAGCCTGCAACCCAAGCAGGTGAAATAATTGAGACATACAAGGCCAACATCTGTTGTGCAATTGTAGTAATATGATTAGTTTTGCCATGGTGTTACTAAAGGAAGAATGTAGTCCTTTTATAGCTTAATTGATCACATTTAGATGTTTGGTGAAGTCTGAATGCAATTGGAAAGTCTCTTTAGGGGTCAAAAGTGAGTTCTCCTCACAGTAGTACGTAACCACATTATTAACTGATGTGCTGAGCTCCCTTAGGCTTCAGCACGGTGTGGGGAGGCACAGAATTCAGCTCTCCTCCTTTTGGGGGAAATCACCAGATACTCTGTTCTCATCTAAGTGGTGTGTCCTGCTTTGCTTGCAGGACAATGAGCCCTGCTCGGTTCTCTGCAAAAAGACTTACAGGGGCCTATATTCAGGAGCTGATTCATGGCATGGATGGACAGACAGACATACAAAATCTCAGAGAGGTTTCAGAGAGAGCTCTGTGCCTACAGTTCCAGTTGGTCACTCTGTGTGGCTTCCAGCTACTAGCACTGGTTGTTTTGATTCTCATTCTAAAACATCTACATTGGCCCACCAGGTACCAGGAGCCTTCACACTCAACATTAAATTGTGAATTCTTTCTGTGCCTGTAGTCTGTAAGACAGTGGTTGGTGACTACTTTCCTCTGTAATATTACAGAATCAGTCAACAAGAGCTATTCCAAACAAATCAAACAGATAATAAAGGGACGCTTCTAAAAATATTCCTTCACATTTCACTAAGATATAACAAGAATCAGATTAGACTAAACCTTTGGCTACTGTAAATCAATGCATACTATTGAAATTGATGCAGATTCCCATCTGAGGCAAACCTGGCTGGTAAGATCAATGAGAACAATTATCCTAGGAAAGAAATAAAGATTGTACAGAAATGTCCAGTTATAAGCAAGCCTCTTCTTTTAAATGTCATGTTGGGATTATTACTGAAGGGTTCTATGGTACTTAAATATAAAGGGGCACTTTTAAGTACAAAATTTAAATAAAGAAAAAGCAAAGCCCATGCTCAGTGAATTATGAAGAGTCCATGAAGGGTGGTAAGTGTGAGAA
Source organism: Zonotrichia albicollis (assembly GCF_047830755.1). Lineage (NCBI taxonomy): Eukaryota > Metazoa > Chordata > Aves > Passeriformes > Passerellidae > Zonotrichia > Zonotrichia albicollis. Next base: position 32,767,566 of record NC_133825.1, on the reverse strand, counting down.
TCCAGTCCCTGCTCATAGAAAGGGCCCTACTGTATGTTCCTACAAATATTGATGTTTGAAATCCAAAGCACATGTGATGCATTAGTGTGAAACAGCGATTACATACATGCTGCTCTCTGCCCTGCAGTTCAGGAAAAGTCCTTATGTAATGAAGAACTGAAAGAGTTATGAGGGAATCCAATAGACTGTTATCGTGTAAAAATACCAGTGCTCTCCAAAGTCAACTCACAGCTCCTCAAATGTATGCCGGTGTGTGTTTTGTTTTCCAACAGGCCTGAGAGAGAAGGAGCTCCATTCATGTCAGACCCTGTTAATCTCATACCTCCAGCTCAGTCTGTGTGAATGGAACAGCGACTTGGGAAACCACTGCTTTTCTTTCCAGTCAATTCTCAAACACATAAAACCTACCACAGGAGATCCAAACACACTCAAACAATAACAGGCAATTTTGCCAATTACAGAAACTACTTATGGGCAATAAGAAGGGAACTTTTCATCCAACTCCGATTTTGGGTGTTGGAAAATTAAGAATGATTTCTTGATGTTTCCTTCATCTGCTTCTGCCAATAGCTTTCTGAATCCTGACAGTTTTCATCATACACTATCCAAATGACTGGAGCAATTCTTGATTTAAGAATTTAAGAACAAAAATTCAAGCAAAACGTAACAAGAGAGCTCTGAGGCTATATAGTCCCAACATGTTATAAATAAAAATTTATCATATTTCATGGACATCCAAAGAGTAGGAACAGGCCCAGAGTTTTTCACAGGTCAAAATCTGAGTTCAAGATAAGATCTTTCAGCTAAGCAAAGTTCCCATTAACTTAATGGCAACTCAATAACACTTTTGGCTGCTTAAGTGTTGAATAGGACCTCCTAATCTAATATATTCTTCAGATCTAGAAAATGCTTATTTCCAAGACTTTGGGAATGTTTTATCCACATGCCTTATCCTACATATTAAAATCCCACTAACCCTAAAGAAAATTACTGCTATAGAAATAATACATCTGCTTTTGAGAATTTCTCAGGAATTGTGTGCAAATCCTTTATTCGGATTCAGATCTCCAGTAAGACATGATTGTAATTGTCTCCTGCAAACTTTAATACAGTGTATAAATTGTGCCATCAATATCACAGAGTGCTATAATTCACTGTTTCTGTAGCCAAACTAGCAGCACTATCTGTGCTTCTAGACCACCTGTATTTCAGTAATATGGTGCTGGTATGGAAAAGCCATTGGACACCTGGGATAACGTGGCCTCTGACTCATACAGAGATGGAAATACAGAATAAAAAAGCAAGAGTCCTTTATATTCCATTCAAATAGATTGAGTATGATTTCACTGAATTCTCAGGGTAGAAACTAATCTGTCTTCATTTCCAAATGGCTTTTGTGAAGACTTGTGTGAATTCTTATTTTTTCAGTATATTAAACAGGGCATTGCTAAGTCACTGTGCTACTGCAGCAGCTGCTTGATCACACCTTTTTAGAAGGGGAAATCTATGTTACTGTTGCATGGAAGGAGCACCACAAGTATGCCAGGTCAGAAGGCTTACACAGGTAAAACCTTTGAGAAATGCTGGCTTTCATTCTACTACCCCACAAACCTCTAATTTCTTCAAGTGATCTTTATGGCAGCTTGTACATATTATTAGATATCCAAAGAAAGCATTTTTTTAATGCATGCAAATCATGTAAAAGTAGAGGGCTCAAAATGCAGGATGGCACAATCCATTCAATAAATTTTCCTATGGGAATAAGACTGCTATTCTGGAATTTTACCATATAAGTGTGTGTGTGTGTGTGTGTGTATATATATGTATGTACACACACTTTTTTTAATATCAAAATTAACTGTCTTTTCAATGGCCACTATGGAAAAATAACAATTATTTCTGTGGTGGTGAACTGTGGAAAATTAGTTCAGTATAAAAATACTGGAATATTTCCTGATGCTGGGAAAAAAATAAGTTCTGTACAATATAAATTATGGTATTGACATGGGACTCTCCAGATAAGATTATATAGCTTTATTCCTCAAGAAGTCACAGTTGTCTTAAAGTCGCATCTGGGGCTCCATGCAAATCACAGTACTTCTGGTCATGCTTGAAGTACTCTAAGCCAAAAAGAAAGAATGCAGGAAAGGAATGATCAGAGCAGAAAGTAACCAGCTTTTCTTTGACAGCAAAAAGCAATTGTAAATTGAAAATAAATTGCTATTACAGTTGGCTTCTTCTACAAAGCTCAAGAATCCCATATTTCTCATAATTTGCCCTGGATGCTCACATTCATCTAACTGTTTCTGAAAGCCTAGTAAACTTTCAGTCTCCACAACATCTGTGCCAATGAGTTCTTCAGATCAATCATCTGCTATGTAGTTTTTACTGTGTTGACTCTTGATCCCTGCTTTCAAAGATGTGTCCAGTATATTTTCACTAACTTCTTCCCTAAGCTTTTGCCAGGCCTTTCCTCGCTCATTGCCTCTTGAAGTTTAAAAGTCTGAGATCTTACAATTACACCTAGCTGATTTTTGGTAGCTCAGCTTGAGTTTGCAAGAGTTCTTTTTCTGTTTTGTGTGAATTGTCTGTCAAAATAAAAATGAATCATGAACAAAAATTAATCATGTGTCAGTCTGTGTCCAAGGCCTTAGTTAATTTACAATCACTGGGTCACTTCAGTCCAGAACTGGAATAAGTACTAACATATAGCTTATGTGGACAGCTGGGTCAAAGTCTTGCCTGAAGACAGCATGACATTATATACCTATCCAGCCCCTCCATATATAAAAAAAAAAAATCCTGCCTTATAAGAACTATTATTTCCAAAAATACACTTAAATTACCAACACTTGCAAATAAAGCATGAATCTCTGTGAACAAGAGAAAATCAGAAAAAATAAGACATGCTTTCCAAAAAGCTTTCTGCAAGCACCTTGCCAATCTAGTACCAGAAGAAAGTGCAAAAAACACCTTTCACGTTCTTTCTCTTTTGCCTTCTGCAAAGTCTCATCAGGGCACTTCCCCTCAGCACCAGGATAACATTCTGCATGGCATCTGCTATTTTCTGTAGATGGGCATCACTTAAGTGTCTTGCTTGTCTCTGACCCACAGCCCTCAGGTCTAGACCACTATTCTCCAACCTACAGCAAAGCATATTGAGTGAGTGCTTGGTGACCTATATCTTAATCATAGGCAGAGGTGTTTATTGTGGCTTGTACAATACAGGCTTTTGTAGAGGCTCACTGCCTCCCTACCATGCTCATCCTACAGTAACAGGAACTGCTCCTGCCTTATTATTGCTACTGTCATCAGCTGCTCTAGCTGGGTGGCCCTAAAACTTCCAGGGACCTTGTGTCTGTAGCTAGGGAAAGCTAAAGTCTCCTAGCTACAATACTGAAGGCTTTTGGTTGCATTATAGCTGGCAGGAGAACTTCCTGCTCTGGCTACTGCAAGATGAGCTGAACATCCTTCTGCCCCTTACAAGACATGGAGACAATGGCAGTGCACTGGGCAGCTCACCAGTCAAGCAGTTTTAAAGCCAGGATCTGAGTGCAAGCTGACAGAAACAGAAGAAAGGAGAGGCTTGTGTGATTATTAGAGTCTGCCCCTTCTGAACTTATGCGTGTGCCTAAGAAAACTGTGCCATCTGTACTTTAAGCTCATAGGAGATAAGCAGAGGAAGAAGGGTTTATATCACATGTGCTGCAAAGCCTTTGTAAAGAATGAAAACAAACTGTGGTGCTGACTTTGTCTATGAAAAACAGCAAGGTCCCAACCATGCTAATATTTTGTCAAAAAATATTGAATCAGTTAGTGACCATAACATTTTCTAATGGCTTCCAAACATCAAAACAGATTTTGGCATAAATAAAAATCCTCCCTCTTTATTAAATCCTTATATGGGAAGTTTCAGAGCAGAAGGAATTCTTGGCATCAGAGTCATCAGGATGGACCTTTGCAGCAGGAGAAACTTTAGTATCAGATAGGGCACAAAATACCAAATTGTCACTGCACAATTCAGGTCTCACCTTAAGGCCAACTGGAGCTGCTAAACGGGTATCAGTGAGCATCAAGCAGAAAGCAGATGAATGTTTACACTTGGTACAGCAACTGTATAGATCAGTATTTTGTCCCCCAGCCCTCCAAAATAAGTTTGCTGGGGTCTCTAATTTGGCTTCAGTTTTCCTTTGTTAGTCAAAACACACAAAGTAATTCACATGGTAATTTGACCTTCTGAGCTGATTTCCAACTGACTTTCTTCCATCTTGAAAGTATCACCCAATGGCCCCCCTCAATTGTCTCTCCAAAAACATTTTAGGTTTGTTAATTCTGAGGAGTCCATCCAAGACGATAAATATATAATAGTCCCTATTCTTTCTCCCACCCTAACACCTATACAGAAGACAATTTCCTTCCTGATTCATTTACTCAGTCATATGGTTGTCTCCTGTCAAGAAAGCAGCTATTAATCTTCTAAAAGTACAGCTCAGGTATTCTCCAGTCCCCCATAACTTTTTTCTCACTTTGGTGTTTTTTATCTTCAGCTTTGGCAAGGCCTGCAATCCAGCTGAGGAAATAGCTCATCTTGAAACAAATTTCATGTTTTGAATATAGAACAGATAGATACACAGAGGAAAAACTACACCCACACTGAGCACAGCTGGAGCATGGGAGGTTTAATTTGCACTTCTAAAATATTCTGAAACATAAAACAAAGACAATATTTCAAAGCAGTTTTTTTACTCTAAGCTGTACAAGGTTACCAGTACCAAATATTTTACAGCCATTAGGTGTATCAATACCTAACATTTTTTTGGATGCTTACAGAACTTTGCAAAACTTAGCTGTTAGAAAAGAAATTTCACATGTTAAATGTCTTCCAGGGAAGTATTATTTTATTTTCCCCATTGTTCTGCAAAAGATTAGAAGTTTCCAACAATGAAATTAGTGAGAGATACTGTTTTGTGCATGTTAAATATATTCTTGCAACCGTTTTTTCAGAAAGTTCTGCTAAAAATAGATTTGAAATACATTGAGTTTCTCATGTCAGAGATGAGCCTTATCCTTCTCTCTAAAACCAATTAAGCTGTCCGAACCCAAAGTCATTAGAGGCAAAAAATGGATATTTGCCTATATGCAATAATGAGGTAGAGATATGGTGAGTATATTTCAAATGAGGGATTCAGGAGCTGGCCAAAATTGCTGATTTAGTCTACTCGCTAAAACATCAAATCTGAGATTAAGAGAAACATTCCCCTTTTATCTATATTTAATTGTGCCCAGATGTCATGGGACATAGAATCATAGGCTTATAAAACTATAGAACCATTTAGGTTGAAAAAGACCTTAAAGATCAGCAAGCCAAATCATAAACCTAAATCTGCCAATTCCAACTCTAAACCATGCTCCTAAACTGCCATATCCAGGCAAGCTATGAAAATAGCCTGACTCAAACAAAAAGAGAAAATCATGCATGGAACTAGAAGTATCCCAAGAGACAAGAGCATGTGGACAAGGAAATGAGGACTATGAAGGAGAAAAGTAATGATGGTATGATAATGATGATAATGGTGATGATGATGATATGGGAAAGGGAAGTCAGACCAAATCTGACTCAGAGTGATAAACAAGCAAGAAGTACCTGTAACCAAATTTTCAATAAATCACTGGTCCTTTCATGTCAGCAAGCACCCTCAAACTACTCTGGCTGTTTGGTGGATAGAGCTTTGGGCATTACTGGCTTGTTTTGTTCAGCTTTTGTCCTCATTACCATTGCTTAAAAAAATTTCCAAAGGCATTTGGAAGAAGATTACATGTAGGTTTCAGGGGCTGCAGAGCCAACTGTCATGGAAGGATGCTGAGGCTTGGCTCAGACCTCTGCTTGCCCACCTCTGTCTCACATTGCTGTGTGCTCCAAGAGCTGCTTTCAGGAAGGACATCAGTATTTCCCTGAAGGAACTGGAATGAGCACAGAAATGAAAAATACAGTTAACAGCATGCAGCTGGCTTCAACTATGTTGCCACCTAAATTTTAAATTAAAGAAAAGCAAACTTAGGCCAGGTAAAAGAATCTGATGGTTCCTCTCCTCTTTTCCCAGCTAAATGAACTAGGAGTGCTAGATATGTAAGAGGCCACAGAATCCAAGATTCAAATAGAATCCAAGATATTCAAACCAATTGTTTCTAATTGTTCCACTGATGCCGAAAATGCCTAAGAATCAGTTGCATGATTTGGTTTTAAAAAAGTAGTAGTATACTCCCAAGGTGTATACTACTTTAAGGTGTGTTTATCCTTCTGTTTTCTACTCCGTGGAGCTCTGATTTTTCTGACCTGTTCATGTTATGACACCTTTATGGTAAAATTTTAATCCTTTGCTGTGGCAATGTTCTAGCATACATACTGCCCTGTGCTCACATATGAACCCTGGATATGTAGATACCTGGTCTGTTTTCTCGAAACTTGTTACTTGGACAAGATTCTAACAAACTGGAATGTCGGCCCAGGTTTTTTGGCAGAGTGCCTCCGTTTTCTGTGTCCGTAAGAGGCCTTACTTTCCCAAGCTCCTTGTCCCACTGGTAGTTTCATAAAAAAGCTCAGCATGTCCCTGGAAGTTCACAAAGCCTTCTTCATTCATAAACAAGTTGCTTGCGAGCCCATGAACAGAATGGCTCTATCCGTGACGTCTGATTGACCTTCAAGAACTGCACACATGACAGAAAAAATAATAATAATAAAAAAGGGGGCAGAAAGTTTAAGGAAATAGACAAATGAAGAACAAGGGACCCATCAGTGTGTTAGTAATGTGGTGAATGCAAGAATTAAAGATATAAATATCATGACGGGCCGTATTTGCCCTGCCAGAGTCTGTTTAAAAGAAAGAACCCCAGAGCTAGGAACCGATGCCTCCTGCATCCCTAATGGCTTCTATATAAAAATTGTCATTTTCTTTGTATGATTAAAATAAAGAGCAACGGCAAAATAAACTCTCCCTTCCTACATGCTTCTTTTAATGACTCTACTGCTGATAGAAGATGCCAGTTTAACAAGTCTGCAGACAGAGGCCTTCTGTCTGCAGAATAGGTACAAGACAAGCCGTGGCAGGGAGAGGGTCTCTGCCACACACGCAGCTGCCTCAGACCAGCAAGACCACCCCAAGAGGGAAAGGAGCATTCAGTCCTTGGCCTCCTTACTGCCAGCAGCAGCCTGGGAGCCAATCAGTGCCATTTGCCAAAGAAGTTCCAGGCAGTCTGAAGTCTGAGCACTTGTCACTAGCATGGAGTTAACAGTTCGTTTAGCTTCAGTTCTGCTGGGTGCTACTGACAGCTGCTCCTGAGAATCCAAAGAATGTCATTACTGGTCTCTGCATATAGGTCATTCATGCAGCCGCCATTTCTAACTATTCCATTAGTCACTGTTCCCTGTCATCTCCCTGTTTTATCCTCTCTGACAAGCTCACTTGCTCTCTGACTCCTTCATAGGGAAATTTTTGACCCTTTTACTTTCCAGCTGGTGCTTTTCTTATCGTCCAGTGCTGCCTTTCCAGTGGAATCCCAACAGAGCAGCAAGGACCTTCTTGGCTTTAAGTAGCTAACAGCTGACCATAACCCTCTTTCTTCTTCACTGAATTCTGTGCTCACACATTTCTAACTGTACATTTTGAAAGTCAGAACTTCTAGTTTCTTTCATCCTGCAGTGCAAAGCTTCTGATGGCAGAATCAATCATTCATTTTGATGGTAACTCAGCCGCCTCCCAGGTACCGTGGGAGGATCTATCAGCTTAGTGGTACTGAGTGTAGGAGAAGAGAGATACATGTTCTCTCTTCTATCCCACTGCATTTCATTTGTTACAGTGACAGAAATGATGCTATGAACTTTCATTTAGTGTAAATCTCAACACTGAGCAACATGGTGACTTAAGACCAGCAGTGGAACAGAGTTCTGTTCAGACCAAGGGTGAACACGAGCAAGAATCAGGGGCTGTCCCTAGGGGTTCTTATCATAATATATTAACTAACTCAGCACCAGATGCTGAGTTTCCAAACAACTAAAAAACATCATCATTTTAGGTAGCATAACTGATAGCTCTCCATCAAGATGTCTGCCAGTGAATCAGTCATGGAAACTAAATTAGGGTTTATTTCTCTAGAAGCAATTAGTTTAAATGATGCTGGCAAGGCTCTGCAGAGGAAATGCCGGCAATTTCCTAAACTGAGTGTTCTGTGGGTAAACAAGAACTTTCATCTTTAGGAAAGTAAATCCAAAATATCTCAGCAGCGATAATCACAATAAGATCATCAAAATAAGATTATCTTGCAAGATTGTCATTTTAGTCGCTCCCCTTCTGCTGATTGTGGCTGGAAAAATTAAGTTGCTGCAATTCACAGTGTTAGTTTTATACTTGGCTGAAGTCTGGTTAGTAGCTTCTTAGTATTTTTTACTATTACTGGAAGTGTGGCTCAGATTATAATTTGGGTGACCTTGTGGTGGGCAGTTTTAATATGGAGGTGAAGATCACCTCCACACCTAGTGGTGCACCTACAAAGCAACTTTTCTGGTGCACCACTCAAAAAGACTTCTCATTCTTTCCAACCTCACAGAAAACCATCAGAAGTTTTATATTTATTCTACAAGCATCTTTTGGTTGCAGTGATCCATCCCCCTCTGCCTCAGAGTTTTATAGTCTCCTCTTTAGTGTATTAAAAAATGCTATGCAGTCCCATATGTAATGAAAAAGGCAAAGACTGTGCTTGATTTTTGTATCAGGCTTTTACCATCTCAGTTTGCAGTGATGCACTAAAACTGTTCCCCAAGGCACTGGAAAGAAGGTTTCTATGTTCTTTGGGAATGTGCCTAAGCTGAAATGTTTGAGACCTCAGCAAGAACGGACAAAACTGATTGGCACTCTGACACGGTCACAGTTTTCCATTTGTGTATTTGTGGAGCAGAACATGTACATTACTACATCCAAGTCAGAACACAAAGAGAGCTTAAAAGGTCTTAAAGGTCTTTTCCAACCTAAATAATTCTATGATTCCATCTAAATGAGAATTTCAAGACTCATTAAGGCCAGATTTTATGAGTATCTTAAATTACTATATTTGGTAAGAACTGCTTGGTATATATTGGTTTTCCAGCTATAAAGTGTATTGTTTTGCTTTAAGTGATTTTTTTTTTTAATACCCAAACATATTCCAATTATATTCTATTTTGCAGTTCTCTTTATGAAACCTGGGCTTTGACATCTACCTGTTGGAAGTACCTTACCTTAGCTGTTTGGGGAGAAAGTCCAGACATGCATCTGTTTTTCCCAGATGTTCAGCAGTAAGAACCCTACAACGTTTAGCAGCTTCGGCATGAGATTCCTAACTCTCTGATGTTTTCTAACAGGGGTTATGCATACATGTGCTCTAGTGTTAACTTTCTATCTCTCCTTCTCTCCCCCTTCCTCCCTCTCCTGGACAATGAGAAAAGAATACAAAGGTCATGAACCTAACTGCAAGCATCTCTTCCTGCTTCTTGTGTGGTTTTCACCCTGACCTTGATACTCTCTTGTTTCCCTAGTGGCGCCTCACGAACCCCCTTGTGCTTCCTTAAGAAGAGGAACAGCAGAAAGAGGGAAAGAAACCCTGGCAATTAGAAACACACCCTGAGATTTCCTGCTTATAATGCCTATTGCAAAGAGGCTGCTGTTCCTCAGTTAACAGAGAGTAAAACAGGAGAAAATTAATGAGCTTAGCAAATTGAGCACAAATTGAATGAAAGCGGGCAAAATTCATCCCTGATGTGTTTTATTGGAAGGCAACTGATGGGTACATTTATCTTGATATTTTAAACTATTTTTTAAGTACACAAGTAAGGACCGGGGGGTTTTGTTATTGTTTTTGTGGTAGGGTTTTTTCTTAACCATGCATCATTTGTTATTTGCAACCTAAGCTACCTCATTAATTTTCTGTAACTAAATATTGTTAATATATTCATGTAACCAATATGATAGAGGGAAGAAACAGCATGATTAAATGGCTGACTTACTCTCACTATGGAATAAAACAGCCACTGCATAGAGGAATGACCAGTTACAGGTAATTTTTGCTCTTTGTGCTTTTGGGTATCATCAGTCTAGATCATCCCCATCACACAAGTTCTAGAATACAGATACCACCTCTTCACTATGCTTAAGTAGTTATTTTTAATCCTTATAGTCTTGGCCTAAGTGAATATTTATTACAGTGAAATGTTTTCATAGCTGGATTACCACAGAACTATAACAAGGACTCTTCCACAGTACTCAAGTGCAAAAAAGTGCTATGTCCTACATTCAGTGCTAAGAGGTGTTGACAACACTGTCACCTAACAGATTTACTTGGCCTTGGGGGAAGAAACATTTTTGGCATGAAATTGTTTCCAGTGAATAAAATACTAATTTTCATTAACCACATTTAAACTGTAAATTTACTATTACATAAGTCACATGTAAATGAAAAGCCTTAAATCAGGTGTGGAACGTACTTGTAGACAAACACCTCTTGGTAATAAATTCTTACGAAGCAGCAATTGCCCTGCTGTGGCCTAGGTGGAGCATTTGCAAGGGCTGCACAAAGAACTGGCTATTCACATGGTTCTGGCACTCCTTCCTAGTTTCCTGCTGCTAAATTACATTAAGAGACTCAAAACATACTTTCTTAATATCCCTCCCCCCTGCAGGGAATTACTGTGGTTGCCACAAGAAAGTTACTTGATCATGGTGGGGCAGGAAAAGAGCTTGGTACAATCCTGAACAACTGATCCATGTAACCATCTCTGGGGTCCCAATTCAGCCTGCTGTCTCTACTCAGCAAAATACATGGCCTCTCTATTTTACTTACATAAGAGGTTAGGTAAGATGGACTGCAATGAGAACTAACACATTTTTAATTTTCCCAGTGGTGTCAGTGGAGTGTTGGAGGTTACCACAGGCTGTACAGCTGGGGTTATAGACAGTAAACTCTGCAGAGCATTCACTGCTTTTATGATTTTCTTTTTCTACAATACTTTTTATCACTGGGGGCTGAGTTTTAACTGTGACTCCTACAGTGCTACTGTAACATAGCATGAGTGGCATACAAAAACAGACATATTAAAAGATGAAAAGAGAAAGCCACAGTATTCCAACAGTTTCATCACTGAACTGTTGTGATGCCAGCCAGTGAACTGACATGTCATTCAAATTAAGCCATTTCTCTGTTTCTGAGACCCAGCTTACCCGTATCCAGTTTTCATACTCAACATTCTTAAAGTTTTTTAGTTCGTAACAGTACATGCAGCAGAATTGACTCAGAAAGTACTACTCAGTGATTTAAAACATGAAAATGTGGTTATATCCCTGTTTCTGAAATTGCTGATCATATATTTACCTCTGAAATGCACACACCTGAAAGAATATTCATTGAAAATTCTGAGTAAATAATACCCAAGCCTCTCTTTGGATTATGTTTCCTGACTTAAATGCACTTGCCAAATTTTCATATTTCACTAAATATAAACCAGCAACTTTAAATCCATATTTACAAGCCAGGCATTTTGCTTAGTGATATCCACAGCAATTCCCAAATCTGTGATACACTAAACTGTTGGAAATGGCATTTTTTGATCAGGTGGATCAAGTTTGCCTTTGGATCAATCTTAATTTCTATCTTAATTTAAATTATCTTAATTTAAAGATCTTAATTTAAATAATATAGTCTAACATGCTATAAATTGGTCAATGGAACTAGGTCAATTTATAATTAATGAGGACTTTATCAAGAAAAGTGTATTCAGGGACTGCAGGTGTGTGCTTGTATAAATAGACATATTTCTTGCAACAAAATGCCAGGGAAGTTTGATATAGGGCAATGACATTTCTAAAGATTGTCTTCTGAAAGCATGAAGGACACTCTGTCTGTTCCACTGCCATCTGAGCTTCTATGCTGCAGCTACTGCTCTGTCAGTAACCACAGTACTGGAATACAAAGGGCAAAATCTGAGTTTTCAACCTTTCACCTGTCTGTGCTCTCTCAAATTATCTTTGCCCTGGTTACTTACATTGATCTCAGTACAGAATTTACACAGATTACCCTTCCCACTGTATTTTAAGTCAGATGTAAGCAGGGCAAAGCAAATACATCTGCTTTGCTCAGGGTCAGAACTGCTCCTTGCAAATCTCTCTATGGCAGCTCTTCCAGTTGCTAACTTGTATAAACAGACCATGCTTTGCACAAATTCCCTGTATTCTGGGACTTATGCTGTCAGACTTGAGCATGCTTTTCTTGGTCATGGGGCCCTTTTTATTTTCTTCCATGTCCTTTACCAAGTACTATATTGCCTGACAGAGAAGAGGGATAGAATATTCAAATCCCATTCTGTTATTTTTATCTGATGGAGAGAACAAGCATATGCTTTTCACAGATGCAGCTAGAGAAAAACAAAGGAGTTACTCAGAGGCTGCCACAGAGGTTGACATAGTGCCTCTCATATTGCTGCTATTGGACTCCGGCAAAGATGAAAATAGCCAATACCTGCAGCATATTGTCACTAATCCCAAGTCTCTCCTCAGCTCTGATAGTGCTTGATCCTAGCTTTCCAAAGTAGCTTCAGAAAATTCAAATCTGCCCATTTTTAAAATAGATCCATTGATATTTACTTACACTACAGGTAAGTATGGCACCTGCTATAATGCTTGACTGACTAACATTTGGAAAATTCTTTGAGGTCCTTTATTTATAAGCAAATTTGATGCTTCTAACTAAGTGTAGCTGCAACCTACCATCCTGTGTTTGGACCAAACTCAAGACAAACCAGCCTACTAGCTGCTAGGACAGGAATTTGCTAGTCTGCAGCAAATTCCTGTTGTTCAGACTCCTCTGCGCTGGGTCTGAGTCTCCTCCTCACTCTTGCTACATTCTTTACAGTGGGGACCACAGAAATTCAGGAGGTTCAGGAGGGTTTGCACTGGGCCTATACATGATGAGTACTCCCCACATGATTTGAAAACACTAATAAAATCTGTGTTCCTGCTCTGTTGCATAAGCAGAACATAAAGAGGAAAAGAAGGAGTTGGATCTAATATGGTTTTCAAATTAACTTAAGCACCCCTTTCTTCTGAAATCCTTTTTTCAAACTGTCACGTTTTCACATATCAGAAGAACAAAAATACTTATATTGTTTTGTAAATTATGCACAGTTGGAAGCTTTTCAAATCAAAGGCATCTTTTGGACTTAATCAAAAAACAAGGTACCCAAACATGAGATTTAGCAACATCTAGAAGTTGACTTGTCTATTAACAACAGATTGCCATATGCCTATGGAGCTGAAAGAGATTTCTCAATTCTTCATCAAGGTACTGTGTCATAGAATGTGGGGAACTTGATATTAATGTACCAATGGTCACTATTACTGTGACAGAATCAGCAGCTTTATTGAAACCACCTAGTCTGGTTGCACAGAGTTAACTCTAAGTGTTAATTTACACACACACATTCTGGTATCTGTACATGGAAGGCCTCATGCAAATCATCAGGGCTGTGTTCTAAAGAGCCAATTTGGCCTTGATCAGGATGAGGTCTGTCTTACTGACTTTTACAGTGCAGTGCTAAATTTTCAGATTTTGAAAATGTGTGTGTGTGTGTGTGTGTGTGTGTATGTGTGTGTGACAGATCAAGAGACACTATCTATATATATATATATAGATATATAGATATATAGATAGATTATAGATATATATATAGAATATATATATTGACTTGATCTGGTACTCTGCTACAGATATATATGATTGTGCACATAGAAAGCCATGAATATCTGCATATAAATATAGATCTTCCCTGACTCTATATTTATTATTTAAGTTCAAGCAAAAGGACTTTTATTTACAGTGAAGCTAGTAAAGAAGGGAGAAAATACTTTCTGATGACATTTTTTTAGGACTAAGCTTGTTAATTAATGAAAAGAGCCCTTTCATGAAAAGTTTATTCCTGATAAAAGACATGTTGCTTTCGGTATGAAAAGTTATATAATTACTTTTGTGTGTCATACTTTGTGGGAGAGATATATCAGGAAATCTAAAAGAAACTACCCATCCTTTTCTGTCCAAGTATACATGGTGTGTTGCTCCTTGCCATGTGAATGAAAAGAAGCTGTATCAGTGTGCAGTCTGCTCACTTCGTCGTGAATACAGCTGCAGCTGGCCAGGGATTGCACAGTACTTTGTAAGAGAGTGATAATTTGTAGCTGGAATTCTATGGTTGCTTTATGTAGGAAGTTGGGCAAGATAAATACAATGATTGCTTCTAACTTTAAAATTAAAAAACAACACCCTGGTAATTCATACTTCTCAGCTTATAAATTAGGACATGGCAGCACAAAGGAAGGTGATTGCTTAGATTCATGCAACAGGTTGCAGGAGGTGGCTAAATAAAATTTCATTGTCATTATTCCTATCTGCTAAATCTTGCACTTTGTTGCTTTCAAAGCAAACCATTATGAAATTAACATCTTTTCACACAGGAAACAATTGCCTTTGCAACAGCTCATCCCATGTCACATGCTTGATTTTCCCTGTTTACCAAGTTTCATAGGCTGCCATCATCACTGCTGATTCAGCATACCTCTATACAATGCCAGTCCAACCTTTTGCAATTAACAGGAGTTAACTGTAATTGCAAAGGTGCAATGTCCTGCAGCCTCTGCCTTTGGTCTCATTGCAGCAATTCCTCCATCATTATACAGTCAAAAGGACAAATAACTATGCTGACCTTTCACAGGAATTTCCATGCAAAGATCCAAATCCATTGTTGAGAAAGTGTAACTCTTTAGGAACTCTATCCTGGAATACAGTGATGGTCAGTTAAGTGAAAGGATCATGACTTCAGATGAATTGCTCCATACACTACATGGAGCACAGTCTTGATATAAAACTCACTGTTCTAGTTCCTGTGTTTGCGATAAGGTAAAACAATGAAAATGACTCAAGGCTGGCATAAATGTTGGGACCATTTGGTCCCACACAACTTCTGCTAAATAAGTTGTATTTAACCTTTTAATCTTTAATGTTTTAGTATCATTCTTCAAATGGTTGAATATCGCTCTGATTCCCACTTCAGAGCTAACAGAGTCATTTATCTCTTGCAAAAGGCATATGAGTGGAGGAGAGGACAACGTCTGTGATGGAGGCTGGCTCATAGTCTAAGCACTGGCAGAGAAAAAAATTACCTTAATGATTTTGACAGTCTGTTGTTGAACCGAACATCTTGTTCCCATAAGATGCATTACAACTGTCTGTAGACAGTAACTGTGTGATCACAGCTGAAATGCAGGTTATTCCATAATGTGTAGTACCCTTATCCAGACAGAGACAACATCATTTTGCTTACCATACATGCCTCTAGAGCTGAAAAACAATCTGAGTCTCCACAGCACATTCCAGCATTGCTGCTTTTTCAGAAAGAACTTTCCTCTTCCTCCCAAACTTCAGCTTGGTACATATATAACATAGGCATTGTGCCCTGAAAATATAAAGCAAAACAAACTTTGAAGTGCCTTTAAACTAACATAACTATTTCATCCTTCTAGCACATGCCTGTGTGTAGATTCCCATTCTGCAACTGATATTTATTGATCTACATTCATATGATCCAAGAAAAGCTTGACTGCATTGCCTTGTGGTAAAATTATAAGGGGAAAAACTGGAATGTGGAGGAGAAGGAAGGAGGAAAGCCAAGCTTTTATAACTCTTTGTAAACCTGGTCTATGTGAGCCTAGCCAACCCAGGGTCTAAATGATCTGTTACGCTTAAGATGTGAAAGGCAGCACTGTTGCTGAGCTGCTGGTGCCCCACAGAATCAAAATATTTCTGCTGAGCTGCAATTTAAACAGTCATACTCCAAATATGGGAAGCAACCCCTGTGAGGAAGTATGTTTTCCTTCGCAAAGCACTTTACCTTCAGTGAGTAAATGTTCCTAAGTGTAATAATAAAAGCACAAAAGTTTAGGTGCATTTTTATTTTGTGCTAATAGAGCAATCAAAAATGCACAGTCTGAATTTTGCATTTTTATTCTGAAGAGATTTAAATGTTTTCCTGTAGATATATATCTGATCAGCATATCCCTATCTGTCAAGAGAATAGAGAGCTCTCCTGCCTTTTAACTTTCATTAACATAATAATGATTATGGCTTCTCAGTCATGATCAGTTTCTGCTTAAATTATCAGATTGCAATTCCCCATTACTGTGCCTTGCTCTGGCACAAAACTCCAAGGAACCATCTACCAGCTGAATGCCTCCTACCTGTCACTTGTTCCTCTGCTTGCCTCTCACATAGAGGCTGTATTTTTACTTCTCCTCAGACTGCAAAATCAATCTGAATAAAATAAGATTTCCTAAAACATGAAACCACATTTAGATCCAGACTCCCCATCTTCTTCCTTCTCCACCCCATACAATGGGAGCATCTGTGACTTTGGCAGATGATAAAACCATACTGGTGGAAACCCATAGACCTTCTGACAGTGGTGAATAGACCCAAAAGAGTAAAAAACTTGTGCCAACAATCAGGAGAGGTGTCCAAAGATATGAACATCATGACTGGGAGAAACCTGTACAGTGGTGGGTGGAAAGGGGGACATTTGCAACTTTCTAATGAATCTAGTATCTAGTGAGTACAAAGAATTGCCAAGCAACACATAAATCAGAATAAAGCTGTATTTTCCAAAAGATATATCCACAAAAAGTGAGAAGATTTTTCAAGCTCTTAATTTACTATTTACAACCCTTTATGCACACTCAGATTCTTCAAATCTGTATTGATATCATCTATATACCTAAAGAGGTGCCTTGCCCTTGAAAATCTGGCATCTCTTCTGGATGTATAAGCCTTAAAATTTTGAGAGGAGTTCTTCCAGTAATGTACTCAAAGGCTGAAAATGAATTTGAAATGGCATATGGCTCTCACACAGCTTCTCTGAAAAGAATTTATCCATTATGGGAAAGAAAATGGAAAGAACATCTGGAGTTCTGTTGAAAAAAAAGGGTTAGCAAGAATTAACTCAAGCTTATTTTTCCCCCACAGCTTCATGTAGGTTAGAGTCTGAAACGATCTCAGCTGAGGCCCAAAAGTAAGGTGAGGCTCTCCTCACTGGATCTTCAGCTCTGTTCAAAGATGTAATGTAGGATACAGGAGGAGAAGAAGCCAATACACACTGTAAGGGTATTTAACAACTGCAGTAAAGCTCTGGGGCCACTAATTAAGTTTTAATGTCTCAAGGTCTTCATGCAGGCCTGCGGAGTGGAAGATCTGCTTTAGTCAAACAAAAAGGTTCTTGGACTCATTGCTCAAGCAATCAGATGAGGTTCTCTGGCCTGCTACACCAAAAGGCGAGATGACCTAATGGTCCCTCCTGGCCTTAAAATCTGCAAATCTAGAATTACACCCCACTATAAAGCTTATATAAGGGATGGGAGAAAAGAGGCCAAAGAATTACAAAGAGTATTTACAAGCCTGCTACAGTCATCACTAATGTACATATAATTGGCAAAGCATTTACATCAGAGGCCAGTTGTAACACATACGTTTATTGAAGGCTTGCACATTTCATTATAACTGAATTACTGAATATATCTAAGCCATTTATAGCGAACTGTGGCAAACTCTAAAATAAAGTAAACACATGTGCAGGGATTATTGATGTGGTATGGCTGTTCTGATACTTAAAGGCATTATAAACCATTTGCAAGGCATTTATTAAAAGTGACTTACATTTGTATAGCGCCTTTTATCCTGAGGTATCCCAAAAATTCTGTACAAACTGCAACTACAACTCCATTATTCAGGCTGACACCAGTGTGGCTATTCTGAAGCCAGTTGGGTCATAGTGCCATCATGCCAGAGTCAGAGTGCAGCTATCCAGTCTTGCATCTATAAATGGTGAAGGGGAAGCAGTAGCTGTTTCACAGGTTTCACTGGGCATGAGTCCCCAGGAACCTATTAGATCATCTAATCAGATATTTTACATTACTTAGGGCATCTAAAAACAGGCAGAGGAAATGGCATTTTTCCTTACATGTCTGAGTATTGCAACCCTCAAACCTCATATCTAAGCTTGTCTCACAATAATGTCTTTCTTACATATTCTTCTTGGAAATAGGGGCAGTAAGAGCTCTTGCTGGGATGGTTATTTACAACAACATCTCACTCCTCTGCACTTCCAAGGCAGAGTCTCACAGCATGTGGGAACACCTTACCTTCTTAGTCAGCAGTCTTAAAACTCTGTTTGTTGGAAGACAACATGTTTAGATGATTACAGTCACTCTATGGAAGAATCTTGTTTTCTTCATTATTTACCATTTCATTAATCTTTATTTTAAAAATATAATTCAAAACAATATTTTATTATTTTGTTTGCTGAAGAAAATATAAAATCATATTGGAGCATAAAGCAGTCTCCAAAGACCCCTCCCAGCATGACTTAACAAAGAAATGAGATTTATTGGTGATACAACTTTTAATACAGCCTTTAATTCAAACACTACAGACGGTCCAAAAGGAGGCCGTCAGTATTCAGACCTGGTCTCCTTCTGTGTCTTGTGGAAGGAAAGATAGACGACTGGGGAGGGACCTTCCAAGCACTCTACTGGGTGCTCTCTTTCAATCATAAGATTAGGACTGGATTGGACCAGGTGATGGGACATTACAGAAATGCCTGCACTGAAATGCAGCCAAATCCCATCAGTACTAAGTCAAAAGCTTGGGAGAAAGTCAAGCATGCTGTCTTCATACCAAACAGATCAACAATCCCATCAGAAAGAGGTGGATAATACATTCACTTTGAGAGACAGAAAACAAGAAATAATTATTTTGACCAAAGCCACAGTGTGATAAGCCACTGTGGAACTGAAGAAAAATCCAAGCACTAAAATTCCTGAAAATGGTATTAAGGCATCTTTAATTGACACTAAATGGTCAGGATATAATTTTAGGTCTCCTCCAGAATCATAACCTGTAGAAGCCCAAAGTCCATAAAACTCTGGCCTCTAACACATTAACATTTTTTCCTAGCACAGGAATGATCTTTCTAACAAAACCTCAAACCAAGTGCTAACACCCTTTATACTTTGTGTCATAACATAGCATGATGGCTGATATACAGATTTGATAAAGAAAATGGAATTCTGAACTCATCCATTTTCTTAACTCTCCAAAACTAATCAAAGATATTATTTCTCCCTGAAAACTATTCCTGTTGTATCATTATGTCTTCATCACTACAGTCTCATTAGTAAAGTAGTCTGAATTCTGCTGTAGTAGTCAGATTGCATACTGCTGAAATTTATGATAATGTATGTACTCACTATAATCTGCAATTTAAAAAGTCAGTATTGTTGGCAAAACAATGTGCTTCACCTATAATATACTCACCCTCATCTAAAGCTAGCTGTTTAGAATACTCTTAATTCACTGTATGAATCACAAACCAGGTTTTACAGGCTGAAATACCCTGAAGTGATCAAGGCAGAGGACAGTGAAGGACCTGGTACTTGCATATTGTTAAGATCCTGCATTATGTAACATTCATGAAATACTTTTCCCTCTCACTCTCACAAGGGAAAAATCTAGCAGAGAAAATATACTTGGAGTGATATGAGGTCCTTTTATCCCATTTTCGGGGAGAAGGATCATAGATTTTCCATTTTGTGCTCTTTTAAACGGGTTATTTCTGAGATTGCTTTAGATCACAGTTACACAGACAATTTCACTGGTATGACCCAAGGGCTGTGGTGTCTAGCAGGTGGCAAGAATCAGCAGCTGACGGATGTAGGCAGGCTTGGCAGGGACAGGAACAGGAACCCCTTACACTCAGCTGTGAAAGGATTTGTAAAATTGAACTGCAACCTCAGGAACTTGAACTTGCTAAACGCTAATGACAAATCAATGAGAGACTCAGGATATTCTCAGATAAACGCTTTCTCTGGTGCCAAAGCTGACCTAAGAAGTTCCTGCCCTCCCCTGCACCTGCTCTTTTTCTTTCCCTGCAGCATTACCCATTCCATCACAGAAATGTGTTGGATGAAATTGAAAACTTTTAACCCTATTTCAGTTCTGGTCTACAGAGTGATTCCATGAACTGTTGCAATGTAAGCAAAGTGCTAAAATGAAGGGGTGGGGGTGTGTGGGTACTTGGACAACATAATTATAACAATAGCAAATATGCATCTTCTGAGTTTTAATATATTGTTAGATAGCATATTTCATCTGATTAAACATTTCCTGATCATTCATGAAGAAATTCTGAGTTCAATTTGAATAAGGTCCCAAAAGCAGTTATTGTGTCACAACCATTTTATCCCTCTCTGGCTAAAAGATTTAGTCAAAGAAAAAACCCAAAATTTAGAATACATTCAAACTCTCAAAACATAGATCTATCTAACTAACCACTGTTATTTTCATTGTTCCATATCATTCCACTGCTACCTTTACATTTCAGTTTTTATCTGTTTCTCTCTGTTATCATTTTATACTGCTATCCAGAGATATATAGATTCATGTGGTTTTACAGCTGCCTCACACAGTCTATGAAAAGTCAAACACACTTGTTTAGACTATGAGCTTGTTTATTCTGGACTACGATAACTAAATATACTCTCTGAAGTTAATGTGATTAACTTGGCCAAGCTGATTCATAAAGAAGAATGTCAGGAATTCCTCTTCCAGATGTAGCCTGCATTGCTCAGAACTTTCTCCAGCAGAAGCACATTTCCCAAACTCCACCTAACTTCCCATAGATAGTGGAAATCCCAAGATGTACAATTAAGGAGGCAGAAGGAGGAGTGGGAGAAGGCAATGATTGCCTTAGATGTGTTCACACTTAACGGAATTAACATTTGCTGATACAATAGAACCTAAGGAGGCAGGCACATCATTTAATGTGTTAGACTTGCAGACCTTTGACTCTTTTATGGTTAATTAGCCTTTAACTTAAGAAAGCCCCCAGTTCATAGAACTTCCATCAGCTCTGAATTCAAAGCTTTGCCCTCTCTCACCCTGGCAGTTTACAGTGTAATGATGATTGATAGCCAGATGAAAGCTTTAGCTGGGGCCTGTCTTCTTGCATTGTGCTGGAAGAGAAGTGTAATGATCTACAGCTGCAGTGGTTTCAGAACCCATTTTGATTAATTGTGGCCTTAATTACCCACTTAAGCAGGTTTGGGCCAAATTGATTTTATACCGCTTTTTTCTACAGCAGGTTAAAAATTAACCCTGCACTCTTAGATGCATTTGACAAGGTTTCTATTCACTTATTGCCTAAAAAGCCTAGTGAATATGATCTCTAGCTGACATTCATGAACTCAAGTAAAAAGGAAGAATGATACCTTTTAATGGTAACAGATTACTGCTGACACTTAACTGCTATCAAAGATATACAAGTGACCAAACACCCTCTTATATCTGGTTAGTGAGCAGTATGTGAGATAAACTCCCACCAAAACGAAAGCTTTTTTGTTTAGACCCAGGAATTAGAGGCACCTTTAAAATGTGAGGAGAAAAGTGCCCATCTACAGGATCAAAGCTGACTTCATTGGTCTAAGTAGCATAGAGATCAGACTGGCAGTGTATTTAGAGCAGGCAGCACTCTACTCCTCCTCAAGAAGTTCAGCTTTGCTCACATTGCATAAGGAACATTCTGTATTAAATGTTTCTAGACAGAAAAAAATGGATCATAAAGACACACTATTCTTTCTGATTTAAAGAGGACCCTCCAGAGAGAATTTGGGTTTACACTATCTCACTGTGCAAACTCCACATGCACTGGGAAGCAGGCATGGTAAACCTATTCTAGACCTGTTCTTATTGTTCAGTCAACAAGAGCAGACAACATCTCAGCAGTCCTCCTAAGGGACCCTTAAAACTGTCTTTCACAAAGATCAGTATTTGCAGTCTGGGCTCCCGTGGGAACACTGGTAAACCCACAGAGCTATAGACACTCCACATCAAAGTGCTGTGGACAGGTGAGGCTGTTGAGCTCTGACCTGCACCATAGTTCAGCTGACTGCAATGTACTGCAGACATAACTTCACTTGTGCATCTCATGTATTGTATAAATCCACAGTATGCCTCATTGCTTCTGCTTAATGTGATCCATGATTCTTAAATCTTTAATATAAACCATTCCAAAACCTTCTCTTTTATATTGATCACATTTCCTAATTAGAATAGCTGGCTCCCCCAGGTTATAGGCCAGCAACTAAAGAGCATGTTTACTGTAAATTATAGCCTGCTCACAGAAAACTGACAGCCTCAAGCAGAAAGAATCATACACAGATTCAGCTGACTCACACACAAGAACTGCGAGACATTCCCAAGTATTGGCTAACACAACAGGTAGTGTGGAAGCAAGACAGTAAGGACCAAAAGAAGAAACAATTTTGTGGGTGCAGCTTTGCAAAATAGCTGTTGCTCACTGCTAGAGATGGAAAAGGGATGCTAATCATCCAAACTAACTCCCTAGTAATAACACACTCCATTTGGTGTAAGTGTTTGTACAGGTCTTTTCAACAAAACTTCAGTAAGCTGACATATCTGTTCCATAGGAAAAAGTCAGCTTTTGGCCTGCCCCCAGCAAGTTCTGCATGATGCTTCTGCCACCTCTGCTTTAAGGAAAGAAATGTGTTCTGTTTCATGCCACTTGACACTGATGTCCACATGCTCCTACCCTCTGTGAGAGAGAACAGTTGTTTGATGTCAGGAAGACACCTTTGTCAGACAGCTATGACAGCTTTGTCATAGCTTCCAATTCGTTTTATTCCCACTATCTTCCACTGTATTTTTTGGGGTTTTCTAACTTAGCATTAGGGGACTTTCTATTTAAGGGCCTGGAACAAAAGCTGTGACTTGGCCTCACAATAGAAAATTACTCTAGCTATATCATTTGCAATACTGATGATAAGATCTGAACAGGTAAACACCCATAAGGGTGTTCATATCTGGGGATCCTCAGTTTTACAGTGTGCAGTTCCTTTGAAGACTAATGTCTTTGTTGATCTAGCTTGCAATATTCAAATTTGCTAGAATTCTCTTTGGTTTTATATGTCCTTTTTATCAAGTATCATTGAAAAACAGCAGGAAGTCTGAGGTGCTTACATCTTAAAGATTCAATATTCTGCATCATGGCTGGCATAAGTAATGAAAGATACTTGTAAAGCTGCTCTAAACCATCCCCCCAGAGTAAGAAAGCTTTTGTTAAAACCAATGACATAGGCGCTGGAATTATTTTGCTGTTGTTCCCTCAGGCTCTTAGCCTCCTCAATAAAATGGTCCATCCTGGAAAATGAGTCAATTCAAATAAAAGTCCCTTGCATCTTGCTGGCAGAACCCCATTAACATGATGGAAATCTTTGGCTCTCCCCAGTGATCTCCCCAGAATGTCATTTCTTCAAAGGAATAGAAGCTACCCTCAACTAAAGGAACAGATGTACACATACCTGCATACTCAAGTGCTCATTTAATTTTCTTGAAATAAGCATGGGTTTCGTATTGGATTTTCCAGAAGACACCAACATCATCTTCCCCTTCTGCTTCTAAGTTCAAAATGACAGACTTTGCACATTTATTTTCTGGAGTCAGGAAGGGACCGCACAGCAGACACGCACAGATTAAACTGCCTTTATATTGGAAATGTTTCAATTTAAAATGCAGTTTTTGGTTAGAGTGTTCTCACATGTGCCATTGCTTCCTTTACATAAAACAAGGAGCTTTGATAGTCTCATTCATGAAACACATCACCACACTTTTTAATAATCCCAGCACAAAACTGCTAAAGTTAAACCAGCCCCCTGGTCTCTATATTGTTTGATTACTGACACATGCTGTGATCCTGAAATCTGCTTGTGACTTTATCAGGATGGGATGAGGAACAGATTTGCTTAAATTCTTGGCGACACAAGTATAAGGAGGATAAAGGAGAGGTTATTTTCCACCATAACTGTTATTTGCTTAAAAAATTCTTCCCCAAAGCAAAGTTATAATGTGATATCTTGAAAGAACACTACTCCATTCTTTGCTCAAACACTCTTTAACTTCACATTAGCAAGACAGAATCATATCAGCTAACTAAAGATTCGAAAGATACTGATCAGATTGTTTTAAATTTCACTGAGGCTAGAGCTGGGAAACATTAAGATGCACTTCCCCGCAAGAAAAGTAGAAAAAGTTTGCTGCCAGGGTAGCCAAAAAAGCTACTATAATGTTGATAACAACTTACTGATTCCAACAGCTACTTTGATGAAGGCATGTCTTTTATTTCTGCAATCCTGCTGCGGCGGGCTGGAAAGGTAATGCCAAAGGAACACAGTTGGAAAAATATTCCATGAACATAGGAACATTCAGCAGAGAGAGTGAGAGAGAGAAGTGAGTGATTGAAAACAGATGAAGCCAGCTCATGATCACAGCTTCCACTGCTGAATAACTAAGTCCATGTAAAACTGCCAGGCATTTCCCTCTGCCACGTGAGAAACCCCAGGGAAAGCCAAGCCTTTGTCTTCCTTTGACACATCAAGCAGTGAGGATATTATTGGCTGATAGAACATCCACAATATACATCACTGCCTTTGGCTCTGGTGAATGTTAGTATATCTTGCCATTTTCAGACATGGGTGAATTATCAGGAAATTGTTATGTCAGAAGCCTGTTGCTGCAGATCAACAAGTTCTCCAGTGCTAATTGTGTGCACCTAATAGGATTTTCTACCATGGGATAGCACATAGGAGACATACCTCTCTCAAAATTTGCAGCGTAATTCAGATGCAATTGGGCTTCAGTTAGTCACTGAACCACCTGGGCCCTAGCAGAATTAATAAACAGTATGTGTGCAGCCTGGTAGGTGGAGAATTACAGAACTCCGAACTTTTGGGGTTTTTCCCATACTCTAGGACATTAAATTATCTTGGAGATGTCACTTCCTGTCCCTACATTTCAGCTACTGTATTAAGAGCTACTCAGATAATAAACCAGCTAGCTGAAAGCTAACTTACCTGTGAACACAGAAGTTACAGTCACAGCCTTCACTACAGACAGACAAGATTTTAAGCTGTTAAGAGTTAAGATCCAAGAGCTTTTTGTTCTGTAGAGCACTGCACAGTAATTAATGATAAATCACTCTGAATGCTACTACTGTGCAAATGATAACAGTGGTCAACTGCCTGCAGTTATTTAGAGAAAACCAAGCAGCTCGTGCCCCTCATTGAGACACCTGTGGTGTAACATGCTGTATGGTCAGATTTAGGCAATGACACTTTCAGAATTCCTCCTACAGCCTGAAACCTTGGTAGAAGCTGGAAAATCAGTCATCCAGTGATTCAGAAGAATACAAGAGCATACCCACAACAATCACTATAAACATAATTCAACAATGGCATGAATATTTGGGAGAGAAGGAGGTTCTCCCCATACTGGACCCTTACAATGGCATTCAAAAGAACATAAAAAAGCAAGACAAAGTCTGATACTTGTCAGAGATGCCCAGAAGAGCATACTCATGACATTTCCATCAGTGAACAGCACTCCATGAAGGTTTAGTACTTTTTGTGCTTTGAAAAAAAAAAATGCAATAGAAGCTGGAATGTTGCTCTTTTCTTTCCCTGTAGGAAAGCCAGCCAAGAGCATTTCCAAACTTTGTTGACTCACTTGCCACTGCAGCTTTAAAGGAGATGAGAGGGTATCCTCACAGTTGTCATGCTAATAATTTGGTAGTTATCATATAATAAGTATAGAAATTCAGATTCTAAGTGGATTTGGCACTAATCTCTTAAAATTTATGTTTCACCTCATTTTTAATCTCAAATGATAGTTATGGAAATTATATCACTTTGTTGTGCAGTGTTAGGAGGTGTCACAAAACCCAATCTACTATTGAAATGTAATCAAGACAGCAATTCAACAGTGAAGCAAGATGACATCCCTCTTCACTCCTGCTGTTTCTATCCAGCAGGTTTTCAGCTAAATACAACTTCAACATTCAGTAAAATCTTCCAAAGTAAAAGTTTAACTTGCATCAAGATGCTTCAAAACATCAGCTAGACTATGCTCAGACAAACTGAGCAGCCTGAATGAATAAATGCAGTGCATAATGCAGACCACTGGAGGGATCATATGAGTGGCAGATGGAAAGGTCAAGATGATAACTTATTTGGGAACCAAAAATAACCATTTCCTTAATAAAACAAACCAGTAGTACAGCTACTGAACTGCTATGCTCTGAGAAGGTCAGATAGGACATCAGGTTTCACCAAATGACCTCAGAAGTACCACTTCTAATAATTAAATACTGTTCAAAAAATAGTTTTGCAAGTTGAGGCAGATGGCTGGTGTCCACTGTCCCCACAGCCTGCAATCATGACACCCTCAGTTCAATGACTGTTGGAAAGGGGGATGTGCTGTAAAGAGCAGTTGAGACATTTGGTTCAACATTTTTTCTGATGGAACATTACATCAACTGAACATGTATTTCTTCCATGGAACTTAAGCTGTAGTCCTGATTCTTGATTTAGTATTTTCTGATTTTCTCACTTACATTTCTGTCTTTGAAGGAGAGGAAACAGAGGAATAATTCCACTCTAACATATTTCTACATAGTTTAGTTTTTTTTAAAGAATAAATATGTCATCTATTTGAAAGTTAAATGGAAGCATTTTTCACACCTTCAGGTTCTCACTTTTTCAGATGACTGCTAGCAACAGAAGTTACAATGGAGACATATCTTGGAAGGTGAAGACTAACACTGCAGGTGCACCTGAAAATACATGAGAAGGCTAGCTAAAAGAGCAGCATATGAAGAAAAGGAACAAGATGAGGAAGTGTTTGGGGGAATGCTGCTGGAAGTTACAAGACTAAAAATGCCTGGTCCTTTTGCACTGTAATGTTCTGGTTATGTTTTTGTCTTAATAAAAACTGTGAGGGATGACAGAATCTACTCCACTCAAACTCCACTAAAAATCCCCTCCTCAATCTCAAAAACATCTGGCTTGCATGCTGCAAGAAGAAACTTAGTTTTTTTTCATATTTATTTATTTATTTTCAAATGGACAGGATATTGAACCAGCATGAATGGGGAAAAGAGATGCAACCAAGAACTTCAAGCTAAATCACATGAGACAAAACCACAGAATTGCTGCAACCAGGGCAGAGTCCACACCAAATTAGCTTTTACCTCTTCAATTTCCAAGAGGAAAGACAGAGGGTGGTAAACCAGTGTTGGGAGGCATTAAAGAGAAACATGTAGAGCAAATTGGAGTTTTTTTTGGTAAACTGATGTTGCAACTTTTGCACTGACATCAATTTACCACCCTTAATTAGCCTTAGGTCACGCAAAAAACAGAGAAATATAAGGATGGTTTCTCCTTCTTAATGTTACCTCCTGAAACACAAAGATATTACACAGAATTTGCCCAGGAATGAAAGATGGAAAACTTCTGGCACTTTTACAGGATTTCTGGGAACAAAAATTTTAAATTGGAGAGAAGAAACCTTACTGAGTTATCCACCTTGCCTACATACAGAACTTAATATAGAACTTAAAAAACCTCTGATATAGTCTCCAAGCTGTGAAATTCCTTGACTGAGACGTCTGTGGTATTTTTCTATACTTGTTTTATTACTGGGCAGTAATTTGCAACAGTGTGGAAAAAAGGCAATAAAATCCATTCTGAGAGTACCAAGAACATTTTCCATTTGGATTAGAAAGAATCTGCAATCTCCTCAACACAGATACAAATAAGATTAAACCAGGAGTCCCAATCTACATGTGTACAAACCATCACCTCAAAGACATCTTCCAGAAGTCTCCATCCTAGTTTCTCTGAAGCAACCTGGGGGTTGTTTCTTTTGTTAACAAACTTCCAGCAGTACTGGCATATTCAATATGTGTGTCCCATTCCCATGACTCAGTGCGCTTCCATCAGGTCAGGTCACAGGTGCCACCCCCTGCGTTCACTGCTCTCCCATAACAATAAATATTTGCACCTGAGATGCACTGATGAGGGATTCTGCTTTGTTCTATGTCATAGCTAAAACAGGAAAGAGGAAATCCCTGCCCCACTCATTTTTCCCTCTTACCTCATTTTCCTTTCCCTACCCTGTTTGGAAAACAATCTAGCTTGAAAAGATCTATAAAAACTCATTCCTTCCTGCTGGTGACAAGCAACGGAATAATTTCTGCTAGCACAACAAATGAAGCAAGCAGATAGTGAGGACAGCAAAAGTACTCATTGACAACCAGGTATCATCCACATCAATGGCAAATGAGAGTCTGTGGCAGCAACGTGGATACCAGTGGTGAGGCAAACACCCTCTTTACTCCACACACAGTAAGCTCCAGAAAGGAGAAGCAACATCATGCAGAAGGGGGAAGATTCATGAAGAAGGCACAATAGGTATTTACAAAAGTGATTGATATGCCAGAAAGAAAATTATGAATTTCAAGTCAAGAGAAGTACTGCAAAGCGGAACAACCAGAAGTACCCCATTAAACCATTTTTCTCAGAACTTGCTGATTTAGTCAAATTAAAATATTCTTTATAAACAGCTATATTTCCAGTCTCTGAAAGTTTTCTGCTATTTTGGGACAATAGTTTCTGAGGACTCAAAATTATTTCCCAGAACTCATATTCATTTTCAGAGCCACTCTTATTGCTGGCACATCAAACATGCTAAAACCGCGAGTCGGGAATTCATAGGCCTAAAACTGTATTATGTGAGTCTTAAAAACTGAGATTAAGTGCAAAAATAGTTTTTAATTAATTTGGTTTTAAGCTTTGAGCTACCAGAATTCAAGGGTGTCAAGCTGTGCTATAAAACCTTTTACACCCAGAAAAGCAGGATGTTTTGTAAAATAACTAGAGATGAAATTTCATATGACTGTGGGAGCTAAAGAAAGACACCTTGACAAACATGAAAAAAATAATGAAGCTATTCAGTTTCACAGAAATAAGTTGCATCCAGTGAGCTGTGCAAGATCAGCCTGAACAGCTTTGTTTTATATTAGTTAAAGAAAAAGGCTATAAAGGACAAAAACAATGCCTCAGGAAAATTGTGCAGCATTCTTTGCTTTAAATAGGGTGCACATACACTGTTTTTCCCAAGGGATTTAAGAAGACTTGACCTATTTGGATGCCTGTTTCTTAGAGATTGTGATAGCTAAATATGCAGCTGTGTCAGCAAATGGAAAGAGAATTTCATTCATGTAACATCTGGCCTCATTTTAACTCATTAATGCTTCTCTGGAATGACTGCTTAGTCAAGATAATGAAATAACATTTAAATACGGTCTTGTTATTGATCTGTCATCCTTTGCTCCACATCCTTTGATTAATTTAGGTGACCTAAGAATTTAAGTACACAATTTCAACAAGCAGGTAAAACAGCATACATGTGGATTAAGCCTGGCAAACACAAGGCTAGTTTTAATAGATATTGATGCATGGGCATGGGAGCCATACCCGCCATGTAAAGAAGTTAAGTCAGTGTGAACCAAGAGATTCCCACAGCTCACAGGGGTCAGGAAGGGCCACATCTCAGTGGTATGCCCAGAGAGACACAGGCAAAAGCAGCTGCCTGGAACTGCTCGGTAATATGAAGCTGCTACATGGAACTCCCCAGTAGGCTTGGGCTCTGCACATACAGACCACAACAGAGCAGGAGCTCCTTAGAAATTCCCATCTCCAAATATGAGATGCACATAGAGGGAAAAAGGAAGATGATGCACAAAAATAAGCAGCCTGAAAAAAAAGGCTGACAGAACGACTGGGGTCAAAGCATTCCCTGCCTTGAACCAGCAGGATGGCACTTCAATTCAACTCCCTGCCCCGAGCTAGCCTTTGCAAACAATCAAGGATTGCTGTTTAGGGTCTACAGCCCAGAGACCTCCCCTTCCCACAGTGGCTCTGTGCCCAGCCTGCAGTCTGTACTGAGCTGGTTTTCAGGCAAAGGACAACCCTGCTGGTGCTCAGGCCTCGCAGCCTGGCTGGCTGTGTTCATCTGACACCTTCCTGCCACCAGTCTGGAGTGTTCTCTGGAAGGTCAGAACTAGGATTATTTTGGAGACAGAGTTACTCTGGAAAGAACAAACCAAGTACTGTGCATTTCAAAAGCTGTTGCCAAAATCTTCTAAAACTTATTAATCCAAAGCTGGTTAGGATTTTGTTTTTGTTTGGGGCTTTTTTTAGATGAAATGCTCTAAACCTCCTCACCATGAGTAGGAGGTAAATAAGAGGGAGGGAAAAGCCCTCATTTCCTTGAACCTCAGCTCAAGCACAAACCACAAAAAATAATCAACCATTGGACAACATATCCCAATGTAAACATTGATATTTTTCAGTACAAGTAGCTATTGAGAGATGAAGAACCAGGGGAACAAATTCAGAAGACAAGCAAGTTAGTAGACATTGAAGACGGGTGATTTAAACCTCTCTTTTATTGTTACAAGCGCCTTTAATTTCATGAGATTCAGTCCTAACAGATATATCAGAACAGTGCTCTAAGCCTGAACTAATGCTCCAGATGTCTCAGCTTGTCTCCTCTGCAGGTGCACACCAGTACAGCCTCACCAACCAACAACCCTCACTGGTGGCAATCACTGCTGATTTATTCTGAAATGGAGGACCTGCATGTACATATTTCAAACTCCTAATGCCTTCTTTTGCTCAAATTCAATCTATTTGGTTACAAGATTGTGGAGGACTGAGATAGAAGAAAGCATTTTAAGCTCCCCCTTTTGTTCTGATGCATTGAACAGAAGTGTCTCTACTTGTTTTATTCCTCTCTAAGGACTTCTCTTTTTTCTTCTTTCTTTCTTATTTTTTTTTTTCCAGAACAGGACACAAGTGTTAGGAGAAGGGATACATAATTAAAGTAAAACATTAAAATGTCACACAGAAATTAAAAAATAAAGAGCTGCTGTGCTGATTTTCCACATATGCAAGCCAGGCATCCATTGGCATAGCCAAGCCTGACCTTTGGAAAAACAGAATCCCCCTCGTCTTCAGTGCTTCCTGTAGCCCTGCTTAAAAAAAACAAACAAAAAACTCAACAACAAAATAACAAAATCAAAACAGAGAACATGTGACTACCTGCATACATTAGCAGAGATATTGATCATTCTGAATGCAAAGACATGCATCTTCTTGTGATGCACGTTGTGAAAAATTTTGGGGTAAGGAAGAATAATATTTTAGTAACTTAGTAATGAGAAGTTTCCACAGCTAAGGTAATACATGATAATATGGTCTGAACAGCAGCCCATTGTTTGAGAGCAGAATGGAGCCCTGTATGGGATCACTGCTGGATTCTGTACACCACAGATGGAAGGGAGGAATTACACCCTGGATTTGGGGTGTGAAGGGGGGTATGCATTTCTTTTATGGTTTTATTGGCCTTGCACACAGGTCAGTGAGTCACACACTCACACACACACACAAAGATATGCTCATGCATGCACACCCTGCAGCACTGACAGTCTGTCAGAGCTGGGAGGCAGCTTGTCTAAGTTGAAAGTTTAATGAGTGCCCAACACTAAGCTAACAAGTTTTTCAAACAGTGGCTAACAAAAAACAGGGATCAGGAAGACTGCATTTGGTGCCAAGAGATTTGTTTTAATATTAACAAGGACTGAATTCAGGCAATAAAAGAGGAGGAAAATAATATCTTCTGAAAGTGCTGAAAGCCAGGCAGTTCAATATATTTGAAACAACATATGTTTTTAAACAAGAGATTTTTTACTTTTTTTTTAGGATGAGAAAGAAAATTCAGGAATATGAAGCAAAAGTAAGTGGTTAGCAACACAAAAATGTCAGCAAATACACACATAGTAGAATTTATTTTCTATCCTACATTTCTAAAACTTGACATAATAAAAGCTGTGGAGTCTTTTTTAGTACAGAGACCCAGATTCCCCCAAGAGAGTCATGCTACAGTCCCAAAAAGGTCATGATAAGATCTTTTAATAAGAATGTCCATTTTAACACTACTGGGGATCTGGATCTATGATACTAAGTAAAAAAATATTTTTAAATCTTTTGCTACACTTCCTAGGCTTTTTTTGAGGATTTTAGGATCTGGGCTTAAGCTTTGAGACACACCAATGGTGGATGACCTGTCTTAGAGTCTTCTGAGATGTGTTCACAGCATCCTCTCTGGAGTAAAAGATGTGTGCCTAGATTCCTGGTAATGCTTTCTCTGAAGTTTAAAGACAATAACAAACCTAGACAAGTGATGGCTGCTACCACCATAATTAAATGGAAGGCTCAAACCTTGAAATAGAGTTGCAAAAGACTGTACCAGTGAAAAGGTACTGATGTGCTGACCTTGTGTTAGGACTTGCAATGTTATCAGTCTCATCATTCCAAGCCTTCACTGAAAATGAGACCTAATTTCAGAAACTAAATGGGATTGAATTGCTTCATAGTTGAAAAGGAAAACTCAGAGTGTACTTGGAATTTAAACCATGACCTTTTCTCTCTGATTCTACATAGCAGTACCTCTTTAGTTCTAAAAACATCACACATCTGAGGAAATTTTAAACTGTGGCCAAAAGTTAGAGGTTTTACACAAGAGAAAATTTACTAATACAATGTTCAATTAAATTTTCAAACAGTTTCATATACCTGATTTGATCAGAACCACATAACTTTTCTCAAAGCTGAGACAATTGAATCAGATAATAGGATTAAAGTTTCCATGGCCAATGGTGCATAAAGAAATTATGTATCTGAGGTACTGTTTCTTTGAACCATTAGCCTGAATGACTACGTAACAGTCTCCAGCTGGGTCATCTGAGGATGCTTTTAAAGATATCTTCAAAAGCTTCAGCCTGTCACTATACCAAGACCAGAGTCTAAATTACTGACCAATATCCTCTCATTCATTCCATGTGATTCCCTACATCTCTGCACACTGCAGCAAGTTCTCATAATTTTAGGTTATTGCCTTTACATTCTTTTCTTCATCCTTCCTTAAACCAAATAATGTGAGGAATACATACAAATTCTTGTGACTGTGTAGAAAATCAGGGATCTTTTAGAAATATTTGACAAATACTACTTTGAAAATATATTGAGTTTTTCCAGCCAAAGCCACTTCAAATGATTCTTAGAGTCAAAGGCTTCCTGGATTCTTCAGTAAGGGAAACAGGGAATGAAGCAGAGAGAGAAAAAAAAAACAAAAAAAAAAAACAAAAAAAAGAGAGAGATGGTTAAAAAGCACTGGCTACAAACATCTGAAAGATTAAAGTCAAATCTGACAAGGCAGCAACTTCATCCATAAATTAAACAAAAATTGGTTATCCCAAATCTATAATCCAGTTGCAGAACTATGTAATTTTTACCTTTTTATATGGATCCAACAGCTGGAAACTACCAAAAGTACCAACAGATGTCTAAATGCCTTTGAAAATAAATGCTGTAGAAAAGTACTGGGGATTAAATGGAATGAATTTAAATCAAATTCTTAGATCAGCCAGAGTTCAGCAACCTTTTATTTATAAAGTTATTCTACAGGGAAAATGGAAATATCTAGAACCTTTTGTAAGTGAAGCCAGAGCATTTGCAACAGCTGACATGCCATTAGGCAACTGAAAAAAATATGTAAAAGGAGATGACTAGAAGAATTACTCCACTGAACAAGTGGAAAAAGAGAAATCTTTTGTGATCTATTTGTTATTTAATAATGTGAGCAGCAAGACAGAGAAAAGGAAAATAGCTGTGACCTTTTCCTGACCATCGGATAACATAATAAGAATCAAATTTTTATTAATTATTTATCTTTACTCAGAAAAAGGAATTCCACATGGAATTTTTGCTGTAGTATCTACTGAACTTTAAATTTACATCTTATTAAGGAATTATTTCATGTTTTGTTCATCATTATTTCAAATTTTAAACAATAAGTTTTAAGAAAGAGACACTGTCCTTTTTTGTGGTTTTAGTGCTCTTGACATAAGGAAGACCTGGTCTATGATGAACACATAGATACAATACAGCAAATAGCCATTTTCATGCTACTCTTTTTTCCCCTGTAGATTCATAGAAACAGTAAGGGAAAATACAGTTTCTAAGAAGACAGTACGTCACCTTTGAAGCATACACTGGGCTTACTCTATGAACAAAGTGTCAGTCCTATCAACTTAAATGTGTAGTACTTAGAAAACAGTTTCACAGCTTAATGGAAAAAGCTTTGTTAGAGCTAAGAGTCATTTTGCTTTACTATCAAGTACTGCTTATTTATCAAATAATGCAAGGAACATGTTCTGTGTCTTCAGCCACATCGAGAATCATCAGTTGCACTCCTATAAATATTAGTGGTTTGCATTTTGAAAACAGTTGCTTTCCAGAAGACTGATCCTCCCTTTTAATACCAGACATGATGAAAGTTGATGACACTACAGGGCAGAAGATTTAAAAGCAGGAAATGGAAAGACTTCTGAACAGCATTAAACAGACCTGTTAAAACTTACCACCCCAGAAGGTCACAAAGGGAGAATAACTAGCTGGGTATTAATGAAAGGCTGGGATCATTTTATGGCCATTCACATCTCTAACATCTGCCATGTTAGGCAGAGATGATTGCACTAATCAGACCAAGCTTCAGGGCATAAACTGTCTGTCTTTGGGCTGTACCTGCCAGAGATTACTTGCCAAAATAGCATTCTTTCTCCTTGCCTCTCTCCTGCCTCATAAAGTTCTGAACAATTAGACTTCTACATTAACTGTCAACCACTTTTTTTCTCCAGTGGTGGGCACTAGTCAGTGCCAGAGACACTGGACCTGATTTCCCCACAATGTGTGGTTTCTGCAGCCGAGACGTTCCATCGTGCCAAGACAATGCCCCATCTGGACCTGTGCAGGCTGGGAAAAGGCTCAGCTCAGGGCACACTTGAATTGGGAATGCTGTCTGCAGCACATGTGCCCTTTGTATCTCAATCTTCTAAAAGGGCTACATTATATATTTCAGTATGGTGGACTCCAAATTTCTTGTCACTGTCAGCTCTCAGAATTTCCCTATGCCCCACCCTTCTAATCCAAGTTTTCATTGGAAAGACAACAAAGGTGATGTAGTTAGAGAAACCAGCTACAGAGCCATTTATCACTGTTTTATGGACCACCACTGGTCCATAAACCACAGTTTAGGAATTGCTGGCCTAAAGCATCAAAGAAGCACTAGGAAATAGCAACTAAACTATCTGTGGATTTAAACTATAAGAATAATAGTTTTGACAAATCTCTGTCTTCTTTTTTTGACCATAAATGCTCTACCAACAAATTGTGACTTAGTTTATTTATTAGTCACAATTGCTAGGCAAATAGAATCCACATGTCCCTAGACTATGCTTGCATAAAAGACCTTGATCTCAGTTTCTCTGCTAACATGAATTGGAACAGTCACTGTGTCATTTCAGGTAGGTAAAGATCGTATTTAAACCAGAGCTCTGGGCTGCTGGTCAAATTCTGACAGTTTTACAAGAAAATCCTTGTCAGTAGCTATTTTCTGTCATTTATTACAGGGGAACAGGAGCAAAATGGTCTGATTTGATGGCTATTTGCCTTACTGAACTGATGAATAATTTGTCCATTAGATGACTTTCCTACTGGAAATCAATGTCAGACATGACATTACTGCACACGAGATCCTCTTGGTTTTCAAGTCCAGACTTGCACATCTGAGACAATTATCTCACAACTGCTCATTTTCAGAATTTACATTTATGGTCCTAGTCCAGTGGTAGCTAACTAGATGTCACACCTGTTCAAAAGGACTGTTTTCTATTTAAAATAATTGTTATGATGAAGCTGAAACATTCTGTGATTATTTAGATGGTGCCAAATTACAAGCTGTCTCTTTTGGGGTTTTTTTTGCCTAATTTTGCTTTGGCCTACTTTTATTGCAGTTTCTCAGCATATTCTGGGAATATCTTGAATATTTACTCATCTTTTGATAATAATGAAAACAAAAATATGTTTCCATGTGTCCTAATTTTGCTCTTCTGCATAGGAGTATTATAGTGAAATCATTGTGCCCTGCATCTGTGTCATAACTCAATGCCTAATGTAGGGCTAGCGCTTAATCCTGAGCAAAGATTTTGGAAATAAGAGCCAGAAACAGAGAAAAATAATTATAGAAAATGGAATAAATATTTGGCAAGTTATGCCCTTGTCCTTCTCTACTAATTGCTCCTGTGTCTATAACAAGATGTTGCAGTTTTGGCTTTCATTGCTTTACAATAGTCCCTCACTCTCCCAGTTTGGTATGAGCAAACAGCACAGGAATGGAAAATAACAGACTACTTAGTCATAAAAGATATTTCAAACATCTCATGATCCTGTTAATTTTCCACAAATTTTCCATGGCTCTAGATGAAAGAAAAAGAGGGAAAATTTTGATATCATTGTAGTTGGTTTATGTTGTTAGAGGTTTTTTGCTTGGTTGAGTTTGGGCTTTTTGTTTGTTTGTTTTTAATACAATTCTGTA
This sequence comes from Zonotrichia albicollis, assembly GCF_047830755.1. Taxonomy (NCBI): domain Eukaryota; kingdom Metazoa; phylum Chordata; class Aves; order Passeriformes; family Passerellidae; genus Zonotrichia; species Zonotrichia albicollis. The sequence continues at coordinate 32,731,044 of NC_133825.1, read as the reverse complement.
GTTTCCTTTCTGGCAGAGAGCTGAAATATGTAAGCTCAGAAAGTTCTTGCTATTTTTAAAAACTACCGAATGGTTATGATTATGATAATGATTATTATTATTAGCTATGGTGATATAGGATAGCAAGATGATTGTTTTGTCACTTGAATTTTGATTAGAGCACAAAAATTTAATGAAACCTTGTAAGTTGTTCTTGGAGCTACATCATCACTTTTTGGTTTATGTTTTATTCTCTAATTTCTTAGTTGAGAATCACTTCAATTAATTTGTGGTGGGAATTTGTCCAAGAAGAATCAGTGTCTGGTTGAAATAAAAATGTTTTAGTTTATGGTATTGACAAATGATACAGCAGCCCAGCAATACTAAAAATTGCACAGACACATAACAAAAATCCTTCCACTAAAGCTCATGTGAAGTCAGGATGGTGAACAAGGAGCTGGCAATAGAAGCCTAATCTCCTGACATGAGTCCAGTACCCTTCCCCAGGACTATCTCAAATTATGTCTTTCTCCCATTTTCAAATTTCTGTCTATTTTTGAAGTGAATATTGGCACACTGGAGCAGCTTGGGGTCAAGTCCAACAGCTTCCCTCTAACAGCAGTCAATGCCACATGTTTCCAAGGGACATTTTGATCCTAAATTTTTCATCATAAAAATTTTAAAAATGTAAGGACTAGGCTCTCTTCTGCCAGGCTTCCTGATGTGTGTCTTAGCTGCCACATTATTGTTCTCTTCTTTGTCATTTCAGCTCCAAGGTAAGCTGCAGGAATGTGAACTGCTCTGTTTTCTGACTGGACAGGAGACAGAGCAAAGCCAGAGTGAGTGCAGTACCCTCTCAACATTTTGTAATCTGTCCATCTCTACTTTCTACCTACGTGCACTGGGTTCCTGCTACAGGTGATGGGCAAGCACCCAGGCTGAACACTCCCAGCTGTGTGCCCACTGCCACTCACAGAATCATAAAATTATTAAGGCTGAAAAAGTTGTCCAAGATCATGAAGTCCAAGCTTTGACCAAACACCATCATGCTCATGAAGTCATGAAGCATTCCTGCTGCTAGAAACAACAATGGGTAACCAGGTGTTAGGAAGCAGTACCTTACTTTCCTGCATGCATATACATGCGTAAGTTCACTTTATGCCTGATTCACAAGTAATAAAATTTAGACAATAGTACTGTTTTGTCCTCCAGAGCTGCTGGGTATAAAAGCACAAAGGGCTCTATGCTGGCCAGAGAGTGCAGCTACTAGGATCAGCTAGTTCAAAAGAATTTATTGTTTGAAAAGGTTAGCTGTGATAAAACCATACAGCTCTGGATTTGGGGTTGGCCAGGGATCTACCTTTCATCACAATTCCAGTGTTAGGGCTGAGACTACAGCAGCAGCTGGGCCACGACTCTGGATTCCGAGCTCACTGTAGAGGTTGTAGCCCTTTGGTTTTTGGACTGTATTAATCTCTGCTTCACCCAAAGCAATCATAGAAAGTGATGAAAGATACACAGCTGGCCATTGAAGCACAGACAGAACAGAAGATGAAAGCTGATTGTTCCAGTTCAAAACTAAGAAAGTTTCCTTTAGCTGATAGTCTAAGGAGCCTGGATTTGGTATGTGGTTAATCCGTGCAAGGAGAAGGGCAATGAAGCACACAGGCAACCATCCATTCCCTGCTGCTTTGTGTCTAGCAGCAGACTCCCAGGGTACATATGCTTTCTCTTCCCATTCTGCCACTCTACTCCTGAATTTTGCCACTCTTCTCCACTAGTTCTATTCAATCAATACACAACTCAATGTGCAGAGTAGAGACTTCTCTGTGCTTTTTTTTTTCCTTTCATCCAGGAATTTTGCAAACCATCCCTGCCTTGTCCGGATGCAACTAAAGCTCTTCCCTTTATAAACAAATAAAAACAGAAAAGCTGCAGTCACAGAACTTTGTTGATTCTTCTTGTGCCATGTTAGGGTGCACATGGTTCCCAGCAGCTTTGAAAACCCAATGCATGGATTAGCTACATCAGCACATGAAGCCCTTCAAACACACTGAAAAAGGAATGGTGTTTTTTTATTGTAAAAGCCCTGCACTGTCACTGTCTAGACTTACCAGGCACCCGTTCCATTTCAGTGCATCAAAACAAATTTAACCTAATGCATCTTAACAAATGAAAGCTCCCTAAACAATATACCATCAACAGGGCTTCATAATTGCAGGCTCAGTGCTTCTGGGAGAATGTGATGCTCCTGTGAAACTCATATCCTTGGGCATAGCATTGTGAAGGAATACTCTCCACAGTCAAAACCAAGGTAGAAGAAGCATGCCCCAAGTTTTAAAATATTTTGTTGGCTTAACAGAAATTCTCACTTCATTTTTTTCTTTTCTTTTCTTTCTTTTTTTTTTTTTTTTCCCAGTTCTGTGCCTTCTGGGAGGTTTTTTGGGGGGAAGAAATAAAAAATGTGGCAGGACCCTCCCTCGAAATGTTTATTAAAACAAAACAATAACAAAAGGCTACAGATTCTAAATGAAATATAAACAGCAATATTAACTTCTTTCCAGTTCGGGGGAAAATATGCACAATTGTTTACAGTTAAAATTTCCCAGATGGCATTTCAGAACTTGTTATTCTTTGGGCATTTCTTGTCACACAGGCAAGAAAAAGAAAATGGATTTTTATAGGCCCTCAAAAAGTAAATGATATGGCACAGATAGCACCCATGCATTCAAATATTTAATCCCTTTACTCTCTTAAATACAGGAAACCAAAACCAAATCAATTTAGTAAAATGGACCCAAAACCACTGGAAATATTTATATCAATTAATCAGCCATTTGTTGGTTACTTAGAGTTAATCCATATATTTTATCACAGACTAGGACCTCTTTCAGTTATTACTGGCTATTTCTCAAGCAAGAAGGTCTGAAATATTTTTCAAAAGCAGTCATTAATTTCTTGCATAGCCTGAGGCTGATGAAATCATCCTTTGATGAGGTATATTTTAAACAGAGACCATTTACTCAGATATTTGCAAATGTATGACATGGCACTTCCCAGCAACTCTGTAACTTTCATACTAAAGATTGCTCAGCTCCATGAATCTTCATGTGGCCAGCTAAGCAATCTAGATTTTCCATGGCTTATTTTCCAAACTCTGTTAAGACTAATGCTACATCATCAGGAGCTGGTAACGAAAGTGTCTTTTCCACTTTTGATAGTAACACCATGGTTTTTACAACTCTTTTTTGTTGGAATTTGAACTCACCCATTGTAATATATTTATATCCAAACTAAAGCCAAAGTTCTTCCTCCTGCACACATGGGCTTAAAAAATAACATTTTTCTGTTCCTTAGGATCTTCTGATCTGGGTGCAAAGGCAAATTATATAAAAATTTAAATAAAATATAGATATTAAATATAATATATATATATTTAATAATAAATATATAATATATATTAAATGCTGTTAGAGTTTTGAGACCTCCCATGGGCAGGAATTATTATCCTGTGTTATAACATGAAGAAGAGGGGAAGTTTGATCTGGGGTCCTGTAAATCTCATTTGTTTACTGCTGCTGCAAACTCCACGTGACCTTGTTTTAGGCCTACATTTTTTCAGAAGTACCTATCCTTCAGTTCTGTAGGAAAGTTATTTTGAAGCACTTAAAATACACTTTTCAGGAGGTAGCGTGATCCTAGCACTGATCCTTAAGAAATCAATCCCTTAACAAACATTTCTAATCAGAACGACCCAGGAAGGCAGGCAAAATCCCAGTTACTTTAAAGAATTTATTCCTCTCTGTTTCTGCTTCCCAACAACATCTCTAAGATTAAGAAAGATCTAAATCATAGAGTGTTTTATTGAAAACACATAAATCAGAAGCAGGCAACTGGAGTCACGTAAGTATTTGAATAGACAACTAAGCCACAAGAACATTGAGTTCTACACCCAAGTTACGCAAAGCTGAGCAGACATACAAACTGGCCATCTATGGTTTGCCTGAGCTCTAATTTTCGGTTTTCATTGTTGAATTATGGTCCCTCTGCCACCTTATAGTACAAAGAATTGTCTTTTCTCTTTTTCTTCTGGCTGCACTGGGTGTTGACTAGGGATGAGAGTGGTTTTAGCTTCCCTTTACTGAATTCTATGATAAAAAGTGGTGTTAGTTAATAGTCATCATCTATCTGCTCTAAAAGCATCATGAAAAAAAAAAACAAAACACATTATCTCCTTCAAAGAAAACCCTGACTTTTATGAGTACCTTGTACTAAAACCAGAAGGGTATTGTCTGCATTCCATTTTCAACTCTGAAGAGCTACTGTGATGCAAAAAGCACAGCTTTTCTAAAGCAGTTACTAGCACTATAATAAAGTGTGAAGCAGCAAAGTCCTTTCTAGTTCTGGGGCAAGCTTGCAAAGCCTTTTTTCCAAAAAAAATGAAGAAAGTATTAAATGAATTTGTCTTTCTTCATGTCCTTTTATTTTAATTGGCAATTCTATTTTTATGGTTAGGTCCAAGAAACATAAGATTATCACAGTTACATAGACATATATATTGTGGCTACTAGTAGCACAATTTATAGAACTGACCCCTGTAAAGAACATAAGCCTAAATTAAGATCCAGACCAAAAACCTAGCAAGGGAAGTCCTTTGGTTAAAAGTCAAGACTCTCTTAACTGCAATTCAGTGACTCTTTCCCCATTCAGTGAAAATACTGTGTACCCCGACAGTCACATTTCTGATTTTTCATGGGAGTCACTTTGACTGAATTATTTTGTCCTGCTACTCCTGAGACTGGGACCTCATGATACACTGGAGTTACTTATGCTGCAGTTGTGAAATACTTTAGCACTGTGGCTACAGCTGCCTGTAAAAGCCTTGGCCTTTCATGAGGAGAGGCAGGTTTTGAGATAGCTGAGGAGACCAAAACCAGACTGAGGCAATAACATGTTCCACAGAATAACAAGCTTTCTATGGCATGTTGTTTTCCTATGGTTTCATTTTAAAAAGATCTTATCTTTTACAGCTGGATGTATACTCCAAAAAGATACCCTGGAATGAGTAATCTGCCTGAGAATTCATCAAAACCAGACAGATGTGTGAAACTACCCCCTTCTTCATAGTGTAAACTTAACTATTCCAGAAAAGTCTTCAGCTGCTTCATTGTTGAGAGCCATGATACACTGAATTCATAGAATATCCCTCACTGAATTTAATTGAGACATAACTTTGCCCTTAATGGTCAGATAGAATGACAGACCAGCATACTCTAAAACATATAAAAATGATGGAGATGAAGACTACAGCACATGTGCCCCTTTGGCGGCCTTTGGAAGTTCAAAGGAACAGCAGCCATAGCATCAATGCAGCACCTTTCCACAAATAATATGTACTATCTGTTCAAATCCATATTGCTAATTTCTACTAGTGTGTATCCTACACACTAGTATAGTTCCTAACTACTACTAGTTTGAGTACTAGAATTCAAATAATTCAATTTTGGAAAAGTAAGCATTAGATCTGACCATTTTACTCTGAAAATGAGAATTGAAAAGTAATAACTCTTCTATAAAACATTTGGACACTTTCTTTTGCTAGTGCAGTATCTAATTTCCCTCTCCCTTTTCTCTTTTGAATATTGGCAATCCTTTGTCTTGTGGTTACTTTAATTTCTGCTTTTTAATTCTTCCCTCCAAGCTAGAGTGGCTTGCTTTTGATTTTGCTTTGTTTTGTTCTTGTTTAACTGGTGGATTGGAAACTTCCAGATGTCAATATCTAGTAAAATTTTGTCTTGGAGCAGCCCTTCCAAACATTCACTTCAAAACCTCAGCATTCTTCTAGCAGTGACTTACACTCCAGTCCCCTGGCTGGACAACAACAGGACAGCAGGACAGCCAAGCATAGGCTGACAGTCTGCCCACTGCCATTGCTGCCACCTGTCCTTTGGAAACAGCACTTGGCACATGTGGCCCCACAGTGCACATTCAGCCTTGGCCTATGCTAAATGCTTCAGGTGAAGGAAGGAAAGTCTGGTTCACAGCTAATTGTGAAAGACTGTACATGGCCAGGATTAGGGACATGGCATCAAACTCCCTTTCTCTACAGATCAGCATGCACCTCTGGGAAGGAGAAAAGATATCTATTCCTTGAAACACTCTTGACTTGCCCTAGCTAGTAACCATCCAAATGAATAGTGAACCTTTCTACAAGTCTTGCTCAGGTCCAGAGAGCAATTATTCTGCCAAATGCTGTTCAGCCTGAGCTGCAGTTATGTGTCCTTATGGGCAGTGATGGGCTCTGTGTTTGTGCTTGAGAGTAGGAATGACAGGAGACAGTTTCTAGTCCTGCTTCTGATTTCCTGCTTTTCTCAGCTCTGTTCTTTACCACCAATGGTATTTTTAGACAAGCAACAATTATTCACTGGCACAGAAGCTAAGTTTAGCATGAATGGAGATTGAGCTCTTAACAAGAATGTTTACAATGAGATAAAGTATTTTAAAAAATAAATTTGTCACTAAACATTAAAGAGATCATCACCACTGGTCTAAGATTACAGTTAGAACTGGAAATACAATTTCAGACCACAGCAACAAACTTTTGCTCATATTGCTAAGGAAAAAAGGTTGTCATGCTGGCAGCTGTGAAACAAATTACTTACTTTTATTCTTGAACTACTACTCTTGACTATGAGCTTTTGGGCTATTCTGAAAGCCCTTCTGAGAGGATTAGGGGCTGAGGGCAAATTAGGGTTAAGAACAACAAAGACTGAAGAAGCAGTCACTGGAATTGAAAGGCTGAGAAGATAAAATGAATACTACTGCTGCCAGGGGAAATGGTTTTTTAACACTTTAGGTAGCAGATTTCAGTCATTTGATAGTGTGACTTGGATTACGATTGAGGGCTTGGATCAGCAATGACAGACATGAATTAGTAGATGGATTTCCCAATGTCTAGATAGGTAGGAATAGAGCTCTAAACGCCAGGGCTCCTAGTCTGTAGTTACTTGTGTTGCACTTGGAGTTTGTGATAATGAGGAATGGAAAGGTTTCCTTACCTGAGCCCCACATAGAAGAGGACTAGTGTTGGCACAGGTGAAAGATGCAAAACCAAGAAGCAGGAGCAAATCATGGAGTTTCTGGCACCTGATCTTTTCCTCCTTACTACCTGATCTCCAGGGAGAATTCTTTCTTGGAGAAATACAGTGTTAGAAGTGAAGGCTGGCTGAAGAGGCAGTGTATGTGTTGGGAAAAGGAATTTTCTCACTGCCTTGCTGTACATTGTCTGTAGGTAAACAATGCTCTTGAGTCCATACAAAATCCACTTAAAGGCAAATACACTAGACATGAGTTTCTCTTTGTACACGGTTCAAATTCATGAGATACTCCAACAGAATTACATATTCCAGAGATTCCACACCTGAAGACCTTGGTTTGCTTTTAAATATGCTACAAGCCTGATTATGATCACAAAGCAGCTTCACATCAGTGAAAGAAAATACCATTCCATCAGGTCAGGTGGTGAAAATCAGCATAACACTGACTTCAGCAAAACTCACACAATGTCCAAAAGTCAGGGATATATTCCACTGAGTTCATTATCAAGGTCACTAATAAAGTCAGTGGATTCTATCTACCACCTCTAGTTAAAAATCACACCACAATGAAGCCAGACCATGCTGAAAATCCACTTAGCTGAGAGTAAATACATTACATATTCTGAAAGAGTGATGGAGAGCTCCATAGCATGGGAGAACATGCCATCAAAAATGAGTTTCCAAATTTAAGAGGATGATGAAGAATTTCGAATACTGCTTTCAATAAAAGTCTAAGCATAGCAAAGATGATGGCAAAAATACAATATATTTTTTAAAAGGTAATATTTGATAATATTAGAACTGATTACAAATTAAAAGACACAGTAAAAGTGAATAACTGATAAAAGTATTGAAATAATAAAGATGGAACTAACCAGTGGGAAAATGACTGCCAGCAGTTGTCCTGAGCCACAACATAAATTATTGTGAAACATAACTCCAAGTAAAATAAGAAACCGGCTTTCAGTTTGAGACAGAAGTCACAAATTTGTAAGGAATCAATTAAAGTGAGGAGAAAAAAAAAATCACTGCAATGAACTCTGTAAGAGCTACACCCACACACTGGATGTCAGGGGACATTCAGTCAGCAAGCTACATAAACATTCCATGATTGCTTATGTAATACAAGTAATATGCTCATCCAAAACCAAAAGCAAAACCAAAAGCAAACCCAGAAACAAACAAAAAAACCCCACTAAACCAAAAAACATAAATAGGGCCTGAACTTGAAGATGTGAAAAAGACTGAATGTTTCTTAATTTATGTAAATATTATAGTTCTTTCTTTGAATTTGTTCTAGCTTCCTGCTTTTTCCCTTTCAAGAGTCATTGTTGCCTTTTTTTGCTTTAATAATGCAGGTAATAACTAGTAGATGTTGTGATAGGAAGCCAGGCCTGTGAAACAGATGCACCAAACCCACCAGAACAGTCCAAAATAAGTGGTTAGCAGTATGACCATAATAATTTTTTCTCAGCAAGCTATTATTCCCAGCTTGTGCCTTCCTCAAATATACAACTGATGACAATGTCACTCTGCATCATTATCGAGTTAACTATATAATTAACCCTCCAAAAGCTTGAATTTCTTGAATAAAACTGGTCTTAGGGTTCTCCATTAAGCCTACCAGTCAGTAGCAGTATAACTTTGCCTATTTTAAAAACATGAGTCTATCTTTATGGCTTCAGAACCTTCAATCAAAGCTCTGATTGAAGAGCACTGTACAAATATCAAGCAGTTTCTGCTCCCGTGATGTTACTTCCTAAAGACATGGCAAAAAAAAGAAATCTCTTCAGAGAAAAACAGGTGCAAATTAAAACTGAAAGGAAGCCATTTGATTACAATTGTGCACTAACTGTACCACACATCCAGGAATATAAATGGAATAAGCATCCATGCCCCACCAACCCCAGAGCAAGATTTAAACAACAAAGCCAAAGTGCTCTTTCAAGAATGGTGATGCAGACCTGGGAGATTTTCTATGTAAGGTCATACTGACCATCAGTATCCTAATTTTAGCTACTGAGAATCTACATTTTCACCAAAGGCCGATTTTTGATAAAGTATTTTTCTGTATGCACCTTCTGCATATAAGTCCAAAGGAACTGAGCTCACAGCTACATCAAGTTTCATGACAGTGCTGCAGCAAATCCTCATTCCTAACATAATTTTGAAGAGTACATGTATGGTGGTGTGGCTCCAGGGTTTTTACTTTCACTGAAATTCAGAAATGTCAGCTATTCCACAGTATCTTACTCAGTTAAGACACTTACTCCTCTTTGCTTGCATCAGAAATCGACTAGGTTTGTGCCTAAGAAATGGATCTGAAAATGCAACTGATTCTAGATTCTCTGCACCCTAGTAGTTAGGCGTGATTGCCATTATTCTCAAATATGACGCACCAATAAGTTTTACAGAGTCATCATCCATGACATGACATTTCATTAGGTCCCCATCCTCAAGAGTCAGACTATTGGAAAGCATTTTTGTCTGCAAAGATAATGCACATGCCTTTTTTCATTGCCTGCTTACTGAAAAGTATGTATTATGTCCCTGGGTGTATTTTTTATTGCACTCTATTATTCAGTTTTTGCATAATTTAAAAGACTTGATGGAAGGAACAGATCATTGCCATGCAAATGACTGTGAGATGAAAACCTCATCATTGTGCTATGCCAACACAACTGAGCCTTCAAAAGTAGTCAGTTCCCATTGCAACCAAAGGAAGTTATGTGGTGAAAAGCCCTCTGCAATCCATTGAAATTGTGTTCCTTAATGTTTTACAAATGCCTGTAACCGCAATGACTCTCTCAGTACTGCTTGTATCGCAGCAGCCAGCTCCTTTTGCAACTCAAATCAGTGACTACAGCAGCAAAGGACATTTGCTTCTCTCTCCAGCAGCTAAGGCTGGTTAGCACTTTACAGGCTTCTCACTGGTAAAATTTAAAGTTTGCAAGTATCATCAATTCTATCAGCAGAGAAGTGAAGTGGCTTGCCCGTGGTTATCTTGTGAACTAAGCACAGAAATCAGTCTCTGGTTGGACTGGGAGCTTCCCCAGCTATTGGAATATACAGGTATTTTTGAATCATTGCATTAGTAAACATTCCTTGCAAATCCAAATTAATAGCTGAACACTAGCAAAGCAGTAGACTTTCCTAGTGCCTTCCTCTGTGGTTCTGACAAAGCTTCCAAATATTTATTATTTTAATCTATCACCTTCATGAACTTACTGAAGTCCTTCGCTTCATGTTTGAAGCCAGCTGGAGTACATACAGTTTAAGAGAGAAGTAAAAATGAAGAGAGATGCTTTGGACATTCTTACCATATTGTTAGAACACGTGTAACTGATTAACACATGTACATTAAAAAAATTATCTCTGTGCTAGTAAAATATTAATGGTTAATTCTTAAGCTCAAGCATACACTGGCATACAACCACTCCTACTCTTGATTTATTAGTACACTCCCTGGCATAATTTTGGCTCATGTCAGCTGACACTCTCTGAAGCAATGTCTGGGCATGGTATGAAAATTCTTGAAGCTAGGGACTGTTTCCAGCTGATACTTTAAAGCAGAATGCTTTGCTTTGAGTGGAAGAGAGCAAAGCAGTGTGGGCATGACCTGTTCTATGCCCTTTGATACAGAGCCCAGAGAATGGGCCTTTGCCATTTTGTTTGCATTAAATAGTCTAAGAGACCAGTATTAGAAAATCCAGGGAGACAGGTTTCAACAGAGCATGGTTCAATGCTCCCCATATAACGATGTGAGCTGATCTGTATGTCTTTCTTTAGAGGCTTATTCCTTCTCCTAGCTGCTCACTGACTGTACATGCGTGGTTGTAGCTGGAGGTGTGCACTTCAAATCTTGCTACCACATTGTTTTTCAAATGCTCAGGATGTCATTTTCATAGGTGGTAATGATTACTTTGAGCTTTCACTAACTTCAGGGGCATTGATGGTGCTCTGCACAGCTGTAAAGATGTGCTTTCATAAACATTTGGCTTCAATTTCAGCATCTGCAGAACCCAGTGCAAAGCAGAGATGTTTCAGATGGATTTTAAAGTAACTATAGCTCCTGCGCAGGATGCTTCCTTGTACAAAGCCATATGTACTAAGCAACTAAACTAGGTTTTATCTCTGCTCACATTTTGACAGGCACCGTTTTAGTAAAAGCCACACACCATTATCAATTTACCCATTAGCAGAGTCTCAGGCTAGTGGATTACAAAGGCTCCCAACACAATATTCTCCTTACCTAGAACCACGAATGTTCTGAAAAACCAGTGAAAGATTGTGAGTCATTTGATAAACACCAAGTGAAAACAAAAGAAAAGATATTAGTTATTATCTTTGAGATATTCTGTTGAGTTACTGTGAATTAATAGGGTTTATCATGGTAACCCTCCTCTTCAATGGTAGAATCATGGACTGGTCATATTTTAATGGTAATTCATTTACATGGTAATGCAGATTTATTGAAGTTACATACAGGGTGATTAGAGTTATTACATACACATGTTTGCTGACCATCAACAAGTATCTGTAAGTGCCCGTACAGATGCAGGGGTACTTACCACATCAGATCAGTTCTATTTTCACTGTACCCCAGCATGGCTGAATGCATGGAATACTTGTGAGTAATGCTGGTTTCTATCTAGTTTATGAAGGTGCATGTGTTAAGCTGGACATATATACATAACTTATTTTCCATATACTAAGATACAGCCTATTTTTATCATGAACAGCATGAAGGCCTTGTTGGCCTGTGTGGCCCCAAGCCTCTCTATCAGCTGACAGCCCACTGACTGAAACATGAGGGCCTGCAACAGCCACCTCATTGGGGTGTTTCGTTAAGTCTTTTGAAGCAATTGTCCTGTATCAGTTAGACTCTACTAAGTTATTACTGCCAGCACCTATGCTTCCCTTGGAAATCTGTTTTGTTAAAGCAGCATGCCACAACCATTTATGATGGTTTTCTTTCTCTAAGTAAAAATTTGTACACGAAGGTCTCATTTTCTCATCAGACTGCTGACTGTTGGTTGCATGTTTGGGAGCTAATGTCACTTGTTTACATCATGGATAATAAATCCTCACTGTTTCTCCATTTTTAACCCAGTTTCACATTGAGAGAAGTAGATTTTCATCACTTAATTATAACTGAAAGGGGAGAAATCATACTGGTTTTGTGAGATAATGCTGATTTCAGAATTGGGCAGATGTACTCCTGTACTTTCTACCTAACATAAAAACATTAATTATGGTGTTTACACTTTCTTGCTTATTTGATTTTTTTATTTACAGGAAAAGTTTCCTAGTAGAAATAAATATTTAATTTTTTTTAGAAACCTGAGCTTTTTTACGCAACATAGTACAATTCCCAAAGCAGCTGCTTTGTGAAAGAAAAATAAAAATTGCACTTTTGTGGGAAGAAAAATTTCAAATAGAAGTAATTAGGCCACAATGCCAGTTATTTGTTTTGGACATGTAGAATGGTGCAGATGCTTCAGTGTAGTTGCCTCATTTTGGACTTTTTTGCATTTGTCCGTTTTCTTCTCTGGGTCAGGTCCCTCACTAAGCATTCCCCACCATAATTGAGGGGCTACCTTGGTGCACCCTGGAAGCTCCAAGACGACCTCTGAGAAGCACTCCAGAGGGCAGGACTAAAGCAGGAGGGCAGCCCTTATGCAGCTCTTGGGCAGAAAAGTGGATGCACACCTTACACACCCCCGACTTGCTGGCAGTCAAAGAGAGAGGAGCATTTGGAGTCAGGGCATTTGGAGGATTTAACAATTAGAAGAATTATGCAAGACAACCTGCTGCTTACAAAGGATTTGAACTAAGCACAAGCCTTTGTCATATTAGCTGAAACTACAAAATTTATACTGCAATATTGTGCAATCTACATAGCAAATAAAATGTCAGAAATATGCAGAGACATCCTTCCACAAGTACTTTCCTCAGAGACAGTGAATCTGGGTATGCTTTGTGGGGAACTATTTGGAAGCATGTTCCATAAGAGACGTTTCCATTCTCTCAGTAATGGCTCTGATAATTTTATACAGATAAAACACATTTCTTATGGAAATATAATTAAGTTGGAAAATTTCTTAAGTTCCTTTTGAACTCACAAAGTTTCATTTATCTCATCATATAAATCATTCAAAAAAAAGTAGTATACCTGATAATGATGCAAAATAAACATTGAAAGAGTCACTCCCTACTTCTTTACTTTTTAATATCTTGATTAAACAGTACATTTTTCAGAAGAGACTACCTATTCTATACATCTGTAAAGCACCAATACCACAAAAAATGTACCCAAGGTTCTTAGAAGCACACAGGATAACTTGTTTAACTCACCTGACTCTCTGCACAGCACAGTCCCTAGATTCATAGCACTGATTGCTACTTGATGACTGTCATTTCTGGAAAGACTAGACTGTACCTTTCAAAATGCCATTTAGTAGTTACTTACACTCTTCCCCTTAGAAGACCAAAGATCTTTCAAACCCCAAATTAAGTATTTATATGTGCCTTTGTTCTGTGCACCCAGTTTTGGCTTCCATAGTCTGCTAACTAAAGAAGTCTGTTAATATCACAAAAATCCTCCTACTCATGAGCAGAGCATCTGATTCTACTCTTTGCTAGGTACTTATTTTGGTATTTTAGCTTCTCACTGTAAAAAAATAAGAGTAAAAGAATAATAGAATCACAGAATGGAGAAAATAATTCTGTGTAAAATATGACTTTAAGGAGGAAACTCAACTGCAGGCTACTTTGTTTTTGAAGGATTAAGGAAATGTAACAGTTATTTGCCCACTTGGACAAGTTGCATATATATATATATATGCATATATATATATATGCACATACATATATATCATGTTCACCTGACAAAGTATTCTCCAGCAGAGGCTGGAGCCACATACAGACTACAGGAAGGCTTAAGTAATTGAAAGAAACAGAAAAAAGACTAACAACAATCTTTGCATTAGATGCTACAAAAATAAATAAATAAGCAAAAAAAACAGCAGAGACCTTGGAACCTTATTGCTCAAACAAGACAAAAAATTAATTTACTCAAGGTTACCTAGTGTGTCTTCAGGAGAACGAGGTAAGAACCCTCCCTGGAGCCTTTTTTTTAGGCACCTGAGCATTTTATCACATTGCTCATCATTTTCATAAGGCCTCTACTATAAGTCATGTGGAGGAAAGTTTTTTAAAGCTGGCCAAGGACATCAGAACATGACCCATACTCAGGTATGTGTGGCAATGTCTTATAATGTTCAAAAAAATCATAATGTGCTTTTATGGCTCACTACGGCTATTAAATCAGGATACTCACAAAACAAAAAACCAAATTCTTTATCACACCCAATAAAATACATTACAAATTTTGAATTGTGATTCCAGGTGCAGACTGAATTGTATCAATACTTTTTATAATTAGATCTAAGATCCACCTAGCATTGACTATTATAGCAAGCATGTCAATAAAGTAAACCTCTCAAGAACACCACAAGCATATCCATCATTACCCTTAGAGAAGAATGATATATATCCTTGATATATAGGATGGAGGAAACAAAAGCATAGAAGGTGACATGCAGGCAAGCTAGGAACATGCTCCTTTGCACCAGCAGAGTTTATGTAGCATTTTCAAATCCCTTTTCAAAACTCTTTTATAGCATGAAGCATGCTTAAAACTGATAAATTACAATATGGGCCACAGCATGGTTAGAAATTTTCCAGATATGCTGCAAGTCCTAATTCCTCAGCCCCCATCTCTCTTATTGCTATTATTGCAGCACTTCAATTGTGAGCTGCTCCACAGGGAAGATCTTCAACTGATCACTCAAAACCTGTCCCATAAAGGCTCAGATTCTTTCCAACACCTTCATGCTCACGTGCTACTAACACTAAGCAAAATAAGTACTCTGAGAATCTCTGTCTCTTACCATTAGAAATGACCATATTTCAAGTGGTTTGTAACCAGTTTGTGTCTACAACTCTATTCAGCCCAGTAATTTATGTAAGTGCTTATAAAAGATATAAAAGGGGAAAAAAACCTCAGCAAAATCCATTACACAAGAGAAAATTTGAATCTCTAGCTAGAATTAATTTGTTAGGCTTTGTTACTTTGACTAGTGGCAGTTGGATTCCTTTTCTCACAAAAGTCTTTTTCTTATTTGTCCTCAGAGGCATTCATTTCAGAGAAAGAGAAAAATAATAAATTTCACTTCAGTTTCAAGCTATCTGTGACAAATACACAGTGACATTTGATTTTCCTTGTCTTTTTGATGCTACTTCTAAATAAATACTGGTGGCCTGTCATTGCATGGCTATAGCAAGAAATGTTTTCATCCAAAATTCAGATTTTTAAACCAAGTGTGATGGGCAATAGAAAAGACATGTTTTTCCAGTGGCTTTTAGTTTTCACAAATGCTTACATCTTTTGATTCTACAATTTTTTGAGATGAGACAAGCTGGAATTAAGGGCAGAAGAGGTCATGCTTTTATTTTCTATTAAAGAAATAAATGAAAATGATAATGGAAAACATGCAGAGAAATTGACTTTGTTTTTATGCTCCAGTAGAAATAAGACCAGATCTTCTTATAACCTCAACACATGCAAACTCTGGGAAGTTCTGATCCTTTTACTTAGTCTGAATCTTGTGACTCTTTGCTGAAGTCTGGACCTTTATAGTATCCAGAGGCTGAATCTGACTTGTTCAGTACAAAACAACTGAACTAAATTCATTTGCCTTCATTTGAATGCAATTCAATAATTGAAAGTTCTTCAGGTTCCACAATTTCTGATGTAATGGAAAGCCTTAAACTCTATATTTATCCCAGACAATGATGTTTTTAAAAAAATTGATTTAAATTTATATCTTGCATTCTATGTCCACCTTTGCAGCCCATGGTTGGTATTTTCCTCTCTTGAAATTGTAGGGTATGAACAGGGAGGAATCTTAGTTATAAGAGACAAGTGTATGTATATACAGAAATTTGAAATATTTATCAGAAGAAGTAATGCTTGTCAGTTGAGAATCCTATGTGTTTTGAAGGTCTATTTCTTCTATGGAAAACCTCAACAATACAACATTTTCATTCATATTATTTTTCTGTATCAATTTTCATGCAGAGTTTATGTTAATGTAGGTGGTCTACAGACTGTTAAGACATTGACTCTCTAACAATACACCATGTATTCTCTTTTGCCCAAAACATTATTTTGACATTAACACACTAAATAACAGCACAGCACCATATTGCTGGTATAAATAAAGCATGTGGTCAAAAAACAACCCAACTTGATATTAGTAGGATTTTGCTGTATGACAATTGCCTGTAATGCATGTCCACACCAAAGCAATAGGTATATTGCACTCATATCTGCATAGTAGGTATAACTAATGCAGCCTGATCAAGTTTTTGTTCAGGTGAATTTGGATTGATAAAGCCATTCTTACAGCTAGTATTTTTGTCTAACACTAGTGCAAAAAAATGGTGATACCATGTCAGCAACATGGGCTTTTGCAGTTTTGCACTGCAATGCAAACTATTTACAATTCAATGAAATTGAGTGATCTTTTACATAATACTATTTGTTCACAAGTCAAAGCACTCTTTAGCTAAGAAATGCCTAGGGGTGAAGTTTTGTCTGAGTGGGAATAGACCCCTGTTCCACTCTGAATAGAAACTCCATGTCCTGCTGCTTAATTGTTTAAGTGCAAGCTGTAATATCAATATCTAGACATTCTGAGATTGTTTTTTTGACTGAATCTACTCTCTTGCTAGAGTTCAGTCTTATTAATGATCTAGACATAGAAATTTCAGCCTAAGGGAAGACGCTCCTGATAAGTCTCTGGAGAGAAATGTTCAGAACACCTCTGATAAAAACCCATTGTCTTCCCTTGCCTACCAGACTAGCAGTGATGCATAAGTTCAGCATGATGCAATTACACAACCATCAGCAGTTCACAGTTTACTTATCCAGGTCCTGAATTCACCTCAATAATTTATACTTCAAAAACCATTTCAAACATAATCACTTGCCCTGTGCATAAAATTCATTACAAGTACTTAGGATTAATTGATCTCCAGAGCAGAAGGCTGAGCAAAGACAAGAAACTATTTACTGACACACATGAATGGACACATAAATTTCACACAGAATAAGAAACAACATCTTCCGGAAACACAAATCTACAGAAATACTAACCTGAAAAATGCTATTCCTAATGTTCACCAACCACTAGAACTGAGGTGAAATTACCAAATTAAGTTGCTCCAAGTGTGGGCTGCCACTGAGATGGATGCTTCTGTGGTTGTACAATAATCTGGGTCAGGGAACTAATCCAACTGAAAAACCAACCTGCTCCTTCTGCAAGGGGAAGTTTTCATCCAGTTCCCTGATTAAGTTCCCTTTGCAGCCACATAAGCACAAGTGTCAGCACAAAGGCAAGTACAGCAATTTGAGTGCCAACTGCTTAGTGTTTTAAAATCCTTTCCCTCTAGTGAATTGTTCCTATTACTAAACAAGCTGTTTTACAGACACTGCTTTGCCAGTTTCTTCACTAATACAGTTCCTGAGGGAAGAATGACAGGTATTGAACTACATAAATTGAACTCTACACAATGTGCTGGCTAGTATTCAGTGTGAAGTAGTTCATGTGCAAGAAGGAAAAATCCCTGAAAGATTCAACTTGGAAAGGGATGAACTATGAACTAACAGCTGAGAGATGCACATTAGAAAAACACAAACAGAGACAATAGGACAGCCAGCTGCCTCACCCTTAGACAGGCCTATCAGCATTCACCACGTGGGAAGTCAATATTGATGATATTAAAACATTTGCAAACTGATACTTCTTTATTCAGAATTCAGTAGATTAATAACACCTTTCATAAAGTACCATATTTTAAAATCAAAACATTTGAAGCTGTATGCTTTGGTGAAAAATAAATTAACTTTTCATTAAAATATTTGTGGAAAAGTGTTTCTTTCCACAGTCCATATCATCATTTTCTCAGTAGTTACAACAGTGTGTACGAGTGAGGGACAAGCTGGCTAAATGAGCAGTCTACAATGAGAGGGTTTGTAACATACTGTTGGTACCCTAAGGCTTCACTCTCTTAGAAGGTAAATTTATCTATTGTCACTCACAGGAATTGTTAGGAATTTGTCAGAAAAGCATGTGATTGTGAGTATGGCACTCAACAGGGAGGGAGAGGACCCAGATAATTCTTACCACTTTGCCATCTGATGGCAAAAGTGCATTGAATTCAGTGAGATCCACACAGTGCCCTGGATTATGATTTTCAGTTCTGCAACTGTCTCCTTTATGTGGGTTAATTCCTTTGTTTTTTAATGCCTCTCAGCCTTCTAGTTTGCTTGTTTAGCCTGTTGATACTGTGAACTCAAGAGGGCTAAGTCTGTTTCCTGTAATGAATTTAATAGTTTTGGTCACATGTGATTTAAGATAACTTCTCTAAAAACTGCTGCAATGAATATTGAATTGACTATATATCACTCTTTGATAACAAATTTTTCTAAGTTTTTCCAGTTTCTAGTGTTACTGGAGCTTGCTTACGTGCCCTCATGTTTTCACCACACACCACACACCTCATATGTACTTTAGGGTGTTGTTTTTTCTGGAAAAAAATTTATCACTGGCATAAACACTAGGTGAATGTTTGTATTGGCAGCAACAGACATCACTTCCTGAGAAAGTTTCTATTGGAGAAAAAGGATTTTTCATAAGTCTGTCCTCCTAATGTGCTGTCAATTTGCTGCAGCACACACAGTCTCTAGCATGGTACTAGAGTGAGCACTTCCAGGATCCATGTAAAAAAGGAAACTTCCCAAAAGATTAATGATTCAAAATCAATTTCTTAATCACAGAATTTGAAATTTGACATTTCAAAGAAGCTTTCATGTTCCATGCTTCATGCTTTCTCTATGCTCCTGGAAAACACATTTTTCTAATTTAAGGCTATTGTGAAACCTGATGAACATCAGAGAATTTTTCATTTGAAATAGAAAAGAAAAAGTATGTGCCAGTGTGCACAGGAGAAGATAGGAGATGAGAATGAAGGTTGCACTAATATTTAGGTAGTGGTGTTACTTCTAAAATATCAACAGGCTAGACTCAGGTTAATCACAAACCAACATTTTATGGTGTAAAGTTGGAAGAAAGCACCACTTTGACCCCAACAGAGTAATTTTTAATCCAAACCATAATTATCATTTGAGAGATGATAATTGCTTTCTCCATTTAAAAATAAAATTAAGGGACACTCCAAAGTTTAAATGAATTGTATTCTGAAAAATGGAAATTCCATTTTAAGAAAACTAAAAAGAACATCTATTATTATTTTAAAGCAGGAATGCATCTTCACAAATGAGTAGAATCTGAAGCAAGTTCTTTTTCAGAACACTGATCTGCTTGCCATTCAGTTGAAACACTTTGTCAAACTCTGAAGCCACTTAAACATGGGTAGTCCCTGAAAGAGCGGACAATCCCAACCTGTGAGTTTCAGTCACAGTTATGAAACCAACATGCAAGACCAGCAGGCAGAGTCAGGCTTTGGCCTTTCACTCTCTTGTGGGTGGCCTTCACACATTTTGTGCCAGTAGGAACTCCCATCTGATGGGCCTTCTGTGCTGTGCCAGAAGTTAAGGGGAGTAGAGACAGCTGTAGGGGTTTTCTGTGTAAAGTTATTTCTGTGACAATTAACTTATATCCTTTAGCAGCTCTGCATAGCTAGACATAAACCAATACATGAAAATAGGGCAATTTTCTACTATATCTTTCATAAGATACATTTTGTCACAGGTCAGAGATAATTTTTATTATTTGTGCCATCATTTACTCAATTTCATAATACTTTATCTGCTTTAGTTATTTATTTACTTTAGTTACCTTACTTACTTATTTCTGCCAACCATCTCATTCATACCTGATGTCACAAGCTGGAGCAGGATAATTTAATTCTAGTTAAAACTTGTAAGAAGCTTTGAGATCCTCAGATAACAACAGATTTGTAAGGTTTTGGTAATATTTGCCCCAAAACATTAGAGTTTATGTCACATACCAACACCAGAAAGTATTAAATTAATATCTGGTCTATAAAGGGATATCACTCTTTGTCTCAGTCTGAAAATGGCAACCACTCTTAAGTAGAAATGGAAATCAGAACATCATAAATACATTTATTTCTTATGTTACTCTTAGATTCAGAGTAAGACTATTCATGGAATAGTCTTACTTGGACAGATAAAATTCTAGACTGTTGAATCAGTAAATGCTTTGACATAGGAACAATCAAAAGTTCCTATGGCACTCCTATGACTGCTTTGTTTAAATGCCAAAAAATGCAGGCATTCCAGTTCTGAGCAATTAAAAGTTGTCTAGGAAGTATCAAATCTAAACTATGGATACAACTGACACCACCATAAATCTTAGCTGGAATTGCACTTGAAATGGTGGAAAATTATCTGGAGCTTAGTCCACCAAGTCTCATCTACAAACTGAACTGCTGGCAAAGAGGTTTACCTCTCTAAAGGAAGCCTGGCAGTGCAGCCCCTTTCACAGTCCGTAAAGTCTTTTGAACTGGACAAAGCAACATTTACAAGAAATGTCCAAGCAAAATGGAAGTAGGATGCCTAAGCTAAGTCAGAACTAAGTTAGGAGCCACACAACTAAACACTGTTAGTGAAACCTAACTCAGTATTCCTTTTCCTGTAACATCCAATCCTGATCCAACAGTAAGGGGCTACACAACACAACACTGTGTGCCACCTCCACTCGAAGCAAACAAAACAGAATCACCTAGAGATGTTCTTGGCCTTTGGTCACAGATAATCTCTTTCTTTTATATGTCTTAAAACACTCAATAAAAAAATACAATAGTGCTCAGTCTTCTTGGTGCCTACTTCGTTTGCCATGATGTGTCTCTATCTTTAAAATTGCTCACAAAAAATCCAGTTCTAATAAAATTTCATCATGGGAAGGAAACACATCCATACATATTAATCAGCCAAGGTAGTGAGAAAACACTTGATATGGAATTGTGTTTAACATCCCATGTTGAACCACTTTAACTTTCCTTTAGTTTTGGTTTCATTTACACTAAAAAGCCCAGTTCCAATTAGTTTTGTTAAACATGCTTCACATCTATAGACAATGTGTCTAGAATGGATCTATCAGTGAACATGGACAAACACAGGACATAACATAAGCTGTCTTCATGCAGCTGGGCTGGCACGAATTTGTGTCATGATAGATGAGTCATCCCTGCATGGCTGTTAAGGTAAGTTTTTTTAATTATTCTTCTATTTTCCAGAATCATAGAATTATGTTTGACAGATAGCCTAAAATCTTAGAGATGCTGATTTAATCCATGCCTTCTTCTTAAGCTATCCTCTGCTGAGGTCCAGCATCTGGAGGATAAATAACATAGCTAAAGTTAAACCATACCCCAGCCACAGAACAGAGACTAACATCCATGCCAGCCCCCTGAATCCCCACACTCATGCACAAAGGAGTGGACAATGCCACTTCTAAATTCATTAACAAGAACACAGTTGTGTTGCAGACACATAATGAATATGTGGAAAGGTCTTTTGTTCTATTATGATCTGGGGTCCAGCTGTGGGGGCAGAGATTTAAAATGGTACAATAGCTGTAGGGTTTGCAACTTGTTTCCAAGATCTTTATAACATCCCACATTCTGAGTAGTGGCATGTGACAAACAGGACAGTAAACTAAAGAGTATGTGTCATGTTTCTAGTGGAGACTGCTGTATAGCTTCCTCTGTCTTCCTTGGATCCTCTTTAAAAGAAAAGACATAAAGCAGAGAAGTGTCCTTTTCCTTTATGAAGCTGTCTGCCTTGTTGCCTTTGTTAGATACTTAAAGGACTGAGATCATAAAAAAAAAGCAAAACAACCACCCCACATGAATTTCATCAGTAACAAGAACCAAAGTTATGTCAGTTACACCATGGAGATATTTTTCTTAGCTGAGACACACTGAGGGATAATGTAGCCTACTGCTTGGATACCTAATATTCTTTATGCTTTTGCTAGACATGTGTGGTTTTGACAGCTGCAGAAATTAAAAAGGCTATTACCATTAATTATCAGGTATTAAACAAGATTATGCTTGTAAAATAATATCAGCAAAGTTGAGGGTGAACAAAGAAGTTAGATGTTTTGCCTGTTTGTTTTAAAGGACCCAGGATAAGTGGGTGGCCCAGTGTTGGAAAGACTAAAGCAAGACTCAATTCAATCATTCACCTTGAAAATTCAGAGATGGGTGGTCACTGATAAGTGAAATGAGCATGTGAGGAAAAAATGAACATAGGTGGAGATGTGAGTCTCTGCAACACTGAGTAGAATACAGAGTACAACGGACTTTTCAGAATTCATAAGAATTACAGGAGGAATGAACAAAGTGAAACTTCAGATTAAATTAGTTGACTCATATTCTCAGGGTCTCTATAGCCAATTAAAGAATAAAGTTCCTGCACAGAGAAGGTAATTACTTGGGTTAGAGCATAAAACAAAACAATATCCTCCATCTACAAGCTGTTCAGAAGAACAGATTACAATTTTATTACTCTTTTTTAACAACCAGAAACTAATGGTGTATTTGGTGCTACATAGAAACTATTGCCCCTCTCCAGAGTTTAGAATCTCAATAAGCACAGGAAAGATTCAATGCCTGGAGAACAGAAGGATGAAGGGATTAAATTATATCCCTAAAGTTACACATTGAGTATATGACAGAACTTAAAACAATACAGTCTTGTTTTACATCCTTATCTGGCCTGCATGCAGATTGCATGTTCTGGTGAGCATGCAGCATACCATGAACAAGGAGGAGACTGACCAGCCCTTCCCCTGAAACTAAATTCACTCCTTTTTCCTATAATGTGTTTTTCCAAGGTGTGAAGAAGAAGCATCTGCTCTCAATTAAACTGAATGCTTTCAATGTTTCCTATTAGTTCAAGGAATAGAAATAATCACTTCAGCTTTAGTTTTTTCACCAGCCCACACAGACTCAGTGCCTCAGATTTTTTAACAACTGCTGAACTTCATGGAGACAATCATAATGCTCATTTGTGGGAAAGGAGATAGAAAACTGGAATTGCACACTTCGAATATACACCTGTTTCCCAGAGCTTAGATTTTTTTGTAGAATGGACTGAAATAAGAACCTCAGGGCAGGCTTTCTTCCTTGATTTAGCATGTTATGCACTGTCTTGCCTGACTTTATGACCCAAACTTCAGTTTCTCATATCTTAGAGACACTGTCAACATCAACATGAAGACATTGTCTGTGTTATAAGGAGAGCATGGAATAAACATGCTTAGCTGAAATCTACCTTACAGAGACAAATGATACACATATCTCACTGTTTTTTAAACATGAACACTCTTGGAGTTAGGATTCTGTTAACAGCCTACAAACCAGCTTTTGCTGCCAGGAATGACTATGACAAGGAATGACTTTTTCATCCTAAAATTGTGGCTCTCCACCATAACCATCACCAAGTAGTTATCTGAGTCTGTGCTATGAACACAAAAAAGCCCTAACTCTGTAAAATCACAGAATTTTTGACTCAAGCTGATGACTTCTACAGCTCTGTGAAACTTCAAGCAGGATGCTTAGCCCTTTCTGCCTTTCAAATTCACCACCATCATTGTTACAACAGCCTGCAAGTCATATTTTGACTTGAATGAAGCAAAACTGATCAGACTTATTTTAGAGAAGATAATCTTTCAGCATTCTGTCACCATGTGATACCAGATCAGTATTCTGTCTTTAGCACAATCATCCCAAGAAGTTGGAAAGAGGTTCAAGATGAATTGTTAACTAAGTTAAAACTCCCACACATGTACTGCTGAATTGATTGGGCTGTTATCAAGGCAGCTATTATTTGTACAGTAACAGTGTGTAAGGGCCCCAGGGACTCACCTGTGCTAGGTTCTGTATTTCTGTTTCCGCCTCCTGCCTTGCCAACCAACTCCCCATGCCCACTCTGAAAGATGTGAGGCACTGAACCAGCCTTTTAAAATGTCATCATGCACACTCAGGCCAAGATGATTGATGGGTGAGGTCTCCAGCTGAGAAGGAGCTCTGTCAGAAAGTCAGAAGCAGAACTGAGCCCAAGATGTTTACTTCCAAAGTGGCACTGGCAACTCTCTTGCTGTCTGCCAGCTCCACTCAGCACTCCACAAGTATTTCCGGCATTTTCTACAGGAAGCAGCTTTGATGACTGATTGGAACTGCCTTCCCCATCTGGCAAGGCAGCTTCAGGGACCTGGAGCCTCTGGGAAGCATGCCTCACCTTTAGCTCCCTGGCAGCACAGTTTTGTCTGGTTATGTGCTACAGCCTCTACTAGCCACCAGTGACACACTCTCATTCCTATACACTGCATTCCCAGCACTCCTTTCCTTTCAGTCCACTTTGCTTTTCCTTAAAGTCCAGGACTTTAAAGAGAAAGTCTGGACTTCAACTTCAGAAAAGAATGTTTCGTTCAAAGGAAGTCTTAAATCTCCTCCTGAAAAACAGATCTTTGTGGTAGGCCCCTTTGTCCACAAGTAAATGCTTTGACTTCAGAGGGACAAACCAGGACTGTGGGCCCAGCACATTAAACAGGATGATAAAGTTCCCAGATCATCCTACTTGGCTTGCTTAGAAAACTGATGAATATACAAAGAAGTTTCTAAACTAAGAACAAAAGCAAATCATTGATAAAGCACACCTAGATCTCAGCTTTAACCAGTATTTTCTTCCAGGCTCAAACACCTTAAAAGTCCTGCAGATACTCTTGACTTAAAACATTTTACACTCTTGAACTTCATCTCAGCTTAAGGCATTCTCCCTAAATGGATTCAAATATTATAAACTGATTGAGAGGAAAAAAAAATTGCAAGTTCATAGTAATCTGCAACTTCTCCAAGAATTTTCTGTATAATATAGGTTTTTTAGTGATCAGGTTTTGACCAGCAACAATTTGAAGGGTTGTTTCCCCCTTTGGGTATTTTACTGACTTTGCTGAAAATCCAATTAGAAATATATATCAACTATAAAACTAAATTGGACATCAAAGTTTTCCAGGAAAGAGACATTCTTGCTGAACTATTTTGGGGTTTGTAACAATTTTTGGTTTATGACTCTTCACTTAAATTCTTTTCTAATCAAACCAGCATTTTTTTTTCATTAATATTCTCAACTGGATGTAAAGTCGGTTTTTATTATAAGAATTTAATGAAAGAACCTTGAGCAGCTCTACCATCTTTATTTCTAAATAAAATTTTCCAGGTACATTAATAACAAGCATGAGAGGAACACTGCACCAACGAAGATCACCTGCTAATACACAAGTGAGAAGCGAAGCTGAGGAATGACAAAGCAAATTTCCCAAGCACTGAATTACAGCTTGCTCCTCTAACCAGATGTTGGGGATAGCCAGACAAACAGATGCAGGCAGTTGGGATTTTTACTCTACCACACTTCACACAAGCCAGACAGCAGCCAGCTCTCCAAAAGCCATGTAACCATATGAACATGGCACTGAGCCTGAGCTAATATGTCTTGCTTTTCAGCACCAGCATATGGCTTCTGAATTGGACTTCTCCTGTTTAGTGGGCTCAAAAAATGGGCAAAGCAGATGCACACCTGCCATCATTCAGCCAGAAAAGCATCTCCTCAGAAGAATCATTCCCATGTAGTTTCCAAGTGGGCTATGATGCACTATGATGAAATATCATTTGATGAGAAAAATTCAAGAAAAAAATACATCTCAATACAAAAATCAGTTTTGCCAAGCAACACTGATTCTCACTAAAGTGCTTCATCCTCTTTCTGTTCTTAAATGTATATTGTCAAAACAACAACCTGCATGTATTAGTTTTCTGGAATGACACTGATGGATGACAAAATACCTCATGGAAAAATTGTGAGTAGCTCTAAATTTAGGCCATGAGGTGAATTTCCATGGTGAAAAACTAGTACACTGCTGTTCTGTAACTTATTGATGAAATCTTTTTTTGTTAAAAATACATTAATGTCTTGGAAACAAAATTTATTTACTTCAAGAGAAATTTATATGTGTTCTTAGATCTTGAATTGACTTCCTGGCCAAAACCACACTTGTCTGAGTGGATGTCTGAGTGGATAAGTGACTTGACCAACTTTAAGCTATGTCTCATGACACAGGAGAAGCCAAGACATGCAGCATGGCATGGCTAAAGGGATGCCCACTATGGCTGGTTTGTAACAGTTCCTCATGAGCTGAGAGTGAAGGAAGCATCGCATTAAATCAAAATAACACAAAAACCTATACTAATCAAAATAGGAATATATGATTAAATGAGTTTCCAGTTATAGATAATCCCCTAGGGAGGAATACATAAACAGTTAACTGGATTATCTTCCTTGAGGATTTAAGACTTCTTAAGAATGGTGTTAAAAAGGCAAAAGTAAGAATGATAGAGCAAAAACAATTACAAACTGTTCAGAGCAATTATGAAAACATCAAAATAAAAAAAGATCAAATTTGGTTTTTTTCAAAGTAAAGTTTAGGTGTGGAGATACCATACAGTAACAGCGTGAAACTGAGGGAAAAAAGCATGGTTCTGAAAACTTCAGTAACAAAGCACAGGAGATATGGAACCAGCATGAAAATGGAATTTGACTCCCATGAAATGCTGTTTTCAGTGAAATCTGCCTTGCAGCACTGTTTCCAACTCACAGACAGATTTCAGGAATTTCTTTGCTACTCTGTTTTCCTTTACTTTCTTGAATCTAAAGGAGTTTTACATTCATTCTTCTGACCTCCCTGAATCCTTAAGAGGTAAATAGGCATTATTACCCCTATTTTATGCATAGGAGACTTAGACACAAAAAACCATGAATGAGTCACCAAGATCACACAACACTTCAGAGAAAGTCTAGAACACCATCCAGGAGGCCTGACCGACCATGCTCTTCTCACCACTTGACCCAAATTTCTTCCTATTGTAGGAACTGAAAGGATGGAAGCCAATTAGCCACCTGTTTCATTGTTTGGCATTTTCAAGACATCTGGTGTGTGCTAAGTGAAGCAATGGGCTTCACACATACAGGACCTCCTGCTACTCAAGAAGGTTGAAGTTTCACACATGACCAGGACCTTTCACTGTGTAAAACATAAATTGCACACATTCCAGACTTCTGTTTCTATTAAACAAATGTTTTGACTGGGAGCACTGATTCCATTTTACCTCTGTTGTTTCTGATTTCCTATTGCTGTTTCCTTTCTTTCCACTCCTCTTCCTCTTCCAACACTGGTGCCAACACAGTGGCCACACACACACACGTCATGGTTGTTAGTAGCCAGCTGGCAGGTGCTGGATATTTTTCTTGCAGCATATGTATGTGTGGATGACTGCTCTTGCTGTGTGACTAACTTAGCTGCTGGCAGTGATTTTGGCTGGGGTATACTCTCTGGCATTATTTTAGTTCCAGACATTTGATGGGTTGACTCTCCTGTTTTGTTCTCCCAGACAGTATTTTTCAGTATTCTCTTTTTTCCAGCCTGAGACTGTCATGGCTGTGTGGATGTCTTTTAATGCTGTTTGCAGAGCTGCAGGCCTTTCTGTCACTTTATACAGCTGTGAAGGGAACCGTGGTGTGTAGGTATCTATGTGTGTATTCATGCGATATTGTTCATGGTCACGTGGCTCCCATTTTGAGTATGTGAATTTGCTTCTGATGTGGATGTGCATGCACAGCCCTATGCCCTCCTAGCTTTGAGTACATCTGGGCCTCTGTGCATGTCCTTCCTTCAATGTGCCCATTTGTACAGTCTGTGTATACCTGAATTTCACAATGTGAATGGATATGTGTCCTTAGTACATGCAGAAAAATAATATCAAAAGTATTATTAAAGTAGCAAGACAAACAGCAGATATGTGAAAATACTATAATTCAGTTTACCTGCTCACCCTGAATTCCAGCCTGTATAAAAACATCTGCTGAGATAATCAAAAATCATATCTATAGTTTTCTAATTCAATGCTTAAAGCGGACCTGCTTTAAGCATCTTCCTGCTAAAGGAAGACTGCATAGCAAATGTATACAAATTATCCAAAATCTGTTGCAATAACTGCCTCATTTATTGCCAAAATAAAAAATAAAAAAAAAAATGAGGCGAATGATTACAAAATGAAGGTACTCTGAATCCTTGACCCAGCACCTTATCCTTCCAGACTTCCCTTTGCAGTCTCTCAGGCACCTTGACTAATTCTATATTCTGATTTCATACTCATTCTCCAGGCATTTCCAGTTTTCACTAGCTTTACATCTCTTCTCTTTCCAAAGAGAAATGTCAGTGTCAACACCAGAACTGTAAATGCAAGTTCCTTCTCCATTTGGGATTCTTCACTTACATGCCCACAATATCTATTCCTCTCTTTCCTCCCAAATATTTAAATAACTTCCAACACATATAACTTCAACCTTCATTGTTAATCCAAAACATGCTTACAACATGCAATGTTTGATGGTGAAAACAACACATGACTGTTAAGAACATAAGCATAAAAGTAGATTTCTACCATTAATATTATAAACAGTTCAAGATTTCTGTAGCACCTGTAAGACAGACAGAATTTCTGTTTTTTACAAGCTCAGAAGAAGAATAATGACTCAAAGAAGTATGTGAAAAGCTATATGATGGTATATTCAAACAATAATGATTTTTTATGTAGTAAGAGAGACACATAACATCAGGGTATATTTCTGAAATATTTTGTTACAAAAGTATTATTTTCCAAACCTTAAATTCCTTAATTCTTGCTGACAACATCTTTTCCTTGAACAATGAAAATTATATAATATATGTGCTGCTTGTAAATGGTGACATCAATCAACAAGCAAGGATTATGGATGCACACTGTGAATCACCTGATGAGAAATGGACAAAGAAAACAAAACAAAAGAAGAATCCTCAGTTCTCCAATCACAGCCAGAACAGTCAGGAAAACATCCTGAAGAGACTACTACAGTTTCACCTTGCAAACATGATGAAAAGACAGGAAACCACAATAGGTAAGAGCAGAGCAGCTCATGAATCTTGTCCACAAAGGCAAAATCGAAGGCCACAGTAAGACACACAAATACAGTCCCCAGCTCATCGCAGGCACTCAGCTGAGTGATGACCTCCAGTGCTGTCAAGGACTGCAAGCACGTAGCTCAATCCAAGATTTGTTGAGAATAAATTAAAACAGTCCTAAAGAGCCTTAAAGGATTGGGTAAGTGCTGTGATATACACTTCCATGGGCTAGTTGGAGAGTTCAGTACTCTTTCAGTAACAAATCAACATTGGTTTGAGTACACCAGACCTAGAGCTTAGTGCTCTGAGCACTCACTTGTAGTCACCTGATAACAAGTCTTTTCCAGATTCTTCCACTCATCAGTCTCAGAGAAGAAATGTGGATATATGCAATGCATTAAAGCACAGGACAATTTATAGCCAGACAGAAAAATTACACTGGCAAGAAAGTTCCAGTGCTAAGTACATGGTTCAGTGGAGAAAGTGTTACTGGCTAAGGTGCACCAGTAACATTTAAAGAAACATTCAGGCTATTCTGCTAGGGTTTTTCAAAAGGGAAATCACTTCTGTTTACTCTGGAACATTTTTTAGAAACTCCTACTCCTCCTGTACTACTATAAAAGCATACAAGTTTTTCTGCAATATAGACATTTTTCCATAGCCCTGAAAGTATACTGGAAATATAATTGTTCAGAATGAAATATAATGTTGTTTTCATTACTATTAACAATATATTTTATTTTTTTTACTGAAGATCTGTTATTGCAATTCATGCTGCACTAATTATGTCCCAGTTGCTTAAAATCACAGATTTCAGAAATCAGAAATGTGACTGATCATCCCAATCATAAATGTTATCCATTTAAAATTCTAAGCTGACTGTACATAATGTAACTATTTGAAACTAGCTTACTGATTTAAGAATATTCTTTTCAATTGCTCAACTCATAAAAATCCTAACAAAAGGCAAACACAAAACCACATGGATTATGCCTTAATGAAGTCTAAATTTTAATACCTAAACAATATTTCTGGAATTTCCAAAATTATCTGTTGGCTGCAATAGTGATGCATAAGTGCGTTAGAAAGATTAGGTAACTCATATTACTGAAGTAATTAATGATCGAATATTAAAATATTTTTAATTTTCTCTATAAAAAGAAAGACCTTGTCTTCAGTTTGGCACAGCAATATAAACTTAGATTATCTCCAAATTCAAATACATTGTGCAGGGAAATTTTAACATATATCTGTTTATTTTTTCCAATTATTTTACTTCAACCAGTTGCCCAAATAGGAATTCAAAAGTAACAAAACCCATCATTGTTCTATATTTTTCATGCCTGTCTAAAATTTCAATGGACCTTCTTAGAAAACCTATTTTAGATGGATAGAGCTAAAGATTTAAGGCCACAGAACACTAACCACATAAATTGCTCTCATTCAGATCTTCCCAGCATATCACCGGTGTTTTACAGGCATACCCCCTAATGCCACATAACTGAGTTTTCAGTATAAATTTGCAAATGAAGAAAATATTTACAATAGTTTAAAAGTCAAAAAGAAAAATTTATAAATAAAATTAATTACATTTTGAAATTAAAAATACAACTTTGCATTACTGTCTATTTGAGTATCTCTATGAAAACAGCAAGATACTAAACACAAAATTAATCAATGTGCCTTGTGATCTAAGCTAGCTGAAATCACCCACAAACTTCATGCAAATTACATTGAAATGCATCTTTTTGCACAGCAAAGTGTAGGTAGAGAACAGAAGGACATGTGTAGCATATATAAAAGACTACACACACATATGCTAAAGATAGAAAAAATAGTTTAGAAAAATCTATAAAACTTATTACACAGGGTACAATATTTCATATAGAATATTTTCAGAAGAATGGTAAAAAGTTGAAACAACACTGGATAAAAAGATACTTTGTCCCAGGGGCAAGTACTGCAGTGATCAATTACATCTTGAACTGCAGAAACAAAATTAACTAACTTGATGGAAAGCACCACATTGCAATAAAACATATTATATACAGATGAACAGGAATTGAGAATGCTATTTATTTGAAACAGCAGGTATAATATACTGTACCTCTATACCTCCTGATGGAATATTTCTAAATGGGCTACCCATATTTTGCAACATGACTGCACGTTGATTTATGGAGCCAAAATAAATGATATGCTTCGCCAATAAAAATTCCTTGCAAAGGCAGCTTTTTCCATTTCATTTTAAAGTGAATATGAAAAGAAAGACATACAGAGAACTTTTTTTTTAACAAACAGTGCTAAGCAAAATACATGTTACAGGTATGAAAGTATGTTTGTGTATGTGTACAAAAGTATTTTCTGTACTGAATCAGTTTTTGATACAGAAAAGCACTTGTACATATGCAGACAGCACAAAAAGCACTTTCCATCTGAAGGGTGGAAATAGTCAATGAAAACAATTCACTGTTTTGCTTTACAAGTGAATGAAATACCCTGAGTAGTTCTGTGTTACTGTGTGCTAACACAGCAGTTCAGGGTTGGTGTGTTAAGGGATGCACAAGCCGTAAGATCCATGGATGTGCAAGCTGCCTGCCATGGCACAGCGGACTGCAGGCAGCTGGTGGCTGTAACACACACCCATCATTACCCATCACAGGTCATGGGAAGGTGGCAATGCCTGACACACTGATGGTGCTGACATTGTCAGCATGACAGTTCCATCATGCTCAGCTTCAATTTCACTTTCAGTGCTACCATGCAGCCACTCAACGGTGAGGTGGAATGGCCACTAGCACTACACTAATTAAGTTTAGGCAGCTGTAATTTCCCATCCTTAGGGATATTCATAGCATCCAGTTTCAGTCATTGAACTTAGTTATCTGTGAATCCATTTCACATAATGCTGGACATGTAAAAGCCAGATGCCTCATCTTTCCACTTTAATCTGTGGGGGTCACCGACAGTCACATCCAGATTCCACAGAAATCAGTCTTACTAAAATAATTCCTTGATATGCACAGTGTTACAATAAGAATAAGAGGAATGAATGCTTACTCACATTAATCCTTTGTTGTTAAGTATATGAAGTAAACTGCACCAATTTAATTGGGATAAGAGTAAATTATATGGCATGGGAAATTCTACACCAGTTATAGGAAAGGAAAAGATAAAAACTTTTCATGCTGAAAATAAGCAGAAGCATTCGATTGATTCAGCTCAGCACAAAACTTTACCCAGATCTAACTGAAGCCTCCATGCAGATTCTGATGGAAAAGCTGAAAACAATACATGGTGAAAAAGTTGGAGACAAAATATGGTATAAAAGTTGAAAAGAAATTTGGAGAACTAGATCTCAACAGAACTTCAGATCTCTTCACGCAAACAATCCAGGTATTCTAATGGCACTTTGAAATCTTCTGAAGGAGAGGTGGAGGCTCAACAAAAATGACACTGTGAGCAGACAACCTTCCAAACTATTCACTCTCAACTAAGGTGACCAGTTTCAACAGGTCTGTAAAATCAGTAACGTAACACTTCTTCTGCTTTACTTCTGACATCATAGAAAAAACATTTTCTCCACCCTTACAGACAAGTGAAATTATTATATTCCTTCTAAGCAGCTTCTCTCTCTGCATTGTACCAATATCACATTGTATCATCCCTTTCAGCATTCAATCCCATGGCATTCTCCACCTCACTTCTTCCTACCTCCCCTTATCCCAGCTTCTATTCCTCTTTGCTCTGAAATAAAAGCATAGGCTTCTTGTTCTTCCTTCCCACCAGGGTGGGACACCTTCCTCTGAGAAACCTGCTGCATAACTGTTCTTTCTCCTTTCTTCCTAGGGTGGAAGCTTTTAAAATCTTCCAGCTGGCATCATTGTCACTTGAGATTACGTGCCTTCTCATGAAAGGTCAACTACCATTCTAGAACCTTAAAAAGGCCACATGCCCCGTCACTAGAAGGATTTTCTATGCTCATTGTACTGTTGAACCACTTTTCACTGCAATAAAGCAGGGATTATATAACAGTCATCTCAATATATTTTCAGTGATGTTTATTTTAAGTCTTTTCTGCTGTAAGAGCTCCTGCAACTTTGGGTAATGAAGCAGAACCACTGAACTTATCATGTCCCTTCCGAATAGTTCCCTGGAATCCTTGTTTCTTCTCTGGGACTAAGGAGAAAAGAATGAGTGGAGTTTCTTTGGCAATGATAAAAAACCCCATGATGAACTTGTGTTCTCTGAATCATGAGTGTGAGTGATATTAAATGCAGACTGTTAGCAGGAAGATGAACATGGTAACAAAACATCTTTGGGGACAAGGGACCACAGACAAGCATTGGAATGCCTTGTGGTAAATACATCCCTTCTGAATGCATCATCATCAGAGGACTTATTCCAGGTCTGGCTCATGTTGCCATAATCCTGAAATGGCTTTCAAGAACTTATAAAACATATGAGTGAAGACAACAAATTAAGTGAAGGCAATAATTGATAATAAAATACTTTCCTTTTCCAAAGCTCTTTGATCCTAAAGCTCACAAGGAACCCAATTATATCATATTAAGGCATGAAACAATTTTGATTAGTGCCTAGTAAGCTTTCTGAAATTCCTAAAATAGATACCACCTCCTTCTGAAAATGGCATTAGGTACAGAAACATCTGCATCTTAAGTTATCTAAATACCATTTAAAAAACAATACAAGTACATAGATGCTCCACTAAATTTAAGTTGCCTTACAGATTTCAGTTTAATAGAAATAAAATGCATTTAAAATTCCCACATGAGATTTTAACTGAATTGCCATACTTATGAGCCTTTTCATGCAGAAAGAGATTCAAACAAACATCCTTACAGAACACTCTATCTTACAAACATGTAAAAGTCAGTGCTGCCCCTCATATACCCTAAGGAACTGCTTTCCATGTTCCTCATCATATTTCCCACTGTCCTTGAAGTACTTGTTCCCCAGTCTAGTTTCATAGGTAAGTCTCTGTAAGCTGTGGATAGTGCAGTGCCCTACCAAGATCTCTGCAACACTCCCATCTGGGAGCACTGCCCACCTCAATCTAACAATACTTGGTGATTTAGTGATTTATAGATCTCATGGCCTGCACACAGAGTGAATTCTGCTGCCACAGTAAACTTCCTTTGTGCTTGTCCTGATACCTGAATACGCCAGCACTGCTTTTTAAAACAAATATACCATTCGCCATTCTGTCAAACTTTCAGTGTCAGCAACTAACCATAGTTGCTTTTCTCACTGTATTCTTTTCTTTACTGCTTCTTTACTGAAACTCTTCACCCTACTCTTTAATCCAGTGCTCAATTTTTTCTAAGACAGTGCCATCCAAAACATACATTTTAATGATCTCTCATCTGCAGTATTTCCACAAACTACCATCTTCTTTTCCTGGAGAAGTCAACCCATAGGTGTCAATTCCAGTCCAGCCACTGTGCTGAGAGCTTTGAAGCTGAATAAAACGTGTCTCAAATCAAGACTGGGTTTAACCAGAAAGAGGCCAAGATTATTAAAGTGGATAAGAAAGATGTATTAAGATAGGCTTTTTTTTTCAGTATTTCCTAGGGGCCCATGCTGCAGATAGCAAGGAATTGCTACTGATTGTGGAAATGAGCCATGGCAAATTTTTAATGTGCTTTGTTATACTTTAATAGTAAAACCCATTAAACTATAAAAATGTAACAATGCTCATAAAAACTTGACACTCCTCACTAAAGATAGGGCTGCTGGAAGCTGCCTCTGGTCCAGAGCAACCCTGCTGAGCCACTTTACTGGGTTTCTGACTCCCAGCTCTGGGACACTGTGGCACCACGGCTGCTTTCAGCTCCTATGGAAGGAGCCTGACCCACCAAAAACACAAAGTACAAGCTTAGAGTTTTGTTTGACTACAAACTTTTACTGCCTGCTGCAGCCCTTTCCAATTTCAGAATACATTGCTTCACTGCTTTACATCTGTCTCACTGAGCAGAACCACAGAGGTCAGACCTTGGTGAAGCCAGAAGCCTGTCTTTGCCCATCCTGATACTTTGTTAGGTATTTATTAGGTGTTTCTCTAGGGAGGCTCTGGGAGACACTAAGATGCTCATAATAAAGATCTAGAACAGATCTTCTAACCTATGCAGGTTGTGATGTATCACCTTAGCATCAGAATGCCATACTATGGTATACTGAGCAACAGACATATATCTTGTATGTCTTCCATTTGTCTTTAAAATATTTTAAAATATTAATAAATAAATTACTGTACTGAAAAAAAAAATCTAGTGTTAGCATCATGATTCTTTTGCTCCAATATTCATCTACAAGCTTTTTTCATTAATTTGCTATAAATCAATTCCAAGTGAGTCTTATGGAATTTCTGGTATTTCTTCTTTCTGTGGAAAAAAATCCCTGCATAGAGTTTGGGAGGAAGAAGTTTGGGCAAGTGTTCTTATGATTTCCTTCCTACAAGATAGGATCTTAAATGTGTGTTCAACCCAAAATATCCTACGATTCAATGATAGATGGTTTTAGATTCATATAGGAAATCTGTCAAGAATAGGCCTTATTTTATTTATATCTATGTACATCTATGATTAATGGGAGTGAGGGACAATGAAATTTACAACTGACACTACCATAGATTAGATGCCACAAAATGCAAAGAACTAGTACAATAACTCACTTAGAATGATATACCCATTTTTCTCCACTCAGATACTTCAAACTGTTTTAATTGTCATCTTCCTAATAGTTTAAGAGTTATATAATATTAATGAATAATTAGTGTGAGACTGATGAACAAAGCATCTTATTTCAAAGCTTAATTTTTCAATTTACAGGGAATAAGAATTTTGGTGGAGTTTCAACTGATGATTACTGTGGTTGCTAGTCTGGCATGCTCCCTTTCTAAGCAAGCTGAAATCAATCATAGCAAGAATTCAACAACTGACAGGGCCAAACTCATCTTGGATGCAACTCCAAAGTTCATATAGTGACATTAAATTTTGGTCCACAACTTAGTATAACAGAAAACATCTCCTTAGTATTCTTTTACAACAAACTGTGTAGTTGAGTGCATGTAAACTACACAGCAGTGTAGTGCACCCAAACTACACAGCAGTGATCTGTGGAGTCAGTTTCACACAATGTGTGAATTCTGTTTACCATCAGGAATTCTGTCTATGGAAATCAGAATAAAAACCCCACTTTAAGCTCTGGCATACTTTCTGTGTTGGCTGTTGGGTTTTTCTAAGCATACTGAATAGAATATGTGATGATAACCTAAATAACTCTTTCAAATGAGACAGATCATGGTGCAGCCTTCAAGAAGTGTTCTGCACTCAACCACTCGTCCACATTTCTTCTGGAGGCTGCAGGACAGAATGGGATTTTCTCAGAAAAAGGTGGGAGGTTCGTCTCTCCCCTCAAAAATGCTAAGTATAAGAAATGAAAGACAGGTAGATCAAGGAAATATGAAAAAAAGGGATATATCTGGAGAAATAAAGTCTTCCATGTTGTTGAATTACCTGAAGAGGAAAGTAACTACTTACAAGAGAAACAAGAGAAGAGGCTTCATGGATTCAGAAACAAGGCAGAGAGAGAAAATAGCTCTCATTAGACCCACAAATATGGGTGGAAAATTAAAAAAAAAAAAAACCACCTTTCAGCCTGCCTATGCTAGTTATCTAATACAAAATCTACCTTTAACCCCAAGTTCTCCCACTAGCGCAGCTCAGCCAAGGCTATCCTAAGGCTGAGAAGGTTGTGACTGCCCGAGCTGGAGACAGGGAAGCCTCTCGGCAGAGCTGCCGGCTGGGAACACGTCCCCGGAGCACGGGGCTGTCCCCAGGGGTTGGCACTGCCTTCGGGACACGTCTGTCCCCTGCTGGTCACCGTGCCCGTGACAGCGCCCGGAGCCGGCTCAGCCCGCCGTGCCAAGGCGCTGCGCATCCTCCTCTCGTCTGCAGCCGTACTCGGAGCCACAAAACCCGAAACATCCCGGCTCCATCTGCGAGAAGATCTTTGCAAAACCAGCTGCGGTCTCCGATGGTTCCCAGCTGCTGCTGCCTTTCCCCCACCCTCTCTCCAGGGCCCTCAAATTCCCCTTGCAAAGAGGAGTGTGAAGATGCAGATCGCAGCTGGCATGCACTGGTGCAGGGGGTACAAAGGCACGCTGCAGCCTCAGCGGGTCTGTCTATTGCACAGCCCATTCCCACTTTCCTCTTGACAAGCACGAGTGTTTAGAGCGGCTCATCAGATATGGGTCCTGCCAGAGCGCATCAGGCAGAACTCTGAACGTGTATTGAACACTGACCTCAGTGAGAGTCTTTGCTGCCTAGGAAACAAACGGCCTAAAAGGACTGTAAATTCAAAGCTTTAGATGTTGCAGGCTGGAACTTTAGTACCTAGAGCTGCTTGAATGATTTCCTTTAATTTTGTTTTGAACATGAAAATTGATTTAAACACCACAACCACCACCCCTTTTTCTCCCTGAAGTTGTTGACTTCTGCTTCAGCCACAATCTGAATGGTCTGATCACCTTCTGCTCTCATTCTCCTGCATGGTCTGTAGCTTCCCTCTCCCATGGAAGAAAGGCATCCCAGGCAGGACAATGGCCAGGCACTTGTGATGCATCCTCTCGCAGTAAGGAGAGATCTCAAACAGTAACAAGAGCTACTGCAGTTCAGGTGAGGTCAAAGGCAGAATAACCAACATGGATGAACCAGTTTTTCAACAGACATGAGTTACCATAGAATTTCTACTGGAAAAGTTTCTTCCCTTAATAGGAAAAAAAATTTCTTCCTAAATGACTCTACATGGTGGTGCATGGGCCATTGAAAAGTTGAAAGTGCCTGGTGTAACAAAAACAAATCAAAACAAACCCCAAAAAACAACAAATCAAAACAAGGTCTGTACATGGTAAAATCACAGAATTACTACTTCTGAAAATACCAGCTGATACCTTTGCACTTGGTAACTTATGCATGGAGAAAATCCTCCCACAGAGAGACGCTGGTGACTTCTGGATAGCAACAGAATGGGAAATGCTTATCTGATAATTTTCCATACTATCCTTATTACAAGCAAAAATGGTGGACCTCAGGATAGAAACACACATCTTTGGCTCCTGAGACCTGTCAAAAATACATGTTCTGAAAGTCTTCCAATATGGAAGAAAAAATCCTGGACTGTCAGTGAGATAAAACCAGAAAAGCAACAGATACAACATTTCCACTGCTGATGGGTATAAGGAATTATTAATGCACCAATGCTTGGTACAAGCCAATTGTGTAAAGAGAAACTGAAACTAACCCCAGACTCGCAAAATGCTAATCCTGAGGCTGAACAGTGGAACTGGAATGGGAAGGGGCTCTCTACTTCACACAACCACTCTCGGGGAGTGAAATCCTCCTCTGCACATCTAGCCAGTTGATAGATATTCCTTGTAGCCAATGAAAACCTACAGACACCACTAGACCACAGAGCATATGAGCAATTTTGGACATCTGCCGTAGGGTGGGACAAATTACACTTCATCTGTGCATCCTAATTCCTTGGTTTCTGTAAATGATGATCATTACAGTGTGGTGGGATGAGAATAGAGGTAATTTTTGCTTCTTAGCAAGACAGACAAAATAAACTTTTGTCACTAAGGATGAAGGATGGGGAGACTGTCAGGGGGAAAGTTTATTCTTGTAACAGACTGGAGTATGTGAGATCGTGGATCCAGAATGGAAATTCAAGGTGAGAGGTTGTTCTTGAGCTGATGGGATGGACTGAGAGAATTAGAGGTGCTTCTTAAGAGCAAAATCTTTCCCTGCCAACAATAGGCAAAGCTTTCCCTGCCTGATGTACCAAACTCTTCTCTCAGCATTAAAAGCCTTCCAGAACTCTGGATCAACTCTGAGCATTCTGCTTCCTCTAATACCTAAACACCACTTTGTTCTTTCTGTGGTATTAAAATAATTTCACTACTGTTTAGGAAAACTGAACTAAATGCAAAAGCCCATTTTACTGACCATACATCACTGACTATATAACATCCTTGCCACACTATGTGATTTTGGAAGGAATGTGAAAAGGCTTTGTAGAGTTCTGTCACCAAATTCTATGAGAACCTGCAGACCACTGCATTTCACACAGCTAACTTCTAATTAATAAGTTATATAGTTAAGGAATGGTCTTAGCTAATTGTGTAGCATTACACATAGCGAGGGATTTTTCTGAGTGAAAAATGAATGAGCTGCCCTACAATAAGTAGTAGCCAGAAATTTGGACTGAAGCCAAAATTCAATATTAATTTATGTTTCATTAACTTCCCTGGAGTTTTAAGCTTTATTATCCCTGCTACTGACTTTATTATTAAAAATAAAAGAGTCAGGCAAAATTATTTTAATATACATAGATATAATCCTAAAGGGAGTTAATAATTTATTTTACCATAGAACAAGAAGAATAGATACTACTCCGTGCGCTCTGTATCCCCTTTTGTATATTTCCTGTGTATTTCCTACAACAAAATACCACCACAGCTCACAATAGTTCCTTTGTGAAGATATCACTAATTCCATAAGAAAACATTATTTGGTTTCTTTTTCACATATAAGCTGTTATTAAAGGTATGTAACACTATTTATATCACAATTATTTTAGCAGGAAACTTAGATCTGCAGTTTAAAATCTTGAATGCATTGTTCTAACTATAAGGAGACTTTCTCCAAGTCCTGGCTTGCAAGGCTTTGACTTAAGCTATTTAAGAAGGGAAGAAGAAAAGAAAAAAAGAAAAAGAAAAAAGAAAAAAGACTCTACTTGGCAAGAGCTTTAATTAGCAGAAATTTCCACGCTAGGAATATTATTCTGCATGAGCAGAAATTGCATAGCTCTTGCCTCTAGATGCCTTAGAGATGCCATTGATTGGCCATATTCAGAACAGGGGAATTATGTGACCCAGTGCTAATTTGAATTCCTTTACCAAACACATTTTTATTTCATCATCTCAGCTGCATAAAAGAGTCAAAGTACCAGAGCTTTAAAGACTTTGAATTCCTGCTGTTCTGCAATAAAATAAGGCAAGAAATATTAGCCATCCCTGGTTGATTCTTCAATTCTTTCCCAACAATGTCAAAGTATCAGTGTCCTACAGGTTTTAGTGCAGGTTAAAGACTGATACAAAGTGTATGCCTGAATAGAAGTTTGGAGTGAGTTAAGGAGAGGGAGAACATTTTAATGGGACATTGGTCCAAAATAGCCCAGCTTGTTTCTACCTCCTGCTGCCTCTTCCTCCTTTTCACAGGACCTTGATTGTATAGAAACAGTACAGACAAAAACCACAAACAACAAAAGGTTCGCTCACACCCCCAGTGGAGGTCATGAGCATGCTACCATGGAGAAAAAAAAAAAGCATCAAAGGGTAGTTTGGCTTACTTATAAGTAAAGATTAATTAATAGGAGGTTTGATACTTTAGCAATGTACATTTAGGCAAATTTGTATTTGCAAATTGTTTGTTTCACACATTCAAAGGGCACAGAGCAATGAGGCCTGGTCCTAATTTTAAAAATGAATCAAACCTTTCTTTGCTATGATCCAAAAACTACAAACTTGTGGTTCAGAGGCTTTCAATGGTATCTGCTCAGACTTGACACTCCAAGGTTAAGGGAGAAAAGCACAAAAGAGTTGTGTTATACACAGCAACAGTAGCTTTTTCCAACAATTTTTCAATTATTGCTTTGTATCATCTCCAAGAAAAGTAACTGTCTTGGCTACTAGAGATAAAGGTTTTAAAAAGAAGGCGGAAATTTAAAATTCCCTTAAAATATACCCCTCTCCTTACAGGTTGTCTTTAAAACTGCTATTCATTACACCAGCATTTGTACCCGCTGGATGACTATGATTCAGAAATACCTGTGTCACATGAAGAATAAGTGCAACACGCACCATTCACTTTGAAATCAACCCCCTCCGACCTAAGCCATGTAAATCCTTCAGAAATTCACACCAGTATTCTCCTCCTTCAAACCACACATAGAAACAGTCCAATGACGAAAGTTTACCCATGCACAGCCCCTTTAACCCCGACCATTTCAGTATCTGCTGGGAATTATCGGTGACCCTTGCTGCACTCCCGGCTAGCTCGCACCGGCTCTTCCAGAGTATGGACCCACGGGGGCTTCTCTTTTCTCAGGGGTCCTTGAAATAAACACTATTCACAGCGTTGCCTTCACAAGACAGCACTGTCAGTTCTGCCAGCAAAGGGGAAACAGCAAAGACTCTTCCACTTTCGGCACGTATATCACACCCTTCCCGTGTCATGCTGCCGCTGCCCCTGCCTGCCACTCACCCTTCCGTGCCCTCACCGCCTGCCCGCCCTGCTTGCTATCTATCGCTTCTATCTTTCAGAAATTATTCTCAATCCCCCCCGCCTCCCGGCCGGCGCAGGCAGCCAAGGTGCCGTCCTGCCGCAGCGCCCCATGCCGCAGTGGCGGCGGTGACATGTGTCTCTCATCAGCAGCTGGTCGCTAATTAATTTAGGTCCTTTTCCCGCTACGCTGTAAGGAGCGGGGAAGCCCCACGTCGGAGAAAGGCAGCGTCCCCTCCCGCAGCCCCCCGCAGCCGGAGAGCTGGAGCTGCCCCCGCTCCGCCGCCCCCGGCCCGCAGCTCCTCGCCCCCGGGCCCGGGGATTGGCCCGGCGGAGGCGGCATCAGCGGCGGGGGGGGGCCGCCCCCACCCTCCCTCCTCCTCCCTGGCCCCGCCGCCCCCTCGCCCCGGTGCGGCAGGGCCAACCGGGAGACCCAGACGCAGGCAGCGACCCAGCCGCCGCCGCTCCGCGCCCGGCCAGCCGCCCGCAGCATCCCCCGATGGCCGCCCGCCTGACCTGCTGCCTCCTGCTGTGGGCCCTGGGCCATGGGGGCTGCCGTTCGCCTGAGGGGGAGGGCGCCGGCAGCCCGCCCGCCTGCCCCGTCCGGCCGCCCGTCGGCCCGGCCTCGTCCGCCCCCGGCCGCGACCCCCGGCGCGGCTCTTCGCCGCCCCCTGGGCTGGGCAGCATCGCTCAGGACATGGTAGCTGTCCACATGCTTAAGCTCTACGAGAAGTACAACCGGGAAGGGAGCCGGCCCGGCGACGGCAACACGGTCCGCAGCTTCAAAGCCAGGCCGGGTAAGACGGGCCGGGCGCGGGGGACACCGCCGGAGCCCCCTCGCTCCTCTTTCGCTTTAAAGCGACGGGTTTGCGTCGAGTCTGTCACTGACTGCGGGCGGTGTCACTCTGGGTGAATGCTGGGGCTCCCTTGCTACCTGCACGGACAGGGTGTCGCCCCTCGCTTTGCGAGGCTTCCCACGTTCCCTGGCTCCCTTCCCTTCCCGGAGAGCACCTCCCCTGGGAAAGTCTCCGTTGCTGTGGATGCAAACCAGCGGCAAAAGAAGCGCAATTCCCAGCGCACATCGCACTGGGCCGAAAGATCTGCTCAGAAATACTTGGAGCATAAGCCTCGTAGCGAGTGCTCCCGGCACTGGTCCTCTCCCCGGCTTCTCTGGCAGCCTCAGAAGTTCCTGCTAGGAAGAGTGCCGCCTACAGGACCGCCGAAAATTGCTCGGCATCTTAAATTCCTTGCACTGCCTAAACCGGGCAAGACAGATACCTGACGTCGCTCTCCCCCGTTTTACTTAGC
Organism: Zonotrichia albicollis; assembly: GCF_047830755.1. NCBI lineage: Eukaryota > Metazoa > Chordata > Aves > Passeriformes > Passerellidae > Zonotrichia > Zonotrichia albicollis. The sequence goes on along the minus strand of NC_133825.1, from coordinate 32,688,177 downwards.
TTGATTATAAGGGTGGAGAAACATACGTATTGTTTCTCCTTCCTACACTTTCATTACTAGACTTTCATTATCCCAATATCACGTCAAATAATAAAAAGGACGTTTGCCTAGTTGATAGTCCATGCATTTGTTATCCTTTGCCAAGGAAACACAAACTCTTTTCTGGAAGACATCTTCCTTCTTTGGTTAACACTTACAGACTGTAACTAAGATCTTAGTTCTTAAAATAAGAACTGCATGAGTTTCCAGAATCTAGTTGTTACTACTTTGTCAGAAGCATTCATTTTTCTATTTAGACAAATCAGACGGATTGAAACTCACAAAAGCAAATTTTGCATTAATCTATTTCTCCTCCACTTAAGTCTCATGTATAGAGTAAAATGCAGCATACAGTGGTTTAGGGAATGCTTACTATAATATTGCACAATAATTCATGTTCTCTTGTTCACCTCAACTTAATTTCTGTCCTATGTCAACTGTAGTACCAAAAAGCAATCATATTCAAGGAGGGGGAAACTCCAGGGAGGAGTAAGTGGCTAATGAAAATGTCTAAAAATCGAAGAGTTATTATGTAAAGCAATTGCAGACACTTAGGAGAAAAATAAATTGTCATGCTCCAGATCATTATTAGTTGCTATAGTAGGGGTTAGGAAGGAGCTTCCACTGTGGATGGTTTTCCATGACCTCCTGTTAACATATAAGTTTTTCTGTGAACTGAGCAGCTAATACTGGCTGTCACCCAAATAAGGCCCTGGACTACAAGAGGGATTTGGGGACAAGGCAATAATTGCACTATATTCTTTTTCTAAATTTTTCAAATAATCTGATGCACACACTACTTGCATCAAAGTAGTCCTACTTGTAATTCTGTTTTAAAAAGCTAAAATATCAGCATTTTCTACCCACAGGTAGACTGTGCTGACCAAATACAAATCAATATTATTTCACTCATTTGTCTGATCATGCAAGCAAGGCAGAGAGGCCCAAATTACCTTCCCTTCTGAAACCCTGAGACATTGGTGTTTGAAAAGTCTTTGTCCCAACAATGCTTGTGCTTCATAGCAGTAACTACAGAGCTGATGGTGCATTTTACTACTAAAAGAAATATTTAAAAATTCAACTGTACACAACTCAGGTAGAGAGAGCCAGTAGATAGACGTCTTCTTAGAAGCATATGCCTTCTGAAATGAACATGCAATAATAAAGCCTAGTGTTCTACAGGAAGTATTATAATTACTCTCTTCCTTGGCCTGAGAAATCATATATTAGCCTTGTGAAATTTCTGTGCTTCAAAGACTTGAATAAAATCTAAACCCTTAAGTTTTTTCATAGTATGAGCACCTATACATATGACTAAAAGCTTGCAAATAGCAGTTCTGTCCTGCCTGAATGACAGAAACAAATAGGCTCTTATCACATCAGTGCAAGCTGTTCCACTTCACTGTACCAGGAGCAAAATACAGATGGTGTAGATGGAAACTGCATTTGAACATTTGAACTTGAGCATTTTTACTCCAAAATTGCCTGTGTGGATTTGATCATCCTAATCTACTGTTCTTTTAGTCCAAATCATGGCTCTATGCAGCCCTAACCAGGAGACAGCAACCACCAATTTAGTAAGGTGTAGCATTATTCATTTCCTTCTTTGTAATGAAACTGTTTTAAAGAAAGAATGTTCCAACAGGTGGCAGTTAACAGTACTGCCTTTCTGTTGTTGCCAAAATTTCTGTGGCTCATCATCTGTAGTGCATTGAAAAACAAAACTAAATGTTTCTGGGAAGCCTGGCTGTTGCATTTGTTGGGTTTTGTTTGGTTTGGGATGGTTTTTTACTTCCTTCTGCCAGAGAATTTTCAGGTATGTCAAACAGGGCTGCCAAAGGGTTGGTCCACTTGGTTTAATTAAAGTTACAAATTTACAGACTGTAATCCTTTGATGCACCACTAAGTAGTGGTGTGAGCTTGGGAGAACAGGAATCACTTCTTGGTTCTGCTACCACCTTCCTACATACTGTTGAGCTAGTGAAAAAACAAAGGCAACTTTTCACAATGACAGACTATTAAGGCATCATCTTTTTATGTTGGGATGGGGTTATATTTTAACACACTAAGAGCAGTTTCTACTGTTTAAATAAACATGGTGTGAGCAGTTATCAGTGTAAAATTGCTTGTCTTACTGTAAATGAGAGTAAACATGTAAGCTGAGCACAAACTGTTTAACTAGCTAAAAAGAAGCTGTTTCAAATGGTGTTTGAATTCTAAGAGTCAGCTCTGTTCAATAGCATTTGTCACTAACTTCACGCAGATCTAAACACAAGCCTTAGAAACCAAGTGTGTTTTAGAGTGCTTTAAACAAAGCTCCTACACGATGTGTACTGGAAAGGAGGATTGCTCAGAGGAGTAATGACCCCCAAAATGTGTCACACTGCTTACTGCCAGGCCCCTTATGAAATGTCTCATGTGCACTACTTACAAATGATGAGCTGTTGCCCACAGAGTTGGGACCCAGACATCTTTCAGGAGTCTGCAGTCAGCTTTAGATTAGATAATCTTGAATATTAACTGTAAACCTGGTTTCTGCTAGTAGTGGTTTCAGCAAGGTATTTCTCTGAGCCCTGCTGCAGGTAAATTTGACAGCTTCTCTGAGCCTTTGTTATGAATGAAATCAATCAAGGATTGCTTTTCTTGTTTGCCTAGAATGAAAGGCAGTCTGCAACTAAAAATCTCTGGGAAGAATTTTATCCCTCATGTGTACAAAAGATGCCCAATGCTATTGTAATATTGCTATTAAATAGCTAAGTTGTTTTCCTCCTCTTATTCACCATAGTTCTAAGCTGAAGTGGCAAGCTCACTATACTAAATTATTTGATGTAAGTGAAAAGCAAAATTTGTTAATTCACTTAAATGGAAATAAGATTTGACTGTCGTTTTTGGTCTCATATATACATCCATGTTTTCCTTGCTCTCTTACAGAATTCTTGGCCCAGAAGCCCTTGTACTGCTTCAATCTGACATCCATGCAGGATTCAGAAATGATCCTTGCTGCCACTTTTCACTTCTATGCTGACAAACGCCCTCGGCACCGGGAGGTGTTTTGTAAACGGTCCAAGAACTCATCCTGCCGCCTCCTTCACCTGCCTCCACTCCTACGGCTAAACCTGGTGTTCCAAAGCATTCACCAGAATTCTGCCTATGGACTGGTGAAAGGGAACATCACTGTGCTTCTTCAAAGGCGAGGCGCTTGGCATGCAAAGGACATTTCACACATTGTAAAAGAATCAAAACAAGTTGGGGAGCTCATTCTCTGTGCTGAGCTTGATTCTGGGGAGAAGCACCAGGGCTTCCCCGAGCAAGTTGCCAGCCATTTACCTTACATACTAGTTTATGCCAATGATCTTGCAATCTCTGAACCTAACAGTGTGGCAGGCACCCTACAGCGTTATGATCCATTCCCTCCCAATGACGGGGACCCAAATCTATCCCCTAATGCTTCTACTGACACTCGAGTTAGGAGGGATACGTACCTCGCCAGCTCTATTCAGAACAATGAGTTGCCAGAAGTAGATTATAACAACAATAAATACAACAAACATGACATATGGGAGAATGCCTACAGATCCTTGAAACCAAAAGCCTCACGCAAAGATCGAAGGAGAAAAGGGCAAGAAAATACAGAAACACTTAAAAAGTCTCAGGTGCTAAATTTTGATGAGAAAACGATGAAGAAAGCAAGGCGAAAACAATGGAATGAGCCAAGGATTTGTTCGAGAAGATACATGAAAGTTGACTTTGCTGATATTGGCTGGAATGAATGGATCATATCTCCCAAATCATTCGATGCTTACTACTGTGCAGGTGCATGTGAATTTCCAATGCCCAAGGTAGTATGCCTTTTTATTCTTGTCAGCTTGTAAACAGTAGGCCTACTGATCTGCTTATCCAAGTGCTTGTTTAATTGGAATTTCCTTTAGATTTTTACCTTTTTTTGTTGTGTTTTGTTGCCTTGACCTGAAGAATTTCAACAATATTTTTTCCATCAACTTAGCCATCAGAGTACAAAAAGATTGCCACTTCCCTTCAAATGCAATCTGAAGAGTAGGAAAAAACCTTCAGGTTCATCTTATAATTTCTCATCTTACATCTTGAAACCATAGCATAAAGACTTTTGTAGCTTATGAAAATATGGCTATACACACTAAATCATCCAAACACTTTATCGTAGTGACAGAAGTATGAAGTATTATATGCTAATATTAAAACAAGCTACTCTATCAGCATATTTCTTGATTGCACTTGTAACACTTCAGAAGAAAAATAAAGAGTAGTTACACAGTATTTTTAACTTCAGGAAACTGCTTGTCACTTTTGAAAACAATAATACTGTTTAAGATTATGTTTGTGTATCTAAATTCTAAAAATGTTAGATAATCCTTCTGGAACAAAAATGTTGATTTACCTTATGTCTCTAGAAGTGCCACAAAATTGGCTCTAGCAGTCTAAAGTAAGCATACTGAATTCCTCCTATAGAAGCAGTGTGAAATTTGCCAGTGGAGAGGTAATTTCTCTCACTCCCACTCTGCTCTATGACAAGAAGTAGAAAGGCTGGTAATCCTATGTTGGACAAGAACTTTTAGGATTTTATAAGGCTTTCAAGTAAAGGCAGAGGGGAGGATCTGAAGCACTGCATAACCTGCATATTTAGAAACTAATTATTTTGCAATAATAAAATGGCCTGATTATTTGTTCGACTGACATTTTTGTATGTGGTCATTTGGCACATAAACAAAGAATAGTGCTGTACAGCACAGAATTTCAAGGCTCTGAGACAGGAATCTGCCCTTCTTTACGTCCAGGGAGATTGATGTATGTTTGTGTTGAAACAAGTAGTATAATTCCAGCAAGAGTAGATATGTAGGCTAGTTTTAAGTCCAGGAACAGTGGAAATCCAGATTTCATGGTAGAGTGTACAAATCAGACCACATGTTCTTGTATAGCTGGCCAGTGCTGAGCCAGGTGTATATAAATCGACACATGATCTGGCAAAAATTAAAGCTTGCACAGACTTACATACAACTTTACTTTGTAGTTGTAACACAAATTGATCATGCAACAAAATCACCACTTAACTTACCCAAAACAAAAGACAGTCTGGGAATATGGGTCCTTTGCCATAGGCTCGCAGTCTAATGCACTATTCACACACAACAACATAAACCCAAGAAATAAAAAATCCCCCACCAAACAACAACTCCACCCTTCAAAAAAGATGCATTTAGCACGTCTGGCTTCTTGTGAGCAAAACAGCATTACACAAAAGCTGGTAGGGCCAAAAGAGAGAGGATCCATTGCTAGCTTGAATAGTTAAATAAGCTTATATTGCTCCCTAACTTAATATCTTATCTAGAAATATAAGCAATTACTTGATATATTATAATGATTCCCTTTCACTAATATCTTGATGCCCAAAAACCAAAATAAGGAAAAAAAAAAAAAACAACAAAAAAAAAACCCCAAAACATCCACCCCCCTCTCAAAAAAACCAAACACAAACACCAGAGAAACTAAATCGTTCACATTTATTGATTGAGTTTGCTTTGAAAGAGGTCTACTACTTGTTAGCTTTGTATTTTAAACAGAGGAAAAAAAGAAGCAGATTGAAAGCTGTAGCTTTTTTTAATGACTGTTTCAAAAGGAAGAAAGAGAGGATGCTAGCATGGATGAAGATTCAGTTCAGAGCATGAGAATTGCTCTATATTACTGAGGAAAACATTTGTTTTTTCACATATGCTGTAAGTCAGGAGAGTTTCAAAGGCCAGATTAAAGCTATTCATAAAGACTTGGTCTGCACAGTGAACCTATGATGGACAACAGACACCTTATTTCCAAAGTACCCTTTTAGAACTGTGGAGATAGAATTACATACCTGGCATGTTGGGTATCATCACATTGTAGGTTTTTTTTTTCTTTAGTGTCAGTACATCATTGTGCAGATCCACTTTAATAATTGCAAGTCTTGATTTAGATATATACTCAACAGCTAGGTACAAATAGGTACAAATCTTCTCATAGTAAGTTCATTTACTATTCCCTGAACTGTGAGGAGGGGCACTAGGTTATATGTATGGCTGGCTGCAGTGCTGCATTCACCAAATAAATTCCAGTCCTGCATGTCATAGAACCTGGTGTGTTGTATATAACTTAGCAGCCAGCATTTAAAACATTAGCACTTCCTCAGTGTCATTATTACTGGGCATTCAACTAATTATTTCAAGTTTTCTACTTTAGCACATTGGGACAAAGTTAAATGTGAAGCCTAGCCCATGATCACTGAGCACTGATGCCAGGTTTCCAAAAGGGCTGGAAAAATTCAGAGCCTGGCTGGATGTGGGATGGGTGTGCTGTCTGGCTCTCCTGTGGATTTAGGGCTCAGGCAGCCAGAGTCCATACAGAGTACTGCTCTATCATAAACATTTTCCCTTCTAAGCACTTGTCTGCATAGCATATCCACATTCAGGCATTTAAAACATAATTAGTGTTGTTGCCATGGGAAACAGCTGCTCAGTCTAGATAGACTGTGTTCACACGTCTTTGTTCCTTGCTGATATTAGAGGCTGCACAGTGGGAGAAGATCCTTGTAGGATCTTCTGCAGGTTCATAGCCAGGAATCCTGTAAGTCAGTAACTGGCCATGAGGGCAGTGGTGGCTATAATGGGGGCAATAAATGCTGTTTCAGTAGCACATTGTGATCTGTGGCAGTTTTAAATAACAACATAAAATAACACAGGTGCTAGGAACAGTTCAGGAGGTTTTTAATAAAGGCTAAATTAAGAACTTAATTTTAGAAGCTCTGATTCTTTGAATTTCTATACTCTGCAGTTGCTTAAACACTCAAATCTCCTGTTTCTCTCTTGCAGTCCGCATATGCTCACATGACCAACATGGGTAGAAACTGATTTCTACTTCACACAGCAGCTGAGACCACCTCAATGCTGCTTGTCTGTGGACAGCTTTGAAATCTAAAGATGAAGGAGAGCAAGAGAGGGCAAGCTGCTGCTAATTATGCTAACATGCTAATTGCAGAAAGGCACTGTGCAGGATTGGTCACTGTTGGGACTTGGCCGTAGGGACTCTGTCTTGAAGGGTCAAGGACAAATTTCATAGTTACTCCCTATAATGGCTTCAATTAAGGAAGATCTGAAAGCCTTTGAGTTGCTGATCTGTTACAGTTAATGCAAATGTTTCAAAACTGAATTATCCTAAAAATACCTCCTTTGTTCTATCCATGGTCTGCGTAATTTTTCATGTTGAAATGGAAAACCATGGTTTTTGTGGCTATAACCCCAAACAGGTTATAGATGTAAAGCTGCTGTGAATCCTCACTTCATATTTTTCCCAGCCTCTCAGCCTTTTTCCTTTTAAAAAAGCCTGGTGATGAAGGCAGAGGGACACAAAGACCACAGATATTAACTATTTGTTGTACAGTTATGATCAGAAAGGCTCTGTCAGGGTGTTTGACTATTCTATACTCTCTCCTGTGTACACTACTTCTGGAGTGCTCTGCTCTTTGAAAAGAGAGTGACCACTCCAGGAAAAAGTAACTAATTTCAGGTTAGCATACATGAGAAAAAATTCTATTGGAACAATAGGGATAGTTATTTTGGAAATACCGTAGCAAATTTTATAAGTCAGACAAGAGGTTAAGAACACAAAATACAGCATCTACCAACTGAGAACGATGCCCCTGTTTAGGCTTCTTCTTCTGCATGTCTGCCTCCAGCATGTAGCAGGTACATTTAGAGACATTTTTCTTCAGACCTGTGGCTGCTGGCTGTGCCACCAGTGCCCTCCTCTGGTATTTATAAAGGTAGCCTAAGGAACACCAAATATCTGTTGGATACATCCAGCTCAGGAAAGCTGGAAGTGTGAGGGACTGGCTGAGCTACGTGGCCCTGTAATTCAAACACTGACGTATTTGCTTTATTGAGAAACAAACAACTGCATAATTGTTGTGATTTTCCAAGTTCACATAGGAAACTGATTGCCTAAACCAAGTCCACCTAGGAAAGTGACTGCTCATATGTGAAGCTGTAACTATTTCCTTCTCTTCTAGATTGTCCGGCCATCAAATCATGCTACAATTCAGAGCATCGTAAAAGCCGTAGGAATCATTCCTGGCATCCCAGAACCCTGCTGTGTTCCTGACAAAATGAGCTCACTCAGTGTCCTGTTCTTAGATGAGAACAAAAATGTTGTTTTAAAGGTGTATCCCAATATGTCAGTTGAAACTTGTGCCTGCCGGTAAGTTCGTACAAACACACCTTTAGCAAGGCCTACAAATTCTGCCTGACTGCTCTGGGAAGCTGTAAAGGAGAAATTAATCCACTTGTGTTGATGAAGCAATGCAAGTCTCCAATTCCTCTACAGAAAGCACACAGAAGGACTAAAACAATGCACGTGTTTGCCTTCAAGGATGCTGTACTGTCATCATTTGTCTTTCATATTCATCTTCCAGGAATTCAGTTCTTCAGATACCTTCCTAACCCACCTAGCCAAGATACCTGGTGTTTAGAACGAAATTTAAGTGTAAAGTTTTCCATAATCAAAGGACTAAAATATGTTTTTATATGTTATTTTCTGACTATTTTATCTCTTCAGTTAACCAAGAAGATGGGAAGTGAACTTGCAGAGGCAGGCTTATTTTAGAATATCACTTTTGTACACAAATCAAAAGTTTTTGCCTAAAATACTCATACTCTTAATATGCATATTTATACTGAGAAATGCTGTAATAAAGGGCTTAAAATGTATATTTTCTTCAGGATGCAAGTATAGTTCACTGCATAAGTTTTCATATAAACAGTGTGTTAATATAGTCATTTTTGGTTATCTTTCCTTAATATATAATTTGTTCTACAAAAGACATGTAATATCCCACATTTTTGGTTTGCTGGATAATTTCAGGTTGTTAAACATATTCTCTGAATAACACATACAGTATAGTAATATGTTGAAATACTAAAATAAAATAACCAAGATTTATATTTTTGTAAATTATTCTTTATATCCTCTAGATTGTTACATGCTTTTAACAAAAGCTAATAAATTAAAGGTACAGTAGTATCTAAAAATATTTGATTGTTTTTCTATAAATGCACTCTCCTACATTCTATTAATTAAATGGAAACTTGTAAATACATGTTAAGCTTGTCATAATGCGCTTCAATACATTAAAGACAGAAGGAAATACTGCGATCATCCAGACCGACCTCCTGCATAGCACAGATCAAAGAACCTTGCTCAGCAGTTTCTGCACCATGCATTATGGAACTTCTGTTTTAAGCTTGGGAATATCTTTGACAAACATGCATAAATTTGGCTTTAAAGATTTCATGTGATAGAATATCTCTACTGGACTACAAGTAGTTGTTCCAAAAGTTAGTGCTCTTTGTTCATATGCAGTGGCTTAATCCTAGACTGAATTTGATGAGCTTTAGCTTCAATTCAATGGATCTTACTGTAACCTATTTCATTAGAACCCTTTTATCTATTATCCAAAATACTTTCACTGTGTATTTTTAGTATAGAGAGTAGGGTCAAGTTACATTTTGGCTAAGATTTAAATAGATTGATTTCCTATTCTAAGCCTTAAAACAATTTCTCACAGCTCTCTTCTGAACTCCTTCCAGAACTTTCATTAACTTTCTTTTCAAACAATGAACATCAAAATGGGAAACATTTGGCAGTGGTTCCATTGGAAGTCTTTATAGAAATAAAGTCTCTGCATCCCTCTAACTCCTGTTGATACATTTATGGTGGCCTTTTAACTTCAGCAGTCTTTTGAGAGCTGGTGTTCCCATCATGGTGTCTGTCAATCCTCTGAGTGTTCTAGGACACACTTGCCACATACTTCATTTTCACCCACCTGCTGTACAGTAGCATAAAGGGACCAGGAGTGGAAGAAACACCTGAAGTTCCTAAGGTAGCACAAATTATGATATGGAATGCTTCCTTCTCAAGAAACAGTGTAACCTTAGGCACTACCTTGTTCTAGTAGGAGCTGCTTTTTTTAAGGGGAGGATACTACATGCACTTCCTTCTGAATAACAAATTACTGAAAGGCTCCTGTCCTACTAAGGTTCTGGGTATCTTCTGCCACCAATTTTCTGTGCTCAAGTGGTGCAGTTTCTCCGACAACAGAGGTGTGTAAATGTGGTACTTCTTGCTAACATACATAAAAGCAAGATTCGGCATGCATGGGAGGCTTTGCAAGGTTACTCTGACGCAGTTCTTGCTAATTCTTCATAGGAAGCTCTGACTAAGAAGTAAAAATGGTGCCCTGTAGTAACTGCCAGTTATGCCGAAAAAAAAGATCACTGATCAAGTTTGCAGTTCTTCTCCCAAAGTACTTTTTTACTTTGTAAATTACTACAGTAATTTACACTAGAACTACTGGAAAAAACCTTTGTATAGTGTCGCTTTTAGAGATCTGCCTTAAAAAATTTACTATCTTGTGGTTTTATAAATCATGAGAAACACAACTACAATTGATAGAGTAATGCTAACATATAAAGAAAAATTCAAAAGTTGTCAGGAAGTCATCATTCCTACAGAAAAGCCATAAGAGTAACATTCTTCAAAGTATCTTAAATCCATGTTATTTGTGCCCTCTATGAAAATCTACCTTTTTATGTAGCTCTAGTCTTGCTCCCATTCATCACTATATCTGAAAATCCTGACATATTAACTTAGTGTGCTTATATTCTCATACATAGCATTTTGTTTTCCTTGAGGAATACTTGCTATATCTTGAATTAGTCCTTCAACAAAAACATTTTTTTCAAGATGTGCTCATGCAAGCTATTATGGCAAGAGATGCCACACTGTGATCTAAGGTCAATAGGACATATAGAAAATGCTACTGCTGCACTCAGAAGGGCACTACAAAGCTCCAAGAGGTTAAGACTGCATTAAAAGTTCTGTTTGCAAAACTATATATTATACCTGTAAGTGTGATTGTTCTCAAAATGTACCCTTGCTACATAAGTCATACATATCTCCTATCAGTAAAGCTTATTTCATTTGGAGTTTAGCTGTACTGGTCAATTCTTCAATGCAATTCTTCAATGAAGCAAAAAGGCTTTCAACCACTTTTAGTGGTTTAAGTTACTTCTTTCTGGATCTTTGGAATTTGGATGTCCAATCTTTCTCTAGAAAGAGAAACTTTGCATTTAAAATGGCACAAATGCAGACAGCTGCTACCAGAGGATGCTGAAGTTTTGGTTCCTACAGATCTTTTTATTTCTTTGAGCATCCTATAAACCATTCTGCTCAATGCTTGAGTTTGTTACTAGTGGTAAACACAGGTCAAGATAATTCCACTGACTAATCCTAAAAGAAAATTGTATGAGTAAAGACAAATAAAACACGAAAAGAGCTGATACTAGCTAGCAAAGTGTTAAAACCCATTTTTTCTAAAACAAATCCAATTTCATTCTTTCAGGCCAGTGTTTGATTTCCAGAGGTAACAGCAACAGCTACAATGTACCTAGGTTTTTGTGCAGTATTCAATTCACTCGCCAAGGCTGCATAATTCAAATAACCACCAGACAATATTAATGTGTTTGTGTATCACATTAATTTAAAAATGTCTTACTGCCAAACCTCAAAGAACAGCTTCAAAAGGTATTTCCACTGAGTTAAACTGTTCATTGTAAAGTTTCTGCAAAGCTGACACTTGGCCTGACAGTATTTGACACCTTTTTGTATGAACTTCGAGTGTGTATATAGCAACCCCCAAAGTATTTGCAGGAGGAGAGAGGTGTTTATACAGATCATTTGATCTAGCCGCACTCTATGTAATTAAAATTAATTTTAAAGTAGACAGATACAGAACTTCAGGTACCTAGTCACAAGGAATGGGGGGGCTCCTACTGAGTGCAAGACTGCACCCCTGAAAGTCATAACCCTTAAAAATTTTGTGGCTGTCATGGATTTGTGATGCAGTTTGAGCACCCAGCATGATGCTATGTAATGGCAGCCAGTGAAAGCTTTGGAAAGATACACTCTGGAGCAGTGAACCACATAAAGAAAGGATGTGTTATTTCTGCCAGTGGCACTGGTGGACTGCCACTAGAAAACTATATATAGCCCAAGGTTTCACCTTGTCAAGAAGACCTTCAAATTCTGAAAGAGAAACAAAAGAGAAAGAAATTAAACAGGAAGAGAAAATGTCTTTTGTTACTGAAAAGAACAGTTCTGTTTATCAGAAAGAAAACTGAGAAGTAACTTGATTACACTGTGCAAGCACTTTGAAAGGGGGAAATGTCAGTGCTATGGGACTCCTTAAACCAGCCAGAAAGTTACAAGAATTCCTATCTAGAAGGTAAAGTCAGGCACAATGAAATTATGAACATGGCATGAAGGGGTTTTTAGCTGTAGGTGATAATATTTTAGCTACAAAAATTGAAGAAATTTTTGATTCTTTGACATGTTCAGGTAAAGTCTGTTGGCACTTTAGAAGTTATGTTTATCCAAACACAAGCTATTTAACTGTGTATATAGGTAGGAAACACAAAGGTCCTGAGAAAATATAAGCCTTGTTATGCAAGAGACCAGGATCAATGCCAAATAATCCTTTTTGATTTTGTCATAGGTACATAATTAACAAGGATCTTGGATCCAAGTTATCACTTGAATAGACAATAAGGAAGCATTGCAGAAGTCTCAGATCACTTTTAATGCTGTGAATCCACTGCTAAAAAACAAGAGAAATGGCCAAAAAAGGTAAAATATGACCACATGTTTGCAATGAGATTTTTGTTGATGTAAAAGCTCAATATTCTTCAGATTTTTTGGCATGTCTACAGTATGAATTGAGTAGTTCTTAGAAAAAATTATGCATTATTAGTACAGAAAAAGCAATTACATATCATTAGATTAAATCATAATGCATTCATTAAGATAAATAAACCTGGTTTTTCTTCTGCATCATGAGAAATTCATTTGCCTTGGCCTGTTCTTCTCATGCACACTATATCTTCATCAGAGATAACCTTCTCTATCTTCAAAAGGACTTTTTACTTTCCATGTGGCCTTGGAAAGCCTAGTTCTGTCTTCATTTTGAGGTTGCTAAAAAAATGACTGGTTGTTCTTGGACTGAAATGACCATCATGAATCTATGAATTATATTACATAAGATACTATAAAAACAAGCCTAAGTTCCCATACACCAAAGGAATGAAAATGGACAAGCCTGCAAACAACATGAAGCAAACGTGACACAAAACAGATATTTCACTGTGTACAAACAATAGCCCTTGGCTGATAAACGGAAAGAAGTTTTAAGGTTGTTTGTAATGTCATGAGATCATGTCTTGCAGAATCACAGGTCTCCATCAAACTAAGGGGCATTTTCTAATCATATGTGGAGGGACTGTATAAATGATTTGTGAGATATTATTTGCTAATAGCATGATTTTGTTCTAGGTTTGTATTTTCTAGTCTTGCTGAAAACAGTGTAAACTTCTGCATCCCTAAGAAAGCTTCTCTCTGTGTTGGCAAGGAAATGATAGAAGAATGTAATTAAGCAAAGATGACCCTAAAGTGAAATGTGGATTCTTTACAATATACAATGTCCTTCCCACCAGCCACATGTGTTTGTCAGATGTTTACAGAATCTTCATTAACTAAGAGCTTTGCTAGATAACAGAAGCTGAAGCATGGCATCAATGACTCTGATAAGGACAAGTGTATGACCAATCTGCTTGACAACTGACAAGAGGCTGGGGTTTGAAGCAGACTGCAAAAAGAACACCAGAAAGTGATTTGCAAAGGGCATTCCAGTTGTTTGCCTTACATCTTCTTTTCTCTGTCAGTATTGAAACAAGACTGGCAATCAGCTAAAATATCCTTGTCCTCTTGTCACTCCACCAGAAAGTAAATGTAGAAGAAATGTGTTGTTTTGGAGTATTAGCTGCACTGTCTGTTTTCAACATCATTGCTTGTTTGACAAGAGGCAAGCCTGTGGAAGACTGGGACAGGCTGTCAGGTATGGGAAAGTCTGATGCACACTTTCATCCTGGGGAAGCAGAAGATGAGAACCATTTCAACTTTAAATCTTTCTTGGAGAATATGAAGATGGATTTACTGAGGAGTTTGAATTTGTCAAGGGTCCCCTCACAAGTGAAGACCAAAGAAGAACCACCACAGTTCATGATTGATTTATACAACAGATATGCTGCAGACAAGTCCTCCATCCCTGCATCCAACATTGTAAGGAGCTTCAGTACTGAAGGTAGGAAAAATCCTCAATATGTGGACTACAATTTTTAAAGAAATAAATTGATAGTAAATAGTCAGATTATTTTAAAATTCAGAAGAAATTGAGTTCCTAACTTCCCCAGATTATTTAGAAATTAAAAGTTAAAACTTTGCATTGTATTCTTAACTATATAGTTTCTTTCAATCTTTAAAAAATGCAGTAATCTTTATTTTTCTTCTTTGATATTTTCACTGTACAATATTCTCTTCTCAAATGCTTGAGCTAAGAGGATGCACTAAATAGCAAGGTTTACATGAAGCATGCTTCTCAATCCTAGATATTTCAAACTGAGTTTTAATGTTAGCATGCATACTTTTGATCACCTATAATTGACACTGGTGCTAGAGAGCTTTTCTTTCTGGTGGGCTCTGTACATATTTAAAAACTACAGCAACCAGCTGGGAAATTTGTTGCTGGATCCAAACATGGACCAGCACTGCTCCTCCAAAATTCTGGGTTAGACAGAGATTTATATGGAAATGGTTAGTCATGCTTATGTCAACAGAAAAAATTCAAGATCCCTGACTACGTAACATTAAATAGACTTTTAAAAGATCCATCAGGCAGTAAAAAAGTTAGAATTAAGTGCAATCCTTGTTACAAAATGAAGCAGGGAGAAATGAAGTTTCTGTTTATATGAAAAATAGACACTACGGAGAACTCCAAATTTCCAAATTAGTTTCCCTAGTCCTGAAATAGAAATCTCAACCATAGGACCTAGATGATAGTTTCCGTATCTCGCTCTCCCCTCTGACTACTTTACAGGGTAAATGATCTGAAGAAATGGCAGCAACAACCAATTAAAATTGTCCTAAAACCCAGTCATTATTAAGCAGTTAGTTTACATTGACCATTAAATAGACATCAGGGATGACTTTTAAATACTACCAATCTGATCTTCCAGCCACATATCTGCCCCTTCCAAGGCAGACTTGCTGGTACTGCACATAGATTTGCAGACAACAAACAAACGTGAACAAATCCACACAAACTCAGGGAGTCCAGCCTGGACCAGGTCTGCAATCTGGGCATGAAAAGCTGTTTATCACCAAGACCCAGTTCAGATAGAGACTGGAGCTTCAATTCAGGACTTTCAAAAACTTTTCTATTTACCCAAACTCCCAGTCTAAGCTGCTTTCATACTTTTCTGAAGACAACAATAAAAGCCTTAGCACAGCCAGTTCTTAAAGACACTTATACATGTATATTAGAGCAAAAGAGTAGGAAATAATTGGGGTTTTTTACAAATTCTTTGTGTAAAAAAGATCTTTAGCAAATTGCTAAATCTGAAAACTCTGCACTTGCCTTATTTATGTACTTAATACTGCCCGCCATCATCCACAGTTTGTTCTAGGCAGCCTCTTTATGCTTCCCTCCACACACGCACCTGGCTATGCAATCACAGTAAAATACTACCAACACCAGGGACTTCCATTTCCTCTTTTCACTTTCTGCCCTTGAAACTTGGCCAGAAGATGGGATTTTTCTTTTTTTTTAATGCTCTGTTATGTGTTATAATGCTCTTATTTTATCCCCAAAATATATCCTGAGTCTTTTAAAATCAATTACTTGGACAGTCAGAAGCACTGTAACCACATTTTAATCTCCTATTGCAGATGTTGTTTCTTTAGATTCACCAGAAGAAAACCCATTTCAGAAACACATTTTGTTCTTCAACATCTCTATTCCACAATATGAGGAAATCACCAGAGCTGAACTGAGAATTTACATCACCTGTCCCAGGGAAGTTGGGTCTCTCTCTAGGCTGGAAGGCAACATGGTAATTTATGATGTTCTAGATGATGGCCACTGGGAAAACCCAGAAAGTACCAAATCTTCCCTTGTCTCCCACAATATCCAGGAATGTGGTTGGAAGATGTTCGAAGTGTCCAGCGCTGTGAAAAGATGGGTCAGGGCAGACAGACTGGAGACTAAAAATAAGCTAGAGGTTGTTATAGAGACTAAATCTCTGAGTGGTTTTACTTGTGGGAAGCTGGATGTCAGTGTTACCCCTGACACCAAAAACCTGCCCCTGTTAATAGTGTTCTCCAATGACCGCAGCAACGGGACAAAGGAGACCAAAGTAGAGCTCCGTGAGATGATTGTTCACGAACAGGAAAGCGTGCTCAAGAAACTAGGGAAGAACAACACCTCATCTGAAGAGGAGCAACAGGGAGAGGAAAAGGCCATCACTGGATCCCACCTGCATTCCTCCAGAAGCAAGAGAAGTGTTGGAGCCAACCACTGCAGGAGAACTTCCCTCCATGTGAACTTTGAAGAGATTGGCTGGGATTCCTGGATCATTGCACCAAAAGATTATGAGGCTTTCGAGTGTAAAGGAGGCTGCTTCTTCCCTCTGACAGATAACGTCACCCCAACTAAACATGCTATTGTCCAAACCCTGGTGCATCTTCAAAATCCCAAAAAAGCCTCCAAGGCCTGTTGTGTTCCAACCAAACTGGATTCAATCTCCATTCTTTATAAAGATGATGCTGGTGTGCCTACTTTGATATATAACTATGAAGGGATGAAAGTGGCAGAATGTGGCTGCAGGTAGTATACAAGGCTGAATCTCTAAAAATAGGAACATCCCCTTTTTCTGTCCTGTGTAAATCTGTACAATAGTGATGCTAATGAAGACCATTACAAACATGGTTTGGAGCAGGGTATGGGGCTGGCTGTTGTTGCTGCTTGTTTTAAGGGAAAGTTGTCATTTAAAGAATGGCAATCTTTGTAAATAGCCTGCATTATATATCATGGCAAAGTGAATACTGGATTAAAATGTTGTGAGATTCAATGAACTATGCATTATCTGGTGACAGTGATACAATGTCAATGCCTTATTTCAAACCTTCTGTTTAATCAACTGTATTTAGGTCACAAACTAGAGGACTTTCAGTGGGGGTTTAGAATGTCCTGCAAATGTTTAACAGCTCTCGAAATCTAATTCTCTCAGTCATCTCTGACATTTTCAGCTTCAGTACAACTCAGTAAATGGAATGTTGTCTGCATGATAAAGTCAGGAATCTAAATCCAGGAAGCCTTTTCTCATATCAGTAATCTCAGAGGCTTTTACAGGCAAATTATTTGTTCCTGTAAGTGAAGATTTGCAGTATTCAAAACAGAAGAGACTCTCACTTATTTCATTCCCAAGTTTCCTTCTGTGGGTAGCAGGTGCCTTAGTCTCAGCTTTCTTATCCTCAATGTCCCTATTTTTACCCCTTTATGGCACACACTTGAATGATAAGAAGTGCAGCCTTCCGCTTCCAAGACACTGTTTCCTAGGAGGAGCAGCTGCCCTTATCGCCGCACAAAGATAAGGAGCCACTTTGACCTACTGCATATTCTTAGTATTTCTTTGCAAGAACATGCAGTCAAATGATGTCCAGCCTTAGAAGCTGTATCCTAAGAGCAGTGGGGGTTGGCAGAGCTCAGCACTTTTGAAAATGTCAGCTTAGGCTGCTTATTTAGAGGCCTAAATTTGTTGTTCAGAGTCTGGCATGAGGTTCTGATTTTGTAAAAATTTCTTCTTAGGAGAAACTCTATTTTGCATACAAAATTCTTTCACCCCTTAGAAGTCTGGGAAAAAATGGAAAACTTTTATCTATCTATGTCCTATTACATTGCTGTATGAGAAATATACTATCATACTATCATTCTTCTGACTTCAGTTTTATTTTCACTAAACAAGGACACCATCTTTCCTGCAATTAAAATAGACTTCCTTTGATGCTAATGGAGGTTGTGCCTGTAAAAGGACAAACTCTCTTAAACTGGTTGCAGGTGACAGGGGTAAGTTCTGTACAACAACACCATAGCGCACCTCACTTCTACTCCTTAACCACCTTACACACATCTACCTGAGAACCCTTTTGGACCAAATCCTTAACAGACTTTTCACCCATTCAAAAATGTGAAGAATATCGATGAGGCAAAAATCTAAACATTACCCTAACATATGGAAGCAACAGAATTTAAATTGATCCATCTGTTTTGAATTAGGACAGCCTGTGGGCAAGACGAATTCATTTGGCATGAACAGGTCAGCTTGAAATCCAATACACAGTTTATTTACTATTGTTAACCTAATACAGAGCAAATAGCAGGTGAGTGTGAGCAGGGCAGTTGTAATTCTATCAAGAACTGCTGGTTAGATCACAAACCATGAGCACAAAGCACGATTCACTAGAATTCTTGAACTGATTTATAGTCTTTTTCTTTAGAACTGGTCTGCAATTGGATCAGATCTGGGATCTGGGTCCATGCAAACTCCATACATCCCTAACTGCATGCCATTAACCTCTTAAACTTCCCACAGCAGTAATCCTTTTGCCACTGGCTTCTGTCATCTTACAGTCATCGTTATGTCTTCCTCCTGCCACAGCCCCCTGTGTTGTCTCCCTCTTTTGTACCTCTTTGCTAAGCTCCTGACATTTTGCAAAACTTCTCTTAAGTGACAGAAACAACCAAACATGCACTTGGTTTGATCACATTAGAAGACTTATTCACCCTCGTGTCAATGTAATTGTAGCTAAGTGCCCTCCAGTCATCTAAACACAAGGTCCTAGTTATATTTTAACTTCACTGAATACAGGACTTTGTCCATAATTAAATGAAAAAAATGGGGAAGGGGAAAAACCTTCACAGAGAGAAATTCTCAAGAATCGAGGGAGGGTGGGGGGGTGTTACATTCTGAAGACAAACATTGGATGGGAAAAAATATACCCCAAACCATTTCTGGCTCAAAACCTCAGCTCCTAGCTGTGCTCACAGAATTCCGGAGAAGACCTACAGATCCCATCACAAAACTGGACTAGAAGTTGCTTTTATATTCAGTGAAAAAAATCAGTTGTGCTTCCAGCCAGCTTTAATGATCATACACCCACTGGCTTAACATTTTGGTTGGCATGGTAGGAAAATGAAACATGAATCTTTCCATAGGGTAATGAACAGGGTCAAGATGAAATAAGAGCCCAGTAGTGACTACAGCTGCTGCTACCTTCAGCATGGCTGAAGTGCGTGTCAAATTGATGTTTGGCTTTACATTTAGCAGCTTGATTTATGTAGTTTTGCACATTTAATTTTAAATAATTGTTTGAGATCACTCAGGTTTCAAATGCTTTGGGATGCAAGAAGTCAGCCAAGTGGTCATGATGGCTCTAGAGAGTCTACAGGCTGTGAAGAACAGGTAAGCATCTTGCCCCTGCTTCAAGCTGGGCCCCACTGGACACTGAGAAAGCCCTCCCTCATGACTGGATTGTGAATGTTGACCAGCTATTAATGAGGAGCGGGTTGGGGCTTGTGCAGTGTTCAACAGATGCACAGTTAGAATGAAAACTTATTCATTTACCATAAACACAAGGCTGATGTCACAGCTGCACAGCTCAAGGGGCCATATATCAGCATGGGGGGCAGCAGTGCCAGGAGGAGCCATCAGAGCCTCAGACCCTCAGCAGAACCATCTGTGGGATCAGATCAGTTTGGGGGCAGACCCATCTGTGGGATCAGATCAATTTGGGGGCAGACCCATCTGCAGGATTGGGATCGGTTTGGGGGCAGACCCCTCTGTGGGAATGGGATCGGTTTGGGGGCAGAACCCTCTGCAGGATCAGATCAGTTTGGGGGCAGACCCATCTGCAGGAATGGGATCGGTTTGGAGGCAGAACTCTCTGTGGGAATGGGATCGGTTTGGGGATAGCCAATGTTGATGGCCACCAAACAAAGCCTGCTGTGGGTGTCTGGACCTCTCACTGCTTCAAATATAATCCCAAGATAGGAGGGCTTGATAGATATTTAATATTCAGTATTTATGATTGGCTAACTCTGCTTGGTGTAGTGAACATGTAAATCTATCCAAAATGTAGGATGCAGAGAATACAGAAAATATAATGCAAACACGTAATATACCAATTTTTCTGGGACTGCATGTTCAAAAGTATATTTCTGAAATAGGTCAGGTTGCATATTTGAAATGCATTTTCTTGATGACCTCCTGAATCTTCTGCTTATCTAGAATATCGTAGTTCATCAGTTCAGTGGAGCTATTCAGTGTGAGTTTATCACAGCTGTGCTTCATAAACTGTGGTGACTCTCCACCTGCTCCTGGCTGAAATTAGAGAGATTTCAAAATGGGAATTCCCTTTTTCTACCTTCACTCAATCTTACATTAAATATATAAATCATCTTCTCATTCTCTTTTTTTTTCTTTTTCTTGACCACTGTAAAAACAGGGGGGAAGGGAAGGGAAGGGAAGGGAAGGGAAGGGAAGGGAAGGGAAGGGAAGGGAAGGGAAGGGAAGGGAAGGGAAGGGAAGGGAAGGGAAGGGAAGGGAAGGGAAGGGAAGGGAAGGGAAGGGAAGGGAAGGGAAGGGAAGGGAATATTTACAAAAAATCAAAATCTAACACCTTTTGGATTTAAGTTTTTCTTATTATGAATGTAATCATAAACCAACTCAGAATGCTATTTTCGTTACCATAAAATGGAAATATTTTCATATTTAAGTAATGTGAAAGAAAACTTCCAACTTCAATTTTAATCTATACAGGCTTGTATGGCATAAAAACTGGAAAACCTTAGGACAAAAATCCAACATTTCTTCTTTGGTATGGGAATTAGAAAGGAATCTGAGGGCGTTATTATTAATTCTTTTTATTTCTGAGGGGTCTACAAAGCCTACTCAGGAACAAGTTTTCCTTTGAACCAAACAGTACAAGAACAGAACAGAATAGACAGTCTCAGACCATACCTATGCAATCCAGTCATGCCTGTCACAGACAGCTATGAAGCTGTACTGACCCAGACTTGTACATCTATAAAAGGCAGTGAAGGTTTGTCTAGAAATACTTATTGAAGTCCTGGAAGCATTAAATATCTCATTAGCATAGTCCTGTGCTTGAGCTAATAAATTCTGCCTCTCAGTATTTGGAAGCCAGCTATCACCTTTAAATTAATTCTTATTCATACATATAATTTGAAAAAATGGCTGCATTAAAGGCTTTACTAAAAGCAAAAGTAGTTTATCCCAACTTTTACCTTTATCCTGTTGGCATCTCTGCCAGTGAAAAAGGTGTTCTTGCTGCCACCTTCAGATGAGCCTCCTGCTACTGCGGCTTGTCAGTGACCAAATATCTGCATGAGTCTGATGAGGGAATGGTGGGAGCAGCTGCACACGAGAAAAGGGGAATACTGGAGCAGAATATGGAATGCAAACACTATACAGAAAAACATTTAATCTTGTGCCTATGGAAGATTTTTAGCATGTGATCTGAGTAATGCAGACTGTGCAAGCAGACTAGTCTGGGACAGATAAAAAATACCTCTTTTCAGAGTATGTGGGAAATTCATACCCACAGGAAGTCAGAAAATGAAATACTTGTGGACAGATTTTAAAGGATCATAAAGTTTTATGAGTTATAAAAGCTAAAACTAGGCCTTAGCTATTTAGTTCTGCTCAAAACTAAAATCAAAATAAGACTTTGGCTTGAATTATATTATAAATTAGAATAGATGGTAGAGTTACATTTTGGATTTGGTTATTCAGAGTTCAATGAACAGACTTGCATTAAACAACATATTTGATAGAAATTTAAGCTATATGTGCCTCAAAATGAGTAAGCAAATAGTCATTCTCCAAATCTTAAGGAATTCACACCACACAGAAAGGATTCTTAACTTCTAACACCATCTGTAAAGAATTACCAAGGTAGCAGCGAAAGTTACATGTCACATTGAATTCAGAAATCCATACTGAATATTCATATTGAATTTCAATGGAAATAGATTACTGAAAAGATCCAGTGAGGAAAAAATAATTTTTTCCACTGTCCTAGCATTTTAAATTGTGCATGTTGGAAAAAATCCTTAATTTTACATTTACATTATGAAGCTGTTTTTTGGGGTTTTTAACATGTGGCAGCAATAAAGTACATGAGAATAAATGTGCTTAACTTGAGAGATAAATTGAGCTGTGGGGTTTTGCCTTATCTAATCACAATACTGTATATATTTCTCAGTATTTTTGCTTCATAAGAAGCTCAGCTACCGTTTCCAGCACTTCTGATACGAAAATCTTTATAGACTGTGATAAAAGGCAAAATAAATGTCAGGAAAATACAGAAGAGCATTTTTTCTTATCTTACAATAATATTATATAGAAATTACAGGCAGGAAAGTGCCATTTTGTGATTTTTAACCTCTATATAAGGCCTCACTGAAGAAGAATATTGTTCATAACTGGAAATACTTCCTTAAATGCTACGGAAAAAATTGTCATATAAACAGTTTAGCAGTGATAGATAGACCTCATTTAGGTATGGAAGGCAGAGCTAATATCTGCCACACTGATTAAAAATACTCCATTGCTGTTCTGTTCTTGTCTCCTTTCTGACTATTGTCTTCATGGCAATTCATCCATGTCTGTTACATTCTGAGTAAGACGAGGTGACTGTCAGCACCTTGTATGTAACATCTGTGACACCCTTTGCACAGAAAGTTGAAAGCTGTGAGTGGCAGGCTTCATTCAGGACACTCACACACCAACAGAGTGCATCCAGCCAGGCTCAGACCATCTTTGGACTCCTCCCTCCACATGCATTCATATGTAGCAACATTTTGACAGAGTACAGAAACATGCTCTTCCCAGATTTCAGAGTCTATTCTTGTGGCTACCTCCAGCAAAGAGACTGGCTGGGATGGCTATTCATTTCAAACTTCAAGCCAGGAATCTGTTCCTGTATATCTCTGTCATGTCACACTGGAGCTCAGAGTGGTACAGCCTGCATGCTGCATATTCTGATCCTCTTTCAAACTCTTAATACAATAGGGTCTCAAATACATTGTGAGCAGAAGAAAACAACCCCCCACATTCTATTTTGGTATGCTGAGCCTGAAGTCTATTGGCTGGGAGCTGTCATCAGACATGACCATATGTTACCCAACGGTATTACAAGTAAATCCTAATTGAGTGCAAATTGTGAAGATTAAAGTCATCTCAGATTTAGCTGTATTATGTTGAGGCAAATGTGTTTCAAAGTCCTGTTTAAAATGCTGGCAATTCTCAGCACAGAAATTAAAAGGCTGTCATTACCTTGGATTTTATGAGCTGTGCTAAATGTCTGGAGTTCCTTGTTTGGAACCCTTAGTCATAGAATGTATGAACAGTCCTTTGCAGCTCTGACTAAAAAACACCAAAGACAATGTATTGTCAACAACTGTTGAAAGAATATTAAATATTGATACAACTTAGTCAGTGAAGAATCTCCTGGTATAAGCTCTTCATAAATAATGGTAAAAGGCAGGATCATTGCTGTTCTAACTGTGGTAAAAATCAGTATTGCATTTAAGCTACCCACTTTCAGGATAAGCCAGGACCAGTTTGCAACAGGCAGTACACTACCTTTTGGAAACAATTTACTGCTATAAAGATCTTACTTGATGATTGCAGTTCATTACTGTTTCATAAGAGGCCTGTGAAGTAGCAAGGAGCTGAACTTCATTTATTGGTGCACTTTGGATGATGCACTACATTTTAATAAGATTAAAGGTTTAATGCAGATAAAAGATCTGTTCGGTGCACCTGGATTCAACACAGGGATTTCAGTGTGATTCAGTCATTGGGGAGCTATGTTCATCCTGACCGAGAAGAGCTTCTGACTTCTTTTCTATTCTGTACAACGACAAAATGACCAGGACACATTTCTTGCTGTTTTCAGCACTGATCATATGCAGCATACCTGCTGAGGAAATCTTTCAGCCAACTCTAGTGCTGGACATGGCTAAAGTCCTTCTGGACAATTACTGCTATCCTGAAAACCTAGTGGGAATGCAAGAAGCCATTGAACAAGCAATCAAGAGTGGAGAGATCCTGGACATCTCAGATCCAAAACTGCTGGCCAGCGTCCTGACAGCTGGAGTGCAGGGCGCTCTGAATGACCCGAGACTGGTGATTTCCTACGAGCCATTGCCACATGCAGTTCCCAAACAAGAAGCTGAGGGTTCCCCTACCCGTGAGCAACTCCTGAGTCTTATTGAGCATGTGATCATGTATGACAAGCTGGAAGGCAATGTTGGCTACCTGAGGATTGATTATATCATAGGAGAGGAAGTTGTGCAGAAAGTTGGAGCTTTTCTGGTGGATAAGGTCTGGAAGACACTGATAGACACATCTGCCCTGGTGATAGATCTTCGTCACAGCACTGGGGGACAGATTTCTGGCCTCCCCTTCATCATCTCGTACTTACATGAACAAGACAAGAGACTGCATGTTGAGACTGTATACAATCGTCCCTCCAACACCACCACAGAGATACGGACACTGCCAAAGGTGTTGGGAGAGAGGTACAGCAAAGACAAGGATGTCATTGTTCTGATCAGCCATCACACCACAGGAGTGGCTGAAGATGTGGCTTACATCCTCAAGCACATGAACAGAGCCATCACTGTTGGAGAGAAAACAGCCGGGGGCTCACTGGACATCCAGAAGCTGCGTATTGGTCCTTCCAATTTCTATATGATGGTTCCTGTGTCACGATCTGTGAGCCCCTTGAGTGGGGGTGGACAGAGCTGGGAAGTGAGTGGGGTGATGCCATGTGTGGCTACTGAGGCCGAGCAAGCCTTGCAGAAATCCTTGGATATCCTGGCAGTGCGCAGAGCAGTGCCTGGCACCATTAGTCACCTCAAAAACATATTAAAGGACAATTACAGCTTAGTGGAGAGAGTGCCTGCTCTGCTGCGGCGCCTGGCTGCCTCTGACTTCCCTTCTGTGCAGTCATCTGAGGACTTGGCCACCAAACTCAACACTGAGTTGCAGGCCTTATCTGACGACCCCCGCCTGACGGTCCGAGTCATGATGCCAGGTGAAGCTGCTGAGTCCCCAGCTGAGAAGCCAGTTGGAATGGCAGCTGACTTACCCGACAATGAGCAGCTGCTGCATGCCTTGGTGGATACCGTCTTCAAGGTGTCAGTGTTGCCAGGCAATATTGGCTACATGCGCTTTGATGAATTTGCAGATGCCTCTGTGCTTGTAAAGCTGGGGCCTTACATTGTACACAAAGTGTGGGAACCCCTTCAAAACACAGAGAACTTGATCATGGACCTACGTTACAACATTGGAGGCCCTTCCTCCTCTGCTGTGCCTGTGCTACTCTCCTATTTTCAGGATCCTGCTGCTGGTCCTGTCCATCTCTTCACAACATATGACAGACGCACCAACCGTACCCAGGAGCACAACAGCCAGGCAGAACTGCTGGGCCAGTCCTATGGGGCCAAGCGTGGCATCTACCTGCTCACCAGCCACCACACTGCTACCGCTGCTGAGGAGTTTGCTTACCTCATGCAGTCCCTGGGCCGTGCCACGCTGGTCGGGGAGATCACAGCAGGAAGCCTCTCACACACCCGGACCTTCCCTCTGCTGCAGCCCGGGCCGGGAATAACCCGCGGCCTGACTATCACAGTTCCTGTTATCACCTTCATTGACAACCACGGGGAAAGCTGGATGGGTGGAGGAGTTGTTCCTGATGCCATAGTGCTGGCTGAGGATGCACTGGAGAAGGCTGAAGAAGTGCTGGCCTTCCACAAGAACATGGGAGTGCTTCTGGAGGGTACCGGACAGCTCCTGGAGGCTCACTATGCCATTCCAGAGGTGGCTGCTAAGGCCAGTGCTATGCTCAGCATCAAACGGGCCCAAGGAGGTTATAGATCAGCTATAGACCCCGAGACTTTGGCTTCCCAGCTCACCAGTGACTTGCAGGAGGCCTCTGGAGACCACCGGCTTCACGTCTTCCACAGCCATGTGGAACCAACACCAGAAGAGCAGCTTCCCAATGTGATTCCCAGCCCTGAAGAGCTGAGCTACATCATTGAGGCCCTCTTCAAAATTGAGGTATTGCCAGGGAACCTGGGTTACCTTCGCTTTGATATGATGGCTGAGGCAGAAACGGTGAAGGCCATTGGGCCACAACTGTTGCAGATGGTATGGAACAAGCTGGTGGACACGGATGCCATGATCATTGACATGAGGTACAACACAGGTGGCTACTCCACTGCCATCCCAATACTTTGCTCCTACTTCTTTGACCCCGAGCCTCGGAAACACCTCTACACTGTCTTTGATCGTAGTACCTCCCGCAGCACAGAGGTGTGGACTCTCCCTCAGCTCGCTGGCAAGAGATATGGCTCCCTCAAGGACATCTACATCCTAACAAGCCACATGAGTGGCTCAGCAGCTGAAGCTTTCACTCGCTCTATGAAGGACCTGCACCGGGCCACTGTTGTCGGTGAGCCCACAGTTGGCGGATCCCTCTCGGTGGGCATTTATCGTGTTGGGAACAGCTCCCTGTATGCCTCCATCCCCAGCCAAGTGGTGCTCAGCCCGGTCACTGGAAAAGTATGGAGTGTGTCTGGGGTGGAGCCACACATCACCATTCAGGCCAGCGAAGCCATGGCTGTAGCTCAGCACATTGCCAACCTGCGTGCCCAGGTGCCACAGGTACTGCAAACTGTGGGCAAGCTTGTGGCAGATAATTATGCCTTTGTGGACATTGGGTCTGTTATAGCATCCAATCTCACAAAGAACATCAACAAAGACAATAAAAGGATCAATACAGAGGAAGAACTTGCTGGGAAGGTGACTGCCATCTTACAAGCTCTTTCTTATGATGAACACCTGAAATTACTCTACATCCCTGAACATGCCAAGGACAGCATCCCAGGGTTCATGCCAAAACAGGTACAGCTCTCTCATACTCAGCTATAGAGATGGCAGCTGGAATGGGAGCGTTAAGTCAGATTCCTTATCTTTTTTCTAGCCCAAACCATAAATCTACCCAGATTTACCTGTACCCAGAGGAGAGGCCAATGCCTGAGTAGGTTTTGTGGGCTGAGCTGCCTCTGATGCTTACTCCTCTAGCTTGGGGAATTAGATGGTAGTTCTGGATGCATAGATTTTGGAAACAACCTTCAGGCTGTGAATTTTAGTTGCTATATCCTACAAATGTAGAGTTTCGGAGTTAGAGGTAAGATTTCTCATTGTTTCTGTGATCCCTCCTCTTTCAATGATGCAGCTTTTTCACGTGTAATTAATTCAGAAACCCTCTGGTTTCAAACCCAGGTTGTAATTTGAGGGAAGTTTAGTTGGACTAGAGTAAATGCATACAACTCACTAAACATGCAGCCATGTGCTCTTTGATGGACCTCTCTATATAAAATTGTAGCAGCTGACATCTATTACACCAGAATAATCAGCAACTCCTTTGATAGTGGCAGTGGAAAGTTGTTCTAATTGTATCTCATGCTCAGCATCCGACAGTTTCCCAGTGACCTAGAAATATTTTGAAAGAAGTATCTGGGTGGAAGTTAGGTGACCCCAGGGAGAAATTGATTTTTAATAATCTACTTTTGCCCTTGCTGTGTGGTTTGCATAACAGTCTGTGCTTTGTTCTGAGCCTGAGTGTTTATACACTGGTCTGCC
Source organism: Zonotrichia albicollis (assembly GCF_047830755.1). NCBI lineage: Eukaryota > Metazoa > Chordata > Aves > Passeriformes > Passerellidae > Zonotrichia > Zonotrichia albicollis. Next base: position 32,660,395 of record NC_133825.1, on the reverse strand, counting down.
TTGGCAATCTTTCTTGTTCATTGTTGTGCTGGAGGGAGCTCCCAGGAGCACTTGTTAAAATTCCATCTTCAAATTAAATAGAGGGTTAGGATAACCTGATCCCTTTCTTGGATGGAGTTAGCTGCTTTCTGGCTACTGCACTAGCAGGGCTATCAGAGACGTATTTTCTCCAGGGACTCATAAAATTACTTTTGAAGAGAATGCATTTGCCTTTGCAATGAACCAGAGTAGACCAAGTGTCAGGTAACTATTAAATGTTTCCTGGGGGAGGAAATCCGTGGACTTCCACACTCTGAAATTTTTGGCATGCATTTAAAGTGGCCATGACCTTTGTGGTATTATCACAAATACTATGGTAAAGGACAAAATCTAAGAATTGCCAGGGATGGATATGTTTTTTTCAAGTTTGTTATCCAAAAGATGCTGGCCCCATTCTTGCCTCTAAGATTAAATAGAAATAATTAATTAAAGGAGTTTTCTATTCCAGCACTCTCCTTCTTAACTTGGTTGTGTGAAGAAAACGTCACTCTAAAGATATTTCAATGCTTTTGACTAGAGTCAAAGCAGAGTTCCATGCTCAGTTATTATCAACATACCAGTAGTGCCACATCATAATTTCTCCCTATTCTACAGCATGGAAAAATCCTGTAAATTAGTCACTGCGTTTATTGAAGGTTGGTAATGAATACTCTTGGTGGTTTTCACTTGTTCAGATCTTACTTTATTCAGACCTTAAATGTCAAGAACACGACATAGGGGACAAGTATCTTATTTGTCACATGACATAAAATTCTGATCCTGATAGAGCTAGTGAAGAAATGCCATTATGTTATTCAATGCCTCTGTTTTACCATAGTTCTTTGTCAAGCAAAATGACTAGGAGAGGTCAGGAACAGATCTATTAGAAGGAAATCACATCAGTGTGGATGAAAATTAGGACAAATGTGAAATTTCTCCAAGGTGAAATAATATATAAAGAGCAGAGAATCACATCCCTTATGAGACTACAATGGTTTCCAGAGGCAGAAGCATTCCTTCATACTGATGGAGGAAATGAGGAGTTAGACAAGAGAGCATTAAGATGTTAACGAAGACACTGAAGTCATTAAAGGATTTTCCTTGAGATGGAGGTAAAAGAAAATTCTCTCATTCTACAGAGTCCTGGGCAGCAAGAGTACCTTCATCTCCTGTTTTGTTTTTGCAGCCATAAGAGGAATGCTTTCTGTGGAACATTTCAGAATACCCCAGAGAGCAAATACCTTTAGAGTACAGTGAAGCATATATGATGGCACTGCCTGCATTTGTAAATTAAAAAAAAAATTCATTCAGCAGCTCGATACATGGACATAGTGGCTCTCTTGATCTATATCACATTATTCCTTAAAAACCCAAGAGCTAGTTTTTCTCTTGTGCTACCTATCTTCCAAACCACCCTCTCCCTTGACAGTGGAATTTTACTGTTAATGACCTTGATGGTGAAGCAGATCCAACACAATTAACACAGTGATGATGAATAACTACAGGAAGGATGGGATGGGACGTAGGAGACAGACAAGTGAAATGCATGCAGACCTCTGCATCTGCTGCACTAGAATAGCTGCTGAAGCATAGTACAGAGGAGTGAATATGTCTCCTCTAAGCAGCAGCAAGGTCACTGCTAGTCAGAGCTGTCAGCTGCATAAATGCCACTTTGCAAAATCAGAGTTCCTTGAGACAAATTTTGTCTATATTTTTTGTGATCCAGAAAATAACATTTTTCTTATAAGGCACAGCTCTGTAACCTTGCTGACCTGCAGCTTAATAATCCTTGCTTCTTATTCTTCTGTCTCTCTCCCCCTCTATAGTCCTTCCTCTACATACTGAAACATTTGTGTTTGTGACTGTCTACCTATGGAAGAACTGCTGCCTGATTTTAGCATAAGGTTTATGTCCATTTTAAATCATGAGGAGTCTCCCTGAGTAATTATTTTGGGCCATTCTTAATGACCAAATACTATTAGGGCAGTCTTTACACCTAACAGAATTTTTGTAATGACAATTCCGATAAACAGCTGAAAATGATCAGAATATCACACAAAAACTAATATCAGAATAAAAGGCAAAAAATCAAATACTAATCCTTTGTAAAGAGAGATTTTTCTTGCATTTCAAGTCCTTCTGTTTCCAGATGATTAATATTTATATAAAGGAGGGTATTGCACTTGCTGAAGGAGGCAATAGTTAGAGATGTTTCACCAGAAAGAAGTACAGTTTATTTCTATCCCTTCATTATTGAGTGAAATCAAAATGGACAGCCTCCAAGTGTCAAAATAAATAATCAAATTCCTACATCTGTTGCTAAAAAGTGGAAAAAGAATTGTTGTAGGCCCATCTGATGTTGATTTATATCAACAAAATCACAGTAAAGACAATGGTACTATGCAAGTTCATGCAAGAGAAAAATACCTCATAACTCTCATTGGCTTCACCTTTTGCAATCTTTGCTTGCTTGTTCTGGGGTGACAGTTGTTCACTGCACAAATCTGGGAGAAAAGTAGCTTGTTCAGGGGGAGTCCTGTAAAAATGTAAATGGGTTCTTTAGAGTTCATAACCTGAGCACAAGTCAATAGGGTCAAGCTGTTTCAGTAAATACTTATCATCATCAAATGGGAATGGATAAGGAAGAATATAATTAGGAAGACATGAAATCTTTTGCTACATTTAGCTCTAAAGAAAATTCATCTAGAGTATAATATGTAAGGTTTTGGGCAATGGTTTTCTGGAAAGATGTGGCTCAAGTATGGAGACAGCAGAAAAGAGGGACAGGAGTAAAGAGAGTAATTAATAAAAGTAGCCTTCAAAAAGTTTAAAATATTTGAGTTGTTTATTCCAGAGAGAAGAAAACTGAGAGGACACATGAAAACAGTCTTGAGATACGTAAGAGACTGTTTCAAATATGAAAAGAATAATCTCTTCCCATGTCCATAGTAAATAGGCCAAGAAGCAATGCACTTAAACAGCACAAAGTTACAACTTAGACTGTTTACACTAGATCTTAAAAACATCTTTCTAATAGTAAGGCTGGTGACGTACTAGGGCGGATTGCCTGGAAATCACTCAGTAAAATGTGTGTTGTTACGAGCAAGTGAGAAGGAGCTGTCAGGGCTAGAGCTGAGCCTGCTCAGGCCTTGAGCTGGGGGCCTGATGAACAGTTCCATTCCAGCCTGTGAGGGTACACAAGGAACCCAAATGTTCTGAGAAAAGTGCAGCCCTGCCACTCAGCCCTCCTGATCTCATGGTTCTTAAACTAATCTCAGGGTTTGCAATGGTATTGCAAGGGTGTTTGCTGATAATATTTTAACAGCCAGCAGTTGACAGCACGAGCATATATAATGGAAGTCAGAGTTATCTTACATTGGTCAGCACAAAAATAGCTGTGGAAAAACAGGTTCCATCTAAATATAAAAAACAAGGGAGATATGAAAAGAAAGAAAAGAGAGAAGAGAGGCACATTTAGAAAAGTGGTTTGTGTCAGAATCAGGGATCAAACTCCATGCACAAGTCCTAAGGCAGAATTCTAAGGTCCTATTTTGTGTGACATCATGTGTTTTACTTACACCACTCACCTGTGAAAGGGGTCTGCAGAATAGGACTGCAGACCCTTATAGTGTTAATGAAAAAACATTTTTCCTTGACTTAAAGTGGAGTTAGCTTGGAGGTCCTTTAGAGTAGCCACATTGCTTATAGTGTGCACCTGAGGGTTGATATTTAACAACAAGTCATTTGTATGTAAACACTGTCTGACTGAGCAGCAGATCTTACTTTCAGCTGCATCCTGTCCCAGCTCGTCCTTGGCCAGCAAACAGAGCCCTGCCTTCCAAAGGAGAGTGTGTGGTTCCATCTTGAAGCTTGATTTACCTCCTTAGGTACCATTTACCTCCTTACTGGCATGTGGCCCACGTGGCAGTGTCATGAACCTGCAGTTTTGCAGGGCAGTAACTCTCTAATATCAGTCACTGGCTCCTCACCTCTTTTGCTGAAAGATTCCCTGGCACCCCAAAAGTACATTCTGAGAGCTTTTCATCTGATTTCCAGTCTTCAAACTTTTAGAATGGATACATTTTCATACCTTTTCTTGCATCCATGAAGAGCTTTCATTTAGGTCCTTGCACATTTATTTCACCCCATTAGACCTGGGGTGAGCAGCCTTCCCACCTTGAAATTTATAATGAATGTATCAAAAGTGAAATTCTCATGAAAAAAAAAAATGTGATGCATCACAGTAAAAGAACAAGTAGAGAAAAAATTTATCAGATAGTTATTACTCTTAACAAGTTTATGGGTATGCATTTAGCAGTTATCACTGGAGACAGAGATAAGACATTTGTGTGTTCAGTTAAATATCATTAGAAGTGGCTGAGATTAACAGATCAGTTTTATTTGTAGATGTTACTAATGAGTGATGTTTTTATTTTCCTCCTTGGGGAGGACCAGTATCTCTGAACTGACATCTCAGACATAGGTTCTATTAGAACAATCAATGCATGCTGGATCTATTTTTCAAAACTGTGATTAGTTAATCAAAGTACAGTGGGCAGATCAGGTATTACTGATTATCCATTTTCAGATACTGCATACAAATAAAAGTTCAGCAATAGGAGCTGGCTGTGTCTCTATGCATATAGGGGTTACTAGGAGAACTTTATTATTTGGCTACACGTTGCTATTAAAAAATGTCTGCTCTTTAATAACATAAGCTAAGCAAAATTAAATAAATCACAACCTAACACGTGAGGCTCCAGGCACATGGCCACCACACAAGAGATTGAACATATCTGCTTCATGAGCATCCTAGCACATGCCCCGCACATCAGGCTCCTCTCTCTCACAGGGACTGGTCACTAAGAGGGGCTGGGCCACTCGCACCTGCAGCCAGCAGCTGTTTGTGCCCTGAGGCCAACCAAGAGATTGTGGAAGTCCCAGGTGCTGAGTTTAGAAACAACTCTAAAGGCAACATGTGGGCTTGGATGGCAGGCCTGGGATCTGTGCTGCAGGCTGGGATTGTTCTTGCAGCCTCTTTGCTTCAAGGAAATTCTTATATTTTTGAAAAATAAACTGAGCTCTGGGATATAGGAGCCTGATCCAGATTCTGGGTGTTATTGATAAAACTTATACTGCGCAAAAATTCATCAGCAATGCTAACCTATGTTTAGTGTGCAAATATATTGTAAAATTTATTAGGATTTTCAAAGTTGGTCACATTCCTCACACATATCCCACCTGGATTAAACACAACCCACATAATTTTGTGTCAAGCTAGTGCCAGCAAATGATTTGTTTTGTTTTTCTGTACTCTTTCAGATCCCTCCACCAGAAGTATTTGAAGATTTGATTAAATTTTCATTCCACACAAATGTATTTGAAAACAACATCGGCTATCTGAGATTTGATATGTTTGGAGACAGTGAACTTCTAACCCAGGTGTCTGACCTAATGATAGAGCATGTTTGGAAGAAGATTGTTCACACAGATGCATTAATCATAGACATGAGGTAAACCTTTGAATGGCAAATAACCAAAGCTCTTTCAAAGCAGCATTTTATTTGTAACAGTGAATTAGCTTTACATGGCTTGCTGTCCTGTTTACAGACTAACATTGCTAGGATTGAATGAGAAAATGAAAACAGCCAAGGAAAATAATAACAGTCTGGAAGTATATCTCAAGATAAGTTGTATTATCACTTGAGATGTTTAGAACTAAATAGGCAAATTTAGGGAATAGTTTGCAGAATGCAAATCTGGACCTTACATGTGTTTTATTTCTCTAATCTAACTCTCCATGTGCCATATATAGATATATATATATTTAAATAAATCTTTTACTTCATGTAGTGGCCCAGTGATTCAACAGTCAAAAAGATAGACCCTATTTAAGGCTGTGGCCTTTAATTTAATTTAATTTCATTTAATTTGCCGTATCTGCAGTGCTAAATAGTTCTGGGCAATCAGGTCTGTCCAGAACAGGCCCTGTGCACAGAGGAACTCAGAGGTCCTGCAACCCTCCTGGGCCCTGCTGCATCAAGCTGCAGCATCGTGCACCTTCTCTCTGCTTAGAATTCTGCTGGACACTCCAGTGTGTCAACAATGCTCCAAATCTCATGAGCCATAAGATGTCATCCATTTGTCACCAGCTATCAAAGCAGATTGATATAAAAATGTACATTAATATAAAAAGGTACATTTCCTACACAATATTTAGGGAAGTAATTCCCTTGTTGTGGTCCAGAGCTAATGTGTGTGAGCCCAGAACATTACAAGTATAAACCAAAGGGAGACCTTGTAAGAACTTGGTTTTAATGTTAGAACCACTTGCATCTATTGTTATCACAGGGTTCTTAATATTTGGTAATCTTCTTAATATTCTTGTGGGATTTTCAGCATAGGGCAGAAAAGTTAAGCACAGTGATGAGAGCAGAGATAGAGATCTCACTGTGTGAACACAGAATAGGCAAGGTAGTGATCAACATAACATACCCATGACTGAGTTTGAATTCAGCAAAAGCACCGCCATCTTCCACTAGACTTGAGATAGCACTGGGACTTTCCTCTTTCTTGCCCCACTTTTCTCCCAAACTGAAACTTTCAGGGCTGAGAGCACTGAAACAGCAAATATGAAATCACATCTCAGGTACCAAATGGCATCATTATAGCTCTTGTCATGTGTTGTTTGGTTTTGATTTATTCTTTTACTATTTAATGAATTTTCAGTCCTTTGAATGCACATAAAAGACCCAGTCTCTGAAGGCATATAAAACCCTAAAAAATCCTTCTGAAATTTTCTGTTAGCCAATCTTATAATTTTAAGACTGATGATTTAAATTTTGCATGGGATTAACTGTAATGAATAGTGTTTCTCATTTTACAAGTTGCCCTCCCTGAAATAGCTGGGTCACGCATGAACTTCATATTTGGATAATGTCAATTTTGCATGAGATTAACCATAATTCATATAATGTCTCTCACCTCGATATTCCCTTTCACAGAACAGCTGTGCTAGTAACGAACTTCATCTTTTTAACCCTCTCAGCATTGATAGGAAACACTGATAAACTAAAAGGCGTCCCTAAGGTCACACAAGACATCTGTAAGAAGGAGTACTAGCATCCTAGAGTTAAGTTAAAACTCTGGCACCTGCTCAGTCATTATTACTGACTGAAGTGTCACTGTCTGCAAGAGGAGTGTTCCAGCACTGCCCGGCCTGCCACCCCCTGCAGCACTGGTGGCACCTGAGCGAGCTGGGCCCTGCTGGGCTGTGCTGGCTCTGCTGGGCTGGGCAGCAGCAGCACCGCTATCACGGCACCACTGGGGACACGCTGGAGACGGCTCTTTAACTTCCAGCCAGTCACACTGTCAGTCATACAGCTCCCAAATGCTGAAGAATAACGACTTCACTCTTCAGAACAAAGGCATCCTGGATTGTTGGATCCTTTCCTGGAGGTGAAAAGTCATAGCCATAGATTGAACTGAATAAAGTCATTTTTCAGCAGGTTTTTGCTGGAATGCCTGTGCTGGGTATTCCTAAAATCACCTACAGGAAAGCACTGAATCCACACTATCAGTAAATAGAGTACCAACATTTCTAGATCTCTATGTGCTCTAGTATTAGTGAAAAGTCACAGGCAAAAATGTTTTAGTGTGTGTTCATAGCAGGAGTTCTCCAATGACAGGCTCTTCAGTAAAATTAATCTTCAGAGACTGCTATGGAACTGAACTGCAACCAAAGTTTTCAATTATGAGTGTGCTAAATGAAGTAACTAACACAATCTTTAGGCACCAAAAAAATGACCTAATTAAAACCAGTAAGTTTTCTCATTTTGTGTAGCAAAAATAAGAACATAACAGTTGTACAAACATACATTGCTTTCATTGGAATCTACTTTTATGTATTAGGGCTTAGGTATTGCTGCCTTGTCAGGAACAGAATAGGTTACCCAGAGGAGAATAACAAGAATCTGATGTTTCTCTGCAGATCCATAGTCTTTGCTTACTTTCTGATTTTTTCTAGGTAACATCAAGAAAAAAAATAGACTTTTAAGTTTTGTGTTTGCTTTGGAAGTTAGTTGTGGGCAATAACAGTCTGACACTTTTAGACAGGATTTTGCTTATCTGATAGACATGCAAATGCTGGTAGGGGAGAATGACTATAAATATATCAAAATGTAGCCATAAGCCTTTTTGAGACTGATATTAAGGAACAATACTTGGAAGGGAGATTTACTGCCTGACACAAATTTTTACTTGTTTCCTTAAATATGTTTAATTTTTGAAAAGGTACAATATTGGAGGCTCCACTACACCCATTGCAATCCTATGCTCATATTTCTTTGATGAAGGACACCCAATTCTCTTGGACAAAGTTTATGACAGACCCAGTGACTCTGTAAAGGAAATATGGACCCAGCCTCAGCTCAAAGGTAAATGACAATTTCTTTTCAGTATAGCTTTTCATTTCAGATGTCTCTCCTTGTAATTTTAAAGTGAGCCATTAAATCATGTAACTTAGCTGGTGGAAGCACCTGCCATGATCAGCTCAAGCTGTGTAAACAATGTAGAAACAAAAAATGTCCATTTCACCCATGTCACTCAATGCCATCTACAAATAAACAATTTATCACTCCTTGAAATGGGGTCTGTAAATTGGTCCTCAGAAGTTTAGCCAAATACTATGTACAGCAGATGTAACTTGTTGCTTTTAAAAGTTGCTAAAATTAAAAATTAATCCAGTGTTGCCTGGACCTCTAGTAAGGTCTCTTCCAACACTCCCATACAGTTTTATACATTGTCCCTACCACCTACCTGCGTCATCCTCTACATCAGTAGATGAAAGCACCATAATACCTCAGTTTGTCCAGAAAAGAGAAAGAAAAACACTAAATTTTGTACATCTGGGTGAGTGTGAAGCATTTGGCAATGAGTCACACACACCCTACACATACCCTGCCCCAGTTTGTGGAAGCTGAAAGGATGCTGCAACATGCAGAAACAGAGCTCTTCAGTGCTCATAGGCTGCAGTTAGAGCGCTAAGAAGCCTAAAACATGGGGGTTAATTATTTCCCCCTCTTAAGCTAAGACAGCAGCAAAAAAGTTAATGGTGTGTGCAGTTGTTGGCCTGGATCTTGGTGAAATGGTTAAATTCTATCCCAGTCTGCAGGGCCCATCTATTTTCCCAGGCAGTCAGAGGTGGTTTGTGCTTAGGGATATGATTTCTATGGACACACTCCAGTTCTCATCAAAGAGAACTGGCAGACTCATATTAACTTCAAAGGACCTGGATTTGGTCCTGTATTATATAGATCTACTGTGAAAAGAGTATTTTAATGGTTATTATGTTTATAGTGAAATGAGAAGACAAAAGATGGTGTGAAAATTAATTACCATGCTGTTGGGCCCCTCTCTTAGAATTTAGCATGAGAATTATATGTCATACTATTACTTACTCATAAATTGACATTTTTAGAGCAGTTTACTTTTCAAGCTATCAAGTCCTAGTTGTTACCCACTGGTCACCTTTTCAAAAAAACTAAACTATCAAAAAGTATCTAGCATGTTCAGATATATTGAAAATAAGTTTCAAAGCCCTTCCTATTCCTGTCAGCTGTTTTATGTAAAAAAATTAGATACTTGGCTCAGACCCTAATAATAAAGGGGTATTTGTTGAAGGGTTTGGGACAAAGGTCATGTATAGCATCCATTTACAAGCTATAAAAAAACTGTGGGAAACCACTGTAATTGTAATTTCATAAAATAATGCCTGCACAGTTGCAGGCCAAGCTCTATGACAGTCATGTTCCTAGAGCAGGGATGAGGGTGAAACTGAAGATGCTTCTGGATGAGTTTTGACTACTCCTGCTGCAATGGTGAAAAACGTCATTTTTCTCACGTGTCTATTCTGCTATTCTGATGAGATGTGGAGCTCCTGTAAAAGTCAAAGCCACAGAAGAGATAACAGTAGTAATGATGAGCTGGCTTCTCTCTTCATGGAGCTCATAGCCAGAAGCTGATGGAACATGAGCACCACATAGGGTGACAGCCTTTTATACAACATATAGTCTGGGCTAGTGTTGAAAGTACTTTAATACTATCATAGGCACAAAGTAAATTTCCAAACTGCTTGGGTTGTTAATAGCAGGTAGGGAGCAAATCTTCTATCTTGGCTTCTCTTTGCTCTACTCTACAAATAAATCTCTGAAAATAAATCCATTTCTGATGGGTTTTTCCTACCTTACAGGGGAGAGGTACGGCTCTCAGAAGGGGCTGGTGATCCTTACTAGTGCTGTGACAGCTGGGGCTGCTGAAGAGTTTGTGCACATAATGAAGAGACTGAGCAGAGCTCTCATCATTGGGGAGCAGACCAGTGGTGGCTGCCATTCCCCACAGACATATCAGGTAGATGAAACCAACTTCTACATTGTCATCCCCACCTCCAGATCAGTCATCTCTGCAGACAGCCCCTCTTGGGAGGGGAAAGGAGTCCTTCCTCACATAGAAACACCAGCTGAAACAGCACTCATCAAAGCAAAGGAGATGCTCAGTGCTCACCTACACAGCTCTAGATAGCACAGTGGAGGAACACATCCCTACTTCTTATGAAAAGAAAGCTAGCTACCCAAACGTAAACCCTAGAAAGAAGTGGGAGCTTCGTTTCAGCCTCTATGGTCAGTGACTGGGTCCCTGTACATAGCTCAAGTGACTCCTGCCAACATGCTGGCATTTTTCCCCACTCTGTGCAACCCAGCTCTTTCTGTGTGTGATTGGAATACTTGAATAATTCACTGCGGTTTCTGGATTCCTCTCCTGTAGTCAAACATAAATGTTCAGTGTGTAAGTTTTTTGAAGTGCAGTTACCAATTACAGATCTTTCGTCTCATAGAAAATCCCAGTTGTCAGTATTGAAAGCATGTGAACAACTTTAAAGACAGAAAAGGCTCTTCTTCTTTGGAAATGGTGTGCATTCTTATTTATACATTCTTAAAAATTAGCAGTAGTTGGAACAGTCTGTTTTTCAAACTGCAAGAGCCAAATTAAGTCTCTTCTCCATTTCACCATTTAGATGTACCAAACATACCATTCCCTCTCTGTCAGGGTGTCCAAGACTCCTGGTATTTGAAAAGAACATGCCTGTTCCTCTCGGTGTCTGTCAGAGGGGAGGATGAGCAGGACAAAGGCAGCACCTTGACTCTTCTACCCAGTGCCCAGATCAACTGACTCAGGGAAAAGAATCATAGCTTTTTCACTTAAGGATAAAATTATTTTGTTCTGTCCTGATACAAAGACAGAAAAAAAAAAAAAAAAGAAAGCTGAAAAATATCCTTTGCCCCCTGCTATCAAGCTACATATGAAGTGATAGTGGATTCCAGGATAACTCACAGAGATATTAACATAAGCTTAATGCACAACACTCCTTGTCTTTCCTACAATTCTTAGTCAAACAAATATCTTTGTAATTATTTAGAAATATGTGTAACTTTAATCTAGATCTCAGATTTTCTCATCTCTAAAAAATGCCAGCTGTAAGATAACTAAATTAGGGAAATGGTCCCCCAAAATTCAGTTGGAGTCTACAGTAGTTACACATTGGTGTTCATTTGCTCATTTTTAAGTTCCTGCCAATTTTTTTTATAAATTGTGTTAAACACTTGACTTCCAATTTTTACAGGAAGAAAATTTTAAGAACTAAATAGATTTTCCATCCTTTTCATTATTTGTCTTATCAACTACATTCAGTGTGATTGCTAACCTGAGCTCTTTTGAGACATTTTCATGTTCTGATTTTTATGCACTAGCTTGTTGTTAAACTTCTCAGTGTTGTGGAAAGAACTTTAATTAATTAAATCCCATACAGAATTTCATGTAAAGTGATATATGTATGAAGAATATTAAATACTCTTAATGTGTAAAAAAATGGAGTAGTCAATGAATGAGTAAACAACACTAATGTACATCTTCTAATGTCTTTTCAACCTCTTTAATATCTCAATGATCCAGATAAACTGCTTTGTTTTCCTAAAAACAATCAGTTGTGCTGTCATGTACAAACAATGTTAATTGCTAAGCCCAATATTTAAAAACTTTAGCCATCCATTCAAAGACAGAAAGCTATACCATAAGGGCACAAATAGCAAATAAATTCTTCCCAGAGTAATATGGGGCATACAGATGTATCATAAATATCTAAAAATTGGAATCCAGTTGAAAAAACAAACTATGAAGATACAATTGCTGGTGAGTCCATTTTAAATCAATAATACTGTTAATTCACTAAAGTGATCGATTTCAGTGGAAAACTATTGTGCAACCTTGAGAATTTTATTACTTGACAAAATATTATTTGCTATTTCATAATTGAAACTACCAGGCTTAACAAAGGCCAGTGTGTTAAAAGCAATTTTCCTGTCTTCACAAACTGCTGTGTCATAGTTACGCTCATCTCAATGAGTTCAGACCTCACAGAACTACAGTCAGTAACTGTGTCGAAAATTACACTGCATTGAAAGGTCTGAAAATCACAAAAGCACAAATGCAAATTAGTTATGCAAAGTCCATGGTTTGTGGTTTAAATGAGAAAGTTAGAAGGTTTTTAGGGAGGAGCAAGCAATTTCAGAAGTGCTCTTCCAGAACATAACAGGAAACATGATGAAACTGCCACCCTTCTCTCATCTGGTTCCAGAGCTGACATGGACATCCCACAATTTATAGCACCATTTTCTTATCATCCCACCTAGAATAATTTCCCAAATTTTAATCCTAATCATGTTCCTTTTAAAGGCAGAAAGAAAGGAGTTATCGTATCAGACTACCCAGCAGCATCCTCTTTCTCCTTCCAGCATTCATAGAACTCTAACCAAGAAATGACAGCCAGCTTTTATTTCTTTTGTGCTGCCTTAGTCCAGTGATTTCCAAACTGTGCCCTGTGGGATCTCATCCAGCTGATATTTCCACCTCAGATGCATCTACAGAGGGCTTTGACCTCAGACCTTGGTAAACCATGTACTGAGGGGGCCCCTGGCCAGGTCACGGTGGGAACTGTGGGTTCCTGGGAGCTGGTATGCTAACAGAACTGCCCTGCATTTGGCAAGCTTCCGCTTCTTGTTCTCAGTTGGTTCAGGGCTCTGTTCAAATAAGGTCATGTTGCAAGTTCACGACCATTATTGCACCTTTGCCCCCACTGTAACCTGTGGTCTCCATTTTGTTGTTTTCATTATTGAAGTTTTCATTTTAAGGGTCTAGACCATCATTCCCATTCCTTATTTTGCCAGCTCCCTCCAGCCAAGCTGAGCAAGGGCATCAAAGCAAACTCTAAACTGCAATAGTGCCCCGTAGATCCAAGGAAGTGTACAGACTGCCTTGATTAGTGAAAAAATACCTCATAAAAAACAAGCAAATATATATTTCTGAAAAGCACATCTGAATATCATTTCGATGGAAAAACACATCTTCATCAGAAAAAATTCAGGGATCAATGATCAGTGAGTGAACAAATACTGTAATCTGGCATTTCCTATCAGTAAACTCATTATCCACTGCAGAAACACAGCCTGCTTGACAGCCCTGTGTTGTGTCCTTTATCACTGATCCAGAAACACAGTCATGAGAAACAGTTGTTTGATCAAAATTAACAGCTAGTTGCTAGCAAAGACAGGAAGAGAACCAGTCAGCTCACTGCAAATTGTCTCCTCTTGTTCTAAAAACAGAATTATTTTTCCCCCTTCTCAAGAATTTCTACTTGAATAAAAGACAGAGATCCCTACTGTAAAGTCACAGTATTTCACAGGGACAGAATGCAGTCCTTCATTCCTTCACAAACCCCCTGTTCTAGTGGAGTGCTTTCCTTCCAGCAGGATTTCATCTGCACCAATTCAAATTTTCAGACTTCTAGACATAAGGGGAAATAAGCTTCCAGCATGACTCAATTATAGGAAGTTTGTTTTTCTTTGTCTCGTTAGGCTTCCTTCTGCCTGTTCAATATTTGGTTCACTCAGCTTTAATATGAGTATTTTCATTTAAAGAAATAAAATCTCCAAAAATTTTGGATAAGCCCCCTGGTTTATGTAACCCAGTTTAGATGAGACACTCAGTTAAATTTGAGACACATAAAAGACTTTTTCACTGCGCCTGCACAAAGAGCTGGTTTTATACACAGGGAATCAAGTTCTGGTTCTGTTGGCATCTGTGTGGTTTTGCACTGATACCAGCACAGATGCAGCAGACAACAAGATGTCATATTGTTTGGCTGTGTGTTTTGCTAAGTGTCTAAATAAGTCTTCATTCACAAACCCCTTTACCTCAAAATAAGAATAAATTTGTTAATGCAATCTTTATACTGATAGCCACCTACAAAAAAACAAGGACAGCATTGCACACACTGCCTGCAGTGTGATTTCCATGTTACAAGAGGGAAATCCTCACTCTTTACAGACCAAGATGACAGTGCACTGCCCTTGAGCTGGAGGAGGTGAGGAAAGTACCAGAAATCAAGCTTATTAAAAACTTCTCCTCATTTTTGCATTTTGAACCAGCTCTGCCACTTTTAACTGCTTCTCCTCATAATTCTCTCTCTGTGCACAGAAGGCATTCCTACATTGCTTGGCATCACAGTATATAAACTGCTGTGGCTGAGATATGCCCACAAGGAAACTGGGTAAGAGTTCTTACCTTTTCTTTTTTCCCAAAGAAAACAACTCCATGACATAAAGGGAAGCTATTTCTCCCTGTAACCTTGCTGCCTGCTTAAGTCTCATACCATAAGCAAAATGAAGAAGTTTGATTATTGGTGAGTAATCAAACCTACGGGATGTAGGTCTAACACACTCTCTGAAGAGTTTTGAGACTCAGCATCTGTTTTTCAGTGGTTGATTTTCTACACTTTGTTCAACACACAATCAGTGAAACCATGTAACCAGCAATATTTGGTACTGTTTAATTCTGATCTAAATTACACACCAGGTGTAGTGCACTGGAAAAACAGGCATTTGGAGCAGGGTAATGTTGAAGTGATGTGCCAAAATAATACTGGGGACCATTATACAGCTAGTCCTGTCTTTTTCCAGAAGAAATCTGAAGCTAGGTTTCTAATCATAAAACTGTTAAGAAAACATGGCATCTTTCAGTAAGTACAGAAAAGAACACTTTGCAGTAATGGTACCAAAAAACATTTAGTCTTATTTATACTGGGACAGGCTGATCTTAAAGTAATTAATATAAATCAGGAGTAGCAACATGGAATTATTCTGGATTTTCACTGGAATAAATGAGATCACAATCTGGCCTAAACTACTAATGGGAAATATAACCCTGACCACATATGAATGCAGTTACACCACAGAGTCCTTCATTACACTTTATGGACACTGACTTCACAGTAAACTGGCTGGCACCCAGGTGGAGTGAAATTTGGCCCATTAAACTTTGCCATAAATATATTCCTTACACAGCAAATGTTATTGGACACAAAGTAGAGATGGAAAGATTATAAGAAAACCACACCATCCCCTACTCAATGCAAGGTTGTTCCCTGTGCTTCATGTTTCAAAGTCTTTGTTCATTTTGTGTTTTAATGATTCAAGTGAAAGAGCTTCCACCACTGACCTTGAAAAGCTGTGTTACAATCCAACCAGAACTCTCTTCTGAACTCAAAGGCATAATGTAATAGTTTTATCACTTTGTGTTTCAAAAATAAAGCCTGCAATAAGAAAAATGTTTCTATTAACAGGAAAGAGCCATGTATTAATGTTCAACAGCAATATACTGGAAAGAATACAATCTCCTGACTTCCAGATATCTCCCAAAGGTGACATTGAGTGGGTTTTGTTGGTTCCAGCTGACAGCCTAAGACTGTCAGTCTCTCTTTTTCATTCAGATGTATTTACTTGCTGATACTTGCATTATCAGGCAATGCATCATCATGGTAACTCAAAATTCTGTTCAGTATTCAAAAACCACTGGAGTATATCATCAGTATGGTGGAACATATAGAGCATATTGAAATGTCCATTACCCTCAGCTGGGAAATGAATGGTTTCTGATCATTCTCTAACTGAAAGAGAATAGTAGCCCTTGATGAGGCAGGTGAGGTTCAAAGGCAAGCCACCAAAACATCAGACAACCTGAAAAAATACTATACAAGAGCAGGAGAAATGATTGCTTGAAGAACAAAGTGTCATAAACTATCAAAATCAAGCACCTAAATGGATTTAAAAAGTAATGAAAGGCTAATTAGATAGCCTGCAGTAACAATAGACAGTGCTTCCTCCCACTCTGAGCAGTTTAAATTTACTGCTAAGACTCAGCAAAGCTCAAAAAAAAGTAGACAAAAGAAAAATGTCTCATGGAGAGGCAAGAGAAAGAATATGCCACTTTCTTTTTTAAAAAGGTGGAATTGGCCCATGTAGAAACCAGAGGACAGACAAGGTGGTGCAAGGCAGTGCAATTCATGTACACCTGTATCATTTTGTGTTTCTCTTCTCAGAACTGAGCCTATCATTCACAATTAAAGTGTGCAGATTCTATCAGTAACTAATTGTAGCTCAGATACCCTAACTGCTTCCTTTGGTATATCCAAAACCTGAAAACCACAGGCTGAACTCTACTCCCATCAGATCTGTATGCCTACTAAAGTCACACAGGTCTTAGAATGTTTGACAACAGCTCACATTTTGATACAGACACACATTGATTTCACTGTGTAAAAGACATTTCAAAAGCAGCAGAGCCTGGAACAGAACTTGGATATTCTGCTTTACTAGTTCCATCCTCTTTGGCAGTCTGCCAGTCAGTTGTTGACAATCATAGATTTCAAACATTCAGCTCCCTTTCAAAAACAAGGAGATGGTAAGATGTCGGTTTTTAACTTAAAAATTTGGTGAAAGCTGATTCAGCTAACATAAAGGAGTAAGAGTCCACCAAAGCTGCTAGAAATAGTAACTTATTTCTTTTGACATATAAGCTCTGATTTTTCTGATGCTTAAAGGTTCCTCATTCAATGATGTGGTTGTTATTTCTGTATTTATGTTGTACTGCACAGACACCAGCAAATCAAATATAAGCAAAGACAACTCTGTTTGCAAATTTTGCAAATTTTGTCCCTACTCTGCAAATTAACACTGCATGTGGATTCATTTCACTATTTTATTTCCTCAAAAATAGGTTGACAAGGACTAGGTTGAGTTTTCAGAACTTAAAACCCACGCAGACTCTTGTAAACATTTAATATTTTTTCGCAAAGCATCTATTATAAATTATTGTAAACAGTGATTTCCTGAAAGAAATTAATGTAAACTCAAATAGATTTAAGTGAACTATAATTCCCTTCTTCATCCAACCTGCGGGGTCCCTTGGTGACATCTGCCTGCACAGCTCTAATTATGAGAAGTCATGTGCCGGGATAAATGATGGCGTTCTCGGAAGTACTCGTGGCAAATGGGACACGTCAGCTTCTCCTCCCGCCTCCTCTTGCACTGGGATTCACTTGAGGAGTATTCTTTCTTGTGATGTGACCGCATGTGGAAGACTAAATCAGATGTCATGCGAAAGGACAGGTTGCATTTGGCACACCAGTTCTGGGCAGCCACTCCAAAGGAGGTGAAGGTGGGGGGAAGAAGAGTCAAGGAAGAGGAAGAAGAGGAGGAGGAGGAGGAGGAGGAAGTGGTGGTGGTGTTTTGTAATTGTCCTGCTTGCTTGAGCCACGGTTCTGAGGTATATGGGAAAGCACTGCTTCGAGTGATGCTTGTCTGCAGCATCTGAGCATTACACAAATCACTGACAAAGAACTTGGAATTGAGAAGACTGCTGCAGCACATGATGTCTGCGGTGGCAATGAAGCCAGACAGCTCCCCCAGGCTCTTTGTTGACTCACTCATGGGATGAGAAGAATTTACTGCAGCTCTTTCTGTTATGCACTTACTGGGCTTGCTGAAAGCACTCTTCTGTTCTCCTCGAGCTCTGGTGGGCCAAACAAAGGAGAAAGCACTACCAGAGGAGTTCAGCAACACTTCCTTTGACACCTGCTCCTTACCAAGTGGGGCCGTGCCATCCTCCTGCTCTGGCTCCTGCAGTCTCTCATTCCTCAGCTTCTCTTTCATCCTCCTGACCTCAGTGAAAGCACTCTGCTTCTGCTCTAAAGCATCCTTCCTAGCTGACTGCCTCCCTGAACTAAGCTTCGTGAAAGAACCAGCCAATGCATGCTCTCCCCCAACCTCTTCCTTGCCCCCACAGTTATGTTCCTCAGTCAAGTTATTGGTTTTCTCCAACAGCACTGTTTTCCTGCTCCTGTTGCTCTCACCCTCTTCAGATTTCGCTCTCCTTTCTCCAATAACACCATGTGCATCGTCTTTACAAGCTGCCATTTTAACTTCCAGGTCCCTTGCCAGACTGTGGAAATTCGTGGTCTGCACAGCTAGGCTGCCCTTTTCAGTTTTAGGGTTCTGGAAGTTTCTCCATAGCAGAGCACTCTTCTCTGGGACACAGAGGAAGCGGACATGGGACAGATAGGAATGCTCACATTTAAAGACTCGGTCGCACTCTTGGCATCTCAACTCTGCAGAAACAGAAAACAAGTGATGAGTTTTGCAAAGGTGGAATCATGGGTGGATGCAGATTCTGATCCTGTTATTAACACAAAAAGCCAGGAACACCTCATGTCTTACAAGGTTACCCATGGTAAAACTAATGCCAGGGCAGGATCAGGTCCCTTCCTGCTATGCAAAATGGTTCATTCTTATTTGCTTCCATGCTTCTGTGCTACTGGCAGAAATATTCCATTTAGACTCTCAAACCTAAATTTTATTACATAAAATGTAATTATATTACATAGAAGTACATAAAATGGCCAGTACACCATGATCTAGATAAAACCATTTAGATTTTATAATTATTTGAAGTCTAAACCCAGATTTGGGTCTACATTTCTTAACTAAGTCACTGGCTTTCATTCAGGATGAACGTTAAACACTATGTATCCAAGCAATAATGAGTTTTAGACCAGGATTCGAAGATTTTTACATTACTCTATTTTTAGGATACTCTGGTAATTTAATAGTGTTCGAAAGTCATCTGACCTTAATGGCTGAAGCCTTTACTCATGCTCATTTGGCAAGCTGTTATATGCCTTAAGGCACAAATGTCTGTGGCACAAAAATGATGTTCAGATTGAAACAATGCCAGTGATGGGCAGGAGGAATAAGGAACACTCTTTCCTTGTGGTCTTCAGACCCACTGCGCCTCTGGTTCATTGGGATGATTGACTGCCCAGATGGTACAAAATTCAGCAATCACACAAATATGGTACATCTTAACCCTTATAAACTATATCCATGTTAGGTTATTTCACAACACAGCAGTTTTACAATCTAAGTGATGCCAGACAGCACCTGAGTCCTGGGATACATAGGAAACTTCATAAATTGGTTGGGTAGAATTAAAAATTCCTAATTTGGGACTCAGCACAGCTTACATCACTTCACAAACTACAGAAGCTGAACTTTTCATAAGAAAATAAAGCTGCTGAAATGGGTGGAACATTAAACCTATGAGTTTAAGTCTTGAGTCTAGATATAGTCTTGTACAAGTAACACACTCTTCCCTGGTAAATCCAAAGGGCTGGCAGCGTGTGTCCACACAGAAACTAACAGAATACACTGAAACCAGCTGGAAGGATTTAGTCAGTTCCTGCTATGAATGTGTCTGAATTAATTCAAAACTAATTTACAGACAAGCACATTACCATATGAATTTGCTAACACATATCTTTATCAACCTATACCTTTACTAACCAATCTATATAAACTTTGTTTAAATCAACTAAAGGGAATGTAGAAAGGGTTTTGTTCCAGTCTAACTAGGTAAAATTTGGAAAAAATGACAGCTGGAATCAGACTTGGTATGGACCTGATTAACTTGCTTGGTGTCTCTGTAATCTGGGTTTTTAGTTTTGTAACAAATTCTAGGTCAACTTCTTATGGAGCAATGAATTTTCAGCAACATCTCAGAAATTGAAGCTTGCTCTTTTCCTCATTTCCACTGTGTCCAACATTAAATAGGCAGACTGTGCTGCATGCAATACTGTTAGGTTTGTTATGTATTTTTAAAGATCTGCTCATTTGCAAGATTAAAGCTGTACACTAGTCTACACCTGATTTGTCAGTGAGCTAAAAAAGGCCTATTTCCAACTGATACTTTAGACTTTTTAGGATTCTAAGTTTTTGAAGTGCATAGATTTCCATTGCATAGCTCAAGAATTTCAGCATGAATCCCTAGTGCACCATCCTCTGCTAGAAAGTACCAATGAGAATGGCATTAAGAACTGCAAATTGTTTCTTGCTCTGTGCCTCCAGCTCAAACCTCAAAGCAGAAGGTCTTTTCTCTTAGCAGACCAGCTAAGAATTTGCACATGTTTTGTGTTATTACAAGACAACCACATACTAAAGAAGATGCAGACTCCCTTCTGTCCTCAGTGACCCCTGCAATCAGCAATTCAGTACTTACCATTCTGGGGCCTCTGAGCTTTTATCTCATTGAAACCCAAGAGGCTGGAAAGCTCCTCATCATACCAGACAAGCAGCTCCTCATTTTTGCTGATTTTCCTTGTGGAGCGATAGTATAACTGACTGTTTTCCAAGTAAGCTTCCAAGTTCTGCTCCTTGCTATGGGCAGCTGCTTGTACGAGTCTCATCCAGGGCAGGCCTGTGGGACTGTGCACAGATGTGACATCCACCTGTGAGACAGGACACAAAGAAGGGAAGTCACAGGTCTCAAGGCCCAAAGCAAGAGTTCATCCAATCCAAGAACAAAGCTGGTCTCTGCCTTGCACTGAGCACATATGACAAAGCTGTGAGCCCAACACACCTGCCAGTGTCACCAAATTATCAAAGGCATCCCAGGGAGAAGGCTTCCCCAGTGTGGGGGCTGAGAGCTCTGGGAATGCAGCTGTGTGGGAAGGAGGAGGAGACACCAATGTCCATGCGTAACCCCCCATGGCAAAGCCTTGGTTTGTCAGTCCCTGTCCTGGGCACACCATCCCATGGGACTGTGCCAGGCGTGGATCACAGAGGTACAGGAGGTGGGATCTTCTCTAAGAAGGGGTCTCAATACTTGGGATATGAAAATGGGATATGAGTCAGGAGATGTGCCAGTGCTGTGACTTGGGGACTGAGAGTGTGCAGACCCCTGGATCAATGCAATGTGAAACTGAGAATGAACATACACTCAGGACAGTTGCATGTGGAGTTTTTCAGTGACATAAGAGGATATGGATCAGAGGGTGCAAGAAAAGTAATTGTTATTTGATTCAATACCCCAAGTAAACATCTGCATATATGTTTGGCTAGATTACATAAAATACAGATTTTAATATATGCAACTAAGAAGCACTTATATGATCTCTTTCCTTTTTTTCAGAAATAAAATTATATTTTACCTTTGCTAGATTAATTAAATTAATTTCAAGGTATCTAAACAGATAAACCTCATCACATCAATATTTTTGTTAAATAATTTCTGAGAGCTGCAAGGGGTTGATCTGCTTTCAATTTGTGGGCATGCAGATATACCAAACAAATTAAGTTTAAAAACATTTCTCAGGTCAGGCACTAAAAAGTTTAAAAAATAATATTAAGTCTATTGCCCAAATTAAATTTCTGTTCTGTGTGTATATTACAGCATAGTCCTAAATCACATATAATTGTTACTCCACAGGAATCCTGAGTCATTTAGTCACAGGTTGACAAGTAAATAATGCAAGTACAAAACATTTGGTATTGTCTTCCTCACGCAGTGTGTGACTCCAGTCTTACTTACTTTAGTACACTAAATAAGGAATCATTTATTTCTTTATAGGTTTTTCCTTGGTGTTTACCACAGCAGGTCTGTGCCCTCTGCAACATTTGAAAGGGAATATTTTCATAGCTTGAAGGTTAAAACACAGGGTGATCAAAGGCAACATTTATATGCATAAGAACTAATTTTTGACGCACTAAGTCATTGTTCAGAAAGGAAGAAGTCTGCAAATGAAAAATGTCTAATGACAAGCATGATCTAGATTTCACCCCAAGCAATGTATAGCTCTTTGTTTTCCACTAATTGCAGGGCAGCCATTCTTTGGTGTTTGGTACCAGAAACAATATTTTGGCTAACTATTTCTCTGGTTTTAACTGACTATTACCTACAGTGAAAAGTTTGATCACATTAGTAGCTTGGATACAAGAATGAAACATTAAAAAACCATTAGGATGAGAGTTACTTAGCGTAAGAGAGAAAATAAATTAGCATGCCCTGAAACTGGTTCTCTCTAAATGCCATGGCAATTAACAATGATTGAGAAATACAAGTGCCTGACAGCAACCCAGGAACACCCACCCACACACAGAGGCTGTAACTAACAGCTATGACAGAGGCTGTCATATTTTAGTTGCTGTGTTTCAGAAATTCCAAGCAGCCACCCGGTGCTCTTAGCAAAGTCAAAGGGAGCACAGCTCCTCCAGAACTCCAGGGAAAGAGCTCAGTCAGGTTCAAGCAGGTGAGGAGGAGTACCAGATGTACGATAACATCTGGGTTCTGCCAACTAGAATAATGAACTAGCTTTAATTTTTCCATGTGTCTAGAGACACTATAAACCCGGCAAATCCACCCTCTCCTGGAGGTGTCAATCACCCAGAGGGACCCTTTGTACACAGATATGAGGGAAGGCCTTCACAGTCCAGCACCTCAGTCAGAGCTGGGCTGTGGAGGAATGTGGCTCCCTTGGGAGACGCTGGAAGAGAAGAGAGGCAGTAAATCTCTTCCTTGAAACCCCCAAGAAGCTGTAAGGGGCAGAGGAATCAGTGAAAAGAGCCACCTGTGCCAATGGCTGCCAAGGCATCCTCTTTGCCCAAGAGTACAAACTGGGCCAAGGAGATCAAATTAAGGTCTCGAAGAAAATGAGGGAAAAAAGATTATGAAGTTCTCCTTTGGTCGAAACAAAAAAGCCCAACATGATTAAACCCTTGTTAGAAATAACATTCCCCAAAGTCTTGCTGGAGTGCTAATGAACAATAATGAACAGAAACCTCAGTTGCAATGAACCCACCTTGCCAATTCATTTTCATGTGTGTTCTGTTTGTACTACACCCAGCAGAGCAAAACTCATTTTTTGTTTTGCACTTCAGTGCCATGATGACAACATAGCATCATTATTGAATTTTTAATTAATTACTTCAAACAGTTAGGAGCCTAATGGTAGTTCCTGATTTCTGGGAGGTTTACTTTTAATTATGAGTAGTTAACAGGATATGGCACTACCAATTGCATCTGAAACAGCTACTTGCACAGAATTTCATGAATTTACTGCCAAAAGACAGAGATCTGAGCCAACTCAGGCATCCAATTTCATTGCTGCATAGCAATTACTTAGCTCAAGTGTAGAAAAACACTAAATCCATCCCTCTAGAGGGCTCTTCCAATGTAGAAAACCTTTGAGGCTCTCTCTACAGTAATTCAAAACTCCCAGGAGAAATACAGAAATATTCCAAAAATAAAGCCTTTTTTCAGGGCAGGTCTCTCTCCAAAGAGTTTGTTGGTCTCCTGGAGTACTAATAACACTGTCCAAGAAAGCAAACTTGTGCCAGAGACTCAAAACAGTCAGATAAACCCTGACTTCTCCCTCTTAATTTGCTTAAAGCAGAAGTGTAGAACAGGTTATCTGCCAACAACTGTATCTTCCATATTACACATATGCCTTGGGATTTCTCTCCTCCAGAGTACAGGAATCTTAGGCAAACCTGGATCTCTCCCAGACCCATCCATGCCATAAAATATGGGAAATTGGCTTTCCTCACACCGTAAAGCACCTCCCTGTCTTCATCTAGACCAACAGTGACTGAAAGGCACTCCAAGACCCAGAAAGCCAGGGTGAGTGGTCATCATGAAAAACAGTGGCTATGAAACAAAAAACAAAAGTGAGGAACCAGTGCTTGAGAGTTAACAATCCATTACAATCCTGGGGTTTCTGCCTTCCCTACAGGGATTGAAAAGTGTAGCTGTAACACAGACATACAGATCTAAGGTGACTTTAGGAAGTCCATGTACTAGCAGCATAAAGTTGTGGCTGCCCAAAGTGTGTGTGGGCTAGTTGTCTGACTGCCATTGTGGTTTCACTTTCAAGGATAACTGAACACACTGGGGTAGCAGTTGCCTAGATCAGTAAATAAATGCTGTGAATGTACCACCTGCATGAATCAGTGCCACAGTCTTCCTCCTCTGTTCTCACAAGGCTGTCATACCTCCTGATAAACCTCCTTTGTCCTGACAAAAGCTGAACTAGAGGTTTCTAAACTATTTGTCCCCCTTCCCTCCTATTCCAAGTCAGACCTGAAGCAGGCCATCAATCATCAGCATAGAAGTGAGACTTTGTATTCTTCTTGCAAAGGACAGAGTTTTCCTTAGGTCCTTCCAGTCTACAGCTCATAAATCAGAAATGCACTGGTCCTTTCTTTGAGGGAGCTGTTACTTGTTCTGAAAAAAACAAAAACCTACCCCTTGCAAAGTTACCTTCTCAGGGATGGTGTACCTCCTTTTGATAGGTCTAACATTACCCACTCCTATTTTTCTCATACCTTAAATACATAGTGTATGTTCCGTCTGTCAGAACACTTGAGAGCAATGAAAGCTACAGTGTCCAGCAGGGTGTTCTGGAGCATGCATGGTCCAAAAACAACTTCTTCAGGGATGTCTTGTGTGGTATGAACAGTAGCCAGTATGTCTGGAAAATGGTGATGCAGAAGCTTGTTGTCACTTGTCCAAAGGAATTTAGGCAAAGAGGTAAGTTCCATTATAAACCTGTAAAAAACACAAGAAATCACATTTGGCACAGAGATGAAGTAGAAGGTGGCATCACTACTTCAAATACAAAGATTTCCAGGATCTGTAGGTGAATTGTAAGAGTATGCCAGGACATTGTTGGTTACAGAGTTTACAGTTTTATTAACATCGAGTTCAGAATGAGAAAGATTACTTTGCACTAAACCCAAGTCTTATATTCGTAAACAAGTGAATTACTCTTCCTGCAATAGGCAGACAGTCCAAGTGTTCAACCACTGCTCTCTACAGACAGGAGTAAGATTTGGGAAAAATAAGCAAAATTTTCAGTGAGTAGAACTCAGCATATTCTTAAGCATATTCTCAGATATCCTTCTTATTATTAATAGTTTGTAGAAGTGTGAAGAAAGGTAGAGAAAGAGAACAGGAACAAAATAAAGCAAGACTTTTTGAAATACATTTTGAAAAAGCTGTGCTTTTATTGCTTGAGTACAACATCAGTCTAGTTTCTGATTAAGCTGTTACAAAACCAGGAATAACCTGAGTCCTGAGTCTATCCAACCAGAATGCACAGAATTTGTGGAAATTCCTGAAAAGAATTATTTTCATCCTGCCTCAAAGTATATGTTGTCAGCTATTGTTGAGAAAATCAAATCAGATTATGACTTTTTGCATAGTGATACTCCTAGCACAATGTTAGTAGAGATTTCTGTCTTTAGAGGATAAATTTTTCCAGCCTGAATGTAGAATAATATATTTGTCATTGTAGATGCAACTTCTGCAACATGAGCCACAATGTGAGAACTCAGTATGCAGCAAGGAGAAGACAGGCTTGAGTTATTTGTCATTCTAAGCCTCTCTGGGTTTCTAATAAAGATATTGCCATCTCCAGCTCCCAGCTGGAGGTCATGGAAAACCCCTCATTTACACCATCAAGAGCTGGATCAGGTCCATTAGGCAGAGAAAATTAAAGAGAACAGCAACAAGCCCTGAAGAGGCCTTAGCCTAATAAATACTGAGATAGAAGGGCTGAAGATCTAGTCTAATCTTTCTCACTCTCTGACAGCAGAATTGATTTGTTACTCACTGACTCATGACTTAAATTGAAGTGGTATAAAGTGCTCAGGAGAGTTGCACTGATTTAACTAAATCAGTTTCTAAATCAGTGTAGTTAATTCAGTATAATTTATTCCTTGTGGGCAAGGTCTAAGACACTACCCTAAAAATATTAAAATACATGGTCAGACATTCAGTATGTATAAACATCAGAAGGAGGAAGGCCTAAACCAGACAACCAAGGCAAAGAGTGGGATAACACATGCCCTCAAGCATCCCTTAAACTCAATATGACAATAAAGTTTGTTTGTTTCTAAATTACTTGTTAACTTAATACGTGATCAGACAAAAAAATCCCCCAAACCTACATGTGCAAGTGCCAAAGTCTCAAAGAGCCACCCTGGCAGCTGTGGGAGCACAGAATTTGACTCTTGCATGGAAGGGTCACTTTTGTGAAAAGCTGTGAGAAGGATGTACTGTGATTACACAGCAGACGGGACAGTGACCGTCAGCCTTGCTCTAAACGTGCTGGGAAAATCCCTGTTTTCCAATCACGTGGCGAATGCACCATCTAGTGTCACATCTCAGCATCACACAGTGTCCCGTGAGCAAGCGAAGCAGGACATCCCCACCTCTGCCCCGTGAGCAAGCGAAGCAGGACATCCCCACCTCTGCCCCGTGAGCAAGCGAAGCAGGGCATCCCCATCTCTGCCCCGTAAGCAAGCGAAGCAGGACATCCCCATCTCTGCCCCGTGAGCAAGCGAAGCTGGACATCCCCATCTCTGCTGCTGTCCGTTCATTGCACGGTCTCAGGCTCTGAGCATCCTGTCAGGCAGGAATCGTTTCTCTCCAGAGTGGCTCATTCTCTCTGCCAGTCTCTGCTCAAACAGCAGCTTGGGTGCCTCCTCAGCTACTGGGTTTGATAGGGTCTGGTCAGAGTTATGTCAGGTAGGAGTCATTTAAATCTACAGTGCTGGCATTTTGCAGTGTTGGCTGAAGATGTGCTGCTGGTACTCAGAGTGGAGAGTGGGGATTCTCTGCAACATCATTAGAAGAAAAAGGGTGAATCTTTTTCTGCAGTCTTCAAATAGCATGAGAAAGCTCTTCCATCTGCATCCACAAGATTTCAGCTTCTGTCACTAAGCCAAGCTCATCAGCAGAGGGATAACAGTGAGCAAACATGACTGTACTGCTTTCAAACTGTGCTGCTACCTCTGCAAAGGGACGTGCTGCATCCCGTGGGTTTTCCGACCTGCCCTCGTTCAGGGGTCTCCATTCCAAAGTGCAGATTCATCCAGGGCAGTACTGGAACAAGTCCTGTCTCCTGCACATGTGAGGGGTGGTAGGGAGTTCTCTGGTAGCTGCTGCCCTTACCACAGAGAACTGAAATACTGCCAGAGGGCACCTACTGGATTGTCAGAGAGGGTCAGCAGGAGTGTGACTGCACTGTGGCACCTGGCAGTGCAGAAGGTGGCTGTGTAATAGTCAATGCATACCTCATATCTTGAAACCACCATCAGAGATCTCAGAGCTGCTGAAATACAGCAGCAGCACCCCCAACACTCATAGCAGACAGCAGAAATTAGCTAGGAAAAAAAAAGTGTAAATAGGCCAGAATACAAATCTGAAAAATCTGAAATACCCTTCAATTTGTATGTAAGTTTGAACCTCTACATGTTTTTTATCAGGTTATAATCTAAAGCCAAAATTTCAGCCACAGTCACGATGTTTAGAGTTTTTTTTTAATAAAACCTCCCTTAAGTTTTCAGGAACTTCAGACTTGAGCCTGAATGAGAATTCTACACCTAACCACAAACCCAGTACTTGAGCTCTTGTTTAATTATAAAATTTGGTTTCAATGCAAATCTCACTTTTGCCACCAGTCTTCATAGTCAAAGAAAATTAATTAATAACTTGGAAATGGACTCATAATGAGAAATGGAGAAGGTATGCTAGAATGCCTGCCATTTTAATTTGACAGGCTGAAGTATGTGAATCACTCACATTCTTCCCAGTGAGTGAAGAAGAGAGAAAATTCCCATAACAGAGAATGACTGTTCCCCATGACTTCACCCAACTGATTACTCTTGCCTTAATGCCATTGATCTCCACATTTTGACTGCCTTCTTTAATGAGCAATAAATCTGCTATGCCTCCATTTCTTATAGATTCACTAGCTGTTGTACATACGACTTCATTCACTCTTCTCCTACTACATAGCAGTTTACAGAACTCTACCACAGGCTTCATTGTGAAGGTCAGATCTTCAGCTCTACATCCTGTAGGCAATGATATGCTTGCCCCAAACTGCCAGAGCTGGGAGGGCCATTGCTTCCCAGGATCCCCCCATACTACATGATCTTGCTGTTCCCACTCAGGTTCTGCATGAGCAGTTCCTATCCCTCTGGAATTACCCACAGACATCTCTGAGAGGCTGAAATAAAATGAATATTTATAGTGCTTTAGTAGCACATTAGACTCAGATCATCTGTTATGGGTACTCTCCATATTCTATCTGTCACAGATGGGAATTCTTCATATGGATGAGTTTAGGGACTTGCTGTTTAATGGACTCTTCATCCCCCAGACAGTATCTGATACACATATACCATGTCCCTGAGTGATGGATTTTGCATCTTGATTTCTGAGAAGTGTGACAGATCTGTCAAAGAACAAGGACCCATGGGCAGGCAACTCCCTATGGATTATGCAATTCTGAATGTTCCATCAAAAAGCACATTAAATAGATGATGCTCACAGCAAATGCTCCCAGCCTGCTTGCCTCCAAAGCAGCACACAAATTGCTACTTAACTTTTGGTTTCCTGAGTGTTCTTCCAAGCTGGAACTCCTAAGATAGCCTTCTCCTAGTCTCTCCCCCTTTCCTAGCATTTGTATAGCATCCCATTAACTAATTAGGGCTACAACTTCTACCTTCCTGAAATGTGTTTACATAGCTCCTGTACTTCATAAGAAAAACATGTTACCAGAGAGGAAAATAAAGGAATTTTCAGATCCCTGGTTTTCTACTGCATGGCCTTCAGATGTCACTGCAAGCTCTCCTAAGAAATGTCTGGAAATTCCCAAATGTAGAAGCACTGAGTTGAGCAAGGACTCCCTTGAATTCTATTTTCAGAGGATTTGACCCGATTCTCCTTGCCACAATGACCACACTGAACTGTGGCATCATTTGGAGCTTCTTAGTGGCCCTAAAGGCACTGGTAGCCCTGCTCAGTATTATGATCAACTATGCAAGTGGGAAGGAAACAAATTAATCACATTTGCAAGAGGGGAACGGTTTCATCCAGAAATTATTTAGCTAGTTCTGCTCTTCACAATCAAAACCACAAGCAGGCAATAAAAAGCATTTCTTCAAAATTAATTTGATTTTCAAAATTGTCAATAACTACTTCACTTTCACCTTTACTTCCATTTTAACTGTAGATTAATTTGCATATATTTATATCACTTTCAGAGCAATTATCCTAGCTGGGAAAAAAATGGCACAGAAGATACTCTTAAAAAATAATTGAAAGTATTTCATCCTGGACACCATCACCCCACTGTCTTCCCAACCATTTCTGTATCTACTCCGGACTTTCTCCAGAGCAGGGGTTAATGTAAACACTACAGTTCTGCATTTCCCATGTCAACAAAACAGAAAGCAAAAAAGAAACAGAAATATTAAATACTGGGGCCATCATTTCCTTCACCTTTTAACTTACTCCTTTCTGCTCCAAAGTGTGATGGCATTTTCCCTGAAGCACATAACCTGTGACTGTGCCACTGCCAAAACTGCCTTTGATTTCAATAGGAGGTCTGTCAGCCTGAGGAATCCATGATCAGACGTGCAGTGTCATGCACAATAAACTAAACATAATAAAGGAATTGAGCTGATGCAGACAGAGTGGTTCTGTCTGCAGCATTTATTATTTTCTGTTGTTATAAGGAACTGAGGATTCTTTACACATGAAGGAAATTTCAAGGGAATACAAAATAGAAAAGTGAGAAAATCTATTCTTGGGTTTTATACAATTGCTTTTCTTCTATACCAGGTTTTCTTCTCCATTTATTTAAGCTGTGAACTGCAAAGCAGAAAAATAAAAACTAAAACTGAAGGAAACTGGCAGGGAATCAAATAAAAGAATGGAGAATTCTTGCTTTAAAAGATAATCCCAGAACCCATGAAATAAATCCTGAAATTAAACCCTGTTTCCTAAATTCAGTCACAAGCTGAGAAGTCCTTTAAAAGCATGAAAAGTCTAAACAAGTAATTTCTTTTAGCTCACTGCTACTGCAAGACAGTTTATGTGCTTCAGCATGGCTGCAAGTCAGGTCTTTCTGAGAACAAAATGATTTCTTTGCACCTTCACTGCTGAAAATCCCACACACATGAGGAAAATTGTACAAAAACACTTGGGAGATACAGCTATGTGTTGCCATTCCCTGCCTTTCTGGGATGAACAAAGCCATCTGGAGATTTGGTTTGTTACCCCTCAAACAGATATTATACCCCTAGAAGAGTATGCAAAGATCTTGGATTATCTTGGAAAGAATTTCTCTGGATTTAAAAAAAACCTACTCATATGACACTCATTTCTGAGTCTCAGGTTTAGCAACCTGTCCATCTTTGAGATGGACATAAGACAATACACCCCGAATTTCTGAGCTTTGATTATGCTCTTTCCTCTTCCTATTGTTACTGGTCACAAATCTGGATCCCAGCAGTGATCCTGCAGAGAAGCAAGAAGGTGACAGATCCAGAGGTCCCTTTCCTGCCAGTGAGCCATGTCACATCCATGCCTTAAGAACAGCCCAATTAGCACTGATGAGGTAAATAAGAGAACAATAATTAAACCTGTGGAGACTGGAATTTTAACTTTTTTTTTTTTGCAGTCCAGGGCTAAAGTTAGGGCATATTTTGAGTACCTCTCCTCTCAGTTCCTCACAGCTCTTGACGTACTGCTCATCTAACAAATCCCCTGTTCTCCTGGCATGATTCAGTCACACTTGCCTGATGTGCTTACCTGAGCTAGGCATCTAGCAAGAAGTACAAGGAAATACAACTATGCATCAAGGAGGAATTTGCTGACTGCAGAGATGAACAGAATCTGGAAGAATGGAATACAATCGGGACTGAACTAGCCTGATGCATGGAAATGGTCTTCCCTTGGCATTCCAGGCCACCCCAGCTTTCTTTCTTCACACTTCTCTGTATAGTAGCTGCAAAACTCTAATGTGACAAATACCTAAAAATGAGCAGAAATAGGGAAGCTCACTGCCTAGATTGTTCTGGAATGATGAGAAGGCAGCTCGGGGTGTAGAGTTTGGTGTCTAGTTTGAGCTTTTAGAAACTGGGCCCTTATGGAGTGAATTTCATTGTGAATTAGACACCTTCAAGTTTATGGGGTGCTCATGACTTTGTTATTGTACCATCCTGATACCTTCAGGGAGCAGCTCTCCGGTTCTTACTATTTTAAGGCTGTGTGGTCTTCAAACTTTCTTCCATCATCAGAAATCCCCAGTACATGCAATGTAAGCTGACAGCTTTTGATGAACCATCATTATATCTTGGCTGGATACCCAGCCTAGTGAATCATGAAACTGCCAAATCTTTTTATTATGAACAATCTCTCAAACTTCTGTGGGAATAATGAAGAAGACAGAGCTAAAATCCCTGACTGGAAATTAACAAATACCTCAAGCTCCACATTTGCTTTCAACAAGTCTTGTGACATACAGGAACCATTGGGAAGTGGAACCTAAAAGAAAAGCTTTCAAGTTTGTTCTTATTTTCTCTGAGAATAGGGAAGTTGAAGTGGCCTCTCCCCTGATGCATGGTAGCTGCCACACAGACATGCAGACCTCCCTCTCCAAAGCAGATGAACATTACATCATGTCTCTAAGACCACCACAAGGATACAATTTCCAGTCTTTACCTGATGTCAGGTACAAAATGCCTGGGATTGAGCATCATATTTGGTTTGATGAGAAAATAACTGAGATTTGAACAAGTCCCAGCAGATGCACATACTCTCACCCCACTGGCTCTCAAATGGCAGCCCAGCACCAAAATTCCCTATGGTTTTTGGGATTTCCACACTGAACCCCTAATTCTACTTCCACTCTCTTCCATGGCCAGAAATGTGGTAGGTAGGAAAGGAATGGGCTATCCCACACAGCTGGAAAGCCTGGTTAATACTCCCTTGTTGGGATGTGTGATGCAACAGTCTCTGCACAGTTCCACATGAAGCCTCCTTGGATTCAGCTGGAGGTTTTGAATCTGACAGAACATGAACAACAGGGCTACTGAGGTCTCTGTTCCATCTCTTCCAGCGCTCAACCACAAGAAATGCAGTGCAGGCACTGGGAGAACTCTTCATACTTCAAACTGAACAATGAGCAACAGTAATAACGTGCTGCATCCATTGGAAAGGATGAACTACATTTATTTTCTACAATCCTGGTGGTTCAAACAGACTGGGTCTAGGAATTTGGCCTCATGATGCATAAAATGTCAATATTCCTTTCCAGTTGGGTTGGTCCCAAAGACAGAATGAATGCCTCTGTCTGGCACTGTGTCTGATCTAATGAATCCTGTTGGATGGTACTGGGCTGTACAAGTCACTCATAAATCAGACAATCCACCTGTGCATAAAGAGGAGATGACTACAGCTCCACAGTCTA
Source organism: Zonotrichia albicollis (assembly GCF_047830755.1). Lineage (NCBI taxonomy): Eukaryota > Metazoa > Chordata > Aves > Passeriformes > Passerellidae > Zonotrichia > Zonotrichia albicollis. The sequence continues at coordinate 32,627,832 of NC_133825.1, read as the reverse complement.
CTGGCTTTCAAAGACTTTATTTTTGTGTGAAGGGCTGACTCTTCACTGGCTTACAGCTGTTCTATTTACTGAAGCAGTGCATTTATCCACCACTTCAGTCTTTCAAGGCCTAAGACCTAAAAAACAGGGTTTCTGTAGGATAAAGGAAAAAACTGGGTTTCTATAGAAAAAAAGGGAGCTTATTTTAATTTTTCATCCAGGACTGAGGAATATCAAACTGTGAATGTTATGAATACATAATTTCAACTGCTTATACAGCTGCACGTGCCATACACTGTATGGATACATTTCAGTTCAGAGCTCACAGTATCTCATATCCAGGCCTGAATTGTGCTGGTGGTCACCTCAGGACTTGGTTTGGTTTTGCACCGGCTGCTCTAGCACTGTTCACTGTCCAGCAATTGACATAATGCTCTGAAACATCACAAGAAGTTTGAATTTTACAGGGACATCCAAAAAGAACAGAAAGCAAATGTTATTCCATGAGAGGGGGAACAAAGAAGGCAACCATTCATCTGTCACACAGTCTAGGAAAGTTACTTGTCACACAGATGTGTGTGCCTGCTTTGAGCAAAATCCTTGATTCACATAAACAGCAGCCCTGACCACAGTAATCTGTGCTTACACATTTGTTCTGACATAGATCTGTGCATTGGCTCCTTCACCCAGGCATCCATGCAGACAAAACCACCATTCCCTGTATGCAGCCACAGAAAATGGAGAAACAACAGCCAACCAAACAACATGATCCAAACACAAACAGCATGAATGAAACACAAACAGGCTGAACCAAACACAAACACACTGAACCAAAATGTGTAACTTGTGAAAACAGTAATAAATATTTGTCTTCCATCTTCATAGAATTCACATTGATGTCTCTTTTTCAGAAATTCTTTAAAGTTACATTATCTGGTTCAATTTAAAGATATATTAAGATATGCTCCTATTTAAGAGTCCTACTATTGATTTTGGCAGCTTTAAAAAAATGTAATATCTGTTCAAATGTTTCTTTCTGACAGAAAAGCATATACATGTGGTATGTAAGCACATACATAAAGATGGAAACATATATACACACGTCTTCACAGCTGAACATAGAGCCATACATACACCTATTTAAGCCATACATACACCTCATTATTTTTTGTGATTTTTCATGTTCATATTTGTATTTTAGAAGAAATCTTTTTAAACAAAGATCAGTTACTTCCACATGGCTGGTGCTGAAGATTTCTTCAACAGTACTAAGTGGCATTAACTTACATTAATCTTACTTACATTTGTGCCAAACTTACTACTACACATGATGTCAAGTCCAATAAGAGCAAGTGACAGAGCTGAAGGACACTATGCAAGGTGAAATTGTGGGAGGCAACATAAATAAGTTAGTTTTTGCTACAATGAAACCTTTTAATTGAAAGTCATTTTGCAAATTAAAGTCTTACCTAAAACAGTTTGTTTTTCAACAAAATATTTTGCTCTTTGACCTGATGTTTATCAATAGCAATTACCGGTAACGTAAGACTGCTGCAGGAAAATTATATTAACAGAATCACAGCATTACAGACATGGAAATATCCATCTGTAAATACTAGGATTTAGCCAACTAATTTCTTTTGCAAAATCTTTGGTACACTCTCTAATTCTTACCCATAATTTATTTTTGTACTTTCTCATCTGGTCATATTACATTCAGCTAACGGGATCTAAATATTTTGACTTTACATTAGTATTTCTATGGCTACAAAACTATTTTCTCTAGAAAATTAGATCTCTGTAGAGTTCCATAAGGCAGCTTTATTTTGCTTTGAAATACTAGAAAAATATTAAATACAAAAAATAATGGCATTTTCAAATAACAGTTTATGCTTTGATGTAGTTTTATACATTAAAAATCATAAATTTAATCACTCTACCGCCAAAATAAATTCCTCTATTCCTCTCTCTAGTACCAGTTATACTTAATACACGGTAACAAAAGCTGTCAAGTGCTACATTTTTAAAAGCCAAAAATAAGGGAAAACTCCTGAGACGTAATTGATTATTAAATGCTGAATTTCATGCATGACTAAAACTGCTTTTTATTTGAGCGCAACTGTACTAAAAATATAAAACTATTAAAAAATCTGATCTTCAATCAAATTTCTATTGACATTTCTTTGAACTAGTAGCTGTTTGTTCACAGAAGAAAAGTCATTAATATGCTTCAAACATTTTCAGTGGACTGAATTCCTACAAAAACCTTTCAATGTAAAGATTTGCAAATTTAAAGATCAATGTGACATTTTAAAGTGACAGCAATAGCAGCTCCTAACTCAAGTAAGAAATTTCTACTACATGGATATCCATGATATAAGGAATACACACAAACAGAGAATAACAATGTGAGCCATTCCAAACAAAGTTCATCAATTTCATAAAAGCAATTAGACCCTAGGTAAGTACCTAGAACAGCCACGACGCTCTGATCACCTGTCGAAGTTGGAAGGATGAGGAGCGTTGTAACCAATAAAAAGAGCAACTGATGCTCGAGAGCTCTCGGCGAGAGAAGAGAGCCGGGAGGGGAAAAGTGCGACTGCCGGCGGGGCTGCCGAGGGGGACCCGCCTCCCCCTCCGCTCGGCACGGCCCCGGCAGCACCGGTAACCCTGGGTCGGCATGGCCCCGGCAGCCCCGGCGGGCACGGCCCCGGCGGGCATGGCTCCGGCAGCCCCGGTGGGCACAGCCGCTCTGCCCGGGCCCCTCCAGCCGCACCGGAGCGGGCGGCAGCACGGCCAGGGCTGGGCACCAGTCAGCAAAGGCCACCTCCGTGCCCTCACCTGCTTCCCGGCCGCTCCCGGCCCCGGGGCAGCCCAGCCCTCCCCGTCCCCGGACAGGTCCCGGCCGTGCGGGAGCGCGGGGGTGGCCCCGGCCCGGTCCCGGCAGCTCCGCGGCTCCGGGAGCGCAGCCCGGCCGGGCGGGACGGACGGTGCTGCTCCGCTTCGCCGCGCTCTGCAGGGGCAGCGGCCGCGCCGAGCCCCTCGCCCGGCCCCTCTGCCCCGGCCCCGCTCACCTGGGGGTCCCGCTGCAGGAGAAGGGGGATCTGCGGCGCCGGGGGTCCCGCCGCACCCCGTCCCTCTCCCAGGATCCCGCTACGGCCAAGTGCCCGCGGAGCCCTCACCTCAGCTCACCCCACCGCAGGGGCCGCCCGGCCCCCCGAGAGCCGCGCCGCAGCCCCCGCCGCCGCACCGCCCCAGCACGCCGGCACCCTCCTCCCGCCGCGGCTCCCCGCCCAGAGCAGACCCCGGGAAACGCCTACCGCAGCTCCTGCCCCCGACCCCCGCCGCCAGCCAGGCGCCCCCTCCCCCGGGAGCCGCTGCCACCCCGCCCGCGGGGCCCGCAGCCCTGGCCGAGCAGAAGGCATCCTGCGGACAGCAGCGCGTGGGAGCCACGAGGTGGACGGGATTCCCCCTTGTAACGGGACCATGAACCGAGGAGTTTCTTTTAAAGTTGGGGAGGGGAAAACCATACACACGCACGCCGAAATAAACCAAACAAAACCATCTCCAAAGCCGCCTTCCCACTTGTCCTTTAGATCATCTGACAACGCTTTTGAATAGAAGGCTCTTCTAGGAGCTGCAGGTATTGACAAGAGCCGCTTAAAATGAAAACAACTGCTTCGTAGAAAATACTCGCAGGATAAAAATTAGGACTTTGAGGTATGAAACGATTTGTGGCACAGCTGGTATGTAAAATAAAACCATCAAACGTCTTGTCATAATCAAATATACCCTAAATCTGGACTAGCGACATTGCTTTTGAAAGATGTCGTTCCATATAAATGCCTTTAACGCCTGGTAGAAAATTTTTATGAACATGTTGACAAATGAAATAACCCGGGTTTTTTGATTAGTGTCCATGTAATCTGAATATGGACTTGTATCAGGAAAAGAAACGTCAACCCTTTAATGCTTTTGAAAGGATGGATTTTCGCTGCAATTGAAGAGTAATCTTATACCAATAATGAGGGCGAGCCACTCTTGCTGTGTTTTGTGATACGGGGATTATAGAGGATGAACTCAAGAGTTCCTGTTTTCTTTTAAAATTCGGCTCGGGCCGAAGGAACAGGATTGTTGAGGGCAGCGGGGGTTTGGTAGCTGCCCAGCTGCCCTGTAAGCTCTGCATCCTACCACCCGCCCAGGAACCGGTGTGCTGGTGGCATCTCCTAATACTGCTTGGGAAACATCACTTGATTTGGGACGCAGGTGTCAGGAAACTGGGATGGACAATTCCCACTGCACTTCATATCGCAAGAGTTTATAATTTTTGCAGCCTTTACGCAAATAGCGACAGAAGGTGTAAGAAGGGACCATTAGACGTGGTCACCTGCCTTGCCGGAGCTTGAAGCACTGTGAGATGCTGTGCTGAGGTAACCTGTGTCCCAAAGAGGGTGAGATGTCACCTAAGGGTCAGCTCTCCTGGTGCTTGGTGTGATTTTCCTTCGAGCTAGGCCCGATCAAATGGCTCCGAGTGCCCAGGTGACGGGCCCGGCCTGCCCTGCCTGACCCTACACAAACCTCACTTGGGCTTGGGGCCGGACAGGCCTGCCCGGGGTGTGACAGCCACAGGAGGGGCTCAGGCCGATCGGAAAACCTGTTTTGTTTGAAACAGAAGGCTCTGGCTGTGCAGAGGCGGCCTGAAAGCTCCCGCCGTGCCCGGCCTTCCTCACAGGGGATGGAGGAGCACGGAAGGGGCGTTGGCAAAGACGCAGGCCCACATTCCCCACGGTGTTTCTGTCCAGCACCGACCGAGGCAGAACTCAGCCATGTCCTTGCTTTTGCATACGCCCACCTAGCATCTAAGCGTGCCCCCTCGCCGGGCCCTTTGGAGGAGGCAGATGAGCAGGTCATCTCTCTGTGCAGAATCGCAGGATATATCAGAGCCTAGAAAAGGGCAGTGCACATTATCGAAAAATAGTGATTTTTTTTTTTCTCGGCAGTGCCTTACTTTGCTTTGGAGACCACCTTGAAGTCTGCCGGGTAATTTTACAGTACTATCTGATATTCTCGAGGCACCGAGGGACTCTGGCGCTATGAGCATTTTTATTTCGTTTTGAAAGGCTGCGGTGTGTGCGGGGAAGGACAGCTGTCGAGGGCAGGGGGTGCCGAGGGCTCCCGGGACCACGCGGGCTGCGGACACTAGTGGGCACCGGCGAGGCCGAAGCCCGGCGGCGTGAGGGGAGGCGGGGGATTCCTGCTGCTCAGCAGCCGTTTGCTCATTTTTTGTGAATGTCGCCAGGGAGGATGTGGGTTTTTTTCTATTTCTCCATGATCTAAGTAATCGCTGGGTCTCAACTGGCCAGTGCTCAAAAAACCTTTCAAGTGGTGAGCTCAAGCAGTGCATTCAGCTTTTAGCTGTGCATAGTTAAACCAGGCAAAGCGGCTGAAAGCCGGTGGACCCTCTAATCTTTCCTTGATAAGTCCCCGACCGCCGCCGCGGTTGGCTGTGTCTGAATTCGGTCCAGCACAGAAACACGCAACTGAAATCGAGATGCCTTTCCCGAAGGGATTTCAGACTGGCGGGCGGCAGCCCACACCGCACAAAGCACGCCGAGGCTGCTTTGCTGGAGGGGCGCGGGCTCCCACGGGCTCCCAGGCGCGCCGCTCTCACGCGTGTCCCCGTCGGGCGCTGAGGGAAAGGGCCCGCCGGCATCGCACTGCTCCCCGAAGAGCCGCACACTCGGCGCGGAGCGGGCAGGGCTGCTGTGTGCGTGGGGAAACAACGCACACGTCCCACGCCCGCAGCACCGCCCGGGTGGGCCGTGCCCCCCGCGGGTATCACCTTTGTCGGGGACAGGAGGTGTCAGTTTTTGCTGCTGGAGCGTAGAAGCGACTCCTGGCTGGAGCGTGGTGGCGCGGCCCCGGCGAAGCGCTGGGTGTTCGGGGGGTTGCGCTCGGTGGGACAGCGCGCCAGACCCCACAGGGGATGGGTTCCCTCCTCCTTGGCTCGCGATGGGAGCCTCGCCCCGAGAGAGAAATGTCTAGCCCCCACTCTGTCATGCAAAGTGACTCCGCTCGCATCCCTCCCCGTGGCTCTTTTCATTAATTAGGGGCTGCAAAGAGTGTGGGGGAGGGGGAAGCGGCTGGGAGCCACTAATTATTCAAACTTTGGAGACACCATCCAGATGAGCTGGGCAATCTCTTTAGGGCACCGCTTTGTAACCTGTGTGTATCAGGCGGGGAGTGATTATGCTACTGTGCAAAGCCTCCATTAAGAGATTTCATTTCATCATTACTCATCGCCTGCAGGATGTGTTCAGACTCCAGTGTGAGTAAACCAAGATTTCCACGAAGAGAAACAATTTGCTGTGGCACGAGAGGGCCGTGAAAACATGCCCCTACCCCCGCCTCCAGCAATAATCTTTTTAATTGCACTCAGCTACAAACAGATTTTTCTTAAGTGCCCTCTCGCGTTGTGCCCCCCACCTCCGCTTTGTCACAGGTTTTTGCCACGACGCCCATCTCCTACAGCAACTTCTCTCTGCCTTGTGCTCTGACCTCCTCTGGGCTCCAGCCGCTCCCGAGCCTGCTGGAGAGAGGCTTAGCAGGACGCGCAGCGATGCTCCGGAATGCAGCTGGGCTGCCGCGGCCCCTGGCCGGCTTCCGTGCCCGCCGGCGGCGGAGTGCCCGGCCCGCTCCCCGCTGTCCTGCCCCGAGGGCAGTCCGAGAGGGAAGGAGGCAGGAACGCCCGCCCTGTGCCCCGCCGGCGGCGGGCAGTGGTCCCTAAGCTCGGTCCCTCGCTAGCTGCAGCCTTTGCCATATCGGTATCCCGGAACAGGAAAGTCCCGGTTCATCTTGCCCCCCTAAGATCCTGTCTCCCTCCTCCCGCTCCCCTCCCTCTGCCCCTTCCTGCCTTTGGCCCGTGCGAGAGGAGCCTGTTCTCTCCTCGCGGGACGGGGCTGGGGCGCTGGGGGCAGCGGGCAGGGAAGGGGGACTGGGCTCTGGGGACCATCCGCCTGGGCTCAGCCCCCTGCCCGGAGCCAGCGGTCCGGCGCCCGCGGGCAGGGCTGCCTGGAGCCCTCAGGGTTGAGCTGAGATCCTGAAAATAGTAATTTCTTTTTTTTTTTTTTTTTTTAATTTCTTTTGTTGTTGTTTTATTTTGATTTTTTTCTCTGCTCTCGGTGCTTCCGAAGCGCCTGTAAGATTTGCAGAGTGGGAGAGAGAGAGAGACTGGGGGAGGAGGAATTAAGGAAAGGGAAAAGATGGCGAGTTGCTGGAGCAGTGTGGAGAAAGCGGCATTTTTGTGCTGCCTTTTGCTGGCAATGGGGAGTCTCATCTGCTGCGCCCGGCCGGCAGAGGAGGAAGAGCAAGAAGAGCAGCGCTCCTGTCACGGTGCCTTTGATCTCTACTTCGTCCTGGATAAGTAAGTGACAGTCGCATTTAAAAACGTTTATTCACCCTTCAGTGACTCCTTGCAGCAGCAGGGATGTTGTTTCTTTCCCCCGTCTTCCCGGACGACTTCTCCTGACGCCACATATAACGTGTGGGTCTCGTTCCTTATTTTTTCTTCCCAAAACTTGCGCATTTTCCAAGTGGAGCATTTAGGGGAGCAGTGTCCTTTATGCTGGGTTAGTTGTGCATGCAAACCTGGGAAATTGGGCTGCTTTCACGTTGTAGCGTGTGGGGTGTGGGCTGTGAGTGTTGGATTTGAGGGGGTGTTGGTCAGTGCCCACATCGTTCTGGAGTTTTGTGTCATGGGCTGTGTGCAGAGATGTCACTTGTGGGACTTACCAGTGCTAGGACCGTGCAGACCTACCTGAAGTTAAGACCAGGCTGCTTGTCTGTGTTTTCACAAGTTCATGTATAAGAATGTTTTATAAAACTTATTTTTGCTCAGCTTCTTCAGAGTTGTCTAAACTTGTGTTTGAGTTACATCTATTAAAATAGGACTTCTCTTTGATACTTTGTCAGCTGAATTCAGGTATGGGGGTATGATTAAGCTCATGTGTGTAGGCATGTTTCAGCAAGCACTAACAGAGCAAGTGGTAAACTGGTGCACCCACAGGTGTTTTTCAGAAGGTACAAATTTCTCTTTCTTCTTGTGTACTGCTCTGGCTTGACAGAGGATTAAAGCCAAGGGATTAACTCAAGGAGTAAATTGTTAGTGTCCCACAGTGTGATGACTGTGTTATCTAATACATTCTGGGTTACCTGTGTGACAGAGTATTATGAAAGATGGAAGACCTTGTGATTCTTGCCCTCAAGCCAGGTATAAAGTCTGCATTGTTCTATTTCCCATTCAGGAGAATGGATCAATCCATAAGGCCGGCCCTTGGTACAGCCTGCAAGAGGCAAAAAGTCACTGTCACTCAAGATGTATATTTCTGTATCCAAGAAGGGAAAAAGTATCATTAAACAGTGATTCTGTTTTTAGAGCAAAAGAAGCTGAAGATCAAAGGCATTCTGCTGTTCTAAAAGATACACGAATGCACCATGTGGTCATTGTTTTGTTTTTCTTTTGCTTAGAATTTGTTTCTGAAGTAACCTCTGTGTCTAGAATGGGCTCTGTGGGGGGCTAGTGTTAGTTCTCGAATTCATTCCTGCCAGGCTTCCTAGAAGTGACTGACACTGTTGTTATGCCCAGTTCCCACACTGAATTCCCTGTAAAAATGAATGTTGTGATAGCAGTATGGCTCCTCTGTCTTCTGTAGTACAATTCCTTTGTTACAATGACATTGAGTACCCCAGCAATCTCCACTTTCATCTATATTTCAGAATATATATATGTATATATTTATATTCATCAGTATTTCAGAAAGCCCTTTTTTGCCTGTGCTGTTACCATTTATATTGTATTCAAGGAGATAAAAGCAGAGAAGAGGGCAATTTGCTCAGAGATACTGATCTTCAAACAGTAGGAAGTTGATCATCTAAGCAAGTTCCTCTCTGATACTCTGGACCTGAAATAATGTTTTTTTTTTTTGCAAGCCACAGGTCTTTCATTTTGTTTCAGGTGCTGTCCATTCACTACAGTCATCCACTGGAAACTGGACCTGATCACAGTAAAATGTCATTTGGGATCCAGTGGGAAAATTCTCTTTAGTTTCAATTGCAAACTGAGTCTTTTTGAGCTTTGAGAGTTACACCAAATAGTTCTCCTTTGGTAAAAGCTGTTACATGGGGCCCCTGAGTGGTTTTAGAATCTATCCCTGCTCCCACCAAATATGTAACAGTGGGGTGGCAAAGCTGCTGTTGGTCTCAATGAGATGGCATTACAATCCATATGGGTAATATTAGAATGCCAGATCTTGGGAGCCATAGGTCCTGTGCTGGCTGAGGGTAGGTGTACCAGCTGTATTCTGTGACATCTGGTACAACACAAGGAGCTTTATGGAGGCAGGGAGGACTGATTTAGTGGATACGCCCTGGGTCTTGGGACAGCTCGTCAGGAAGGAACTCCAGGTAGTGTTGAGGATTCATTGTTGTTGAAGACAGTCAGGATATTTCAGGTAGGGAGAAGGCAGGAAGCCCGTCAGAAGCATCTGGTAAATCTGTCAATACAGTGAACAATTATTTTTTTTTTAGGGTTGGATACTGACATACATCTGTGAAGAATTCTGTCTGTAATTTCAAGTGGGAGAAACCCCAGAAAAACCCAGCCATATGCACGAAGTCCACCCCTATAGCTTGGGGATTGCCTCTCTTTATTGGTGCCCTGCCAGTCTGGAGTTGGATGCATTCAATCTTAGTTAGCTGTCTAATGGTGGGATTGAAGTATTGGTTGTGTGAAAATAGCAGGCTTTCATCCTGTGACCGTGTAGTGAGCTGAATGGCAGCTCCTGTCTCTAAAATCAGCCTGGCTGAACCAAAATGACTTTAAGTCTGGTTTGCTTTGCTTCCCAATAGAAAGATCTGTAGGAGAAAATCTGGAAAAAGACAACAAACCTTTCTCCTTATGCAGTGTGTGTTACTGCAATGACTTTATTGGGGCATGATTTTTCCTTTCCATTCTGCCAGGCAAAGTCTGTGAGGATTTAATCCTGCAGGCAGCAACCATCAGATGGAAAAGATCATCTTCTGGTGAAGTTATTGGTATAATATATGTGCTGCCAATTAGAAAAAAGAAACTTGCTGTTTTCTTGCAGTTTTTCTCTGCCTGAATTTGACTGCAGTCCTTCATGTTAACTCCACAGGATAAGCAAGATCAGGAGAGTGCCACTAAACCTTAGATGCCCCAAAAAGCTGGCATAATGAAAGGGAAAAGCAGCATGTGTGGAAGGGAGACCAGCCATCATCCTCCTTAGGATTGGCTGACTGTGCCAGAGCTACATTAGGACTTCCTTGTCTCTGGGGATGCTTAAATGAGGAAATCTCTTGAAGCTGGGAGAGCAGGACATTTGCTGGCTGCAGAGGCGGCTGCCTAAAGTCTGCAGTCTTGCTCTGTCTGAATCTTGTGCTTTATGAGTTGTGCAGGCCTGAGCTTGTTTGGAGGCATAGTGGAAGACTTTAAAATATCATAATGAAGCAGCAAAAGTTCTTTTGTAAGCAGCTAAGTCACTCTGTGCATGAGGTAAGGCAGCGTACATTGCCGTTGGCACACCCACCTCTCCCATGGCATGCAGTAGGATCAAGTCACTTGTGATAGCAAAGCTCTCAGTTTTACCTTTAAACAAAGTAAAAAGCTTTTAAGCCAGACATAATGGATTTTTGAGCAGTTCTCACTTGCTTTGGTTGCTTCATTTGCTTAGGTTGTCCCAGTGCACAGAGAACTTATTTCTGTCACATCTCAAGCTGTGGAGGACAGGCCCTGTTACGGATTTTGGTTGCTTGACCATCAGGTCTTGTAGTGACATACTTGTGCTTGAGAATGTAAATAACTCCCTTTCATCCTGCCTTGCTGTTAACATCCAGCTGTTGTTTGTAATCATACTGAGTTGCACTTGATGAGAAGAAAGGATGACTGACCTCTAGTGTTTCCTAATTATAACAATGCCTGGTAGCATCATTATGATTGTTTATTAATGCAACAAATAGAAACCCCTTTAAAGTAAGGAGTTATAATTAGCATAAATATCTGCTGCTGGCAATGCTTGACAAGACAAGTCTGAACTGCTGAGCTATCTGTGTTACAATTTTCCAAATATGAAACAACTTCTTGGTTAGTTTTGACTGTAAAATAGACAGAAGTGTTTTCTTATTTTTCCTATTTGGGAAGTTTGCTAAAAGTTGTTTGGATTTTGAGGAAAAATGAGCTTTACAGACTTGGGAAAATGCTTCCTTTTTCTAAAGCACAGATCATGCCAGCAGTAATGTATTGGTAAAGTCTTGGCTGGTTTTCTTGGATTGTAACTGTTATGTTGGGAAGTTTGGCTTAACTACATTTTCTTCTATCCTCATCTTCCCCCTGAACTTCTGTGTAGTCCCTCTTTCTCTCCTTGGACCCACAACAATAGTGCCTTTCACATCAATTTTACTTTGTCTCCTGTTTTCCCAAGAGCATCCATGTCACCAGCAACTTTGGTAGAGACATCAGTAAAATGTGCCCAGTCTCTCACTTGTAATCCATTTTTCAGCTGCCTCTCTTTCAACGTGGTAAGCCTTGCTCCAGAGGTGAATGTCACTGTTATGGAAGAGCACAACCTCTGATTAGGTGGGAATTTGCTACCCTGTCCAATATCCTTCCTGATTTTGTTTTTTAGGTCTGTATACCCTTTCTCAGCTTGCCATTGAAAAGGCAGTGGGTGTGGGAAATGTCAGGAGGGAAACAGGTTGATCCTTCCTGATTTGCCAAAAGCTTTCAGAACAAAAGCATTTCAGGAGCTGCTATTTAAGGTCACCTTCTATAATTTTAAGATAATTAGAGGGAGTTGCTGATCTCCATGTATGTTGGTTTTGGTTTTTTTTTCACAATATGCTGCATTTAATGCAAACAAATAGCATTTGATAAACACATTATTTGCCCTCTGTCCCAGTCGTTTCCTTGCCAATGATTTGAATGAATTTAGTACTCAGGAATTACAAGTACTAGTGAGAACAAATATTTTTTGCCTTAGGGTCTCACTGCAGCCCTGTGCTTCTTTTCCTGCCTCGTGCAGTCCCAGCCTAAGATCATTGGGATGGAGCCGGCCCTGTGGGACCTCCTGCAGCCTCTTTCTCCATGCTCTCTGTGGCCACTGCCATTCTGGGTGCTGGTTTTGCACAGTGTGTGGGGAGGGGATGAGTGGCTAAACAACTTTGTTGTGGTTGGAAAATCAGACTGCTGGCAAAAAATGAACACATGTTCTATTACCTACCTTAAATATATCAGAAAAGTTGGTATTGAGTGACTTTTAAAACACTGCTGAACTCTTTTGTCTAGGTAGGAGTATCTACCTACTGCGGTCAGACTTCAGTTCATTGTAAGATGTAGAACCTGGTGCAGGTCAGCTGAGAGGAGTTGCTGTCTGAACAAAAGTATCAGCTTCGTTCCTTTGATAGCATTGATTTCTGTGTGTGTATTTAAAAGTGATTATCTGTCTTCCTCCTTTTCTGACTTCCCTTGCTTATAACTTGACCACATGAACTACATGACACCTCTCATAACCTCCAGCTGCCTGTAAGCAATATTTTTTTATTGCTTTCAAAATGTAATCTGCCGGTATTTTGCCTTGCATCTTTCTTTGTTGTGGTTTTATTGCAGCCGTGCTATGATTTGCTTACAACCAGGTATAATTGCTTGGAATGTTCCAAGGCAAATTTTATTCTATTTCAGACATACCTATGTTATTTGAACCAGGTTTTATTTGTTTGTACTTTGTCTGATATTTTTCTGCTAGCTCTGACTTCTGTCAGGAAAACCTTTAGTCCAAGAAAAAAATTCTTTATGAAACACAAGGCAAAGCTAACGGTAATGATTATTTGACATAAAACATGTACAGTTAATGGGAAGAAAAAGCCATGGCAGCTTGTCATTTGCAGTCTATTTATGCATGTAACTAAATCTGATTTATTTGGGGCTTGAGCCAAGGAAGTAAACCGTGAGATTCCCACTGACCTAGGATTTTTATTTGTGTGTTCAGTGATTGAGAACTTCTTTACTTTTGTCTGGGCTTGCAGGCCAAATGCAATGTAAACTATGAATTTGTATGAGGTGTAGTAGAACTGAATCTTCTAATCTCAAATATAGAAATGAATTGACTCCTGTGAGCTATTAACAGCTCGAGAGTTGTATATCCCTGGTCCTATCTATCATTTGCACCTTTTTAAGTGTTGCATCATGGCTGGGACGGTGTGCCCTGCTTTGTCCCCTGTGCTGTGCTGAAGAGTACCAGGATGCTCAGAGAGGGTCTTCTTGTCCTGATGCTGTTCAGAGCATCCCTGGAGCTTTTCAGGGAGATCTGAAGTGGTGGAATGCAGTGTGAGCATGGCTTCTGAATTTCACTTTGTGCCATGTTGTTGGTGAGGGTCTTATCAAGAGCTATAGTATGGCACCAGGTGGATAGGATTTGTGAATGAGATGGATGACTGTAGGATCAAAGGGCACTGTTTTGCTTGAGACATGATTTCATAGAAATCTGTCATATTGCTGCAGACTATCCCTAGGACAAAAACTAGCTATGAAATTCATGGGTTTGGTCATGAACTTTTTGGATTCAAGTAGTTTGGATCCTGTACTTGGATGCTGGCCTAGGATTAAAAGCCATTTTGCAGCCACCTCTCTGCATCTTCCCCTCCCCATTCCAGCCCTTGTCTTGTCCATTAATGTTACAAGTACTCTGAAGCAAGAACTGTCTCAGAATGGCTGTCTCTGCCCGTGTTTCTAATTGCCTCTGGAGCAGATGATGGAAACTCGTCCTTCCTTGCTTGGATGATTCACCCAGTCAAGGTCCCTTCCCTGCATGGAAGATGCATTGTTTGGGAGAGGAGGATTCTTGTCACTTTGAATGCTCTGGTGGCTCAGAAGGGAGCAGAGGGGTGGATGAACACTCGGGCATGCATGTCTGAAACCACAACAAACTCAGTGCCCCAGGGTTTGCTTTTATTGCAGAGCCATTATTAGCCATGTGCAAGAATTCCGTTGTACAATGTGGCTGTGACCACAAAGAGCCCTCCAAATAACAACAGTGTCACATTTGTGAGCAATGGACCATGTACAGGGCCACCACTAGCTCAAGGGGGTAGAGACTTACAGGGGCCTACAAACTTAGGTGGTCTTGTACTCCCCTGACACCATATTCAGACTAAACCCAGCATCAGTAATAATGCTTCTTTTACTTGCTCCAGGTTGTCTGGAATTGCTGCCTTCAGCTAATCTGTAATGGAGGCAAATGGGCATGGTGGGTGTGTGTATGTGGGTCTGTGTGTGAAACAGGACAAGGGGCAGCTCTGTGCTTTCAAGGGGTTTCACTCTGTCACTTTCAGCAGGGATGAAAGGCTCTGGGTCCTGCTGCCTTCTCTGTGTACATATGGTAATAAAAATATTTACCCTTTGGGTAGTGTTGGGGTTTTAACTTTCCCTGCAAAGCCAGGTGACTGCTGTACATTGCGCTGGGTGGATCCATATGGGCTCCTGACAGGGAATTCAGCAGAGGCTGTGGAACCCACATGCTCTAGGACAGACACAACAGACCCTCCTGCTGTTTGCCTGCTGAAGTGGCTGGGCTGAGAGTGGCACCCTTTATGCCAGCCTTGTGCTGCTTCACTTCGCCAGGCTCCAGCTTCCACTGCTGCTGGGAATCTGTCAGGAAAGAAGACAAAGTTTCCAACCTATCTTGGCTCTTTGTGTTCACAAACATCAGTGAAATGCCCAATCAGATTGGGTGGGCACAATTCTAACATGCTCAGGGGTTTTATGCTGACACAGAGCTCTGCTAAACCAGAAGGAATCACTCCAAAGTTGGCAGGAGTGATTCAAGCCCTGGAATCACATCACTTCCTTCCACCCCCAGAAATACTCACTGACCTCCTCTTTTCCCCTCCCATCCAGCAGTAGCAATATAAAACTAAGGAAAACAGCAGCAGCAGCTGCTCCTCTGAGCCCAGTCCTGATGTGGCCCGGAGGACATTTTTTCCTGTGTTGTGGTTTGCTGACTTTTCTCTTTGTCTTGTGTGTAATGGGAACAGAGCTCACGGAGCAGGGAGCATGCTCAAGGCAAATGGCTTCTGTGGGGTTTTTTCTTAACTTCACTTGGGCTGAATTCTGGTCCCAGTTGCATAGGGATAAACCTGGGGAAATTTGGCTGCTTCTCTGGTCCCACTCCAGGTTTACCCCCGTGAAAGCAGCAGCAGAAGCAGGCTCTGAGATGCTTTCTGGAACATTCCAGCTTCCCACAGCAGCTGTTTGTTGCTGTGTACTTTCCTTTACCCTGAGAATTATGTCACCTCTGAGGGCTAAAGCCTCACCATCCTGCTTTGACTCTGAAAGGTGCACAAACAGCTGGTCAGCTAAGTCACTACCCTCAGAGCTCCTGTGCTGCCCCACTGCTTTGCAGAGAGTATTGGGCTGGTTAGGCTTCCTAGCAGAGAAGGAAGGGAGGGTGCAGGGAGGAGGGCCAGGGCCCCGCAAGGTGGTGGCAGCCTTTGGTTGATGTGAGAGGCTGAACCAGGTATCTGATGGCTGAAGGCAGGAAATGTCAGAGTGTGAGCCTGCAAGATGCATCTGCTGCAACGCAGTGCAGACAGCCACAGTGCTGTCGTGGTGGCCCAACTGGTACAAACCTCCACAACAGCATACATAAGATTCCCTGTCTGTGTCACTTCCCAATGACTTGTCCCAGATGCTGATGAGTGTCTGTCACACCCCAATGTTTTTGTGCACAGTGCTGGTCTTTGGCAGGCTTCATTTCTTCTCCTGGTCTGGTCCAGCCACAAAGGGTAGCAAGTTTATGCTGATAATAACAGTGATTCTGCAGTGTGGAAGATAAGGTTCCAAAGGCAGTGAAATGGCTCAGGATTTTCAATAGTGTGGGGCAGTTCTGTTTGTCGATGGTGGATCTCATATTTGATGACATTTGACAACTTCGTATATTTTATATGTAGTGGCAAATAAAAGTCCTTTACAAATAGCTTTACAAACATGGATATTTAGAGGGATACTTGGGTAAGAGGGGAGGGTAAATAAGGTTCTTCTCTAAGCCAGGCCACTCCCAGTGGTGTTCATGAGGGCTTTGACATGACTGGCATTGATGGCATTTTGGTACCACTTGCAGTGGGAGGTGACACCTGGGCTTGGAGGAGTGTGGAGAGAGGTGATTAAATGCTGATCACTTCCCTGGTACTCCCTCTATGGGATTTTGAAAATAACATTTTTGTCTGGCCTTGACTTTTCCCTGTTGATAGATTGGATACTTTTGACACTTCCCAGCCAGTTAGCAACATGTCGGTGCAGAATTCCTCTTAGGAATTCCTCCATTGCTGCACTGAAGTAACTCTGCTCTGCAGGGCTGTACCTCTGTGATGTAGAGCTGGGCACTCTGAGAGCCCAGTACACTTCCAGGGAGGACTAGTCCATGACACAGACCTCCCTAGTTTTTCAGAGATGGGCACCTACTGATTTATTACAGTCAGTTCTCCTCCTGGCTGTACCCTTTCCAAGAAAAAAAAAAAGAAGTGAGAAAAAATGAAAAAAGAAGGAATTCTGACCATCCTAAGAAGGTACTGGAAGCGTTGGTTTGTTGCAGTTTGGAAGAAAATGTGCTGCTACTTTTTTCTGGATTGCATCAGTGCCTCTGCAGCTGGCAGTAGAAATTTGATAGTTCATGTAAAATAGGTCAGTCTTTACCAAGTAAGAAATTATGGTTATTCTGTGAGGGGCATTGACTTCATTGAAGATGTCAGGAGTTGAATTGAAGTCAGATGACAAGCTGAGAATGAAATTGAAAGTGTCAGCTTCGGGGCGGGGTGAGGGGGAAAGTATTTTAGAGAAGTTTGGGAGCTCTAGATGCATCTTGGATGGATTCAAGGAATTTTTTACTTCATCATGTTTAGATATTCAGCATGGGACTTTATTAAAAATCCTGGAGTGCTATAGAGTATTGATGGGGTTAATTAGGTAATAGTGCCAGTGCCTTTTATTGGTGCTGTTCACAAATGATAAACCTGTTGTTGTGTAGCACATGCAAACTGGGGACTGCAGAGGATCCAGAGCTGTGGTTTGATTGTCCCACAATCCCACAGTCCCCAGTGTTTCGTTGCCCTCCCTTGGTGCCTGGAAATTTCTTCATTCTTTGTTAACTAGTTTGTTCTGTGAATGAATCACCAGTTCTCCAGAAGAGCAGCATGAAAGCATAGGGTTACACAAGCCAATTTATTCTAGCTTGTGCACTTCAGGAGGCTTCCTTGGTCCTGTCCCTTTGTCTACCCCTTCTCCACTCCACCAGCAGTGCTGCAGGGCAGGCAGTGCCATCCTGCATTGCACATGTGGGCTTCTGTGCCTGACATACAAGGGCAGGAGGAACTGGCATAAGATCGCTTGGAAAGCCCATAGTAGAACTGAGAATAGTAAAATGTACTTTTTCCTCATGTTTACACAGAAAAATGCCTAACAGCAGTTTGAGGAATCCTACTGCTATATAGTATGTGAATTTCAGAACTTTTTTTCAGTTCTGCATCAAAGCCCCTGTGATTTTGTGTGTGTGCCATTGTTTCATTTATCTCTCTTTTCATCTGCCTGAGACACCTGATAGATGAGTTCAGCAAGCAAGGAAAGCAAATGGGTCATTCTCTCATAAACACCACAGTCGTAGGGAGGGCTTTAAAAACCATTGACTTTGATGTTTTCTAGCCTTTTTAATGTCTTGAAAGTGTATGGTAAAATCAACATGGTAGAAATCAATAATTTATTGTAGGGTTGTTGTGTGCAAGGCTCTGTTTGATGTCTCAGTCCCATCAGACTGTGGGGGTCTCTGCTTAGACTTGGAAAAAATCCAGGGAGGGCCAGTAATGTAGTTTTATATAATAGAAGTGGCAGCATGGATGTCTTCTGCAGTAGAAGTAAGTCTTGGCGTGTAAGTCTTCTGCATGTAACTAAGTTGTGCAAGTTTTCTCAAGAAATCCATAATGAAGCCAGGGCTTGACTGCTCAGAACATTACTCCAGCAAATTAGGCAAGAGTATTGCTTTCTCTTTTGAAACAAACAGTAATTCATGGAAAAAATTCCCCCATGCATTCTGGGAGAATAGAAGATCAGTCAAGATTCTGTGTGTGTGGTGCAAGGGCAGAGCTGTGCTCTAGGAAAGCAAATAATCTGATAGCAGATAACATAATGAAGTCAAATAAAATTAATTAAACTAGAAGAAAATATTTATATTTTATGCTATAAAAGGAACAAAAGCAAATGGAAGGACTACTGAGTTGTTTCAAAATTTTATGGTAAGCCATTTCAGACCTTTCACTCCTTGTCTTGGAGTCAGTGGGTTTTGTCATCATGGTTCTTATTACAGCTTTCAGCACAACTCTATGTAATTTGTGTCCCTAACCAGCTCTGGAGTAGGCCAGGCTTAAAATTCAAAGTGGATCCAGGAATTTCACTGCAAAGAAAGCTTCATGTAATCTGTTATGTTTTGTATGCAGATCTGGAAGTGTCAAAAATCATTGGACTGAGATTTACTCCTTTGTGGAAAGCCTAGCTGAGAAATTCATAAGGTAAAGTTTTTTTAAAATCTTTAATTTCCTGCGCATGATCTATTTTTCTGTTTAGTGCTTATTAGCAAATGAATTTCTGCTGAGGTAATGAGTGTGGTGTGGATCTGGCTTGTTTTTCTCTTTCAGCCCAATGCTGCGTATGTCCTTCATTGTGTTCTCTTCACGGGGCACTACGATCATGAAACTGACAGAGAACAGGCAAGTTCCTCCCGCTGCCCTGCTCCACAAACACCCTCTGTCCCTCCTCTCACACAGCACATGGCCCCACACCCAGAGTTTGGGGTCTGCCTTGGTCCTTGCGTGGCAACAGCTGAAACCCTCTCCTCCATTCCCTGCTGGAGGAATGTTTAGAAGGCCTTGGGGTGTCCCATTTCAATTTTCTTTTCTGCTTTGTGAGAGAAAGGCAGCATTGGGCTGTCTGTTCTTTGCTGTGGTATTTCAGGGAGAAATTGCATTTCCAGTTGAGGATCCAGGTACATACTTGCTATCCCCGTCTACCCAAATAAGGAAGCTTTTGTGGAAGAGATTTCAGATCCTGAACTGGTGAGCAAAAGAGTGTATGAGAGATCCCCAGTGCCCTTGGAAGGGACTCAGAGCCCTGACCTTTACACCAGGTAGTCCTGAGTGCTGGAGCAGGACTTCACCAGGCTGTGGCACCCCTCTCCTGGACTGCCTGCAAACAGCACCCGTGCCAGAGGTGCTTTGCAAAGCCAAGTGACAGTCTTTGTAGGAGAAAAAGTGGAGAAAGATTCTGGTTGCCAGATTCACAACCAAATTTTCTTTCTTTTAAAAATAAGTGAATAAAAACCTCCAAATCACCACTGAAAATAGCCCCAACACAAAAAATCCCCACCCCAAAAGGTTATTTTTAAATTTAATTTCCTCTACATATACAAATCCCTGTCATCTGGGTGTTTCTAAGTATTTTCTTTCATTTCAGCTTCAAGCCTTCACCTTTGCTGCTCCTGTCTGTGTGAGAGGGCCTCAGTAGTACAGGGCCCCCTATAAGTCGTGGGAACTCTGGAGCAGGAAGAGCAGCTACTCCCTCAACTTTGTACTCCAGGGACTCATCCTAAGCCAGACACCCTGCAGGGCTCTTGCATTTCTGCTGGCTTTCCTGAGCTTTGTTTCAGGTCTCCATCATGTATCTTGGTGGGAGAGCTCAAACTTGCTTACTTTTCTCTGGGTGAATTTGCTCTTTGCAAGGTAGAAAGTTCAATATGTTAAACATGGTATTGGAGTGCTCTCTGTCCTTAAATCCTGTTCTCTGTACGGATCACAGTGTGCCTTTTCAGCTCATTTTATGCTTCAAAAGAGAAAAAAAATGTGCTTTTTGCACTAAGGGCATCCCCAATCCAAGCTCCTGATTTTTACCTTCATCCCATATAGCCTCCTGTATTCTCTGTAATTGTGGTTGTGCCACCTAAAATACCTGGTTGCAAAATGGAGTTTAGGAAGGTTCTCACTATTCTCTTAAAGGCTGCCCCACAGCATCTGGAGCTGATGTTTGAGCTGCCTGTGTCTTATCTGTTGAATATTTGTGCCTTGTGTTCCATTAATATGATGAAAACCCTTGTCAAGGATCAGGGTCTTTTGGTGGTCAGCAATCAATTAAATTATTAATGTCCCTGAACAATCTTTTTGGTTAATAGGTATTTGGGGAGTAAGAAGCTATGCAACAGGGGTCATGGCATGCAAGTGCTTCTGTGTCCAGGAGTAATCTATAGCCCAGGAAGGCTGATGAGTCCCTGGTCTAGGATAGGAAATTCTCCTCATTCCCATCCTGGTCTCTTATCTTTTGGCCACTTTTTTAAAATGGAAAAATCCTAATCCAGACTGTCCTGATGACTGATTCAATACAGAACTTTAATTTGTCCCAATTTTGTGACAGGGTCATAAGTTTTTATACTCTGTTTTGTTCTCCAGTTCATTAAAGTTTAATATCTGGCATTGGCTTTAATTCAATCTTATCCTGGCTGAGAATATACAAGAATGAGGGAGCAGGGACAGAACTTCATCTTTGAAATATGTTGCCCTAATGCTGTACCCTGTGTCTGGTTTTGTGCTCCCATGGGTGTTTGGGTGATAAATTGTGGACTTAGAAAAAAATAGTGGTTCAGCCAGTGTTCCAGCTGATGTGTATGCACTCTGTGCAGTTGATTGACAGGCTGCATAATCTAGCTGTGGTACACGAATATCTCAGCAAAAGAAAAAAAAACTTCTAATAAAATGTTCTCCTGGGATTTTTTTTTGTTGTTGTTTATTTGTGTTTGGTTTTTTTCAATCCAAAGGGAAGCCATAAGACGAGGACTCGACATTCTTAAGGAAGAATTGCCTGGAGGAGACACGTTCATGCATGAAGGATTTAAAAGGGTACACATCACAGTACCTACTTCCTTTGTTTTACACCTAGAAACTTTGCTGCTGGTATTCTTATGAGCTAACCGTGTTCTGCACTTCATTGCAGGCAAATGAGCAGATTTACCATGAGACCTATGGAGGTATGTGCTGTGCAGCATTCATGTTAATGTCTGCATTGAGGAGACTGAGGGATTATGGTTCTTTTTGTGACCTGCAGTAAACCCACTGACAGAAGTGCTGGAGAAGGAGGGCTGTTATGCAACACCACATTCCATTTTGACTGCAGCCCTACTCCTAAATGGGTGATTCATGGTTTATTGAGATCAGAGAAGACCAGTATGATCCCAGATCCGGCCATTGCAGAATGCAGACCAAACCATAGCAGTCAGAGCTGCCCATCTTGCACCCAGCAGACAGAAATTCCCACATTTTCCTGGTCCTTTCTATCCTGATGCACTCAGCCCTCTCTGCTTTGTGGTCCCACATCCTTGTCCTCATCAGTGTGAATGAGAGTTTTGCATCAGTATGAATGATTTGTGTTCAGATTCTGAGTTGCTAAAATGTGCATTTTCACTAGATTTTAAGAGGTAAGTGTATTTGTGGTTTTTGTCTGTGCCAAAAGAAGACCTAGTTAGTTAACAAGACTTGCTTAGTTCATACCCTGGTGTGAGGTTGTTCTCATTTGTGGGCTCATGGTCTCTTAGGAAGATGGAGAAATGGGTCAGTGCCTTTTTATTAAAATAGACTGCGAGTGTAGGAGCAGCAGCTCTGCACAGTGTTGTAGCATTTCTGCCAGTAAAATCAGGAGTCCTGAGGTGTCCAACTGAAAACAATTCTACTTCATAACATATAGCTAAGAACTAATCAAGTATTCTGTAAATTGAATTAGGAAGGAAAAAGAGTAGGTGAGATCTGGATCTAGAAGCTAAGCTACCTGGGAAGAAACAAGCATTGAAAAGAAAACAAAATAAGAACTCCAGTTTTTTAAGCATATTTCAAGTGTTCTGGGCACAAAAAAAAAAAAAAAAAAAAAAAGGAATCCAAGCTATTTTTTCCCCTCAAGTTGCAGGTCATTTTTTTAAGATTTATGTCTGTGTCTGACATGGCATGGGAAGGACCGTGTGGCATAAGAAACCTGTCAGAACTAATCAGTCTGTAATTTCAGACAGTATGGAGGAAGACACTTGAAATTGTAACAGATTATTTTGAAAAGATAGCAAATACTTGCCTGAAAGTAACATGTATGTGTATTTGTTACTCTGCTTAAGAACTGTGAACTCTATGGTTGGTTGAACCATAGTTTGAATGTTAATTTGGTTTAATTGTGTTAACTGGTTGCATTTTTCTAGGTAGCATTGTATTCTATACTGCATTACATACATACATCTCTGCAGTCTATGCAACCTTTTCACTTAAGTGAAGGGTTGGGATATAAAATGTTGTATGACAATACATGATTTTTTCCCTAATGAACCTAATCTTAAGGTTTCCACATGCTCAGAATCCTGTGAATTTCACTGGAAGTTCTTGTTGCTGGAGAACTGTAGGACTGACCTCCCTGTAGAAGCCCATTTCATGCCATGTTCCATGGGGTTGCTCTTTCAGAGCCTGATGGAGGGAAAGGTAGGATGACAGGAAAGATCCTTTTGCAGAAGTATCTCTTACCACAGTCTCTGGACAATGTTTATGTAGAGACAAGTTTGTCAAGAGAAGAGGGGAAACCTCTCCTGTGTGAACCCATTTTGTCAGTTCTCCACGTGTCTGTAATCTTGGTAGCTGCTCTATTTTATTCAGAACAGGAAAGCTGGTGTGTGGACCTGGTTAGAGCAGCAATCCCCTGCAGTGATGCTGTGGTGTGAAGGTGCTCAGGTTTTGGCTCGTTGCAAGCCTTGCATCTGGCCTTCAGCTGGTGTCTCACCAAGTCCATACAGACCAGGCTGAGAGTCTGGCTTAGGGCTTTGTATTTATTTGTCAGTGAAAAGGATTGCCTCACTGCAGAGGTTTTTTTCCATTGCTGAATCTTGTGCCATGTGTGTGCAATCTGTTGTTGACTGTCCTCCACGCAGGAGTTCGGACCGCCAGTGTGATCATTGCCCTCACGGACGGCGAGCTGCAAGATGCTCAGTTCTATTATGCAGAGCAAGAAGTAAGTCACTTCTGTCTTCATCCAAACTTATTTATGTCATCTAAACCTCCAACACCTGTGCACATTTACTGCTGACTCCACTGATTACACAGCTTTGCACTTAATGGCAGTTCTTGGGTTTTTTAGGCAAACAGAGCCAGAAGTTTTGGAGCTACTGTTTATTGTGTTGGAGTGAAAGATTTCAATGAAACTCA
Organism: Zonotrichia albicollis; assembly: GCF_047830755.1. Classification (NCBI taxonomy): domain Eukaryota; kingdom Metazoa; phylum Chordata; class Aves; order Passeriformes; family Passerellidae; genus Zonotrichia; species Zonotrichia albicollis. The sequence goes on along the minus strand of NC_133825.1, from coordinate 32,604,531 downwards.
GGTAACTTGCTTATTTTCTCTTGTGTTTTTCTGTTACACTACTGCACAAGGAACAGCATCAGATGAAGGCATTTATTTAATCACTTGGGGCATAAATCATTTCGTGTCACTGTGATGTCTGTTAGCAACTATGAAAGGGCCCAGTTTTGTTCACTGTAATTTTGTTTTCCTCATGATTTATGATTGTCTTTCTTTGCAGCTGTCAACGATTGCTGACAGCATCGATCATGTTTTTCCAGTTAAAGGAGGCTTTTATGCCCTAAGAGGAACCATTGATTCAGTAAGTTGGATGTTCTGAAACACAGTAAAGACCGCCCTTCCCTGCATTAAGACAGCATAGATGAAAATGGTTACCAAAAAATGCCTTTATCTAAATCTTTCAGATTCTGAAGAAGTCTTGCATTGAGATCCTGGCAGCTGAGCCATCCAGTGTTTGTGCAGGAGGTAAGTTTTCACAAGGACAGTGTGTTAAGGCAAATGAATTACACTGATGAAATGTCAGTAAGTACCTAATGTGATACTGGAGCTGAAGCCTGTGGATGTGTTAGAGCATCCTCTCAGGCCATGGCTAAAGCCCTACATTTCCTTCTCATCTTGAGAAAAGCATTCTGACAATAAGCATGTAGCTGCTGTGGCTGAGTACCAGCTTGGAGAGCTGACAGGGGCAACAAAACTGAGCAATTGAGGACACCATTTTTTAAAAAATCAGAGAGAGAGACAAGAAAAGTAATGTAAAGCCAGACTGACAGAGGTATTTCAGGGCCTAAAAGCAATATCTCACAAATTTCTGGAAAGATTGCATTCCTGGCATCTGCTGGGACTTGTCAGCAGTTAGAACAAGACTTTGCAAAACGTTTACAGAAATTTAAGCTTTATTGAACCAAATATAATTTGCTGCATAGGCCAAGATACCTCTTGTGATTTCCAAAATGCTAATGTTTTATTTATCTGAAAAAAACATTATTCTTTGTGGTAAACATGAAGGATACCCAGAGCAGTTGTTGATAATTTCATGCCTTTCATGTCTAGTATATTTAACTTGGATTTGTTCTGGTTTATGTTAGCAATTCTTTTGTTGAGTTTTTTCTACTTTAGAGGCTATTGCAGCAGAGTAAGAGTGACACCATAAGTTTGCTGGAAGGTACAGTTTTTCAGCATGGTTATTTAGCTCTGGTGTTAGTGTCTTGTGTTCATTTCCTTATACAATGTAAAAAGGAGCACATAAGAAATGGCAATGATGCATGAAAGCTGACCTTGAAAACAGACAAAATATGGAACTCAGGAAAAATTTAGTATCACAGAAGAGAAATTGTTCACTCTTCACTTCCACATGTCAATCTCAATATAATCTTAACATGAATATTTCAACTTAACATGAACATCGTGTCTCTTGAATTATTTCTAAGTATATTATTGTGGACTAGATGTAAAATCTCATCTGTAGAAAATTTAAAGCAGTGATTTTACTTTTAAAAGTGTTCTGGAGTTTTGTAGAATAAAACAGTTTTAAAGCTTTGACACTTAAAGCTTTTTATTTCATAATGATTCTGTCATATTTTTGCTTACTAATTGTATACCTAACAATTCTTTGTGCAAAGCTTATTACAAACCATCCTGCTCAACAAAAATGCCTTTAGCTACATAAAAGTGTGAGTATTCCAATAGAAGGGATTTTAGTATTCTTGAAACTGTTTGGGACAATGTTAAGAATATGGGAAAGTTGAACTGGAAACAATGTTTTTCAAATGGAATGTTAAAAATATTTTTATAATGTATTTGAGAAAATAAATTCTCAAAAAATAATTATTTCAAAAAAGTTAATATATTTCAGCAAAAAGAGATGATTTTTTTTTTCCAAATGATAATGTGTTCAAATCACTTCATTTTTTGTTAAGCTTGCTAGGTAAAAAGTTTGACAAATGTGATTAACATTCCACAAGTACACTTTAAAAATAGTTTGCCCTGAAAAAAAAAAAGGCAACAAAGCTCAAACAATATTGTTACCTTACTTGGATCTGTAGAATTTTTCATTGTCTTTGTGGCTTTCAAAAAAGACCAATATAAATTGGGGAGAATCAGTTTCTGGGTGGTGGTGCTGATTTGGCAAGATATCAGTTCTTCTTTCCCTTGAGTTCTGAGGTTTGCTCTGTCCCTGTTGGCCCAGCAAGGGCTGGCACATGGTGAAGCTTTGCTGCCCAATCTCTGTGCTTGAAGGAGCAGTAGAGAGCTTGAAAAGAGGAGGAAGCCAAGGCTGCAGCTCCACATGATGTGAACTGTTTGTATACCATGGTATTTAAAGTATTAAAGCCTTGAGCACTAATAATCACGCCTGTGATAGCATTTATCATTACCACACAGGCCACAGCTGGAATTACCTCCTGCAAGAGGTTTTACAGCATGAGGCTACAAATATTTACATTTATGCTTAGATTTATTATCCTTTATTATCCTACTTACTTCAACATAACTAGAGGTTCATCTGTGTGGATTTGTGCACCACTGTCTCCTGGAAGGAATCTCCTGGGAATAAACAACATTTTCATGGTAGTGTGAATCCAGATCTTGAGTTCAGTTCACTGGACAGCTATAGTGTTACTCTGTGTGTAATGTGTTTTATTTTTTTCATGTGCTTCATTTGGACTTTACTTCATAGGCTTCACTATATTCTGCATTCATGTCAGAATTTTTATGCATTTTAAATTTAGGTAATTACTGATAATGTATTGTGTCAAGATCTAGAGCCACTCAAACCTGCATCAACATACACATACACTTTCATAGTGTACATACTCACTGGCTGAAAATTAGAGCACAACATTTTCTAGAAATTTGCCATTCCTCCTTGTTTATTTTAGGAGTGTTTGTTTGTTTAAATACATAATAGAATTTTTCATTTCAAAATTATGTTTGAAAAATAATGGACCTTTGGAGAGAGTGCAATATATTATCACATTGTCCAGCAAAGATACTTGTCTATTTACAGCCTTGAAATGTGTCTGTCCACACTTTTTGTATGAAACTTATCTGAGTGAGGAGGGGATAACTGGTTTAGCCTTTATTTAGCATTGCTAGTAATTTTTACAATTTGCTATGGATTGTGAGGGTATTGTGTGGCTCAGTGGAAACAAGGGATGATCAGGGCTTAAAACAGGGTCTGAGCCAGTCCTTGTAAGTGTTCTCATAGTTACTACTGTGTTGGTGATTGCTGGTGGTCTTGGCTTCATTTTTGACTTGCAAGAGGTTTAGTGAAATGCTAATGGAACCATTTGTATGTGTTGACAATTCCAGTTGGGACTCTGGCTTTCTGTGACGAAGCTATCTGGCAAATCCAGTTACAAACTGATCTCGTCATATGGTGACAGCTATCTGATGTTTAATGCTTTTTGACCCTGTAAATTCATTGTCCCCAATGTGGAGCAGTGTAGTTGGGTCCTTCCTGCTCCCTGTGATTTAAAGTGACCAAGACATGCAGCCTGTAAACAGGCTATCAGTGCAGAATCAGAGGTGCCTCATATCCCGTTTGACAGCATCATTGCTTTGATTATGCTTATGGTGCGCAGACGTGATTGAAAGGTTTTGTTGGATGTGGCATCCTAGTGGCCACATCAAGTACCAGGTGTGGATGCAAGCAGTCAGCTTCTCATCAGAGGCAGAGAAGCGGAGCCGACAGCCCAGCCAGTGCACACCAGCTCCAACCCAGCATCTCGCTGCCAGCGCTGCCCGGTGCTTTCAGTGCTGACCTTTTTCCCTTCGCTGTCTTGTCAAAAGCTGCAATCCATGATCTGACAGTAACTAAGGAGGAAAAGGACGCAGCCAGAGCCAGGGCGCAAAATTAAATGGAATTAGCCATTTCAACAGAGCATCACCCAGAACACGTTCATGCTCCAAAGCAACCGAGGTTCCAGCTGGTTACGTTTCCCTGGTATATTTTCAGCTTGTGTTGCTGGACAGGTTACTACCCAATCACTTGTTCACAACTGACTGTGCAGAGTGGCAGTCACAGTGACAAGAACGGCAGGAGAGGTAAATTGTCCTGACAAGACTAAACTTCTAGATGTAGCTTTTACCTTGGATGTCTTGTGTTGAAGTTTTCTTACTTGCAGCATCTTTTTAAAGCCCCTGAAGCAGCCACCAGTTAAGCTTTTGTGATTGCTGCCTTTTAAGGCCTTTAATTCATGTGAAGGGGAAGAAAAATTTAAGTGCAATTTTGTTTCAGCAAGCTTCTTTTAAAATACAAAATTGAAATGGGGAGAAATTATCATCTTGGCTGCGTGTTCAAGCCCCTGTGAAGTGGGCTGGTTACAAGCAAGTCTGCCAGTGTGGGGTCCCAGGCAGGTAGTTCTGGTGGGTGGGCAGAGGCCCAGTTGCCCTCAGGGCTGGTCATGACTCTCAGTTCTGCTGGCAAAAAAAGGGGATGCTCATAATTCTCAGTATAACAGCTGGGTTAGATGTGGAATGGCTCAAGGCACAAATCTGACTAAGAGTAACTCAAGATTCTTACTGGAGTAAGAAGTAGATGAATCTACTCTACAGTACATTTTCATTTGTTAAAAGAAATGCTCATTACCCCCAGTGAGAACCAGGATATAAACTCTTCCCACTAAAAAGAGGCCAAATTCTGATGCTGGATTTGTGTATTTGGCTCTTGGTGTGCTCATTGAGATCTCAAATTTTATAGTTTTTCTTTAGCAAGGTACCTAGGCACATGTTTCTTTTCAAAATGCACTCCAGTAGATACTTTCTTTATCTCCTCCCAAAATACCTTCTTTGATTCCCACATACCTTGTGGCTTTTGTCAGTTCAGAGCTCTGCTCTAGAGCAAGTTACCATGATGAAAACCAGAGTGTGGATTTCCAGTGGATGATTGTAATTTATAAATGCCCCAGTCCCATTCACCTGGACTTGCATTAGATCTCAATACAGTGGTAATGGCAGTGAGTGAGAGTATTTTTGACAGAAACAAGCTGTTGGTACAGAAAAGTAAAGCATTCCACATCCTTGTGCTAGCTTGCCTTGCAGTAGCTTGATAAAAGAAGTGCAGGCAGATGAGGCTGTGAATGTATTTGAGCCACCTTTGGTCCTCATGTAGTGTGATCCAATGAGTTCTTCCTCCAAAGCATACAAATGACATGGTAGTGCCTTGTATGGAACGTTGCTAAAAGCCAAGTCTTATATCACTAAAAATCATGTACGGCTCCCCTCATTCCTACCAACATTGTTTTGTTCTCCTTTTGAGTATGTTCATCAAAGTATAGATGATGATGCATGTAGACTTGTTCATGGTTTTACTCACTACTAATGGAGTACTATGTAATTTATTCATGTTTTTCAGTGTGAAGCTTGAAAACGAATTTTTACTGTGCTGTTATACCTCTTACATTGGGCTGTTCTCAAATGCTGCTCAGAGGCTGGTGTGAGAGCCCTGTGGAGGATTTGGTTAAAGTAGGAAATTCATGCATGAATGTGTAACTTGAGTTCTTTCCCTTGCTTTGTGCCAGCAATCTCAGCTGTCAGCTGGCTGCTTGTCTGCGGTGTCAAAGGGAGTTTCAAAAGCGTGCTGGGGACAGAACAAATTTCTAACGTGTCTCTACCTGCCTGCATTAAAGGTCTTATCTCTGTGGTCAGTGTAGCAGCCACAATGGCTTTTTGTGTCCTAGAGGGAAATTTCCCTTGCCATGTCCCTTCCTGGTGCATCTTGTGCTTAGTTTGGCAATTTAGGCTCACCCTAGCAGAAAGGGGACTGTGGGTTTGTGTTGGGCCCCACCTGTGCACAGTAAAGGGAGAGAAGAATAGCAAACTGTTGCGTTGTTAGAGCTTTGAGTCACAGAAGGTTTGGGAGGGAAGTTCTCTCTGTCAGCATCTTCCTGAGCAGAGCTCTGCTGAAAGCCTGGTGCCAGGAGGAAGGACTGGTGAGCAAAGGTGTCTGTCCCAAAAGCCACAGAGGAACCATGAGAGAACATCAATCAGTCAGACTTCGTTTTGCTGTGGCACCTTTAAGGCATTGCAGTTGTGTGTTACACTTGTGGGAGCTGACTTGAGACAAAGAGAAGACTCTGAAGCACTAATGCCACTAATGCAGTACTCTTGGACATTGCTGCTCAATAGAGGGAGTGTCTGTGGGGATGTTTTATTTCAGGCACAGGGCAGAGAACAGCAACTGTCATGTTTTAATTCCAGTCACTCTGAACAGAAAAGCTGTATTTGAGTTATTTCTCATAAATAAATAATAAATCTTTTATGTTTTTCTTACAGAATCCTTTCAAGTTGTGGTGAGAGGCAACGGCTTTTATCATGCGAGAAACATCGACCAGGTGCTCTGCAGCTTCAAGCTCAATGACAGCCTTACTATCAGTAAGTGTGCAGGCTGGAGGACTGCAGTGGCCCCTGTGGCTGGGTCACCTCACAGGCCAATTCTCATCCATGTTAAGGGGAGTCCTTGCAGCAGATGTGAGAGGAAGCTGGGGTAGAGGTGTGCACTTAAAAGGAGCTTGAAATTCATCCTTGCTCAATGCAGTGACCTGTGGGCACTGTGTAGTGAGCACTTACATGGGACATGGGGCTGTACAGTGACCTTAGCACTGTTGCAGTGATCCACGTGGGTGCTGCATGCAGCAAGAGAGGACTGGGGATCCGGTTTTAAGATGGAAACTTAAAATTGTTTCCTATTCCCTTATCCATCAGCAGTAAAAAGAAATACTGCTATCTTGATCCCCTGGTGGTGTTTTCAGAGTTTTTAGTCACCAGTTCAGGAGACAACTGCCATAAAGCCAGGCCTCCCAGGCACTCTGCTCCTCTCTGACACCAGTTTCTGGTCCCATCACAGTGACTGTGTAACATGGAAACCCCCTGTCCTGTTGTGATGAACAGGATCTTTTGTTTGCTGTCTCAGCAACCAGGCAAAGGACTGAATGGCCAAAAAAGATGGAGTGTCCAGTTTCTCAGCAGTTGCTCTCTCATTCCTGAGAAGCCGTGTATTTTGGGCAGAGTGAAATATGGTGTGGGGAGAGGAGCTCTGCTCCTATTTCGTATATGCTGCCCTTGTGGCCTGAGTACAGTGGAGGCTTTCATATGCTGTTGTGGCCAGACTAGTGCCTTCCCAAGCTGTGAATTAACTTACAAGAGCGAACACATGAATTGCTCCTTCATTTCCCATCTCGGTTGTCTATGTTGATGCTGTAGTAAAACAGCTCTGGTGGCCTTGCATTTATTCCACTTACAGATATGCTTTAACCAGGATTTGTTTTTTGTGGTTTATCAGTTAGACTTTTTGCTTTTTCTTCCCTGGCCCCAATCATTAGCACCTTGACTGGACTTCATACAGTGAGTGCTCACCAGGGCCTGGAAATACACAGGAAGAAAACTACTCTGATTACATTCCAAATCCATGCTGTTTTCCTTGGGTTAAATCTGCAAGAGATGTTGTGATGAGATACTGATCTGTGATGCCTTTTTTTCCCTCCTTAAAACATATCACTGGTTTCCATGTCCTTATCTCTGCGTGGAAGGGAAATGAGTTCTGTCTTCAGGTGTGCTTGAAGTGAGTGAAGCATGAAGGAACAATTCTTACATCTGTTGTTGCTTGAGTTAATTTTTTTCCTACAGAGTAAAGAGTAAACAAGCCTCAAAAGTATAAATAGGATGGCAGCCTTTATCAGCCCTTTATTCCCTTAGGTAGACCACTCTTTGTCCAGGCTGGCAGCACAGCTGTTTGCTGGCCACTCAGAGCTAAGCTGCAGTCACTGGAGTGGTGTGTCTGCTCTTGTGCTTCAGCTTACAAGCCTTTGGTGGAGTGGCAGTGCAGGATTACTGCTGGGCCTCCTGTCTGTATTCATAGGACTTGGCTTTCTGGATGTGACTTTTGAAAGTGATGGGATTAACACTGCTGAATCTTGGAGCAGAGAAATGCTTCCTCCGTAGGTGGGAAGATGTGTGCCCTTGTGTTTGACCCTGCCTGCACCAAACACTTATAAACATGGGCTGTTTACAGATGATGCTGCCACAGAGGGGATGGGTCCAGGAGAAGCAGAGCAGATCCTCATTATAACATCAGTCATGGCCCTCTCTGCCTGTTTTCTGTAAATGACCAACCATCTCTTGGGTTTGGTTCCCCCCCCCAGTATTTTTCCATTTCAGCTCCACCCCATCCCTCTGCTTCCTCTTTCTTGGGCTCAGACAGTGCAGCCTTGGATTCTTTTCTGTGTGTATTTGAACATAGGTAGACAAAAACTGAACCCTAAACTTTTGAGCCCCTGAGTAACTTGAGGACTATTCAGTGTGAGTAGAGGTTGCACATAATTTTCAGATAGACATGATGAATACTGCTCAAAGCTGAATTCCAAATGGCTGATCACACTGCTGTCAGGAACAGAGATAAATGTCCAGTTCTTAGCTGTGGTATCTCTAGCCTGATAGCATCATGTTGGCATCAACATGAATGGTTATTCTAGTACTTGGATTTGTAATCAGCACCATTGGGGAGTATTGGTACTTGCCAATACATTGAGTTCATCTGTGGCTGTCATTGGTGTCAGCACTTCCCAAGTGGGTGGCCTGCTTGAAACAGTTTAATTTTCTCATCCCTGAGAGTTATATCCATTTCCTTTCAGATGAAAAGCCAACTTATGTTCATGATACATACTTGCTTTGCCCTGCCCCTGTGATAGAAGATGCTGGACAGTGAGTATTGCATTCAGCATGTGTTGAGAGGGTGGACTTCTGGGTGAAGATGTCATAAACTTCTGTGTGTGTGTCATATTGCAGCCATCTCCTTTGTACCAAATCCTTTCCTAATATGAGCCACCATAGCTCTATTCAGTGTTGGGTCTTCAGCACAGTTTAACCAAAGATCTTCTTGGACCATGGCCCCATATCATAGAATCTCAGAATGGTGATTCCTCCTCTCTTCATATATCCTGTTGTTTCAGACCAAAGACTGTTTAAAGACAGTTCATTACATTCAAGACAATTACATTTAATGTTCATGGAAAGGAGATGCTTTATTTGAATTCCTTTGCTGTTATTGCATATGTTGCTTCCTGTATTTTGCTCTGCTGTGTCTAGTGTTGACATTTTTCAGCCTTTTTAGTCCTGTAGACTTCTGGGAGACATGGCACACATACCTGCCTTTTCCCTGGGTGATCTTATGGGTGCTTAAATGCTGTACTGGGGCTATGGGTGAATGCTTCCCTTGCCTTTTGTATTTGTAGGTGAAGGAAATTAATTTGGTGGGGTTTTGTAATTTTTTTTATTATTACTTCAATTTTTTTTTTCTCTGATATTGGAGAATGGCTAGGGAAGATTCTTCTTGAATTTCACTTGGCATTTCAGTGGTTTTACCCTTCTTGATCTCAGTGCAGGGGTTCTGGATTTGCTTGGATTCAAAAGAACAAACTCTGTTTCATTAACAGTAGGGTTTCTTTAAATAAATAAAAAAGTCTTAAAGTTTATTGTGCTATGTACAGTAGTATTGCTGTTATCTGAGGCATTCTGTTATGACTCAGTGTCCTGGTGCTCTTTGCCCCAGGTGGGATGGGTTTTTTAATAAAAAGCATATGTCCCTGCTCAACTAAGGTAACATAAAAAGGTTGGCTTCTGGGTAAGCAGGGAGGCAAATGCAGGTAAGTGCCTGAGGCCATGAAAATGCCCTGACTCAACAGGACCCACTATCCATGCAGACTCATAAACCAGTGGTTAAAACAGAGACAGAATAAAGGTAACAATGAGTCTAAAGATGACACTAAAAATAAACATATCTGTTTTGTGCTCTAGGGTGGTTTTCCTACAAGTCAGCATGAACAATGGGCTAACATTCATCTCCAGCTCTGTCAGCATCACCAGCACACATTGTGTGAGTAACTCCAATGGGGCTTGACAGAGGAACCATGAGACCCTGTAAAGAAATGGTTGTTCTCCAGGCAAAGCCTCCTTGAGTGAGCCTGACCTCTCTGCAGCTTCTGTGTCACTGCTACTGACTGATCCCAGCAGCTCTTGGGAAAATAACCAGGGCTACTTAAGGTCAAATTGTTATTGGTGGTGGATAGATCCTAATAGATTTTCTGAGTAAAAAATTAGAGTAAGAGGCACCCTGCCCATTCCTACCCCAGGAGAGAGATCCTCAAAACTAGGATCTTAACAGAAGGAGACCTGAGAAAATTATCACAGGAGCATCAGGGAGCAACACTGTTGAGCCTTGGGGTCCCTGAGGGGATTTAGGGTAAAAGGCACAACTGTTAGGACTTCTATCTGGAAAGGCCACAGAGAGAAAGGACGGTGATGCCTGTTCTGCATCATGTTGTCAAAAAGACCAGGTAGAGTGTCAGGGACAAACAGCTAGAAGTGATCCTTTATCAAAATCTGATTTTACAATCAAATAAACAAAATTAGGAAACTGACTAATAGATGAGGAGTTGTCTTTCTTGCCTTGGGGTAAAAATAGGCAGTGCTGGTAACTGGTGTGAGCAAGTACAGTAATTAAATATGTGACCTTGTGCTTGTGGTCTAAATCAAGCTGGCTGAAGTACCTGATAGCAGTTTGTATTGTTATTAGTGTCAAAAGGACTTTTATAGCCTGTGCCAAATGCTGTCATATTGGTTTGTAATCATTGTTGGCCATTTTGACAGCTGGAGAACATGAGGGCAGGAATGCACATGGAGGCAACTGGAAATTATAAATCTAATTTTCTGATGTTTGCAGCAATAAGGGTGAGAAATATCACACCAGAATCCTGAACAGCCTGGATTGTAGGGACACAATACAGCAGAGATGTGTTTGTTTCTTTATGCGATTATTTCTATTTTGCTAAAACTTTCTTCCAAATTTTCCATACTGAGGACTGATATTTTCACATTTAATTCCACTCTTTTACCTCAGGTACAGTAAAACCTTTCAAGTCTGCACAAGTGTTAACTGATGCATTTAGTTACCCATATGTAATCTATTTCTGATGAAGACTGAAGTGTCAACCCTAACCAGGGTTCCTAAAGGCCAGAGCATGGATAGAGGAAGCTTTTCCTTTTGGTAGCCTTAGGATAGTAAGAGGAATCCAATCTCCAGTCATGTCAATCTGACCGTTTTTGACCAGCCTCTTGCAGATTGAATGTGAAGGAGGCAGGAAGCCTGATTTGCAGCTGATAGAAAAATACTGTCTTACTCCTGTTCTGTCCTATAAGCAGCTAGGTTGGCAGTTCAGTTTCCAACTTTGTCTTAATTTCATGCGTTTCATTCTTCTCGTTGTAGAGACTCCCTCCATTTCCTTTCCCCTCCTGTTTCCTTTTCTGTGGGTGGCAGTCAGCTGGCCTGCTCAGCTCTCCTCCCCAGCTGGTCCTTCTGTCTTTTCTGTACAGTAAGTATCTTCACTATAATCCAAAAGCCTCTGTGTGATCCCCTTGCTTATTTCTGTTCAGCTGCGTGAAGTCTGCTATTTTCTTTTCAAAGTCCAGCTTCACTATGGAGCTTTGTGTCATTAAAATCATTAAAAGAAGACTCTTTAGCTTCTTGCTGCCAGCAGCTCCTGAGCTATTGCTGGCAAATGTCTCAGCAATTTATATGTGCAGTTAGCATGGGAAAAGCAATGCCTGGAAACAAAGGCTACAAAACAAGGAGGTAATGTGTGTTTGGAGTAATAGTAGCACTGGTACTGCATTGCTACTGTACTTGGATTTGTTTTTAAGGAGTGCAGCAATATTTCTTAAAGTTATGCTTGATTTTTACTCAGCAATCTGGCTTTACTGAGAATTCATTTCACTGTAAGTATCTGCTTTCCAGATGCATTAGTTGTACATGGGGCCATGGGAGGGACAGAAAGGGGGCTTAGCAGTGAACTGCAGCTGGGTACTGTGTCCTCCAACAGGACTTGTTTGAGCAGGACATTTGGCACATTTTGGGCAATCCAGCTGCTCTCTGGCCAAAAGAAGGTGAGCCAGACAGCATACCCTAACACAGGTGGGTTTGTTGCATCGTTAACCAAAAGCCAAAGAGCAGAGTGGGGATGGCAATGCTGTGACTCAGATATGGGATACTGGGTTACCTGTTTAAAAGAATGGAGTAGGAGCTGTGTTTGTGTTAGTCCCTTATTGAATATGTGCGTCCTGGCAGCTCTAGGAATTGGCCTGAGAGAGAACTAGGTACCATCTAAGTTGGGCGTTCAGGATCTCACCCAGACTTTGCAAAGTTCTTACCAGTTGGTGCTTTCCACTCTCAGCTTTTTCATTGTGTGAGGGGAAAACAAATGCACTTAGAATAGTGAAGGAAATCCCTGTTGTAAGAAGGGGCTAAGCATCAGTTTCTGGTGTCATGGAAATTCAGCAAGTTTCAGTATAATAGGGTGAATCTCGTTGACTTTATCACATAGAAATCACTTTTGGAATTTGGCTTCTTTCCCTTTATCCTTCCACCTATCCTTTGAAAATCTCTTACAGCTTCCTCTCTAGCCAATTCCTCCTTTCTCCTCCTTCCTCAGCCTGATTGACAGGCCCCAGGCTTTCCTCTAGTTTCCTGATAAGTTTTTCCTGTTCCCTGATATCTCTGTTGATGAATTGAACCTCTTCTCAATTGTTGGAAATCTACCATTGAAGAAGTTTCATTTCCCAGTGTATATTAAAAAAAAAAAAAGGCTTAAACATCAGAGCTAAAGTTAGTATCATTCCAGAACCCAGTACAGTCTGAGGATAGGGCATCTGAGACCTCATAGTGATGGAAAGCTGACTCTAAATGTGTAACTTCTTTGAGGCATATAAAGGTAACTCAGCAATAATCATCTTGTTTGCAGCTGACTGGGACCATCCTTTTCATTGCTCTTCTGATTCTCTTTCTGCTGCTGGCTCTGGCTCTTCTGTGGTGGTTTTGGCCCCTTTGCTGCACAGTGGTAAGTAAAGTCTTTTTATTCTCTTGACTTGGTTTCCTATAGTCTTTGCCAGTTAAAGTGTTGGAGCAGGTGGTTAACCTTGCTTTAAAAAACTGTCACATTTGTAAAGCCCTGGTTCAACAATTTGCCTAAAGTGCATGTTGAAGTTACTCTTGTCTGAGTTTTTGATTGTTTCAAGGCCTATGTGACTTTTACATTGAATGAGAATTTTAAATAAGCTCATGGATGTGACTTAAGTTTCTGTAGGGATCGAGACCTCCTTCAGACCAGCTTTGAAACCTGCTGCATAAAAGTGTAATGGAATTGATTTACTAATGTGTGCACAAGCTGTTATGGTCCTCTTTAAAGACAAGAGTTAGGGTTGGTTTTCTTTGCATTTTGTTTGTTGGGGTTTCTTTAATTTATTCAGAGGAGCTGCGGATTCTGAGATAATATCTTTGCACTAACTTGGTAATTATATGGTATTTTTCATTTCATCTGGACTCATTTTCCATGAGGCTAATGAGAGGATTGAATGGGGAATGAAGCAGAGTGACTTATTTGTGACATGGGCAAGAAAGCAGGGAGGACATAGTTATTGAGAAGGATGAACCCTGCCATTGTCTCAGATTTCTCCATTGTTTGTTTATTGCAGGTGATCAAGGAGCCGCCTCCACCACCACCTCCAGAGCCTGTAAGTGTGCTATTTCTGAGCTGTGGCACTGCCTGCAGCACTGTAGTGTGCCATGCTGCCCAGGAATGGCAGCCCTGTAGGTGTCCTAATGACACCTTAAAGGCTGTGAGAGGAAGTGCTCTGGGTCAGGACAGTTATTTCTGCCTCCTGGCCTCTTTATGTACATACAGCAAAACTACTTCCATCCAGGGTGAAAACAGTTGCATAGCTCAAAAATCCACAGGCCAGCAGTTCCTACGGTATTTTATTCCTTCTGCTGTGCATCAAACAGGTGTGTAAGCAAATCTCTGCTTCTCAAGCTGTGCTGACAGCTGTCCCTCCTCCAGTAAAGCTGCCATTGTTCTCAGCAGGAGTTTAGCCCAGATTGGTAGTAAGGGACAGTCTGGCAGCTGGAAAAAAGGACAGCAAAGGCCACATTCTTGTGGCTTTGCTACAGGAGGGGAGACAAAGCCTGCCCTGGCTGTGGCTCTTCTGCAGAGTGACCTTTGGAAGGACATTTAGCCTTTCTCCATTAAGGTTTTGAGCTGTGTGAGGCAGGATTGTGTTTAGCTCTTTTAGGGACAGTCACTCACTGACCCTGACCTCAGTTCAGTCTCACCATACTAGTTTCATGAAAATAATAGTAGCAAATAAATGCACCTCCAGAGAAAACCTATGCCTGCCTTCATTTCTTTCCTAGGCATAGACAATGAAATAATGGAAAAATACTCGCCTAACCCACGAGAGAAGCTTATAGTTTACTGTTAAATTGCTGTAACTTGGCATGTATGTAGGGAGGCAACCACAGCTGCTGTTTTGAGGTTTCTAGAGGCCACAACTAGAGTGTATGTGATCCTGCTACTTGTCCTGAGCAGCAGCACTGTGACAATTTGACTTCAGAATGCACACCAGAATTCATGCTGGGGTTAGTGTGATTAGTGCTATCACAAAGCCTGCAGTTGCAGCCATGCTGCATTTGAAGGAGGTTTCAGAGAGCATTACAGCCCTGCGGAAGTTCCAGATGCTTTGCAATTTTAAATGCAATCAAAGAGAATGAACTGATGTAAACCTCCAGGAACAACACAGAAACAGATGTTATCTATCCCTTTTCTTGGCCTTGTCTTTATCCAGCATGAGTTGTAATGTGCATTGTAATAACTGTAACTGTGTGATGAATTCCATTACATTTAGTACTTATTAGGCTCCCTAGGTATGGTGGCCTGCCCTTCAGCTGATACAATGTGGTATTGCTACTATTAAACTGAATATAGGTGTGTAAAACTTGTTCTAAAGGACAAGCATTCCATTTCCATGTGGTAGCTATTAATGTTGCTTTGCTGTGTGTTCAGTGTAGGGGATATTTGGTATAAATTCTTTATCAACTGGAAAAGTATCAGCTGTTACTGTTGGCTCTGTCCTGCTAGAGTCAGGCTTGCCAGCTGTTAGACATGAACACTTGAAATCTGTGTTACATTGCATGGAAGAGTCAGAATAGCTTAAATAGTACTCATGTTCACAGTGAAATCAAATATTAAAACACTGATGCAGTTCACTGGGTACTGGTTTAGATTGGCATGAAGTGGGATAAAATTTGTGTATTTGTTGTACTCTCCAAAAAAAAGCTTACTGAAACAACACCAAACCCAACACCAAACCACAATAATTTCATTGTATATTTATTTTCCCAATTTAGGATAAAACAAAATAACAGGAACAAAAAAAAAGGTAAAACAAACACCAAAAAGCCAAACCACAACAATAAAAACCCCAAACTCAAACTCCCCTTACTTGTTAATGCAAATGTCAGCTCTAGTCTTGTCTGGCCATACTAAAGAAATTGGTCAGTTGGAGAAACTGACCTATTGAACTGTAGCTGAGAGGCCAATGAAAAACCTTTCTCCAAGGCATAATCTCAGAGGTAAATACAAACAAACAAAAATTAAAGCATGGTTTCAAAAAGCTGTTATTGTCTTTTGGGCTCTTAATTCCTTCCCCATTCCAATAGAAACATGTAGGGCAATTTTGTGAAAATGCCGTCTAGTGATGTAACAGTAATTTACATCTCTCTATAGTATTTGGCTTTTTAGTTAATTTTTTTTTTTTTATAAAAAAATAAGTTCAGGTAATGTTTCTAGAAGCATGCTTGTACTGAGGAACACTAGCAGTGAGCACTGTGCATGGCTAGTCCAAGACCAGCATGCATGTCTGCATATAAGCATGAGGTCCAGTTATTTGAGGATTGAAGGAAATATTGTAGGAGGTTTGTTGTGCCCTCTCCTCAGCTATGTGTGTACTTGGAGAGTGTCAGGCTGGGATTTTCAGGTGTCTTAACTTACTGTAATGATATGGAGTCAGAGAAATTGTCAAGATGATAGAGCTGGAGGTGTGTTCCCAGGCTTGTTGAACCAGAACCATTTGCCAGCTTTTAGTTAGGCAAGAACAGAAAAGTGAACCTGAAGTTAATTCCTGATTCAGACTCTCACATGCTCCAGAAAAGGAATCTTTGTCTTTATGATTGCTCTGGTTCTGATTGCCCTAACAACTGTGAAATGCTCCTGTCTGAATCCTTTTTCAAATTGTACAACTTGAGCTAGACTCCACAAAGCATCAAATAGTGTAGAATTACTGGTTACAGCTGCCATGAGAAAAGGATCTGATGCATATGTTAAAAAGCTCAACAGTGGTCACTTTTTTCCTCTGTTAGGTGACATTAAGTTCTAAAAGTGCAATTAAGAATTTATTTCTCTGGGCCAACTCATCACTGCATTTTCTGCATAGCACAGTGGCAAGCCAGTTTATGTACAATTCATCTATACTTTGCCTTTCCTTACAGATCAGTGGAGATTTTGGAGCTCAGTGCATATTTGATTAAATAAAAGCAGCCTGGACAGAGGAATAGGCAATCCTCTCTGGCTTCCCTAATTAAAATTGCAGCTGCAGAGACAAGAGACTTCCTTGGTTTTTGTCAGCAAATAAGCATAAAATACAAAGCCAGATATCCAAGGATTGGACCATAGGATGTTCAGCTGTTTTCCACAGTTTATGCTTTTTATGTGAGAGCAGCATTAATATCTCCCTGTGTTTCCCACAGGACTCAGATGATGAAGATGGATTGCCAAAGAAGAAGTGGCCAACCGTGGATGCATCTTATTATGGAGGCCGAGGTGTTGGTGGGATTAAGAGGATGGAGGTATTTGGCTTATTCTTTAGTGTTATAAACCCCAGCACATTTAATTGAAAACTGTTCCACTGTGTTTTCATGTGATTCTTGAAGAGGACTGGAGTCCGAGATTTAATCAGGGCTTGTGTACCTAATTCACACCTGCTGTCCAAGTAACAGGCATCAAGCTGCTGTCATTTGCATGAATAATTAAATGAATCTAGCGTTAAGAGCCAGAGAAAATTTGCAGGGTAAGAAATGAGATAAGCACCAAAAGAAGTTTTAATCTCGTGAGTCAAACCCTTTGGTGCAGTTGCAGCCAGTTCTCTTGTCAGAGGAAATTCAGGCAAAATACACTGGTTTTATTTTTGAGGATGCTGTCTGTGCAGTGCCTGGTTTCTATGGCTTCTCAGCAACTTCCTGCAGGACTGCAGATGAAGTATTGCATCTTAATATCCTTCACTATTTTCCTTGGAAGAATTTTATCCTTGATGCTGAGAATGTATGCTGACTGTGACACCATGGATCATATACTGTTCTTGAATGCAGAGTCACTTCTCTGCTTGAGCTAAGTCAGACAACAAAATCACATATTAAGATATTAGATACTGGGAAGAATTTCTTCACTGAAGGGGTGATTAGGAGTTGGAGCAGGCTGTCTGGGGAAGTGATGGAATCACCATCCCTGAAGTGTTGAAAAGATGTGTGGATATGGCACTTGAGGTATGGTATAGTAGGTGCTGGGTTAATTCAATCATCTTAGAGCTCCTACCAACCTCAATGATTCTCATCTGCCCCAGATGCTGTGAATTCCCACAACACCTTAGATTGCTGGAGTGTGCAAAGGCTGGTAGTTCCAGCAGTTTTTGAATGAGACTGTTTTATTCTTAAATGTGTATTTCTGATTATGGTAGGAGTTTGGTGCTTTCATAAGTTTGACTTAATTCTGGTAGCACTTGGTCATCTGATAGGAACTAGATTAATACCTGTGGGAACCACCTGCTGGTGGGGACTGCTGAAGTGTCTCCTTACAGTGTGCTCTCCTGACATCAGGTGCGATGGGGAGACAAGGGGTCGACAGAGGAAGGAGCAAAATTGGAGAAACCCAAAAATGCTATTATTAAGTTGCCAGAACAGGAGTATGAACCGTGGGAACCCAAGCCAAAGAAGCCCCATGTGAGAAAACCACCTTCCCAGCGAAAATGGTACACTCCAATCAAGGTAATGTGTCTGAGCCTCCATTTTAGCAAGTCTTTTGTGTCTTGCAAGATACTGTATCCCACTTCCTTAGCACAGCCTTTCTTTCAGCAGAGCTGAGTGAGACTATTTAGAAAAGTGGCCACTAATTCTCACCTTTGCCTGGTTTTGGAATGTGTATTTCACTTGGCACTGTGTTGCCATAATTTTTTGAGAAGAGTAGAGGGCACGAGCAGAGATCTTCCTTTCCTCAGCTCACACTGTCTTTTCAGGTTCTCTTGCCTGGGGTGCAACAGCAGATCCCTTGAACCTTAGGGAGGGCAGATGCTGTTTTCTGCCATCTGAAGGCAGCATAGAAAAGGATCATACAAAGGACACTGTCCTTGCTTTGACTGCATTGTGGCTAAGGGCTTGGGCTGGGATGCAGATCTCTTTCCCCTTAGTTCAACCACAAGACAGTAGTGTTTGGTTTTTGGGCAAGTCACTCAGTCTCCCCATATTTTCACCCTAAGTTCTCCCATGTCATTATAATATCTGGTGTTTCAATGTCTTTTAATGTATGTATCCTCACACAACCCTAAAGGCAGGGAAGAGCTGTAACCTCTGCTTGCAGAGAAGGAAGCTGGAGGGCTAGCACAGTCAAGGCTGCCATACTCTCCTCATCCCAGGAATCTATGACCATGTCCCAAAACAGTGCTTTGTGAGATGAGTTCCCCCTTTCCCTGCTTACTCACAGATCAGTTAAACAGTGCTTGAATGTTTCTGGAAAGTATCTGTGAATGTTAAAGCCTGCCTAGGCAGGTATTCTTCTGGCTGTTCATCTATGCCTCAGTTCTCTTCCCATCTGCACCGTACTTTTGTTCTGCCTTTTGTAACATTTAAAGGTTAGTGCTTTAAAGTAACACCTGTCTAATTGTGCCTCTTAAGGGAGTTGTTCACAATAATCTCCTCTCATCCTGCCTGCATATTTGGTATTTCTCCACTGAGGTTCTTCTGGTTGTCCAGATAAAGCGTACAGAGGCCAGGGTACAGGATCAGTGTGTGTGCAGACAGCTTAATGCAGAAAAGCTGTAACCACCCACCTCTTGTTTAATCTCATGCTATTTTTGCCACATTTCTTGGTCATATCTTGTCCCTTTTTTTTATTGCAGGGTAAACTTGATGCACTGTGGGCTTTGGTTCGACGAGGCTATGACCAAGTCTCTCTTATGAGACCACAGCCAGGGGATAAGGTAAGGCATCTCAAATGCACTGGCATCACTCCTCTGGTAGTAGCAGCAATGCTCTTCTCTCACAATCAGCCCATCTCTTTTATTTTCATAAGCTTGATTCTTTTCACAATGCCCTAAAGCTAAAAACTAAACATTTTTAATGTTTCTTGGATTTAGTAATGGAGTTCAATGACTATTGCAAAATCATGAACTGTACAGATGATGACAAAACAAATCATAGTAAGGTTAATGGAGAACAAGTTGGTTGAATTGTGTGCAGGCACATTTTTCAGTCATCTCCTACACATAGACAAGGAGTATATCCTGCCTTGGTGAAGTCTATTGGCCAAAAGAAGGTCAGGAGTACTGGGAGGCAGCAGGGAGTTTGTGCTTTTCAGAGCCACAAAGATGTCTGTGTACTGTCCTTGGGTCACTGGCAATAGCTTGGTTCAGAGCTCTCACAGTTTATGTGAGCCTGGCACTGTTATGGTTGTCTCTATTTTGTTATTCTGAGGGAACAACTCCCTAAGAATTGAGTGCTGCTGCTTTGAGCTGTTTCACCATCAAGGTTTTGCTTTCTGCAATGGTTCTTTGTAACGTGAGAACGAAGCAGACACAACAGCATCTCTCTTTCCCTGTGGGCAGAGTCCATGCATTTCATCACCCTGGCTCTCAGGTGAGGGGATTATAGAGTTACAGCAATAGGGTCCATAAAGTGCTTTTTTGGGGATAGGACTGGTGCAGATGCCCAGGCTTGTTTGCCTGGGTAGTTTTCACACCTAATGACAGACTTTAAAAGTAGCTCTAATTTGCATCAGCTAGGGCAGTAAGTTGCATGTCTTATGCTTTTGGCAAAATATTATGCCATTGGTCTAGTCATTACTCAACCATGCTGCATCAGTATTTAAAGTTTAATCTCATCCATTTTTCTTTTGGCACATAAGGAAACCAAGAGAACAAACCCAGCTTCTTATACGACTTTGTAAAATGGTCTTAAATGTTTCACTAAGCTGCATTTTCAAGGCAGCTGTGCTTGAGACACCTTATTTACTTTTTAAGCACGATCTAGAGCTTCTGAATAGGCTCTTTAGGTCCAGCTGTATTTTGATAGCACTAACATTGTATAGTATGAATCTGTCCTCTGCCTTTCACTCCCTTGGCTGGGACATTTCTATCAGTGCAGAGCACAACAGAGCCTCTGTTAGCCAGCATGGTGAAGAAACATGCAGGGAGCTGGCTCAGAACAGGGATCCTCAGTTCCTTGCCTTCCAGCTCTGCTGTGGGGAGAACAAGGGGCTGAAAAGAGGCAGTGTAAAACATCAAGCTGAAGGATTATTGTATCAGGGATAACATAAGAAAAATCAAATGTACATCTGGGAAATAGGGTGGAAAGAATCCTATTGAGCCAGATCCAGTGGAATCATAGAATGATCTCTGTTCTCTGGCCTGTGAAATTAACTAAGGCTGAAGAATATTGAAAGTGAAACAAGAATATAACTAGACAGCCTTCTGCTGTTAAAAAAAATATCACAGGCCTGTATTTCATGGGGAGAACTAGCACAGAAAGGAACAAGTTTATTATTTGTTCTTTGAGTAACATCTCTAGTAGCAGTCTCTCAGTGGATAACTGCCTCCTTGTAAGCTGGGTTTTTGCTGGGGGTTGTGTACAAATCCACCTGTATGTGCAGGTCAGTAAATGTGAGCACACACACACAGGTGCACACTCATCATGGTGGGGGAAGAACTGGGAGATCAGGTCAGGGCTGGGAGGGAGCAGCAGCACAGAGCTCTGGCAGCCCCAGGAGCAAGGGTACAGCTCTGCCCCAGCCCAGGCAGGACGAGGTCACTTCTTGGCCAGCTGTGCTGGCATTTAGCGTGGGGCTGGGGAGATGGTGTTCATCCACAGGCCAGGGAGTGTAGGGTGATCTTGGAGTGAGAGGTTGCTTTGGTTTGTGTGGTTTTGAGGGACTGAGGGGAGGGAACAGGGGAAAGAGTTCTTGGTGGGGTCTAAGTGCACCTTTTTTTTAAATTTTAAGGTAATTTCATAGCTGTCCATCCATCTATTTTTCTTCCTTCATCATGGTCCTGTTGCCATTCCCCATCCTGCTCTTTTCCTTACCTGTGCCCTGCTTGGTCTCCTGCAGGAGACATTGCCTTCCGTTTCCTTCTGTGGTTCCTTCCTCGTTTTCTCTCTCAGTTGATGTCTGCATGCCCTTGCCCTTGATGAGACAGACTGATTCCCTGCACTCCTGTCTTTGGGAGCAGTGGCTGGTCCCCACGTTAGCCTGTTCCTCTCACACTGCAGGACCTGAGCTGCTGGTAGCATCATGCTCTGGGCTGTGGCCTTGCTGCAGAGCTGGCTGAAGCTCTGAGAGTTCCCTTGCCCTGGCTCATGTCTTCCATGAACTTAGCAAGAAATGGATCTCAGGATGGATGATTTGTTAGTATTAGGCAAGATTTTATTAATAGGACTGTATTATCCTTGTGAAAATCACAGGAGCTTTTTGGAACTGCCTATTTAGAGAAAACCATGCAGGCACAAGCTCTGGTGCTCCTTCTCCTGTGTGCCCACAGTGTTTTGCTTGGCTCTTGCAGACAACTCCTCCTCTTGGTCTCCATTCAAGAGTGTATCATTCATGTCATAGCACCAGCACTGAAATGTTTTGGTTTGGCAAGTTCCTCAGTAAAGGGTCACAGGATCCATCTGGCTAGACTTCCTCAGGTCACCTCTAGCAGGAATTTCTGTTGCACCAGGATGGGACAACAGGAGATAAACACACTTAGCTCTACCCCATCATTAGCAGCTAGGCTGTTATTTGTGGCATGGAGTTTTGCTGAGCTCTCAGACAGCATCAGCAGAGGAGAGAAGTGATAAAAAAACGACTTGTGGCTCTGTGGTGGGTTTCTGGGCCTTCTGCCTTGCTGGAGTGTACAAAGGTGAAGCTTTTATTTATAGGTATTTGTGCTACTGCTGCAGCGGTGGATCCCTCAGAGCTAGGCTTTCTTCCCAGCCTTGCTCAGAAATCTGTGCTTTAGAGCAGTCACTCTTCTGGCCCAGGAAAGGGACTGACAGCTCTGAGGTGGGGACACTGCTCATCCAGCCACAGGGGTATGTTGGTGTCCACATGGCCTGATTGCGCTCTGTTTTGCTCAAGGTGTTCAGATTTTCTTGAAGACTTTCCCATCACTGTGTTGATGTGTGTTCTCCTGAGCTTGGTTCTGAGCTTGCAGCAGCTGCTGTGAAGGTTGGAGTTTGGGAAATATTAGTCTGGCTATCTTGAAATATTTCATATGAACAAACCCCAGTAGCTGGCAGGGCAGGTTGTCAGTAGCCTCTGTGAAATGTGAGTTTCAAGCTTTGCCTTGGCCTCACAGTTCAGAAGGGGGCTGTTACCAATGGCAGCAGGTAAACACTGCAAGCCCCAGTGTAGGCAGAGAGGAAGGGGAGGTGCTTTCCAATGGTCTGTTAGTTGCTGCTTTCAGCAATTCCATTCCAGTTTGCCTCTCAGCACCTACTGATTGATGCAGGAAATTCTTAGATGCTCGGTTTACCAAAGTCCTTGACTAAAAACCCAACATTTTTCCCTTCAGGCAGAATTGATCCTTTAAAGACTTAAAACGTGATCTCATTATTTTCACTGAAAATTTTGCAGCTGCAACAAGGAGTGTAGAGTGGATTTTGCTGTCACCATCCCCTTGCATACCCCTGGGACTTTACATAGTAAAAAGCATTGCCTTAGTGGTAGTACCCTGTGGTTTGTACATGTAAAGCCCTTTCCTGGGGAACAGGACTAGAAGCAGCCTGCTGTGCAGCCAAAAATGTCACAAACTATGAGCTGCTGATCATTTTAGAAGCCAGAACTTCTGGATCCGTTCAAGTTCCCACCCTTGAGTTACGGTATGACTTGGAACAAGGCAGAGAAGCTGCAATTTTAAACTACAGCCTCTGAAATGAGGAGTGTATGGGTTCCTTATTCTTTGCATTCCTTTCAGAGTGATCACTCCTAGTCTGATAGGTTTGTTGAAGCTCAGAAGGTCTGATTACCCTCAGATTTTGTGTGATTACTTCTAATGCTGATCATGATACTATGTGCCTTAGTTTTCCTAACAACAGAAATAATCATGAGAACACAGTATTTACCTTCCTTACAGCTCTGAGGTTTAGTGTTCTGCCAGACATTAGGGACACCAAGCTTATGGATTATTAATGACTAATAATTGCTCTCTGGCTGCTACTTACAGGCGGTCAGCAGCTTGACTGCAGCCCACGGAGATGGCAGCACCCACCTGTCACGCCACGCTGGCTGCCCACGTGCTGCTGCTATTTGCAGCTTATTCTAATTGCTTCTCTGCCAGACCCAGTAATGGCTTTTAATAGGCTTCCCTGCCTCTTGCTTGGAGATGTGTTGTAATCACCCATGCAACAACTGGCAGAGCTGCAGGGGGGGGCTGGAAAAGCAGCCCTGAGCTCCTGCAGACTGTAGTTATCAGTGGCTGCTGCCTGGTCCTGGGGCTTTTCTCCCTTTGCTTTTTACCTTCATAAGCTGCTGAAAAAGTTAAAGAGATGAGGGCATTGCCTGCCACAGTGGGTGATCTCACTTTGTCACTTTCAATGAAAATGTGACACGTTTAGCTCCCATTTTGCTACTTTTTCTTCTTTTTTTAAAGGACATAGGCATCTCTAAGATTTATTCCTGCTTTAGCAGACATGGCATGAGGGAAAAATCTCCCTTTCTGTGGTGTGGGACCAATGTCCTAATGCACAGTTCCCAGGACATGTTGAGAGCTGCAGCTGGAAACATGTAATCAGTGACTAATGAATTTCCTGTCCTACAAGAAGCCCACATACTGCATTAGCCCTCGCTTGTGCCAGGACTGTGTTATTTCTGTTGTGGAGGAGGAATTCACAGACTTTGGGGATGGATGCTACCTGTCTGCACCCAGGTCAGACCAGCAGTCTGTCCATGTCTTTGGCAGCCAGAGGCATGCTCAGGAGCAAGGGGCTCTTGTGAAGGATGAGTGCAAGTCCAGGGCTGGTGTTACTTGGCACACAACTGGGTGAGGAAGGATTGGCCTCATGGTTAAGGCACTGGCTGTAGCTTGCATAAATTACTGCACTTCTGTTCTACTGCAATTGTACAGTGAATGAGTGAGGTGAAGAGTAAATTCTAGGAGCTAAGATCATGTTCCTACTGGTAATATGAGCACTTAGTAGACAGACTCTGTTAGGTAGAAAGGGGACTCTTCCAGTCTTAAAACATATGTGCCACTTTTCTATTTTTCTGATATTTATGATAAGGGAATAGCTTCATCAAGTCTGATTCTCAGGGCTTTTTTACAGGAAACTAGTCTTTGGAATAAGGCCTGGTGAGTTAATCCCTCATTCACTTTAGCTCTGACATGTCTGCATGGCGGGAGCAGGCTCTTGTGTTATCACAGTTTTCCAGGCATCACTTCACTGATGCTCCACAATCCTACAGTGTGTCCAGGGGCCTGACTTGAAGCCTGGAGGCTGCCTTGGGCTTTAGCAGTACTGGTGGCACATCTCTTTTGAGAGAAAAAGTGCACAAATGCACACGCCCGTACTGGGGCAGCGTGTACAGATCCACAGTTTGCACATGGACAGGGATGCTGCAGCCAGTGTGTTTATTCGTTTCTCAGCAGCACCCTTGGGTCAATGCTGAGCATCATCTGACTGTTTCAGTTGATTTGCTGGGAGCTGGGCATCCCTCATTGTCTTTGAGTTGGGTAACACTGCAGAAAGTAACCTCCCCAGCCTTCCTTAGCTTTCTGCTTATATTGCATACTTCTAGTAATTATGCAGAATGTGTAATGCTGTGACCTTCTGATGGTGTTTGAGGTGCAGAAATAAAAGATATTGTAAGATATAATAAGAGGATGTATTCCTACTATTATTCCCACTAAAGTTATTGTACAGAATGATAACTAAAATTCAAAATGTATTGCCTTATTACTTTGCTCAGAGGAGCTGTACTTCCAGATGTCTCTGTTCTTGTAGAAATTATTGTGATTCATGTTGTGGTACCAGAAAAAACCTAAATCACAATTTCCCACTATACAAGTAACAAAAAGTCACTAGACAGCAAGAAGAGCTTAGATCTGTGTGTGTTAGGTCTTGAGATGAACCTAATCTTGCTTTGAACATTCCAGCTTTATGTACCAGTTTTAGTCTGGAATATAAATAGGAATTTAGATAGGGACAACAGGACAGCAAATGCCTTGTGCTTTCTGTGGCAACAGTGAGGTTTCTACAGCATTTAAAAATCGTTCAGGTTGGTTGTTTTGGTTTTTGGGGTTTTTTTTTGCCATGTGAATAAATCTCTACTTTCGTCATCCTTTAGGAATTTAATTGCCTAAGAAGACAGATCAGTCTTCATTGGCTTATTAAGGAGTGGGATATACAGAAACTTTAAAGTTAGGCTTAACATGAGCAGTGTCCCTTCTTGCAATGCTGGTGCCAGGCACTCTGAGTTGAGCTTTGAAAATGAGAGGAGGTGTATTTGGGGTTCTTTCTATTGCTGGGGGACAGGCCACTGACTCTGCTGAGGTGAGAGCAGGGTGTACAATGGAGTTCCTAGGAGAGAGCTGGCAATGGAGTGCTCATGGAAAAGAGTAACTGCAAGGTGCACAGGGAAAACATGGCAGGGATCTGTTTGCATAGTGTTAGGTCTCTGGCATACCTGAAATGGGACACAGAGTTCCATGTCAGGACTTGGGTACTTGAGTTGCTTTTCTAGTGTGTTCGTTCTTAGAGTGAGGTAGTTGTGTCCCAAGACAATCTGCCATTCAGTTTAACACAGGAGCTTTTGCTGCAGAAGAGGTTTTCTGTGCTGTGTCAAGGTGCCAGCACTGAAAATGAACTGTATGAGTCCCATCCCAGAAGAAGATAATCCATGTGAGATAAGCACAGGGAAAGCTGAGAACTGTGGATTTACCATCTGCTTGCTCTAGGTAGCAGTAGAGCCATTTAAGGGCCAGTTACCCAGAGAAGCGCTGGTGATAGTTGTGCCTGTTTCCGGACTTTACACAAAGAGGCAGCTTGTCTGAGTTGTGGGCCAAGATCTTACATTTTTGACTGAGGCAAGACAAAATAATAACCATTTCCACCAGGAATCTCTGAGTTTCCATCATTATTCTATACCTTAGTTAGGTGAATAACATTGTGTACACAATACACAATGTGTACACAATATTGTGTACATTGTGTACACAATAACCCCAGCTTGCTCTTGAGAGACAGTCAAATAATTCACTCAGGAAAGCATGATGACACTTAATTGCAGTTTGAGCAAGATCAGTTATGGTCCTTTGTGGCCTATTTGCTACTCCCAGCAAGCCACCAATACCTCAAGGCTGAGGCTGTTGCACCCAGCAAATGTTTGTTGCCTTTGTTGCTGTGCTCCAAAGCCCTCCCCATTCTAGGGGATGGACAAATGCAAAGTCCTCTTCCCTGAAAACAACCAAAGGAAAGAGGAAAATCTTTTGCAAAGCAACCACTGTTGTGTTTTTTTCTTGAACCACATTTTAGTCTGGTCAGCATTCAAGTCTGGAAATGTGTGGTGCTGTGGTTAAAACAGGGGATGTGAGTCACAAGTCCTCAACTTGTAAATTCCATTATTTCCCCCTGCATAACCTTGAGTAGATGACATGACCTGACAGTGGCTCTCCTTGCTTCCTCTACTCTGGGACCCTCATCCATAAAAGCTGTCAGGAGAGGGGAAGGCAGTAAAACACATGTGAGTGCAGGCTTAGGTTAAGATACTTTTCTGAGATTTGGATGGGATTTGGTCTGAGATTCACACTGAATGTAAGGTGTACCTGATAGACCTTGGTTATGTCCAGTGTTACTCTTCTGTTCCCTTTGTCACTTCTGCTTTTTTAGGGCTTAGAATCAACAGGCTTTGTTACAGATCTGCACTGTGCATTAGCTCAGCCACAGCCTCAGCAAGGTCCAAGACATGTGATGTTTTGTGCATTCCTGCAGGATATCTTGTGACTCTAGCCATTCCTTCAGGAGATGTCTGTAGCCCATTGCTGCATTTCCTTGCAGGGGCAGGGCTGGAAGCAGCATGCAGTTTCCTGCTGAATGGAGTGTGATGCATATTATTTGAATAGCCCTGTCTTCTGTACTGGGGTGGGCTCTTCATGCCTCTTTGCTTGTGTGCCTAAGCTGAAAAAGTGGTGTCAGGCATGAGAGAGCTGGATGGTGGGCTTGTGTTCAGCAAAGTTTATTTTGGTTAAGGGTACTGCTCCTAGCTTACAAGTCTGATTTCCCTGGCTGAGCTATTCCTCCCTCAGATTCCTCATTATTATCCACTTTCTCCAGTGGTAAATTGGAAGTAGCACCCCTTGTCTT
This sequence comes from Zonotrichia albicollis, assembly GCF_047830755.1. Taxonomy (NCBI): domain Eukaryota; kingdom Metazoa; phylum Chordata; class Aves; order Passeriformes; family Passerellidae; genus Zonotrichia; species Zonotrichia albicollis. Next base: position 32,577,071 of record NC_133825.1, on the reverse strand, counting down.
CAGTGTATTCCTGCACTGGTTTCCAACCTAACTGAACAGACTGCTCCCAGCAGACCCACCCCTTGTTTCAAGCAGTGGTGTGCACAGCTGGGACTGTGAACTGAGGAACAGTGCAAATGTGTGTCTGGGGAAACTGTCAGTACTTGATTGTATTCAACTCTCAGTATTCTGGTAAAAGAAGCTACAGTAGCCTGGCATAGTGCAGCTATTAATCTTACTGCAAAACAGCTCCTGTTTTAATTGCCTGGTGGAATTGAACACAGTTTTCCTTATTACTGTCTTTATTTTGATTTTAAACTGTTCCTTTAGATAATCTGTAAATGTTTTTTTCATGTTAGTAGAATTAGCTGAAGTTGAAAATATACCTTTGAAAAAGTTTCAATATTTTCAATTTTTGTTTTGAAACACCTTTTCTGTCTGAAACTCAAGGATTATTTGAAATGAACAACACATGTAAAACACATGTTTCAAGCCTAAATTAAACTTATTTTGACATACTTGTTTTACCTGAAAAATTAAGACTTTTGGTTGCTGTTTTCCTTAGGCCAGCAAGTGAATCAAAAGATGACTTTTATTGCTGCTGTTATGTGCAATGCATGCCTGTTGCAGTGTGTTGTAACATGCCATGGGTCTGTTTGTGAGTTTGTCCTGGCAACCTACCTCCCTTAGTCCCTGGGGGATCCCTGGATGGAATTATCACACATTTAGAGTCAAAAGAAGACCTCCTGTGCTCTCTCATCCCTTCCCCACACCATAAATCCTATTTTCTCAGCTATTTGGCCCCCACAGCCAGGGTGTCTGAGGGCATACTAAACTTGGAAGGATTTTTTTTTCTCCCAGCTTATTTACAAACCAGGCTAGTCCCACTTTGCCTCTATGAGAGGGGCTCAGGGATCTTGCCTGAGCTTTTTGAGCAGCAATGTCAGCCATGCCTGGGCCAAGACAATGGATTTTGTCCTGAATGTGTCAGCAGCCCAAGGAATAGCTTAGCTGTGTGTCACTGTCCCCATGTGCCCAGCTCCTGGCCCATGTGCATTGTTTGGGAGTCAGTTTGTGAGGCAGGGATTAACTTCTGTGCTGTGTCTCCTGTGCTGCTCCTGTGAGCCAGTTTGTGGGTGGTTTAGTTTGGTTGCCAAAAGGAGAAGAAGCAGCTATTTACTTATAAGAGGGGTTTTGTGGACTTTGTGAAGGATTCACGTGTGCCTCAGCTGCTTTAAAATATCACTGCCCCTTCCTGGGTCAGGATATGTATCCTGTTTAAAGCTGGGTTACCTCCCACATCCTAAAGCTCAGGCTAATTCCTTTTGCAATGAGCAGCACTGTGGGTGAGCCCAGTAGGTCACACCTTTTGGTAGCATCACCTTGCTCATGCTGTGCTGTAAACAGAGCTTGCTGCTGCTGCTGCTGCTGCTGGGATCATCCTTGTGCATTTGCATTTTCATTTTGTAATTCTCTGTTTGAGTTTATCTGATGTGCCTGAGGGCATTACAGGGTCCTGACTGTTACAGTGAGTGATTCACAGCCCACAGTGCAGTGATTTCCCTCCCCTGCAATAACTCCATCGTAGAAGGGAGGGAGCAAAAGTGACAGGAGCTTCCTTAGGAAGAGGCCAGATAATACACTGGGAAAAGAATGGGTGAACTTATTTTCCTTTTTAAATGCAGCACAAAAGGAAATAATTACATTCTCGTTGCTGGACACTGCCACTTTACTGGACCTCACCTAGAAAAGCCTCCTCTCTTCAGTCAACCCCATTTTCTCTTATCTCTTCATAGTTTTGGATTACTGTCATTACAGGTGTCAGTCCTGAGCTGCCAAATAGCTTCCCAGAAAATTTTTATGTACAAGAGAGGACTTATTAAACTGGAATATATGTATGAGAGTCAGGTTATTGTGCAAACAAATATTTTAACTTGATGATATTTAATGTTTTGATTTGAACCCTGATAACCTGAAGTGGCTTCATATAAAAATTAAAGACAATTTCATAAAATAATTGTTAATGATTAATGAAATAACCACCATATAATTAATTTTGATGATTATAATTTAATAATTAAATAATATAATTAGAAAATAATTGTAAATTGCATATTTATTAACCTGAAAATGTGGTCAGTCACCTAACTGGTGATATGGATATTTCTGGCACTTCCAATACTTTATTTTTCAACACAAAAACAATATCTGAGCCCCAAATGTAAGAGCAGGAGTTAGTAAAAGTAACTTGTATGTGCCTGAAAACCAGGCTGCCCTGGGTTTTACGTGACAAACTGTTTCAGCAGCTCACTAATTTCTAGCCTGTCTGCTGCAGGGTAATCAGTGCAATTCCCAGGAAATCCATGAAGGTTTTAATGAGCCATGACATGTTGAGTGCACAGTCAGCGTGAAGCAGTGCAGTGTGAGGAAGCTTTTGGCAAAGGCTGATGCTCACAGATCCTGAGGAGCCAGCTGCTAATCCTGCACTTGCCCAGGGAACTCAAATATTGGGAACTCTGTACCACCTTGCTTCATCTCTTTCACTGTACAGGTGTTGTATCCATAATCTACCTCCGATAAATGAGTTTCCCCTACTTGGCTGGTTTAGGATATTCTGTGTAGGTGTTTCTGCTAGAACACTCTGGTTCTTTATTAGAAGACAGGGTAGTCCCTAATTTTGCCAAAATTCAGTTTTTCCAAAAGTCTCTGGTCTTTAATGGTGTCTGTCTCGTTGTTTTCTGGGTTTGTGAATCAAAGCTTTCACTTAGCTAAAGTAATTGTGACTTTTTGTTTATGCTCTCTCTTGTGGTTTTGTAAGTAGCATAAAATCTGAATCTATTCTTTTGAGATTTAGAGCTACATTTTTATAATGAACTATTGAAAGATATTTAGGAAGTGAAGCTACATGCTGATGAACCAGGTCCATAGAAATCTGGCAGCTTCATCCCATAGACAAACATAGATAACAAAACTGGAGAGAGAGACCAAGGAAATTATATTAATTTTGGATTTCAGCAGCCTAAATAATACCTATAATAAATATTCATTAATAATTATTAAAATTACATAAATTTAATTATTTTTAAAATATAATAAAATTAAACTATAAAAATTATAAGTAAGAAAGAAAGAAAGTATTAAATTATAACATAATAATTAATAATTTAATACTTTCTTACTGGGAGCAACTTCATTTTTAATTTGTTAGTCTAATGTTTTGAATGGCCATGCTCAAACTTTAAATAGCTTATTTTATTCCATTCTAAAATGCAAGTATCATATTCTTAAAAGATCAAAGACAAGAAAATTTAGTAAAGTGAAGCTAACTCTTTCAGTCAGATAAACACCTCTTCAAATCCAAATTGCAGCACTTGGACTCTGTAAGCCAAACCAAGAGGGAATGGAAAATCAAGCAAAATTTATAACAGGAAGGATGCCTTTCATTAGGTCAACTAATGTAGCTAAAAATAAGAAACAGGCATACTTTAGTGTACACGAATACTGACATGCACAGAGATGAAACTAGATTTGATTTTTGTTAAACACCAATGCATGTATTAAAATGAATAGGGAAAAGGGACAGCTACTGGCAGATGGCCTGGATTTTTAAAATTCTTTTTGCTGAAGTATTCCTAGTATCATGGGTGAAGAGACTTCCCCATGGCACTCTTTGAATTGCCTGGATTCTTTAGCAGTCATTTCTGTCAATTGAAAACTTGCTGAGTAGTAGCTAAGGATTTTGGGGAAATGAGTGCTGGGGAATGATGTAGTGAGCACTGTGATGAAGATAGCCCAGCAACATGAGGCAGTGGCTTTCAGGAGGCTCCTCCCTTCCTGCTCCCCTTAAACCACACACAATAACACATCCTAGGTGGTCGAGGAGACTTTGCCTGGAAGTACAAAGTGCCTGAATTGCACATGTGATTGTTACACTGGGATAAAAGCTGGAGTTGGGACAGGGGCAGATCCCACTGCTTCAGTATTTGTACTTTTTGAAAAGCCAATTTGGCAAGCAGCATAACAAGAGCCTAACAAGTGGATGGACATATGGGGAGGCAAGATAATAGTGCATGAGGAAGAGGGTGCAGATGTGAGCTGCAGCAAGGGCGTAGCTCCATATGGCACGCTGCTGACCTTCGGTTGGTGCCTGAATGGCCGAGCGCAGCGCGGGGCCCAGCCAGCAGGGCTGGCCCCACACACATCATCTGCCTCCAGAGCACAATAACACAGCTTCCACAGCTGGGGTGCCTGGCATCAGCCTGGTATTGCTGCACCTTGCAGCTCTGACACCTTCCCTGAAACGCTTGGTGTGTTCTGTGCTTCTGGAAAAATATATACCATTACCTCTAGTAACGTGGTGGTGGCTTCTTAATCCCTGTTAATCCTCTGTGCAGGAAGAGCAGAGATAAGTGTGCAGGGTACTTAATTTCTGTCTGTGTTCCCAGGGTTTAAAAGCCTTTATATGCCTTTGGAAAGGAAATTACTTAATTCTTTCAAGCAGAGAATATTAAAAATCCTGTGGTTAGCGTGTTTATTTGAGAAATATAGTGGATTTTTTTTTGTTATAAACTAACCCCAGAGGGATGTGCATGTTAGGTAGAAAAACAGAGGCACTCTGTTATAAGGAGACTGTGATGTGTGGAGGGCTTAATTCTTCAACCTAGAAATCCTTTGACAAAATACACGTGATAAGTCCAAACTATCACTTATGATTTATTGTCATTTGTTCTTCCCTTTCCCTTTTCAGCTGTTAATCCTGACACTGGCTTAGAGTTTGGCCCCATTTCATCAATGGCTGCTTGAAGTGCTCAGGAGGATTTGCTCCAGTATTCAGCAGAAGTCTTTGATATATGAGATTGCAGGCTAACACTGATAATCTTTTGTGAGGAAGTGTCACAATACATACATCGATCATCCAGGCCTCTGTCTGTCAGACTCTCCCAACCCAACCGTATTTTTCATGACACAATGCAGCGCATGGCCTTTAAATTACCCATCTGTCTGACAAATCAGTGAGTGTGGCAGAAACTGGCAGCAGTTTGACGTCGCCTATCACTTTAACTGAAGTGAAAGTAATGCAAACAGATTTATGGGATCCCCTTTGATTATAGACTATGAATATATTTGGAATTGATGTTTGTGAGAGAGACACAACAGAGGGGCAGGAAAGGCTTGTAGGCAAAAGCACTAGTGTTGGGTTTGCAGCTTTGCATTTACTATGAGGGAGATGGTTCTGTCCTAAATTTTTCCCTGCCCATATGGTGCATCTCATCTGAGCACCTCTGACCTTTTTTCTTTTTCAGTTTTTTTCTCTTTCATCCTGACTGATAATTAAGCTGCTCTAAATTTGTAACTTTATAAATATCAAGGCTGAGTTTTCTAAAATGAATTTAATGTACAGCTGTTAAATAGATCTGTAACATGTCAGTAAATACTGCTGAATTTCCAAGTGAGCTCTGAATACAGTGGAGCACAACAGAAAACAAATACCTGGAACGGATGGCTGCCTGGTGCAATGCTGGTGAGGACTTGAGTTCTGTGGTGGAGTAGAGCAGAGCATTGACTTGGCTTTTTTGATCCAATGGTTTATCTTTGCAGAAGTAACCAAGACCTTGGCTTTTGCCTTTTGCCTCCATGCAAATGCTCTGGCCCCAGTATAATATTGCCATGAACCTGGTTCATAACCAAAGTCTGGCGTAGCAAGCCTGGATTTTTAGGGAGAGAATTTTATCCTACTCATTGACACTGTTGTTTAAGTGTAGTGGTGAATTGTGATGGTGAAAGCTGGGACAGAGAATTACTGAATGTGTCTCATGTGCAGGCAACAACATGTCCATTCAAACAACTCATGTCTGCAGCTGAGCTCTGGAAGCCCAGAGCCATTCAGTCCAAGTAAGTGGTAGGGTGGTACCCTTTGGGTTTTAGTACATTTGTAAAATCATTTTCTGAGCTCTGGAGCTTACAGAAACTTCTTTTGAAACACTGTTTTCCTTTCTTCATAGAAGCCATAGATAAGCGATTCCCCTCTCTCTAAAGAAATAGTTTTCATGAACAAAGGTGCAGACATTGGAAGTCACTCAACAAAACAGTTGAGGTTCTGCTGTGATGGCTTTTGCCTCATTTCCTGAGGAAATTGTGATTTGTGAGTTTGCCACAGAAACTCAGCTCATTCTCTAAACACCTTCAGAGTTTTCTCATGCTGGGCAGCACTGAGCCAAGAGAATCAGTGACTGATGTGGGCTTTTGTATTCCTGCTGCCACAGCTATTAGTAGCTGGGGAGGATCATGACCTACAGCTGCTTTGAGATAAGTTTTCTATATTTGGCATCCTTCCCCGAATTTGCTCAGGGGATATTGTTATAACCTTAAGCTGAATTTAGGTTGTTGATTCCAGCATGGAGCCTATCTGAGGTGCCTCACTGAGGTTACCATGTAGCTTTTGCATTACCTAGGAGCCTCTGGTTGCTTCCCACAGGAGAGGCTAGGTGGTCTTTGGGGTCTGACTCTCTTTCTCTCTCTCTTCCTGTCTGAAACTTGGTTAGTGGGAACCTATGCAAAGCTTTATTTTGGCTAAAGAAAACCCTGATATATTTGCATTTAGCTGCTAGTTGACTAGGACATCTCCAGTGCTTGCTTTTTTTTCAAATCCAAGCTACTCCTGTTTTAAAGTTTCCACACACAGTGCTCCCATCAGATCCTGCCTGACTTCATCCCACATCCATCCTGAAAACACACTCATTGGAGAGCCCTCTGTGCAAGTCCCACACCTTGTTGGTGTTTCTGACGGGAGCCACATCTATGCTGTAGCACAGAAGACGTGTACTATCCCAGTGTAATGTTCAAAGCACAGACATCAGCCAGGCTAGGATCACTTTGAAAATGAGAGCTATGGATTGTCCTTGCTAATGTTGTTGCTCTGGTATAATCCTGTATGAGTTTTTTTCAAGCCCAACTTTGCAGTCAAGAATCCCACCAAGGCAGGCATGACTTGAGTGGAGCTGTCACTTTAGGCATGTTCTGCTCTAGTAGCACAGCAGAGAGCACATGTGAGGACAGTCGCAGTGTGGACCCTTTTGGTTTAAGCCAGTCCTGGGCTATTCTCTACAGGCAGTAGCTCTGAAAATCAAGGAAAGTATGAACTTTAATACAGCGTGATTTGAATGTAATTTCTAGGACCCAGAGATTGATACTGGATGAACTGTAGCCTGACCTCTCTGCTTGTAGTACCTTTGACTTTGATGAGTCAAAATACCTGCTTTTTAATAATGAATTTTTCTTCACCTCTAGGGAAGATGCATAAACTTCACCCGTGTGAAGTCGGATGGCACCTCTGCCCCTTACAGCCCACCGCCGAAGCTGCCCTTGCGTGACAACGCTCCCCTCAACAACGTTCCAAGGAGCCCTTCCTCTCCTGTGTCTCTGCAGCCTCCTTCCAGGCAGCCACCTCCTGGGCCACCTCCATCCCGAGCCCCTCCTGGACCTCCTCCTTCACGCCCACCCCCGCAGCCCATGGCTTAGAGTGCAGCAAAACCTGATCAACACGACATGTCTCTTTGCTGAACACAGCATATTTATTGAGTATTGGTTTACAGTTAAAGATATCAGAATTTGTTGCTGGTCAGCAAAAAGAAAAAAAAAAAGAAAAAGGGAAAAAAAATATTGCCAAGTGTCAATTTTAGTGTATGAATATATTTATACCACACGTGCTGAGTAAACATTCAGTGGAAAGATTCAGAGCTATGGGGTATAGAAACAAACCAAAATGATCATCTAGATACAGTAGCAGCTTTTGTGTGTATACTTTTGGAGATGTATTTAGCTAGGACAGTTGTCTGACTTGGTGTGTCAGATCATTCATTAATAACTTTTGCCGGTACTCGTGCATCAGTGGCTTCGATAGCTGCCGCCTACAAGTTGGTTCAACATAGTTCAGTGAGGAATTTGCTTTTTTTTCCCAACAGTACTACATCCAGATGTTAGTATGGATCAACAGTTGCAAAGATAACTTTCTGCCTTTGGTTCTGCAGGTGGAATTTCCATGCAAGTTTTAACAGGCCTATAACAGTAATAAGGTAACATAGAACTATGTGCCAATAATCTAGCTCAATAATCTATCATAGAAGAGGGATTTATGTTTTGCCCTATAAAAATCAATTTTTGAGCCTGCTATCTCTGCATACATTTAGACGTGGTTGCATAGGACAACCACTGAAAATGAGATACTCCATCTAGAAATCCAGATTTTGTACAAGACTTGAGTTCATATTTGTCCAAAGTTCAGAGGAATTTTGAGAAAGCTAAATACCAATTGACTTGGTGTTTAGCTTTCATTTATAGAAAGAGTAGTCCAAAAGGAAGCAAACATACATGGAATTTGAGCACAGATGCTGTAGTAAGCAAACAGAATGTGTTATTTATATCAGCAGCATTGAGGGACTGATTCTATTGCTATTTGATTGGATAAATTTCTTTTTGATCTTACTGCCAAGAAGAATTTGATCCTTTTGTGATTAAAACATAAATTCCTCTTTGAGCAGCTATTTCTTTAGACAGTTCAGATCCCACTAATATGTAGCCCTGCAGTCTACCTGTGGCTGAGAGGCATGGTGTGAAGAGTGAGCATGAGCTTTTATCCCTGTTTTACATGCTTGGCTGCTCTCCCATGCCCTCAATTTGGGTGTCACCAGAAGGGGATGTGAGCACCCACACAGAGGTGGGAATTTCTGACGCGGGACTGGGGGCCAGCCCATTATTAGTGTTCACTGAGCAATACCTGAGTGGGTTGTGCCCAGAGCATTCCCTAGTGAATCAAAATAACACCTGAGCTTGCTTTTTCTCCACCACTACCTATTGTATTGGAGAGGGAACCTATGCTGGTCTGCTTTGGCACTGGCTGTGTTTTTAGGATAGTTGTAGAAATAATGATATGTTGCATTATGACACAGCATATACCTATTTCTCCATCTGTGTGTGGGTGTGTAACGCATCACAAGAGTTGTTGGCACATAAGTCTAGGATAAAACACTAACTGTATTGTGCAGTTGCTCCAGATTTAAGACCTTTTCATGCAGTTGTTACAGGCATATAAAGTTGTGCTGGCACAAACAGAAATCAAGCTTAATGTTTCCAGTGGAAGGCCCACTTGCAGAACACCACCAAGCTCTCATCAGTCTATGCTGATCACTGTGACATGCCGTGTGTATGCAGCTGAGGCTGTCAAACATGACTCAGAAGAACCACAGAGCCTCCTTCTCCTCTTGCACTGCTCTGCTCTCTTGAGCTTAGCTCTTACCTCATGTATATTGGTGCAGGTAGTGGAATCATGGTTGTGAGTGCCAGCTGGCCTTGGAGCTATTCCTAATTTAGGCCAGAGCCAGCAAAGCATTTCTGCATGTGTTAAAATATCCTGCAGGTCAAGAGAAACTTCCTTATGCCCAAGTGCTTTGCTGACCTGTGACTTCATTGTGATCAGAAAGGAGAATTGGGATGCACTCAACCCTATCCTCATTCTTTTTAGACACTTGAATAGGGTCTGCATAATTTGGTTCATGAGAATGGATTTCTGTTTGGAGGGGAAAGAAGAGTATGTGTGTGTGTGTGTGTGTGTGTGTGCCTGTGCTTGTGTGTGGGAACTGTGCAGGGTTTTGTTTGGTTTCTCTTGCTTTACAGAAATTGCTTGAGAGTTGCACTCCTGTGAATAGAAAGGCCTTTTGCAGCCAGTGTGACACACAGAGTCATCACATATCTCTGTTTCTTTCAGCTGAAAGGTGAAACTAAAGCAGTTCAATTTTCCACTGCAGTTCTGGTGAAACTCTGGTTTTACCCCAGTGAAAGGAACTGGCTGACTGCAGTGAGAGGGCAGGAGGAAGGGTGGGGAAGGTGCTTCACAAACAGAGGTCATTGATGGGCATTATACTGGTAATGTGGAAACCCTACAATAGCCTTGCTGGGTCTAAGACCATTTGTAGTGTGTATGTACAGTGAACCTAACAGCTTCTCACATTGGTTGTGTGAGAATAATTAGCCAGCAAATGCCAACTAGAAATTGAAATGGTAGAGGACGATAAAACTGATACCCATGCCAGGAAAAGCAGGGAATTAGAGCTTTAACTTCTTGTGGGGCTGCAACAGCTCTGTAGATGCCAATTCTCTTATCAGCAGGCAGCAGTGAGATTGAAGCAGTGACTTGGTAGGTCAAGAGTTAACTTTAGCTAATGACAAAGCCTGGGAGCCAGATTTTGTCTTGTGTTGCACCTGTAGAGATCTTGGGAGAGGTGAGTCGAGTTGGCGATTTGCCCTCATGTCAGTGTTGGTGGAATTTGACTCCCTGCCAGTGACAGTGGAGCTCTTGGCTCAGGCAGGGCTTCTCACAGTCACACATCCAACATGCCTCTTGTTTGCAGTTGAAGAGATGATTGGTCTTTGCTGGAATACGCAGACTTACAAAGATAACACAGATAACAAAGATAACATGCTAACAATTCTGCACAACTTGCAAGTGCAGCAGGAATAGAAGCAGCTTAGGCTTTGCCAAGTCCCAGATGAATGGCTTCATGTATGATAAAGTGGGAACCACCATGGATTTGAGAATTAGATTTGGCATAAATGGAGTTTCCTGCATTCTCACTGTAAAAAATTAAGCATTTGGTGTGTAACTCAAGTTTTGGCTGCAGCCTCTGTGACAGGAGCACTGCAGGTTTAATTTGCTGGTAAAGCAGAAAGGGAAAGTGAACTTTTTTTTTTGCGTTAAACTGAATTTTCTTTGCAGAGGTGGGAGTAGTGAATATGCTGCACTGGCTACAGAAAGGCCTTTTGATTGTACAGAAATGTACCCATTTGCAGTGATCTCAGGCATTGTAACAGCACAGTAAGAGAAAGTAGTTGTTATTTTATCATCTGTTGAGCTTGATCCTTACCTAGTATAAATCAAAATAGACCAACTGAAATCAAGGCAGTAATATTGGTGTCCATCAGCTGAGAAATGTCTGGAAATAAAGGAAGGGACAAAGTGCCTCAAATGGGCCTGTTGTTTCAATGTTTGTTTTGGCATTCTTGTATATGCCAATTGTGATTACAGTTGTTACACTGCTAAGAAATGTTCTCATGTGGGAATGATTCCCATGTATTTTCCAGTATATAGCACCATTTGACACTTGCAAAAAAAGTGAATATCTAATTCTTCCCGAAATCCTAGAGGAAAATGTGGATTCAGGAGGCCTTGGTCTCACTACAAATGAGGAATGACACAAGGTGCAAAGCAGCAGGGAGGGAAATTCAGTGTGTTTAAACCTGATACAGAACCACATTGATCAAAGCATATTTATGGCAATTTTTCAAGCTCAGTGCATGTGTTGCCATCTGTGGGAGTAGCCTGCAGAGCAGACGGTCCTAAATAGAAAAAGGAAAAAAAAGGAAAAAGAATCAGCTTCTCATGTGAAAGAGCAAGCATAACAATGAATGACATTATTTCATGAACTGTACCAGTTCAAATGCATGTGCACCTTGTGCTCCTAATGCTTTTTTAGTCCTGTTGGTCTTCAGACAACACAATCAGTAATATGCTTTCTCTCTTTAATCACTTGCAGTTTTTATTGTTGTTACTTCGGGTTTTTTTGTGGTTTGTTTGGTTTTTTTGTTTTGTTTTTTTTTTAAGAAACATTTCACTGAGAAAACAGCCCTACTTCTGTAAATATAGAGTTTAATTTGGAGGAGACAGCGCACTTCTGGATGTTACTGCTGGACAGTTATTTATTAAAAGGGGCTCAAGGTGAATAAATAGAGGTGGCTCAGGATCCATGCATGCAAGTGTGATAATGCAGTATAGCATTTTCAGCTCTCTGTAGTTTTGGGGCAAGGGGAATTTTTGGGTCATCCTAGTTTTTTTAGAAGTTTGTTATTAATATACCTTTGAATAATGCAATAGAGATTCCTATCATATAACATTGCTTGAACAAATGTGTAGATTACAATAGATTTTTTTTTTTATTTGGGAGATGAGGAGAAGGGTTGTGAGGGATAAATGTTTTAGGAAATGTTTTAGTTTTTATGGGGGGAAATGTAGTGTACTCAATTTTTTAAGTTTTTGTTTGTTTAGGAAGATATAGTGTTTTCAGAAACAGTGGGCAATGCGGGCTGATCAACAGCTGGGGCATGGAGATGTGGGACAGAGGAAGCAGTAAGATTTTTGAGGGATAAAGAAGCTTTACATGGGGGTGTGGGTTTGTTATTGGTACATGTGGTACAAATTTCTGTAACTGACATGCTGCTTCCATGTTATAATCATGTAACTTCATGCATTTTAGGCACGTGCTCTGTTTTTCTGAGAAAACTTTGCAAATGTAATGCCTGCATGCGAATGTGGGAGATGTAGCCAAAATCTTGTAATCCAACATAATGTAGTCTTAATGGCTTCAGAATCAACAATAAAAGTGCTTACTGGTTAAACACTATAAATAATTTTATTGCAGGGTCATTTTAAGAGGTGATAAGATTTTCTGTATCTTCTTTCCAATCAGCTCAGCCACTTAATGGTCAGGAGATGAATGTGGAGTTGGGCTGTCACAATTACCACCCTTGACTTGCTACTAACGTCATTAGAGACAGGAGTATGTTCTGTGCCTCAGTTTCATGTCTCTAGGCTGAGAATTTTGTTCTTTGTCTAATTCAAAGGTAAGCCATTGTTTTTTGAAACCAGCTAGAAAAGCTGAGTAAATTGAACTGGACTCAGGATTCAGACATTTATTAACACATGGGGCAGAGCCTGAAATAATTGCTGCTGTCTTAAAGAGGAGTCATAGAACACACAGACAAAGTCCATGCAAGACAAAATGCCAGAGCTCAAGACTTCAACAAAGAGAAATTCCATGGGAAATCCTACACTTCTGAAACCCCTGGAGTCACCAGGCTTCAGACAGAACTACAGATTTTCAGTCCTCCCTACTTCTAATGTTTCCTCTGTATCTGTTCCAGCCCCATTGAGGACTGGGGGCGGAGGGCTGGTGGACATAAGGCAGGCAAGAAATTCAACAGGGGTAGGCCACAAAAATCTCCAACCAAGCAGGCTGCAATTACGGGTAGTCAGGGCTGCTGCAAAGCTGCTGAGCTGTGGTGTGCACTCAGAGTGCCCAGCATGGCAGCCACAGCCCTGTGTGCCAGGGGAAAGGAAGCTGGTCTTTGCACACACATAATCCCCTGAGCCTCATCTGCAAAAATCGGTGGGCACCCAATTTTGGGGCTCTGGTCCACGTGGACTCATTGCAGCAAAGCAGGTGGGAGCTGCCTGGTGCCTTCTGGGCAGCTCCAGCGGGCTGTGCTGCTAATGGGAATTGAAATCCTCAGCCTGGAGCTGAGCTGCTCCCTCGTGGAGGCAGGGCTCTGACAAAGAGCCTGGCTTGCTCTCACCCTGCACCCCAAGCTGGCAAGACAATAGTCACCCAGTATGGTTTTGTGGCCTTCGCTCTGTTTTGTTCTTCCATCTGCTTCTTACTCAGAAAGCAGACTTAGGCTCTTGGAGGAGATCAGATAAACAAAAGTGCTCCTGCAGCCAAGGCTCTGGGCATTTTTACTCTGCATTAACAAAAACCCTACATTGGCTGCAGCTGTGGCTGCTTAGGTTTACGTGTGCCTGAGACAATAAAATTCAGATTTGACCTGAACTTTCCCAGAGACTGGGAATGTGCAGATCCAGGTCTTTAGTTATAGAATTTTCTGTAAATAGCCTCTAGTGCTGTTTAAAATCTTTCATCAAATGTCCTTCACAGTATCAGGAGTGGCATTTATATGTTCACATACACCAATCTCTCTGCCCTATCTGTGTGCATGAAAAGTCAGCAACAAGAATTTTTTTGGCTTCAGCAACTTGAGCCAGGAATGGAAAAAATGCTCTTTTCCCCTCTCCTCTCATTCCTTGAGAAACCACAGGCAGAGCATGTTGCCCATGCTGGAAGCTGTCTGGTCTTTGCTCTGTGAATGTGCTTTGCCCTTTGGGATGGGACTCATCTCAAGTTTCATGTTTCTGTGACAAATTTCCCCTTTTCCTGCACATCAGAGCACCTTCCTTTTCACTGCACAGGAGGCTGCACTGGAATTTCCTGACCAGGTAACATCACTGATTTCTGGCTGCAGCTCAGACTGTGAGGTTATGTAAGATGTGAAAATGTTCTCTAAAAGAAAGCTTTTCTGCTGGAAGCTTTTGCCTGTGACATAGATTGAGAAATGTTTCCTTTTAAGCTTTCAGAAATGCATGGTTGCATGGGTCAGTACTTCACTGAAGGTCCTTAGATAAGCCCATCCTCAGAGGTCACTCACTGAGGTGAGCTCTCCTCACAGCAGCCTCTCCCTGCCATGGAGCAGCTGCCTTGCCCTTCATCCACACTGATGTCCTGTATCTTGCTGAGCCTCTGGGCCACAATTCTGGAGCTCAGGCTGTCTGATTCTTCAGGGTAGAAATAGGAGCCCTGCAGAACCACCCTAGGTCCTGTGACCCAGAACACCTCACACCTAGAGTGTACACTTTTCCCTCCAATGGCAGGGGGACAAGATTGAGAGCATGAGTTTTCCCAGTGAGCACAAGAACACAGCTGCCAAGCCATAGCTATGCAATAAACACCCATGTGTTTGCCACAGGGTACCAAATACAGCAACTCTTGCCTTACTGATCATGCCTCAGGCACTCTTAGGATAAAATACTTAGTGCCCTCAAATGTTTTCTAGTTTCTGTTTTTTTTCAGTACATAGAAAGATGTTTTGAGGTGGAAACAGGAGTCTCAAGGTTCCCCTTCATCATCAAAGACATATTTGGCCAATCAAAGCCAACAGAAAAATATGGCAAGCATATGTGGCAGCTCAATCTCTTCAGAAACACAACTGTTCCTGCTTTGTGCCTCTCTTTCCTTTTGCATCAAGAATATCTTGGTTATCAATGAATGTGCCTAGGGGGAGAGGTTGGTCCTAGTTCAGCTTTTTTTGTTGTTGTTATTTTTGGGTTTTTTTTTTTTTTCCTGGTTTTCTGGTGCACCTCTGTAAGGTATGTTTGGATCATCAGTGACAAAGGGAGTTCAACACATCAGTGAGGCTGTTGTTTCCAACGGGGAAATGCAGCAGTGTCCTCAGCAGCCAGTGCCTTCAGAAGGCAGATAAAAACCCTTGAAAGCCATCATCACAAAGGCAGACTTGGCTCTGCTATAGCTCACCAGGAAACTCCAGCTCCAGGAGTGCAAACAGCCTGTACCTGGGACAGCAGGAGTGACAGTATCCTGTCTGCCAGGACAGTGGGAGAGACCCTGGTGGGGTCTGTCTCTTCCCAGGCTAGTGGTTATGATTAGGGACTACTTGTGCCTTGAAGCACTTACTCTTCTCTATGGAAAAAAGTGGGCAGGGAGAAACTCTAACTCTGCAGGCTCTGGAATTTCCTAGCTCTGTTTCTGCCAATATCAATCATTTGTATTGCTTAAGTAACTCACAAATGAAAATGTGAAATATCTCAGTTCCCTCTGGGCCATACACAGGAGCAAAGGAGCAGCCCTGCCTCTAACCCAGGCCAGCTGGACCCAGCATCACCCTTAGAAGAGAAGACAGGATGCCTCCCAGGTGGTCTCAGGAAGTGTCTCTGCCATGGTCTCCTGGCAGTTCTGTTTGGAGGCTGAGGATTTGCATCCCTCATGGATCCTGTTCTCCTTTTCCTGAGCCATGCAGGGGTGGTGCTTGTCTGCTCCCCATGGGTCAGAGCTGCAGCCTGCTGGTGCCAACAGGGGCTCTGAGGGGCTGCTGGAGCACCTTGGGGTTCACAAACTCTGCACAGTTGTTTTGTAGAGTGCCTTTCCCTCCCTCCTGTGAGGCTAGGGCAGGCCAATCAAATTATGGCTGTTTCTCTGCCCTCCTTTTGTGCCTCAGTTTCCCTTCCTGCAAGGATAGAGCCCAGCTCTGGCAGTTGCAGCTTTGGGGCTGCTCTCAGACTTGGCAGCTCTGGGTACCTCTGCAGCACCCCCTGGGGCAGAGGCAAGAGGCTGGAGAGGCTCCTGCTCCTGGCCAAGCACGACTCATGGCATTTGGCATTCCAGTGTTTTTGGTAGCTCAGGAGCAGCCCTAGCTTAACAGCAGGAAATAAGAATACAACTAGCCTGTCAGTGTGTTTGCAGCCAAGCAAAGTGCATGATCCTCTCTGGCAGGGCTGGCCCCACAGCCATGGCCCCAGGACAGGGAAGCATTATTTCATGGCTCTTTGTTTTGTTTTCCTTTGGCAAGATTTTAGGATGCCTTTTCTACACCCTCCAAGAGAGATGTGGGTACTCATTGCAGGGTTACCTGTGTGAGTGGCACAAGCAAACTGACTTCAGTGGGGTCACTGCAATTCTGCAGCAGTGGGAAGGGAGCCAAAATCAGCCAAAAGGCCATGGGTGCTGCTCAGCTCTGACATAAATAACTGGGAGACTGCAAGCACTGAAGTGTATGTGGCTGCCTTGCTACAAATAGCTGGACTCTGACACATCCAGGGATGTGAGCAAATTTTCATTTTTTACTTTTCTCTTAGGTTGCTCTGTGTGTCTGCCTCCATCACAGGGTCATTTCAAGCAGCAGGACTGAGTTTAATTGTGTACAAACACCTGTACTTTTTCCATCAAGAAGCACACAAAAACCAATTCCCATAGAGGCAGGTAGGTACATGCACAAAATACATCACAGCCAAGCAGTCAAAGACTTGCTGGGTGCTGCCTCCCGCTCTCTGCTGGCATGTGAGCTCCTGGCACTTGTCATGTCCCCATCAGACCCAAGTAAGCTGCCTCTGACCATTCTGATTCACAGGGTGCTTTCTTTGTTGGCCTTTGGGGTTAAACAAGTACAGCAATTGTCTGTTTTGTGTGGGGAATGGTTGTTAGGGCAACTGGGAGGAATTCCTTGGCACCAACACGAGCTGAAAAAGAATGAGCAGAAAAATGCTCAGCCAGAGTCAGTGCCAGAGCAGAGGCAGGGCAAGGGCCGGTGCCTCACCCTGACTCTCCCACCTGCAGCAGAGTGTCTTGGGCAGGGAAGCTGCTGGGAAAAGCCAGATCCACACCCTTCACTAAGCTCTGTGCAGAGAGCCCACAGCACAGGCACCCCTGACACTGAGGTGCTGAGGAGAATCTACCCCTGAGTTTTTACCCTTTTGTTCCTTCTGTAACTGAACATGCCCCACAACATCCAATATGAAATTTCTCTTAAATTTCTCAAAGAAATTTTTCGAAGAAATTTCTCTTGGCTCATAGCAGCTTGCAGTACAACTTCAAAAATGAAATTGTGATAATGATTTTCAAATTGAAATAAACCAATTTTGGGGTCATTTTCACTGTGAAGCTTGGTTCAAAGGCACTGGAAGAAATGGCAGGGTGAGTAGTGAGCTGACAAGTAGTACAATTTTAGAAACTTTATTTTTACATTAGAGATGCTCTCCTTGCTCTAAACTGCTGCCTTCCCCATCTGACCCTTTTCCCCACCTAGCTGCCACCTCATTCATAAAAAGATAATAACTTTGTTTGGATAGGCTTGCTGGCAAATTTACACAGCTCTCCATTTAGAGATCTGATTTCAGGTGAGGTTATTAAGGGTGATAAACAGGAAGAAAAGGAAGAAACAGAGGCAGGGGGGTGGTAGGGGTAGGGAAATGGAGCAGCAGAAGGTAGTGCCTGCTCTCTGCTCTTGTTTACACAAGGGCTTGAAACCTGCAGGATGGAACTGCCACGGTTTCACAGTGAGTGTGAGCCTATCTGCAGGCACGGCAGCTGCTGCAGCAAGGGGGTGGGCTGTGGAAGGGAGGGCCAGGTGCTGTTAGTAATGGGCGTCAAGCTAAAAGACTTGTGTAAGGGTAGTGTTCAGATCTGGAAAGCACACGGCTATGTGAGTCTGGTCATTTCTTTTATACATGAACAAAACCAATTCTGACGTTTGAATTTCTGAACTGGGTTCTCATCAGAGCTCCAGTTCTACAGGGTTCTGCTTACAGACTGGGTTGGAGGAAGGTATCCATTTTGTAGCCTAGCAGCAGAATACCCCTCTCCTGCTTGGCTGTCTCCCTTTCCCTCAATGATATTCCACTTGATTTCCAAGTTCCTGGCTGAAAAAATCAAACAAATGCATACTTTGGGATGAAATTCCCAATGGACTGTGCTATGCTGTTTTGTTAGTCTTGATATGATTTTATTAGAAGGAAATTGCTGAGCATTTGAGAACCTGGTTTCCACAGGCTTTCATGTTCCAAAGAAGTCAGCTCTTGGCCTGAAACTTTCCAGGCATAGTGCCAGACTTCACAAGCTCATAGATGGAAAAGGGGGCTGCCTCTATACCCTAGAAGACTTTAGTCATCTAAATTAGAGCATCCTTTATGCTGCTGTCATTCAGCCTACAACAAACCTGCCTGAGATTAATGGGTAGCAAAAGCTTCTTGACGTGATGTCACTCGTGCATCTTCCCAAGGCTATTGGTATCTTTTTGTTCAAAATCCTGACTGTGATTTCTGTTCCCTTTGGGCTGGCTGAGTACATATCAGGGCAGCTCCAATGTCAGTGATTCAAGCTTGGGAAGTCCTGGGGCAGAGTCAAGAAAAGCTAAGTGTACTGGTCCCTGCTGCGTTTTGTCTAGCTGAAAAATTGGTTAGGACTAAATGGCTTAAAAATGCAAACCCACAGCTGATTATGGTGTAAGATGCTGCTCTGCTGGAGGTTGCTGCCCACTCTTGCTGGCCGTGGGTGTGTCAGCAGGTGCAGGACTCTGGAAGCCTGGAGGAGGCCGGAGGGTGAGGCCTGAGGGAGTCCCTGCACTGACACACTGTGGGTGTCTGCAGCCATGGTGTGACTGACCCACTGCCCAGGCACTCCTCCTGCAGACAGATCAGAGATGGGCTGCATTTTCTGGGGTACCACAGTGCCCTGCAGTGTAAACACACACAATGACTGTCTGAGACAAATTCTAACCACCTTAATACTCTGTTGAGCAGAGTTTCTGGACAGTCTGGTTTGTGCATGTGGGGTTCACTTCCCAAAACAGAGTAGTACCTGAAATGCAGGTGTGGCCCCTGGGCTGGGGGACAGTGCCAGGATGAGAAAGCTGAGCTTGGGAGTGCCCATGCATCATCTTCTGCCCCTTTTTTAAAGAGCTGCATGTTCCTGAGGGCAATCACTGAGCTATGTGTGAGGCCGTGCCTTGCATTGCTTGCTGGTGCTGTAACAGCTGTTGTGTCTCTGGTACACAGCAGTAAAATCCATGAACCTCAGATAAGCTCTCTCACACAGCACAAGCGCTAAGGGGGGAACAAGAACTGCAATGAAGACAAATCTATTCATGTTTACAGCTGCTCAGGATAACTATATTTGCACAATCAAAAAGGATACGGGTCTGCCCTCTGCTCCACTAGCCTGCGAGTGCTGACTGCTCTGATCTATATTAAGTCTGTGCAGTCTTGCTCTGGGTCTTGCAGCACATTTCAGGTTCTCCAGACCTTTCCTAGCCTGTCCATATTGAGTAAAATGTGGCCAGTGTTTCTATGCATTAAAATCCCCTGGTTTGTCCCTTCACAGCCTTTTTAGTTTATGATGGCCAGAATGACCCCTCAGACTTTTTCCCATTTGCTGTCTGGTTTGGTCTCTGCTGCCCTCTGTGCCCTATGGCTGCTTGCTGTAACTCTGTGATTTTCTGCCTAGAAGGGCTTCTTTGTCCTTGGAGTCCTCAAGAAAGCTGATCTCCATGGCAAGCTGACCAATTCTATCCCAACAGAGGGAAATATGTGTGTAGGCAGCAGATACTGGCATCCAGAAGAAGCAGATGCACCCTGTGAGCAAAGGCACTTTGCCACCCCAGGAGCAGGAGGGCTGAAGGACCACTCATGAGCTCTCCTTGCTCTGTGCTGTGATCAACCTGCCTCTCACATGTGAGTGGGAGCAAAGCCAGTGCAGACCCAGCAGCATGTTTGTTATACCAAGGGCAATGCCATTCCTCCTTCCCAACATGCCCTCACCATATGATGGATGTGTTGGAGGCTGGCCCAGATCATTCTCTTGGGAATAGCCAGGGCAACTTCCCAGGCCATCAGGGGCCTTGCTGAGTTAAGTGAAATAGCAGTGTGTGGGAGGGAAATAAGAGAGGCCCATAGTTTGGTGTTTACCCAGCATCCCACGTGAGCCTGTAAATGTGGAGGGCACAAAGCTCCTATATAACAAGTGTTAACATACAGCTGGTGGGAATGCTTCCAGCAGGGCAGCTTTCCACTGCAAATAAATAAATAAATGCTGGCATGGGGAGATTCTGACAACAGTCTAGACAGGAAAATATTGCTACAACCATAAGGTATTTCAGATGACTTCATAGAAACATTTCACCAAATATAAGTATGAGAAGCTGTTCAACTCAGTTCTTTTTCTTTTGAAAAAAGAGAAGTTTTGCACTCAGCTCCTAAACATTAACGTGTCACAGCAGCTACTGCAAGCCTTATGACACTTAGCTGGGGTAATCATTACTCAAACTTGTTAGCCTTAGACGTGTTGGTCCCACATTACCCTAGAGAATGTTTGTGACTCATGCTGTGGAAGTCTAGGTGTGGGATTTGGGACCTCCTAAGTGTCTGTACAATCTGATGCTTTATGGAGCTCCGCTGTAAGGTGTAGGACATGGATGATGTGGAGTTTGGCTGGGTATGTGGTTTGTTTGGTTTGGAAATTTTTTGGTTATTTGGCTTTGAGTTTTTTAAAATAAGATTTTGAAGGGAGGTAGAGGAAGGTATGCTATGTTTCTAGAGTCCTGTTTGGCAGTGTTCCACATTAGCAGAGATACAAAGAGTCTGTAATAGTGAATGGCTTGTTCAGTTATAGCTGAATTCATCTAGTCTCTTTCACGCTGAGAAATTACCTGGTTGTAATTTGTATGTTGTATCTGTGCCAGAGGCCAAAATGTTAGCAGGGAAGGACGTGTATTGGGAGAAGCAGTGGAAAAATTACAATGAGTCAACAAGGTTGAATTTAGGACTCCTCACAAGGGAAGCCTCGTTTATTAAGCAACTTGAACTCTCCCTGTGAGCTCATACGTGGAAAACAGGTTGAGCCATGTGGGAGGGTGTTGCCCAGTGGAATTTGTAGATAAGGATGCTTTATACCTGCGTGTGCCCGAGAGGCCAGTTACATTCTGCGGCTTCCAGAGGGAACGAGCCTCCAGAGGAGTACAGTTATTCCATTTTTCTTGTGGTGAGTTTATTGAAAAGAGCTTTTGTTTCTTCCTCTCCTCCCTATGCCTCCCTTCAAATCTCAGGTTCCCAAACTCTGAGGTGTGATATGTGTGGTTTTCTTCACCAACAGAGACAGGTAACACTACTGAGACCGCAATGGCATGGTGGAAGGCCTGGGTAAGTAGAGGATATACTGATACTCTGAGGGTTCTTGGCACTGTAATAAGGTAACTTATAAGTTGTATCAGGCACTGTGTGGGAATGAACAGTTTCCTTTAAAAATCAGCAAGACCTTTTTACTGTTTTCTGGCTGTAAAATAGCATTCAGCACTTCAAAAACATTGATGAAGGAGGGTGTTGATATGACTGCTGGCTGTAGGAGAAGGAGCAGATCCTATCTGTACCCTTAGCTGAGAGAGGTGCAGGGGGTGTCTGTGTCCCTGTGTTCATGGGGAGATGGTACCATGCAACAGCAAAGTTACTCAGCCGAAGCTGTGGGCTCCTGCCTGCTCCCTTGTCCTGTGGCAGTGAGTTCAGGGTGCTGGCCTGTCCCCATTTTTGGTCCCCTGTTGTGCTGGCAGGCTGTGGTCACAGAGGAAGATATGGTCAAGCCACAATGTCTATCTTGGGTGGGTTTTTAATATTGCAATAATAATGTGTCTTGAACAGCCTGTCTCTTTGCCAGGAGCCAGAAATGCTGTGTATGTTCTCTTGTAAATGCTTGTGGCTCTGAGAGTAATGTGGCAGGATGGGGAGAAGCTCATGGGCTGTGCTGAGGCAGCACCTGGGGTCTGGCTCAGACCAGGCAGCAGGTAGCCCTGGTGATGTGCCAGCTCCATCAGCCTCTGTGGGAGGCCAGGTTTACTCCCAGGTCTCAAAATATTTTTTTCCCCAGAAAGATTCAAATTGTAATCTTCCTTCTCAGTTTTCTTGGTCTCCCTATTTCCTTTGGAAGTTTGGTATAATAATATAGATGTTTTTCCTGAGCTTGGAATACCTCTCACTTATTTTTTTTTCCTTTTGGATTACCTATTCTCTCTACCTCCAAGCTGGAAATAATTTGTAAATTAGAGCAAGAAAAGAAGGAAAAAAACCCTTAAACTCCAATGATCCAGTACCAGTTGGTGTTGTAGAGGGTGGAAGCATGAGAAGAAAATGAGAGGTCCAAAGAAGGATGGGGAAAAACTTTGGTTTTCTAAACCCTTCATTTAAAAATACAGTTCAAAAGCAAAATGAATGAAAAAAATGTGAAACTTTCACAGAAAATATTGACTGAACAAAATGCAAACAGTAACCCAACCTGTCCCCAGATTCCAGCTTTTTTAAAAAAGTCTATCCTTTAGGTTTGAAAATATTTTGGTAGTAAAACTTTTATTCCTTCTTCCTTTTATTTATAGGTAAAATTTTTCACAGCATCAGCTGTAAGGTACACTGCTTCTGCTGCTTTCATGCCAATTATTTATATTTACATGAGCACAAATGCCTTGAGTAGTTTCACTTAGGGAGTTGTAGGATTAATTCAGCTGGGAAACAAGACCAAAGGGAACAGGGATTCTCTGAAAAGCTGGTGCAATTGTACTTGCGCTGCAACAGCTATGTGCGCAGAGAATGAGGTGCAGGAGTGAGTCACAAATGTGCTACTCAGCCAGGAAGGGCCGTAACTGTTTATCGGAATTCGTACCAAAAAAGATCATTGTTTAATTTGTTTCCACTGCCTCCAAATGAAAGCTCAGCTTTGTCCTCCCTCCTTCACTGAGTCACCAGGCATGGGTCCAGAATGTTTGGGGGTTTCTTCACAGGGCCCTTGCATGCAGCTGGAGAGGACTGGCCATCTTTTTCAAAGCAGACTCAGATGGATGAGTCTAACCCGCTACCCAGGGAAGCTGTGGTGGTGCTGGCCACCTTGGCAGAGGGCTAGAAAAGGAGCACTTGAAAAGCAGCTCAAATTCTTCTAAGCCAATGACAAACTGTAGGAGGTGGCAGTGCCCCCTGCTCTGTCACTGCTGTTTTCTGCAGTGGCAGCTTCTCCTCAGCCTTATACTTGCTGCTCGGTGACCATTGGGATTCAAAGCTGCATCTCTTGTGAAGTTTCCTGTTGACACCATTTGCTTCACAGCTGCTCTTTCTGCTGGGAGCAAGGTGTGGTGGTGCAGAGGTGTCTCTGTGCTGGCTGTAAAGCAAACTGGTCCAAGTCATGCTGATTGCTGAACATGCTGCCTCTCTCAATACTCCTCACTGTCACTGCTCCATGCAAAGGTGCCAGCTGTATCCACTGCTTCTCTTTCACATGGGAAGTAAGAGCAGAAGGGATTTGCATCATAGCAGGAGGCTGATGGGCAGCACTTGGTGGTCCATGTTATGTAAGTCATGTGGGACAACCCTGATGCTTCCTTCTTATCCATAATCTCTGATCTCTTTTATCTCACTGTGAAGCCATCCCCATTAAAATATTTATCAGCTCATACTGATAAATACTGATACCATTAGTTTAATATTAACCCTGCATCTAAAGGCAAATTTATGAGAATATGGTAGTTTCTGACTTAAGTATCCTTGTTTCTGGGAAGGAGAAAATTGTATTTATTACTGTAATAAAGTGATGATGACTCCTCATGCCTACCCACCCACATACTCCCCCTATTGACAGGACCAGTTTGTGATGGATATGACAATATTTTCAAGCCAGTTCCTTGACTACCAGCTTTGTTAAATTTTGCCTGTGTTCACCATGTGTAGGCTATAAATATCATTAATGTACTTTTCAAATACTTTTTCTCCAGTTGATGAAAAGCAGTGGTGGAAAGTTGTTTATTTTTCTTCTTCTTTCAGAGTGAAGCAGAGGGCAGGTCTGTGGCAGGTACTTTACATTTTAATGCTGCACCTGATGCTCAGACTCTGTACAACGCCATGAAAGGGCTGGGTGAGTTGACTCCAACCACATATGTAAATTCTATATTCTTATAATTGCTAAGTTGAAATCAATTCCTTAGAAAATTTGCATCCAGAGATATCACCTCTTTTTTACTGTGAAAAACTAATTTTAAAGTTCCCTTGGTATGTGCTTAAACTTCTACACAGAGGCAGTGAACAAGACAAAGTTGTCTGAATATTCAGATTGGGATTTTGGACCAGTCTCAGCTTATTTTGTGCACTGTATTTATGATTTATTGTTGCTTTCCACAGGGACTGATGAACAAGCTATAATTGATGTCCTAACCAAGAGGAGCAATGTGCAGCGTCAAGAGATTGCCAAATCCTTCAAAGCACAGTTTGGAAAGGTTCTTCTAAAACAATGCCTTATTCAATCACTGGTTTACTGCATGCAGGATGTAGTAAATGGGCGTACACTTCTTTCTGAAAGCATGATGCAAACTATATGCAGGTCTTCTGCAAATAAGTAGGCTAATATCTAATTATAAGGCCTGTGATTAATGTGTAAAATTAATGTTTGGCCAGGAAAAAAATGTTTTTCTCCTAAAAATTCAATTTTTTAAAAATGCATTTTGACCAGAAATACTTTCTTAAAATCAGTCTTGATTTGAAGTGAAGCTTCTTATTGATTTGAAGCTGTAACAAAAATTGATAGCCATCTAAGTGACACGTTGAGTAAAATATTGGTTTGTTTCAGGCGTTTTTAAATGTCAAAAAAGTTCAATTTAAAGACTTATTTAATTACACTTGTTTAGAAATTCTGTGGTTATCGACAACTATGTTTTCCTTTGTTTCTCTTTGTTTCTTCTTTTTAAATCTTACTTTTATTGGGAAAATCTTTTCACCAGCAGACTGTATACCTTCAGCCTTACTATGAGCCTTGCTGGAAAAGGGAGTGCCATGCAAAAGCCTAAGAAAGGGAAGCAAATATGGGGGTGGTGGGTATGGAACAATGACTAAATAAAGCCCTTGGATCCCACTAAAACAGGAAGAGTCATTCAACAGAGAGAGGAAAACCTGCACTACAGTCAGAGGGAAATTTGAAGTGTATCTTCAAGCAGACTGCAGTCCTGATTCTGCAGATGTCCTGGGTGCAAGTTTAGATGCAGTTTTGGGAATTTCTCTGTAGCTACACCCTTGCTCAGTGCAAGGCCTTCAGCTACCTGGTTCTGCTCTGTGAGTTAAGCAGGGTGGAGCAAGATTTGCTGCAGGATTAATTATTGAGAAAGCCCAAATATCAAGAAAACAGGGAATGTGTGAGCACCTAGACAAACCCCATTTTGGAGTTAGGTGCCTTTTTCAGTCTCAGGACCTTTTTTAATCAACTATCAGCAATGCTGTCATTCAGCTTCATTACTTGGGACATGGGGATGGAAGCAGCATGTGCAGCAGAATGATCCTGTGGGTCTGTTTATGTAACCATGTGATGATGCACTTTTGGCAGGATCTGATTGAAAGCCTGAAGTCTGAATTGAGTGGCAACTTTGAGAGGCTCATTGTAGCTCTCATGTACCCCCCATTCAAGTATGATGCCAAGGAGCTGTATGATGCCATGAAGGTAAGCATGTTGCATGCTGATATTTAAGTAGTAGCACAAATACAGTGCTAATTTCTTGCACTTGTGCAAGTGTTAATAACTGGACTGTTGCATGGTTAAGTTTGTTATTAGCAATAGCCTTTGAGAAATACTTAATTGTACTATTAGTGTTCTGGGGGAAAATGCTGCTTAAATATTTATGGCTATATGAAAGTTTCTGTACATATGTGACTCATAGAGCCTGGGAAGGCAACAACAAAACTGAATTCACACCCAAACCTGCTCCCCTGATGCCCAGCTGAGCCATGAGACCTTCCAGGAATCAAGGAGTGGTGGTGCAAGGGCCAGGCTGGGTTCGGCTGGAATCCTACCTATTGATAATGTATCTTTACAAATTCCAGATGCAGAGTGGTCTGTTAAAATGGTATAAAAATGGACTGACTACTGAGCACTGGTCTCCCTGCATTCCCTTAATGCTGTCTATTGTCAAAGATCTGACTCCAGAAAAGCACTGAGGAAATGTAGGGTTATATAAAATCATCCTTTACAAATTAGGCACCTTGGTAAAAGAAACAATGTGCAACCCAAACGTGTTTTGTGCCTCCAGCTTTCATCACGATGGTTTCTTACAGCTCAGCACACAGCCTGACTTTGCTGCCATCCAACTCCTCCCTTCACCATGTTTCTCTAGCAGTAAATCATTTCCATGACTAGATGCCTGTCTCCACCTTTATTTCTCCACTGTGTTTTCTATTATAGGGCGTGGGAACAAGAGAAAGTGTTATCATAGAGATCCTGGCATCTCGGACAAAAGCACAGATCAAGGAGATAATCAAGGCGTACAAAGAAGGTAAGTGCCCGGGGCTCAGATTTCTGTGGTCAGAGCTCAACAGGCAGGCGTTGCCAGCTAGCACTGTCAGCAAGAAAATGGCTTTTCTGAAAGCATTTAACTCTTGAAGCAATAAACTCTGTTTTCAGCTGGCAAACAGAACATGGCTATGCTGAGAGAATTTGAAAATCCTTTCTAGGTCTTCATCCAGCTGCAGCCAAGGGCCAGCAAGTTACAAATTTGGTTCAGTTTGGGTACAGAGTACTGTCAGAACATAGACAAAACTGTAGCTGTGTACTTGACTATTGGCTCCATTAAATAGATGGAATTTATCAAATATATATTTGTAAATATTTAATCTTGTTCATCCCTTCAGCTATACCTCTAAAATTAGCTCTGGGTTTATTGCTTGGACATCAGGGGAGCTGGTGACTCAGCTGGATGCAAATGCTGACCTGGGCATCACACAGGGTGTGAGCCGCTCTCAGACCTGTTTTTTCCCTTGATGACCCTCTTGTCCAGTGTCAGGCTATGGTGTGGGCTTGGGTTACTGGTAATATTTTTACTGTATCACCTAAATAAATAACAAACCCTTTCCTTGTCCTTCTCTTTCCCTTGGGTAGCATACGGTTCTGATCTGGAGCAAGACATAAAATCAGAAACGAGCGGCTACTTGGAGCAGATTCTGGTTTGCCTTCTTCAGGTAATGTTGAGAAGAGAAACGAGGGTATAAAGGTCTTCATATTTCTCTCTTCTTTTCTGGAGAAGACATGCAATAGGAGAGCCAGTACAGTCATGATCACCAGATAAAGTGCAGAGACAAGCATGTCACTTGGACTGGATCTGTTTCAGCTGTGATGTGACTGAAGCAGGGAAATCTCTCTCCCTCAGCAGCAGTGAGAGAGCTGAGAACTCACAGCCAGCTCTCCTGTAGAGAGACACCTCACTTTCACATCTGTGTACAGCCACTGTACTCTGCAAGGGTCTTAAAAAACAGTGCCACTCCACTAGGATTCACCACTTTTCCAGGACCTGTGCCCTCAGTGCTGAGTGCATTTACCTTACCACATTTTTGGAATTTCCTGCCTGGTAGCAGAATAACTGAGCAATTTTTTACTCTGCTTCGTATGACTGATTTCAGTACCATTCAGTGAAGGAGTTAGCACTTGTGCTGTCTGAAATATTACTGCTTGAGTACTCTGCAGGAATAGATAACTGAGAGGATAATTATCTTTGATCAGAATGAATGCTCTGATCCTTATTTATGGAAGAATCTTCATGAGACATAATTGTTACCCTTCTTTTTCTGCTCATAGGGTGAGAGGGACAATGCCACCCTCTATGTGGACACAGCCCTGGCTCTTCAGGATGCAGAG
The DNA here is from genome assembly GCF_047830755.1 of Zonotrichia albicollis. Taxonomy (NCBI): domain Eukaryota; kingdom Metazoa; phylum Chordata; class Aves; order Passeriformes; family Passerellidae; genus Zonotrichia; species Zonotrichia albicollis. Next base: position 32,549,235 of record NC_133825.1, on the reverse strand, counting down.
GTACTCTCAAATACCTGAAATCCCTGATATGCCTGCATTCCCACCTTCTTGAACTTCAGAGTGCTTCAGTGTTAGCAGAGAGTTGGAGTCACAATAATTTGGGGTGGGGTTATCTTTAAGTAACTTGGAGTTTTTTCAATTTTGCCTGCACTGTTGAGCTCTGCCATTCCAAAGAGGGTGGATGAGGCCTGGGCTTTGGCTCATCTGCTTTTGATATGGCTGTGGTGGAGTGGAAGAGCAGAGAAAAGGGAGGAAACCTCAAGTGTATTGCTGGCTGTTCCAGCTGCTGCAGGAGGGGTAGAAAGGATGGAGACAGTGGATGTTCCATTTGTCTGGAAGACAGAAAGGTTTTCATAACCAGCCCTTCTAGGACACTCGGGTTCACATGGTGGTTTGGGTTACTCCAAACCCCCTTACCCCAGCCATGCCTTCAGCCAAACTCTGCTCCTTTAGCAGCTGCACACACAGAACAGCTCACTAATAGCTGTGTGCTAATTCCAGGCTCTCTATGCTGCTGGAGAGAAGATTCGGGGCACTGATGAGATCCAGTTCATCACCATCCTGTGCAAAAGGAGTGCCACACACCTAATGAAAGGTATGGAGCAGAGCCCACATTGCCGTCACTACACCCCCAAGCCTCCAAAATCACAAATTTCACCCTAGACAAGAAGAGGAGAGCCTATAGATGAGAGTCATGGGGGGTCAGAAATAAGTACCTGAGCTTGTTTTCTAATCCCTGGTCACCCAGTAACCAAAAGCTGCCAGCAGATTTTGTGAAAAGTTATGAAGATTTAATTCTGCTGAAAATCAAGTGGCTTTTCCAGGGGTCCCTAAACAGTGATGATAACTGGGTGGCTGTTTTTACGAATTCAAGAAGAGAGTGACTGAGTCCTGCCCTAATTAAGTAGGAGCATGTGCTGAACACACACATCCCCTTGGATGTGGGTTCCTCTGGGGGGAAAAATATCACTGAAGAAGTAGCTGGTTACTCGGTGCTGGAGAATCACAGGGTGCAGCCTGCATTTCTGCCCCAAGTCCTTTTGAGGGCATCGGAGGCTGCTGGCAGGGAGGACACAAGCCCTGCTCCAGCTGAGACCTCAGCTCCACACTGTCCATGCAGCAGAGACCAAACCGTGTCTTCTCAATGCTTTTCAGGCATAACAGATTTTGTTATGTTGGCTGAATCTAAACATATCAAGTACTGTGTGAATCAGGTGGACCTAAAACTGATAAATTTAGCCGAAGATAAACTCGATATGCCTGAGCTTTTTCTAAGCTGAGGTCTCTTCAGCTGTTTCTATGCCCTGGAAGCCAGCTCCCCCTTGTGTTTCAAATTCAATCTCTCAAGGTCACTTAAAAAATAAACAAAAATAGGTGGCCTCTCTAGTATTTGTCTGTATCTGTCTTTAAGAATTGAATTTAATCTTGTTGTGATAATGCAACCAGTCTTTTGAACCTACTGTGGCACTAAGCAATTTCTTCTGTACCTATTTGTCATTAAGATCTCGGTGTAATTATTGCAGTTTTTAAAATTTGTTTTTAATAGAAAGAGTAGTTTGAGTTGAGAAGTTTGTATCCATCTGTCTATTCTGTATTCCATTTCCCCAAAGTGTCTTGAGTGTTGATGATATCAAGTGCTGAGCAAAGTTTCTTTAAGATGTCTATTGCATTACACAGCAGTTTTCCTTCTTTGTTAGTCCTAGAAAGCTAGGAGTAAAAACAGATATTAGTGTTTCTGAGCCTTGGAGTATCTAAAGCAAGTATAAGGCAAGCAATGACCCTGTTGCTGAGTGTTTGTTACTGTAGGAACTCAAATATCTTGGAATCTTCGCCTGTATTTTACTCATCTTTTCTCAGTTGTTTTTATTTTAAATTGTGGTTGAAATAATAAGTTTCCCCAAATGGTTTTGTCATAATTTTAAAGTCCATTGGCTGTGAACTGCACAGGGAATTAAGAATCATGAATGCTTTGGCTTTTTGTGAATGTTAACATCCATCTTTGTGGCTGATTACTGATGTTGACTAAAACCTCCTGAAGCTGGTGCAAATGTGGCCATTGCTTTTGCAGGATCTGTGTGTTTATATTGCCACACAAGTAATGCCTGTAAATATTATACACAAGAGGCCTTGAGGGTTGCTTGGTAAAATGTATAAGTTCTTTGTGTTTCAAACAGTGTTTGAAGAATACCAGAAGCTGGCTGGTAAGAGCATAGAAGACTCTATCAAGAGTGAAACTCGTGGTTCACTTGAGGATGCCATGCTCGCTATTGGTAAGTGGTGACCTTTCCCTTTGCTCTGTCAGAGTCTGCTGCCTTATATTCTGCAGTAGTTGACTTATATTAGATGGATCTGCTTTATAAAGGTGTCTGGTATGAAGTAAGGGGTACCTCCTGGACGAGATAAACTCAGATTCCAGGAGCACAGTGAATTCATGGGAAGTATGAAGGATCTCAGTCACCTCCTGCCCTGGGCTGGAAATACCATTGATTCTTACTGAGCTTTTTTGTATGCCTAGTGAAATGCACCAGGAACATCCGTTGCTACTTTGCAGAGAGGCTGTACAATGCTTTAAAGGTAAGACTCTCCATTGCAACACACTGGTTTTTCATACAGACTTAACTTGTAACTTGACTTCCACCTATTCAAACTAGAAGAGCCAAGGTTTTGGTGAAATTCAGCAAGTTTAGTGCAATTGTTGCAAGATATTCTGCGAGTAATAGCAGAATCCTTTCAAACACCTTGAGTAGAACAGTACCCTTTAAACTCAAGATAATAAGGGAGTCTGGCTTTTCTGGCTTAAGAGTCTGCAGGGAGCCCAGCCCCACTTTCTGGAACACAGACAAAAGAGTCTTCTCTGGGAGGTTGTTTATGGTGAAGACTTGCCTTCCATTTAAATAAACTGGAACACAGTATCTTCTTTTTAGGAAGCAATTCTCTCAATGGCAGTATAAAATGAGATTTTCAAATGGGGACACATAAGGTATTTGCAGACTGTGTCCCTGTAATACTTAACTGGTATGTACAAGACGTCAGCTCTCCAAACCTTTTGGAAAGCTGAGATTACAGTTTTGTTATCCATGTAATTTTAATTTTCCTGTGAGTGATTAAACAATAAAACCAAATCAGTGGGTGATTCTGCAGAGGGACAGTCTGTATTCAGTGCCAGCTCCCACCTCTGTAGCATGTTTGCTTTTGCATTTGACATGTGCAAAACTTGTGCACACCTCCATGGTGGGTTTGTGGTGCTGGCAGTGGCCCTTGGGGGGGGTGAAGGGGTGGGCCCTCCAGAAAGAGATGCAGATGTTCCACAGGAGAGGAGAGGTGCCAAGGGGTGTTTGAAAGCTGACTCCTCCTGCCCTGGACTAGTTTGCATGGTTTATCCCTTGAACAGCCCGTAGCATCACAGACTGCTGTATCTGTTCTTCCAGGGGGCTGGCACCGATGATGGGACTCTGATAAGGGTGCTTGTTTCTCGAAGTGAAGTTGACCTAAATCTTATCAAGCCTGAATTCCAGCGCATTGCAGGAAAGCCTCTCTCCACTATGATTTCGGTAAGCAGAATCTTGGTATGATGTTCTCAGCCATTGCATGTATTGCTAACCTTTCCATCACTGTGGGATGCTTCCATGGTTGTTTGCAGTAACAATTTCATTTCTGCTATGGTTATGTCTCTCCTTCACAAGGCCTGTTAAAAGCCATGTCCTTGAGAGACACCTGTGTCTGAAAGGTGAGTCAGACTGTATGCTCTCTGTAAGGACTTGGACAAAGCAAACCCAAGGAGACACTGCACTAGGATTTTCATGGACCAGTCTCTGTATCCATGCACTGCATGACATTCTAGATGAATCTAAATTAAATTAATCATTTCGTTATACCTATCCCACACTGCTGTGTCATTTTCTCCTCTCTCTCTCTGCCATCCTTAACTATCTCAAGCCAGTGCCATTCATATGTGTCAAAATAATGCTGGGGTATTTTGTTCTTTTTCCTGTTGTCTGAGGTTTTTTTGCTGCCTTAATCCAGGTGAAAGCCTGGTCTACACTGTGATGAGATAGGTTCAGAAACTGAACCTTGTCAACGCTTATTGTAGCATTTGAGTTTCAGCTCTGAGTGAATGTGCCTCCCCTGTTAGTGCTGAAATGCTGTTTTTACCATTTGTCCCAAGGACTTTGGGGCATTCCTTTGCCCCTGTGCAAATGGCACAAAAGCCCTGTCCTCAGCAGTCCCTATGGGAAGTCTGGGTCTGTAATGAAGGGCCCTTCTTATAATTGACACTGTCAGTGTCCGTCATGTTGATTAATGATCAGCCTTCAAGGGTCTGTACAGAGTATTCATTCCTTCTGAGAAGTGGAACTAGATTTACACCTGTCACCACAAAACATTCAAAGGGAGAAAATTTTCTTTACCTACTGAATATTTTGTATAGTTCTTCTAGACCAAAATGACCACATTTGTGGCTTTTTTAAAAATGCCATGTATCAGGGCTAACTATATAACAGCCTTTTCCCTTCCTGTAGGGAAGAGGTGCTACATAAACACCCAGGGACAAAAAATCTGAACACAACATATTTGCTTGCTGTCATTTGTGCTGACTTTGTGCTGCTCTGTGGGACAGAACCTTGATCAATTGCTCACCTGCATTCCAAAGGAAAAATTTGGCTTGATGAATGTTATTTCAGGTGGTAGCTACAAGCCCCATTTCTCTGTTCACTTTTGATGGTGTGTCAGCTGGCAGCAACTCTGCTGAGGTCTGCCTTGCTCTTTCCAAAGTCCTTTTCCTGTGTGGGCACATTCCACAGACTGACACTGTCAGCACTTGGAGCATGCAGAGGAACTTCCCTACTCACCTACATTTTAATGTTCTCTCCTGTCAGGAGGATACCAGCGGCGATTACAAGACAGCCTTGATGAATCTCTGTGGCAGTGACTGACAGACTCTAGGAGGAAGATGCTGAAAAGGATACAGAGAGAAGATTAACAGTGAACAAGGCTCTGAAAATGTACTTGTAGAAAATCTTTCCATTGATCCAAGTGGGGGTGAAAAGAAGATCAAATTAATGGCTGAGATTTCCAAAGCTCTCTGAGGGATATGGATGCCCATTACACACTGAATGTTATCCACTTCCCAAGCACAGGGGGGAATGTTAATTTCTTGTTTCCATTTTCTTCTTTGAAGTTTTCCTTGTATTTTAACCCATGGTGAAGGATGGCACTTGACATGGAATTAAAGGTTCTTTTAAATCCTCTATAGCTCTTTCACAAGCCTGAACAACCCTACAAAGCTTGGGATGCCCTGAAGCCATGCTGATTTCACCAGGACCAGCTGGTAGAGCAGGGCTCTTGGATGCTTGAAGGATGGATCTGGAAGAAGTCCCAGATATTAATGAGGATTTAGGACACGGGTCAAAACAGAGAACTTAGTGCCAGAGGCAGTAGTTTAGCGGCCTTATCTAGATAACTTCACAGGGAGCTCCCCAAGGAGCAGGGAATGGCAGAGCCAAGTTGGCTGCTGCAAGCATGTGAAAGTTGAAGGCTGTGTGCCTAATTTCCTTCTTGCTTGTCTGTTGGGGAAGAGCAGCAAGTTCAGGTCCCCACGTCAATGTCAGACCAATCAAAACTGGCGTGGATGATTTGGTTTTGGTGCATACAGGGTACCCTGACCATGGGAGCAGACCTGTTTCTGCTTCTAGTGTCACAGCAGCTTCTCAGCAGTCAGTGGACTCCCTCCAAAATTGCGTCCAACCCCCATGACTGCACCACCAGGGGCCTGAGTGAAGCCCCAGATGTGGACAGTGATGCAGAGAGAACAGTCTGAGAAGTTCGGGTCTGCCTTGACCACTGGTTCTCCACGCCTTAAACGAATCCTTTAAATGTGTAGTTACAAAAAGGCTTTCAGTAAATGTTCTCAGTAAAGGAGCTTTTCTAATCCAGTGGGTGAACTTTTTGGCTGAGGAGTGCTCCCTCCCTCGCACTGCTGAGATTATCAGGAGTCAGTGCCATGCGATTGGAAGTTCAAAAGGTCTTGGTGAGTCCAGGTCACAGACTAGAGTCCTGGGTCAGGGTATCAACACACCTCAAGTGGACACAGAGAGGAGGAGGTTTCAGTCCTCGCCCCTTTAAGTGATTGTCTTTTCAGTGATACCCCGGTTTCTTGCCTGGTCTCTGGCTGAGCATCAAGGTGGGGGCTTCTTCTCCCAGTTTTTGAGGTACATGGGCCAGCTGTGGGCACCAAGGGACGGGGACTCGCATGTCCCTTCTGCTGTTCCCACTTGTTTTTTTGCAGTCGCTTGTTCTAATTGACAGCGATGATGGGGTGTCAGTTTGGGGGTTTCGCTTTGGTTTGGGGTTTTTGAGCCTGTTGGGGCTTGCGAGTGTCGGCGGGAGCTGCGGCCGCGGTGAAAGCCGCGCTTACACCCCCATCTGCTGGGGACCGCCTGCGCAAACCCCGCGGCGGCACCACCGGGCTCCCTGTCATCCCGGGGTACTCCGGGGTTTCCCAAGTATCCCGGGGCAGCCCGGGCATCCCGGGGCACCCTGGGCATCCCGGGACTTTCCGAGCATCCCAGGGCACTCCGAGCATTCCAGGGTACTCCGAGCATCCCAGGGCACCCCGAGCATCCCGGGAACGGCCTCCGGGGAGCCAGGAGGAGCGGGCGGGATTTGCCCCTGTCCCGTTCTGCAGAGCCGGACCCGCAGGGCTGCGGTCCCTGTCCCTTGCAGCCACTCCGGGGCTCTCAGCGGGCAGCCCTCGGCACGGGCTCTGCAGCGAGGCACTGCTCCGGCCAGAGCCGTGCCAGGAGGTTTTACTGAAGGCATGACCCATTCTGGTGTGTTTGGGGTATTAACTTGGAAAGCCCAGATGGGACCTTGTGCCTGCCTGAGCAGGAAACAGGAGTGACTTTCCCTGCGGCACCCACAACATCTCTGTTTCCTGGAGCTGGACAGGCAGCAAGTGAAAAGCAATCCCAGCTTTGAGGGACCTAAACTCTGACTAGGAAAGCCTAATGAAAGCTCAGCTCTTGAAGCGTGTTTTAGTTCAGAGTTGTGTGATGATTTCACTCAAACGTTTGTGTTTATATTGCCCCAGAGCTCCCGTTGTTGTTAGTGTTAGCACGCTACTCAGGTCAGAGGTTGGCTTTTCTTCTTGGCCTGTGCTTAGCACAGTGGGTGTGGATTAGAGCTGTTTCACTGTGATTGTGATCCCAATTTATTAATAACAGCCTGGGAGATGTAAAGTGAGTTGCCAGAATGCTCACAGGAGATCAGTAGTAAAGCTGGAAAGAGGAACAAGCAGGGGAAGCTGATTCTATCACTGTAATTGCTGGGAAACAAAACAATTGTAAAACATCAATGAAGATTTAATTACATATTGATTGCTGCTAAAATGTTCCCCGGGTGAACAGGTGCTTTAATAAATCAGGATCAATTCCTAAGCTGTTCTAACCAGTCTTTTCTAAGTGCAAATATTGACTTAGGGCCTTTCTATTCATTCACCGTTTTATTAACATGATTTTATTGCACAAAAACCAAGATAAAAGCTTGGCAAGGAAAAAGTAACAGGGGCAATGTAAAAAATGCTCAGGACTGGTGCAGGCTTTCTGCTGCCTGTTTTCAGCCTTTTTCTTCCTCCTGTGCTCCAGAAAGACCCATGTGCAGGGAGTCTCCAGGGACAGCACTAATGCCACTTTGCTGTGCTCTCCTGTGTACTCAGACAGGGGGACAGCACACAGCACACAGCAGGACTGTGCTGCAGCCTCGGGGTGTGGGTACATAGCTCAGCTCACACCCAGGTGTGCCTAGGGATGGCTGTCTCCAACTGTTAGCTCTGCTCCTGAGACCTGGAAAACTAACAGGAGTCTGTTCCAGACAGGATGCTAAAGCACATACTTCGTGTTTAACCCCTGAGAGTTTCTGTTCCAGAGAAAACTGACCTGATTTAGTCTTACTCAATTCTCCCAGAAACCCAGAGCGGATGTGACCTGAAGCCCCGGAGGCCAGCACAGGCAAGCAAAGGCCCTGCTTCTTAATAGGTGTGTCATCACTGTGACTTCCGGAGAGAAGATTGGATTGGTTTGGCTTCACTTGTATTTCTATTTTGCAACAGTTTGGAGTAATTTTTGGATTAAAAATGTTTAAGTGTTCAAACTGGGGTTAAATGAACATTGTTCCTGTCAGGAAGTGGAAGATGAGAATAGCAGATACCTTAGTCAGGCAGAGTGGGAGATCTCTTTACCATCTCCTCATGTTAAGGAAAGTGTTTCAAGGGCAGGAAATAATCTGAGAGGGATGTTCAGTCTTCCTTTTTCCCTGCGGTTTGCTCAGCAGCACACAGAGGGAGCCCTGGCTGCTGGGAGGGGCTGGGGCTGGGCCAGAGCCTTGCCTGAGGCACCGGGGCTGACTCTGGGGCATCTTCAGCCTGCCATGCCCTGCCAGCCCTTCTCTGGGAGCTGACAGTGGGGTGGCCGAAACCCAGCACAGTGTGAGGCCCGGGAAGGGAAGGTGAGCTGTGACAGCAGGGATGGTTATCAAACCATGGCTATGGTTTGTTCTGGGGTGGGCTGAAGGGAGGCTCAAGGGCAGAGCACCCTCACTGCTGGGCAGATGGGAGCCCTCCTGAATGGAAACTGCTGGTTAATTTTTATTCTTAAATTAATAAATTAATGACAAATGAGTGTTGATGTATTAATGTAAAATGCAGTTTTTAAATACTGCTTGCCACAGATATCCAGATGGGATAATGAAGTGTCCTGGTGTCATGGCTCATTGGCTGGCTATCCTGAAGCGGCCTGGTGGCCATCTGATCATAAAATATACACCTTCCTCAGGGATTACTGTGTGGAATCTCCTTTGCTGGGAAGATAGCAATCTGTAAGATGCTAAGATGGGAGTATGCCAAAGACCTGTCAGTCTTTCCTTCATCTTCTGCCCTGAGCCCAAATGCCTGAGCTGACTCCAAAGACTCTTCACTTGTTTAGTGTCTGGGGTCAGTAACTGCAGAACATCCTCATGCCTGGGATGCTGCAGCACCAAGAGATGTTTTGTTTGACACAGTGCAGCAAGCTCTTCTCCTCAGACCACATGCAAACAAGGTCACTCCAATTCCCATCTCTCTCCTCATTGCAAACATTACTGGCCTTGCAAGTAATTATTGTTCAGTCTTCTGGTGAACCCAAAGAACTCATCTCTGACATTCCAAGAAATTGCCAGTAGTTTTTGTTGTTCACTAAAAACTTTATGTTAGGCTGCAGAAAAGAATTAATAATTTGGGGTTTGTATCCGACTATCCTTTGAGAAGACAGAAGGAGCCAATCCTGAGGACCTGGGCTCTGTTTGGAAGTATTGCTTGTTCAAGCTGTGTTTCTGTTTCCCCAACATTTCCTGTTGCAAATCTCAGTCAGCCATGGTGTGTTGGTTCATGCCTTGGACTTGTTGGAGGCTCAGAGTTGGCATTTCTGACTGAAAGGTATGTGCCCAGCAATTAAGAGTGTCACTGTATGGGAGTTCAAAGTTCACAGGGACTTCATCCCATATACTTTGCATTCTCCCAATTGCAAAGAAATACTTATGGTGATAATTTTCTGTGATATAGAAGTCATATGATGCATCCAAGTATAGTCCTGAGAAACCTTTTCTGCATTTCTGGCTAGATAAAAGTACTATTACAAAAGAAACACAGATGTCTGTAGGTTCTGTACATGCAGGAACTTAACATTTGGAGAAATAAATAGCTCTGGATCACACAGAGGAACCAGTTCTGTTCTTTCTGTGGTAATGAAGAACAGGATATGTTGTAGGCACAATATTATTAATAAATAGTGAGCAATGCAATATGAATCCGTAATTCAATTTAGGATTTCAGCTGAAAATGCTCTTTGGAATTATAGATGGCAGTGAGCTCTCAAATTGAATTACAGTGCAAACAGGAACTGAGTCATGTGTAGCAATGGTCTAGGGAAGCATAGAATAACTGGGCAAAATATTATTGGCAGTACTATATTCACAGAAAAGAAAAGCATTTGGTGGACCTAAATGAAATTTAACTGATCTTATAAATTGATGTCAGGCAGAAAAACAGGGGGAAATGAAAGTCAACATTTACATCTATTGATTTTAAAATGGCAACTTTATTTTTAAAGCTGATTCAAGCTGAAAAACAATTATTGAAAGGTTTCATTAATCTGAAGCTTAAACATGACATTTTGGAGGGGAAAATTTTAATATTCAGTTTGCCTGAGAACACAATTTTTACTTTCTGAAATATCTCCTGAATTTCTGTTTTAGTTGAAGCCAGAGAACCACAGTTTTCCCCTCAGTTCCTCAGTTTAGCCACTGAGCTGAAAGGTCCCTTGTTATTTTAGCCAGAATAAAGGCTGATGTTTTTCAAAAAGGAGGGGAGAGTCATTGCTTCAAATGTCACTAACAATCTTCTCTAACAGAAGAGGTCAGTGTTGGGGGTCTGAGTTTAAAGAGATCCCCAGAGGTTCAAATAAGAAATAGGAAAAGTACAGCTACAGCTGATGTCCATTGCTGGCCTTGCCAGAACAGAAACAGCAGCACAGGTTGCCCAGAGAGGTGCTGGATGTCCCCTCCCTGGGAACATTCAGGTTGGATGGGGCTCTGAGCAACCTGATCTGGTAGAAGATATCCCTGCTCATTACAAGGGGGGTGGACTGGATGTCCTTTAAAGGTCCCTACCACTGGTCAGAGAAGGCAGGATACTGAAAACCAGGCTACCTTCAGAGAAGAATTTGGCAAGATCATCTGTCTTTACATATCTAATATATTTTCTAACAGCTGGCTCCCAAAATTATATCAGACAAAAACTCAGAACTGTGGCTTTGGGTTTTGGTGGAGGATAGGGTGAGTAGTGTCTTTTTACATCAGCCACTAGGCATTGCAACTTTTTTCTGGTTTCCTGGTGAACTTTTTGCATGGTTCTAATGATAAGTCATAACTACTTTGTTGAATGTTTCAGTGACAGTAAACACAGCAAAAATTATTGTCTAGAATACATTGTTCCTTAAAGCTCTCTCACTAGTTTAGGAAAATTGTGGCTAAAAACTGTGGCATTTGGATGACCTTCCTTTTGCTGTTCTCCAGCTAATACTAACACTCAAATCTAGTATAAATAAAGGCAAACATTAGTGATAATAAACTCTCAAACTCAGTCACTGGTTTGTTTATAGCTAGGTTGGTACTTGAGGGATCCAGTGCAATTTAAAAGGCAATAAATTGAAACAAACTCATTTGTTTTGGAGGCTGTTTATGAACCCTTTTAATTTGGTGTCATATTTATTTGGGAAGAATTAGATTATCCTATTCATTAGATACTGTGGCCAGTGATGAATGGAACAACATTCCACATCAATGGCATTAATTGAATCCTCGCAAGCACAGATAATACCCCTGCAGGAAACAGGAGAAGATGGAAAAGTTCTCCAAAGTAGGTCTGCAAATCCTGCAGGGATGAGGGAGCACTACTGGACAGCCAAGATAGTTGGCAGCAGTTGAATGCTTTTCATTTTTTGGTGAGACCTCTTAAAGAGTCTCCACTCTCTTTGGGCACAGAGCTAAAATTGATCTCCGCAGTGCTGTGGGCACCATGAATCTGACACAGAACTAAGGAGGGAGTACAGGGCTCCTGAGCAGCAGGCTTGTGCCCTAACTAAAGATTTGGCCTCAGGGGAAATTTATTTCAGAGGGAAACATAATCAAAAAGACTGACTGACTTTCAGCAAAACTGATTTAAAGCTTGGGTTTGTAAAAATACCCAGATGATTTTCTCCTAGCTCATCAATAATACATGTTTGGGTCTGTTGAGGATTTCTCAGAAATGTGTCATTCTTCCAGGGAGTGTGTCCTATTGATAGAGCCATAAGCCACTGCCAATTAATCAGGGCATAATGCAGCGTTCAGAAATGAGCATGTGCTTTTCATGCCAGTCCTCTTTGATTCATGCCTCCACTATGATTCATGCCAGTTTCTCTTTCAGATGAGCAGCTGTTTGTTATGAGCAAATTACTTTATTGCCCATGAAAGGTGAAAACCAGCCTGAGACATTGATGGGCTTTGGTGCAGAGAGAGTAGAAACTTCATCAAAATCTCAATTTCCTGCGTGCTTCCTATGGAAGAAACTTTGCTCTCTTACTTCTCAGTGGCACAAAGCAGTGAACAGTGGCAAACTAGGTTGAAGCAACAGTGCCCTGAATGTATGCGATCCCCCCCAAGACCCCTGATATGACCTGTGAAGTCCCTTTATGGATCCTTCCCATCTCTGATGTGCTTCCAGTCAACAGGCAAGGGGCAGGTGTCCTCAGCAGTGTGTGCACCTGAACAGTTCTCCTGGGAAATTCTGGAACAGTAGTTGGAGGGATTTTTCCTGAATGTTCTAATCACACACCCCAAACAATCTTGCTGGTAAAACAAGAGCAGGAGGGCAGGACCTATAAGGAATGGTGATTGCTCATGCTTAAAAATGCAAGTACCAGAACTGGTCACTGGGAATAGTGGTGACTCTGAGCTGCCCCACAGCATGTCCTCTGCCACAGGCAGTGAGCTGTACCTCATTTCACTGCAGCAGAAACACTGGGGAGTGACCAGTTCAGGGTCAGCAGTGGAACACAGGGATTAGGATGCAGTTCACCAGAGCCCCAGACAAATCACCCACCTGATGACTCCACATCTTCTCACTGCTTGTGCTGGGCTATATCCTTTTTCTGACCTGCACTCTCAATATCGCAGCCCTAAGAAAGTGCTCTCAGCCAAGGTCTCAAAGAGGTTAAAGCAGTAATATCCAGAGAGGGAGTAACAGGAGCATCTATAAAACTAACCATTTCAGAGCACTAATTTCATCAGCAAGCTAATTGCAAATATTGTATCTAAGAACATTTCCAGCCATCTGCAGGAAGGGAATGTCACAGTGCTTGAAAGGCATCTTATATTTATGATTGTGTCTTGCTGATACATAAACCTGGCACAGTGAGTTTTGGATGTCATTATGATAATCATGAAGAAGAAACACACCTTGCTTGGGAGACATTTACACACCACCTTTATTGTGGTATCTGAATAGTTCCTTGTGTGTGTAAAATCCTGCTACATTTCACCTCTGGTTTTGAGTATAAAACTGAGTGAATACAGAGCCTATTGCTAATCCCTACAGCAGGACTTGACTGTGCCTGATGTCACATGGTAAAACTGTGATCCTGCAAGGAACAGAATTACTGGGTCCAAGGCTGACACTCTGCCAAATGCATTTCCCTCTTATTGTGGTTCCAGATTAATATTTATATTCTCAAACCACTTTCATCAGACTTGGTCCTGAGGTGAGATCAGTGTGAAAGTGACCAAGAAAGGGTGTGTGTCTGTGCCCCATTCTGAGTAAGAGCAGCAGCAATGTCAGGAAAGTGGAAGTTCAAGCTGTCCCTTTGCTCTCTGTATTCTATGTAAGCTGGAATTCTCCCGTCCTGGAGCTGGAGATTTTGACAGGGACCAAATCTGCTCCGCTGGAAGGTAAATAATTTTTTTTAAATACACAGGACAAGATTCACTATGTGGTACTGTTTGGTTTTGTTTTTGATGCTCCCTGGAACAAGCAATGATGTCTGAGCTCTAAAGAAGCCTACCACCCCATTGGATAGAGAATTTGCCTTTCAGTCTACTTGGAACCAGCTCTTGATGCTTGTTACTCCCTGGGAACCGAGTTTTGATGTTAACTCTAAACCATCTGTCAACTCTTAACTCTAAACCATCTGTATTTGCAACCAATGCTTTTCAGGGATTTGCATATAGTGTATAAATAAATTTAGTTGTGCTTACCTTTTTTCTCCTGTGCAAAGGTAACTTGTAAGGGCCTGATATATGAAGCTACCTGATGAAGTGGGAATGTAACAAATAACTTGCAAGCTCTCCCTTCTACTTACCTGTTAAATAGTTATATGTCTGCATACAGACAAGCCAAGCAACTTGGAATTTGACACCAGCACAGGTCCTGTGTTGCAACAGCCAGCAGCCTTTTAAAGAGCAGCCAAAATTATTTTTAAAAAATACTTGTTTGTGAGTCAGTTTAAAGAAGGACATTGTCCCACTAATCCTTGTTATAACACTTGTTATGACACTTCCCTCACCTGATGATCAGTGCAGACATTATATTATGAAGTTTTTAAAAATTTGTGCTGAGACCAACATCTGTCCAAGCATAACATTTCTGTCTTGAAGACAGGGTGAAGTTATTACCTTCAGGGTTAAGGCTAAATAATCCCAGGGGTCAAGACTGAACTTGCAATGTAGTTCTTAAAATATTGCCCATGTGCTTCTAGAATAAACTGGTGGAAGAAAACACACTTTCTGTTTCTTGATAATTTTAGCATGCAGCTATCAGTGAGACCTTGATGTTGTGTGTGAAGGGAACAGAAACCTTATCCCAGAAACAGCTCCCTTTAGAAGAATTTATTAACATAAGAGTCTGGACTCCAATCCTGGTAGATGATTTGTCTGGACAGATTCAATGGTAGGACTGAGCATATGGATTTTGTCACAGTTCTCTTGGATTTCTGGGGTGCACTTAGCATGTCCTTGAGATCACAACCTATGGCTGGAGCAGAGAGCTGAACAAAACTTTCTTCTCCCACTGCCTTTAACAAGAAGTGTAGACACTAAGCACCTCTAAATAAATGAATAAATGTACATGTGTCAAGTGCTTGTCATAGTAAATGGACAGAAGTAGATGCTGAATCACAGCATTTTGAAGGGACACAGTTGGATCTCTCATTGCAAACCCTGGCAAAGAGAGGGTTTGGCAAGTCTGTGTTTTGCCTGCCCTATATGCAACACTAGATCTGAACTTTGAAAAGCCTAAAGGATTTTCATGTGAATATGAGGAGGACACAGCCCTAGAAGTGTTTTCCCACTTTGCAGTCTTGACCATGCTCTGAGAGCTGAGCCTCTCTTGCTTGGGGAGCTGAGCATCTCTCATTGTTTAGGGCAGAGGCTAATGGGCAGATGGTTGTGCAGAGTGAAGTTTGCTTCTCCTTCTGCTCTGACACTGCTCTGGCACAGGCTATGTGATCAGAAAATGTTGCTGTTACCTGGGGACACCAGAAGGTTTTTTTAACACTGATGTATTAATTAAGGGCATCCTTGAGCTGCAGTTGTGAGATTGGAGACACTGGTGACATACAAATTGTATCATAAACTCTGTGTGTCTCTGTGTATACTCTGTATGTGCTCCTCCAGCAGAGATGATCCACAGAGATGACCCAAGAGGTGAAACAGGTTGAAGACAGTTAAAATAAGCAGCACACAGTCACTCAGGCTCCATGAGGAGAAGAGCAGAACCACGAACACAAACAAAGCTTTGCCACCTGGCTTAGCACCAGGCCTCCCAGAGTCTGAACCCAGCTCACTCAAAAAATATAGAAAGCCCAGTTCATGCAGGCTGAGATCCAAATTCAGACATAAAGTTTCTTCTAGTCTTTCATGCCCCTTCCCAAGACAGCCACTGCAATAATGACATTTCCATCACAGCAGTAGGAGGAACAGGGTCCAATTTTCCAAGGGTGTAGAAGCAAGAAGGAAAATTTGCCTCAAATTTTGAAGCTCTAACAATTTCACAGAAGGCCTGTTAAAGAAAATATGCATTACCTTTTCTAGTGTAATAATGAAAATATTAGCTTTTGTCTGTCCTACAAGAGTGCTATTGATAGGACAATACTTTGACCTTTGTACTGTGAGACAAAACACTTCTTGGAGGAAAAAAAACAGATTCACATGATTAGTGGACAGCATTCTTAAGGTTAATTCCAAATTATGAGGATCCTTTGAAAATGTGATCCTGAGTTAAGGAAAAATTCTGAGCAGTCATGGAATCACTTAGCAATTAAAATCTAAGCAGAACAATAACTGGAAAAGGACCACACATTTTTGACAGAACAAGGGTCATTTGTAACACAGATGCACTTGCTGTTTGTAGAAAAGACAACCTGCTTGTTCATGCCTAAGCTCAGAGTTCAGAATGCCCCATGAAATGAAGAATGAAATGACCTGCTAAGTGACTTCAGGATGGTTCAAAATTGCTGAGGCCTGGATGGGGATGGAGCTTTGGCCCAGCTGCCCCCATGATAATGAATTGGCAGAGTTTGCACAAAGAACCCTGTTTCATTGACTCTGTGGTGCTCTGCTGCTTTACAGCAGCTACACATCTGCTTTTCATTTAAGCAGATGTTAATGCCCTTAGGCTGGGCAAGTCCTTGCTGCCTGGAAACAGGCTTTTTTACATAAAACATTCTTCCAGCCTCCCCTGCTGGGGTAGCTCCACTTCATCTGTTATAACCTTTGCCCCACACTCAGGATTGTTACAAGGTTTTATTACTGCTTGCAAAATATTGCACCATGTTTCACTGAAAGTAGCTTTTCAAGAACACTGATTGCAGTTTCTTGTGGGCACCTGGGTATAAAATCACCACCTGAGGCATCAGGCCTTGTGTAATTCTATTTTAGGTAACCAATTTAGGGATGGTAGGGAGGGTCCCAGATGACTGGTCCTTGGTTTTTTCTTATTTAAGGAACTAGCCATGAGTCTGAAAGGGTAGTTGTTTGGGAAGATTAGATTAGATTAGATTAGATTAGATTAGATTAGATTAGATTAGATTAGAAAAGAAGCAGGAATAACTGCCATGTATAAACTTGTTTCGCCTTTGTCGCTGAAGTGCATTTCCCCATGGTGGTGTTATTGTTGGAGATCTCATTAGAAGTTCTATAATGTGTTGTTAATGTTCTTTTGCTTTGGATTTGGTTTTTCTGCTTTCGCCTGAAGGGAACAGGAAGCAGCTGTTGTGAGCTGCTTGAAGAAAAGTTAGTTCCTTAGCCTAGGCTAGAGATATCCTGGGGAATCTTGCCTGGAGGTAGCTCCTGCAAATGTGTTCATTTTTCTCTGCAATATGTCATTGAAGGACATACTAAGGCATGGAGAGTTAGTGACTTGGAGGCTGAAATAAAGGAAGGAGATTTCAGTCAAGGCTGGAATTGAGATTGCAGCAGTCAGATATCACAGCTACCTGGCAGCAGAGCACAGGACTTAAAAAGCTGGTCTACATCTATCATCTGCTACAGAACCAGGTAAGTTTGTTTACTGGCTAAACAAGTTTTATTCTGAAAGGTTAACATGGTTAGAAGGTACCTCAAGGAAAGCCTTTCTGTTTCAAGTCCAGAATTATCTTGTTTTTTGTCTTAACATTGCCCTTTTACCTCAACCGCTTTTTCTTTCTAATTTAATTTGCCTGATGCAGGTACAAATGTCAATTGCATCCTGAACAGCAAAGCTCTTTTAATCATTTTTGGTATATAGATTGGCTGTTTCTCTGATCCTAGTGCTCGTTTCTGTAGATATTTCCTCAATGTGGATCTCTGTGTTCTGCCTTATGTCCTTGTATAGAGTCACTCTTGGCATAATTGCAATTGTGTTACTCTACACATCCTCAGGTTTCATTTGCACTTCTGAGTACAGACTTGTGTTTGGAGCTCACAACTGAGAGGACAACATTGTCCTCATCCTCCAGCAGCACCAGCACCCCTTGGTTTTTTCAAGGCGCTATTGTGTTTTAAATGGTGCCTCAGAAGTGTCACAGATGGGCATCTCTCTTGATATTGTGCAGAGCAGTACCTCAGTGCAGCTGGTGCACCTACATTACATACTCCTGAGTTTATGCAAGGACCAGATTGTGCTCCTCAATGTTTAAGTATCTAGCTAAAAACTCTACATCCCCACAATATTGAACTGATATTGAATTATTAATAACATAATATCTCTATAGACCTCAAATGCTCAGACACAACAACTGCAGGATAATAAGGAAAGATGTAGGGAGCTGTTTTATGTGCGCTCTGATATAATGGTTTGTGGTGGACTTCACCAATTTTCCTGTTCAGTGATAATTTACCTTATGTTGATTACTGCTAACATTTATATTCATTCAGTTATTGTCAGCTGATAATTAGGGGTATGAGTTTCATGTTAACTTCTTGTTTCTGCTCTTTTGTCATTAGAAGGCAAAATGGGTAATTTTAATAAGTAAATATATATTTTTTATATTTGTTTATTCAACTCTTATTGCTTACTGAGAATTACTCAACATCTTCTCTACAGTGCTGTGTAGGACAAACTAAAAATAATGAAGTTGTCCTACTCCAGTGTGTTCTTTAGAGGAACTAAGCCAGACGAATACAATTAGGCAAGCTAGAGATGAACAGCATCCAAAACACACAACTGGAATTCCCTCTGGCACAGTAGTGCTCAAGAAACATGCCATACATTCACAATAACTACACAGGGTCAGGAGCTCAGCTTTACAGTTCGTTTGAGAAAACTGACTTTTTACACTAGTACTTCTACCAGACTCTTTGGCTTCTTTTTCTGCACTCTCCTTGGTATTTTAAGTTGATAAAAATTACATTGTGGCAGTATAGGAATGAGGTTTTTTTTTTTCAGAACTTAGAAGGCAAAAGTTCAGTGTGGGGTACTTCTCCTCCATTTAGTATGGAGCTTAAATATTTGTAAGAAGCTTCTATAAAACACCCTCTTTGGTGAACTGATGATAATGGGAAGCAATTGTAAATACTGCAGCAATTCTGCTAAGATCTATCAAAATACTTCATTCAAATTTCATGCTAAGTACCTTCTGCTTTATCATAACATTGTCTGCATTGTCAGTATGGAGCAGAATTTTTCATTTTCCTGCTCTGAAAGCCTCTCTAGTTCTACTGCACATGGTTAAACAGATGTTACATTTCACTCAAGAGCTGGTTGTGTTTCAATACTGGATAAAGTGGTTCCTGTAAATAAGGCTTGCAAAATGCTTTCTGTCTGAGCAGAACCATGGGCCAGTTTTTATTACATGCTATTATTATAATTATAGGATCTTTTGCTTAATCAGGATGTGCTTAATTAGGATAGCCATTTAATTGGGACATCTCCCAAGGAACCGATTTAGCTTAATGTTATTAGTACTATCTAAACAGGGCAGCTTAGGAAAAAAATTGCTTTTAAAAAATAGGACCCCATCAAAAGAAAAGATAACCTGGTGTTTTGCTGGTCTAATGTGTTCAGTCCATTTCTCAAGGAGCTGGAGTGATGATATCAAAGTAACACAAGATGAGCACAATCCTTCTGTTGTGAAAGTATCAGAATGACCTTCACTCCCCCTATTGGCTGCCACCTTCTTATACCAGAATACTCTAGCAAATGAAACCCATGAACTTCATATTGTACCTAACAGAAAAAAAAATCTGCCAGATATAAATGGCAGAATGGAAAATGCCAGATATTAATCTTGAAAGTGCTTGCAAGGATAAAAAATAAAGCAACAATTAACAGGTTTTGAAAGGAGAGTTGCTCAAACAGACATTCCTAATAAAGCTGTTGGTCATTGAGGTGTCATATTTTAGTAGGAAAAAAAATCTAATTGTTCTATCTTAGCTTTTGGATTTAGTATCATTGACGTTATACATTCAGCACTGTCCAATGAGATACCTCCACCAAACAAAATCTACTGTTTTAAGGAAACAGAATCATGCAAGTTAGGTCTAAATTTCAAGAAGTTCAAAGGCAGTATTTTTGGTAATAAAATTTAAAACTCCACAGTTGTCAGCAAGCTAGTGTGATCCTAGATGGGCAGTATGAGCCAGCAGCTGAACTAGGCCTGAATTTTCAATATCAAATACTAGTGAGAAACTTGGACTGAAAGAAAGCTAAGTAGTGGGCAGACTTTCAGTAGGTGTAAACCAGTCGCATCTCATTGCAATTTCTGCAGACTTGCAATTGCTGCTGGTATTCATGTGCAGCAGATGTTAGCTGAAGACAGTGAGATGAAGCAGCAATACAATTTGCACGATGGCAGCACTGCAACAAATTTGGCCAGGGCAGTGATGGAATTTCCACCCATGGAGATATATAATATCCCATCCAAACATAATCCTGAGTAGCCTGCTTGTGGCAACCCTGCTTGAACTCAGGGGTTGGACAAGGTAGCATCAAAAGGTCCCTTCCCTCTTCAGCTGCTCTGTGTTACTGTGAAGTTTCTCATAACAATTGTCTCAGTGTAGGTAAAGTAAAAATCCAGGCACTGTGGGTTTAGTAAGGAAGAATGTTGATTTTGGTGGTAAAGTTCATCTAAGAAATTCCAGTCCTCAACATCCTTCTCTGCTTTTTTTCCCATGTGCAAAGTCACTGTCTCTTTATTTGTGATGATAAAATTCTTTATGGGGTCACTGCATTAACTGGATCAATGATAAGACAAAGTTAAAAATAACAAACCAGGGTTTTAAAATATTTTTTTAAGGTTTTATTTTTAAATGCATATCAGTTCAGCTATGCAATTCCCAGCTCTGCTGGGCTGTACTATCCCAGCCCACAAAATGATGAACAAGTGAGTGGGGGGAAAGCTCAGAAGAGACCAGCATGATGCCTGGATCCATCATGTATAATTGCACACTGCTTATGCTGTCTCTTGCAGAAAGCAGGACTACGTGTTATCTGATGTTAACTAACTGAAAACATCAGACCTGTGTCTTCAGCTCACTGTACATTTTGGGTGCTCTGCTTGTGAGCACCCAAATTCAGAACCTTTGCTTTCTTTAGGTGCAGCTGAGGAGTCTAATGGTTAACCAAATAAGAATTAAAACTGCATGAAAGCATATCTATCAAGTTCTGCACAGGTTGGTGCTCCCCAGGGGCTGGGTGGTTCATTAGTACTACAGAGCCTGCAAGAAATAAACTCATTCAAACTTAGTTAATTATAAAATCAAGTGACTCCCCAAGAAGGGGAATCATTTTAATTGTTCCAGTTGTGTGACTGCCCATACTTATTCAGGTCACCTTGTACATCCCCATCTCCTTTCCAGGGCTCTTATCCCTGAGTCGGTTCTGGATTGAACATGCTGAAGCTGCAGTTTTCAGAGATTCAGGCATGGTTAAGGTGGAAATGGATTATTGATTATTGTGCTGGTGTGGGACTGGGTTCAACAGCTGCTCAGATACAAGCTTCCTGTGTGACTTAAGCATGCCACCTTGGAGCTGAATTTAATATTGGATTTAGATGGAGCTTGTGCATCTACACTCCAGAAAAGGATCCTCAAAGCTCTGCCTAACCTTAGACCTCTGCTTTGTGTCACTTCCCTGGTCCCTCTGAAATCCTGCTCTGACCATGTGGGAATACTCTTGGTTTTGTCACCACCACTGAGCCATTCACCTTCCCACTCCCTGCTGCTGCCTGCAGAATGGGAGCTGCCCAGTCTGAGCCTCCCAAACCCCTGCTCCATCAGGGGCATCAGCAGCTTGGGCAAGGCCATGCCCTTCCCTGGCAGGACTGATGGATCGCAGGGCCCCTCCTCGCCTCCCTGCACAGTTCTTGCTGTATTTGTAGCACATGTTGGTGAGCAACAACAAGCTGTATTCGTAGCACATATTGGTGAGCAAAATTATCAGCCTGTGTCTTCAGGGCTCTGCTAAGAGAATGGTAAAGTGTGCACCTACTTGATTTGTTAGTGTACTCTGTTCTCAGAAGTTAGTTACCTGCACATGCCTACCGTCTGGTGTGGCCAAGAGCAGGTCTGGGGCTGTGTCTGCGCTGTGGGTGTGTGTGAGTGTCCATGCATGTGCCTGTGGCATGTAGGAAAACATCCAGGGGTGTCCAAGCTCATGTGCTCCTGTAGGTGGAAATTAAGAGTAGTTGCCTGCACCTAATTTCTGTGTATCCTCATGGCACTGGGAGGCCTGGAGTTTATTGTAGGAGATAACTGCTGCTGGCAATTATTTACAATTGAAGCATATTAACAGAGGATGCAACACAGACATTCTTTCCCAACAAAGCAGTGATTTGTAAACCTCTATTAAAACAGTTGACAGTGTTTTCCTGAATAGATATTATAAATGCTATTAAAAAAAAAAGTTTGATAAAGAATGGATGTTCCTGGAAGCTGGTACCACTTATTGACCCCATACCTCTTAGTAATTTGTATTTAGTTATAAAAGGATAAATTAAACAGTGTTTGCTCTTAGTATAAAATAGGAGATTGCTGCTGATAAGTATGCTTAAAATAAGCACCAGAGTGGTTCTTTTCATTCCCTACCTTTAATAACAGACTATACAGACAAAAGTGAATGCAGCCAGTCAAGCTGATGGCTGAATCATAGCAACAGCATCAATTGATTTGTTTCCAAGTCTAAAAAAAAACTAATAAAGACTTTGCATGATCTCCTAGATACAAGAGGATTATGGTTAATGTCTTAAACCTGTCCTTTAAGCTCTAATACTCTCTCTGTGTGCTCAGATGCTGCCTACCATCTCTTTCAGGTGAATTCTATTTATAAAAATTGATACTGAGTTAAGCTGGTTAAAACAAAGGCACATTCCTTTTTATTGAACTAAAGAGAAGCTATCAGCAGTTCAGAACTGCCGCAAGCCTTACCACTAACCAGTCACAACAGTGCACTCGTGTGCTTTGCAGTGTTTATCATTACTGTTACTTTTTGTTCTTTCTAGTGAAACTAATGTGTTGATCTAGGAAGTACTGCACGGTAGAAAATTTAACACTAAAGCACTCATATTCCTCACATAATTTGAAGTAAACATCTGTTTGCAGAATGAGGGACTATTTTTTGTCCTTGTTAGTTGTTTGTTTGAAATTTTTCAAAATAAAAAATCAATTTTCTTGAAGACCTATTTTTAAAATTCACTGTGTACATTTGTTCCAAGGCCCATATCCTGAGAAACTGTATGTTTATGATAAGTCTTATGTATATTTTAATCCTGGAATGCCATGCATACTGTAGTTCTAACCAATCGTGTTTGTGGAAAACTGATCAGTGAAAATGTTATGAAGCACAAAACCTCAAATTGTCCTCCCTTAAACTTTAACCTCTGCAAATCTGTAATGTAATATATTCATTTTGCAGCGCAAATAATTGAGTATGAGCTGGATCAGGGGTCTGTTTGCAAATACAGGTAGAATGCTTCCTTTTGTTCCAGCCAATTCCTTGCTTCCTTTCCACAAGCAATAAGGTACTCCCTTATTTAGGGGTGTCTGTCAGCAACTCACCCAGATGCTGAATGCAACTACAATGCCGTAAAGCTTTTCCTTGCTGTGCATGGAAAACACATTCATCCTCTTAAGAACCATCTTTGAGAGAGTCTTTGAGGCAGAGGCACTGTATTAGCAGTTTGTGGGTTTAACAGAAGGCCTTTCTGCTGCTCAGGGAGATGAGCTTGCCTGGTGGGAGGCAGTGCATGCCTGTGTGCTGTGTCATATGCTGCGTGGGGCTTGTGGAAATGTGGGTTATTATGAAAGGGCATTGCGCAATGTGGGACTGTGGGGCTGCATTTCCCTGCTGGATTTCAGCACACGCTGAATTTCGAATGGGATCTGTGGCATTAGTTCATTTCACCAGCTTTAAAAACCTTTACCACAGTGCTAGCCAGCTTCTGCTATTTTTATAGCCTGGGAGCCTTCCCAAAACATAGCCCTGGGGGTTCATGTGCATTATGCTCCTGGAGCAGTCTCTGTATTTGTGAGTTTAAACAAAAGCCTTTGCTTGACTGTGTAAATTCCTTTATGATACATGTTGAGAAGACCATAACTTTCCTGTGGTTTCCAGCTCTCTGCTGTGAGTGCAGGGTCTTTCAGAAAGTGGTTATATTGGTCTTTAGGACATCAGGAACTTTTCTACAATCTATCTTTAACATAAAGAAATATATGGTGCATGTAATTAATTTTAGTCATTAAGTCAGCCTATCAACCAGATGAATCAGTGCTTATTACCTTACTAAAGGCATGGCATTAGGCAAGTGCATTTTCCATGCAATCCCCTTGTAGAAATGGAATCAAGACAAGTACTTATGGATGATGAAGTACTTGCCCACTAGCTCCCAACAGGGAGGATTCATATTCCCATGGACTGGATAAGGGACACAGTAAATCATGAAGTTTACTATATTCAAAGGACAGAACAAATCCTAGTCCTGTTTTACAGTGCAAGTTCCATGTTCTCTGTTAGCGCACCTTTTGACTGAAACTCCATCTTTCTACTGTCAGTTTGCATCTTGTGATATTCCTCTAAAAGTACTTATTCATACTACTATTATGCCATCATTTTGTGTATCATGGCTATTTTTTTAGTATTATATCTGGTAATCTGGGTTGCAATTTCTATAGAACAAAATACTTCCTATTATACGTGATGACTACTGTAGCACTATTTAACTGAGTATTTTTGTTTTACAAAGGGATGGTGGATGTCATCAACTAAAGTTCTATAAAGAAAAAACAAAAGGTAGACATCTCTGGAATTAAATTTCAACACTGGTTTCCATCATAAAATCTCTGTGCTGCTACTGGGCTTCATATAAGCATTTATTGGAAGGACAACAAAACAATTCTGACTAAGGCCTAATGAGCATGGTCTGGCAGGAAAGGCATAGTACAGAAGTATAAATCTCAGGCTTATTCTACTCATGACTTCCTGAGTTCAAATAAGTGACTTCATAGAGCAAATTGAGAAAGGGAGGGAAGAGCATAAAAAGCTCTGTGGATTTTGATGTTCGTACAAAATAAACTCAGATGACACATGATACTAAGCATCAACAATTTACATTGAAATCAGTACTGGTATGAAAATCAAGCCAGTGTTTGATTGATAAGAAACTTGAAGAGAATGGCCTGTAAAATGAAATGCCAGGTGATCTTGTGAGAAGACCCTTGGGTCAAAGCAAAAGGATCTCTGGAGTGGTCCTCAGGATATGACATCTTATTTCACAATAATCTCTTACCCAGTGTCAGACCTCAGAGGTGTGTGTGCACTCTGTGCTTGCACACAGCAAACCCAGAGTAAGATTTTTATGTTGCAGATGTGACTGGTGGCTGTCACAGCACTGCTGCCAACCCCCGTGGCAGCTCGTGCCACACACCACCAGTCCAGGCAGGCAGACCCTGCTATTGCACTCTTCCCCTGTGTGTGCAAGTGCAATAAATCACACATGGTTATAGCACAATCTGCTAATGTGCTACAAGTCATTTCTGATACCTTGGTTTACTTTCTGTCAAGCCAGGTAACCCAGTCAGAGAAATTTACCAATACTTTTAACCCAGTCAAAGCATTTTATGAAGTTCAGTACAATTGTTAAATATCCCACATTGGTTTTCATCCCAGCAGTGTTAGTTACTTTCTGGCTGTGGTTCTGGTTGGGGTTCAGGACACTGTGCCATAGAGGACTCAGCTTCTTGTGCAATCTGAAAAGTCTATGAAGAACTCAAATGAGTTCTGGCATCAGAATATTCCAATGTTCCATGTTGAAATTTTGGTACTTGCCTGTCTTCCATTGCTGGCTGCACTGCACCGTTGTCCTTTGGAACAATGTGCCAAATTATTAATCCTTCACACATCAGTGGCTCTTATTGCACCATACACTTGTTTTCTCTTGATAAACACTAGTTGAGGACTAAATCTGAAGTATTTTATACTAGGAAGAGTATTACATCATTTTACAGAAGCAGGCACAGAGAAGTGACACAGACAACATTACTTTATTTGTTTTTATAAGATTCCCTGTAGTGTGCTATTTATATCACAGAATAAGTTGTTCTCTTGCTCTGAAAACCTTACTGTCTTCTTATAATGTGTCACAGGAGGCAAGATTATGAAAAACTTTTTTTTTAAAAAAAAGGCAGTGTAAGGTCTTAAAATTCTAGGAACTTATGATTTGCCCAACTCCTGCTTATTTTTCCATCATTGCTTTTGTGACTGAATAGCAGACCTTTAAAGAGTATATTCAAAACTGTCACTGTATACAATGAACACAAAACTGCTCAGTGCTTCTTACACATTAACAGTATCTGTTATTTACAGATGGATAAGAGGTATATAAGCTATTTCTGTTCTGTTGCCTTCTGCTGGGACCAAAGAAACCTAGCCTCCCTTGGCTGCATAAAGCCTCAAAGCGACAAATAAAATGGCTCTTTCAATTATGCAGGCATAATTTCACCCAGCCTTGTGACTTTGCCTTCAGAGGGAAGAGGGAACAGTTGCTACAAAAGTTCTTAATAAACTAACAGGGTATTATCTTCTACTGCATTTGTGCACAGCAGCATAAGCCTTGGTGTATGCACAGAATGAAGAATTTGTACAGGCACCTTTCCTGTCACATGCTCAGTCTTTTGGTGCCTGGATATATTTATTTTTCTGTCTTTTCTTTAAAGTTTATTTAGTTACTTACGAAATTTTAGAGGTTGAAAAACATGTATCTCAGGATAGTAAGTAGATGGATAGACTGCAGCTGGCTGGGAGTTCTGAGGATCTGCATTTTTGCAGTTAGATGTATGGGTGCAGTTTGGTGCCTTTTAGTGTTTAAATCCTGTAGTTTATCCAGTCCAAAGTCAGTTAGCAATAAACAGCAGTTGACTCCAAACTTGACACTTTGCTTAATCACGAGAGGAAGATAACATCCGTTTGTGTTTGTCTGTGTTATTGTAAAGTTGGATCCGCTTGCTTTATGTATCTACTTGTGTTCATGGAAACAAATGGCCACATGAATTACAGTTAAACAGCGTCAGATCTCGCTCATATTTCTACCCTTTGTAGGAAGAACTCTAATCTGGTGCACAATGCCAGTGCACAGCTCTAGTGGCAGGTCTCTGCTGTACTATAAGCACTTTACCAAAAGTTTTCACTTAGAACTAGTGACAAAGACAGGCTCGTGGAAGTGCAAATGCTAAGGTAATTGTGTTTCCATTTAAGACACTGGTTGCTTGAAAAGTTATATACTTAAGACCATGTATCAGGTAATTTTCTGTGTTTGTGTTTAGCAGAGTATTCTTACAATAGCTTTACAGACACTTTAGCTGGCTAAATGCTGGAATTCTAACAAGCGCAAAAAAAGGCAGAATTACTCGATTACTTAAATTGATTCTAAATGCAAAACAATGACAAAGTTGAAACAGTATTTAAGCCCTGAAGTAATACAGCACAGTTTTGCTATAACTCACACTGATTAGAAGGAGCTGCTGTATTTTGTGCTACTCAGCATCCAATGGTGGTTTTGGCTACAGCAGCAAATTTCAAGATGCAGCTAATATAAGAGTCCTCTTGTTCTGTGTTTTTTAAGTAGACTGAACGTCCAGTCTAGAAATCACATTGCATGCAAACTCATCAAGAGAAACAACTTCTCAGCATAGCATAGCAAGTAATAAAGAAAATAAAAGAAAGCTGGAATCCATTTGAAAAAAGCAAAAATCTCTTGCCACATAGTTGAGGAAGATACAAAAGGTAATCACACACCAAGTCTCTTACAAAGATATACAGGTTCTGGCCAGAATTACAGGGGTAACTGCATCAAACAAGGTTCTGCCATAAGATTCTGCACACAAGAATTCAAGGCCAAACTTCAAGTTTTACCACTGAAATCTGTGCACCCAGCTCATGGCAAGGGCTAACTTTTATTTCTGCCAGCTGGGGATAGGATAGCTTTTGCTGCCTTATAACATAGGGGTTAGCTCTTGTCCTCAGATACTCTGCTCAGCATCCATATTCCTGTCAGTTCACAGCATGGGAAGAAGACTTTTTCTCACCTGTCTTTATACCAATTTGTCTGATCAGAGATCTGCCAGCTAAGGAATTTCTAGCTGCCTGCATAGCTTTACACTGGATATCTTCAGCTCCATGTAAACCTATTGACTGCAACAAGTAATCACTGCTTATCAAAGCACATTTCACATAGGAAATTACCTCAGCCGACCACCCAGTCCAGTCTTCTGCTAAGGTTAGTTTGGCAAATCAGGACTGAATATTCTTCAATATTACATTAGCATTGAACTGGTTGGTCTCCTTTTTGCACTTGCTACCTGTTTTGGTTTTTTTAAATCTGTACCTCAGTATGGCCTTCTTGGGCATGCTTTGGTTTCTCAGTAGTCACTGAGCAATTTCTCTGGCTCCAGAGGCTAAAAGCAGTTTACAGTTTGTAGGTCTTATGAACAAAGTCTACAAATAACACAGTTGTGAAAAAAATATGACCTTCATTTTACTAGAGCAATTGACAGTACCACCTGCGTGGCTTGGCTTCAGCCTGACCTGGATTCCACCTGTGTATTTTCATTGATCTTCTCTTTATTTGTTGGAATTTCAGCTTCACCTGTGCTGCTGATGCTAGTGAGTGCGACTGATATCTGACATCAGGTCTTATTTTTTAAGAAAACTCAAATTCTCCATGCATATGTTTATTTCTTTGGAAGTGTAGCCACTCTGGAAACACATGATTTCCACAAACAGGTTTTCATGCTCATTCTGACCTTCTGAATTAGATACTTTGCAATCAAAGTACCAAGAAGATGCTGAAGCAGAACACCATGTTGCTACCAAGTCCTAGAACAACTCCTGTAATCTGGCCATCTTGTACCATCATGGCATGAAGCTGTAGCATTGCAGAGCTTGGTGATTGACAGCAGCAGGAACTTGATTCATTTCCATGTAGATCTACAACTGTTTTTCATGTGCTTAAAAACAGTTCTCAGTATCATCTCAATGCATTTTGAGTTTAATCCATTGAATAAATTTTCATTTGCTGCCATCCTTCATAAGTGACTGTCTTCTTTACATACCAGGGTCATTGTTCCTTGTCCCTACTTGCAGAGGCAATAACTACTCTCAAGCTTATGGCAGAGAGTGAAGTTTCATAGAAAAAGGCAGTGTTTCATGTGAAGATATGAAAGATTACTGTTACTTAATGGGCTGTGAGAGGTGGTAAAACAAAAGGTATTTACATATCTCTCGTGTGTCAGCTGTGCATAAAAATCTTACTAATACTGGAAAAGTGAGAGAGTCTTTTCCAACACAACTTTTGGCAGCCTGCAGTGATGAAACTGGAAATCTGGTTTTCCACTGCAGCCATGGTAGTGATATGAGTTTTGCTGATGAACCCATGTCAGCCTCTGTGCAGTCACAGCTTAGTCACTGATCTTAGAGCAGCTGCTTTAGAGCAGCCCAGTCTCCTCAGTGTCTGTACCACCTCAGTGACCGTGAAAAGCTTGTGCACCACAGCAGCAACTGTGAACATTTACATTACTTTACTTGCTCTTCCAGAAATCAGGTAGTGATTGCTTCCTGTTCACATCCCAGCTGTGGCATCACCTGTTGCTTTATATGCCCACAGGTAATAGTTGGTGTGTGGTGTCAGTGCACCCTTCTGAAAAGTTTTCTGCTCCTTAGATAGAATTGTGCCTGCAGTTCAACATCAGTGACCCCTTGGAAATTTCAGTCTGCATGGTGGATAAAGGCAAATGATCATATTCTTCCATTGAGGCAGTTACTGAATTATGCTGGCAGCTTAGAATCAGTGACTTCACTTCTTTTTTGAAGTTGCTGTTTAGGAAACCATAGATAACGGGGTTGACACAGGTAGAAGCCATAGCTACCAGGTGGCACAATGAGAAGATCAGGTTGTGGTGGCAAGGTGAAATGATTTTGTAATTCCAGTCCACGATGGTGTTGAAAACATGCAGTGGTAGCCAGCAAACAGCAAAAGCAGCAACCATGGATGCTAGCAAGATGTTTATCCTTCTCAGCTGGACCGCTCGGTTGCTGTACTCGCTCTTCTCAAACATGTCCTTCCTCTTCTGCAGGCGTAAGTAGATTCGCAGGTAGCAGAGGATGATGAAGAAGAGAGGGATGCAGTATTGTAAGAGCAGTAAAATGGTAGTGTAGATAAGTTTGTGCTGCTCAGAAGGCCACGAGTTGATACATATTGCCTTATCAGTGGAAAAATTCATGAAGTGTGAGAGCTGCTCATACAACTCATTAGACAAGATGGACGTGGTCAAAAAGGGTAGGGACATGAGGCATGCTAAAGTCCAAATCACTCCAATTCCTAGGTAGGCTTGGGAGGTATTTGGCCTCCAGCCAGTTGGGTTTATGATGAGCTGGTGTCTTTCCAGAGCAATAAGGACAAGGGAAAGGATTGATACTGTCACAGTTGTGCACTGAGTGAAAGAGGTCATTTTGCACATGACTTCTCCAAATATCCAGTAGTCCATCATGGTGTAAACAACAGTGAAAGGCAGACAGACAAGACACATAAACAAGTCTGAAATTATTAAGTTGAAAATTAGAATATTGGTGACATTTGCCTTTTCCTTCTGCCTGGCAATGACAGCAATCAGACAGATGTTTCCCACAATGCCCAGAACAGTCTCCAAGCTGTAGGAGGTGGCCAGAAAGACAGTAAGGTCAGTGATGTTCATGCACTGATTAGAAATGTTCATAGGAAAGCTTCGGCTTGAGCTCCAGTTCTTGCTGATCAGGAAATGAAAAACATCATTTACAGCCTTTGTCTTATTCATCTTGAATCCCAAAATATTTATGCAAAAGGGTGGTAGTCAAACACAGTCTGAGTCTTCTGGAGCCAGCCTAAAAGTGTTATATCTGTTCTGTCTGGCTGTGGAAGGTCCGGGTATATCTGCAAAGGAAAGGAAAAGGAAAAATATGTTTCGTTATGCTGCAAGAAGTTAGTCAAAAGGGTAAGGAGGGAGACAGGGAAGCAAATGCCAGGGATTTTGTGTATTTTCTGCAGCTCCTTCTTACATAGTTTATTAGATCATAAAATGGAGCCCTTTGCTACACTGTGGCATGAAAGTCTGTACAACTCTATTGAATTATGACCATGTTTATTCATTGTGAAGTTGTACCATGGATTTAAGAACATCTTAACTTCATTATTTCACTCAGTGCAGTATCTTGAACATCACTAATGCAGTAGAGTGGTGATACAACAAAACCCGATCAAAACCCACCCAGGGTAAAATTGCATGCGATTCTGGTTCTGCAAGGCTCTGATCCAAAACTGGGCAGAGGACATTGTGAGGCTGCATTTACCTTCAGCTGTGCTAAACATCAATGTGCAGGGCATATTAGGTGCACAAAGCCAACATTAAAATATCTTCTGTGAAATGCATTTGTAATTGCAGCCAGAACTCACATTTGTGCAAGATAATCACCATGCAAAAACTCAGGCTCATTGTCTGGAGGGATATAATGGGAAAATTTTTAAAAAGTCTAAAATAATTCAAAATAATTTCAACATTTTCCAGCTTCTACACAGCTGTGATAGGTCATGGGAACCGCAAGCCAAATTTCTTGCTTCCTCATTCCGGATGAACTCCAGTGCCCACGAAGCATTGATATCTCCCCGAATGTGACCATGACAGGGTTTATCAGAAATACAGTCCAGCTCCCTGATTTAGCCTTTAAGAGTGAGTGATTTTGATAGTGTCTTTTAATTCCTTCTGGGAAGATTTTTATTGATTCTCCCTCAGCATAATTTTACTTTTTT
Source organism: Zonotrichia albicollis (assembly GCF_047830755.1). Lineage (NCBI taxonomy): Eukaryota > Metazoa > Chordata > Aves > Passeriformes > Passerellidae > Zonotrichia > Zonotrichia albicollis. The sequence goes on along the minus strand of NC_133825.1, from coordinate 32,517,871 downwards.
TTTTTTTTTTTTTTTTTTACAAATTTGTTGTAAAAGCCTGTTCTATCTGCTAGAGAGTGTTCCTGTACAAAGATAGGTCTGCTTCAAACTCACTGCTGCAAGCCACGAGCTGGGACTTTCAGTGGGATTCAGGGAGCCGAACCCATGGAGTTAATTTGCGCTGCATACTTTTTGCAAATCTCAGTCACAGGACTGCCTCGACTCTCCCAGATGACTCCTGTGAGCCATAGCAAAGGCTACTTTATAATCCTGACCCTCATGTCCAAATCCTCTGTGTCCAGGAATCAAAGAAAAAAAAATCTGACTCTGCTGGGAGTTGTCATCAGGGCAGAGGCAGTTCTGTGCTGTTCAAGGGTTTGTAGTATGAAAAGTAAATAAATATTTGGGGAATGACACTATTTAACCACTGCATGACACTTTCCTCAATGATTAAATATCACTCAAACAAGTTTGTGGGGTGGCAAAAAATGTTTGAGATTCAGAAAAAACAACTAATTATGGTATGAATACATAAGTAACATGGTATGGTGAGCTTATCACTTCAATGGAGTAGCATTTATTGCTGAACAACTGCATGCCTAAAGATAACCAGTACTGTACAAAAAGTCCCCACTATCCTATATCTTTTTCTTTGCCTTGTCTTTCCCATTATGAATTTTATTGTTTTCTAGAGATGTTGACTCTCAGGAACTAAAGAAAGCAATAGGGTGCAGTAAATAAAAGGATGCTTGAATTAACTAGTACAGCAAATTCTTTTGTTACTTTGCTAGACCTGTTGATTTACCTAACTCTCTCTCTCTTTATCTTTCTGTCATCTATCTGTATCCATCTGAGGCAATCAAGATAGTCACACGAGCAAAATACAGCAGATCTTTCTTTCTCATAGTCTTTCATTCCCTCAATAGTTTGAATCTTAATTAAGAGGGGCAAAGAAAATTTTCCAAATTGAGGATGTAGGCATAACTCCTTCTGTCCTCTCATTTTTGTGTTGTTGCCCAATCCATGTGGACAGATCAATACACTTTCTGGAAGAAAAAGACGCAGCAGTGGTGATGTATGGATGGGGAGGGTATGGTGGTCTGTTTCAGTGAAAAAAATGGGTATAGAATGAAAAACCTTCAACCAGCCCCATCGTTTTTAATGATTGCTGGGCAGTGGGGATACTGCAAGCAAAACAGAGCTAAGGGATGGGCAGCCTGCTATATTATTTTGTACCAATCAGAAGAGATAAGTCCTGGCATTTGGACAGGACAAACAGATTTAGCTGTAAACAAAACACGTGAGCTTTTTACTACTGTCCCAGCTTTATGTCCCTAGCTACAGTATCCTCAACAACAAACACATGGTTATCTTTTGTTGCTTGAAAAATATGAAAATATGTGCAGTTATTACAAACATCTGTGTCTACAGAGTAGGCCTTCTCAAGGGTCCCAGACACTTTTGGACATGCTGAAGCAACAGTGAGGACTAATAATGCTGAAGAAAAAAAGAGAAAGTGATGGAGCCACCTGTAAAGCAGAAGTCAGATCCCATAGGTTTAGGGAGCACATTTCCAAGAGAAATAGCAAAGACTGAGCATGGCTGTGTGTTGGTCACTGATGGGAAGTGTGGTGGAGATGAAGAGCATCTCTGAAGGATGAAGAGCATCTCTGTAATGTGTGTTGTTGCGTTAGGAGCTCCCTCTCTTTTATCACCTTGCATTCTGTGGTATCCCACAGCAGATGAATGGCAGGCATTCCTGGGCATTCAGTCTTATGGCACTGCCCAGAAGTAAATAAGGGAGTATCACCTTCCTATCACAGATAAGGGGACTGTGAGAGGGAGTTGGGACATGAGTTGTTCAGTGTCTCAAGGGAACCTGTGATGCACCATGAGGTGCTTTAAACCACCTGCCAACCTGATGCCTTGGGAAAAGTCAATGCATAAATCACCTATGTCTGTTGTGCTCCTTAGCTCTTGTTCCAGCAACCATAATGTAAAAAGCAGTCCCAGGAAAACAAAAATAACTATTACAGTAACCTTGCACTTATGCATCCTAGTATGGTATCCTTGGGTGGCAGATCCGCAAGGGCAGGCACTCCCAAGTGATGTGTTTGGCTTTCAAGGTATTTGGTTGCCATTCAGTTAATTCTAAACCAAGAGCCAGTAAAAAGCGATGTGTGTATATTCTGTTTAGATATTTGAATCAAAGCTGAGCTAATACAGTGAATCACCAGTGCAGTGGGAACAGAGGTGTTAGCTATTCCCCTCATTGTATTGAAGGTTTGCTGATACCCCAGAAACCATGAGATTATGGTCTAAGGAAAAACAGCTTTTTTCCTCAGAAAATGATGCAGTATTTACTTGGCTTGTAGGACTAAGAAGTATATCTCTTAAATCTGTTTGTTGAGGGAGAGAGATTTTTGCTTGCTTTTTGCTCATTTGTCTTTAAAGAAGGAAGAGGAATCCTGTTCAGACTCTTAATGAATATTGAGAAAGAGTTCAGTAACAAAAACTAAGATGTTCATTAGAGTTTATTCTCTAGTTAATGCAGTATGAGACAGCTTCTCTAAAAAGCAAGTGTCACAAAGGTCTGCAGCAAATTAACAGGATACAGAAGGAAGAAGACAATGAGCTTTCAGAATTAATCTTAGTGTAAGTTCAGTTCCCCACATACATCTTTTGTAGACATTTATCACTCTTCCATTTGTGCTGGAAGCAAGGAAGAAGAGCAGGCAGTTTGAAGGGTTTGTCTTGGTGAACAGCACAGCCTTCTAAAGTAACAAATGTCACACAGCTTGTCTCAAAAAAAAGAAACCAAATTATCACTTGTCAGCTCAAAAGTCTTGCCCCAGGGCATTATCCTGTATTTCCCTGAAACATTCCTCAAAGGAAAGGGAATTCTGCAGAAATGAGTCAGGGAAGAAAATAAAACCCTCAGTGGGTTTCAAGGAGACTGCTAGACCATTATGGCTTCAAGTAGTTAATGCATGACTGCTCCTTTGAGACACCTCTGGACTCAAAGACATCCTGTGAAAACCCCCATAAAAACTTTTTTCCTGGAGGCAGGATAAAGCAGGGGGCTGCTACAGATGCTGGGCTCTATGTAACCACTGGAAAAGGGTGGGTCATTTTTGCAAAGCTGATCATGATCATCCACTGCCTGCAATCAAATAACAGTCTCCATAGCTGGGATGGACAGTGGAAGCCAATTTCCACATCAGACATTAGTCAAAGAAAAAAACATGTTTGCAGTGTCTGGCTTCACTATCTGACACTTAGAAGCACTTGCTTATCTACCCTAGAGCCTAACTAATTGCTCAGACAACTGGCTTTCAGTCCATAAGACATTCTGAGAGAAGCAATTCCTAAAGACATGTGGTGATTGTATCACTTACTTAAAGAGTTACAGCAATTACTGGGCATAAAGCCGGCTGTTGTCTGCTAAGAAAAAATAAAAAAGGAGCAATGGAAAGGTTCAACACAATGTCAGAATTTAAATTACAGATATTGAGGTAGGGGGGACTGACTGACATTGGTATCCCCTTTTGGCTGCCAATGACATCTCAGTAAAGCACTTTTGGCCTGTTTAGCCTTACATACTAAAGAAAAGTTAAAAATCACTTGGCTAATATTACAGCTCCCCAGGAAAGCAACATTTAACTAGAAGAGGAAACATCACTGAGTTTGCACAGACATCCCACAACAGTGTTAAATCCATAACGGATCCAGTACAGTGAAAGTTAATGATGGACTCTTTACCTCTTTTTAGTTTTGTATTGCAAAAATATTGGGACAAACTGTCTTAGGTCATTGAAAAAGCTATATAGGACAAACATTTCTAGAACCTGCATAATTAAGGTGTATAAAAACCTGTGTATATTAACATATTACAAGTCTAGAACATAAGGGGTGGCATAAATACCAAGGAAAGGGAATTCTTTTTCCTCCTCTCACATCTGCATGTTTTCTGAGGGAAACCTTTTTGAGCTTATGAAATTCTGTTATGAGTTAATCTTCTCTGATCCTGTAGAAAGCAAGGAAGTTTTACAAAAGCATTTACTCCAACTTTTTATTTTCTGGTTAAATTCATAGAGACCTTACCAAAGACATGGAGCCAGCTCACAAAGGTAAAATATGAACAGCAAATCAGCAGACTGCAGAATGATAGTTAGTCCTTGATTTCTTAAGAGTAATGGCCTTTGTGACATGTTTGCTACCCAAGAGAAGAAAAAAAACAGTTTACAAAGATGATCTTTACCAAAGGAAGTGGTGAATCTATGAAACATTGCAATGGACACCTTAGCAGACAGTCAGTCAGGATATGTGGAGAGTGATGTGTTGTGTCCTGTCTGAAGCTGCTTTGATTGCGTGAGGACCAAGAAATCTCAGGGACCAGGAGATAAGTGTTTTGCAGTGACCAGAGGCACCAGGAAGGTTCTTTGTGTCACACCACAGGGTGGCAGGGAGGACACTGAACTGCAAAGGCCCCCAAGAAGCTGCCATCTCCCTCTTGCACCCCAAAAGGTTGCAAAGCTTTACTCAGTAGATACAAGAGTTGGGCCTTTCATGACAAGTCAGTCTTCATTAATCAAACATAGTCATCTGCTTTTTAAACAATAGCAGGTGATAACTTTAATAAAGAGATGTGAGCTCTTGACAATCTCAAATAGATAATTTAGAAAATTCTTACCAGTTACTGATGGAGAGAATCTCTGCTGTTGGTGCACATTTCTGTTCTAGAAGCAAGCAGAAATGTTGTAGGAGTGAAGCAAGACCTTTTGTGCCCTTGCAATCCAGGAGAGAAGCTCTGCTGGTTGTTTCTGTAGGTAATTTGGATGGCATCTCTCTCCCTCTGCCGCTCTCTATCCCGCCCTCTGTCCTTCCCTCCCTTCAACTTAGCCAATGAATTCTGCCCTATGATTATGGTCTGACTTTGAAGTTCTGGCTCCCTCTGCTGTTGTATAAATGTACAAATTCTAGGGATACTTGGGAGGAATAACAACTTCAGGAAAGAGCTGTGAAGTATCTGAAGCACAGCATGCCCCCGTGCTGCACGAGTGTGATCTCAAGTGAAGACAAAGAGACGAAATACAGACATAGAGCCTAATCCTGTTCTCCTTGCTGAGGCAAGATTTCTGTAGGGCTCCGAAGAGATTTTGCCTCAGCTTAGGAAGCCAGTACCAGATTTCTCAGATTTTCCATTCCATCACAGACAGATGTTGAAATTTTCTTTTGGAAGGGTGCACACTAAAGTCCTTAGATTGTGACTGGGGAAGAGACACATTGTTATTCAGGAAAAGAACTCGGAAATGAAAGAGCACTGAGAAAGGTGGAAATAAAGGTGGGAAAGGGGTTTGCAGAAGTGCTAGATTTCTGTGATTTTTTTTTCCCCAGGTCTTTCTCATCAAAAATCAAGGTAGAAATCAGAGTTGCAAATTTTTTTCATGCACTGGGAAAAAGCACAAACAGAATATTTCCAACAGCTGTACCAGAATAACCTAATTTTTGTCTTTTATATAAAAATTGGTTTTAAGCTATGGTCAGCTACATAATTAGTCCAGTGGCTAATGCTGTTCGGGAACCTTTCTTAAGTTGTGATAAGCAGTGGTAGCAAAAAGGTATTTTTATCTGCAGGCCTGCAGTATGTTAACAGAAATAAAATGTTTAAATATGAAAATAAGTGCAAGCTCATGTGAGCTAAACTAAAAGTGAAAACAGTTTTTTGTTTATACTGTACATTTTCTTTCATTTTTTCTGGTAACAGCTATTACAGATGTGATCTACAAGAGCTTAGCAGACAGCTTTCATCATTAGAGAAATAAGCAAAGCAGAAGTAGGGACATAGGGTATTTTGGCATTTCTCATGTCTTATGGTGCAGAGAAACATAGAACTGGAATGTATATAATGAATGGTGTAAGCTGGACAGTTGTGCACAGTTAATGATTTTTAAATCAGGGGTTGCTTGAGCTGCTTCTTATTTTGTGTTGCTTATTTTTTTCCAGCCTTCTTTTCAGAGGCTTTATTTACCAATGAGTTTGAATCAGCACCCATATCCCAACATTTCCCCTGCACCCAGGCACCTCTGAAGGAGACAGGCTTTCCAATCTGGCAATGGAAAAGGACATGCAGGCTGTGCTTGGCATGAGAAAGCACCAGCCCACACAAATCTTGAGCTTCTGGCCAGCTTTGCAGGAAGTAGAAGATTCTTCCTATCTTACTGGAGACAGAGAAGCTGAAATTATTTATTTGGCTGGCTTGTACCCTTCTGTTTTTTCCTTAATTTATTTATCGTATGTTTATTTGTACTGCTGTTCAAAGCATTAAAGAAAGGGGAGGAAAACCATTAGGAAACAGACAGGCCTTTTCCTGAGGGATATTTGGATTTGTGAAGCTGTTCTGTTCCCCTCAGCTGCAGCATTCCTTTGCCAGCCTTGCCTCCACACCTTCCAAACATTTAAAGATATATTGGGCCACTTTTGTTCTCTTAATTCAAATGTTTGGGCAGAGCTTGCAAGCTAGCAAATAAACATCTGCTCTCTTCAAATCAGTAGAGAACAGCTGTATCACAGCTTCTGAAACACTGCTCAGGGCTCTGCTGCCCAGGGATCAGGAAATGACAGCTACCAGTATCTTGCTATGTCATCTGGGACTTGATTTTATGATGAAATTCTCTAGCCAGGTCCTGGCCATTTTGGTGAGGTGAATGGGGCTGCATTAGAGCCCTGTTACACATATGTTCTTTGCACATCATATCCAACTGCAGGATGAAAATGCTCACTATTAGTAAGCTGATGTGGGAGCAGCACTTGGGTCATGCCAACCCTGCTGATGTTCATGGATCTGGGACTTACATGCACCAGCAGGCACTGAGTGTAAGCCCAGAGGTGCAGTGGGGCTGGAGCTGCCAAGCAGCAGCTGCCCAGACTGCAGCACAGAGGGGACAATGCTGCAGCCACCCTGGCGTGAGCACAGCAGCAGCAAGACAAAGATGCCAATGCAAATTCCCTCAGGTGGCCTGGGTTCAGCACCTCACTAAAAGGGGTTCTGGTGCTTGAGCTGGTTTGTATCTGGCCATGGTTCACTTCCCAGAGGGAACTACTGACCAATAGTCTGTAGAGAGTCTCTGTGAGGATCCCAGCCCATTAAGTCTTGAGAAATTACCAAGAATATTTGTGTGGGTGTGCATAATAATGGAAATTCCACATTGGGAAGCAGTGTGGAAGTACTGTAGTCCCAACTTTTGCTAGTAAAGTTCTGTCAGTGGGCCAGTCCCATTTGTTGTTGATAGGGGATAGGGTAAAGAAACTGTAGCTGGCATGGCATGGGGCTGTCCCAGCTCCCAGAGAGCAATAAGAAGCCTTGTTCCCATTCCCCACCCACAGCCCATGCTCCTGTTATGAGAAGGCACAGGAGAACTGTGCTGCTTGCTCTGCAGCTGGTTACAAAACAGCTGGGCTCCACGGAGACAAAGCCTTTCAAGGGGGTACAGGTGCACGAAGAAATAATCCTCTCTGCTCTGGCCAAATAACTCCTTCCTGCAAGGGGTTATGGTGGCAGCAAGGCCTCTACCAACCAACACTGGCTGCAATTGAGCATTTCCCTGCAGTGACAGGGATTACAGCTGCACTCTGTATGCTTTGGGGGTCTCCTCCAGCATTCCTGTGTCAGATCTCCAGCCATATCAGCCTTCCTTGATGGAGCCCTGATACTCTGTCTCCTTTCCTCTGAGCATGAAATTTCAGAGGCCAATTCTGCTACAGTACATTTAGCAAATCTAATTGTGTTCCAGCATCTGGAGTCCTCCTCTCTCTGGCACTGCTGAACAGTGAGCAAACAATATCCATAAAGAATAGTACTAGGCACTTAATGACAAAAGCATGTGGAGAAAATGTACCCTGGAACAATACATAGTCCAGGTGTGTGCTAAGTTTATCAGGGGTACATGGCATCCTTGTAGATATTTCACAGAAGTTTGGTTTGGCTTCATTTTGTGAGAATCTCCACCTCTTTCTGAAGCAGAATTGCTATTTCCACCATTATCAGCCACCCTCAATTTGTTCATAACCCTCATTCCATGGGGGGAGCTATGAAACTCATGTATCTGTACAGGAATTTTTCTGAACTGCTTAAATGATGTTCAGAAAAGTAGGCCTGTTACTCAGGGGTCCCTAGGCAGGCCCTTATAGATCAATCTAGCATTTAGGAAGAGGAAAGCATAACCACTTGTATATATCTGTATCTAAATCTACCTCCATAGATATAAATACACCAGTATATATATATATTTATATATAACTGGATTAAATCCTCTGATTCATCCTCCTCAAGCAGAGAAGGGAGGGTCCCTCTGATGTCTGTTCCTCCCAGACTGGTCATAGCCAGCTGCAGGGATGTCCATGGCATTGGTACCAAGAAGGCACAGAGGGATATCATCCAAGGGAGCTGCTTCTTGTTCTAACTTGCTCTTGTTCCTGAGCCCCCCAATATTCTAAAAATAAAATGTATTTCTCATTTTATCTGCTTTCTGGAATCACCTTATTGACTGCCATAGATGGGATTTTTCTGATAATTAGTAAGCTGTTTTCCTTATTATGTGCAGGTTTTCTACTTGTGTGTTCTCAGCACCACACTTTAATTAATGATTGTGGTTTTCCACAGCAGATATGGAAAGAAGCTGTTGTTTGAATCAGATGAAATATTTAATTGTACTAAACTTCAGGAAGGTAGAGGAAAGGCAGATGAGGAAAAGCACTATAATGTCAGTGTTAAATAAACTGAACACACAAATTATTTGTCTGGGCCTTTTAAGGTGTACAGCACTCTTTTTGTAATTGCTCTTAATATTGTATAAATAGATTTTATAGGATATTTCTCATATTAACTACTTTTATGGACTTTGCACCAGGCACAGTGTAATGCCTGAAGTCTACAGGCTAAACATGATTTATAGTCTAGGTTTCCTATAAAAACAGCTTTCATGGGGTTGTTTGTCAGTGGACTTTGATCCAAACAAGATTATTGCAGGAAATTCTACCCTGGTATGGAAGGCTACAGAGCTATTTATATGGCACTTCTTTGCAGTATGTTGGACTCTCAGGCATGGGATTGCCATTTTTGTAATGTATCAGTCATCTCCTGGAGAATATGTTCCTTGTGCATCTGCATTTATTGACCTGCACAAGGCACCAAGGTGAGGGGAGGCTTTCAAGGGACTGTTTTCCTGCTTTGTTTCATCCCATTTTCCAGCACACATGTCATTGGGGGAATGTCAATAAGTGTAATTGCATAATGAGTCTGTGTGTCTGGCAACAACTTATATAATACCTGTTACTTTAAAAGCTAGATGATTTCCAAATCAGTAATTAGATTTACAAACATTTATAGACACCACAAATTCTTCTGTTTTCAAGGAGACAAATCAGCGACTACAGTGATTTGATGTATTTGAAAATGTATTTACCTCTGGATCCCAACAGGAAAAAAGCCTGTGATAAAGTTTGGTTACAAATGTGTGTAAGACAAACCACCTAGCATCAGAAATGAGATAGATAAGGTACAATTAGAGCTGTGAAAGGCACGAGGAAAACTCATTTCTCTTGAAGCCATGCTGCTTGCTGCTTTCCTCTAAAGGAGAGATTCAGCTTCTGGGGTAGGTGTGAAAGAGGAGGAATTCATCCTGTGTTCTTATCCAACTCCATTGTAGACTCTGCAACTTATCTCAGGATTAGTCTTCTTCACCACTCGGATGGAACAGCTCTTCTTGTGGAACAGGCCAACACAGTTCACCCTATCGTACTTCTTGGGGAGTACAACCCTGTCATTGAGAAAGGCAAAGAGAAAACCAGCAACTGAGGCAGAGTTTGAGAAGGATACTCACTGAGCTACAGCCCTCCTGGAGCAGCCATGGATTGACTTGGCCTGTAGATATACATAACAAGTGCTATGGGTTATGACAGAAGGAATACAGAGCCCAAATTGTGGCTTTTAACAGATGAAGTGATTTCCCAATGTTTATTCTTTAAATGCAGTTCTCATTGGTCATTCTGTTAGGGATTTGTATAAATTCCCACACAAAGGCAAAATACGGATTAATTCTGTCTTCCCCATTCAAACTAAAACTTTCTTGGTAATAAAAACAATTTACAGAGTGCTGAATCATCTCAGCATGAATGACTCCCAGCTGGGCCTCTTCTTAGCACAGGCCCACTCCCTCCCTCTTATGGCGAATAAATCTGGGAATATTTCCCTCCAAAATTTCCTTGGATTGTAGTCTTCCTCAATTTTGTGGGACTCTATCTCCCCAGAACACTAGAAAAATGCTTGTTTTAAGGGAAGGGAGAAAATCAATTAACATCACTATTCAGGAAGACACAATTCTCCTTGATGAGTCACTGCCATCCATAGACACACAAGAGCACACAAGAAAGCAAATTATCAGCATGTATGTCCAGTTTTGATAAGGAGGAAATGTAGGCTCTGGACAGCAACAATGTTAGAATATCTGAATAGATGTTTGCAGGCAGGCCAGTGGTGCAGAGCTACAGAAACCCACAAGTTCATGTGCTGTGGGGTGTTTAGGTATCTGGAGAAAAGCTGGTGAATAGAAGGAGCAAGGAAACAGAGGCTAAAAGGAACTACACATCCAGTTACTGTCTGAATCTAAAGAAGGACTAGGTGATGAGGAGAAGCTGTGTGCTGGGAACACCCTATGTTTCATTATGTTTCTTCCCCAAAAAGTCTTTGTGACTGACTGATTATTCTGCTGATCATGATTAGACCTGACAGGGAAACAGGAAAAGGAGTTTTGCTCTCATGAGTATGACATTTCAGTACATGCTTTCAATGAGGGATTTAAGTCTGAATATTTCAATCCATTTTTGAATAAACAAACAATAATTTAGGTAAACTTACAAGCTGCAGCAAGTCATTGAACTCATCTTACACCTGCACTGGAAACAATCTTCATTCTTCCACACCGCACCAAAAACATAGAGGTTTCTGTCTGAAAGGCACCCTGAATGTACACACCAGAAAATAATAGTCAGTAAATCAACAGATGTAGTCCACAGTCTTATGTCTGTGGAAATCAAAGCCCTGATTTCTGTAGAATCACACCAGGGAAGAGCCTAACCCTGTGCTTTGCCCAAAAGTTACCCTGTGTTTGCTCCTGTGGTGTGCACGAGTGTATGACACAGCATGATCAAATGCTGCAACCACATACCAGATGCATGTTATTCTGCTGTAGCAATGGATCTGAAAAACACCTTAGCTTATGGGTACTGGAAGATATTTCTGCCCTTTCTTACAGTCAACACACAGGTTTTAATTTTGTTTTCTCATTCCTTCCTCCTCCCCAATTCTTACTATATTTCAACTTGCACTGCTAAATGCAATTTAAACAACAGCTGTCTTTGCTTTGATTTTAGTGTCAAGTGCCCCCTTCAGATTAATCAAGTCACTTAAAAGTACATGAGTTTTTCCCACATAGGCAAGTACCTCAGTCATACATTAGCCCAGAGCATAATTACTGAATCTCTCAGTCCAGAGATAGCTCTGGGTAGGTTGATTCCTGAGTAAGCAGCTGTTTGGATCATTCTTCAGCAAAGAGCATGTTATGCTATTCCAACTTTTCCAAGAAAAAAACCCTTTGAATCTCTGAATTAGTGTTTCAGGGATGTCTAATATACTTGCCATTCTTACCATATTTTCTGGCTGGTCTAAGGTAACAGCGAGCAGGAACACACAGAGTTCTTGAGAAGAGAAGGATCAAGCAAAAAATAAGCAAGAATTTCTAGAAAGAAAACAAGAAATTTTTTTATAATTAAGGGGTTTTTTTTCAAAGGTCTGTCTAGCACAGAGTTATGGAATAGTCCTACTATTCCAAATAAAATAAAATATAGAAATACTTCCAGTGTAAAAACATTACATACACACACACAAAGCTGGTAACTTACCATACTTGCATGGGCTGCTCACATATAGTAATGAGGAGTAGTGTCTATTTATACACAGTGAGGAAACAATGCTCAGTGCAAAGGGAGGCAAAGTAAGTGTGCTCCCAATGGACGCTGTAACCTGTTCCGATCATCGATCAGAAGGTGCCACCTCAAAAGGCCTTGCAAAGGCTCCTTTTGTGCACTGGCATACTTTGGCATCTTGAACTCCATTGTGCTGGTGTAAATCAGAAGAAACTCCAGCAGATACACTGGCTGCTCTGCATCAGCACTGGTGTCAGAGGAGAAATCTGACTACCAGAAAGCAGTGCCTCCAGAGCTGGCAGGCCATCAAGGACCAGTGGGGAAAGGATGCTATTGTTCAACTGACCTGCTGTGAGGAGGCACAGGACAGGTCATTCATACAGTGCAGTGATGTGGAAAGTCCACTGTTCTCAGCCTGATTGATTATATTTTCAATTATTTTATACAAGACACATTATGTCCATACTTAGCAGGAACTAGCTGTAGTTATGTATCTCTCAGCTGCTGAAGCAAAGCCAGGCCTGGGGGCTAGAGGCAGATCAACATGACCGGGTAGCGCCTTTTTGGCAGCAAAAATGAGATGAGATGGGTATTGTCTCAGTCCAGAAGCAATGCTAAGGACTGAAGAAGGCAAAGAAAGAACAAGTTCCAGTTTTATTTCACTCTATGCATGTCTTGCCTCAAACACAGCAGGAATCAGACACCAAAGGCAGCGTTGTTTCTGCAACAGTAAAATGAGGACATTTCCTTCAATACATATCTTACCAGAGGTGTCCAGGTCTTTGTGACATTAGACTGTTAAAACACACAGCATGTGAGGCTGCCTCTCAGAACCAGCCAGGAAAATTGGCACATACCACTGTGGCTACATTAGGGCTGCAGGGATTCAGTGCTGTACTGAATTGGAGCATAGGCATAACAAGTTTCAAAAGTTGCCGGAGCATTCCCAGCCTAATGAGTTGCATTAATTCCATTAGTGTGGCTCTTTTAGCACACCTGGCTTTAATTGGGCTCTTGATTGGTATGCCCGAACTCGTTAGCTTCCACTGATTGACAAACAGCTAGAGGAAACAAAGCTGCACTGAAAGTGGTTTTGGGACAGAAGGGGAGAGGGCAGAACAAGTGTGGTCTCCTCAGGGATTTGGAGTCAAGTAACAGTTATGGAGGAGGTGGCCACTGTTTGTTGTGACAGAGGATCTGAATAATTCTTTATCTGTTTGTATGAACTTAGCAAGAGACTTCAGTGCTTCGGTTGCACTTTGCTTTCAGCTCTGCAGTACAGCTGTCAAGTTTTGTGTTAACCTTATGATGTTGGTAGATCATGCTCTCTGTGTGCAGTTCTGCAGCAGGAAACAGTTGTGGTGTGTAATGAAGTGCTTTGAGGAAATACTCTTTCTCTGGTAGTCTTTAAATAAATTAATTTCTCTTTGACAGGAATTATCTACTTAAAGTAACTTGTTAGCAAAGGCAACAAGGTGAAAACATAACAAAGCTCTTATACTACTGTGAATTTGGTTTTATTTTAATTGAAACCAATTGATTTGGATCTAGTATAGCAAGAGGCCAGACCCACTTCTTTTCTGTCCCAGCTATAATTCTTGACAAATCTTGTGCTGTGTCTTGAAGAGAAATAAGTGTTACAGCGGATAATATCTCCAATGAGAATATAGTTGCAGGAAAATTTAATAAGCAATTCTGATTTGAAGAGCATGATGGGTTCCAAATTATTCTCTTACTCAAAATTATTTTTAAATTAGTTGGTTATCCTTCTCTCCTTGGAGAGAAATAACTGTATTAATAACTTTCATATCATTTTTGCTCTCAGATAGGCAAATACATTTATATGTACAAAATATACACATAAAATAGGAAACTGAAATGTGACCAAGGCTATTGCTTCCAGAGGTGCCTGTTAGCTACCTGCTGAAGTGTGTTGTATTCAAGTATTCTGTGTGCACTGTGCCCTAAAAAAAAAAAAAAAAACAATCATCTTGGATGAATTGAGAATAAAAAACCCCAAACGCTTGTGGAAGCCCGAAACATTGAGTGAATTGTCTGTGGGATCTGGAGCAGAGAAGAGGCTGAACCTCTGTTCATCTTCTTGCTGACCTGCTTGACATTTCCCCTTGAGACAAACAAGGTTTTCCATGCCAAATGATTAAAACAAGGAGGAAAGTGGATTCTCTGTGGTGCAGTTGTAAATGAAGTTGTCTTCTGGGGCTGCAATGTTAAGCATTGATCCTCTTTTAAGGGAGGGATGAGTTCTCTCAGCCTTGGTGATGGCTGGGAGGCTGAGTACCTCGAGACACGGTAACTGTGTCAGTTTGCTGCTTTCCCTCTGTACCTTCTCCTTTGGGCTCTGTTGTGCTGGAAGTGCTCAAAGCCCAGTTCTAAACACTCTGACTTAGGTCAAACAGCTTCCTTTACTGGCTTGTGGGGGAACAGCAACAGTTAATGTGCCTCCCCTGCCTGAGCTCTGTGAAGCAATGAGAGGAACATCCAGCACCTCCTTTCCCTGTTTGTCTCGCTCCTGCATCTGTCAGGGCAGGTGCCAAAGTAAACTGGTCAAGTCATGGAGTGCTTTGGCTAAAACAGAGACTCAGAGCCCAGCCAAAGAGGCAATTCTGCCCTGGGAAGATTTTGACAATTAGAAGGATCCTGTGTTTTGAGGAGAGGCCTGGTGCTGGTGGGACTGGGCTCTGTGATTCCCCCATGAATCAGAGGGGTGGTGAGATGGTGGCTCCATGTCACCAGGGCTCTGAATAGGGGCAACTCCATAGTTTTATTGCAACTTGCATACATTGCAAACATTTCTTCAGTGGCTTTAGACATGATCTGCTGGATGTCTATTGCTTTACCTTGTGTTTCAAAATTACCTCAATGTATTGCTTAATTACTAAACATTATGGTGGGGCTCAAAATTGGGTTACAGCACAAAAATAAATCTGACCTGACTTCAAAATGGTTCATGTCAATCTGTTTTAGAGAAGTTAATCAGAGAAACTGATATTCCTGCTGGTTCTGACAACTGGCTGACTCCAGTTTTAGCTAAACTCAGGGGAGTGAGTCATTAGGAGGACCCTACACCTAATGCTCATGCAGCTCCTGGGAAATCAAATGAAATTTAATATTTTCCCTAAAACTACTACCTGAGTGACATGGCCTTTTTCAGTGAGAAGATGGTTTGCTACTTATTAGGGGTGCTGCAGCAACAGTCTGGCCACCACTTGTGCTGGGTGATACTGTCTTCCCTCTGTGCCAAGGATTCAAGATTGACTTCCTGATGCTTTTACATTATGCAAAAAGCACACTGCAGTTTATCAGCAGTCCTTAATAGAGATCCACTGGGAGTACTGGCTGTGAAAAAGCACTGAAGCCATGGAGAAGTGTAAAGAACATGGGTCAGTGCTTGAGACCATCTGCAATAAATAAAATGTGAAAACAGAATTTTGAGTATGGGGAAGAAGGTAAAAGTAACCCAGGCTTGCTGTGTGTTTTAGATTGGTCATATGACTTGTGTGTTCTACAGTTTCATGTATATACCTGTCATAAAGCAAATCAATTCCAATCAGTTTCACCCTTAAATAAACCACAGCTTGACCCAAGGAAGCATGCACACAACATTAGTTTCTAATAGAAATTTTCAGGCTTTGAAAAGGTGCTAATGCAAACTTTCCTGCATACCAGCAGAAGAGTTAACTAAGAGCAAAGTGAAGGAGCAAAATTCCCATGAATTGAATTTATCTGAGGTTTTAAAATTGGCACAGAGCAGAATGTGAACTGAAAATCTATGACTTCCTTGGTATGCATAATGTAAATGAGATATGTGCTTTCCTTGTTTAAGTTGGATTTTCATTTTAAGATTAGGGCAAAAATCTTATTGGACACAAAACATGAATGGGTACAAGGCTATTAAGATTCAGGTGATAAGCATTGTTTGATAGGAAAACTTGCATCAGATTTATATCCGTTTTCTGGTGTTTGATTTAAAAACTTTGGTAGGCTAAGCACTAGATTTCATTTCTAGGACAAGAACACCTTTCCAATATTTAAAAGATTTGCCTTAAAAAGAAGTACTGGACGAGGAGGGCCAGCTGTCCAAAACTCCCTCTCCTTCTTGCAGGAAAGCTGTGCACTTTCAGGAGATGAAAGGGAAATTGGGGGTAAGAGAGCACAGAACCTGTCCTGCTCTACCTGGGATTTGCCCCTCAAGGTTCTGCAGAGCCTCTTAAACCTTTAACCTGACAGGATAGTGGAGGAAACTTTCCTGTGAGTATTTTCTTTCCACTCTGTGAATCTAGTGGTGCTATGATCTAAAAGTTTTGAGGCTGAGGCATGTATTCTTTGTATGGGACTGTAGCTGTGAATGCTGAAGTAGAGAAATACCAAGGCAAAACATAACTTGGCAAAAGTGGGAAGTTCAAAGCAGAGTTTTGTATGCTCTGTTTCTGTTTTTCCAGATTTGAGGGTTTCATTGTGTTGCCATTGCTAGACTCCTTGCTACAGAAGGGAGCCCTGCTGTGCTTCTGGTGCCCAGAACTAAATGCAATAGGTAAAATCATCTGTTTCCATGTTGAAACTTGGAGCAGACAAGAAGAGAGCAGAGTGCTCTGTGAGGTGTTTTGGGTCAGGCAGGAAATTAATCTTTCCTATTTTGTCATAGCAAACAGGGTAGATCCACACCTAACAGGACTTGGCAGGTGGTGGAGAAAGGTGCTTGGATGGATTTAAAATGTGATTGAATAGCTCTGGATTGTGTAGGAGTGCTGCTTCCTACTCCTGTTTTTTCTGGAATTTGGGTGCATATGTCTAGTTAGCCTTAAAAAAGGAAAGTAAATCTTTGGTCACAATTTGCTTATGACTTGGTGTTCTCTGTAGACTTGCCTTACAACTACACCTGGAAGTCTGTTGCAGGCAGAAAGATGTCTAAAGAATGGTTTGGGTTGGAAGGAACCTTTAGAGGTCATCTAGTCCAGCCCTCCTGCCAAGAGAAGGGACACCCTCCACTAAACCAGGTTTCTCAAAGCCTTGTCCAACCTGGCATAAAACACTTCCAAAGATGGTGCATCTGCAAGTTCTCTGAGCAACCTGTTCCAGTGTCTCACTGGCCTCATATTAAAGAATTTCTCCCTTGTGTCTAATTTGAATGTAGCCTCTTTTATTTTAAAACCTTTACGCCTTGACTTATCACTGCCTTCCCTGGTAAAACATCTCTCTCTATCCACACTGCTCCCCTTTCTGTGTCACCTCCTTTGGTGAAAATTAGAAAGAGCAACCCTACAGTTTCAATGCAGCAGGGTAGAGTTGTTTCTCAGAAATTATTTTCAAGTCCTCTAGCCTCAACCCTGAAGTGCTGTAGTCTGTGCTAGGCAGGGTGTCATTAGAAGAGGCCTTCAATTATACTTTATGGGTAGCTGGTAGATCTTGCAGTCCATAGGTTGGTCTCCAGGAAGCCATAGAGGACAAAAGTTAATCATGTAAGACATTATAGAAAACAGAGCATTCAGAAAGATTTTCAAATAGCTTTTCATTTTTTCCCCCTGGTTTTTGGAATTTTAATTCTTTTGGTTTTCATCCTTAATGAAGACAAGAAGTCACATGAATTTCTGATGCTTTATATGATTTTATTTTAGCTTTAAGATACAGGTGTGCACAGATTGTGGAATATGCCCCTTGGCACTGAAACATGACAAGAGAAGAACACAGATTAGCAGCTACCAAGGATGCTTTAAAATGTCACCTTTAATGTCTGACCTTCATGAAGGAACAGGTCAGTTCATGTGACAGTTTGTTCATGGTGAAGCATAAGGCAGAGAAACTAAGGGAGATTTTTGTGAGTAGATACTCAGTTTCATTATATGTTGGGTTTTAGGAGTAGATTTCACTTAACAGTTGCGTTTTTAGTGGTTTTGAATTTGTGAGAGAACCATCAGAACAATAAAAGGAAATATTCCCCCAATCCATCATTCTTCTGTTACCCCACCCATGAGTGGACTGGGCATTCTTTTGAGTGATCATCTTTCTCCACTACTTTATAAGAGCAAGTGTCCTTGCTGAAAATGCGTTCACATTTCTCTTCATCATAGCCGACTGGTGTCATATAGCTGTGGTTGGGAAAAGAAAAAGAGGCGATGAGACCAAGAAATAAGCAGCATGCACTTCAGGTGGTATCTGCACCTTTGGTATGACGAGTCTGTACTGAGGAGACTCAGTTTTGGGAGCAGAAAAGGGAACTTGCCCAAAGGTCCTAGCTCAAATATTTGTTACTTGGCCTGCAGTGTAATAAGGATGAAGGGAGAGTTTTAATTTTTCTGGTCAACACCCAAGGGATGTTTGTTGTGCTCATTTGCTATTCCAATATCACTGCTTCTTCTCTTCATCCACAGTATGGAACAAATATTGCATGAGTGGTTGGGTATCACTATGGAAAACATTACAGCCAAGGTACCTTGAGCTGCTTCTCAGAGGAAAGTGAGGCAATGTGTGGCTTTGGGAAGCTCTGGACTAGGATCAGTAGAAATTTCTTAGAATGTTCTCTCATGAATCAGTAACTTGCCTGATGTTTTAGCCCTGAGAAGAATTAAATTCTCCATTTATTTTAAATAAAGAATTATTTGTTAAATACAACCTCTAATTTTCAGAGGAATTTCTTGCATGTTCAGTGAGAATGGTGTTGGATTTATGCATAACTTTGTCATAGGAAATGGGTGGGAGAAGGATTATTGTTATTTCTCAGGAACAACTGTGCAAAGGGAAGTGGTTTGTGCTGTGTCATGGCATCAGAGGGAAAACCCCACTGCTGCTCTGAACTCACCTGGTGCAGCAGCCAATTCCAGTCTTGGAACAGGAGCAGTCGTTGCAGTCCTCGGTCCTCCATCTGGAATCAAATTCGTGGACCTTTCCTTCCCCATCAAGGCAGCCTGAAAATGCAGAGTATAAGCAGCCTTCAGTGTCAGACCATTGCACTGACTGCTGGATGTACAAAATGGGTGGGATCTTTGCTGGCTTTGTGCATTAACACCCCATATGCCAAACACAGAGGTTCCCCAACAGAGCAGGGTGTGCTACCCTAATGCATGCAGAAGAGAGACCTATGTCCTTCTGTCTCCTGAGGTTCTTAACAGCATGGGGTTTCCTGGTGCAGTTCATCTTCAAGTATGGAATTTGAAGAACTCAGCAGAAAGACAACTAGACACAGACCTGGTCAGAATTAAAAAAGGCTTTGACTTTCCTATTAACATCATCTCTTGTTGTCTCCTCCTTTAAAGCAAGACTACATCTGGTCAAAAAACTTTTCCCAGTCCTCAGCTGCAAGAAGAATGCAAATTTTGGATGTAAAGTTCCTATTCAGCAGTCACAGAATAGACCATAGGCCTCCTAAATAACTGATCTGGGAAGCAGAATTTTGAGAACAGAACAAGAAAGAGTGCTGGGGCTTCTGGGTTGTGTCTTCACCTATCAATGTTCTTTTCTTTGGCAATGTTAACTCATTTCTTCAAGTAATAGCAACAGCTTTCCCAGGTAAAACTGTATTTTAGACCACTTAGGGGGTTTTTGCATATTGGTACACATCAACTCCTGTTGTGTCAAAAAAAATTGCATGCTTCTCTTTTGGGAATTTTTTTTTCCTGCAGCTCCACTCATCTGTAGAGTGACAGACTAGCTGTGTTCAGGAAGGGCAGATGCAGACTCAAGGGATGCAGCCATTCTGCTTTTAGGAATTTGTTTTGGGATACAGAAACAAGACGTGAGTAAATTGTGTGGTGCTGAATACTGGTAAATCTGTTTCCTGTTTTACACTGGCTACACACACTTACACTTCTCCTTTCTCTGATTTCTAGATGTGATTCCATGGTAAAAAATATGACTTACTACTTCATGCAGATGAGTAAACTAAAACTGTGTACTTCCCTGGGAAAAGATCATTAGTAATTTGGTCTGTGTGAAGCTCTCCAGATAACTTGTTCTTTTAATAACATATTATATTATATTGCTCACCATACCCCATTTCCCTCCCATTTCCCTTTGATTCCTCTCCACTGTTTCCACTTATTTCTAAATTGTGATGAATTGCACAGAAAGGACAAATCAAGCAGTGATTCTGATGATGTCTGTCAGGTTGAGGGCAGTTCTTACCTACAACCACACCATTAGACATCCCTGGCTTGAATGGCATGTAGAAACAAGAAGCATCAGACAGTGGCATGCTGATGGCAAGAGCAAGAAGGCAGGCCATGATGGTGTTCTGAACAAGAAAACAGAATACATATCAATCCTTCAGTAGCTATTAAGATGTCTTGATGATAAATAACAAGAAATACGTTGTGGTTTCAAATTAAAATCCAATTGTCTTTTGCAGTTTAGACACTTTAACACACTTATCAGGAATACGGAACCTTTTGAAGAAGCAGAGGCAGAGCATCAGATGGGAGCAGAGAAAATGTCTGTCTTTCCAAGTTGTCTTTCCAATCAAGCATTGACTGCTAGACCCAGCTACTGTTTGTGAAAAATGTGTGTTTTATTCCTTTGCATTACCCATTAAATTTCCTAGTCCTTTTTTTATCTATAGGCTCAGTCATCAACTGTTTTTTCCACTAATCTCACAGTTGCAAAAACTTCTTTATTGCAGTCTGTAGAACTACAGAACGTTTCATCCTAATATTGAAAGATTAGGAACAAGTGAAATAACTTTAGCTGAAGTTGAACACTCAGGTCTTGGCCCTGTACCTTACTTGCAAGTGTCACTTACAACCTAGGTAATTCTATATTCTGTGACCTTTGTAAATGAGTTGTTTTTTTTTTTTGAAAAATCAGCTGGAGTTTCAATATTAGTTTGAAATGTTTGAAGGGCAAGAGAATAAATGTTTATTCCGGCTAGACCAGGAATAAACAATCACATACACATGCTGTAACTGTGTTGTTTCAGACAGAATAGAACTGGTGACTTATGAAAAGAAGTCACTACTGAGAGATGAGAGGAGGAAAATTTAGTGTTTCATTTTGCAGAAGAGAGGTTAAAACCCACAAACCTGCATCAGAGTGACAAAGGAGTAAAAATCAAGATACCTTTTTTTTGAGTTCAGGGAAGTGCTCAGATGTAATCCTGATTTTTCACCCTAAATTCTTATCTGCCTTTGCCTCTCTTTGACTCTTGCTCTCATAACACAGAATTTATACATTCTCCAAGTTTCATAATGTGCTAAGTACTGAGATAAATCCAACAGAAACTCCTTTAAAATCCATAGCAATATACCATGGTCATTTACAGTACAAGATGTAAGGACTCACCATTCTTGCAGAATTATGAGACTTCCAGAGGGGAGATGGAAAGCTCATCTTCTCAGAGACCTTATATAGAGAGGGAATTTGTGATAACAGCCCTTGAGCAAACTGACCATGCATGTCCAGCACCAATGAAGGTTCTGCAAAATGACTTCATGGGGTGGGCATTAAGATAAGGCAATTTCACTCTCGAAGAAAGGTTTGTTCTAACAAACTCTGGAGAAATAGGCGTGGCTTTTGTGCCACACCAGAGTTGGGAGGCAATTACAGGAAGCACTTTTCAAGCCTAGAAGGAATATTAGCATTTGTCCTGAGAAAACCATTAGAGACATGATGATTGTCAATCACAACAAAATTGCATGCTTAGTTTCATCCATCTGGGGTTTAAAACATGGGTCCTAGGTAACCATTTTCTTCCTTCTTCAGCTTTCCATCATGTAGAAGATCCACATGCTCAGGTCCTCTATGAAGAAATAGGCATTACATATTTTATTTTTTAATTCTTGTAGACAATGAGAAACTGTTCCTTTTCTGCAGAGGCTGTATATGTCAGGGGCAGACACACTTTCCAAGGACAGTAATTTGATAGCAAAGAGGTCCAGTATGGTCCCCCTTTGCTTAGCTTTCACCTACAAGGTGCAAGTATTTCAAACTTTGTGGCTCTTCTTGGTGATGAAGTTTATCCCTTAATACCAGAGCTGCGCAGTTTGCAATACCTGAATTAATTACTCTGACTGCATAATTGTGTTGACTTCTTATGTGTTTTTGGGAGTAGAGGCAGAACTCCAAGTTGGGTTGGCTACTCCACAGCTTCTACCCAAACTCCAGAGCTGAGAGGTAGCTCAGGAGGTCCATGAGAGAAGGCCAGAATTAGTGCAAAGCAGGTCACGGTAAGACCACTACTTCCAGGGACATCTTAGCTGGCTTTCAACTCAGAAAGCTGGGTAAATTGGTTTTCCTTCAGTTACTGGACTATCACTCTTCAGGATGACAGAAAAGAGATGCCGTGCTTGCAGGTGTTTGATGGAGCTGTGACAATCAGCCTGTCCATAGTAAGTTAGACTTGGCGGTGCTGATTTACACCCTGCCCTGAAATGGAGGATAACTACCATACCCTTGACTCCTAATCAGTGGAGTGGACATGTCAGCCTAGGAATTTCAATATTGAAATCAACAGTCCACATATCCCCTTTGAATCTCCCAGAAATCTGTATGAAGCCAGTTAAACAGCATTGTGGTTTGGGATGCTGTCAGTGTTTCAGACTGTTCATTTTCCAGTTAAAGGGGAGGGGGAAAGGCACAGTAGGACAGTGATCCCTGATCCCAGGCCAAAGCTGCCTTTGGTGCTGGTTCAGTCAAGATGGAGAGAGTTCACAGTCTCATGTCCTGCTCCTGTGCTGCCTGACCTAATTGGTGAACACCTGTGAGATGCCTAAGGATGTGCCCTAGGTTTTCTTGCTGGCTCTTTGTAACCCTTAGGTATTGAGAAGTAACAATTTCCTCTAGGCTGACAATACTGTGTCAAGTAGCATAGAATCCTGCTCAAGGTATTGGGTCCTCCGCTCCATGTCCTCAGAGGTGATCTGGAACAAATGTTCCATGATATTTTGGAATAAAAGGACCATCAAATTGCACTGCATTTATTCTGTTAAAATTACTGAGCTATTTAATTTTTTTTCTTCTTGCATGTTATGTACTTGACATTCAATATTTTGCTTCTCAGGCAAATTCTCAGGCAGATTCTTGAGAGGGATCAAGAATGTGAGGTTCCTGTGTGGGAGAGTAAATGCAGGACCCATTACAGCAGTTTGTGTATCTAGTCACTTAAACCCAGTATGTTGATTCTCACCACTATTGAGAGGGGAAGAACAAGAGGAAACATGAAGCATTTCAGCTCACAGATCATAAGTAAACATGATTTTACAAATAAACTCTTCTTGACATTATACTGACAATGCTGTGTATAATGTACATTGGTTTTACTTTATTAAGGTCTGTCACATTTGTGTGTGAGAAAGGATAACTGTGTTAAGGAAAGGCATATGCAAACACTAAAATATACAGTGCACTGTTTACACAAGAACATATTATAAAGGTGGTAGAAGGAAGTTTTATCTTGGTGGGGACACTTTTCTTAAGTCTGAGGTTCATATACCCACAAATCTCAAAGCCTAGGCCCTCAGATCTCTCCCAGGACAGGAATTATCAAAGAATTGTATAAATTTTATAGCAAGGTACACAGGCACTGCAAGCAATTTGTCCCAGGTAACAGATGGCAGAGCAGAAACTTGAATTGAGACTTCAATTCAACATGTGTGACCCAAGATTGAGACAATAATATAATTTCTTCTCTGATCTGAACACAACTGCCTTTTTCCATGTGTAGCCAAGTCCCCGTTCCCGAGCTGAATTTCAGTTTTAATTTAAAGCTGTTTCAGTGGGATGAGAAACACCTAGTTTTTTATCTTGGTGCTAATGCATTTTTAAAACACATGATAATTTCTCAGCTAGCCTGGAAAATCCTGTCAGATCATGATCCCAGGACGAAGGATCAGTGCTAAGCAAGGGACATAGGGACAGACAAAAAGATCTAAAGGGCCAATCACAAATACCAGGCCATGCTTGCAACAAGGCGACCTCCATCTCTGAAGTGTGGGTAGAACTGAGGGAGATGGCCACAGATAATGTACCAGCAAGAAAAGTCCAGAGGCAGTAAATCAAAATTAATAGGAGTGGTAGATTCAGAAATAAAGGTATCTCCAGCTTATGGGAAAAGCTAAATATCCTGCACTCCTACCTTCCGTCTCAAGATGTGTAGTAAAAAAAAGTCTGAGAAGTCTTCAGTGAACCAGAATAATGACAAAAAAGTGTATTCCACAAATTAAAAAACCCACAGTGATTCCAAACACAGCTTGTTATCTTGACCCTGCAGCTAATTAAGCAAATGAAAGCCATATATGTGGGAGAAAGACTTTTTGTGGAGCCGTGACTTCAGGAGTTAGATGTAGGAAGGGTGGCAGGTAGGAGCATTGCTGTAGCTCTGTCCAGTAGTGCCTCTGCTTTTGCAGAACTTACGTGGTGCAACAGCAGACACTGGTCTGGCCACACTGGCATGGGGAGTGTGCCTTTGTTCCTCCAGGTGGTAGCAAATTATTTGCTCTTTCATCTTGAACACAAGCTGCCCATGCGTGTGCAAAATGAAATAAGTCTTAACTTCTATTTCATACCAACAGTTATTTAGTTCAGCACCCTTTAAACTTATTTCTGGGGAAATTCAGTTAATTTTGTGTATATGCCTCCTATACTATACTTCAGCTCTCTTTAGAGAGCATGAGCTTTTTCCATTTTTAAAACCTGTTAGCTACTGATTCCATGAACACTAAATGCCATGGTTGGAAGTTATTGCTGCAGGTCTCAGAACAGACTGGGATGGGGAGAGCAACCACAGAATTCTTCCACCAAACCCAAAGGATATCTTGGCTTTTGGGACCTCTTCTCTTTTTTCTTTGCTGTTTTCCTCTGTAATGTGTCAAATTCTGCTTCCTGCCATTTCTAGTCCTACACCCTTCCTGTCTGATTAAGATGGGCAGGAACTAGAACAGAACACCATGAGAGATTTTGTGACTTGCATCTCTGGCAGGTTTCACCAGAATTTTTCTTGGGCTGTTTCATTTGTAATAACAGTATGCACTATGCAGTGGTGTGAAGAAGTAAGCCCAGGAAACCCTGCTGTAAAACGCCCACAATGTCTTGGAGTACTTCTTGAAAGTAATGTATCACTTTCTGAGAGGAAACTGGGGCTAGGAGAATTGCTTTTCCCCTCTTTGAGAAAGCAAAAAGGAATGGCCACCTGAAACGGTAGAAAATGCAACAAGTTTCATGTAATTTTTTTTCACAAAATGACAGCTAGCATTTTATTTTTGAAATCCTTAAAATGTGAAATATGCAGCAGATTAAATACATGTGTGGTATTGCCATGATTCTCTGATCATATAGGTGTCAACAGGTTGAATTTGAGTGCTATAAAATCTTTAGAATCTGAAATTTGGACCCACTCTGACAATAATGGGTTGTTTCTAAGGAGTTTTTGTATGGTATAACCTGTGGATATAAAAATAGGAAAAACTTATTCTCCAGTGTTTTACCATCACAAAAATATTTCTCATTTGGAGAGGAATTTCTGATGGGATTTTTGAGGAAGTTAGCAAAATTCAACAAGGTTTTCTTTAGTCTCATTTCTGTGAAGGATGGAAAACAGAATTGGTACCTCTCTCTTTCTGCCTTACACATTTCATTAATTTTTGGTGGTGCAAAAATAATAAAAAATTCAGAGGATGAGTGATGTAGTAATCTGCTTTCCTGCAGATGGACAATCTCATGAATAAAAAATCCCAAACCAGTAAAAATTACCTGTGGCAATGTTCTTGAGCATTTCCCAGCTTGGAGCAAGGGAGATGAAAGACTGAGTTTCATTGCTAAATTAGTTTTATTTAGAGGGGGGAAAAAAAAAAGGAAGTTTCAGTATTACCAGCTACACTAGTAATAAAAAAACCAATACAATTGCACCTTGAGACTAAAAATGTCTTTTTAAAAACATTTACATGCAATTTTTGGATGTTAGTGAATACAGTTTCTACTATGGAGTCTATGAGACGAGGCTCTACATTTCCTTGGCCTGGTAAACCCATGAGAATTAATTTTCTTTCTTCTTAAGTGCCAGCTCTTGTTTGTGCTGAGCTGTTCAGATTCAAAATCTTCCTGCACTAAGAAAGTCATCTTAATCTGTAAGAAAACTGGCGCCCAGATTATACAGAAACTCTTGGGACCTTACAGGTAATAAGGGTCTAATTTGAAAAGAAATAAATACAGGTTGAAAAAAGGAACCTAGCAGAATGAAATCCTATTTAATTAAAAAGATAACTAAACATCTATAAATCAGTTAAAACACAAAGTCTTCACAACTAATATTAAGAACATGAATATGACCTTTTGATAGAAATGAGACACTATCTGATTATGCATCTGGTAAGCTGAATTACAACACTTAGGAGGTCAGAAGGCAGCTCCTGAAGCGCTCTCTTATGAGATTTCCCCATGTCATCGTGCTTCTCTGTGATGACAAAGCATCTGTAGGAAGCAGAGGAATTCCCCAGTGCAGAGAGATTTGGAGCAGGGTTTAGATCACAGCAGAAAAGCCAGAACATGGCTGTGAGGGGTCATCCCTCTGCAGGACATCATAGCGACAGTGTTTCTTGTTGAAAACAACTTTACATTTCTCTTTGTCATAAGAACGAGGAATGAAAAAGCTGTCAGAGGCAAAGAGGAAGCAAGTGTTAGCTTGAGAGCAATAAAAGATTCAATACTTCAGTCATTATAGCTTGAACGACAACTCAGTGAGACAGGTCAAACCATGGCTAAGGGCAGCTGAGCTCTCTGAGTACCACACAGCTGCAGCTTCCAGAGCCTCAAATGATGCCCTGTGCACTGCACTGTGAAGATCTTCCAGGATGCTCAGCACAGCACTCTGCAGTGACATAAGCATGGGCTTGGCATCTTTTCTCTATTTTCCTTTAATTTTTCATTATTTCCACTTTGCGCACAATTTGGTGGCTGGTCCCTGATAGACTGTGCCACCTGAATAAAGACAAAGATTATGGTCAAGGTATTTTGGGCTTTTGAGAAAGCAGGAGAAGGAAATGAGAAGGATGGAGAAATACTTCAGAGCAGGGCCTTGACATTCTACGTTCAGCATATTCACTGGAGAAAAGCACTTCAGGAAAGGGATTCAGATCACCAGAAGCTCTTTAGGGAAACCTCACTTAAGTCACCTACCCCCACTTCCTCAGCTAATGAAAGCCAACTGTAGTGAAAGAGAGGTTCACAAGTTCCTTAAAAATTAAAGGCAAGCACCAACTGGATGTGCCTGGAAGGGCTTGTGTCCACTCCCAGTCAGCAGAAAATGAGGAAAGGCAAACACAGCTAAGGATACAAGCAATCGAGAGCTGCATGTGGCTTTCACAAGCTCTGTGAAATGGGTGAGAAAAACGTCTCTTGTGCCCTTGCCAACTCATTTCTCCGCAACAATGGAAAGCTGTTGTCATCCTACAGGTAATGATGATACCAAGAATTTCAAACTTACAGGGAACAGCATTGCATTCCACCTTCATCACAGTCACATTGGTAGCAATCTTCTGTCCTCTCAATGTGTCCAAAGGGATACAGTTTTCCATTCCACACACAGCCTGCATAAGACAGCAGCAAAACAGAACAGGTTCTTTAAGCCTTCACCTAAAGGAGATGTCAACTCCTGAATGAGCTCCATGTGCAGGAATAGCAGTGGCAAGCTACCACCAGTTGCAGGAATATTGCTGCAACCACAAGCAGCCCAGGGGAAGACTTTTATTTTTCCCCTACTTTTAGCATCTTGCTGCTGGAGTCCCCTGCTTGTGGTTTTCCAATGTCTTCCCCCTCCCTTGTATTTGGAGCTCTTCCTGACAATTCCACAGAGAGCCAAGTTCCCACAGAGCAATCAGGTCAGAGGATCTCCCTTGTTTCTACCTCTGTAGGGCCTCCCTGGAACCTGAAGTGCAGTAATGCAACCTGCATCAGCCAGGGTCACCATGGCGCCCACTGCAACAAGGAAAGCCAGAAAGCTCTTCTGTAGAGAGAAGGAAGCAAATGGTAATTTCTCCCCGCTTTATGAATCAACATATATTACAGGCACTGCTGCCTCCTCTGTAGAACCTATGCCATTGCTGATATGCGTATCAAAGGCACTTCTTGATGTCTGTTCCCTTGGGGACTATGTGAACACAAATCACAGGAGAACCAGGCCATAGGACTTTGTTGGTCTATTTATCATTACCTAACTGTTGATTTAGATTCTGCAAATACATTTGGAGACTTGAAGAGGTAGAACAGGACACAATTTGAGGGATCAAAATGAAGAAAAGAAAAAATACAGAGACAATATATACATACTTTTTTTCTTTGCAAAACAACAATATTTTAGACTGTGCTTCACATTTATAAGTTTTAAAAGAATGGTCCTGAATATTTGTCAAGCTCTGAATGGTTTCACAAACATTTCTGAGGAA
Source organism: Zonotrichia albicollis (assembly GCF_047830755.1). Taxonomy (NCBI): domain Eukaryota; kingdom Metazoa; phylum Chordata; class Aves; order Passeriformes; family Passerellidae; genus Zonotrichia; species Zonotrichia albicollis. The sequence goes on along the minus strand of NC_133825.1, from coordinate 32,489,531 downwards.
AGGACAAAAGCAAGGAACGACTATACAGCTTCTTGCAAAGAATTCCAATGCAAAGAGCAAAATTCACAGTAATCTTCAAAGAGGTGTCTTCCTGTCTTTGCATCTTTCAGGTTTGAAATACAATATAGCCACATTTAAAATGTGTAACTAGATGGTTCTCTTAAATGCTCTCCTTTTGCAGTTTCAAAGCAAATACCTATCTGTATCCCCATTACAAAAACATTCAAACCAATCTAAACCTTTGACTTACCATTGTGGAATGCTTGGCTTCCAAAGAGCTCTAGGTTTCCTGAGAAAGCTGAAGTTCTTTATGTGGAATCAGAGAGCAAATACTTTATGTTCCCTTTATGTTGTGCAATTCAAGTCCAGGTGGAGGGGAAAAAGCCTGCTCCATGCAAATGCAGGTATTTTGTAACATCCAAAGAAATCTCTGAAATTTTTCCAGCTGGCAATGAGAAAATGTTTGGTTTTGTAGAGCACCGACCTGGGTAAATTGCTGACTCCAGAACTTTGAATTCCTTGGAAAAATTATGATTAGAAAAAAATGTCTTTCTGATGGGAAACAAATATTGATAGCTAAGCTGTATCCACTATCCAGCCAGGTGATTTTTAGGTGGGGCAGAAATGCATGCCAAATCCTGCCTGCAATCAGAGGGCTGGAACATGCTGAGTGGTGCATTTGGTGTTAATAGCAAATGGAGCTTCTGCCAGATCTTTGCATTCCCACTGTGAGTGCTGGGGTGTGCACTGAAAGATAACAAAGGTGCTTGGCCTCTACCAGGATCAAACCCTCTGAACACTGAGACCTCAGCTGAAGCTGGATCCCATTGCAAGAATTCTCCTTCTTCTCCACCAAAATATGTTATAAGGTAATAAACTCATTTTCATAGATTTTAGAAGAAATATTTTCTCTCCTTATTTGTGAGGCTTGGCTAGGAAAACTATTTGGAATTCTGAAATACTTCAATGTCACGTGGCACAATTCCAGGCTACCACGAGCTGGATATTAATCTTGAGGTCTGCACTTCTCAGTGCCTCACACTAAAAAGTAATCTATTGGGAAAATCCAAGCTTTTTAATTCATGAATCTCTTTATTTATACAAATAAAATTTTAATAAATGCCGAAATTCTGAAAACCATATTTTCTCAAGGGGAAGTTCTATGAGCTATTTCAAAATTGTTCCTCTCCTGCAGAACACAAAACCCTTTTGGGCAAAACTTACTTTAGAATGTTAAGCAACATCAAAATGTTTGTTTTCATTTAGAGGAATGATGGGATGGAATCAGTGAATAGGTGTCAAGATTATAAGAATGCACATTTGAATGTCTATACTGAAAACAGCTGAGCTGACTCTTCAGTCTGGCCTCTCACATTTCTCATCCTTACAGGAACCAGCTGTACAGAAACACAGAGCTATGCAGGCTGATATCCAGCCTGCAACACAGACAACTTAAAAAGGTTAAGTATGTAATACCAGTGCCTGCAAAATACTTGGATTTTTTTCCCCAATCCAAGGTATGTTACTTTCAGGTTTTAGAAACCTTTAAAAAAAGTTCATAAGCAAATCACCAAAACCAGACAAAATACATCCCATTAAACCTTTCTGATTCTAATAATGGCTCACAGAGACAGATTGTCTTGTGATTGATTGTCTTGTGAAGGAAATACCCCTGCTGGATAAATGGAGACTGACTCTTGTTTTGGGGCCAAATGAGGATCCCTGCACTAGGAATGCTCAGCTGTGTGTAACCTCATACAATTACAAGACCGCAGATTTGTTGTGATCATGGAACATCACTGAACAATCCACTTGTTTTGGAAGGTGTCCTTCTTTTCAAACCATGGAACAGTTAACTACAGACTGTTGTGGCTTTTTAATATCCAATTGTGAAAGTGGAGGCCTCTCTGTAGAGGAAACATTTAACAGGGTTTTGTTGTCTGGTCAGATATTTGGGCAGATTTAGGACCCTCGGCATTGCCAGGTGGGAGACCTGATTTCCAAGCCCTGCTTTGAAGCTGAGCTTCAGTCCCCTGTGAATGTGGGGAATTGCTGCACTGAAGAGACAGAAGGCATCTGCATTATCAGGAGCTCCAGCTCTGCTGCCATGAGGAAGCAGTCTTCAGGGGCTGATCTAGATCCCTTTCTCAAAGTGGACAAGAACCACTAAAGCAGCACAGTGTGTGCAGACTTTCAGGATCAGAGCTTGGCAGAGGACAAGTCAGAGTACCAGAGTTTAAAGTTTAACATTGCTTTCAACTTCAGGTCTGGTCACAGTGGGCAATGCACATGAACAGTCACTGCCAGTGATGGGGGATGACGTTGATGAAAACAAGGGAAAAATGGGAGAAAGGGGATGATGATATCTCATCCTCACGGACTTTTCTGAGGTGTTAGCAGCCCAGGCCTTACCAAGAGTCTGTGCACGCTGAATAGGAGCCATGGTAGAGCATGTCCCAAATAGTGCATCACTTCCAAATGATAATGGATTTTGACACCTGGCTAAAAGAGAACCTGAAAACCATGACACAGTGGCCTGTGCCAGGGTAACGGTACACAGCATGCCAGAGTAGAGAGCCAAATGCATTTCTTTGTCCACGAAAGTGGCATTTCCCCATGTCACAGCAAAAAACTAAACATCAATATGAATAATTTATGAATGTTTCATCTCAGTTTATTGTAGCCAATAAATGCAATCATGACAGAAATGAGGTACTCTATCTGATTATGCATCTGATAAGCTGAATTACAACACTTAGGAGGCAGCTACTGAAGTTCTCTCTCTTATAAGATTTTCCCATGTCATCATGCTTCTCTGTGATGAAAGAGCATCTGTAAGAAGCAGAGGAATTCCACAGTGCAGAGGGGATTGGATCACGTGTTAGCCCACAGAAGAATAGCCAGAGGAGCATGGCTGTGAGGGGTCATCCCTCTGCACCACATCATTGCGACAGTGCTTCTTGTTGAGAAGAACTTTACAATTCTCTTTGTCGTAAGAGACGATAGTATGAATGCTGTTAGTGGCAAAGACAAAAGAAAAAAAACCTATTAGCTTGAGAGCTTTCACTAGCTCTGTAACATGGGTGAATAAAGCCTCTTTTGTGCACTTACAAACCCATTTATCCCCAGCAATGGAAAGCTGTGGTCATCCTACAGGCAATAATGGTACCAAGAATTTCAAACGTACAGGGAGCAGCATTGCATTGCACCTTGCCAGCAATAGCATTGGTAGCAATCTTCTGTCCTCGCAATGAATCCAAAGGGATACAGTTTTCCATTCCTCACACAGCCTGTGTAAGACAGCAGCAAAACAGAACAGGTTCCTTAAGCCTCCAGCAAAACGTAGAAGAGTTTAAAAATTATTTCAGCTATTCTAAAATTGTAATTCCAGGCAATAATGAAATACCAGGAATTGGGTTTTCCTTTCAACTCCTGAGTGAGCTCCATGTGCGGGAATAGCAGTGGCAAACTAACACCAGTTGCAGGAATATTGCTGCAACCACAAGCAGCCCAGGAGAAGACTTTTATTTTTCCCCTACTTTTAGCATCTTGCTGCTGGAGTCCCCTGCTTGTGGTTTTCCAATGTCTTCCCCCTCCCTTGTATTTGGAGCCCTTCCTGGCAGTTCCACAGAGAGCCAAGTTCCCACAGAGCAATCAGGTCAGAGGATCTCCCTTGTTTCTACCTCTGTAGGGCCTCCCTGGAACCTGAAGTGCAGTAATGCAACCTGCATCAGCCAGGGTCACCATGGCGCCCACTGCAACAAGGAAAGCCAGAAAGCTCTTCTGTAGAGAGAAGGAAGCAAATGGAAATTTCTCCTCGCTTTATGAATCAACATATATTACAGGCACTGCTGCCTCCTCTGTAGAACCTATGCCATTGCTGACATGCGTATCAAAGGCACTTCTTGATGTCTGTTCCCTTGGGGACTATGTGAACACAAATCACAGGAGAACCAGGCCATAGGACTTTGTTGGTCTATTTATCATTACCTAACTGTTGATTTAGATTCTGCAAATACATTTGGAGACTTGAAGAGGTAGAACAGGACACAATTTGAGGGATCAAAATGAAGAAAAGAAAAAATACAGAGACAATATATACATACTTTTTTTCTTTGCAAAACAACAATATTTTAGACTGTGCTTCACATTTATAAGTTTTAAAAGAATGGTCCTGAATATTTGTCAAGCTCTGAATGGTTTCACAAACATTTCTGAGGAAAGGACAAAAGCAAGGAACGACTATACAGCTTCTTGCAAAGAATTCCAATGCAAAGAGCAAAATTCACAGTAATCTTCAAAGAGGTGTCTTCCTGTCTTTGCATCTTTCAGGTTTGAAATACAATATAGCCACATTTAAAATGTGTAACTAGATGGTTCTCTTAAATGCTCTCCTTTTGCAGTTTCAAAGCAAATACCTATCTGTATCCCCATTACAAAAACATTCAAACCAATCTAAACCTTTGACTTACCATTGTGGAATGCTTGGCTTCCAAAGAGCTCTAGGTTTCCTGAGAAAGCTGAAGTTCTTTATGTGGAATCAGAGAGCAAATACTTTATGTTCCCTTTATGTTGTGCAATTCAAGTCTAGGTGGAGGGCAAAAGCCTGCTCCATGCATATGCAGGTATTTTGTAACATCCAAAGAAATCTCTGAAAATTTTCCGGCTGGCAATGAGAAAATGCTTCGTTTTGTAGAGCACCGACCTGGGTAAATAGCTCACTCCATGACTTGGAATTCCTTGGAAAAATTATGATTAGAAAAAAATGTCTTTCTGATGGGAAACAAATATTGATAGCTAAGCTGTAGACAGCATTATCCAGCCAGGTGATTTTTAGGTGGGGCAGAAATGCATGCCAAATCCTGCCTGCAATCAGAGGGCTGGAACATGCTGAGTGGTGCATTTGGTGTTAATAGCAAATGGAGCTTCTGCCAGATCTTTGCATTCCCACTGTGAGTGCTGGGGTGTGCACTGAAAGATAGCAAAGGTGCTTGGCCTCTACCAGGATCAAACCCTCTGAACACTGAGACCTCAGCTGAAGCTGGATCCCATTGCAAGAATTCTCCTTCTTCTCCACCAAAATATGTTATAAGGTAATAAACTCATTTTCATAGATTTTAGAAGAAATATTTTCTCTCCTTATTTGTGAGGCTTGGCTAGGAAAACTATTTGGAATTCTGAAATACTTCAATGTCACGTGGCACAATTCCAGGCTACCACGAGCTGGATTAATCTTGAGGTCTGCACTTCTCAGTGCCTCACACTAAAAATAAATCTCTCAGAGAACCTGAAAACATGAACAGTCACTGCCAGTGATGGGGGATGACGTTGATGAAAACAAGGGAAAAATGGGAGAAGGAGGATGATGATCTCTCATGCTCACGGACTTTTCTGAGGCGTTAGCAGCCCAGGCCTTACCAAGAGTCTGTGCACGCTGAATAGGAGCCATGGTAGAACATGTCCCAAATAGTGCATCACTTCCAAATGATAATGGATTTTGACACCTGGCTAAAAGAGAACCTGAAAACCATGACAGTGGCTTGTGCCAGGGTAACGGTACACAGCATGCCAGAGTAGAGAGCCAAATGCATTTCTTTGTCCACAAAGGTGGCTTTTCCCCATGTCACTGCAAAAAACTAAACATCAATATGAATAATTTATGAATGTTTCATCTCAGTTTATTGTAGCCAATAAATGCAATCATGACAGAAATGAGGTACTCTATCTGATTATGCATCTGATAAGCTGAATTACAACACTTAGGAGGCAGCTACTGAAGTGCTCTCTTATGAGATTTTCTGATGTCATCGTGCTTCTCTGTGATGGCAGAGCACCTGTAGGAAGCAGAGGAATTCCACAATGCAGAGAGGTTTGGAGCAGGGGTTAGCCCACACGAGAATAGACAGAACACATCTTAGAGGGGTCGTTCTTCTGCACCACATCATAGTCACAGCGCTTCTTGTTGAAGACAACTTTACAATTCTTGTTGTCATAAGCAACAGGAGTGTGGAAGCTGTCAGAGGCAAAGAGAAAGCAAATGTAACTTTTGAGCAATAAAAGATTCAATACTTCAGTGATTATAGCTTGAACTACTGCTCAGTAAGAGGGGTCAAACCATGGCTAAGGGCAGCTGAGCTCTCTGAGTACCACACAGCTGCAGCTTCCAGAGCCTCAAATGATGCCCTGTGCACTGCACTGTGAAGATCTTCCTGGATGCTCAGCACAGCACTCTGCAGTGACATAAGCATGGGCTTGGCATCTTTTCTCTATTTTCCTTTAATTTTTCATTATTTCCACTTTGCGCACAATTTGGTGGCTGGTCCCTGATAGACTGTGCCACCTGAATAAAGACAAAGATTATGGTCAAGGTATTTTGGGCTTTTGAGAAAGCAGGAGAAGGAAATGAGAAGGATGGAGAAATACTTCAGAGCAGGGCCTTGACATTCTACGTTCAGCATATTCACTGGAGAAAAGCACTTCAGGAAAGGGATTCAGATCACCAGAAGCTCTTTAGGGAAACCTCACTTAAGTCACCTACCCCCACTTCCTCAGCTAATGAAAGCCAACTGTAGTGAATGAGGGGTTCACAAGTTCCTTAAAAATTAAAGGCAAGCACCAACTGGATGTGCCTGGAAGGGCTTGTGTCCACTCCCAGTCAGCAGAAAATGAGGAAAGGCAAACACAGCTAAGGATGCAAACAATCAACAGCTGTATGTGGCACTCGCAGGCTCTGTGACATGGGTGACAAAAGGCTCTCTTGTGCCCTTACAAAGCCATTTATCCTCAGCAATGGAAAGCTGTTGTCATCCTACAGGCAATGATGATACCAAGAATTTCAAACTTACAGGGAACAGCATTGCATTCCGCCTTCATCACAGTCGCATTGGTAGCAATCTTCTGTCCTCTCAATGTGTCCAAAGGGATACAGTTTTCCATTCCACACACAGCCTGCATAAGACAGCAGCAAAATAGAACAGGTTATTTAAGCCTCCTCCTAAAGGAGATGTCAACTCCTGAATGAGCTCCATGTGCTGGAATAGCACACTGAGCTATCGCCAGTTGCAGGAATATTGCTGCAACCACAAGCAGCCCAGGGGAAGACTTTGTTTTTCCCTTACTTTTAGCACCTTGCTGCTGGATACCCCTATTTCTGTTTTTGCACTGTCTTTCCCCTCCCTTGTATTTTGTGCCCTTCCTGGCAGTTCAACAGAGGGCCAAGTTACCACAGAGCAATCAGGTCAGAGGATCTTCCTTCTTCTTACCGTCTTTGGCCTCCCCTGGCCTACGAGTTTTCCTCCAGCAGTATGCATCACCCAGGGTCACTAGGATGCCCATTGCAACAAGGAAAGCCAAAAAGCTCTTCTGTAAAAAAACACAGGTCTCATGCCATGCATTTTAATCCTCACTGATTTGCTCTGTTTTCAAAAGCTGTCACTGAACCTGAATCAAAATTAGAAATATCCTTATGTGTATATGAAAACAGTGGAAAAGTACGCTCCAGATATTTCCCTGCATTTTTCATTTAGGTGGGAAGATATAAAACGGCATGATATTACCGTGTCAGCAGCATCACTCCCTGCCAAAATACAGTCTCTGAAAATCACACAAAACTTCAATGGTATTATAAATTTGAGAGCCCTGCCAAGCTCTTGTCAGTGCTTCATTTATTGCCTTTGAGTCAGCTTTGGCTCTTTCTCTAGCAAATCTTTGTTAAGCATCCCATTCCTTCGCTTCTGGGTACAGCAATTGCTTCACATTTTGCAATGGAGAGGAGATCTCAGATCTAAATCTATTCCAGTAGGTTTTTTGACACAGGTGGGTGGTCAGGGAAGACAGAGATAAATGTGTGTCTTTGGGCAAAATTTGAGTGCTGTACATTGTACTTAGCATCACCTGAGCCATCTTGTCAAACCATGCAGACACAGGTTGGGACTTGACACAGAACACGCCTCCTTTTCTCTTGGGGGGCAACAGCATCTAAAGAGGCTTTCAGGTATGTCCCCTGGGACCTGCTGAACATCCAGAACTTCTTTAGAAAACGTCTGCATGACTTTGTAATGATTGTTTTACTGGAGCAGAGGGACTAGAGAAGCAGGAAAGAGGACAAATTTATTTTGATGAGTTGCTCCAGCTGAATAACGTAAAGGAAAAGTTTCAGAATAGCCGGAGACTGAGAAAATATGCAGGAAGTTATTAAAATTTTTCTTGATAGCATTTGCAGACTAAAAGGAAAGGATCTGAAATGAGTAGAGCTTTGCAAGTTGCTGTTCTGAGCTTTGGAAGATATTGCTGAGACCGTTGCTGCTTGAAACAGGGTTTAAAGTAGCAGTGAGAGGCTTGGTTTATTGAATCAAATGCCATAAGACATTGAAGGGCTCTGAGCCTCAGGGAGGAGGTGAACCAATGAGAAACTCCTCTGTCTGCTGTGGAAATACTTGATATTTTAATCCTTGATTTCCTCCTTTATTATGGAACATAAGACATTTAAGGTATAGTGAAAGCAAGGAAGAGGAGGGTTTATGGAGTGGTCTGGGAAGGGGGAAATGCTTCATTTTCATTGTGGTTCTGTGATGTGGAGTTCCTGATGCTTTAGGCTAGAACAGACACAGCTGTTCTCATGCTGAGTACCACAGCCAGAATGAAAGAAGATAAAGGGAAAGACTGAAACTCCTAAAGTGTGCTATTCCATGGTGCCTGAGTTAGGTGTTTGCAACAACACAGATATTCCATGCCATGTCACTCATGTCTTTATAGAAAATACAAAAAATTCCTCATGTGTTGTGCTGTCTTCTGATAATATTTTATCTTTTTTCCCCTCTAGCATTTTCCTTATGCTACTCCCAGAACTGCCAGTCACATGAGCTCAGACATGCTCATCTCTCTAAAGATCAGAATTTAAGACCTTCCACTGAAAATAAAGACAAACATAAGGGGAAGTCTCTGGTGTTCAATCAGGTGTCTGAATGTGCTTTATGCTGCAGCCAGCAAGTGATTTGTCAGCTAAGTTACAGAAACTTGGCAATAAAGCTTAAATACAGAAAGAAGCAAATGGAAATTTCTCCCCTCTTATGAATCAACATATATTACAGGCACTACAGCCTCCTCTGTAGAACCTATGCCATTGCTGAGATGCTCATCAAAAAATTCCAATGCAAAGAACAAAATTCACAGTAATCTTCAAAGAGGTGTCTTCCTGTCTTTGCATATTACAGGTTTGAAATACAATATAGCCACATTTAAAATGTGTAACTAGATGGTTCTCTTAAATGCTCTCCTTTTGCAGTTTCAAAGCAAATACCTATCTGTATCCCCATTACAAAAACACTCAAACCAACCTAAACCTTTGACTTACCATTGTGGAATGCTTGGCTTCCAAAGAGCTCTAGGTTTCCTGAGAAAGCTGAAGTTCTTTATGTGGAATCAGAGAGCAAATACTTTATGTTGCCTTTATGTTGTGCAATTCAAGTCTAGGTGGAGGGGAAAAAGCCTGCTCCATGCATATGCAGGTATTTTGTAACATCCAAAGAAATCTCTGAAATTTTTCCAGCTGGCAATGAGAAAATATTTGGTTTTGTAGAGCACCGACCTGGGTAAATTGCTGACTCCAGAACTTTGAATTCCTTGGAAAAATTATGATTAGAAAAAAATGTCTTTCTGATGGGAAACAAATATTGATAGCTAAGCTGTAGACAGCATTATCCAGCCAGGTGATTTTTAGGTGGGGCAGAAATTCATGCCAAATCCTGCCTGCAATCAGAGGGCTGGAACATGCTGAGTGGTGCATTTGGTGTTAATAGCAAATGGAGCTTCTGCCAGATCTTTGCATTCCCACTGTGAGTGCTGGGGTGTGCACTGAAAGATAGCAAAGGTGCTTGGCCTCTACCAGGATCAAACCCTCTGAACACTGAGACCTCAGCTGATCCCATTACAAAATCTCTTTCTTCTCCACCATAATGAAAAATTCCTTTCAAATCAAAACCCTGCTGTTATTCCTGTGGAACTGTTCTGGCTTTGACCTGAATAATTACAGTAGAGTGTTAGATCACTTTTAAATGTGCACTTTCCCAAGAAGTGATAAACTTCGGAGTGCTAATCAAGTACTCTGCTTTCTCTTGTTCCTACAACCTCTTTTCAGAAAGAACTATCCACCTGTGGCCCTACCTACATTTAAAATACTTCATTACAGATGCTGCCAAGCAACTTGAAACTCATTCCTGTGGGAGACTTATCAGCTACAGTCTAGCCTATTGGTTATAAAGTTTAGAGACTGAAAAAATAAGCTGAATCATTTGGGACTTTATTTTTTAGAGTAAATTAAATATAGAGTTATATGCTTTTCAGATGGCAAGAAAAATTGTCATTTTTTCCTGTGCACTATATATTGCTGCATACTAATAATAACTAATTTGACCCAAAGAATTCAGCAGGAGCAAAAGAAATTAAAATACAACACAGCCGAATTCCTGGAGCTCCCTGGAGGAAATGCTAAATCTGAAGTCTGTGCAGGTTTGAGAATTCTTTAGTAAGAATGGCATAATTGATGAAAAGTTCATAAGCATTCAATTGTCCAACTGAAACACCTGACTTCTGGTTTTTTTCTGATATAATCACTACATTTTAAAATTTCAATTTAATGATAGTCATGTTTTCATTGGAAAATTGAATAAATATCCTTTCTCATCCTTTGCTTCTGGCATGGTGGATAACAGTACTTTGTCATCCAGCTCTTCATCTTGTCCATGTTTAGTGTGTTGAATCAGCTTAAAACCCTTCTCAGCTGAGTACAGCAGCTTTCATCTTCAATTATGTAGCAGAAATTTATTTTCATTCATGCCACCCATTTCTGCACAGTCTCCAACCTGACAGTATCTCATTTCAAATTTGAATATAAAACAAGGCATAAAAGCATGTAAGTGTTGTGGGAACAACCTCAGATTGTATGAAGGACATAATACCATTCCTGTATATGTGTCCAGGCTCCTCATCAGCTGTCTTAAACTGAACCATATTGTTCTAGATAGAAGACACTTGCTTTCCATCCCTAAATTCTTCTCAGGGGCACTGTTGTTAATACAAATTTTATGCTTTACAGAGTTTTTTAAAAATCCTATTTCTCCAAAATGAAAAAAAAAACCCAACCAAAAAACTACCTAAAGCATGAACTAAGTAAGCACAGTTTATTTCACCATTAAGATGACCAGACCTATTTGTTATTTGGCACATTAAATATTGTTTGCAAACTCTATCCGTGATGATTGTGTATCTCTTGATATAAAGCTTTCATACAAATGTAGAGAAATCATGGGTGATGTGCACCATCCTATGTCTTGTACCACTGTAAAGCCATTCCCATCCTTTCACTTGCTGTGTGCAGGCTTTGCTACCACCAGGTCACCCTGGGCTGAACAGGAAATTTGGTGCCAGTCCTTTTGTGGCTTTTTGATAGAGACCTCAAAGCCAGTCTGGTTTTGCTTTCAAGGTGGTTGTTAGGCACAACACCTTATTCTTCTGCCAATGATTTCTTGCCGAAGATGCTGGGGCCCTGCCAGCTGCGCTGCGGGCTGTCTGCTGTAGGCTGACACTTCTGGGTGCCTTTCAACCTCCTGCCTGAGCATACACAGATGTTGCTTTAAAAGATTTTAGTCCCTTCCTAAAGTCTTAGATCTGGCTACATCTGCAGTGGATTCCTCTTTTCAATACAATTTTTTTTCCAGGATAATTGCTTCCATAGCACTGCACTAATTTCGCCAGAGCATGCAGAGTTCTTAACAGGGAATTACAGGAAAAATGAGGAGGGCAGTGACAGGACAAGGGGTTATCATTCTAAAGTGAAAGAGGTCATGTTTAGAACTGTTATTGTGAAGAAATTCTTTACTGTAAGTGTGGTCAGACACTGGCACAGGTTGCCCAGAGAACTTGTGGATGCCCCACCCCTGGTTTAAGGCCTGGCTGGATGGAGCTTCGAACAACCTGGCCTAGTGGAAGGTGTCCCTGCCAAAGGCCAGAAGTTGGAACTAGAGGATCTTTAAGGTGCCTTTCAACCCAGACCATTCTATGATTTGGTGTTTTTATTTTCCATCAAAAGAGCTGGTGTCCTTGTGGTAGATTAATACTCAGTGAGAGAATTAAGTTTTTTGCAAAGTTCACTCCTAATTCTATGGAACTTACATACATCATGCAGATAAATATTTGCACATTAAGTCGTGCACATAACTAAACCTCCAATATGTTGGAAACACAATCTTTAGTTTAAATAGGTTTGAACCTACTTGAAGAAAGCTGGAAAACTCCCATTAATTTCTGCAGCCTTCAAACTAGATCTTAGGGCTTGGGTCAAGCAAAGCACTAATGTATATCCTTAGTTTGAGCCCTCTGGATAGTTCCATTGTCTGCAGCGGAGCCACTCTTTGCTCTCAAGCACATACTTGGTGCAAGGCTTTCCTGGGTCTAACCTGGGACATAAGTTCACAGCCTTCCTGGCTCTATCTTCTTTATCAACTATGATACCTCAATTAATATGAGAACCTTCATTTCTTGATTTGTTTGCAAAAGTGGGAAGGTAGCACTACTTCATCAGTCCTATGAGTTTCAAGCTTTACAAAAGACTAAAGTAGAAAACCATGGGACTGTGATTCAGAACTTTTTTTTTTTTATTTCTTCATTCTGACACTGAGTTGATGCGTGATTTTTGGTGACTCCTTTAACTGTCAGAGATTTCAAGTTTCAGAGCTTATGACCTAGAGGAATTCAGAAACCAGAGACAGCACAGAAGTCGTTTCCCTATTCCTGACAAAGTAGGTATTCCTACACCTCACCAAGGATCTCCAGAGTGATAATGCCTGTTCTCCAAGCCCATGATTTTACCACCAGACATGAACTTTCCAGATCAAAGAAGGATCAAACCGTGAATCAATGAAGCCATGTGTCCAAGTCCAGGTTCATTTATAGGATTAGCTGTTGTGCTGTTTACTGCTTGCACAGCTTATTGCAGTAAATAACTTGAATCAATATAGCAAGGTCTTTTTAGGTGACATGGGTAATCATAGTTGCTTATTTCTTGGGCATTATAATTACTTATTTATAGGAAACCTGATTTTGAATTCCCTGAAATGAATAAATACATAATAGGCAAGCAGTGTGTTCTGTCACTGCATTAACCAGCAAGGAACACCAAGCAGAGGGGGAAGTTCCTCTGGAGATTTCAGACTCCTGTGCTAGTCCAGCGACAGCACATGTACTTCTAGCTAGAGATACTCCTTTCTACACTGTGCACCAGAGTCTGAGGCATCTTCAAGCCCTGACATTGCTTGTCACCCCCAAGACTTTTTGCAGCCTGCAGATAATGCAGGTGCTGGGACTATCTCTTGGAGAATGAGGAATTCTGAAAATTTCAGAGCTAAACAACCACATCTCTCTGCCTCTATACCAAGACATACAGCACTACTGAGCAAGAGAGCAAGGAGTGTCCAGGGAAATGAGGAACAATGCACAAATTGTGTTGGGGTTCTTTTCCATGGAATTCAGAAGCTTAGCTTTTAATTGTAATTTGACCTTTTTTATGTTTGCATCCTGTTCTAAGGTTATAAAAACATGTTTACTTTCTGTTAGCTATTGGGAAAGCTCGTGGTGGTATTTTCTTTACCTTGTAAATGTTTGTGAATAAGGCATAGCTTCATGGGTGTCAGAGACCTCAGCCCTGTATGGTCTTACATGTTCTGGTTCTTAATCTGCAGATTAGTCCCTGATGACATATGTGAATTTTGATAGCTTTATGTCACATAATCATTTAGAGAGTTCTGAGGGGATCAGCAAGATCCCCTCAGTGATTTTTCTTGCTGCTTGTCTCTAAACTTTATATGGAACCTGTCTACATTTCTCTCTAAAAGGAATTGTAGGATGAAATGCTTTTTGTAACCCTGTCTGAAATGTTTAGGACAGGACTCCTAGAAAGAAGATTTTTGTTGTGCCATTCATAGTCCTCTTGGCTCAGAGACTGGTGTATCACAAATAAACAGCTTCCTCTAGGAACCACTCAGGTTCTATGTAGCTGCCATGCTGGGTTTTTTATGGAAACTGATCTGCAAGACCCCCAGGCCTGAAGCTGCCCAATGCTAAGACCCAACATTTTGCAGCATCAGTGCACAAGGAGCACACAGATCTCATGTTTAATAATGCACAAATTTCTATGAAATTATCAACACTGTTGCATTATCAGCAGAGGGAATTCACATGTCAGTGAATATGGAAAGTAACCAAAGCTTTTCTGGCTGATAGAATGTTGTGGAGGAAGAAACTACAGCAAAACACTAAAAGGCTTTAAGAATAATGTTATGTTTATGTTTATATTTATATGAAACTAGGCTAGGCTAGTATTTTTCTACTTGTCCTTTCTTAGTTCCTGTTTTATTATCAGTATATTAAAATTTAAATTCTTTAAATTCTACTAGGTATGAAGGTTTGAGCCAGTTCAGTAACGGTGTCTTGTCTCAGAATCACAGAAAAATAGAGTTGAAAGGAATATTATGATACTTTGCTTTTAGAAGTTTCTGTATCCCTTACCTAGCAATGTATTTCCAGTATTTGAATGTAGCCATTAGATAAATATATAAGAACTTGGAGATCTTGCGTGTTTTTTCTTATTTGAGAATCCAAGTAAGATCAATCAGTGCCCTGGTTCCTCATGAGTGGTATCAATGTAGTCAAGTTCAAGAAATAAATAAACTCCATGTGCAAATATAAAGGTCTGATTATGTCAATGGATTATTTAGTCACCACCTGGAAGAACGGGTTATTTTATTGTCATTTCCTTTCTTGTGATTTCACTTGTAATAAAGATCACATGAAATACAGTGGTATGACAAGGCTTTTTAATCCATTGGAAAAAAATAGCAAGAAAAGGGGAAGCTAGTGGGGGGTGTTTAACCTCAAAAGGCCTAGGGAGAATTGAATACCTGTTGGGTGATTGGCACTGTGTATTTGTTCATGTTAGTGTGTTTTCTTCTAGCAGATCCTGGAATTCTGGCACGGGTTTACTGAGGCTCACAGTTTTAAAACTAAGGAGATTTTACTTGGCTCAGGGTAAGCCTTTCACTTAGTTCAGTGAGAAAAATAGGAGGAAAGGGTCCCTTTTCCTTTTCACTCGTAAGCCTGGGCACCAGCAGGGGCGGGTGCACCGCTCCACCGGGGAATGCTGCGCGCACACCCTGCTGCCGGCTCGGCTGCGCTCCCCGCCGCGCAGGGCGGCCAAGCTCGAGTCCCGTACAGGGCACGTCCCTTACAGGGCACCTCCTGTCCCCTACAGGGCACCTCCTGTCCCGTACAGGGCACGTCCCTTACAGGGCACCTCCTGTCCCGTACAGGGCACGTCACTTACAGGGCATGTCCCTTACAGGGCACCTCCTGTCCCGTACAGGGTACGTCCCTTACAGGGCACCTCATGTCCCGTCTCTCCGTGATGGGGGTCAGAGCCAGGACACAGCTGCGGCGGCCGGACCCGCACCCGCCGCCGGATTCCCGCGGAGAGGGTAGCACAGGGCGGGACGGGACGGGACGGGAGGGGAGGGGAGGGGATGGGGTGGGACGGGACGGGACGGAACGGAATGGGACGTGACACGCCGGGACGGGAGGCGGTGTGATGGGAGGGGACGGGACGGGATGGGAGGGGACAGGATGGGAGGGTATGCGGTGGGATGGGAGGAGACAGGACGGGAGGGGAGGGGACGGATGTGATGGGAGGGGACAGAACGGGACGGGAGGCGGTGGCTCCGCCCAACGGCCCGCGAGCGCCCCCTGGCGCTCCCTGCCGGAGCTGCGGTGCGCACGGGCGGGGCGGGTCACGTGACGGCGCTCAGCTGACCGCGCGCGGCGGCGGCGCCGGCCCAGGGTGAGCGGCGGGACTGGGCCGGGCCGGGAGCGGCACCGACGAGACCGGCCCAGGGTGAGCGGCGGGACCGGGCCGGGAGCGGCACCGGCGGCGGCCCCGCTGCTCACCGTCCTTCTCCCGCAGATGAACGGGGACGTGGCGGAGCCGGCGCCGGTGTGGGAGCGGCCCTGGTCGCTGGACGAGATCCGCAGGAGCAGCCAGAGCTGGTCCTTGGCCTCGGACGCCGGGGTGAGCGGAGCGGCCGGGACGGGCCAGACCCGGCACCGGAGGGGTGCGGGGCCGCGGCCTCCTCGGGCTCGGGGCCGGGGGTCGGGAGACGGGCCTGCCGCGGGAAGAGCGCAGCCCTCGGGCCCGGCCGCTCTCTCGGTGCTTTAACCCTGCGGTCCGGGCAGGAACACTGAAGTGAGGGCTTGGCTCGAACGGAGATGCGGAACGAAGTGGCTGAGACTGGTCCTGTGTGTGTGCGTGGGACGGTTCAGTGTAATGTGCGCGTGTTTTGGTCCTCAGCTGAAGTGTGTGGTCAGTTCTGCCTGTCTCACAAACGGTGCCAAAAGGAAACAGTTGGATGCTGACTATTGCTTTCCTTTGTTGTTGCCAACAGCTTCTGCATTTTCTACAAGAATTCTCACAGCAAACCATTTCCAGGACACACGAAATCAAAAAACAGGTGGACGGCTTGATCAGTGAAACAAAAGCTACCGACTGCCGCCTTCATAATGTCTTCAATGACTTTCTTATGTTGTCCAACACACAGTTCATAGAGAATGTGAGTGTGCTCTAGTACAACATCAAACTTGTACTTCAAACATTGTCATTGGCTATTAGTGTAGGAGTGATTTAGCTTTCTGGCAAGTCTGATGCTGATTTAGGGATGAAATTACTTTTAATTGTATTTTGTTAAAAGATATCCTAATTCCCTTGTGAGTGATGCACTATCCAATACTGGCAGGCTCCCTTTGCCTTTTTAGCAATGCCTTCCTTCCTTGCTGATACATAACCAGGAGATAAGAGTTTTGGTTTTAGAACTATGAATGAGTTGGGAATTCGGGGATTTCTTGGTTTATCTTCACAAGTTGCAGGAATGTAGCATTTGTCTGCCTTACCTATCTAAATATGAGGAATGTTATACAATGCTGTAAATTTGCTTAATGGTGTTATTTTACTGTAAAAGCATTTGGTATTAAAGTGTTGGGCTGCAGGTAGTTGTCCCCTTCATGTGGTCATGACAAGCATATTTTCTGGTTAATGTTGCCACTTTATAGATATCTCTGTTTTGAAAGATAAAGCTGGACTCGAAAGCCTGTTGCAGCCTTGTATCACTAGATGTGTCTAATTAAGGTGGAGAGCTTTGATAGGATTTCAGATTTTGGAGGATTTTTAGCACTGTGAGTTTTATCAAGTGTTTTGTTTTGATCAGCATTATTTCAGGCCATAGGTGTCTCATCATGGCATTGTTATTGGAAGGGTGGTAGCAGAGGAAAAGATGGAAAACTGGATTTATGTTCTGGAGGCTTTTGCTGCTAGGGGGTTTTGTCAGTGCTGCAGTGTCTTTTCTGACCTAGCTTGGCTGTTCAGCATAATGATTCTGCTGAGAACAGTTTGTACCAAATGTTTTAAATCTCATGTGCTTACAGCTGTTTGTTCCCAAATTAAGGTGCACAGAAATAGGTCTTCATTTCTGATTTTCATTTTAGCTAGTGAGAGATCTGTCTCTTCCCAGGGGATAACTGCACCTGTGTTTCAGATTTGGATTTAGGTTTGCAGGTTTCATGGAGATCTTTTATTCCCCTTTTTCTCCTTGTTCCTATAAAAGATTGCTGGATGTGAGGGATCATCAGAATAAACTGAAGGTTGAGAGTTGTTGTGAACCCTTTCTGTGAGAATGGGAGGAAAAGCTACTAAATAACAGAAAACTAAAGTAGACAGCCTCTAAGTAAACTATAGGTTTCACTCTGAAGGTGTCTAGAACAGCTTTACATTGGAAATGTTAAAACAGTGCATTTTTTATCATGTTCAGGTTAGTCTGTTAGCAGACTTGAATTACCTCAATTGCATTGAGAGGCTGACAATGGTACCTTCAGTACCAATGCATGAAGGTACTTGACATCATCCATGGCTTCCTTTTTTAATGTGTAATGAACTAATGTGTAATTAATTACATACTAACAGTGCACTTTGTGGTGGTACCCCATGGTTTAGCCCCTGTAGTAGTACATTGTTCTTACATGAATTAATTTTGCTTGACTTTTCAGAGAGTATACGATGAAGAAGTGGAAGAGCCTATTCTCAAAGCTGATGTTGGAGACAAAACTGAGCAGGTAGTTAACTTCAGCTGCCTTGAGTGCTGGCACTATGTTTGCAGGCATTGTCTACCTTCTCGTTTTCAAACCTGCTTTGCTTACATTTACAGCTTACAAACCAAACTCCTTCCTTTCTCCTTGAAGTCTTTCTGTTGGATAGTGTATGTCACTCTGTCACAAAATTGACCGTGATATTGGAGGCTACTACAGAGTGTGATCATCTCTTAGGGCCTCCCCAAGCTCAGTACTGTATCCAGCAGATGAGACTTATGCATTGATTTTTAAGTGGTTATGCATATTTTTTCAGCAAGAGGGCCTTGGACAACCTTACTGGATTCACAGGTAGTAAATTGGGGAAGCAGAAGCTGACTGAAATAATTCCTAGGAATAAGTACTCAGAAAGCTATATATATATGTGTGTGTATGTATATACATTGCAATCTAGATGTATTATCCCATAAATGTCCCCGTAATAGCTTAGGAGCACAAGTAAAACAATACTGTGCTTGTGTGGATGTTTAGAGCATCTCTGTTTCTGGAGTGATGAAAATGAATTAAGTCAAGCAAAAAAAAAATCTGATTGTCCTTCTAATGCACATACTGAAAAAGCTTTCACTGTGCTGATTTGAAATTAACATTTTGAATGTGTGTTGTGGTAAGACTGAGTCTTAAGTAAAATGCAATGAGCATGTGTTTTTTTCTGTTGCTAAAGGAAAAGACACGGGAACAGAAAGAAGCTGATCTAATCCCTAAAATTCAAGAAGCAGTGAATTATGGATTGCAGGTTCTGGACAGTGCATTTGAACAGCTAGACATTAAAGCGGGGAACTCTGACTCAGAAGAAGAAGAAAGTAATGAAAGAGTGGAACTGATACTTGAGCCAAAGGTACAGGGACCTGTTCTTGCTGGGTTTGTTTTGCTTTCTTGGACTTGCTCTTTGCTTCTGTCAGCTGTATTGCTACCTTAGTGTAAAACTGATGTTACCTAAACCTGTTGCCTAAAAAGAGGGTTTGATGACTGCATCTGAAGAAGTGTTCTCTGCTGAGCTTCTCCTTTTGTAACCTGCCTGTCTTGCAGTTAGGTTAGCATTAAGGTATGGCATCCTAAAGGAAGTTAGTTTATTAGAGTGAACTTTGAAGTGGAAGCCTCAGTTCTGTATGGGAGTGGGATGTACAAATTTCATGCTTTTTAGGTACAAACCATATCTTTATGGGTTGTTTTTACCATCCAAATAATTAAAAATCCAAGGTCTGGGTTTTGGGATAAGAGCTGTGGGTCTTTGCAAGGATATTCTTCTGTTACATGGCATGCAAAAACTAGTTGGTACTACACAAACAGAAGTAGCCACTTTGTTGGACGGCGTTGAGGGAAATAAACATCAGCTGGCCCACCCAGTCATATGTTGACTTGAAGCATAGGTTTGGTGGCACTCTTAATAAGCTTGTATCTTCCTTGAGTTAAAACAAGGGATGTAAGGCTTCTGTTCTGAGGACTGTTCAAAGATGTCAGAAAGACCTGATGTTGTCTCTTTCCAGGATCTCTATATTGACAGACCTTTACCTTACTTGATTGGCTCTCAGCAGTTTATGGAACAAGATGATGTTGGCCTTGGGGATCTCTCTAGTGAAGGTATGTGCTGGCATGACCTTTTATTTCTATGCAAGTAATTAGGTCCTAATCCAAGATTTTTGACTGTTTTAAATCACTGCTTTGGTTATCCTATGTACTGTTCTTGCATGGTTAGATGCAGGCTGTAATAAGCTGGGGAAAAAATGTTGATCATGTGTGACTACCACATTTCCAGTATACAAAGCAGTAATTTCTCAGTTACTTGTGCTTTGTGTATTAGAAATGCAAAGTGTTACAATTTCATCAGCTTTCAAAGTTCTTTCAAACCAATCTCTACCCACCTGAATTTTAGTTTTCATCACAGACTCTTTAGGTGGCATAAATGGTGACTACATTGTTCTGTGTCTGATGTTAACTTTTTTGTTTCCATTTAAATTAGAAGGATCAGTAGATAGCGATCGTGGAAGTGTAATTGACAGTGAAGAGAAGGATGAGGAGGTAAGTGGCAAGTACCAGCTGCTTTGCACAAACATTCCTTGCATGTGAGGCCATTAACTACCTCGCTTTTTAAAGTTGGCTCTCAAGATAATGCTGCACGATGTTTTTTCCCTGTGTTGGTTGGGATAAATATACTTTGTTATTGTTCTCATGCAGTGGTTTCCTCTGCAGCTTTCCAGAGGAACATTACGTGGTATTGACTCTAGCTGTTATTAAAGCAGAATACTTCAAACTGAAGTGTTTTATTCCACTCTTATTTAATTTTGTGAAGCAAATCAGATTCTTATAAAGAATTGCATTTATGGAGAACAGATCTGTTGTAAATTACAGTCACAAAGAATGGGATGGAGACTCTCAGGAGCAAGTTTAAAGCTTTAAGTAATGCACCTCCAGGCTTAACCTCATAAATCTGCTGCATTGGAATATCAGTTTCTGATATGTTTTGCCTGCTTTGGCTGGGATGTCTCTGCTTTGTAACTGTGCTATGGAAGCAATCCCTTTCTCCTGAGGTGTTTGCTTTTGGTGTCTTTGCTCACTTAAAGTGAAACCCCTTTTGAGTTACTTGGATGCAGTCACAATGGAGCCTGCTGTCCTTGCTGAGTTAATGACTTTCTAGTGAGCTCCTATCATAAGGATGGTCAGCAGTGGGGGAACAATTTCTTGGTCAGATCATGGTGAGGAGATCTGCATGTCCAAACTTCAGCAAGCTCACAGTTTCTGACCCCTTTCCCTTAACCACTGGTTGAAGTAATGTGTGATACTTGTCTCTGGGTCTCTTATGTTACAGGAATCAGATGATGAATTTGGAAACCCTAGTGAAGATGACCAAAAGACGGTACGGTTAAACGCTCTGGAACATACCTGAAAGACTTCCCATTTGTGACACACTGAGCATGAATGAGAGAGGAGATGAGAGCTCTAGACAGTTGATTATTAGCAACTTTGTGAGGCCTGATTTTTATAACTTTTTATGGGAAGGGCCTGGGCAGATAGCACCGTGTTCTGAAAAATGAGCCTGGGTTGGTCTTGGACATGCTTGCAAGCTGTCATTAGATACAGAGCCTATGTGGGATAGCATTGCTGGTATATGTTTTCCTCAGGAGTAAGTTGGGAGACATGAGAGTTCAAAGACTCTACTCCAGGAAAACTAGGCTTCTGTGGGTTCATTTGGTTTATAATTAAAAATCTAATCTTGCTGTGCAGGAGGCAAGGAACAATACAGTTGGAGTATTACATGGAATCAAAGATGTGAACACTATTAGATATTTAAACAGTATATCCATTTGGATAATGAATGAGAAGGGAAGAGAAATGTTGAGATGGAAAAATTACTATAGCATGACTTTAGTAATTGGTTTTATAAGAAGGAGTCTTATCCATATTAAGATGTGCCACTGCAAAAGACTTTTAGGTGGAGATCCTCAATGTGTCGTGATTTATTGCCAGAAGAGCAATGATGCAAAAAGCAACCCTTATTTACTCTACTAATTAATAAAACAGTGTTGCAAAAACACTCAGATGTTACTTTAAGCTGACCTTCATGGGATATCTTTTTATAACTGATGTATTTTTAGATGAGCAAGTATATTTGTGTAGTTGGTGGTTTAGTTCAATTCTGGGCACTTGCTTGTGCCAACCCCCAGCTCTTGTCCAGTTCACTTCATCTTTTTCACCCTCTTATTGATGTGACTGAAATCAGGATGTCAGCATGTAGTGTCTCTTATTCTGCTGTGCACCCTAAGGACACAGCAAGATGATACAACTTTTTACTAGTTGATCAAGGAACACTAAGGAATACTTAACTCAGTGTTCATGTGTTAAGACTAAGTACCAGGGCTTTAGTTTGTGCATGGTAGTGGTACACACCATGTGAGGGAGCCTTTGTGTCCTCAGTTGCAGCATTCAGTAACAGCACTGGGTTGGGGTGTGCTAGAGAATGCAGCACCTGGCTTGGGGCTAGAAGCTCTCCTTCCTTACCTTTCAGAAGCTGTGAGGTATTCCAAATTGGCTGTAAGTTCCCATCCTTTCTGTGGGTTTGATTTGAATATTTTATTTAAGCAGACGAAGTTTTGTGCTTGTTTTGTATGTGAACAGAATATTAATTGTTTTTTAGAGGATAGCCCAAATGAGTGATGAAGATGATGAAGATGGCTGCGATCTCTTTGAATCTGAAAAAGAGGAGGATGAGGAAGGAGACTTAGATGAAGGCACAAAGCCTGTGAGTAATTGCTGCTTTCCTGGAGTGGGAGATCTGACTTTTTATTAAAAAAATTTGTCCTTAGAGGGATTATAATGGTAGCTCTCAAGTACTTGGAATGGAATTCCGTAGGAAGTGTCTCCAAAAATCCTGAGTAGTCTTTTAACATAATTGTTCAGGTGTTATGCCTTTAAACTCAGGGATTCTCACATCTTAAGAAAGTATCAAAGCTGTCTTTCAAGAATATTAAGAAATTGATTATTGCATTTTTGTGAGGCGAAAGCCTTTTGTTTCTCCTGCTTACAAAGCAAGGTGCCATTAACAACTATGTGTTCATCAGAACTAGAAATTCTGAGGATTTTTTTTTGTTCTTGATGCATGCCTAATTTCTGCTTTCTTGTCAGAAAGCTGTATTACTTCTTCTGAAGGCTTCAAACAAAGTCTAGACAAGATACTGTACAAGTGAGGCTATAGAATACAGTATTTATAATGGTAATTGCGTCAAGTTGTTAACTGGATCTGCTGTTACTTGTCCCTGCTGCTCAGAAAAAGAAGAGGCCAACATCATTTGCAGATGAGCTGGCAGCTCGAATCAAAGGAGAAGTGCCAGTCAGACAAGATGAAGAGTGTTCATGTGAGTTATCTCCCAAGTTTTGAAAAGTGTTTGTGCAGTAATGGGGGACTTGTGAAAGTGTGGGACAGGAGATTGTGGGTAACGATACATGAAGTGACACAGGTCTGTTATTTGAACATGTATTAGGTAAAAGCATGACAAGAGGAATTGCAGACACTATTTTGTGCTCTGAGTAATTCTTTGCCCATAACTCAGAGGACTGAATTGGAACTCACTGAGAGTTGTAGTGGGAAACACATTGCTTTCAGGTGAGACAGGTCACTCTCAAAACACACAATATTGGAAATGTTTTCTTTCCAATCTGATTCTCCCTCTGCATGTTTGACCACATGTGCGTTCTCCTGTTTCAAGTAAGTTTGTGGAAGCCACCAGTCACTGTGGTCTTTCTGTGAGCTCTACAGTAGAAAACGCCTCAAGCAATAGATTGGTGTTTTCATGTGGTATGAATTGTTTGTTTTCTTTGCTTAAATGTAGTGTTTTGAGGAAGCTTTCCTTGCTGCTGTCACTTTTGATATTTTAGACTAAATAATGCATTTAACTTTTGTGTTGCTTTCAAAGGCAGAGATGTCTCAAGTATTTAGTCTTGGAGCAAAGCAGCAGTGGAAAATAGCTAGGTGAAGTTGAGTTGTCAAGTGCTTGTGAGGCTGCTGCTGACCTGTAAAATCAGGAAGATGAACAGACAAGAGCTGTGTGTGTGTTCTTGCACTGTTCAAACAATCAAACTAGGTCTGCTGATATCAAGAGTATAAAACCTACCAACTTAACCTGTTCAGTTAGAGGGAATCTTCCAGTCATTGAAATAACCTTGTAAGGCCAGAGGAGCTAAAACTCTGGCTTTGCTTTTGGCAGCTGAATGAAGACAATAATAAATCTGGAACCATTTGAGATGCCTGGAGGTTCTGCAAAGGTGTGGAACCTGTGCAAAGCTGTGTTGCTTTCTGACATCTCAGGTGACACTAGTCTGCATGTAGACAATTGTGTTGAACCCCTAGTGCCTAACAGAATTACTCTGTTACAATTTTAAGGACTAGTTTTAGAAACTGTATTTCATAGAATTGATTCATCAGGCTGATTCATATGGAAGCACAGAGGTCAGCTTGGTTTGCTATTTTTTAGGTTCTTTTTTGCCATAGATTGATCTCAGATGGTAAGTAAAGGTGGACTGGTTTTTCATTCTAACTTTCTTCTTACAGCCCTGTCATCAGAGACCAAAACAAGGAAAACTCCAAAAGAGAAGAAGGAAGTTAGAGTTCCATCAGATGGTAGGACATCCTCCTCTCGTGCTTTTGAATTTTGGGCTCGATTGTAAGATAATACTTAAGAAATCGTGGCTTTTGCTATAGAAGCTGGATAGGATGTCAGTGAGCATCCTTTAAGGTGAATGTGTAAACAAATCTAGGTGGGGCTGTAAATGTAAACAAGGCTGGAAGCACACTTGGTGAGAGTTCTTCCTTTATGTGGCCTTCTGCAGCAACCACACAAGCCAGTCTGTCTTCAGCAGCTTCTCTCTGTGTCATGTTTATGAGAGCAGATGGAACCAAAGCAGTTTTTATTTTGGTTGTGTCTAATTTCCTTTCCTGAAACTTGATCAGTCTTACCAAAGCTCATGTCTCTTGTATTTTCTAGATGAAGATGATGACATCTTCAAGCCTCCTAAACTGACTGATGAGGACTTCACACCGTTTGGTTCACGGGGTGGCCTCTTCAGTGGTGGAACGGGCCTCTTTGATGATGAAGAGGTGAGAATACTGCAGATATTAAGAAAAATAATCTGATAGTGCAAGGCAGCTTTGTGTCAGTGCAAATTTGAATGAAGCCATCGCTGGTTACCTCTTGGTGACTTATTACTCAGGCTACTTTCCTCATCTGTGTAGACCCAGGACAGCCAAGCAGATCTGTCTGTGGTTGCTGCCTGCCTGCATACACCTGGGCTTGGTTTCTGTTACGTGAAGTTAAACATCTCTGAAGGGTGACTTAGCTTCACTTTACTTGTGCGTTGGAGGAGGCTGTGCTAGACCAGCAGGCAGACACAGCAGGACAACAGGCAAATGATAACTTACCAATGGCAAATGATCACTGACACCTCTGCCACACCCCTGCTCTTTCTGAAGTATTTTGTGTTCTTTCTAGAGTTTTATACAAAGACCATGCACTTTGAGTCTCCAGGTAGTCAACCTCTAATACCCCCATTTGCATAAGAGGGAGGCCTTCAAGAAGTTAAGTGGTCAGTACTCAAAAAATCTGGAGGTTTCCTGGAAATCCAGGCTGTGATTGTTGGAGATTGGCACAGGGCACTGCAACCTGAACACAGGAACAACTGTGGGAGTGTCCTGTAATGTTTTTGAGCTGTAATGTATTTCCCTGCACTTATGTTTTATCTACATGAAGTTCAGGAGTATTTTTATGCTTGCCCTGACCTGAATTTTTCCCTCAAACCTTAGTGTATAAACTTCAGTAGGAAAGCTCAGAAGGGTATAATCAGGATCTAACCAGCTGTAGAATAATTAGTGGAAGTCCATGAAGATGTGCAAATAAAAGGTCATTCCTTCTCTTCAGCAGACAGACTAGCGATCAGTAAATTGAATTTTAGAAGAGTGCTGCTTTTCTGAATGTATGCACTCAAGTTAACACTTGAGTGATTTCCTCCTCTGTCTTGGCTTAGAAGTGAACATTCAATATGGAAAAATCAGCATCTGTAATTAACTATAGTAACAAATTCACCACTTCCCTCCCTTTGCATTTTCATCTATGAACAGAGTGATCTTTTTGCTGAAGCACCAAAAGGAGAAGAACCAAAAGAGAGAGAGGAGCAAGCCCCAGTAAGTGAAGGTAAGAACCAACAGTTGCCGCCTGTAGTCTTGTCTGTGCTGTGATTTATTACTGCTAGCAGCTAGGCTGTTCCCAAACTAGAAAGCCTGGTGTAGCAATTACAGAGCAAGTCTCTTCTCTTCAGCAGTGTTAATAGAGAGCAGCTGTGTTAAATTTTACATGTGTTTGTTTGCTATGATCTGTTACACACACATACTCTCCTAGAACTGAAAGGATGTCCTTACTGCTGTTGGCAGAGCTCTCTGCTCTGTGCTGGGTTCCTGCTTCTCAAGTGTACTTTACAGGATTCAGTTGTGGGTTTGAGGGGAGCAGAGATTGCTTCTTGCAGATTAATTCACCTGAATTTCTCACTAGCTGCATAGCCTTAAGGACTCTGAGCACACATTCTGTATTGCAGAGCTTTTACTGAAGCACTGTATTTGATGAATTTTCAGATATGTGTTGGGAGACTAAGCCATTTTGTTTTGAATGTATTGGAGTGGTTTTGAGTGTGTGAATGTGAACTGTTGTAAATAATGATGTATGTAAACTTGTAATGTGTTTATAAGCTTCAGTGTAGTAGAGTTGTTCTTTGGAGTTTAAATTGAAAAAAGTAGACTGTTACATATATTTGCAATAGCCCAGAAGTTCAAGAAGAATGTGTTAAAGAGTTCTGAGCTGTTAAGAAATAAAAAGCAGCTTAGACAACTTCTTGGATTCCTCTTTCTGTGGTAAAGTTCTGAAGGCTTTGACAGCATAAAATAAGTGCATCCATTTGTATTGTACTTCCTATGATTTCAGCATCCTCTGCAAAGTCCTTAAAGAAAGTTCCTGCAGGTGCAGTATTTCTGTTTCCAGGTATGATTTATTCAATAGCCAATTGCTTCATGCACAAAATGCTCTTTTCTTTAAAACCTCCTACTGAGGTTTTAAAGAAAAAACTGTCCAGATGCAGCAGCACTGCATTGCTTGATCACATGCTTAATGACAAATACAGATGCTTCTACCATGCTAAGCCTAAACTGCAGCATGTTTTATGGATAATCCAACATTCTGGAGGAGTTTTGAAGGTAGGTGTCACTGATGGCAGATATTAGCAACTGTCAGCTTCAAGTGTTGTGCTCTGAACTTTTAAGAATGTGTCACTTGAACTGACATGCAGCTTAATTCTGCTGTACATGCAGTCACAGCTTCCACCTGTAGCCTGAGAAGGAACTACATTTTGATCTTTCACATTTTATCATATTGCCTTGGGTTAGCAGAAGAGCAGTTTAAACATCAAGTTCCTGTGTTAAGACTAGTCTTGTTTTTCTGGTTTTGATTAGGAGAATCTGCATACATAGGGAAGAACCAGATCTATAACTGGGAGCTAAAAGTAAAAAAGAATTGTACTAAGATCTCTGTTTCTTATCAGAATCCAAGCTGAACATCACCAGTTGTTTTTTTTAATTTACTGACAAAGATTTCTGTCAGTGTGCAGGCTCTTCACTTGATTGAGGTATCCGATTTTTAAGTTTTGGCCTTTCTTAATAAAGGTCAATTTAAGACTGGTTTCAGTTAACTGTGACCTCAGTCAGCAAAATTTTTAGAGTAGAAAGTACACAAATGCAGAGTTTTTGCTCCAGGGTCAATGATACATGTCAACAAGGGGACTTCTAAATAACGTAAAACGCAGTAGCAGAGTTCAAAACAGCAGATTGATGTGTGGGATTTCTTATCCTTTCTTCTTGGAGGTATAAGCAGTGAGTTTAGTCTTTAGTTGCTTCCTCTCAATAACTTGTAGACAGGCTTAAGTCACCAGAGAAAAGCCAAGAATTAAGGCTCCTTTGCTATTCCAGTGAATGGTTTGTTTAGGGACTCAATCATCTTTAATAAATAACTACATTTTGTGACTGTATTCCTGTCAATCCTGAGGCACTTTATAATTGCATAATACACTTTTTTTTTTTAATAAGAACCTGCTGCTATCAAAATTTATGCAGTCTGCTGACTTAACCAAATAGCAGTAGTTCTGCTTTCTGCCAAACTTTCTTCAAGTATCTCCCTACCTCTGTCTCATTTCCAAGCTACACATGAGAAGCCAGGAGACAGGCTGAGACCATTAAGAGTGTTTCAGATGATCACACACTCAGCACTGAGGCTGGACATTCCCCCAGAGAGGCAGAAGGAGCAGTTGCCCTGGCTGGCTCTAATCAATCACTGCCGTAGCTGGTGTGTGCAGGGGCCTCGTGGCCGAAGCCAGCTGTGTACTGCAGGATGGCTGCTGGGCTCACATGGCCAGTGTGTGTCCTGGGAAGAGCTCAGTCACCTGTCCCTCCCTCTCCCCAAGCACATTACCTTCTCACTGGGCCACAGTGGTGTGGTGCACTAGTTAGTAGAGTAGGATTCTGGTTTGGGAAGTCCATAGGGGCAGCAGTGTGGGACTACTGAGTCTTCTAGCTTCAGCACAGAGCCTGGCTGCTGTTCCTAGGGAAGATGAGCAGGTTTGAGGAAGAAGTGGCTGCAGTGAGAGTGAGGGGCTGTCTGTGACTTGGCTTTATCAGAATGTGTCTAGCTAATGCTTTTGATGTGGCATTGTTGCAGGAGTGCCTTAAAAGTTGCTGAGATAGAAACTGTACCTGATGTCACTTACTATGGCACAAATTCAGCTTTTTGGTAACTCTGGAAATGTTATTTTGATTTTTATTCTGCCCCCATCTGACCTGCAGGAGGAAGTGATGTGTTCAGTTCCACTGTAATTGGGGAAAAAGACAAGAAATCTGCAGCACGGAGCACAGAAAAAACACCTAAACAACCTGGGAAAGTTGTTCTATTTGATAATGATGATGATGATGACTTCTTTGTGGAAGCAACTAAAAAGCCTCCAGATCCAGGTACCTCTAAACATTTGTGGTGAAAGATTAAAAACTGAAAGTCGTCAAAATTCAAACTGGTAGGAATCAATGGGTTATAAAATACAAACCTTCAGCACTGCGACTTCTTTGGGTTTTGAGGGGTTGTGGTTTTGGTTGATTTTTGGTGTTCTGCTGTAGAGGGTTTTTTTGTCATTGGTATTTCTTTTCATCAGAGTGACATGAGGCTGTTTGTTTGTACATGCTCTCCCTGACTTCTCTCTGAGGATGCTCCTTCTACCACTAGAGCAGTATCTAGACTTGAATCAGGGAATTGGTACAGGCTTTATTCACACAGCCTTGAATCTTTGTGCCCAGCATTCCCTATTAGCAGGGTCTAGGCCTGTGCTAAGCCAATACAAAACACTGCCTTTAGAGGTGCCAGCTGGCTCAGCTGCTTCACTGCATATTCTGTCACCAATGCTTTCAGGCAGGTGGTGTTTCACTTTGGGAGCTTGTCTGACTTTTCCTCTCAAAGACTCCTGATGTTGGTCATCATTAAACAGTATGGTATCTTTTTTTAGACTCTCTTATCTTCTCTTGTTCTGTATTCCTCATTCCCTGCTGGTTTTGTCTCTTTACGTAGTCAAATCTACAGCTGACCTATTTGATGATGATGAAGAAGGTGATTTATTCAAGGAGAAACCTGCCATCCCTTCTGTGGTTTCTGGCACAGCTAAAGAAACAGAAAGCCATAGGGAGACAATTGTGGAAAAAAAGGTAATGTCATATAAATGGATTGTTTGGCTGAGGTTTTAGGAAAAGTTTCTAGTGCAGTTGAAGCAGTCTTTCAATATACAACACTAAAGTGACGTATTTATGAAATAGGACTAGGTTCATAGGGTCTTCCATAATTTAGTACTTCAGTGGTCCTTAAATGCCTTTTTCCTTTTAAACCTGGGGTTTATTTGAGGTTTTTATTAGTGTGGGCAGTGACTGAAAGAATCTTATTAAGGCAGGATTGAAGTGAGAGCAAAATGAAAAGCCTCTGATAATAAAAAATGTTTATGAATTTCATGGCTGAAACCAGCCTGAGTTAGAAACCTTTGGTGTCACAGTTCAGTGCTGCAGAAACTGTCTGCTCTTACAGCAGCCACTGACAGCAGCTTAACTGGTAATCCATAGCTTGTGTGTGTACTATGGGAGAGGAGGGTGGGTGTCACAGTTCTCCCTAAGCATTTACAAAACTTGGGGTGTTTAGAAAACTGTTTTTTAGCTGAAAACTCCTCAAAGTTGTAGAAAGCTCTGAACATGATACTGAGCACTTGTGTATGTATGTGAGAGAATCTAAATGGGTGCTGATGCAGTCTATTTTTGTCCTAAAGAGTCAACAGTCTTCAGGTGAGGACTTCAAGCCTTTGTCTGAAACACCTCCAAGAAAACAGAGGGGCCTTTTCTCTGATGAGGAGGATGCTGAGGTGAGTATTTCTTGGAGAAATCCCTACAGAAATCCTTGGCATCATAGTCATCCTGACTTCAGTCCATTTGTATCTGGGGACTATTTATGTATTTTGTAGGATTGGGATATCTGACATCCATGTATGTACTCCCAGCTGTTCTGAAAATTCCTTCTTGCTCCAGGAGTGAAAGCTGATTGTTTTCCCTGTCTTCAGGGAGTTAAACATTAGTGGTACACACAGGCATAAATTAAAAGCCTGAAGACAGGAAGGAGCAGCAAATTAAGAGTAAGAATCATTAAAGACTGCATATGTTTCATTTTGGCTTTCAGCTTACAATTAACCAGCAAAGATGAGGAAAATTCCTGTGCAGTTGGAAGTGATTGGTACATCAGATAAGGCATCCACTACTTCATAGACATTCTAAACATCTTTTTTCAGAAGGAAAAACACAAATGTCCCCTTTAGAGTTCTTAAACATATGGCCTTGCTTTGCAAAGTGGCATTTCTTTGGTTTGTACAGGATTTGTTTTCATCAAGTAAAGCTGTGAAGTCCAAAGCTACATCTCTCCCCACCAGCAAGTCCATGACAAAAGCTCCACTTTCCTTGTTTGATGATGATGAAGAGGTAAGTACCACTTCCTGATACTGCCTGTGTGGGGGAACCCACCTGCACTGGCTGTTGCAAATGCAGCAGGAAGTATTGAGAAATTTACAACACTGGCCTTGCAAATGGAGCACTAAATTGCTCTTGCATTGTGCAGCAGTTCTGAGCATGTGGACAGTACTGTAGAGAAGAGTGGGAGTGGGAAGTCCTGCAAGTTCTTAAAGTCTTTTGAGTAGTTTGCAGTCAGTGCATTTCACCTCTGAACCTAAACATGAAGGATATTATCCCTCTGATTGATAGGACTAGAGAACACTGAGCAGTAGAACAAATATGAGCTTCAAGAAGCTGTTTTATTCTAAACCTGTGGTATCTGTCACACAGATGACTTCTTGCTTCTCTTGTCATGGCTGTTGAATTCCTTTTTTCTCACTCTTTAGTGTGTAAAAATTGTGGTTGCTAGTATGGAAACAGAGGTCAGAGCACAAGTTTGTGCAAGAAACCTTAAAAAAAATTGAATTAAGGTGTGCTTTTTAAATCTTTTTACCCAGTGGCAGTTCAGCTCACTTAATGCCTGTCTTCAGGACAGGATTCATTCTCCATTTCATTATACATGTTAGAGACAGTGCCCCGTTATGTTGGCTGCTGTGCTACAGAATTGCTGAGGGGTGGTTTTTGGCTGCTGGTCACATCTTGTGGAGGAGAATCTGTGAGCCAGAACCAAGCTATGTGCTAACAGGCTTCTGGTCTATCAAATGCTGTATGTGTAGGATTCCTTGTAACAGAATATGGTGTTAAACTTGAATTTATCTTCAAAAAACACCATTTCTGTATCCTATTTACATGAGAAGTGAATGGCAACAGTATCTTATATGCTGATGATTTCTCAATGAGCTTTTTGATGGCTTTGGCTTTTGATGTTTTTATACTATATTTTATTTTGTTTTAAGGATCTCTTTGGTGTGGGACCTGCCAAGAAGCACCAGGAAAAGACCCCAG
The DNA here is from genome assembly GCF_047830755.1 of Zonotrichia albicollis. Taxonomy (NCBI): domain Eukaryota; kingdom Metazoa; phylum Chordata; class Aves; order Passeriformes; family Passerellidae; genus Zonotrichia; species Zonotrichia albicollis. Next base: position 32,457,751 of record NC_133825.1, on the reverse strand, counting down.
AAGCAAGAGCAAAACAGTCAGGGTCTCTCAAGAAAGCTTCCAGCTTATTGTTCAGCAGTGATGAGGAGGTACTGAGGAGTGAGATTTGGTTGAAAATAGTTACTGGGCTTTATGCTTTATAAAACTTTTGAGAAGGGAACCCCAGACCAACTCTGCTGTGTCCACATGCCATGCCTGCCCCAATCCCTTGACTTGTTTGCAGCTAAGGAGGCTGATCCTTGATCCAAATTTTCACAGGATCTAGGTAATAGAAGTCATGTGGAAGAGAAAATCAGTACTTTCAATGTAATTTATAGAAGATTTTATAGCAAATGAAGACTGTTGCCAACAAATCTGACTTAAAAACACTAAAAGGGAAAAATAAGTTTGTTACTACTGCTTTAAATTCCATAAGGAAAGTTTAGCAGTTCTAGATAGATGTGTGTTGAGGTTTTCTTTGTTTTGACATGGGTTTCTTTTGTATTTGGTTTTGTTTATTGGAATTTTTATTTGCTTAAGTTTTGGGGTTTTTTTTCCTTGTTTGGATGTTTTGCTTTTTTTTTTATCTAGGGATGGGAAAATGATACATAAATAATTAGGCTTTCCATAGAGCAGCCTTCTTCTAGGGGTGGGCTAGGTATTGTCCTCCATCTTAAATGAAAGCCGGAGACACTAAAGTAAATTAAAAACTTTAAAATTAAAAACTTTTCTGGAAACCTCTGAATTAGCTCATATGAATAGGATCCAGACTCTTCTTAGTCCTCCTACCTCTCAAAATTACTCTGTTGCATAGACTTTATTACTTGTCCTAAATTGCTTGTTTAGTAGGCAACAGTAATATCTTTAGATGCATTTTTATATTAGTGTAGAATAAACCAAGTTCAAACTTTGTCATGCCTGTAATCCCTTTCACAAAGATCAAACAAAGGTGAGAAACTGGGGAAAACCACTTGAAATGCTGGAAATAGCAAAACAAACAAGCAGAAGTATCTTGTTTAGTGTGTAGGCTTGAATAAGTGGCAGATGTGGGAGGAGGTGGGTGCCTGGGGGAGAACTGCTGTGAAGGAAGTAAGTGCAGCATTGAGCACTCTACTAAAGGTGTCTTGGGTGTATATGTGGTGGAGTTTTTCTCTTTTTTCTTGTGTTTTCCCATACATCAAACTGGCTAACTATTTAAGTGGCTCCAGTAAGGTTGTACGGAGTGGCCCTACTCTTGTGACACTGCAGTTGACACTGACCTCAGTTGTCAAGAGCAGCTGTAACAAAATGTGTGTACTGTATTTTGCTGGATTAATATTGTGTGCCAGAAGGTGACCAGGCTCTTTACAAAGCCTGAGCAATGTCACATTGCAGTGGCTAAAATGCAGGCAGCTAAATCAACTAGTAGAGAGATGAAAGGACTGCCAAGATGACAAAGTGTTCCTTATAAAGAAGATTGCAAAGTGGCTTTGACCAAGACAAAAGAAAACTTGTTCCTTCTTTTTAAGGAACATTGGAATGTCTCCAAGCCAGCTAAGCCTCCTTCTGAAGATGGCCGAAAAGAAGATCCTGCAAAACCAGCAAGCACTGTCAGTCAGGCTAAAGATGTGAAGACAACAAGTCTCTTTGAGGAAGAAGATGAGGAGGATTTATTTGCAATCACTAAAGAGAGGTGACAGTCCTTGGGAGGGGAGTGGGGAGGCATTTATTCATAACAGCCCAGCAGCCCTTCCAAAACCAGATGGACCCAGGCATATTGCAAGTGTTGGTTCCTGGTGCTGTTGCTGAGGAGGAAGTAGGGGTGTGTGAGTAGGAAGGGGCAGTGCTGGGCTCTTTTGTAGCTGTGGTGGGTCATTCTCCTTGCCACCACTGAACTGGCCTTTCCATTTCTATGCCAGTGATATAAAATCCTCTTGACCTTTTTTTATTTCTACTTCTGCAGAAAGCTTTGTAGACAAGAAAGAGTGTGTTAGAATTATTGGGACAGTGAGGAAGCCAAGTGCTATATCTGGGAACACTTGCTGCAAATGATGGTCCTAAGTGATGCTTTTAAACAGATGCAGTGCATGGCCACTGAATTTTCCACTTTCTTCCCTCTCACTGCAGCCAAAGAAAGCCACAGAAGCCATCATTGTTATTTGAAGATGATGATATTAATGGAGAATCACTCTTCAGCTCCCAGTCAGTGCTACTCCCTTCAGCTGCCAAGGCTGCAGTGGTAACTCCCCATTCTTTTAAAACTAACATGGAACACTCAGTCATTTTACAGTCTGTCATAGTTGTTAGGTACTGAATATAAGTCTAACTCATTTCACATAATGGTAACTAGCAAATTGGGAATGGGAACAGGGAAGACTGAACTCTTACATGTATACTCATACTGCTGTTAGCCTAATGGAGACTTCAATATTTTCTTGACCACTTACCCTAAATTTGTTTGGTTTATGCTGAAAGCCCTTCCTAAGGATGTCCTGAAAGCTCTCAACATTAAATAACACTAAAAGGAACAAACAGCTTACTGCTGACTCAGTAGCCAGGGTTACCCTACCAAGATGATTGAGATGTGTAAACAGACTTCTTACTGACCCTCCCTATTGTGTGCTCCTGCCATCCTCTGTCTTACAAGCTTAGCCTGGCTGTGCTTTGGAACTGAGAGTATGAGATGCAAGGGATTAACAGAGCTGTATCTGTAGTAGGGATTCATATACATGTGCTTCCTGGCACTCTTCAGCCAGATTCAAAAACTCATAGTACTGGAAGTTAAAAGTTACAAACCAGAATGTCCCATGGAAGGAAAATAAGAGAAGTCAAGCATGTTGCCAGTGTCCTAGACCTCTGCAGTAGGCAAACTGAGACTCTGCTATCCCGCAGCAACATACACATTTTATATATAAACACCAATTATGTGTCACCAACATTCTCCTGATTTTGCAGGAGAAAGTAAAACCAGCTCACACACCACCTACCTTTAATGAAGAAGAAAAGGAGGAAAAGGAAGATCTGCCAGATGAAACAGTGACGTCTAACCAGGTAGAAGATACATTGTGGTATTCAAAAAAGCCTAGACCAGCTCCTGTGCCTCAAGGAACAGATGTTGCAGGGCAGCAAATAAAGGAAAAAGTGAGGGATTTTCTTACATTAATCTGAAGTTTGGTAAAGATTCAGTTAAAAAAAACCACAATCAAGTAGTGCTGCTCTGGCACGGAATTATTTTTGTGGATTGGAGGAAAAAGTTCCTTTGTCTACATTTAGAAAAATCACTTGTCAGCCAAACAGCAAATTGTTTAAATGACATTTAAAAGTTGTTTCTTAACTGATGTCCTTGAGAGGGATTGAGTTTTTTGGTGGGGAAGGAGGTAGGCAGAATCTGTTTCCATTTTCCCTCCAGAGTGGGTTGGGTAATCTTCATTTACATGAACAAAGCTTTCCTTTAAAACATAGCCTATATTAATGTATAGATTTTTCTTCAAGCTCAGTAACTTTATTTCACCATAATGAGTGATGATTTATAAAGTGATGAGTGTTATTGTGGCCTTCAGGATTGTGAATTTCTGCTGGGCAATACTGTTACAGAACAGTATTGATGAGTATTGAGTGTATTTTTGCAGAGGCTTCAGCAGAACTGATCTTGGGCATAGTCTTAGTGGGTGATTGTTGAGGAATTACCAGCTGATGAATTTCCCTTGCAATTCTTACTCCTCACACTTTTCCTGAGCACATTAAGGTTCTGGTAGTACTGTTCACTCTGAAGTATCCCAAGTTTTATGAGCTAGGTAACTCAGGGATAGTGGTAAAGCTGATTGGTGCAGTCTTGTGGTGCACATGCAGCCTGACATAGAGATGAGGAAAAAGCCTTACACAGGAAGCTGCTTATCAGTAGTGCCATGGGGTAGGGTACAGGAGGAAATTTGTCTTCCTTTCAGAGCTGAAAGGTGTGTTCTTTTCTTTATCAACTGTCTCTTGGTAAGCTGCATATTGATATTCTGTCTGCTTGGGAAAAATTAGTTGAATACAGGTGCCTACTTGGTAATGATTGCAGAACTCTGACCACTGGTGGTATTCAACCAAGAAAGCTTAGCAGAATTTTTGGGCAAACCAGAAATAAATAACAGGCTGATGTGTTACTTTTGTTCTCCTTTGGTGGAGCCTTTTACAGTAATATCTTCAGAGCCAGCTGACAATTCAGATTTGTTTGCAACATCACCACCAGCTCTGGAGAAAGATGTGAAAAGCCAAGCTAAGAAAGTGTTAAGCTTATTTGAGGAGGAAGAAGAGGAGAGACTGGAAGATGATGATGGCATAAAAAATGCACAGAAAGGAGTTGATGTGGTGAGTGTAAGGATGTTCTTGAACACTGAGAAATGGTATTTCCATCTCTGTTTTTCTAGGCAAGGTTTTGTTTACATTTCTATATAGATGTTTCAGTGCAGCTACTTGATTTTTGCTTTGTAGAACTGACTCTTCAGTTACTCCTCAAGGTCAAATACACTAGGAAGTAAAATAATGTGGAGTTTTAAGCCTTATGGTTTATCTCCCTTTTTTTTTTAACGGTGTTACAGTATGCTTGCTTGGTATATGCCTTCAGACTTAGGTTCAACAATAATTACCTTAATCCTATGTTTTCTTCTGTTTTTGAGGTATGTGTATTCATTTTTTTAAAAAGCTTCCAGCAACCGTATTATTAGTCTGGCTTTTCTGCTATAGTGTGTACCATCAAGAGGTGCACTTGGAATTTTCAGCAGCAATATCCTTCAATCCATGGCAATATTCTTGTTTCTACTTGATGCAAATGTACTGAATTTTTTTCTGTAAGTTTAAAGTAGGGTGAAAAGTTATATACTATATACCACAGTGTACCACGAGGTTTTGTCATCTTAGTGTGACCATGTAAAGTAAGCAGCCAGTCCTAAAAGCTGTGTACACTTTACTCAGAAGCCCTTGGAACTTAATGAAATAGATGACTGTTGTAGAAAAAACAGTTTAGAGCAGCTCCTGAGTTAAAATGGATTGTTAGCTTGGGCCCTTGTTTATCACTTGTGAATGAATACTGTGTTTGGTTTTTTGTGGGGAGCACACTGGGAGATGATTGAAAGAAGTCACACCTGTCGTATGAAATAGAAATCTATTCAAATCTTTCCTTCAAAGTTCTCATCTTTCAGCATATTATAGTCACAAAGTGATTAAGGTGCTGAAGTGCAAAAATCAGAACAGTAATTTATGAATTTAACCTTTTTGATAGGCAAATCTGAAAGGTGCTTTTCTGGCTTATTTCAACTTGTGTGTGGATAATTCTAGATTTGCATTAGGTTTTCACATATCTGGGCATAAACAGTAGTTCTAGTGCTCTAAAAATGTCACCTGGCTTTTGGTACGAAATTAAAGCTGGGGCAGAGAGAGAATGAGAATGTAATAAAGAAATTACAGTAGTAAAAATCATAGGAGAGGGTGTATGGATGAAAAGTGGTGTACTGGAAATTAAATTTAGGCAGCCCCTTGGGGTTCATGGAGACTTAAACAGGAATGGGTAGAATCAGGCTTTACTCCTATGAAGACCACTCTTGCTGCCTGGATTTTGTCTGATGTCATAGTATTGGACAGCCAGTCATGCTCTGAAGGGGCATCCTTTAATTTGAGTTGTTTTAATAGGGACAAATGAGTGGTAAAACCCAGATATGGGTCTTTACCTGGACATTTGAGTGGGGCCTTTGTCTTTGCACCTGGGTGCCTGCAATGACCATGGTCATACACAGGCATTGGTTTTGGTGCTGGAGCTGATACTCATTACCAGGTAATGGAGGACTTACAGGGTGATGTGGGTAACTGCAATCTTCCCCACAGCAGCAAATTTGAAAGTACAAGTTCTTGCCAAAGGCAGTATGTTCTGTTCCTCCATGTGGGTGTTTGCTTGCTTGCACAGGAGAAGAACAGGGAGTCTAGCAACAATAATAGCTTTACTGGCCTTTTGTTAAAAAAAAATCTATTTTTTTATTCTTCTTTGAAAATATCACTTAGGAAGATAACCAAGAGATTCTCTTCCTTTCACTACTATGTCCTGCATCCTTAACTGAAATTTTTGAGACACAAAAGTCTTACTGGGATATAAACCTTACTGTACAGTTGTGATAACATACTGAAAAGTTGTTGTTTTCCTTTTGAAGGGAGCTTTAAAGTAAATAGTAGCAGCTGGATCTTAGATCAGCAGACACAGATATTGTGGTGAATGGCTTCTCATTAAATTGAACTGTAAATACAAATATTTACATTGTAAGTTTTGCAAATTTGGTCAAAATAAAACAACCAGCAGTTAAAGTTGTATTTTTGTTACCAGTACAGGGCTGTAGTGTAGCCTCAGGGAATTGTAGCCTGCCTTATCATGAGGCAAATAACCTCCTCACAGAGGGAGTTTCTCACTGTGTGGACCTTTCTCCTCCTTCCAGGCTTCTGAGAAAAGTACTGGGCCCAAAAGCACTGGGGTCTTTCAAGATGAAGAGCTTCTCTTCAGTCACAAACTTCAGAAGGACAATGACCCAGATGTTGACCTCTTTGCCAGCCCCAAGAAGTCAATGGTGAGTTCAAAGCCTTCCTCTGAACCTCCTGTTTAAAAGCAATCTTTGGAGTGTTCAGTGTACTGATGTTCCTTGTTTGGGCACAGCTTAGAGGTCACTGATTTCCAGGGAGGGCCAAATGCTAATGTCAGTTATATTCTGGCATCATGGGCTGAAAGGGATGAGCTTTGTGTGGGTCTGTGACACACCTTTTCTTTGTCCTGTGTTTCTTTAGTCTGCGAGCCGCATCCTGAAGCCGTCACCTGGAGGAGGGCTGTTTGGGGATGATGATGAGGATGATCTCTTCAGTACTGCTAAAACAAACATTCCGGTACCTGCTTCTCTATTGTAAATGCCTTAAGTAAAAGAGATGGGAAAGAAGTGTAGGGAAGGGATTTTCTCCATTTGTATGCCCACAAGAAATTAAGTAACTTTTCAAATCTTTTTGAGAGAGCAGAAATGGTCATTGTGACCCTGAAGACATAGGGAGCAAACAGATGCCTTGGGTCTCTCAGAGCTGGGATGAAATAATTGGATTCTGTTTCCTTTTATGTACACCTGGGACTGGCTTAGGTGTAAGACAGCACACCTGAGCAGAAATCAGAGTAGTAGAGTTTGCTTTGTTTAATTGCTTAACTTGCTGATATTACTTCCCTGTGCTTTATGCATGACTGATGAGCTGTGCTCTGAGAGTTGTGTAATTCAAGTTTCTGCAGGTTGGTTTGATCTCAGGTAATGATACAGTGTTAAAATCCTCATGGTCACCCAATTGCTTTTAAAGGGCAAGTAGGTGCAGTAATGAACTAAACTGTGTTACAGGTGATCTGAGGTCAAAGTCATAACATACATTTTAAACTGCTATTTTTAAATACAGTTATATTAATTAAATTGAAACTAACTTTTACTTTAGTCTATATTCATGTCTATAGCTGGAAGTTAGGCTAGAAAACTGACAATAGTTCCTGAAAGCTATTTCTTTGAGGACTCTGGACAGAGTAGTCTTAAGTAATTAGTGCTTGGGAGACTATATATGGAGCCTGGTTGCTCCATAAAATATAAAAATAGCACAATTCCTTAGCTAGCGTTGTGCTTTTATTTTCTCTGCTGTTTAGTTCATGAGGAAATATGTATGCATTTGAGAGTTTATTGAAACTCTCATTAATAATTGTTAGCACAGACAGCAAAGGTTGAGGTAGACTAAAGGAATGGAGGAATGGAAGACCCTTGCTTTGCAGAGCCATAATTCCATGCCTATTGTTGTAGTCAGCTGACCTTGGCAAGATGCCAGACAGTCACCAAAGCCCCTCACTCCCCTCTGCAGCTGGACGGGGAGAGAAAATATAACAAAGTTATATATTTTATATAAATGAGTTGAGACAAGGACTGGGAGAGATCATGCACAAAATACTTACACAGGCAAAACAGATTTGAATTAGAGATATTAGTTGAATTTATTTCTATCAAAATCAGAGTGGAATAATGAGAAGTAAGATAAGACCTTAAAAACACCTTTCTCCCATCTGTCTCTCTTTCCCAGCTCTACCTCCTATCCCCCCTGTGCAGGGAGATGGGAAATAGGAGTTTAGGTCAACTCATCACACCTTGTTTCTGCCACTGCTCAGAGAGGGGAGTCCTTCTCCTGGTGCAGCATGGGGTCCTTCCCATAGGAGACAGTTCTCCATGAACTTCCCCAGCCTAAGTCCATCCCATGGGGTCACCCTTTCATGGGGTGCAGTCCTTTGGGCATAGCCTGGCCCAAACTGGGTCCCCCACAGGGTCACAAGTCCTACCAGGAGACCTGCTCCAGTGTGGGCTCCTCTCCCACAGTTCTGCAGGTCCCTGCCCAGACCCAAACCTCCTTTGGGTTCCCAGCCTCCTCTCAAGTACCCACCCACTCTGGCTGGGTCTCCTCCACAGGCTGTGAGTGAATTTCTGCCCCCGTGTGGATCTCCATGGGCTACAGGGGCACAGCTGCCTCACCATGGTCTGCACCACAGGCTGCAGGGGCATCTCAGCTCCAGTGCCTGGAGCACTTCTCTCCCTCCCTCTGCACTGACCTTGGTGTCTGCAGGGCGGTTCCTCTCCCGTGTTCTCATCCCACTCTTTTCTGGCTGCAATTACATCTGTGCAATAACTTTTTTTTTTTCTTAAGTATGTTATAATGGAGGGGTTACCACTGTTCCGGATTGGCTCAGCCTAGGCCAGCAGCACATCCATCTTTGGAGCCACCAGGGATTGGCACTGCTAGATATGGAAAAAGCTTCTACCAGTTTCTTACAAAATCCACCCCTGTAGCTCCCCACCACCGCTACCAAAACCTGGCCATGCAAACCAAGTACAACTATGCACAGCAGGATCAAAAGATGTGGCCATTTTTCTGTTCTGTTAAAAGCAAGATTTTAAAGATTTTTGCTTGTGTTCTTTTGGGGTTTTGGGTTTGGTTTTTTTTTTTGGATCTGCACACCATGCTTTTTACCCCTTTCATGTTGACTTGTGCCCATAATGCTTTCAGAAAATGGCCGAGAAGAAAACTCTTCAGACCAGTGTTGGCCCTTCCTCAGTGAGCAGTAACTTAGAAAATGCTTTAAGTGCCAAGCAAGATGAGACTCTGAAGGCAGCAACCACAGAGGCAAGTACTTAAATCTTGTGTCTTAAACAGCATGAAAAGAAAAAGGAGATGTATAATCCTGTTTTAATTGTCTTGGAAAGATGAAAAGTAATGCCTGGATTCACTGGCTGCCAGGCAGCAGTGTGTGACCAAACTGCTCTGCTTATCACCAGGTGCATTGTTAGTAGCAAGAAGTTTAAATGTTATTGATGTTTTATTCATTGTACATGCACATTTCACTTTAAAAAGTGAAATGACAGTGAAGAGCTACACCCTAGGTACTGAAAATTAGTTGTTTCTTCTTCTCTGAAGTGCCAGTGTCTGTTGGCGTGAATATGGTCTTTAAAGGCAGCCTTTCTCAGAAAGGAGATCAGGGCATGCAGCACAAATCTGTGTCAGTTGAGACTCCTATCTTGGAGTCTCTTTGGTGAGTAAACAAGACTCCTGTCCTTAATCTTGCAGAACCAAGAGTCTCTGGGAGAGGTGATCTGGTTCAGAGTTCTGGTCTGTGTCTCACCAGAGGTGCTTGATGGATTTTCATGTGTACAAGATCAGCTTTTTGTTGTAGGGAGTGGGAGTTTCTTTTTTTCCCCTGGGCTGAAGAACACAGAGGACACCTGTAGGGTTAGTAATTAGCATGTCTTCCCTTTTTGTAAAGTGTTGTTTAAGTTTAAAACCAGGCTCATCTTCCTGTTTTTTGTAGCTACTGTAGCTACAGCCAGCTTAGGAATGGTTTTAGCCTGTCTGAGGTTAAGCTGAACACCATATGCAATTAAGTAGAGAAAAATCTCCTCAGATGCTAGGATTCCTCTGTCATGCTCTCAAGCCCTTCAAACTAGTGTTGTAACTCTTGCAAAGTCTCAGTCAGTTACTTCAACGTAGCTGAAGGAGTTCTGACTGCCCAGTCATACCAACAGCACTATTACCTAACTCACAGAACCATGCAGACTTCAAACTTGGGGAGAGCAAGCCATGGGAAGTGCACCTTAGCTGATTTGATTCATTCCTTGAGTCCTAGAATTGGCCCAAGTCTTCAGACCAAACAGCTGCTCCTGTAGCCTAGTCTTCTTTCTAGCACTACTGGCCTGGTTTTTTTTAGAGGAACACTCACTTCTCTGAAGCTGTTTTTTTTTTTGAAGTCTGAGTGGAACAGTTTTGAAGCTCTCTTGGCTTCCATGTGGGCTTCATTGAAGTCTGTAGCCCTGTTACAGCCAGTCACAAAGAGAAAAGTTAGATCATTGCCTGGCAATATGGCTTCATATCACCAGGGCACAGAATAAGCAAGGAGAAAGAAGGTTGCTGTCCTGCCTGAGGGCAGCTGTCTTATCTGTCCTAGTGATGGCAGTGACCTGGAAAAAATGGATGCTGTTCAGTTACCATGGCAAAGTGTAATATTGGGTAGAAGGATGGGTGAATGAAATGTAATGAAGATGGGGCCATCGCATGTGGGAAGCTGAAAACTTTGTGACTATAGCTCTAATGGTAGAATGTTATGATAACAAGGTATCTTCAGAAAAAATTGGTAAGCAATTAGCTACTTTCTATACATGTATTAAAATGAAAACTATAGTTGGTTGATAACAACTTGTCAACTTGTTTAATCCAATGTAATTTTGTGCAGAAATCTACAGGTCCTGTTCCCATTAAAACCAAAGAGCCTTCATCTCGGATTGGAAAGCTACAAGTAATTAACTTTACTGGCACTTTAACTTTCAAAAAAAAAAAAAAGAAAATCTTCCTTGCCTCACTGATAGCTTTCCCTGAACCAAAATCTTATTGCTTCCTTACCTTATTCTTGCAACATTATTATTTTTTTTTCAGATGGCATATTTTTGATTGCTTTTTCTGTATCGCATGTTTAATATTATTTCCTCCTTCTGTTTCAGTCCTGACTCTAAGCAGCACTATTTACTCATGCTGGGGGGGCAGAGGGTGGGCTCCACTTTGAACTGCTATTGTTCTTAGCACTATTAAGTAGGTTTAGAGACTTTTAGGGGGGACTATGGTTATGTCCCTTCTGACACAAAATGACAAATAACTGTCTATATCACAGTACCATTCAAAGTCAGAATCATTGTTTCCTCAGACAGAATATTGATCTACGTAGGTGTTTGGTCTGGCATAAGTTGACCCTGCTGTTCCTGAAGCTCTTACACAGAATAATAGTGTTGACCTCTCCACAATTTTAGTGAGACTGAGCTTGTGGGAGACAAAGAAGTTCTTAAGTCTGAGAAAAGCCAGGTACTTTAGAAGTAGAACTTGTTTACCGAGATACACTAGTTCTTGCTGCTTCTCTGGGGCAATGCCTGCTCTGGAGCAGTAGTAATGTGATCTCTCTCTGTGTGTATGTTTTTGTTGTCCCTGTTTTGTAGGCTAACTTAGCTATTAACCCTTCAGCCTTACTACCTGGTGCCATGCCTAAGGTTTCCAATCTCAAGTCCCCCTTACCAGTGCTGGACACTCCATTACATGAGCCCAAGGAGGTGCAGAACAGTGAAACCTTCTCTGCCACAGGAAGCAATGAAGAGATGGGTGTAAGCTTTGATCAGCCCATGCAAGCAGACACCTTGCACAACGCCAATAAGGTAACCTTGGTATTTAGGATAAGAGGAAGGGGGGTTTATAAACACAGTCTGTCCTCGTGCATGAGTTTGTTTTGGTATGCAAGTTCTGCTAACAGTGTGGTTTATCTGAATCTAAATGGGACTGTGAAAATCTAATCCCTTCTCACTTCTGTGGATCACTGAAGAGAAAGTCTAGCTTAGCACCTATACTTAGCTCAGTGAGGGGCTTATGCAGATACCTGGTGCCTTTTAAAGTACATGAGTACCTTTTCCAAATACTGGATTTCCCTGTTGGTTGAAGGTATGTTAGCATAACATCTTGTCCCATCCCAGGAGAAACCAACCCAAAAAAATATTTAAAAGACATCTTGCTAGGCTAACTATAAAACAGGTTACAGGCAGCTGCTTTCACAAGCTATCCAGAACACATCACTGCTGTAGGGTGACCTTTAACTCCTCTGTGGATAAAAATGTCACACTGTCCTGAACTGTAAGTCTCACTTCTTTTTCAAGGAAAACTTTTGTTTTCACACAAAGGAAAACAAAAAGAAGTGTTACAGCTTTTGATGTGGCAAATCTCTGCCTCCTGACTCACTTGTTTCTTGTTTTTCACTCATACTTTCTACTTTATGGACTGCAAAAGACATATTCTAATTAGAGACTTAGTTGTTCTTTTAAAAAATGGAAGTGTCAGCCATGTAGTTCAGATTTCATCTAGGTGCCTATGATATTATAAGTCTGTGGCGTTTCCTGACAGCAGCAGTTTGAGTAAGATAACTTAAGATTTTAACTTTGATTCTTTCTTCCTCTGATGCTGATGAGGCATCAGAGATGACTTGGAAAGATACAGCAGCCACCAACAACCAGGGCTGACATGACCCCTTAGTGACAGGGTTTGAAGCTTGTACATCAGCCTGGTGCATTACTGTGTAGGCATAGTTGTTTCCAATAGCAGCGTGTTCCAACAGACAAAGCTCTCTATTATGATACTTTTAAATAGATAGGCCTGCAAAGAATAGACTGCCTGTAGCTGCATATTGCCAACCTTGAATGCTGATTTTAGTGTAGTGATGATGCATGTTTTTTACATAAGTAATCTGAGAAGAAGCATCTTGGTAACTATAGAGTGAATGCTTTTTGTGGCTCAGGTTAGATGCTGTAATTTTGGCATAACATTGCTTCTTCAACCTTTCAACTTTGAATGTAAATATATCCAGTCAAATGCACTTTTTTTCCAACGGCTGGAACAAAGCAACCTTCCCAGCATTCTGCTCTTTCAAAGAACAGTGCATGAAGCAATTAACAAAAGGGAAGAAGTTGTAGTGATCTATTTCCTACCCATGTAAATACTCCTGTCCATGTGGGATAGGGGAGAGGCTGTAATGGAAACTTGCAGGGGGCTTCCTTAAAAGCAGCAATTAACTGCAACAGGCTATACATAAAATGAAATTGTGTGGAAAATACAATTAGTCATGGCTTGAACTGCACTGTAAAATCCCCTAGATTAGCAAGGTGACAGGCTGACTAAGGTATTACCTGAAGCCAAGGGGCTAGAGTGGCTTGCTGACCTGTTGTGACTCTATTTGCAAGTGCTATTGCTTTTGTACACCAGTTCCATCGCTGTGGAAAGGGCAGCAAATCAGAAATCCTAGGTTATATTTCTAAATCTTTCTCCTAACTACTCCAGACTTGAATGTCCTGTGGGGCTTTTTTCTTATGTATGACCTGCTTTGCTTTTCTCCTTGCTTGCAGACCAGGATCAGGGTTTCAGGGAAGCGCAGACCCCCAAGCAGAATGGCGCGGCGTCTGGCTGCCCGAGAGGCTGAAGTGAGTGAGGACATGGACACTAATAAAGAGCCACAATTCTCTCTACCAAAACAGATGTCAGCAGTAGAGAGCATAAAGGAGCCTCTTGCTGCTGAAGCAGAGTCCAAGGAAAATGGCTTTCTCTCTAGCTTGTCGCTACCAGCTCACAGCAATGTTTTGTCTGCTGGGACAAACAAGCTCCTTCCTCCAGAATCCACAGAAAATGGGGATGATCTGTTTGAATCTGAAGACCTTTTTGCAAGTAGCTCAACATCCAGACCAGTTACACAACCAAAGCTGAAGGAAGGAATGCCAGACAGTATGGCTAACAAACCCATAAAGGGCAGGGAGAAAAAGCCTGATCTGGGTGACCAGGACAGCAATGATCTCTTCCAGCCTGTACAACAAAAGTCTTTAACAAAAAGCAGCCCTATACCTTTTTTGGAGGAAGATTCTCTCTTCACCTCTCAAAAAACTGGAAAAAAGGAGTTAAAATCTGCTGTCCACCAAGCAGCTGACCCTACTGCCCAAGATATCTTTGAGGTAATGTCTGAACCTGCCACGTTGGTTTTTGTTTCCCAGGTCCATATGTAGACCCCTCTAAATTAGACTTAATGGAGGCTGCTGAATAGGATGGGGTGTGCAGGATAAGGGAGTGAAGTAAACTCTGAATTCTGCTCCACTGCTGGGATATAGAAACTCTTTGGTTGTTCAGCCCCTGACTAACAGCAGTAGTTTAAAAGGTGGAGTCTTAACACAGCGCTGGCATGCACTGAATGTGCTGTGACAGCATACCTTTTTCTGAATAATAAGGTATTTGGTTCTTATTTATTAACTGTCTGTTCAATTCCCAGCAACTAAATAACACTTTAAAAAAAGGAATAAAATTGGTGGGCTGGGCACTTGATACAGGCCTCTGTGAGCTGTACTTGACCTGTGTACAATCCACTACTAAGGCACTTTTGCCGAGTCCCCCATGAGGAAAAGGGTCTCAAACTTCTTGCTAGTTAGGTTGGCAAAGACCTCTCAGATTGCTGAGTTCAACCTTTGTCTGATAAGCCCAGGAAACCCAAGTCTTCTAAACATCTCAGCTGCTGTGTACAGATAATTTGACTATTCTCTTGAAGTGTGTTGTGGATTGATGAGATCTTTATTTTTCTTCAAGGATGATATATTTGCTACTGAGGCAATTAAGCCAGTGACCAAAATTAAAGAGAAAATACCAGAGACAAACCTGTTTGATGATAACATTGATATTTTTGCGGATCTAACTGCAAAACCAAAAGAAAAGAAGACCAAGAAGAAGGTGGAACAAAAATCCATATTTGATGATGATATGGGTAAGTGTATGCATAAGCAAAATCTTGCTAGTAGTCTTGTACTGTTGTCCTGAATTGCATTAATCTAAGATGCTTTAGGACCTTCTGCTTTTCAGCTTCTCTGAAATCTCTAGTCATCTTTGGATTTTAATCTTGGATGAGAATTTTCTAGATTTGTAGAACTAGCATGGCATTAAAGTAGTTTAGGAGAGAGTCTAAAATTGTTCTGAGAAAAAGTTTAATTCCTGTAGGGAATTACTCCAGACAAGTTCCTAAGAGACTCATCTCACGTTATGGCTCTGAGACAGATTCCGTATTTCAATTTGCTCAGCTTTTTCTTTTTGTATTGCATTTTCAGATGAATCACTGTTACAAGCAAACTATCATCTCTGTCCATCCCACCTTTACTATTGTGTTAACTACCTTGGAGCCCATAAGCTTTTGTTTACATTCATGTACCCAGGACAATTTACAGATACTACACCTGAAACCAAATGTTTGCTATGTAAAATTTGTTGAAAAAACAGTGAGTAGTAATGTGAAATGATGCACAAAGCATGCTTCTTTCTTCTCTATCAGCAGAGATACTGAAAGTAATGTGATCCTCAGCTCTGTTCTCAGACTCTTCATGTACATAGCTCTTTGAGATTGCATGTATTTCTTTTCTAAGACAAAATTTCTTCTCCGGCTTTGGTTCTTGTCAAGTCTTCATTCCCTCTGACTTACTCAAATTGAATCTGACTTACCACTGTTTTACTTGGACTGCTGCTAAGCACTCTAGCCTGATGGCTGAAGTCTGTAAATGTGCTAGAAAACTTGCTGGAGAATGAGCATCTTGAGATTTCAAAATCTTCTTGATTGATATAAAAAATAGGACTTAAAGGTTTATTAGAAAGGTATTTGAAATACATATTGGATGATTTTTTTAAAAATCTTATTTTAATAATTTACATTTTTTCATGTAGTCTATAGTAAGTGAAAAAAAATTTGCCAAGCAGTTACCCCTTCCAAATATTCAACAGAAAAATCTGAACTGAATGTTGAAAAAAACAGTCGTAGAGTCCCACTTGAAAATTAGCCACAACAGAACCTGTTGTTTGTACTTCCACTTTTGACATCAACTCTGGTGCTAGAGCTTTGTGTTTGATGTCACAGCTGATCTTGATGCCTATTGCACCTAAAGTACCTGCATCTGATGGACTTCATCTTCCTGTGGAGTGGTGACTATTCAGTGGTACAGCCAGAAGTATGCAGCTCCTTAATGCCCATGGAGCTCCACCACACCCACAGGAGTGCAGGGAGATGCCTGAAGATGTGAGTGTTCAGCAGTAGAATTGTGGAACTGGCACTTGCCTACATTTCACATTAAGGGCTGGCTTAAGTGATGGTGGTAGCACTTTTACAGAGCTGTGTGTGTTTGTCTTAGGAGAACCTTTCTGCTGCAAATGAAACAGTAAATTTCAGCTGCAGTTTGAGAGGGGATGAAGGCTGCAGGCTGTTTTCTTTCATCCTACCACACCTTTCAGTCACTAGAGTCCCTAATCACCTTATTGCTGATGTCACCTCTGCCTGTCTTCAAAATGGTCACTGAGCTTTCTTGCACTCTGACAAATACTGTTTTCCCTGGGCAAAATGTTTGTGTTCTTTAAGCCTCTTTATAAAAAATAGGAGTGATACCTCTACAGCTTAGGGCAGTCTCTGTACTTCCCCTCTGCTGTAAAGCTAATCCATGTAATAGCTTCTTGCTTTGGAGTGATGCCAGTAGGGGATTGCTCTGTTTTGCTGCCTTTCTAAACTGCTCTTGTGTTGAAATGTGGTCCTGGATTATTCCTGTGTAATCCCTATGATCAGCACAGTAGCAGACACATGCTGAATTGGAAGTAGTGAGAAGAGACAGGGAAACACTTTTTGATAGACCACATTGTGCTTGGCCTCTGCTCAAGGTTAGGCTGCGTGCTGAAGATTGAACTATTATACTCTGGGTTTCTATACTCTGGATTAGTAATTCATAAAATATTCTGAGTTGGAAGGGACTCACAAGGATCCTCAAGTCTGACTCTTACATGAATGGCCCATATGGGGATCAAACCCACAACTTTGCTGTTATTAGAGCCATGCTCTGACCAGTTAGACTCAGTGGCTATATTAACCTCTATATAACACCCATATTTTCTTCATAGGGATTCAAGACCAGTTATGTGTTATTTACACTGGCCTTGTGAATCACTAGTGATCCTCATATCTAAGGCTTTTAATTTTTTTGGTTTTATACTCTGACTGCATAATCTGAGTATCCTAAATTTCTTAGTTTAGAGTACAAGATACACTGTTGTGTACGCTCAGGAAACCTCATGGTAACCCCTCAGCACGTGTATGGTAGCAGCTTCATCTCTTTCATGAGCACAGTCCTGAACACAATCAGTTCTAGCCACAGCAGGACTGTGAGCTCTGCAGCTGACACAGGCTATCTATGTTGGATGATTTAATTTCTACGTATTGTTGTCCTCTGCCTTAATGGCAGTGTGATATTTGTCCACTTTGTGATCCTGGTTATTCACAATAGATATGCTTGTATTGAGGGAGGCGCTGCAAGATCTTGATTCAAAACTGTACAGACTTCTTGAATGTTCATCAGGATAGTGGTTATAGCTGTCTGCCTCCTTGCATCTTAGCAATGGTCTGTTCTCAGGGGATTTTTATTATGTTCTTACTGTGCTGTACACTAGACTCATGGTTAGTGAATATCACCACAGTAGTTGCTAGAAACCACCATCTTTTCCTCTTTGGATTTTCTTTAGCAACAACCTCACAGCTCTTGGATCTCTCAGGTTCCTCAGACACTAATGTTCTAGATAAAGAGGGATGTTATCTGGCACTTGCATGATAGAATTTATTGTGGAGCTTTAATTTATTAGTACTTTACAAATGCTTGTGAGAACCTGAACATGTTATAAAATACAAGTATTACGCTGTCTACTAAGAAGGAAAAAAAAAATCTTAACAGCTAACAACTCCCATGTATGTCCTTACAAATGCATTCAGAATTGCAAGTAGCAGGAAAGAATTTGTTTATCACAGAATGTCCTTGGCAGTCACTGCTGTGTGATGGAGTCTCTTGTGTACAATGTTGCTACTGTTTAGTAGTCACTTCTCATTAAAATCTATTTTTTGTTCCCCTCTTTAGATGATATCTTCTCTAGCAGCCAAGTCAAGATACCTACTCCTAAAACCAGATCTTCCCAAGCAGCCTCAGAACCAAAATCTGAAAGCAAGATCCTGAGCACATTTGATGACCCGCTGAATGCCTTTGGAGGCCAGTAGTCAAGGGGATGTGTTGCAGAGAAGCAGCCTTCCTTAGCCCTGTCCAGTACTAATACTCTGGATTCTCTAATTCACTAGAACTGGAACGAGATGGACATGCATATTTAAGTGAGATTACCCATTTAAAATGGTTAGTATTCTCTTGTGCTAGTCTAATTCTGCTAAATTATATATTTTTTAAAAAATACAGTAACCTCCTGCTATCATGTTTCCATGGTGCCGAGATGAATACAGCCTGTGCAATACCTGCAATGAAGTAATCTATTATATAAAGTATAGTTTGTTTTATTGAACAGATCTATAGATAAAATAATTGATAAATAGTAAATGGAGTCTGTTAAACTTGATCTGTCTGCACGTCTTACTTTCCTCTTCTTGCTTAGAATGTGTGCATCATGACTTGAGTGCTACCAAAACCATTTCCGTGCCTTGTCTGGGTCAGCTGCCATCTACTGAGCTAGTGGGAGGGTAAGGCTGGGTTCAGTACCAGGTACAGCTTCTCTTACAGATGGAGCAGTTAGGAAATCTCAGAGCAGGACTTGTCACCAGCTCTAATGAGGTATTTTCATATAGGCAGCTAATGTGGGTTGTAAAAATAACAACAGTTAATGCTGCTTTGCCAGGGAAAGTGTGTTACAAATGAGCACCAAGCGGTCCATGAAGACAACAGAAACCTAACAGTGTCTTCTGTTCAAGCTGTAGGCCATTAAATGAGATTTTTCACCTGCATGGAGCTGCCAGAGTTTTGCAAATAAGTGTTTTCACAAAGTCCATCTGTCCAGAGCACGCTTGGTCACTTCCAGGCTGACAGGCTGACTTTGTGGAAAGACTCTTTTGTGCCTAAAGGTCTGCTTTCCCCTCTCCTCCATAACACAGTGTAGGCTGTATACAGGAGGTTGCTGCTCTGGAATCCCTCTAACCATGGAATGTATTTGGTCTAACTGCTTCCTGTATTTTCTAGATTGCCTTCTGAAACAGATGCCATTAACTGTACTTGATACCCAGCGGTAGACACTTGCTCTCCTGCATGCACACAAGGAGAGCAAATGCATACATGCAGGAGGATCAAATGTTTATTTTATTTTATTGTACAAGTGACTGCCTGCAATTCTGACTAGATTCACTGCTTTTATGATAGTGACTACTTTATCTTGGACTCTTTAAGACTGTTCTGCTGTGAATTTAAAGCATGTGCTCAGAGGACTTCTTTGAGATCAACTCCCACTTGCACTGCAGTCCCCATTCTGAGACATCTGCTTCAGTCCCTTGTTTCTCAAGTTGAATTTCCTTTATCAGGCACAGTAAATACTACAGCTGAAACATCTAGCACTAATGAGGGTAAAGCAGAAGGAAAGGTTGGAAGGGATAAAGGAGAAACATGATGTATTGATTTGCACCATAGGTGGGCCTGGCAATGATTCATGTTAAGTGGGGATTAAGCTGAGAGTAGCAGCTTGAAAAAGAGTGTGGGGGCTATTTGCAAATGGGTGTCTGCAGTGAAAGCACTTGAACTTTTATTTATAGGCATTACATCTGCTACATATGCCTTGTATGTGATCTGGACTGCTTCTTTACTCCTTTCTTCTGTGCTTAGAAGGGCTTCAAAGATATGATGATGAAGAAAAAGATGGTAAATTCTTCTGTTTCTTTTCTGCATCTTTCTTCTTGGCCCTTCACATTAATAACTTCCATTAACATGAACAGCAGAGAGGGCTGTTCACAAGCTTAAGAACCCTGAGGGCTAAAAGCTCTTGGAGCAGGAAAAAAAAGCTCCTGCCTTAGTGTTTCTTAAACTTTCATGTGAAAGCTCAGCAGAGAAAAGCTCTTCATAGTGCAAGTTTCTATGATGTAGATCAGAACCTTTGTTCCCACCTAGTCTTTCTAAACTGGCAGACAGAGAGTGTTGGTGCCCTTCCTTGTCTCTCTTCACATATTAAAATGAGTTCTAGGCACTTCACTTCTGGGAGGGCTTGGTCTGAGAGGTGATATTTTGAACTGGGTTTAGGCTAGACGGTTTGGTTTTGGGTTGTGTTGGTTTTCTGGTGATTTGGGGGTTTTTTGTATGTTGCTTTTCAGATTTGGTTTTTGGCTTTTTATGCAAATTTGATAAACCACAGCTGCATATTTCTGGAAGGGCAGAGCTGAAGGCTCAGTATTACAGCACCCAGAAGCTCTGACAGGTTCCCATACCTGCTACATGCTTCTCAAAAGTCATTATTTTAACTGGGCCTGAAACCGAACAGTGAGTCAGGGTAGGTCTTGCATATTTTAAAACCTAAATGGAAAGTAAAGTGGTTAATGTAATTAGCACCTGCTAATAGGATGAGCTTGTTTTCTCTAGCCTGTGATCGTCCGTGGGCCCGCTGCTTCTGGAGCTTGCCCTGGCTCACCTCACGCTGAACTGGGAGCGGAATGGAGCGCTGCCCTTCAGTGAAGGTGCCCCAGAGCAGTGCCTGGCCCTGCCAGGGGCAATGTTCGTGTCCTGGCTGGGAGCAGCGGGGCGGCTGCCCGGGCTGGGAGTCGGCCCCGGCGCTGCCGCCCGGGGCCAGCGCTGCGCTCCGACACAGCGGCAATGGCTGGGAGCCGCTCGGCCGGAGCGCAAGGGCTCGCTGCTGCCTCTGCGGCGCGGCCCTGAGCCGAGGCCGCCGGAGCCACCTTAGCCTTGACCTGCCCGGGCCGCCTCCCGGCGCCGCCGCACTCCGTGTCCCAGAGGGCAGCGCGGCCCCCGCCGCTATCACGTGTCCACCGGTAGCGCAGGGGGCGTTGCACAGACTCACGGAGCGGTTTGGGGCGGAAGGGACCTGAAGGCCCATCCCGTTGCCCCCGGCCCCGAGCAGGGACGCCTCCCACCGGAGCGGGCTGCCCGAGCCCCCGTCCAGCCTGGCCTTCAACACTGCCGGCAATGGGGAACCGGATCCGGGTCCTTCCGTGCGCACGCGCTGCCGCCCCGCGTCTTAACGACCACAACAAGCGGCCCGGCGGGCGCCCGCCCCTGAGGCGCCGCGAGCCCCGCCCCCTATGGGCGCTGATTGGCCGAGGTTCGTGAGAGCGGCCGTCCCATTGGTCCGCGGGAGGAGCTGTCACAGGGCGGGGCGGCGCGGGGGCTGCCGGGCGGCTCCTCCCAGTCGTGCCCCCGGCGTCTCCGGCTGCGCTCCCGGTCCGAGCGTCCCGCCGGGCCCGGCCGGCTCCGACAGCTGCGGCGGGCGGGGCGGCGCGGGGGGAGAGGAACCGCGTCTCCCCCCGAGCGGGCCCGGCGGTGGCAGGTGAGGTGAGACCCACCTTCGCTCGGCGGGTTCCGGGCCCTCTGGAGTGCCGCCGCTGCGGGGACCCTGCGGCGGCAGCGGCGGGGCTGGGGGCCGTGCTCGAAGCGCCCCGGGCTCGGCCCCACCGGCGGGGCGCGCGTCCCGGGAGGAAGCGGGGCCGGGGCAGCGGTGGCGGGGCCCGCGGCCAGCCCGGCGTGCGAGGCCGCCCCGAGGCGCGGCGGGGGCTCGGCAGCTGCTCGCCGTCCTTTGTTCGCGGGCGCTCCGCTCGGCTACCGGGGCCCGGCCCTGCTCCGCTGCGGCGATGGACGCCGCTGGCACGGCCGAGCTGCCGCCGCCAACTGCCTTTCCTGAGGCCGGAGCAGTCCCTGTTCGTACGCCTTGCTGGAGTTCTGCTCGAGCTCTGACACTGCGGAGGGCTCAGCTCTTGTCAGGAGGCATTGGGCGTCTGGTTGTCACGTCGCTTGTGGAAACAAAAATAACAAAGGTAGTGGGTTGCGTCTGGAATGCTGACTGGAACTAGAGCCCTAAAACTGCAATGTTGGTAATATAATTTGAGGTTATCTTGCCCTGCCTAGGTAATAACTTCAAGTTTCTTAACGTCCATTTTAGACAAAATGAATTTAAATTCTCTTTAGCTGTTACGTTTAGACGTTGTCAGAACTATATTTGTTTGCTTTATAGGTGAAAAATCCTAAAGATGAACAGCAATGCACTACACGTGTCTTCAAAGCTGCCTTGGCTAGAAGTGGAATGTAGTTTCCTGACAGATCTTCTTACAAGGAAGTTGTAAATCCGTTCTAATGGCCAACAAGAAAGAGCCTCCTTTTTTTAATAAAGATAATATGGGACCATTTCACTACAAACTTCCTTTCTATGAAACTATGGAGCTCTTCATTGAAACGCTTACAGGAACCTGCTTTGAACTGCGAGTTTCCCCCTTTGAAACAGTTATTTCTGTGAAAGCTAAAATTCAAAGACTGGAAGGTACTATTCTCTCTTATTTCAGTGTAAACTTTATCACTTTAGAAAAAGTTCTGTTTTAAAAAACATAATTACTAAAATCACACCAGACAACTTAAATGTCGTGTATAACAATATGTTTGAAAACTAGGTGCTTAGGTTTAATTGAAGTTGAGTTGTTTTTCTGTTCTTTCTGTTTGCTATATGTTCATGGCTTAGGCTTCACTGCAGTTGGTATGTTTGCTCTTCTGATGGGTTGGTTGGGGGTTTTTTTATGTACAATTATTAAGGTAAATTGTAAAAAGTCTGTGGATTCTCTGACTCAGATTGTTTGTTAACTAGGAAGGTTATAATTTGAGCCATGCAATATATGTGTATTGTAACTGAGCATACTTTAGATTTGCTGCTATGTTTGTTGCTGATCAGGTTAGTCAGTTTATGGTTTTTTTATGATACTGCAGTCACAAGAGCAACTGCAGTGCAGGCAATTCCCAAAGGCAGCTTTAAATTCCTTATTTGAATTTTGTTTAGGTGAGTGATCTTTTGCTGTTAGACATCTGGCTGAGCAATGCTTTGTCTTAAAGTGATAAACTTGACACATTTTGCCAAGTGAAAATCTCCTTTAAGTCATGAGGCCAGTCCTGATGCTTATGCAAGAAGAATAAGTGCAGGTTACCTCTCTTACCTCTTTTCCTCTATGGTGAGGATGACCTTGCATGAGAGAATATGTTTTGAAATATTTATGTGTTCATAGTCTTAAGTATTGCATCCTCTATCTTCTTTTTCACTTTGGAGGGGTTAAAGAACTGTACAGCTGTAGAAGCTGAGAGTATCAGAGTTGCTAATTTTAAGAAAAGGGATCCTCTCCTTCCCTAGTCCAGCTGTGTGTGTTTTTCATCCTTCTGTCTGTGTGGAACCCATCCTCTGGGAGATGTAATATAATACTGTTGACTGGAATCTAAGATAACTCTCCTCCTCTTATGGAAATCTGCTCTGGTGGATGGAAAAAACCCCAGACAGCTGGCACAAGTGTTAAAACACACAAGCATTGCAACAACAGAGGGGATGTTTACTGGTAGGATGCACACAGCAGAGCTGCACTGTGCAGTGACTGGATCTTACATCTGTGTAGGTGCAGCAGTGCAGCTCTGGGGGTGGCCTTTTGTTTGCTGTGGACAAAGCTGTAATTAATCACAAGTCAGAGAATGTGTCAAGATGTTCCTGGAGGCTCGAGGTGAAACAAGAAAAGGAAAGGGGTTTTCCTGCCTGTAATTGAATATAGGTGCAGGAGACATGGGTAGAACGCTGAGTAGCAGTGAATTAATAGGTAGCATAGGCAGTAGAGAACAGAAGAAGGCAGGCAAGCTGTCTGGGCAGTATCGGTGGTGCTTTAAGAGATCACTGGGATATGTGAGGAAGAGAGATTTGAATTCCTTGTAGTCCAAAATGTGAGACTGTGATAGCCATACTCAGTTATACCTACAGCTTACAAAAGTATTCTCATTTCTTAATAGAAGAACAGCTCAGTAATGAAGTTTTAATCATGCTTATCTGGAATTTTGTTTGCATGTTGTAGTTCATAGGGTGGTAAAGTAATTATGGCTTGGCTGCTTGCGATATAGAATTAATAGTAAGTAAATTCCATTAAACATGGAAGATGAGTTTACTGGTGCTTATCATTGAATTCTCAGCAGTCAGTTGAAATACTTTGATACTTCATAGTAGAGTTAAAATATTTGTATTGTCCTGATTAGCGATTTGTGGAAGGCAGAGTGAAAACAAATTGATCAATTATGTCTGGACAAAACAGATACACAATGACAAATTAATTTTATGTTGCATTTGGGGTTGCTATTGCATGTAAAATAATAATTAACAATTTTTCAGTGACAAAGTTTCTATTATAGTGCACAAGTTCAAGCAGTAAATTACCCAGATGGAGCAAAAATTCAAAAGTAATTTTGTTGTAGTTTAGCATGGGAAGGAGAAAACTTATATCTGTTCCTGTTTCTGCTGCTAGTATTTACTTTTTATTATTGTATTGTCTCAGCTTTCATGGGATGTGAATCTCTATTATTTAAGCTGCACTTCTGGCTGGAGAATGCCTCCTACAGTGCTGAAAGACTGCATGAGGTCCCTAGTTACACATATTTTCTACATTTGGATGTTGGGGATGATAGTATATAAGCTAGGGGAAAAAAAAGAGACATTTTGAAAAAATGAGCTGAAACCTGAGAGCTCCAAGAAAAAAATCTTGAATTGTGTCAGAAGTTAACAAATTGTTGAACTATTACCAATGCCTCTAATTGTAAGAGGCTAATAATAAAATTAAAACAAGACAAAATTATCTTTGTCAACAGCTAGAAAATCAGTAGATGTAGACTGTCTTCACTGTAATAAAAAAAGCATAATATGGATGGCATGTTAGGAATTTTGTCTGCTTCAGATACTGTTTGTCATTCTTGATGCCTGCTAGTGATCTGATATGGAAAGGCTTTGTTTGGACAGCTGTACTAGACACTGGTACCTTACTAAGAAAGAGCTCCCTGTTTTCAATGGTTTTAGTCAGTAAAGAATATACATAAAACTTACGGG
This sequence comes from Zonotrichia albicollis, assembly GCF_047830755.1. Taxonomy (NCBI): domain Eukaryota; kingdom Metazoa; phylum Chordata; class Aves; order Passeriformes; family Passerellidae; genus Zonotrichia; species Zonotrichia albicollis. Next base: position 32,432,812 of record NC_133825.1, on the reverse strand, counting down.
TTCTAACACATCAATTTCAGTGCAAGTCTTCTACTCATAAATTGAAGTTCTAGCATATCTCATGTGTGTGATGTGTGATTATAGCATATCTGATGTGATGTGTGATTGTGTTATAGCATATCAGATCCAGGTATTTGTCCTCAGATATGTCCTGTGTGAAGTAAGCAGGAGATTTGTTATAGTGCTGGCTTTGAAGCCCAGGGATAAATCACTCCTAGTCTCAGATTCAGTGACTGAGCCCTTTACAAAGGTTCACCTGAGAAGAAATAGCTCCCTTTGTCTCTGCTGGTGGCATAAAAGCTGGAATACACTCAGAGTGCTGCTAGCAGTGCTACCTACTCCATCGGTTTTACTTGTTAATCAGTGTTGATGGACATGGAGAGGATGGTATCTGACTTTCAAGGTGGCATGAAAGACTGAGCTTTAACATGGGTACTTCTTGAAAAAATCAACGTTTTGTTGAAAGAGGAAGTAATGGGGCTTTTAAACTGAGTTCTCTTTGCTTTCTCCATTGCACAAGTGCTTGTAGCTGCTGGGCTGGGCAGAGTTTAGTATTCATTTGGAAACACGGTTATTACAGTGTTTTATAGACAGAGCATTCAGGTAGCATATTTGTAGTAATGGTTAATTAATCTGTTAAAGAACCATAGATAATACCTGTAAGCATGTTTATTGGGAAAGATAGGATTGAGTCTCAAGGGAGGAGGTGGACTTTGGATTTGGTAATGGCAGTGGTGGTATTATTGTTGTCAGCTTGCAGGAATTTTAATTCTTTGGTATGGAGTGTTAAGGCATTCATTTATGTAGTTAGCTTTAAAATAAAAAACAACTTGGCCATGGTTTGTTAGGTGAGTACTTGCAACTGAATTTTATGAATTTTATGATCTATGTACATTGAAACATTGACCTTGTTAGATGAAAATTTAGATGTTCTCTTTTTCTTGTATTATTGTAAAGGGGAAAAAGAGAACGAGCTTTCAGAGCACACCTTGATTTCAGTGTTCAGTAGGTGTTCCCTTATGTTCAGCAGGGAATGATGAACAGATGCAGCAATAATTTTGTTGTGTATGTGTGTACTCAGTTCATCGTGTCAGTTGTTATTTTTCTTTGCTCTTTTTGCTGTCATTATTTTGCTGCCTGTGTACAGCAGCTTCACGTTAGAAAAAAGGAACTAGAAAAATGTCAAGCAGACTTCATATGGGTGTTGTAATTTCTTTCAATATTCTGTGAATTCAGAGTATGTCATAATGACATTTGTCACTGTTTGCATTAGAGAAAATAGCTGTGCTTCTGCCAGGACTGGAGTAAATGGATTGCACAAGTGTCATGAATTTTTAACGGAACCAATCCTGCTTTTTCTGTTTGTTACTTTTCCCCTACATCTTCTCTTTGCTTTATGATTTGCCTGTTTACTGTGCTGATAGAGAAGTTCATGAAGCATTTTTAAGCTTGTACCTTGTCTGAACTGGGGAAACATTTCTGTGAGTGCAAGACTGCTCATAGCAAATGGCTGCCCAGAGCAGCACCTGGAAGCTGTAAAATAAGGTCACCTTTGTCAGGAAATTTTGTTGGCCTGAATTCAGTTACTGGTAATTTGCTGTCTTTCGTCTGTTCTTAGTCCCTTTGACAAAGAGTAGGTCAGACTGACTCTATATATGCTGCCACAGTTACTGTCATTCAAGTTAATGCTGGGGGATGTAACAGTTAGGAAAATGGTCTTGCCACTGTAAGTTGTGGGCTTTTGCACCTCTTACTAATGTAGCCAGTTTGTGGGGGAAATAAGACTGTCAGCCCAGCCTCTCTGTAAACAGAGGCTTCATCAATTTCAGCATTGAATGAAAGATAAGTGCAGTTTGAATTTTTACAGTGAAATATATGTGGCATTTTTAAATATAGGAACTTTATACCCACAGCATAAAATCAAGGGGTTTTTTTCTGAAATCTACAGGGATTTTTTTTTTCTGTGTCAGACTTGACAATATCAGTTTCTGTGGTGAACCTACTTAGCATGTCAAAAAGAAGAGTAAGGGAGACAAGCTTAAGGCTGTATGTGATATGCTGATTCAGAGACAGGATAGGGTAGCTGCTTCTCTCCTCTCCTTCCCCTGTGTTAGTAGGTCGCATTGTCAGTGCACCTGCAGTGTTTCAGTAGGTAGTGTGCAGACTCTCCTGTCTCCTGTAGCATCAGCTGGCCAGCTCATTTCCATTTGGGCACTGAGATGTAGCTTATTGCCTTGCTTACCTCTCAGTATGATTTGGGGCAGGCCAGTGATACCATCACGTGCTGCTTAGGGAGAGGGTATAGTGGATGGGTATCTCACAGTTCTCATTATTGTTGGCAGTTGTACATGATGATCTCATGTGCAAATGTCTCCTCAAGAAATCTTACTATGATCCAGAAAAGGGTGATGAATATTTTGCTGCCTCTGAAGCTATAAAGCACATACTATTTCCTCAGTGTATAAATACAGAATTCTAAGAAAGCAGTATAAAAGGGCATAAGTAATAAAGATGTGTCTGTTTCCAATTACAGCAGAGTATACTCTTTTCATCTGTTCATTTCATCAAAAATACATTGTCATTGTTGAATGAGCAAAACTATGTTTCACTCCAGTACTGCCAGCTGCAAGCCAGCCTTTTTAACAAATGCTCTCTCAGTTTATCAAAGTAATTGGAAATTGCTCCTTGGAGACTGCTGAAACCATAACAAATGCAGACAGTAATCAGATTGTTTGTAATCAGAAGAGAGCAAAACAACACAAAAAACTTTAATGGAGACTCACTGGCTATTGCCAGCTTGTTCTTTTGCTTACACTGCTGACTTGAAACATAACCAATAACCAGCTACTAAATAGCCAGCAGTGTAGTAGCAATTATGTTTGTCTACTGTATGAGCATTCTCCTTACAAATGTTCTGTGGACTTCAGAGGGTATAAGAGTCCTGTTAAATGCAGTCAGGGGTAAAGTTGTCTTGGTTGGTCAGAAGATCTGGATATGAGCTGTGGTGAGAAGAGGAAATTGTCATCTTCTCTAAAGCCTAAAGGAAAACAATGACAGTTCCTGCAAAGTGCACTCCCCCTTCTGCACAGCGGTGTCTCCTACTTGTCTGTTGATTGTGCTTGGACTTTGATTCCCTCTTCTTCCTTGCCATTGATGGGTATTGGGAGCTTTGTGCCCTTCCTCTGCCTAGCAAGGGACTACTTTTCTGATCCCTGCCACAGCTTGCCAAGCATTCTCACAGGCCTTCAAATGCTTAGATGGTTTTGGGAACTACCTGAAAGACTCTGATCTTTGTGTTCCCTTCCTGCCAGAGTATTTAGGGAAGTCTTACTGTGTAGCACTGCCACTTGCATTTCCTTTTAGTATCTGAACATGTAATGAATAAAAATATAGGCTAAAATTATTTTAATGTAACCTTTAGGAAAATACATTTATAGATTTTGGTTCTTAGTATGAGAATAGTGTTTAGGACTTCTTGAAAAAGTAGTTCTTGATCTTTATAGATATAGATTTTAATTAATATTTGTCATGAATATACAGTGGCATCTTAATTACTTGGATTTCACTAGACAAATTGAGCAACTTCCTTGTGATGCTGGATGCTGACTTTTTTTTGGTGGTCAGAGATGTCGCATCCTTTTGTAACTGTGTTCATTTTTATTCTATCCAAAGTTTGGAACATGGATGTAAAAATGTGAAGGCCTCAAGTTGTACCAGCTTTTGCTTATTATCTTTAATGTGTATTACATCTGTATCTAACTGAATTGACTATGCAGGCAAAAATTGTGTAGAATTTGAATTCTATTTGTATAGAACACAGATTTTTAATAAGAACAAATATTCAGTATGCTTACTTTCTTTTAACAAAAATAGCCAGACCATCCCAGAATTTGAGTTGAAAGTGAGTATTACTGGATATTAGTAATAACATTCTGATGGCTTGAAAAAACACCCAGAACAAAAGAAAAGTGTTTGTAGGATGAAGTTTAATTAACTGCTGTGGTACTAAACTGTACATGCCAACTTTGAGGTCCCAAACCAAGCAGGGATAAGAACAGATTTGCACTTCCCACCACTGTAATAGAGCTGGCACCAGTCACCTTAATGTGATTATGTCTGTACTGTGAGTAATACAGAATACCAGTCTGTTATTAAATTATTCAGCAGTTTTGTAGGTAGAGTTTTATCCTGTTTTTTTCCATCAGTAGACATAAAGTTCTGAAGTTCAGATAACAGGAAAAAACCTTCCTTATCTGATGACTGAAAAAAGCAGGTGTTCAGTAAGCCTGAAGCAGCTGAACACTTCTACACACTGTGCTGAGCCAAAAGGTTGAACTTTGTGTGTGAGCTAAAGCCTTCTGAAAATCTTTGGTTTTAATAACTATATGGAGGTTGGATGTCATGGCTGAAGACTGCTCAAGTGCCTGTCCTTGTCCTGCTTCTTCTCTTCTTTCTCCTGTGATCCAGTTTCAATCAGCCCCACACTCTTCAAAAATCCACAGAAGTCTTCTTGACAAGATTTAAGTCATTTGTTTCTTTTGTTTAGGTATTCCTGTCTCTCAGCAGCACTTAATTTGGAACAATATGGAACTGAAGGATGACTATTGTTTGGATGATTATAAGTAAGTATAGAATAAAATTATGTTTCTAATTAATGTTTCTAAGTAATTGTTAGCATGAACAACAGAAAATGCTACAAAAATTTATTTGTTGTTATTTATAGCATTTCAGAAGGCTGCACTCTGAAGTTGGTTCTGGCTATGCGAGGTGGACCTGTTAACACCAGAAGAGGTAGGTGTTAAGGAAGTTAAAGATAATGGTTTTCATGCAATGTCTCATAACTGTAAAGAGCTTAGGTAAGCATTCTCTTAGGGAAGCATTTTGGACAATGAGACTTCAGTTCCAGATGGAAAAATACTTAACAAAAATGGGGGGATTTTTTTTGCCATCTTCTCTTAGAATATCAAGTTCACTTTGTTTACTCTTAAATTAAGTATATTTGTATGTACAAAATTGTCAAGTCATAAAATCAGCAATTCTTCACTTGAAGAAAAAATTATCCTGCAATGTCATTATACAAATATTTTTTAAAATATGGTCATAAGAATCAGACTTTGCTATAGTCAGATATATACTTGGTTACTTGGACCATCTGTATAGGAGTGAAAAGGAAGAAATTCCCTTGATAGTTTTCTTGGGAAAAATTAGGAAAAAACCCAGCCTATCTTCTAGGTTGGGAATTGCTATTATAAACTGAGCTGAGCACTCAGAGGTGATCAAAAGAACAACAATAATACTTTGAGTTCATTTTGGTTTTTTTATGTCCTTAGTTCCTGTGAAAGATCCTATCAGGGAAATGGCTGAATACATGGATCCTGCTAGAGACAAGGTGTGGGAGAAAGGGCCGTCCAACAAACAAGTCACCTTCCTCGTGTATCGCGAAGGAGATCGCTTGAATTTCTTCCGTGTGGTTGACCGGGGCGATGGCACTTTAACACCACTGTCTGAATCTTTGAGGTAAAGTTCATTTTAATCTTTGTATTATTCTTCAAGAGTGGATTGCTGTGTAATTTTCAGCTGTATTTGTTGGTTTTATCAGAAGAGTATCTGGCATATTGTAAGGATTATTCCCTAAGGGCTATTAAATTGTTGTAACTGTCTGAGAGCACAGTAGTGCTTTGTGGTCAGTGGTTGTGCTGATGGTTTTCTTATCACTGTGTGCATTAATATAGTGCGATAAAACTGACTTCATACTTAGGCAATTCTCAACATTCCAGCCCTTTCTGAAAAGGACCATGTTGCAGGAGAGTCAAATCAATATTTTATTAGATATTAAAAACTTCCATTAAGCACTTTCTCTAACATCTTAATGCATTTGTTTAGTTTTTTAAACATTTCCTTGTTCGCATAACAATTTTTTTCCTATGAGTGTGACTTGACTAAATGATTAGTCAGAAAAATAGTATTTACCAATACAGCCAGATTTTGGATGCAATTAGGCCTCAGGTTAGCTACTGTTGAGGTGCCAAGCTTGTGTCAATTGCTGTCAGAATCCAGTGATCTTATCATCAGAAGGACACTTTACCTACTACATTGTAATTGTAGTAAACAGCTGGGTAGTCTTTTTCCTAAAACTATCAAAATGGATACCTTTTAAAAATTATTGCATTCTATTTGTATACTGCAGCTTTTGGGTAGGTACTTTTTTCCATTCAAGAACTTAACATTTGTACAGCTGCGAGGAAAGGAGTCCCTTTTCTGGGAACTAGCTGTCTTTTCTGCAAGGCTAAGGCTCAAGGTTCTTTAAGTGACTATTCTTGTTTCTGTATGCAAAGGGAAAGCAAGAGCTTTGTGCTGGGATTTTATTTTTTGTGTTCAGACTGATACTACTCTTAAAGATTTTTATAAGACATCTATACTTAAAAACTACCAATGGAAAAAAATACCAAAGCTGAATTCCCACATTCAGTCAAATACATTGGGTTTAAGAAATGAGCTGATGCTGGTCAAGTGAACCAGTTGGGTTGGAAGCCACCTGAGTTGAAAACATTGAGCTTGAGTTGTTTCTGTTTTTCTGTGCTTGCTATGGGAGTTCACTTATTAGCTTTTCTAGAAGGCAGATAGTAATTTGGAGGGGAAGGAAATCCTAATTCTTAAGTTGGTTACCATGGCTGGGTGAGACTGTGGGAAATGGAAAAGTAGCAAAGGGAAGAGAGAATGGAAGCAAATCAGACCTTTTTGTTTGATCTTTATAGAGTAAGGCTCTGGGTCACTCTGAATACTGCTGAACACTGCTAGTTTTCCATGCTGACAGGTGTGTTCATATGTGTGGGTATATTGGTGACTAAGCATTTTGAAGCACGTGTTTATCATCCTTTCTCACATTGCTGATACCTGGAGCAGAATTCGACTGAAATTTAGAAGTGAGAAGTTGGTTTTGGTCTTGGTTTTTACAGTTCTCCAGATAATTTTATTTTATCTGTGCTTGAGTTACTGGGTCAAACTTAACAAAAGTATAAATGCATACAGTGACCATTGTCACTGGGTTAGAAAAGCATTGAAGCATTGATGGAGGACTGGTGCCAAAAGGGTTTCAGCAAGCTAATAATTTTTGAGACATGCATTTTATTTTGTCACTCTTTTTTTTTTTGGTGTGTGTTTTTGGCCCCTGTTTGTCAGAAAGTGGAACAAAAAGATAACAATGATTTTTGCATTAAAAAAAATCAAAAACCAACCAAACATGAGACATACTGCTTTGCTTTCTGTCCTTACCTTGCAGGAAGGGACGTTCAACAAATTATTTTGACTTGGTGATGTAAACCTTTGTGAAGATAAAATTTTGAAATTATTCTTTAGTGTTGGGTTTTTACCAGGAGAAATATGTATATGTAATAGATATGATAACTGTTCCCATTTGGAATTGCTCTGGTTTTGGTAAGAAATGTCTGGTCTATTTTGCTGATTCTTGGTTTGAATTTGCTGCTTTCTTGCTCTTCACACCATCTCCCAGTGTCTCACTGTCTCTCCATTCCAAAATGCCTTTGCAATTTCGTTACATTTTAGGAACTGGATTTGGAGAGTCAGTGCAAAAAATGCTGGCTCTAAAGGCAGCAGAATATTTCTAAGGATCAGGTAAGATGCCAGCTCTAATTAGTGATATTTTCTTTTTCCACATGACTTTTAGTTCTTCCTTGATCTCTTTTGGAGAGTAGAAACTTAAGCTAAATCTACTAAGACATATGTATGAATACAGGGGAATTAGGGGAATTGCCTGATTGTCATGATTTCTAGGTGCTGACAATGTAATGGAAGAACTATAACACTCTTTGAAATGTACTGCCTACAGTGTTGAAAATGCATCAGTTTGTACTAAATTGGACAGTCCTAATGGTTCTTTCATTTCACTGTCAAATGTTGAATGTGTTGCTGGTCAATGCTTCATTGCTTCATAGGAAAAACAAGTTAGATGCTGATTTTTTAACCTTGAGGTTTAGCATTCTGTTAGAATGCAGAATGGAAGATGGAAATGTCATGCTGTAAACTTCCCGTGATTACTGACTTAAAATACTTTGTCTTGGGACTAGCAATTCTAATCTATTTATTTTTTTTTTCCAAATGTGAGACTCTTTGGAATCTTTGGGAACCTAAACTGATCTTTTTTTTCTTTTTTTTCTTTTTTTTTTTTTTTATTTTGAAAAGGAGAAATAGAATATCACATCCACATGGGTGAGCCCTCCATTTCCATTTATGGTGAGAACACCCCTCAGGATGGATAGAAATTTGGACTTTTCCTTCCATGCCAGTGTCTGGTTAATTGGAAAACTGATCAGCTTGTTGTCTGAGTCACACACTTAACAGCTTTGGCCATATCTTCAGGAGACATTTGTGGAACTGGATATCCCCTCTGTGGGGAAAATATATAGTGAGTGTGAACCAACTGTATATGCTATAACAACTTCCCAGAAGCGTGGCTGTGTACAGATTTCAGCGAAATGTCAGCGACTTTGCCCTAATAAGGGATGCTTATGTGGATAAATGGATTTGAAATATCTTTGCATACAGTTTTACATAATGTTTTGTCAACAGATCAACTACGGATATGACTTCCTAGTTGTGAGAATACTCTACATTGAAAATGTAATTAAATTACTTCATTAGAGGGTGAATACAAACTTTCTTTTATTTTCAGCGGTGGTTCAGTTTATAATTTATATGCTGATGATGAAGATGAGACAGAGGCATCACCTTCTGGCCAACAGATTATTGAGAATTCAATTACTATGAACAAAATGAAACTGCTCAAGGCAAAGATGGAGAACATGAATCTGAGTAAAAAGGTGAAATTGTGATTTCAATTTTTCTGTCATAAAGTGGAGTGGGCTTTCCTTGTGCTGCCTTTTCTAAAAACTAGACCAGATACTCTGCCATACTAAGAAGTCAAGTTATCATGGGTAGATGATTTCTCAGCTATTGTTTATGTAAATACTGTTGTGTAAACATTTTCTGAGGGGCATTGGCATTCCTTGAACCTACCTGCCTTCATTCAAAGAATTGATTACTAGTCCTGGATTTATTTGCAAGGGTAGATTTTTTGGGTAGGTGAGTGGGTTTTGTGAGTTTTTTTCTTCCGATACTTCAAGTAGCATTGTTATGCAGTACTGCTCTGGTAAAAGTCAATGTTTCTCTTAAAATGAAATTTCATTAGATATACTCTAACTGAAAAGCCTATAAAGTGAAATATGGGAATGATATTATCTTGAAAATAAAACATTAAGCTGGTGCTCACATGTGACTAGGTTACCTAGATGTAAAATGAAGAGATTATACTTCCTTACATTTTTTGTTCTGTTTGAGACCTGAAGCTCCTCTGGATAACTTTGATGGCTTTCTGGTTTCCTTTTTCTGTTTCTCTGATATATCACCTGTTCAGTGAAAATATTTCCTGATTATAATCTTTGATTTTATTACTCAGATGTTGGGGTGAAGTCTTCAATGGCTAGTAACATACGAGGGAGTAGAAAGAATGGCTTACAGTGTCTGAATTCCTCAGCATATATTTTCAGTCAGGTCTTTTGAGTGCAACTGGAATTCAAATACTAATTGTTGTTGTGTCTGTGATTTTTGATTTTGCTTGGGCTTTTTTCTTTTCAATAGCCTAAGAAAACTGTCAAGGTGAAGCCTCGGCCTCCCATGACTCCTCGACCATCGAGTGGCTCGGTGGCTGCTGCCCGTCACCGCTTCCTCAGAGTGCTGCCCCACATCGGACAGTCTTGCCTACCTCCTCCCGGGCATTTGCATCAGTCAGAGTCTCCCCAAAACGCACTTTCAGCACTGGCTACCTTGGCCACTGCTGGTAGAACAATGCCAGCCACTGCTAATCACTTCCTTAAGGAAGATGACACTTGGCAGAGCAGCTCTTGGTCTCAGCCAGTGAATAGCATCAGGTTACCACCGAAAATATCTCGTGTTGAACTAGAAAATGCAAAGCTACCTACAAATAGTATTCTGACTCCTGTTTCATCCCTGCCTGCAAATTCAGAAAAAGCACCTGAAAATCCAACCTCAGCGAGTGAGGAGGATGCTGTTTTGTTTCCAAACCTAACAAACGTGGAACTATATGGAAAAGAAGAACATCTACCTGAACCAGATGGTTATGCTTTTTTAACAGAAGGAAGCACTGCTGAACAGTGTAGTGAGATCTATGACATAGGAAAGGTGAACCCAGAGCTTGAACTGCCTGATGGAGACAAAGATTCTAAGGTTGTAGAGCAGCATAGCAAACCTCTTGGCAAAGTGCTGAGCACTGCAGCAATGGAGGCTGGTCTTCTCAGTACTCGTGAATTAGGTCCTCAGAAGAATCTGCTGTTGTCTCCCCTGCGGTATTCAGCGCAAGTGGCACACCACAGTGCCCTGAAGCCACAAGCACAGCCCAGGTGCTTTGAGGCTGGTAACTTGAGATCTGCAGCCTCCCCAAATGTGCTTCGATCGTTGGAAGTACGTAGTATAGCAGACTCCTCTTTTCCTAGGACCACTAGATTTTGTAGTGTGAAAGTAGAGTCACTTGGCAAAAGACCTGATGTAATTTCTAAAGCAGAGACTAGGGACATCACAGATGTGGCTAGCAAGACACCCAAAGAACCTGCGAGTTCTGTAAGTAACTTAGGATTTCTGGCTTCGCTGGCCCGAAGCACAAACAGGGAAAGTTTACAGAGTTCCTGTGGGACTGACGGCTTTCGGACTTCTGGTATTGCACTACCTGCAAGCCTGCAGCATTTTCAGGAAGAAAGCTTTAGGAAAACTGCTCCTCCAAATGAAGCTGCTGAATATAATATTCTAGTGAGTATACACATGTCCAAAGAAATCAAAGTTTTCCTGGTTTTGTGATACTGATGTTACAAAACTACTGTGTGTGTGTTTGTGTCTTGTCAGGAGAGGCAGATGGATTGTAGGAGGTTTATTTAAATCCCTGACTGTCCTAAACTGTTTTCTGAATAGCTTATGGTATCTAAACAGCCTGTTTGTCTAAACAGGTCCTAGAACTAATTTTTCATTGAGATTGAAGTGGTTATTCAGTTCACAACTGAAATTATGAGTTACTGTACTGATAGATTTATGAGTGTGTGTCTTAGAAGCATCATCTGGCTTCTGCTGCTCACTAATTGTCATTTATTCCAAAGTGTGCCCAGTGACTGGCACCATATATGCCAAGCTTCTGCTCTCTAATGTACTTTGTTGTTTTGGTGTATTTTGAAGTGTGGGGACGTTTATTAAATAGCCATTGATGGTAAGGCTTTATGTTACAGAGCTGTACCTATGTGTGCAGAAGTTGTCTTGGACTCTTCATGGGCAGATTGATAAAACATTGATATCAAATAAGCTGATAACAGACTACCTACTTTGCCATTTAATTTCCATGTGCTAGTAATTTCCTTGTGGACATTTTTTTTTTTTTTTAGTCTGCGCATGGGCTTGGAATGAATGGAAGTATGGCAGCTGTAGGGAAAAGAGTAGGTAAGTAACATATAATAATTAAAAATTACTCTTTAGTTTTTTCTGGTACATCACATGTATAGAGGACAAAAATAATTTCTCTTTGTAAGGCATTTGGCTTCTGGAGTCCTTGCTGTATTATGCTTCTATTGTTTGGTTAGTCTTTTAATATTTTAAGCACTTCTTAAACAAGCAGATGGGATCCAGATCTTAGATGGACCATAACTACAATTCTTCCTTTTTAATACTTAGTGAATCCTGCACATCATCTGTAGATCTAAATGGGAGCTTCTGTGCTGAAGTTTCCAAATTATCAGTTTTCTGGATACTTCTGAGTCTATTAAAATCAGAGCCAAATTTATCAGTAGCATTGTCTTTAGTACAAAAAAAGTGGGGAGGAAGCAATAAGGGCATGGATGCTGCAGAACACTGATATAGTGCAGAAATTTTACTGGTTTTTGTGCTTGTCATTCTTTCCACCCTAGCCTTGGTAACTGTGGAGTGCTTAATGTTTGACATCTTCTGAAAAAGAATATGTTATGCATAGATATTAACTGCTTGTGTGATTAATTCTACTGGGAGTAAAGGAATTGTCTAAATTAATGCTTTTAAAGCTCTTAAGACAATGAGCTAAGAATTTTCAGCACATTTAATTTTTCTTCTATGTATTCTTGACTTGCAGTTAGCAATTTTTCTTTTCTTTCTATATGACCTTAGGAAGAGGTAGGCATGTATTGCAGATCCAGATGTAGAAAATGAGCTAGACAGTAGCTGTTCAAATGGCAGCTGCAACAGAAAAAGTTATGTAATTGTAATGTTGGAGCAAAAGCTGCTAACAGAGTGGGTTGTGCTGTTGTTTCACAGCTGTGGGTGCAGCTTGGACTTGGCAGTCAGTTAGTAAACAGGTCTGTCCTTTTGCTCCAGAGGTGCTATCCTGAGAGCAAAAGAGAAGTGTCCTCTTCACAGTCCTATCCAAAGTGACTCGGGTATTAGCAGGCTTCCCCACCTGCATGTGGGGAAGCCTGCTAATACCTGAGTCACTTTGGATAGGACTGTGAAGAGGACACTTCTCTGGTGAATCTTGTGTTGAACAAAAGTGTATTTTCCAAAAGATGCCAGATATGAGTTAGTGTGGTCATATCATGCAGGCTGTTGGGAGAGACGTGGTAATGATCTGTTATAACTGGCCAAAGGACAGATCACTTTTCACTGCAGTTGCTGTAGGGATGTAAATGTGAAGACAGGTGTATTGTTTTTCCTGTCTAGGTAGGTCCACAGGGCCAGCTGTCCTCAAGCTCTGTCTCTTTCACAAACTGAGCTAGCCAATGCTTCTGAAATTGTGTGCTTTTAGATGAAGAAATTGTTAGCGTGGACAAATGTTGCCTGGAAATTTCAATGCTAAATAGGAATGGGGTGGGAGTGGTTGGTAGTGATGGCTGTCATGTGTAGTGACTGCCTGGGGCTACTATTGAGTGTAGTCTGCTGCATTTCTGTTGGGATTAAAGCTGTGGTGGACAAAAATTACTTGAGAATTCATGAGATAACTTTCTGGGAACATCTTGCCAATAGAGCAGTAGAAACACTGAAAGAATTTTTGAGAGGCTGCATCACTCACTTTACTGATCCAGATATGGGAAATATGCTTAAGCAAGTTGTGGAGAATGAACTTAATTCTACAGAAAGAAGGGAGGAGAATAAGAAAGGAGAAGCCTTGTCTTTACATGATCTCCAGTTAATAAAACAACAGCCAAGAATTACATGGCAAAAAGTAAAAATAAAGTAATTTTTTTAAGTGTAGAAGCTTTACAAACATCTGCAAAGTGTCTAATGTAACCATATGGCTAAGTAGAGGCCTGTAGTCTAATACTGTACTTTTCTTGCAATTATGGAGTACCAGCAAGATTTTAAAATGTTGCAGTACTTATTTGGCAAATTAGTATACTGAATATATTGGATGCTAGGTACTGGAGTGCCCAGTTGATTCTTTGTAAAGCCATTGTGCACAGTGCTTTCCCAGTGACACTCTGTTCATTTTACACCTGGGAAGACCATTAAGAGATGTGTTTCTTGATTTGTTCTGTAACTTCTTGCTTATGTGAACTTTTAATTCTTGTTCAGAATAACAGTTCTGCACATTGTGATGCCTCTTCCAGGCTTGAAGTGTGTTTCCTGTTTTGGCTTTCAGGGTTTATTTTTCTCCTCTCCTTTTAGACTTTGGGTTTCCCACCTGAAGTATCCTAAGAAATGCAAAATAAATTTTCATTTCAAAAGATAACATTTAACTAGTTTGTGAATAAGTTAAAATGTCTTTGCTGTCTTTCTACTTCTGAAAGCAGGTGAAGCAACCCATCTTCCACCTGTGAATGGCTTAATTCAAGCAAAAAAGAAAATTTCAAAGCACTGCTTTCTTTGTGGCAAGAAAACTGGATTGGCAACCAGCTATGAGTGCAGGTAGGCTGAGTATATAACCAGCTGTTACTTAAAATTGATAGCTGAGTTAACCAAGAAGTTTTCTTTCCTGCATTGTATTCCGTACATAGCAAATCAAAAGGGGACCTTCAAAAAAGTTGCAATTCTCAGTTCAGCAAAACTGCAGGAATTAGAACTCAGGAATGTTGCCCCTCTTCTGCTCTTGAGGTGTATGTTCTTCCAGGAAGGTCAAGAAATAGAAGGTAATAGAATGGAAGATAGCAGGAAATTAATAAGATAACAAAAACAATGATGCATTTTACTGGTTGGAGAAGAACTTGTCACAGATACACATTCTGCAAAGTTTCTCATCAATAATGACACCTTTAACAACTTGAGGAAAAAGCAGGTTTGGTATAGTTTCTCAGAAATGCCCCTCTGATTTCTCCCTATTGCAGCACATCTTGACAGTTTGTGAATTTATGCAAATTTGTATTCAACAAATTTTTGATGTGTGGTCTGCTTTTTGCAAGACTTCAGTTACCTTTGAGCATTTAGAGCATCTCAAGCGCAGAACCAGAACCAGAATGCTGGTCCCCCAAATCCTTACTTCTAGATGACACTGTGAGACCTGGTGCTTGGTTGTAGTCTTGGGAAACTATAAAAAAAAGAAGAAAAAATCCCCAGATGAGGAAAACTAACCTCCAAACTGACAAAAAACTCAACAACAACAACAAAAACCACAGGGAAAAAAACAGATCTCTCTGTTAATCTTAGTTTTCAAGTATTTTTTGACCACAAGGTATTTTTTTCTTAGTATTCTTTCCTATGGGCTAGTCAGTGTTGGGAACTGCTGCACCATGGGCTGCATTTGGAGCTGATCTTGGTTCATGCCAACAACAGCAAAATGAAAAAGAACTTCTGCCACTGGGGAATCGTATAGAGAATTTCAGGGTGAGGAATTGTCTCCTTACTGACTCTTCGGTCTCTGATTTTGAAACTGTTTTGTACACTGCTCACTTTCCTGATGAGCAAATAGCTGCAACCTCTTCTAAAAGTAACTAAGCAGCTTGCTTAAGGTTAAAAATGAAGGGGGTAATGGCTCATCTCCAAGAATAGCATTTATTTTGGTTTCAAAAGGAGCAACCATGGGACCTTTTACTAGAAAGCAGGGTAAACCAAATAAAGAATACAGTCATATGAGAAAAGTTGTGACTATGGGATCAAGAACCAAAGGAAAGCAAATTTATTTCCAGGCACACAAAGCCTCAGGAACAGCTGCAGAGTTAATTATGAACCTAGATAGAAAAATAAATAGGGGATTATAGTATACAACATCCAAAGTATGCTTTTCTCATGGTAAGACTCTTAGCTGGAGAACTGTCAAGTTTAAAGCAAAAATCCTGATCTTAACTCATCAGAACTGCAACTGGTACTGGGTTGATGAACCCTATTAAAGTCCTCCAGGAAGTTATGTTCCCTGTAGTTTGTCTGATGTCTTAACAGCTGACTAAATCTGTATTTATTAATCTTAAATGGCTAATTTGAGTTTATGCCAGACAGAATTGAGCTGAAAACATCTGTTTTGATTGTCTGAATGATGTAGTGGTTTTGAATTGAAATGCATTATATGGATTTCACCTGAGGGAATTACTGTCTGTGGTTTTGTTCTCTGAATTCTACCAAATAATATTGTGTGAGGTCCTTAAAAAAGAAAGAAAGTAAAACAAAGCTCATTATTCTTAAATTATAAGTGTATTTGACTCCTTACCAGCTGGTTCCTGGAGCACTGATCTTGCTTAGCGTCCCAGCTGAAGAGACTGTTGGGTCAAAACTAAAACGTGCGAAAAATGTCCTTCTGTGTACCCCACCAGTTAATGTTACCAGTCTAGGATGGTAACAATGCAGACAGCTCTGTCATCTAAGACATGATTAACTAAAATGGCTCCCAGCATGTCAGAGCATTGAAGGCTTCTAAAAGCTTGTAACTTGTAATATTCTTGATTCTTCAGATGTGGAAACAACTTCTGTGCGACACACCGCTATGCAGAGACTCACACTTGCACCTACGACTACAAGAGTGCGGGACGGAGATATTTACAGGAGACCAACCCCATCATTAGTGCACCAAAGCTTCCCAAAATTTGACATGGTTGTGCTGCATGTGGCCGCTCTGCTGTTGAGGAATTGTACTGAATTGAGAGAAGCACTTGCTTAAACTGCATCATTTTGCCATGCTCCGTATTTAAAGATTTGCCAAGTAACAAAAGCACATGAGGATGCATCGAAGAATAATGTGAACACTACTGCAGTTAAAACTTTTCTTCTTGAGTGAATGAAAGGTTAAAAATTAGTTTCTGAAAACTTACACTATGATTTAACTGTTACTGCACGTGTTGTGTTTTATATTTGGAAAAGCTATTTCACTAGACAAGTCTTTAAAGATGCACTTTACTAACTTTACTGTATAACCAGAGTTGAGGGGGTGTTGTAATGAGGGTGTCACGTAATGTCTTCTGTACTCTTGTTTTTGTCCATTGTGTGGTATCTTCTAAGTTATTTCACTAGAAAGATCCTCCTCCCTCCCCTTTCTTCAAACAGCCTGTTTTGAGATTTTAAGGGGATAGTGTGTTCCACCCCTCTGTTTCATTCTGATTGATATTCGTACATTGTGTGTCCATTCTGAAAATTACATATCACCTTAATCACATTTTCTTAAAATAATGCTGTTTATATGACAAGTTTGTTTTTAAATAGAAGGTTCCCTGTTTGTTGCCATTAAATATAAGAAACAACTTATTTTAACTTTTTTTGTAATCCTAGATTTTTTTAAGACTTCACAACTTGCTTTGTTAAGATGTTGAATGCTGTTACTGGAAGAAATTCTAATAAATATTAAATTTTATTCTTGTTTATGCTGTCATAAATGCAAAAAATTACTTCCCTCTTACAGTGTGTTCCTAAATTAAAAGCTGGGCTCTGTTGGGAGGGTATATTTATTTTCTTTTTTATTCTGACCAACACTGTGTGCTTTAAATAAACCTCCTGAAGTCTTACAGGTGTACCAGCAAAGACTAAAGGGATGCACAACAAAGGGCTTGTATTAACCTTTCTCCCCTCCAGCTGATAGTATACCAGCAGTTCAGTAAATGCATGAGACACTTCTAGTGATTATGTAGCCTCTGCAGAAACTGCTTTTGGAGGAATATTCCTGCTGAAATACTTTCTTCTTTCATCCCCTTAATGCTTGTGAAATATTTTTATAAGCATAAGTAGCATTAAGTGTTCCAGTATAAAAATATTAATCGAAATCCTACGACAAACAACCAAAACAAAAGAATAACCCCACCTATTTTATCTAGGTAATCAAATGTCATTGTCCCTGTCTTGTCAAAGTCCTCAGCCACTTAGTTGGTATTAAAATGATCTGTGCTGCATTTAGAAGAATGATAGTCAAAAGGTGGACAAAAAAAGAAGAAAGATGACCACTGAAAGAGGGAGAAGTAACTTGTAGAATCTGATCTTTGGAGGAAATCTATTTTGTGTAGCCCACTTCATACTTCTTAAACCTGACGTTTTCAGAGTGATGAGCTTGGAAAAAAATGTTCACAATCATTCTTCTGAGTATTGATAAGATAAAAATATAATTCTGTGTGTGTGACTTCTGTGCTTGTTATAACTGGAGGAAGTTCCCTTGTGATATGACCATTGTGTTGTTACTGAGCCATGCTGTGTACCATGAACTGCCTGCAGTTTTTTCATCTCCAGCAAGGGACAGTGTGTGATGCCAAAAGAAGAGAATAAAGGAACATGACAAATGCACAAGTGTTTTCACAGCAATGACAGCAACATTCTCGAGACAGAGATATTGCACTTCTTGTAGGTACAGTATAGATTTGGTAAGAAGTGGAATTAAACTTTGGTCTGTGATCACTTAATCTGATTTTGCATAAGTATAATTGTCAGGAAATTGTTTTGCAGTATATTGGAATAGCCATACTCAAATTTTAGTTCAACTACACAACAGATGCGTGGTTGGAAGTCACATCTCAATTTTGACTCTCCCTTTCTGCATATGTGTAATGAAGTGCACAACAATGCTTTTTGAGAATATGCAATGCACTAATAGTCTAATTTCCCTGTGTATAGCTTCTCATCATTTTTATTATATCTCATTTTAATTATACTTAATGCAAATACTTCTTGTTCAGAGCTCTACTGGTTTTGTTCCCATGAAGTGTTACAGGCGTTAATTTCCAACCAGTAGTACAGCCACAAGAGAACTTTAATTTGAAATTAACTGTTTCAGTCATTAATTCAGATGATTGGATTTTGCCAAGTCCTGTGTTAGTTTCTGCTATGGATTAATTACTGTTTACTGTGTAAACTTACCTGAATGGTTTGGGGTTTGAGTATTGGTGTACCATGCTGCTGTGCATCTGCTGAACACAAATATTTAGCTTTTCTGTGTTCATGTAATTAGATTATTGTGTTATAAAGAGTTTACATACTGGAAGTTGAACAGTTACTTTGGTGTGTGCTCTTCTATACCTTCCTGCCAATTTCTTTTGCTTGTTTCTTTTATGTATGAGGCAAAACTAGGCTGGTCTCTTGTTGAATCATCTCCAGGATTCTGGCGTCAAATTGATAGGCACCACAGAGGTGTCAGAAATGGTTTTGGAAGTATTAAAAACTTCCTTTCTCTGGAATCTCTAGAAGCCCATGGTGATAAAAACCTGTCTGCTTACAGTTTCTGTCTATTCACTTTGCAGTCCCCTGGGATGTAATTGCAGTGATGCCTTCTGCTCACAGTCTTCAGTTGTAGACAAGGCCAGAATTGTTAATTCATATTACAAAATACAAAATGAAATTTCTCTCTAGGTTGTTTTTTGGTTTTTTTTTGCATACAATGAATTATGCACTTTGTTTCTTTTCAAGTCCTTCCAGCTTTCATAATGGGGCACCATCTTTTGGGTGTGAATTGTGGATTTGGCATTGCTTCTGCCCATAAGGAGTTGCTTCCACCTGCAGCTTTTGTGTTGGGTCACATTTTTCCAATCTTTATGTAAATCAGGTTCATCTTGGGATGCATTTGACAGTTTTTCTGGTATCTACATTAGCACTGAGCCACAGCTGCTTACATGAGAACATTTATGGAGCTGAGAACTACATCTGGAAGAGAATCCACTCGTTCGTGCATAACTCCTATACAGGGACGTTGTGGCAGATTTTGCTGGATTTCTCATGAGTTCGTTTTGTGTGTGAAGCTGCAGAGAAGCAACACCAGGGGGCAGCAGAGGCATTTAAAAATGGCAAAAAAGTTTTGGGTTTGTCCAATAACGAGAAATAAAGTGTGTTTAGTTGTTTATGACCCTTACTCAGCCCACTCTGAGCAGATCTGAGGAGGTCAGCAATAGCATACCTTCCTTTTCCTAATTCCAAAGGGTTTTAAAATATCAGAATGGAAGAGTACCTCAAAAACTTGTTTCTATGCTGGGTTTCATGCTACAATTTATTAGGTGATCTTAATGTATTGAAGACTAGACAGCCTTCCTCCCTTCCCAGTAACCCTGCAAGAGTGGATTTCAGAGGTGTCTGTTAGCCAAGCCCTGTTGGATAGTATGTTTAGCTAGGTTTACCAGATATGTCTAGTAAAAATACTGCATATCCCTATAATTCTTACTTTAAAAAGACAAGTGTTGCTGTTTTTGTTCTTATGGGTTCAGAATGAGGATATCAAAGCATAAATTCATTGGTGTGTGAGGAAGGTATGCCAGTAACTGCTCAAGTGACCACTCTTTACTGTCTTGCCTAGCCTTGCAATTCATAAAGCTTTACAGTGGCAGAAATTTATTTCTAAACCACACTTTAAGGCTGTTTCAATCCTTTTTATTCCAATCTTCAGAAAGACTGATTACTATGTACCATATATATAGGAAGTGTGTATATATACCTCAATAAGAATTACAGTCTAATCACATCTGGATGGTGAATTATTGCTGAAATTAGGTGTTCTGCCCAGTACCAGAAATTCAAAACAGTACTTAATCACAAAAATAGTATTATTTACATGGTATGTGATTAAGAGTGTTAATGAGCAGGAAGTGAAAACACTGAAGTTTTCTAAAAGGAAAAACTGGGGGCTTCCAAATACCCTCTCTTCTTTCTCTCTTTGTGAAGAGTTTTTTTAGCAAATGCATATGATTTTTAAAAAGTGAATAATCTCTCCCTTCTATTCATAAACTTTATTTTGCTTGAATCTTGTACTTAAGTGCTGGAACCATTGCCCATACTGGGCCTTGTTTCCTAAAAGCCTGCACTGGCTGATGCCAAGATACAACACAGATATATAATGAAATACCTTTGGTTTTATATGTGATCTGGAGATTGAGAGTTGAGTGACAGTTTCTTCTTAGCATCTCCTGTCTTGCCAGCAATCACAGATAGTTTGTTTTGGGGAGACATAGGACTCATCAAAATAGACTGGATTAGCCTGAGATCATCCAGCCCCCCCATCTGTCTCTCGGAATAGGAGGTAACAGGCACTTCAGAAGGTGCAAAAATTCCCTAACCAAGTATTCAGGAACAGGACACTGGATCCTATGCTAATGACTAGTCTGAATAGTGAAGAACTTGCTATCTCAGTGTGATATTAATTTGGAGGTCCATAAAGGTCTAAAACTATTTTTGAATCTTGATAGATTCATACTTTCACTTATTTATATAGGTGATGTGAAAGGAATTTTCTTTCACTGCAGTTTTGAATTTCCTACTGTTTTTAAATTGAAATTCATTTGGTCCAGTGTTATAAGAAAGAGAGAACGGTGACTCCTGAATATTCAATATGTTCTGTCTTTGAATCACATCCCCTCTTACTCATCTTTTTTATGGTAGCAATTCACTGTCTTTACTATTTCAGAGTCTTAATTATGCTTGCTGTCCTCTAAACCCCCTCTAATTTTGCATTATACTTTGTCATCTACAGTTCTCTGGTTCCCATTTTCCTGTATTGTGTGTTCAGCTATAAGCTGTTCAAGGCACTGTTACAAAGGAAGCTTCTAAAATTGTGATTAAAACAATACCAGGTGAAATATGCCCAGGGTTCTTCCAAGGAGGTCCCATAGAAATGCTTAGGATTATTAATCTCCATCTAGTCTGGACAGGATGCAAACAGCATTTGTATGAGGAGGAGGGCAGGAAAGTGCTGTGAGGGGAACATGTGGCTGAGCTCAGCACAAAAGCTGTGCTGCTGAGGGAGATGCTGTGTGGGGACTGTTACACAGAACCACACTGCCTATTTTTATACCTGCACCACATCTGTGGGGACTGTTACACAGAACCACACTGCCTATTTTTATACCTGCACCACATCTCTGGGGACTGTTACACAGAATCACACTGCCTACTTTTATACCTGCACCACATCTGCATGTCGGTGGCATGCAATCTGTTAATTGCAGCAGGGAGAGCCAGAGCTGAGTATTGGCTGCTAAGAGGTAGACTTGGAAAATGGCATTCCTCCTCTGCATATTTGGGATAAATGACTTTCTATACATTCCTTAATGGTCCGAGTAACAAATGTGAAAGTGAAGCAAACTGGCCAGATCCTTTTTCCAAATTCTTGTCAGTAGAAGAGAAAGCTTTATTTTTTCTGTCTTTTTCAAAGCAGGGGAAGAACATGGTGAGCCCTAGACCAAGTTGCAGTACCACCTGACTTCTGGAGAAGCATTACTTGTCCCTGAGCTTCACTTTTTTTCTAGTAGTACATATCCTGCCTTGAATAAGCATTAAATTGACAGGGATACAAAGAAAGGACCAATGTACTTCCTGCTGTTTTTTCATTTGGATACTAAATGACAATGACTTGCAGAGCTATAAGCTTAGAGTGTGACACCTTAACGTTATGGATTGGATTTCTCTCAAGCCAGTTCACCCATACTCAGATGACTAGTTTTACCTAGACAAATCACTTCAAAAGGTCAGTTTGTTGTTTTTGCCAGCCTTTAGTTTTGAGGCTCAGAAAGCTTCTACAGAGAGCAGTGTTTTTGAGGCCTGGGTTAGGCTTTATTACTTTGAAAGCTTATCTGCTCTGGGACAGATTCAAAGCTGAATCCAGTCTTTTCAGTCTTCAAAGGCACCCTCACATGGCTGCTGAAGAGTTGCTGAAGTCTGCTGGGGTGTGTTGTCCTAGGCCTGTTTGTCACACACCGTGCCAGATTAAACCTGCTGTGTGTAGGGCTGGCTGCAGCCACTGCTGCACCCACCGTGCGCCTCTCAGCACTGCACTGGCAGGGAGCTGCAGTTTGCTCTGCAGGCAGCAATGCTCTTTTCCATGTGACACCTTAATGGCTCAGGCCACTCTGTCCCTGAGATGGGCTCCACATTATCATAGTGATTTTCAAAGGCCAGATTTTGGTAACATGTATTTGATATAGTACTGATTTATAGTACTGCATCTGAGGTTGAAGAAAGTTTAATAAATTTCAGACACTTTGAAAAAGCATTCGTTAAGATGTCTCCAAAATCATCTTGGTGCTCTGGCAACATTTTTGTTAAAGGTGATTTAACCTTAGAAATCTGGTGCTTTTCTGATAAAAGCTGATTCCTTAATCAGTCAGAAAGGATGTAAACTTTATTTGTATATCCTTTCATCTTTCTACTTGAATTCCCATCAGTTCTGTTCACCTTCCCTAATGACTCCACTTTTGCCTTCTCCTACCAGAATCTGTTTTATTCACCTAGCACAGGAAGGAATGAACCCTTGGCTCACCTTCAGTAAAATGTAAGGTCATTGGAGAACTTTTGGAGAAATACCACTTTATTTTGGCCAGTAATGTGCATACAGGAGAGTGAACAGATGGGAGAACACACAGCTCAGGATATGCAGCTTGAAAGAACTAGAAAACTGAGCTGGCTTGGAGAAAAACTAGATCCAAAACACGGTGGAATTACAAAGTAATCCCTGAAATATTGTGGAGTTGCTATGGAGACATGCAGGTGCTCAGACCAACACTGTAGACTAAAAAGATCATTTCTAATTATCTGGGAAAAATGAATTATGCTTTTCCACATAACTACTGTATGTATGGTAATAACTAAGGAGCAAAAAGGACACAGTTATACAACAGTTGTTACTATTCAGGGTTTCTGCCCCATACCCCTTTCCAGGTCTTTGTGCTAAAAGGAGTAAAGTATTTCTAAAAAAACATAGACTTATAACCTTCTAGAGAGGATTGGAGTCTCCTGGGCATAGAGAAATTTTGCTTTGTCTTTTTAAATAAATTCAATAAAATTGTGTTTATTGTTGATGCCAGGTAAGGCCGCGTGTGTGCTCACAGTCCAGATCTCATGTGCAGGGCATTGGGGCAGCTCTCTGTGCAGATCAATCAGTTCTTCAGCTAAGTGTGATGTGCATTTCTAGGCACACATTCTCAAACTATGTTTTTTCTGTAACTCTGAGCTAGAGCTATTCAATTAGCAAAATTGAACTGTTCCGTTCTGTTCCCGTAATTTTTAAAACCTTGTATCTTCTACTGAGGTTTCAAACAGCAACACTAGCTGGAAGAATTTAATGTTTCCATTTGACTAATGGCCTTTAGCTTAAGCTTGCTCATTCTTTCCTATTTCTGAAATTAGCAGCAAGTTGGAGGGGGGAACATTGGCAACAGCTTAGGTTTGTATTTTCTACTGAGGGCTGAGAGACATTCAGGGTATTCCACAGTAGTGCTTGCCCTTCAGTATTGAGGCTTTAGTCTCAGTTCTGCAGTCCTGTATTCAGGAGGCCGCTGCTGAGACTTTAAGCCAAGAACAACAATGTGTTAAAATACTAGACAATAAAATACTTTCTGGGGAAACAGAGACCATGGAGTAAGAATTGCAAAACACAGGGAAAGCTTAGATCTGCAAAGTGGTTTACTGCGGATTCTTTCATTTCAGGCCTAATCCTTAGTTATTCTACTTTGCCTGGAAAAGCTCTGTTTTGTGCAACCATTTTTCTGTATAATATCTACTTCTATTCCAGTGGTGTCTACAGGCCCTTTTCCTAGTCTGGTACACAGCACTGAGTGTGAGCTATGCTGTTCCCAAAGTGGAATACATCCCTAACCCGAAAAATGTTTAAAAACCCAAACAAATCACACAACAAAATGGATTGAGAGCATGAAAGAAGGAAAAATCCTTCCTTAAGAAATCCCAGTGGCCTCAAGATAAGCCAGCAGTACTGGTTCTCTTTACAAACCTATACTGCCTATCAAGGGGACAGTGGTTATCATCACATATGCATGTTTCCATACACTATTTTATGAATGGATACAATCTAGGTTGCTTGACTTCAATCTACATAGGACTAAACTGGAGTTCTGCACACTCTCCTCTTCCCAGGAAGACACACCATACACGCTGGATGGTGCTTCTCCCACCTTCACTACATGGGGGTGCTGGGTACCAACTCACAGTGTAATGAGAGTATTTCAGCCCAGCTTCTCTGTGCTCTGCAAACCTGATGTAACATTTCATTTTTCTGTAGGGGGTGATCTCTGCATGAAAAGGGGTTACCTTACTCATCTTTCGCTTTTTGCACTGTTCTCAGTGGGTACGTGTAATCTCCATGGAGCCCTGTAAATTATTGTGAAAAAGTGCAGATTCAGGAGATGAAAAATTCAACTTAGGTTTAGTGAATGAATTTTCATGTTAAGTCAGGAGGTTTCTTTGTTTTCTCTTTTATTATTTGAATAATATCTGCATTCTTGTCCGTGCTTCAGTGACAGAAACTGTTCAGTGAAGCTGCCTACTTTCCTGGTTTTTTTTCACTTATTCCCAAGTGGGATAGTCATCATGTGTCTGAACAGAGAAAAGTCGCCCTTGACTTATTCACTTTGCTTTTTCCTCCTGTAAAATTCCCCTCAATAGTATAGTTCACCTATTCCAGCCAATCTCAGGAGAGAGTTATCTTTGGGAAGAAGAGATTAAGGTATTCTGGTTGCATAACAAAAGTGTAAAATAGCAACAGAGTACGGCACCCAAATATAGGTATGGGGCAAACTCAAAGCTTTTCCTTGACATATTTTTTTGCTGATAACTCAATAAGTGCAGGTGAGCCATGAATACAAAACACCTTACGACGATGGCTATTAGCCATCATCAGGCTTTCAACATCCCTGCATTTTAAAAAGTTAAATGGCACCCTGTGAAGTTACGATGCTTTATTGTACATACTAAAGCGCGACCCGTTTTACCCTGAGCCCAGTGACAGCAGCATCCCCGCCTGCGGCTGCGGGAGGCAGGGCTGAGCCCGGGACAGCCGGACGGCACTCGCTCTGTGCCGATTGTCGCCTCCCGGTGCCCGCCGGTCCCGCCCCCGCCCGCCCGCCGCGCAGGTGCCCGGAGAGCGTCCCGGGGCAGCGGGGCCGCAGCGCCGCCAGCCCGAGCGCTCCGGGAGGCTCCAGCGGGCGGCGATCGGGGGCCGGGACAGCCGCGTCCCGCTGCGGAGCGGCCGCCGCGCCTGCCCGCGCTGCTCCGGGCCATGGCGGCGGGGGCGGGCCGGGGCGGGGCGGCGCGCTGACAGGCAGCCCGGCCGGGGAGCCGCGGTAAACAGGAGCCGGGGAAGAGCTGGGGGAGACCGGCCTCGTAGGAGCCTCCCGGCCCCGCGGCCCGCCGCCCCCTGGCCCCAGGTCATGGGCAGCAGCAGCCGCCGCAGCCGGAGGAGGAGCCGCCGGCCCGGGCCCTGTGCGGGGCACCACCGAGGTAGGCTCGGCCGCCGCCCTGGCCGCGGGCAGCCGCCGCTTCCTCCGCGGGGGCCGAGCCGGGTCCGGCGCCCCTCCGGCGCCGCGAGGCCAGGTACCGGGGCCGGGCCCGGGGCGGGCTGGTGCGGGGGCCGCCTGCCCGGGGTCGCTGCCCCGCGGCCGCCGCTCGTCCCGGCCCCGCCGGCAGCCGCTCGCCCGCAGGGTCCGGCAGGTGGGGCGGGCCCGGCCCGGCTCCCCGCGGATCCGTGCGGCGGCCGGGGCTGGGGGCACCGTGGGGCGGGCGCGCCGCGTTCAGGGCTGCTCCGCCGGCGGAGCTGGGGAAGCGGCACCTAATTCCCTGGTAAGAGGCTTTCCCACCTCCGCCGTCTTTGTCTGCACAGCCTCAGCTGCTGCTGCTGGCGCTGGGAGCATTAGTGTTGCTGCACTCGGGGAAACCGAGCGCGGATCAGCGGTGGGAACGGGACCGTGTTTGCTCCAGGTGTCCCGTTAGGAGGAGGACGCGAATTCGCGTTCTGTGAGCAGCGTGGAACAGAGATACAAACAGTACCCAAGGTGTGCTGGTAGCAACGCGTTCGTAAGGAATCGTGAAGTTTCACGGCAGACTAAGGAACGGTCAGAATTCCTTCATGCTTCTTGGAGCTAGTTGGCAGGAAGAGTAATGCTCGAGTTGTTCCAAACTGTAACACTTTAACTTCGCCTCATTTTGGTACGCTGAAAGTGCAAGCAAAGCGAGAATTACAATGTGCCAATGCCAGATCAGTTGGTCTCAAGCTGCAGTGCAGGAGGGCACGGCTCAGCTCTGCAGTGGGCAAAGGACTGGTCTATTTCCAAGCATCGCGAATCTGTGAAATAACCCAGCAGCATAAACATAGAAAGGACAATTTAGCTAGAGCTTGAGTGGAGGTGGAAACAGATACTGGAAGGAAGATGGGGGTGGGAGAGAGCCGGTCTGACAGTAACGCTTCAGCTGAAGCAGCAGCAGTTTTTATGAATTTGTGCTTCTAAAATTGGTTTGGAGTAGTGTCAGATGAGGCTGAGATTGATCTAGCAATAGTCCTAGTCAAACATTTTCAGAGAAAAGTTTTCTTTGAAGAACACTTTATTTATTAGACCTAAGATATTTTGTTTGAAATCTGTCAACATTGATCAATTTCTACTGATGCAGAGTTCTGCTAAGCCTGCCTGAGGACCAGGGTTCCTGGAAACATCAATGTTCCTGGCTCGAGGGTATGAATAATACCTGCTGGGGCTGTTTGTGGCTTCTCAGCTGTAGCCCAAACTGTTTGGTGCCAGATTCTCCTCAGAACAACCTTGTAGCTGCTCAGAGAAAGTGAGACTTCATTCTGCTGCGGTTGCTGAAAATGGTAGAGCTGAGGAAGTCTCAACAACTGCCCTTTTGCTGGGAACGTGGTGTGACTTAGTTCTAATGCAAACTTAAGAAATTAACAATTCACACAATATTTGTTCTTGGGTTTTGTGTTGTTCTTTTGATTTTATTTTTTTTTTTACTTGGATTTCAGCTAGTCCTAGCCAGAAGTTCTGCTTATAGAGATAAACTAGTTAAAAAGAAGTGATTTTCTGTTTTGGGGTGTCACATTGGAAGAAAAGCTGCATGCTTTTCGTGCCTTAGTATATGGATATGGGACTAGAATTGTTGGAGATGTTCAGGTGAGATCTAGTGCTAGAAAATACACCTGTTCCCAGGCTGCTTTTGTGCAGTCTTAGCTGTTATGAGGATACATTAATTCAGCATGCTGGACGAACTTTCTGTATTTTCAGGATGAGTTTGTTTTGGTTTGGTGTTTTGGTTTTTTTTTTTTTTGGGGGGGGGGGTGTTTGTGGTTTTTTTGGGTTTTTTTTTGTTTAATTTAAACTTATTTTGGACAAGCAACTCTCACATGTTCAAGGGTGAAAGGCCTTCCCAGCTGCTGAGGCTGTCACAGGTACTTCAGGCAATGTACCAAAGTGTCTGACAGACTCAGTTCCTCACTGCTCTTCCAAGCACTGACATCATTGGGGAAGGCAGGGCACTGCAGGAATGTGACAACTTCCAGTAAAAATGCTGCTCAGGGAAGGAGTTGGAGGTGGTTGTTACAAGCCCTGAATTGATCCTGCTGCATAAGAAAAAGCAGTTTCCTGCTATGGATCTTTTCTGTTGTGTACCTCAGTCAGCCCCAGTGGGCCTGCCTGATAGCTAGCTTCAGAAAGTGTGAATAATAGAGTGTGAGTGGCTGTCTGCCAGGAAAAAATGAAAACAGGAATATTTTCTTTATTTTCTTAATTGTTTTTGATTTTGTTTTGCTCTTGTTCTGCCTTTCCACCACCCCCCCCCCCAAAAAAAATAAGGAACTCTTGATCCTGTAGAAGTGTTTAACTGACATTCTTTAAGAGCCAGTAGATGGACCATAAAAAATTAACAGGCATTGAAAGGAGGAACTTCCAGGAACCCTGAACAACCTTGTGCTTGGACTGTGTCTGTGTGTGGCAGACAGATAGTGACTAGCAAAGCTATAGAAGGCTATAAGGAATAAAAACTTGAAATATGGGGAAGACTTCCCTTGCAGGGCATAAAGTATTAGAGGGGAAATCTTCCTGGGGGACGAGTTATCCATTTACTGCTCGTGCCAGCTCTTTCTTGGGAGCATCTAGTGCTGCCTGCTGCAGGAGCTGTGTGAGCCATGTAGATTGCACATCTCATTCACTGTATTAATTTCCATAGTGATACAGAGCTCATGCAGGGTTTGCTGGGACTTCTGTTTTGCTGACTTGTGGAATGACTGCAAAGATCTGGCGGCAGCTCGATGTAGCACAGCAGAGCTGGCATTACACTTGCTGGGTGGGCTTTGTTCACTGTGAATTTTCACAGCTCCAGATTGTTGAATTGCTCCTCACTGAGATAGGGTCAGTTTTACTAGTTCTGCTTGGATTTTACTGAAAACTTCCCAAAAGAACTCTTAATTTCTAAACCAGATTATTTTTCACTATTTCCCACAATGTTTTTGTGGGATTTATCAAGGTATCCACATTCATGTGAAGCCTTAAAAAAACCAAATAATGGATTACATAGTGTTTGTTTATTGATTCTGGGGTAGGTAAATGGACAAGGGATCTTGGAAGCCTGGTCTTTTTGCAATTAAAGCTATGCTTTAAGAGCTTTGTTACTCTTAAATGTAACTCATCCCCAGACAGCCAGACAGTTCACCAACAGCAAGAGCTCTCAACCATCAGCAGTTTCTAGTGCTTGCAATTTCTTTTCCCTAGGGAAAGGAAGGCTGGCCTTTATTATATGTTCTGCTGGTTATCCTGTTTGGGCTGATCTAGATCAAAGGTGTTTGTAAATGACTGTCAAACTTCTCTGTCTTTTGAAATGAGTGCCACTCTGGAGCTCAACATTTGGTACCTGCGGGCGAGGTGGTGGGGCTTAGTAGCAAATCTTGAATTTGACCTGGCAGAATGTCGTGGTTGATTGGCCTCAAATGAAAACAGTGTTGGAAATTTTAGATAAAATACACATATATTACTTATGTGTAGTATGTATCTATGTCATGGGTGGAAAATAGTGAAAGGTTCTAGAAAGTGTGGCTGAGATTTTCCATAGTTACATGAAATAAAGGCAGCAGATGAGCACTTTATCCCTGGAGACTCATTTAAGGATCCCAGTCATAAACTTTGCAAAATGCGTGGCCAAAATTCATATGGAATATACATGTATATTTTGGGGGTAGGTAAATCCTGGGTATCAGTTGGGAATGCCTTGATATCTGCCCTTCAGAGGGCATCAGGACAGAATTACATGTTACCAGTCCATTTTGCAGGTGAGGCTGCAGGTGAAGAACAGCACCAGAGTTTCTCCTTGGGAAAACATGCATTGGACTTAAGAACATCCTTTAACAGGTCACTGCTGCCTCAGCTAAGATGGAGTTTGGGCTTCAGTAAGATCATGTGTTTATGCACCATCCAGATAAGAGGTTCATTACAAGGAATAAAAATGTTGTCAGCTGTTCTTTCCTGAGCTGGTAGTTTGGCTTCTGTCAAACTCATCCTGTGTCCTTGACACAGGATGAGAAAGTTCCCCCTTTGAATCAAAGGGTTAATTGGTTAATAGGGGAAGGTAAGGAAGCTAGAAGGTGACAAACCAAAAAAGGAAGGAAAGACAAGAATATGGTTCAAGTTTACACATAAAGTTGCTCATTTTAAAAAAAGTATACTAATCATTTGTGCCTCTCTTTCTCTCAAATGTGCTTTATTTTTAAAAAGCTTTTTTGTTCCTCTTTAGTGTGTGTACTGGGCCTGCAAGGAAGAGTATCTGTAGGGAAAAAAACCCCAAGGCTTCTGAATAAATAGCTAGGCTTCCCCTGGGTCTGATCTGTTGATTCTAATGACCAGAATAATTTGTCACTCAGACTTACTTACTGCTAATAACTCTGTGCCGTTGTGCTGCTTGAGGAAGGGAGTTGTGCCTCTGTTCTTGTTGCTAGAGTTGAGTTTGAAGTTCTCCTTTCTCATTTCAGAAGAAATTCCATGGGCACACCACACCGATGTGTGAGGGTCCACACGTTGCCATGAGTCCTAGCACTGAAACTAGAAACTGGCTTCTAGACATGGGATTTAGGTGCATTCTGCCTCTAGAGGACCATTTGAGTACCATTAATTGAAGGAAGCAACAAATTGACTCTGAACAACCTCCCCTATAAATATTGAGGAAGTTTTCAGTCAGATCTTCTACTGTAAGCAGTTCCCGTGGCAGTGGACCTGGCCTTTACTGTCCCGGGAGAGGGAAGGTGGTGTCACAGGATTATTGGTGGGAACCCTTCATCTCCAGATTACTGCAGGGTTTTCAAAAGGGATGTCTTTGGTTAATGTCACCCATAAAGGTCTCCTAAAGCATTTCTTTGTTGAGACTCCTTCAGCACCAGTGGGAGCTGTAGGAAGACAAAGCCTTCTCTGCCTATTTATATTTGCTTTCCCTGTCACTGGCTCCTTGTCTCATCCAGGACAGAGGATTAATCTCTCTGATCCCTCTATTTCTAGTTGTAAAAGCACAGTGTGCTGTTGGGGGTGATTCACTACTATGCCAATCCTTGTTATAATCTCTTGTAACTACGAATGCATCAGTCAGAAGAGAAAGGCTAATGGAAAAATGTGGCATATTTCTGTTTATGTATTTTTTTTCTATGTGCATATAAATATTTATGGGAAGATTGATGGATTAGAGAACAGGAAGTGATGCAATACAGGGCTCTGCCACGGTTTCATAACATGGGCCACATTATAGCAGTAAATTCTTGCAAATGACTCTATCTGACTGTAGTTTTGTCTCCTTGCATATTTACTGTGCCCTTCTTCAGCAAACCACTCTCAAGGGGCTTGCATTTTACAGCATGATGAACTCTGCTACAGTGGATAGAAAGTGAAAGTTGGCAGTGGTTTTTTGGTTCCTCATACACAAGCGTGTATGGCATACCAGAGGAATGTGAAGAGCCTGAGGTAATAGTTTACCATAGGTGATGACAGAGAAGAAAACACTCATGGGAGCAGTCTGACTCTTTCTGAAGTTGACAGTAGGCTTCGATTTTTCATTCCCTTCTAGTAAATGACGTGAATTCCCCTTGCAGTTCTGCATCCAAAATGTCCTTTTAGCTGTGATTATTGTTAGAGCATTTAGAATAATCATCTTGAGCTTGCCTGCCAAGACTAAGCTGTTAGTGCCAGGACTAGGAAGGACAGTTGTTGTCAGTGTTTTTTCTCAAGTGCAATCTGTGACGATTGATTTACAATGAAACTGCTTCCATAAAAGGTGTCCATGTGTATGTATGTGCATCCATATAATCCACAAAAGCAGGTGGGATGAAGATTTACTGCTCTTTGACATTACAAGTGATCTCTAGAGGAAAGGATTTTTTACACCAAGCATGATAAATGCATATTGAACTAAATGCTGTCTTGTTTCAATGAGAAGAAAAAAATCTGCTTAGCTTTAAAAAGAAGAGGAAGTTCCCTTGCAGCTAAAAAGGGGTTTTTTTGTGAGAGACAGGAAATCTGAGTCTTTTTCCTGCTTCTGGCCTGTTTTTCCCATTTCAGTTACTTCACCTATGCACACCTTAGTTTCCTGTAACTCAACTGTTATCTCTATCATGATATTTGTAAGGTTCTTGGATTTTTATTTAAATTTTTTAACCTGTTCTCTAAGGGGAAGTGGGTTTATGCAATCACACTGCCAGTAACTTCTGAACCTGTTGGCTAAATGTCACATAATTGCTGGAACTTTAGATGTGGCAGAAAGAATGGAATGTCAGTTGCAGTGTCACAGCTGAGAACTGCAGCCTCGCCCTGTGCTGAAGCCCATGGAGATGGCACTCTCTAAACATAAGCTCGGCCACATGGATGAGTGGCCCCTATGAAACCATGGGACACCAAATGCAGGATCTCAGACTGTGCTAATCCTGTTGCTGTGAAATGGCCTTCTTCCAGTGCAAGGCCTTCTGAAAGCTTAGGAGAAATGCAAAGTATTGTTACCAAATTAGAGCTGCTGTGATGCATCAGATTCTTCACAAAATTAATGTCTGAAAACTAAGGGGGTGGAGGGAGGAGAGATACCCTTGTAAAATTACATGATTCTTGTCAGGCTGGCTTGATCTGGGGAATTAGCAAAGAACAGTAGCAGGTTTGATTAAAATATGGAAGGGAGTTTTAACTTTGCTCTTGGCATAAAAAAGCAGGAGCTAATAAAAACAAGATCAGATTTCAACCTTTTAAACACATTGGTGTTCTTATGCAGTGTTTTCCTATTGAAGTCTTGGAATATCTTCTTTTTTGGGGGCGTGAAAACTATATATTGCCTCTTAGCAGTTCCTTTGTGTGGGGCATGTATGTTGTTTCTGTGTTTGTTTTGACAGCAATGTTCAGCTATTTTGCACCCTTTATCTTAGGGTCAGACCTGACAGGGGAGGAAACTCTTACTGAGACTGCTCAAGTTGAGTGTTTCTGATGTTGCAGAAGTTCTCGCCAATCATTGCAAAATTGCAAGGCTTGAAAGCTCTCTGTATTGTTCTGTGTGTGCTGCTGCATGCTTTGGCAGGGTATGAAAAGGAGTCCTGCTCTAGTACACCTGCAGAGCTCTGCAGTTCCTGAGACCTTTTAGAGATAAGCATCTTTTTATGTGCCATCCTGGAAGTGTAGGGAAACTGCCTTGTGATGTTTTCCAGGGAAAGCATGGAGAACTTGCAACACTATTGTAATTTCCAAATGGCAAAAAAGTTCAAAATTATTATTCTTTGACCTTTCCTAATCCATCTGATTACTTTCCTAAATGAAATGTGTGGCTTTGTCTCTAGTGAGGCAGTGTGCAAGTGATGTATTAGACCTGCAGTTTCAAAGCAGCAGGATATGGCCCTGCCAGAGCCCTGTGCCTGGTACTAAGCCTGCCTAAGTGCTCCTTGCATTTTACCCCTGCTCAGTAAGGCTGCATTTGAGATGCTGCTAGTGAAGTGTGGAAGCATCTCCTCTGTATATTTACATACCAAAGGCAGTAGGGTAAATCTGACATGTGCTTTTCAGTCTTTTGGTGCTGTTTTTCTTCCCAGGATCTCCCATGGTGAGTGTCTGGTGTTCTGGGGACCCTGAAGCACTTGTATCTGCCCCAGACCTAGGCTTTTATTTACTGGTGGTGTTGGTATCAGCTTCTCCAACCACAGGGCAAGGATCCCAGCTCAGTTGCAGTTGAACATGTGTGATTCAAGATACAATTTCTCACTCACTTTCCTTTGTTAGTGATACCCTGGCAAGCATGGCATCATGTGGTCCAGCAGCCTGAGAGCAAAGAGTGCAGGATCAGTTCCTTATATAGAGAGGGAATTAGATACCTCATACATTTTATTCTTGGCTGTGATCTTTCATTGTGTCTTGTTAGATATTTGTTATGATTGTTTGCTTTCTGTCTACTTGAGCTCTACTTGTCAGCTTGGACACGTGTTCAGTCTGTCTCATCCATCTTTGCCACTGGGAAGTTTTTTAGTTGGCATGTTCTCCCTGTGCAGAACTCCAGGTGTTTTGCAGAGACTTGGTAGGGCTGTGATGCCCTGCAGGCATCGTGCTGCTTGGCTGCGTGTCAGCTGCCTTTTCAAGTCCTCATTAGCTGCTGCATTAAGGTTTTGTGCTCTGTAAGACCTGCATGGGTTTGGTTAGCCTGTCTTTGCTGTCTGTGCCTTGTGGGAGGAGGCTGCAGGGATGGTTCTGCTTCAGGGTAGATGCTCTGCTCAAGGCAGGCATGTTTTCCAGTTGCATCCTGATGCTCTGGTGTTATCTCCCTTTCCACATGACACTACAAAGCATGCACTTATCCCTTGTCACCCAGTTCATATTGCTGCTTCTATGAATGAGGAAAGAGAAACTCAGAGAGCTGATGATCCAACCTCTGAGTGATTGCTTTTGAGCTATATCCTGTGTGGCTCATGGGCAGGTCTTTGTGGTTGATGTAATCTCACTAATGCATATGAGAGACATCTGAGCCAGGAACTGGCAATTTAATAAGATGATGAAACTGTTGGGTTTCAAGTCTGAAAGTAACTCTTGTCAGCAGGGAATGGGAGTGGAAAGCAACTTGCCTGTACACAGTGCGTCCCACCAAGGCCAGTAGCATGGACACACTGCAGCACAGGCCTGCTTTTCTGAGGTGCTGTTTATTCCCCGTGTCCAGCGACCCCTCTGAGTCAAGGACAGTTGGCAAGTTTCTGAGCCAAGCCTTTCTTTTGCTGGCCTCTGTTTCTTCCTCTCTTGTAATGTGCCAAAAAAGAAAAAAAATCACTAGCAGGCTAAGTCATACTTTAACTTGGTGAGCAATAAAAACAATGTGTTTCACTGTCTCTGGGCCTTCTACGACCCCTTCTCGAAAAGATGCCACTCCAGCATGACAGCTTGCAGAGGGATGGGTCACTCCAGCTTGCAAATGCCTTCACCACTGGAGTGTGAAGATGGCTCTGCCTTTCGAGATTTCTTCATCTCCCCTAGCTGTTCTTTCTAGGCTTTGAGTGAGAAACTTGAAGATGTTAAGTACTTTCTTAGGTGTATGATAGCTGCTTCATCTTTGCTAGTAGATGATGGCTTTTGAAGAGATACTAAATATTGTATTGGAAATTCAAGTGTAAAATGTAGTCTTAGAAAAAGCAGTAACTAATTTGCAACTGAGTGCAGCTCCAGCTCAATCAGACAATTGCTAAAAATAATTTACCTTCTAATTCCACTGGTGATCTCTAATTAGAGAAGTCTTCTAATTCATAACCTGCGTATAGGACAAGATCAGAGACTGAAGTGGTTTTGCCAGTCTGGAAAGAATCAGTGTTTGGAGAGGTAATTCTAGGGGGAGACCAGCTGTTCTGACACTGATGGTAGCAACTTTGCTCTTCATTTATGCTGAGCCTTTACCCTAAATACGGTAGGGTACAGTTTTTCCAGCAGTGTCTTCTTTTTAGGAAAAGAAGATGCCCTCCTTGGTGGGCATCTGCTTCCTAGAGATTTTATTTTTCCTGTAAAAAAACCTCACCTACCCCAGAAAACCCAATCCATGAGCAGAGGAAGAACATTATATATATGTTGCATTGTTGATTCCTGCTTGAAGCTGTTAGGTTGAACATTTTAAGACACCTATGTCTATTTGCTGAAGAAGCAGCACAGCAAGGAAGAGGGAGCCTTTTCAGCTGAGGTATTTCACATCTCCTTAGATTGGGATCTGAGTACTTTTTAGCCACTTGTGGATTTAATTTCTTAAGTTGACTTCTGTTGTCTGTAGTAAGGCAGTGGGAGATCAGCTGGCCTTGCTGAGATGTGAAACTTCTAACAACTGCAGGAAATGTAGGGGATGTGAGCTTGTACCAGATTATTTCTTTGTAAGATAGTGGTAATGTTGCCAGGTAGTGCCATTCACTGAATAGCATGTGTCCCTGAAAAACAGGGAGTGAAACTTCCTCTGAGCTCAAGGCTTTGTGCCTCTTCCAGAGAGAGCACAGCCCGTGGGGAAGCACCGTGCCAGGCACAAGGTCACTTGTGACGCCGAGGGGAGCGGGCCTGTTCCCAGGCACAGTGCTGCTGCATGTACAGCCCAGAGACTGAGGGGAATGACTGGGTCCTCCAAGAGGAAAGCAGCAGTGTTTTGGTCACTTCAGAAATAGCAGAAGACATCTTTAGGCTTTATATACCTTGTGAACATCTTGATGTGCTGTACAGCCCATGTGTGGGAGCCTGTGCTAAAGATGGGACTATCTGGAATTGAACAAGCCAACTGTTTTAAGTGAGCAGAAAATGGAGGAGATTTTTGTCTTGACTTTGTAACTTTTGCTGCGTTGGGAACAGGAGGTAGTTTTCTTTTTTTCAATTGAGAAAGAAAAAACAAACTTGCATTTGCCATTTAATATGATTAATAGAGAAATACATAGTTATCTCTCCATTAACCTAACTCTATAGATGTTCAAATTATTTGTCTGTAGTTATTTTTCATCTGCTCTTTGGGAGAGCAAATGTCCCTGATTGTAATTGTAATTGTAGCTACTTAGAGAAGGAAACCAGAAAGTCAGCAGGTATGGGTCCTGGAAAACATGGAGGAGATTAGGGTGGAGTTCTGTGAGTTTTCCTCTCTTGCAGTGAAGGACGCTGTTGATGTGAAATTCAACAGGTTCGATGCTTGCCTTTTTCTCCAGCAGTAGATTTTCCATGAGGACTAATGATATTTTAGCTTGATAAATAAATAAATTTTTCCTTCTAGCTTTCAGTTTCAACAGATACCTGATCAAAACTACTGTTTCTTTCAGGTTTTATCTTCATGAGTGTTTCAGGTTTTACAGTAGTGCTCGTATGCACCAGAGTTGCACTGGCCTTGTTTAGCACATTTGACTCATCTCACCGGCTCCTGTTTAAACTAATTTAAAGCAAAGACCGTGTCCTTGGGGAAAAGACAGAAAAGCCACTTCTAAATGTGATTGAGTTGAAGAATGTGACATGTCAGTTGGCATAAGTGATGTGGCCATGCTCCTGAATTTTATTTTCCTTTTTGGAGATCTTCATATAGCAGCTTCTTTTACTGCCTTGTAGATACGCAACAGCATCTCAGTATCCATTCCATTGTATTGCTCCAGTTATCACCATGTTCCTTCAAAACCACCTTTTGTCCCACAGAATTTTGCTGTCTGCTGGCTTGGGCCTCCCCTCTCCCTTACTAGACACTTGGAGATTGCTTTAAAACACATGCTGGAGTAAAAACTGGTAATCATTTAAGAGTAGGTCAGAAGGGCACTGCAAGTTAGCCTGTTCTCCAGCAGCAAGGAACAGACCTGTGCAGTTCTGAGTGTTTCTCATTAGTAAGCACCATTTTCTGTACCTGGGTACTTCACCCTGTTTCAGTGGCTTTCTGCAGTGTCTGTGTTTGGCTGGCAACGAGCAGCTAGTGGATGATAGCTGGACTTTACTGCTGTAATTCTGGCGGTAGAAAGCTGTGATGGGTTTGCTTTAATAGGATTCTATACAGGGCTTGCAAGTGCATAGGAATGGATTGGTGGAGTTTTTTGCTGTTTCTCTAAATTTCTCATAAAATCTCTAAACTTCTGAATGCTTTTAGAAATGAAGGGACTAATACTGGGTGGGACAGAAAGGGTCAACACTTTATTGCTGAATTGAGAACAGGGACAACGGGTGAGGATGCAACTGCTGGACACTGTTTCCTTGTCTATGCAAGAAGGCAGTGATTTAAAAGAATCCACAGTCACGTATTCATCTCATGATTGCATCCAGTGGCTATTTTAGGTACAGTGGGGATGAATGGCTCTTTATAGAGTGTGGTAAGAATGCCTTGTCTGTGGGTTTCAGTAGTGCCAGTCCCTTCGGGTGGCACAGAGCGCTGTTGTGGGGCAGGACGGTCAGAAGCAGCGCACACGTGCCAGCAGGCTGGTGTGCAATAACACCCGCGCCAAGGGACGCGCTGCCAGCGCGTCCGTGTCGGCTCTGGCACAGCGAGCTGGGCTCTGACTGCTTGTCAGCCATCTGGAAACAGTTGTCTGGCCTTTAAACTACACCAGGGACACTTAAAATATGATAGACACATGCAGACTTTTTAACCACCCAGCAAATCCAATGATAAGGTTGCAGCTGGAAGAGGCTGTCTTGTTCTGGCACTGGAAGGGATTTAGTTAAGTTCACAGACCTGGACTCTGTCTGTGGGCTTTATACAGCCTTACTTTTTAATGATAATGCTGTGACACAGAGGTTCTTAAACTATAGGCATAGTTTTCATGTTGAAGTCTATGAGAAATACCGTGTTTGTCTGCCGAGCAACTTTCTCAAATCAAGATCTGGCAATTTTTGGTGACAGTGCAGGTGTGAAACTGAGAGACTGACTCGGATGAGTAGTGCTGTTATTGCTTGTCTTACTGTACGTCTTCAGTCTGTGCTGTTGGTTGTGCCAGGTACTGTACATTGCCATGGTAAGGAACAATACCACCCACAAAAGCTAGCTGTGTGGCTGGAACAGCCAGGAAATGGGAAGTGGAAGCACTGTTATCCTTCCATTGCACAGAAGTGGCTAAACCAAAGAACTTCAATGATTTGCCTTCTTGAACCACAGCCAGTGAGCACACCTCTGTGTTGGTGACGCTTGAAATAAAGATGGGCAGCAGTGTCAGTGAGGTGTGCACTTTACTCCCTGAGCACGCTGTTCTGCCTGGAGGAAAGTCCTCATGCACGTCCCAGTGTTGGTCCTTCCCACACTGCCTTTTGCTCAGGGGATTCCTGGACGTAGCAAATGTACAGAGAAGGTATCAGAATGGAAAAAGATAGAAATTTAAAGCCTTTAAGGAAACATACTATGCCTGAGTATATTCCTCAATAAAAAGTTCTCACTGAAGTCTGTTATACTTTATTGACTCATGGTATTTCTCTGTATTTAACATGTATTTAGAATTTTTAAATCTGGGGGATTGCAAATGATTTCTGGTAGTGAGTTTGGCATCAGAAATCAGGTTACTTTAAAATGTGAGAATTTATGGTTGAAATTCAACTCATCTGTGACATGCAAGTTAGCAGAAGAATTAGGTATACAGGATTTTTGGTACATTGCTCTTTTTTGCTCTGCATTTGAACTTCTGCAGACTCTGGTTTTGGGCTCTCCAGTTGCTTTGAGCAAGTCCTAAAGAATGTGGTTTATAGGTGTTTCTTCAGAGTTTAAAGGCTTGTCATAGTGATCCAGAAATCTAGATTTTGTTAATGCTTCCGCAGCAAAAACATGTTGTAACTTGAACCTATAAATTAAGAGTTACCTGACATTTAACTTGTAAATCATTCAAAAGAAATACATTCTTATGTGCATGGCTTTGGAAATTTCTTAGTCAAAGACAAAGAAGGAATGATTTCACATTTCTTCAAAACACAGAATCATATAACCAATAGTATATTCTTTTTGCTCTGCCTTAAGATGAGTGTTTTGCCTGGTAGCAGTTAAAGAAAAGTGAAGAATGTTGATTAGGTGCCTGTTGTTTGTAAATGGCTTTTACAACTGTTTGTCTCTGATGTAAAGAAAAATAAGTGATGTAGCACAGAATTTTCCTAAAAATGCATTGTTATCGCTGTACAATATAGAATGTGAGCAATGTCCTCACTGAACAATGGTTAGACTGTTCTGTTTCATCATTGTCTTGCATTGTAAATATTTATTCTGATTGAGAGACCCAGGCTTTTGTTGTCTTCAATGTAAGTGTATGCATTTTTTAAATAATCTTTAATAATTTTGAAGATAAAAATACAGTGCAATTTTTCCTTGGATTTCAGAACTGATTTAGAGTTTTATGAGTGCCAAAACGGTTATAATGAAGAATGGGAAAGGATCATAAATTATCTATAGGTGTTACATTGTATCATGTGGACTTGTGTACTAGACTAGAGATTTACCTGCAAGCAATTGATGCAAATTCCTCTCTCTGGTCTATATATGTATTAGTATGTCTCTTCTTCCATTGGATTATAATCTTCATTACATTTTCTTTTTAAAAATATCAATTGTCTCATGGAGTGCTTTTTTCCCCATAGATTTGGAGTTACTCTGGAGGTCTGGGGTGTTTCCATGTGCCTGATATCACTTGCTGTCCTTCTGAGGCATGTCACAGTTTTGTGGGGTTTGGCATTTGCACATGAGTGAGGGGAGAGGTTTTGTATTCAGTAGCTGTACTGTGGACCCTTCTGTGCTGATTGCAGGATGATCTGCAATTGCAGTCAGCCAGCTGCAGCAGTCTTGGTGAGCCAGTCCCAAAGCTGTGTTCACACTGGAATCCATGTAGGTTACTGCTGTGCATCACTTTTGGACATGCAGTGAAAAGGGAAAGACAGCTCTTCTCAGAAGCTGTAGGAATGAGTATAATACTGTGGCATGTTCTTCTCTGACAATGAGCATTGTAACGAAGCAAGTCTTCATCCATATCTTCTGGAAAAATTTAAAGTTGTGTGATGAAGACATCCTAATTTTTGATCTGCAGGGTGGCTTCAGTGCCCAATCAGAGGGAAGAATACCTCTTCTGGAGAGAGGCATTCATTTCCCAGGAAGCCAGTCTCTACTCGTGCTGGGAGTTGATGGGATGGCTAAAAGTGATAAGGCAAGCCCCAGACAGGCTGTGGTGTCATGTCCTGCTTGCACAAAGCTGTGAAGATCAGTTTGCTGTGAGTGGGATTCATGTGCCAGACTTGCTCTGTTCAGAAGCAAGCTGTCTTTAATGTGAAGGGCTGAGGAGAAATGGTGATTATTGAGGCAAGAGAGTGAATGGCACCCCCGTACGCAAACAGATTTGGGAATTCAGTGGAGCAAGTAGAGGAATTTGCTGGCTGAGAAAACAGGAGTCCTGGCTATTACTTCTCCCTGGCCTCCATCATTAGGACTTTCCAATGTAGAGAATCAAACGCTTGCTTTACTTCTTTTTCTTTTTGCTTGTTGTAGTTTGAGACTGTCCCAGAGATTGTTACTGATGTTATTATGATCTGTTTCATAAAAAATATACAAAGGGAGTTTCTTAAAAATGTCTGTGAACCAGCAGATTGCTGATGCTAAAGAAGTTTTGCATCTGTAGAAGGAGCTTACTGCCCCAGGTGTGTGTGGAGCTTTGGTTTTTTCCACAGGACATCAGGATTGATTAGTGATGCTTCTGATGCAGGTAAATTGCTATTAGTAACAGGAGCAGACAGAAGTAATTTATTTGTTTCTCAGGGGACTGCAGTGACTGTACTATTGTGTTACTGTAACAGAGGGAAGTGACATTTGTTTTCTTGAATGCTAACCAAGCTAGTTCATAATTGCATTGATCAGCTGATTTAATTTGAAGGGAACAGTTTTTAAGGAACTTGTTTTTCAGGGTCCAGATGCTGCTCAGCTTCCATTGAAATCATGGGAAGGGGTTGCTAAAAGCTTTGGGAGCATTATTTACTGAGACTGTAGTTTAACTGCTTGCTTGTCTAGCTGTATTACTTTCATTAAAATAACTGTATTCTTATTTGGAGAGGACTTAGCCAGAGCTGGCAGATAGCTTGGTTTCTCTGTGGGTTATGTGTAGTCTACACCTGTATATTCCTGTATATTGAGAAACTTTCAAAGGGAAGATGGGGAACTTGCAGAAGAAACTCTTGTCGTCTTTCTAAGTCTTTCTTTTGATTTCAGCTACTCAATAACATGATTTAAAAATATATTTGAACTTAATGAAGCTGATTAGCTGAGGGGCACTAGCTGGTGGTGGAAAGGAGGAACTGAGATAATAAAGGGAGAAGTTACAGTTTAAGCTGGTAAACAGTGCAAGATACATGGGCAGACTCAAAGCTGAAAATAGCAATAATCCAGAATTATATCTGCCTGGTCTGAATACAAGGACTCTTTTCAAGGTTAGTACAACATTAGAAGTGAAATGTGAAAGGTACTGCAGGAAAGGAAGTGTTAGTTCCTCTCCCTTAAGCTCTGTTGATTAGATTTGTTTGTCAAGTTAACAAATGCATGTGAAGTGCATGAGGCTTGATAACATCTCTTAAATACTGCTGTTAACAAAGTACTGATTAAGCTACAGTAAACTAAACTGAAACACAGATGCAGGATCCTCTTTTTGAAAATGCACATCTGTCATCTCTAGAAGAGCATTACGTAACATACATTAGTAGGGGAAGAGTCCGAACAAGCTCAAAATGAAATAAATCAAAGCTTCAAACTGGAGCCAGCACAAGCTGATAGGATTGAAATATTTGCAGATATGGAAAATGTAGTGTACAGAGCGTAGACATAAGCTATATCCATGTGAAATGTCAAAGTAGCTAGGAAAAGTTAAGATGAACACAGGAATATACTAAAATCACTGGATGAGGGCTTTTGTTACCTTCAGAGCAATGACAAAAACA
Organism: Zonotrichia albicollis; assembly: GCF_047830755.1. Taxonomy (NCBI): domain Eukaryota; kingdom Metazoa; phylum Chordata; class Aves; order Passeriformes; family Passerellidae; genus Zonotrichia; species Zonotrichia albicollis. Next base: position 32,390,777 of record NC_133825.1, on the reverse strand, counting down.
CAAAACCAAAGGAGTTTTTTTTAATGGAGCTTTGAGATTCCATATCAAGACCTCCAGCAGAAAAAGATTCCAAATCTGCATTAAAAGATTGTTTTAAGTCTTATTATGAGCAAGTAAGCCAGCTGATGAAGATGTTACACCATCTAGCAGCAAATTTCCTCAGGGAGTTTGCATTCCTTCCTGGGTTAGTCAGGCTTTGTGCTGCATAGAGGGGAAGTTTCAGAAGACCAGATTGCATGGCAGCGATCCAGAGTCTCAGAGCAGAATTCTCAGCCTACATCTGGAAGGCGCCCTGCAGTTCTACAGACTGATTTATCCCATGGCAGGATTGTCACAGCAGTGGATGGTGCTTCAGTGTCTGTTTTATGTGGACATCAGTGATCTGTTGCTTTATTTTTAACCTGTCCACCCTGCTACAGACTGTCAGAGCACTGACATAGGTGATGCTGCTCACAGTCACTGCTGTGGGCTAGGGCAGTTGAGAAGTTAAGAAGCCTTGGGGCAGACCAGAACAACTCACAGGTGAAATTCTTTGCAATTGCCTTCCGTTAGTGACTATCATCTTCCCTTTGCCACAGGTTCCAGGGCATATCTTTCATGCATATAAAGACATATTATTTTAATCCAGAATACCTATTGTACTTTAAACAGGAAAGCAACTGACCTATGTGGCTGGTGTATTTTTCCCCTTCTGAGTAATACAAAGCATCTGTACACACTTACATGCATCCTTGGGATGCATTTCTTTTGGTAAGGCCTGTGTACATCTGCAGCCAGTGCCACTACGGCTCCAGAGCTTCTGTTGAAGCTGTTCAGCATACCCTGTGTAGCAGGGGAATACTTTCTGAAGTATAAATGACCTAAGAGAATCTGCTGTTCAGATAGCATGTTTGTGGGTAGGTACCAAACCACAGAAGGAAATTATTTGTGCTTATTTGCCCCTTTTCAGCTGTGAATCTTTGGCAAAGAGTAGTTTAGCCTTTATTTTGGGAGATGTAATGGGCAGAGGGCTGCAGTAGGGGGCAGGTGAGGAAGGACTTCCATCTACATTCTTCCAATGGCACTTGACACCCTAACAACCCAGCAAGATAATTTGGTTTGTCTCACATTCTTGCTGTCACTTGGGAAGCTGAGGTCTTGACAGGGTGGATGATTAAAGCAGGAATTCTGAGTGGTTTCCACCTACTTCTGTTATACTGGGCTTTCTTATTGTAGTTGTCTCTTCCCATTGTTGAGAGATACATCTGGTGCAGGTAGTTCAGATGCAGATTGAGCTCTGGGTGAGAGCCTGAGACAAGAGGCCATGAATTGCCAACCTCTTGGACATCAAAGGGCATGAAGATGAATAGTGCCAGTGAGATAGGTGAATGGACACTGGGACACACAGCTGGAGCAGGGGACTCAGGATGAAGAGTGAGATTTGTGTGCAGGTAGACTGTGATGGTATAAAATCCCAGGGGGTCCCTATTTGGGGGTGCTCCTTGGAGGCACCAGCTCAGGCTGCTGTGTTACTGCACTGTGAACAAATGGTTTTGTGGAACAAGACATCTGAGACGCGGCCCTGGGAAACCTGGGGACAAACCAGTAAGCAAACGTGTCCAGACTGTGTGAGTGGGGTGTGCAGGGAGTCAAGCAGGGGTTTCATAGGCTCACAGGAGCCTCCTGCTTTGAAGGGGCTTCAGTCCCAGCAGTGAAAGTCTCTGGTGTTGAGAGTGCAGCTGCCAGAGTCACGTGAATGGTCAGACTGGAAGGTTTCCTTAACACCAAGTACTTCCTGCTCGTAACCCAGAACTAATTTTCTGCCTCTGTCAGATGGACTGTTCAAGGGAATGCCCCAGCCACCAGGCCCAAGTCATGTACATGCTTTTCCTTCCTTTTGTACTTCTCACCTACCTTGAGAGACTGTCCTGTGTTCTCTGAATCTGGCTGGCTGATTTTGCTGCAGCTTCGTGGTTCTAGCAACATAATGAGGATCTAGGTGGTGTGGTTCCAGGTGTCTGCAGGCATTTTTAGTTACTGTTTTGCCTATCCTGCAGAAAGCAAAGCTGGACTACCTGAGTGGATGAAATCTTTGCTTCACTGAGCTAAGATCATCTGAGGGGTCTGCAGCCAGGATTTTGACCTCTTTTGTATTTTGAAATGGCGTTTGTTTCTGAAGACTCTCTGCAATGGCAGTATGGCTGGAATCCATCTTTTAGGAACCACTGTGGCTATAGATAAGAGTAACAACTGAGCTTCAAGTTGTCCTCTGTCTTGGCATCCCCATGTGCCCCAGGCAGCTTTGCAGGAAGTTGCGAACCAAATAAAACACAGTAAAGGAGGAAGCTGAGCTCCTACCTGGCACCTTCTGGGCAAGTGTACTCTGCTGTTGGATGGAGATGCTGTAGTAATGAGGAGTTCTCATTTTGTGTGAGGTACGGCCTAAACATCTAACTGGAATCCTGAACAAAAGGGACCATCTAGGGGCAGTCTCATTGCCTTAGCACTTCTTCCTTTTTGGCAGGCCCCCAATTTGATGTGCTTCAAGTTTGGATCCCACTTTGCAGGTGCCCAACTCCTCACCTTTGAATCAGGTAGTACGTGGAGTTAATTTAGCTGTGAGATATCCTGTGGAACTTGTCATAACTCGCTTTGTGTTGGCTTTGAGTGGCACTGCTTTTCTGGCATGCTTGTCTGTTTGTACTCAGTACTGCAGATGGTCTGTTCATTCACGTAACTTTATCCTTTAATTAGCCCTGTGGAGTTAAAGTGCTTTGGGTTGATACAGACAGAATTTGAGTTGTGTGCATTATTAGGGACCCAGCCAATTGGGGATGCGACAGGGTGGCATCTGGGTTTAGTTTACAGCTTTCTCTAAGCCACCCTTGAACAAAGGCAGGCTTTATTAGAGCATCTGCCAGGCTTCTTTACCAGAGGAGAGCTGTTTCCCATCATCTTTGAATACACAGTTGGATTTTATCTGCTGTTTGAGCTCTTTCAAAGAATTCTAACACATGCTGTCCTTGAAATACCTGCAAAAAAACTGGTTTGACTTGTTTGCCATCATCAGAGAGGGTTAACTGTGTTTTCCAATAATTTTCCGTGTTCTCTTTATAGTCACAACTTGTCCTTGCCTGCAAACCCAGAACCCTTTTCAAGGGGAGACACAGAGCAGAACTCCTTCACTTTTGCTCCATTACATATTACCTGGCATATTTTCATTGAAGCCTAATGTTCTCTGGATTTCCTTTCTCTGTGTTTTCTTGGGAAAATACCTTCCCTTCCTGCCTTGTTTATTGTGGTTTGATAATCCCATCTCAGCCCATGTTTATATTCCCTCTGGCTTGGCTCTTTTAGAGGATGTAACTAAGCAGGTGTGGGGAGGATCTGAGGAGGTTCTGTGTTTCCTCTTTGTGCTGGGATTCAATAATGCTGGTAAATCTCATGTTCCCATTTGTCCTCCAGTAAGGAAGTATCCTTGTTGCCAGTTTATGCACACTGATATATTTTACTTTTAAAGTAAGTGATGCCTGAAAGTTACGGAGGCGTTGCCTTTAAAGCTCTCATGCGTGCTCTGTGGTGCTGTCTTGGCCTCTCTGGGAGTAGCACAAATCCTGCCCACGTGTCAGTAAAGCTCTTGAACTTGGCTGAGCACTCGAACGGGCAAACAGCATCAGGCAGCAGATGGAGTGTGTGTTTGGGATGCAGCAGGCCTTGCTTATATTTTTGGTTTTGTTCATCATTTTCTCTACAACCTTTGAGAAGTCTTTCCCCCTCAGTGAAAAGAAGATAGTGAACTGTCATTCTCCATATAAAGTGCCTTGGAACTTTTTTTTCCCCCCCTATTGTTTAATCAAAACCAGTCAAAATACTTGATCCTGTTTTCATTTTACACAACTGCAGTATTCCTGTGGAGTCTAGTGGAAATCAGCCAAGCTTTTTAGGTTTTTGATTCCATGAAATATGCTGAATGGTCTGGTTCTATCTTCAAAACTTCCAATTAAATGTTAAATAAAAAATGTGTGCAATATAAATTAAGGGTATGCACTAAGTGCTAAGATATACTATTTCCAAATTATTAAACAACATAATACACAGGCCATTTATCTAGTCTCTGTTTTTTGCTTTTTCAGATTCAGAACCAGACAAACAAAAAGTTGTTATGTTATGGAAACAGAGGAACAGTGCATCATTCAGTTGCCCTGTTTAATATAGTCCCTGCTGTGTTAATTCCTTTCTAATCTGTTCTTTAAACACAATTGATTGTGTCTCATTTATGGCAAATTACATTCCAAATAAACACTCAATGATATTACATGTTTCAAAAAGCTTTTTATTTATTTTAACTTCACTAATCTAATAAAAAGTATGGTTAGTTATGCCTGCCTTTCAGATGAGCATTGCCAATTTTGGCTAATTTATGTCTATCACTATCTTTCCTATGTGTAATGCTTCCCTGTTACATTAGTAGAAGAAGGATAAAGTGTGTGTTGTCCTCCCAGTGAATTCACAATCCCTAGTGAGGGATTTTGATTATATTAATCTCTAATAGTCTTAGGAAAGGAACAGCTCATGTGATACATCTTTCAACTGTTACAGGTTTATATGAATGACAAGAGCCAAATGCAGGCTATTTTCTGTTTTTAGCCAAAGCTGCAGCATTCAAGTGTTTTTAGGATGACTCCTGAGGCAATTCCATCCAGTATGGGGGGTTGGCAGTTTAGGAAACTTAGCTGTGTGAGCTTTGCTTCCTGCGCCTCCGGGTAGCACACTCAGCTTGGAGAGCTGCTCTTCCTCCCTCTCCCTGTCCAAGCAAACTCAAGCATGATCCCTGCCCCTCTAGCTCTGCTGTTAAAATGCATTCAGAACTGGTTGAGAATTTATTTGTTCATTTTGCGTTAATTGTGCTCTGACCTGTCTAGTTAAAATTCTTTAAAATTTCTGTGTCTCTTCTCACCCAGCAAGGGCACCAGAATACAGAGAAAAAAAGACATATGTCTTGGTCCAGTGGATGGCATAGCTTTGATTTAGAAATTACTGCATTTCAAGCTACTTTAACATCATCTAATATTTTTATTTTTTAGTTGCAAGGCCTTACAATGGCACAGAATGAGCACTGCGTTCAAGCCTCCTTCCTGTAAATGATAGGACCAAACAAGGCGGTGTGATGAACATGCCACTGCATCAAATCTCTGTCATTCCAGCTCAGGATGTTACCTCTTCCAGAGTCTCCAGGAGCAAGACCAAAGAAAAAGAGGAACAGGTACTGTCACATATGCTTGATTTTCACTGGAAATTATCTAAGTATAAAATGATAGCGGTTACCAAATCAGACCTGATTCTATTCCAAAGCCCCAAGTCCTTGCATTACTGCTGCTTTTAGTGAGGACAAACACTACCAAATTATCTTCTTATTTTTGTGTTTGCTATTTTAAAGCAACTGTCTGCAAAATTCTAGAGATTGTTGTTGAGTAACTTCTGCAAAATGCAAGCTACAGCCATCTATTTTGCATAAGAATTCAAGGCAGATAGAGATTTGGATGATTGTTCTAATACCATTATTGTAGAAGCTGTTACAGGTGTATTTAAAGAAAAATTATATGGAATGTGAACTCATATATGTAGCCATGCATCCTGGTTTTCTTTGCTCTTGGTAGCATGTAGTAGCTGTGCTGTATTTCAAAGCAACTAGAATATCACAAGGAGGGCTGTGTACACCATATGTATACATACTCTACTGGTTTATGCAATATGATTTGTATTCTTAATTTGGGAGTGTGTGTGAGTGGAATCAATCTGAGGTCTTGCTGTGGTGCTAATGCAAAAATATCTGTAGTATCTACTGATTATAAGTCCAGTAAAATCCATTCAATACACTACTTAACAGTTTGTAATAGCATGTGAAGAAGACTAGACTATATCTAATCTTTGCATGTCAACCTTATTTATCTGGGCTGTATCTCATGCAGCCCAAAAACCTTAATGTGCATTGTGCTTTAGTGTACACTGTACTGCATTGATCTTGTATTATCTGTCAGTTCCACAGAAACGTCTTTGTGCTTTTGTAGCTTTAAGATAGATTGACGTCAGGAGAATATTCACATTATGGTACAGCTGCAGGGCTTGCTTTGTGGACTGCTCAGCAGTGGTTAACTCTCAGGAGACCTGGAGTGGTGCTGATTACAGATAGGGTGTAGCTTATCTATAAGGGACTAGAAAGGCACCATCATGTTACAGTAAGGGATTCACCAACACTAACTTTGAGTAGGGTAAAAGAGTAATTTCTGACACATTGTGATAATTTTCCCTGATGACCCATCTCACCTGATAGCTGTCTAGATTGCACCTGTCAAAGTCACCAGGAGAAATAAACTGTCCTAGTATTTGCTGTTTTGATTATTTTCCTTAGTAACATCTTAATGGATTTTACCCCTTCAGATTCTTAAGCTAGATTCTTAATTAGGCTGGCACACTGCTACCTTTGGTTGCTAGAACTAGGCAAGAAGTTGCCATCACAGAGAAGATGCTCTCAATCCATAAAGCGCCTTGTCTCAGGAGTCTGCTGGGATCTGTCCCTTCCCACGTGTCACACAGAGTTACTGTCTGGGCAGCTCCCTGGGTAAGAGGGCTCTGCTGTTTCCTCCCTTTGGTGCTCTCCCATGTAGTAACTGTGAGTGCTGAGAGTGAAACAGCTCCTTTGTCAAATGCAGGGCAGTGCTGTGAATTTACTACTCTGCTTTAGGGCAGTGGAGTTTAGGAGGCAGATCAGAACGCTTGGGCCTCTAACCATGCAGTGGGCTCAAGTGAGAGTCTCAACTCTTCTTCTAAACATGTTTTTAGTTTCCAACACAGTGACTTTAGTGTTAACAAATATCCCCTGTGTTTCCTTCATGACAACTAGTTGAAATGTTGGTTATTGTTCCCCTTACTGGGTTGCTGTTATATTTTCAAGCCTTGGCACATTAGAAGCAGAGCAGAATACTTGTTTAAATATGTGCAGTGTTGAAGAGGAGGTGGGACCATGCAAGCAATAGATTAGGCCAACTTGAAAACACTTTGTTTCCCAATATGTCTCCATCAGCATATTCATTCATTTCCAGGTGTCCTGCATTCTGCCAAAACTACAGCTGGAACAGCTGGAGCTCTGGGTGAGCTGTCAGCTGTACTGACACTGTGGGTGCTCCTGTGCCCATGAGCCTGGCTCTTACACTCCCTTCCTCACTCCTGCTTCTGGTGTTAACCTTTAATGCTGGATCTTACAATGAGCTGGAGGGCAATCAGTTTGCTAATGGGCTGACTTTGACCAATCCAGTTAAACTTTCATATTGCATCAGTTAGGATGTTCAAGGATACTTTATAGTCAAAGTCCTTGTTAACTCTTGGATGCAGTCAAGACCCACTGGGCAAGTCTGAGTTTGCTCATATTTAAAGAATATAGTAAAGGCGAGATGGGATGCAAGAGAAAAAGAATTTCAAGATTATCCTTGCCATATTTTAAATCAGTTTTTTGTTTCAAAATACCTGTTTTCTGTTGAGATAGCAACTCCAAGATAAAGGGCAGCAATGCAGCTGAACATGATCCTGTATTGGGCAAGTCTGCTGAGCAGTTGCAGATAGTTGTTGTGCCCTGGGTAGCATCTACTGTACAAGAGATTGATACTGGGTAAAACTGAGAAAGAAGGTGTTCCAGTACAAAGTCAGTGTAACTTCAGTACTTTAATATTTCAGTTGCATAAGTTCCCATTAGACAATACAGGTCACAGTTATTTTTTTGAGTTGTGGGCTTAGACACAGTTCTTATGTCTGAAATGTTGCAAGTTTTTCTCAAAAACTATTGTATATTTTTGCACAGTTTGAGCCAAGTAATGTAATTTTCTTACCTTACCTTTATTATATAGTAAGAATAGTAAATTTCTTACTTTTTCTGTGCAGGAACAGTAAACTTCTCGAACAAATGTGTACACTGTAGTCTTAAAATATTTTCAGTTGTACAAAGCCACTCAACAATCTTAACAAAATCCAACCACAGTCAAAGCCAATAGTACTGTTTCACAGATAAATATGTGGGTTTGCTTTGTAGGATCAGGCTTCTTAGACCAAGTGCATTTCCAGGTGTGCACTTTATAGACTGAGCAATCTCAGGTACATATCTCCCCTGTTTATTAACAAGCTGTGGCTAAAGCCAAGGTAAATAAAGGTAGAGTGTCATCTAGCACATGAAATTTTGTCTTGCTTTCATTTTTGCTATTTCAAGCCAGACCTTTGTTGGTACCTACATCCTGCATTGTAAGAAGTCCTTTGGAGGAAAGGCTCAAGAAGCACTGCAGCAGAAAATGAAGGACCAAGGTGCCTAGAGGGAGAACTCCACCAGTCTCTGAAAAACCAGTGTCTTTCCTATTTCCCAGAACATGCTCTATGTTCTGCTATCTTTTGTAATTCTGGATGTGGTTAGTTATCCACATTTGTCATAGAGCTGCAGAGGAAGAATTCTCAATCTGAACAGTACAGATCTCACTATTTCTTCTCTTCTATGCTTCTGGTCAAGATGTAGTTCTTTTATTTCAGGTTAAGACTTGGTTTTATTCTAGCTTTTCTTGCTACGAGAGGAAATTTTCTGGACTACTGTTTTGTAACTAAATGAAGAACAGCAAGAAATCCTTACCACCTTTGTCATTACAGTGCAGTTTTCCATATTGAGTGATGTATAATACCTAGGCATGCTTAATGGCAGATTAAATTGTAGGCTCAATAGCTGTGGAAGACTGTGGCAAAAAACCTATTGAATTTGAAGAAGTGTTACAAGGAAAGATTTTTGTCTACCCTTTCTGGTCTATGTCCTCAGTGATATGTATACATAAGAGCCCAATAGATTCAGGTTAATGTAATTTTCAACATTTAAAATAGTTGAAATCTGAGGTTAGCAGCAATATTTCACAAAACTTTTGTCCATTTCCCCAGTAAAATAAGGAAGGTTGTAAAGCGATTATTACTCTTGCATTTAACTCAGATGAACTGATAGCTTTAAGGGCTATTAATAACCATCATTAGCTTCTTACTTACCCTTCGCTAGGAATAGCTTCATGCTTGCCTGATTTAAGGGAGAGTTGCTCTATTGTGTGTGAGAAGCCGCAACCCCCTTCCCCTTTTGGTGGGCAGTATGCTGGCAGCAGTGTTTCCTGGTGCATGCACAAGCAAGCAGCCCTCAGGATTTCATGGGAAACGAGGAATGATGCTGGCATGTGATTGAGGTGGTGTTCTGCATTTGTTATATCATTGTCTTTTTGAGGGCTCTCTGCCTTCCTCACTGAAGCAGACTGATGTCTGCTACAAGTTGTTAGTGTTACTGCAGTGAGTGAAGCTCCCTCAGCAATAGCTTTTCACCCCTCTTCTAAAAATGTGCACCAGCCATGGCCTCTGGTGCTGTGATCTCTGCAGATCTCATAAGCAGATCAGCGATGGGTGGGATCAGTGATGGAATGAGAGATCATGAGATGTTGGTGCAAGTCATTTTTGGGCACAGTACTGTTCCTTCTCAATAACCTCACCCTGGGAATCAATACCGAGCTGTCATCAAAGATCACACAGCATTTATCGCAGATGCAGATCAATCTTCTAGTCAGATTTAAACTTGCTGATTCCAGTTGATCAGCTGAAACTCCCCTCTGCTCTCTTCTCTTGTTTTCTAAGTGCTATGCAGTATTAAAACTGTCTGCTATATGCTCAGCAGAGATGCTGTGATTGTCCCTAACATCTCCAGGTATTTCTCAAAGCTGTCATCTGGAAGACACTGAGTACTCATTTGTGTAGATGGAATTATGGTGAGAGAAGCACATTGTGATGCATCTTCATAAAGTTCTTCTGCCTTTGTAATGATCTCCTGCATCCTGTAACAGGAAAGGCACTATGGCCTATTGATTCAAATAACCCACGTCTTACTGTAAAACCAGGATTTAGAGAAAAAAGGCAATTGATGCATTTGCAAGAGTTTGTAGCCATAGATCAGTATTCTCAAGGTAAAGGTGTGTGCTTTATGTTATTGAATCTAGAGTGACACTTTGAGAGCTGTTTTTAAGGTACAGAAGCACCCTGACTTTCTCCATTCTCTTTTTGGACTTTGAGCTGTGAATGTGGTCTCCAAGTGGCTGAATTTGGCCCAGATACTCAGGCTTTGTAAGGCTCTGCGTGGGTGTGTTTGGTTTTGCTTGCCCATTAAACTAAATCATTCATTAAACAACCAGGCTCAAAATCCTATGTGAATATTACCCCTTTTATTTTTTGTACAGTGACTTGTGTGTTTATGTGTAGCTGTGTCATATATTAACATGGGGCTTGGTATTTCTCCTTTCTGAAGTTTGCTTTGTATCAAAACTGGCTAACTATGGAAGGGTTTTTGTCTGAGTATTCTTTATCTTTCCTGTGAGAAGCAGAATGTACTTCTCCGGCTGTACTTGTAGGCATAGGCTCAGAGTGGGTGGGAATTGTGAAGACCTTTCCTGACAATTCAAATCTTGGTTTTTACTTTGGGTGTTTATCAAAGGACCGTAAAGCATTTCTCAGAAGAAGTTACACTTTCCACTCTTCCTGCCTCTTGCCAGCTTAAGGGCTTTCTTCTACTGTCCCATGTGTTCCTGGCAAGAGCATGACTTACTTTGCCTTTGGTACCTGGAAAACTGTCAAGGAGCACACAGAGTGAAGCCAGGCCTGAATTAAGCCAGGTCTGTAATCTGGAATTTGTTTTTCTTTTACCACCTGCTAGATGGCATTGGGCAAATCCTTTGGGTTCTTGTGCTATCCTGACTCCCGTCTGTGAAAGAGGGCTGGCACTGCTGACTAGCCTTGTACAGGACTCCAGGTGTATGGATAAAAGCTGAGCAGCTGGAAGCCTTTGTCACTAGGTCCTTTGAGATATCTGCTTTGCCAGAGTCCAGATCTGCAGATGCTTGTGCTGATGGCCCAAAGCTCTGCTGCAGAGCACGCTGGGCATGGGGTATGTGGAGAGCAGAGGGGTCTTCCTCCTGGTGGTGAGCAAAGCTTGATCTCTGTTGTGGTGCATGTGCCAAATGTTGTGACTTTGCTGAATTTCTTCTGTTCTTAGTACTTGAGTGCAGGGTAAGAAGCTGGTCCTCCCTCTCAAGCCCTACTCTTGGAAGCTAGCACATGCTGCTTCCCAGCAGACCCCAGTGAAAGGGGAAGAGAGGAGACAGGAAGAGGGAGGGAGGGGATGGGATGGGAGGGAACTGCTCCTGCTTGAGTAGTCCTAACAAAAAAGTCAGATCACGCTGTTTGATTCTGCATTGTGTTTGTTTTGGAGTGTGTACAGCATGTGTATGTGAGGAAAGGAGCAGATGGCTGCTGAGTGGGGATGAATTACAAAAGGAAAAGTGTGGGAAGTGGTTTCTGAAAGGATTTTGAGGGGAAAAATGAAAACTTTCTTTTAAAAATTTAGTAAACATTATGAAAACTAACAGCAGTAGGTACAGCAGCAGAGATTTAGGTAGTGATTCTTTAGGGAAGAAGCTTCGGCAGTTTCAGATTTTGCAGTTTGCTTATAGTCACTCATTTGTTTACAGTCTCTGTTTTGACTTTGCTTATTGCATGTGAACTCCTTACTTTGATGTCTTGAGACCAGAAACTTAGAGTTAATGATTATGATCTCTAGCAGTTGCATTAACCTGAATTTTAAACCACCTCTCCGACATTAACAAAATCTGTCTGACTTTTATTAGCAGCTCTCTTAAGTAAGCTGAGAGTCATTCCTCAGAAAATATTGTATTCCAAAAGTGCTGATGCAGTTTAATTACATGATAGTCATGTATGCTTTGGTGGTGTTTTGCAGGTCTGTTAATGTTTCTGGTATATGTTAATGTGCAACAGCTTTCCATAAAGGGAGCCCTGGATGTGAGCTCGTGACTTTGGAGTTTATATTTTTTTTCTTCCCTGGCAGAAGCATGCTTGTTTGTTTGCCTTCTAATGAGATGTGTCTGTCAGTCATGATCCCACAGTGATGTATATGTGCATATAAATACCTGCGTTGATGAAATCACCACATCTCCACAAAGACATTAGTCAAGACTTGATTGTAGTGTGCAGTGATTTTCATCATCCATTGCCTATACTGTTTCTTTCAAGTTAGGCTGTCAGATTCCTGCAGACTGATTTTTAAAGTTTGCTGTTCATTAAATGTAATTTCTGTAAATGAGACACCCCAGAAGTACAGATGGTTTTCCCTCCCGTAGGATGTTTTGCCTCATGCATTGTTGCATAAGGAATGACTTCGTTGATTTGATCTTTCAGACAGATGTGCTTCTTTGCCTGGTAAAACAAAGTAGGTTGGGTTTGGAGTTGTTTTTTAGGGTGTTTTGTTTTGGGTTGTTTTGAAAGAAGAATGAAGACTAACAATTCTGGCAGGAGGGCATGATGTAGTACCCTTAGTGTACTTGAACCTCAGGGAGTTTTAAAACTGTCTAGTTTTAAGCTGCTGATTCCCCTTAAACCCTGCACCCCAGTAGTTTATAGTTAAAACTTCAGCAAAATTATATGTAGGCTTAGGTTTGCACCTTGAATTTAGCTAATTCTACTTGGCCTTTATGCCACATATGAGTAATTCTTGACAGGGCCAAGGGAAGTTGTTCTTCAGAAGTTGCTCCTCCCTGCTTTGCTGAAATCTAAGCTGTTAGGAGTACAACCTTCTGAGTCAATAATCCTCACACCTAGAAACAAAATCCACCTTTGGGATTCATTTAGCTTTCTTGGTCCCAGAAGTGATGGTCTCTCATCTGCTACTAAACATGTTTCTCTCTGGCAGAAGACATAGCTCCTGTTTTAGGAAATTTCTTATGGAGATTTTTGCATGACAGCCACAAGTCAAAGCATACTTTTATTACTGAGCAAGCCCATATGTGTGTTCTGTGAGGTTGGTGGTTGAAATTCAGAATTTCATTTTTTAGGAGTCAAGAATTGAATTCCAAAAATGAAGGAGCAGAATTCACCTATTTGTCAAGGTTTAAGTTTATTTACAGCCCAGTCCTCTCTTCCTGTAAATAAGCACTACTTTGATGTTGATGAAAATGAGTACAAGTGGCCTGTTTATAATTTTTTTATTTGCTTGAATGTACGCCACATTTGATTCCTTGTGCATCTGGACTACAGGTGGCTGTTAGTGTCAGGGAGAGGGTTGTCCTTAAGTATGCAGCGTTTGACTTCACCCTGTGCTGAGTGAGCACTGCATGATTTCACCATGTTCTTTAAGGGTGCAGCATTTCTGCTGTTCCTGGAGGCAGGAATCCAGGGCAGTGTCACCAACTGCTTTGCACACATGTTGAGCATCTGTCAGGGTAATTGGAAGTAGGTGTGTTTAGCACAAATATTCATATACTCAAATTCTATGAGTGTGGAAGCAATTTTTGGTGTATTTTTAAGATTAGAACATTTTTAGTAATAAGTTTGCATCTTATGTTTAGGTTTTTCAGAAACCTAAAAGTAATGAAAGGGGGTGTACATCTAAATTTTTTGTGTAACCTACTGAGGTCTATATCAAAGCTGGATTTGGAGTAATGGATTTCCAATATTCACTCTCTAGTGTTCCAATATTCACTCTCTAGTGTGTAGTTGTGTTCATTAGTTAAGTGTATGTAGTATCTTATGTGATAATTATGGATTGGCATCAAATTCTTAAAAGGCGTATGAGATTATCCTTTTCCTAGAATTTAGAGAGAGGAGCCTAAAAAAGATGTTTTAAAAGTTTAAAAGAGTCTGATCTTGGTGGTTTTGAATATCACCTAATCAATTGACTTATTTTTCCCGTAAAGTGGTTAAGGAGCAGCCTTGTAACACATTGACAGCTTTTGCTGGATGGAGAATTGCAAAATCAGAACTGTTTTAGCCAGCTGTGACTAGATGCACGAACCCCATGTTGGTTGTAAAATTTCTTCTGGCAATCATCTGCCTGCCTATTTCTAGGAATATTCCCAAGCAGTAGATGCAAGAGGAGGTGGGTAATGTGTTGCTCAGGTTGAAACAAGGCGTGTTTACCTTTTTTACCTCAGATAGTGGCTTGTGATACTTTCTTGCTTCAGTTTTAATAATAACGGTGAAAACTTTCAATTGATCCCAGAGAATACAAAAGAGTTGTTTGGGCTTGGTTTCCCTCCAGTATTCTTAGGTAGGTTTATTGTTATTCAGATGGCTGAAGCATGTTATTTGGGTAAAGATTGCAAGGCAGCCTTGTATGCAGTGAAGTGAAACATTTGCTAATTTTTGCATCTTAATTTCTCTGAGCTGGTTAACAACAGTTAAGCAACTTCCTTCTGCATGAAATACTGGAATGTAAGGTCCTCTTTGGCTGCCAACAAGCTTCAGGTACTCCAGAGACATTGGAGTTACTCTGAAACATCCACAGGCAGATTTGTGGCAGTGACGCCTAAAGAGAGGGGTTTCTGTTTTCATGCTCCATGGCTGGGATATCTGGGAGAAGTGAAACACAGCTATTGCATACCTCTGAACTTTAAACCATAGCCATTTTAAGTTAAGGACTGAGAAGGAAAGCATTAGGAGAACATGAACTCCTAGCATTAGGGGTTCATGGGAACATTAGCAAATTAGGACTACTGGGTACTGCCAGTGCTGATTTGTGCTTAATCTAAGAGAAGGTATCTTCTCTCTTACAGCTGGGAATAGGACTGAGCTGGTTCTCTTCTGTGATTAATACAAAAAACTTGACTATTTGTCTTGTAATTACTCCTAATCAGCAAGCAAAAAAATCTGTATCACTATATATCTGTATCATGCAGAAGGGGGACAGACATGTTGGAGTACAGGTTAAAGTTTTAAACAAAACACCTATTTTTGTATGTTTTAGTATGCAAATCAGAATATACACACCTGCATGTCTGTGTATACCTTCTCCCCCTGTGCTTGGCACTGCTGAGGCCACACCCTGAGTGCTGTGTCCAGCTCTGTCCCCTCAGGCTGGGAAGGACATTGAGACGCTGGAGCGCATCCAGAGGAGGGAACGAGGCTGGAGAGGGGCTGGGAACACAAACCCTGAGAGGAACCACTGAGGGAGCTGGGGGTGTTCAGCCTGGAGAAAAGGAGACTCGGGGGTGACCTTAATGTTCTCTAGAACTCTCTGAAAGGTGGTTGTAATTAGGTGGGCTTGGTCTCTTCCTCCAGGCAGCAACTGACAGAACCAGAGGACACAGTCTCAAGCTGTGCCAAGGGAAATATAGGTTGGATATTAGGAAAAGGTTTTTTACAGAAAGAGTGATAAAGCACTGGAATGGTCTGCCCAGGGAGGTGATGGAGTCACCATCCCTGGATGTGTTTAAAAAAAGACTGGATGTGGCACTGGGTGCCATGGTTTAGTTGAGGTGTTAGGGCACGGCTTGGACTCAATGATCTTGAAGGTCTCTTCCAACCTAGTGATTGTGTGATTCTGTGTCTGTGTTATAGATAAATCTATATATAGATATATATGTCATTTTTAGACACTGGTGATAAAGGGTTAGTTGTCCTAATTCCTAGCTAGAGTCAGCATAGAAGTAGCACCTCCCACCCCCCAAAACTGTTTCACTGAAAATGGCTTGTTTTATTTTAATGATTCCTTTGAAGTTTGTAACACTGAAGGCCAGCAGGGTTAGCCACATTTGACTTGGAATTACCTGTGTTATGTTGCATGTAGCTACCCCTGTACATTGAATCTGTAACTCATGGTATTTGGAAGTGACACTAGCTTTCAGCCTTGATTTGAAGATGCAGGGTAAAGCTTCTTAGTTTATAGTTTGTTTCCATGCCAGCCACCATCACAGTGCACAGAAGTGCTTTGCCTGCTAGTTGCTAGCAACTCTTTCTTGAGTAATTGAAACATCTTTTAAATTCTGCTTTTGGACCTGTGTATTGAAAACAAGTGGGGTCATTCACTTTATCTAAAAACTTACAGATAAAATTCTGGAGTCTTACCCAATAGGGTGTTTCCTTCAGCATTGTAAATGGGGCAGGGGGATTGAGGGATGGAAAGGTATCCTCTTGGGGCCTCTCTTGTCCTGTTTGAAAATAAAGGTTGGGACACTGGAAAACCAAATGTCTTAATTAGAAGGCATTCTGTGCTGCTCTTGCTGCTAGCATTTCAGTGGCTTTACAGTTTTTGTCCTCTCAGTTTTCCAATGCTACCTTGGCAGTTCAGAGGGAAAACTGAAAACTCTGCTTGCTCTAATGCAAGGGTGAATGGCATTGATCCTGTCCTCAAACCCCATTCAGGTTCTCACTTCCACTTGTCACTTCTCTATAGCTTTCTACAGCTAATCCTCTCCTGTACTTCTGCTTTGTAAGCTGAAACCCATATAATTTGCAATCACAGCCTGTGTGACTTCAGTGAAAATAAAAGGCAGTTTTAGTACTGTGGGTTATTTTCCCCAAATCAGTTTCATATGCTCTGTATCTGTGAAGTGTCTGTAAGCTTCATCAGCCTGTTAAGCTTTGTGTCACCTGTATATATAACTGGCAGAGCATTTCCTATGCTGTTTTTTTAAAAATTAATTTCCATATTATTATTGAAAATATTGACTGATGCCTGGCTTAGTGCCAGTCTTGTGAAAACAGCAGAGATGTCTTAATTTGAGAAGGCCAACATCAAATCTGTCATCAGTCAGATCTTCACCAATGGAGCATGTTTTATATCAGTATCATTTGTTCAATTTTTAGATGGAAACATTTGAGAAGAGAAATAGAAGGAAACAGTTCTCTATATCAGACATAGTAAAGGTGGGAGTTCTGCTGAGCTAAAACAGACTTTTAGAAAAATGTTAATAGGAAACAACAGACTGGCTGAAAAGCCCCACCCAGCAGATGGGGTGAGCCTGATTGCAATAAGGCAGCACTTCCTCCCAGTCACATCCTGAGCAGAGCTGCTGCAAGGGATATTCATTCTGCAAGAGTTAGTGGGGAGAATTTCAAGAGTGGGTAATGTGCCCAGGTATGAGAGTTTCATTTACAGTGTTTGTTCTGTGTGTTTTGGAGCCTGAATAACTAATGCCATTCTGAAAGATGCATTTTAATGGTTACAGGAATGAACTGACTGAAGTGTATAGGACCTTGCAGTTTCCATGGGAAGCTGGTTCTTTCCCATGAATTCAGTTGGGGAGGAAGAGAGACATCCTGGATGTCTGGGCTGTGTTGTCCCCTCACAGCTTCAGTTCCAGCTGGATCATGTTCACACCAGATTGTTTAATCCTGGGGTTTTTCCCCTTATCATCTATAAACCTCTACTTCTTCTTGAATGTAGATGCAGCAAAGAGCTCTGCTGCTGTTCCTAGATGTATGAGCATTTTGAACTGCCCCCAGTCCAGCCAGTCCCATACTGAGCATGACTGGTGGCAGTGCTTATCTCCTGAAAGCATTCCCAGTTTCAGCCTCTGTCCAGCCCTGCTGCTCTGCTTCCAAACTGCCAGGAATCCTCATGCTGCCCCCAGGAGTGATCAGAAATTTCTATTGATTGTGCCAGATCTCCAGATTCAAAGATTTGCTTTCAAGAGTTCTGATATCTAGGTCTAAATATTTTAGCAGCTTGGTTAGTTTCAGTCAGAAACACAAGCCCACCTGTAAACAACTAGAAAATAAATAATAAATACTATAGCCCAGCAGTTCCTTAAAAGCTTCTCTCTGACCTCTCTCTACCTCTGGTGCTACAGCTGCTCATTTAAAGGAACTGCTTTAGAAGTCCCAGCCCGCAGCACCTCATCCAGTAAAACCCAGGTATCTTTCCTCTCACCCCCTTTGAAATGCACTCGCATGGTCTGTCCTCTTCAAGAAGATGTTCCCTGTGGTCTCAATGCTCACACGTATCCCACCAGGAACTCGGTGGCAGGCTCAGGTGCTCCCTCTGTCCCAAGAATGATGGAGGGGTACCCCACTGGAACACAAGAAGTACATTGTTAAAGCCCTTCTTTTAACGCTGACTTCTCTCTGCCTACCTGTAGTAAACCTGAGGCACACCCAAGTCTCTGGATTGCAGAGGGAAGGCAGGCAGATGAGATCAACCCATTTTTATAGCCTTTCTGGTTTTCAGTGGAGTCATTAGGACAGAAATAACTAAATCTGATGTTCTGGTTTATAATCAGAATTTTTGGGAGTTTAATGCAGAACCTTGAACCCCTTGGCCTGTTGTCTTCCCTCTGGTGAATTCTTCTTGCATATTTGGGTAGGTTTTGGCTGTTGTGATTTTTTTAATCTGATGGGTTGTTTCTTGGGGTGAGTTTTTTTGGGGTGGTTTTTGGTTTTGTTGTTTGGGGGATTTTTTTGAGACACTTTTGAGGAAGCCCATACAGTTCCTCTTCATAGCAAAGTTCTGGTTTTCATTTATTCTCCTAGATTTCTCAAATGTTCATGAAAGTGACTTAACTAGTTCCTGTCTGTGCAGTTTTTGTTGGGGAGAACTTGTGTGCAGTTCAGGTCTGAACTCAGTTCTATTTTATGAGGCCAAAAAGCAAAACAGAGTCAAAAATGTAGATGTGATGGGAAATAAAAGCCTTGCCAAGCCCCATATGCCCCTTACTTGCTTGGCCATTTCATTTCATGTTCAACCATCCGGTTTTTAATAGTCTGAATTGTTTTTTGTGGGTTTGGATTTTTGGTGGGTTTTGTTTTGTTTTTTTCTGTAGTCAGTCTTTTAACTCTTTTTTGAAAAATTCTTCAGATCCTACTGTTATAGCCCACTCTTGTTTTATAGTTGCTTTGTTAACACCCACAGTACTTGGGTAAGCAGCTCTTGATTGCTTTGCAGCATTGTGAATTTCCTGTTGCAGTATTTGAGTTAGACACAGGCATCAACAAAAGTCAGCTCCTTCCAACAGGTACTGCTGTCTTTCTGCCTTTTCCATAGAAGCATGGGTTGCAAGAGTGGCTTATGTGGAATTTGTTAACACTTGGTACAGTTTGGAGACTGGTTCTAATTTAATTAAAAACTGCTATAAAATCTTCACTACTTTTTTCTACTGTGAAATTCACATGCACAAGCACCTGCAGGATCAAAGTTCATTAGCTTGTTCAGAGTGTTCCTGATTGCTGGAACTCCCTTCAGCCTTGTTTGTTTGGAAGATGTCTGGTGTACCATTGGATCTGCACAGCCTGCAGTGTTTCACAAGCCAGAGAAGAGCAGAGCAGTGCTTGCACAAGCATGATTATGGGAATGCACAGGCAGGAAACACTGCCTGGTATTTAACATCTCCTTAAGCTATCTTTTCCCATTACACTTTATGCCATTCAAGCTGGTTCTCCCTTCCCTCAACCCTCCTTTGAGCTTAGGCCTGGGAAACATCCATCAGCTGTTCCTGGGCAGTACCAACTGAGATGTTAGCAAACAAGGTGCTTGGACACACAAACACTCCAGAGAGATTAACAGGCTGAAAATGTGAGGTGAATTGCCCCTGGCTCGTGACTGTCCTGTGGCCAGGGAAGGACCATAAGTGCTCATCCACTGAGAGTGTATCTGCTGCTTGAGGTGTGCTGCAGAGAGCTGACCCGCTCGCTGCTCTTATTTTACTGATCAGGGATAACTAATCTCTTTGTACTGCAGGTTTTAATTCAGAATAGTTGGGGTTTTGTTCAGTCAGACATCAAAGAAGTTCTGATTGGCAGCTCAGAAATTTGTGTAAGGCCTGAAAGGAGGATTTATAGGAAATGAGCAGATGGTCTAGTAGAGAATTTCCCCAGGAGGCTGCAGTTATTTAAAAACGGGAGAAACTAAATAGACTGTACCAAATTTGACTGTAAAATTAACTGGCCAGCCAGTAGCTAAATACTTAACCAAAATTATTCGGCTTGGCCCCTAGCATAAGCATGTAATGAAGTGGTATGTCTGTGAGTTTACTCTACACACATTATTCCAAGTTTCACCTATTAAGTGCACATGAATGAAAGATGATTTTCCTAAGCACTGTTCTGTGGGGAGGCCTTTCCTGCATCTCTTCCTTTCACACTGGCAACATGATTATTCAGGCATGCAGGAGAATGCTACAAAATGTTGCTCATATTAAATGGAATATAAAGCTGTTCAGCTGAATGCCTTTAATTTTTAAGCTGCTCTTTTTAGCTTCACAAACATAAGACTTAACACATTGGTGAGATTGCAGTATTTTGGAAAAAAACCCAAGCAAGCAGTAGCTTGCTTTATTTCGGGACGCAAGACTCAAGAGTATGTTAACTCTAAGTAGTCAAATGTTGCACGTCCATTTAAAAAATCCGTGAACTCAAGTCACTTCAGAGTTGTTTGTCACATGGCTTTAGACTTTCAGGATTCTTGTTTCCAATGTGGTTTTTTTCCCCAGAAGCTCTGATACCTAGAAACCGGAGGTTTTGTATGGGAGTGGGTGTCTATAAATGGACAAGCAGTTTTTTAGTGCAAACCCCATGATGTCAAATGAATGGATGAATTGAAAAACTGTCTGAGCTCATTATTCTTTAAAAACTTAGGAAAACACTTTTCTTTTTTTTTTAGGTAAATCTCTGTGAAGCACCCTCTTTAGAAGGCAGATAGGCTTTAATTCTCTTATTACGTTTTCAGTTGAATATGCAGTGGAGAGAATGGTCTAAGAAATGGTATGCAGTAATAAAATGTGTTTAATTACTGTCACACTCATCTGTTTATGTTCTGGTTTGCTTCTCCCAGAAAGTTACACATAACACCTGGTGTCATGGGGGCAGTACTGTGGGCCACGTGCACACATAGCTCTGCTGAGTTCCCTGGTGTAATGCTGGTGCAGAATGTAATTACACTGTATTTCTCTTCCAGCTTGTTGTGTTTGCATAATTCTTTGTAATGGTAGTAATACACCTATTGAATTTAGAAACCAGCCTTCATAACCTTTCACCCAGCCTCCTGAAGTACAAAGAGGAAAAGGGTAGATATCCAAAGGGCTATGTGAAATTTTTAACTGAGCTTAGATAATATGCTTCCCTTTATAGAAGCCTTAGAAATGTGTATTTATGGCATCATTTTCCCCCTCCCCTCCAGCAAATCATGTCCATTAGCCTCAGAGTTGGAGTCTTTGAAAATAAAATTCTCTGAATTCAACACTATCTTCCAGATATGAAAGAAAACATCTGGGTAGTGAATCCACAGCAGCCCAAGTTCAGCTGAGGCAGAAGTTTGAGTGCTAACAAGATGTAGCCCTTTTGGCTTCCTTTGCGGGGACAGAGGCTCTCTCCATAAAGTACTTCTGCATCTGTCGTGTGCAGCCTGATTGCTTACCTGGTGTACAGGGCTGGATTTGTGCAGAGTCCCTGCTTTCTCACCGTAGGAAGCCCTGCTAATTCTCTGGAAGCTTCTTGGTTTCCACGTTTTAAAGCAAAATGGAGGAGCCTGAAGGAAGACATTAAGGCCTCAGTTTTTATATGTTAAGATACTTTGCCTCCTTGAGGTTCGTTTATCGGTAGATATTGGTAAGTGAAGTGTCCCATAGCCTTTATTATATCAGCCAAGAGCTGATAATGCTTGTGTGGATATGATTTAGCATTGGAGTTTTTCCTTTTTAAAAGGAGTAGTCTGTGTTACTGAGTGCACAGGATATGGGACCAGCTGTGTTGGATGAGACAAAAGGTCTGTCTAGTTCAGGGTGTTGTCCTTGACCTTGAGTAAGAGGGAGAACATAAGAAATTAAGTATTTCTACAGTGATCTTTGCCACCAGGTTTGTACCATGTAATTTTGTGGTAAAACTTCATTTTGAATGGGGTGCAGTCCTCTGTAAACTTCTAAAAGTTTAGAAGTTAATGTGGCAAGAACTGATGAGGATAAAAAGATGGAGTTGGTCTGTAAAAAAAAAAAATTGCAGTTGATGGAAAGGTAAATCCTCTTCTGTACCTTGTGGTGTGTATATCACATTCCTGAGATCACAGGGTATCA
Source organism: Zonotrichia albicollis (assembly GCF_047830755.1). Taxonomy (NCBI): domain Eukaryota; kingdom Metazoa; phylum Chordata; class Aves; order Passeriformes; family Passerellidae; genus Zonotrichia; species Zonotrichia albicollis. Next base: position 32,368,905 of record NC_133825.1, on the reverse strand, counting down.
CAGCAAAAGTACAACAATAAATGTAATTGTGTGGATAATGTCATCTAGAGAGACATAAGTTTGATAAGTTTATGAGCTTTGGTCCATGCAGGAGGATCACCTTTAGCAGAGGTGAAAGAGGAGTCCTTCCAAAGTAACAAGCAGTCATAACTGAGCTGCAGATGATGCTAATATTTTGAATATCCCTTTCTGTTTCTAGTCTGTTATTTTCATCTTTCCTCTCTCATCTTTTGTGTGAATTGGAGGTAGAAAGCAGGAACTGGCTCTTCAGTTCTGATGTGACCTGAGACATGTGATTTCAGAGCTGTCTAGAGAATTAAGTTATGCCCAAACTGAAGAGCCATGGTTCGCAATTTAGGAAGCTGCATGAACTCTCTCACTGTAAATCATAGAATCATTTAGGCTGGAAAAGATCTCAGTATCTTGTGTCTAGTGATTAACACTTCCAAGTCTACCTCTAAAACACAGCCCTAAGCACTACATCTTTTAAATACCTCCAGGAATGGTGACTCAATCACTTCCCTGGGCAGCCTGTTCCAACAGTTAGCAACCCTTTAGGTGAAGAAATTTTTCCAAATAGCCAATCTAAACCTCCTCTGGTGCAATTTGAGGCCATTTCCTCTGATCCTAACTCTGGTTGCTTGGGAGACTGACAAGCCACGTTTCCTTTACAGGAAACTAATGGCTTTTGAGAGCCTTGTCAGTTGTGTTTGAACAGCAGTGTCACTTGGATTGCAGTGGGTAACTGATACAGGAATGCCAAATAACTTGATGTGTATCTAACAACGAAATTGAAACAAAATAATTCTGAGAAGTAGACCTGAATCTACAAGTAACATTTGGCTATTGCAGTAACTGTGTTTGCAAATAAATTACCTGCAAATTACTCTTCTCTTTTTTCACTTTGGAATACCTGAAAATTATTTTTTAGTTTGCTTGAAAAATTTTACTGACACAGCAAAATTTTTTGCTTAAGAGACATAAGCACGTGAACTTATCCACTATATTAATCCACCCCCTAAGTTCTCCTGAACAATTTTTTTTTCTGTAAACAGGCAACTGAACTTGCCAGCTGCAGTAAGCATTTTTTCCACCTTCTTGTACAGTATTATTTTCTGGTCTGTCACATTCTTTTGCTGTTTTCAGTCTTCATCTTTACACAGCTTCTCTTGCATCACAACCCTAAAGAAAAACTAATTATTAAGCAGCTGAATTTACAAGTGCTGTGTTGTCCCAGAGACATGATTCTTTGCTTATCATGCCTTCTTTGACTTGTAGCTGTGTACACTTTTATTAAAGAAAAAAGAAAGTCACCAGCTCTATTTGACTAATGAGGAAGGAAAATGGATCTGGAAGGGTCATCCTCCTTGCCCTTTGGACATTTGGAGAATTGTTATGCTTCATAGCACAAAAATTGCTAAGGAGTGCTGTGGGGAATTGGGGAGAGGTGGACATCAGCTGCTGCAAGGAATGGAGCATGTACATAGGAGCTCTCATGCATTATTAATCACAAGCACTTTTCACTGTAATCAGCTGGAGGAAGTAGTTAGTCTAGTTTAAGCTACACTAGTATTTATATTTAGGCGACTTAAACAAGCCCAGGCATGTACTGCACCAACTCTTTCTATTCGTCTGCAGCCAAATGTAGGGCACACTGCAGCTCTGCTTAGGCCCCTCTGTCTCTTTAGTCTGAAGAACAGGAGTCATGCAACCAGGAAAAGCTGCACTGAGGATACACACGTGCATTCATGCTGGAAAATGAAGCTTCAGGTAGGAGAATGTCTTGTCAGCAGAGGGATGCTGTTGAGCCCTGCAAGACAATTGTGTGTCAGGGCAGCCTCTGTCAAGGGAGGCTGCTGGAGAGGTTCCTCCTTAGAGTGCTGCCTGAATGGTCCTTTTTAGTGTCATACTTTGTTCAGTTCTAGTTATAAAGATGCATTATTTTCTTTTAACATGTTTCCTTCATTCACACTAACATTCTTCTAAAGGTGCTGGGGTTTAAAAGTAGGGAGTCAACTTGCTGATTTTTGGAAATTTTTGAGTTGTTTTTCTTTAAGGTAGCTTTTTAATTTTATTGGTTATTTAGCACTTCAGTTTGGGGGGAAGGTAGCCTTAAGAAATTGTGTTAAAACACAACTGGGTGTGATAAGCCTTCAGCTCCACTATGTCTTTTCAGAGGGTCTGTGTTTGAATGGCTGCAATATCTGCTACTTTTAATTTGCTGAATAAAGATGCTTGTAAATAGGAGCTTCTGTTCTCAAAGCATATCTGCATTTTCTAATGTTACCAGTTGCTCTAAAAGAAATCCATAGTCTGTCTTTGCAAGCTTTGTATGTTTAAATTATTAAGGCTCTAGCCATACTGTTAATTCAGTTTTAGACAAAGAAGGGGATTTGGCAAAACCTTATGGAACAATAACAAAGGGTCTTTGTTCTGTTCTGTGAGCATTATTTGCTGTGTAATGTGTGGGTTTGTGCATGTGTGTGAGAGGGAGGTACACAAACACATAATCTCATTTGGCAAGAATGTTCAAATGTTATGTGCTTTGTTTGTCTGAAGTGTGCATTTGTGCGTGTGTGTGTGTGCTGCCTCTGGCTGCGAGCTGCACTGCACAGGTTTGTGTCCTGCCTCTTGGGGATCTGCTTGAACTTTGGGGAGATTGGCATTTATCCATCTATTTGTTTGTTTATTTATTTATTTTTGTGGGCTGATAAACTTGACAGTGCAAAGATCAAGAGTCAGTGCTAAACACCAGGACAAAATGGTGCTTTGCTGTGCAGATTAGTTGTTTTCTTTTCAAAATGATAGCTTGAAGTCCAGCCCAGGATTTAGTAAATAAGCATTGCTGGTGGAAGCAAAAATTGTCAGCTTTATGTGAAATCCTCCAGGAGATTAATGATCACATGTTTTTGGTGGAGCTTAAATGTATGCTGCCTGCCAGTACGTTGTCTTCCAAGATGACTTGATCACCTAAATAAAATTTGCATGTACACAAGAATATGTCATTTAGTGACATTTCTTTTGTGCCTTTTAACAGTTGGGAGTTACAGGATTTTGTCCCACACATTATCAGTCTGTGGCTTTGGTAGGGGGACACGTGTATGCTTTTGGTAGTCCTAAATAACTTGAAATGTTGACTCTAAAACTTTAAAAGCTTGTTTTGACTTTTTGTGTGAAAGGACTTCAAATTTATATGCTGTGCATACACTGAGAATTGCTCTCCTACTTGAATTTTGCAGATGCTTCAATATTTGCCATAAGATAGAGAGCTGGCAGTCTAATATTCTCTTACAACTAAATGTATGACCTTTCAATGTGTAAGATCCTTGTTTCATAGCAGCTGGCTAGCAGAATTATTTATCTGATTTTCTTTGACTTAAAGGGTCTTGTGCATTCAGTTAATTGACTGAAGTCAGTGGAGATGTATTCACGATTATGTGACTTAAGGGTTTTTTAAACAAAGTGTATTTTACTGTTCTGCAGCTCAGTTACACCTAGAGTTCAGAGTTATTTTATCTAGTTATCAGGGTATGGGGAAGGAAGAGGTATTTCTGCACTTGCTTGTTTAATATATTGATAATTTTAAATTAGCTTTTCTAAAAGTGTCTCCATGTTGTTCTTTTTCAACTATTCACATTCAAATTTCATCTGTACTCAGCCTCCACTCAACTGATTTTATTAACTCTTTTTTATAATCAAATACTATCTAATACTATCACTGTAGCACAAAACTACAATTACAGCATGGTTTGCACAGGGAGGACTCAAACATGTTCACCCTGGCTTAAACCAATTTGGGCCCAGGTGAAAGTGTCATATTTGATGTATCATATGAAAGAGGTTGGGCTTATGCCCCTGCTTCAAAAGTTCCTCAGAATCTTCAAGATTCTTCAGAATCTTCTGAAGATGGACTGAGATGGGAGATCTGGATGGACTGTGATCATAAAATCTCAGTCTTGGAAAGAGAAGTTTTATTCTGATTTTTACAATTTTTTAAAACACAGCCATTGTTACAATGAGGATAAAATTTCACATGTCTGAGAATTGTTCTGGATTAAAATATCTTCCAAATTTGCCTAAGATATGCTCTATCAGCTAAGAGGGAGAAAAATATTTTGACTGAACAGAACACTTTGGGCATTACTTAGAGATACAGGAAGGTGAGAGATTGTACTGAACATTTAAAAAAAGGTAATAAATAAGGACAGAAAGGGAAAAAAAGGCAGAAATCAATTTTTTTGTTATTTTTCTGTGTCACTGTGAAGAGCTGGAATCAAACCAGAAGAGGAAACAACATACCCTCTATTCAGGCTGTGGCAAGCAGCAGGGCTGAGACTTATTTGATAAAACTCCTTACCAGTTTCATCTTCTATCTCAGTCTCTCTTTGTAATGGAATATAAAGGCTTCTAATGGAAGAATCAGAAATGCAATCAAAATATTCCCTATTTAACAGCAGCAAGAAATATCACAAACTGAAATGAAGAGTACGCTTATATTGGTCTTAAAGCAGCACATGGAAGAGGAGTTATTAGTTATGTGATATAAAGGCAGCATCATGTTGTAATAGCATTTAAATAAATCCGTCTGTGGTGTCCTTGGGAAAAATAGTAGAAAACAGGGAAGACTCCCTCTTTAGCCAGCAGCAGAGGATGATAGTGACTGCCTTCCTCCCCTGGGTGTGGCTGGGAGGAGAAACAGTGGTGAGGCTGCAGAAGGGAGGGTCCCTCTGCACCTCCTTGAGGATGGCAGCATGCCAGACTGGAGATCTCTGCCCCTGGGTCTGGTGGAGGAGGGCAAAGGGGTGCCATCATCATCTCCTTGTGCTTCAGCCTCAACTCTGTAATGGGTTTGGCCTCTTCATCATGGGCCTGTCTTGGCCACTGGTGGCAAGGGAGGGTCTGTAAAAGGAAGGACAGAGACTTGTTCTTGTTTCCCCCCACCACAGCTCCCCAAACTTCCACATCTCATTGTCCAAAAGGTACAGGATGCTCCGATACCTGAGCAGAAACGATTGAATGCTGTTGCAAATGCTGTTGCACGTTTCTTCCCTCCTGGGAGTGACTGCAGAATGGGAAAAATAACAGTGGGGATGTGAGCTGTGTAGGGTTTGGTGCAGACAGAGGGGGAGCAGGCAGCCATGTGCATCTCCATGAATTGAGTGCAGCTCGAGTGAGTCAGGACATGACTGCCAATACAGACAAGCCCAGTCTAAGAGCTGAATGAGCACATTAGTGCAGAGATGTGCCAAGCTGCAGCTGCTTCTCTCTGAGCAAGTCTTGGGTAAAGGGCTGAGTGACGTGCTGTCTTGGCACAGCTCAGGCTTGGTCCAGTTTATTTGTGCATTCATATTAAAGTAACAGCACGTGAACAGACTGGAAGTGAAGTAGCATTTTGCTGTCTTGTATATAATAAATGATAGTCATTGCAGTTTTGCTTTGGACCTACCTGGTCATGTATTTGACCTTCAGCAGTGTTTAGAGAACAATCCTGAAGTGAGATGATTGCAGACACACACAACATCCGAGCTTAAAGCTAACAGAAAGGCATTTCAACACCATTTGTAAATGTTGGCCTGTTGATGCTGATGACCTCAGACCTTGGACTGAGATATAAAATCGTGAATACGGATAGGCCAGTTGAATCTCTCCAAGTCAGACCACCTCTGCACTGGACTCTGCAGAGAGATTTAGTCACTGTGCCTTTCCTGTGCTCCCTGAGAAGTTTGTGTGAAGCTAGTGAAGGCTGGCAGCTTGAAAGCACTGAGAAAATGGAGGTCAGGAGGGAAGGAACAGCAACAATTGAAGCCTGGGATTAGGGGAATGTGGTTTTATTTTGTCATTTTTATAGTGTCATCCTGGGATACTTTTGTCTGACTGTATCTCTGCACTATAGTTATTTGAGGCACTAGTGGCATTTCTTTTTTCCTGTTCTCTTCCTATCATGTGTTATTGTTTTTTTGATTTGCTGATTTTTTACTAAGATCTAAATTCACTTTCTGGAGAGAATAATCTCCTGTATGGGAGTAGAAGATAATGTATTCTTGACCCCTTCAGCACTAAATGCAAATCTCATGAATACTGATTTATCCAGAGAACTGACTCAAAGACCCAGAGAGCCCCTTACACTCATGATAACCAAAGTATTAAAGTTGTCAACAAAGTTAAGACCATAGCTAGAATTGAAAACATAGGAACTGCTGTACCAGGCTGGACTAAAGCACCTTGTGGTGGTGTTCAACAGGAGGTGCTTAGGGAGTAGTGAAAAAGGAGGCATGTAATTATGTGATATGTCAAAAGTCGGCACACCATCCCCCATATAATAGTGCTTCCCAAACGTATTGGAAGATGGCACAAATAGGTAAGGCTTTTGTGATGAGTGGTTTGACTGAGAATTGTCTCTGTCATATGCAGCATGACCACAAATATTACAGCTACTCAGTCATACCTTCTATATTTGTTAATAACATTTTGCATGCCACTTAATTCCTTCACTGTGAGTTATGTCAAAGGACTACGAAGGATTTTGGAAGCCCAGGAGTCCTGTCAGCTGCAGTAGCAATGAGCCAGCCTCAATGGGGAAACCCTGCCCTTGCATGACGATCTTAGAAGAACATCTGGAGGAGGTCAAAAATGGGCAATTATCAATAGACAGTTCAGTCAAACTTAAAAAGCAGAGCTAAACTTTGATAAGTTACTGTTGCATTGAGTTACTGAGAAAAACAAGGCACACATTAAAGAAAAAAAAAGAAACTTTTTCTGTATGATCTTTAACATTCATAAATCTGTAAAGAACAGTGAGAATTTCAGATTATGCTGTTCTTCCCACCTCCTCTGCTTTTTGATGTCTTTTTGTGACTTGCTCTCCTTCCCTTTCATGTCTCTACTTGATGTGGTTCTGACATTGGGTTAATTTTTGTTAAATTTCACTTCATCTAGTTATGCTGCTTTCACTTACAGATTCTTTCCACTTGTTACTAAAGTCTCTCATTTCTTTCTTACGGTTGCATTTCCTAAAAATACTCTTGTAATGTGTCTTGGAATCCATATTTCTTTGATAGCAACATCCCTTTTCCGTGCAGCTCTACAGGCTGGGGGAGGAGTGGCCTGAGAGCTGTTCCACAGAGAAGGATTGGGGTGCTGGGTGACAGCCAGATGAATATGAGCCAGCAGTGGCTCCAGATGGCCAAGGGGGCCATGGGCATCTTGACCAGTATCAAGAACAGTGGGGCCAGCAGGACTGGCAACAGTGATCATCCCCCTGTACTCGGCACTGGGGAGGCCACACCTCAAGTGCTGCCTTCAGTTCTGGGTCTCTCACTCCAGAAAGGGCACTGAGGTGCTGGGGAAGGACAGCAAGGCTCATGAAAGTCTAGAAAACTTGTCTCACAGGAATGGGGGAGGCAGCTGAGTTTGTTTAGACTCGAGAAGGGGAGGCTCCAGGGGGACCTCGTCACTCTGTACCGCTGCCTGAAGGGAGGGCACAGTGAAGTGGGGCCTGGTCTCTTCTGCTCTGCCTACAGCAGGGACAAGAGAAAATGGCCTAAAGATGAGATAGGAAGTTCATGTGAGAAAAAATTTCTTCACTGTTAAGGTGGTCAGGCATTGGAATAGGTTGCTCAGGAATGTGGTGGAGTCACCTCCCCAGAGGTGTTTAAGAGGCATCAGGATCTGGTACTGGGTGATGTGGTTTAGGGGTTACAGTGGTTGTGCTGGGTCAATGGTTGGACTTGATGATTTTAAAGGTCTCTTCCAACCTTAATAATTCTTAGATTCTATGATCTGTCTGCTATACTTGAATGAAAGACAAAATCACTGACTGGGACTGATTGAAAGTCACTTTCCTGGTGCTGCTTTATTATCTTAACTGCAAGGCTCACCGAGTAACTGGAAAATGCTGCTTATGTAACATAATGCTGCTGAATGTATTTGCTTGTTGGCTGTTACAAAGTGTATGGGAACCTTCTGTGACTTAAACAGAGATAATCAAGAACAAGCTGTCAAACAATCAATGCTTCTGCCAGTTGTCTCAGAAAGTAAAGTTTAGAGGGTCAGATTGGCTAAAGAAAAGTAGGTCTCTGGAGACTGATGTTTAAAGTTCTTTTGCTTCTCTCAGGAGCAAAACTGAGCTTCTTGTCGTCTTTTACTCTAACTGAAGTGATGGAGTTTTTCACAAGAGAGTTCCACAGTGGGTTTGAAGGTGGTAACAGTTCTCTCTGCCAGTATCACTTCAGACTCTATTAACTGGGTGCTGCCCTTCTTGAAATGAATTAAAATACTCTTGCCCTGAACTTTGTCTTCTGCTTGGCAGGAATTTTTATTCAAGTGCTTTCTTTATGAGCTTATCTGTGAGGAAATCTGAAGAGCTCAACTCAAGCCTTTCATCTTACAGCTGGACAAAGCATATCCACCAGTGCTGTCTCTTCGAAGTTCTCTTATTTTGATGTACTGCAGGCACCAGAAGGGTACTGTAATGTTGTTCAGAAGTGCTTAAAAACATAGTATGTACTCCAAAGACATTATTGGCTTGGAGAAGGTGAGGTTGTGTAGAAGAGCACTGCAAGGGGGTGACTTTCCCACTTCTTCAGTTTAGCAATTCAGCAGACTACTTAGATTATTTCCCCACCACACCCTTCCCCCTTGTCACGTCCATATTTTTTTTCTATTATGCCTTTTGGCAAAGCACACGATGTCTTCAGCCTGTTGACTGGGTGATAACATCAGACAGCCTTGCCTCTCTGAATGGCAGCCTCATTTGGTGGACAAAAAACACCTTGAATTTCAGTCCCAGTAAAGAAAAAAAAAAAAAACAAAAAAAAAAAAAACCAAAACAACCCTAAACCACCAAAACCACACAAACCCAGAAAAGAAACCAAATCATCATCCTCACCCCTCCAGGGAAAAAAAAACCACCAAAAAACCAAAAAAAAAAAAAAACCCAACAAATAAAACATACTGTTAGTTCTTTGTGAGATGTAAGACAATCAAAATCTAAACAGTGGTACCAAAACAATGAGTATGTTAAAAGAAATAGTAATTTTGTGATCACTGCATTGAGATTCCCATGTGTCTGTCCTGTAAGTAACTGAAAGGAAAATAATGTAGATAAAGGTTTCTTGTTTTTTTTAATCTTACTCAAATTTTAAGTAATGCTTGAAATGTGTATTTTTTTAAGATTTGCTTCCTCTGCAGACTTTTTTTATCGTGTATTCTGGTGTACTCAGCTTCTGTGACAGGGGATGCATGCACTTGTTTTATAAATTTTAATCTAATTTCATAATTTTGAATCTTGAGTAATGGACGGGGTTTTTTGTGTATAAGAGCTCATTGAAATTGAATTGTCATTGCTTAAAAGGTGGCAAGCAGTTTGGATTCTGGGTACTAGAGCCAGTAATGCTTCAAGTGGCAATTTGGTGATGAACTGGCATGTTCCTAGACAGTCCTTGAACTAGGTCCTAGCAAAGACTGTGGAGATGCATTATTTTTTTAATTGCTATTGTTATTATTTTTTAAAAGGGAATCTGAAGCTCTTCAGTGGTACAGTGTGGCAGTTCAAAAGAGAGGTAGCAGGAGAGTGTTGGGAGAAAATGTTCTTCCAGAGATTGGTTTCTACACCTTCTGATGGGCAGCTGAGATGCTGCTAATATGGGTTTTTGTTTCTCTTGTCCAGGGATCTCTTTTTCCCTCTTTCTAATATAATGTCAGCTTAGCCTAGCGTAACAGGAAGCAGTCTCAAAACCAATGAATTTAAGCTCCCTTATGCTGACTTGGTTGGTTGTTCTCCATATTCAGGGCATTCTATGGTTACCACACACTGTTACTTCTTTCTCTTGATATTAAGTTAATATTTGGGCAGTTTTTACCATTGCATCTGGTTTCTATTAACTACTAATTTTGTTGCTGTTACTTGTCTTCAGTTTCTCTCTTGCTGTCTAATGGAAAATTAGTGTTTTATGACTCGCTGGGGTACTTATTCTATCTCAATTGACAGTCAGTAGTTAATATTAGGATGTTGAAATATAGCAACACTCTTCCCCAAGGAAGTATTTGTCTGTCTCAAAGGGGTCAGATTAGTTTGAAGAACCAGATGTAATACCTTAGGCTATTTGAAGCACCAGCTCTACTTTGAAATCCAGGCTGGGCCATCTTGGTTAGACTAATAATCCCTTTGTTTTCTGTCTGCATTGTTCAGGAACTCTGCTTCTGATATTTTACTTTTTTAATACTTCTCTCTTCCATAGTTGTGGCCCTACATCCACCCTGGTCTTTTTGAGAATACTGACTGCATGTTGTTCTCCCTCAAAATATCCCTTGTTTCAAGTGAAATTAGTCTCCTGACTTCTGTTGGCTTCTCATTTCCCAGGTTACAATTAAGGGTCAGAATAGGAGTTGACATAGTGATCATCTGTGCTGCAGTCTGGTACAGTTATTACAGTTGGACAGAAGCTCTTAAATTAAGAACCAAGAGTTTAACTGCAGTCAGAATCCCTGAAATTGCTTACAAAGCTTGGGACCTGCTGCTTTCTAAGGGACAGTGGTTTATAACTGTCCCTGTTGGTTTTCAACAGCCTTAAAATTGTGAACTTTGGTGACAGGTTGTGATGACAATCCCTCATCATTGCCACATCAGCTTTTCAACTGAAAAGATTTTCACAATTGAAAGACATTTTCTATCTGTTTTTCTTAGTGGCTGCAAGGGGAGGAGAGCTGTAAGCCCAAGATCTGCTTTGAAGGCTCATGATTTACCAAAATGCCTGTATTTAAATGGCAAACACACAGCAGACAGACAAAAAAAAATTATCTCTGTCCATAAAGCTTATTTTGGTTGGCAGATTTTCACTGGCTGTGCAAGGCAGGGAGTTTTGTGTTGGTATTTTGCACCATTGTTTTCATGACATACCTGTGGCATTTAAACAAATTACAGCCCTATCAAGGTCTTAATTAGGCATTGGGCATTTTCTCTTCTGCAAAAATGCTGTTTTAAATGTAAAGAAGAGTTGAAGAGTGGTCCAGGACCAAGCCGATTTCTCAGTAAGGTTGCCTTAGTCTACACAGTATGGTTTAAAAATAAAAGGATGCAAATCCTCCTAATGAACTGTAGTGTTACGGATACTGAGAAATGTAGCTCGTTACAAGAAACCTTTCTTCTGCCTCCCTCAGCTGTACTGGAGCAAAGCCCTTTTAGTGATAAGATTGAGACTATCTCCTGGTTACCTGGCATAAAGTACTTAGCTGTCCTGTGTGGAGAGGAACAGGCTTAGGACAATGTACATGAAAATTCAAGAAAGGCAATCTTTTTAAAAAACAAACAGAACAGAGGCCAAATTCATATTGAAAAATCAAGCTAGGTAAATGCAGTGATAATCTGGTCCAAATGCAGATTTTTGTCTTTTATTTCAGTCTTTTGATCAAGAAACTGTGTATCCTACGAAATTATAATAATATTATGGCAGATGACAGCTGGAAGAGACTTAGTGGTGGGAGCTGAGGTTCTTCTGTGTGAAAGGATTTCTGAGATGCAGCAGGTGTAGGATGGATGTTTAAACAGTCTCATTCTGCAGCCCATTTATCTCAAAGTCAAATAAAGTACAACAGGGACAAGAATATTCCTTGGGTGGGTAGTTGGAAAGGAACTCTGCATTCTCCTTTGCTGTCTGGTAGTCTCTCCCCTAGCCTATGAAAAAGCTTCTGCATCAGGCTCTTCAGTCTAGTTTTTCATGATGCTTCAAACCATTAATGGTTTGTGCAAATTGTCTCTCATCAAAAGACCTACATATCTCATCTGAAATTCAGAAAAGAAATGTAAGAGACATCCTGTCTTTAGAAAAACAAAACAAAAACAAGCAGTTAGGGGTGGAGGAGGATTATCTATTTTGGTTTTTTCTTCCTCAGTTGTATTGCTGATTATATCGCTTATTATTTGCTCTGTCCTCCTTTCCCTTACTTGCTCTTCTGCTTTTTATCTAGAAGAGTTTTCACTTCTGCCATGCCATGCCATGTAGCAGCTGCTTTTGATTTGCAGAAGCACAAGTAGAAGCCTTCTCACATGTCTGACTCCAGGGAAGATGTTAACATGCTTTTCACTGAAAGGAAGAGAAGAGTGAACACAGATACCTCTGAGATGAAAACAGAGCATCTGCAATAGCAAGAAGTGTGAATTTAACAAGAAGGAAACATGAGCTCCTGATCAGCAGTGGGAAGAGAATCTGCTCATTGTAATGCGAGCATTTTTGCAAGTTGTCTTCTTCTTTACCATTTTTAGATGTGAACCGCTTTTACCTGTCAGTGCTTTTCGGAGGTGATCTCTGACTCTGTCCCCTTATTTTCAGCTGAGCTTTGGGAAGGTTTAGTGTCCAAGGCCATGAAGGTCTGACTACAGAAAGTGTATCTCCTAATTCCTCAGCCATTCCTCAGTGGTTAGCCCAGCTTTTCTTCTTTGCTGTTGTCTGTGGTACAAATAAAATAAATTACCTTGTCATTGAAATTGAGATGACACTTAAAGGATTTCTCTTTTGAGAGGGTTTCTTTGTCTTAGTTTATTGTAGCCCTTGATTTGACCCTATCAGTGCAGATGCTTTCCATTAAATGAAAGCAAAATGTAGTTTGTGAGGGTTTTTTGCTGTAATATATAAGTGTATATGTCTGTGTGTGCATTTTAATGCATTTGACATAAATACGCCTCACAGTCTTTCTACTCCATTGAAACCTCTCATTTTTACACCAATATCCTTTCCTCTTAGTGCCTTTTGTTGATTGCTGCAGTTATCTTTTCTTGTGTTGGGTTATAAGATTTCTGAATCAGTTCCAGCCTTTTGCCATGTGTTGTATTGCTGAGCAGTACACAGCCCTGCTCCTGATTTTTCTTTCTTGAAAGTATCAATTGAATTTGGCACAGTATTCTGATTTTTAATTACATCCAGACAGAATGTTCCAGTCATTCTAGGCCCTTCAGTATTTGTCACTCTTGTATAGTGAGATTACCTCCATATCTTTCAGGGAATAAAACCACCTATCTGTAAGTATTTGTTAGAAGGGTATGTTGAACTGGAATCCAAATCTAATGCTCCACTTCCAAGGAGTGTTAGCTGGCAGAGAAATAAAATCCTTCTGGATTTAAAAATTATTGCAATCCTATTTTCTAAATCTTACAGGAGTTCCCCTTTGCACCCAGGATTAGATTTTATGAAGATGACTATATTTCTATCCATTCTAGATTCTTCATTTGGAAGTCCTCCTCCTTTGTATAACATCCCAAATTCTGTTTCTTGCATTGAATTAAAAAATATTTCCAAGTTATTGTAGAGGTGGGGAAAGATACAGAGAAAGACAATATAGATAGCAGCAGAAAGGAGAAAAGGGCATGTTCATATGGGAGGAGCAGTATCTTGAGAAGAGTCAGGAGCGATAAAAGGCACAAGGAGACACAAAGTGCAGATGTGATGTGGGTTAAGAGGTACTGGGGACAGTGGTGGTGGCTGAAGATGCACTTGATGTGGTCACTGGCTCACTGGCTGTTCTCCTCACTGTATCTGCTGCTGAAGGATACAAAGCAATGCTCACCTATAGGCAGTGTTTATGTGTGGGCTTTCCTGGTTTCACCCTGTCACTTTAGGAAGCAAAATGTTTTTTAATCTCCATAAGCCTCTAGTCTTGCACCAAAACATGCCCCTCCTGCAATGTAATCTTCTTACTTCAGTTACACTGCTATGCTCCAGTTATGCCCATGTGCTTGGGAGCACAGGCAGCAGGGTTTCTGAATGTGTCAAAGGTTGGAAAAACTTAAATATCCAAGCACCTAGAGGAAGCCTAACTTTCTTGGGCAAGCTTCTAGATTTCTTATGCTGTGGGGCCTCACTTGCAAGAAAAAAAAAAAAAAAACAAAAAAAAAAAGAAGAAACAACAGCAAAAAAGCAAACAAAACCAAAACTCCAGCACAAAACAAACAGAAAACCATAAAACAAATTAGGCATCTTTCAACATATACCAGTTTGCATCACCCTCAGTTTCCTTGCTTCCATGTGCAGGGGAATGAGGACATTGTGAAGCACCTTCTGCATGCTTGTGGACCATATGCTTAGAGAACTAAAAGTCATTATACAGCCAAGAAAGTGCAGTGACAATTTGAGATGAAATTTACAAGTGGTGGGGACAAAATAAAAAAGTTTCAGCAGTGAAATGAGATTGGTGGAATGCAATGCATCATTAGAGGAAGCAGTTACTGAGAAGCATTCAGTGTTTTGCCAGGTGGTGGGCTCTGGGAGGCAGCTCCTAAAGCAGATCCTGAGCTCTGAGACTCCATGTGAAAATCAATGCCCTCACAAGATCCAGCTTGGAGATTTACATTCTGCAACCAAGAAGAATGGAGGGGAGAGCTCTTGCTTTGGCATGGTTTCAGTGTACATGAAACTCATCCTGGGCAAGCCACACACGCTGTTCAGCCACGTGCCTGTAACAGGACACAGCTGCTGGCTGTGACACTGAGCAACTCTGCATGCAGCAGTTGTACAAACAGGGGTGAATTTCACTCAGGGCAGCAGAACTTCCTTGTGCCTCAGGTTTCTCTTCTGCCAAGTGACTGCCACATTTGCCTGCTTCAGGACACTGATATCAAACTCCAGGTGTGTGTTTTGAAAGAGGCTGTGAATTGCAAACGGGCCTCATCGTGTCTCTTTTACAGGTATCATCTTGTCCTGCTCTTGTCTTGAGCTGCTGCCTAGTGCTGTTCAACACTGAACAACTGCAGTATTTCCTCTGGAGGCGGAATACTGTTTTGGAGGAAAGGTGCTATATAAGAAATCACATGCACTGTGCACCAAAGTTTCAATCCTGTAGTACAGCTTGATTTTCAGGGATAATGTGGGTGTTATCTAAATACTTCAATGTACTAAGAGAGGCTCTTCCAGTTTTATGTCCTCTTTTTTATGTCATTCGTTCTGTCATTTTGGGTACTAGCAGCAGATGGTGTTAAGGAACCTTTCAAGAAAACTATCAGCTTTTCTGAGCATCTCTGTAGAAATTTGGCCACTCATTCCTTTGAATTCCAGCTTTTATTATTTACCTCTCTGTTTTGCTACTTTGTTCTTAGCTGCAGGATAAGACTAGCTATTTCACTACTTAGAGATTCTAAAGTTTGGAGTTTTAAGTGACTGGAAGAGGTTTGCCCCAGCAACTTTTCACTGGAGATGAGATATTTTCTTCACTTGTACACATTAAACAAGGGAAGCCTACAGGGAGTATATCCAAAGACTCACAGAATTTTTCTAGACCTGATATTTAAATACCTCTATCTCCCTGTTTGGAGGATTATTAAAACTTGAACTGCAAGGGTAGTAGGAAACTGTCATAACTGCAGGGTGAACTGTTACCTTTTGATCACTTGTAAATGCATTTTCCTTTGGGTTGATTCCCATTGTTCATGATGCTTGTTTTGTTGCAGGAATCCCTGCTCGCCAGTCTCAGGTCTTGCCTGACCTAAAAAATCATTTAATCTCATCTATGAATTTCCTCCTAGATGCCTGTGAAAACAGGCATTCCTCAAAGCATAGCACATATGTGTAAGAAAAGATGAAAGGAAAACAAAGAGTTAAAATGCAAAAGATGGTAAATGTATCTAACCCTTAGCTTTTCCTTGCAAATTCACATCAATCTCACTCCTGTTTGGTATCTTTGTATTGAAGCACAAAACCTCTGAATTTTAAATATAGCAGAGTGTGAATGTGGGCTACAACGTTCTGGTTTGAGTTCTTGTACATTTAAGTCTCTGTATTTCAGAGCCCAGTCCAGTTGTTCATGTAGGTTGCATCCTTATCCCATGGTACTGTCTGATCACTCTCACTGCCTGCACTTGCAGGATGCAGCTCAGCAGCATCTAATCCTTCCCCCTGCCTTTTCCCACAGTGCTTGTTGTGCCAAATCATCTGTTTTGTCTTTTAGAGAATGCTTTGCATATTTTTTTTCTTGCTGGCTGCCTTCTGAAGGGCCCCTTTAAAACTAAAATCTAAGAGAGATTTTTGTTCCATTTTGTAATGTCCAGATAAGTAATATTGTTTGCCTGGGATTTGGCTTTTAAGAAAAATGGATTTCCGAAGCAGTTGTTACTTTTCTTCAATCTCTAGGAAGATGCTTCAGCAGTCATTTCACACTGGAAGAATGGTACTTATGTTCAGGGATGATGGGTTTTTTTGTGTTTTTAAAACTAAGAGGAATCAGAAATAGGTTTTTTGGGGTGTGTGGACTGAGAAGTTTCAGTTCTGGATCAGAACTTTGTTTTAAAAGGATCAGTAAGCATGTAATTGGTGTGATGTTCCAGGTATAAAAGCTTGCAAACTGAGGATCCTACCCCCAAAGGAAATCTTCTCTGCTGGATTCTAGTACCAGTGGTGAAGCTCCTCTTTTATTGTTTCAGCTTTTCACTCAATTAGAGGTGTAAAGACTAAGAGAAAACAGCCTCCCTTAAAGGTATGATTATATATGTTTGTAGCAAGTATACAAAAAGGCCTTTAATTGTTCAGTGGTTCTTTGTGATGTTTTAAAAGTTAATTCAAAAAATTAAAAAATGTGTTTTAATAATATGCATTGTTTTCTAAACCAGTTGCAGATTTCACAGATTGCTAGTGTGATTTCTGCAGATAATGAATGTGTAGAGCAGTGAGCATAGAAAAGATGGAAACTGAGTTTTTAAAATCTAGGTTTGGTGGAGGTCAATTTAAAGTCAATTTGACAAAAGTCAAATTGTATAAGTTAATACAGTTTTCCTGATAACTTTGATGCAATTTCCTGTGGCAAAAAAAGTCCTCAGTCAAAGCTTTAGATAAATAAAGAGCAGGAGATTTAATGTGAGTATGAGGCTTAGTTATAACCTTTTCCTCTTGGGAAGTAAACTTTACAAAATGCTGTGTCAGTGCAGGAATGCAGCACTGTCCCCAGTAGGTCAGCCAGCACACTCCACAGCTGCAGTTCCTTTTCTGTTTCGTAGGAATAAATGAGTGAGACAGAGGAACCCAAAGAAGTGAATTGCTTAATACTGCTTGCATAATATCAGTACTTTTGAGCTGATGCATGTGTGTTTCCATAAAAAACTCCGAGACTGAGCAGGATTTCACTGGAACTGGAGCATGAGAGTTGCAGAAAGAGAATGAGTAAATGTCTTCAGTTAAGTGGAAAAGCTTCTGTTTCAATAGGCTAATGGCCCAGAGATTTTATTTTAGCAGGAAATGCAGGCGTTCCTGGGACTGTAGTGGTAAATTTAGTTCTTACGCAGCTGCTGGCATTTGGCTCATTCAGACACACAGAAGCCTCAGCCCTCCTTATTAGACAGTGTGTGTGCTGAGTTCCCCAAATGGGTGAAGGGCAGTGCTCTCCTTCTCTTCAGCTGGTAGGTTTTGTAAGTCTCCCATCCAATTGCCTCAGACAGTCTTCTGCCGTCTTCTAGGTTTTCAGGTTTGGAGGCTGCCCACGTGGAGCATCCCCTTTCCAGCTTCAGGCACCATACTCTGTATCCACACCACCTGCTCAAGAAAAATATTTTTTTCTTTTCCTTTTACTGTATGCTGGCCTGCAGATTGATGGCCCTGCTGTGCTGGGTCATCCCTGTTTAATTTAGCCAACAGGGCTTCATTGGCTTCAGTGTTGCACAGTGTAAGCACTGCACAGCTGTCCCTTCCTGCACAGGGGTTCTTTAAGATGTGTTCCTGCTTCTCCCAGCTGATTGTGTAGTAAATGTAGATTTCCATGTGCAAAGGCAAACATGTTTTTCTAGCTGACTCTTAGTGCAATTTGTTTCATCTCTGTTTCTCATGCCTTAAGGTAAATTAGTGTTTTTAAAACTACCTACTACCACTTGTAGCTATTGAAATACTTTTCTTCCGGTCAGGGTGTTGTAGTGACTCAGTCAGAGTCTTTGAGCCAGCAGTGTGCCCAGATGGCAGGAAGTACATTTAGAGTGTGTTAAATCCTGTGTGCTTTTGCAGCCTCTAGCACTGTGCAAATCACAGGATTTCTTGGTCAGAGAAATGACCAATGATCTCGAGTCACAGTTGTTCACACACAACTGTGAGCAAGCAGAATGGCCCTGACAGACAGACGTGTAAAAGCAGGAGATATCATACCTTGGCTTCTTCAGCTCTGAATTTCTGCAGGAAGCCCTGAATTTCACAGTTGCAGAAGTGTTCTGCTGAGCCAGGCTGTGGGAGGGTGTGCTTAACAGTGGCATAGGAGGCTGGGGTGCAGCCAGGTGTTTCAAAGCCCTGCCTTATCAGGTTCTTGTCATGCACTGTCCTGCAGGACTGCAGTGACTTTAAATGCTCGCAGCACCAAACAGTGCAGAACACCAGTCGGTGCCCATGAATGGTGCCCCAGGTAGCCCACTATGGACTCACACTAGCATCAGGAGAGGCCTTGTGTGAGAACTGTGCTTTCTTGACAAAATTATATAAAATGCTCTTGGGTTACTGGTTAGGGTAGCCTGCTACATCTCAAGGGGCTTTTGCCATTTGTTTCTGGTATCAGGGTGTGAGTTTTGGGGAAACAGAGAAGATAGATGGCTGTATATGTGCTTTCTCTAGTTTTGTAGGGGTTTTTCTGAGGAGAAGGGGAGTGGAACTTTTTTAATTTAAAGAGCAGAAAAGTATGTAAATGTGGGCATTCACACATGCATGCATGTTCTTCAAATTTTTTGTGGTATATAGTCAGTCAACATGTTTGGAATTTACTGGATAATTAGTCAGGAACTCTGAAGAGTCATTTAATAAAAATTTTTATTAGCTCATTTATGCTTTAAAAGATTCTCATTTTGCAGTTCAAATGCTCTATCTTTTAAATAAAAAGTACATTTTCCCTTAGGTGTGAATAATATTTTTTTCCCAGAGCAGTCTTCTTTAAGGATGGCTGAATATTTTGCTTTTCTAAGACCCTATTTGTAGTGAGTTGTCTGAACTTAGAAACAAATGTTGCTAGAAATGTAACATGAATAAAACTCTCTAGAACATCACAATTTAGAGTCTTACAAGAATCTCAGTGTAACCAGTGTTTGGCTCAGTGAGTTTAATGGCAAATGTAGGCCCTAGTTGATGATTTGCCTAAATTTTTGTGATTGTTCAACGCCAAGTTTGAAATGCTTCAGGCAGAATATTTTGCTGACTGCACTAATAAAAATGCAAAGATAAAATTTCAGGAAAAAGCAAGCTGGTCTGTACTGATTAGGTATTGCTAAATGTGTATAATGTCTACAAGTGCTCTTTCAAGAGTTCTTTTGTCATGTGCTTTCAGCCATATCACGTTAAATGGTAACAAAAATGCCCTGAGCACTTTCCCAGCATCATTTGGGAAGTGATCTCTCCAATTTCTCTAGGGAACATTGTTTGCCCTTATGGTCCATGCAGTCAGAAATAGGTTAATAAGCAATCATGTTACATTAAGATGTAAAGGGAGGAAAAGAAGGTCAAGTCTTTGAGCAATATAGAAACTACTTGAAGTATCAATATTTATTTGGGAAATAAACAGTTTTCTGGTGTTGTTCTGAATCTGATTTTAGACTGAGGAGGCCTTTGTTAGCTTGGCTAGGAGATTAATTCCCTGTTTTAGCAGTATGCTGTGGTGGTAGGAGTTGAAGATAAAAGCAGCTTTGTGGACCATATTAGATGAGCAGAGGCAGTGATGGCAGGAGCAGGTGCCAAAACATGGCCTGACACCTGCAGGGCCCTGCAGACACGGGGAGCTCAAGGCCAGCTCTATCTCAGGCTCTCCAGGATGCAGGCTTCCTCTTGCCCGCTGGTAGCTTGAGAAATTCCAAGTTACCAGTTGCCTGGAGGGTTTTTTAATCGGTGAATGTTTAAAATAGTCAATTGATTTGGCATATTGACATGTTTAGTGTACCATGAGAATTCCAGCAGTTGCATTAAATGCAATTACTTTGTAAAAGATAGACTGTTATTCCTCTTAATGTGTTTATAATTGCAGACTTCCTCAGCGCCTGTCTCTTTTCTTCTGCTGTTAAATACACAAAATTGTTTGAAATGGCATTTTCGCTGTAAGCTTAACGTGTACTGCTTCCATTATCAAGAAAGGTGTGTATTTTTGGATCACGTCTTTTGTAGTTCATATAATTTGTTCCCTGAGGGAAGGATTCATTTTTTTGTGTTGCATCACATAAAGTCGTGCATCGATTTTAGGCAGGTTGTCTGGCAACAGCAAGATAAGAACATCAGTAAAACATGGTGGGTGCCAAACTTTGTAGTCTACTTTCTTTGTTTGAAATTGGGCCCAGGGCACATGCATGTAGAAAGTGTGCAAATTGATTGATACATTTTTAGTGACATGTACCAGACTGATGGTCTTGTACAGAAATAAAAATTTGTGCTTCCAGGTAAGGCAGCCTTTGGTCATCAAGAGGAAAACACATATATCATCTTCTAGCTCAGACGGTTAAAGAAGGGAGATGGAAGTCAGGTGTCCATTTTGTACTAGCAGCTGAGATGCAGGGTATCCATGATAGGAGGCACTTTGCAGAGTGTTTGCAAGTAAAGCTAAGCAATGCAAACCCCAGAAAAATGGTACGTTGAACAAAGCCATGGAGAAGAGGGCCTTTTTGGAGAGAATGCTATTGTCACCTTATCCACCATCTGGCTGGAGGCAAGAAAGATTCCAGGCATTGTATCTCTCTCATAGTCCTAGGACCAAACTGGCAAAGCCAGGCGCAGAACAGTGCACAACAAGTAGCCGTATCTGTTCCATGTAGGGACCTGTGCCTGACGAGTCTGCACATCCATGGATGTTGTGAGAGCTGCTCCTCAGGCAGGGGGAGATGGAGTGCATGGTGCTTCTGTCCACACTGGGTGCAGACATGGGCGAGAGATTCCTGTTTAACTTCTGCACTCTGCTGTGTTTGCCTTGTTCTTCTCAGTTCTATTTCTTGTTTGTGGTCTGCTAGTCTCCTTGACCTGCCTCTCCAAACCCCCGAGGGCCATGGCCGGTTTTTGAATTCCTCAGTTCCTTGAACTTTGCCACTGGAGCCATTTGGTCTGTTTGTTGTTTTCTGCTTTTGTTGGCCACTCTTTTCTGTTAGAACTGTATGGGCTCATGGTTTTATTTCTGTGGCTGATGATTTCAGGCACAGCTGTAAGTTCAGTGCCTGGAATAAAGCTTGTTAATTCTCCTATGTTTTACTTTCAGGCTTATCTTTTGCCTTCAGGTTGTTTTTCTGCATTTGTCTCCCACTATGTGAAGTGGCTTAATATGAATATGAATAAACAAGTTAGAGACCTCTCTGAATTATCCACAGTGAACTTGCTATAGATTTTCCCTTATGATACATCTGAAATCTTACATTGGTTTTCTGCACTTAGCCATGAATTGCTGGTTGCTATGAATCAAGTGGGATTATCCAGTAACAGAAGATACTGGACTAGATGCAAGGGGCATGATTTGGATTTCTATCTCAATATTGATACTGTGTCTCCAGAAAAGCAAAAAAAAAAGGAAATAGGTGATGTGATTTCCATCACCCTTTTTCTTTCAAGTGTCAAGTAAACACTGCACAAGTATTTTAAGTTAGTACTCCACAAGAGCAGAGATGCTAAGCATAGATGCCATGAATGTTTTTTGACCAGGCATTACTCTTGTATGGCATTACTTTTAATTTCATTTCTCTTCTAGCTATGTGTAAAAAATCATTGATGAACCTTGATGATAGTTATTGCTCTTCCACAATGATGTGGTAACTACAAAGAAATAAAGGTCATAGTCAGATGATCAGATGCAAAGTACCATTTCTTACTTGAGTAATTATATGTCAAGTTCTGTCAGTGACAAGATGTAGTTCTGACAAAGCTTTTGTAACTTAACAATCCATTGGTTTTGACAGGTGAAGGAAATAATTGCAAACAAAAGTGTTCTCCCATTTCTTTCCTCTCATTCTATCTACTTCAGACAATTAAGTGCACTTGCCAGTATTATCAGCAAGTGCAATTTCCTCTTCCCAGACTAAAAGCATATGTTCTTTTTAATATAAATTGTTCAGGTTGCAGAGCAAGATTTGCAGAAATTCTTGGAAGAAGTTGTCAGGAAATTTGACCCAGTCATGAAACCCGAAACAATACCTGGGTGTGTACAACTGCATGTTTGTAGAACAGTGATGCATTCATGCTCTGGCTGTGAGACTCAATGGAAGAACAGAGTTTCACTTCTGATTTGCTGCTTTGCCCTGCATGGATCAGCTACTCAGTACTTCAGCACCTCACCATTCCAAGCAGTGCCATTCTGTGCTCCATTCTGTAATTCTCATCAGATCTAAGAATGATTAATTTAGATCATTCATACAGCAAGATTGCTGTATGAATCAGAGCAGTTGTTACTTATTTCTTCTCTTCTGCAAAGTTTTTTATTAAGAAAAGCAACCATTTACCCAGAAGACTTTGTTAAAATTTACTGACATGAATTGTTGATAACAGTAAGTATTTTGCTAGATATCAATCTCATGCTTAATCTGTCATTATAAAATGGAATTGTAATGCACAAAATAAAATTAAAATGCAGTTCAGAGTCCACGTAGAAAGCCACAAGTTGTCAGTGCTCTCGCCAGTCTGACATGGTTTGGTTTTCTGTCTCTTTTGGGGTGAGACATTAGTACTTGCCTTGTAGGGATGTCTCTCTCTGTGGCTTTGCAGTAACACAGTCCTCAAAAAAAAGTCTCTGCTCTTTGTTACTGGGATTTTAGATGGAAAATGCCTATCTTCAGATAAAGCTCTTAACCCATGATACTTTGTAAGATAATGTAAAACAGAACTTGTATTGCAGAATTGGGAATACAGTGCCCTAACAGGTCACTGGTGTGTTAAAGAATGAAGAGTTCAGGAGGCAAGGAATACCATCCTCTGGTGCCCTCTGTCCTCCTTTCCCAGATGGAAAGAGAATAAAAGTCATCTTGCTAACCCATTGGGATCTGGCTTGCAGTTTCTTCTGCAGGTCTATGAGCAGAGATAAAAGATGGGTTTAACATTAATCATAGGACTGGATTTAGGTGTGTAGTCACAGTTGTAACCAGAAGATAGTTGCACAAGCTATGAATCTTCTTCTTCTGTTGCCTTCTATTTGCCTGCCTTAAGGACTAGAAAGCAGAGTGTTGGAAATACAAAACCAAATTATTTTACTGATATATTGTTAACCTTTCATCTGGCCAAGATACTTAAGTTGTATTTCTTTCGGGTGCCCACTTGCTGATGCTGCAGTAAGTCTGCAGCTAAGTTTGGAGAAAGGTCAGTTTGATACAGTGGTGTTTGGAGTGGACAAGAGCAGCTGTGGCTGCTGTGGCTGCTCATGGTAGGAACTGATGTGTTGGGGTTCACAGGAATTCTGGGTTTGGCTGTGTGAGCTATGTAGCTGTTGTGCTTAGTGGAAAATGGATACAGTAGAGTAGGGAAGCAAGGCTAAAATAACTTGAAATGCTGAATATATGAAAGACTGAGGCAAAAGAAAGGACAGAAGGGAGTTATCATCTTCTAGATATCTGAACTGAAAAGGCCTTGAGAGATGTCATGCAGCTGAGGAATGGTGGCAGAAGGGAAAGTGAGCCAGGCAAGGTGGAGAAGGCAAAGTTTAGAGCCCTGAAGAAAGGCAGATGTGAGCTGAAGCAGCTGGTGAAGGAAAAAGGCAGCTCTGTCACTCACAGTTGGGAGCAAATTCAAGGCGAAGGTAGAAAAAGAAAGGAAAGCTGGGAGGAGGATTCTGGCCATTGCAAGCAAGTGCATCCAGAGGACTGGGTGGCAATTTTTCTGGTTTTCAGTCATTTTTCTGGAGCCACGCTAGCTGCTATGGACCTCAGAGCAGCATCTGCTGGTGAATGGCTCAGGAGGAGTAGCAAGCTTCACTTGTAATTTTTTCCTATCTGGGTGGAGTTTGTTTGTTTGTTTTTTAAACATCTGCCAGGTGGTTCTGGTCGGGGAGGATGCCTTCAAAAGGCAGGATTCCCATTATTCCATACAGAAAAACTGAATTGCTAAAGGAGAGTGACACTTACTTTAACTGGTGATAATTGCAGGGTCCTTGCTTGCAGATGTTGCTTTTGTCTTGATCTTTCATTCAAGTGCAAAGCACAATGCTTTTGCATGAGGGAAGGAGAGCTTATTTGGAGCTCTGATTAACAGCCAGAATATGTCTTACTGTGCAGTGGGAACATACTAGAAATAGTCTGAAGATTTTTATTTGTTGAGAGTACCATGAGAGTTTAGCCTTGCCATTCCCATGTCTCTGTTAATTTGTGCATAATTCTATAAGATCCCAGGACTGATGTACTGGTGATGGATATAGAGTGAAAAGTGAGATTTGTTTGTTTGCCTTTTAAATAGTTTTTATCTGTTTGATGTTTCTGTTCCTCATTGATTGTGCCTGCTATTAAAATCTACTATTGTGAATCTCCTGTTGATGTTATGGATGTACCTGCATTGTGTGGCTAAGAAACAGAGATGTTAAAAAGCACTTAGGTGCTTAGGAGTCCATTAGGAATATCACAGATTCCTAAATTTATGTGTGCATGCATTCTGTAGCCCTTATGGGAATACTTTTCAAGATTGTAATTTTGTTTTAAAATGGTTGTTTTTTCAATAACAAAACCAATAGTTTGGAGTCATCTGCTGACTGAAACCTCTGATAGATATGTTTCCAACAGTAGATGAATAAAGATAATATGTGCATCTGTCTCTTGGAGGCTCCTGGCATCTATCAGATAAAATCAGTTCTGGGAGCAGAGGCAGAGAGACAAGTTTCTGTGGCAGCAGCTAAAAGTCTGTTTACTCTGCATCATCTACTGTGTTGTACAAATACAGGTCTTGTCTTCCAGCCTGTGATGCTTATTGAATTTCAGCACATCCTTTTCAGTGCAGGTGCCTGTGTAAATTCAGTCATGCTCCCTTGCAAGCATCTTCTTCAGCTAGACAGGAGTTTTGGTGGGGGGGAATTGAGTTAACATGAAGAAACCTCTGCTCTGTTTAATTTCATCCTTGTCTTTGGCACCTTGGGCTGGATTTGAGACTGTCACCTGTCTTGCTTCAGGGAGACTTCTCACCCAAGGGTTTCACTCTCTGCTGTCATTTTCCCTTGTTGCATGTAGCCTTGCTCTGTTTGCTTCCCACACATCCCTAGAAGGCCAAGCACAGCCTGCTTCCCCCACACCTCACACAGGCAGTGGCAAGTCTTTGTGCTCGCCAACCGGTGTTGGTCTCTTTTCGTCATAGCTTCAGAACATGTTCCTGCCCCCTTTTTTCTTCCTCCTGTCTCCTGTAGCTTCAATGAAATTTTTTTTGCCCTGTTGCTATGGTTACAGTGCCTTTGATGAAATCAGCTAGGCTGTCCCTTATGATTGGAGCCAGTTCTTAGCATACAGGTTCTGGCAGTAGTCCTGTTCAACATTAGCCTTTGCATAAGTATTATGTCCTTATTTTTGAGGGTCTTTGTGTGTTTGTCTGTTTTAGATGAAGCAGGTCTTCATGATACTGAGAAGTATCCTTTCTGAAATTGATGCCATCTGAGAAAAGGCCTTTACAGTACCCTCAGAAAAAAGAAATAACTGTTTTAGTATTTGTCAGTTTGTACATGTGTTGCCTATGTGGTATTCTGCAAGGTAATATCTTGTTAAGCAGACAAAGCAATTCAGTGATTATTGTAAATCAGGCTGATGTCAATAGAAGCAATGTCATTAAAAGCCCCCAGCTGTAAGACTGTCTCCATGGAATTTGATTTCTAATGCCAACTTTTAAGTATTTTCATAGCTGTGACTTGTTGCTGCAGTGATCCTGTTCTTGCTCTTTCAGAACGAGAAGGCTTTGGGGCATTCCGTGAGCCGCTCCAGTAACATCTCAAAGGTATGTTGCTCCATGTAACTCCGTTTTGATAAACTTGGAGATACTGGGATTTCTTTCATTTCAAAATTGGGTGATACATGTGATGATGTGACCAGTAGAAAATGTTTTTTATGCCTGTCATTGATAGTCACTCCTGAAACATTAGAACTCTGGTGTTTTGCAGACTCTCTTTACAGGTCAAACGAAATGGAAGCTACAGTCGGTTTTCTCTTTCACACTGTCAGACTCCTTAGCTTGATAGGAGCAAGATAGATGACAGATGCCTGAGATCTTATCTTGGAGGGGAAAGTGGCTCCAAAAACATCACTCCAGTGTGTTGTTTTGTAAGATAAAGCTGTGTAAGATATGTATTGATGTGCATCCCATAATATGTGTAGGATATATGGTTAAATGTTATTCTGTTGTTACTTTAAGACGAAATTATTTTTAAGTGCCATGAGCTTATTATCAGGACATGACTATGTAAGTGTTTTTAAATGTTTGATTTTACTGAGCCTGGTCATGTAAGGCAAGCAGGATGCTCTACCCCTTCTAGTCACTCTTCAGTATAGCCAGTGGGCACATCCAAAGCATAATTTCTTTGTTATGCCATTAGGAAAAAGGTATCTTCTGTCCAAGATAATTATTGCAATACTTACCCTTCTTTCTGCATTGCACATAAGATTTTCTATTGGCTATGTTGATTGAACAGTACTTTTTTTGGGGTGTATGAGCTTCGACTCTTTGTTGCCACAGTTTTAAGTGGCTGCTTGTAGTTACTTTTAATGAAACACTGAGTCATTATGGCTGCAACATAATAAGTATTGTGAGTACTTCTGAATCTAGGGAACTGTTCATGACTATCTGCAGCAGAGGAGACAGAGTTTGCATATAATATATGGTTTATATGGGCACATACAACTTTCACTTTGGAGCCAAAAGGGTGGATTACTGGGTGTCCTAAACAGTGAGCAGGGCAACTTCCTGGTGTACAAGGTGTTGACCAAGCTGTAGGTGTTGTAATCATGGATTGATAAGAGATAATTTTGCATTTGGCATCAGAAAATGTGCATTCATATAAGGGGTTTTGAAATAAAAACTGTGTGAGTATAATAGTCATGTAGATTTTTCTAAAATGGGACTATGCTTATGCCTTTTTACCCTGGTTCTTGTCTTCTTAGGGATCTTTAATTGGATTTTCAGGTTTTGTTCAGCAGAGATAGTAGTTTTGCCATTAAGCATCATTGTACTTTTCCCAGAGTGTCTCAAATCAGCACAAACCTTTTGGCAGCAGCACTTTGGTACCCAAATGAATCTGCACAGTTCATTCTTAATTCATCAAGAACTGGTGGTGTGGCAGTGCAGTGGGAAGGACCTTGCACTCTGGCAAAGCTCTCCCTGGGAGTGCTGGCAAGTGAGACATCAATATTTACATTCATCTTGCAGTGCTGAAACGTTCAACATGACTGCTGTGTGTTGCAAAAGCTAAAGTTCTCAAGGGGATCAAAAGTCAGTCTTGCCAGTTTAATGGAGGAGACTTTTTGGTTGCAAAGTGAGCTTCCCAGAGGTGTTGATGTTCTTGCTGCTCTTGTGTCACCTCTGCCTGATCCATTCTGTGCACCTCTGGAGATAAGTTCAAACAAGGGCAGAGGGTGAAAGCCCCATCAGTGAAGTCAGCCCCTGATTTGCCTGCCTGTCTGAATGCTGCCTTGTGCATCCAGGCAGTTCAGTGCTAAACTGCAGCAATTGTTTTGTAGTTGACAGGTGTTTTGGCTGTTGCATGTAATTTCAAATGACAAATCATGAAACGTTGCAGTAGTGGAATGCTGCATGAAAGCTTAAGTACATGAAAATTTTTTCTTTAATTGTGAGTTTGAATAGGAAAGGGCCTATTTTTTTTTAATTCAGAATACCATAGCAACTTGGCCAATAAGGCAGATTGGTTACACATTTTGAGTATGGAAATGCTTGGCTGCCTGTATAGCCCTTTCTGAAATCCACAGGACTTGTTGATCCGACACCATTTTAAGAGGAGCTTTTTAACCAAAATTGGATTAAATCAATTACATGCTGCATTTCCAGATGTGTTGAAGTGTGTGTGAGTGTGTACAGAAATAATGGTCATGCTTTCTGCATGACTGTTTCAGCCATTGTTTTTCCACCCAAATCTAGCTTACAGCACAGGAACATAGCAAATCTGCCACAGATTCTTGGCACTGACACTTGAATCAAAGCCTTACTGGTGCTGATATGTCATTATGAACCTGCTGTGATTATTACTGTGTATCTTTCCACTGCTCTCAGTTGCACAGTGCAATTTGAGTGGAAAGGATTGAGTCAGAACTCAGCCTTCAGCCAAGAGAGGATGCTGTGTTACTTATTGTGACCAAGGAAAGCAATGCCCATGGGCTTAAAGTGATCGGGGAGGGAGGCAGACAGATGGTGCTACTGCAAATGTAATCAGCTGGTAGAGGTAGCAGGACCTCTCTGAATATAGACCCCTAGTGTCAGGGCCAGGTGGAGCTGTCCCCTGGGAGAAAGGGGCAAAAAGGGCACTTCTCCAAGAGGCAGATGCTAAGAGAGGCAGAGGAGATGCTAGTACATGTGGCCAAGCCAAGAATAAGCAATCACCTGAATACTTGGCTAGGGATGGAGGCCAGAAAGAGCAGAAAAAGGAGCAGGGAATAAGATGTAGGAGGATCTTCATATGGTGTCATTAGGCTGTGTGCAGTATGTTGCACACTGGGGGATGTGGCATTCTTCCAGGCCCTTCTTTGCTTTTTTGGTATATATATTTCAAACACTCCTTTTAAATCTGCTACACATGAAGCATTTAAATTTTTGAAATCTATTATATTTGTTTTTAAAATTAAAAAAAAAAAAAACATTGAAGGCAGATTTAATTAATTTAGTCATGGCACTTGAACACAGCCCATTTTCCCCAACTTGCCCTGTTCAGACACATAAACAGCACTGATGCTGATTGAAACAACCCCAGTTGGCACAAGGGAATACAGCCCAGATCCACATCTCAGCTGTTTATCCTAAGACAGCATTTTTTCCAAGCAGCCACTGATTGCTGCAAAGTGCCTTCATCATTCAAGCCCCACAGAGAAATAATTAAGCTTTATAGAAGCTTCGTCCTCTAAATATAAAAGAAATTGACCCTTACACACAGCTAGTCACTGGGAGCAGCTAAAAGTGGGACTTTCACAGTAGTGGTAATTCATGCCCTCAGTTCATAGATAAAGGAATTGTGCTTACAAGCAGATGAAATGAGGTCACTTACAAAGCTGGTCCCTAAATAGTTATTCTCAAATTAATGGTATTGTTTACCTTTAAAGTATCTGATATATCCTGAAACTGATGATGTGATGTCTGGAAATACCTTCAGGTCATCTGTGTGCTGTTTTTGTCATCTGATTGCTTTGGAAGGTTGATTCTAATGTAAAGGGGAAGCATTTTGTGGTCTTATTTTCATAGCCCTCCAAGGGACTATGAAACTTCCAAACTTTGAAAATGCTAATACTGGGATCACAGCAAAGGAATCAAACGTGAACTCCTTAAAAAATGTAAATGCTTTGTCTTTTCTGAAGGCCTGTATAGTTTTATCTTTTGAACAGAAGCATGCTGTAAAGTATTAGATTATTCTTAGGCTGAATAGCAACCAGTGCAGACATAAATTGGTAGCCTAAGCTTGCTACGAAATTTAAAATCCATTTAGACTGTTCATCAGCTTGGAACAGATTGAGAAAAGCATATGAATACACACGTCCACTGTTGCCTGAAGCTTTAATGCATTTAGTGAGCATTTGTCTGTAGAAAGTAGTCCAGGTTTTTCAGTTGCAGAACTTAGCTATCCTGTAGTCTATCAGATGACCAAGGCTTACTGAAAAAACTGTTCCTCAGAGGGGTTCTGTTCAGGTACATGAGCCTGGTGGTAGGGAAATACAAGTTGCTTAAAAAAACTCTTCTACTGAGTTAGTGGGGAAGGAAAAGACATGAAAAATTCTATAGCATGAAGATTAAAGTATACTTTTTCCCCAGCTACAAGAACAAGTAATCTCATGCTGGAGCACAGTACAGTCATGTTTGTAAGGAATGTGAGCGTCTCCCTGTGCTGTGATAAATTCCCTCTCCTGGGGCCAGATTCTTACATATAGGTATGAGGCCACCCCATTCAGGAGGAACCTGCAGGGGTTTCCTTTCCTTTTTTTGTTCCCTCAGTCCAATCAAGGTATTTTGAGGAAGATTTTTAAAGACAATACACCATAAGTAATTTTTTCTTCTTCTCCCTGCAGAACCTGTGTAGTTGTTACTGGGTTTAGTCAACATTAATCCTGTGGTATAGTCAGGTTGTATAATTCTTGGGGAGATTTTGAAGGGATAGATAGCCTCCTTTCTCTAGTATCTTTAGCTCTGGAATCTCTAGAGAAAAGATCCTGACACAAACCTCCTTTAGGTTTCTTTGGAAATAATAAGGGAAAGCTGACTTTAGCTTTGCTTCTCGTTGCTACACATAGTTTTAATTATAGTCATATCCATTATATAAAGTATGGAAGAAAGTTCTTCCAGCAGCTGACTGCTGGTTCCTATCAAATTGTTGCCAAAATTACATGGTGGAGTTGATCATCCTGAAATTTTCAGATGCTTCTTTCCCATATCTCCTCTGCAGTTTTTTAACCACTCTCCATTTTAATAATTTATCTTAACCCTCTCTAAAGACACTTGATTTTAATATGCACTGGAAGTCAATATGGCATGAATCTGGTAGGGAGAGCTTACTGGAGAAGATCAGAAGTTGCTGATGGTTATCCTGCCATGTTGGTATAAAAGCTTTCCAGGCTGGTATAAAACCAGCCTGTGTCAGCAGGGCTGTCTGCCCATCACATCCCCCAGTCTGTCCATGGTAGCCTGTTCTGCCTATCTCAGGTGTCAGGTTTGTCCACTTTGGTCTCTTTGCACTGCTGGAGGCCTCCTTTGGCATCTGCTCCCCAGATGAGCTTCAGAGACCGTGGAACTGCCGTGCACTCTAGCAAGAGCCACACATGGAACACAGGACTTGCTGAAAGCACTCGAGAGCACATAAAATAAAGGCCAGCCCATAATCAAAATGCCAGTTGTGGAGTGTTTCGCTCCTTGCTCTATTGCTAAATTTGTATTTGCCTGAAGCTCCTTGTTCGGTAGTTCCTCCCAATAAAAGACTTAAAATTGAGCTTCTTTTCACTCTTTGTCTGCACAAAAGAGAGTTGTGTCCTGTTATTAAATGTGCATAGTTCTTTGTATGTTATTTTCAGATCCTTAGCTGAAACCTCTAGTTGTTTTTGTAGCACAAGTAGTAGGGTCACAGTATTATTCCTAATCATGTGGCACCTACAAAAGACAGTTTGCATGTGTGGGGGAAAACCTTTGTGTGCTTCCTTTAGACTTCCAATCAGTTGAAAAATTCTACAGGAGTTGTTTCTAATTTTTTGCTTTCAATGAATAATTGAGTAAAGTTTTTAGGATGTGACAGGCCCTGTTCTTTAAAATGAGATTTAATTGCTGTTACTGAAGTGCAGCCTAGAGTGGGACAACAGCTACTATACCCAGAAGTGTCATCTCAGATAAGCAGGTTATCTTGTAATATACCCGAGCCATTGGCATGTTCACTATGGCTCACTTCAAAGATGCCTTTATTTTCTTAGGCAGGGTGGGTTTTTTTGGGTTTTGGTGTACAGCATGTGATCAAAAGTATGTAATAAGAAAAGGCCGAGTTCTCTTACCAACAGATAACACTGTTCATGTGGAGGCAGAATGAGAACATCTATGTGTATATATGCATGGACACCTGCATATAAGCATATTAAAACATGTATGTGCTCCTGAAAGCAACCCTTCAGAGAACGGTAGAAATCCCAGGAATTGTTACCTTCAAAATTGCTGTGAGTGTTGGAGTGCCAGTGCAGAAGGCCGTGCTGTGACCTCAGTGAATTGCATTAGATAGGAATGTCAATATACACAATTAACTAACTATTGACCTTTAGTACTGAGCTATTTTAAGCAACCAGTCAGGCTGTACAGAGTAACTCACAAGCACATGGCTCCTAGGCTTGTCACTGGAGGTGGTGTTCCTCCATGTGAAGGGCATGACAGACCACAGAGTTTCAGCAAGTGATTATGGGGTTAGAAGGGTCAAATTCAGGCTGTCAAGGTGTAGGCTACATGTCACATATCAACATGGCAGAAACCTTCTGTGAGAAGGAGTGCTCTAAAACCAGCTGCTGCTATTGCCATTATAAATATCCAGTTTGGCCAAAGGTGCTGCTACCTGGGAGGCTGCTGCTGGGTCAGTAAGGGTGATGTGTACCAGAAGCTACAGAGTGGAGAAGGCTTTGACTGGTTATTTTCAGAGCTGAGCTGTGTGTGGGAGCAGCATCAGAGCTCCAAGATAGCTGGACCTGCCTGTTTCATTCACCCATCACCGCCTCTTCTTTGCCGGGTTCTGTCCCAAGGCTGTCTGTATCTCTTCTTCTCTGTGGCACCTCTGCCTGAAAGCTGCTGTGTCTGAGTCAGTAGAGCCAGGCGAGCTGGGAGGACTGGCCAGCAGCAGTGATGTGTAACCCTGCTTCTAGATGCAGCAGAACTTGGTACTTGGGCAGCAGCTTGCATTTTGCTGTGCTCTTGTCGGGGAGTTGTGCTTCCCTGTCAGAGACTCACTCCTGTCACGACTGGCGTTCCTAGGGAAGTGACTGGCATTAAAGCAGTGGTTTGTTTTACCTCACCTCACTATCCTACTCTGAGTTGCAGTGCAGCTCTGTAAAGTTTCATCAGCAAAAAGCATGGGATGAAAGGAGGACAGACTGGGTGACTGGAGGCTCATTGAACCATGGCTTTTGGTGGTAGCCTCTGCTTGTTTGAACCAAGGGTAGGGCATAACTTCCTCCAGTGATTTGTTGTTCCTTTTTGTGGTGCCTATCCAAGTGTGTTAACTTCTGTTCATAGTTTGATTGCACTTTCATTATGTATGAAAATAGAGAAAAGTATCTTTTGTTCTGAAGCAGAAAAATGGGGGGGGGGGAAATGTGCCTCAGATACTGAGTTTCTGTAAGCCACTCTGAACAGTACTGGCATCTAGAAACAGAATACTAAGCTTGAAATGCAAATGAAATTCCATAATTTCTTTTTTGTCCCAGCCTTTTGATTTCCCAAGTGGCAAGACTTTTAACACCCTTGGTACCAGACAATTGGATCAAGAAACCAGTAACATGGTTTTGGAAGGGAAATTTTGGATCATTGATTCTATTCATCTTCTATTAGACTGTCACATCATACATTCTGCTGTCCTTTTTAGAAAAGTTCATTGCTAAACTGAAGCAGCTGAGAGATTGGATTCATTCTTTGCAGGTTATCTTCTGTGATTTGCTCCTAACATAAAACCTGAGACAGATTTATTAATTGATCCATGACTTCACTTCCAACAATATATAGCTGTGTCTCCATGGCAGAATGCAACTTGCTGTTTTACTGGTTTAATATTTTGTTTTTAGAAGATTGCTCAATACGTCTTTTAAACTATTTCATTTTTTTAGTTTTAATTATTTGCAGAGTGAAACAGTTTATCAGTAAATTAGTGTCAGATCTTTCATTAAGTTGTCAGACTTTGAGTTAAAAAAAAGTTACTGCACAAGCCCTTATAAAAGATAGGATATGATGTCAGGTGTACCTGTTTTTAGGAGAGGTTAATCATCAAAGAGAGAACAAATTTCCAACAAGTACCTGAATTCACATCACTGCATGATCAGAATCCTTAGCATGTGTAAGTGGTGTAAAATGTAAAGAACTGTAGTTTTCCTGGATAAAGCCAGTAATTGATCTTTGTCTGTAATTTGTTTTGTCACAGTCATTACATAGCTCAGTTTGCTTTCTGGCCCAAGGTTATTCTACTGGGTTTTATTCTATACATGCACTCAGCTTTGGGTAAGATGGGAAATAAGTTACAGTGTCTTATTTAGGGTTAAGAGGTGTGTGTCAGAGTCTTGGCTGTCTTGCTTTTGGTTCCTGCAAACCCAGCTGTAAATGGATACCTATTTTTCAGTGTCTGTGCACCTGAGGTGTCCTAATGTGAGGGCAGACACATTGCTGTCTATAGTGCTGTTGACTAGAGAAGCAAGACCTTAAAAGATGAGTTCTGTCACAAGGAAGGTGATTGTTTTATCTGTATTTATAAAGTAGCATGTGTATGTATCTTCTCTCACAAAGAAATAAAGAGTATAACATGTGACAAGGAACCTTGGTTTGGTATGACAGTATAAAAGCCTGTGACTGCCTTGTTTAAATATACAATAAGGGCTTTTAATAAACTAAGTACAGAATTGACAAGTCCCAAGACAGATGCAGTGTGTGTTGCAGCATGATCAAAGTTATCACTGCAGTTATGAAAGCAGTGATAACTGCTGGTGTCTGAAGCTGAAGCACAGGGCTGGGCACAGCATGCTTCTGTGGTAGCACACCTTTTATCACCTGAGGCCTCCCTGGTCTGGCTGTCTGCAGCTGCCTGACCCAGGTCTCTGCTGGCAGTGCTGCTTTCTGTGCAGCCCAGTATGGAGATGACATTTCTGTTTTTCTGCTGACTGCATTGTTCTTTCCTGGGTTTCAGGCTTTGCTGTGCAGATCAAAAGAGCTGTAAAGCTTTGTTTGAATTTTGAAGTGCAAACAGTGTTTTGCAGCAGTGGGTGAGCAGTGCAGCCTGTCCAGCAGCTGTGGAACATGGGAGACCCAGGTTTAAAGATTCTGTGTAATGAGGTTATTAATGCAGGACTCCTCCCCGCAGATATCTCCAGGAGGAGTTGAGAAGTTTGTCAAAGTGACATGCAGGATACAGCAGCAGGAAAGGTCTTTAATAACAGCCAGAGGAGTGACAGCTGAGACAATGCTCATTCTTAGCACACTGAGTTCAGATTTGTCTATTAAGTGTTAAATGTGCCAAGAGCTTCACTTTATGTTTTTGAGTTAGGTCAAATAATTCTTAATTCTTCAGTTATTCTATTTCTTACTGTCTATTGTTGCAACTTACAAATATGACTGCTGCCACATTTCCTCTCTAGTATGGATCTTCCAGGATGGAAGATCCTGTTCAAGTAAGAGCAGGACAAAAGGCCTCATAAAGTACACCAAGTACTTCAGGGAATGGTGTGGGTTGGCAGGTGGTGCTCATGTCCATATGCTAGTAAGGAATATAAGTCCTCAGGTTGTGTTTGAGTTACTGCTGGTTCTGTTTTGTGAAGAAAACCCCAAGCCTCTCATCTCTTGCCATCATTGTTAGAGGAAGGATTAGCTATTACATGGTAGCTAAATTCCAGCTAGTTTATACACACACTTCCATCTAATTATTCTAATTATTCATTTCCTGAGCTATTGTTCTGTGCAATGTTTGACAGCTGGCAGGTTCCACTCCAGAGATATCTGCATTTGACCTTGGGGCAAAACATTTTTGTTCTAATCACTACTTCTCCAGGGATGGGACTCGATGACCTTTCTCGCATTTAACAGTAAAGTCACTTTCTTACAACTAGCCCTTGAGTATCTGCTGTAGAGTGATATCTGACTCCATATGCTGTGTTTCACCCTGAAGGTAATTGCTCTGCATACTGACTCCTGACTTGAGGGTGTTTTTGTTTGTTTGTTTGTTTTAATTTCACTGCAGGCTGGAAGTCCAACCTCTGTCTCTGCCCCTCATAGCTTCTCTCGGACTTCTGTCACACCATCCACCCAGGACATCTGCAGGTAACGTGTGCTGTTTGCGTGGCTACAGGGAGGCTCAGACCAGGTTCAAATTAAGGAAAAACAAAACTGAAAAAGCATGTTTGTGGGGAAGTAAGCGATGTGGGATTCCCACTTGAAGCATCCCATTTGTTTGACTCGACTGCTGTCTAACACTGCTTTGTTAAATCCTACTGACTGTTTGGCCCTGCTATGTTCACCATTCGCACACTAGCTGTAATTCTCATTTCTTCACTTTTAATTATACATGTTCTCCTTTTTAATTGTTTTTTTTTGCTTTCTGTGCTTTTATTCCACTACTCTGCATGCAGTTCCAGTGCAGTGTTTTCTGAGTGTTGTCATCACAGTCCAGTGCAGTCTGCTGTTGTCTTGAAAAATCCGCACTGCCAGAGCCCTCTGACACAAGGGGTCACTGTGACAGTAATCTGTCAGGACACGGTACATGCAGCCAAGAGAAACTCCCATGGGCAGGATCGGGGCCAGGCACTCAGGTCTGCTAAGAATGTAAAGCCCACCCGCACTCTGAAATTCTCCAAGTCCCTCAATGACGTGGACCAGAAGGTGCAGAGCACCAGCGAGTGCTTTGATTATGTGGAGCGGACACGCTCAGAAGGCAAACTGACCCTGAACCAAGACCAGTGTTTAAGGATTAACAAATTTCATCTTAAAGAGAGGAAACCGCTGAATCTCAGGCCTCTTTCCTTTAGCAATTCTAAGCACTCCTATATCCCTTCCCTTTCCAACTACTCAAGTGCATCAGGAGGAGCCGAGAACCACAGCGCTGTGCATATCCCCCTGCTGGAGGACAAGGTGGACCATGACTCCTCAAGGAGCAAAAAACTGTTGCGTTACCTTTTTTCCTTCTCCCACACCTCCAGCATCAGCAGCCTGCATAAATTTCATGAACTGGAGAGCTATTCCAGTCACTTCCAAGCTGACAAATCCTCCAGCATGCTGGTGGAAAGCACAGACTTCTGCTCTGATGATATGGGCGATGATGACGTCTTTGAGGACAGCACCTCAGTGAAACTCAAACCAAAAGAGCAGCGGGCACCGCTCTGTTCAGTTGAGAAGGACAGTGACCTTGACTGCCCTTCCCCCCTCTCAGAAAAGTTACCCCCTCTGTCCCCTGTGTCCACATCGGGGGATACCTGCAGGTTGGTTTACCAAAGAACCACCTACCTTTTTAACCCTCCCATGTGCAGTGGTGACTGTTCTGCTTTCCCCTGCCTTTGTGCTGTTTCTGTCTCTTCTTTTACCCTGTCACCTTGCTAATACAGTATGTGTGATTTGAGGCATGCAGCCTTCTCTCTGCAGTCCTGCACCCCTCTGATGCACTTAACAAGGCTACTAAGCAAAATAACTTCCTTTGGAGTCAAATAAATTCTCCTAAAATTTATTTCAGGTTTGGGGTTCTGAGATATTTTATCAGTGCCCAAACTGGCAATACTATATGAGAGACACAGCTACGCATCATAAAGGTCGAGCTGAACGTGTTTTAGCTTTTAATGAGCAATGTGTTGTCCTGACAGCACTGCTAGTTTGGTCAGAGGGGGGGAATCAGGAGGAAAACAGACTGCTTGAAAATTGCTTGTGAGATCAGATCAATATAGCTTTAGATTTATTTTCCTCCTCAGTTTGTATCCCACCACACTTTTTTATTTGTTACAGGCTTCCTGGTTTTCTTGGTCAAAGGGTATCTGAGCACTGCCTGTTAGTGATAGGCCTGTGTGATGTCCACAGTGTGAGATTCAAAAATGTGGGTGTCATTATTCCAGCTGCAGAGGATTAATCATGTGCACAGGTGTCAGGAGCAACAAGATCTGGACTGTCTTCATGGTGACTTGGCTGCTGGTCTGCCCTCTCCCACATCAAAATTGTGTTTGAGGAGCAAGAGTCATCAAGTTCAGGAGCAAATGTCTAATCCCTCTACCTAGCATTTTATTATCCTAGTCTTTCTCCTCCCTAATAACACTTCCTAAAGCTGCCTTTGTTATTACTTTCCAATATTATTTGATTTCCCCCCTCATTACCACCATATCTAGTTCTGTACTGGCTTACCATCAAGATGCTGTTGTAATCCACCCACGCCTTCATTTCTACTTGCCAGCTATCAGCAAGGTCCCAAGAGGCAAGATGCTACACATCAGTACGAGATTTCAGCAATAGACAGGGATGGCAGCAGGCCAGAATTTACTTCACATATGCTTAGTGACTTGTATTCATTCCCTGTGCTCCTCACCAAACCCCTTTCAATTCATGACCTCTGCCCCATGGTTAGAAGGACTTCACAATGCTTGATGCTACCCAGGCATTCTGTGTAAATTGAATCTGGAAATCAAATGTCAGCAGCTGGTAGTAACTCTTTATCAGATGTCTTTGCTGTTTGCACAGTTAGGCTGTGAGAAAAATAGGGAATTTTGCTGATGCTGATGCTTCCTTAGCAAGTCTTGCTAAGTCAGATTTAGAGAAGCAAAACCATTTAGAATAAGTGTGTTTTGGGGTTCAGATTTAGTTCTGTAGTTTTGAATTGTGAATCTGTCTCTTGGGAATTTGCATTGGAATTAATCACTTGTGTAAAATCCAGGCTGTCTAAATAGTTGTTCATGATCCTGGGTGGACTGTTTCACCGTTGGTATTGGAATTTTGTTTTATCTTCTATTTCAGGCCATAGTACATGAGTAGCTGTACCTCTCTGTGCATATTTTTTCTTGAGAAGTGCTGTCTGATCTGTTTAAATGCTATTTGCAGTTAAGTGCTATTGGTCTGGGTGAAATGTTGTCATTTCTTGCTCCATTTTTTTCTTTCAGGTACTGCATTTCTGTCAGGCTCTACGTGTGTGCATCATCTGTGAGAAAACAGCTGTCTAGTCATCTGTGTCTGTGCTTAATTATCTTGTGCCTGTGTATGTGCTTGTGCAGCAATTGAGTTGTTTAGTTTTAGCTCCTTTGTGGAACACATTCCTTTGATTTATGTCTCGGGATCCTCAGTGAACATCCGTGTGTGATCACAGATATTACATGGCTCTTCCACATCCTTTCTGCTTCCTCTTCTCCTAATGAGCAGCTTTGCTTCTGATTCAGGATATGTCACTGTGAAGGAGATGATGAGAGCCCTTTGATTACCCCCTGCCACTGTACGGGCAGTCTCCACTTTGTGCACCAGGCCTGCCTGCAGCAATGGATCAAGAGCTCGGACACGCGGTGCTGTGAGCTGTGCAAGTATGAGTTCATCATGGAGACAAAGCTGAAGCCTTTGAGGAAGGTAGGCACAGCACCTGCTTCCCTGAGAACATGCTTTGTTAAACAGAGATCCACTCTGGAACAGGCTGTGCCCATGAGCCTGCAGCACCCACCGTGTCTTTGTGAATGGTTTTGTAAGTAAGTCTGGTCAGTCTTGTATAGGTACAAAAGGATTTGAATTAACACTCACCCTGGCAAATTCAACATCACAGGAATCCAGCTCTGATAACAGCTGTTACAGCCCAGCAGCTTTCTGTCTGTATATGTGTGTGTGTGTGTATATATATATATATGCAACAATCTGATTTTTTTCTTTAGATGTTAGAGCACAAAATTCTACAGTCAGCAGTATACTTTTTTTAATGGGGAGCTTTCTATTACTGTTCGCTGCTTTAGTTTGTGGCTCTAAGATCCACATGGCTTTTCTTCAAAAGATGAGGGTTTCACATTAAATTTACTTTCAATCACACTTCTTGGATGTAATTTAGTTAAAATTTGTAGCTTTCCTTTTCTTTTTAAAGGATCAAGCTTACTTAGTGAGGATAATACATTGTAAGTAGAAGGTGGTTCCCTGTTAGATGTGCTTTCATTTTTACCTTTTCTTAGGCTGTGAAAGACTAGAACCTGTATTTTTGTTTAATAGATAAGTATCTATTAAGCAAAATCTGGTGATTTGAAGTATAGGTGCTTCTATCCTCATTTTGTTCTCCCACATCCTCCAAGCTTCCAATGTCATTTGTCCTGACATCAGGATTTTGAGAAGGAAGTCACTGATATTCTTAGCACAGACAAATCTTGCCATATCTACTAAAGTGGAAGAGGTTAATAATGATAACCTCAGTCTGGAACTAGAATAAATGAGAAACATTAAATTCAGTTATGATGAGCCTAAATCATGTAGGGTGAGAAGTTTGGACTGCAGCTAT
Organism: Zonotrichia albicollis; assembly: GCF_047830755.1. Taxonomy (NCBI): domain Eukaryota; kingdom Metazoa; phylum Chordata; class Aves; order Passeriformes; family Passerellidae; genus Zonotrichia; species Zonotrichia albicollis. The sequence goes on along the minus strand of NC_133825.1, from coordinate 32,329,149 downwards.
CCAAAAACTATTATGAGAACTTGTCCAAATCCTAGAAGCGTCTTCTAACAGAAAATAGAGCAGATTTCAAACACTTCTTATTTTTTAGAGACGTGTACTGTCTGCAAAGTGTAGAGCTTAGCATGTCCAGTGGATGGTATGTCCTTTGCTTATGACTGTGGTGGATCATTGCCTTCTAAAAATGCAGATTTTGGCTTTGTAACCCCTTGGCACAGAGTGTAGTTGTTTCTGAGCTGCAGAATTGGTCATCATAAGCTCTGTTGTCTGCACAGCCAATACTCTGCACAACCCAACCATAGGACAGGAAAGAAATTATTCCAGAGAATCCAAAGAAGAGTTGCTATAGTTGTCAGTTGACTGCTGTTTTTTTCTGTGCTCCCTCTGCCTGAAGTGGGTGGTGAACATTTTCTGAATATTTGTGCCCTGTGGAAAAAAAAAGATGTTGTGCACCTTCAGAAATGAGTCACTCAACATCATTAGTTATATCTGAACAGGTCATCTGTGGGAAGCAGACAAGTTGCCAGAAGGTAGGAATAGAGCCATAAATAGAAGGATTTTGCCTCTCAAATACATATAGAGTCCTTTTAGGGGTTCAGCTGCAACAAAAAGATAAGATGCCTCTGTATCTTCAACTCAGCCCTTATGGTAGCCTTTCAGTCAGGAGAAAACAGCCTGGAACTGTGAGCATGATCAGGATGGAACAAATAATAGGGCTTCTCTTTGTCTATAGGGTAGGAATGGAATTAAACTTCCTTGGCATCTTAAGGTTGTATTGCAGCATTGGGCTGTTCAAACACTAAGTTACTAAGGGAAGACAGTGAGAACAAAATGTGTCATGGCTCAAATGAAGGTGAGGGCAGACAAAAGAGAGATGCCTAATTTGAAAATTTCAATGGAAAAAAAAGACATTAAATTTTCCCCTGGGCTTTTTTTTTTTCTTGTTTGTTTTAACAACACTTGAAAAGTCCAGAACTGCTGACTATTTTAAGTGGGAAATGGCACATGCTGTGTCATCAGAATAATGCAGCAGGGACCTACAGATTTGAGTTTCCTCTCTGGGCTAGTGTGCAATTTGCAGAATATTTTCTGTTTTGCTTTGCAGTCATCTCTCTTGAAGCAGTGGGGTGGTGCAAGCTGGTTTTGTGACTGTGGAGCCAGCAGTTCACAGGAGGTATTGTCCAGCAGAGGAGCCCAAGCTGTGGAACAGAAAAGAGAACTGTAAATTAGTCAAAGCACAGGTCCTCCTAGCTCTGTAAAAGCATTTGCAAATAGATTTAACATGGTTGCTTTTTGGCAAAATAATTTGATTAATTTGTACTTCCTATCAAAAGGCAACACCTTTTTATAGAAGCAAAACCAATTTTCTGTTTAAAATACAACATGCAAAGGGAATGTTTTGTCCAATCTTTTTCTAAAATGACTGGAAAATACTGCTTTCTAGTACAACAACTCTAGCATGTAGTTCCTGGAAGTACTCAATTATTTTGCCATGATGAGGTTGGCTGCCCACATAACTGGAAATGTGGCTTGGGCTGGGCAAAGAGATGTGTCTGTTGGCAGCATAGAAATGATCACAAAGTCTCTGTCTCATGTTTCAGCCATTCTTGTTTTTGTGGCAGTGGAAGCAATAATTCAACATAATGGATGATTTCAATCATACCATTCAGTTCATCCTCACCCCCTTCCACACTATGCTTCCTTTTTGAAGTCCTCTTTTTCTACAAATTATTCTACAAGACATCAGATGCACCTTTTTATGCATGAGATGTTTATATGTCCCAGCATGTATTTTGTGAAAGTGTGAGAAAAGCCTGTCATAACTCTCTTCCAAGCAGATATGTTGAGGGATGTGTGTCCCACATGCAAAAACTTTCATCATATACATAGGCAAAATTACAGAAAAGAAATTTAAAACACAGCTTCTGGGTGTGCCAAGTATGTCTGGCATATTAGAAGCATCTATAATAATTGTCTGGTTTCTTTATATCTTTCTGAAAGTACATTGACCTGATTTTGTGATTTTGTTTTGGGCTATATAAGCATTATTGATAGATGCAGAACTCGGGATTTAATTTGCTGCATCCTGTCACTTAGAAAGCCTCTCACTCCCATTCTGTATATTCTATGGACATATGTATTTAAGTGCACTTGAAACACTGAAAATAAATTGTGAGTGTCACTGTTATAAGTGGTGTTAAATACAAGTGAAGATTGAATGAAACCCCCAGAGGAGGAGGTGAGAACTGAACAGCCATGGGACTCTGAGAGCTCACCCTGAGGAGTCTTTACACACCCTGAATCCTGTGCCACTTCCATTGTTCTGTTGAATGCCTCCCTGAGCAAGGGTACCACTCCCACTGGAGATGCTCAGCTCAGCTGGGGGTACCCAGGAAGGAGCAGCCCTGCTCGGGGCCCTGTGTGGGTAAGCAGGGTGTGATGGGACTGTCTGAGGCACAGGGTGGGAGCTGAGCACTGAGTCCCCTCTGGCACCAGGATGGCTCCTGTCACAGCAGGGTGAGCTGCCAGCCCTCACACACATGCTGTGACCTAAACAATGATGCCATCTGACTTTCACAATCCCTGTTAGGAGGAAACTGGTCTCCTGCCTGGTTTTCGTTCTTACCAATGTTCTCTTTTCATACTCTCTACTAATAATAACTACTACTAAAGTAACTACAATAAACTCCTAATCTCTTGCTCTGGTTCCTGGTTTCTTGCCAGTGGGAGAAGCTGCAGATGACAGCCAGCGAGAGGAGGAAGATCATGTGCTCTGTAACATTCCATATCATTGCCATCACCTGCGTTGTGTGGTCTCTCTATGTCCTGATAGACAGGACTGCTGAAGAGATTAAACAGGGACAAACTACCGGTATGTTACTTGCTTATCTTCCCACTTATTCTCTTGGAATAATTCTTTATCCTGATTGCAGAGAGGATGTGGAACATAAGTATTAAACTTAAACTAGTCAGCTTTACCCTGGTGTTGGGTTGTTTTAAAAGCACAGTTCTAAAATTATTTAGCTAAATCAGTAAATTAACCAGTGAATGAATCCATGGGTACTTTTAAAATCTATTTCAGGTCAATTTAGTTAGCAGTTGTGAAATGCATGGATATGAGAGCTAAGCCACTGTAGCCAGACACAAAGTTGCACTGCCTCAGCAAATTTAGGTCTAAATTTGCAGATAAGGATATAAGCATTTGTTTGCTGCTATGGCTACCTTTAAACTGGACAAAACTGGAACAGTTTTAAAAAAGAGAAGAAGTAAGAGGAACCTAAATTCAAATCTTTGAGGTAAATCAACAAGGTTTTCTTTCTGCCCAGTCATCTGTGGGGTGGGTTAGTCATCAGCGAGAGCCATGTTAGGCTGGGAAAACTTTCATGAATGATTGCACTTGAAGCAGAAGAAATTCAAGTCGATTATTAGGACTCCAGTTTGCGCAAATGAGATAAGATGCTTGCAGTCTTATCAAGGGCTGCCACCCCAGTGCACAGGTACCTTAGAAGGTTTTCTTTAGTATGCCAGTACAGGTTTGTCTTCAGTCAGTAAACGTGCCAAGCTGAAATGTGTTTACTCAGGTATGCTGGGCTGCAGATTTGCAGCTGTCACAAAACTGTTCCTCGGGCAGCTGAGCCTGAAGGTGGGGTAGAATGGATGGAAGCTGTTAGAAGGCAAGTGGTCCTTGCTTACAGAGGGGATTACTGGGGATTGAACAGTGTCCTTTGGGGAGGTGGTTGAGCACTGATAAACCTGTAAATCCACAGAGTTGTTACAGTCTCTTCAAAGCAGAATCACTTGAAATTAAAAAGTTATCCTCTCATTTCTCATTTAGGCTATAGCTGCATTGTTCACGCCTTCAGTCAGGAAGCTGCTTTCAGTGAAATCTCTTAGTTTCTGTTCCATCCAACCCCATTTCTTCCATGAGCAGTGAACATTCTTGGCCTTTCAAAAGTGTAAGGCTTCCATATGATAATGAAAAGGATATGTTTTCAAAGGTTATTTTTTCCTGTAAATATATTAGATGAACATAACTAGGAAGAATGTTGTGAATATTTGGTCCATATGATATTGCTTTCTTTTCTCCTTTCATTTGGATTCTAAATCCAGGGAGTTCTGTAATGAGCTGAGGGGTGCAGGAAGTGTGTGTGGGTATATATTCATGTCCACACAGGGACAAGCATGTGCTGTCGCTGCCTACAGACAGCATCAGACAGCTCATCTTTGAATGAGAGGGTCAGATATGAATCACAAGTGAGATTTCATCAATAATAGAGCTGCAATGCCCTTTGTATTTTGGGACTAAAATATTTTAATTCTTCCCTCACTGCCATGCCTTTCCAAAACCACACCAGCCCTGTATCTTGGTTAAGATTTTGAAGAGTTGGAAAGATATTATTTTATTCTCTGAAAAACCTGGTAATGATTGATTCAGCATAGTTTCATATCCATCTTGTGATGGCACTTATTTTAAAGAGTCTGGATGAATACAGGAGCTATGTAAGAATATGTATAAAATGAATAGTTTTTGATTTAAAAGTGGTTGATAGAAATGTAACAAGATCCCCTGTCTAAATGTTCAAGTTAGACAAATTTGGGCAAAGTGATGGTGATAGTTTTTAAGGGCAGAGGGTAAGCTTGGAATGCTTCAGCATCTCCAGCACTTGCAGTTTGTATCAGAGATGCTCTAGTTCAAATACAAGTTACTGAGTGTGATGCAGATAAAATGTTCCTCGTCTGCATAACAAACATGTCAAGCTATATGGTAACAATAATTCCTTTATATCTCCATGTGTGATCACAGAGTGGAACAGACTTGTTGGGTCACTGGGTTGAATCTCTCCTATGAAGAGGAAACCATGCCATAGAATCCCTTTCATAACTGGATCCAGTCTTTGTTTAAAAACAGGTGTAAAAGGACCTAAGTATATTAATGGTGGTTGCCTTGACTCTGTGATTGTACTGCATCAAGGTTCAAACACAGAAAATCACTTGTTTTGGTTTTTTCTCTGGTGGGGAAGAATGTGATACATGAAGCAGAAGTCTGTGTGTTTGACTTGAAGAAGAAAAAAAAGCCAGACAGGAAAAACTGCAAAATAAGAATAGCTGGCATGACCCAAACTCTGTGACAGTTTCCTTACAAGTACATTTTTGAAAGAACCAGTTTAGTCCAGCTTAAGAAAATTTGGCTGTAGTAAATTAAGCTACTTACATAAAGTTTGGAAACCCAACATGAACTCTATAAAAGCACCCTCCTGGAGAGGTGATAGGATATTTTCCAGGACCTGCTGTTTGACTGGCAGTTTCTGAGATGAATTTAATTCTTCTTTTTATTTTTTTACTTCCAGGTATTCTAGAGTGGCCATTTTGGACTAAGCTGGTAGTTGTGGCTATTGGTTTCACTGGAGGACTTCTGTTCATGTATGTACAATGCAAGGTGTACGTACAGCTGTGGAAGAGACTTAAAGCTTATAACCGAGTAATATATGTACAAAACTGTCCAGAAACTAGCAAAAAGAATATTTTTGAAAAACCTGCACTAATGGAGCCAAACTTTGAAAGTAAAGAAATGTTTGGGGTTCACCATTCAGACACAAACTCTTCACATTACACAGAGCCAGAAGACTGTGCTGCAGAAATCCTTCATGTCTGATTGCTAGCTGGAAGGGGTATTTCCATATGTCCTTGAAGATTTGAATATCATTGTTTACTGCAAACTGCTCTACCTTTTTAACATCAGCAAACAGCTGAGGGCTGGCGGATGAATTTTTTACATTTGTTTTTTTGTTGGAATTTTTAAAAATCCCTTAGGCATATCTGTCAATGTCATCATGGTTGCATACCTCTCAACATTTAGTGTCTCGTACTGGCTGATCAAAGAGCCAGAGGATGAGGTATTCACAGGGTAGAATGAGCCTTGGGTTTGGTACCAAGGAAGCCGCTAGCGAGCTGTCACCAACTTCATGGAGTCTGTTACTTTAGAAGATGATTCTGAAGGGATTCTGGAGGATGTGTATTGTGGGGTTGGTTGGTTGGTCGGTCTGTTCTTTATGTGTGATGAAGGAGGTTGTCCCAGACAGTGAGAGAAATGAGAGGGAGTCTAATCTACCACTAACACTGCCACTAACATTGTGTCTCAAGCAGCAGGTGTAAAATTTTGCTTTACATATTGCAATGAGACTTACAAAGCATATAGCACTTTTAAAAATCTTTATTTTGTGATATGTATGTCAAATGAGAATGAAACTTGAAAGAATGTGTCATTTTTGAAACATTTCTTAATTCTTTACCCCATTTATTCTTCTGAAACATAAACCTCTTGCCTTATAAAAAAAAATTAAATTTCAGCCTGTGATTTCCCACACACGCCCACATTATCTCACTAAACGTAACACTAAAAAATTCTGCCTCTTTGGGATTACTTTGAGGAGCAATTTTCTTCAAAGGATATTGCACTTGTGACTTGTGTATGAGGAGTAGTGGATGTGTAAAATGTTTGTTTTCAGTGGTTTCAGTGTTCTGTTTTGGGGATTGGTTTTGATTTTTTTTTCCCCAACAGGTCAGACCATCAACATACCTGCTCATATATACCTGAAGTAGCTTTCATTCCAAACCATTGGCAAAGGGTTTGTTGCTATATTGATATTGATAAAAATGTGAACTGTTACAGAAAAAAGGAAACTTAGTCAATACAGCTGAAACTGGTTTTCTTTCTTTAATGCTGTGTCATGTGTGAATTACCCAAGAATTTGATGTTGTCAGAGGAGATGCTGACATACAAGTCTAGGAAGTAAATATCACATTAAGTGGATAAATTTAGAAATACCTACTTGATGTGATGCACTGTGTGGTCAGAGAATAGTATATATCTGTGTTTTTGAATTTGGGACTGGCTTTTTAATCAGTCAGCTTTCATGCAAAGAGAGGGACAGCTTTAAAATCTGTTTGCAAGGCTTTTAGTTGCCCAAAGCCTGGGGTGTCTGCAGTTGATTTGTTTGTCCAGTCTGTTTCACTGCACCACTGTCCAGCTTTAAGCCCTCATTTAACCAAAGTCTCAGTGTGACTAGAGCAGAAACAAAGCCCCATGAAAAGTCAGCACATGAGGCCTCTGCATTTGAAAGCTGACTTTCCGTACCTGAGCCCTGTCTACATCTCTGTCAAGTCAATGATGATAATATGGCTGGTTTTAGTAGGAGTTGCCTGGACTTCTCAGGTAAAAGTTTCTGTTTACTTGTTGAGATAGTGAACTAAATTCTTAGCTATAGTTCAAGTTTCACTTAGTATTTTTTGAAGTACAACTTTGGGTACATTTTTTCATAGTAAAAGCAGCTGCTTTAAGACTTCTTAAAATATAACAGTAAGAGATCAGGGATTTTTTCCTTAAAATGTAATATTAATTTATTTCTAAATCAATGTTTTAATAGAAGGCAGAGAAGCGACTCTGGTAAGAGAACACTCATCCCAGTGGTTTCTAGAAGCTGTTAGAGGAAAAGCACATGTGCCTCTGTCACTTCATGCTTGAAGCTTACTGTCTGTGATCTCCATGAACAACGTGGTACCTTGTTCTTGAGATGTGTTAAAACATCCAGACCTCTGGGCAGTCCTGGTAAAGCTGCACTGGCATGGATTTGTGTACTGTACTAGCTGTCAGGATGTCCCACGCTTAAGTGATACAGGCAGACAAACCCTGCATACCCTGCTAGTATCAGGGCAGTCTTTGTGACCATACACATGCAGAGTTTGTTGCCTGTGCCTGCCATAATTCAAAGTGCAATTACTCAAGACCTTTCCTGAACTCTGCTGTGGGTGATCCTCTTCTATTTTGAGAACCCAGATAATACACTGTCTCGTTTTGTTTTCTGTTTTGTTCTGTGAAAGATTCACTAGATAAACTCAGGTGGGTTAAGTATCAGGTCTTGCACACCTTCATGATGTCCTTCAGAAATGCCCAAGTGCACGGGCCTGCCTGTCTGTGAGATGCTCACGTTACAGCTGTGAGAGGCGCAGGCTCAGCTGCCGAGCAATGCTGTGCGTGTGCTCACCCTGTCTGTGACCGGCGAGGAAAGGAAGATGGACAAGTCCTGGATGAAACCTGGCTGTTCCCAGCTCACCTGAGCAGCTCTGGTGTGAGCAATGTTCTGACATGGCCGATTCAGCACACCACAACTTGCTGGTTCTGCTTCAGCCACTGTTGTACATAATTCTAGGTGAAACATTACAAAATCTCATTCAATGTTTTGGAAGCTGCATGTGGAGTGTGCCAGGTATTGTTCAGTGTATTCAGGGTACTGAAGGTTTTTGCTGTGCCCCTGAGTATCTCAACTTGTGAAGAAAAATCATCTCCAGCAAAATCACTTGGGGAAAAATACTTGTGAATGAAAATGTTTTAGCCAGTGTTGCTGCTAACAATTCCCTCTCCCAACAGATCTTTTTGGAATGAAAATTAAGGCAAATTATTTAAACTCTTTATACAGCTTAGGAATGCTCATACCAGGAAAGGCTGCAGAAGAGATCCATCTGTTGGGGGTTTCATTTATGCTGATGACACTTCTCATGTTGATTCTTCCTTGGTGTTAATGGTGGGCTTCTGGAGATGCAGTTCTCTGCTTCTGCATGGTGCCATGAAATGTTTGAGAAGGCTGAATGGTGCTTTTTTCTTCTTTCTCCTCAAGAAAATACTATTGACTTTTTTCAGCTTCCAGCTGCGAGGCACTGATGCCAGCTCAGGTGAGCTCTGCCCTTTCCATTCAGATGTCAGTAAGGGGAACAATCACCCCCTGTTAGATCAGGCTTTCCAGTACTTCCTTCTGGCAGCTTTTGAGATGACTGAAATAGAAGCCTGGTCCTTGTACCTCGGCCAAAGTTAGCTTGGGTTACTGTGAGACTTTCCTGAGACCAGAATTTAAGTAGGAGGGAGCAGAGGCTTAATGCCATGTACTACAGTCCCTTCCCTAGGTTGCCAGAGCCTGTGCTGATATGTTCAATGCCCCAGATAACTGACCCCATTCTACTAACAGCACTCCTGTCCAAAAAGACACCATCTGGGCCAAGGAAATTCCCCTGCTGTGTCACGTTTGAATCTGCCAGGTCATGAGCTTGCATGATGTTAGAAATACAGGTGTGTGCTGCAGAAGGTTGATCCTGTGTAAGAACTGATGAGATACTAAATTCCTGTGGATTCTCAGGACTTTTTTCAAGTGTAAGTCCGTGTTTTGGGAGTGAGGGTGGTGTTTAAAATGTGCTCTGAAGAGATGGCCAGACCCTGGGACAGCTCCCTCTGGTTGAGTGTCACTGAGATTGGCTTTGCTTCAGCAAGGAGGCATTCAGTGAAGACTGAATGTGCCTGTGAAGGGTTAGAGAAGAGCTGGGCCTCTGTGCTGTACCTGGGAGTTGCTGGCAAGCAGTCATAACTCTGTTCAGGCCAAGCCTCTGTACTGATAGAGCACGAGGCCCACTTGGTGCTGTAAGGAAGGGGGCTGCTTGGCCTGCCACTCCATGGTGGGAAACCTTGGAAGTGATGCATGGAGGTCACCGTGCACAGGAACTGGTTGCTTCTGCCCTGTGTGTGGCAGAATATGTATCTATTGCAAAGTAGGAACCAGGTGCACATTTCTCCTAAAGCTGATGTGTGTTAAGATACAGATTTCTGGTGTGGTCTGCTCTGGAGACTGGCCAGCAATGAAAGGGGGGAGGTCAGTGACTCTGGGTTGGGTCCCTCTCAGATATGGGTCAAAAAGGGTAAATACAAAAGCAAGGATATTGCTGGCTGGATTTCCTTAGTGTTGTATTAGATACACTAAGAAAATTTCTAAGTGGGACCTTTTATTTTGTGATTATTTTTTAGTTTTGAGATATTGCAGTGTCTGTATATTCCAATGAAGTACTGAAAGCACTTGTCTTTGTATAGAAGATAACTGTTTAAAAATTGCAGCTAATCTTGTATTTAGGTAAAACATTTGTAGATAGGTGATTGTATAATGTTGAAGAACTTTACACTGGCATGTGTTGTATAACGTTTATACAAGACACTTCATACTTCTGCAGAATTTTTTAGTTATTAAATTTCTAGTAACTTAATGTATAGTTTTGTATCCTTTCATGTATGTTCGTTTTCTCAGTATTACCACTTGCAGAATTATTTTTAGTTTCTTAAACTGTAATTGGTTATTTGTGTGTGATACACAGGGTTATTGACTGCAGCAATAAAGTGTTTCTATAAAAAAATAGTAAAACCCAAACCCCTTATAGTATCCATTTTGTTTGAACAAGCATGGAGAGAAAAATTGAGTAAGATGATGTTCAAAACACAGAACTTGATGGCTCTTCAGTGTAGCAGACCAGTGCAGAGTAGCATCCCATGACAATTTGATGATAAAATGATCCCTAATAGTAAAGGTTTGTAACCATTGGAATAATTGGGCAATTCCTTCAATGCAGGTGCTTTGATCTCAAGTACAGGAATCATGGGGAGAAGTTTCTGGCTTCTGCCATGAAGGAGGTGGGGAGAGAAGATTTCCATGGGCCTTAAAATCTGACCTTCTGGAATCAACACTGCATGGGGCATCAAATGCTTCAAATCTGAAGTCAGCATTTTCACATGCAGCTGTGTAGAGGTGCAGAGCAGAAGATGCTCATTGCTATGATTTTCCTCTAGGAAGAATATTAATTTTGTGCACAGAAGAGGAAATCTTTAGCAGTTTCACTAGAATACATTTCTAGCACCAGTAGGTCAAGGAGACAGCAGGGCTGTGAGAGAGCTTGCTACAAAGGCATACACACCAAAGAGAAAAGACCTGGAACAGACACAAGGGGGCTCAAAGAAAATCTTTTCTTTTAGGTAAGGAAGGGAAGGAAATCTTAAATATGCAACCCTGAAGAGGTGTCTTCCATGCAAAACAAAAGTCTCCGTCCTACATTCCCTTAGTAAAGAAAGTCTGGCTGTAGTAAATTAAGCTACTTACATAAAGTTTGGAAATCCAACTAGACCTCTGTACAAAAATACCCTCCTGGAGAGGTAGGTGGTAGGATAATTTCCAGGGCCTGCTGTTTGACTGGCAGTCTCTGAGATGAAAAGCTGATAAATGGTTTAAGGAACAGAGCCCACAAAGCCATCTGGCTGCCAGTTAAAAAGTGTTGTCTTGGGCTCAGGCATCTCGAGTTAATTATAAATTAACTTACTTCCTCTTGTAAACCATATTTTCATCTGAAAGAGTGTTACTGTCACTGTGTGAAGTGTGTCCATCTCTGAGGCACAGAACAGCATTGGCTCAGCAGCATATGGCACAGCTGGGAGGAACAGGAACAGGATTTTTCATCTGGTCCCCAGGAACTGGAGCTGGCTGGTGAGTAGTTATTTGCTGGCAGGACCAGCATGACTTTTTTCTTGGAGCAGGGCAGGAGATAGTGGGGAAGCAGAAGGGAAGCATTTTGCAAGGTCCATGAGTGCCCTGTGGAGGCTACAAAGGTGTCAGAAGATGCAACTCCAGCTGCCAGTTCTGAAAACCAAGTCCTATCTCAAAAGCCTGGCTTGTGCCTGCACTGCTGCTCAGCCCCCTGCCCTGCTGCAGGACACCTCCCATCCCATTCCTCTATGGACCAGCCTCCTGTCATCCACCCCCAAATTCCAGATTTCCTTATCCCTTATCCACCTCATGCTGTGCTTGTCCTTCTCCTTTCAGTCTATTGTGCAACCCAGATTTCCTTCCTCACTTGCCCCTGGGCCAAGCTGGCTGTGAGAATTGTGCTAGGATGTACCAAATTGATGACAATGTGTGCTTGATAGGAATGACCACAGAAGTACCCAAAAGTGACACTGCAAATAAAAGTCTATGTCCCCTTGTGATCCCAGCTCTTCCTGTAAATCCTCTAGGCGCCAGTCTCTGATGTGTAGGATCTCTGACATTTTGGCATTGTATTGTGTACCACAATACAGCAGAAGAGGATGATTTTTCACTGCCTTGGGATGGATGTATAACATAAAATCAGGCAAGAATATCTCGATATAGAACAAGAATGGAACAGAGGAAAATTCATCTTGGCTAGATGGAGAAAGGAGGCAGAGGAGGTTTTTTTTTTAAAAAAAAAAAAAAAAAAAAAAAAAACTGAAATCAAAAGAGCTCCGGACAAAGGAAATAGGAAGCAAATTCAGTGCATTGTACAGGGTAGAATAATTAGAAATGTAATATTGCTCAGGCAGGGTCGAGTGATGGCAAACTTGAGGAATACTCTTTAAAGTGCATTCTAGGAAAAGGCAAGAATGTGTCAGAGAAACTGAGATCTGAAAATAGAGAGTAGACTTTGAGATTATTAGGGAGATAAATGAAGTTGTCTCAAAGGCTTTAACATCAGAGGAGAGTTTGAAATAACTGAATAAAACACCAGAAGGCTGTACAGAGCAGGGGGGTGGGGGGAAGATCACCACTCAGGGTGTGCTCATTAAATCCTGAAGCTTCAAGGAATCAGGCTTGCAATTCCCAGCATATTTAGACATTGCTGAAACAAACCTCCCAGTCAATTTTGCTGGCACTGCTGTGCTGGGGTGTTCTGATGCTGTCTCAAAGGCCACCTGCCAACAAGGCAGGCTTAGGAGAATGCAGCACTCTTAGAGCTCTAGGGTCTGGTGCTGGGACAGCAGGTTCCTTTGTCATGGGAAACAGTTATCCTTGTGGTTGGGAGAGGACAGGAGATGTCTTGGGCTGGTGACTTGATCCCAGCTGTGAGAGCACAGCTGTCTTGGATAGTGTATCATAGATCATGTCTGCTTTACTCCTAAGCATCCCAAAATAACTCACCAAGTACCATTCCTACAGATAAACCGAGGCCTCTCTAGAGCCTGGCTTGCCACTTACTTTGCTCTCATGTTTACCTTCTTGCTTTGGAAGTGCTGTATTAAAAGAGAACTGATTCTAATAGTGGGATTATGTAAACCAGTATTTCCTTATGCCAGCAAGTTGATGGTTTATTTTATCCCAAAACTGCTTTCAGGATTATGTTAAATTCATGGTCATATATAAGCAGTTGATGTACACCAGAGAAATCAGATGTAAATTAAATCAAACCATTCCATTGAGCAGCCTTCTTGCATCCCTGCACCAAGTCAAGCTGTGGTGGAAGTTAGAGGCATTATTTCAATGAATAATTTGAACCTGCCTGATGTTGCACAAGCCTCTATCAGGATTCTACCTTTGCTTCCTGGGCTTAGGAATTTTGCAGCAGTTTTCAGTCTCTCACTGATTTGCAGTTGTCACAAGTGTGCAGCCCAGAATGATGCCTAAAGAGCAGCCACTGATGCAGCTGTACTCCTTGTGTTTGCCTTGCCTGTGGCTTATCGTGTCCCTTGCCTTTGCTCTCCCTCCTCTTTAGCACTGTTACCTGCACAGCCTCGAGCAGTGGTTTGGGGAGGGGAAGCCTGAAAGCACATTGCTTTCCCTCTGCCTCCCTCCTCTCCTTAAGTGTAGCTGCACAGCTACATCTGCAGAGGAAGGAGAGGATTTGCACATTTAGAGGAAGTGATGAGGTCAGGCAGTTCCAGATCCCATGGTCCTCAGGGTGAGGGAGGTGTCCTGACATCCTGTTAACTGGGATGAAGGATCCAAGGAACACCAGTCTGTAAAGAGGGCAGGAGGTTCATGGGGATAGAGAAACTGTCAGCCTCTTGCAACCTGGATGGTCCCTTGCAGAAAAGGTATAAGATACTGTATTAAGTGTTGATATAGCAGCCCTGCTGGGGTTTGTGAGTCAGCTGGCGCCAGAATTGCCACTGCCTGGATGGCAGAGCAAGGACACTGCTGAGCTTTGCAACTCTAGAGTTCCTTTCTGAGTACTAAGGTGGGACAGAGGCAGTTCCATGAACAAGGAGGGGTTTTCCTCCCCATTCTGGTGGAGTAACATGTAATTAGCATCCATATGTTCTCAGCTATTGAGCTCATGCCCCTTAGATTATTTATGTAGCTTGGGAATTTCTGTAGGCTCTGCTGCTCCTCTCTGTTATTTGTTAATTGCTGCATTGTATCATTTCTCCCTACTCCCAGTCCTTATTAACATATTTCAGGAGGGCCATCTGCCTACCCCAACTGCCTGTAACCTCAGGAGGGCTGTAAGATATGTGGCATCTCCTAGAACAACCTTGTTTCTCACTGACACTGCACGAAGGTAAAGAGGGACAGCAGCTGACTTCTGCTGTGAGTTTCCATGTAGTAAATCTGAGGGGTGTTTAGGCAAGGGGGAGCTGTGAGTAAGGAACAGCAAATCTCTGGCAGGGTAGATGTGGCCTTGCAGGTGTCCTGCCCCACACTAACTCTCAGCCAGACCAGGAATAGCAGCTGCTCATGTTTTAAGGGCCTGGTTTCCCAGGTGGTGCAGGGAACAATTCCTGCCTCCCCAGGGAAAGGGTTGAGAGGAGTAAGCCTGAGCTGGTAGTGACGGTACAGTGTGGGTCTCCGTATGTGTGAGTTAATGTACTCTCTGGATAAAATGGGTTTTGTGTATTCTGCATTTTGTCTGGCAGGATTTTGACAAAGTGTTTGTGATAATGCCAAAAGTAAAAATTATCAACAACCTTTTGAATGTGGACCTCATGCTAAAAGTGAGAAGTGCTAAAAGAACAGACTTAAAAAGAGACATAGCTGAGAAGAGGCTGGTAAGATACAGCAAATGCATTCCTACAACTTTCCTGTGCAGGGCTGAGCCTATCTAGTGTTTTTTAATGAGTTTGTAAGAGGAGTTGTAACACTATAGGAAGAGTCCCAGTCAATCTTTGTGAAGAAGAGCCTCAAACTGTGTGAAAACAGAACTCATCACTCAGGGGAACAGAATTGTGTTCAAATGCTGCATCAGAGCTGAAATGCAAAGAAATGTGGAAACCCACTGATCAAGATTTGAACACCACTTATTCCATATTTGCATTCTTCTTCAGTGAAAATGAAGGTGTCTAGAAAGAGCCTTGGGTTTGACAAATCTATTTCTGAAGCACTTCATATGTTAGAAAGGTTTCGGATATCTTTGAAAGAAGGCTGTGAACCTAAATTTAGAAACTTTAGGGCTAACAGTTCTTGTGCAAAAATGAAACAGAACTGTGAGTTCTTCAAAACCTTATGTGAAGGGAAGGGGAAAGCAAGGAAGATCTTACTGGGTTTATGGTGTGCTCCTATGTGGTAACTTTGTCCATGGAAGTGATCAGAGTGCAGCAGCAAGGATCCCCTGCTTAAATCTCAGAAGTCAGATCTCCGGGCTGGGATTCTGCAACTGCCTCAGGTGGGTCCTGCAACAGCTGGCCATTTTGCACTTGTGTTTGTTATTTAAATAGTGGCAGCAGACTAGAATTAATGCTGAGTACTTTTGAATCTTTTCTATGTCTATATATAAAAGCATATCCTGAGTGTGGGAGAGCCTTGCAATCTAAGTCACAATACAGAAAATGCTTGAGTTACTGCTTGACCTGGAGAGACATAGGAGACCCTCCCTGACTCTTCTGGGAGAGCAGAGCCCAGTATCTTCATGCCTCTGCAAAAGAACAACGGGACCCTTTCAAGGGATCAGGCTGTCCCTGTTGTCCCCGTTGGTGTATGACCACAACATGTAATTACCTTAAAACATAGACAGGCTACAGCCTGTCTTGGGAAGCTGAAGCAGAGAATCCATAAGCTTATCTCACAGTGTGCTCAGCAGTCCGAGGGGCACAAGGCACTTTGCAATGGGACTTGCCAGAACAGAAACAGGCACAGCCAGCACCAACTTCCAACTTTAGTTGGCTTTAACTTCTCACTTCCTCTGTATTTGAAGGTTGCTGCCTCACCTGTGGGCAGAGTGCCTCATTCTGAAAGTGCTACCAAAGTATGATTTGATTAGTTACCATCATACACTAATTAATCCAGCACAGAGCCTCAGCTCTAACTGTACCACAAGTAAAGCACTCCTGAGGTGGTTTTAATTTAGCTTGTTATGCATATCTATCACTAAAGATTCACAGAGCCAGAGAGCAGCTAGACCAAGTGCCTGACCACAAAGAAATGAGGAGCTGGGTTTGATCACAGAGCAATGATGAAATGACACAGATGAGCAGAAGTGCAGCCCAGCCCCTCCCAGTATCATGCAGCTGCTGCTGCTGCAGCACAGAGGAAGATGATCAGTGAGATAACAGGGCAGCATGTAGTGTTTGTTTGCTTGATGAAATACTCGAGAACAGTGTTAGTGGTCTTGGTGTCAAAGTGCAAAGCGTGCAGTGTCTCTGCTATGGCTTTATTTCTCTGGGCAAGTTGGAGTCTGGAGGAAGCACAGACAGCTCTTCTGTCCATAATGTCAGCATCTTAATGGCAGCAGGTGTACTCAGGGTGGGGAGTGTGAAATGGGATGTTTAGGGGGCTTTCTGCAAATGGGGAGCTTGTTGTTATGCACAGTTCTGATCTGCAGACGTGCTGGCATTTGGTGTTACAGAAATACAAAGACAGCAGGGTGTTCCAAAAGTCCAGAGGAATCCAGGGAATAAAGCATGGGCACACACAGGGGTCTAGCCCTGAGGAAAGTGTGAGCTGTACACAGATTTGCACATTTGGTGAATAGAATGGGGGTGCAATATGGTGTGAGTCACCATCCCTGGGAGTGTTCAAAAAAATGTGGTTATGGCACTTAAGGACATGGTTTAATGATGAATTTGAGTGGACTTGATGATCTTAAAGGTCTTTTCCAATCTTAACAATTCTTTGGTGCTATGATAGAGTGAGTAACTTTGGATGATGAAGAGTGGGATATTTGCAGTGCGTAGTGTGTTGTGTCAGTGTAGTTTGAGTGTAAGGAGCACACAGTAGAGTTGATGTGTCTGCACACTGGGGTGGTTTGGAGGTGAGGTTACAGACTGCAGAGCAGTTTAAGATGACATCCTGTAAAAGTGGAGGTGGTGAGGCACACGGGGCTGTGCCGACCTCAGCTGTGCCTGGCAGGATCAGGAATACTGTGTGGAGCACTGTGCTGCAGAGCCGAGAGCTTGGATGCTGTGCAGAGTTGTGAAACTGTGGAAGGTTATCAAGAGGAAAGCAGAGTGTAAATCGTGCTGCCGTGGAGCTGCTGCACAGGGCAGGGGCACGGACTGAGTGCAGGGTGAGGACAGGGCTGTAATTCCGGGTGAGGGGGTGCTGTGCCAGGAGAGGGGCTCGGGGCAGGGCTGGAATTCCGGGTGAGGGGGTGCTGTGCAGGACAGGGGCTCGGGGCAGGGCTGTAATTCCGGTGAGGCGGTGCTGTGCCAGGGCAGGGTCGCGGCCGGAGGCGGCAAAGGCGGGATGGGGTAGGTAGGTGTGCCGTGCCGGGCCGGGCCGGGCCGGGCGGGCCGGGGAAGGGGCGGGCAGCGCCGAGCCGCCCCGTGCGGTGGCGGAGGAGGCGGCGGCGCTGGGCAGGGTCCGGGCGAAGGCAGCAGCGCAGCTCAGCAGCTCCGGTGGGGCCGAGCCGAGCCGCGGGCACCGGACCATGCCGGCCTACACCGTGACGGTGGCCACGGGCAGCCAGTGGTTCGCGGGCACCGACGACTACGTGTACCTGACCCTGCAGGGCACGGACGGCTGCAGCGAGAGGCACCTCCTGGACAAGCCCTTCTACAACGACTTCGAGCGCGGCGCGGTGAGTCCCGGGCGCTGAGGCACCGGCCCCGCCGAGCCCGCACGGGGCGGCAGCCCCGGCACCCCGGCCGAGCCCTGAGCAGCGCCCCGAGGGCTGGGCACGGCTGGGCTTTCTTTTGGCGCCCGTCTCCGTGTGCCGGTGCTCCGGAGCGGGACACCGAGGTGTCTCCCCGGCCGCCCGGCATCCGCATCCCTGCCTGCCCTAGGAGCCAGCCCTGGCTGCCTCGGTCAGACCTTGGGAAGGACGGGGCCCTTCGGCTCGGATTTATGATGGGCTTTCACATCTCCTCGCTCTTTCTTTACAAATACAAAAAAAATTAGTGTGTTTCTTGTTGATAGGTGATGCTTAGGGTCAGTATTTATTAATAGTCAAAGCACTGTTATCTCCAAAGAATTAAACAAAGAGGTAAGAGCATCTAGTGGAAAGTACAATGCCTGCCGAGGGTAACATATAGGGCAGCGTCAAAGAAAGTTGGAAAACAGCATGAATGTGTGAGAATGAAGTTGTGGCTGGGCTATCAGCTGCGCTCTTCTTCTTAGCCCAGATTTCTGCCGTTAGCTGTGCCCTGTCCTCTCTGTGGTCCTATCACCGTGTTTCAACTATCCAAATGTATAATTGCTTGTACTCTGAACATTGGTTTAGAATGGCATTTATTTATTTGCTTATTGTCCACTCTGGAAATAATAGACTTTTTTCCCCCCTTTTTCCAAAATGTGTATTTTACCTGGAAACAAAATTCACAGTTTCTAGAAGGTCTGATGAGATAGAAACAACTTTGAAAATTTTAAAAAGATGTTCAAAAGTTTGGAATTAGACCTCCCACCACATGTACAGGTGAGTCTTCAGTGTCATGGTGCTGCTTTCCCTTGAGGTGTGGTTTTCCAACCATTTGGCTCGCAGCCTAAATTAGGTCCATGGTCTCTTCTGTGTTAAACATCATGGACACACTCAACAAAAGTCAGCATTTTGAGTAGGTGTTGATGGTGTGTGTGGTTGTGGTCCCCCAGATATTTACCAGCCACTGCTACTGAAGTTAATTTTCTTTCACGATTAGACATTCATTAGCTTATGACATTATTACCTGAATCTCCCCAGTGGACATCCAGTCATTGTTTCTCTCTTATCTGCTGAATAGTCACATACTTTAGGCAAAACTGAACTACATTAGCAAGAGAGGTTGAAGGAGACCTCAGACTGTCCTGCAAACTCAAGGTCAGGGCACTCTCCCAGGAAGGCTGAGCCCTGCCCAGCTCAGGAGATCACTCCCAGGGTTTTACTGACCAGGCTCTCACTCCTGGGCTGCAAAAGAGGGATTCAGGTGACTCTGATGGAGACCCTGGCAGTACTCTGAGCATTCATTTCGGCTGGATCCTGTCACAGGGAGAAAATGCCATGATGGAGCATTCAGTGTCTGCCCAGCAGCAACAGGGGAGCTGCTGTGGGACCAGATCCAGCAGGAGCAGAGATATATCCACTAGGTGATATGGTGGGTGAAACAGTAGGTGATACAGAGGTGTGGGTGTTAGCAGCAGTCAGTTTTTCAGCATGTATTTATTGTGGACCATCAGAGTAATCTGTGTTCTGTAAAGTGTCTGGCTCACTGGACACTTGCAGTACAATGTGCTGCATTTTGGTTTTGAGGATGTTTTCTTGGGGAATGCAGTATCTTTTTCCAGGCACCTGTTCAGGTTACATTGTGCCCAAAACACTGTGTCTTAATAGTATGTTGTGCAAGGGAAAGAAGGAAAGAAAATACCAGTACAGAACCAGAAAACTAAAACTGAAGAAGGCCGGAAGACTTTGAGTTTGGTTGGTTTGCAAAGTGTAGCAATTGTTTTCACAGTTCTGCCTTTAGTGTTTCTTTCAATACCATCTTTTTTATTTTTTTTTTTCTGCAAAGCAATTCAATTGTTAATCCTTTTCTAAAACAAATAACAGTTTTTAGTAGATGAGCAGAATTTTGCAGTATTATTTTGTAATTGTTGTCTACTTTCCAGGTTTGGGGTTATTTTTCCTAAATGTTGTGCCAGGCTCTGTAGTTCCATTCTCCTCATAATGTCTTAATTTGCATTATTGCAAATTGGGCATATTACTATATGTGATTAAAGAGGGCATGGGCCAGATCTGAGTAGGAGATTTGCATGGCAAATGTTGACTGAGGGAAAAATATGTGGAGCACCCTGAAGGAATTTGCACAATGGCAGCTCAGTTGTAGTTTTTCGACTCACTTCAAGCCCTGGACACAGGCAATGTTGAAAGTCATAGTTTCTTTTCTTTACATAGTGTCTTTTGAGTAAATTCCTCTGGTGCTGAGTGATTTCAAAGTCTATGGTATCCCTCAGTTCTCTCTTTCCTTCCTGTTCCCCTTTCATCTGATTTTTTGCTTTTGTTGAAAGAAAAATACTAACATGTATTTCCAGAAAGGAAATGTAGCTCTTTGCACTTAGAGCTTTATGCGAATACAAAGAGGAGTTGTCTGTGCCATCCTTTTCCAATATAAGAATGGTCAGTCGGAATCTCTCCTCAAAAAAGAGACTCAGGTTTTGCATGAGATTAA
Source organism: Zonotrichia albicollis (assembly GCF_047830755.1). Taxonomy (NCBI): domain Eukaryota; kingdom Metazoa; phylum Chordata; class Aves; order Passeriformes; family Passerellidae; genus Zonotrichia; species Zonotrichia albicollis. Next base: position 32,308,991 of record NC_133825.1, on the reverse strand, counting down.
ATTGCTTGAGCAGCATGGTACAGGAGTTTGGACAGTGCAATAGTCTTCATTACTCCTGTTCTCTCACTCTGCCCTCAAACTGTATAAAAGCTCCTCGTGTGTCTGGTTTGCTGTACAGCCGCCCTGGTGTTTATCAAGGAACCTCACACAACAAATGGCATTGAAACCTTGAGCAGCCAAGTGTCAGTTCTTACCTTGTACATTCTCTGTTACCTGACACACCTTTATCTATTAGCAAAATTGTCATCTGAGGTGAGCCCGTGGCAGTGCTGCCTTGGAGGGAGCAGAAGCTGTGTGAGGTACCAGGAGGGAGTCCTCCCTTTCAGAACTGCCATTAAAATTGGAATTGTGATGGTCGTAAAAAGATTAAAAACTCTCCAGGATCGTTTAGGTTAATTTTATGTCCTTCTTGCATTACTTAAACAGTAACTACTTTAGGGCTCTGGTAATATAGACACGTAGGCTGTTACCAGAGGAATGAGTTTCTTCTGAAAGTTGGCTGTCAATGTGACATTTCTATCAACTCCTTGGATCCGATTCATATTGCTCTTTAATTTAAATCTTATGTGTACATATCTCTGGATGTGACATTGTACTTAAATTCCTTTGTACATCTGAGCCTTACAAACATAAAATGTATAATTTTCAAAATTTTAGCTGTATAAACATAAAACATACTATTGTTCTCATTTTTAAAAGGGAGAACTGGAGAAGCCCAGGAAGCAAAAGGCAAAGTGGATTTCGGTGATCTGGATCCTGTCCTTAGTCTGAAGCACACATAACTAACACACAAAGGTCTTTAAATTCCTAGTCCAATGTTCTAATCTCTTTAACATCTTTCCACTCCAACAGTTGCATGAGATGTGCCCTAGCAGTGCCTCCTTCGGCTCTTGCTAGGAGAGTAGTGAATGGTTTCATTGGCCTGCATGTTTTTCTAAGACTTGCACACATTTCAAGGAGTAATGCTCTTTTGAGGTTGCATCCAAAAATGTTTCTCCATTTCTGGAGTGTTTTGCATGTTATTGTTTGTTATTTTTTTTTCATCTTTCTGTTGCACTGAAGTCCTGTGATGGGACTTCCTTTTTTCACCCAGCAGAAGCTGGAAAGCTGTGTGAGGAAAGACTAGGTATGCCTGAGTAGTGCTGGGGTGCTTTCTGCATATGCAGTGCATCACTGGCTGTATTCTGCTCTGCAGGTGGACTCCTATGATGTGACTGTGGAAGAAGACCTTGGAGAAATTCAGCTAATAAAAATTGAGAAACGAAAATACTGGTACCAGGATGACTGGTACCTCAAGTACATCACTGTTAAAACCCCAGTGGGTGACTACCTGGAGTTCCCGTGTTACCGCTGGATTACAGATGAAAAGGAGGTTGTCCTTCGAGATGGAAGAGGTGAGAGCTATTAGAAACCAGATTTCCTGCAGAACACCTGGAATTCTTCCATCTCTCCTTCCCATTTCTCCACATACCTCCCAGTCTCTCCCTTCGATGAGGACCCTCTGCCAGACCTCTGCTGCATCCTAGAGAGTGGCTTTCCCTCCTAGGAGTGCTTTCTGAGAAGGCTGTTGGGCACTGGCAGTTGGGTTGGATATTTTGGGAAGCACATACTAGGAAGAGTCCTAATGCTGGCTTGTTACACTGGTCTTGAATTTGAAGGTTGACCCTAATAACAAATTTTTTACTGCTCCACATCCCCATTGCTGGAAGCCCTTTTGATCTAATTAGAATTAGTGTTCCCTCTTTGTTTATTCTAAGCTCCTAAGTGGCCCATGATTAATTGCCTGTAAATTGTCTTGTTTTTATGAGAATGAAAGAAAACCCCATAGTTGCTCAGCAGGTGCCAACTGAAACAGCAGCTTACTTTCCATTCATTCTCTTTGCATGCTGTCAAGTCCAGGACAAGGCAGGGTGATGGACTGGACTGCTCCAAGTAATGGTGACAAACTGAGAAAGGTGTTTTTAAGTGTCTCTGACACCTTCTTGACATGACCAGGGTTTGGGCAGACATTTGTCACTGATGTTTGCTTGTTCCTCTCCCTGGTACCTGGGGTAGGTTGGCTACTGTAGTGCTCTGCAGCCTGAGTGCTTGAAAACAGCTGAAACAAGTGTGAGTGGTAGAAAATAAATGTTTATATTCCCCTTCCATTTTTGGCCACTCGTGGCTGGGGCATTTTGTGTTTGAAGTCTTTTGTCCTATAATGATAACTATGTGTCAGTTTATTTTTGGTGTTTCCATTTTTCATAATTTGCTTTATAACAACTGTACCACTTCCATGGAAGGCAGCTTTGTGTGGCTTTCAGAGTGTGGCGAGGCAAAGGACAAGAGCAAGTGAAACTTTTGTGGTAACTTGGACACAACCACCTGGAAACCATTAGCCATGTACGTTATCAGCTGTACTACCTCTGATATTACCAGCCCCAACCCCAAACAAACTTTAGTCATGAAACTTCTACTGGTTTTATCTGCCTCTACATTTATGTATGTAAAGTGAGTCTCGTACCTTGCCCTTTCTCTGACCACTGAGGAAGTCTCTGTATTATTTAATGTTATATTGAATTCATGGTCAAAAGAGCAAAATGTCTGGAACGGAAGTGTCATTGCTTTTTCTTTCTGCCCTATGACTGGAAGATGTGATTATTTCCCCAAGCTGGCTGGGGAGAGCATTGCTCAAGGGGAGAAGCTTGGAGAAGTTTCCTGCACATTTAGCAGAGATGATCTCAAATAATGTTGTGGTTTCTCTTATTGGTGGAAAGTCCCTTAGATACTGAACTGTAAAATTAGTTCCCAAGACACTCTTCAGACCATTTAACACTAGATATGTACAGCAAATGTCTACATTAGAAAACCAAGGTTATATACAGTTGAGACTGATATTCCTAGTTGGAGCTAATTTTCCCTTGGAAGCACCAAGTCAGGAGCTTGTCTTCTTCCACAGATTCTCTAAGGACCTGTGTGTCCACTCAAAAATACTGAATTGGATCATGTAAGCATTTCCCCCAGAAACTTTGTAAAGGTATAGATCAGAATTTTGAATTTTGAAAACTTTGCTGTCCTTCTCAACACCTGGGCAGTGATAGGTAGAGGAGCCTCATAACCCTGTCTCTTTTCCCTGTTAACAGCAAAGCTGCCCCGAGATGACAAGATTCAGATCCTCAAGCAACACAGGCGCAAAGAGCTCGAATCCCGTCAGAAAATGTACCGGTGAGTTTGCCTCTGCTCCAGGGTCTGTCCTCCTCAGGGCAGAGTCTGGCACAGTATATTCACATTACCACATGCCTCTAATTACTCAACTGCTGGATGAGAGAAAGCCTAAGTTACCATGTTGGCATATCTGGTTTTAGGTCAGATGGAATCCCATGTACAGTGATGATCACCCTGATGCAAGTGGCATTATGGATACTTGTGCCTCAGATAAGCCAGTCTGTGAGACTGCCATGGGAATTCAGTGACACAGCCTCTGTGCAGGCCCTCTGGCACACTGTAGTGCTTTCAAGGAAAATCTTCAGGGAAGATTTGAAGGCATATTTCATTTGTCTCTTACAAGCAGTACTACAGTTTTAGAACATGATCTGAACATGTCAGCTTTTCCTGGAGCTTTTTGGCTGCTGCACCAAGCTAGCTTGAGCTGTTTCCTGCACCCAAAGGCAGTGAAAACCTGGCCCTGTTTGAGTGAACTGGAATGTGCTAACAGAACACAGTTGTGATGTATAAAAATCTCACATATGTATATTATACCTGTATGTTTCACACACACACATATATATATGTACATACATGTATATATTTTACTTATATATCACATATATATTATGTGATATATCATATATATCACATATATATTATAGACATTTTTTCCTAGTCAGTGTCATGATAAGAAAATTCTGTTCTTTCTCAGAGGGTAACTCCAGAAGGCATAGACGTTGCCTTTTGCTAGAGATGTGCTCTGTTAAAATAACAAAAGTTTCTTGCACTTGTATCTCCTTATTGGGAGGGTAGGGGTCAGGGCAAAGGGTCTATTCAGAATTGATGGAGTGAGGCTTGGTGTGTGTGTTGTTTATTTCATTTGAACAAGGAAGGCCGTTCCCTACAAATTACAGGAAATAAAGCAGAGGAAAATATGGTACAAAAAGAGGTGTGCCACAAAATTTTATTTACATATGCAAGAAGGAAGGCAAAACCATTTGTAATTTCAGGGAAATAGCTACTAAAAATTCTGATGCATAGCTGATAATACACAGTGCAGTCTGTGTGTGGCAGGCAGTTTGGAAATACTATTGAAACAGTATTCTTTACAATTCACTTTCTTTTGTTTTGAAATAAAAATGGGGCAAAGAATGTGTGCCATGGCCATTAGGAGGTTGAACAGTTAAATGAGGTTAAACAGTTAAAGGAGATGGCCTTTTGAAGGAATCTAAATACATGCCTGTGTAGTTTTATCTGCTGCATCTCAGTTCTGTAAAAGTGCAGTCCCAAGAATGAGCATGCATTGGGCAGCCGTCTCTCTGTCCCCTCCCCTCATAATACATTTGAAGTCAGTTTCAACCAAATGTGGCAAGTGTGTCAAAATATCACAGATATTAAGTTACTTCAAGCTTTGTGAAGGTAGGCAGCCAAGTGTATGCCTTCCAGTCTGCTCCAGGATTCTGTGGGGTACTGGTAGGTGTTGATGTAGTGTAAATCACTTAGTTTGGCCTGAGTCTGACACAAGATTCTTTTATAGCAGTGAGCCACCAAAACAGTGGAGGTCAGGACACAGCTCCCATGCTGATAAGATTTTATGGTTTGTCAAACCTCTCTTATTTTGTCAGCTGGAAGGAGTGGCATCCAGGCTTTCCCCTGAGCATCGATGCCCATTCTCACAGTGAACTGCCTCGTGACATCCAGTTTGACAATGAGAAGGGAATTGACTTCATTCTGAACTACACAAAAGCGTAAGTGTTTGTAAGTCTGCAGAATCTCTTTTGGGGCAGGGTAAGGATCTGATCACCTTTTAGGTTTCATTGAATCTCAGAATTGAATTATTTTCTCCAAGTGCTGTATCAGCAGCCAAAGTATGAAAGTAGGAATTTAATGGATTTGTTATTTTATTTTTTATTTATCAATATTTATGTTTTTCACACTGACTGAGCCTCTGCGTTCTTGTTAGCCATGGTTTTGGCTGTAGGCTGATGGAGACACTGGTGAACACTGGTGGAAAGCATCAGCAGGACTGCAGGCACGTGAGACCTTGAGCTTCTCCCTCAGTTCTCAGCATTGCCCCTTGGAGATACCTTTCTCCTCTGAGTGTTGGTGATAATTGAATCTTCTGGTGGCATACACAAAGAACGTTGTTATTTATCAATGCACCCTTGACATCCTGCTGGAGAATATCTCTTCTGAGCAGCTCATCAGTTATCCACACCTGAGTGTAATCTGCCTGGGGCAGCCAAGTCACTGTCCACCCACTTGGACATATCATGTCATTGAGGAAAACATTGCATGAGCACGGGATGAGCCTGGATAATCAATCCTGCAGAGCTCTGGAATAGCACAGTGTCAGAGAGGCAAATGGGACCTCTCTGACCTGTGAGTCTCCTTCTGTGCTGTCTCAAGTGCCCAGGTCATACAACACTGTCTCAGATATCCCACCATACTATCAGGTGGTGGAATAGTCTGACATGAGACAAGACTGGTCCTTACATGTCAGAGCATTCTGTGTATTTTATTTATTCATTTTTGCAGCTGAATTCCGCTGCCAGCACAGAGTCAAGTCAGCATGGTGTTAGCCAGTGCAGAGCAGCTGTTCCCCAGCTCAGATAGATCTGAGTGATGCAGGAGCAGCAGCACCTGAATGCCAGAGATGAGAGGATTGCCACTAGGAGACATAAGTAGTTTGGAGGCTGCATTCCCCTTCCAGCAATCCCATCCTGCCAGGCTGTGGCACGTTGTCAGAGGACCTGAGCCACTGCCAAGTGAAACTTGGAAGTGACTCAACAGAGTGCAGGGACATCTATCTTTGTCATTGGCTGTAAGGGGCCCTTCCCATGAAATAGGAACCTGAAACTGTGCTGCTGACAGCCAGCCATTCTGGATAACTGGTATGACACAAAACAGATTTTCTAAGCAATGGCAATGCTTGTTGTCTGGCACATTTGGCTGAAAAATCTAGACCTATGTTTCTGGTCAAGTGAGTTGTGAAAATCTTTGGAGAAGAGTTTGATGGGCCTTATCTAGCTATCCTGATGTGCTTTGGGAGCTTGGAACAACTGTTTGCAGGAATGGGGTGGAGAAACATGGGGGAAGGCATGGGGCTTGACTTCAGTTTGGGTGCAGCAAGAAGGATGGCAGAGAGGTATGTCTGAAACCCAAAGGCAAAGTGTAGCAGTGGGCAAGGAGAACTTTTAAGGGAATATGTGAGAGCTGGGAGAGTTATATGAGACACAGGAAGATGTGGAAGAGGGGAGGGGAAAGCCCTTTTTCCAGGGACATGTAAAAATGAACTCGGAGGGAGATACATCTCAGATATTCCTTATGCTGTTGCAAGGTTGGATTTTTGGGTGCTATTGGCAGTGGATAGCTCTGTAAGTTTAAAGGATTAATTGTGTGTAGGTGGAGATAATCCTGAAGGTGCCTGGTGCTGACGTGACCTACACTATCTAGCAAATGGAAGCTCTCAGCCTGGATTCTGTGCCAGAAATGCAGGCTTGTGTCGCTATTTTGGACCAGTGTTGCATTTGGGCAGATTAAGTTCTACAAGCAACTCTGACTTTTTTTTCCTTGCTCTGGTTTCTAGTATGTGCCAGAGACTTCCAAGTACTCGATTTCTTGAGGAAAACATATTTTTGTTTCCCGAGTCCTTTGGAAGTTTTTGTACAGTGATTTTGTGTCCCTGTTGGGTGTGAGAAGACCTCTGGAGACACCATCACCTGTTCTAGCCTAGACAGTTGAGTGACTTCCACTTCCAAACATGCCTCCAGGCACCTCTTACCCTTGACTGCCATCTGCAGCAGCAGAAGGAGCCCATTCCACATGCACCCATCTGGGCTTAGTGCAGAAGCAGCTCCTTTGTTTTGTCTGCACTGTGGTCATGCTGGTCTAGAGCCCTCCTTCCAGAAAGCCACTGGCTGTTTCTCCAGGCTTTTTGTCCTCTCCAGCCAGTTCTGATCCAGTCTTTTCTATATGTTTGATGATTATAAATCCAGCCCCCTGGATTTATATATTATTTAAATCCAGCCTCCTGGATTCTCCTCAAATTCTTTTTGGGAGGCTTTCATGCAGCACTGTGACTTTACTTTGTTGTCTGCCCTGCATATCTTCGTGTGCTGTGTGTGCTTTTAGTTGTGTGTTTGAAGTGTTAGTGGGAAGACAGCTTTCTTTTTCAAGTTCATTATTTGCTTTCTAGTCAAAGTAAATGATTTCCATCTAATAGCAGGAGTTTAGCATTTATGCAATAATTTAGGACTTGTCATTTCATATAAAGGGAACTTGCTTGGCTGTGCTGTGTTTGCTGAATTAGCAGATGAAGTCAGACATTTCTGGCTCCCAGCCCGCTGTGTTCATGTGATGTGTGCAACTAAGAGCCTTGGTTTCTGGGGTTAGATGTGAGCATCAAGTTTATCCAGCAGCTCAAATAAATAGAAAGGTCTCAAAAACTCAGGCCTCACATTTTTGGGATCCAGACTGGCCTTTGTCAGGTAGATATTTACAGTACTGCTGGGTTTTTTAGGAATAGTGGCTGCCTGATCCTGGGTTATCTTCTGACTTTGTGCTCCTGTCTGAGTCTCTTTGTGTCACCACACCACATTCTGAGTTGGTGTTGATAGTGCCCTCAGCACTCTTAGCTGATGTTAACAATGTGTGAAGCACCAGCTTTTCTGACTCCAGTTTTATAGGTCCTAAAGCACTGCCACTGTAGGCTGCTGAGAACAATTCTAGAATGGAGTTCTGTACGTGCAAGAGCAGAAGTTGGGCTCTTGATGTGCCTTTCAGCCTTGTGTGTAAAGGTACAGCCTGCAATATTAATTCTCTAGGGTGGCTACTCCCACATTTCACTACTAAAGTTTATTGTGTTTAGATGTATAAAAACATTGAAAATAGTAGGAATGGATATTGAGAAAGCTGGAGATTATTTTTTCCAGATATGTTTTGCTTTGGTTTATTTTAGGATGGAAAATCTTTATGTCAACCGTTTCATGCACATGTTCCAGTCTTCCTGGAGTGATTTTGCAGATTTTGAGAGGATTTTTGTCAGAATCAGCAACACAATCTCTGGTGAGTTTATCAGCATTTGCTCATGTTTGCGTCACAGAGTGACTAATTAGTTGTCTTGTTTGATCATCTGATTAGGATGAATGTGGCTGACCTGCTCTTCTGCTCCCCAGTAAATAAACTGTATTCTCTGAAGTTTTACTCTTCTTCAGACTGCCTAGGGATGAATTCACTGAAATAAGAGCAATTATGCTTTTCTTGGGTATAAACCCAAGCATACAAGGTGGCAGAAGTATTAAAAATTAATTACAGCAATTTGTTACATTTAATAAGGTTGTTTCCAAAAGTACTTTTAACACAAGAATTAGATATGATCTACAATTAATTTCATTGGTAATATTTCCATACTCATGAGGAAAGCTCCAAACCTGTGACATTTAAACATTAAGCATCAGTCTCAGTTATGTTAATGCAAATCTCAGTTTGCTTTTTTGCAAGCCTTGGCAGGTGGCTCAAGGCATTTTTCAGTCATGCAGTTTCTGTCCAAGGTGCTGAGTAATTTTTTTCTTGATGTAGGCTTCAGATACAGCAGCAGATTCATTAGGCAGTTGATGGAGATAATGTAAACGTCATTTTATATAAACTTAACTTTTTTCTGCTTTATTAGAAAGCATTGTGGGTTTTAAGACTTTTTAAAAAGTATCACTGCATTCCCTTGGGGCTTATATTTTTAATATTTTTAGCCTTTTTAGAAAAATTAATTGCTTTCAGAAAAAGTACCACCTTGTTTAAAACTAGCCAGTAGTGGAAAACTACTCTAGCTTCATTTTTCCCCTGAAGACACCAATGGGGTTTTTCATATTAACTGAAGTGACAACATGACATTACAAAACAGAACGCTGCAACTATAGAAAATATCCAGTAGTACTACATAAGTAATAATAAAGAGATGGAGTATCTAAAACTAGAATTTTATTGAGATGTTCATCTGGGTTTATATCAGCAATTAAAAATTAAATAGAGGGAAAACAAGTCAAACAAGCAAAACAACAAATGAGGAATTTTACTGAGTCAGAGTCCAAACTCATCCCCAAATTTCCTTCACCCAGCTCTAGCCTAAAAGAACTCCTCCAGCCACTGCTGTTCTTTCCTTACACACTGATGTGCATTTCACTTCTCCTGCTTGTGCCACCTGTTTTTGAACTAGTCCCTCTGTACTGCATGCCCTGTGAATTTGAAGAGGGGAATTTAAAAATTTCATGGAAGACCTGAGAAGGCAGTTTACAGATGAAGAGATTACGTCTGTCATATTTTGAATCCTTTTCTTGCTGCTTTCTCTATTCAAAGTGTCAGTGCAGTGTAACAAAAAGATGAGGGGGAAAGGAGGAATCCTACAATGCAGTAGGTATTGATGCTGCACAGACATTGATGCTGTAGGCTTGCTTTTCCTTTAGAATATGTGATGCAACACTGGAGGGAAGATTTTATGTTTGGCTACCAGTTCCTGAATGGATGCAATCCTGTGCTGATCCGGAGATGCACAGAGATACCCAAGAAGCTGCCTGTGACCATGGATATGGTAGAATGCAGTCTGGAGAGGAACCTGACCCTGGAGGAGGAAGTGAAGGTATGGCTCTGGGCCAGGCTGGGCTCCACCTGTTCCTTCTCACAGCCTCTAATCTCCAGAGTCTGTGCTTACTGCCTTCAGCCACATCTCCTTTCTTCAGGATGTGTGATAGGTCATGCAAAGATGCTTGTCTCTGCAGGTTGGCAGTGCTCCTGTTGGCTTTCCTCCCGCTGTCCTGCAGCTGCAGGCCATGCCTGTCTCCAGGGCCAGTGGAAGAGCTGTAACCTGCAGATGAACACTCCTTTGTCACTGGTTTAGGTTAGGGATTGATTGAGTGCCTCAGAGGGGAAAGGTGCCTCTTCCTTTCCTGGCAGGGTCATTCCCACAAACGTGCTGAAGAGGGGTTGACAAGGGTGGTGCCTTGCTTTTGTTTGTACAATTAACACAAGGCTCTCTTCAGCTGTCAGGGTGAAACTTGCTTGAGTGTCACTGCATGAGTACCAAATACATACATGTTCTTTGCTGAAAGGCTCACTGCCAGACTCTGCAGACACCAGTCAGGTAGTTTGTGCAATGGTTCCTGCTGTCTCAATGGCATCATTCTTGAGCTGCCATGAGCAAGGGCAGGCCAGGGGTAGCTTGTAACCACCAGGCTCATATCAGTCTCTGCCAAGGCTTCCCATTCCTTTGTTCCAAGCTGCTTTCATATAATTAAAACACATAATGCTTCTCTTTTTTTTTTTTTTTTTTTCCCACAGCAAGGCAACATTTTCATTGTGGACTATGAGCTGCTTGATGGTGTGGATGCCAATAGAACAGACCCGTGCACAATACAGTACTTGGCTGCACCAATCTGTCTGCTGTATAAGAATCTGGAGAAAAAAATTGTACCCATTGCAATCCAGGTGGGCTTGCTGACAGAGTCAACTGTTTGTTGTCTCATTTTAAACATTAAGGACTTGGGGTTTCATGTTCTTTCTATATCTTTCAGCTTGGTCAAAAGCCTGGACCAGACAATCCCATCTTCCTTCCTTCAGATGCCACCTATGACTGGCTGCTAGCTAAAATTTGGGTCCGGTCGTCTGATTTCCACATCCACCAGACAGTGACCCACCTCTTACGGACACACTTGGTCTCAGAGGTGTTCAGCATAGCCATGTTCCGGCAGCTGCCTGCTGTGCATCCCCTCTTCAAGGTTAGTTCTGGCAGGAAGGGAGGGTCTCTGGTGGGGTGGGGTTGTTATCACCTCAGTTGGAAAAACCAAAAGGAAGTTCTGGTGATCGTTCAGCTGAAATAGTTTGTCTGGCTGCCCTGCAAGATAAGATGCAGCTAAACCACCAGGACTTCAACCTTTACATCTGGCTGCTGTTGAATTCAAATTGAGAATTTTCCTTCTCTCATTGTTTGCTTCATTTCCCAGCTCTTGGTGCCACATATGCGGTTCACAATAGCCATCAATACCAAAGCCCGAGAACAGCTTATCTGTGAATGTGGCCTTTTTGACAAGGTGGGTAAACTCCTTGTGAATCTTCATTGTTCATGTCAGCTCATCCTTATCCATGGTTCTTTGCTCTTCATGGTTCCATATGTACATATCCTGTAATCATCACATATTGCTTTGTTCCCTGACCTTTCTATTAAAGGGCAAACATAAGTAATGCCACCTGAGAAACAGGCACACAGAGCTGATGCCTTGTTGTGCTAAAGATGTTCTCTTTTACCTCTAAGTAGCCAAATCAGATGTGGCCAATGCCAGTCAGTATCTTGCTCATTGCTGATGTGCCTTTGGGTTATAATATAGGAGTGCATATAAATTCCTTCATATGTATCCACATAGTTAAGCCCCCAACTTCTTTTAAATATTCAGTTATTCACCTGTGAGCAAAGGGATTTGTAAGTGCAAATGGAAATCTTCATCACAGAAGGACACGTGGGTAAGACAGATTTCTAAGACCACAAAGAGTGTGTTTGGATTGCAGACTGTCTTCTTGCAGGTCTCCTAAGCAGCAGACCTGCTAGGACTGAATTTCAGCTTCATCTGAGTCCGTGAAATGTAGCTGTATGTCACACCTTTATCAGTGGTTTGGGTGAGGGCTGGCATGCATCCTCAATAAGTTCACAGGTGACACCAAGCTCCCTGGGAGAAATGGAATGCCACATCTATGAACTGTATCAGCCTGGCACACAGCAGTCTCTGTGACAACATGCTAGGAGCGTGCTATGAAGTTTGGGGAGGTTTCAGAAACCCTTTCAAAGAGGGAGCCTGTGTTTCTGTCCTCATTGAACCACTGACCTCAGGTCAAAAATAGCTTCCTTGCTTCAGAGCTTTTCACCCAAGCAGAAAAGAGGGGTTAAATCCAGACACCTTTCCTTGTTGTCTGTACTCCCCTTTGCATCCCTTTAAACAGAAGTCTCATGTCCATACCCCATGCATGTGGGATGAATGTGTGGGTAAGAGCTGCCAGCAAGGACCTGGAGTTCCAGAATTTGTTGGTTCCAATGAAGATGAACAACCAGCTAGAGGACAGTAAATGTAAGGTCACAACTACTACAACACTATATCATATGCTAGAAAAGCAACTTTTGGGAACTCTTGCACAGTGATTATCTGAAGAGTTTTGCTGTGCTGTCTATTGTGGACGTGCTGTGTTTTTCAAATATAACATATACTGAAACCCTGGGCACTCCTCATTAGTCTCAACCCAGCAGGACTGATCTCCTGGCATTTTTTCCAGGGTGACTAAGGGTAGCCTGCATCCCGGAGAACTTGCTCCTAAACTCCTCTGTAACAGCACTGGCAGTTCAACTTAAGCCTTCTTCTAACCCACTCAGGGCTGCCTTCCTTCACACATGCACTGGTGCTGGAGCACAGGGCTGCAGGGAGTGCCATGCCCTGATCTTGCTGTGCTTTATTAGTGTATTCCACTATAAGCAGTACCATGGTGCAAATGTGGATATTAACAATGATTCATGGGAGAGGTGTGAAATCCCTAAAGTCAAAATGCACAGTTCCAGTACACCTCTGCAGTTTGGTACTTTGTGTGGAGATGTGGTTTTCTCCTTGAAAAACAGATTCACCAGCATTCTGTATCCCATCTCCTGCAAATTGGTAAAGCCAGTCTTGGCGCAAAGGGAGCACAATCTACTGCTGTTCCCATCTTGCTGTTCTTCCTGCAGGCAAATGCCACAGGTGGAGGAGGACACGTACAAATGGTGCAGAAAGCAATGAAGGATCTGACCTACAGTTCCCTTTGCTTCCCTGAGGAGATCAAAGCTAAAGGAATGGACAGCAAAGAGGATATCCCCTACTACTTTTACCGGGATGATGGCATTAAGGTCTGGGAGGCTATAAAGAGGTAATAGAACATGGTTCTAGATATTGGCTAATAAAGTCACAGAGACACAGACCTCATTTTTTCCTCCTCACTTTGATCTTCATGGCACCTTGTAAACAATATCTGTGCTGGTTAGTCACATAGTGCCTTTTCCATCCAGTATATTTTATCTGAGGAAAAATATTTAGTCACGCACACACTCTTGAAAGACTGGTAATTCCTGCTTTTTTCAGTGCTGTTTCCTTGCATTCTGTATTTCAGAGGACCCTTTACAAATATGTACTCTTCTACAGAATTTCACAGAAATTTAGTGAGTCAGAATTTAGCCTACAAAAGGAATTTAGTTATTCTTTTTTTAGCTAAAAAGAATAACTAAATGCACAAGCCAAGAAAGGACTCCGTTATCTGAGCCAGCCACATGAGCTCATCAAGGTTCTTGTGGACTGAAAATATAAGCTTGGCTTCCATGATGGTTCTCTTTTCAAACTCCATAAATTAGGTATAAACTGGTTGGAATAAAACCTTTCTTAAAATGCCTTAAAATTTCAAAGTCTGAGTTTAATCAGGAAGGGCAGCAATTTTGAATAAGGAGAGGTACTGCAAGGCTGCTCGACCACACAATCATGGCTCCTTTTCAGATCTGAAACACTGCCTTGCATGATTTATATGGATTTTATTCTGCAGTGGCATTTAATTTAACAAACAACGTATTTTTGCATGGCATAAGTTGCTTACCAAATATGCAGCTGTTTCTGATCACATGACTTTTGAAAAGCATGATCATTAAAAATCAGATCTTCTGTGTACACAAAGTAGGAGTTTTATGTTGCAAGGATAATGTTGGAAGTTCTGGGGACATCTTTGCCTCCTGTGTTTTCTCTGTGTTTTTACAAGGGCTTATCTTGCAATATTTTCTGCAATTGTGAGTCCCCATTTGAGAGAAAAGGAAGTTGTTACTTTGCTGTGGTTGTTTTCTTCATGAGGTCCTTTATCTTTTTTTTTTTTTTTTTGGTTCTCCTACTCTTTTCTGTGTTTTCTTTGTGGATTGAGATATGCCTTTCAAATACCAGGTAATACTTAGTCAGCTCAATTCAGTTTGAGTGTTTGTAGGTGTTGACCTTGCTGGAGGGTGATGCCTCGAGCTTGGCTGGGAGCTGTGAATCATTGGGTTTATACAAGGAGTGGGCCATGCCCTTCTGAGTGTGTGAGCTCCTGAGCCAGGAACCCTTGGCCATGCAGTGTCTGCTCACCAGGAATCTCCTACACTCTGCAGGGCTATCAGTCTTCACTTTTCTGATGAAATAATTTCTATCCCCAGCATTACTTCACGTGTTGTAGAAGGCCTAGGCTGTTCCCACAGAATAGGCCTAGGTTCCCACAGAAACGATGAGTCTCACATAGCAAATTTGTAAAGTCCTCTAGTCCTCTTCCTGTTTCTGATCTAGCTGCAGATAGATACACCAACCCAAAGACATTTCAGCCCAAAAGGTCTCACCCACACTTCATATACTAACTTCTGTTTGTATGGAAGGGGGTCTGAAATACTGCCATCTTTTGAGAGGAGGATCTCCTTCCTGTATCACCTGGCACCATTGCCAAATGCATGGAGACAGAACTCATGGAGAGCAGCTTTCCCTCTGCCTGTTGCAAAGTTTTTGTTTCCTTTGCATTTCCTCTGGAAGCTAAAATTACTTAAACTTTTGGTGTTTATTCAGTTATTTGTCTGCCTCAATGACAGCTCTTGATTGGCTGATAGGAACCACACTGACAGATTTGGTAAAAGTCTCCAAATTGCAAAAAATGTATAAAATGTATACATTTCTATTTTATTAAGGGATAAATGTCTGTTGGGTAACAATTCTTCAGTCAGCTTCTACAGTCAAGTGTTTCATCTTGTGGGTTGCTGTCAAAATATTTAGCAAGAGATTTAGCAGGGTACCTGCAGAGCTAACAGAACATCTCAGCACAGCTTCATTAACCAGTCATTCAGTCATGAACTGCAGTTCTTCAGGAAATCAGGATTTCCTATTTTCACTACTTTCAAAACTACTTGTGTTAACTGAGTGTTTTAAGAGCCTGTCTTTCAGAGGTGAGCTAACCTGGGAAGTTTTCCTAGGAAGAGGCACCTTGAGAAGAGGAACTGAACAGGAATGTGTCTGCTGTGAACAGTGGGCATAGGAAATAGCTCTAGACCTCTTCTTCCCAGGAAAAGTTTCCAGAGCCACTTAAGTATTTCACAACAAGGATATCCAATGGGAGGGGTCAGCTATTGGCATTCAGGAGCAGCTTTGGAGTGTCCCACACACAGGGAATGGTACTGGTATCACAGTGTGGGAACCCCACTGCCCAGTGTGGGAGCCATGTGGATATGCAAGAGGGATTCTGTATGGAGTGAGGAAAGGATGTATATGTGATGACAGAGGTCTGTGCAGGAGCAAAGCCTCAAATAAGAGAATAAAGTGCACAGGATTTTTCAGGGGTTGCAGTGTGGTCCAGGATTTGTTGTTGGGGGAAGAAGTGATGCTGCAGTCCTAAATGAATCTAAGTTGCCTCTGTTAATTGCCACTGCTTGTGGGAAGGAGATAGGAGGGTTTTGAGACCTTCTCTTGCCCTTTTCTGTTTAGCATCTGCAAGGTCAGAAGACCATCTTCTGGAATGGCAGACTTGCATTCTCCTTTTATTTTGTTTGTTTTTTCCTGTCCGTAGTTTTGCAGAAGATGTAATTCACATCTACTATGAGAGCGACGAGGTGGTGTGTGAGGATGTGGAGCTGCAGGCCTTTGTCAAAGACATTTATGTCTATGGAATGAGGGGTGTGAAAGCCTCAGGTAAGGTGGGATGGCCCAGCTGGGTGTGCAGCTTGTGCAGTCCCTGCTGGCAGCAGTGCTGAGGGCACAGCACAAGACCTGCTCTCTTCTTGGGCTGAAGGAGCTGGGTTTTGTTGTGAGACCCTGGCTCAGGCCATCTCTCAGGAGACAGCTCCTTCCTTTGACACAGATTCTCATAGTGAGTTTGGGCAGCTTGTGTAATCTCTCTGCACAGGGCCTTTGATTTTGTCTGCTCATGCCTTAGGCATTGGGGGCAGTATCTGTGTGTGCCACAGCCACCAGGCAGACTGATGGACATCGAGGAGGAGCAGGGCCCCTTGAATCCTCTCCTCCAAACCTCACACCAAATAAGAACATGTAATAACCTCCCAGGGGTATATTGTTGCATTTCACATTTGTTCAGCATTGGTGTCATCATTGAACTATTCTACTCTCTTCAAGAATAGATACTCATAATTTCCATGAAATATTTTCCTTTGCTCTATCTCTTCTCACTGCCTCTCTTTTCTTGCAACCCATTACTTGGCCATGGGAGCTCTCATCCATAAGATGGCTCAATTTGCCTACCTGATTTAAATACTCCCCTGTTGTTCCCTAAACATGTTTCTCTTCCACACACATTTTTTCCCAGCAGATTTTCAGGAATTTATAGGGGTGGCTGGGGATTCTTCCTATTGTCCTGTTTGATTTAAATCTGTCAACACCTGTTGGCCAGTGACCTAGGGCACATGGCTCTGGTGTTGCATGCGCATTAGAGTGCCAGATGTCCAGGCAAAGGTGTGATGTTTCCAGTCATTATGTTCTGGTGGATAAAAGGCTTCTGGGCTCTATCTGCCTGGACAGGCAAAGGTTCATTTTTGTTTGTCTAGCTGTCTTTTAGCAAAAGCTTAGAAATGTTGTTCCTCCTTGTAAGGACTCCATGCTTGACCTAAGCATCCTGATATCCTGAGAGAAGTCCTGAGCTTCCAGGGCTCCAGCTAGGGTGGGATGCTACAAGCACCACTGGTGGGAGGACTGCCACTACAGATGGGATATCTACCAGGCTTGCAGCATCTCTTTCTGCACTGCTGCTGCTCCAAGGGTTGTATCATAGAGAATGGAGATTTGGCAGGGTCTCTAAAGAATGGGAAGAGGCTAAATGAGGGAGACTGTGTCTCCTGTTTTTTCCCTGGGAGGGCTGCTGTGACTGGGAGAATGTCAAACTCCTTTAACGATGAGCACAGTGTACTTGGAATAGCAGGACACAGGAGGGGATGGTGCATCCTCTCCTCTTTGGGCTCAGTGGCTGGCCAGAGCTACCTCTTCCCTCTTGCAGGCTGAGTTCTGCATCAGGTTGGTGGTGGAGATATGAAGCAGCTGGCACAGGCAGCCTGGGCAGGGGCAGCTTGCATACTGGGACCAGTGGTGACATTGGGCTGGGACAGGGGTACAGCACAGGCCTGTGATTTAGTGAGGACAGGCCTGATACAGGGCTGGGGTTACTTCACTTGCAAACTATTTCCCTAGCCCCTGACTATTCTGTTTTTTCTTTATATAACTCTGATTATTCTCCTTCAAAGACAGCTTAATGCAACTATTTCTGTTCCTCATTCTGTTTGTTTTTCAGAAGTTCTCATTTCCTCATTTCCCATTTCAGCAAATCAACTCTCCCTGCACTCTTTCTTCCAATTCACTTGATTGCTGAACCTCAGACCTTTATAAATACAAGCACATGGTTGCTCCCTCCTTGGCATGAACCTTCCCTGCTCGCACTGCAGACTGAAGAAAAGTGGAGCACCTGAGGTCCCTGCCCTGGGGACTCTGGGAGTTCCTTGCTGCGGGGTAGGTAGGACAGGAACACTGTTTTTTAAAGGCATAATTACACTTTTTCTTTCCCTTATGGAGCACCACCTACTTTGCAAACAGTGGTGATGCCTCAGAGGTCTGTATGAAGCAAGGCTGTTTTTACAGCTGCACAGCCAAGGCACAGAGAGGTGAGGAGCTCCTGTGGGACCACACAGCACCACCCAAGCCTGCCCTGCTCTGCAGACGCTGCTGCATGGCCCTCTGACCCGTGGGTTCTCATCACTGCTGGGTGGCAGGGTTACTTCATTGCTGGGTCAAGCTTTTCTTCTCCCTCATTTAGGGTTCCCTAAGATGATCAGGACACGAGAGACACTGGCAGAATATCTCACAGTGATCATGTTCACTACATCGGCTCAACATGCTGCTGTGAATTTTGGTCAGGTAGGAACCTGTGGGAGCACTGTTCTCCTTTCTGGGCTGGGAGGTACATCTACCAGGGCAGGGTCTGAAAAGCATTTTTTAGTAGGTGTACAGAATTTCACTGCTTTTTTTTCCGGTCAAAATAACTGCAGAGCCATCTATAAATCCCTGTGAAGTCTGTGGAAACTGAAGTGATTTGGAAGCTGAGAAAGGCATTCCAAGTCCTACATATGTACTAAAGATCAGATTAGGGGTTTTAACTCATGTATTTTAATTTTGTTGATTTTATTAAGGGAATATTTTTTTAAAGCATTTAAATGGCATTGCTGCTCATTTCTTGAGTTTACAAACCAAGTGGCAACTTTGAGCTTCCTCTATGATGTTTGATGTGTCACATACTGATAACCTATGTTATCCCTGCCTGCCTTGACTGACATATATCTGCACTGAATCTATAGTAACCACCTGCCTTTCAAATGCTGTTTCTTTCAACATCAAGACATTTTGGAAAGCAGATTTAACAACCCGAAGCAAATCACTTTGTCAGTCACAGAGGTTTTTCACTGAGTGGTGGCCAGTCACTGGAGCAGGCTCCCCAGGGAAGTGGTCACAGTTCCAAGCCTGCCAGAGTTCAAGGAGCATTTGAACGATGCCCTTACTCTGATGGTTTAGTTGTAGGTAGTTCTGCAAGGATCAGGGAGCTGGACTAGATGATCCTTGTAGGTCCCTTCCAACTTGAGATATTCTATGATTTTATGAGCCTTTTTTTGTTTTTTTGCATGTTCTCACTTCAGGCATAGGTGATCTTGGAGATATCATCTCAGAGATAAGCCGACAGACCATCTTTCTTATGGTGGTTATTCCCAAATACCCTACATCACTTTTTATGCTGACCCTCCTGTCCACCCCTGCAGCTCAGGAGCCCTAGAGAAGTCTGGAACCTGGTGTCCAATGAGCTCACATTACTGCTGTGGCATGTCCATAATCAGGGACCTCTGCAACTGTTCCCTTCTAACTTATCTTTAGAACTGATTGAGACAACTCCCAGTGCCCCCCTCAGAAAATCCTGACTGTTCAAGTACCACCAAGAAACCATCTCTTAATTTGGCATACAGAGGATATGCAGCCCATCAGTAAAAGCATCTTCAGGCATGGAAGGAAAAGGCAGAGAGGGCTGAGGGGAGGAGGAGGTGGCTGTGCACTTCCCCTCAGGCAGAGCAGGGCAGAGAAGGTAATGAAAAAGTGCTTGGGATAGAAAGGGTTCTGGTAACTGCAGCATCTTAGATGGTGGCAAAACTCAGGGTCATATCTGAGGCAAAATGAGACAGCGGCATCTCACTGCACTGAACCAGGCCAGCAGTGACTATGAGTTCCCAGTCTGCTGCTCACCATAGCCATATCTACGTGCCATAGTCCATATTTCTTGGTGAACCAGCATGCTTTATCTCTGTTAGTATCTGAGCACATGGGCATTCGCTGTGGGCATGTTCTTGGAAGAAATTTAGCATAAAAGAGAAGCTAGAGTAAAGGTGATCGCCTGAGGTTATCAGAAGGGAACTTTGTTTAATAAAATATTTAAGGCCTTAGCCAGTCTGCTGAATCTGGGCTGTGAGGCACATGCCTGTGGTTAGCAGAATAAATTCTCCCATTTAGATTACCCAACTCTCTCTCTTGTGAGTTCCTGGGCAAAGCAGTAGGGACTTCCTTGTCTCCTCCAGTCCCTCTATAGAACTTTTCTGTCATTAGTGTTGTCTCTTTCTGAGGGGCTCCTATTACAGAAGCAAAGTCCCTGCTGGCAAACTCCTGCTTTTCTTTGGTGTGTTGCTAAGCACCAGCCCCTGCAGGTTCTCACTGTGCTCTCCTGCTCTCTGTGCAGTATGACTGGTGCTCGTGGATTCCCAACGCCCCACCAACAATGCGCTGCCCTCCCCCTACAGAAAAGGGCACCGTCACCATCGAGCAGATTGTGGAGAGTCTGCCAGACAGGGGACGTTCCTGTTGGCATCTTGGAGCTGTCTGGGCCTTGAGCCAATTCCAGGACAAAGAAGTAAGTCAACCCCCCTGCTCTAGGTGCTGGAGATGTGAGACCATGAGGGTGACGGCGAGACTGCACAGACTCAGGAGACTGTTCTGCTGCCCTGTGCTTGACTTGGCCATTTTCACCTTTCTGTGGAGATGTGTCAGTGCTGTGGGTTTGCCTGAGTTCTGCCAGGTGCAAACCAGTCAGGTGCAAAAACAGAGAAAGAAGTTGTATTTTTACGCTGAGGCTGTCTCAGCTATAATCAAAGTTTTTAAGCTTGAACATGGCATTGCTTAAGAAGGATGCTGGTGTGGGAGGCAGAGGGCTGCAGAGGCATAAGGCTGCAGTGCTGGGGAAGTAGGTACAGCAGTGCTGTGTCCCCCATGTCCTGTTCCTTTGGAAAATCTGCTCCAGTGCCATGTGCACTACAGCTGTGGCTCGTGCCTGGCAGGTGAGGAGGGAAAACAAAACAAGACTACAGAAGGCTTTGCAGGCATGTAAAGCCATGCGTGGCTACAGGTCTGTAGCCATTTCCCTCATGTAAAATGAGGTTGTAGGTACCTGGTTGTTTCACACAAGGGCTCTGGAGAATGTGTTTTGAAATTTTTAAATAGAGGATGATGGACAGAGGGTACTTTAAATTCAGTTTCTCTGTAAGAAGGCAGTATTAGCAGAGAAGCTTGTACTGTGGGAAATAGTTTCCAAAGAGCCCAAAGCAATGCCAGTCTGCATCTTGGCTGTGCACTTTTCAGAGCACTCTCAGAGTCCAAGCTGACTAAAGCAGCTGTCGTATGAATTCTGAAGGACAGAATCGAAGGACAGAGTTTGAATTGACTTCAAACTGAAGGACAGTTTGAAGTCAATAGAATCTTCCACTGTCACTGAATGAGGTAGTCATTTTCCTTTTCAGCCTCTGGCTGGGAATTCCCCTCTAATGCTATCCTTTTTTCTAGCAGCATAAATGTTTGGGTGGCTATACAGAGATCTGGCTTAGGAGGCTCATTGGACTGACTACTGCCTGAATAAAAGTGCATGATTTTCAGTGGATGAGGTCTCTTTAGGTCAAGGAGTGCCATGCAGACACCTGAACCACACCACAGAATGATGCAGGGATGGAAAGAAGCAGCCAGCAATAGAGGGAAGGTGTAGGCTAGTTTAAATAGAAGCATTTGTGAGGAGAGGCTCTGGGTGGTGTCCTGCCAAATGGTGTAATACTGAAAACTAATTGCCTTTGCTTTCTCAAAGCCTGGTTTCTTGGTGTTTTTCAATCAGCTGTTTCTGGGCATGTACCCAGATGAACACTTCGTGGAGAAGCCAGTGAAAGAGGCTATGGCAAAATTCCGCAAGAACCTGGATGAGATTGTCAGCGCCATCACCGAGCGCAACAAGAACAAGAAGCTCCCTTACTACTACCTCTCCCCAGATCGTATTCCCAACAGTGTTGCTGTCTGAGCACTTAGCCAGGAGAGTTTGAAGGCCTGTAAAGCTAATGCTGTTTTTCTGTTATATGCTTCTTCAATTAGCTTTTCAGAAATGGGTAAGAAACCCACCGTCTCCATCAGAGCTTGCTGAAGTCTGTTTGAACTTTCAAAATAAATTTGGTTATGACCAATCTTGTAAACAAAATCTAACTGACAACCCTCTAGGTCAGATTTGTTACAAGTTTATTTTTCCAGGATTTTTAAACTAATCTTAGAATCAATAGACTTGTTATCTTTCCCTCTCCTTGTCAAAACAATGTAATCACAGATTCACTTACTCAGTGGAAATAGGATCATGAGCAATAAGCAAGTCACATTTTAAAATCCTTCCTGTTTTTAATAGGTGACTCTGGTGACATAAAAAAAATAACATTTAAAGTTTATGTATTGTTTTGAATCTGATTAATGTGAAGTATTTTCACTACCATCATGAATATCCTAATCAGGATGAAAGTAGAAGCAGGAAATTTTTTTGACATAGCTGATGGGGTTTTATTGCTTTCTTACCGAGTTCATGTGAGATGACATCTCAAAGGAGATGAAAATTTTGTACCATCCTAAACCTAAGTATTTTCTACATGAAGCTAGGAGGGTTTGTTTTAGCCTCTGCCAGCAGAGTTTGATGCCATTCACATGTAGGGACAAATGTTCTACTTAAGGCAGTGCTGGCAAGTACAGACCTATGCTCAGTTTGTTTCATTGCTGAGGCTGTGGGGTTTGTGGACAGATTCTTCTGTTTTGTGGGGAATGAAGAAGCTACTTTGCATAATGGAAAAATTTGTGGAGAAGACTCAACTGACAGCTTCTAAGAGGAATCTTAAGATTTGGCCAATTAAGCATAACTGGCATGTTCCATCTTAGTTATAAACCACTGAATTTTGTCTGTTTTGTGTAGAGGTGTTTATGTTCAAACACTTGGGTTCTGGTAAAAGTTGAGAAAGCCACTGAAAAAAAACCAAAATTGTGGTTTGTGAAATTTAAGTTGTGGTTTTGCTGATCAGAATTTGGGGTTATTTTTCTGAGAATTTGTTCCTTGTACTTGATCTGCCAGCATGCAGTGTGATTACTCAATAGATAAGAAAGTTCCTTGTGCTAATTAAACAAAATTGAACATCCAACTTCTATTTCCTAATTCAGCATCTAATGCTATATGTCTTGAAAACCTTGTAGGAATAAACAGAATGTGCTGTGTAGAGAAATGAAGCTTATGTAATTGAGAAATTCAGTTATTTTTATGTAATTGAGAAATACAGTTATTTCTATCATTCATGTGTAATTTGGAAAATATTACTACTAAAATATACACCCTTTCATATGAAACAGGTGTGAAAACTGATTTTAGACCCTTTACAGTAGACTGATTCCTGTTTTTTCCCCCCTCAGCCAAAGACTTCAAGAAAAATGTGGAAGGTAAAACCATTTTCTATTATTGAGTAGTACACTTATGGTTTATGCATCATCTTCTCGCTGCAGCCCATGAGAGTTGATGAGTGTAGAAGCAGAGTAAAGCAACAAGGAATAGGACCAAGGAATCAGAGACACCTTGTGAGCTCCCTGCCTCGAAAACAGAAAAGTGCAACTTAAATGCAACAAGCTGATGCAATATATCCAGCGTGCTAGCTCCAAATTTTGTCTTCTTACTAAGTACAGAGAATGTCCTCTGGCTTCAGCTTTCATTTGATAATGATTTGCATAGTCAAGTATTTTTTAGAAAACAAAATATGGAAGGAGACTGGTGGATGTTCTCTCACACCTGTGCACTCTGCTGTGGCCTGTGGACCTGGGACACAAGTACAGTTGAGGGGAGGTTTGGGGAATTAAATGCATAGCTTTGAAAACTGGCATTAGCATCTGATTCAATGGCAGGAAAGGCTGTGGAAAGAGGTAAACAGGTTAAAACTATTACTGACACAGGAAAGAAGCAGATACCTGCAAATAGTGAAGTGCTTACTCTTCCAGGGGGCCTGGCTGTACATGTTGCTGTCCCACTCTCAGCTCCATTTTCAGCTTATCTCCATCTCTCAGAAAGTCACCTTCCTGTGCACAGGCCATGGGTTCCTTCCCCAAATCTTAGAGCTGTCTCCTAAAGTCATGGTGCTAGGGTACAGCACCCACCTGCAGGTGCCCTCCTAGGTGGAAATGAAAGTACCAGCTCTGTCTGGAGTGCCATGCACTCAGCTTGTGGCAGGCATTGGAGCTGGATGTGCCTGGCCCCAGCTGTGCCCAGGTGTGACAGTCAGTAGTTCGTGGCTTGGCTGCTGCTGCTGCCAATCCAAGGGAATGTAGCCTGTCTCTTCAACTCAGTCCCCGTGCTGAAAGATCAGCTGCAGTGATTCTCAACCGGCTGAAAGATTGAACTAGTTCCAGGAAGTCCTGCCAGCATACCTGAACGTGCTTTCCTCTTTTTGCAGGGTGAATTTAACTCTACAAACTACTTTTTGTAGGATTGTCCCTTTCCCATCCCCCAGACAAACCTTGCAATAATGTGATTCTCACTGCCCCAAAAACAAAGCCCTCATATTTCTTAGTCATTCCATATGAAGTAAGCTACCCTTTTCCCATCAATCCCCATTTTACATGTGGGAAAAAGGAACAAGAGCAATTAAATTCAGTAGATCAACTCTGATTTGAGGTTCTTCCTTTACAGAGAGACTGTGAGAAAGCTGTGTATCTGAAGCATGATAGTTTCATCCTTCTAGAGAGGGAACAACAAGTTCAGGCTTGGTTGCTCAGAATTACTTGCTCTGTTGTTGTGTGTTGAGCAGAACATAAAATAACCCCCCAGAGATGTATTTCTAACTAGCAAGCTTCAACCAGCTCCTGCTACAGTAATAGCAACATGGTATCCTGGAAGAAATCACACACACTGAGATAGCATCAGCAGGGCATAGTTTGCTTTATTTATACTATAAAAAGGCATAAATATTGCACAATCTGATGCAGCTGGTACATTTAGAGGTTAACTGAATCATGGGTTTTTATGGCCAGAAGATGAGGGTTTGATTGCTTAGACTGATCTCACCATAGCACAGGCATTTGGATTTCTCTGAAGCATTTCCCTCTCCAAATTCAATACAGGGGTGCTTGATCTAGGAATCATCTGTGAACACATCCACTCACCATGCACCAAAACATGATTCACCCTGGTGCTTGAGACACTTGTCTCACTGGTGCATCCCTCATACTGTGAAAGATAAATGCTGTGTTTCTAGTTCAGTGTGCATTCTAGCTTCACATCTTGCAACAGATGGCACGCTTCTTGCAGCAGCCTTGTGTGACTGCAAATCCTTCTCTGACCATGTTCCCTACTGCATGCTTCCCCTTTCTTTTGATAAACTGAATAATTTCCTGGGTCTTTTGCTGTAAGACTTACTTTAAACCTCTTATCTGTTACCACTGTGTGCACAGTGTGTGGGCAGATTACAATGATGATTAAATGGCTATTTCAGTCATTATTTCATAGGCTGCATTTCCTCGTGCTTGCAGCTAGGTATCTGCACTTTTTCTGTAGATTTTTGTCACAAACCACAGAGCAAATTGTCTGCATTACTGAAGAAATTTCCTATTTGCACATTTGCAAGCAGTGGGCAATACCTTCAGGGAGTAAAAGAAATATTAAGTGAGTTGTTCAAATATTTCCATCTAAGAGTTGAGTGGACTTCAGTAGATCCCTGTCGAACTTCAAATTCAGCATACTGTATATCCAGCAGCCTTTTAACTTTAGATTTGCAGTGTTTAAAGTCCAGTACTTGGTGATTAGGCTCAATCTCTAATTACACAGCTGAGTTATTGTAGAATCATAGAGCAGTTTGAGTTGGAAGAGACCTTGAAGATCATCTACTTCAACCCCCTGCCATGGAGAGTTCTATCATCCAATGCTAGAAATATTTAACTTGTATTTAACTTAATCAGGGTTTGCTCTGATTTTAATTCCGGCTTTTGGCTACCTGCATAGAGCAGAACACAGCAGAGGTATCTGGGGAGCCTGGCCAGCCCATTCTGTGGAGCTGTGCAAGATACAGCAGAGGAAAGCCTTAAACTCAGTGCAGTTGCCAGAGTCTGTGACAGCAGTGGGAATTAAACTGGGAACATGCTTTAATACAGGACACTGGAGAACCATTTCTTTCCCAACTTGGTGCTTATTTGTAGAGCTCCTCCTTCACTGTCCAGTACCTTGTCTGAGCACCTCCCTCACATGCATGAAGTCACTAATGTCATGTGCAATCTAACAGCTGTCAACCTCCCTCTCCCCTTGCTGCCTTTTCAGGATCCCTTGAGGAGAAATCCCCATAGGCAAGGGGTGTGCTGGCCTTCTGCAGACTTGGGAGCCTCTGAGCCCTTTTGTCTCTGTGGGAGTACAGCAGTGTAAGAGCCTCTGTCTCTGGGGGAGCTAAAGCACTGGATGGTTCTCATCTCATTTAAGTGGCTGTAGATACTTTATATGCAACGTGCTTTGGTTACAGCCTGCTGCTCTCAGATGGATGTTTTGTTTCATTTCACCAATAAGTTGAGTCATACCATTTGTCTCGAAGATACTGCAGTCATGACAGCAAGGGGAGCTCTATTTCTGCCCTCGGGCAGTGTCAAATAAAGACTCCAACCTTTATTTTCTTTCTGGTTCTAGGGTCAGATCTAGACAAGCTACAGGACATAATAAGCCAGTTCTCACTCATCTGTGATGAAAATACTATAGGGGTCATTGTCAAAGCTGGTTGGTAACTTTTCAGATCTGCCAACTTTATAAAAATCTTTTTTGCATGGTCTTGAGAGCAGTGATCTGTGGCGCTGTCTGCTGCCACTCATATCTACTAATGGTTAGCAGCCATCAATCTTCAGCAGCCATCAATAACCAGCATTAACCACTATCCTAATAATTGTAGGATAATCTGTCTGATGACATGTTTACTGACATGTTTACTGACAAGCAGACATGCATGGTGACAAAGCCAGCCTGATATGCTGATGATCAGGTATCACAAAGTGTTTGTGTAAAGCTTTGAACAGTCTGGCTTTGTCTGGTGCTTGCCTGGTCACTGCTGAGCTTCAAATGGTAGAAGAGCTGTGTTTGGTCAGGCCTGAAATAAGCAGATCTGGTTTGCCTGGCCCTGTGGAAACAACAGGTCAGAGGCAGACTCCCTACCCTGCTGTGTGTGTGGGACTGTGTAAGTGTTGCCCGATTTCCACTTGGCCACTGCATTTGACCCATCTTAAACATACTCATTAACAGGGCTTCATAGTGGGCTGCATAAAATCAGATGCAATTTTGGCATGAAGAAAAATGGGGTTTTTACATTTTAACCTAAAAGCAATGGATTTACACCACTGGAATCCTACTTAAGCCTGGGTTGTATCAGTATATGAAAGCTGTTTCAGCAGCAGCATTTCACAGCAGGCTTTTCTTGTTTGGGGAATAGAAGGCCATCTGGAAGCCTTCTCCTTCCCAGGAGCTGTGCTACTGGAACATCATTTTTCTGGCATCATTATATCTCAAAGGCTAATGAGCGCTACATGATTTAAAAGTGGGGGTGCTGGTACTTCTGTCTGCATAGATGGAAGTGAGTAGAAATAATCAATAAGCCTGGCCAAGATTTCGTTATGTTTCTTCTCCTTTTGTTTTACAGGGCCATCTTGACAGAAAGGGTATTAGTAGTTCTCTTAAATCATGCATGAGAAATGTTTCTGGAAAGAAAACTTTCTCAACAGTACTTGTGTCTCAAAAGGAAATCAACAGATTTAGTAAGGATGCAGGAGGCTTTGCAAAATCCATGTACTGGGAGCAGAGGGTCTGAAGAGAGCAGGGACAGAGAAGATTTGAGCTGCATTTGGGTGATCCACAGGAAGGTCTGAGGCTTTGCTGAAGTAATGTATCACATTGATATGTACAAATTGATCGAAGAAGCTAATGACAAAATGTCTTTCCATAAGGTTTTTGGGAGTTGTACAGGTGGAAATCTAAAAAGTTTGGGAATAAGCTAGCAGCTCACCCACAGTTTGGATGAGTTCTGGATAAAGGTTCTTGGCTCTGTTTATGTGAAAAATCTCCCAGAACAGGTGTTACCAATCATGAAAGGGGAATCTGTGCTTCAACATCTGACCCAGTGTGTGGAAAACTGCCCAAGGAGACTGTGGGACTGACCACATCTGAGGGTCAACACCACGAATTCAAGACTTTATAAACACTGACATCTTGTGAAATCAGTTCCTGAAAGACCTCAGAAATTATGTGAATCATAGTATTATAGAATACCCTGAGTTGTTAGGATCCCACAAGGCTCACTGAGTCCAAGTCCTGGCCCTGCATGGAACAGCCCTGTGAGTCACACCACATGCATGACAATGTTATCCAGTTGCTTCTTGAATAATATATAAATACAATAATAATAAAAATATATGAAAACAAGAATGAAAGGTGTCACAAGCAGGTTGTTGTCTGAAGGCTTCAGCTGGTTTCAGAAGCATGCAGTGCAACCTCACTGGGCTGAACTTCCCTGTTCACATTTCCTTTACCTTTGGCACATGCTGTGCTGGAAATGGGAGCACCATAGAGAGGAGGAGGGAGTTTGTTCTTTTGTGAGATATTGCTCTGAACAAGTTACTGGGGAGACTTTTGCAAGAGCCATGTGTGACTTGGCACTGGTAGACAGTTAAACACACTTTATTTAAAAATCTAAAGACTGATTAAAAGCAATGAGGAATAAATTAGGAACAACTTTTTGGACATCTATGCCCATATGTCAGCATACAGCTTGTACATATATGAAGAGAATTAGGGTTACTGGTATGTTTGCCTGGCTGTTTCTTCAGGCAACTTCAAGAAAAGTGATTCACACAACATTCTGCCAGTGAAGCATGAAAGCTTCACTGTTGAGTGGGACAGTGCTTTGGTTTGGTTTCATATCACTTTATCTCTTTTAAAACTTTATCTGCTTTATCAATAGAATCACTTAAATGTTGCAATCAAAATCATGTCAAGAACCATCAGCTAAAGAGAGAAAAATTCAAATAAGGAGGACTGGTGATTGATTTATCATTTTTTAACTCAGTCTGGCTGAATCTTGAAGGATTATGCTGGCAGTCTAACAAGCAAAAATCCATTGTTCTGTAGAGATGGTCATGTCAAACTACATTAGCTTATGGTTTTATCATTTATAAATGCACATTTTAACAGGTAAACACAGTTTAGATGAGTCAGCAGAATAAGGAAAAATCCTTGAACAACTGGAAAAAATTTAGTGAGTGCAGTTATATATCTGCAGTTTTTCTGTGATATTTTGTGGTTTTGTTTGGTCTTGTTTGATTTGCCAAAGTTTATCTGTCTCTAGGCCTTCCACAATAAATGTTTTCACTATGAGTAAATTCACTGGGGAAAAAAGTGTACGTAAAACCAAGTTTCCTGTTAGTAATATGCATGGTACAAGTAATGAATGGTATTTTCGCACCAAATCTTCTTAGGCCAATAACATTTCAGAATATATTTTGGATGTATTTTTGCTTTCCAAATCTTGGGCCACTTAAAGCTGAAAAATGTCACTTGTTTGTTCCTGATGCAAAGTTAAATCACCATACTGTTCTTTTACTCTTTTTACTCTTCAGTCATTCACATAGCTAATTAAATTCATAGGACCAGTAAATGCAACTTTTTTTCATTGCAAAGAGTGCAATTCTCCTGTTCTTCCTTTAAAGTCGCTGGCTTTCACCAAGGTTTTTGAAGGAGGACCTTGACTCTGTATTGCCATAACAGGTAAGATTCAAATTCTGCCCTTTTCTTCATAAATATGACAGCATCTTGCACTAACAGTGTTGATTTTCAGGCTCTGAAAATAACTCATAGCTGCTTGTGTGAGTTGGTGTCACCCCGATTGAGCCATATGACCAGGATGCCCTTCACAGACTGAGAACATGAGAACACACTGGCAGTAAAAGAAATCATGCACTGCTTCCCTGTGCCCCTGTGCTTTGAGGACAGCAGGAGGATCTGTGAGAGCTTTGTCAGCTCTCTGTGTCCCAGGCATGCAGTGCCTGTGGCCTGACCTCCCATGCATGGAGCACTGCCAGGGACAGCTGTGCATTCAGACCTGGAGGGAAGGTGGCAGAGGGCAGATGTGATGCAGCTGTGGGAGAGTTTGACTTCCAAGGGTCTGGATGTGAGCCAGTGAAGAAAACCAGAGAAATACCTGACACAAGTATGATGTGAACCCTGATCCAAACCGCATGCCTTAATACTGTGGGTTGTCACTGCCATTCTCTTGCAGTCCTGGAACCCAGCTGGTTTCAGGTGGAAGGTGGTTTGGTTTGGTTTGGTTTGGTTTGGTTTGGTTTGGTTTGGTTTGGTTTGGTTTGGTTTGGAAGCAGCTTTGTGACTGTGTTTAGCTGGTTTGCTGTGCTCTGGGAGGTCATTGGGAAGGCTGAGGAAAGGAAACACTCTCTTCATAGCAAAACGATGAGATCAGAATTTTCTAGAGTGTTTTATGACAGATTTATGAAAGGAGGGTCACAGTGGCCATGACCTGTCAAATTCCAGGTGGGTGTCCTTGTGGAGGATGGGAAGGAGTGCTGGAATTCCTGGAGGGGTAGTCATGGGGCAGGCACATCCCTGGGGAAGCACCACAGGGTGTGGGGCAGCCAGGGACAGGTACCTGTGGTGTGACCCCTTTCGTGTGGGGCAGGGCACCTGAAGCAAAGAGGGAAGGATGGTGAGGGGGCTCAGAGCACAAGCTTGGAGTGGGAATGGTCATGGCATAGGTGAGGATCACACAGGGAGGAGTTAGGACAAGGATCATGAGAGATGAGTGAAACTGAAGCACTGCCCAAAGCTGAGCAGCAAGAGAAGCTGAAACACCAGAAGTGAAGCCGCCCTGCAGAGATGCAAAGGAGAGTTCTGGAGAACTGCTGGAACCTCCAAGGGGCCCTGTGGGGACTGCCCTGGCTCTGGACTCTGAAGCAGTCAGATGTTCTTGTCACTGGTGCCCTCTGCTGCTGCTCGACTGCAGTAATATTTTTTAGAAACATTTCTTGTTCTTTGCCAACACTGTTAATATTTACCACCTGGTAAGCAGAGTGCTCTGGCATCTCACTGTGAGATTTCTAAGAGAGTATGTGTGAGCATGGAGATAGGATTTTCCTCTTTGATAGAGTTTTACTTCTGGGAGCACTAAGGTCCCATTTCTTTACATCTCAGCAATTTGGGCAGCTGTCCCTAATGATCCCTGCTGGTCTGCTTTCCTCTGGAATCAGCACTGAGTTCAGATTCAGATTTTCCAGGAGCTTATGTTTTCACCTGGGCATGTGTGACATTCCCCTGCTACAGTGATTTTTCTAGTTTTAATCACATAGTCATGGCTTTACATGACTGACTGCTATTGACTGTGCCCCTCACTCAGTGGTTATGAGTATAGAAACACTCAGTCATTTTGTGTAGACTCCATTCCCATGCCTTGGGTGGGTATAGCATTTTTTCTTGATGAATAGTCAACAGGTTCCATTATCTGAGATCATAAAACATGTTGATGACATTTGCTGAAGTTGTCCCAGCACTTCATCCAGCTGCAGCCACACAAAAGACTCTCTTCCTTTCTCAGCCACTGCAGAGACACCAGAGCAGCAGTTCCTGGAGCCAGGTGGTACAAGGAGAGCCCCGTGGTGGTAAAGGCAGTTCCACAGCAGCAATGTGGCCATGAGGTACCAGTGTGGGGCCCCTGGGGCTACCACAGCTCTGTGACTGCAGGAGAGCTCTCAGGCACATCATGTCACCAACCAGTCAGTCCCTCATCTCTGTCTCTACCTGCATCTCCAGAATTTTGCAAATGAAATCTGCCACTCTCTTTGTGCTTCTTTTGATAGCAACAAGTGCCTGAGCATTAGTGTGTGTGATGGCAGGCACAAGAGATTATAGAAAACATCAAGTTTAAGTTTGCTCATTTTATAAAGTCTGTGTTTGTGCAGAACCCTTGCAAAAAGAATGGTCAGAGCAAAGCAGGGAGAGAAAGGTCAATCATCTTATCTCTGAAAGCAGGCATGGAAACCTCAGAAAAGGAATATTCATTGTCTAACTCCACAGCAGAATGATTTTGTACGCAGTCTGTGAGACATTCAAAGTTCAGGACCTACTTCTAAGGCTTGACCTGATGATTTTCTGCCTAGGCAGGCCTTTGCCATCACATGATTTACCCCAGGTAGGTAGTTACACCCGGATCAAGTAAAAATAATAATCCATCCTTAATAGCTCTTTTCCAATGAGTCAATGTACCTTACATGAAAGGTGCAATGAAAAAGGTAAGGGAACACTGAAAGAGGTCATGGAATTTAATTTTCAGTGAAATCTAGTTACAAAGTCTGACGTTGGAACCTTCCAGGTCATGCCTGGATTAACTGAGTTCATTAAGAAACATTTAACCAACTTATTTGCACTGATAAATCAAATATCTTTTGTGCCAAGTCCTTGTGAAACAGTAGATAAACTGTGCAATGTTTGTTTTGCTTTTAGCAGCTGTGTCATCTGAGCTGTTGAATACTAAGAGAATGTTTTGTACAGTACCACATGTGGATCACTCTGCATCTTTTGCCATAGCCCTACTGGGATATTTACTTCAATTAATAATTTTATCTGAAAGTCACAGAGAAAGAAGGAAGATTTTTTTTTCCTGACAATTTTTCATTGAAATATCATATACTTCACAGCTCTGAAGTGGGAAAATACATCATAGTTAATGTGCTCCTTTTTTACTATTCCAAAAAAATGAAAAAAGACAGGGGGCATCTTTCATGTATATGAAAGAGCATGCATTAGTCATCACCATTTCCAGAGGAGGTGATATGTGTAGAAGAAGGCAGTGGTTGGGAGGGGGGAACAGCCACTTTCACACTTGAGGGAAACAGGGATGACACGTGAAGCAGGAGAGTTTTTACATGGGCCCTTTTTTGGGATCACTTCTTGGGGTTGTTGTGTTTCTTTCATTTCCTCTTTCATGTTCTCAAGCCACTCTGTTACCTCTGTGCATCTGTCTCTGGCAGGACTGAAAGGCATGATGAAGGCATACATTTTATCACTTGGTGTCAGCACCAGTTGCTGGTTTTTTTGTGTTTTAAATGCCTGATTTATCATCTGTTTCCATTATGACTGTAGTTATTTGATATCATGGAATGTTAACAAAGGTTTTGTTACTTGATGATTACTGAATTCTTCTTGAATTTTAAATTATTTGGTGAGATTTTCTGTTACCATATTTCTTTATGATATGCACTGTTTTCAGAGCATACAGACTACCAGCAAACTATGTGCTTGCCTGATTTTTTGTGATGATGATAAGTAATTTTCTAAAGTTGCAGAACGTCTCTAGTTAAGGCCCTAGCTAGAGTTTGGGCAGCTCTGTGCTCAGACCTTGTTTGTGCTGCAGATCCCTGGCCAACCTTTGGAAAGGCGGGGTGGGCACGGTGCCCCGTGATGACAGTGTTACAGCTGGGGACAGTGACAATGTTGCCCCTTTGCTTTGTCTCCTAGAGCACAGACCCTTTGCATGAGCTGCTGTACCCCAGTGGTTCTGCAGCTGGTCAGCAGGAGCTCAGCTGTTCATGCAGGTAGCTGAGTGCAGCACTCTCAGGAAATCTGCCAAGCTCAGACACCCTCTTTGAAACTGGCAGCTTTCACTTCTGTGCCTCTTTTTAGTGTGTATAGCACCTGACTGACTTTTCCCATTTCCTGACTCTTTTTTTCCTGACTTGGGGAAGTGCCTGTTCTTTCTTTATGCTGATCACAGTCTGGAACTAAGCACCTTACTGAGAGATGATTTGGTATAGCAGCCACATAGAGACTTGCTGTTGGTGGAATCACAGTACAGGTCCAGTGGAAAGGCTGTTACGAGCTTCATTTCCTTGCCCTTCTGATTACTGAAAAGCAGTTTGCCATGTATTGCAAAGGACTTCATTGCAATGAACTTCATTGACTCGGTTGCAGTGAACTTCATTGACTTCATTGCAGTGAACTTCATTGACTTCATTGCAGTGAACTTCATGAACTTCATCCTTTTTCAGCTATGTTTTGGGTCTAGTGAGTTCATACATAAATATTTAACCAAATTTTTTTATCTAGCTGGTCAAATGTAATTTCTGTGATCTGAAAACAAACTATGTGGTTTGTATCTTATCTGTAGTACAACGTGTAGCATCTTACAAATATGGGTGTTATAAATTGTTGAATACTGAAGATATCACTGAACCTTAATACTTGCTGACCATGGCAGATTCTTTGCCAAATTACTGCCAGAAATAAGGCAGAGGTAGATATTGGATTTTCTACATGGCACTAAGGAAAGTCCTGTCTGAAAACAGTAAAAGTTTAGTAGCTAAGATGTTGCTATTTGCAGCAGAACAGGCAAGATGATTTCCACAGACCACTCTGCCAGCTTGCCATCCTGGTTTTGGATGGGTAGAGTTAATTTTCTCCATAGTAGCTGGTACAGGGCCATGTTTTTGATTTGTGCTGGAAACAGTGTTAATAATTCAGGCATGATTTAGTGATTTTTCAGCAGTGCTTGCACAGCCTCAAGGTATTTTCTAATTTCTCCTACCACCCAGTCAGCAAATATGTTGGGGTAGCACAAGAGGTTGTGAGGAGACACAGCTGGGACAGCTGATCCCAACTGTTCAAAGGGATATTTCATACATATGCAACATGCTCAATGCTTAAACTAGAGAGAAATAGGCTGGGGGCCACTGCCCAGCAGTGGCTGGGCATCAATTGGTTGGTAGTGAGCAATTGTTTTTAGTTTCCATTACTTGTCTTTCTTAAGTTTAATTTTCATAAGTTTGTCTTCATTGTCATCATCATAATTATTTATTTCAATTATCAAAATATTCTCAAGTCAACCCATGAGTTTTCTCACTTGTAGTGTTCCGGTTCTCTTCCCCTCTATCCTGCTGGAGAGAGAGAGTGGAAAGAGTGGTAAGTGGCTCAGTTGTCAGCTGGGGTTAAGCCATCTCAATGGAAATGCTTAGTGAAGTGTCACATTTTAGTGTAAGGACATAGAAACCCAAGGATGGATGAGCTGGATCATGACAATAGTCAAGGCAGCCCAGAATTCTGTCCAATTCCAACATTAACTTAAAAATTCATTCCCAAGGAACAGAATAAAACCAAACGTGGCTACCACAGAGGAATATTCTTTCAGACTGCTTCAGTCACTAGTGCTTCCTGAGCTATCAGTGGTATCTCTGTGTTTGAGCACTCTCAATGGATTTTTGCTCTCATGAATTGGCCTGGTTACTTTTTGGACACATATGTCTTGAAAAATTGTGTTCCACAGCCCAAGGGCATAGTGTGTGAAAAGCCACCTCCTTTGGCCTATTTGAAAATACAGAAAGGAACAAATACCAAAAGTTGCTACATTTATTTGTGCCTGGATGCCATGGAATAGACACTAGCTAATAGTTTGTACCCAGCTTTCCACTGTGCAAACTCCACGTTTCTCTCTAACAGGATGAGGGAGCAACCTGGAAAAACAAAATTGATAACATTTCCTGGTCAAGATAAAGACAGTTAAACAGAGAGAGAAAAAAATAAACAAGTGATGCAAAGACTCACCACCAAAAGGCTCATGATCACTCAGTCTCTGAACAATGGCTGCACTGGAGAGGCAATTCCCCAGTTTTCATTGCGGAGTGTGATGTTAGACATGGATTATCTCTTAGGGCAGTTTGGATTGTTGTCCAAGCAGTGTCCACTCCCAATCCCTTGCTATCCCCCACCCTGCTGCTTGGGCTGGGGACAAAGGAAGCAACCAGCAAAGCCTCAGCGCAGTGCAAGCATTGTTCAGCAGCAGCTAAAGCACTGCTGTGTCCTCTCCACGGTCACAAATCTGAACTGTGGCACCATGCTGGCTGCTGTGAGGGAGCCAGACCCAGTATGCCTGAGCAGGCTGGGAATACACCTGTAGGGGCTGTCCTGGGGAGAAAAAGGTGTCTGTTTTCTCACAGACCTAATCTGGAGGTCAACAGAAGCTGATTAAGTGCAGGTC
The DNA here is from genome assembly GCF_047830755.1 of Zonotrichia albicollis. NCBI lineage: Eukaryota > Metazoa > Chordata > Aves > Passeriformes > Passerellidae > Zonotrichia > Zonotrichia albicollis. The sequence continues at coordinate 32,273,356 of NC_133825.1, read as the reverse complement.
CCAGATGAAAGGCTACGTGTAAACACAGGATGGAGTCCTAGGATTGGCCCATGCATGCCACTCGGCAGGCCCAACAAAGCAGCAGCTTCCAGAAGGCATTCTAAGGAAGGCCTGGAATTTGAAACACTGGTTCATACAGCAGCATCCCACCCTGTCAATTTGAGCTTGAATTCACAGGTGGAGCCAGAGAATGGTGCCAATTTGTAACAAGACCAGAGGCCCCAGCATCTGCTTTCCTACCACACTGGGAAGAAGGCTTGGAAGATAACAGAGTCTCTTAAGTGCTTCCTCTGAATGTGAACTATATGAGGATGGGTCTTTCAGACCCAGATAAACCCTTCATACTCAAATAGCCTTTCACACTCAAATAATCCCTGTCTTTCTGTCATCAGAGGTGACCCGAGACCTTTGGCAGTTAAATCTCTTCCCGGTTAAACTCATGGATTCCTCCAAGCAGCTCTGGCTTTATTCCCAACACCATTTTGAAACCCTTTGGGGATTATGTGAGTAATTAGATAAATAATAAAAAAGCCATGTCCGGATGTGGGATGATGCTGCAAGCAAAGCTCTGCTTTTCCAGTGCATTAGGCTTCACAGCAGTTGTTCACCCTCAGGGCTGCCAATAGAGGAATGCAAGGCACTTTATCTACAAAAGCAAAGGAAAAGAAAAAGCAAACAACAGGAGTTTTTACTTCATGACAATAAAACTGACTGTTTTCAGCAATATAATCACCCCTCCAAAGCCTATAAGGTTCCTTTCAATTTCACTCATCTGCCCACTGCTGGTTTTAAATACCCTGGCGTGCAATATTCAAAGTAATGCCCATTGCACAAGAATTTGTAGAATTTGTTGCTGATAAAAAAACCCATTGAGACCAGGAGAAATGGTCAGGGAATTAGAATCATCTGCCTCAAAACAGATCCTTAGCAGACAGACATGTAAATCTGTATGCCTCCAGAGCCTTCCTTTGTAGTGAGGAAAAACAAACTTCTTCAGTGACTGGCTCATTTCACAAAAACAAACTCATAAGAAAAGTGAGATGTCCTATTCTCTGGAAGTATCAGTATTTCCCCACTAACAGGTGAGACTGTCAGCTCATTTGTACATCCACCTTTTTAATATCTAAATTTAAGCTGGATATGTTTCTTTCCTCGCTATTGCAGAATCTGCTAGTACTCAGCTAACTGGGCTAAAGATAAAACGTACCCATCCTTAAACCCCATTCTGACAACTCAGTAGAGAACAAAGTGTGGTGTTTACAGTATGTCTGGCCATTCTTGTGCACAGGAACACTCAAAAACTAATTGAACAAATGTGGACTCAAGTTCTAAGCCAACAAGTTCACACAGGAAGACAAATTGTTTTCCATTATATCAGGGAGACAAAGTAGAGATTAAGATCCATATATATCCTTATGTATAGGATATGTATTTTTACGTATAGGATATATAAGATTATATGCATTTTAACATATCCTTCCAGCATCACAGCATCTAAGGGGTCAGTATTATTTTGGCTACATGTCAAATGATGGAATGGGGTGGGAAATGTCTTGGCAGGTGGAAGAACCTGTTTCTCTGACTGAAATGGTCCCTGACATGGTTGTTTGGGTGGGATACCCCTAATCTGACATTAGTTGTCTGGATGAGCTCCCTCCCTGGTGTGTGAAGAGAAACAGGCACTGCCAGAGGACACTGACACCGATTTAAGGCTCATCCATTGTCAGTAGGTGCTGTACAGAGACCCAGTGTCTGAAGCAAAGAGCAGGAGAGTGGTCAGAGTGTGACCAGTGCCTGTGGGGAGATAGGTGAGGGCTCTCCTGTGGGGCAAGTCCTACCCAGGGAGCATCCCCTGCCTGGGGTCTGGGGCTGTGGCACATAAAGCTTCTCAAAAACAGAGGGGAGGGTGGGAGGGGGAGGAGGGAGAATAAAAGAGAGACAGCTGTTTCAAACAGAACTGTCCAGAGAGATTTTGCTACAGAGAACTCACACGGAGCCTCGCTGAACTGATAGAGATGGTGCTAATAATGTCAAGGTTGTGTGTTTGATCCCTGTAGGGGCCATTCACTTCAGAGTTGGACTAGATGATCCTTGTTGGTCTCTTCCAACTCAGAATATTCTGTAAGTGTTCGACACACTTAATTTCTTTTGCCAGCATTTTCCACTGCATTGTCTTTGAACGCCAGCTTCATAGATCAGAGATAAACAGAGATAACCAATCTTCTTCTGCAGATTCTCATTCAGGATTACTTTAAGAGTAATGTCATGCCTCTGTCTTAGTACACAGAGACTTCCTAAGGTAATGAAGCTATGAAAGCTATTTTTTTTTTATTCCATTAATACTTCTATTCCCCTTCTTAAGCTACAGTTTTTACCATCTTCTGCTCTCTACACGTTCTCATCCCTTGTTTACTTGTTTCCCTACCAGGGCTTTGCCAGGTCTTAATTACCATTGCTTTAGGACTATTGCATAACTAACAAAGTCAGCTTTAATAACATTCATTCTTATCATTAGCAGATTAATAAGTAAACTCATATCTCTAACAGGAATGGCAAGGCACTATTGGCTAATTTCAACCACATGATTTGGTACCACAGCATATAAATAAGCATGGATTTACAAGTCCAGCACTGGGCTTTTCTGACACTTGACTTCCTCAGCCCACCATGGAGGCCCTGGGAGTGACAACTATTTTGTTGCTGGTTTGCATCTCTTGCCTTCTCTTTGCCACATGGAGAAGCAGATCTCAAAAAGGGAAGGAGCCTCCTGGTCCCACTGCATTCCCCATTGTTGGAAACCTGCTCCAGATAAACCCATGGAATTTGCCTAAAAGCTTGAAAGAGGTAAGGGACTGTCTTATTCTTTCCTATGTTTTCTTCATGGCATATAAAACAAAGTCCAATCCCACTGTTCTCAGCTAAATTCACAAGTTTAATTTGCATTGAGCAAATGTTAAACAGAAACAAAAGGTTTCCCAGATATACATGCTTATTAAGTCTATATATAATCACAGTAATCTATTGTATTTTTAAGCCTATATATTACAGGTGTGTATATATAAATATGTATATATGTCTATATATTATAAGTCAGTCTATATATTGGCAATGACCATAGTGAAATGCGTTATGTGCTGGCCTCACAATTTGTACCACAGTACTACAATTTGCAGTGGATTTGCAATCAAGGCATTGATGCTGTTGCAGTATGATCTTCCTGTGCTTAATTCCTCACCACGCTAGCAACACAGCCTGGCCATTTTTGGGGGGGAGAGCCCTGCTCCACTTTGCTGCCTCTGCTCCCTAGCAGATACGTAGGATCTCCTGGGAGTGGAAGTAGCAAGTGCAAAAATTGAAGTAAAAATGTTTGGAGGTGAATTGTGCTGTCCATTCCCTCCTTTGACTGGCAAAAATACCCCTTTAAGAGGCAGTTTCACTGTTTGTGGTCAAAAATCCTTCAGGCATTTGCTTCCATGTTGTTTATGTAACTGATTTTAGAGCTCATGTAAATTGCTATCCACTATGCCCTGCACAAACCTATTCTGTTTTGCCAGCCCTGTGAAGGGCTATTTTCTTTTCTCAGATTTGGACTGGATACTTGCCATTTCCATTCATATTCCTTATTTCTTGTATGTTTCCCTCGTCCTTCATCTATAACTCATAACTGAAAGATCAGTGCACTGTTGTTAATCAATGTCATGTCTCAACAGTGTTGGGACAATGACACATCACCTCTTTGCTACAAATGTCACAAGATTATCATTGGTGTTGTGATGTTGCTCATTGTGCTCACCTTTCCTGCAGCTCAGTGAGAAGTATGGTCCTGTCTTCACGGTACATTTGGGCCCACAAAAGGTTGTGGTGCTGTATGGCTATGATGTGGTAAAAGAAGCCCTGGTTGATCAAGGAGATGACTTCAGTGGAAGAGGCTCTCTACCATTGATTAAAAAACTCTTCCAAGGCACAGGTATGTTCTTGGTAATGCCAGCATGCAAAACAGATGCTTTCAGAGCTTCAGAAAGAGCTCCACCACAGCTGAGAGGGCAGTGCAGCAGGGCATGGCAGATTTAATTTACTACTTTCATGCAGACAAATCAGCAATTAAAGGCAAAAAACCCAGCTCATTACTTGAACTCTTGAGCAAACTGGTCCCCTGGAGAACTATTTAAAGTCCCAGGATGGCTTCACTGAGTGCCTTTTTATTGCCAGTGTGCTCCAAGCTCTGGCTAAAATTTTGTACATTATATGTGCCTCTAAGGTCTTACATTCATTCTCTCATTTCTGAAAATATTCTGAATATAGACACAGCTAAGGAATCAGCAAAAGGAAAATCCACAGCACAACAAGATAAGATAATATAGGCTGACCCAGTAAGGGTCACAGTCCAGATCAGGTCATGAGATTATTCACCAGGTCACTCCCTGGTATGGCCTTTATAGCACATATTCCATGATGTTATATATACAGGGCAGTACCATTGGTATTGTCAATAATAATATGCTCTATTGCAGGTGCACAGCAGAACATTAGAGTGGTTCTGTCAGTGCAAAGGCCTTGTGTCCAAGACCAATTCAGTGTTACTTCTTACTTACTTTGTAACATAGTTTTTCTTATCCTGGGAATAAAGTCAGTTTTATTCAAAGGCTGTGACAGATGGATCAAATTTGTCACCTTCAGAATTGCAGAGAAGTTATGGTTTGGGGCAGATAGCAATTGCAGTGTAACTCCACAGAGAGGTGCCTTTGCATGCTCAGTACTTACTGTGTTGCTCCCATTAAAGGGAAAAAACCCCTGTTTCATCATGAAGTTCTGTTTTTCCTCCCTGTATCAGGCATTGTGACCAGCAATGGGGAGACCTGGAAGCAGCTGAGACGATTTGCACTCACCACCCTGCGGGATTTTGGGATGGGGAAAAAGGGCATTGAGGAGCGAATCCAGGAGGAAGCTCATTTTCTGGTGGAGAGGCTCAAGAACACACATGGTATGATAAGGACTTTGTGCCCGTTGAGACACTGCATATCTGCAATTAGACAATGAGGGGTGTAGGGCTGCTTCACAAAATCTATGACCCAAGGAGTGGGTGTATGGCTGCTGTTTCTGCTCCCTGCTTCTGTAGGTAAAATTATCAGTAGGCAAAATTATCAGTCAAAGGTACTGTGACAGTATGGAGGATAAAAGTAGGAGAGAGAGGCTTGGAAAGCACCTTTTAACCTATTGTGCTTGAGGAGCAAGACAGGAAGGGGCAAAAGGAATGGCTTTGCCACAGAGCCAAGGCTCTGATGTAATTCAGCCATGGAGACAGTGCTGGATGCCTTCAGGTAATCAAGTATGCTCTTCTTCACCCTGTCTCCTGCAACTCTGTGTAAACAGATCTTGAAGAAGTAGGTGGCCAGAGAACTCATTTGCAGATATCTGGGATTGGGTCCATCTGAACACAAGACAATAGATCCCAGTATTGATGGGGCTGTCCAATGGGAACAGGTATATAAGCTGCTTCTGAGGGCAGGGTATAACGTTACCCACTTGCTTCCAATCTGTAAATGTGTTTTCTAGTACTATATAAGTCAGTGTTACTTCTAAATGTGTCCCCTGAGGGTGGCACAGTATCAGCCACCCTTTTCATTGCCAGCCCTCAATGTGTGCCTATTCTGCAAGGGGGGAAAGCAGACAGATCTAAAAGAATGATTAAGCATCACTGTTTTATATGAGCCACTAGACAATTCAATCTGGCTTCTCAGATAAGCATTTGTTTTATAAAACGGAAAACACTCTCACCTGCATTGCTTTTATCTTTTGACTATCACAGTAATACGATATTTCTTGTGCCCTTATGCAAGCCTCTAACTCTGGCTCACCTTGTTGCATCATTTTTTATTGTGTATTAAAAGGTTTTATAAGCAAGATATATACAAGCAAAAAGCATAAATCCATTATTTATCCTTAATGCAATTAATAAATAGCTATAACTAGTGTCTTCTACATTCAGCATTAATATACTCACCACCTCTGAAATATCCACTAAGTCTTCAATGGCCATGGAGTCACCAGTCAAACAGAGAACTGGTGCTATTGCTCTGTGGAATAGTCTGCTACCAAGTTGACATTTTCTCACTCTGTGGTTTTCTTTCAGGATTTTGTACCTTTTCATGTTATTGTTTCTCATCTTGAACCCTTGAGATGCACCCTATCACTGTCTGCAATTAGCTTTCCTTTCTTTCTTTGGTCTAATCTTGCTTTTTGCTTACACCATAATTCTCTACACAGGAGTCATGCAGCTGTGCTATCAAAACTAGACTTTGATCACAGGCATTTGAACGCTAAGGGGAGGGTTATGTAACTGAGGTTACACTAATAAAGTTAATGAGAGTGCAATAACCTAAAGAAATGGTTCAGGCAAAGTCTCCATGGTTTCATTGGGATTTTGTGGGAATGTTAGGCTGTTTCTAATAACCAGTCTGTAAGACAGACAGGCATGTGCTAGCTGAAGAGCAACAAAGGCACTCAGACCAGTGTTCTGCCGAGAACAAGACAGAAGAGATAAACCACTATAAGAGTGAAATTAGTTCACCTCAAGAATAAGTTGGTAGGCCCTTCACTGTCCTTTCAAAGGAGTGCAAAATTCTGGATCTCCAGAGAATGTGAAACTACTTTGTAGGGTCAGAGGAGGGGTTGATCCATAAAATACTGAAAGCAAGATACCTTTTTTTGATGGCTGTTGCAGAGAAACCTCTGAACCCCAGTGGTTTCCTAATCCATGCTGTTTCCAACATCATCTGCTCCATCGTCTTTGGGGATCGGTTTGACTATGAGGACAAGAGTTTTCTAAGTTTAATTGATTGGATAGAGGAAAACAACAAGCTCCAAACCGCTATACAAGCACAGGTGCGTCTGGTTTTATTTAATATATTTGTTAGTTATTATAATATTCAAATCCCTGAATGTAGTCAAACTATAAAGTAAATGGCCATAAAATCCTGAGTAACAAAAACCTACTGTTCCGAAACAGATTAACTGCCCCATTTTCATAGTTACAATCAGGGGAACATTTTAGTTTATTCACATTAATCAGAATGTGCTTTTTCATCCCTTTATTTTTACAGCTATATAATTTTTTCCCAACTGTCATGGATTATCTACCTGGACCTCATCAACGACTGATAAAAAATTTTGAAAAAGTTGATAAATTTACAACAGATATCGTAATGGAACACCAGAAAACCCTGGATCCCACTTGTCCTCGAGATTTTATTGATGCTTTTCTTAATAAAATGGAACAGGTACTGTAAGAGTGGAGATGTATTAGGTTAATCACTACTTGAATCAGATCTTTTCTTTTTACTTGTGATGGGACACTGGGTTTTTGCAAATACAGAGAGAAACTTGCTCTTCATGACACATTGACGTAATTTTATCCTCTCCATCTTTTTATCAAGGATTTTTAAACACACAAAATTAACAGTGTGAGCCAAAGTGATGAAAGCTGAAGACCAATCTGGTTAATATAATTCAATGCTCCTTCCATATCATAATATTATTTAGTAAACCTATATAAATTCTGGCGTTCTGGAGAGTATTTTTTAAAGAACACTAGATGTTCTTTCTAAAGATAAACCCACATTATGGGTACAGAATTTTTCTTTGTAAGCATACTTCTTGGGTTTGTCATTGAAAACCTTCTGCCAAATCTTCCTGCAGGAGAAAGGGAATGCTGACTCAAAATTCACCATTGAGACCTTGAGCAGAACCACACTCGACTTGTTCCTTGCAGGAACAGGGACCACAAGCATCACACTGAGATTTGCAATTCTGATTCTTCATAAATACCCGGAAATAGTAGGTAATGGAAATAAATAGTTTAAAAAATTTTAATAGGTTGTGGGATCAGTTTGGACAATTCCTGTCACTACCACATGTGGCAATACTCCCCTGACTAAGGAAGTATGTTTTAGCAGTGTGGAGATGTGTGTAAGTCTTAGTTGTCTTCACAAGAAGCAGATGTTAGTACTGAGTATAATCATATATTCCTGGCATGCTAAAAGCATATTTTGTTGTATAAAAGGAGAGGTTCAAGCAAGCAGATGGGGGATTTGTTCATTCAACATTTACTTATTTCTCAACAGAGAAAATGCAAAAGGAGATTGATTCCGTGATTGGCCGAGAGCGAAGCCCTCGCATGTCGGATCGGAGCCAGATGCCCTTTACAGATGCTGTGATCCACGAAATCCAGAGATACATTGACTTCCTTCCTATTAATGTCCCACATGCTGTAATCAGAGACACCAAGTTCAGAGACTATTTTATCCCCAAGGTCTGTTACACTGTATCTGAGAAAGGTCATAATCTCTTGAAAACAACAATTGAGTTTTGTTCTTTGTATTTATTTTCAAAAGCATTGAAATGTGATACTGAATTTTTTTTTTTTGTAAGGGGATTCTGGAAGTTGCTGAGTCCAAGCCCTTGTATTAGAAAAAAATAAGAAAATACTTTTGCATCCTCTGTATGAAGAGGGAGATATTTCTGGGGTTTTTTTTCACATCACTGTAAGCTGTAATTTATTTGGACACAATATTAAATACTCTAAACAGACTCTTTATGAAAATTCCCTAAAAAACATCTTTGCCATACCAATGGCATATATTTTTGTGCATTAAATGTTCATTTAAAAGTGGTTAAACTTTGACTACCCTTTTGTTTAGCTCTGGGAACTTCTTAGGGCCTCCTTGCTTTAACATATCTCCATTGTATCTTTTGTTTTTGTTAATTCAGGACACTCTGATATTCCCTATGCTGAGTTCTGTCCTACATGATAGCAAAGAATTTCCAAATCCAGAAAAATTTGACCCAGGACATTTCTTGAATGCAAATGGTACCTTTAAAAAGAGTGACTACTTCATGCCATTTTCTACAGGTAAGACCTCTTGCTATTTCAGATCCCAGACCATCTTGTCCTGAAATCTCTCTGAAGATTTCATGGCTCCATCACCATTATCTGTACAACAGTGTCAGCTGACATCTGCTACAGTCACTTCTGGGAAGCTCTAACCCCTGTACTACAGTTCCAGCTGACTTCCTTTTTTAGCAAACACAAGAACTCCTCCAATGCCTTCTACAAGATGTGTAAGATGTGGGACTCAACCACACAACTTGTCTCTCAAACCATCAAACAGCAGCAGCACTTGAGCAACCAAAGCCTTCAAACTGCCTTCACTCACTGAGCACTCTTGTTGGTCTAGACCTTTAGTTCCTAGTTTTATTCATGCTTCCCCAAAATACTGCAGTGCTGCCTGTGCAGTCTGAGATGTCTCAGTTTTCATGGAACTGTGGCTAAAATCAGTTATCAGCAAAATACGCCACTGTGACCTCTTTCTTTTTCTGGTTTTTTTTTTGATTGTAGGAAAACGCATCTGTGCAGGAGAAGGTCTGGCCCGAATGGAGATATTCATATTTTTAACATCCATCCTGCAGAACTTCACTTTGAAGCCTGTTGTGGATCACAAAGACATTGACATCACCCCAATAGTCACCAGTCTGGCAAATATGCCCCAAGACTATGAGGTCTCTTTCGTTCCACGTTAGCCAAGTGAGGAGTTTCCAGCTCCCAAACTCAGGAGTGCTCTGGCTGAATGACAGTCATTCCCCAGTCTGTTGAGAATGAAACACTCAAACCATTTATGGAGACAGGAGTGCTTAGAAAAGAAAATTGTATGGTGCTTTTATAATCACCACAGCCAGCTCTTAATAGAGCAGGCAATCACACAGGGAACGACACAGTACCCTGTGCAAAATTACAGATTCTCCTCTGCATCTACCTCACCCAGCTGTGGTTGCTGTCTGGCTCCTGACATGCCAGGCTGCCTGCACGAGTTCTCAGAGCCCTGCTGCTGCTGCCCCTATCACCTGACAGGTTCCACCAGCAATAGATGCTTGTACTCCAGGGTTTTTACAAACTCTGTTTGAAGTACCTCTCTCTGTACTTTCAGTTTCTTTGTAATCTATTTGTAAAGACAAACATAAGGGTATTTTGTGGTAAATAACATAGACTTCTTTCCCGAAAACTTACTGTCTACTGTAGTGGGGATAGAGCTTGTCAATGACTGGGCAGATGGGTTATCCTCTGTGATTACAATGAGGGTTTGTGAAATTACAATTTATACTGCAAAATAAAGAAGTAGTATACTGAATTGTTGTTTTTCTGATATTCCAGAAGATCTTTTAGTGAAAAACCAGTGTCCACAAAGCTTACGCTCCAAAATCTCTCTCAAGTCCTGTACACATTTGACTGCTTCATTTCACTCATATGAAACGTACTGTGGCTTGAAGAATGAGCTGGTTAATGATCTATAAACATCCATTCCCAATTTGGAATAAAGCTGCACTGACCCTATGGGACCCATCAGAACCCCAACTGTGGTTACAGAGCTGTTCATTGGGTAAAAAAGGACAAATTAAATCATACCAGGATCCCCCCCAGTACCTTTTCCTAGATGAATGCCAGCTTGCATCTTCTCAATATTTTATCAAGTACATAAAGATCACTACAGCAATGTTACAATAAGGAAAAAAAATTAATAAAGTTTATATGACTTGCTAAGCATATATGCACAGATCAATGGCTGGCATTTCCTGCCTTGATCACATTCCCATCAATATATAGTGATTACAGTGAAGAGAGAGAGCTCAATCTATATTACGTGGGAAAAGACAGAACTGCAAAATTACCACAATGCCATTAACTGTTTATGTGAAACAGACAGAACTTGCTTCCTTTCAAAGATTAATAAGCTAGATATACTATGCATTACTAGCGTGATATTACAAAGACAAAAAGCCACAAATTCCACAGAATCACAGAAATAAATTCCCTCACCAGATAAAAAGAAGAAAGCACTGTATTTCCACTTTAGCTGTGCCATGACAAAAATAGCCAAAGCAAATGAGGGAGCAGCTTTCTTATTCCAGTTATCTTCATGCTGAGAAGTCAAGGAGGCAGCCAATGCAGATCAGCAAAACAGATTTAGTGCCTGGAGACTCCACCATGGTATGAAGTGGGCTTTGGGATTAGAGGACTAAAGCCATGTGCCCTGATTCTGAACACTGTGGATATCTCCACAAAGTACTGCTCTGAAACTTGAATGACTTCAGCATAACCTGTTAGAGCAGCTGGGCAGAACTGTCTTCAGATGCTGGAAAAAAAAATCTCTGGAACTGAACACTTCTGCTTCTTCTAAAAGAGCTGTTATTTGCTAGGCTGATTTTCATTCCCTGGTTTGCAGTTGCAGTCCAAGCCATCAAGAACTGCTTCAGCTCCAAAGTGGTTTGCAGACCATTCTGATGACTCACTTTGCCCCTGGACTCTCATCCATCGGCCCTCCCTTTTCTGTTTTCCTCCTGTTCCTCCTTTTAAGAATCCACTATTTTCTTACTCTATTTTCCACCAGAAAATGCTGCAAAGAACTCTGAGATTTATCTCCTCTGGAATTTCTCAGGGATTCTTCAGTAGCTGAGCAGTAACCAAGTTGTGGCTTTGCTTTTAGACTGACTATACATTTCCCCAGTTCAATGCTGTTCACACACACCTGTGTCTCCTCCATGGTGCTACTCTCCAAGGACCTGCCACCCTTGACATGATGTGGATTCTACCAGAGGTCCCTCAGGCAGGGAGGGTAACAGTTACTCAGAGACACAACTGGGAACATAGCTGTCAGCTCTTGGCCTAACTAGGATGCCACTCTCACAGTCTTCCAGCCAGCCAGGAAGTCCATCTCTAAAATTTCCTCTCAAAAAGAAAGTTTATTGTGGGACAAGCCCTTCTCTCATTTTTGCTTTCTGGAGGTGGAATACTCAAAGAGTTTGTGAAGGAACTATTTCTTACCTTTCTTACCTGAAAACATTGAGCACTTGGTGACAGTGTATGGCTAGAAGGATTTCCATCTTCAGAGCCCCTGGAGGTTTTCATCCTTGTAGTTTTAAAATGGCACTGTATTTTGTACACACAGAAAAGCAACTTTTTCAAAAGGAACAGCCCATGGTCCATCCTGTGCCTTTCCTGTGGGATCTGTGGTTTTCCCTGCTGGAATGGTGCCTCCCTGTGTTCCCCTGCAGTCCTGCCAGGTAACAACATGAGCACAGAAATGCTATTTCTATATCAAAGCCAGGATTTTCAAAGTGATGGTGAAGGCACTCGAAAGTCATCTGCTTCACTCTTCAAAAAGAGCACTAGGGAAAAGTGTCCATCCTGACTAAACAATGGCTGTACACAGCCTGACAGCATGATGATCTTTATCACACTAGCACCTGACTTGTAAACACTCTTAAGCTTGAACCACTTCCTTCTTACATACAGCACTTGCACTGTCTTCAACCACAACTCACTTAAAAGGCAGCCTGAATTACTTAAGGTCAGCAGGTACAAAAAAAATATCCTTGGAGTAGGACGAATAACTGTTCAGTACAAAGGGCTCTGCCAAATCAGCAATTTGGAATGTTGTTAACCTAGTAGAGAAGTAGATTTTTGTGGTAGGCATGCCACTTCAAAAACTACTAGGATCAAAATTCACTGGTGAAGTAGAGAAAGGGTCTGCTAAGTCAACTGAGCATGTAATAAAAGTAATATGTCTTGAAACTTCACCAGTAGTCCCAACAGTCAAAGAATATAATGGCAGGAATACTTGATGCAGAGGTTTAAAACACGTTCTCTTCTATCATCCCTAGCAGTTTGAAGGAGTTTGTCTTTATTAACAGAGCCCTTTAAAAAATAAAAAAAAACAGCTTGTGTAATCTTTCCAACAGAAGTTGAGATTCCAGAGAAATATATACAGCAAGTTTATTGTAAATTTGTCTCTCTATTTCAAACAGATAAAAGGGGACACCAAAATGAAGTGTTTTCAATACCCCACCCATTAAGTCCAAAGTTCCAGGTATCTTCCCAACACAGAACCCAATGAAAGAAAAATTGAAGTTTAGGTCCAGCTGCTACTAAGGGAAAATGTCTTTACAGATTATGGAAGACTTTCCCTAGACCAAGTATTTCATGTGGAGAACAGGACTAACACACATATAGCCAATACTGACATGAGTTAAAGACAGGCTTCTACTTTTCACTGCAGAACTGAGGCAACAGTACCCCTTGAGAAGAGGAAAATATTATTCAGCCTTATGCCTGAACACAGCCTACCAATAGCTGGAAAAAGTCCCAGTCTCCATGTCAGCTGTAAACCAAATCCTTGCCAACATACAGAATTGCTGCTGTGCAAAACCAGAGATCAGTCGGATTCACTGCCCAGCTCCAGCTTACAGACTATGGTAATTTCATCGTTTCTCCAGTTTTTTGTACTTGGCTTCTGCAGAAGGAAAAATAGTACTTCAGTACTTGGTAGGAAAAAGCTTTGCAACCTGTAAGCTAATTTACTGTATCATTCAGGATCATTTTCTCCTAATGCACTTAGGCAGATAAATTTGTACAATAATTTTTTAAGAACCCAGTGCTTAAGTCAGACAATAATATTAATTTAAGCAATTTAAGCCGAGAGGGGTTGGGTTGCTGGTGGAACATTATGAACACCTTAACTTGCAAGGTTAAACAGCAGACTTTAAATTATAAGTCAGTGCCTACCATAAAAAAAACCCAAGCCTCACTAATAAGCAGTAGTTTAACAACATCTGTACTGGTCCACCGTAACATAATTCATGACATGAATCTTTTCCCAATGCTTATCACTTCACAGACAATGTTTGTGCTCAAAAGCAGCACAGGCAACTATGCACCTCAGATTTGTTAAACAAAACAGAGTTTACATTCTTTCATTCTTTTTTAATCCTCTTGCAAGGCACTATGCTTCCAGGTCTTAAAGTGGAGGACGATAGTTACCAAGTTTTTTGGAATATGCATCCAGTTTATAAGCTGCCTGCTCCAGAGCTGCAACCTGTTCCTCAATTAGGTCTATCTGTTCCAGATATGGCTGAAGATCAGCATCTTAAAAAAGCATGAAAATTTTATCTGTCAGTTCTCAGTAATGCACTTCCAAGAAACAGTTCACACTTGAAACACAAGAATTTCTTATTACATTCTTCAGATGGGACACTTCAAAAGGTGCCCTCTCTCAGCCCAAAATTAAGTGGTGACTCTGACAGCCATGTTCCAGGAAAATATTAAATGTTTAAGTGTACTGTCTAGTCTCTAACACAAGTAACAAGAGAACATTAATTAAAAGACGTGTTATACCTATCAGATCCAGAGTCTGGGGTAAACCAGGACACAAATTCAGATGTATTTTCTCTTACAGTAGTCTACAGAGTCTAAAGCTGTTAAGAAATATACAAGACTGGCATTGCATAGCAGCACATCTATATCAGTGAGTTTTATTTCCTTCAGCACTAATGGAGTGTGAACATTCTGACTCTAAGATACTTTATTTCCCAAACAAGTGTGCCATTTATGACACCCCTACCTTATTTGGTGTACTTACATTTTTGGTTTAAATCCTTCAGATTTCTACTGATGTTTATAGCAATATCTTTCATTTCTAAGTACTTCAAGCTAGTCAGCTTATTCATGTTTTCCAAGAGTTTGTAGTCTTCACTGGTGGCTTAAAAAAATATAAAGTATATTTTAATTAAAGGTGATGTGGTTTGAATTGTGCGCAGACTCTTCAAGAGGACAAGAGATTTCAATCCAACAGCCAAATAAAGCACAACAGTTTAGATGGCAATACAGGTTATTAGTATACACTCTACAAAAAGATGACATTTTGTGAATTCCAAAAAATTTACTAAGTCCTCACATTTCTATTCTTAACTCTGTCAGTTAGACACTTATGTTTACAAAACTGATAGCACAAATCCAGACTTGTAATTTGTAACATATATTCCTCCTATAGTCTGCAAATCAGGAGTGCTTTCAAAATTAGAGCCTAGGACATGCATTAACTTGATGAACAGTTTACTTTGCTCCAGTTAATTTTGCACAGCAGTTTATTCTAAAGCATAAATGTTGGAAAACATATATGATCCTTGCTCTCAAGAAAAAAAATTACTCCACTCTCTGTAGTGCCTCCCTCCTACTCTGTTTTAACCTAGATGCTTTTGTTAGATTGACTTTCCATGTACAAACTTCTTTGAGATGAAAAAGAAATATTTTTAAGCTGCTGACATCACACTGAATTGTTCTGAAAAATATTTGTAATATTCTGGGACTTCATTAAATTATTATAACCAATCTCAGTGTTCTTAGCAGCCTAGCAATGTGCCAAATTTGGACTGCCAGTCTTACGAGACGCAATCTAAATAGTTACAGTTTAGACAAGCTATCCAAGAGCTTTCTTTCAAACAAAGTGGAAAAAAAAGAACTTGCAGGTCAGTATTGCAGTGCCTTACCTGTCAGTTCACCTGTCAAGTAAGTGGCCATTTTGCTGAACATGTCTTTGCAGAGTTCATTGATATCTGCTTCTGCTGGCTCCTTAGCTTCCTCTGCAGTTTCAATAGCAGGATCCTCTACTCAGGAAAAGACATAACAGGGTTAAGACAAACTACAGCAAGTCCGGAAGCACAACAGAAAGATTACATGGTTCCATTCCCCCCCCCTTAAGCTGCCTACAGCTGCTTTCCATATAAATTGCCTTCTTTACACGTTACACTGTTAAGGGGTAACAAACCACGGCAGCTTCTTCGAAGTAGCATCATTATTTCCAAATAATACTTTAGGGAGCATTCAAGAGAGAGGCACCCGGCCTGACAGCACTGACAAGCATTAGTTCCCCTCGTGCCTAGACAGCAAAGCAGTTTGGGGAGAACTTTTGAGTGGCTGTGCACGGCACTGCTGTTTATTTCTGGTCACCGACTCGGAAAAGAAGCACCGCTGCCCCAGCCCGCTTCATTTGGGCTACAACAGATCCCCACCTGCGGAAAGCGGCAATCGCCGCTTTCTTCTCAAACCCGTTTCTGCCACAATCTGCCCTTGTTCGGCCCCTTCCCGGAGCAGTCCGGCACCTCTCCCCCAGCCCGGCAGGCCGCTCCTTCCCCCGTCGGCAGCGTTTGCCGGCTCGCACACGAAGGCTGCCCGAGGCCCGCGGCTACCTCCGACCGAAGCGGCGGCAGGGCCAGGACTCGGCCGGTCCCCGAGGCAGCAGCGGCAGAAGGCGTATGGCCCGGCCCGGCCCGGCCGACACACGCCAGGCCGCGGGCTCGCCGGGAGCTCCTGCCCGTGCCGCGCCCTCCCCGGGCCGGGCCCAGCCCCGCACCGCGACCCTGGCCCCCGTCCTGTACCCCGGCCCCGGTCCCGGTCCCTTACGCTTGGCTGGCTGCGCGCCGGCCTCGGGCGGCCCCTCCGCCGCAGCCGCCATGGGCACACAGCCGCTCCCACGGCCGGAGCCGCCTCCTCCGGGCCACGCCAGGCCCGGGCCAGGCCCGCCCCGCGCCCAGCGCAAGGAGGAGCGCCCGGAGCCTCCGCCCCTGAGGGGCGGCCACGGCAGGTGTGCGGCGTGCCGGCCCTCATGGAGGCGGCTGCAGGACAGAGACGAATGCCGAGGTGTAAAAGGTGTACGAGGTTACTTTGCTCCAGGCGTTACAGGCAGTGAAGCCGAACCGAGAGCGCCCGGTCTGTGCTCGATGCGGCTGCGCTGTCAGTGCGCTCATTTCCCCCTTCCCACCGCAACCGGAGCGTCATTGCAGAAGCACCGGCAGGACTCTCGCACCGCAGACCGGTCCAGGGACTGAGGCCAGCCCGACCCTCACAGGCAAACTCTCCAGTCCTGTGTTTGAGGATGTTTTCCTTTGGCTTAGCTGATCCGCTTACATCTGCAGGTCTTCAAGCGATTTAAAAGCATCTTTTCTGCTGCTGATGAGGTGGCCAGGAAACAAGTACCGGCACGATAGCCGATACTTAGGGATACTGTGGGGACTGTGGTACACGTTGCTGTAGTTGCCACAGCCGTAGCTACATAGGTGTTTTCCAGTCCATAGTGTACGTAGCACTATATACAGATAGTGCAGCTAAGAACTGAGTCTGTTGTTAAACACTTCTGCCAGTAGTAAGTATACAAATTTTTATTTAGAAAGTAATAAAGAAAAAGGGCATTCCCTCTCATCCTTTAAGTAGTAAATATATTTCTTGCTGTTCATGGTGGGGAGGGGAGGTTTTTTGGTTTCTCTTTTCCTGCAGTACAACAGTACATATTTCTCTTCTTAGGTGAGATGTCTAACACCACTGCTATTTAGTTTTTAATTAAGCTAAAGTTGTTTCTGGAAGTAGCTTCCACTGAGAAGCTACTACAAGTACAACTGTTTTTTCCTGGTAACGAGTGCTTGGTCTCTACTGACTTCAAACTCAAATGCATCTCCAACACATTGTGAATGGTCTCTGTCTCTCCTCAGATGTGACAAGCACTAACAAGGAACAACATACCATTTTATAAATGCCACCATCACCTTCCACCTTTTGGGATGGAGAAGCTCACATGTCCAATAGAATATTTTGTGTATAAGCTGGCCACAGAATAATAATGGTTTACAATATAAAGTTTGATATGTACCTAAGGAATTATGAGAATTGTATTTTCTTAGGAAAATCACTTACGCAATGTACATTAATGCATTTCTTCTAAAAACCCACAGTCCTGTGGAGATCACGCTCCAGAAACAGGGGAATAGGCCTCCCATCTGAAGTGCAGTAAAGTCAGCTGAAACATTTTGGCAATCTCCAGTAGGCCCTAACAAACTTTGCAGTTTTAACACCTGAGAAGCTGCAGGGCAAGGCAACACAGGAGTCTATGTGAACTTCCTCATGAACCGGAGTTTTGCATAGGCAATGACAAGGAAGATGACAGTCATGCAGAAGAGAGCCACTATGTTTTCCCACATTGCCCAGCTGGTAGGTGCAATTCCTTGGCTGCACAGGTATGCTTCACCAGAACACCTGCAGAAAAGCACGGGGCAGAAGTTCATGTTACTATGTAGCACACATCCTCAGGTAATTATTATTGTTTCTCAAAGATCCTTCTACCCTCAACTCTGCAAAACAGGTGATGGAAATAGACAATCCATCACCAAATAAAACTCAAGGGACAAATCTAGGTCTCTAGCTCTCATAATTTTTCAGTAGCAACCTAATTGTTCTTTATAGATAACTGGCAATTTATGAGGAAACCTCAGAACCATCTTAAACCATAGTAAGTACAGAAGCATTAGCTTTCCCTCAACAATCACTGGATGTCCAAAAGCCATGGAAACAGTACTCTAGCACTGCTCCCTGCAAAATATTCAGCTTGCCATTTTCTAGTACGAATCACGAAATAGCTGCACTGCTACAGCTTAAGACATCAATAGCCAAGAGCACTTCAAATAGGGCAAAATGAAGCACTGTGAGAGAGATACTTTTGCTCTCTCTGGATCTGCAGGGAGGTTAGTATTTAAAAGTTCTGTGGGAGAGGCATGTTTCTGATCACAGGTCTACTGCTTTCCAGCAACTCTGTAGCTGTCCACACACTGCCATTTCCATTGTTAAGTGACTCTGGATTTGTTTAGGAAAACTGATCAATCAGGGCTAGGTTAACAAATACAAAACTTAATTTAGCTAATCTGCCTATTTTTACAAGTAAAGTTTCATCTCTGCTTCGCTCTTGGGTAATTGTGGAGTTTTACTGTATAATCCTAAAATACATTACTTCGGGACATGTTGTTGAGACTGGCTTGTAAGTGGTTATTCTGAAAATAGTATAAAAATTTGACACAGTCAGACTTCCCTTCAAGTAAACACTATTCAGGCCCAGAACCATCATGAGTTACTTACATTTCTTCTGTAATATTGGGGGGACAACTGCCTGTGTATCCCACTGACACTGTAGTATTTGGATTCTTCTCACCACAGAAGTAGAGATCTCTGTACTCATTTACCTGAAGGGCCTAGGGAAAGAGGAAGACACTAGATTTTTGCAGAGTTCATGGTTTGGCCTGTTAAAACTGAAACACTTCAAAGGAACTTGATTATTAGAATACACATACCACCATTCTTGGAATCATATGTTCATGTTCCTTTTTATTTTCAAGCTCTTAGACACTGCTTTTCTTAGCAACTGCTCCAAGTTCTACATGCAGGGTGGTTCAGTGTCCCAGGCCTTAGCTTCAAAGTTACTCAGCCACGGGTTTCTGTCTTGCCAGCTACAAGTTTCTGTTCATCCACACTCACCTGGGTCAATCTACTGATCCAGTTAATCATGTGGCTGCATGCAGATACCCCAGCATTACCACACTGAAGGCATGGCAAAGTCAGCCAAAGCAAGAGGTGAAAGGTTCCTCAGAACTGGCATTCTGCACTCACTGCTATCTCAGAGGACTCTTCTACATTGAGTAGCACTGATAAACCATCTCAGTGATACCCAAGTAATGAGGTCTCACACATCTCCCACCCTGCACCAGCTCCAGCATTCATTTCAGTCATTGTTACCTGAAGTAGGACACCATTCCTTCCAAAGAGGCTTGGCAAGGATGCAAACAAGGAGATGGAAACAACTCCACCTGTGACCTGCTCTATTTTCTGTGTTTCAAGCAGCTGCACCCTTAGATTCTGGTACCCCAGCTCCTTACTATTCAGAAAAGTCAAATTTCATTTCAGAGGAAGCCATTCTGAAGACTGAGACACTCGTGCACTATCGTAAATCCCTTAACCAGTTGGAAAGTCATTGGCCCCAGCTGGCCACCCATACAGTAGTGTCTGGAGAGGCTGGACAATATTTGATTTTATTCTAAACCACAGGGATCAACTACTCAGGCTAGGAATTAGTGCCTGACTGGACAGCTTGCTCTGCAGCTGTCCAAGCTGCATTAATTCTGTAGCACAAAATGTTTGTTCAGTCCCTGAGACTTCCAGCTCTCACACAGAGTTCTAAATTTCGCTTCCTTTTTGAGGCTGGCTGGTCTATTTTTTTTTTTTTTACCATGTTCATGCAATGAAACAAACCAAATCTGGCTTTTAAGAGAATTTCAAACTTTATACTCAAAACCTTTCCAGGAAGCAGCAGTGTGGCTACATTACTCAAAGGAGACCAATGCTACTTTCTACTCACAGTGAGGCCATATCGGGGGATGCTGAAGTACTTGAGCCAGTTCAGCCAGCCCATTACTGAAGGGAGGTTCACTAAGAGGCCAGAAAAGATCTGAAATAGAACACAGGAGATTGATGAGTCACAAACTGTTTACTGCAAATAATACCATTCCTGCACAGATGCTGCAGCTCCCAGCAGAGGTTCACAGGGATTGATGGACCTGCTACTGCTGTCATCCCTGCACCCACAGACACGAGCTGGAGCCTTGCAGCACTCCCATGCCACTGGCCTGACAGCACACCCGAGTACTCCAGCTGAACTGCTTGCAAAGAGGTCAGAAAGGTTTTCTACACCCACATGTGAGCTAAGAAGCATGATCACAGCTTCTTACCCAGGAGGACTATCCCATGGTAGAGCTAGGCAGAGGGTAAAGAAGAGAGGAGAAATAAGAAAGAGATGAGAGACTGGAGAGATGAGAAAGTAGAGAATCAAAAAGGAGAAAAATGGGGAGCCTTATGAGCTGTTATTATTTCAGTCTTACATCTTTTATCCTCTGTCCTACATCTTTTATCCATGTTTTCTCTCATCTGGAAAAATATTTGCTTTTACTTCTTATCACAAGTGGTCTTCATAGGTAAACACGATATTTCATCCTCTGCTTCATCACAAGTGATCTTGTGCTTACCCCACTGACTTTCAGGACATGCATGTGTCACTCCTTATACACTGTGACCTAACTCAACGTACACCTTCCCCTTCACT
This sequence comes from Zonotrichia albicollis, assembly GCF_047830755.1. Lineage (NCBI taxonomy): Eukaryota > Metazoa > Chordata > Aves > Passeriformes > Passerellidae > Zonotrichia > Zonotrichia albicollis. The sequence continues at coordinate 32,252,561 of NC_133825.1, read as the reverse complement.
ACACATGCACACTTCTCACCCACAGTGAGCAGTTAAAGCAGTGCACTTGGCTTATTGCAAAAGCAGCTTAAATTGCAAATCAAAGAATCAGGGAGGTACTGTGGCTCGGAGTATGTACACAGACAGTGACCAGGAATCATCTAACAAGAAATATGTAACTTGGTAGGTTTCACAGTCAAGACGTTTCATCATCAACATCACCTTTTTCAAAAAGAACTCACAGCTCTCATCTCCAAGTGGTCAAAATGTCTTTCTCTCTCTCTTGTTCTCTTCCTTAAAAAAATCCTCAGGGAAGAGTATTGAAGTAATTTCTTGAACCCCAAGGTAATATTGAATTACAAAACAAGAGAGGGTTTGTGACTTTTGTACCACTTGGGCAGCAAAAAATAATGCAAAAAATCAACAGATCTAAAGTTTATTTCAAGGCTTTTTCCATATAAATGATCTAGTTGATCAGTTAGATTTCTAATACTGGAAATGCAAGATTTTTTAAAATCAATCTTTGTAAGGACAATTTAATTTAAGAAAAAGCAACACATGTTTGGGGCATACTGTTTGGAAAGCTCTGGTGGCATCACAGCTACTGAATTGCACCCAACCCTTAGACTACAAGCTGGCAGAAGTATATCTTTGACTACCACAGTGACAATAAAATCACAAGCATGGAGCTGACATGCCATTGGATTATGGATATTTCAGCCTGCCTAGGATAAGCTCAACTCAGTCCTCTTAGCTGGTCTCACCTCTTCCCTCCCCTCCACGAAAGGAGCACACACCCCCTAGTACACTTACAAGCATCAGGACAAAACAAATGGTGATGAGCAGATTGGCCACAGCCACCACATCCATCCCAGCACTGATAGCCAGGGACATGGCTGTGGCAGTGTAGGACACCAGTATCAGGGTCAGCATGAAGAAGAAGAACCGCTCTGCAACAGCTTGGTATCCTGTCAAAAAGCAGAAAGGTGAGAGTCCAGTAAACAACCACATGAATTCCAGAGTTGTACCCTTGGATTCCTATACAAGACAGGAAAATCAGGAAGAAAGACCAAGTGTGGAGTTGGCAGGAACTTTGCATGCTTCAGAGGCCCAAAGAGCATTACCAAAAGACGTTGTCAGGAAGGTCCCTGTGTTAGATTGCTGGTGTCTCTGCACCTGCCCCAGAGTCCTCCAAAGTTATGATGCCAAGCACTTAAATCAGTTGAAAGTTCGAGCAGCAGTATGTTATAGATACAGGAATCTGGCTAAGTCAGAAATGTGTTGGAAGACAACAGGTTCAATGAAAGCATCAATTCTTTACCAATCATCCAGTAACTGATGCATGAGAATATGATGGCTGGAGTAGTTCTCATGGGCAGCAGATCTCCTATCATCAAGGCCAGGAAGTAGGCAGACACACGGTAATATCCACTGGTGTACTGATGGCTGCGAGAACAGGAAGGAGGGGAGTTGTACAGGTTTAGAGGTTCTCTGTGAAGCAGGCTCAGAGTGTGTGTTTGATTTATCCTGATTTGTTTTCTGCTTTTTCTACCACTGACTCCTCTCTATGTAAATTGCTTATATTCTCTGTGCTATCACTGACACTCTATGAAGCAAGGGCTGATCTGTCTCTCAGACAGTCAAACAGCACACCAAGGAACGTGAATGAAACACTGTGTGACTGCTAAGTAAAATATCATAAAAAAACTTCTAAGTCTCTTTTCAAAGGAAAAGATCCTTAATACAAGAGTACAGGGAAGCATTAGACTTCTATAAACTGCAGGAACACTTCATCCACTGCTAACTCATACAGCTGCTTCCAGGGAAGAAGGAATGATACCCAACAATGGGAAAACACCTTTGGGACACCAACTCACCTCCAGTACAGAGCCTTATGATTGTTTTGTTGCTTAATGGAGCTCATGAAAAGATGCTTTAATGGTGATGTGCCTAAATCCCCATTGACACAGCTGGTAAACTACACTGGCAAGCACGGCAGACTAGCAAGAAATAGCAGTGTGGCGGAATTTCACTCCTGAGCAGCTGTTATGGACAATATCAAGCTGCTCTGAGCAGCCTGTGGGTGGACATGGACATTCCAGGCATAAATCTCCAGTTTCTGTTTTACTGCATAGCATCTTTCTGTTGCTCTTCTATTGCATGAGCTGGAGGCACCTCCAAACTACACTTTCAATATATATGTATACATACATGTGTGTATACTGTAGGTATACATACCTACCTGTGCATTTACAAATGTATACACACATACAAAAACATATATAAATATATATATAACTATAAAGATATTATGCATAAATAATATTATAAGTAAATAACTGTATTTAATTACATATTAATTACTTTTAACAACAATGTAATAATCAAGCACATCCCTCTGAACACAGATGTGCTTGATTATTAATGATCTCTTGTAAGCCAGACAGTGGCCTCCTTTATCTGAGCATCCATTCCAAAGTTCCTGGAGAAACTCTCCCTTCATTTTTGCACAGTCTTGCCACTTTAGGACCATTGCAAGACTGTGCGTCAGCCCCTGCGAGAAAGGGGGCAGGAAGTATTCACAGTCTGCAGGATTCACACGCAGACCTCAAAACCAGTTGTTACCAAAAGTGGGTAGGAAAAACAGTAAGCTGTCACACAGGAAGCAAGAAAAAACATTTCCTCCTTCCCCCAGCTCTTAGCATTTCAGCTCCCTGCTCTACAGACTCACTTAGCATTACTATTACAATCTGATGTTGCAAGGGAGCAACCAAGTCTTCGGTGGTAATAATTTTGTTCAGTGTGTAAGATACTGCCCCATCTCACTCCAGGGTATGAACAGTCCAAGTGCCTTACTACTTACACAAATAGTTTCTTGTCTCTGATGAATAGCTCAATTGCAGAGACACTGGAAAAACACTGGTTTGTAGTGACAAAAAACAAGGATCCAACCCTAGAAGGCAAAACAGAACAGTGGAAAAGTGAGGGAACAACCAGATCAAACAGTGGCAGCCTCAGACACCATTCCATAGAGTCAGTGCTTTTCTCTGTCCATAGAATGGAGATATTTAATCGCTACTGTAAATCTTAACTGTATCCTTATCTTCCCTTTTACATCCCCTTTGTACTTATGTGCAAGCCTGACAGAACTGTAGCTCCTTTAGGACCCCTGGCAATTCCATGCTGCAGTGCACTGAGACTTGTGAACCCAACCCTCCTTTGTATTTCAAGAGGATTCCAAGGCCTTCCTTCCCTGTGCCTCAAACCTGTCTGCTACACATAGAAAAATGAGCAAAGCTTTTTCATCTTACCGATTCTGAATGCCGCTTCGGTCCAGTTTTACACCAAAAAAGATAGCACCCACAACCAAGGCTAGAATTACAGTCACTGCAATCTGGAAGTGGAAAGAAGAAAGGTAAAATGAAATCCTTCAGATAAGTAAAAAATCAGGAACTAACATTATTAAGTCATATGCAGGGCTTAAGATTCACACCTGCCTAAAGCCTTGCTCTTGTGAGGCAATGCATACCTGTGACACGCCCAATCAAAATTCTTATGACAGTTTTTCAGATTTCATCCTTTTCACTTTTCTACTTCATTCTTTGGCTAGGAGAGTTTAGTAGAAACATACTTATAGAGTAACCAAGTTTAAGTTTTAAAGTGAGGCATAAAATCAGTATCACCCTAGAAGATCCCTATGTGACTCAGAGAATGAAGCACCTCCCCCCCACACCCCAATCTTCAATGCAGTATTCTTATGCTAAACTAAACTGGAGATTTTTTCCAAAGGCCACAAAGGTAGCTGAGCATCTCACTCTATTTACATGGCAGTGGCACAGGACTTTTCTGTTTCCCTAACTGCCTTTGAAAACATGTTCTGCCCTACAAACTACAGATTACGAGACTGAGAGCAGCAAGAGTTTGAGACTTTTAGCAATTGTTCCCTACTTGTGCAACGGAGGCCTGTGGGTTCCTGATGAGATTTTTCAGGGAACGCTTGGACACCCAGTAGAGCTGAGTGAAGAATCCATTTGCATAGGTGATCTCATGCTCCTGCTTGGTTGGTCTCTGCTTGCTTCCCCGTCCAAGCTCCACTTTCCCCAGTGCTTCCTTTGTGCTCTTATACAGGCTCGAGCTGAGGTACTTCTGGTGCAGCACATCTACCACACTGCTATCCACGTTGTCTTCAGTCATTCCATTTTCACTGCTCGCTTCTGAGTGAGAAAAAGATATGGCTTGTGATTCCCTATGAACCTGACCTTCAGATATGGCCCATCAATTAGCTCAGCAATTCTGGAGGCTGAAGAAAAAGGCAGAAATGCCCAGAGAATTTGAGTTGTTCAGGCCTTAGGCCTGAGTTTAGGAGGCTAGCTTGAGTGAGAGGTTTGTCCTACATTTTTAATTGAAACTAACTAATCTGCCCATTCTTACTGGCACAAAATGGTCATATTCTTGTAACATGGCACCAGAAAACTTTTGTTTCATTGAATTTGGAAAAAATCAATGTTTGCTCTGATTCACATCACTTCAGTGGTGTGAACTGCTGTGTAACTGCTTTGCAAGATCTGTTCCCTTATAGTCCTTCAGTTAACGAGGAGCAACATGATCCCTAACAAGTATTTCCAAACATTTCACTCATTATACTGGTAGAGAATTTCTTCCCTAAAAGTTCCAATCTCTTTCACTCTCCTGCAAATCCAACACTCCTTAGCCATCTACCTAGTCTTCTCTGCAGCAGCCTCTTATGTGACTGAAAGCTTGTCAGCTGCCTCTTGAGACTAGGCAGTTTTAGCTTTTCCAGTCTTTCCCTCACAGGCTTTTTTAAAATTTTGGTATTTGTCATTGCTCTCCTATACTACTGAAGTGAAAAAAATCCATTTAAGAAGTCTTCTGATCTCTTTAAAGAAGCCAAAACAAAGTATATCTATTAGTAGGAACAATGAAAAGATAAAGAAATGCCCTTAGACTCAAGGAAACCCAGAGAATAAAAGCTTGCCATCACCACATACAATTTCCCTTCTACACTAGCCAGCAGTGAATTTCTCCTTTGCAATTTACCTTTTCCTGTGTCCACAGGTCCATGATCATCCTCGCTGGCTGCCACAGCAGTTGAATCACCATTTATGACATCAAGGAAGAAGTCAGCTGGATTATTGAAGGGTTCACATTGATATCCTTTAAAAACAAAACCAGAACAAACCAAAACCACACATGCAACGTGTTTGCATTGCACAGGGCACACCTCAGAAGGTCAGGTCTAATACTGTATCACTTTTCTATAACCCTGTTACCAGAAAGCTCCACTGCTTTTCATAAGTGTAACTTTACAGCAGTAGACGGAGGACAGGATTTAGGAGACGGTGAATCCAGGGTATCTAAAAAGCTTCTAAGTTGCTTATTTACTGATTTCAGGTGAGGAGGAATCTCTAACTTGCTTCTACCACATCTCAGTATGGACAACTCTTGCCTCCTTGCCATTGCTGTTCAACCACATTCTATTCTGAAAGACACACAGGTCCTCAGCAGAGGTTCCTGGATGTCTGCTCTACAGCCTCAGATATTTCCTCCAGAGGCTCAACTCTTGTTGGTGTTTCCCTGGTCACAAGGATGAGGAAGGGCTGTCCAAGAGCAGCTTCTTATAATACAGTTCTAAGTATGGGACAAGGAGGAAATTAAAAACAAACAAACCCAAAGACACTTCTACATCTTCCCTGAGAGAAAGGAAGTGGGCTACAAGGAGGAGGAGTAGAAGTACTGACATTGGTTAAAGCCCCCCCATTCAAACCAGGGAAAGCTTACAGTCTAATGAGTCCATGGTTGCATCTAAAGATTGGAAGTCTACTCTACATTCTCTGTTCATTACACCCTCACTCTGCTTACTTGAACAGAGGGCAGCCACTCAGCAATGCAACTATTAACCCACCTTAAGACACATCCAAATTCTGTCCTCTTGGTTGCCCACCTGCATTCAGTCTAGAGCATATTTTTGGATCAACCTGAACACATTGCTGCTAATCTGCAGGCTGTGGTTCAAAAACCACTGGATCTGCCACCAAGGCCTGGTACAACTACAAGCATTATCTAGTGATTCTTGGTTTTTGTCCTCATGCAAGGCAAAACAAAGGCAAGAGAGAACATGGTCTCTTGTCTGAAAATTTTTAGGTTTCTCATTGTGTCTTTTTCCTGTTCTAACATGACACTGCTTAGACTGTGTACATTTTCTACCATCCCAGTGATAGAAAAGCATGGGCCTATTATCCCATGCTAGGGCAAGAATCTACACAGGAGCCAGTTGCTTTTGCTCTTGGCATGGAAGACTTACCAATAGAACTGAAGTAGTCCAGGGCGTTTTTCGCAGGACCATGGTACAGCACCTTTCCTGAAGCCAGTAATGTCAGACTGTCAAACAGCTTGAATATGGAGTAGCGGGGCTGATGGATGGAAAATATGATGGTTCTCCCTCTTCTTGAGAGCCTGACATAGAAACAAAACATCTCTTAAGTACACCACACTTTGAGTTTCAGGAAGGCAAACCCCAAGTATCAAAATCCAAGACAAATACTTGGCAACTTCTCAGGGCTCTGACCCAGAAAAACCTTCCCTCCCTTCTCTGTCACGGTATCAGATGCTGCCTGCAAGACAGCACCCATCATTACAGGAGACCATCACTGCAGCCCAGGTAGCCAAAGTATGATGTTGTCTGTTGGTAGCAAAGCTTGAGGCCACAGCTGTGTATAAACCCTCCTTATGTGTTTTTTATACCAGATGTCCACCTAACTGCAACAGTCCTACTGTGATCAATGGCAATACCAGGTGGTACTTATCAGGCTCTGGAAGTCTGGTCAGATGAGACTTCTCTTAGCTCTTCTGCTGAAGATTTACTCTTAAGAAAATTCAAACCAAGTTTTCCTTGAAATTTGTCAGATGCTCTTTCAAGTGCTTTAGCACTGATGCCCAACAAGGACCCTTGATGATCAAAGACCTATATCCACAAACCCCAGACCAAAGCAACGCCCACAAGCAAAATCAGACAACTTGCCACAACACCAGGAGCAGGATTAGAAAGCCATTCTCATTAAATTACCCTCTTTCATCCTCCTTGCATGTAACTTTATTCTAATTGTCAGAAGACACCTCATCTCCAAAACACAGAACACTTAGGGTAAATTTGCAGGTGAAGTTTTATCTGAGCTCAAGACTGTTGTTGGGTAATAGACTCAGATGGAAGGCCAAGAAATTATGATTACAAGGTTTGACCTCCCAGTCCACTCTTTGTTGTGGCAAAGGGAAGCTGTCCAAGCTACATCTGCTTTTTGGGCTCCAATCCAATGCATGCTGTGGAAAGATTCCCATAAGCTTAAAAAGGCTTTGGAAGAGACCCAAACAAATAATTTACCACTACTTCTGAGTACATTTGTCTAGTTTTTATGTTTTTGTTTTTTAAAGGAGGACTAGAACTACTCAGTCATAAGAACATTCCTTTTTTTACTAATGATTTGACAACCAAATTGCAACACACTGAAGCACTGACTCTTACTTCTTCAGAAGGATGAGGACAGCATTGGCTGTGCTGGCATCAAGGCCAGTTGTTGGTTCATCCAGAAAAAGGACTGGTGGCTCTGTGATGAGCTCCATCCCAATGTTGGTTCTCTTCCGTTCCCCTCCAGACACTCCCCGGATCAATTCAGTTCCGACCTGCATGCAGAAGAAATCAGATATTTGCAACAAGACCCAGTCAGCACATGCTCTGGACTTGTGGGCTTTCCACATCCAGCAGCCATTTTCACTCTCAGAGTCCCTTTAATGAACTCTAGTTTGACCCAGTGTGAGGGACTGTGTAGCAGCATGCTAAGCCTGATTTTCAGAGGTACCAGGTGCCTTATGACTTCAGGGAACAAGGATGACACTGACAAGAGACAAAGTGGGGCCACAGCATTCAGAGGAGGGCATTGGTGTGTGGGGATGCCTTTTTTTGGTAGCTTGCCTGTTAATACAAGCTCTACACAGAACTTTTCCATCGAAGACCAGTTTTTCATCCCTCAGAGCTTTCAGAAATGAGAAAACAATTTTCTTGTCTTGTTTCACAAAGCCAGGAAGTGACTGAACAACTTTCCAAGATGCAATGACTAAGCGACTCTTTCCCTTCTGAATTTATACAACACTCTGGACATGGTCCAAAATCTTCCCCTTTTAGTAGCAAATACAAATACCTCTCTCCAAGCTCCCTCCTGAGCTGGAGACTGATTTCTCGCATGCAATATGGTTTAGTCAGGTTCCTGTTTGGCTTTCTGTAACTGCACTACACACACCATACTGCCCAGAGACAAGTTGTTCAATTTCCAGAGGTAGCAGGATTTCTGAGAAAGGTGTTCTTGCTGCTCACCTTAGCATCAGCCACTTTGCTTAATCCCAGCTCATTGATTATCTGGGTGACTCGCTCTTCCTTCTCTTTAATGCTGATGGAGCTGGGGAGTCGCAGTGCAGCAGAGAATTGCAGGTTCTCCCTCACTGTCATCGTGCCCATAACAACATCATCCTGAAAGTACAAATGGACAGTTGGAAAGACTCTTCAGCTGCTGAGAGGGCATAGGAGTCCCTTAGTGGCTGTTACTGCATAAGTTGCTTGCGTACCACAGTGGAACCCAGACTGAAGGACAACTCCTTCAAATTTTACATGACATGAAATTCAAAGTCGTTCAGTAGCAGTCAAAGGGAGACTGTAGCTCTGCAGGCTCCACAGCTTAAACCCAGCACCCCCTCAGCCTCCTTTCAGGCTGAGAAGTTCAAGTGCAGACAGTGCTGCTGTGTACTGCATGTGCATTTTTCTTACTAGCCAAAGTGAGGCAGAGCAGGTAGTGATTTTGTAGAGTGAAACTTCTGTGGGAGCCCAAGGACACTGCTAGCGCTCAGTGCTCAAGGTAGAGACGCTCAGGGAACCACCCTGGTCAGCTCTGTTCCCAGTTACAAGCCATACCTCGTTGTGGTCCAGAGCACCTGCTGAGTTCAGCTGCCAACAATGAGCTTTCCCCAGCTCCTCACTGGAAGCAGTTTCTCAGAGAAGAAATTGCACCAAGACACTCCTGCCATGCCTCAGCTATGTACAACTCTTGGACCTAAACCTTTCTTCTAAGGGCTACAAAAGCTTTAACAGTCACATGCCCTTTAAGGGAGAATCAAATCTATCCAGCTGACAGACATGGGCATCCTACAGCAACGTGCAACAACCATGAGCCAAATAAGAGATTTGTCATCAGGTCCATTCAGAGCTCCATGCGTCTCCATCACCCCCACTTTGGTATTTGCACCAATTCTGTATCCTACAATATGATGAAAAAAGGGCTGCAACACTGGGTAGCTGCTAAGAAAGATGCCTTTTACATCAGCCATCTTTGGAAGACATTCCCTAAGCTCCAGGGCAGCAGATTCTTGCCTGCTTTGGGACTCTGCCCACATCAGATGTAGTGCATCACTAGCACACATGATCTACCAGTCAACCATGTTTGGCACTGGAGTTAACAGAGGAACACAAGAATGTGCTGCTTCGCTGCCAAAGATGGTTTAGGCATTTCAAACCTCCCTTCCCACAGCCCCTCAGTCTCTGACCCCGGCCTCCCATTCTCCACTCTCAGATCCACCAACAGAACTGCTGAGTCACTCCACTGGAAACTGAACTGTGAATTTAACTTAATACCAAACATAACCAACAGTGGCATGACACCTTCACTCTCAGCATGAATGGAGAGACCACCAGCAGTTTTATAGGGATAACATATGATTTAGCATGCCTATATGCTTCTCTGCATAAAAATGATCCTATAATTATGTATTTAGGATTTAAATGTTGTTCCTAGTTTTCGGTCCATTTTACTGATCCAGGGAGTACTGCATGGGGTAGGAAGGGGGAGAGACCATTTAACATTTGACCAAGTTGCTTATCATTTTAAAGTTATGTTTGGTTGCTCTGGACATTTGAGAGACAAAGGTCTCAAACTGGAACCACTTGTGAGAAACTTACGGGCTTTTCACCAGCCACTGAGGATTTGGGGATCTCTGACCTGCAGGATCAAGATTTAGCATCAGTCTCATCCCATGGATCCTGCAGAGCCTCCCAGCTGGCAGCTTTCAGCTGCCTGTGTCACATCTGCCTGCAGTCAAAACCTTGGATGGTTTCCTGATTTGGCTTCTCATACAACTGCCAAGAATCCCCTTCTTCCCCAAGCTCCCCAGGGCTTTGAGGGTCTATTATTGGTCCAGGCCTCCACCCACTTCCGTAGATTCAGCTGGCTTTTCCTGTCTCCGAGTGGAATGGACCTCTGTCACAGCCAGCTAGAATCAGAGGAAGAACAGCAGGGATCTATTTATTTCCTAGAATTATTGTCTGATAGTTTGAAGCTACTTCTGCCAGCTAGAACGGCTTCTGAGTTTAACAAGAGATTTTGGGTGTCATGTTTTTTTTCTCCTTTTTTTAAAAATCTTTGCTAGCACTTCAGGGCCGAGCCCAAAGGCCAAGTCACAGTAGCCCAGCAATTTGGGCATCCATGTGGCTAGAGGAAAGACACACTTCTGTTCTTGACTAGGCTGGAGTAAGAGTTTGATCTTATTGTCTTCCATATCCCAGATTAAAACTAAAAACTGTAACAGCTGAGTTATCAAATTAGGCTCTGTAGGGATCACTAAAAATTACCTAAACTAGTGGTTGATGCTTCCTCCTCTTATGTGGTCTTCCATCCCAAGATCTCCCAGGCCCCCAGGAAGGCAGTTACTCACCTGCACAACATATCCTGAGATGCACTTGAAATTTGGAGGTTGTGGGATGCCATCTATAAGCACTTCTCCAGACAGACCTGCTGGGTCCTTTCTGGCAGCCAGCACATCTAGGAGACTTCAGACAAACACCAGGCATTAGGTTTTGCAATAACTGCTGCTTTTACCCTTGACTGGTTAAGTACCACCAGCCAGGACTGAGTTACAGCCTGCTCACAGTGTGCTGCAAACCAGAGGGCACAGGAAGGGGCTTCCCCTACTCTGCATGCTTTAGCTCTTTGTACACAAAGTCTGGTGTCCATCCAGGATTTTCCAGCACACGGTGTGCCACAGCAGTATGGCAGTGTACAGACGCTCACAATTCACAACAGTCAACCTCCTACAGACATAAACTTGGTCTGAGTATTTACAGATAACCTCAAATGCACAGAGACAAAAGCACCCTGCTGAGTCGCTGCAGGCTGCTCTCCAGCCAGGGGAGAACTGAACTAACTCCTCTTATCTCAAGGAAATTAGTCCATATGAGTGTAAAGACAGGAGTTAAGATTAATTCTAGAAAGTAATTTTTTTTAACGTATCACTGGATTCTCCTTACTGCCAGTGCAGAGGCCAGCCTGTCTGCCAGATAAGTAAACTGCCCTAACGAAGTGCTGCTCTTGAAAGCATGCTGATTAACCAGCAGTCTCCTTAGAAAAGAAGATCAATGGTCACCACAAAGACAGGCCTTTGTGAACCCTGGCCATATTTCCAAGTGTCTGACATTCTTAAAGTCAGAGTGTGACAAAAGAGCTCTCTTACCACAGGAGAGAAAACAGCATTAGCACTGGATGGAAACAGTCTACATGGCATTTCTCTGTGCCTTCATCCAAACAACTCAGAATGTGTGCACCCCCACCAGCAGGCCACAGCCAAGTTGGGGTAAGGATCCAGAGCATCCCACAGACTGCATTACACCATACTACTGTCAGTTGTCACAGAAGGGTCTGGCCTAGCAGCTTCAAGGAAATCTTGCTGCAGAGAGTTCAGAGGGGGTGACATCTTCCACGCCTCAGGGGAGCTTGTGCCCATCCCCACAGTGGGACAGAGCCTACATCTGAGCTCCAAACACCCCAGTTCTCCTTAACTTGGGCCACCATCAAAGATGACTGCAGTAATATGGAGCACCAACTGGAGCAGATGAAGCGTGTGACACGGTCATGGTGCAAGAACTTCAGCAAGGCTGACAGAGGGACAGGAGGTCAAGCTGCATCACCAGATCTCTCAAAGGCATGCAAAGGTCTAAGCGTGCAGATACCTCACATCTCCCCTAACCCTCAGAATCCCAAAAATACTTTGAAAAGCTGATTGTCCACTTAAAGGAGCAGAAGGTACTCACGAAGATTTTCCACTCCCTGTTGGCCCCAGGATAGCATTCAAGCCTGGTTTCATAATGCCACTGGAAGAAGGAAAGAGTTGTTAACAAATAAGGACATTTACAAGGACCACACATTTGCAGATTTTAGTAGATGTGAGATGTGAACAAAATGTTACTGAAAGAAAAACCTCAGAGATTAAAAACTTCTTAAATCTGAAATCAATAAGCATTCTTCCTTTCTGTCCCAGACTGCCAGTCAGAACAGAATGAGAACTGGACATAAAAAGCAATCTACATAAAACAGATTGTCTTCCCTGGACAGCAGGGTCTTGAAAAGAAGCAACAACTGCTCTCTGTTGCTCATTTCCTCTGACTGCACCTTGAACCATAGTTAAGAGAACCCTCAGATCTTCTGGCAGAAGAGTTCACACAAGTTTGGTCCTAATTTGCTCAGATCAATAACTGAAACTGCTTCAGCTATAACCCAGCTATTTTGCCTAAAAGCAAATCAAAGTGCTTACAAGAACTGCTGACTGGCAGGAGGGCAGTCATTTCTGTACCAGCACAGCTGGATCTGGAAGGTGACACGAGGTCACTGGTTCACAGCAGCAGATTAATTCCTACCCTCTAGTATTCCATTTAAGCAAACACTTACTTAACATTGTGAAGGATCTTCTTTTCCACGATTTTCCGTTTACAAAGGAATCCACTGGACTGCTTAACGGAGTACTGGATGTTATGGAAACTCACAACGGAGCCACGAGGAGATCGGAGGGACTCTTGTGTTGGAACAGAACGTTGGAAATGGCCCACTCCTTCCTCTTCTCCAACAGAAACAACGCTGTGATCGAACCTTGTGTCCGACATCATGCTCTTGTTACACAGGCCAAGCTCCACTGCACGGAGGTCACTGCTGTTTTGAGCAGTTCCCATCTGTTGAGGCAAAGAACACATAAACATGCAGGGAAGAAGATATGTGAACAAAGATTTCTCCAGAAAGTGCCTTGGAAGAGCAAGTTCATGACACCACAGCAATCGGTACACATGCCAAGTTTCCAAAAGGATGGGCATCCGCACCGGAAGACATCCAGTAGTCAGTCCCCAAAGGCACAGAAACCTACAGATTTGGAACTAACCTTTAAGGACAAGAAGTGTGTTCTTGAAGTAAATAATGCTTGCTCAAAGTGCATCTAATGAGGCAAAACCAAGCCTACCTATGACAGTCACCATCTTTGGCAACACAGTCAGTATTACTAAAGGAAGCTGCGACCACTTGTAGAGACTCAAGCTCACCTTCTTCAGTCATAACATGCTTACCCCTCCACCCCACAACAAAAATAGCAGAGAAAGCCTATTAATGAATCCATACAAAGAACCACAGCAACAAAAATGTTTGTGTTTACAAAAATGAAGGCCAGTCACATGCATCTTGTTCGCTGCACAAGTCTGTTTCAGGAATATCAATGTGATTAAAATAACAATTACACATGCTAAAAATTACTGTGATGCTGCAGAAGGCCAAGGTGCTCATCAGGTTAAAAGAGCAAGGAGAAAGACCTGTCCACAAACACACCCGCTGCTAGTTCCTCGAATTTTGTGTGAAAGTAGAAGTATCCCACGAACCACCCCTTTCCCACCATCTGCACTTCTTTCCTCACAGGTCTGAGAGGGTGGTAACTAGTAAAACCACCACTACAGCAGTAGTAGATTTCTCAGGGATAGAGAGATGGCCACCCTATTAGGAAACTAGAGCCACAAAAGCCAGGTTTAAAGAAATGGAAATTGTCCTTCCCTCTCTACCTCTTCCTATCTCTGAAAGCTCAACAAGTTGCATAAATTTTCTCCTGTATAAGTAAAATAAAAATCAGGGGCAAAGGAAGGGTTGTTTAGTTTGAACCTATACTGAACTCTAAGGCTAGTCGCCCATGGGAAAGAGCACAGGATATGCTGGTTACATCAGCAAGAGATGGCTTATACACTTGAAAGGTTGCACAACAGATGATGAGAAAAAAAAAACAACGGGATGATAGTGACACTAGGGACAAAGACCTTGTTAGACTTTCGAACATTTTTCTTGTATCTGTCCTGGCTAGGTTCTGCGGTTTAGTTCACCGTACACCCTTTTAGGCAGGGTTCTGTAAAGCTACCGATTAGCACTGGAAGCACGGAGGGCACGAGGACGAGAAAAGCCTAGCAGAGGCTACAGGTAGGCTCGGGCTGCAGCAGCACCTCTCGGCGGTGCCCGCCCTGTGTCTCCTACCCACGTCCAGCGGGCCGGTTTCGCCACTAAACCCGAGCCCGGACCCGACCCGGCCGGCCGCGCTCCTCTCTCCTCCCGCAGCCCGCGCCCGCCCGCAGCGTAGCTCCAGCCCCGGCCCCGCCAGGAGCGCTGCTCGGCCGCCCCCGCCCCGGCCCGGCCCGGCCCGCGCCGTTACCTCGCGGCTGCCGCGGAACTCGGAGTGGCGGCGGCTCTGCCTTGGCGGCGTTTTATAAGCGGGTCCGAGCGGCGGGTTACATAAAGCGGCGGCGGGGAGTGCCGGCCGTGGCACGCAAGCCCCGCCGGTCGCGGGCGAAGGCGGCGGTGATGGAGCCCCGCTCCGCGGGCGGCGCGACCCCCGGGGCGGTGCCGGCGCCGCGCGGGGCCGAGCCCGGCTGCGTGAGGGCCGCGCTGTGGGAGCGCTGCCCCCGCCGGCAGCGCTGGGCCCGGGGCGGCGGCGCGGAGCAGCCCCTGTGAGCCGGGGTGCCGCGGGCTGCCGGCGCCGTCAGCCCGCCTTCCGGGGCGAGAGAGCAGCGGGCAAAGCCGCGGTGTTCGCCCCTGGGAACCCCCGAGCGGGCGGCGGAAACGAGGAGCCCCGTGAAATTGCACGCGGCCCCTGCGCACCGCGGCACGGGAGGGACACTCTCCCTCCTGCCCTCCCGCCTCCTGGAAAAGTCATCACCCCCGGGGCATGGGGCCAGTCCGGCCGGGTCAGCCGGGGCCATTGGCCGCCCTAGCAGCCCTCCCCAGGGTGACACTCCCACTCGGACCTCACCCCTGCCGTGGCACGGTGCGCCTTGGTGGGCCCGGAGGCCGTCAGGACAGCCTGACAACCCGTTGTCCATCAGGTTGCCTCTCCGTGCTGCCATGTGTTCCCAGCTAGGGGAACGTGTGAAATCAGGAATATCGGATTTCCTTCAGTTTGTGGTCAAGCCTTCTTGTCTTCCCATTCTCAAGCACTATTGTCTTTACAAATAAGCTCTGTCTCCCCAGGTTCCTTGATATTGTGAATGCAGGAAAGCCCAATTTTATGGTTTACAAATACAATTTATGGCAAAGCTGTCGAGTCCTATTGCCTCTGGTTTGATTGCCTTTTGCAGCTCAGTACAGCATTGCTCTTTTTCCTAACTACACTTTTTGCTAGATCAATTTAAGGCTCAGCATTAGATAAGATTAAAAAACACCCTGGATCCTCAGGTCAATGAGAGCAGCATGCTAAAGAAAGCAGTGGAGAAGCAGCAGGACTCCTCGATTGTCTATCCAATCTACAATAATAATGGAAACTCCAAAGGCTCACCTCTCTCTTTTCCTCACCATACTTCCTAGGGTATGATGATAAACTCAGTGCCATTGATGCATTAGGCAGAAGACACCCACATCCTATGAAGCTGTATTGCTCTGTAGGGCTGACAGGAGTCAGCAGATGGGTTTATGAGGGTATTGAAATAGCCCTAGAGATCTCTCAGAAGAGCAGGTTTTGCCACAAGCTTGATGAATGCTATCTTCAGTCACTCTATGGGTCTTGAGTGGACTTGAGTTCATGTTTCCAATGTGATTTAACTTCCCCTTTTGGGGAAAATCTGCCTACATTGAAGACTTTTGCCCTAGCATTTCAGCAAACATGCACATCTCTGTCTCCAAAAATATTTCAATCCCAAATACTTACTACCCCTCAACAAGCTGTGGAGGCAGTCTCTTGTCACGTGCCTGGAACAGTGAGGCAAACAGAGCCTGTGTGCTTGGGAACAAAGGTGAGTATTTTCTGAGTCATGAACTTGCTGCTCCACATAGTGCCTGCACAGTGGTGCAGGAGAACAGCTCATTCGAGGAGCACAATTAAAAACTTCAGGTTATTTCTGACATCTTCAGTTGCACATCTGCTCCTCAGACAAAGGTGGTAGGTGCCTTCATGCTGGTCATTTTGGGAAATAATACTGCTCCTCCCACACTTCATGGAATAGAAAATCCACTTCTCTGTCCCCTGTGCCTAAACTCATCCCAATGACAAAGAAATAAGCAGAGACCCCAGATATGGGGAGGAACTACATCTGGCTGGAGGCTCTGGCTTTTCTCTAGCCCACTCTTCAAGCAGCAGTCTTCTAGGCTTCTTCAAGGAGAGCCTATTTCATCTCCCACCCCAATTAGGAGTATTTTTCAACTGTACCATGTTACTAGTCCAGTCAATCTAACTCATACTGTTGCTGAGGGAAGTATCTGCCAGTACAGGGACAGAAAACAGTGGCCAGGGCTGTAGTTATTGAAGACAAATACAACAAGCCTGATGACAGCCTGATGTTACTGTACTTTTCTCTTGCTCACCACTCTGCAGGCTGATAGGTATGCCAGCAAAGCTTTGTGCTCTTCATCCACTGAGAGGGGCATTTGCCCTGTAAACTGTCAGGCTTTATGCAGATTAAATGATGTGGTCTTCACAGAAAGACACCAAAAGCATAAGCCCAGTGTAAAGCCCTAGAAAGCACCAAGCTCCAATGCCCTGGTGCAACTACTGAGTGACATTAAACAAATAATGCTGCAGCCTTTGAAATGACATGTTGTTATAGCAAGGAAAGAGCAGCCTGGGTCATGTTTCAGATCTCCTGCAGGTTTCAGCACAGGTTTGAGATCTTTCCTTTTGTCCTGAACTCCTGCTGCCTTGAGCCTCTGATTTGGCTGCCACTACAAGGTTGCAGAGCAGGAGGGACCATGATATCATCCTGGGCATGAAGGAAGGGATCTAGCAGAAAGTGAGGCTTCGAGGAGTCCTGCTGCTTCTCCACTTTCTTTAGCATGCTGCTCCCATTGACCTGAGGATCCAGGGTGTTTTTTAATCCTACCTAATGCTGAATTTCATAAAGCTCATAGAATATTTCAGGGACTTGAACCAGCAAGAGAGTGTATAAGGAATATGTCCAGGAGGAGATGTATGATGATAAGTGCAATTGCCTTCTCTAATGAGTGAATCAAGAAGCAAATCCCAATGCTCACTGTATAAAAGCAGCTCTGAGATCAATGCAAAATATAGCAATATTAGACATGGTGCTTGAGTGATACTTTCTGGGCTCTTCTTTTCCAGAAGCTCCAGTAAACCACTCTAAAACACACACCCTGTACAGATCTGTACACATGTACTCAATCTGGTGCATCTACAAATTTAGCACTCTAGGCACAAAAAAACTCATTATGCTTTTTTCCACCCTGTTGCTCATCATGTTAAAGCTAGTGCTGACTAGCCTCCCTTACTTGGTTAAAGTGTTGCTTGCCTTGGGGAAGTTGACTTTTGCAAGACTTGCAAGATTATGTAGAAGTCTGACTCTGTCAAGTTTTGTTAATCATTTACTTCATTATCTGAATTCATAGTAGCACTAAATCCTTAATTGGTAAAAGATAAGGAAGGGTTCAAGCAAATCTAAGAATAAAGGAAATCATTATTTAACTAATGACACTACACTGAGATATCACAGGCTTCATTCTGACAGAAATAATGAGTAATTAAAATATAGGACCAACACAATTAAGTATTATCTGGTGAAGCAAGTAATCAGCCAAGAATGTCATAGGTAAAGCACCTAGTACATCTAAACCAGCATGACAGTTCTTCAGGAGTTAAAAAGATGACATCATAAATGTGCTGAGATTTTTATAGCTCCTACTGCTGCTGTTAGTAATGTGTTCAGGAGCCTGCTAAGGAGAAAGAAAGCTCCCATGTCCTCTCTAGCCAAGCAGGTCTGGGAGAGACACCAGCTCTGACTGCCCCTATAGTATTCTCAAGCCTTTAGGACAGGGCCTAGGACTTCAGACCAAGAAGTGCACCAAGCACAGAGGCCATAACACACAATCCCCAGTACAATTTTCTCCCACACTCAACCCAAACTCCTGTGCAGGACTCCTTCAAGTACAATTTGTCTTGCTATTAGTGAGTCAGGAATGGGCACTCCATCCTTCTGCTTCCCTTTTGAGGGCCTCAGTGCCTGCAGGAGGCTAACGGGATTAGTGTGTTTTATCAGTCCCAACTCAGCTCTGCAGAGGTCAGTTCTCTTGCTAGACATGAATGTTGACATACACATTGTTACGTAGGCATTTCACCTCCTTCCTCAGGAGCAAAGTCCAGGCTGCCCTATGAGACATTCCTAAAAACTGTTTAACTTTTATCCACTCCCAAGGCCTGAGCTGCTGCCATTAGGATTTGTTGTGGCAGCCCTGAACACATTCAGACTTTTTTTTTGCAGTAGGTGCTGTACACCCAGAGTTGCAGAGTATTCTTCCCCCAAGGGACTGTACACAATTGTAAGAGTGTGAGATATCATTATAGCAAACAGCTTGCATTCTGGAGGAGAGATAAAAAATAGCTCTGTCTTATCCATGACTTGTCCCTTCTTTTGTGCCTTCCTAGAGGCTCACTAGTGCTCTGTGACCTTAACAGAGAACTACTGTGCCATGACACAAGGTAGAGCATCACAGTAGGTGAAAGAAAAAGTGTAAAGGCTCAGAAATCTCAGTTGTCCCCTACTCTGATGCAGACTGCAGGAAAATCACATTTGTAAACAAGTAAACTGAGGAAGAAAAACAGGCAATCACCAGGTAGCAAGTGTTATCAAAGATAACCCAAACCAGAAAGCCAGACTAAATGTTTGGATTTTTGTCTTGAAGATGAAGGCAGTAACAAAGAGGAGAACAAAGAGAAGGAAGCACTTGGTTGCACAACTCACCCAGTAATGCCGCAGGAAAAAGCAGAACACTCTAGGATACTTATGCCAGAGTTCTTTGTACTCACCTTCCATCTGGCCTCTCTGGTTATGTTTCACTATGTTCCAACTCATCTCTATATTTGGCTTTTTCAGTAAAGCCACTGCCTGGAGTCTGTCTTGGCCAGGGCAGCTCAGGTTTTCTGACTGTGTTGCTCTGCTCCTCTCCAGACTAAATTTTTCTCTCCTACATTGGAAATGGCTGTGTAAGTGGAGATGACAAGTGCACACAAAAGGGGCAGGGGTAGCCCAGGGTCACCCGGGAGCCACTGAAGGCTGGTGAGGTGTCCTAGGCCTGGAGGTAGTACTCATTAATCAGGGGAGGCAGGGCAGGTAGAGTCACAACAGAAATGCCAAGGTAGGTGTGAATGGAGAGTAAATGGGAGCGTGGGTGTAGAACACCAGGAGTGGCAAGTGTTGATGACATTGAGCTTAGCTTCTCACCAGGACAGCAGCACATGTAGGGGTAGCTCCTCCAGGCACTCAGAGTGGGAGACAAGGGACAATGAGTAAATCTTAATGACTCACAGAAGAGGGACAGAGCAAGAAATTGATCACTGTCATCTCCTAAAGCATGCGAAAAGACACATTCATATACAACCCTTGGTCACCAGGCTAAGGATGGAGGAGATACAACAGGTCTCTAGCTGATGTTCCTTGTTCTATGTCATGACAAGGACCCTGACCCCAGCCCCTGGAAATAGGTCCTCATGTCCAAATGCTGAACAGTTCCATTGGGCACATCTCTCCTTCCTCATGAGTATTTGGTAAGAGAACAGAAGCAAGTACAATCTGTTCTGTTTTACAATAAGGTCATCCTATTCTCTTCATGGTAAAGAATGCCTGCTGGTGGCATGGCCTCTCCTAGGCCTGAAAAGAATAAAACTCTTTGAAGCAGAAGAGGCAGTATTCCTGAAAGGATTCAGAAAGCCTACTTCTCCTGTTGCTGTAACACTTCTCAATTGTGTAGGAAACTGAGAAGAAGCTCTGCCCTTTTTGTCTGCTCCAGAAGTCTTTGTATGTGCTTTCAAAGCCTGCTCTATTACTGAGCTCCAAACATGTCTGAACAACCTGGGTGGTTTGCAACATTCCAGCAATAGGTCTGCAGGTGTGTGTGTGCACAGATACGGAGTTTTTCTCTCTGAGCTTGCCCTTTACTATTATTTCTGATGCTTTTTGCACAAAAGGACCCCACAGGGACTCACAGCCACTGGAAATGATCACTTGGGATGGCTTCCTAGTCCCTTCTCAGGCAGCATAAGCAAAGCCAGCTTCAAGTTCCTGCTTTGCATCTTGCTCTGAGTGGCTGTTTCATAGGCTGCTGTGCCTTCTGGCACCTAGAAGTGAGTGTACCATCAGAGTATCGATTGGTATCTTCTGGGGACACAGTGGCCAGGAAGCAGCACCATCCAGAGCAGTTTGGGGCATCCTGTGCTCTACAGCCCTGTTACTGCCATGCACACAGGCTCTCTTGGTAACTTGCTATGGCACGCCTCAGCAAAGCTGGCTGATTCAGGCTGGAGACCAGGCTGAACAGCTTCTGTTTTGTCAACTGAACTTTTGCACTCCTCCTTCAGCACTCTTCAGCCAGGGCTTTATCTCACCACACCCCGCGGGGCTGGCACCCTTCTGTCATCTGCCTGAGTGCCTCGCATGTGTACAGCATGGCTGGCTGGCAATGAGCTGCGCCTGGCATTTGCCACCTCTATAAAAGGGCCATGAGCAGGGCCAGAGGTGCTGAACTGTGCCATGCCTCTCCAAAACCCAGCACATTCACGTTATCACATCCCTTAACCTCTGAGGCCGGGCATGGGGACCTGGCACTCACTGAAGTTCCTGCTACTTTTACTGCTCTCCACTCCCAGGCTCCTTGCTTTCATGTTTGGAGACCTGGAATTAGGGTTTGTGTGACCAGCAAAAGGATGGCGCATCATCTGGGCTCGTAATTTGCTAGATCATCAGGTACTGACTACTCCCCTCCCTTTTTCATTATTGCTGATAAACTCTGAATACTGATAGTTGTTCCCCAGTGTTGCTCTTTTTCTCGTAGGACTCCTTCTAGGGTGTGTCTGTAAAACATACAGGGGCAGGGCAGCCTCCAGCTAACAACCTTTGGTGCTAAAGACCAGTTAGCAGCAGCTCCAGGCTAATAATAGCACTCACTAAGAGCTTTTCACAAGACTGAAAAAAATTAGCAAAACCTGTACAAATCCTTTTTACAGGTTGTAGGGAGAATTATAACCTGCCTGAGATAGATAAAGCTTGCAACAAGTTCTGAAGTGTGAGGGTCTAGTATTGTAAATTACCTGTTGGAATCCATGGATTTTGCTTCTGTCTTTTCTCTCTCACCACGAACGGAGTGTTTCTGTATCTCAATTTCTTTCAGTAAAACAAACGACAGATTTGTTTCTGTGCATTGAAAATGGAAGAGAAGGGACTGTAGGTGCAAAAGGTTGTGAGTAGCGCTGACTGACATCTGCTGGTAAAACGAACCAGGCTGATAAGCTTGGCTGTATTTGTAGGAGGTCGGGGGGTTTCTTTTGTGTTCCTTTAAAACGTGAAAAGTTAGGCTTGCTCATTGTTAAGACTATTGGCATCATGTTCTTGGGGAGACACAACCAGGAGCTTCCCGTGCTCATGGCCACAGCTGGTTGGGGCTGCTTATTGCCAATGCCTGAGCCTCCTCTCGGACATCACTGCCATGCCCTTCCCTGCACACATCCATGAATCTCTCTCTGCCTCACTTGTGCTTTGAAATCATGGCTAGGACACGCTTTCCTTCCCCCTTGGCTCTGGATCAGGAGCACACACACCTGCCAGAGTGGGCCTCAGACTACATCCACTGCTAGTGCCAACATAAATAACAGTGATAACTGCTGAATCTCTTCAAAGGACTTTATGCTTCTCCAAACCTCTTCCCCAAGATTTTAACCACTTCAAGGCACAGCTGGTCCAGTGCAGTTTGGAAGGCTACGCTCTATAGATTGAACCAAAACACAATCACACACCTTTTTTTTTGAGGAACAAATACTTTACTTAACCCATCAGGCATGTATCATCTAAGTAATATCAGCTCCTGATGGGAGGCCTGACAACATGTATTTGGAAAGAAAAGCTGTATGAACTTACCATTTGGTGTATTGATGTTACTTTTCAACCAGCATGGAAAACACAATTGACAGTTGCACAAAGAACAGACAAGGCACAGTTAGTGGCATAAAAATGTACATGAAATATGAGATTAATGCAGGCACACGCCAGTAACAGAAGTTGTTTTACACTGAGAAGCACTAGCACTACTAAAATCACACCACAGGGGGAAGTGGTCTTTCTGCCAGGAAGGGGAAAAACAGCTGACCTGGGAGACCACTATAGCCTGCAGTTCTTGTCTGATCACAGCCAGAGCAGGTTTAGGGCTCCTCAGCATGGCAGGCTGAGTGCTGCCCCCCAAGTCCAAGGGAGAGGAAGCTGCCAGGCTGTCCTTGCCAGAGAGAAGGGGAGAGCTCTGGCAAACCAGGCTAGAGTCTCCTGCCTTTACCAGAGACAGGCGGAGTGAGGGGCAGACATCTCTCACAGCTGCAGTGGCCTGTGGACACTCCCATGTTCTTCCTTTGCAGGGGAAAACTGGCTTCCCAAATTTCAGGCAGACTAAAGAGCAGACTCAGTGCTTGGGAGCTGGTTGTCTGATGCTCTTGGTCACTGTCCCACGGATCTGAGTTCAGCTGTCACACTTCTGCACTTCACCTGCCTTCCCTGATAGTTACGGGAGTCCCTTGCAGAAAGGAGCAGGGGGTGAAGGTTATCTTGGTGTCTAGTGACAGGCAGGGCTCTTACACTGTGCTGCTGTGGCTGCAGCACCCCTGCCACAGTGGGATGTTATGTGTGGGGCTGGTTTTGGGGTTTGGCTTAGAAGGGGAACAGAAAGAAACACTGGGCAATGCAGAAAGGGAGGTTCTGAGTCACCTTCTCTGTTGAACAGAGCAGCCAAACAACGCTCTCCCTTGTGAGAAATCTGAGGCTTTGTAAAGCCAAGATTTACAGATCGTAAGTTTTACTTTCATTTTCTTGGCAGAACCTGATTTCAGGATCCTGTTACCCTCACAGTAGTTATTTCTGGGTTAAGAAGCTCAGCCTCAGCCAGCAACATATCTTACACTGGCTACTAGCACAGGTTCAGCCACCTGAAGCAGACAACTGCTGCTTGGATCTCTCCAAAAATGCCAGACTTAGTTCCTAAAAGATCAGCATCCCAAGCATTTGTTATCTGTGCAGTAATACAGACTCAGAATTTCATCCAGTAATTTGAGTTCATGGCAAAGGCAGACACTTTCAGAGACCTCAAAAGAGCAGCCATTTTTTTTCTTGCTTTGCAATTATGCCTTGGTATACTTGTAGTCTACTCTGGAGCCAGGATCTAAAACAAGGTCTTACAAATTAATTTATAAGAACCTTCCTCTGTGCCTTTCAAATCACAGAAGACCTGATGAATTGACTACAAAGGGCTGTGTGCACTATTTGAGCCCATTATAGAGCACATAGTTCCTCTGTTCAGTCACAGTTTAGCATATGAATTTTCTGTTTAATTAAAATTTGGAGGGGAAAAAAGCCTATTTTAGGAAGTTCTCCTGACAGGCTGTTTTCTTCTGAACAAGATAATAGCTTCAATGCAGAGAGGAGGAGGATGTAAGCAACACCATTGTTCTGTTTTCAGCCAGAAAAGCTGAAGGTAAGACGTTCTGCTCAATTCTGAATTCAGTGGAACTGGGAGTGAAGAAACATGGCAATATCTCACAGTCTTGCCCCCAACAGCAGGACCAGCTGATGATGGGAAGTGAATCATGAGACCCTGCAGTTCCTGCCTCTATAGCTCCTGTTTGAAATCTAAGCTCCCTGTGGGCTGGGCAACAAGCTCCTTCTCACAGCTCCTGGCGGGCCCTTGGAGTTGATTGACAGTCTGCTTCAATTTACCAAGACTATCTTGTGGCTGTGGCAGCCCTGAAACCTGGCCCATCTGAGGACAGGGCTCACCCTGAGGCCCTTCAGACACTGCCAGAGGCTTTCCCCAGAATGCAGTGAACATCCATCTTAAAAAAGGTGGCAATACAGGATGCTTCTGCACAAGGTCCCAGCTAAACCTGTCACTGCACTGCACACTAAACAGTGTAGCAGTAATGAGAACTGTTAGCAGTGGTCTAGTACAGCTCACATTTCTATTGGCTTTAAGCCTATGGACCCTATTTGAGGTTAACTGTGGCAGAATATCAGTCATTAAGGTATTTGAAATATATTTACAATGGCCCTGTAATAGCAGCAATAGCCTGCACCAATTACAAGGAAAAAGAGAAGCCTCAGCAAACAGAAAAATGCTTGGAAAAAAAGTATTTTGCATGTGGTAAAAAAACTGACACTCATTTTCACAATATTCTTCAATGCAAATGGTGTCAGTGCTCATAACTGCAAATTTGTTTCCTTCACAAAAACAAGAAGCATCAAACTTCATAAATGGGGTGCTAGTTTGCAAGGTGCAATTTAAGGAGTGTGAAAATAAATGACATATTTCTTACTGTCAACAGCTATGTTAGAAATCATATAACTAGAAGTTTGTTCCCTAACACTCAGACCTAGGACTCCACCAACTGCTTCTCATTTTAGAATATTTCAGACCTTCTCCCAGTTACACTGGTGTCAACTCTTATTGTATCTTATTGTTATCCAGTTAAGCACCAGTAACCTCTTTCCTCAACACCTGAAGCTAAGGTACAGAGAGGGTTACCAAGGTAATATGGAAACAAACTACAACGGAACAAAACTGGCCGTAACCAGGTAGAAAAAACTACATTTCTTCTTCCCATTTCACACTGGTGACTACATTCTGCTTTCTTTACGTGACAGCCATATCTGTCTCCTGCAGACCAGCGTGTGTTGGGAGCAAGCTGCAATATGCTTATCTGGACACAAACGGTCAGAATTCTGGGCTCCCTACGTTTTGGGGAAGGCTAGATAGACAATGTTGTGCCAGCCTGTTCAGAGGCAGAAACCTAATATATCACCTAGTGCCAAATTTCACCTCTTCCTGACATATGGTACAGGGGAGAAGGTGAAGGGGGACAGAAGTTCTAGCTCTGTGATGTCATACATCATTACACTGGAGAATAGCATCCCTGATTTTTCACATTAAGAATTCCTGGCAAGAGTGGTGTCTGTGTCCAGCTCTCTGGATTATCCTAATAGTGGGGGAACAACTGACAGTGACTTGGTACCATGGCAGCCAGACTGGGAGCACTGGGCTGTGAGCACTGCTATAACTGGCTGGAAGTTCTTCTAGACTGGCTAGAAGTTCTTGGGCACCTGAGACCCCAGCACACTTGACTTGGGCAAGATGTGATAGACCCCATTTTGGGAAGAGTTGCCACTCATGTTGTTTCTCTGTATGTGTTCTGTCCCCCGACTTTCTCCTTCTTTTCCCAGCTGGTCTAGGCTCTGGAGGTGCAGCTCTTCCTGACTGGCTTCTTCCTCCTGTGAACAAGAAGAAAGTGTGACCTGCAATGTCAGCAAGCTACCAAGAAGTCTAGCAACACTGTAGGAGAGAGGCAAGGTGTGCATGATACTAAAACATCTTCCCACATTCTCTCAGAAATTAGAACAAGCCTGCCTATTAAAGATCCAATACACTGATGAATGCACATTCAAGCTTTAGACAAACAAGGAGAGATTCATCCCTTTTCATCCTTTATGAGCACCTTCACAGAAATGCTGTGGCACAGCAAATCTGCAAACACTTGCATAAGATTTTGGGCATGTTCAAAGGAGTAGGACCTCCCAAAGCACTCTTTCAAATGCAAAGGGATAGCAAGACTACTCTGCAAAAGGGAGACTTCTTTCTGACTCTGCTAGGTCACTTTGTGCTGTTTGGCTATTCTCATTGTTGAAGCCACAAAACCATGGAGTAGTGACATGGCTCCCACATGCCTTGCTGCCTTTGACTTTAAAGCTGAAGATCCAAAATACACTGGTTGACTCAATATGGGCACTCTTTGGCAAAAGTCACAGTGTTATGCTATAAGCACACGGTTGGCCAATCTTCCACCACACATGTGATGAATGATCCACAGGCAAGATGTTAAGATCACAGTCCACAACAGCCATGAGCTGCTCTTGCTGGAAAGGACAGTTTGATAATTTTAATGCCTGAAGATGAGCAGCTAGAAAGCAACTGACAGTAGGTAAATTTTACCCACTCCCATAGAGTTGAGTCTGGCCTCAAAGGAGCCAGAAGATGTGTTTAAAGGTATTAGGGTTAATCGTGGGGACATGAAAACAAGAGGCTTTATGTCATTTTGGTTAAACAGAAAAGGATTGATCATATACCCTGCCCAAGCCTTTTTATCTGAAGTCAATGAAGATTGGAAAAGCAAAGATGATACCAGGCCTTTTCTCCCAGCAGAGCTAGTCACCTGATCTGAAGCTGGTTCAAATGCATGGTGGAGGGCTACCAACCTTGCTAACATCACCCAGTGGTTTGCCCAACAGATCCTTCTTCTTCAGCTCTTTTCTTTCTGGCACATCAAGCTTGTTCACCACTGCATCAATCTTGTAGCCAATGCTGTTTATGGACTGTTCCAGCTGCAGCACACGATGCAGGAGGCTGAGGGAGACATGGAGAGCATTTGTAAGCTTTTTCCTGTGATGAGTCAAGGGATTTGCTGCAGACATCTCCCAGAGACCTCAAATAGAAGTGAATGCTCCCAGATCACTGATTATGTCACCTACTGCTACACTGTGTTTTCATCTGTAATCAGTGGTTCTCTTTAGGATGGATCTAGACACAGCATAATTCCATTATTAAATATTGCACCTGCCTCTCCTTTGATATGGCCCTATGGGGTTTGCTCAGTGTTTCTCAGTAGCAGAATCAAGATATACTGATTCACTCTGCTGTGTTTATCCTGTGCTCCTCCTATGGAGAAAATAGTCAAGTGTTATTCTTGGAACTGAAGGATAAAGGCCAACTAGGCTATAAATCAGGGATATTTATTGCTACAGGACCTTCTGTAAAGGTACCAGCTTTCCCTCACCCAGTTATTTGGGCCACCTTCTGACCTGAAACATGCCAGCATAATGCCTGTGGCTAGATGACAGCTGAAGAGGTTAATCAAGAAGCAGAAAGCAAAATTCCTCAATTGAGTCTTTTACAGGAAGAAGTAAACTACGTTACTAGAACAGTCCCAGCTATCTCCTGACCTGCTTATTTACACATGTGCAAGATAAAAGGGACAAGATCTTACTGAAACTGCTCAGCATCACTGTAAAGAGTTACATCAGGGAAGGAAGCAGCAGGAAATTGGACCCCTCATTTGCTGGGTGTTTAAACTACTGACAGCACAAACATACACTTGGAACTCTTCTTTGGAGACCCAGGTGGCCTTATTGCTGTGGTTATTCCTTGCTTCCATGTAGGTCAGATTCTCATCCAGGTTGTTGTCAGCATAGGATTTCCCCAAATTTTCAATCTCTGTATTCAGAGCAACCTGGAAAACAAAGGAACTCCTGCAAATATGGATACTAACTCTGTGGCTGGCTTTACTGTCAATGACACAGAGCTTCACAGGCAACAATACATTCAGCTGCATGCAGGTGGAGTTGGAACTATATTTTAGTTGCCTGCTTAGTTCATACTATAAACCCAAAGATTCCTGAGGCCACTTTGCAGTGATGTCTGCCAAACAAAATTTTTTTTTTCCTTGCCCATTTTTTTACCCTTTTTGCCTCTAGGTCATGCTTCATCTGCTGTTGCTCCGCTTCATCAAGGATGCGGTTGCCATCTTTGTCAAATCTGGAGAAAGCTGCTGTGATCTCATGGTCTGCATGGCCCAGTCTGCAAATGAATAGAAAGAGAAAGCTCAAAGCATAGAATTATACAGTTAAGCTGTAACAGAGTGGGAATTTTGAAATCAGTGTATTGTTTCCTCCTGTCACTGATAAACCTAAACATCCCAAATGGGCAAGAGATAGTTATACAATCCTATTTAGAACAGGAAATTAAATATTTGAGAAAAGATAATTTTTTATTCTTAAATTGCCCAGATCTGAGCTAATCACTCTTCTTGTCTTGAAAAGCAGAAAATTTAAATTACCTGTATTACTAAGAGAAAGGACTAAGTGGACATCCCTCAAACTGACTCACTTACTCCTTCAAGCTGTTCTTGAAGTCTTCAAAGTCCAGTTGTGTTGTTCCATTCTGCAGGGCTTTCTGCACATCAGAAATCTGCTCCTTCTTCAGCTTCAGCCTCGTGAGTGTCCGGTTGTAGCTCTGTGACCAAAGACACAGACACAGAATCATGCACGCAGAACAGTGAAAAGTAGAGCAGAGTGGGCAGTGTGATACAGGTGAGCATATGCTAAGTAATAGCAGGAGTTTTCAAGCTCTCCACAAGCAAAAAATAAAGCACTGCAGGATAAACCTCATTTCCAAACTAGAATCACACCTTCAAAGTGACACTAACATGCTAATCTTCTGCTTTTCTCACCCCAGTTCTTCCTTTATCTGATTTCCCAACACATCAGCTCAAATACTATTCCTTGTAAAATATTGATCTCACAGCAGAATTGTGACCTTCCAGGAACTTTTCTGGAATTGCCCATGGGAAAGACAGATTTAACTGCTAGAATTGTGCCACTGTAATTGGCTCAACTTAGCACAGCAGGATTTGCCATGTTATCAAAGTACATTTTATGAAGGACTGAAAGAGCTTTGTCCAAAGACCATACTGGGAAGAAAAGTCTCTCAGAAACACTACATAAAGTAACAGGATTCACCCAATACCTGCATTCTCATCTTCCCATTGGCAAAGGTCTGGGAGCTTGATTTATCCCAGAAAGGAATTGTGACTGTTGTGCACACAAAGAAGGGGGGTCTGGATTGGCAGCCACTGTTTCTCTCTAGTAAATTCCACTTAGGTCAGGGACTTCCAAAAAATGCTTCATGATTTAGCTAGAAAGTAGCACAGCTTTCACTATTCATCACCTGCTTCAAGATGTCAGAGAGCTGCAGCTCATCCTTCTGGCTTGAAAGCTCCTCCTTGACTTCTGAGTAGGTGTCATTGATGATGGCCAGGAACATGTTCTAGGAAAAGGGGAAGCAGTGAGATGAATATGCATGAGACATCCTGCCTGCTCCAGCAGCTGAAACAGCAAGAAACAGACACAGATGTGCAAGACTTAGTTAAACAAGGAGTTGTTTCCCTATGGGAACAATCCCTATGGGATATCTCTTGGGCAAATTAAAGAGGGTCAAGTAAAGGCCTGCTTCAGCCACACCATGTTTTCTAAAGTTTTTGCAGTTAAAGCAGTGGCTGAAAGTATATTTGTTCCTACCTCAAATACTACCTTTGGTTTCTCTTGCAAAATCTTAGGTTACATATGGACTCCTGACACTGAGTGTTTAACCTGGTTATTATGAACATTCCTCTGCATCCATTGCCTAGGAAGCCAGTCAGTTTCAGTTTTCACCTTAAGAGATGGCCCTTAATCACCCTAAATAAGCAAATCCCCACTTGTAGTAACACACTCTTTACCTACTGTGGTCTATTTGCACTGCAAAGCTATTGTAACTGAAACTCCTTTTTTAAGCATTTTCACCTAACCCAGGGATTGTCAGGAGGGGTCTCTCAAATACTGCTTTCAATACAGGCACAAGAAGGACTTTGTTGCTTACCAGAAGCACAAAGAAAACAAAGAACACATAGGTGACAAAGTAAAGAGGCCCAAGGACCCTGTTGGCATTGTCAATGGAATTGTAGTCAAAATCACCAAGAATGATCCGAAACTGGGTGAAACTGGGGGAAAGAAAGGGCACAGGGTCACACAAAGGCACACATAAACAGTCCTGAACCTCCCTGAAGCCCAGATGGGCACAGGCGCAAACCAGAGCAGGGTCTAAGTCACTCCAGAGTGGCAAGTTAAATGCATCCATAGTATTTCAGGGGTGAAGTAAGCTGATCTGGTTAGAGCAAGAAGAAAATAAAACATGGTTTCCACATAAATTCAGGCTGTTCAAAGTGTGTTTTGGTATAAATAGGAGTCAAAACCAAAACAATCTGAATTTTCCCTGATTAAAGGCATTTGACTCAATGAAGCCATCTCTTGCAAGAAAGTTTGTGAGACTCTGGAGGGACATTAGAACTGGATAGTGCTCTTCAACGTTTTGTAGTTCATAGCCCCTATAATGATGGGTGTTTAAGTGTATTGATCTCAAGCTTCCTTATCTCTGTTTTCTCTTGTAGACCCTTCAAAGGCAAGACTTGGATGCCCAGAGGTCTGTGGGACACAAGCTGAAAACCGTTGTTGTAGCAGATACCTCCATTAACATCGCACATTACTTGAGCAGGCCCATGGACTGCAGGATTGTCTGAGATGGGATTTTAACTCACTTCCCCAACACTCCTTTCCTTCCACTGTGCTCATGCACCCACCTCCATCTCAGATATATTGATCAGTATCTGTGGGATTTCTATGGAAATAGACATCCTTACCAATATCCACCATCTCTTGTCCTTACTGATGAACACCAGAAAAACAGAAATCTGCATGTAGCCCTCAGTGTTCTTTTTGTGTTCTTTTGTCCATGAAGATGTCAGTCACAACCAGAAGGCTGTGAGCAACTTATTAACTATTGTGGCTTTATTACAATGAGATACAACAGGTGTCTGATTGTCATTGAGATTTGCAACTGGGGGGAAGAGTGGAAAGCAGCTAAAATTATTTTGATAAAATTATGGAAACACAGTACTAACTTACACACTTACATGCATTTAACAAAGGTACTGAAGTTTTCCACTTGTGTCCCAAAAAGAAGGTAACCCAGCTGGGCGTAGGCAAAGAAGACAATGAAGAACATGATGGCAAAGCCCAGGATGTCCTTGGCACAACGTGCCAGTGTGGAGGAGAGCTGGGTCATTGTTTTGTTAAAGCTAATGTACTTGAATATCTGCAGGATGGAAGAATGGGGACAAAGTTAGGCCAAACCACCAGCTAGGTCAGTCCCTCTCACACATGCACGTGCTTACTAAGACAAGAGGTTCACTACAGGATCAAAGTACTGAAGAGAAAGGTGGCTAGGGAATGGTGGCTTAATCTTCAGGACATTTATCCCAGGTGTGCCACCATCCTTCTCTGGGTTCATAAACATATGACTTTGTTCCCTTTGTCCAAGTTAAATATAAACAGGGACCGCTATAAGAACAAATCTCTTAAGGCTGATGAGGAGCCCCTTGGTGGCTTTCTGCCACACCAAGATGCTTTAGTTGAAATGCAAAGTCCATGTCAACAGATGAGTCATTTCCAGCTCTTTGAATGATCATAATGGAAAAAAATATGGTTTGCAGATTATTCTCAAGAATACCAAAATAGTATAGGATGGGCAAAGTTACATGGTACTCAGCATTTTCTAAAACCACTTTTACACCACAATGTCTGAGCTCATATCCCTGACGGTTACCTCTGAATAACTGACCCCAGAATGAAGGGTGAAAAGTTGCCCAGGTTAACTGCAAAACAGACCATATGACTTCAAGGAAAATTCTCTGTTCTATAGCTGTTACACTCATTTACTCAGAGGGATGGAAGAGACAACCCTCAAGCTGTGCAGAAAGAGAGGCCTGACCGGAGACCTGGCACCTCCCAGATCCCTTACAGTACCTTGATCCAGGCAAAAAATAAGTTGACTGCATTCATATTGTTGTACTGGGTCTGCCAGAACGCCAGGAATTCAAAGTCTGCATAGGTGTTGGGGTGCTCCAGCAGCTCTCCCAGCAGCCTGTTCACCTCAGTGGTGCGAAAGATGTGAAACCCAATGGCAACAATGGAAAGCTGCAAAGAGGAAGAGGAATAATCTGCAGTAATCACTGTTTCTGTGCTTTCCATGGAAATTAAATGTCACAGAACTCATTGCAATCCCACTTCAGAGCTGCAGTCTAGTGGTGGGCTATGAAAATATCGCCTTGATGTGCTGAATGATACCCTGACTTCAGTCTCTTGGGCATCTGTAAGAATTTTCTCCTAGCAGTTCTTCCAGACAGAAGAGCATGTGTCCATTTACTCTGCTGTTCATTTTAGTATTAGAGCAAAACATGTGCCAGTTCTTGTCTTATCTAGAATAATTTCCACTTTCCTTCATTTATTTTGGCTCTTACACACTCCTGCCATTCCTCCCCCAAAAAGTGAGCAAGGATCCTCACCAGAATGACAACCACATCCAGAATGTTCCAGATGCTGGTGAAGTACTTAAACTTGTGGATACGGAGCTCCAAAGCCTCTTCCACCACATAGTAGAAGATGAAGACACAGAATACAGTTTCACAGGCAACAATGAAGAAGTCCCATGTGCTGACATATCGTATAAGCTTCACTGTCCGGATTTGCCAGGAGGGAATGGCACCACCAGTGGCTGGAAACTCAACCACTAACCTTGAGAGGGACAAGGAAACAATTTCAAACTAGAGGATGGAAGCTCAGAGATAATTTTGAGAAGAATCAAATTGAGCATGAACTATCCACCAGACCATGAGTGGAAGCATTGTGTATGTGTTTGTGCAGCCATGTCTCTGCTGCTTCACTGCCTGTGATAGGAAAGGGTAAAAGGTGACAAGAAGTGTGACTGGTTATTTCAGGAAGACCCAGACTTCTCACTAAACCATGCAAATTCTACTGACATCACTCAGTAGTAGTAGAGGGGTGGCCACTACCCCACCAGTGGACCATAATAAAATATTTGTATTTTGAGAAATAAATTGAGGCACTGAGGAAGATGCAAGAGGCTGAAGAATTTTCATCTGGACTCAGCTTACCTCAGAACACAGAACAGATTGATATTTGCATTATACACAGAGAAATCAATAAAGACAACTCGTGTTCCCCGATCCAGCCACAGTTTCTCCTTCAAGACCTGCAGGGCTTCAGCACTCTCTTCTCTGGTCATCTTGAGGTCTATGTAGTATCCTCCCCCACTGTAACTGGTTAGTCTTCCCCAGTGAGATGAACCACCCAGCTCCTCCTCGGAATGGTACCTCCACCTGCAACAGACAAGGCACAAAGAAAGGCTTCACCTGCCCAGGCTTGAATATGGCCTTGTGCCCTGGAAAAAAATATATCTTCAAGGGGCAGAGCAGTTTTCAATTGAAGCAATTGAAGAATTGGCACTTAATTCCTACTCCTGATCTGACCCTACGTAATACTGGTAACCATTATGGTTAGTTTTCTGGTTTAGTGCTTCCCAGCAGTGACACAACATGATTTGCAATACTATGGAGGGAAAATGCTGAGGTTTGTTGGCTATACCAGTCTTGTTTTCATGGAGGTTATTCTCAGCATCTACTCTCTTACCTTCTACCACATCCTACACAGCCATCTGCTTAGAATGCTCTTGTACTCGTATTTCCTAATGAAGAATAACTTCTCATTCATGGATCAAGATTCACACAGAGAGAAGTGAGCAGAGATTAAACTGCAGTTACCTCACATTATTATAGAGAAACAGGTTGCCAAGATGAAAGAATTGCACTCCCTTTTCTCTGGCTCCTGAAATCCCAGAGGAAAGCAAATAGTAACTTGCCAGCTAAATGCCAGCTTGCCATTTAATGGATCTGGTCCCAAAGGTCTTCATTTATTCTCGCTCTCTTAAAAATAGGCAACAATTTCTTCCTATATTCCCACTGTATTTTTTCATGGCTTTTCCAACATGAAAACTCATTCTATTGTACTTCCCCCAAAAAGACACTACACATTATTGATAGACAAAAAGGAATTTCTGCCTCTGACTGCAAGGGTAATTCCAGCCTTATGTGAGAAACTCACCCCTGGCATCCTGCAGCTCAGCAGTTCTTATTTGAACGAGAAGAGCCTTGTTTGGATTAGATGTACTTACGCCGTTCCATTGATGAGCCCAAAGGAGACCCTTTCCTCCTTGTCTTCAGAGTATACATCGTAGCAGCCAGAGATTTCCTCCTTGAAGTCATCGTGGACCACACAGGAGTTGTTCTTCACCTTCAGCTGCCTCATGCGTGGGACACCCAGCAGCAGGTTCTCGTAATAGATGTATGACTGCGTGCTGTGCGCCGCCAGGGACTCGTTGTTGTACCACTTGGTCCAGTACAGGTTGTCCAGCAGGGGACCTTGTGCATACTGCAAAGGAGGCAGAGGAGAACAACTCCTTTGCAGCTCACACATTCTCTTAGTCTGGGATTGAGGTAGTGAGACCTGACCCACCCCTCTCTGGTCCCCAAGATGGAAAGTAGCCAAAGTTTGTGTTGCGTGTACGTTAACGAGAGGAAAGATCAGGGCTGGTGGTAGAGGAGGGATGCTGGGCAGCAGGGTCATCATTGGTTTCTCACAGGCCTGTAATGTGTCTGTGGCACCTTCTGTGCCTAATGAAGAGACAAAAGCCCTACAAGTCTCATTGTCTCTTCTACTTCAGTCAGCACAAGTCTCAAGGAACTGCCTTGGCACAAGTTGCGAATGATGAAAAGTGCATGTGCTAGTGTCCTGGAAACAGTGGTGGGGAAACAATAGGGCCATTGTTGGCTGGAGTGTTTTAATGTGACAGAAAAAGGCAACTCTAATTGACAAATAACTTCTGGCTGTCAGAGATAAGTGGTTGCAATACCTCAATGGCCTTCACTGAGGCTCTTGTTATTCTTTCACCCATTCTTTCACAGAAATATGTTAGAACCCAGATGTTTGTCCCCTTCATTCTCTTTGATAAAAGTCACTGCGAATTTTAATCCAGCTTCTTCCTAAAGAATCTATAGATTAGACAAGCCCAGGCATGAATTACAGGCAGGTTAATTTTGATGTTCTCAAAATATCATGAAAATGGACATGGCCTATTACTAAGACACCAGCTAGAAGACATTGAACTCTAGGATTCAAATCCACTTGTGTCACAAGGAAATCTGAAGTAAATCCCTTGGCTTCTCTAGGCCAGTACTTCCTATCTGTGCAATATCACCAAAATTAATTTTTTTATATCCTGCCTGTTTTACTGAGAAATGGACTCTTCTGGGCACACACAAATCTTAGCCTAGCCAGTATTCTGGACACAGTGCTCAGGGATACACTATACTTGAAATCAGTTAATATTTTGAATGCAAATATTATTGTGACTATTGCTAGTAGCTGGCAAAAGCTTGTGGCAGCAAAACATCTGCTGAAATCACTAGATAGTACTTCAGAGGGAACTGAATATCCCAGTCCAGCTGAGTTTCAGGGTTCCCATGGCAGGCCAGATTGGTACTCACCACCCAGAAGTCAGCCATGCTGCTGATGGACTGGAAGGAGACACGGCCATCTGTAGAGGTCTGCAGGAAGAGCTCAGACATCACTTTGGTGTAGTAATAGGCATTGGAACTTGTCATTCCATATGTCACTAAGAGAACAAGAGGAGGGTCCTTTCTTATACCTGAATACTGATATAAGTGCGTTTATATATTCACTTTCTGTGTACCTTATATTTTCACAGGTAAGCTGAACAAGACACAGGAGAATAAATTTTAGGGCTTTCTGCTTTCTTAGAGATTTACAAACTTATCTGCTCTGTGTTGCAGTTTAAATTGTCAGACTGACCAAATGTAAGAGTTAAGTTGTAAGAGAAGACCATTGGAGGATACAACTGAACATTCTGGATAACAGTTTTTGTTCCCAGACAGAATTTCTGAGGGAAATTTTATTTCTCAGAACAAAGTCCATGACCTATATTTTTTATTTCTGATGTGAAGTCATGAGGGCACAAAGACCACCTTATTTTCCCAAGTGAAAAGCTTCAGGTAAGTTTTCATCTACCAAGAAACCCCAAGAGAAGCAGGCTCTAACTTCCACAAACATGTTGTTTCAACTCTCCAGTGCTCCTTCCTTCAGGTAAACATCCATCATGGTGATCACTAAGAACATGTCCTACTCTTGAAAGGACGCCAGGAGAATAAAGCACCTGACATTCAAGACACAAGCCCCCACACCTCCTGGATGAGTCAGTGCACGACAACACGTACATCTATGTGCGACAACGCCTACGTCCGTGTGCGTGTCTTGGTTCTTTAGGAAGAGTGACTGAAGCACTGTCTCCCTGGCACAGCATGATAGTAACTTAGGGTGGTATTGTCTGTCCATCTCTCCTGCTGTTGGGTCCATGAAATATAACCCTCCTCACTGTCCCATGCCACAGGTGCTCACTGGTGATAAGGAATGAACCTTAGCAGAACCAAACAGCCATTGTCCTACTGGCACAAAGTCCATATTAGCATTGCCATTTACTACAGGGACACATTACACTCACTCAATAACAACAGGGTGAGCTGTCATCTGCTTTATCGCCTCAGCCACCCATCCATTCTCAGAGGGGAAAATCTCCCTGAATTGTCTTTGCTAGCAGCAAGTTTCTAGAGCTACTCTCTGAGGGTTGAGCATTTGCTGAGAAACTGAGAAAAGACCTTGGGCAGATTCTCTTAGGACTGTGGAGTCAGTGGCTAGAACTGATTATGCCAATCAGAAAGTACTGCTTAAGTCTAACCAGCTTCAGTTAGCACTGGTCACTAATTTTACTTCTCTGTGCAGTATGAATTCTGTAAGTTAATGACAACTTCTTGCTGCTGTGAACACCCATACAATAAATGTAACACTTACAGCAGAGCAAGGAAGACTAGTAATGAAATCTCACATTATTCCCCTCATGCTGCACACAGAAATGGTGCCTATGAGATATGACAGCTACTTACAGAGACAGATGTCCACCAAGAACATAACATAGACCAGCAGTTCTCGCAGGGTGGTCTTCACATACAGCTCCCTGTTTTCAGCTGTGTTCTCAGTCAGCGTAGTGCCCCACAGACCTGTTGGGTATAAAGAAGGAACTGTAGAATTTTTCATGGCCATTCTCAACGGCCATGAGAGGAGCTGTAGTCGTGTTCCAAAAAAGCACGGTTGGGAGTTGAAGTTTTGTGGCTTTTTGAGTCCAAGTCACTTTTCATTTCAAAACCTGACTAAAAACATTTGCTAAATACCCCTAAGAAGCACCATTCCAGCATGCATAAAAGATTTTTAGCTAACCAACACTGAAATATACTGGATTTTTATTTTGCTAAATCACTATTTAGTTTTATGTTTCTTCTGTTTTCAGTTCATTATAGCCTGATCTTTTCCTGACTGTGTTTCAGCAGAAGTTCAGTCTTTGTCACAAATGCTCTTGAAACCATAATATTTCATTTCAGTCACCCATGTGCCAACAGCTGACTTTCTGAGAGGTCTTTCATTGCAGAACTGCATCTGGTGTTAGCTTTACAACTGTTACTCCTTTTATTGTATACTGAACCATTAGGCTCCAAATACTTGTCTCTTGCTTATCTAAAAACCCTTGCAGTTTTCTTATTGGTCATAATACTCAATCAAATAACACAACTCAGTATTTTCAGCACAACATTTAGAGCCAAATTATCTTCAGGACATCTAACAATGGAGCTTAGCTGAATCCAATACACTAATTGCACCAGCTAAAGATCCTATTTCTTCACACAACTCATTAAATGTCACCAGGGTTGTCAATAAGAGAGAAATGCTTCTTTTAAAAGAAGCCTTGATATTTTGTGTTTGATGAACCACCTAATACCATTAGCGTATTTGTTTGTTCTTTTTGTAATGGCTTTCTGTTGTGATTTCTGGAATGCTCCTGAAGTTGAAAGGCATAAGAACTTTCAATTGAAAGCCTGGTGATGAAAGCCTTGTCAATAATTGCCATGGTCTTGCTGCTTTCTGCAGCTCCTAGAGAGCTCAGCCCTGATTCCTATCCCCAGTGGGATGAAACAACCTTCTTCCTGCAAACCAGGATCAAAGCTGATCAAAGACCCCACACTTGAAGTCATCTCCGGCAGATGACAAACTTGTTTTTAGTCTGGAGTAAGCAAAAGTGTTCTAGTGTCTGTGTGCATTTATCCTGTCAGTTTGATAGCTCTTTGGCATCTCAAGAGATTAGACAGTTTTCTGCACCATTAACTGCCATAGTGACCATAGTGATGTTGCAGCATCTGCCATCACATCTGGACAGACAAACCAGGAGCCTGTTCTGGACAATCCAGACCAGCAACAGAAATGACAGCCTGGAGATGATCTGGACTAACTCCTGTGGAGGAGAAAGTATCATGTGATCTACAGGAATCTTCACAATGGACAAAAATAACTTTTAAATTACTACCTTCATCCTTAGATATGACTACACCACAATCTTTTAACAGGTTTGTTTGGGGTTTTTTCCATAAGCAGGAAATGTCTACTATCCATATGTTTGGAGCAAATGCAAAGTCTTTCTTTACTTTTAGAACAGTAGTGTACTCAGGAACACCCAAATTCAAGGAGACTCTAATATCCTTGAGAACTTGGTTCAGACTCTTGCCCAAAATGATACCTGGAGGACCATGAGGCTGCTCCAGTCCTTCCAGATTGCGTTAGTTGTAATACTGTATCAGCTGAGGTTTATTTTCAGCTATGTCTTTAGGAAACATACCAGGAAAATCTATCACGTCATACATGAAGCATGTTCCCATCTGTCTCCTTTGGCACCACCTACCCTCTTGGGGATGCAGCTATTTTGGACATGACATTTGGAGTAGAAGGACTCAAGGCTAGAAGATATCCAGTCTTCCTTATGGCACCTTGAATGACCACCCAGAACCCATGTGGCTGAGCAAAGAAAAAATAACAGAACCTAGAAAACAGGCTATGAATGCAATCCATTTGTAAGTCTCACCTTCCTGATAGTTAACAAGTAACTGATAAGAATTACTGGCAACACCTACATTATCACCAGACTTGTGACCCAGGTGAGTGACTAGCTCACGGTCTCAGGTGCAGCTGGAGATCCTCTTCCAAAGGCAGTGGGAAGCTGGGTATTCCTCATCAACCACCATACACCCAGATACCCAGCCAAGTCTGCCCATGAACCAGCAGAGGCGGCAGGAGGCAGGCAGGAACCAGGACACAGAGCTGCTTGGACACTGCTTAGAGAGGAACAGTCCTGAGCACTGGCACTAGGTGCAGCAGCTATTCGCTACTAACCCGGCACAGTAACTGATGAGGGCAAGAAAAAAGCTTAATAATCCAACTATTGTCTCTAGCTATGAACATGTAATCCCAGGAAATGGTTTTTAAGCAAAAAACCCAACCTCTTAAACTCTCATTGTTTAACTAACTTGTATGTACTACTTCTATTTTCCATGTGAGACACCAAGGTGATTAAATGGAAAGGGAAAAGCCAGCAATGGAGAGGCAATGAAAAATGATGAGCACCTAGTAAAGATGCAAAGGAAGGAAGCAAATCCTTCGAGGAAAACGTCCCCACTTCTGTGAGGCTCAAAGAGACCTTTGGTCTGTCTGCACTGGCCTTTGGATTCCCAGCTTTGGTGTTTCCTTCAGCCCTATTTACCACCCTTAGTGTCAGGACACACTGCTGCAACAGTCAGAAGAAGAAAATGATGTGGTATCTTGAGAGTTACCATCATTTGCATGCTCCAAATTCAACTCTGGCAGCTCACAAATGGAAATTTGATGTTAAAGTATGGATATGGTTTTCCATTTTAAGTCTCAAACAATGCCTAGAAGAAAGCATTTCAGAATAAGCCAGGTAAATGATACACTGCCTAAGAGTAATATGTAATTAGCTACCAAACCCACTCAGCACTGTTCCTTAGCCAGGAGAAATCTCTAAAGCCTCTGCTCTGAATTCCAGGTGAAATAGTAGTGTTAGACTGTAATGGCAAAGGCAAAAACATTGATCACAGAGGGGCTGTGCAATTCAGGACCAAGCTATACTGTTATTCAACCCCTCATACTATTAGAGGGTATGGCTCTGAGAGGGGTTCTTACCTTCCAAGTGAGGAAAAAAAAAAAAGACACATTGGCAAGAAATTTTTTTCTTTGCTTTATCTTTCCTGTTTTTAAAATATTGTGATTTTATGCCTTCTATAAGAAACTGTTCAAATAATGCCCTTACCCAGGACTGTATTCTGACAGGAGACTTATCTTGCCCCCAGGGTTTTGTTTGCCTCTGAGTAAGCCTACATAATATTTTATTCCCCTTTGTCTTTTAAACTGGAAAACAGCACCTCTTTCAGCTATCTTCAAGCAAAACATTATTTGACACATTGCTGTAATCCCCTGCATTTCAGCCCTGACAGTACTAGATTTTCTCTGGTAGATAGGGCTATAAGTTCTTATGCTACTGTAGCACAGGGGCCAATACCATTCTATCTAGAAAATGCACACAAAGACAGAATAGTCTCACCACCACAGTGATGGCTTCTGGGGATTCAGAGCACCTAAGATCTGCCAACAGATTCACTGCATGACCTTGAGCATGAGACCCACTAAGTCTCTTATCTTATGGTAAAGGTAACAGGACAGACCATGAAGCTACAGCAAGGCACACAGAACAAGGATGCTCCTTTCAGGTCAGCCAAAGATGATCTCTGGAGTAACGCTACTGCATGTTGAACAGGTCCCTGGGCTACACAGACACTATGAGGTTTTTGCCATTTGCATCCCTTCTCTTCCTCCCCTCGCCATTGCTCTGAGGGCTAATAAGTCTCTTCTAATGAGATAGAGATTTACCTCGGATGCCTCGGAAGATGTAGAAGCAGCACTTGAGGAAAGGACTTGTCCTCCCATTCACAGCTTTTCTCTGTTCTTCCTGGTAGGGCAGCGCATCCCCAACCTCTTCAAAATTCTCGTAGGGACTCTCCAGGACAGGTTTGGGGTTGTAGATGGTTTGAATTTTCAAGGAGGTAGAGGGAGAGCCATTGTAAACAGGATTGTCCCAAGCTTTCTTCCCCATTGTCTCCAGTTCATGCACTTCTGATACTTTAAGGTGGCTCTCAGCTCTGTTCTTTAGGTGAGACATATTCATGACTACTCACTGCCAGCAGAAGTACTTTTTAGCTGGAATTGTGACGATTGCCTGCCCAGACTGGAATTAAAAGTTAGCAGAGAGATAATCAGTGCCAAACAGCTTGTCTGCCTCAGCAGCCAGGAGAGGGCACACCAGCAGCTCCCCACAGACAGTAAGCATCCTCTCTTTCTTTTATATCAGCTCAGCTGGTGACACCGACCAGAGGGGTGGCACTGCCCCTTGTTAGGAACCACCGTCAGCCCTATTATCCCGGTCACCCTGGGAACATCGGCAGGTCCAGGAGTCCTTCCCTGATTCACAGCGGCAATGACAGAGGCAGATGCCGCCGTGAGAAGAGGAGGCAGCGGGGAGCGGGGAGCGCTCCGGGTCAGTTCGGGGCACCCGTGAGACCGGGGCAGCTCCGCTCGGGGCGGCGGGACCCGCGCCTGCAGCCAAGGGACCAAGGGCAGAAACTCCCCGAGCGGCAGCGCCCAGGCGGGCAGGCGGCACAGCATCCTCTTCCTTGCGGATTGCAAAAGCAGGGGTGAAATGCGGGAGAAGCTGGAGTGGTCGTTTTGGAAACCAGGGGCTGGAATCTCCTGCTTTCGCGGTATTTCCACAAGCTCTGTAGTGTCTGCCAGCCTTGAGGCAAGCCTGATATAAAAACAAAAACAAAACAACAACAACAAAAAAAGCACCACTACCACCAAAAAACCCACAAAACCAAAAGAAAACAAAATAAAAAACCCCAAACAAACAAAAAACACAAACAAAGGAAAAAAAAAACAAGCAAAACCCCAAACAAACAATGCCCCTCAAAATAAACAAAAAAAAGCCCCAGACCAAAGCCAAACCCTAACAAACCAAAACCCCATCAAGATAAAAAACAGGCAAAACTGGCAATAACAGTGGCTGGGACTTGCCTGCACCTACCTTGCCACTGGCCACCAGCGAGTAGTCATCCCAGGTACCACAGGTCCTGCAGGTCTGTGACTGTACCCTGAGGGGTCCCAGAGCTTAACCCCAGGACACCACACTTGTCTTGGTGATGAGACTATAAAAGAACATGTAGCCTGAGCCTGGTCCTTCCTCAGGTCTGAATATATAATTCAGAAGAGGTGCCTCTCCATGGGTACTGAGGGTTGCTATTTTTCTGGCATTACCCAAGAAAGCAACAAGACTCTCACACCTGTAGGCCCAGATGAGGATGTTTTCTCTGGACTCTGATGTTGCCAAGCCAGCTAGGAAATGCAGAGATGTCCCCTAGATGTGGCCTAAGATTGTGGCACTAAGCAGCTGCTTGAACAACAGTGAGACAAGACCTATCTTGCCACAGGGCACTAAGAGGCCACCCTTAGTGGCTGGAAAGGCACTGGAGGTCTGGGTTGGATCCTTTGACTGAATTTGGTATTATTGGGCCTGTTGTGTTTTATTACTCCCTTGCCAGATGAAGGCAGTGGCATGGGAAGCATTTGCAGAGCTCCCAGGCAGCAGCAATCTCAGGAGAGGCCACCTGCCAGAGCCAGCCATCCCTCCTGGGACCACACAGCAGACACCCCTGCCCATGCACAAGTGGCATGACTTACATGTGGAGTGCTGCTTTGGGGGAGTGTGGGGGCTTTTCACAGAGCAGCTCTTGCTGCCTTGTGGCACAGCACATCCCACCCCATCCTTCAGGAGCCAGGTACAGGGCAGATCTGCCTTCTCAGAGGCTGGGGCACAGAGCAGGTGGTGAAAGGGGTGATGTTGTCCTGTATTGAAAGACCAAGTCACCCACCTAGCCCAGAAGACAGGTCATGTCTGTGTCACCTGATTCTGAAGAGCCTAACACAAGGCAGAACCAAGAGCACTCTATAATTAAGGAAACACATGCAATGCTTTACAGGCAGCATGAGGTGACTCAATTTATGTAGGTCTAAAATACTCCTTTTCAGCCAGTAAACTTGAATGATAGGAGATGTGTCAGCTGGGGGAGAATATGATCCAGACTTTAGGACCTCATAGATCACTCTGCTGTGCCCTCTGTGGTGTTTGATGTGTGCCCATGTGGAGCAGCAGTATTTCCTGGCTAAGGAACAGTGTAGGTCTGGTAGCATCTGTGAGCACTTACCTCACATCTCTTTTCCTTACAGTGCTTTGGACCTCATTTGCCAAACTTTCATTCTTATGAAAACCAGCCAACAGAATTTCTCTTCTCCATTCTTCTTTTTCCCTTCTTTGTTGATATCCATTTTTCAGCAGGCCTAGAGGAAACCTTTCAGAGATACCCAGGGAAGACTGTTCTAAAACCAGAAACCACTATCACAACAGGATGCAGCATGTTAGAATAAGACAAAGTGCCACAGCCACTGAAGTGTTTCTGTCAGTGTGCCAAGCACACAGACCTTTAAACAATATCTCACTCACACTTAATTCCTTTGTTTAAAGAGAAGAGAGCACCAAAGAGTTCATAAACTCCCCCCCAAAAAGCACTCTCAAACACTGAATTAGAACTACAAAGTGTTTAGATGTCGTGGTTAGAAAAAGTCCTATCAGTTAATAAGAGCAGTCACTTGTTGGGACTGAAGGCAAATCTGCTCACCAGGCCCAAGAGGTCAGGCTGTCCAGGAGCTCACCAGCCTCTGCTGAAGTGGCCCTGCCTTGTAGGAACATTTTCACCAGCTAGAGATGGTGCTGGAACACCAGTTACAGACCAATTTTCTGTGCTGAATAGAGCTGGTAGAAGACCAGGACAGAAGCATCCAGCTCTATAACAGAATCAGTTTTGGCACACATTTTGAACAATATTTTTAATTTCTTCCAGAAGCTTAATCATCATCATTGAGATTTAAAGATTTACAGATGCCTTGAGAAATCTTGTATACAAGTTTAGCAGTACAAAGTATTCTATAGTCACTCTTCACTGCAACTAAAACAAACAAAGAAAGAGACACAACCATGCATAAACAATTCTATATCCAAGTTCCTGTTTTCTTACTTAGGGTGCTATGTTAATTCTCTTGGCAATA
The DNA here is from genome assembly GCF_047830755.1 of Zonotrichia albicollis. Classification (NCBI taxonomy): domain Eukaryota; kingdom Metazoa; phylum Chordata; class Aves; order Passeriformes; family Passerellidae; genus Zonotrichia; species Zonotrichia albicollis. The sequence goes on along the minus strand of NC_133825.1, from coordinate 32,208,538 downwards.
ATCCATTTTCAGCAGGTTCTCATCAACACAAGCATTTGGTTCCCACTTCCAGGCAACACAAACAGAGCTACAGATAGTTGTTATCTCTATGGATTGCATCAGGAATAGGGAAAGGGAAAGTGGTGGTGGTGACAGCACTAATCAACTGTTAAACATCAGAAATAAAAAGCCAGACTTCCAAGCACAGTACCTTGGTGTTGAGTAAACTGTTTATGAGACATTTTGAAAAAATTCCCAGAACAGTGTATTAATAAAATTAATAAAATTAATAAAATTAAACCCATTAATGTTCAGGTGTTTTCATTATTTTTCATTTAAATGAAGTCTTCTCTGTTGATCTCTTTTCCTGCATCAAACAGGTGGATTTTATCTACATTTTAATAATACTTTTCTTATTCTAGTTATGTCCAGAGGCTAGAGAGACCATCTCATGAGACACTTGTTGAGGAACCAGCACAAAAGGTGCTTTCTGCAGACCAAGATATAAGAACTGTTTGAGTAAGCAGCCCTACACGTCTCCAATCTATCAAGATAAATCTGCCTGAGGAGGAGAAGGTGAAGAGAGAGTGAAGGACATTTTAGCTCAGGACAGGTTGAAATCGATCTATAAAAACTTGTTACCATGATGTACAACTTTGCAGTAAGTTTTCATAAACATCTGTACAAAGACATATTTACTAACACTTACATATTTCCTAACACATTGGAGAGCTCTTTTACATTCACGTATCCGTGCAGTGGCCTTCAGTGGGGACTTCACTGGCTGGCTGCAAACTCACAGGGACTGTGTGTGTGCAACTCCACCTGAGCAGAAAGAAGCAGGTATAGAAGGAAGTTATCAGGTCCTTTACAAGATACTATTGATTTTTCCTCTTTTTAGAACACAGAACTAAATTTTCTTGATCTCTAAACACAATTTTGATTACAAAGAACATTTCCTGTCACTCTGCAGGGTGTTGTTTTCTCGAGACTTCACTGTGATCCGTGCAGCTGTGCAGGGCCGTGTGTGGGCATGTTACCCCAGACACGTGCAGCAGACACGCTCTGTGCTCCCAGGAACTGTCTGGGCCAACTGGCACTGCTGGGAGAAAGTCTGTGCTTGACACACCGTGGGCAGTGATGAACGCCCAGCTGAGCACCACGCCTCACAAACAGAAGCGCCTCAGGAGGAGCAGCTTCAAAACAAGAGGTATTTCCTCCTGTGCAACGAAACCTGCTCTGGGGTGGCAACCAACCCACAGTTTACGCCCAGAGGTGACCCACACTTGTCACAAGTCAGGAAACTTCCATCAAGGGGCTAAAGGAGTCACTTCTCATAAGCTGGGCTGCTGTCAGTACCAGGGTGTCTGGATACAGGCTGCTCCTTTTATCCAGATTTATCACAGCCAGCAAGAAGAGGGACACAGACAGTCTGTGTCCATGGCATATCTCAAGCAAACACCTGCCACTGTCCCTGCAAAGACAAAGCAGGACTCAGACCAAAGATATCTCCCCCAACCCAGCTATCTGCCAGATGCAAGAGTTTCTGTATAATATCCCTGAGAACACAGCAGGCTGCAAGCTTGTGTTGAATAAGTGCAATGAGAAGAAGGAATGCTGATTCCTGAATATTTGTTTTTTGGAGAATGTTGCATTAATACATGTTGCATTAACACATCGGGGAAAAAAATAGCAGGATGCAACAGGTATGAGAGATGAGAGTGTCATTGCCATCAGCTTTATTAACAGAAGCAAGTGTGATGGAGAATGACAGTACTACATCCAGCTTTCTGATGGGATAGCTCAATTCATATAATGGGAGACTAGTAAAAAGGTCTCTGTGGAATTGTTTCCGTCCTCCAGAATTTGCATGCTTGCTGGTGTTCCAACTTTTAGATGCACCAGCACTTTTCAAAGCATTTAATCTCTGAAGCGTAGGTAATGCCTGTGGTTTTTTTCAGTTCATTCACAGGAAATCTTGCACTGAAATATTGTTTGGTTTCATTAGCTATTATTTATACTTTGGTGCTTTTCATCTACTCCTTAGTTGCATGCTTATGAGTTCAGTAAAGCACCTAAAACTCACTATTGTGACCACCAGGGTTTGCTGGACAGTGCTTAGCACACAGCTACAAACTGGCACAGGGTTGCCCTGCTTGAAACAGTGATGCTGCAAGCGAGCTTATCTTTTCTGCCTTTTTGGAGGAATCCCACGAGGATAGTGCTCAAGTCTCTCAGCGATGGCAGTCCAGCCCACCTCAGACGGGTCTCAGCTGGGGTGAAATTCCTCAGCTGAGCGCGGCGGGATGCCCCGAGGATGCCCGCGCACCCTTCCGCTCCTGCCGCCGCCGCCCCGCAGGAGCGCCCGGGCCGGGCCGGGCCTGGCCCCGCTCGCTCCGCCCGGCCCGGCCGCCAGGGGGCGGCAGCGCTCCGCGGCCGTCACGGCCTCGCTGCCGGAGCGCCCCGCGGCCCCTCGAGTGTCCGCGGTGTTCGCTCTCCAGGGCCCGGTGCCCGCTGCCCGGGTCCGAGCGCTCGGTGCCTTCCCGTTGGCCGCACGCACCGACCCCGCTGCCCTGGTGCCACAGCTCCCCCGGGCAGGCAGCGCAGCCCCGGGACGCGCCCGCCTTGTGCCCTTCGTGCGGCACTGCCCCCTCCTCAGGGGCTTTCTGCCTGGAACTGCATTCCCCAGCAGCCACAAGCGCTCGAAATCGCAGTCCCACCAGCATTCACCTGCCATACCACACTGGGCTTGTCCAAACTCAGTCAATTACTGCCTGTCACCCCGCTTAACAAGGACAACACGGGCAGAGCCAGCACAGCCTCAACAAGACCCGGCCTGTCCTCACCAGGACAAAGCAGCAGCAATATCCTACAGCCAGAAGCAAGGCAGCCAGCCTTCTTTAATGCTCAGCAGAGCACTCACTATCAACCAATCCCACCTGAGGAACAGTGCAGGTGTTTGTGATGAAGGGAGTGCAATTTATTCCACCTGGGAAACTTTCTCTAGCTGATTACGGATCTGTGTACGCAGCACAAGCTACAGCACGAGTGGCAGACACATGCTATGGAGGACATACCACAGCCATCTGCTGAAAGCTGCCAGGCTTTTTGCAGTTTAATCATTGCACATTGACTTTAGGAATACTTCCACCTCTCAGGGCCTCTGGCAGGGGCAGGCAATGCCAAATATCCCATGTGGAATAATTAAGGAAAAGTCCAAAGGGTGGGGCTGGGGGTATAAAACTGGATTAGCAGTTCAAACGTAAATCCTCAGCACTGGTTAACTGTCATGTAACTCATTCCTGGACGGGAAACTCACCCGGCCTGTTCCTGTCATGCCTGGAGCAAACTTTAGCAATAAAAGATACTGCAATCGGGGTCATCCAGGGAAAAATATCAGGCATTTCTGATACCTGCTGCAGTAGTATCCCGCTCTCCCTCCTCTAGCAGCTGTCAAGTGTCAGCAGTTGACATTTTGATGTTGTTTTTCCCATAGTCTATGGCTAAGGCTCACATGAACACATGCTGAAGAGGAGATACCCTGTTCCCAGGGGTGAAAGAACTGTTTGTGATACAACCAGCAGCACCAGAAGGAGGACAGGATCCCTGCATCTGAAGGCCTGGCACCTCCTGAGATGCAGCTGTGAGCCCCAGGGAGGAAATGCAAAAGAAGGAATCCTGAAATCTTTGGAAACCAAGACAGAAATCCTCTGGACACTAGAGCTGCTCTAGCTTTACCTCAGCACATCCTGAGCTCACTCCACTGTTCTTCTGGGGAAAGGTTCTGGCCAAGTCCTGGCTAGAGACCAGAGAAGCAGATTCCTCAGGAGCTGCAAATGATTCTCTGGTTTTCTGTAATCAAATCATTGTTTAGATGAAAATAATTTGTCTTCAATGCAGTTATATCCATTCAACTTGCACAGTCCCATGCTGCACAGTACGTATTTTTCTTTCCTTATTCCTCATCATGTAATTCCAAATAATCCATGAAGTTTATATTTTATAGGTAGGAAGACAAGATGGGAAAGGCTTAGGTGGCCGTTTGAACACCAAGAGTCTGTCATCAGTTTTGGGATTAGGTGCTGCATGTGATTGATATCCAGGGATGAGCCCATCACCTGATTAAGCTAGTTTTTTAAAGGTTATACTTGAGTAATTGAGAAAGAGGAGGTGAAGAAGGAGTTGGGGCCAAACCAGTCTCTGGCAACATTGTGTGTTTGCACACCAGTTAGCTCCTGTCTGTGTTCCAGTGCTTTCCAGACTCATTCTATCTCAGCATTCAGGATCCCAGTTAGCATTCATGCTAGCTGGGATCCTGGAGTATCAGGCAGCAAAGGATTCTGTCTGGATTCTCCTCTGTAATATTTTTACTTTTCAGGGAGGCTCTTCAAGACTTAGAGTTGCTAATCTTTACATGCAAATCCTTTTTCAGAGTTGTTATTCCCAAGGCACACCACCGAGTCAGCAGGCTATTTAAAAAGCAAACTGGCCACAGTGGACAAACAAAGAAATCCCTCAGGACTTGGGTGTCCCCAGTGCCAAGCAGAACCAGACAGTCACTCCCTGTGTCTGTAGTATGCCACTGTTTGTACACCTACAGTTCACCCTGCTTGTAGTGTGGCACTGTGAGCACACGCTCCACTGCTGTCCACAGACTCTTATCTGCAGAGCTGCTGTCTCACCAAGTTACCTTCCCAGTGCAGGTTGGGATAGTTGACTCTCCACCTCAAACCAGAGCTTTGTACTTGTCTAGTGAATTGCATCCTATCATTTCGTTCAGTCCATGTATCCCATTTGCTAAGATCTTATTGGAAATCTAAGCAGGGTGACCTCCAACATATTTTCTACTCTTCTTAGTCCAGGACAGTCTACAGGAGGAAGAAGTTTGATCTGCCTTTCTTCATGTGTATCAGCAGGGAAATTCAAAGTACCTATGGCTGCCAGAGTTGTTACAGCAACCCTCAGACTGAAAGTGGGGGCTCTTAGCCCAGTTTCCCAAAACCTCCACAACCATCTTCATCTAGGTAAAATTAGGAACATAAAACAGTGGTGATAATGTCATGTAACTCTACACCAAAAGCCATAAAATTCTGCTACTTCACCCTTACCTTTCTTTTCTCAAAGAATCAGGAATAAAATCAATTATCAATTAGAGAAAGCTGAAGTAATTTTCAATACTGGTTGTTCTTGAAGTTTATATCTGAATCCTCTGCAAACATGATCCATTCAGACACAGCTCGGACAAAGGAAAACACACACCTTCCAAAACACACCAAATGCCTGCTGAGTGAATGTGTGAATGTGTGTGTACTGTACAATACTGTCACAAGATTTTAGAAACAAAATGAGGATGCTTTAAAAAGGTAGCAGAAGTAGCTAAGAAAAGATTGTCATCTGCTCAGGCTGCAGGGTCCCCTCAGTGTTGCCTGCTCAGGATTTCTTTTACACTTGCAACAGAACTTTCTCTCTATTAACACTCCAGACACAAACACCAGGTTAATATGGGACACTTTTACCCACCAAAAGTAACAGTAACCCAGAAGTCTGCAGCTCTTCACTTTAAGTGAGGAGGTAGACATGGAAAGGCAAGAGTATTTTCAGCTCCACTTTTTAGAGGAGACAGGGTAGACAAGTTCTTTAAAGACCTGAAAAGGCAGCAAAACCAGGCAGGCAACTAAAGGAGCAAGCAAGAAAATCTAAAAATGTTCCTGGCCAGAAACCTAACAGCTTGTAGGACCTTTTGCTGGGCAGAAACGTAACAGCTTGTAGGACATTTCTCCTTAAGGACTCCAAATGTCCTTTACTGGGCCAGCCATGCCCACTGCTGCAGCCTATGCACCATGGTGGGGAGGCACTCTGCTCAGAGGGAAATCCTGAAAGATTTTCAGTTGCAAATGGATGTAGACAAAGACAGGAGCACCATCCCCGTAGGCCAAAAGAAAAAAATCCCCAAACCAATAAAATGCTGCTGGCGATGTGTAGGTCTTCACTGGGAAAAGCAGAGAGCGAAAAGAGAAAAAGCAATGCTGGCTTCTGGAGGAGTGCAAAGCTCTCTGGTCAAGTGCTGGTGTCCAAGAGGAAACAAAATATTCACTTTAAAAGCAACTGAGGTATGGATGTAGACAAAGTTGGAAGCAGCAGACAGGGATAGGCACACACCCCATCTTTGAGGTTTTCATCTGTGTGCCATTGATAAGCCTAGAGTAGGGAGCATTGGGTTGAGTGTCCAGGAAGTTTGTTCTTCCTGCTTCTCATCCCAGCAGCATGTGTGCATTCTCAGGGCAACCTCACCAGAGTCTCCGTGCCAGGGTATGCCTCCCCTAACAGGAGTCTATCAGAAACCTCTCCAGGATAAAAATGAATATCTGAGATTCAGCCAGCAAGTATGTAAGGGAGATGCCTCCCAGATCTTTAGACCCCAGGCTATTTTTAACTTTGGTAAACTATTTTTGTTCTCCTAAATTTTGGGACAGCCATCAAAAGGTCAGGTTGCTGTTGCAGCAAGGAGACAGGGTGGATGGCAATGATGCAGAGCACGCACACAAACAGGATAAACAGCGGCATGGGACACTGTGCTCTGCCCAAGAGGCAGCTGCAAACTGACCTTGAATGCGCCCTCGCCATTCCCGGTGCTGCAATTCCCCCCTGTGCTGGCTATGTGGCAATGTGTCCCCAGGGCTCACGCTCACAGCCACGCAGCATCACCGCTCTCCCCACACGGCTGGGGAGCCGCCCGCAGACCCAAGCGGGTGTCGCGGACGTGTGAGGCGCATCTGAGCCGGGCTGACAGCGCGGAGCACGGGACACTGCGGCACTGCCCCCGCCACCTCAGCCGGGCCAGATCTGCCACCAGGAGGTGGCATTCCTGCAGATCCCCGCTCGGCACTCCCACGGTGCTGGCAGCCGGGGATGGGGTTCCGAGGAGGACGGTGCCAGCCTGAAGAGAGGGGCAGGAGATGTAGGCTGCAGATGGGCAGAAGAAGGCACGGAAGGCCTGGAGGAGGAGACAGGCCGGCCGAGATGAGCCGAGCACGCTGCCCCCCGGGGAAGGGAGGCTGCAGCAGTGCAGAGGTGCCGCTGCCCGGCGAGCGCAGGGCGGGGATGGGCGCTAGGCATGCGGCTCCTTGGCACCTGGCCTGCCATATCTGATGTGGGTAGAAGGACACCAGAGAGCACCAGTGCTGAAGAGAGGGTGGCAACACAAAGACCGCTGTGTTCCTCTGGTCCCCATCCCCTTCTCCCCCTCCTCTCCCAATTTATTTACCCGAGTTCAAAAGACAGCCTCACAGTCCCGAGGGGCTGGCTGAAGTGGCCAAGGGGTGGGCTGTGAGGTCATCTTCAATGAGGGCAAAAATCCAGTATCAACAATGCTGCCCATTGTATGGCCCTGTTTAGACAATACCGGCTGGGTTCTTGCTGCTGGCAGCCCGAGGACTGGGAGCAAAGCCTGTTTGGGGTAACAGGAGGGGAGGAGGGTGGGCAGGGTGTGTGGCACAGAGTCAGACTGCAAGGGATGGAGCAAAGTGCAGAGATAAGCACCCTATCCCAGTCAGCAGCAGTTATCAGCCTAATTCTTGATGCTGATAAGATTATCTTGACAGCTTATTCTCTCATCAATGACAGGGAATTTAGCCATCCTGGCCATAGCCTGAAGCCATGGCCATCACCCCAGTTACATTTGCATTCCCTTCTAACCTTGGCAATAAGACAAGAGTGATTTCAGCTACTTTACTGACTCCCTTTAACCCCACGTTTCCCACTCAGCATCAGCAGGGTGGCCAGGTAAGCATCAACTTCTTCTTCCAGCCCTTGCCTTTCCAAAGGCAGCTGGGGGTTTGGCCATTGATACTCTTCTGGGTGCTCCCACCTGAGGAGCCCAGGTAACACATATTGAGCTTAGCCATGCTTGAAGAGTGAGGATGGAGCAGGGGATCTTCAAGAATTTGTGGAAATTTATAGAGCAATAGTTGATGTTTTAAGGTGTGTGTATAGTGGGGAGAACATGACAGAAAGCAAGCAAGTGACCAGGATGCTGCCAGTTCTTGTAAACATGAACAGCACTTTTGGTAAATGCCATGATACCAGGCTCCTCAAGTCACTGTGTCTGGAGCCAGGTGACTAAACAATTCCTAGCTTTCCATTTCCAATATGAAAGCCATTTGCTACCTCTCCTGGACAAGGAAGAGTGTGTGAAAATATAACAAAGAATCATCACCTTCCAAAATAAAGCATGGGGAGAAAACAACATCAAACAAGGATGGTGATCCCACAAGCTGGCATCTGATCCCTGGCACCTGAACTCCTGAAACACACAAGCCCTAAGGACCTGCAGCTGCCATCGTCCTTCAAGCAGGCATTAACTCTGAACTCTTGTAGACTGAGCCAGGTCCTGTCCCAACTCATTCTGAAGCCGTGGTCCCCTACCCTATTTCTCTGCAACACATAACTGTGCCCAAAAGTCAGCTTGTCAAAACCAGAGGCACCATTAACCTGAGAGACTGCTGGCAGCAGTGGTGAATGATGGCAGTGTTCATCTGATCTGCAGAGTGGGCTCAACACCTTTGAAGAGCAGATTCTTTATGAGGGTAAGGAGGAGGGAAAGCATTGGTGAAAGGATGGAAAGCCACCCCAGCAGTGCCCTTTGAATGGAGCACCCAGAGCACCCACACCCACAGCATGATTCTCCTACCTCCAGAAAAAGCTCTAAAGCTGGAATTGCTTCAGGCTTCTTCAGAAAATCAATTTTTGCAAGCCTTTATTTTTGGCATAGGGTTAATTTCTTTCCCCAGTTTTCAGCTTATTCCCTCATTACTTGAGTCCCCTCTTCTTGTTTCAACTTCCAGCTGTGAAATGCAAGACAAAGTGGGAGACAGGGAATGTTGTTAAAGAAGATAAATAAACAACATTGAACAAACCTTGCAAAGCCCTTGCAGCAAGCATGTTTGAGTTCATGGCTTTTTCAACAGTTTTAGGGGGTAACTGAGGAGATCCAATAAAATTTCCAAGATGTCAACACCAGATGAAATAGATGAAATCCCCTTGCAAAACTTACTGCTAAATGGAAAAGCTTTTTTTTTATTATTTATTTTTTTGAAGGGGAGACTAGGAAGGAATGTGTTATGGTAAAAGAACCTTAGCTTAGTTTTGATGTTTTTATCTGCATTCTGGCACTGTGGTAGCAAAACCAGGGTGGTTAGTGCATCTCAGGACTGGAATGTGACAGTTCTTTCTCTTAAAGGGTCTGCTCACTGATACTGTCTTGTGGTAAACCTCACTGCTGGTTTGTGCCTCGTTGTCCCCAGTCTTAACGAAAAGCTGTGAGACCCTCTGACAAAAAGAATTCTGCAAGAATTTTTCACTAGTGTGAAAGCTGAGCACCAGTGCTTCAGCTGAGTCCTGTATCTGTGGGAAGGTCTTAGGAAGTTGGAAAAAGCCTTGCATTAGACCATGTATTTCTAAAGAAATCCGGTGCTGAAGTTCATGGCCTGTGCTGCCCATGACACGGCTCTGCTCGTTGCTGCCATGCACCATGGCCCTGGCATTGCATCAGCTCTTTTATGAAAGACTGTGACCCTGGGCAGCAGTCACCAGATACAGAAAAATTGAATCAGTTTCCTGAGGACGACGGCTGAAGCCAAATCTTCGTGAAGCAGTTTGGTGTACACCACGAGCAATGTAATTCTGCTGAAGGCTCAGCTGGGAAGTTCTCCCTGGAAGGAGGGAAAAACCTGTCTGGAGAGATACAAACTAGAGTGGAAAAGCCTGATTTAAGCTGTATTTCTGTGTTTATGTAAACATGTCTGTTTTCCCACCTGGGCTGCCCAGTGAACCCCCTTTTGTCTCAAGCCTTTGAGCAGCAGAGCTGAGACAGAAGTCTGCAGCTGGGGCTCAGATGGGCAGGGCTGGATCGTGGGCCAGGGGTGTGCAGGGTGCAGGCCACTGGCATGGCCAGCAGCTCTCCACAGGAGGGAGCCTGGCTGGCACAGCATGGCCAAGCCTCTAGCCCACATAGGGCCAAAATGCTTTTCAACAGCAAGGCCAGATCTGCAGCAGTCCAAGCACTGGAAAAGCAAACCACACTGCAGACTCTCCACTTTCTCACCAAGGTGTCAATGCCTGAACCTCGTGGCCACATTCAGGAGCATTAACCTGTTGCAAAGGTGATGAAAATGGCAGCTGGAGAAGTTGGCCAAGCTGTGCAGGGCATTTCTCAGGACTGTCCTTGGCACAGAACACTTGAAACCTGCCAGGTGAGCACAGCCTCAACAATGGTAAAGATCCATCTTTCCCTCTATGCAAAAAAAAAAAAATAAAATTGTGATGGCCACCCCCCAAGCTAACTGAGCAGGGGAATATGCAGAAAACTTATTCATGTTGTGAGGGAGCAGCCAAATGTGTTCTCAATTTTAGAGGGTAAAAGTCTAGCTGCCCTGTATAATGCCTCATAGTTGTACTCCAGGTCTGAGGAAAGAAACCTGTGGAAAAGGAAAGAGCTCTGGTGGGTCTGAGTATCTGCAAAATTGCAAACCTTGAATTCCCCAAAGCCTCACTGTCATCCATCAGTAGCAATTCCAGGTCTGCCCCTGGTTCATGACATTGAGATTATTTTTCCCATGTGTTATGAGCTGGAGAGTACCTTTTTAAAATCATCAAGTACCACCTTATTTTTTAAAAAAATTATTTATTTTCTTGTTTTCTTTTGGAAATAGCAGGAGTTGGGTTTCCTTGGGGTAGTTTTTAGCTCAGTTTGTAGTTCTTTCAGCACTCACATAGAAAATAGGTAGAATCTTTAATTCAAACATAATTTCTCCTCAGTGTTGTTAACCAAACATTTAATGGAGAGTCTTAAAAGAGACGGTTGAAAGTCTCTCCCTGACTCATGTCTGCTTTCACCATCCAGGAACATCTTCTGATTTGGGCTCTCAGTTTAGATATTGTGTCTCAAAAGGTAGGCATGACTCAAGATCCTAATATCAAGTTTAAACACATACTCCTCACACACCTCTTTGTCCATGATCATGTAATGAAAAAGCAGGGACATATTTTTGCCTTTGCTGGACACCTCTGTATCTGGAGAACAAATGGGCTACTGTTTTTCATTGTCACTTTTCCCTTCCAGTGATTACAATGCAACTCACTTTTGACAGCTGCCACTGAATAAGTCTCGATATGTCTGAGCAGGATCAGCCCAGGGATGGACTCTGCAAGATCTTGGTTGTCTATCTGCACCTCGTGTGGTCAGCTCCATCACTGCAGGAGAGTTCCAGACGGGATATACGTCAGAGGATATGGGCACACTTTTGGCTTTTCACGTCCGTGCTCCACTCCCAAAATGACTCGTGTCAACAGGGGACAGAAACTGAACACGGGACACACTATTGAGTAGGGGAAGGAGCTACACGAGGTCCTGGCCAGGGTGATGGCTGTAGGGTACCCTAAGCCTTGGTGCTAAATCACTGAGGCGTCTGGCACGGTGACCACACGGTGGAGTTAGGAAAGCTGCCTCCGGCTCTGCCACCGAAAGGGTTTGATTTGTAAGAGCCCTGGTTTTCACTTTTAATAGTGAAGGTTTCTGTGGGATAGAGTTTGAATTTCGGATAGATCTTGGGTTTTGGATAAAGACTGGATATTGCTGGCACTACTGGCTAGCAGGAAGGTTGTTAAGGAAAACAGCTGATGGCAAACTGAGCTACTACTTTTTCCTTCCATCCTCTGCTGAAGGCACTGTTTTCTGGGGACAACAGACAGGATTCTTTTTAAAATGTTACAGCCAATAGTTTCCAAACTATTTGCGCATATCGTGATGGACATCTACACAGACATACATGCTTATCGGGACGTACGTTGTAGGCTGCTTTTCTCTGCAGGAATGTGTGCTTTCCATACGCGCACACACGTGCAGATTGCGCCCCAGACAGATCCCCACTACAGAGCAAATGTTTCATGCTGAATCCCCTTATTCCCCCGCCGTAACCCACATCCAGCCGGGGAAGGGGAACGGGGCTCCCGACATCCCTCACCCCTCGGGAGCCCCTTATTCCATGAGGGGCGGCCCTCGCGGCGGCGGAAGGGGCGGAAGGGGCTCCCGGGGCACCGTAGCAGCCCCGGCGGGCGCGGAGCGGGGCGCGGGACCGTGCGCGGAGCAGGGCGCGCAGCGGGGCGCGCAGGGTGCGCGCCGCGGGGAGCGAACAGCAGATTGCGGGCAGCCAATGGCGACGGCAAGCCGAGGTGGCACCAAATTTCCCGCAACCAATCAGCTCGCAAGGGGGAGGGAGGGGAGAAAAAAAAAAAGGGAAGGAAAAAAAAAAAGAAAAAAGCAGCCAGGCATCATGAGAGAGCCTGGCCCTCGTCATCCTCCTCTTCCTCAGCATCCTTCCTCCCTCCCGCCCCCCTGCCCGCTCCGCCCCGCCTCTCCCCCCGGCTACGTCGAGAGCCGGGCCCCCGCCGCGATTCGCCGCCCTCCGCGCTGACCCCGCGCATCCCAGCCGCGGGCAGGGGGTCACCGGGAGGCCGGGGCGCGTGGAGTCCAGCCCCGCCAGCATCCGAGCAAGCAGCCCCCCTTAAATAGCTCCGCACCCGCCTCCGCCAGCCGCAGAGCTCGCCGAGCGAGGAGCCGACCGGAGCCAGCCTCTCGACGTAGCCGGGGAGCTGCGCGCCCGCGTACCGCGCCGAGGAGCACAGACAGGGCCGCCCCATGCCTGCGCACTTGCTGCAAGAGGAGGTGAGCGGGGCCCTGGGGTGCGGGTGCTTTGTCTTCCCCTCGCCCCTTCTTCCTTCATCTCCGCGGCTCCGACAGCGCTGCTGCGCTGCTGCTGTGCTGGGGAGGAAGGTGTGGGCATCCACGCGTGTCTGTGCGTGCACACACACACGTATTCACACGTGCGTGCCCGGTCCTCTCCGCACCGCTTTGCAGCCGGGGAAGCGAAGGGGCTCAGTGGGAACTTAAAACATCGCCCAAGCCTGGTGGGGAGCCCGCGGATGAAGCGGAAACATCCGCCTTTGGGGTGATCTTCCTGGATCCTGTGCCCTCAGGACTGAGCATAAAATACAGGGTTATTTTGAAAACACCCATCGAAACATCCTGGGTGCTTGAATAGCATGAAGGGCTATTCAAGATCTTTTGTGCCAAGAAGTCATAGATTTTTTTATAATGCTCAGACTGGGATTTAAAAAAACATTTCTTAATTAATTTTATTTTTTATAAGAAAGGGGTTTTACTCGCAGTGTTTTAAAATCAAATACTGCAGCAGGAAGCGTCTCTAGGACAGACGCAAGGTGAAAGCCGGCTGCCCAGATGAAATGAATAACTGTGACTGCATTGCTTGAGCCAAGCAAGCATACAATAGGGAGACTGCCCATTTTTGGCATAAGGAGGTCTGAATAATAACCAGTAAGACATGTGGAGTGTTGAATTTTTAAAGATTTTCATTTTTATTTTTGACCCTTACAGCAGCCACCCTTTGCCCAAGGGGAGGAGGCAGGCGCTTGATTCTGGTGTTTGTGCTCCCACCTTCTCATCCTTCCCCCCTCTGCCAATGCCTAGAAGTGGATGTAAATCATACCCCTGCTCTTTTCCTGTCAGCAGCACCCAGGGTCTCCCTTGGTGCTTTTGTGCAGGTGCCATGACCTTCCAGGCATGCTGTGATGTAAAGAACTTTACTTTCCCCCCCTCCCAAAACGGATGTCAAAGGCAGTGTGTTCAAACCATGTTTCATGGTTTTGGCATGTATTTTGGGTCATATCCTGGAAACTGGAAAGAATCCTGTCCCTGGGTCATGCTGGGCATATTGAAATATGCCGGACCCGAGATTCAGTGCCCTGGGGCCCATACACCGTGCCCGCTGCAGGAGCCTTTGAGCTGCAGCTGGTTGTATAAGCTGGCTGGGTGCCAGGATCACCTATGGCATGTTCAGTGCTGGGGAGGTGGGGGTGTAGATGGGGAAACACATCTGTTCTGCAGATGAGAGCTGCAAAGCCATTCGGAAATGAGGGAAAGCTAATGAAAATTATTTAGCTGGCCTCCTCCCTCTCTCAGCCCTAAACTCCAGATCAATCTCCATCCCATTTTCCTCGGTAGGAGCCACTATGGTCATAAGGGGACAAAAATTCTCTTTCTTTCCTCGTTTCCCCCGTTTCTACCTCTCTCCCTCCCTCATCCCTCCATGCTCCTCCCACCAAGTTTGTAACGGTGGAGCTGTTTCACAGCTGCTTTATAGCCCTTTTGTTCAAGGTTAGCTTACATGTGAGAATTGACCAGCCTGATTATATCAGTGTAATTCCAGCAGCATAGGTATGCTGGTAAAATTCCTCATGTGGCTACTACAACTCCAGAAGAGATTTTTTTCCTCTCTGCTGTTTTCTTTGCACTTTCCCTCCTCCTCCTCCTCCTCTGCCCCTGTGTAACTTTGACGGTGACATAAGCTATCACAGAGGAGAAAAATGCAACTCCAACCCCACATTCTTACTCTGGAAGCAGCATGTCCATATGGGGTGTGTTACCTGTCTAATTATACCACCAATCACTGCTGGGAATTTTTCCTGCATAGACAAGTCTTGGGTCTTTTTGGTAGATTGTCTTGCAGCCAAGAAAGAAAATTGTACCTTTCTGCCAAAATGCTAGATGAGAATATCTAACACTTGGGAACAGGCAGGACTTCTCCTTGCCTAATCTCTGGATTAGCAGCCATTTCTCATGATTCTTTTGGTGTGGGGATTACCTCTAAATTCTCTAGGAGATGAGAGTATCCTACCCTTAAAACGTTTAACTGGGAAAGCAGGCAGAGATAGCCAGGATGCAGAAGAGCCAGTCCCAAGCTCAGCAGCTTGCCTGTGTGCAGTGAAGGCAGCAGGATACTTTGTGTCCAGTTTTTTTCCTTTCAAACCTTTGATTCCCTGAGGAAAAACTGAAAGCGCTCCTCTGTAGAGATCATTTTACTTCCCAAATGTGGGGAATCTGTCAGGCTTGCCAGCTCCTCCCCATCGGAAGGTATGTCTGTAACCCTCCAGTTTCAACCCTTGGGAAAGGGAGGAGTTGGGGTGGCCACGTCAGCTGCCTGGCCTGATTTTAATGCCTCCCTCAGGAAACTAGGCCATGGCAGGATGGTGGTCTTTTATGAATCCTGAACACCTGAGTGGGAATTTGCTGCTAATTCAGCAGAGATTTCTATAGGGAAAGGAGCTTTCCCAGCTTGACCATGCTCCGTCCCGCAGTCTCAGCCCTCCTGTTCCTGCTGGCTGACCTGTAGTGCCCCTTCACCCATGGAGGCAGCAGTCTGGGTGGCAGAGGGATGTGTCCCAAGGGGCAGGGGATGGGGTGATGTGTGTGGGACACACCCTTGCATCCCACGTGCTTGGCAGCCCCGGGTGGGGCCACGTTGGGCACTTGAGGCTGACAAAGGGCTGCGAGTAGCAGCAGGCACAGTACCAGCAAGCACGGGCTGTCTGGATGGAGATGGCAATCGGTGATTCAGGGTTCACTGACCTGTCTCATTGGGGTCAGTCCTGCCTGCTCCTTTTGTCATGCATGCCTGATGGGGCAGGCTGTCACTCAGCCAGGGCAAACAAGCATGTTCTGAGGGAATGTTGTGTCACAGTTACAGAAGGGAGCCAGGAGCCAAGCTGAGCCAACTTTGCTGCTTAAAACTTCCTCTCTACATGCTGGTGGCCATAGATCAGAGGATTGTCTTCCCTTGCCTCAGTTTGCCTGTGGGTGGGAAATGAGAGAGGGATAAGAGTCTTAGCAGCACGCACAGGATAAGTAGCTGCAGTTCTAACTAGAAGTACCTCACCTGACTGCTTCCGTCCACTGATCTTCAAGCATATTGGTCTTGCCACATCCCATCTTGGAAGGTGAGGAGGGCAAGATAAGGAGGCAGAGGAATCCCCCTGTGGATCTTCCTGATGTTCCCCTGTGATCCCAGGTGGGGTGACAAATAAGTAGGATTTCAGGAGCAGCCCATTGATTTATTATAAAACTGTGTTTGAGACCATATTTCTCTTCCACCTCTTTATTCATTCACAAGATTTCCTTTTTGTTGTCCATTTATGCACAAGGCCAGACCCACCTAAAACCATCCACTAATCAAATTGAATGAAAATAAAAATCCTTGCAGTCTGCAAATGATCTCACCAAAGGCACTGGTGGAAAAGAGACTGGCTTTCAAGTATTTTTTTTACTTTTGGCACCCTACCTACCATTCACCTCCTCTCCAGAAAGAGCAGGTCCCTGTCCTCTCAGGCCATGACTCCATGTGGCCAGAGCAGGATCTTTGTGCCAAGGGCTCAGCTGAAAGAATGGAGCTTCCAGGGAAACTACAGGCTGTGAATCTTTACACTGCCTGCCTAGATGCATGTGTTTCTATTTCTTGAATTGATAACCACCAACTTCTTATTTTGTTTTCCCTTCTTTCCTTTCTTGAAAATATCCACTGCTACCTCTTCAAGGAGTTCTCCTCCACCTCCAGCACCACTGCTGGTGGCACAGTCACCTCCCGGGTGACCAGTAATGGAAACGCCGTCACAGAGAAGGACTTACTCAACCATGAGGACTTGGCAGCAGACCGGGGCATGGTAGACGATATCTTTGATGAGACCTACCGGGAGAAAGAGGGCCCCAAGCCCCCGCTGCGATACGTCTGGAGGAACATCATCCTCATGAGCCTGCTGCACCTCGGGGCTCTGTTCGCCTTGACGCTGATACCCTCTGCAAAGATCCAGACACTGGCGTGGGGTAAGCACATTCCTCTGTCTGTTTCTGGACATCTGCAACCCCCCAGTCTGTTGGGTGGGGTTTTTTTCCCTCCAGCGCCATAGACTTGGGGATGAGAGAGAAAGAAGCAGGGGGCTTCTAGAAGCAGCTCTTCAGCCAGATTTGTAGCAAGCTGTGGAAGAACTCGCTAGTGTCTCTTGTAAGGTCACACATGAGAGGGAAAGATTTGGCAGGGATTTGGCTTGTCTGCTCAAAGAACAAACTTGATTCACAGACATTAGGATTGGAAATATCCTTGGATGTGTAGCTGCTTCTGGGGTGAAGCACAAAAACTGTTTGATAGAGTACTGTGACAGTGCCAGAAAGTTAGGAAGAAAGATGCTAGCAAGAGCACCTGAACGGGTTTTTGGGGAGGCCAGGTACAGAGCACTACTTGGCATGAGACACGAGAACCATTCCTGTCCTTACCAGGGAAGTGTAAATCCCACAGAGCCTCAATGTGTGTATGAGGGAAAAGAGACAAAATACAGTTGTGCTGAAGATAAAAGTCAAGAATTAAGTCTGAAGCTCAGGTCTTTTATCATTCTTAAAAAAGCACAGATTAGCCACTGTCATCCCGGAACTAAGCCTGATGACTTTCAGAAAATAAATAAGCATCTCTCCAGGCAGCAAATTCCAGTGGAAAGCACAACCCAGCAGAAGGTAGCTAGGGAAAGCTCTGCTTTCTCAGGGATCTTGCCCTGGGTAGGAACCAAACTTCTCCTCTGACTGCTTGAAAGACAGCTGGGCCCAGGGCCCACTCTGCAGGAGAGCTTTGCTTTCCATGAGCTTTTGTGTGGACCCCTGGAGGAGTCCAGAAACCAAATGGCTCCCAGTAGGGAGGTCGAGAGATTGCATCCAGCCCCTGCCTCCCTGTGAAACAGGACATCCTGAAACAAAAAGCAGCAGTCTAGATTGAGGTCTGCTGGGATGGCTTTTGGGTTCAGTAGTGCTCCCGCTTCCTGGTCAGGCTGGCTATGGAAGGGCCCTGGGGCGATCCACCTGGTCTGTCACCCTCTCAAAGTCTGTCTTCCTGATGGCTGTGTGCAACAAGTTTCACAGCTGAACTGGGAAGGAGATGGCTTCCTGGATGGCCAGGCTGTTCCTCTTATCCTTATCAGCCTCTCACAGGCAGGGGTCTGCCTCCTCACTGGAGGCAACAGCCAGGGCCTGGCTACAGCATCTGCAAAAGCAGAGGCCTTGATGTGTTCCCTTGTGCAGTCATGGCCTTTCAGGGGGATGTTGTGAAAGAAGACTTTGCTGGGCCTTTCCCTTGTTAAAACCTGACAGGCTGTACTTTCCCCTGGCCTGTCAGAGCTGGGCAGAACACGCAGCCTCAGCATGATGTTGGAGGAGCATTTCAGGGCTCTTGGTCCTGTTCTGTGTGTCCCATCTCTGGGCTGGAGGCTAAGCAAAGACTGCTGGCTTCTCTCACTCACTGAGGTGACAGCCTGAGTCCTCCAACTCCAGTCAGATAACCTCAGGATGTTTGGGCAAGGAGAAGGAAAAAAAGTGAGTTGAATTTACTGACTTCATTTCAAGCTGCTGATATGCTCCATGATTTCCAAATCCATCCAACCCTTATCCCTTGAGTGCCCTTGGGATACGTACGAGGGCTTGAGCATCTTTATCCAGAAAGTTAATGCTGTTTTGCATTCTGCTAAACCCCACCCTACTCCAAAATGGTCTCTGAGGCAGTGTCTTTGCAACTGTGCACCTCTTTAGGATGTTTGTATGGCATCTCATGGCACTTCCCAGGAATCTGCTTTGCTTTTTATCTGATGTCAATCTTTCCTGCTCTCTTCGCTCAGTCCTCTGATGGGAAGTGCCAGTTGCTCCCCTGCCACTATGAGGCACTGCAAGATTCCATGGTGGATTCTGGAGTGACATGTTCTGGGAATGGGAGAAGGACATGGTGTTTGGGGGAACTGCACTGTTCTGGACTGGCTGAAGATCTATCTGTTTTTACCAAAGTTGGAGTAGCTCCACGAAGCTCCCTGTCCTGCACTCCTGTTCCAGGAAAGTACCACTGTTTGTGGCACCTTACAGCCAATTCAGAGTTCCCTTATAATCCATTGTCCTCCAGCACTAACTGGAACTGGAATACTCTGATCCTCCACATGTCTACCTTCTCAGCACAAGGCTTCTTGCTCCTTGCATTGCCTTTTTCTCAGCTCATACCTTTATTTGGCATATACAAGGCATCTGTGGCTGTCATGTCATGTCAGTGACTTGGTGTTTTTTCCCATCACCCTCTGGTAGCAGGGAGAGGACTACAGTTCCCATGTTACACACAAGGATAGTGCAGCAGTGACTTGGGTTGCTTGTGGCAGTACACCATGGGCTCATGGCAGGCCAGCTCTAGCAATGGTAGTTCTGGAGCTGCTGGAGTTTTTGCTTGTTTCTTTGTTTGTTTTTCAGATAATTTCTTCCTTAGATTGTTTACATATAATATAAAATTAGCATGGTCTCGGGTGTTCTCTGTTGTGTTGCAACAGGCAGCTGTGGGGCCTGGTGGCTCATCTACCTTCTGTAATTTATCTATTGTTTATACCTACTTCATCCAGGCCACCATCTCCTTGATGTTCCTGTCCCTTTGAAACCAGTTATATTGGTGACTGTCCTCTTTTGTTTTCGTTTCTCTGTGTGCTGATTCCTCTTTGTCTCTCAAGCTCCCCAGCCCTGCCTTCATCATTGTTTGCTGTTCTGCGTTGCTGTGTGCATTGTCTCCCCTGATCTCTTTCTGGTACAGAGCCTCCCAGAATGAGCTCGGGTTGTTGATCAGGTGAGAGCTCACCATCACAAGAGCTCTCCGAGCCTGTCCAGCACTGGCTTTCTAGTCAGGTCCCCTTTTATTTATTGTCTTTTCCACTGCACTTCTCAAAGTCTTGCTTAGTCTTTTCAAGGATCATGGGCACATTTTATGTCATTTGCTAAATGGCACAGAGACTGCATCTTAAAGGGCAGGATGCAAAGGTGATGGGCAGTTTCTTCTCCAATTGCTCAGATCCTCGCTGGAAACATGATTTGTGGGTAGGCTTTTTAGCCCTTGGATGCAGCAGTATTTGTAATTGTCAGTAATTGTCCTAGCTCCTGTTGGCCTGGACGCAGTGTCTGTAAACAAGAATGGTTCCTCTCGACATGGTGCTCTGTCAACACCTCAGATCCCTGCAGTGCCAGAGGCTCTAGGAGCATGGGTTGATACCATATTTTGTTGTTGCTGTATTATCTTTGGACCAAGGTGAACCTTGCTGGGTAATTTAGGCAACTGACAGTCAGAAAATCTCAGCCAATACTACCCCCAGAGATACGACCAGCAAAGTGTTTACAGTGGTTTTTTTACTTTCCCATCAAGACTATAGCTGGCAACACCTTACCACTTAGTGCTCCCTCCAGGCTAAAGTAGCAGGTGGTGTGCTTCACTGAGTGTGGCAGGGAAGTTAGGTTTCAGTGACAGCAGATCCTATTGCTCCTCCTAAACACTCTTCCCTTTGTGCAGCCTGTAAATTTCATTGCCCCTGGTATCTTTCTCCTGAGAGTAGCAGGACTCACCTGGCTAACAGAGACTGGGCAGCAAGGAGGGAACAGTCGTGCACAGAGCAAAAGCCCAAGGACACATGCTGCATCAGGAGCACCTCTTTACATGTAAACATCCTTGGTGTTCACTGCAGGTGGCAATGCTTTCAGCACATTCCTGGTTTCTCATCATAGCTTGGGTCTGAATCTGAGCCCTAAAGAGGTAAAGCTTAATGAGTCATAGCTATGACTGAATGCAGAATGTTTTCTGTTTAATTTTTGGAGCATTGAGTGCTTATTACTGTCAGTGGTCATAATTCTTTGTATTCCAGTTGAATGGGTCACTGGGAATATTACCTGTGAGTTGCCAGTATTTTGAATCTCGTGTAGTTCAAAGGATGGAAAATGACTTTGAATCCTCAGCTGATGGAGTCTCTAAGTCCTTCAGTTTGGGGCAGCGTCACAGGGCAGGTGTGAAAATCTGTGCTACTTTATTTCACCTTCTCTACTCTCTTTCCAATTAAATTCTTAGTGGATGATCTTGGAGGAGTTTTTCTTCTTCCCTGTGAGATGCTGATTCCCTGACTATGCAATGATTGATCATCACTGTATCTGTTTGTGGGGGTGAACTCTCTGAATCATAAAGGTACTGGATTCTTCTGTATTCCACAAGGATTTCAGTCATTGTGCATGTCCTGTCACTGTCACATAAACTCTTAGATATGGCTGATGGATCTAATTGTCTCCAGGTAGGGTCTGGCTTTCTGTGGGGCTGGTGCCATCAATGCATAGACTGAGAATCAGTTGCTTTGCCACAGAAAGTGTCTGCCTCTTAGATAAACTACAGCTTCTGTACACGGGCATGAGGCCAGGCAGCACAAGATTATAATTAGAGAGTTATGGCCATTGTAGTGACCTGGGATGCAGGTCCAAGAGAAGTCAGCATGAGCTGCTGAGGTTCACAGGCTTTGGATAGAGGCTAAGTCTGTTCTATGCCAGGGCACCCAAAAGCAGTGGGTACTTTTCCAATTTTTTTACAAAAGCTTCCAGGACAGGACACCCAAAAGCAGATACTGGGTTGTCTGGGTTTGGAGTCTGTTGGTGTCCCCATCACATCTCTTTTGTGATTCCCTGTGCTTGCTGATAATGTCATTGTTGCTGGTGTCATCTTTTCCCAAGAGGGGTATCCACAGGCAAATTCTGAGAATTGTCTGTATAATTGTCTGCATTTGACAGCTTTGTGAGCTTTGTTCAGCTCTGTTGTCTCTTGGAAAGGCTGGATCCTGCTGTATTTGCATGCTTGGCTCTTCTGAAAGACTGCCAAGGTGCTGGGAGACACAAGGCAGAGTTGTGCTGGTCCAAGGCTTGTGCTGCACTCAGCAGCAGGCAGGGAACCAAGGGAGAAGATAAAGATGGGGAATCACAGTCAGATCAGCAGACACTCTTGTGCAGTGGGATGGAAGTGAGAAGAGTTCATGCAAGTTTAAGGGGCCAGAAGACATCCAAGACAGGCTTTTAGTGGATAAGTGATTACGCTGGGAATGTAGAACAACAAAAAGGAGGTGACAGAAGGAAGATGAAGCAGGAGATGAGCAGAAATAAAGCCTGTATTATTTTGAATTAAAGAATCGGGCCATGCCTGGCAGAGGTCTCAGATTTCTGATTCCAGACAAGTTTCTGTCAGAGTATCTGGTTTTCTGGATTCAAGACAAACTTGAATAGAGCCATTTGGCTGGACTGAACGGCTGAATGTCAAGCATATTACCAGCAATTCCTATCCATGCACTTATGTGAAGGAATAAGGAACTCTTTTCATGATTGATACAATTGGCTGAAATATGCAAATTTATACCAGAAAAAGTTTGCCCTGGGGGACTGGTAAGAAGGCACTGCTTCCATGAGAGGACTAGAGGTGGATCAGTAGACCTGTTCACAAATGTGCACCCTTCCCTCTTTGTGTCTGAGCTTGCAGAGCAAACCAGCTGTTGAATGCTCTCTTTCTACCAAACTTCCTGACCCTTCCTTCTAGAAGAAGAGTTAATTTGCAGAACCAATTTTCTTCTTACCCTACTTTCCCTAGTGTAATGCTGCTATGAAACTCTTGGGATCTTTTCTCCATTTCCGTTTTAGGATCAGGTGCTGGAGCTGAGGTTAATTTCCAGAATTCCCAGGAGGGCAAACAGGCACACAGACCAGGGCAAATTTAATTCATGATGTATTGGGAGAGGGATGTGGTTTGTTACTAGATGCCAGAGGGGCAAGGAATTCCTTTTGCCCTGTGTGAAGAGGGAACACACGAAGCAGCCTCAAAGCTCAACAGGGCACAGCAACATCTGCATCTGCCATGGGCACAACTTGCAATGAATCATTAGCCTTGGGGTTTCCTTCTGTGAAAGGTGCAGGACTTGAGCAGAGGGAGGGATCAAAAAGACCCTAGGAACAGTAACCTCTGGGCAGCTTTTAAACCAGTACTAGAGCTGAAGGTGAAACCCAGACTTCAGTGGGAGGATAGGTTAGATCTTTTTTTTGCCAGCTTCTGCTGAGAAAGGGAGCAGAAAAAAAGCCTAACCCTGGGCTTGAGTTGTCCCACTCAAGAATGCTAAGATTATCTACCATCTCAGGGTGGAAATAATGCAAAAGAGATTTATTGGGGTTTGGTAAGATGGGAAAGCAAGAGCCTGGAGTATTTGGGGTGGAAGAAAAGGGAGAAACTGTTCCCTGATGGACTGCAGTGCTTTTACCACAGTGCTTTATGAAAGCAGCCAGTTTATACAATTTTGACTACTCTGCACTATGACAGATGGCACTATGCTGAAGAACCAGCCCTTGTGAGTCTTCTAAGGGGGAGCCTCCTTCCTTGTTAGAGATGAAGAACTGAATTGCTTTGTCCACATTGCCTAGGAGGCCAGTGGTAGTTTGGTCAATCTCACATGGAGTTTTATTGCCCCAATCTGCTCTCCATGGATTCCTCTCCTGCTTATACAGCTTTGGGGGAAGGCCCACCTTTGTGTTGCCCTGCCTGAAGCTTTGCTCCAACTGCTCAAACACCTTCTTTTCCTTTGTAGCTCTTCTGTGTTTCGTGGTGAGTGCCCTGGGGATCACAGCTGGATCTCACCGCCTCTGGAGTCATCGCTCCTACAAAGCCACGCTGCCCCTGCGCATCTTCCTGACTATTGCCAACTCCATGGCCTTCCAGGTAAGCATTTCCTCAGTGTCCCACTGCTTCTCAGAAGGAGGTGCTCCCATGAATCCCTGTCCCAGATAGGGGACACAATCTGATGAAGAGGCTCCTCTATTCTATCTACTACCTGTTGTTAGGAAGAAGACAGCCCTTTCCATCTAACACTGCAATGCTGGAGTCTGTCTCGTTGTCTTTACCTTGTCCCATCAGAGGCTGACTCTGAGACAAGCCCAGTGTTGAGAGGACAACAGGCCAAAGACAGGGGTAGGAAATCTCTGAAGCAGGAATGTACCTTTGTCTTAAGGTGTGGTCTCCCTGTGCTTGCACCAGGTCCCATGACAGAGGTGTGGAAGTGTTAAGTGTTTTCCTGGTGTTGCCTCACTCTCCTTTTGCTGCGTGGCTGATAAAGGAGAAGACATCTGCTAAGCCAAGGATGGTAGAATTCTACAGGATGTAGAATTTGCTACTTCATAAAGACCAAGAACTTGTTGAGATTTAGGGGATGTTTCTCTCATTCAGAAGAGTGATATTTAGGACTAATCATGTTACAAATCGCTCCACTGGCTTCCAGAGAGCTGTCCCAGGTCAGTGATGTTTCAAGGAGAGAAGGGTTGGGCCCATTCAGTGGCACAAGTGACTGCAGGCACTGTTAAGCACCTTGGGAGATTGCTTCACCTCCCAAAGAGCTCTTAACTCAGGATATTGCCTAACTACTGTGAGAGTACTTCACAGTCCCCAAAACAAACAAAACTGCAAATCTGTGGAAGTCAGAGTGAAAACCCAGATTGGCATGGCACAGAAAAATAAATCCTCTCAGGCATGCTGCTGAAAGTCAGCTCTAGCAACACTCCATCCTCCAACTGTACTGAAGGGTTGCTTGTCTGTGGGAAGGACTCAGGAAGGTGTCAGAATGCAGCACTTTCTGCTATAAAAAGGTGAACACAAAAGTATCAGTGCTGTGCTCTTAAGTAATTCTCCAGAGGATATGATTTTTTTTACATGTAATCAAAACAGAGTAAAGTTTTCTAAGCTTTGAAAAACTTTCTAAAATATCAATGAATTTCTTCTTCTCTGATAGTACCAAACAGCTGTCTTTGATGAGGAAGGGGAGGGACCAAGCTGCTGATTCCAGCCAGTGGTCCAGCACTCAGCAAGGCAGCAGGATGGGTTGCTGTGTATTAGCCAGTCCTGTACAAAGACCATCTTTCACAGGGTTATAGGGCAGAGGGGGAAAGAATTTGCTGAGCTATTGCTGTAGGGGATAGGAACAGACAAAGATGAGAGGCAGAGAGATATTTCCGCTTCAATAGGAACTAATCCAAAGTTTTAGTGAAAATTCGATACTATTCCCCATGGATTTTTTTAGTAGTTACTTTCAGTGAGATCAAGAGAAGATTTATGTTGAATTTCTCTCATTCCTATTAGTGGCAGCAGAGGAGATCAGGAACTTTTAAGATCACGGAAGTTTATGGACTGTCTTATCTTAGGTCCTCCAGAAAACATCTGTTGGCTGCTCAGAGACCCGTGACTTGTAATTTCAGAGAATTTATGAATTCTGCATCTAACTGGCTTTTTCACTCACCTGCAAGACCTGTCAGCTGCAGCACAACAGAAGGTCTCATGGTTATGGCCTGTAGCTGGGATATGCCAGGGAAGAAGACATTCTCCTTGGCTTTGCTTGCTCTTCTCAGAAAGTCATGATTTTCAGTCAGGGTTGCAGTTAGAGGTGGGCCCAAAATAAGAGCTGTAGAAAAGTTAATGAGCTAAAGTTTGGGTCAAGATACAGATTTTTCAGGTTTGAGACTCCTGATTTTGTTTGTAGACAGGATGATGGGGTAGATGAAGTCATACCATGATCCAGCTGTGTTACATGGTCTCTTTCCAAATTTGTGCCTCCTGCCTCCAGCAAGACAGGGAAAACCTTCCGATATGTGCAAGCCCGAGTTGTCTGTCAACTTTCAGACTGGGCTTTCTCATGTTACATGGTGCTGTGTAGGGTCTGGGATGTGAAAGAGACTTTGGGTCACGGGTGGAGCTTTTCCAGCATAGGTACTGGTTGAGTTTCTCTGCTTACTTAGACAGGGAGGGCAGCCGGGCCACCCTCTTCTGGGGGAATGCTGAGTGACCAGGCTCTGGCCATGATCAGCAAGGGCTGCTGATACTTGGAGATATTTGGCTGGAAGGAAGGCGGCAGTTCCCACTATTAGGAAACAAGCAAGACTTTAACCCTGGTCCATGTCTATCATTGCCTTCTTGAATGGCCTGCAGGTAAATCATTTTATCTCAGGTAAAGGAGGAGTGGTTACAATACCTGAAAAGGACTTGAGGAGTTGAGTCTCTGTTACAGGCTCCCTGTGTGTACAAGTCCATTAGTCTTTCGAGGCAAGAAATAGGGATGGTTATGCCATTTCCCTATCTTCAAAGTGTTTTCAGGAAAAGTCCTGGTTATGCAGGTGATTAAGGAGCCTCTTGTGTAATACAGGTAATAGAGCCATGGTTAGATCTCTATTTCATGTTTTCTAGGATGGTGTAATACATGGCTTTAAGCTCATTGAAATCTTGATACAAATAAATGATCACAGGCTTATGAAAATCTAATCTTAAAACTAGCCAAAGCAATCATTTCATAATACAAATGATTAAAGCTTTTACATTTTCCAAATGGTATTGATTTTGCTGCTTAAATTGAACAGTAATGGGGCTGAAGAGAGGTATTTTTGAGAAATGTCATTGAAAGGGTGTGTTTGTGCTCCTTCTAAAAAGGGACCTTAATTTTAAGACTGTTTGATTTCTAACGGAAAAAAAAAAAGTTGAAAAAAGCCTTGCCCCCCCCGAAGTTAAACATCTGATTAGGTAATCCCAGGACAAGCAAGGCAGGATGACCTATGGGAAATGTCAGGTAGAGGGAAGGGGCAGGTCAGCCTCGCCTGGCGCTGTGCAGGGATGGGGATGGGGACAGGGATGGGGATGGGACAGGAGCCGAGCATAGGAGAGGAGGCACCAGCCAGCCAATGAGAGTGGCTGCTGCAGGGGTGGGGCACAGGCTGACCAATCAGAGCCTGCAGCACCATGGGTGTGGTGCAAACCACCCCCCCCCCCCCAGCCCAGAGTTGGCCAATCAAAGAGCAGCAGCAATGAGGCACCCCTGGAGCTGCTTCCCAAAAAACAGGAGAGGTGCAGCCAAAACTCAACCTCTGTTTTAAAGGTCAGAAATCCCAAACCCTACTGAGACATAATGCCACTGATACAAGTTCAGGTCAACAGGATTTACGTATTTAAGCATTTCGGGCCACTTTGTAATTCAGAGGGAACATCTCCAGCCCTGACCCTAAGTTTTCACTCCTGCTGACTTGCAGAATGACATCTACGAGTGGGTCCGGGACCACCGTGTCCATCACAAGTTCTCAGAAACAGACGCAGACCCACACAACGCCATGCGCGGCTTCTTCTTCTCCCACATTGGCTGGCTGCTTGTGCGCAAGCACCCCGATGTCATCGAGAAGGGACAGAAGCTGGACCTCAGTGACATCAAGGCTGACAAAGTGGTGATGTTCCAGCGCAGGTGAGTAGTGGGGTCAGCCTTAGTGGGGAGCCATGGGGAATGGGGCAGGGACAAATGGGCTGGGAACTCAAATGGCTTTGATGGAATGTGAAAGGATTGAGGGCATCATGTGAGAAATGTGACTCTTCAGCATGCTCAAGGCTTTGCTGTGAGATGAGCTGTGAGAAATGAGCTGTTCCTCTCCTATGAGAAATGTTTAGAATCCAGTGCTACCTCTAGCCCTCCCACACCCTTCTCTTGCCTGCCTATCCTGCAGCATCTTGCCAGCAGCAGGCTGAGATTCCCACCACAAAGCCATTCCACACCTGCTCACCCCACAGCCCAGCTGCTGCTTTGGCTGGCCCAGAGCCCACACACAGGTGCCTCTGAGACATCCTTGGAGATTGTACACCTTCCAGGCCATGTGTGTGCCCCTCTTCCCTCAGTCTATTGGAAACAGTATGGTGAAAGAAGGGTTGAAAATGGAGATGTGAGAGGTGCAGCAACTGGGAAGAACAGTCTTCATTCACTGGTGCCTCTTGGGTAGGGTATCTCTCACCCATCTGGAGCTATACTAGGATGCAGAGAAGGTGAGCCTATCACAAAGGCTGCAGGGATGTGGGACTTAACCCAAATAGGTAACCAGCCTAAGTCAGGAAGTTCCTAGTACAGTCCCAGACTGACTTTTCTTGTGGGTCATCAGAGCGGTTCACCTTCCTCTATTCCCACTCTTCTAGTGTGAGAGAGCCCACATACTCATCTGTGCCACTTGCTTGCACTTGTTGATGGGGTGTATTTGTAGGCAGAGCCAAGTCTGCAAGGAGGAGCTGCAGCACTGGGCCAAAGCCAGAGAAAGGACCATGTGTGGGACTCTGAAAGCACGGGGCTGCCTTTATGGGGACCAATACAGCTGAGAAGCAAATGACAGACGAAGCCAAAAGCAGCAGCTTTTCTGGGTGTCTGAGTGTGTAGACTCTCACTCACCCCCATGGTGATGGGAGCATTGCTTTGTGAGGAGAGCATTGCAGATGTGAGGAGAGCAGGATTTAGTCTGAGTCTCTTGCCTGATGGTAGGACTTGGGAATCTCCAGGCATGGCTTCTGCACATCCAGAGCAAAAGATACAAGGCTCAGGAGTGAGGCATTTCTGCACTTGATTTTCCCTGTATAGCTGAGCGTGAATCCTTCAAATGGAGGACTGAATCAGTCCTTCCTGTCCTGCCTCTGCCACTGAACCCCTTCCTCCTGGTCCCTTCCTTTCCAGATACTACAAGCCTTCAGTGGTGTTGCTGTGCTTCACACTGCCATCTGTAGTGCCCTGGTACTTCTGGGATGAGTCCATCATCATCAGCTTCTTCATTCCAGCCATCCTGCGCTACACCGTAGGGCTCAATTGCACTTGGCTAGTGAACAGTGCTGCTCACATGTTTGGCAACCGGCCGTATGACCAGAACATCAACCCACGGGAGAACCCCTTGGTCAGCCTGGGGGCCATAGGTATGTCCAACATCTGTGTCTTTGCTTCAGGGGCACTGTAGAACAGGGACTGCCTCTTGGGGCTGCAACTGCTTCTAGGAATTTCTGTCAGTCCAGGTGTCCCTATTTCCCCTGCACCTTTCGGCCTTTGCATCTGAGGATGTTTCCTGTGCTAGCCAGTGAGTACATAAGGGCAGTGGGGTTATCAGTTCCCATCAGACTCTTTCCCGGCTGGAAAGGACTCTGCCACACTTAGCACCTTCTTATCTCAATGGCAATATTTTATTTACCCTGTTCAGATGTCTCTGCCACGTTCACTAGACTAAAAAATGTGTGCTGCCGTCACTGCATATCTCTCTGAGATTTGTCAACTTGAAAACCAGCAGATTCACATTTTGACACGTTCTCTGGACAGCTGGTGATTTTGGGGGTACTTGAGGATAAGACAAGATAGATGCTTTCATATTTTTTACTGAAATTTTGGAGATCTAGTAAAGTACATTCCAGGATCAGCATATGCTCTTATTGGTTTTCCCTAAATGCTCATCTGTTTTGCACCACTGTATCTCAGTGGGGCTCCACTGATTTCCACCACCAAAGGATCTGCTTGTGGAATTTTAGTAGAGAGGGATTTGAACTGCAGAGATTCAGGGGTAGGAGCAGGAGTCAAGGCAGTGTCTTTGAAGGGGTGAGCACTGAAGCCAGTGTTGAGAGTGTCCAGACCAGATAGTGGCTGACTGGTGTGGATTGCTTAGTAGAAGTGTCTGTTTGGTGTCTGCTTTTTTCCTCATCTGGAAATGTCCTTTGGATTTGACATGAGGATTGCCAGTGTTGTGAGAGTATTCATTAGCCTGGTTTGTTGGGGGCTTGCTGCTGGTCTAGCTGGTAGCTGAATTAATACTGGAAGATTTCTTATGATGGGAGGGGAAAAACTATTAGGAATCCTCTGGTTTTTTGGTGCAGCTGGGGAACCAGGGCCTTTCACTGTTCCCTGCCATATGCTTACTTTCCTCTAAAGCCAAGAGGAACCAAAACTCCTCTGGGATTGTCATTGTCTCAGCCCTGGCATGCTGGGGTGATGCCCAAATGAGATGGGGTAGATTGCAGAAGGGTGAAACTGGGCTGAGAGGAGAAAGGAACCTGGACTCAATCCAGAGCCTGTTACAAGAATATGGTGCTTTGGGTAAGATAAAGGGTCTGTCACCTAGAGCTCTGCAACATCCTCTCCCTGGTCATGTTTTTCAGGAGAAGGCTTCCACAACTACCACCACACCTTCCCCTATGACTACTCCACCAGTGAGTTTGGCTGGCGCTTCAACTTAACCACAGCCTTCATTGACCTCATGTGCCTCCTGGGGCTGGCCAGCGATCGCAAGAAGGTCTCCAAGGAGGTCATCCTGGCTCGGAAATTGCGGACTGGAGATGGAAGTCACAAGAGTGGCTGAGTTCCCGCTCCCTTTCACACACACATCCACACCTCTCCTTCCTCCTTTTTTCTCCCTTCCCACCCCCTCCAAACACGCTGGACAAAAGTTTAATGTTCTGTTAACTAACTACTGAATAATGCTACCAGTTTGCTTAAGATAATGAGTTTTAACGCCCCCCTCCCACGCTGCATTTTGCAGGATGTATCTAAGACCTAGGACTCTGCCCTTATAACACAAGGCCACCCCTTCCCTCCTCTCCTTTCCCTTTCTGTTTTCCTCTCCAGTCTCTCTAACCTGTCTCCTGCTTTACATTTTCCCAGTCTACACCTGGAAGAGAAGCTGGTAGGAAGTGGCCTGGGGAGGCCCATTGCAGTCAGCTATGTACAATTTAGCTAAGGGAAGCCTGAACCAGCCAGATGAAGAGTTGAGCCAAAGTCAGTGACCCTCTCCCCACTACCTTCCCCCCAAAGTTTCTGCCACTGTCCCTTCTCTTTTCTCAAGGGCTGCTGACAGACATGACATGGCTCAACTGCTCTTCCTGGGAAAAGCAGACCCATCCCTTGCTCTTGTCATCAGAAAGAAGAGTTGTTTCTTTCCAAGATGTCTCTTGGAAAGTGTTCTCCACTGCTCCTCACCACCTAGCCACTCTGGCTGGGGAGAGAAGAGTGCCCAGACTCTTTCACATCCCCACCACTCACCGGGGGATGCTGTAACAGCAGTGAGCACTGGAGAGGGAGTGCTGGTGGCCTTAATTTGCACTCCCTCTGGTGTCACAGCCTCCCTTCCCTGCACTGCCCTCTGTGCCACGAGGGACTGAAGGCAGAGCATGACTCTGAGCTCCACAGCTGTTTTGGAGAGCCACAGTGAGGAGGAGGACAGATGGAAGGGTGTGCCATTGGCTGCCAAGGGGAGGACCAGCCCATAGTGAGTTTTATTCACCACTGGGATTTTTGCTGGCAAATGGGACTTTGTCTAAATGGAGAGGAGGAGAAGGATGTAAACCAAAGCTCCACCTCTGAGCTAAGCTGCTTTATGTGCTGGAAAAACAGGGTCCCTTCTGGGTAGCAGGCAGATCCACATCTTTGCTGAGCACAGAGACAGGACAAGGGAGCACCTGCAGGTGTAGGAAGGAGTGAAAGTGTCTGCAGGACCAGGTATTTTCATCCTTGGGGGCTCCACTCAACAAGTGCCTGAGAAACATCAATGTGGGGCCAGGTGGCACAGGGGGCTCAAGGAAGTTGAGGCCTCAAAGTGAGAAACTGCCACCAGCGTGAGCTACCTCTGTGCTTTCTTGCCCAAGGTGTGCTGTGTTGGTTTGCCATTCCCTGCTGCCCAGAGGGAGTGGGAAGGAGCTCCTTGTTAGTCCCTTAGCTTGCCTCCCAGCCCCCTCAGCGAGCCATCTCGCCACCGCGCTCTTTGCCAGTGAGACAGGCAGTGAGGGCGGCTGAGCCTGCAGAAAGGGCAGTTACATCACCGAGCCATGTGGGCATGCAGCTGGAGGGCGCTGGGGAAAAAGTTCATGTGGGTGTTGTTTCCTGCAAGTTACAGAGACCAGCTTGAGTTCAGGCAGTTGGTTACACTCTGGATGTTATGGCATCACACCTCTCACTGAGCTGAACATGCTTTTTCCCCCTTAATTCTCCTAGTTATTATTAATTTTTATTACTATTATTGTTATTAGTTGTAGCAATAGTACTGTTTTTGTTGCTTCAATGCATCAATCGGAGCTGGAGGAAAGCACAAGAGGTAGCTGGAACAAAGTGACATTGGAGTGGGGTTTGCAGCATCTCCCTTATTCAGGCAGGCCAGGGAAGGCAGAGACAGTGCAGATGCCAATTTCCTCACCTCAGCTCTGCCACGTCGCAGCCAGGGAAGCTTCACCGGAGCGAGTGTCTGCAGCTTTGCTTCCTCCTGCTGCAGTGAAACTCGCCAGGAGCCAGGATAGCTCTGTGATGTTCTCCTTAACAAGAACAAGCTTGTTACTCAGAAAATGAGCCTGTCTCCTCACCTTCCCCTCCCTGCCACCATCATGACCTTGTTTATGCTCAGCAATGGGACCCTTTGAGTTTTTGAGCCATTAGGAGTGATGTGGTCTCCAGCCAAGAGGAACAAGGACAAATGGAGAAGAGAGTCCTTCAGCTCCTGGTAACAGCGTCCTTACTGCTCTGACGCTGTTGACTGCCTGGGTGCTGGCTGGAGCAAAGGGTGTTGTGGCTAGAGCTGTATCCTACCATTTGAAAAAAACCAAAAAGACCTCCAAAAAAAGAGAAACACTGTTAGCTCTGTAATTGTGGGCTGACTTTGCTCTAGTGTAAACCCCTCTGAACTCATGGAAGTCCCCAGAGGATGAATTTGCTCCAGCCAGTAATTTGAAAGGGGAGGAGGGGAGGGGAGAAGGGGAGAATGATTTCCTTGCTCCTGGTGCCCTAAAGGTGTAGTGTGACATACTCTGCAGTAGAGATGCGTGCTGTGAAATGCAGCAGTATTTCACATCCTCTCAGCAGAGAAGCAGGGCTTGACATCAAGGGTTCCTTCCAAATTTCAAGTGCTGATTCAGGTCCAGAATCTGGAATGAGAGTGGAAGTTGAGGAGCAGTAACCAAACAGTCCTGGTGTTTGTCCAGTCACTTTAAAGGTAGATTGGCAAATATCTCTGGGTGCCTTAAATCTTTCTTTAATATACATAGAAGTATTGACAGCTATTTGCCGTTTTGTTTTTTTTTTTTTTTTCTGAGTTATGAACATTCAAGGGGTTTCTTAATTATTTAATTGCCTACATTGAACTGTGGGTGCAGGTGATTTTGAATGTATTTGAGTTAGAATTTTTGTTAGATTAAGAAACAGATACAACACTTTAAGTAGAACTTTGTTTGAGATATATATATATATACCTATAAATATATATATATTTTTGGTGGCATGTTTGTGTCCTGGACGCATCGTCTGTATGTTTAGCTTAAATGAGTCTGTGAAAGGTGGAAGCAGAAAAAGCAGCAGTGGGATCTTATGGCTAAAGTAGCTGGGACCCGCTCCCAGCTTACCAACTTGCTCACTGCGTGATTTGGGACGAAGTCACTTAAAAACACTCTGTGCCTCAGTTTCCCTATCTGTAACGGGGTGTTACACCCTGCCTCCCAGAGGTGTGGGTGAGGCTCGCTGCCGACCAGCCGAGCACAGGAAGGAACAGTATGAACCACACACACCGCTGCTGGCAGAAGCATGGACTGGTTTGTTTTCCAAAACCGTTCCCAGCCCTGCTGGTATTGTGAAGAGCAGAAGTCTAAGTGTTGAGTGTTCAGGGAAGGATTGGAAAGTTGAATCTGCACATTGTCTAAGCTCTGTCACTGTTGAAATGTGAGTAGGATACGATTTTTCACAGCTTAGGGATTTCTGCATAGTAGTATCTCTGTTTTGTGTATGGGAAAAAAAAACCTTTTTGAAATAATTTCTACTAATATGGAAACAGACATCTGGTTGTGCTGATCTGAAATTTTATTTGTTCATAATAAAAATGATAAATGTTACTTTAAAACTTGTTTGACTGATGACATGGTGGGCAGGGCTTGGTAAAGCACAAGATACTCCATCAGGACCGGAATGCTGTGCCTTACTGCTTCCAAACCCTTCTCTCATCCAGGAGAACCAGGGGAAAAACGCCTCTGGCTCTTTAAGCATCATGAATGAGTGGATTATAATGGCTTTCATACTCCAGCGCAGGCCAGGCAGGCACACCCCGCCGAGGCTGCCCCTGCGCCTGGGGTTACTGCAGGTTAATTCCAGCCGGGGCCCCTTGCCAGGGCCCTGTGGCTGGCGGATACACATGCGGCACAACACGTAATACCGGCAGCCGCCCGTCGGGCGGGTTCATCAGCCTCAGCAGGGGAATTTTCCTCATGCAGCAGTGAGTGTCCCTGCTTATCCCCACCCCTGCTGCAGCTGGCGGGAAGTGAAAGGAAAAGGGGGAAATCCCCAGACCAAGTAGCACTTTATTGACAGTAGCTTCCCTGCACCCCCACCCAAACGCGTTTTGATCACATGGTAAGGCCATCTCTGTGTGGCACCAGCTTGCTCCGTGCACAGGCAGGCAGAGGGGATGGCCTTGTTTGTGGCATCTTTGCCACCTGCAGCACACTGGGACCCCTGGTCCAGCCCATGTTTGCTGGCACCGCCAGACCCGTGCAGCTGGGCATGCTGAATCCCTGGGAAAAACAGGCCCATGCTTTGGTTTCCAGCTGCAGCTACTGCTGCTGCAAAGCCCTTTGGTGGGAAGGCCAGAACCAGCATTGCAATCTGGACTGGGGGGCGAAAAGAGAATTACTCAAGACAGAAGGATGAGGCTCTTCCAGCAGCTGTGTTCATCCACATGGAGGTACGTGACCAGCCGAATCAATTTGACACATGGCTGCTTTGAGCTATAGAAAAAAGCAAAGCAAATGCTCCTGCTTATCAGCTGGTCACAGTAGCATGGCCCCACAAGTGACAGAGAGGTGCTTCTTCTGGTAATCTGGTGCACTTTTGATCCCAGCTGTGACAGCACAGCCCCTCCTAAAAAAAGTGAAACAGAGAAGGCAAGTCTTCAAAACTCCTGATTATTCAGCCAAGCCTAAAAATAAAGTTAATGATCCCTCTGTCTGGATTTCATGAGTGCAACTCCAATCGCAACCTCTCCCTCTTCGTTAAAGACTGTTATTAAATCCCCTGCCCAAAATATGTTTTCCTACAGCATCAAGCCCTTCAGCAGTGCCAACTCAGCATTTTAGGTCATTGCCTAGAAGGACTTCACGCATGATCGTTCCTGGTTTCCTATGTAATCTGCACATTTGGGTTGCAATTCCAGTGCACTCCAACTTTGCTCCTCTGAAAATCTCCCACCCACCAGAGGAGAGGGAAAGGAAGAGTTAATGCACAAGCCAGCTCTGCTGAGTAGGAGAGAGCAGGCAAACAAGTGCCTGCTTGTTCAGACCCAAGGGAGGGGAGAGCAGGGAGGGCTGCAGGCTGTCAGGGGAGAGTTTGCTGCATCTTTTTGGTCTGAACACACCATGCTGAAGATGCCAACGTGATCCTTAGGAGAAAACAGATTCCAGCTGCAATCCACTCACTCCCCAGGGGTGGGATGCAGTGAACACAGCTGTGGGGAACCCAGTGTATCCAGCCCAGGGCCCTGGGAGCAGGACCAGGGAGGGTGCCCAAGGGAGGCAGCAATGCCCCCAGGAGCAGGACTGGGTACCAGCTCTGCTCCGAGCCATGCGCTCCAACCACAGCGAGAAAGCACCAGCTGCTGCCGACCCTCCATGCGGGCCCCACAAGCCCGTGGGGACTTTCGGAAAGAGGGAACAAAGTCCCAGGAGAGCGCGTGGAGGAGATGGCACCACAGCAGCCGTGCAGAGCAGAGGGATGGATGGAGCGGCATGTGCTCAAGGGCCAATCGGCCCAGCGCAGCCCCTGAGGGAGCTCCTGTCCCGGGGGGCCGCGGCAGCGCTGAGGGGGCGGCGCAGGCCCCGGCGCAGGCAGACGCCCTCGTAGGCGGGGAGGCCGGGCACAGCCCGGGCCAGCTGACGGTGCAGGGCCGGGATCGGGATCGGGGGGAACACCCGCAGTGGGCTGGGCTTCCCCGGGGTTACTGCCGGTCGGCGGGGCCCGGAGCCGCGTGTGTGCAACAGCCCACGGCGCCTGACCGCGCCGGGCCAATCCCGCCCCGCCGCCCGGCCCGGCCCGGCCCGGCCCCGCTGCCGCCCTGCCCCGGCCCCGTTCCCAGCTCCCAGCCCCGCCCCTGACCCTCGTTGGACTTTCTCAAAAAAAGCGCCTGATGCTGGAGTCGTGGGAAATGCGAGCACTTCAAGTCGTGTTTAAAAATGAGCTCTGGGTTTAGCTTTAAAAAGACAGTAGAAAAAAATCCGGGAGGCAAATCATTGTAATTCAGTATGCGTGTGGACGCATGTAGTCACAATCAAATACGGACCTATATGTACATATACATAAATAACACAAAAGTATCACTCATAAAGCAGAATACTTAGATTTGGAAGAGAGGCTTAAAAGTACGACTTTCATGCAGATAAACGTTAACTGTGTTATAATCTGGTAGTTTTGTAACTGTATTTTGAAAGTTAGCATTACATGAAAACAAGCAAATCCTCTCTCACTTTCATTAATTAATTCTTAACTAAAGAAAAAAACCCTTGTAAAATTGTGTCTTGCATTTCTTTTTAAACTGCATGGAAAGATACAACACTTTGCAGAACAAATAGTATTTCATAAGAGAGAACACAGTGACGACAGCTCTTACATGCCACTTTGGCTTTGTAACAAACACAGCTGTTTGTTTTACTTTTTTTTTTTTTTTCAGTTATCCTAAAATAGCTTTTTACAAAACTCTGGTCTTTATCACTTAAACAGAAAAAAATGCTTATCCCTTTTGAAAATAGCTATGACCTTCAGGCACCTTATATGCTAGGTGAAGTTATCATTTTGACAAAATCATCCTAATTACGTGATCCTTACGTGTTCTTTCATCTACAGAGAGGTCTAACGTTCTGTCACATTTACAAAGTTATATAAAATTAAAAATTTCTAAGCTAATAACATAATTCTGGTAACCCCTTTCATGTGACTTTTAATGTTCAGAAACAGGAAGAGACTTACACAATCATAATATTTCTCTCCTTCCTTGTCTTTTTGAGTTGCCTAATTACATACTGGTTATTCAAATATCACACATTTTACTCCGTATTATCAGCTAAAATAGATTTGGCCTGATCCTGAATCCCAAAGAAATGATGCTTGGATATGTTGTTCTTGGGTGGTCACTGGTAAGTGCATCATTAGAAAACAAAGATAATTATTTTAAAAGCCTTGAATGACTACAACTGTGACTGAGGTGAAGATGTTTTCTCAAGCAGGTGCAGAACATCAGGCTGCTCTTCACTCACCTGTCCACTTCAGCCTGATCCCCCTTCAGCCTGATCACCTGATCCCCCTTCAGCCAAAAGTCTTTCAAGATGACTCAGAGATCATGTGTCTCTTTTCACAGGGCAAAGATGGTGGGGACAGGTTTCAATTAACTTCAGCAATTTTAAACATGTGTGAAATCCACTTTGGTTAAATAAGCATCCTCTAGTCAGAGGAGACACGGAGGTGGTGCTCACAGTGACTCACAGCAGCAATCTGAGACACCTGTTTTAGAAAAGGGTGAATCATCTGCTGGTGGTGCATCTGTAACTTCTATATACGGATACCTGGATTAGTTTTTGGATGCCTTTTAGATCATGAGTTTGGTGCAATGAGTTCCACGCCTGGATATTAATGAGGAGAGCCCTCAACTCTAAGCATGGGCTCTGAGTGCTCAGAGTGAGAAACGTCATCTGAGGCATCTTGGTGGCTTTGGCCTATGACTAAGCTTCCTTGTTTGTAGCTAAGGAGTTTTAAAATGCCCCAAGAATTACTGGAAATTTGAAATGCACTTGACATATAAGTATAATTTGGTTTTTTTCCTACTGGTGGTGATTAACTTCTGGAAATTGTTTCCAATTTCTAGAGCATCAACAGCTTCCCAATGCTTTAGGGAGACTCACAGCAAACAAGGTCCATAACCAGATGGTAAAAGCAAAGATGTGCCCTCTGACACATACAAAAGGTTCATGGGCACAGGTCTGAGTGGAGCAGACATGGAACAGCCTCACACAGCTTGCAGGCTCTCCTAAGCAGCCTCTCTGGCTGCCACTGATGGAAAATATGACATGTCGGGCATGTACAGTGGGATCAGGAATAGTTGGCAGTAGTTACCCTGCTCTAAATTCTGCTTTCATGACACCTCCTGTTACAGCATGGGGACACAGAGGGCTGGAATCACTGTGGATCCCAGGATCCCACCCAGCTTTGGAGGCAGCACTCCCATTCCTCTATGTCATTCCTTCCAGATCTTTTGGGTCTCTTCCCAGGCTTTGTTTGAGCACTCCAAGCCTCCAAGGAGGCCAGCCATCAAATTATCAAGATGTTTGATGGCACATAAAATAAATACTGCATCTTTGGGAAAGAGGCTCATAACTGAGTTTGCCACTCCTGACTAACAAAGCCATCTCAGACTCATAAATGAATATGTCCTTCAGACTAATGGCCACGTAACATACTGGAATTGATGCTGTGGAAGATTCTGCAGACATGAGAGTTTTCAGGAAAGACATCTCTAGAATTGCAAGTAACAATGCAGTAGCTTTGTTTTAATATTTGTGTGGTATTTATTTTCTGCATTTATGAGATTTTTTTTTTTTGTCTCTAGTCTCTCCAATGCCAGTTAAGCTGAGTCATATGCTGGCAGAGCATTAGAGGTTATAATAGAGAAGCATCAAAAAGGGAAATTTTTGTTTCACAACTAGCTTTAATTTGGATTCAGGAAGGTGAAAAAATGAAGGAAAAATTTACAAAAACTTTTTGGATTTATCTGAAAATAGACAAAAAGCTCTCAGCTGTGTTGATTGCTCATGAGGCAGTTTCAGCCTTAAGTGTTTGCCTTCCTTTGTCTTTGATTTGACTCCGTCCGTTCCATGTAATAGCAAACTGAAAATATTGAAACCAGGAAATTTCAAAATGCCCAGAATATCTTTTTTCTCCTTCTGGTTTCAAACAGTGTTTCAACTATGATGACCACATTTTCTGCAGGCAGGTGGCTCTCTCAGTGGAATTTATCCAGTCAGAAGGATGATGCAGTTTTATACAGGCTGGGCCAGCCTCTAGTCTGAATCACTACTAGTGAATTTATTTGGTTCCCACTCTGCTGTTGACTTCCTAGGTAATGATGTGCAGGTCTCTTAATCCTCCAGGAACCGGGAAAATTCTGCTTTCCTCCTTCCCAGGTTTTCTGCTGTCCTCTGTGGACAAAAGTCTTCATGTTCCACATCCAGAACAGGGAAGCCAGAGCATGGTGAGGGATGTTTTAGGACAAAGAGCTATCATAGAAATCTTTCATCTTACTTGCTTTACTCAGAGTTCAGCCATTCCTGTTTCTCCAAAGTTCACAAGGCAGGTTCTCAGGCCATCCCTCAGTCTTTGAGGAAAACCAGAGCACAGTGTCC
Organism: Zonotrichia albicollis; assembly: GCF_047830755.1. Lineage (NCBI taxonomy): Eukaryota > Metazoa > Chordata > Aves > Passeriformes > Passerellidae > Zonotrichia > Zonotrichia albicollis. Next base: position 32,169,605 of record NC_133825.1, on the reverse strand, counting down.
CATCCTTTGCTACTACAAGAAACCCTTGCCATAACAAAACTCCTTTGCAATGAAAGACACTGAAACAGTGAAGCTGTTTATCCCAGGAGATGCATGGAGAGTTTTTTTTTTTTTTTCTCAAGAGACTCAAATCAGTTCCAATTGCACATTTAAATACATAATGCTTTTGAATGATTTGATGGATTGAGGCACAGCTCTCCTAGCTTGTTCTATACCCTCATCCTTATCTGGATGCCTTGAGCTAACAGAACAGCACAGACTGATAATAAATGCTTCTGGCATGAGAACTGGACACATTTGATTTCTTAACAACATTCTTAGCTCCTTCTTCTATCTGAGCAGGTACAGGACATACTGCAAGGATCACTAATTGCCTGACATCTTTGTCAGTAACCTCTTAGCTGAGTTTTCCCTGCCCTGGTGAGTTACTTTCATTGAGCTGCAGTATGGGCTGTGCTGTGATAGATTTCTGTTTGGCTGGAGAAACACTTCTGCATCTCCTGCCCAGTGCTGCTCTGCCACGCACCAGTAGAGCCACTAAGCTGGGGCACAGGAAAGCTCTAAGCTCAGCCTCTTTGCCCTTTAGTTGCACCCTCAAGATACACCTCCTTCCCACGTGGCCAGCACATACAGACATTTCCAACCCAAATGTTTGTCTGGGCACAGTGTATGGTATCAGTGCCAATGGCCTCCAGCCTCTTCTGGTGCCCAAGAGATAGGGCAGAAAGCTTTCCTGGCCTCATGACATCAGCTCTAGCACAAGGGTGGTACCACACACATCCTTATAAATGTGCTTGCTGTTCACTATCAGTGTTCAAATGCATAAGACTGCTCCAGGCATATAAAATAGCATATAAAATAGTAAATATTTATAAAATCAGTCTGCGATCAGGTATTGCATCTTTAACACAAACCCCTTCAGAGGACATTAGCTTATTAAATGCACTCAGTTCCATTCTGTGAGGAGACTACTGCAGAGAAAGAACTGTTTCCTGGTCATGAGGAGGCCCCAGTGCAGCAGTAAAAGAGAACAGTGCTGACTTAGAAAGTGAGTTAGCTTAAAGATAATTACCTTCATCCTCAGTGTAAAGTATGAGACACTGTAGACAAGCTGGCATAGATAAGGCACCTCCCAGTAAAAGCTCAGATTTATAATGACTGAAAAAGTGCCTCCTTTCTGGTGTACTTGCAAATAGCTTTTACATGGCTTAGAGGACAGGGTTAGGCAGCCCTTCCTGTTGGGGGAGATAGGGACACTGATACAAAAGTGTTCTTACTGCAAGATAGCAATTACAAGAGTACCATTGCAGAGAAACCAGCAGCAGAGGCTGAGAAATAACCTGGCTGCCATAGAACTGTTTGACTGAACCGGCAGGGAAAAGTGGGTGGAAGCTAATTCCAGTTAAGGGCATGACTGGTAGCAAATGCTTCAGTTGCCATGGCTGGCAGGGTGTCTATGACAGTGACAAATAAAGAAGCGGAGGCACTTGGCACTGCAAACCCCCACTGAAGTCAATGCAGAGCACGGTCTGTCAAGAAGGGCTGCTCTGATTTGCCAAATGACAGCTCTGTAGTAAGCTGGGTAAGAAACTCAGCCTTGTGAAACAACCTGTAGCGCTTCACTTAGCACTTAAATCCACAGCTAGTGACTCTGCTTCACTGACAGAGTCACATGGCCTTTTCACACTTTCCTCCTGGTTTATACTTTTTATCACATGATACACAAGCTACCCCATGTTTTAAATTTATAGTTGTGTGTGGGACTTCTGAATGTTGTTGCAAACTGACAGCAAATGCTAGCGAGGGAAAGACATAGGATGTATGCTAACCTGCACACCTGCCAACTTCACCTCCCCCATCACAAGGAATAGCTACACAGTCAGCTGTCACACACAGCAGCACAACCCTCTCGGTTTTCTTCACTGGGCTATGTGGTGAATGAATTTACTAGCTCAGAATGTTTCTCCATTTTGGTTCCTCCTAAAAAGCCCACTTCTCCCGTTTCCTTGGTTACAGTAGTCAGATTCCCCCATGCATCCTGGCTGCCCTGCTGCTGGCTGTGATGTGGATCAGAGCATCAGGCTGCTGATAGATCAGAGGCACTGGGTCTGCTGCAGCTGCACTAAAAGCCAGCCCTCCAGGTAAGACAGGGAACAAGATCTGAGGGATCCTGCAGTAGGGAAGGGCCCATGTAATTGTGATCAAGAACCCTAAAACTTCATTATCTCAGTGCTCCTTTAACCCAACCCTTATTCCCATCCACTTTGGCTTTTCATGGCCAGAGCCTCTTCAGAGGGCCAGACTCTATGGATGTGAAAAGGGAAGGCTGGATTTAGGAAGAATGTCAGAGCACTTACCCTTTTCCTTCACTGTGGGCACCCAAGATGGCAATACTCCTTTCTCCAGGCTAGCTGGCCATCTTTAAACATGCAGGCTGGTCATCTCTAAACCATCTACAGCTCAGAATTCTTTGGAGATGCTTGCTGTGCAGCCAGGAATAGGGTTTTTTCTTTCAGCAGCAGAAGATCAAGACTCATCTGGGCAAGACCACAGAAAGCCAACCAGGAGCACTGGCAAAAGCACCAGTGTGTGCCAGCGCTGCTCAAAAAGGAGCCAGACTGAGACCTGCTAAAGGAGCAGACTGTCTCATTAACCACACATATAGGAAAGCCCCAAGCAAACCTATTCATGAGTAACCAGCACTGCATGCCATATGGCTGGGATCCACAGAGCTCTCTCCTGGTTTGAAAGCTTGGGCCATCCTGCTCTGGTAAGTTCCCATGCAGGGCAGAGATGTAAATTGGTATCTACTGGGTGCTATGCAATTACACTGCTCCTCCCTAACCCTTCTAGGGTCTGCAGGGAGCTTTGTTCTTCACCATGCTGGTCATTACAACTCAGCTGTCAGAAGAGGTCATTGCTCCATGGATGAGAGAGCTGGAACACCAGGGGAACCCCAACCAGCCTGCAAAACATGAAGAGGAGCTGTGGCAGAGAGTCTTTCTATGTGTCACATACAGGCTCTTAAACCAGTTGGAGCAGGTAAATGTCAACTCCATCCATGGGAAGATGACAGCATCAGTGTGCTCAAGTACTGGTATCCATCCAGCTTATTCTAAATGAATTTGAGCCCACCTTAGGCCACAGTATCACATACTCTGCAGAGGACATACATGTTCTACCACCACCCCAGTTAAATGCGATCTCCTGGTATTGTAGAAGCCCCCTTTGTACAAGTTTGTGTGCTTCTATAGATTCAGGTGGAGAAATAGTCACCAGGAAAAAGGTGTCACAGGACAAAGTCAAGACAGATATATGCTAAAAGATATTATGTGAAAGTTTCCTAGGTGCTGATAAGCTTCAGAGATAACTAATCCTCATGCAAGAAATTATAAACTTAGACCACCAGTGTTTAATGCTCTGCAAGGCCGCCAGCACACATTAGAACCTGCAACAGGTTGTATAACTTGGATTACACCCAGGAGGGCAGCAGCTGCTCTATGCAGGTTAAGAATACAGAGTTATGTATGCAGGTGGTGAAACAAAGTGCCCTCTGAAGGAATTTCTAAAGACCTGCCCAGAAGGCAGTGGTGAGCCAGGATGACCTTCTGCTTCCAAGCATTCACATTGGGATTGGCCTTCTGATGGCTGCTCCCACTAACGAGTGAACATGAATGAGTAATATGTTGTGTGAATAGCTATCTGCTTCACTAATAACACCTTGATTCTATTAACAGCAGCTGATGAATAAAAGATATTTTAAGAAATAGCAGTTGTAATCTGAGTTTTCCCCCAAGAGTATTCCATATAAAAGAAAACAGGACCTTATACTACCTGTTTGGGAAAAACATGTTAAAGGGAGTGTGGCAAGCATAACTCTTCATGGTGGCGCCTGCAGATCCAGCTAGGACAGACAGTACTAGCACAGGACAGCTTCTGTAACAAAACAAACCACGTGGAAAGCTCAGTGAAACACATGCTACTCTTTGCCAGAGAGAATTGGTGGCTGTGGGGAACATGTTCCTCCCCCAGAAATATACTATAGGAAATTCAGTCAAATTCAGCCCTGTGGAGGGTCTTGACAGGAACCACGTGCATGTCTGTAAGGGCAAAATCTCTTCAAAAGGAGAAGGTCCCACGTAAGAGCCAGCTAAGTGCTTTCTGCTCCACCACCCACAAGTTGTCTTCCCTTCATGCTTGAATGCATGGCTGGGGACCATGAACTGGCAGACCCAACTCTGCCACTTTGTCACTCTGCAAACATGGGCATTGCTCGAATCTGCTGTTTTACTAAAGTACCTCCACATGCCTTGTGGCCTCCACAGATGTCCAGAGAATCTGTGCAAACTCATCACTTCTAAAGCAGAAAAGTAACAAGTGCTGGAAGTCACGCTGATGCAAATAAATGAGGACCCCTGACAATTTATCTTAATAACCCTCCCTTTTAATCTGCCTCCAGGTAATCTGCATTCCCATCTCTCCAGGGCTCTGAAGTTTGTACCTCCAATTAAGCAACAGTCAGATTTTTCCATCTATAAAAAGAATGTGAGGTTGTTTGACTACCTATTGCACCAAAACTAGCTTTATTGTGTCAGACCAAAGGTATCCTTTGACTAACCACAGCCAGCAGCAGATGCTTTGAAGATGCTATAGAAGAACAGCCAGATTATATCTGGACCTCTATTTTTAATAACTACCAATAACCTCACCTTCTGTGAAGCACTCCTTCCATGTAAGTACTGAAAGGTTTGAGCAGATCACACAATCTTGCAGCTCCTCTCCAGAGAAAGTTTATAACCCAAGTGGCAAAATCCCCATCTACAAATACAGGCACAGAGCTTCCTTGCAAGAGGCAGCCCAGAGCATTCATGGCAAAGCTGAGAATCAAATGCAGTCTCTTGCCACTAGGTTATATTTTCAAAACTATCTGTCCAAAACATGACAAGAGTGATTAAACTAAAGAAACAAAAGCTTTGACAGATTAAATCTCCTTTCAGATTTTCTGGGGCTGTTTCAGCCTGATTGCTGAAATCCCTCTTGCACACCTGACCTTCAAGCATGCAGGAGCACAGTGCTAGCTCATGCCCAGCCATTGAAGCAAAACTTCCTGGTTGATGAGCTTATTGCCTCCAGTAACTCCTTCAGTACCAGCACACTGATATCAGCAACATTATGATTTATTAAGACATGCAACAGATTTTTCCAGTGTTTTCCCTCCCCCACCATTGTCCTCACTGATGAGGTTCTGGCTTTGAGAGCTTTCTGGGTGCTGGCAGCTGGAGCTGGCAAGCTGTGGTCAGCAAACATTTGCAATCAGCAGCTGACTTCCCACTGTCACCTGCCTGCATGGGCTGATAATGAAATGTTTGCTCTTGTGGCCAGTACCTCATTTTGAGGGCAAAAGAAGGCCCTCCAGGCTGTGGGACCTCCTGAGCCTACACATTGCCTACAGCTGTTGGATTTGTTTAGTGCTCAAGTGAAAGAAGCCAAATAGTGTGTGATCGAAGAACAGGGAAAATGAGCTGGCTCAGCTATGCTTTAATGATATTAGTAATGAATTTTTATTCACTCAATGTTCTCAATTCTTGCTTTCCTTTTTCCTCTAATCTCTTTTGTGTGTGTGAAATGGGTGATATCAGTCCTGCTGAGACAGTCCTGAAAACTTTGCTTAGCTTTGTTACTTCCACTTCTGCCTCAGACTTTAAGGAAAGCCTTTGGGGTGTAAGCACCTGTAGAGCTACAGGAACTAATTTCTAATCCTCTCTACCAGTGCCAAAACATTGTCAAATCCCCACTCTTCTAGCAGAAGCCTCCCAGCTTCAGAATGCAACATGCCTTCACCTCTGCCCGTGCACCAGCAAGTATGGCAGCTGATGGCATGGCTCCAGTGCCCTCTAAAGCTTCCCCACTGCTGCTGCCAGCAACCTAAACAGAAGTCACCTCTTGTGGCATTTAGAAAGCCTTAGGGCATCAAGTGAGAGTTCTCCAAGGCTATATTGCCAGAAATGCCAGAGGGGAGCCAGCAGGAACACTAAGATTAAATCCCATCACTTTAGAACATAAATTAATTACAGAGCAAGGGAATCTGTATGAGGTAATTTATACACCTACTCAAGTTAAACCCCAGTTACATCAATTCCTTCCCCTCAGAGAAGTGTCTCTGGTCTGGCTTTGTATGCAACAAGGTGAGCATATCAGCTTCTCCATCAATAGGGCAGAAATTTCCCACTCCCCTTTACCCCTGTAAAAGTCTAATAAGAATTTTTAAAATGTGATTTTTTTCCTCCCTGATGCATAAAACATGAACTGAAGCTTATTCCCACTCTGCCACTGATCAGCTGAGCAACCTCTTCCATATCTTCCTGTTCCTTCTTCACAAGAAGTACTAATTCCACTGCACCTAGCACTATGCAACAAACGCCTGCTGCAGCCTGTGATCCTGCTGCACCCATTAAAGCAATAACTGGACCTATCCTATGTGGCCAGAGGCTTGGCAGAGCAGTTGGGTTTGAACCATCCACAGCCTATTTGGTTCTGCAATCTTGATTAAGATCTTTTTTTGCAAATGAAGAAAAAATCAATTGTGGGCCCAAAAACCTTTTAAAATTTCACATCAGTAAGTAATAAAAAGATTTGCAAACTGTTTATTTGCCAAGGGATGAAAGAGCAGGGGTATAGCTACTGGTAGCCTTCCAGTTTAATACCTGCTTTTCAGATATCAGAGATATCTGTTCAGATCTAATAGGGGTCCCAGTGGACACTGTTTGAAAATCAAACTCTCATTTTCCCTCAGACCAGTTCCTGTCAAGCCCTGCAGGGACATGGTCACACTAACACAAGTGCCAGATTTTCTGTTTGGCTACAAGCACCAGGGAGTTGCAATTTTTGGCTGAGCACAGCAACTGGAGAACAGTGACCCTCAGATAAGAGTGGTGCCAGGAAAATGGCTGTTTGATGCCGTCCCACACTCTCTGACATGTGAGGAACAAGGGGTTACTTCAGTGGAATGTCCTGACCAGGCACTGCCAGCATGCCAACTTTCACTCAGGATGACATTACCCAGCCAAGGCAGCAGGTCAGTGACAGACCTCACCCAAGGATGGCCTCAGTCTCCAGACCTCTGATGGCACTTCCTGGAGCTCTGCCCCTCCACCCCAGTATCTGAGAGGTCATCAGCTGAGAAATACTCCTGGCTTGCCCAAAGAGATCCCACAGCAGACCTGCTCTGGCATAGGGAAGAGCCTACCAACGAACTATTAAGACGTTCAGAGACCTAAAAGCCATAGCTTTCCTGTGCCCCTGGAAGAGGGCACAAAGGCACTTAAAATAGCAGGGCTCTACTCATCCAAGTATGCTTCCCTCCCTGAGAGCAGACCATGCATTGCTTTGCTCCCCTTCCACTCCACGATACCAGTTAGAATAAGTAGTATTCAAATTCATCTGTTTCCCCTTTTCTCTAGCAGCTGCTTTAACCTTAACCAATGGCCTAAACCACAGAGTTTCTGAGGCCTAATCTCCAAACCTGCATTACAGTTTTGCTACAACCCACCCTTTCCCTAGCACATATCATCAATACCCTACATGCCCCCATCTCCCAGTCTTCCAGAAGTTCTATCCCCATAGTCCCCTTTTATAGGAAAGTCCAACTGCTCAGCTGCCCTCTCTTCCCTAGAAATCCTCCCACCTGAAAGGAGGGATAGGGCATAACTGAAGTTCAGTGGGAGTCAGTCTACTTTTTGTAGTTTCCAGCTTGTGCTACTTTCAGTACAAACTCTAAAATGCACAGGCTAAGCCCCCAACTAGGCCTGAAAGAAATTTATTAACATATTTGACTGACCATAAGAGAATGATCCACCATCTTAGCCTTGCATAAAGGACACCCAGCCCAAGGCTTTTATATACAGGTGATTTTGGAAATCCTACCAAAGACAGTGTGAAGCAGAGTTTTCAGAGGGGAGGGATTCTATTTTTCAGAAACCAGAGATTTTTATGACTTTTTTGTTGTTGTTGTTTTTGATTTTGGTTTTTGTGGTTTTTTTCTTTTTTTAAAGATGTTTTCTGAGTTTTGCCCTTGGAAACTTGGTAGTAATTGCTAGTTCCTCAGGAATTCTGGCTTTTGTTCTGTCAAGATAGCCCAGCAAAGTGGGAGGAAAACCAGCTCCAAATTAGCATTTAGCTGATGCTACAAACATATTTGGGGCCACCTTCTCCCTGTTATTATAGGGCTTAGCACATTTTGAATGTGTGTGCTTTGACACGCCTCAGATGAAGCCCCAGCTGTGTCTGCTGGTGGTCCAAGCCAGAAGAGTCACTCAGCTCTCAATGAGAGGTATCACATCGAGGGCACACTGGGGTAAGGTCACAAGAGAACACGGCACTGGACACTCTTCCCATCTGTTGTAGCATTGAGGGAAGAAATCTCAGAGGACTGAATGGTTTTTTGGAGGTCCTACAACCTCCCTTGAGGCACATAAGGCACTTGCTCCTTTGGTGTTTGGGAAGATGGTGGACATGACAGGATGCTGCTGAATTCTCCTCGACTACATCATTAATGCATTTGTTTTGGGAGAGAAGGGGAAAGAGACCCCTTGTTTAGTGGAAATGCTGATAAAGTCCTGATATCCAGATACTTCTTCTGAGAGGAGAACCTGTTACTGGGGTCAGCTTAGCAAGGAAAATGCCATTTGATTTCTGGCAGTAGGGCCAGAAATGACTGCAAACTGCTTTGCCTTTGGCCAGGCATTTGAGAGATTGCCACATTATTTATCTAATAACGGAGTGAAGAAATCTGAACAGGATAAAAATAGCAAGGCTTGGATTAGAAAGTGGATGGCTAATGAGGAACAGAGGTTCACTGTTGCTTTGGTATTCCTACTGTTGCCAGGAGGATCCTGCACAGTGTGGATATGTGTCTATTGAGCTGGGATGGAGGGGACACATAAGGCACCAAACTGGCCTAAGGAAGCACTACCAGGTCTATTGAATGACTGACTGATGTCTGGGTTAAGAGAGGTAGTAGTACACCAATGAAAAAACTCTCTGGTATAGGCTGCACACAAACCTGCTTCTTGCAGCCCAGCAAAGCTGGAAGACACTCTTGGAGGTGAGGTACACTGGGGGTCTGCTCTTGTGCCACACAAGATGGGAAGTTCACTCTCTTAATGACAGGGAAAATCAACAAGAACATTAATGGTTCTTACACTACTTGTGCTCAAAATCTCTCCATTAAAATGTCCTTTGTGAGATTTTTTAGTCAAAAGGGAGTTTTCCTTAAGAACTGATGCTTCCTATCTCCTGTGGTATTTGTAGCCTGGACTTAAAAATGGAAAAGGGACTGGAGGGCTGGAGGGTCCAGTCTCCTCAGACCTGCGTTTTTGCCCCTCCTCAGATGGGTAGAGTGTTCCCTTGTAAGGGAGGAACCAGTTCCTTCTCTGGTGCCAGTGAGTTACTCAGCTCTCTAAGGAGCTGCTCCCTGCAGAGCCACAATTGCTACAAAATTGCCCTTTGGGATCCAAGACTTGGAGTTAATTTCTTTTCCCTGCTCAGCAGGAAGCATCTAGCAGGCAATGGAAATGGCACATACACTGTGTCTGAGGCGCAGCGCTGCCTCTTGGAGGGCACCCACCTCCACTCCGACTGCAGAAGTTACATCTTCAGTCATTTCAAAGACATTAAATGGCTTTACATACACAGTTTCCTCGGTCACTTCTTATCATGTGTCTGATCTGGAGTCAGTATGGCCAAAGGATTGTTCAGATAAATTGTTTCAAATATAGACTCGGATGCTTTTATTAACATAATGAGTGAAGGCTGCCATCAAGATCAAGGTCACCATTGTTCTGGGTGCTGCACAGTATCAGTACTACATTCTGTATTTCCACGCTATGAGACACGCACTGTCTCCAAAAGCTTAGAGTCTAAATAGACATTTGAATGGGGAGAGAGATTGAAGCATGTGAAAGAGGAATAATTTATCCATGATCAAAGGCTGAGCTGGAATTAGAAGAGCCTGTGTCCTGGGTGGGATCTGTTATCTCCTCTTAGCATAACCAACTACTGACACCATCTGTAAATACTCATAATAAGAACATCCCAGGAACAAGACACATGTAATTTCTTAGGACACTCTGTTCTTCCTCTGGTTACAATCAATGGGCAGGTAAGGGCTGTTGCAGCTACATGCAAGGCTTGGGATGCAGCAAAAACAGGCAGATCGTGGTTGTAAGAATGACTCCTGCCATATGCAATCATCTTTCAGCAGACCCAGGGTGCTAATAAAAAAATCCTTTCACAGAGTGCAGTGTGCATTATTAGCCGGAGTAAGAGCTGAGGCAGCATCGCCACCCTGGAGTCGGACAGGGAACTGCAGGCGCGATGTGTCTGCCCTACAGATTCCCCTTCGGTCACCCAGATGGCACGAAGTCTGAATTATGTTGCCATATTTCTCTAAACTGAGGAGAGGAATGGTTGGACTCTGTCTCCAAACAGGTACTGCAATCTGACAAGACAGAGTCTGGGAGTTAGCTAGTCTTTCACAGTGGCAATGGGTAAGGATAAAGCTACAAAAAGTACCTTATTCCAAAAAATACCACCCTGTGATGGATAAATATGAACATTTGTATAAAGAAACTATATAAATAGTGTCTTCTAATGTGGTGGTTCGGGTTTTTTGCTGCCTTCTCTCATGGCTTTGTCCTCCACAAAGTAGGGCTCATTCCTACTTTGCATATGTTAATGTGAAACCAGTGCAAGCTCTGATGTTGATTTTCATTCTGACACCAGATACAGGTCCCCATATAAATGCCAGTGTTTGGGAAAAGCTGACTTTATTCAGGATCTTCTTGTACTCCTGAGGCAGTGCCATCCCAGTGTACTGGGGTCTCAGCTCACAGCAACCTTTGGCCAGAAGCCAGGATGTTCTTGCATCTTCTGCTCATTCTGAGCAGCAATTTGTTGTATGGGCACCCTCAGCTCCCTCTTCTCACTATTAACAGGCTATATCCTGGTTTGTTTTCAGCTCAGATGTACCATATGAGACACCATTGGGCTGCCTGAGTCTGGGCAAGTCATTATCTATGTCACGCCTCAGTTACCAGCCTCTAGTCAACAGCTGACACTTCATAAGTATACTGAGAGGTTTCAGTAGCCCATGTCCTGGGATGCTGCAGTGGATGGAGATGAGATAAGAATGACTTGGTAAAAGATTTATACAAAGTAGGCTTGACTGCTGTCAGTTGTGACAAATGAACATAACAAGCCAAAAGTTTGTTACCAAGTATTGACTCCCCTCAGCAGCACCTGACAGCACAGAGCTCTCTTTCCTACCTGTGATTCAAGCACTCAAAAAAAGCTTATTATTTCTAGCCACAATTCTCTTTCCCTCATTCTCTGCATCTGCAGTTTTTAGGACTCAGGGAAAATCTTGATTAGGACACAGACCATCTCTTAACTTACAACTGAAATATCTGGTTCATTTTAGATGGAAAAAGACACATCTCCTTCAGAGAGTGTTGTGCTTCAATAAAGCACCTCTTTGTGGTGGCCACATCAGAGGTGAAACCTTGTCCAGGCTGGCAGTATGAAAGCCAAGGGGCTTGTTCCAAACAGGCAAAAAAGTGTTGGTTTTTTGTTTATGCCTCATTCTTGCGACACTTATAAAAGGGGTCAGGGCAGTCTGTCTGTAACATTTTTCCAACAACCATCATTAAAAGTGCTTCATGTTTAAGATTGTGACAGAAAGCCTGATAGTGGCTCTGTCAGCAATGACATTTGCAAAGGATTGGTGATAGATTTTGTGGTGCCAGTTTATCCTGACCATCTTGGAGCTGTTTCTTCATCTTGGTTGCCTGACTCAGCCTCCAAGCTCATCATCATCATCATCATCACCATTTATTGGGACTGGCTGACTATTTTGACAAAAGAAATAGTCCTAGTCAATGCAGATGACACTGGGGAATGCTGGAGCTGGAGCCAGATCCTGCACCCTGGGTTTTATGGGGAAATGATTCAGCTTTCCTTACAGCTTGCTGGGAGCCACCGCACCCCATGGGCTGATCTGATGCTCACCACTAAAATGCAGCCACTCCCAACGTGAGGAGTAGCAACAAGTATTACATGCAAGGTCAAGAGGAGTCCTTGGCCAAGGACAGAGCAAAAAGGATCCAGTATTTTAATGTACAAACACTGAACGTGTGAGATCTCTCAGGCAAATAGCCTGGACCCACACTCAGCAAGTTTGGCTCAACACAGAGAGGCCCTATATGCCTGCTCAGTGTCACTACCCCCATAATCTGGCAAGCCTTTTGACATTAGGTGTTCATTGGAAAGTCCGATTGCCTGGAGCCCAGCTTGCCTTTTTTACGAGAGAACAGCATGTTCCCAGCTCTGCCATTTCCAGAGGAAACAAGCCCCAAGAGTACATTAAAGACTTGGACACAAATAGCTTGCACTGTGTATTATTTTCAAGCTGGTCTCATGATTTTACAGGTCTGACTCATTCCGGATAAATGCAGAAGGTTAGTCATGATAGCTGTAGACAAAGAGGAAGGACCTCACTGGACTTACCCCAGTGCAGTTTCCATTGCTGTTGTCGGGCAAAGAGCTGAGCCAGATTTGCTGGTCCCTGATCCTGGGTTTGTCCCAGGACCTGTTAAGGGGCATATCAGTGAGAAAGTATGGACACATATCTGTGCATACTGCTGACAGCCTTACAGCCACCTTCCTGCTGAGAGTTGGGGAGCATCTGCTCATCCCTGAGCTAAGGCCAGATGTTGGTAGGGGTCTCATTGGCCACCACAGTGGCTGGCTGTGGGAAGTGTGCTGCAGCACACAGGTGGCAGCTGCACTGTGGCACTGCTGTCACCTCCAGCTGTGGGCACAGCCACCAGCAGCTCCACACCACTGCCGTGACACAGCCAGTCTGACTCATCTTTGGACTTTACCTACTCCGAGGCCTCAAGATACTTGGTCTGGAGAAACAGGAAGGAGAAAAGGAGAATTTTTATGCTTGCATCTTGTGCACAGCCTGTTGTCTGTGCTGGACATGGCCATGTCTAGAAGAGCAGCATTTCCCTGCACCCCTGCAATCCAGGGATTCTCTTCCACAGAAGTGCTGAGCCGCAGCCCAGCTGCAGGCCAGGCTGGGAGCACCATCTGCTGGCTTTGACAAGGCAGGCTGGCTTGTCAGAGGGACAAATTACAGGGTAACCCAGAGCTGCACAGTCATTAGACTGCACAGCAAATCAGAGATGAAAAAATCACAGGGCTGGACAAATCCCTCAGCTAAAGCTCCTCCTGTCAGCCTCACAAAAGGGGCTCCAAACCAGTCAGTCTTTCTGCACTAGAGCCAAACAAACTGATTTGGGCAAAGGAGATCCACTTGTAAGTTATCTGGAGTTATTTAGGGCTCTTGCAGAGCTTGCAAAGAGTTTCAGCTAAAGAAGTTTGAAGCATTTCACTGAGCAGTCTTTTAAATTCTTCATTCTGACAGTTCAAAATGTAGTTTTGTTTACAAGTATTCCCAATAATAATAATACTGAAGGGGGCATTGAGAGCCTGAAAAGGAAAGAAATTGTATGTCTCCAGTGCAACAGTGGGCCTGTTTAAGCAGCTCCCAAGTAGATTTTTCTTGGGTTCCTCAGGTCAAGTCACTTCCTCTGATGTATGATGGATGTGTCCCATCCCCACAGTTCACTGCAGTGGACAAGGATCCACTGAGCTGTCCTTGCATGAACCTTACAGAGAACCTACAAATGTGAGGATCCTCCCAGCACTGGCAAAGCACAAGCAGACCTCACAGGAGGCTGCTCTGCGTGCGTCACCCTTGCACAGAACAGCGTGGGGGAACAGTGCTAGGTTACAAAATCCACCTTACAGCAAAGAGGTCGCACCACTGTTGGCATCTGCTGGTGTGTCAATACTGTCTTTAATGGCACAGTCTCAGACTGGTACAGATAAACACAAAAATAAACAAAGAGGCTTCTGGGCACACCAGCACCTTTCTTGCCTTTTCAGAGCCAAAATGCTAAAAATTCCATGTTTATTTCCATTGCATGCTAGTTGATCTCATGAAAGCATTTCCCCAGCCTTTATTTGGCTTTGTTTCTAGAGCCACTTGACTGAAGAAGCAGAATAGCACAGGGTATGTCCAGTACAGGACTGTGAGCAGCACATACTCCTTCTGGGGGTGCTGGTGGATGTTTTGACAGACTTTAGGCACTATTAAAGATGCATTTAGTCGGTCCAAAAGGCAAAGATATGGTCAAAACAATTGAAATTCACTTAATGCACTGGAAGCTGGACCTTCCTGAGACTATTTCAGCCGTTCCAGGTTTGAGTTCTGTATGTTGCCTACATAAGATTAATTTCCTTTTATTTTGATCTCATACCTTTTATATATCTTTTAACAGAAGAAATTTCAAATTCTTTCTTGACCTTTTTAATGCCCATTTTGTTTTAACAAATCTGTTCTTTGGACACTTTGCATTGACACCAGTAAACTTTTAAGATATCTGTGAGCCAGACTTGGAATTATTACCCCCACTTCTTAACCTCTTTTTTCAAATCCATCCCCATTGGTACTGGGGTGGAAGGAAGCAGGAGTGTTAAAGGCCTTATTTTTCACTTTTTCTCTGACTTTTGTGATAACTTGTACAAGTTATTTTAGGATAGTTAAGATTTTCTCTGTACTCTGGAAATTAAACTTCAACATATTATATTCAAATTTGGCGGGTTTTTTGTTTTGTTTTGGAGTGGCTTGTTTGGTTTTTTTCTTTTTAATAAACTGGGAGTAATTACTGCAGATGGTGGCAGGTTCTCTATCTGCTGCTCTCCTCAAGCCCTGCCTGCCATTCTGGGAAATGGGCAAATAGTCAAACACACATCACAGTACTCAGTGCAAAGGTCAGAAGAGATCTGTATTGGCCAGTGGCTCAAGTGGAGTGAGGTACCTGTTCTGGCCACAAAATGTTTTTTACTTCTCTCTGCATCCATTTAGTAAATGAACAGAGCTTTTGTCAGTAACAATAACAAAACTTGAGGAACATAATAAACAATTTTGCATCTCAATTCTTTATATAGTGCTTCTTTTTAATAGCTTTTGAGAATTGTAATGAAATACTTTGAAATATGTTTGGGACAGTTTTGTTTCAGACTTTGCCTCCAGCTTCTTTGGTTTGAAAAACAGGCTTGTTTCCAGGAAAGTA
This sequence comes from Zonotrichia albicollis, assembly GCF_047830755.1. NCBI lineage: Eukaryota > Metazoa > Chordata > Aves > Passeriformes > Passerellidae > Zonotrichia > Zonotrichia albicollis. The sequence goes on along the minus strand of NC_133825.1, from coordinate 32,154,402 downwards.
AGTATTGCATTTAATTGGAATTAGATGTTGGCAAAGAAGGCTGATGTTTCCAAAGCTGCTGGTGCTTCTGTGAGCTTGGAAAACAGCCTGGGTGCCTCTTGCAACAGTTAATAAAAACAATTAATTGCATCTGTTTATTTTAGATCCACCTACTATTATTTTTTTCCTACTTTTTGTAATCTTCTTACTTAATTTGTCATGGAGCAACAAATACAGCTCACCCCAGAGAACCCAATGGTGTCTTTCCTTTTCAATTGGTCAAGAAATGTCTGAAGTGTTGCATGATTTCAAAATGTTGTTGCTGCCGGACCTGAGAAATGTGAAAACTCCAGCTCAAGAATCCTGAGACAGTTGGAGACTTACAAGACACAACTGAAAATTCTTCCCCTTTCTACCATCAGAAATAGATGCCAAATGCAGGATGGTGGCATCTCCTGCATCTCAGCAGTGCTGTCCCAGTGGGACTGAGCCCCTTGGCAGACCCTCAGCTCCCCTGAGGCAGCAGCAGCCTCTGCAGCTGCTCTCTACACCGAGTCCAGTTCAGCCTGGGAGGGGGAGCACAGCCACCTCCACTACTTGAATTAGACCACCAAAACCATTAAACTGTGCTAAACACCACATCATTGAAATTTTGTTTCAACATAATTAATAATTAAAAACAGTATTCTTAAAAAAATTAATTTAAGAATAAATAAAGGGCTATTCTTAAAAAAATTAATTTAAGAATAAATAAAGAGGTGTTTCCCTCACCTTTCAGTTTTTGGTGTTTTATCTTCTACTAGGTAAATTCTCAAGCTTTTTCTCACCATACTTAACATCTTAGTTTTTCAAATGCTTGGGGCTCCAGGACCTGGGGCTTTAATGAGTGCAAATACCATCAGTCTTGCTGTAATAGAACACAGCTGGGGGCACAGCTGGCCCTGGGATAAATTGCTGTCACTGCATTTTCTTCTCCTCTAGGTGCCCAGAAACTGCGCAGCCACCCTTGGGGCGAGGGAGTGCCCTGGCTGAACAGGCAGGGCTCTGGGCAAAGGTAGTGTTTTGGCAGCAGTGTCCTATGTGCTGTGCCTGGCCAGGGCTCCCTCACTTGAGTGCAGCTGGGCTCAGTGTGAGATAGCCAAAATCCATCAGAGAGCAAATCTCTGCTGAGCAGCTTTCCTTTCCTGAGACTCTGGAACCCAGGAGGGACTTTGGTCCACCTGAAGTGTCCCCAAGCAAAGCTCAACTGGCTGCCAGCCCTGCCTGATGGCTCAGACAGAGGATCTGAGTCCTCTTCAAATCCTGCCTGGGTCCAGCACTTCTGCTTGCTAGCTGTGCCCTGGATGAAATGAGTTTGACTGGCCTCAGCCCATGTTTTGGCTGATCATGTCCACAGCACAAAATTCAACTGCATAGTGCGGAGAAGCTCTTCCTATGGCTTTGGGACATGGGATACAACTGGTCCAATGCTGATATAAGGCCAGTCAGGGTATCTGTGGTGGGTGCTGTGACAGTAATTGGGATGTCCCATGTGGCCAGATGCCACCGACTGGATGCACTTCTAAGTAGCTCCAACAGCTACTTAGCCTGGGATAAGCCCTTAGTGGGAGACTTCTAACCCTTCCAAACCAAAGACCGTCTCCCATGGACTTTATAGGAAATGCCAAAAGCAAAAAATTAAGGGGGAATAGGAAGGTTTAGCCAGAGGCCTTTCTCTTGGGGTGAGGATGGCCTGATGCAAACAGGAGGTGGGAAGAAAGAGCAGGTCACCATGATAAAGGAGAAGCAGATGGAGGTAGGAACTGGCCCTGATCCTCCTTAAACTTCTGGGGGAGACTGAGGCAGAGACAATGGTCTCATATCTGTGACCCAAGCAGCAGATGCAGAGAGCCTGAGCCCAATCCCCCCACCCCAGAGCACCCAGTGCACCCCAGCTCAGCAGTATCTCCAATGCAGGAGGAGGAGAGGACACTTCAAAAGCAGCCCTTCCAGTTGCCTTTGCTGAGAATGGAGAGCCAGAGCAGTGCTAGTGGAGATTGAATCTAGTGATTACTATAAGGGATTTGCTGTCTCTTTCTTTATCCCTCTCTCTCTTTTTTTTTTCTTTTCCCCCCCTTTTCCCTCCCTCTTATCCCTTTCGTGGTGCATTTGTCTTCGAGGAACCTGGGGTGTTCTTTTCATCAGTTCAATCTCTCTCTGGCACTTGAGTCCTGATTGGCTGAAGGACTTAGGGGAAAAAAAAAAATCTTTAATTAAGTAGATAATCTCTTCTTAGGAAGTTCTGCGGCTCCATTTCACCAGCCCCCTTTAGCTCTTACTTTAGGATTGGTTATCCTTTGCAGAAGGTGGGATTCAGGAGGCATCCGCCTCTTCATCACACCAGGACTGCCGGGTGGAAAATAACTCCATCCCTTCCCTAAATTAGTTGTGCTTCTTTTTTTTTCCTTTTTTCTGGTGGTGGTGCTAACCAAGTTTGGGGTTTTTTTAGGATCTCCTTTCTCCCTCTTTATTTGGATTTTATATTTCACATGGACCCTTATCTGGGCATCTTCTTCCTCACTCCCTTCTTCCAGTCCTGCTATGCCTGGTGAGTATCAAGAGCATCACAGTCTGTGTCACAGGCAGGTGCTCTTCCCAGATACCCTAAGGAAATTCCTCTTCGCCTTCCTAAATGTCTCCTCTTTCTCACTTAGCTAAGTTCTGTCTTTAATGGAATCAGATATTTAACCAAGTCCTTACACACTCATTGGCAGAGAGGTTAGATCTATGAAAGTCCCTCTTTTTCCCTGCACTTCCCAAAAATAACTAGGGGCCAGATTGTAAGCTGGAGTAAAATAGGGGAGAGTGGGTGCTGAGACCTAGCCCCTCACTTTCAAGTGGGAAGATAACCCAATGGAAGAGCCAGAAACTTCTGCTTTTCCAAAGGCTCCCAGTCAGCTTGTCTTGTCTTAATTAAATGAAATGGGGCTTCTCTCACGCTCCCCAAAGAGGACAGTCTGTGATTAAGAGCTCAGAGCCCGCAGGGGTGAGTTAGATCCACAGGAGTGTCACTCTGGATGAGTAGCCTGAGAGCCCAGCTCCTTGGCACGCACCAGGGGCAGAATTTCTTGTCTGAAATTCAGGTATTAGGGTTTCCTGGGCAGCTGCTTTTGCTACAGCGATTGTTACAGCTTGGTTTTCAACCACCTGAGTCCCATCAGACCAGTTCTGCTGTGCACAAATCTGTGGCCATCTCCTGTGGACCTCTTGCTTTGTCCTGAGGAGAGTGTTATATTTATTTCCCAAAAAGTTCTTTAAGGGTGAACAGAAAGAGATTATGTTTGCATCGAATCTTGTATCGTTCCTTGTGGGATATATCAGTCCCATTCCCAAAGGGAAATGATCTCTGCAGGTATTTTTCCTATGTGATTTTTACTGAGTACCCAATTTTTTCTCTCAATTGCAGTGATGCCCTGGGGAATCTGCTCAGTGGGTTACAGATTTATCTCTAACAGCAAGCAAAGTCTTTTACTATTCAATTACTAAAATCCCCTGCCTTCTCCATAGCAGATCTCTAGGGTTATTACCATGGATGGAGAAATCAAAATTACAAAAAGAGAAACTAAAGAGTAAATGGGAACTCATTCCTGTTAGTCTGGAAATGAAATTTATGTTCTTTCAGAGATTTTCTACTCCTTTCATTAAAAGAATACACAACAATTTGTATATGTCTAAATACTATAAATAAAAGAGCAAACTCAAGATAAACCTCCCTTCTGGAACAAGGGTAATATGTATGTTCTACAGAAAGGCTAGGCAAGAGCTCATGCTGATTTTATTGTTATTTTTGTGCTCTTCCTGTGTATGTCTTGCTTTCCTCAATAAAAACAGGTTTAGAATACATTAAAAGAAAAAACCCCAACATTTTAAAGAAACAGTTCAAAGAGAAATTTCAGCACACAAAGTAGAGCTAAATATGGAAATCCAAGACATTTTCAGTCCAAAGTTGGATGTTTAGATTCCTGTCTCTCAGTAGTTTTTATCTAAGAGAAAAGTTTATAGATCAAGACAACCTCGCTTCTCACTGCATGTTGCTCATAGGTCATGAATTCCATAGAGAAAGGAAAATTGCAACTTTAATTGAAATTATCATTTTGCAGACACTCTCCCTTAACTCTTTAGGAGAAAAACAAATTTGTGAGAGTCATAAAATAATTCTGCTTGAAATTTGTGCTGGTTTTCTCTATCTGATCCAATGGCTTAAAACACGTTATTTTTTTCTTTATGATTTAATCACAAGAATTGGGAGTGGGAACATGGTGGGGGAGCAATATAGAACAACAACAAAAAAAGTTTTTATATATATATGTGGCCACTTCCTTTCTTTGCATGTGGATTAGTTTTTACCATTTAATGGATCATTCAACCAATGTACTATTTCTAGGTGATCAAAATGTTAGGGTTGCATTTAGGAACAAAATCTTCAAAATAAATATAACAAAATAGATAAAAATGAAGAAAAAATAAGTAAAGTTCCAAATGCTATTGAATTGCTGCCCAGTTTCCTCTCCTGTGGGAATAATATAAAGATCTCTAACTCAGTAGTTTTCTCCTAAATGTAATTTTTACACTTCAGCTGTGGGACTGCCTTTGGTTTTCAGCCTCCCTGATTTTCTAATAACCTTGGGGAGCTCATATTGAGAACAAAACTCAGATCCAAAAGGAAATCCTATCCATTTTCTCTATTTACAATAATGACAGTGAAGATGTAAATCCAGCTTTATAATTTTCTAAAGAGCAGAACCAGCAGCACAGTAGCCTGAGTGGGTGGTAAGGTATCAGACAAATATTGTAATGAGAGATTAGGTAAGGCTCTCAGGGCATATTAAACTGAGGAGAGTGATGCTAAACTGATGAGTGTGATATTATTGGTTAAAGTTGTAAATGAGACAGAATTATCAGAGGCTATTAGTATTATTAGTATTTGATATGAGTAAAATATAATGGGACAGCTGCTTGGCAGGGTTCTTTGTTTTCAGATTCAATAAAACTGTGACAGAAAACTCCTGCTGAAGATATTTACTAGCTTTGACATAATTTTCTAATATTGGATCCAATGAAAATCTCTTGCCCTAGATTTACTTTTTACCTGGAGACATAGAGTTGTGCTGAGGGAAGCAGTGTGTCCTGGCCAGGGCCCTGCACAGCCTGGGGAGGGGGCAGAGGAACTCGGAGTTGTCCCCCCTCGACCCACTTGGCTACGAGCCTGCTCCGCTTCAGCCCGTGTAATGCTATCCTGCAGTTTGCAGGTGGAGGGAAAGGGGGTTACACAGCTAGAAACTCCCTGAGCTTTCTCTGAGAACAGAAATTACTTCAAATGTCTCTTTTCATGTGTGTGATACAAAAAAAATCACCAATGTCATAGAGATTGGGCTGGTTAACACCAGCTATGAATGCAACTACTTAGTTAGTTTAGTATTACATTCTGCTTTCCTTTACAAGGGAATGAAAATTTAGTAGAAGTACATAATTTCTTTTTAAAAATCACACTACAGACAAAACAATGAAGAGAGATTTTGGTAGTGATTCCTGTTTGTAGTACAGAGATGATTCTAGAGACACTGTCACTATTGTATTGTACCTGTGTAAGTAGTGGCTTAATTGCTTTCTGCCCTTAGTGGAGACTATATACAGAATGGAAATACATTTTTCTTAGCTAAATTATAAGAGCAAAGAAAAGCACATAGATTCTGTCTCCATTACTACCTTTTCTTGCTTCTCAATACAAGTAAGAAAAATTTCAGCCAGCCTCTAGTCATAGGATAGTCCCATCTTCCCTTCTCCTGAACCTACCTGAAGCTGCAAGAGTTAAATGTTGGGGTGTCAAGTGCACAAAATACTTGAAACTTCATGAATCCTTTACTTGTTTAAGTCCTACAAACCCAGCCAGCAGCCTGCCTGCCTGTTGATCTGAGAGCTCAAGGAAAATGCCTTCAGTCTCTCTGACTTTATAAACTGTTTAGAATATCCTGCTGGGAAAATGCTACTGTATCATTTGCTCAGCTGCAGATGGAGAATTGGCATATCCTGAACTTGGCCTTTTTGTGGACCTTTATCCTGGAGGTTTATCCTGGAAGGAACAGATCCTCTGCTTCAGTAGTCATGTCAATTGACTCCTGCTAACAGGCTGGTTTGCTGTAAACTGACATTGTGGCTTACCGTCCTCCTCCTAAAGCCGTCCTTGCAATTTCTCAGATGTTCCTAATCCAACGGTTTGGATTAGGAAGCAAATCCTTTCTATATACTGTGAATTTGGGTTTTCCTACCCACATGGGAAACAATGCAGATGGGATTTATCTCTTTTTTTGGTGACAAAAACAAGATAAGCGAGGACTTGCAATTTTCTAGCTCTTGCCTACGCAGGAGCATTTTACCAGAGTTTTCTCACAGCTGCTACCAGGGCCCCAGATTCACACTCACACCATCCTGAGTGTGGTCCCCATAGCAAAGCACTTAAGGTCAAGGCAATGGACAGAAGGGAAACCAGATGGAAAAATGACTTGTTCATGCTGCTACCCAGTTGCGTTAGGATGGGGACCCATGGAGCTTGCACAGTCTGATTAGCCCCAGGTTCATGGCCCTGTGTGATTCAGGTCACCCGATGCTCTAATCACTTGGCTACAGATGCCGTCTCTCCAAGTCCCAGGAAATATTTAATTAGCTGTACAATGCAGAAGCAGCTTCCAAAGGAAAATTCCTCTGCAAAAAAACAACCATCAACTTCGTGCTAAAGTGCCCATGGGGGCTGGAGCACAGCCGGGTCTGAATCCCAAGCCTGGAACAAAGGGAAGGAATCTCCTGTTCTCACAGCCCACTCCTGTTTTGACCCAGGGGAATCTTTCCCAAAGAAAGCTTCATAAATGTAAACACATTTTCACCAAAAAACCCATAAAAACCAAAGCAAAACAAAAGAAAGCTAGACTTGCCAGAATGAAATGTTGCAAACTCATTCTCCTAACTCTAAACTGTAACAGCAAAGATCAGAATTCTTGTGATTTTGACCAAGCTAAAGTAATGAGACCTCCTTTTGTGGTGTACTTTGGAAAGGATCTCTGTGGGTGCAGTTCTGGTGGAGGTGAAGTGGGCTTGCTAACTGTGCAAGTGGTTTTCCAGGGCAGGACAGCATCCTCTCTCAATCTCTCATGTGTCTCATGTCTGGGCACCAGTCCTGCACCCTGTCTGTCCCATGTCGATGGCAGGGCTGCATTTTGACCTTCAGCTTTGGACAACATTGACTGCTTCTGACTGTGCTGGAGCCCACCCTGGGATGCCCCCACAGTGTCTGTGCTGGGTTTGTAGCACAAAAAGACAGTATCTTTCTCTCCCTTATGTGGGAATACTTGTGACTCATTTGAAGCAGAACATAATTTTGAGAAGTTGAAGAACCAAGTTTCCATCAGTGCGTGCTCTGTCATCTTCCCAATCACTCACTCACTGCAAGGTCTCAATCCACTCATTCTACCTCTCTGGTCCCAGTGTCCTCTCTGGGTGATAACAGCAGTCACTCATTTCTCTTGAAGTGTTGAGCTCCAGCAGGGAAAATGTTCCACAGACTCACCAGAAATAGTGATGTTATCTTATAAACCTTAGGTTTATAAAATATGTTATAAATTATATAAAATATATAAAATATACAAAGTATGTTTATAAATGATGTTATTTTATAAAAATTAGGTATTTTTAGGAGACCCTCTCTTTTCTTCATTTCTGACTTGGGATATTTCGAATTGGCTCTTGGGCTTCTTCAAAGTGTCAGTCCTTTCTGCCATGATGCAGCTAAGCAGGATTCACCCAGAATTCTCCAAATTCTGCAGGTGGTCACTGCACCATATGGAGTCCCAACGCTGTCTGACCATTTGCACAGAAACAGTCTTTCTTACTGGAGAAAGACTCAGACCAGACAGCATCCATTCTGCAACGCCATAGTGCTGGAGACAAGCCACACTGCCTGACCCTTGGAGACGATCCCTCCACACCTTCAGTGGGAACAGCAGAAAGCTTAGTTTTGTCTAGGACCTCCCACCCACCCCAAACCCTCAGGGTGCCCTGCACAGTGTCCTGGAGGATGGGAAGGACAGGTATATTTGTGTTCAGCCATCACCATAACCTGACCAAGAGGAGAGTGTGGGCAGTAAGAAATGGCATCACAGGAAAACAAGGGATTGTGATGTGGAGAGATGCATCTGGACTCATATTGCAAAGAAGCAGTGGCGTGATGCCCTCCCTCCCTCAGCACGGTCCCACTCCTGGGGGCTGGGAGAAATGGTATCCTGACTTCAGTCAAGTGAGGTAAAAAAGCAAGGCTAGGGGAACCAGAAAGCTAAATAAGGGATAGATTGGTACAAAGGGTAGCTGAGCAGAGGAAAGCAAAAGGAGGGAGCAGTGAAAGAACTGCAGCCCAGTACAGCCTGACTGAGGGGAGCAGGGTGGGGGGAAGGGGACAGCACTGTCCTGTTCCTTAGGGAGCAGCAAAGGGACATGGGGGAGAGAGCAGAGGTGCCTGCAGCCAGGAGACAGGCAGACTGTGGGGGAGCGAGAGGAGAGCCCTGGGATGCCTGGCATTCCCCAGGCCCCTCCACCATCACCCCCTCCCTGCTGACACTGTCTCTATCTTCCAGGTCAGTGAATAATTTCCTGATGACGGGCCCCAAGGTAAGAGAAATCCCTTTGATCTCTGTCCCTGATTCCACTAAACCCAGAGAGGGAAGGAGAGAGAGAGAGGGGCTCCTCCTTCCCACTCCTCTCCACTCAGCCTTGGCCAGAGCTCCTCTCTCCCCCAGGCTTCAAGCAATAAGGCAAAGAGAAAGGCCAGGAACTTGTGAGCTCCTTGGGCTGCATGAACACTGAGCAATGCTGACCTGGGGTTCTTTTAAACAGGTTGGGGCCAGATTCTGGAGATTTGTCTATTGATGCCAGCCAAGGCTCTCACCTGACATCTATTGCTTCCTGAGGATCAGGTTGGCATCAGGGTCCACACTGAAACAGCTGGGAAGTATTTTCTATGGGATATGTAAAACATACTTCCTCAAGGAGCACATCTTGAATTGCCAGGACTTTGTTCCATATTTTTGACCCCTCACACCTTTGTGCTCCTCTTTCGGAGGCTTTTTTTCTTAGCCAGGAGCAGTTGTAAAATTTACCCAGATTTTGTTCTGGCTATTCCCCAGGAATACCTCCAAGCCCATCTAGCTCCTAATACACTGGTGGAGCAGCCTTGCCCCAAAGCACTAGCTCTCCCCCATGGGCGGTGGTGAAGAAGAAGGCGGCAGGTTGAGGCATCTGCTAGCCTGGAACTCCCTGATCTGAGCAGAAAGCTGTTTCCTCTCATGGTGGAGAGATAAGGGGTTCCCCATGGCAGAGGCTGGCTGACACATTTCCTAATGTGGCTAACAGCCAAGAGCTGAGCTTTCTCCCACAGGAGGCTCAGGCTCTGACCCAGCTCAGCAGGAAATGGGTGTGCTGCTGGTGGTGGTGAGCTTCCCAGGGAAGCCAAGCCAGGAAGACCCTCTGAGCTCTGTACGTCTTGTCTCTGTGAGATGGCACACAGGTCACTTTCAGTCGAAAATATGCATTGTTCCCGTGCTGACGCCCAGCTCTGTTCCTAGGCCTATCTCATCTACTCCAGCAGCGTGGCGGCCGGGGCGCAGAGCGGCATCGAGGAGTGCAAGTTCCAGTTCGCCTGGGACCGCTGGAACTGCCCGGAGAGGGCACTGCAGCTCTCCAGCCACGGCGGGCTGCGCAGTGGTAAGGAAAGTATTGGATACCACTACTGGGACCCCCTTGCTACAGGTTAGAGCCCATGGCCCCCTCCTCTCTTCCCAAGTGCCTCCTTTTCTTCCCCATTCTCACCTGAGAAGAGCCTCTCGCAGGAATCACCCAGAGGGATCTCCCCAGGAGACCCCTTCACCCATCAGCTCCCAGATACAGTGGGATCTAGCTCCAAGGCCTCCTTGCAATGCTAGCCTTACCCATGGACCTGCTGAACCCCAACTGGCACAGGACCAAACCTTACACAATAGTCTCCCCAAAAGGATGTATCCCCCTGACCTGAACATGGTCTGCTAGATACCATGATAGATGGTGTCCCAGGGTATCCCCAGGGAGGCTGAGAACCAGCACAGGCTGCCTGGGTAGCAAGCAGAGGGATAAGGCTAAAGGGAGCAGGAAAGTTCATCAGCTGCTGTGCTCTGGCCAAGAGACAGGACAAAAGTCTTCCTACATCTTCCAGATGTCAGAACACCCTAGGCAGAAATCCAGCATCGCTGACCTGGGCCACTGTAGAGCATGGGGCTGTGGTCATTGTCACTGTATCCTATTCCTTACCTATTTGCAGGTGCCTAGAAATATTTCAGTGCATATCTGGCCCTCTAGACCTATGTTTGATATACCTGCTTTGTAAAAGCAGGACCTGGGTGTGGAGGAGAGCCTCAGGCCTCTGGTGGTACTGGCAGCAGACAAGAGACCAGAGCCCCAGGCAGAGGTGGAAAAAGGTTTTAAAGCGGGGCCTTGAGGAGACAGCTGCAGCACAAGGCCTGCTCTGAGACCAGAAGCAGGTCCTGGAACCAGTCCTGTCAAGGTTATCCACACCATATTAAAGGAAAGCTAAAGGCTCAGGGAAGTCAGCTGATGATTCCCAGACTGATCCTGGTGGGTAGGTATGGTCACTGCTCAGAGCCCTTTCAGCAGAAGGTATGGCTTGAGGGGATTGTGGGGAAAGAGTTCTTTGATACTTGGAGAGAACCCCTTCCCGTTGGGGTGTGTTAGTGACAAGTGGGGAACATTGGCTGTCTGTGCTATATCACCACTGTTGAGCTCCCACAAGGACAGTCAGGTACTATCTCCTCCACACCCTTTCAAATGACGAGTCAGTCTGGATCATATTTGGGAGATTCTATCTTCATGAAGTTCAAACCCAAATTAAGCTAATCTGACATGTAGGGCCTCTTCTCCACCCCTCAAAGTCTTCCCCACTGCAGATGTCCTGTGCAGACTCCTGCATGGCAGGAACAATTACTAACATTGCCCTTGCCATGAAATCTTTTGCACATCTGCTCTCTTTGTATTCCCCCTTGACAGCAAACCGAGAAACAGCCTTTGTCCACGCCATCAGCTCTGCAGGTGTCATGTACACGCTGACCCGGAACTGCAGCCTGGGCGATTTTGACAACTGTGGCTGTGACGACTCCCGCAATGGACAGCTGGGTAAGGAGGGATGAGCTGCTGCCCCTCACTTGTCCCAGGTGGCAGGAGAAGCTCTTCTCTCCTCCACTGACGCCTGCAGAAACACCTCCCCATCCTGATCCCCACACCTGGGAATAATGCCCAGAGAAAAGCTTTCCCTGGTTCAAACCAAAGTAGCTCTGTGGAAGCTAATGGAGTCACCTCCAGTTTACACCAGCCAAGCTCTTGATGTTTTCCATTACTTCCTCAATGAGCAGGAAAGTAGAAGGGGTTGCAGTTTTCCTGGTTCAAATCAAGAACTCTATTTAAGCTGCTGGAGACAATGACTATATCATACAGGCAGAGGAGTGGATCTGTTGCTATGCACCTAAATGATCTTGGTATAGCAGCACAGGTCAGAGACCTCAGGGTTCCCAGGGTCTGCAGGACCAGGCTGGCCCCACAGCAGAATGACCATGAGAAAAAGCAGGGTGGCATTCATAAACCTCTCTAGCACTCATAAGCATGACAGGCATACAGGAGCACAACCAGGAGAATCATTGTGGGTGCACACAGCCATCACACCCTCCACATGGCAGTGATTTCCAGGCCCTCAGCCACCAAGGACCCCTGGTAGGGAACTCCAGGCTGCACCACTTCAGTTCTCTGCTCAGCTTTCATAGAAAACATTGACATTTAGGGATTTTGTTTTGAATAGAAAGAGGTCAAATTTCAAATTATCAAGATCTTGTAAAAGCCATGCCCTGCCCAGCTACACTAGGCAGTCAGTATGTGTCACTTTATGACAAACTCCTCTGGAGTGTCCAGTATTTAGTTTATTGGCTGATAATTTTGAAAACAGACACTACTGCAGAGGTGTCCAAAGTTTGTGAATGCCTGTCTCTAACAGAGCAAGACTTTTGGGTAACAACACATCAAATTCTATCTTCTCTGGAAAACCAAGTTAGTCATGCTACATTTCCTTCCCCCAAATATATCTGGTTTTAATACAAAACTTTCCATTGTGGACTTAAAACCTTGTAAGGCACAGGAAACTTTTGGGCTTGACCAAAACAGCATGATTCAATTTAGCCATTGGACTGAATCCAAGCTGGTGAAAGGTTTTTCTATTCCTTCAGTCCCAGTTCTTGATTTGGACTGCATCATCCACTGCAATTACCCACCTCCCATGAAGCACTCCTGTCTCTCCCTGGGAGAGGGGATCACGATGCCCTGGGGAAGTCCAGGCAAAGGCCAGGCCTTTCCAGAGAGGCACAAGGCCATTAAACCATGACTCCCAACATGTACCAATGTGGCATGTCAGGGTCAGAATGTTCCAGATTTCAAATCTTCATTAAAAATTTGGCATCTTTCTCTAGGAGGAAAAATACGGCATGATGTTTTTCCAGTCCCACTCAGCTCCCACTCAGTTAAGAAAAGTACTTTCACATATTTTTGTGTAATTTCACAGTTCTTTGCTGACTCCCTTGTTTCTTGATGGTAACTAGCAAATCAGACCCTTCTAAGATGCCAATCATCTCAGAATTCTGGGTGTGCCAAAACCCCAGCTTCCTTGATGCATATGTGCCAGGTTTGGGCTGCTCTGGGCAGAGTGGGATCTGTTCCTTGGACCAAGATGCCTCCACCAGTTTGTTAATCCAAGTTAGCAAGATGCTGTTCCTGTAAGTCACTCTGAACCAGCTGAAGTCAGGGTTTGAGAAGTGATTAGAGACCCAAAGGCTTATCTGCATGTCTGCTAAGGCATGGTAACTGACAGCTTCTAAATCCTGCTCTACGGAAAACCTGGAAAGCCCTGTGTTTGCTGTACAGGACATACCCCTCTGCTGCCTGCCTGAGCCACTTACTATCTAGGCCTCAGGAGAAATGTCATGAACTCAATGGCAGGGAATATGGGAGTACTGTGTGGTGAAAGGCTGGATTTGCCCCATAGCCTCCATTCCCTCCCATCACTTCTGAAACCTCTTCTGGTTCTTTGACAGCACACATCTCATCTCCTTTCTTAGGGGGACAAGGCTGGCTGTGGGGAGGCTGCAGCGATAATGTGGGCTTTGGGGAAGCTATTTCCAAGCAGTTTGTGGATGCCCTGGAGACTGGACAAGATGCCAGAGCTGCTATGAACCTGCATAACAACGAGGCAGGTAGAAAGGTGAGCACCTCTCTCCCTCCAGAGCTTACAGCGCATACCAAATTGGCTCTGAGCATTCACTGTGGAGAGTCACAATTTGATGTGGCTAAAAACACATGTCTAGAAGAAACAATTTCCTGGGGGGGATGGCAGCAGTACACTGGTGTCTGCTCTAAGGTAGCAAAGCTTCTGTGTTACAGTGTTAATGACTTTCTGCAGTCCTCCTCCTCTCAGTTCAAGGAGGGGAGCCCTGTGGAAAAGCAAATCTGTGAGCTTCAGGACTACTGTGCAGGGAGAATTGATGCCAAACTCCTCCACAGGCCTGGAGCCATGGTTCTGCATGCATTGCAGCACAGAAACAGCCCCTCTGGGGTTTTTTTTTTCTTGAACTCCTCTCTCTGATCACCCTGTAGGCAGTGAAAGGGACCATGAAGCGGACTTGCAAATGCCATGGTGTGTCGGGGAGCTGCACCACCCAGACCTGCTGGCTGCAGTTGCCTGAGTTTCGGGAGGTGGGCACTTACCTCAAGGAGAGGTACCACAAAGCCCTGAAGGTGGACTTGCTGCAGGGAGCAGGGAACAGCGCTGCCAGCCGGGGTGCCATCGCTGAGACCTTCAGTTCCATCTCCAAGAAGGAACTGGTCCATTTGGAAGACTCTCCTGACTACTGCCTGGAGAACAAGACGCTGGGGCTGCTGGGCACGGAGGGCAGGGAGTGCCTGAAGAGGGGCAAGGCGCTCAGCAAGTGGGAGAAGAGGAGCTGCCGGCGGCTGTGCGGGGACTGCGGGCTGGCGGTGGAGGAGAGGCGAGCCGAGATGGTGTCCAGCTGCAACTGCAAGTTCCACTGGTGCTGCGCCGTGCGCTGCGAGCAGTGCCGCAAACGGGTCACCAAGTACTTCTGTGTCCGCAAGGAGAAGCGCGAGCGGAGCGGGGGTGGCGGAGCCAGCCGCAAGCTCAAGAGAAAGCTCTAACTTGCTTCTGCTCCTCCACGGTCCTGCCTGCCCCTCTCCTCTCCTGCCCTTCCCATCAGCTCCTGGCACCATTTCTCTTTGGCATAATTTTGTCTCATTCCCACTGCTGCCTCACTGGGGCTTGGGCAAGGCAAAAGAGCTTTGTATGAGTGCTCAGGCCTTGCCCATACAGGGCATTAGTGCAGCAGGCAATGTCTCCTTTGAAGGGGAGACCTTCCAAGTGTTCACAAAACAAGGTGAGACTCAGTCCCTTCAACTCAGTGTCACTCTATCCAGTGACTATGGCATTATCTCTGAAAGCACAGGAGGTTTTGGTGGCTCCTGTGGTTTTGAGCTGGTCTGTTCCCCAAACAAGCACCTGCTCTGGGCTTTTGAGTAAGTGAGATAAAAGGTATAAGGAAACTGAGATGGCACCAACAATTGGGCAACTCATTTTCAACTCAGTAATCTGTAAATGAGAAGAGGCTTAAAAAAAATATAGGTACTAAAACAGATATGGCCTCAGGCCCACACTATGAGGAAATACAAAAGACATGCAATTCCTTTCTCAGCAAGCCAGCCTCCAGGGACCCCTCAGCTTTGCTTGCCACCTTTTGACTGCTTTGCTAAGCTCTCCAGTGCTTTACTTTACATTTGAAATGGCAGCAGCAAGATTGAAACTGCTGCTTGACCTGCCCATTACAGCTGTCCAAAACAAGGGTCCCATCACTTGATTTTTACATGCTTTGTGTCTTCCAACTCTCCAGGTCTGGTCTCCCTTTTTGGGCCAGCATTGCTATCAAAGCCCCTGACTGATGCCATAAAGATGTCCTCACACTTCTCCACTACCTCCTTCCTCCCAAATTGCTCCCAGAGAGGAGCTGCCAAGCTGAGCCTCCTCCCCATGTCCTGGTGTACTTGCCAAGCACTCTTACCCTGTCAGCTAACTAACTAAATACTTCTTCCTAGTCTGAGAAAATAATGTCAGTTGCTATTTAATGGTGGTGTAAATAGGAAAGTGAAGCACTTTGAAGTTTAATTTATTGCACAGTTACTGTGATGTATACATAACAGTTTTTCCTCTACCGCTTATTGTATATATTCTATAGGCTAAGCAAGCAGCAGGAAGATTTGGTTGATGCATCTCTGTTCCCTTGCTGAGGCTAGGGAAGGGAGGTAAGAAGCTGCCAGCTGCAGGGCTTGGGGAAGCTCACTGCACCATCACAGCAATCTTCCCCTGTGCTGCGATAAGATCATCTACTTTGCTGTTTGAAGTGTCCTTTAGCCAGACAAGAAGCCAGCAGAGCTGTTTCTGGCCATTAGACCCATCTTGTAGCCAATATTTGTAAACCAATAGCCAATGCAATAAATCAGTAGCCAAGTGCTTGCAAAATGCTGTTGTGTCTAAGTGGCTGGGTGTTCTTTTGTCCCATTTTGCATGTGTATGTAGAAATTTAATTGCCCGAGAGATTAAAACACACTGCTTACTCATCTGGGCCCAGGAAGACCTAATCAGTTCCAGCCAGCACAACCTCAGCCCTTACCACAAGGGGAAAGGATGTGCTCTCTCCTGAGCTGGCTTGAGGACGCATCCAACTACAATGCAACTGCCAGGAAGAAATGGAGTGGGAGGGGGGGTAGGCAGGGCCCAGTTGCCCACTACACAGCTGATATATGCAAGACACTTAGCAGCCTGTATTTGTCTCTCCATTATCAATTAGTCCATTGACTTTAGGACTACCTCACAGGGAGCAGGAATTTGGACCTAGGATCTCATCAGAGCAAGGGCATTCCTGTGAAGCAAGAATCTGGCCTTTCAAAGATTGCAAGAAACCTTGGCCCATTCTCAGGGAAAACTGAAACACTTCCTTCACACACAAACCACCACTGTTAGCACAGAAATTCTTACTAGCACAGTGACCCTGCCCAAAGTCTCTTGCATCCCCAGCAGCAGTTGCCCTATGTCCCTGGGGGTGGCCAGGAAAGGAAGGAGGAAGCAAGAGCCTCCCGACCACCAGGGAAAGCTCCAGCATAGGCCTTCCTTTCCTTCTGGCTCCCACCGTTCCACAGGCAGCTGTAGAAGCTGTAGAAGCCGCTTCCCTCTTCCTCCCACTTGTACTCCATCTTTCCGGCTGACACGGCTTCCCCACGCAGCCCCGGCTGCGGCGGCTGCTGGCGCAGGGGACATGCGGGGCACCTCAGCGACAGCCGCACCGCCACACGCTGCTTCCGCCGGGGAAACGGCGACACCGCAGCTGCAGAATGTGCTGACCTCAGCAGCGGGTCCCCCCTCCCGGCGCACGGAGCCCTCAGCGGTAAAGGCCCTGCTGCCATTGTGGGCAGGATTGGATGCTTCCATGTATTCATTTCGGTTTAATGAAGGCGCATTCCTCAGAGGAGAAATATTTACATTCAGCTTCCCAGGTGGTCACCTTCGCCCAGATGACACACAAACAGGCAGCCCCCCGCTCCCTTTTCCAATCCCAGCCTCTTTAGAGGGCTCGGGAGGAGGGGAGACAGCGGAGGGGGGGCTGCTGGGCGAGCAGAATAGAGAAGGGAACAAAATGCTAATAAATCAGCCAGCCAGCCCTTTTCCCCTCCCCTCAGTGGAGTCAATGGAAAGTGTCATTTCACATGCTAATCCCCCTCCGATCTCTTTACAACACCTTTTCCGAAAAGTGTTTGGGAAAAGTCCTTGTGGCCCGTTTACAGCTCCCCGCCGCTTCAGATTCCTTCTTGTCTAAGGCCGCGGCCCCGGTGTGGGTCTCTCCCTCCAGCAGGGCTCCTTACAAAAAACATCTCAACAAAGACTTTGGAGTTCATCAGCCTCCCACTGAAATTCACAGCTGCTGAACAAACTAATCCCCTCTCTTGGCCTTTCTTCCTTTCAATGGGTTCTTGGCTTCAAAGACACTTTGGGAAAGGACTTTGTGGGGACTCACACTGCTCCCTCAATAGAAGTTAGTGCAAGCATTATCTTCAGAGCAAGTGGCTTTACAAACAAATACTGCCTAACAATCTCTGCCCCTCCAGCTCCCCCAAACACACACAAGCCTAGCCTGCAGACATGATGTTATCTGCCACAGGATTAGAGCTCTGTTTTCTGTGCCCAGGGATCCTTCCCTGCTGCCCCCTTCCCCCCAAATTCTTTGTCAACCCAAAGGCCTTCTCACCCAACTGAAATGCCTTCTCTGGTGCCCGGGTGCTGTGAAGCCATGTGCCCACACGGGAGGGGGCAATGCTCACTGCCCACAGACTGGGATATTGCCAGCCAGCAGAGATGGTGCTATAAATGGAGAGCACTTTCCAGCGGGGTTTGAAGGGTAATATACCACAGCAGGGCTGCAGAGACAGGGCCTCTGCCACAAGCCTGTCAAGCGAGTCACCTCACTTTCCCCTTTGCTTGCTTTCAAAGCAAAGAGCTTCAGGGATGGTGCTTACAGGGGTAAACATGAAGCAAAACAAGAGCAACAGAGGGGCAGGTGGGAAGGACACACATCAAAGGCAGGATAAACAGCCAGTCTTTCCATAAGTAGCAGTAGCTATGCCTGCTGGAGGGACCTAATGTCATATGTATGTGAGAGATAGTGGAAAGTCTGTGCTTATTTCTCAGCAGTAGAAGTGGCCTGAGTTAAAGAGAGCAAAGGGCTGGACTGCAAAGAGTACTGTAACTGAATCCAAAAAGGCAGAATCTAAGAAATGCCAGGCTTATTAAGTGATCTCAGAAAGCTGGGACTTCCCTTATACACTCATTAAGCAAATGTATGCCACCTGGGCTACCTGTGTGATAACCCCATTCTGATGCTACTCCAGTGTTACCTTCAAAAATCCGCTTTGCTTGTCCCTGCTGGGGGGATAGCTGTTAGGCCAGGCTGTTTGTTAACTGCTCCAGACCAAAAGCTCTTCAAGACTCCTTCACACTGGGTATTTGCCTCTGCCAGCAGCAGAACTACTAAAGCTTGTTTTCCTTGAATGCATGTGGCATGTCCCTAACACCCAGAACTCTCAGAAACCCCTGGGCCCTTCTCAGCAACAGCCCTTCAAATTTTCACCATTCAAACAATCTTTTCAAGCCTTTGCTTCCTTTGAAGTCCTCCAACCTTGGGTCATGTAATACAGTCCTTCATATTTCAGAGTTTCGTGACTGGCAGGGTTGTACATACATACTAGCTAACTGAGAGAAAAAAAATATCAGAATTTCTTTCTTTTGTAAGAAAGAAGTTTGATCCCCCCACCTTTATCACAATACTATATTTCAATTCAGAATTGAATTCCTTCTTACCTCCTTAAAAGATTAAATGAAATCAGCCAACAGATTCCTAAGTTATTAACTAATGATAAGAACTGACAATTCAAGGGTATAAATTTCCACACAGGTCCAATCCTTATCCTAGTTCAGGCTGCATGGCTTCAGTGGTGTAACATTTATTTCCAATGGGAGACAATGCCATCAAGGGCTCTCTGTTTACTTACTCACATACTTCCAACTCTTGATATCAAGTGCAAAATCTCAAACATTGCTGAGATTCCCCAAGAGAACCTGAGTTTGGGGCCTTCTTGTGTCTGATGCAGATGAACAGTCACAACTGACGCAGGTCATTTGGAGAAGATCAGTGCTCTGACCCTGCAGCCTTATAGAGTGCATAAGACCTGAGGTCTCGCCACACCAGGATGAATGCCACCCATAGCAGCAGAGCCCAAAATCTGGTTTGCCCCACACAGTTCTCAACTACCCCCTCTGTGGGTGGCCGTGTAGACTGAGGAAGTCTCATGCAGCCAGAGTAACAAGCCTATGAAAAAAAGCATCACAAAACACAGCTTTTATTTCAGTGTTCTGTAATTTCTCAGTGCATCAAACCGCAGCAATAGAAACAACACAGCAGCAACAAGGAGGCACTTTGACCTGGAAAGGAGTGAATGAGACATGTCCTCTTCCTCCCTTCTCTGATTCTTCTCCCTCCTAAGTCTCATGGTAGACTAAGTTGATTCGTGTATGTCACTGAACCACAGGTCCACTATAGCATTATCACTCAAGCAGCAAGCAGAGCAAATAGGGGCTGGCTGCATCCAAATCTTGGGAATAAGCCTTGCTCTCAGCTGTGGATCAATGATTATGCTGCCTGGTTAGTAACAAGGATGTTGAGAGAGCAGGCAAGGAGGGAGGAAGAGAGGGAAATAAACACACACAAAGATGTGCCCTAAAATCCCATCTACCTTCCCAGATTTCTTCCTCAGAACAGATATGCTTCATTCATCTACTTCCAGAGGAATTGCCACAGTGATGACAAGTCTCAGCACAATCCGTATCTTCAAGTCCTGACAAGATCACCTCCTGCAGCATATTCCTACCACCACAGTGCCAATGGGCCTTTGAGAACCACCTTTGCATCTATCTGTAGGTAGTATGAATGCACCATATCTGTAGCAAGGAGCTGTCTCTCCCTGCTCAAGTCTGGGCTGGTCAGGGTAGCTCAAGGGAGATCTTTATGGGACTTAAACAATCCCTTCTGCTCTTAAAGCCCCTAGGCCATCTGAAAAACCTGAAGTAGGAGGCCTTTAGATAATAGTAGGTGAAAAGTCCAGCTGTGCTAAAGTAAAAGAAGTGAAAAAAGCCAGGAGCCAGAAAGGGCAGGTTTTAGCCCCAAGACAGGATGTGACTGGCTCCGGGGAGAAGCACACAGAGCACAACCTGCCCACTGAATATGAGAGTCACAGGAACTGGAAAGGGAAATTATCCCTGGATCTGAAATATTGTGGGTCTGAGCCTGCAGATGATGGGGGAAAAAGATATAAAGGAAGGTGGAGAGAGGGTAAACAGGAGACTTGACTTTTAAAAACAAGAGAGCTGGGTGAAGAAGAGAACCAAAGCTGGCCCAGAGTAGACTACTAGTTAGTCTCAGCTGTAGCAGGATATGGGTGCAGAGGGGTGAAAGGGTGAGCCAAGGATGAGAATGAAGAGAAAGAAGGAGCCAGGAGAGATTCTTGCCGCAGCCCAACAGAGTGAGGACACACCAGCCTAGGTTCCCAAGGCAGCCCAGCTACCACTCAGGAAGTTTACTCTGCAGCAGGGAATAGAGCTTGAGGCTCTTCTGTGGTGGTGCTGCAGGTACCAGCCCTGTTTGTTTCCTGAAAAATAGAAAGCAATGCCAGCCTAGAAGGAAAAGATTTTCCCCTTTGTGCTGGGGATAGAAGGGAAGAAGAAGGACCTCTGTGCAACCTGGACAGCCTGAAACTGAGATCCCTGGGCTGAGAAGTGGCCTCAGACTAGTAAGAAAGAAGAGAGAAAAAACAGTCTCCAGGAGCTGCAGGCACCAGTGGGCTGTCTGGAAAGTGGATGGGGCCAGGCGTGCAGGCTTAGCACAGTTCCAGGCACTGGCACAGATCTATTTCTCCAGAGTCAAAAGGAGAGTCCACAACCTGCAGCACATCAACAGGTGAGGCAGTCCACCAGCTCCTGGTGTGCACTGTTCCAGCTGCTCCACACTTTACACATTCAGCTTGCCTGCTATGGTCATGAGGACTTTCAGGATGGGCATGAAACCAGACACCTCACTGAAACTGCTGCTGCTCACAACTTGGGTGTGAACCAGGAGACCCTGTGGGTAGTTCTTAGCCTCAATGCATCGGGCAATTTCATGGAGACCCATGAGGATGTTTGGAGAGAGCTGTGGAGAGGGAGAAGAAATGAGTCAGCATGTTCTGCAATATAACACAGCTCTCTCTCCCTCCACACCCTTCATTACTGTTCTCCACTTCGTTTTCACCAAACAGCACCTATACAGTCAAGCACTGGCAGGAAGAATAGCTGCTTCTCCCCTTGCTTTCCCAGACTACAACTGCCAGCTGGCATCAGCAACTGGCATCAGCAACTTCAGAGTTTTTTACGCTAGTTACACTATGTTCACACTTAACCACTCCCAATTGCCCCTTCCCATCCAGGAACTATGTGCCAGTATACTTCTCAAAGGGTAAAAGCACCTTTCAGATACTTCCTCAACTTCTCCTTAGACTATGTCTGGGCCAAGTTAAGAAAGAAGATATTAATGGTCATTACAAGGTTTGGCACTCCCCTTGTCTTCCCCGAGAATATGTGCCAGTTACACTGGTACAGACACCAAGACCCACAGCCCAGAGCCAAGGTGTGCTCAGGGCCCCAGCAGGACCGCAAGGAAAGGTGGCATCTACTCACGGCCTGCTCGCGCAGCTTCTCATACAAACACTCCAGGCGCTGCAGCGCGTCCTCCAGCTTCCTTCGCGTTTTCTGAAGCAAAACAGGTATTGCTCGTCTGCCAGAGCTCCAAAGGCACCTCTCCAGAGCCAAAGTGCTCTCACTCAGTCCCTCCCTTCCTCTGCCTTTCCACAACACCTTACCATTCCGCTGCATCTCAGCCTCTGACAGCCAGGGTCTGTGACACAAGCCAGCCATGCCCTCACTCTGCACATATACATACATGTACATATATACACATTCTCTCCCCAATACAGAAAGATGGACTGCCCCTTCTCCCATCTCCCAGCCTAGGCATTCCTCCCTTCTGCCAGTACTTGCAGACCACAAGATAGACTGATGACTTCCCTAGTGTGAGAAACATCCACTAGTTGACCCATGGGGTGTTCAGACAGCCTCACCCTGACTGGCCCAAGAAAGAGTTTCTTCCTGGTCTCCTTAGGGAAAAGAGGGAATATCCTTCCCACTGTGGGTAACCACCAAGGAAAGTGTGTGAAGTGAGTACTGAAGCTCTGATGAGACTGACCTCATTAAGCCCATCTTGAATAATCCACTCACAGGTAACTTATTCCACCAACACAAATGCCTGGCTCTGGGCACTGCTGGAACAGGCCTGGAAGCCACAGGAGTTCACTGCTGTACTGAGCCAGCTATTCAACCACCACCTGAGCTAAGTGCTTAAGCCCAAACCAACAGGCCTTTCTTTCCATAGAGGGAACCTTTAGATTATGCTGCAGAAATTGCTATGCTGCACTCACAGAAAGCACAGACAAACACACTGAAGATGCTGCTGTAATTGCCTGATTCTGGCATAGCAGTCTGGGCTGAGTGTTCATCACAATACCTATCAAGCAGAGGTATTCTGGAAGGCTTCTTAGTGGCCCCAAGCCCTGGGAAGACTTAGCAACCTAACACAATGTGCAGACACTGCTTTTCTGCTTCCAGACAGTCTGGCCTGACACATTGACCCAATGTGACATGTGCCAATAGCCTTTCAGGAACCAGGGTGGAGAAATTACATTTACTTAGACACAAAGATTGTTTGGCTTTCTCTTCCACCTGGGATATGTCAGCCTTTCCCTCTAAGGTCTATAGATAGCTGGTAATACCAGCTCTGCAGGAACTGTCTGCAGATCAAACCACTGAATTAGCTGGGTAAATTCTTCTACTTTCCTTAAAAGAAAGAGCCAGGAGGACAGAATCATTGCTCCAAGAAGGCAATGAGAAGCAGGGGATAAAAGTTAGAGAATGCATCTCAGTTCTCAAAGATTAACAAGTCTGCAGCCTAAAGGAAGGAGGCAAATGGAAATTAACTTGGTTATAGGGACAAGACTTTTCCTTTCTTTGGCCAAACAAAAGGAGGAAGCACCAGTCAAACATCTCTAAGGGAAAAAAAAAGTCCAATATCAGAGAAGGGAGGACTTACTGGATCAGTGGCAACAGCCGAGCAGCGTTGTACCAGCCCTTCAAACGTAGCCTTCAAAGCCTGGTGCTCAGGGGGCAGCTCCTTCCTCTCAATGCTTTCCCTAGGTAGCTGGTGATACTGACAGAAAAAAAATGCAGCTGAATGAATGCAACAGGAGCATGAAAGGCTGGAGCAGGTAGATTCCCCTCTTCAAACTAGAGAACAGAAAGAATTTCACCCCTTCACAAACCTAGAGAATATCTGGAAGCACAGAGTTAGGTTATCTTCAGACCGTGATAGTTCCAGGCCTCTCTGGATTCTCAACTCCCAGCAGGCTGACAGCCCTGCCTGGTCTCCCTCGCTCTCTCCCACCCATACCCAGGTGTCATTTTCCCAACCTGGCAATTCCTCTAATGCTCAGCAGAGATGCTTTGTAGGGGCTAGGGAGCAGCATAAGCCCTCTGCAGCTGCCAAGTAGTAAGAACCTCAAAAGCTGAGTTGTTTTTCTACTTGACAAGATGCTGGTAGCTGGGGAATGCCCCACTTTCCCTGGTACCTGTAGGCTGCCTTCCTTGGGTGCTCCTGGGGGTGACTGGCCAGATTCTTGCAACCTGGATAGCTGAGGATGGATCCCTTGGGGTTCAGCAGGCATGCCCATTACTGGAGCTGTGATGGGGGCCAGAGGAGTAAATTTCTCAGGCAACTGTTAGCAAAGAAAGGAAAGAAAAAAAAAAAAAAGAAAATCAAGTCCAAGGAAGAAGGGTTGGCTGCTTCTCCACAAAAAAATTCAACATCCTTTCTAATTTGAAGAGTCTCCGGTTCTCAAGATGATGAAAGAACATATCCTTGTTCTTTCAGCCCCCTGACTCAGAGAATAGGGCCCTTCCTCTTCCATCCTAGATGAACAGTCAAAGCAGCAGCAAGAAAACCCCTCTGGAATTGCTCAATCAAACAGATCCGTTACCCCTGAGAGCACTGCTCCTCAGAAAGCCGCTTGGTCTCTGCAACGGCACGAGCCCTGAATGTAGAGATTAGCAGCAGTAAAGTGTCCAACTGAGCAAGTATTGGGGAAAATCCCACGAATGGGGGGAAATTCCTCTTGCAAACACTTCATCATGCCCCTGCTAAGCCAGAGAGTCATGACAGATTCTCTCCAACAGGGCTAGATCAAAAGGAGATGGCTTTAACAAGAGGCTAATCCTGTTGTAGTGAGCACAGCCTGAAGCAGGTTCCCAGCTATGCTGCCAGAAGAAAGGGCGAAAAGTCTGTTCCAAGCTAAAGAAGAGGGGTGGGGGGTGGGAAGGATGCCAAAGAAGCTTCTCATCACACCTGCCAGCAGGCACCAGTGATAGAAACAGGGTACTGAGAGCATTTGTTGCAGAAGAGCTCAGCTCACAGGCCCTCCAGTGCAATCACGACAAGGCAGAGAGCTGCAGGACCAGCACAGCAGGCAGCTCACAGCTACACCTGTCCCAGCTTCTCTCGGCACGAGTGCCTTATCATTTGGTACGAGCATCTGAGGAGAATCACTGTTGTGAGGGAAAATGCTGCCCCTAGCTGTCAGGTGTGAAGAGAATGTGACCTCCTCAGCCGCTAGCAAAAAAATTGTGTAGGCAAGGGCATAAGATTAAATCTGTATTTTTAACAACAAATCATTGTAGGCAGCCTGGGAAGTACTGACAGAGGATGCAACATTAGAGCTGATAACCATATTACAAAACAGCCACCCTGAAGAACAGCATGTGACTTTGGATGGCAAAGAGTCAAGATTGCTTGGTCTCCATTCCTAGCCATGAAGGCAGTGTAGACGTAGACAGAGCAACAGGGATAGAGACCTGCGGAGTTTGACAGCGAGCATTTACAGGAATGTTTCTGTCACATGGAACTCCCTGGCTAAAAGACAACTAACACATATTGTAGCTGAAAACTTACCTTTTTCTTTTGAAGGCTTCCTCTTCCAGTAGAGGGATCACTCCAAGATTCCTGAGCTGCTAGGACAGAGGACAAGACACAAACCTCAGACTGTGAGAAGCTGGCTGCAGCAACAATGCACAATCTAATGCACAATTTAGAACTTCCTTCAGGAGAAGGCCCTTTGGCTCCAATTCCCTTGTCATTGCACCTTTAGACTGTTTCAGCTGAGGAAAGAAAGGAAGGTAATAAGCCTTCCCTTCTTTCAAACCCAGCTCACAGGCCCATGAGATGCTCTTGCTTTCCCTTCTCTTTCTTAGTTTCATTCCTAGTGTCCTAGTGTGTGCACAGCCTTAATGAGGTGTTGTCTGATCAGACTGAACTGGCACATACCCACTCCCACACAGGAAACTTTTTTTCTAACTACCTGAAGCTTTCTGGATTCTGTATAAGCTGCAGAAGTCAGCCTCAGAGTCAGGCCTGAACCTTGGTGGGGACCTGCTAAGTGTGCACCTCACATTTCAGGAACTTCTTGGGGTTCCCCAGAGAATATGGCACTGTGATAGCACAGCAAGAGCCATGCTACAGGTGAGAGGGCTTCTGACCAGTACTCACAGGAATGCTCATGGTGGCAGTTCAGAGCAATACAGGCTGTTCTGATAAAGGAAGAAAGATTTAGGGGTGGGTTCCCTTCCAAAATCATGTTCAGAACCAAAGCTTAGCAAAATTTGCTGACTGCCAAATAGAAGGGAATAGACTTAACCAGTAAATGCTTTGGGAGCAGAAGGGTATCTCAGCAGATGCTTCTGTGGTACCCTAACCTCACTCCAGGTAATTTAAAATCCATCAGACAACATGACATCAAAAGACTTGCATTCACTCTTCATTCTGCAAAGGTCAAATTGCAACTACCTTGTCTGCTGCTGTCCTGTAAAGGTACCTGCATCTTTAGACAAAACCCCAGTATTAATAACCTCAAGCCCATGAGAAGGAATAATCTGTGAGAAAACAGAGGAATTCTAAGGGGGCAATATCAGAATTGCTGGAGCTCAGAGCCACACTTAATGAGCTACTGATCCTGAACTGAGCTTTAAAAATCGCAGGGGAAAGATGCAAAGGTGCTTCATTACTTTAATTACCTTTATTATTAAAATCCTGGCAGCCTCTTTTTGCCCTCCCTTTTCCCATGATTTCAAGACTTGCTCTCTGATGAGTTTGGATCAGAAGTTTAATTAAGTTGGCACCTATTTCTAGCTTGGGGATTCTGTGCCCTAGAACTCTGCTGGCCCCCACAGAGTCTGTGGCCCAGCAGTCCTTGGCACTATTCCAACCCAGTGGCACTCTGTATCCTCACTGGAAACAGCTATTTAAATTATACTCTTTAAGCCAGGCATTTAATCATCAGACATGAGAGACAACAGACCCTGGTGCATTTTTCTGGGGTGAAATACTATCTTCCCTATGCTACTTGTGAAATAGGATTTCTCACCATCCCTGAAAGGAGTGCCCCATGGCAGCAGTCTCCAGCAATGCCTGTCCTAGAAAACACAAGACCATCAGAGGCTGGAATCAGGGATTATCCTGGCCAGAAAGGAGATGAGCCAACATGTTGCTGTCCTTCTCCCTGTCCCTGACACTCACAGGAACTTGGGATTTCTGCAAGTGAAGGTGTCTGTTCATTGTGTTAGTAATAACGTTCATGAGCTGTAGATACTATGTTCAGAAATGTCCAGAGCAAACAGTTTTGGCCAGTCAGATTGAGTGATTTTACAGTCCCTTTTCTGATTAAGAGAAATACAAATCAAAACCAGAACAATAATAGCAAGCAAGAAAGCACTCTCAAGGAAGCCAGTTTGCACTGCTGAACCAAGCATGCCATACGCTGCCATTAAAACCAGGGGCAAATGCTGCCAAGGAGAAGGGCATTTCTCAGTAGTGAATTCCTGAAGGGCATCTTCAGCCTAAAGAAGTGCTTGAAATCCTTGCTGTGGAATCAGCTTCCCTTAATACGGAGAAACTGAGTTGAATTTCCTAAATGAAGCTGTGATGTTTGTGCCTGGTAGATAGATGGTCCTGCCAAAGGGCAGCAATCAGAACAGACAGCCCACAAAGACATTACCCCACTGACAATGTAGATTAGAATATGACTACCTTCCAACACCAATGAATATCAAGGAGAGAAATCAGTACAAAGTATCAGTCAGAAAACCCCTTGGGTCCAAATTTTCCCCCACAGTCAAACTAAGATTCATAGCTAAACCTCACTCTTTAACTAAAGCCAAAAGGGATTTCCAGTTCCCCTTGGAAGAGAGCCCCCAAATTCTGCTTGGGAAGCTCTGCTCCACCACTGCTTCTATTGGGAGTCCACCTCTTCCAAACCACAGGAGGAAAGCACAAGCAAAACCATGCACAAGGCTGGGAGAGTAACAAGGAGAGATGAATTACAACCACTGGCCTGTTCCTCACCTAGACAACCAAGACAGGAAAACTGTCTGCTTCCCTGTCCTGCTGGCCCAGCAACTGCCTGAAAAGACAGAGACTAAAAATGGTCTAATACCTCCAGAACTGGAGAGAAATAGAGAAGGAAGAAGCAGGAGACATTATTTTCTGTATCCAAACTCATGAGTAATAGCATAGTACTTTTATTTCACTTCCAATATCCCCAGCTGTCACTTACTAGTTTTCAGGACAGGTATGTTCCCTACCCCACTTGGACAGCTCCCAGGCATGCAAGGGAACAACAAACAGCAGTGAGCATGCACACATGCACACACATCAAAACATGCATTTCACTGGAAGCAGCAACACTGTCTGCCCCACAGGTCTGGAGGTTTTTCTGGGTACTACCTGCATGATCCGTGTGGGGATCTAGCCAAGGGAAGAAACCTGAAAATCAAGGCAGGGTGGAAAAGGCATAATCACCAAAAGCTTTAATTCAGTGAGTAATTTCACTGGACTACTATGCCAAAAAGCTTTTCAGGAAGGAATCTGTCCAGCTGTAGCTTAGAGCCTTTGGTGTGTAGTCCCCACAGACTTCACACAGTGGGATTTGCTATCCTTGGATAAACACAGGTCAGCAAAGAATTTCAGGTGGAGGTAAACATCATAGCCTCAGTCCTTCACTCTCAGCATACATGTGGCTTGGAGAAGCATCTGCTCAAAAATCTATGGATTGTCAGCCTTGTTGTTAGGGATCTCCACAGCCTGGTTAAGCCTGTCCCTTGAGACAGCAAACAGAGAATTAATAAACACCAGATATTCTGGGAAATAGAAGGAATGCCCACGAATGGGGAACTAGGTCCAATAACACTCTTTCTATTCATCATGCTAGCAAGGGCTTCACATGATAGATTGGATTCAAACTATAGACCCAGAGGGGTCTAAAACACCGCAGAGAGGAATCCAGAAGTGATTCCCAGACAAGTCCTTTTTGACAACAGAAAGAAAATGGTAGCCCTAGAGCACAGCAGACAGAGGAATTTAGTCCTGAAGCTAACTAAGGAGTATCTCATGGACAGGGAAGCTCTCCCACCATTTCAAATACGCTTCTCATGCAAGTTGCATGAGCAAGGGTGAGATGAGCAAACCTTCCATCAGGCATTCCATGGGAACCACCACCCTTTCCATCACAGCAGATGCCTTTGGAGTAGATGACTATTCAGGGTGCACTGAGGACCTGAAGAGACATCACCTTGCAACCACAACCTGCGAGACAGAACAACTGAGCAGGCTGAAAGAAACTGTCAGCATTGTTGTGTTCCACCACCACAGCAAGACTCCACTCTCTGCCTGTAAGGTCTGCCTCAGCACCACATTCACTCTTTACAGAGA
Source organism: Zonotrichia albicollis (assembly GCF_047830755.1). Classification (NCBI taxonomy): domain Eukaryota; kingdom Metazoa; phylum Chordata; class Aves; order Passeriformes; family Passerellidae; genus Zonotrichia; species Zonotrichia albicollis. The sequence goes on along the minus strand of NC_133825.1, from coordinate 32,125,753 downwards.
CAGACCAGACCTCAGAAGATCCATGTCCATTACACACTGCAAACCCCTCCTGGGCTTGTCCTGGAAACACATCACACAAGCAGTACTTACCTGTGGGAGGAGGAGGAATGGCTGCTGGCAGTGGTTTAGTAGATGGAGCTCCAGGACCTCCCTGAGGATAACCCATGTTCATGGGGCAGTTGAAAGGTGCTGAAGAGAAGTCTAGAGGAGACTGGCTTGCCACAGGGAGAGGACAGGCTGCAGGAAGCTGAGATGATGGGGCTGAGGCTGGAGTGAAGAGGGCAGGTCTGGGTGGTGGAACACCAGGAGATGTCATGGGCATCAACTGTCCTGGCAGAGAGGGCTGACTGGGGAAATGAGCAGGACCAACAGGTCTGACTCCCATCGGTCCAAATGGCTGAGACTGTGACACAGCTACAGACAACAAAGGGAGTGTATCAGCATCACTTGTTTCATGTGCCAACTACTGATGACACTATCCTTCTTGGTAATAAGCCTTCCCTTCTTCAAGCCATATCCTTTAATATTCCTGCCCGGCTAGCCCAGGCTACATCAGTGAAACTGCCACCAAGCCAGCTGTGGCTTTTCCACCCCTATCAGCACACATGCAGCAACAGTTACTACAACTAGATCTGTCAGAAGCACTGAGAAGCCTCTTAGACAGCTGACTTGTTCTTTGTCAGTACAATAGGCCTGTGAGTAAAAAACTAGAGCGGCCACCCACGTGGAAGGCTTTAGTCTTAGAAAACCTAGAAATAGACACAAGTATCAGACAATGCTTACCTGGCCCTGAGACAGTTGCTGGATTCAAGCCCAAGTTGTACTGTGGGTATGAGTATGTGTCTCTGGAATAGACACTTGTTTGTGGACCTGCGCTGGCCTGGGGAGGGGCAACATGGTGAGGTGTCACAGGCATTGCTGGCACTGGCTGAGGTGTGAAGAGGGAAGGCACTGAAGGCTGAGATGCTGCTGAAGGGGCAAATGATGATGGATAGTTGGGCTGCAATCAAAAAACAAAGAATTTGCAAATGGCCAACAGAGGCATACACAATACTAGCAGATGCAATTTCTATCTCTGTCACTTCTCAGGCAACAGAAGCTGCTGCTGTTGGTGGTGCCCTGGATGCACTCAATCAAAGGCCTTTCCCACCGCGTAACTTGCTCAACATGATGAGCATCACACTCTTTCAGAGTATTCTCCAGCTCTCAAAAGGATTAGTCCTCAGGAGCAAGTTCCCATATAATGACTTCCTGGAAGCACAACCAGGAGGAAATAATGAAGGAACAACAATGGAATAATAGAGATTATTATTTACAAAGCAAAACTTTGTAAACAGTCTTCTTGTGCAAGAACTGAGATGAAGCTGTGAAGCCATACTACACTAATTTTACTAAGATATCGGGGTAAAATGAGAATAGCAAAATGACCCCAGCCCCTTTCACCTTAAGATTTGAGATCTCAGTGGATCACTACACTTGTAACATTCTCCTCCTGGGACTGCATGTAGGACAGGGCTTTGTGAAAAGACACCAGGCTGCTGACTTTTGGATTGCCACAGAGCTCGTTTTTGCTCCAGTGAAGGACATCAATGAGGAGTTCCTCAGTGTCTGCAGTTGATGCCATCTCATATTACTTCTTGTGCCTTCCACAACCCAGTAGCCTTCTTCCCTTTTCCCAAGCCATGAACACCTGAGTTTAGGGCCTACCTTCTCTGGATGTCTGGGACCTGCTTTGTGGGCTGCTCCTTCAAGGATGGAAGCACCCTTGGCTGCTGCGGGTTTGATGACCCCTACATTGACACGAGCATAGGGAAAAGGGGGTGGCTGCTGATCACCCACACTCTCTCCCTGAGCATGAAAGAGCCGGTCTCGGAGCTGTTCAATCAGGAGCTGAAACAAACTCTGCTTTAGAAGAAGCACTTTGAGACCCCCAGATGGAAAATGCTGGGGAGGCATTTAAGCAGACCCTGACCTAAAGCACTATGAATCAAACTGCAAAACTAACCATGTCCCCAACAGCCACCTGGAAAAAAAATCTCAACAAATGGTAAATGACAATCTGGGACATCACCTGCCATACTATCAGGCAGATGAAGTCTCCCTAATCATTCCCCCAGTCTTTATAGTATTCCCTCCCCAACCCCTATCCACATTTAGGCACCAGATGGATTTATTTCAAACTGCCAGGTGACCTCCTCATTCCCTTCCTCTACAAGCTAGTTTCAAGAAGAGAGGCAGCTTCCCTGGCAAGCTGCTTCCCAATGTTGTTCTGCATCAACCATTTTACAGTTCTATAACTCTTTCCTTTTTCTTGAATCAAAGGCACTACAAAGAAAATGCAAATGAAAACAAAACCCATATCCTGGAATACCTTCCCCTTTCACCCTCTATTCTCAAGTTAGCATAACTAAGGTGAAACTTTAAGTCCTGATGCATGACAAAACCCCAGCTCTCTCTCATACAGTCTTCCCCCATAGTACTCTTTCCCACAACAGCTTGCTGCTCACTCACCTCTCTAGAGCTGCTGGGTAGGTAATTCATTGCAGCTGCCAAGCATCCTTGTGATGCCAGGAGATTGGCATACTGGGTGATTCGTTCTGCCAAGACAGGGCTTGGTGCTGGTGCTGCAGTGCCTCGGAGCATCTCAATGGACCTGCTCAGCACCATCACCTTCTCTACAAGATCCTGAATAATACGGGGAGAAGGAAGAAATCAGACTACTCAGAATCTGACTGGTTTTACTGGTCCATCTCATGCTGAGACAATACCAGATAGCTCTCCCAACTTTCAGTTGACATCAGGGCCAATGTGGACAGAAGTTACTCCCCTCTGCACCAAATACTGTCACTGATAATCATTTCCTCAGATGCACTTGGAGAAAAAGAGATACCAGGAAGCAAATCCTGACATTGCTACTTTAATAGTAAGGGGAAAAAAGAAAATCAGAAGCCACAAGATTGCTCCAATCAACTGTGATAATTTTACTAGTAGGCTTCTGTTGTTACAGGTGATCAACTTGGAAGAGGAAGGCTTAAAACCATATCAAGAGAAATTCACTAGAAAAAAACTACTACTGCTGGCAAAAGGACCAGAAGGGTTTTAGTTACTCAAAACTCCTTCAACTCCTAGGAATGAAAGCAGTGTTTACAGCTGGAGAATGATACATGCTGATACCTGGCAGCCGGGAGGGGACCAGTTTCAGAAATAACCAGGAGTGCTGAAGATGCCTTTTTTTGCTTCTACTCAGTAGTGGGATTACAAAACCAGGGAACTCTGTAGCAGAGGGCATTATCTGCAGATATCCAAGTGGAAGACTTGTCTAGCTCATTCTAGCAAGTGACAGACACAACAGGGCTTAGTCACTTAGCCAGGACTGGTTTAAGGGTAACAGATTACTGAGATTAACTCAGTTGGTCAGAGCATGGTGCTGGTAATACCAAGGTTGTGGGTTCAATCCCCATATGAGCCATTCACTTAAGAGTTGGACTCCATCATTGTGGGTCCCTTCCAACTGGGATTATTCTGTGAAATAATCAACAGGAATGAAGAGAGGTAGGTAACAACACTGACTTAGAAGTCCTGATTTGTCTGCAAGGTGTGACTTCCCATATGTGATCATTCAACTTGCAGTGGGAATATCATGATCCAGACTCCATTTTATTTTGCTAAGGCCGTTCTGATGGTACAGCCAGATAACTGCAGCATTAAGTTATACATGACAAGCACAGCAGCAAATGTATTCCAGGCTACTACCAGTAAAAAAAAGGGTATAGCTCAAACTTCCCTGACCAAAAGGAAGCTCAGAAATTACATCAGTACGTAAGAGAGGCAAGTAGGCTGTAATTCCTGTCTATGGCTGTATTTACATGCAGTGTAAACACACAAACCCTGACTGATTCAGAGTGCAAGCCTCCTTTTGAAGTAGGCTCATAACCCAGGCTAGGAAGGAGATACCTGGGTGAGTACAAACAGGTCTCCACTCTCTGCTGGAAGCCAGATACCCTGATGGGAAAATGCAGACAGTTCAGGGCTACCAGACCGGCCTAAAGAGGAGTCAAACCAACATCATAGCACCTGTACCTGTAGGGCAAGTGGTGATGAAGTCTCATGGTTTTTTACCCAACATTCCACCAGCCTCTCCACATTGCCTGATGAGATATAGCAGAGGCAGGCATCATTGGACAGGGCTGCATCTCCCTCTGACTCCAGGCGGGCACCCAACATGTCTAGAGAGAAGAGATGCAGCCAACATTTAACATACGACCCTTTGGAAGAGCTCATTAACCCCAGTGCTTTGAATCTGCACCTAATTAGAATCATAGAATAATTTAGATCAGGAAAGAACATTAAGATTGAGTCTAACTATAAACCTAGCACTGCCAAGTCCCACTAAACCAAGATTTTAAGTGCCACATATACTTATTTTATAAATAACTCCAGGGATGGTTACTCCACCAGTTCCCTGGGCAGCCTGTCCCAATGCTTGACAACCCATTGAGTGTAGGTGGCTTTCCTAATGCCCAATTTAAACTTCCCCTGGTGCAACTTGAGGCTGTTTCTTCTTCTCCTGTCACTTGCTATTTTGGAGAAGTACAACCTCCTTTTGGGTGGTTGTAGAGAGCAGTAAGGCCACTCCAATCCTCCTTTTCTCCATGCTAAACAGCCCCAGTTCTCTCAGCTGCTCCTCATAAGACTTGAGATCTAGACCCTTCACCAGCTCCATTGCATAACTGTTGGATAACAGAGAAATGGGAAGGAAACCCAAAGACAACCTGCTTGAAAAAAACCTACTTTTGTACATCTGCCAATTTTTATGTCTGCCCAAACACATAAAAGAAAGAAATGACAGATGAATTCAGTGAAAAAAATCCAACACTTTCTTTTTTTAATTTCCAAAAGAGGTGTGGGAATCTCCAGGCAATAGTAGGGTGCTGAAACCTGTTTTAGGTGGAATGAAGACCCACTGGACCTTTTATTGTAAATGAAATACCCTTCTCTATGGAATAAAAATCACCCTCTTCATGTCTCGGCCAAGGGATAGCAGCTATCTTGGTTTTTTTTCCATGCTGCTCCTAGAGGTCACAGGAAATACCCACATACACAACTTTACTCCATGATTCTCAGCTACAGTGTGCACCTATCATTCTCCTAACTCAACACTCCACACTTATTTAAGTTCCAGGTAGCTGTAATGAGTAAGAAGTGCTTCCTTTTCTTAACTCTACCCACTTCTTTCTGTAAGCAGTCCAGAGGTACCCTCTGCAAGGGAAATTGTATCAAAACATAGTACACTGCATACCACAGAGCTGAGTGTAGTCTTCCTGCTTTGAGTATGTTAACAAGATGGCCAGTGCCTCCTTCCAGCTCTGTAGATCACAAGTGCAAACAATATCTTGCCACTTCTGCTGCACAATGGAGGAAAGCAGCTGTAAGGGAAGCAGAAGACCTGTCACTCACTGAAGAAAAAGATAAGCTGACAGTCTAAGTAACAGCTCACATTCAAACACACTTTCCACCAAGTAGAGGCTACTACACTCACTGTATATTAAGGTGCAACAATCTCAGTATCCCTACCTTAACAGTAATTGGAACCTGATGCCTCTAAGAAAAGTAAAAAAGCCCAGCAAAACACTTTAAAGAATATGGAAACAGCCACACTAGACAAGATTAAAGATCTAACACGTATCTTGTTTCAGAGCAGCTGGTATCAATGACAGGGAGCACAGTGTTAAGATATCCCAACCCCTGTTACACTTCCCCATTTGTAAATTAATAAGCCAGGAACTTCCTAGTTGAGCTGTTAAGGGGCAGAATGCACCACAGATTACAAGCATGAGAAGCTGAAACAGAAACCATTATATAAAAAAAAAAAAGGAATGGAGAACACAGACATACTATGTAAAATTGCCATAAAACTACCAAGATATTAGAGTAAATGCAATAGGAGATGAACAGATTCTGCTGACATTCTCCTTCCTTCATTGAAGAGAAAGCATTTCCACATATATTCAGAGAAACATTTGGCAAGCCAGTGCACACCTTCCCCTGCTCAGTGTGTACACAAAGCCATCACTCACCACGGAGAGATTTGTCTTCCGCTTGGCAAAGTAGCGCTTCTGGGTTTCCCTCAGGAGGTTATCCCCACCAGCTATGGCTAAGATAATGGCATCAGCAAAGCGCTCTGCTCGCATGCACAGCTCCACTGCACCCTCAAAATTCCCCAACAAAAGGGCTTGGCTGATGAGTCCATCTGTGTCTACAGAGGTGAGAAGCAGAGTCAACCCAAAGAGTCATCACTCAGATGCACTGATGGTGCTTGTCTTAAAGAGCAGGCAGTAAAAAGCAGTAACAGCTAAAAGCCCACCTAAAAGAAAATTTGCAAACTCAAAAAAACCCACTGAATTGACTCTAGGTCTTCCATCATCTAGAACAATCTTCTAAATTTTTAATGGTTCTCTCATCTGGAAGAAGTATTTCTATACTCAATGTGATATGCTGCGTAACACTTGAAGGGGTCATATGTTTTCAAAGTATCCATTTGCTGCTGTGAACTAGATTCTTCCTGGTCTCTCTGAATTTTCTGGTTTTCCCTTCTCTCCCCTTTTCCTAAGAGGGCAGAAACACTCTTTATGTAACATACCTTCTGTGACAGGAATCTCCAATGTGCTCATATTCTGTGGGATGAGGTTATCAAAAAAGGCTGAAGAGGAAGAAACAGCAGCTACATCATCGCTGGAATTCATCAAAAGCTGTGCAAAAAGTGCAAGAGCTTATTTAATTCACTGCACACACATATTCTACCCAAAACAGTTTAGTGGATTACAGGGTGGGATGCGGCTGCTCTCCATTTGGCTGTGTGTCCTCATATAAATCTAATTTCAATTTAGAAACTCCTGTCACTGTGCAATCAATCTGCACAGTTTCACAAGGGAAGCAGCGAGAGCAGTGCTGCAATTGGCAAAGCTTAGGAGATTGATGGTGCAAGACATGCAATGCCAACAGCACTGCTGGGCAGCATTCATCAACTCAAGTGTCAACCCTTGAGCAAGCTGAACTATTTTGGATGGAACAGAGACAAGAACAACAAGTAAAATCTGTAAATAACAGGTTGGATCACAGCCATGCGTGGTGCTTTACTGAAATGCAGGACACAATTGCTACTCCTAGAATATCTCAGCCAGTGTTTGAGGCTTGTGAAAGTGATTACTAATCAGAGGATATAAGTTTTAGATACCTCAGAGGAGAAAAGATTACAGTGAACCAGGCCTTGGAAGGCATCTGAAGATGGACATCCTAAAATTATGTGCAAAATACATTTCAGAGGATAGAGGTGAAAAAGAAAGAAATACCACAGCAGAAGCTCCACAGAGGAAATCCAGAACAGTAGCCTCAAGTTAAGCTGGGGTGAGGCTAATTCTACCACTGAAGAAATCAACACAGGTGAAGCAAACCTTCTTGCAAGAATAATAGCCAGGAGTCCTTCATTGTTCACTGGTTAGTTTTAAAGCCAGAAGGGAAAGTTATTATCATTTAGTCTGACCCTGTGAGGGTTTGATAGGCCTGTGAACTGCCCTCTGCAATGCCAGCACTGAGCCCAACAAGCTGTGGTTGGAATTAGGCCTTCCAGTTCATTCTGCCCTCCTCTGCTCTCCCAAGCTGGCAAGATGTACAGGACATACCTGATCTGGAGCAGAATTTGTATCACCTGCCTCAGGAAGGGGCTGTTTATCTGGGATCCCATTACTCAAACATGAGGCAATCTAGAAAAGTAACAGACACACACAGAGTAAAGCAAAGTAAGCACCTGGACAGCAAAACTACCAAGAGACTGGCAAGCCCCAGACACAATTCCCCCACCTCTTTCACCTGTTTGAAAACTTCCATCTCACCCTATTCCTGGCTGGCTGCCTATCAGTGACTATTTATCCTTTTCAGAGCATTATCCATCAGTACTATGCCAGACTGTCTCCACCTGTCACCTTCTTCCTGGTTGAAGAATCCCCTGAGACGCAGACAGCTGAATGCTAAAAGAAGCTCTCACAACTGCACAGTTGTTGAACACTTCCCAGTGCACCAACAACTGAAACCAAGATAACTGAGCTCAAGATCCCTTTGGCTGCACAAGTGCTGCATTTGCTTTTTAGTGGGGTATACTTCCTGTGACTTCCAGCAGAAATTTCACACACTTTGGTCATTTGTGTGTTGTGAGATCACTTGCTCAGTTCCAGCAGGACCCCACAACCCTCCTGCAGCAGCTTTAGTCCTGTAAAGGTTTCTATCTATTGGAAATTACCCCTTACCTTTTTTTGCAGATCCTCTTTACTGTAGCCCAGCAGCTTGAGAAGTTTAGTCCTGGACTCTTGCTCCAAATTCACCTGAGTCCCAATGGATATTAAAAAGACAAAAGAATGTAATATCATAGACATCTACACACTGATAATAGTTAGCTGCTTCTGGCAGCAGCAAAGTTCAGAGCTCAGTTTATAGATAAAGAATTGAACTATGAAAAGTCCACCTAATAACTATTGTGTAAAGATGTATGGAATTTAAATTATAATCATGATAAATGGGCAAAACTCAAGTTTGCCACAGTTACAACTGAGGTACAACTGTGTATCAAGATCACAACTGTATACATACCTAGTATACTTGGTCATTAATTTTCTGGATAATCTAGGAATTGCCAAGCTAATCTCTTCACAAAGAAAACTGACTAATTTGAATCTGGATGAAACTGAAACAAGGTGGTTGCCTGAACTGCTAGCTGGCTGAGTTGCTAGCTAAGTCACAAGAATTAGTTAACTGTTACAGAAGCTCCCTGGCTGAGGATTTCAGACACTCCCAAAAATTCCCACAGGCTGCACACAGCCTAATTGACAGGCACTATTTATATGCTTTAATGCATGGTTTACATTCTGCAATGAGAATCTGTCTGTCTCAGTTAACTCCCATGCTGCTTCTTCTACACAAATGATCAGACTGTACATGTGTATGATTGTAAACAGTCCATTTCAGAAACTGTTCCTGCAGAAGCAGGAATGGTGCTGCAGGACACTTTTTTACAGAAGCCTAGTTTGTAGTTTAAGACAATCAATTGTAATATATCCCTTATGTGCTGGAGTGGTCTCTCAGGACCACACACCAGATGGATTATAAAAAGGGACCCAAAATGACAGTTTGATGCATCTCATTTAATGCAACCAAAGACATTGTTGCCATGGAGAACACTTTCACCACCTAGATTAAGAGCCGGCCATCCTGTTCAAGATTCCCCACTCAAATACAATACTGGGGCAAATATCTCAATATTTTGCCCTCCACACAGTCTGCTACAAGTGTCTGTAAACAAATGCCAAGACTAAGCCCTGCCTCTTCAGAAGGATGACCTTTTCTTATTACCAAACTCTCATCCTACCAAATTGTCTACAAAGGCTAGTGAGTCCTCATGCCACCACAGCTCTCTCCTTTCTTCTGGGTATCTAATTGTCCATTTGGACTTCACCTTGAAAATTAACAATGTACGGCTCTACAGGTTGCAGGCAGATATAGCTTGGCAGTGTGTTGAGTTGAAAAGATCCTGTTTCAGGAAGCCCAAACAAGTCCACTGAAAAGACCATTCCTAATGAAAACCAAGACAACCTCCACGACTTCAACTTTCTTTAGAAAAATAAGAAGTATATTCATTCAATTCCATTTTATATTTTAAAGAACAGGAATATAAAGGGCTAGAGAGGACCATATTCCACCCCAGGACCACAGAAGAACTGATCTCTGTATTTCACCACAGCCATCCTACCTTCAAGAAGTTCCAAAGGTTCTCATCAAATGGCAGCTTGGCTGTCTGGATCTTGCCCTGGCAGTAATCAAGGAGGTTCCCTGACTGCAAGGCCATCTGCAGTTCTTTGGATCGGAGTAGGAATTCAGTTTCAGTAGTGACTTGACTGATGAATACCTGGTGTGGGTAAGTCTGTTGCATTTGCTGTCCAGGAGCTTTGGTTAGACCAAAGGTAATCAGTTTTCCTCCAAACTGAGAATGACAGAGGGAGATACAGTAAGTATTCTTATAAACAAAGGTAAAAGCTTCTCAGTTCTTCATTTACCAAGACAGACCCAAGCTCCAGCAGTGATCACAGGGAACCCAAGAGTTTAGTGTGCATGGATGGTGTGAGCACTGAGGGAGCTCCCATTACTAGCCCTTCAGCTGAACTGAACACTGATAAACTTGACACTTGTGCATATCCGATCAGGCCTAGCCAACTGCAAGTGCCAGAGAGGCACAGAGGAAAAAGTACCCTTGAACAGAACTCTTAGTTCTTTTGTTACATGGAGAGGCAGACTGCCATGATAAAACCTATCAGGTGAAGAGCAGGCACTAGACAGGCAAAGAACAAATCAAACAATAGGCTAAAAGAACAATTCAGCCATCCAATTTAGGAGCAAAGATGCAAGGAAAATTAAATGCCTGGACAGGAAAGAGACAGAGGAGAATGGGAATGCATGCTAGCCTGCAAGGACAGCTTATACAAATTTTTCTTAGATTATATTGACTTCTACTTAAAATCTCCCATTCTCTGCTACAGGACTCTTTCTTGTTGAAAATATATCTGAATATTGAGAGTAAACAAACTTCACTTCATGGGACACTACAATGCACCTTAAACAGGCATTAAAACAACTAGCAACAGGTTTCTCCAGTCAAAGCAAAGGATTGTGTCACAAGACAAGACATCTATTGCATTTTCAGCTAAAGATGCTCCATTCACTTACTGCAAATGAAACCCCCACAGGTCTGCGAATCCACTTGGGTGGTTTTTTTAATGGTGGAATCAAGGTGGTCTGAGTTACTTGCTCTGGCACCTGCAGAGGAGGAAGGCTCTGTCCTGTGCCAAAGGGATCCAGGTTGTTGAAGGAGGAAGATATCTAGAATCAGATGGAAATGGCAAGAAAATATAATTCAATTCCTCTCTGTATGGAGTAAGCAGGAAAAATGAGGCAAGTACAGTGCCTCTTTCTGGAATACCACTGAGTCCCTATGCAAGAGAAATGGCATTCCAAAACAGCTCCAGCAATCGTTTCTCAAGGAAGTTTTACCCTGAGATTTTCAAGTAGTTTTTCCTTAGCAAGATGCAAATTTCCTGAAAAAGCACTGCTAGGCCTAGCACCCAGCTCAAACAGAGGAGTTGCAAAATTACTTGTTTTATGCAAGACAATGACAACATCTGGTCAAAAGTTGTCCAACTTATTTCTTGTTTTTCCCACAGAGGAATTCTGACTCCCTTTTTGTTGCTGGAGTCTTTCAATTGGGTTAGTTTCAAGGACTGTCTCAAGCTTTTTTGGCTTCCATGAGACTGATGAAATAAAACTTTTTTGTCTAGACAAGAGAGTGACAAAAGTGGCCCCTGAGCCAGATTTCTTATATTTAGGGAGTCAGTGAACATACATACAATGCTGTTCACAAGCACTTTTCATTTTTAACATTTTGTTGTTTGCTAAAGATAATCCTGTTCAAATTTGACTGGACCATAGGGAATAGCTTTATAATTCAGTTAACCAGCATGCCCAAAAGGAAGCAACCTCAGGCTGATCAAGCTAAGGTTGCCAAATCTTAGAATCACAAGCAACATTTTTTCTTTCTTCAGAGGAAACCAATTCCAAAGAAAGAATAGTTCTTGAGGAGCAGCTTATATCCAACAGATTAAACACCCTAAATCTTAAAGAAATAAATATACATAACCAGGTCTGCAATAGACTTTCTGTCCTGAGACAACTAAATTCATAAGAGAAAGACCTCTTGGTCACAAACTCCCTGTCACCATAACTGTTATTATCTCCTGCTTGTGCTCTTACTTGTCATTCAATTTACTCAGGAATTATTCACCACTACTGTTCCCCAATTTTGAACAGTGGAAGTGTGATGCATACATATGAAGAATGCAGAGAAAGAAAATTCTCCATGGGTTAAATAAATCCTTAATCTCCTGCAGCTGTTGCTTGATAAAGTATTTTCTGTCTCTTGCAAATCCTATGAAACTGAACTCAGTCAGCTGTAAATGACTATATAAATAACACTTAAGCCAGTTCATATGTATTCTCTTAAAACCTGTATTGTAAGGTATTTGTTGGCTGGGACAGAGGGAGGGAATTAAAAGACTAGACACCAGATTAAAACTAAAATTTTAGACAGTAGTGACATTTAATCTGTTCAGAATTTGCTCATCTATTCAATGGCTAAGTAATGGGTTTCAGTATCAAAAATATTAACATGCTCAAAGTTGTAGTCAAAAGACTTGAGGAAAATTGATAATAGTGGTTTATAAGCCACTTTATAAAATTACCTTCTAAACTAATGAAGAATAACATACCCTATTAATTAGTATCAATGTATTTAATGTTAACCTAATAACAAGAAAAGCTTGTGTACTGCTTTATTTTTAGGCTAATAGTAATAAAAATAAAATGTGTCTTAACATCACAACTGTGCTTGCTCTTGGTTTTCTTTACACACCTTGTCAGAGGCAATGTGGTCTCTCTTTGGGATCTGGTGGGATCATTAAACCCTCACACAGGCAGCTTCTGGTTCCCACACCATACAGCCATAGGTCCAGGTATGTGGGAAAGAGTGTATTGCTTAAAAGTGACCCTGTTACACACGTGTGCTTCCAGCACTCTGAACAGTCACGAGAGAAACTGCCAGTCTGTCAAGGTCTAACATGGTCACAGGACTTTACCTTGTCAGCCTGTGTCTTCTGCTGAGCTTCTAAGTTCCCACCCATAACAGAATAAATGTTGATCCACCCATCAAAAGTGGCAGCAGAGAAGACTGAAGGATTCCTAGGACACCACTGGACATCAAAGCACCACTGACTCCGAATGGGCAACTCATACACCACCTATGACAGAAAGAGAGAAGATGGAAGCACAACACAAATAGCCTCCTGCTTTCCCCAGATTACTTGCCCACAGCAAACCTGTCACTTTTATATACATGTCATCATTGCATACAAATCTCTTATTTTTGCTTCTCAAAGGATGCATTTGCAACCAAATTATAGCACCTCGAGTCCAAACAGCTGAAGATCACAGAAAACTCACGTTAAACTGGATTCAGACTGTAGACCAAAATTCAAAAGTGAGAAGTCACTTTTGCTCTGCTTCCTGAGTACTACTGTATCAGCGTATTATAGCATTGTCACATTTGCTGTTAACCGAGGGAGAGACACCAGAAAACAACACAATAAAACCAGAAGTCAAGAGGCAAGAATGTGTCATGAGCAAGAACACAAACAGAAAGAATAGTGTGAAGTAACAAATGTGACAAGGAAAATAAAGAGCCTAAAGAAAAAAAAAATAGAACAAGAAGAGAGGAATGTGATAGCTGCACATGAACTATGAAGGGCATTGCAGCCAACAAGTTTACGGTTCAGCATTCAAAAAGCCAAAGTTCAATTCACAGACTTCCTGCCTGATGTTGGGCAACTCACTAACACAGCCTTGACTTTAAACCTCCCATTTGTAAAATGAACATACTTCCTTTATGGTTTACAGAAACAAAGCATAGACAACCACAGCTTCATCTTCTGTGGGAACATGATTTGTGTTTTCTGTTCGATATAGAAGCAAATTAATGATTTGCTTATATTAAAATCTAGATTGCCAAACAGAAAAACTAAGAAACAAATCCCAAGAAACCAAACATCCCCCAAATCCAAAGAAACCAATACTTCCCTCAAACTTACAAGATCAGCATTCTGTATAACTGTATTAATTCTTAATACTGCAAAACTTCCCAACTTTTTCACTTGAAAATTTGCTGTTCATTGGTACCAAGTCAAAAAGAGCCCCCTAACAGTAGTTTATACACAGAAGTCTAATTTGAACTTGGACTCTGCACATCTCCAGCAGCATGCATGCCAGCCACAGTAATTTTGTTTTAAGTTTTCCACTAAAAGACAATTAAAATATTTTTGTAAAAATTAGACACCAGGAACATTTCAGAGTCTGAATCTCTTCTAACCACTAGAGATCTAGATGAAGTGAGCATCAAATCCCATGAAACTACAAAAACAGCATTGCATGCATTTTAGGAAAACACATTCATTTTTTTCCTTGTCTCCAAGGCAAAAGTGGCCAGTGAGTGATACTGTCCCATGAAATTAATCTAGCCTGAGGCTCCCATCTGGACTTTGCTCAGTGTTGTTAGAGCACTTTCCCCATGCTATCATCAAGATCAATGTCCAAAGTTCAGTTATATCCAGGATCTCCTCATTGAATGAATGGGTGTGCATAAAAAAATTTAAACAGCCCCACTTTAATTTAGGTGATACTTAAATATACCAAGTATGGTAATTCTGAGATACATGACTAGATAAGCACATACATGTGAAACTATTTTGCTATAAATAAAGTTTACTTGCATTGTTTAACTACACTGTTCCCTTCTCAGTGACCCTCTCTAACATATCCTCCTTGGTGTCCTTCAAATTTCCTCCCAAATAAATTTACTACTCTAGGAGAAGGAAAAAGAAACACATGGAAAGAGAGAACACTAAAGTGTTAGCATAGCAAGAGTAATCATAAATAGTTGAAACTAAATTTTAAGTTAAAGTTTTCTTCCCTCTCTGATCTCTGGACAAAGATGCATCTATTTCAATCTGGATATGGACCACACTCATTCACTTCAGAACGAGTGCATAAGACATGCTTGAGGGAATTACATTGGCACTCCACAAGGATAAAGGGAAGGACACACACAGAGCAAAGCACACAGTATAAAGCAGACCCTGTGTACTGATAGCTGTGGTTACATACCTCCCCCATACTTGGGTTCCAGCACAAGATTCGGTTGTCTTTGGCACTACTCAAAAGCAGTTCAGGGTCAGCCTGGCACCAAGAAACAGAGACAACTCCCCTAAAATAGATCAGAAAGAAATCAGTCATATTTCCTGTACAGTTTGTTCTGCCATCCAGTCACTAAGAAAGCACCATGCACCAGCACCTTGGCTCAGAAATGCAAGTTCTCATCTCTACCTTCAACCAGATTCATCTGGGAAAGAAAACAGGCCCAGGAGAAAATCATAGTTCCCCTAAGTCCAGTCTCCCAGTTGTCTGCCTTGAAAAGATGCAATACAACATGCAAGTCCTCACCTGGTGTGCCCTTCCAGCTGGCTAAGAGGAGAGGTAGCAAAGCGTAAGTCCCATATTTGGATCACTGGCAAACGGTCATCCTCAGAGGAAAGGACTAGCTGGGTTGCAACTTCTGGATGCCAGGCCATTCCTGAGCAATGCATCTAGGGACAAAAATAGCACAGGCTGAAAATTCAGCAATGCAAGCTGGCAACAGCACAAATGGGCCAAAGCCACACCATTCTGTACTGAACTCGCCTAGAATGCTTGACATAAACCAAGTCTAGTAATGTCTTGCTCCAGGCAGCAAACATTTCTACCATCTCTTCACAACAAAAACAACCCCACTAATCACATAGAAGTCAAAGCCCAAAGCTGACCTAGGAAGAAAGCTGTGAGGCTTCTCATAAATGAGGTGTGAACACAGAAACTGAATGCAAGAGTGCATGAATTTTAAGAACAGTAAGAGGCCTTGTTTCCCCATTTCATTCAAGAAAGAAGAAAAAGAGGTGCTTAGATGCTACATTTCCAAGAGAACTAGTTCCAACAGCTCCTAGAATAAAACCACTGGTCCCAAGAGTCTGTGCCACTGCTTTGTAGTCCCATGTGGCACGTTTAAGTTAGTTAGAAATGCAGCCTTTTCTCCACTCACTCTGTTGCTGTGGTCACTGACTTTGATGATGGGCTCATTCTTCCTGAGGTCCCAGACCACAGCCTTGCCGCTGGGGTGAGCGGAGGACAGGATATGCTGCACCTGCCGATTCCAGGACACCACACTGATGTCTTCATGCGGCTGCCAAGAGAGGAAAGGCCACACATCCATTATTCCCAAGCTGAGGGAACACTCACAGGAGTCTGTCAATTGTTTAACTGAAGGATTAGGGACTTGATCATACATAGATTCCTCTCTTCAACTGCTGATCAATTAACTGGAAATACCAGCAGCACTAGCCAGAAAGACTAGGGAAAGTCCTTTACTCAGAGTACAGTGGACACTAAAATTCTATAGGGGAATGTCATCTGGAAAAGTACCTCTGTATTTGATGAACAGGCACTGGACTCTACATTGGCCAAATGTGTTATAAATCACTCCAGACAGAACTGCAGCAAAGCACACATATATGTTTCTACCCCAACTTCTCCGATGGACTTAAATGGAAAGATGACCTTGTGCAACATTTCAGGAGTGCAGTGAGATGGAAAACAATGAAGTATTCATGACTAATTGCTGTTATTGTAGCTACTGCAATGCAGGAGATAGGCAAGGAAACAAACAGGAGACTTACTGGAGGAAAAACCTGGACTGCTTTTACTGAAGTTGACTATGATTTTTCTACTTTCAGGAGTTGATTGCCCTGAATAATATAATAAGCATCAGAAGATCAGAAACTTCTTCCTCTTCAAACTCGGGAAATATTATCTGGGAGCAATAGCCAAGATGCATTTAATGGCTCACTGGCTCTGCTAGGGATATGACTTTCATGAGATATGAAAAGCCTCAGCTGAAGCCTGAAATAAATTCATTCCTCAGAGAAGGTCCAATAAACCTTCTTAATCCATCACACATGCCCCAGCTGGATCACAAGATAAACTGGTCAGTTACTTGATTCAAATCCACAAAGAGCTTACCCATCCATGCAAAGTGCATCCTCCCAAAGCTTGCCAGTCTACCTCCCCTCCCTTTACAACACTTCTTCCACCCCCAAGAATGAAATCAATCAGTCTCTTCTGATTCATCTCTCTCCTGACAGACTTCAAAGTCATTCCCCTTTCACAGACTGACTGACTAGGCTAGGATGTCTCCACACACATCTTTTTGTCTTGCCTACTGAGATACAAAACTGCACAAGTATTGCCCAGAGGAAAACTCATTTACCTGTGATTTAGTCCCCGGAGTCATAGGCACACTGAAATTATTCAAGTCCCAGATGAAAATTTCAGAATCATTGGCTCCAGAAGCCAAGAGATTATTCTGTAGAAAAAAAAAAAAAAAAAAAGGCTCAGTTGAGATTCCTGCTCACAGATTTCTTAAAAATAAATGGAAGCAAAACCCCCAAAATCTTCCATAGTGAGATGAGAGCTGTATTTCACAGCCACTGGCATGCATAAAGATACTAACTGGATTATAAACCAAGCACATCTCGGGCCTCCATGCCATCCACTGCGGCATAGTACAGACACATTTAAAATTTGTCTGTTTTGTGCAGATGGCTGCTGTTAATCACGATGCAATTCTGCCACAGGCCTTGAGGCCACCATCTCTGGCCAGCTGAGCCTTTGCTCATCAAGGACATTTCTTCTGAGAATATGCAAGTTTCTCACAACCGACTGCAGACAACTTTCCATTTGCCTTTGTGCTACACAAGAAACATGTTCTGTTTACTCCTCATTTGTTGCAGTCCTTTCAAATGTGATCAGAGCCCCACTGAATTAAACACCAACTGAACAAATAACAAAATAGAAGTTTTAATTTTGAAAGGATAATGGTTTGACGTGTAACAATATTACAAGACATGTTTTGATAGAGAGGTGTGTGATTTGAACAAGGTCACAGGAGAATTCATAGGCAAAGCTGTGAAAAGAACCCAAATCTGAGTATCAAACCAGCCTTGTATGACAATTACTGTGCCTCTTAAGTTACAACTTGTCCCTTCACTTTATGAATCTATACACAAAGGAACACATTTTCTAACATGGAGATTAACTCTCCTTTGTTATCTTTATGTTACACACCTGGAAAGGGTTGAAGTCAAGGGCTCGAACAGGCCCTGAGTGCTTCTCTGCCTGCGCAATGACGGGGTCGCCCTTGGAGGCCAGGACGCGCTGCACGCTGTACATAGTCAGCACTCCGTTATCCCCCCCGCCAATGAGCACTCCGGAGGACTCTGCAGAACCATTGCCAAAGTTCCCCCAGATCAGCTTATGAAACCTAACAAAAGAAGAAAATGAAGCTGGCATAGGCCATGATGTTTGGTGGAAATCAAGACACCCTCTTCATTACCAAAACTCACATCCCTGTTTCAACCTAGCAAATATATCCATTAGTCTGCACTTGAAACAATCATCTCCCTTTTAAGAGGACTGTGGCTCTTGCATGCAACAAAAGAAATAAGCTTCCTTCCAAAGATTTTTCAGGGGAATTTAAAAAGAAAGAGCTTGTCTCTATATTTTCAGCTGTTTTGTTGTTTATTTAAAATTTTTAGGACCTCACATGAGATTTGGTGGGTGCAATCCTCTAGCCACACTTTACTGAAAATTGGTTAAGAGATCTATGTGCCTTCATTTCCAGAGCTGTTATCTGAAAAATATGCTTACACCCCTTAAAATCTGCTAGTTAGAAATCCAGGCTGTGTTTTACACTTGGGGCAGACACCACCTACACTGATAAGCCTAAGAAATCATCTTTCTTTAAAGAGCTTCACTCTCTCTATATCGTCTTCAGGGCAAATTGTTAGCCCCAGCAAATTCACACTTTACCTAATGTCTCTATTGACTCACTACCATACAAGTAATTTCAGACTTCTCTAATAGTTCACCTGCTTTACTTTTATACCCAATATGATCTCTATCCAAAAAAATGCTCCGTTTTTGAAGACAGGTCAATTGATTCAAAAGATTATATGCTGTAAACATTCTCCTGCTCTCCTTTCTCACACCAGAAAACCCTTTCATTTTCATTGATTGATACACCAGTATGAGCCTCTAGTACCTGTTTGAGGCAGGAAGTGCTCCCTTCTGCTTCATATCCAGGGAGGGATCCCTGAAGTCAGCTTCAAATATTTCCAAGGTGGCATTTGTGCTGAAGGACGCATCCAGTTGTTGGGCAGATGTTCCTAGTACAAGAAATACAAGAGCAATGTAAGTGGACATTTTTATCAAAAGCACAAGATACAAAAAGAGTAAGGCACTGAAAACCTATCCTTCATAGTCAACACAACCTTGCTGTTGTAACAGTTCAAAAGAGGACATGTCTGAACACCTCAGAAAAAAGAATCAACAATTATGACAAACTTTGAAAGAAATTAAAAGTTCTTCAGGAACTTGATCACCAAAGTTACTGTTACACAGATAACTTTCTTTCTTGGATAAGTGCTACTCACACACTCTCCTCCAAGTAACTATGGCTTTTGATATTAAGTTCTTTAAATTACAAAGGACTGACATAATGAAATCCAGCTACAGTTATGATCCCAAGTACTTCTGCATACTGTTCCTCAATCACGACATGTCTTAATCAGACCTTGTAAAGCTACTCTACAGACTAAGTTCTTCAAATGTAACCTACTAAACATGCCTCAACAACCCACAGACACCAGCAGTCACAAACTGGTGGGTTCCTTCTTTCTCCTTATTCTTATGGAATAAAAGCTGCAGGATGATTTAACATTGCCTAGTGGGACACTTCCAGGCAAACTGTCCCCCAGTTACCACAGGGATGCTTACAGCATTGAAAGTGCCCAAAGGACTATTAAAAAGCAGTGCAATTTATGAAACCACACAGCTTCTGATCTAAAGCAAACTGAAGCCAAGACCTTTGGTTCAATCAAAACCCTGGCCTTGTTGTCTGCAAACTTCCCCAACACAAATCCTTCCCAGAGGCTGCAGCTCTTCACAAACTGATCCACTGTGGGTCCCCTCCATGGGGTGGTCTTTCAGAACAGATTGTTCCAACCTCAGTCCCCCATGGGGTCATGAGTCCTGCCAGCAAACCTGTTCCAGTATGGACTTCTCTCTCCATGGGGCCACAGGCCCTACCAAGACCCTGCTCCAGCATGGGCTTTCCACAGGGCCACAGCATCATTTGGCATCCACCTGCTCCAGCATGGTGGATTGTAGCTGGGTGTCTGTTCCACCACAGACCTCCATGGGCTGTGCAGGTGAGAGCCTGCCCCACTAAGGTCTTCACCAGGGGCTGCAGGGGAATCTCTGCTCTGGCACCTGACACACCTCCAGCCCATCTTTCTGCACGGACCTCAGTGACTGCAGTTTCTTGTTTCTCGCCCATATTCTCACTCCTCTCTTGTGCTTCAGTTCCACATGGCATTTTTTCTCCCTCTAGTTAACAATGTTACCCCAGAGGCACTCCCACTGCCAGGCTCACCCTGGGACAGCAGTGGGTCCATCTGGAAGGGGGCTGGCACCAGTGCCAGCAGGCACTGCAGGAGCTCCTGGCGGCTTCTTACAGGAGCCACCCCAGCTACCAAAGCCTTACCATGCAAACCCAACAAAACCACCAGAGCTGTCAGCTCCACAGACAAACTTGCCTGCTGCCAACTCAGTGAATAGGCTCACTTTCTGTTTCAGGAAATAAAATTACTATAAGAATAGTGATTAATTAATAAAATCAAGAAAATAAAATTTAAGGTTTTGCAAAAGTACCAAAAATGGAATGTTAAACAAAACAGGCAACTTTACAGATAAGAGGTTTACAGTATTTGATTGTCAAGCTACATGATTATGACTGAAGGCAGAGAAGTACAAGTGACCTTAAACAAACATTACTTGAATTAACTTTTTTCCCCTCAGGCACAGGATGTGTAATGCAGAACATCAAGCAGTGTTGGAGTCTTAATTAGAAATAAAAAAAAAAATCATGTATTCAACCTTTGAAAAATCACTCACATTTAAAATGTCAAAGTTGGTCACAGAGGTAATTCTTTACCAGTAACTCTACACATAAAAGTTGTAATGTTTTTGGTATATTGGTTGTAAGTTTTCCAGGGACTATCAAGGTGGAAACTGTTGAAAGCTAAAACCCATACAACTCTACATAATTTTTTTCTGTGATTCATACTCTAATATTCACAAATTGTGAAGAACTTTACCTGTTGCTAGGTAAATAGGGTGGTTGTTTGCCGGACTCCATGCCTGCACAGCAGTTCGCTCAATTTCTTTTAGCTTCATTTTCCAAACTCTGAAAGAAATTTCACACAGAGTTTAGATCAGAGAGACACAGTTGATGTGAAAATATTCACATCAGAAACATGATGAGAACACCCTGCTCTCAAAAGAGTGAAGTTAATTGCTACTTCCTGAGGCAGTGAATACTGGAATAAACCAGGATACCTGAGAATTCATTAAACCTGCCCCAACCCCCCTCAAAATCCCACTGTCTGACCCCAGATTTTCTTTCATATATAAGTCTCTTTTTAATATGTCCCAATTACAGGAGAGTTTCAGAAAAAAAGAAGGGGGTCTAAATTAACATACTCAAGTCCTCACTGCAGGCTGGTTAAAATCAGCTGCAGAAATTAATTTAAACAAACGTATTCTGATCTAGCACTAGTTGCTCTCCAAACAAGCTAATGTCAGTATATACATAAGCAAAAAGGGAGCAGAAGGAATCTCAGGGCAGGCTAAATTCCAAGCAGAAAAGTGACGTGGCAACAGAAAACAAAGTGCAATGCTATCGTGTGCCAATTCAGTTAATGTACTTTGTTCTTGCTCCTCCAAAAAGCAAAAGGAAAAAAAATCATTTGACTTTCTCTTTGAGCTAGCAAATGGCATAAGGTGAGAAGAAGTAATCCACAAGTAACTACTGGGTTTCAATCTCAGCACTGACAGCAACTCTTTATTTACTCAGGATAGATTGAGCGACACCTGTAAAACGGGAACCAAATCTCCCCATGTCTGTGGAGAGAGATTAGTTGGGCAACAATGTAGCAGGGTAATTGAAAATCAAACATCAACAGCAGGCAGGTAGGAGGCTGCAAAACTGAATATAAAGACAACTGAATACAATACAAATAATTATTGCTCTGAGTAGGATCCCATTCTTACTAAGGAGAAAGCACCCTGCACTCCATTCCTGACCACAAACAGGCCTTCTAAGCATCACAAACGATGTGTGCACATTCACAGGCTAGTGGGGTCACTCTCATGAGCACTGCCCAAACTTTTCAAGCTCGGCTGCACTGCAGTCTTTTAACTTCAGCTAAACAGAAGTGTATGCTTAGATGATATCATGCTGAATAAAGTAAAACTGTCAGCGGGCAGCACAGCAAAACCCTCTGCATCTTGTCAGTTTGCTGTGATTAACCTCTCCTGGTTACTTGACACTGTTTGTGTAAACCACAACCTGCATCACATGGCCCTCTGTTCACATGCAGGGCTTATGAGAAACTGTGGTCTCCCGGGGCCCACACAAGGGGGAACTTTGGTCAGCATTACTTCTTGGGCTTGGACCTCCCAGCTAATAATTCTACACCTCTATTTAGAGTTTCTTCTGCCCCAGGAGTCAGAAGTTAAGGACATCCTCTCCCTCTCTCTCTGTCTCTCCCATATCTCAGGATATGCTGATTGACTAGAATCTATTTAATGCTTTTTAGCATTAGTCTGCAGCAGTATCTCCCAAAGCTCACACTGCCAACTGCTATTTGCACATTAAGCTTATCCCAACTTAGTTGAGGCCCAAGAGAATCTGAACAGAACTCTTGTACAATTTTAAAAAGTGCAACTATTTCTTCATGCTGCCTATGAATAGAGGTGGAAAGGTCATCTCCTCATTACCATAACAAATCTCTAAAGCTTACTTTCCAATCTTCCAGTACACACTTTGTGGGGTACTTGTACCACACTCTCTCTGTGGTGCATCTCTC
The DNA here is from genome assembly GCF_047830755.1 of Zonotrichia albicollis. Classification (NCBI taxonomy): domain Eukaryota; kingdom Metazoa; phylum Chordata; class Aves; order Passeriformes; family Passerellidae; genus Zonotrichia; species Zonotrichia albicollis. Next base: position 32,103,032 of record NC_133825.1, on the reverse strand, counting down.
AAGATGTTCCAGTACCTACTCATGACTCCCACAATACTGCAGAAACCCTGTCCAGGTCTTCTCCCTTCACTGGCACAGGCCAGTGAAAATACCCGCAGTACTTAGGTGAATCTTCTAGAAACAGTCAATTGCACAGTGCTCTAGCTGACACCACCACTATGGGGGACAGGACAGCTGGTGCGCTCCTTACAAGTCCCTTTCTTGCCTCTTCCTCCTCCAGTTACAATCTATCAGTTGTAGCAGCTGACTGTACACTCAGGCCTCACTGCTTCTCGGCTTTTGAGAAGGCAACTTCCCTGTGAACATTAATAGACAATGTTGGAGAGACCTCCTCCCTATAGGAAATTAACTGGTAAGGAATCAGTGAAGAATATAACTATCACAAACTTAGCTGGGTAAATGGTACAAGCTCCACCTCCTTACCTCTGTGCTGGACCAACTGCACGGCTGAAATAATTTACATTTAATGTGCAAATAAAGATAAGCTGCAAAAATTGTGCAGAACACTATTGATCAATTGTTTGGCTTTTCTTGTCAATAGAACGTTTTACATAATAAAGTCAATTACTGCATCATTAGTGTTCTCTTTTCACAAACTTAAGTCAGGACAGAATGTGAAGACAAAGTGTCTTGGTCATGGTAACCCACCCAAACGGAGGAAAGCAAACAACACTCCATTTAGAGTGGCTCAATGTCAACAAAACAACTGCATAAGTGCTGGATCATAGGTACTGAAGAGGTTCACTGTATCCCTGGCCCTAAAGGCAAACCAGCAGAGGTTCCAACAGACTTGAGAAGGCCCCCAGAGGATGCATAAGAAGCTAAAAGATCACAGTATCACACTGTCTCTTAGGAACGTCTGAGCAGTTCAGCTCCACTGCAGCTGAGGATCTGCAGAGATACAGCAGCACCCCCTCCTTAAGTCAGTGAGCTCTGAGTTTCAAAGGGAAAAAAAAAGCCTGATTAAGTGATCCTTCTATACACTATGCATATCTGTACCCAGGAGAGGACTCATGATTCTTAAAGAAGGAAAAACTTTAGCAAACTCTTCTGGCTGCCTGAGAAAAATTTGCAATTGCACTCTTCCACAGTAGAACTTTTAGGGAGAGGTTGCCACCTGCTGTCATCTCTCAAAATAACATCTAAGACTTCCAAGAAAGCTCATGCTTTTCTCAGGACTTCTAATTAATTAATCATGACAATTCCTCACCCTTCCTCTACAGACATCCATCCGATTCCAGATCTAATATATTAATGAATCTCAGCCCCAAAGGGACAGAAGCAGCAATTCCTCACAGCTTTCCTCAGACATGGCTTCTTGCACAGACCTTAAAGGGTAACAAAGCAAAACCTGACAGGTCAGAACACACCTCACCACTGAGAAATAGAGAGCATGCAGCTAAACAGTGAAAATTCCCAAATTACTTTAGACCATGGAAACAGCGCTGTCAGAGGCAAAAATTTCTCACCTTTGCTAACCTGAAATACTTATGGCTTTACAGTACACTATAATAAGACCAAGGTTGTTATTGTATGTACTAATTGACCCTCAAAGCTGTCATAATAATTATCCCTGATAGCACCCTAGTGAGGCGTTCTCTCTCCTGCAGCACCCAAATACTGTCAATCAGAAATCCCCTCCCACTGACTTTCCCAGTCCTCCTCCTGCCACGGGACACCCAACCATTCCCCTCTGTTCCTACTGATATTGGACTTCCAGCACTGCACACAAAGGACCCGATAGGCTGATCTCCCCACACTTAGCTAAAAAGTGAAACTTGGGCAGAACAAGATTTGTCCCAGGTCACCCGGGTGACAAGTAGACACCCTAAGATCTGAAAAACATCCCCCCAGCCATGACACAATGGTTAAGACACAAACTGTCCCTAGAGTTTCCACATCCCAGCATTGATTTAAAATCTCTGTACTGCCCCTTCCCTTAGCACTGTCCTGACATGACACGCTCCTTCGGCAGCTCCCCACAGCCAGGCTGTTCTCGTACGTGCTTATTATAAACCCCGATTACAGAAGGCAGAGACACACTCAGCTAATCTCAGCTAATCACTGGTGTGTGCAAGGTGGGGTTGTTGCAGGGCAGGGCTCAGCACATTCCTCCATGACAGCTCCAATGGTATATAAAGAAAGTTCTTGTGCTCTGCGCAGTTTCAGAAGCTGTTGCCCATTGCACGGCGCTGCACACACGTCCCAGGTGTGCTTGTCTGCACAACAGCATTACCCCGTGGGATGGTGAAAAAGAGCAGGGCTCTAGGAGGAAAGCATTGACCTCGGACACCGGGTGTCACACACAGGCTCCGGGCTACGCCAGAGGCCTCTCCGCGGCCCAGGTCACACAGCTGAGATCCCCGGCCGCTCCCCGCCCGCCGCCAGCCGGCCGGTGGAGGAGAAACAGGAGAGAGGAGCCGAGGCTCCCGAGACAAGGACGGGGCCCCGGGACCGGAGTTTCGACAGAGACGGGAGGACAGCACAGCCAGCCCTGGGCTCGGGGGACAGGGGCGCGGCGGGGCAGGGCCAGCCCCGGCTCGGTGTCCGAGGGGCGCGGCCTGGCCGGGCCGGGCCGGGTCGGGGGGCGGGCGGCCCTTACCGGCTGGCTGCCCTTACCGGCTGACTGCCGTGCCTCCCGCGCCGCTCGCTCCCGTAGCCCGGCGCTCCGACGGTGGCCGCGGGGAGCCCAGAGCGCCGCCCGCCCCGCCCCGCCGCGCCTGCGCGGGACCGGCCCCGGAACACGGCCCGGCCCGGCGCCCCGCAGCAGCAGCGGCCGGGCCCGACAGCCCCGGCTCCTTCCCCCTCGGTAGGGTACCTGAGTCGGCTCCGTCCGTCGGTACCGGATGGTGCAGCCGGAGGCCAAGGAAACACTGCTGGAGCTGGGCTCTGCTGCGGCTGCCATACCCCCTCAGCCTTAGCTATACATGTAACGCAGCTTGAGGGTGTGCAGAAAGGAATGTGTTTTTCTAAAAGTATTTTAATTGCCAGGAAACTATGCAGAAGGACCCAGGCCTTCTTCTCGTACATCTGTCCTGCTTTAAGAAAAAAATTACCTACATTACAAACTCCATTTTTTAGGATTTCTGAGCCATATCTGCCCAACCCATTATGCCGTCCCCATGGATGAAAACCATAATGAAGCTACTGTTTAGAACAAATGGGACTGGAAGTCCCCAAAGCGGGCAGCAGCAAACAGTGCTGGAACGCTGCACAATGAGCTGGATGGGCCTAGCCCTGCCTCAATGCAAGTGCTACACTATCACATACACCAAAGCTCCTATTACTGCTCTGATCACCTTCATTTCACTTGAAACTCTTACAGATCTCATAACATTTTATACAGTGCTGCATGGAAGTGCTGTCGAATGGTAATTCTCGACTCAAGTATCCCTAAGGAGTGTTTTGCCCTGCAAAACAGAATTCAGTTTTAAGGTCCCATAGCTCATAAAAAACACTTGAAATCCCTTCTGAGATAAAACATAACTGATTATAATTTAAAAGCAAGCATTTCTGTAATGAGAAAGTGACAGCTGACAAAAGCTATGAGGAATGTTGATTGTTCAGCACCTCCAAAGGAGTCATAAATATTCAGGTGCAATAGCATTCAATCCTATAATTTCCTTTAACATATATCCTTATACAAACCCCCACACAAAAACCAAGCTAACAGTCTCTTTAGAATTTGGAGTTTAAAATCTGTACAGATGGAAAAACTGTGCATCACTGTCCTTATATACCTGCTTATCTTAAAGCACAAAACTACAAGTTGTGACAGGGTGCTGAGAGCAGAGCACAGTTTATAGGAAGCACCTAGAGGGGCCCAAGCCTTCAGCCTTCTGTGATCACCCACTCCTACAACTAAACAGTGGGGTTAAGGCATAGCACAGCACAGTTGAGAGAAGATTCACTGTAGATTAGTACTAAAGGTACTGTCTCCTCCAGCAACAAGAGGAAAAAAACCCCTTACATTAGAGTGTAGCTGAAGAAATTTAGGAGCTTAATATAACTGTATGTATAACTTTCCCAAGCAAACTGTTGCTGAAGCTATAGGAGGTCCAAGACCAGTGGTTTGCAGTAAAACAGGCAGATGTCATGGGTCAGATGTAACTCCAAGCCAGGCGGATGAACTCAAGCCATAAAGGAACATTTATGGGCACCTGTGCACTTGTATCAAAGCAGATCTGGCCAGAGCTGAACTTGCTCATTAGCCTTTCCATACTGCTACTGTCCACACAGCTCTGCTGTCAGCTTTAGCTACACACTGCAAGGCTCTGTGCCTCACAGGTGCTTCCTACTGGTTATGCAAACTTCACTTGAGAGGGCATCTAGACCTGGAAGAGATCAAAGTCAACTCCCAGTAAGGGCAGACACAGTACACGACTCCCAAGGACTGGCACTCGCCAGTCTGTTTCTGCCTGTCATTTTACAGTATACAGTGACTCTCCAACTCCCAGCAGCACCTGCATTAAATGCCTTGGTTACAGACAGTACTGCCTACATAAACAGGCACAGGTGAGGAATGTTTGTGCACAGGACACATAAATGACCAGCAGTCCTAGGTCTGCACTCATAATTTTGCCCTATAGATGCTACAGCATTTAGAAAAATGGCAAAGGTCACTCCATTTGATTAGCTATAATTCAGCCTTCTCAAACGAACAGAAGATAACCAGCACAGTAGGTGTCATTGATATATTTCACTGCAGTTAACAGCTGAGCATTGAAGAACAAGTGTTAACATATCCCAGTGAACACTAGACAAGATTTCTTCCCCAGCAGAACTGATGGAAACGTAGCACTTGAACAACTTTCAAATTTCATAGTGTATCACTTCTGGTGGCTCTTTATTGGGGTCTCCTCCTCTCTCCAGATACAGGTCATTGAAGGGATATTGCTTCGGTCCCTGCAAGGAGAGACAAACAGTGGCAAATTCACCAAGCAGATTAAGGGGTAAGAGCAAAATGTCTCATCCCATCCCACCCCTACCCAAATGAAGGCTTGTAATCTATGACCTAAATTTCTATTTCTTAAGTGCTTCAGCTAGAATATTAGAGTATGAGGAAAGTAAATTCAGAAATATAGGGTTCCTTGCATAAATTATTTTTTTAACAGAAACATCAAGGTGGTCTTGCTTTTAATCTTAATCAACATTTTATCTCACAGCATGAGGATAACATATTGCAAAAGCTGCTTGTGTATTCAGACACATTTTTCAAGAGTACATTTCCCAAATGATACAGCTCATGAGATATAATTAAAAACACAGGGCAAGAGAAGAGTTAAAGCATCTCACTTGAGTAGTTGCACACAGGGAAGGAGAATACCTAGACCAAAGATGGGATACTGTAAGCTCAAATTAGTTCCCTGTGAACAGGAACTGCACACTATGAAGCAGCATCTGTGAACTGAGCCAGGCCAGCCAAGAGAACAACTCAGGCTAGATGAGGTCACAGGACATCCCTTGGCCCATCCACTGCCAGCAGCAGTTTTGCATTCCCACCCATCACTCATCTTCAGCAAAACCACTCTTATGGGCATTGGCAATAACCAGAAATACAGCTTCTTTTTCTCCCTTTATCCTCAGGTTTCACTCACCACAGGCCTGTAGGATGGGTAGATTTCTCCAAGACCAAACATGATCAGCATTGTGCCCAAAAAGAGAAGGAAGTGTTTGCTCATGGTGTGCCAGGGAACGACAGTGGGGGATGTATCAACCCGATTCCGAATGTACATGTCAAAATCCCAGTGCATCTAAAGGACAAAGGAAAACAATTGCACATTTACCAACTGTGGTCAGGCTGCTTCCCTCAAGGGAAGCAGCACATTACAGCATTCACAAAACCGCAAGAAGCTGCACTAAAAGAACTTTATTCAAATGGTGGCTTCTTTGCTAAACAATTCTGAACCAGACTCTCATACTGAGTCCTATCAGGCAAATAAAATTACTCCCGCAGGGAAAGTTACGTGTTAAGTCTCCCTTCTCATACGTAATATGTTAACTGTCCTAAGTACTTTTACAGTATTTTACAGATGGCCAAAGCCTAACTTTGCCTTGAACTGACTGTCTCTGCTTACACAGGCAACACACACCAGCACTGGTGATGAAATCACATGAAGGATTCACCAGAAAGCACTAACAAGAGGTGCATGTTAGAATTTAGTAACAGGAGCATTGGTGAGGAACTTGAGAAGTGGAACTGATGTTCCTACCGGCTCTCCCCAGTTGTATCTCATGTCTGGCTGGTCCCACTGGTACCAGGGGTCCCTCTCATATTGAGACTTATTAGGGAGCATGGGATAGTCACCATACCTATGAGAAACAAACAAAAGATCAAACATAAAGAAATCTGTACTAATTTAGATATAATTTGTAAGAGATAGTATAAGACAGGCCTAAGGAAATTGAATTAAATACTAGTTTGTTTTTATAGATTTTTGAAATTAATTAAAACAACTAGCACAACAATAATTACCTTGACACCAGTCACCACAACAAATGGCATTCCCCAAACTGGCCTTATTGGGCTCTACTAGATGAAAGAAAATGCAAGCTTAACCAAAAATGGAAAGTAGTTATTTTGGCACATGTCAAAGTATTCCTCAACATTTAAACATCTCCTGAAACCTTTATTCTAGACATGGCTTTCAGTTCCTCCCACTTAGCCTTGCAGTACAACAGCATGTGAAGTCTCCCAAGTTTCTCTCATGAAGTCTTTCGTGTTTTATTCACATAGCCTCTAACTCATTCCATTCGTTCCTATTTTAAAACACTGAAGTGTTTTCAAAGCTCTAAGCTCACAGTAGAGCAAAGGCAGGCATTCACCAGGAGGTACGAGCACGTCCCCACAAATCCAGGAGCTACTGGCCCCGGCTGCGGAACAACGGCACCACCAGCTCACCCCAGGCCATCGTCGGGGTAGGGCTGATAGTCTTCCACCCGCATGTTGTACTTCTTCGCAGCGGCCGCCCGCTCCTCCGGAGTCCGCGGATACGGCCCAGGCATCATGTCCTTGGACATCTCCGAGGCTGCGGGACAGGAACGCGGCACAGTGGGCGCGGGCCCCGCCGGCAGCCGCAGCCGGCCCGGGGAGGTCAAGCCGCCCTCCCGCCCCGACCCCGCAACCACCGGCCCGTCCCCCCAGACACCGCGACCCCGCCGCCGGCCCCTCGCTCCAGCCTCCGCCTTCCCGCTCACCCGCCCGCGCCCCCGAAGGCGCCGCCAAGGCGGCCCGGGCCGCCCTGAGCCCGGCGGCCGCCCGGGGCCAGAGGACACCGCGGAGAGCGCCCGCCGCCATCACCCCCAGCGCGCAGGCGCGGCCGCGGGAGGCAGGGGGCGGGGCGGGGCGGGGCCAGCCCTCAGGGGCTCGGGGCGGGGCTCGGGGCGGGGCCAGCCCTCAGGGTCTCGGGGCCGGTGCCGCTACCGGCCCCCGCCGGGGCAGGAATTGACCGGCCGCGGGTGCAATACTGACACGGGGGCAATGAACGGAAAAGGCAGCGTTGCGATATTTTGCTTTGTCTGTCACCGTCTGAAGCGGGGCAACGGGAATGTATGGCAGGAACTGCCCTCCAGACACGGGGAGCCTCTTGCGGATCGATGCTTCATCGTATCGATGCCGTGCCCGGCGGCGTTATGCAAATCGCCTTCTTTGTATTAGTATCAATATTATTAAATTCAATACCCAAATGTAATCGTCTTATCTCCATGGAGCTAGAAGAAGGTGGACAGCAGAAATGGCATGTTAATTTAGCAATGTGATTCTTCAAATATAAGCAATGTATTATTGTAAATAAAATCAATATAAGCATTAAAGGATTTTGCAGTTTACTTCATTATGTAAACTCTGTGGTAGTTGAACTCATTTTCCTTCAGTTATTCACATCAACCATAATGGGTAATGTCTCTATAACGATTTACATTATAAAGCTTTGTAGCTCAAAAACTATCACAGACAGTTTGTCATTAAAGCCATTCTTTCTAATAACAACATTAATTTTAAACCTAATAATTGAATGACGATAGTGATGAACCATAAAACTATGTCTGAGATACAGCATGCCTGAGATGGGGGCTTTGTTGCAGATAAAGGACAGGATCTTTTCACTTATCCCAAAGAAAGGCCTACTGATGCCATTTTAGGGATGGTATCTTAATTCAGCCAACTCCCTTACAAATGAGTATGCAGTGAAGTTATTCAGTTATCTAATAAAGTTATTAACTCAGAGCCCAACGTTCCGGGGCAGATGCTGCTGCTGTTTTCCATGGAGCAGCGTTTGGAGCCTGTCCCACCTCTGCAGCGCAGTGAGCTGTGAGGACAGCAGGGTGGGGATAGCACTGGCAGTGCTATCCATTGACTTGGGCTCAGGCTTGGATTGTGGTCAGTCGCTTCTAACATCAGCTCTTCACCACTGGGTATTTATTTTATGAATTATGTTTGAGTTTTCCACAACTGTGTTTCAAGTTTCTTAAGCACCCATATATATTTGCAAATACACTGTAAAAAATGTTGTTAACCTGTACAGCAGAAAAAGATTTAAAACGTAAGAGAACATTCATTTTCCCAGAAACTAAGTATATTAATAAATTTTGGCAGGACAAAGGGAAATTGTACTATTCTCATGAAGACAAAGTTCTGTGCAGGCAGAACAAATCCCAGCTAGTGTAAGATGAAAACCACTGTATGCCAGAGACCAAATTCTTCTCCAGAGCTGATGCCTAATGTGGCGCGCATTCTTGGGAAATAGCGAACATCATTATTGCTGTTTGCAGATTAAAAGACAAATGTAGACTTTGTCTCACTTAATAAACATACAAAAAAATAATTGAACGGCTCCAGCTTCAATCACACAGTTCATGAAATCCTGCTAAAATGATGTAGCCGCCACCACAGGCTGAATGTTAGTTGCACCAGGCAGTGCTACATTGTTTTTTGTAGCCAGTGTTAATTAAGGATCTCGTTTTCAGGCGCAGAGATCCGCAGCGCATTTCCCGCATTTCCCGGGCAGAGTCAGCGGGCGCTGCTGTTTCCGTGGGCAATGGAAATGCCCGAGGGCAGCGCTGGCGCCCGCTCCGCCGCCTTTCAGGGGAAGGGGCGGCCGGGGCCCGGCCAGGAGGCTGCAGAGCCGATGCTGCTGTTTCCTGCAGCGGGTCCGGCCCTGCTGCGCTCCTAGCGCCCGGCGGGGCCCGGGAGTCTCGGGAAGGCACCGAGGCCCGGGGCAGCGGACCCCCTGCAACCTCCGCCCGCGAGGGGGCGCTGCCGCCGCCGCCCCGCTCTCCTCCCTCTCCATGTCCTCTGCCCTCCGCCTCTGCCCTCCGCTTCCGGCGTTGCCATGGGTGCGCAGCTTCCGCTTCCGCCTTCCTTGGGACGGGCTCTCCGGTGGAGGCGGCGATGGCGGCGGCCTCGTCCTCGTCCTCCTCCTCTTCCTCTTCTTCTTCCTCCTCCTCCTCCTCCTCCTCCACTTCCTCCTGCTCCTCCTCGGCGGCCGCCGCGGGTTGCCGGGAGGGCCCGGCGGTGGCGGTAGGGCCTGGCTGGAGTGACTCCCAGTTCCGCCGCTACTCGTTCGAGACGCGGCCCATCCCGCGGCTCAGCCACAGCGACCCCCGCGCCGAGGAGCTCATCGAGAACGAGGTGAGGGGTCCCGGGCGCAGGCACCGCCTCATCCCGGCCCTGTCCGCCCCGGGCACCGCGCGGGCTCTGCTGTAGCCGCTGTCCCGTTCCTCTCTGCTCTAGTGGACATTTTTCTTCGGTGCTACAGCGTTGAGTTGTGAAATTGGCAGGAAACGTTTCTTTTAGGCCCTTTGTTGTCGGGATGGAAGTTGTGGGAACGTTGTAGAAACCCCTGGGCACGTATTGATTGTTTTCTAAGTGCCAGCGACCACAGATGTAAAAGGTCCTTTGCAGTGGTGGCTCTCGTACTGGCTCTGTACCAGCTCAGTCTCCTTTTGGTAGGTTAGGTAGTTGGGTGTTTTAAGGAAAGTCTGCAAGAAGTTGTGTATGCACAGCTTGGGAACACAGTGCTGCCTTGGTTAGGTTGCTTACTACTGTTGTATGATAGGTGATGTACTTTGTCTTCCTTTTGTAGAGCTTATTTTTTTGCTGTAGAAGAGATGGTCAGTTTTTTTGATGGTGGTTATTTGCAGTCCTCTGAGAAAAGAGATGAGTTCTGTTTCTGGATTCAGAGGGATCTTTTTGCTGGCACGTTCCCCTTCACAGCTGGGGCTGGAAGTGACCAGCCAGAATCTACCGTGTCTCCTGGCTACGTGGCAGGACCAAGCAGGCCCAGAAGTGTTGCCAGCTAGTGTTTGTCTAACCTTGCTGATAGAGACTGGCTAAGTAGATAGTGCAATCTGTCGTCCCATTGCTACCAGGAGCTTACTGTAGCCCCAGGCCACCACTTTCTTAGAATTTCCTATCATGTCTTGCTTGGTTTTCTCCCCAGAACAAATATATGATTACTTCAAATGCCTTTTCCAATTCCCCATTTTGAAGGGGAGTTTTTGGGTGCAATAATGAATGTATTTGTTCTTAAGTTCAAGAGGTCTTTGAATCAATAAACTTCCTCTTTCTCTCCAGGAGCCAGTGGTGCTGACAGATACAAATCTGGTTTATCCTGCTCTGAAATGGGACCTGGACTACCTCCAGGAAAACATTGGCAATGGGGACTTCTCAGTGTATAGTGCCAGCACACACAAGTTTTTGTACTATGATGAGAAAAAAATGGCCAATTTTAAGAACTTCAAACCCAAGTCAAGTAGGGAAGAAATGAAGTTTGCCGAGTTTGTGGACAGACTCAAAGAAATACAACAAAAAGGGAGTGCTGAGAGGTAAGTGATTAGTGGAGTGTGGAGGTTTCTCTATTTCTTCAGACCTAAGTAGGAGCTAAGTTTCTCTTCAGTGGGTGTTGATGATTAAAGTGTCATGAACTTTTTGGAATTTTTATTTGTTTCTTGTTAATAATCCTGCTTTTCCTGCAGGGCTTCTAGTTGACAGCAGCCTTGTTACCTTATTAGAAAAGTCAAACCAAACAAACTGTTCACACTGGCTGTGGGAATTTATTTATTTTTTCCTCCTCTGTGTGAGCCAGGGTTTGTATAGAGAAAGAATTAAGCTTCCCTTTTTTTTTTGGCAGGTAGTGGTATTGGTAGAGAAGCATGTGGTCTGATGTAAAGGTATAGGCTGTGGCATTCAGAATCCCAAGGCAGCTGGAGCTAACCCTCTTTGGGAATATAGGCCAGGTTGTGCACGTGCTGTGGACTGGGGGTGATGGCCTGTGCCACAAACAGAGCTGTGGGTCACTGAGAGGAGCTTCAGCTGGACATGGAATATAACTGTCAGCAGCTTAACCCTCAGTGTTTTCAGTCACAGCCCTCTAAAATGAATTACAGATGTTTAATTGTGTCTTAATTGGAAGCAATCCTGCCCACTTGTCATCTGTGCCTTTCTCTTCTTTCTCAGCTTTGGGTGTGCTTTTTCCAAGAGAGAAGTCAGTCCTTGCTCTTGGAAATGGGTTTTCTTCCAGCATTGCAGACAGTAGTCTGCAATACTGTGATTGTTGGTACAGTTGTTAGATTCCTCTCATCCTCTATGTCTAAATGTAAACATGGCTTTAAGTAACTTGATACTGACATGTGCAGGCTCTCCTGAGCCCTCTTTTTCCCTCATGTAGAAGAGGTAACTGATATTGCAGGTGATTTAGAGGGGTGGCATTCATCTAGGGATTTATTTGATAATGGCCAGTCTGTTTAGAGTTTCCTCCTCCTGCTCTGTGAGAGGGTTGTTCTTCCTTAAAATTATGTTTTTTTCCTTGTAATTGTTCAAGTTGAACTAAGATCTGTTCTCTTGTGTACTGGGAAACCTTACAGCAAAGTTTGCAGACTTTTTGAAACTGTTTTCTTCCACGGGTGTTGAAGCTGTGTAGTGATAAAACAGAATCTCTAGAAAGTACTTCTCTGTTTTGAAATCTTTCTGAAGAGACAGAGTATGTCTGTTCTCATGACAAAGTTTAATATTTGATTCCTGCTTTCTCTCTTGGACAATTCAGGCTATATCTACAGCAAACATTGAATGACACAGTTGGAAGGAAGATTGTAGTGGATTTCCTTGGCTTCAACTGGAACTGGATTAACAAGCAGCAAGGGAAACGTGGCTGGGGTCAACTGACTTCTAACTTGCTTCTTATTGGCATGGAAGGTAAATAGCTTCCTCAGACTGAAGGAAATAGGGAGAAGATTGCATCAGCAGTTCTGTATTTCAGTTCCAGGTGGTGTTTTAAATGGATTTTCCCCTATATCTGTGTGTTCCTTCAGAGGAGGTAGTGTAAAGCTTTGTGCTGGGAGGAGACTGTTGTCACACCTTAACTTGAGAAACAAGGAAAGGAATAGTCTGTATTTTGCCAGGGATGTGCTTTGAATGCCTGAATGTCATGTGCTAATGGAAAGGCTCTGTGTGATGCTGGTGGCACTGTGTTTCTAGTAACTGCTAATCATATCCTGGGATCTGTTTACTGTTTGCATGCTTCAGGCACTGTAGATTTTAAAAGCTCAAAGCCTGCAGATTCAAAGTGCGGAAGGGTTTGCAACTTGAACAGTATTAGACTTCTGGGCTTTTCTGAGTATGTCCAATGTCTGCCCAGGAGGAAATCTGATTATTTTGTGAAGCCTTTTCTTCTTATTTGAGCTAGTACACTGTGAGGAGGAATTCTCTTTTGATTAAGACCTGATTTTTTTTCTTGAAAGCCTATAGGACAGTGGGAAACTTGAAGATGGGTAAATCCTAAAAGTATGTGGATAGAATAGAATTCCGAATTCATGTGGAGCCTGACTAAGAGGCAAGTGCCTTAGAAGACAGAGGAACCACTAGGCTGTTGACAAGGAGAACATTCTTTTAGAAAGTAATCTCAATAACTGGGGAAGAAATGTACACTGTTCTGTGAAGTGAGAGAGCCTATAATCAATGTGGCCAGCATATCCAATTATAATTGTTCAATTACACAACCTGGATGGTTTTTTCCCCTTTACACCAAGTCATACTCAACCTACAGTAGTTTTTCTTTGCCACTTGTTTTACTAGCTGAGAACATAACATAAAATCAGTGGACCGACACTTCCTTACAGGCTATATAGTCACTAAAATTCTATTAACAGGTTAGCACAAGAACCAAGGAATTGTCTTGAACCAGAATGTGCTAGAAAAAGGAATGTCTTTAGAGCAGCATATATGCTGCTCTATTGATCTATTTAATGAAGTTATGGGGTTAACTGTTATCTTAATTCTTGCAGGCCAAGAAAGTAATATCTGAATTGGCAAACAGCCTGAAAAACAGTTTTTTGTGAGGAGTAGAAAACAGCCCACTGTATTTAAAGATTTTATTAAATTTAAGATCCAGTGACAGCAGTCAAGCACTGTTAATCAGACTTGAGCGGGTGCTATTGGGAGCTCCGTTGACAGAGATTGTTTACTTGTTTTCTTGAAAAACTTCTGGGACTTTTTTTCAAATCTGACCACTGAACTCCTTTTCTCTAGACTAATAATCTTGGACAGTCTGTTCCACAACTTGTCATTTAAACAACGTGTTTTATGAAAAAGCTCCCTATTAGCATTCAACATCTGCTGTTCATTGGAACAAGCTGGAAATCCTAATCCTGTAGAGCATAAGTTGCTGAGTATGGATTTAGAATGGAAATTAAGTGGAGTAGCAGCTCCTCAATAAAGGCTGATGATAGGGTGTTTGTAACATTCCTATTGTCATTTTCCTTGTTTAGTTTCTGAGTATGTGGGAGTATATTTTCTGTCTTCAGCAAGGAATATAACTTGCATCTCTTTCATACCTGAGAGTGTCTTGACTTTCTTTTCTCTCTGTGTAGGGAATGTGACACCAGCTCATTATGACGAGCAACAGAACTTCTTTGCTCAGATTAAGGGTTACAAGAGGTGTATCCTGTTTCCTCCTGATCAGTTTGAATGCCTCTACCCTTATCCTGTGCACCACCCATGTGACAGACAGAGCCAGGTGAGAGTAGCAGATCTGTTCTCTGCTCCACGCCAAAATGGGCATTTGTAAAGATGCTAGGTGGGAGGAAGCTGCACTGGAGTTAAAGCTGCAAAATACTTGCTGAGCTTTTGCAAAACCTCTGCTCAGTTTTCAACAGCATTGGGGAATGCATTGGTGGTTTTCTGTTTGTGTCTGGTTCCAACTCACAAGTGCTAGAGCCATAAAAATCTTCTTACTGATACACAATGGGTCTGCAGTTGCTACCTCCTCTATTTTGCTTCATTATCACTGGTCAAACACAGATTTGTTGACAGACAAATTGCAGGATTCCTACCTACATGGTACTTGGAGGGTACTGCAGGACCTCACAATAAAGCTAAGATACAAGTGGAAACGTAAAAGCCATGTAAGGAAGACCAGGATGATTTGACACTGAGAGCCAATAAGGAGGATTGTTATTGCAGGAAATTCTTCTGAGTTTCTTCATGTTTTCTCCTATTAGGTCGACTTTGACAATCCTGACTATGAGAAGTTTCCAAACTTCCGGAATGTGGTTGGCTATGAGACGGTGGTGGGTCCTGGGGATGTGCTATACATACCTATGTACTGGTAAGAAGGATAGCTGGACTGTGATAAAAAACAGAATTTTAAAATGTTTTCTGCTTAGTGTTGGGTTGGCTCTTCAGAGTATTTTGTTTTTACTTCTCCAGCAACTGTGATATTTTCTGTGATATCTTGGGCCAGGATGCTTCTAACTCCTCTATCTGTTGGATGGGAATAGTAATTCTCCCTGACACCACTTCAATTGTACATGTACTCATTAACATGTGAGAAAAAGGATCTATATTTAAGTAAGGAGAGCTTTCCAGAAGTTTTGAGGTCTTGATGCAGGAGGTATAGGGCCAGGCTTGTCTAGTGCTGTCTGAACTCATCATCCAAGGTATTTCACTATAAGCTACAGCAATAGTTTCTTTTCTTTTTTTTTATGTGATTTCCATGCAGGTGGCACCACATTGAGTCTCTCCTGAATGGGGGGATTACCATCACTGTGAACTTCTGGTACAAGGTGAGTACAAGCACAGCTTGGATAGCTCCATCTCAGATGATTTTTTCAGGTAGAGATGTATTGGCACACATTGTCGATATGAGAACTTCGTGGCACCAAGTCCTTTGCTTCTGGAAGCTACTTTTTCCTCTTCAGAGTTGTGTGTGTGAAGAACTGAGTGACTGGGGTACAGTGGAATAAGCTGCCAATACAGGAAGCATGCAAATGAGCTCTTTTTGATATTTCAGGGTGCCCCAACCCCAAAGAGAATTGAGTATCCCTTAAAGGCTCATCAGAAAGTGGCAATAATGAGGAACATTGAGAAGATGCTGGGAGAAGCCTTAGGAAATCCACAAGAGGTATGGAAAGAACCATGTGGTCACTGCTGTTGAAATCATTAAGGCATAATGCAGAACTTGAGATGACAGCTGCTTGGCTCTGTAGGTGCCAGAGTGAGGGTGGGAAAGCAGGATTGCTCTTTGCTGATTCTTCCTGCAGTCTTCAGAAGGTCATTTGCTTACAAAAATGCAAGCTCTTAAAATTACAGTTATGGAAAGGACCCCTACAAACAATGAAGCAGTTGTTCTTGTATGTGGGAAAAAAGTGTTCTTTGACTTTGGGCACTTCCAGGAAAGTGTTGTTCCCAAAAACTCCTTAGTCTTCTGTGCAGCAATGATACCCATTATATACAAAAAAAAATTGAAACTGTTGAATCCAAGTCTCTTAAATAACAGAAATCTCCTCTATTAAGTCATGTGCTTCATCTTTAACATGTCTCTTGCTTATCTCTGAATTCTTTGCAGTCTTAACTATCTGGTATATAAAAAAAAAAACCTCCTGAGGTACTAAGTCTAAAAAGAATGAGGTACTAGGAGTATGCCTTTGAAGATCTGATCATCTGAAAGTGGAAATGCAGGTCAAGAATAGAAATGCTTTCATGGTCTGTAATCCTTACCACTGTGCAGAAACTTGTCTTTAGCCTCTCCTCTGAGATTATTTTAATGCCATAGCATTCTGAACTTCCCTCGATGGTTAGGAAGTCCTGAGATGTGGGAGTGGTCTTGACTGAAAAAAAAACCCTGTAGCCCCCCCTCTTAGTGACCCCAGGGACCAGAGAGGATTCAATGAGTGAGAATGTTCCTTCTCTCCCTGAAAAGAGCAACCCATGATGACTATTGATTCCCTTCAATAGCATCTACTTAGAAATCAAAGAGGTTAGGTGGGAAGTGAAAATGTTTTGGGCATGTTTCCACTCTGATGGAATATTTTGGTGTCACCCGAAGTCAGGTGTTGACAGAGAACTCTGCAGTTTTGGTAGGGTATTTTGAGAATGTGTTCATGTATGCCCCAGTGTTTTTCTAGAAAATACTTTGAAAGTGATTAGGTGTATCTTGGGCTCTGTGATGCAGAGGGAGCAGGCTCTGTGCTGTCATTTCTGTGTAACTGTCCTGGCTAATGACCTGTTTTTACTTTGAACAGGTGGGTCCCTTGTTGAATATGATGATTAAGGGCCGCTATGACTAATGCCTGGTGCCCCTGGCTGATGTTGGAGCTTCTTTGTTCACAAGCAATGGAAGATACTGAGCGCTAGTATTGCACGCAGCACTTAACAGACTGATGGGTTTCCTGGCCTGTCCTGGCCCCACTACAATAAAGGGGCTACTGGAACTGCAAAACCATTAGTACCCTATTCATCCTCCACTCTCATCTAACTGAACCTCCCAAGAAAGAGTCTGCACTTACTGGAAGCTGGATTCATGCTCACTAACTTGTTTATTTTCATCCCTCTGCCCTGTTTGCCACAACAAGGAGCATGGCTTCTGGCACTTGGATGTGTTACTTCAGGATTTTCAGGCATATGAAGAAGAGCTTGGAGGATAACCAGGAGCAATATTGTTTCCTCAGCCTCGTGGGGTTTGGACCTCTTGGCTGGGTTTGTGTGTTGGTGGCAGCAGTGGATATAAGGCGGGAAATGTTAGGTTTCACAGTCCTCTGTTGTTAGAGGACCTGTCCCTGCTCAACTCTGGCACCTTTTTGTATTCATGGAAACAAACATGTGAGATGGCCTGTGTGCATTGAGCAACTGGACAAATGATTCAGTTCCTTCAACCTAAGACATCTATGCTTTGGATGTAGTACAGGGTAGAGATCAGAATGAATTTATCTAGTGTGTGAGCACCAAATCCTATGCTGTCCAAATAACATCTGTCTTGTATGAGTCTAGATAAATCTCCTTTCTGACAGCTTTTTCTGGGGAGCGAAGGCTTCTCTCCTGCTCTTTTGAAGCTGCAGTATGGTTAAAAGGGGATGTAGCATTATGAAGGGAGATGCATAAATGCCAGGGCACTCTCCAAGTCATGAATGATTAAGCCACATTTTTAAATTAAATTTCCAAGGGATGCTGAGCTCAACTGTCACAACACAGTGTCAGATAGGTACAGAGCCTCACTTCTCCCCAGCAGGGTGCTGCCTCCTGAGACTAGCACAGGAAAGTGCCCTTTTTACTGAAACTGCAAGAACTCAAGTGTGTGTGGCTGCGCACAGGTGTGCGCGTTTGTGTGATTTTGTGTGGTTCCTGTCCATCAGTTAAATCCATGCCAGTGTGTGGTTCTCTTCCTTGTACAGTCATGTGAAAGAGTTCAGGGCTTTTTGTTTAAATGTGATTAAGTTTATCTTGATCCTTTTTGTGTTCTGGGACTTGACATGGCAGACTGGGAAGTGACAAGACCAGAGCACAGGAACCAGATAAGCCTCTGTTTGAGTCCTCAGTAATCACTCTGAAAAATAACTTTGCTTTCCTCTTTCTCCTCTTCCATGCAGAAGCCATAGGCTCATGTGGAAGCTAGCTTTTTATTCCCTGAGGTATGCTGCACTGCTGTCCCTGGTTTGGGGGGTGGTGCAAAGATCTTGTACATGTGATGTGGTTGTAATGGGTTCCAAAAGCTAGAGGTGGGAGAAGCTGTTTCATAGCCCATGTATCTCATCCCAGAAAGTGTAGGATTTGTTTTGTTGAGGCTTCCCAGTGTTTCCCCTGTTGTGCTGGGCTTGTTCTGATGTGGGTTCTGATAAAAGTGTAACGTGCTACTTGAGAAGTGCTCCATCTTTGGTCTCAGGTCCCATCTTTTGCTGGGACAGTGCATGCACCACTTGCAGTGGGCTTGTCTTTCACAAAAGTGAAAGGCTTCTCAAGCAGGAGGAAACAGGAGGTCCTGAGGCAAGTTTTCTGGCTGCTTTATTGGTCAGAATAAATGAAGTTTAATTGGCAGCTACAGGGTCCTTGTTCAAGAAAAGTGTGTCACTGAGTAGTCTGACTGCCATGTTGCAGGCTCTCCAGAGCTGTGGTTAGATCCAGACGAAGGTCACTCAGCTGGATGCTTATCAATGCTCAACCTTTGGACAACTGGGAAAGAACCTTCTGACTGGCCAAAAGCAAGGCCTTCCCAGGAATCTTGGGCACATGCCCTTTGTTGAAAGATGGTCAAATTAAATCCCATTTCTGTGCTATTTATTCAGCACATGGTAGTCTTCAGTACTGCTTGTTAGACACCATCAACTCTTGAAGCTCAGGGTGGGAGTTCATATCCCGTGTGGAGAGAGAATGGTACTTACAGAACTTTTAGGATCCTTTTTTTTCTTTTATTTGCCAAAGGTCTAACTTTTAAAGTGTCTGAACAGGTTTTGCTGCACTTGACTTTGTGAAAGCTCATTTACAATGCACTGATGGACTGACTCCCTCCCCCTTCCCTTTTCACCTTGTGCTTTCAATGCCCCTTGCCATGGTATTGGGAAGCTGTGTGTTCTCTGCTAGGGGTGTGTGTGCAGGGGGTGGGGTGTGACAAACACATGGTACCTTCTGAAGTGTAGTTCTTAAATACAACCAATGTTGAACAACAGAATGGTGTGGCTTTTATTTTGTGAGTGGCTGTGTAGAAGAGCTCTATAAGGACGTGTCTAAATCTACCTTTCAGTCTGACAACTCCACTTGTGTTCTTCACTGGTTAAGGCTGTTGGTCTCCAGAACTGCCTTCAAAACAGCAATACCAATTGCATTATTATGTGTCTTCACATCTTTCACCATACTACTTCCAGAAGCCTGAAAGGAAAGCTGGGAATAAGATGGTGTGCTTGTACCCTGTCAACAAGAAGTGTTGGTGGACAGGGAAAAATTCCCTTCCCTGCTGACCTGCATGGTGTCACCATACTCTGGGTGATGGAGCAAACTACACAAGCAGGCCTGGTGAACTCAAATAGTTGTCCCTGAGATTTTGGGGGGAAGCTTCCTGTGTGTACCTGTGCTGTATGTTAGCAGCCTTGGGAGATGAAGCCCTCTCTACCTAGTAAACAGAAGTTATTTTAAGTAATATTAACTCCACAGCAATCTTGAAATGTAACCATTGGTGAAACGCTGACTAATTCTGAACAAATGGCTGAGATGTAGTAAAATAGGGAAGAGTTGAATAGTAGGTGAAGGATGTTGGCATTGTGGGAGAGAGAGATGCCTCAGCCTGGGCCACCGCAAATGGCACTCTCCTCACACCCTTGGGGGACAGGGTGAATGTGAAGGGAGTAGGAAAGCCAAGTGCAGAAAGTCTGGCTCTGGGTGCTCACCCTTCCCTGCTGTGCCTGCTGGGATCATCATCTCTGGACACCCTTGGTTGTGTTCCACTGAACTTTGTGATCTGCTGTGTCTGATCCTTTCAGCTCTGCATTGCCTCTTGGATAACGTACAGGTGGCATCTGAGCTTTAGCTCAGAAATGTTTTGGTTGTACAAAGAGCACAGAAAACTGAGAGATGAGAACCGTGTCATTTGAAAACTAGGTCAGAGGCCAAGATTTTTCACTTGTACTTACAGTCTTTTTCTTATTTTATTTTATTAACTTAGGTTCCTTAATACCTTTCTTCTCCCTTTTTTTTCCTCCTCTTTTCCCTGCTCCTTGAAAAGAGGGATTCTTCTGAGGAGAAGTCTTAATCCTTGTAAATCATAGCTGCAGAATCTTTCCTGTGTAAGGAGAAGCACATGGATTTTTTAGCTGATCCACTTGTTCACCCCCTTATTGATCAGGGTCATGCTCAGCTTAGGGATATTTGGAGTGATAAATCAGGCCTAAGGTGAAGCCAAGAGGTGAGGATCAGGCCTGGGCTGAGGAGGTGTCAGACACAGCTGCAGTGCAGTCTGACTCAGCTGGGGGCAAGGGGTCACCCTTGGCATCAAAGCAGCTCTTGAGAGAGAGAGGGGCAGGCCTGGGCAGAGACTTTTTTTGTTTGCAATGGCTCTTATGAATGGCCAAGCTGACCTTGAACACAGCCAACTGTCTTTTAAAGCCCTAGAATGGGGGTAGTGCTCTCAGGGTCTCAGCAATCTCCTGACAGGCCTTTGTTAATGCATGGTCTCAGCCCTGGAAGCAGAGCAGCAATTGCAGCAGAGATATTGCCTTTGCTCATTTCTACACTTAGAGAAATGCATTTCTGCCTCGTGTGTGTGAGAAGCTTCCTTGCACTCTTGCTTCTGGTCTTCATCTTCTGTTCCTGTTTCGGAACAGAAAGCAATCTCCCATCAATGTCCTCGGAAGCTCTGAAGCCACCACCATCTTCCCTGGGCACTTCTCTGCATTGCTGCTGCCTAGACAGAAAGGGAAAGATGCTGTTACTGCGACAAACACATGCAAAGTAAGTTCTAATTACTGCCTTGAAAAGTCAAATATTTGTTGCAAGCAGAGGACTAATTGTGGGGGGAGGGAGCGGAAGTCGAGGCTCTCGGAGTGTAAGTGGAACAGATGCCCGGACGCCTTGGGGAAACGCAGCTTTCCTCTACAAATCAGAGCTTTAAATTACAAGGCTTTTACCAACGAGAACAGTTGTGGGAAGTCGTCTGCTCTCATTTGCGTAATGACTTCTGTCACTGGTGATTAGACACAGGATGAAGGAAAAGAAATTTGACAATTAGGAATGAGCGATCATTAATCAGAATCTTTGTTAGAAGGAGGGAAGGGGGGGAGAATATCCCACAAACAATGGAGGCAGCCACTAGAGCCACCGTGAAGTCCACAAGATGCATAACTAAGTGCTCCTGTTGCTCCACAGAGCCATCTCTGCCTAGGTACAGCGCAGCAAAGAGGGTTTGTATGGCTTGGAAAGCTTGGGGAGGAAGGCAGTGAGGCAAAATCCTTCCAGTCCTACTTAGTAAGGGAGAGAGCATATCTGGGAGACCAGTCCTTCCCCCACTGACACCTTGCACTTCCATCTCAATGCCTGGCCACAAACTGACAGCAAAAACCACAGAAACAAGGTCTTAAATTTTCTGTCTCCTTTCTCCACATTTTGCATGCAGTTTGTGGTGTGGAAGAGAGCAGGCAGGGGCCTTGACTGGCATGCAGCAAGCTTAGGATAGGCAACATGAAAGCAGTTTCAGGCTCTTCTCCTGATAATGTCATTTTCTACAAGAGCAATGAAGAACCTGATGGACTGCATGACAGGTAAAGAAAAGGAGGCAGTGGTGACTTCTCTGTGTCTGTCATTTGCTGTCTTGCCTCATCATCCACTCATGCACAATCCACTATATGCTTTTGTTTGGGTTTTGTCGGCTTTGAACGAATTATCGTACCTATGGGATCTATGTTACCTGGTTTTCCTACAGCTGTCATTCATGGTCTTGTCAGGTGTACACTTTGGTGTAGTTTGCATGAAGAGGCATTGCCTCTGATTAAATCAGCAGCTCTAACATGGGAGGGGACAGGACAGACCATTTGTGAGCATACAGTGTTGGTTCATCTGAACACTTAAGCTTACTGGATCCATTGATTTCAGTGGCAGTTGCTGTCTTTGCAAGGCTGGGTCCTTTACTTGAGGTGAAGGTCTCCATCAGGGTGATTATTTTTTCTGTAACTGGAAATCAAAGCAGATACAAAGGTAAAACAGCAGGAGCTCACACTGTGGCCCAGCGGGCCCAGGACACTGCATTCCAGCAGGGAGGGACTGATAACAGACTGAGTGAGCCGAGCTGCAACCCACAAAGAGGACCTTCTGAATTTGTCATCTCTTCAGAGCAGCAAGAAGTTTTGTTGTTTAGTATTGTTCATTTTTGTGCTGGTGAATGCTTTGCTGGCTAAATAAACAGTTTTTTTCCACTTTTCTCCAAGGAACTATTTTCCCAGACTAGTTGGGGGAGGGGCTTGCTCAAATCTGTTTTCTAGAGGAACCCCTTTAGAGGTTTTCTCCCAAATTCGCCCTAAACCAGAACAAAAGGGGAGAGCTGAAGCCATGTTGTCTCATTCCCTGCTGGCTCTGAGCTCAGACAAATGAGAGCAGCTTAGATTTTCAGCCTCTTCCCATGGCTATTGTTCACAGGAACTCAAATGAAAGAGAGAACAGTAGATCTCAAGACAGGATCTAACAGGGTTTTCCATCCAGAGCTCATCACGACAGCAGTCAGGAGAATCACTGGTCACATTGCTTAGGATGGGAAGATATGTCAGGTAGTGACTTTTATTCCCTCTTGAACACAAGAGGAAGGCTGCTCCTCATTTACAGCAACACTTTAAATGTGTGCTTACATTTGGAGTGCACCTTGTGCTCTTTGTAGAGGGGGAAGGTAGGTTGTGCTGCAGTAGGCAGCAGGGTCAGAATTCACTTAACAAACTTGCAGCAAACCCTGAGCAATCCCAGACTTTGACACGGCAGGGCATTGCCCTTTCTGTAAGAAATGTCACTCTACTAGATGGCAGGAGCACAAGTGTGACTTTTGTCCCAGTGTCAGCTGTGTTTTTTATTTTTTTTTTTCCTGAATAGTCAGGATTTGCCATTGAATGCCTTGATGGGGAGGACCTTTGGGTGTGACTTAACCTCTTGGGAAGCCAGGAAGGGAGGCTCTCCTGTGTGCAGGTAATCTGTGTTACCAAATCTGCTGCGTGCTCTGTGCCCCTTGAGCTGCTTAAGCAGTACTGGCCTCATGCAGTGAGCTGTGTGAGGGCTCAATCTGAGCTGAAAGCAGCTAAAGGGGTGAGGTCAAATCGTTTGCTTCTATAAAAGGACATTCTCCATGTCCACAGAGAGGGCACATGGGGTGATAATAGCATCCAAGGGGATAGTTTCTGTAGAAGAGATTAGTAGCACAGGCAATGGGCTGATTCTGCTGCAAGTTCCCTTGCCAGGCCCTCTGATATTCTGAAGCTGCTCCCAATCATCTGTGTTTCATTGGGTTAAAATCCTTCTGGCAGCAAAGAATTACTGATGCTGGTGGGTACTTGGGTCAAATGTCAGTCAATACAGGCTGTGGAGCTGGAGGCAAGGCCTTGCCTGGTATTTGAGGTAATAAGCTTCTGGTCTGTCAGCTCACGGGAACTGCAGAGTTTTGTAGAACTGAGGTGTCACAGGACCATGTTACTTGGGCTGTCAGGTCTGACACTGCTCTGGTGGAGCAGGCCTTAGTGCTCTTTGGGCCTGTGTTTAGGAGTGGTGCACACCTGAGGAAGAAATCTCCAAGTGGAATTGGGGGCTGTGAAGGACCCATTCATCTGCCACCAGCTCACTCCAAGCACAGCCTGGGGCCTCTTGCTTCCAATTCCTCCCCAGCACAGAACAATCCTGTGTCTCCTGCTTTTGCTATTTGTTTATAGCTCTCCCCATCCCATCTGTCTTTCTCTTCTCCTTCCTCCCGTTCCTTTTCCCTCCCTCCTCCCCCTCATTCTCTGTAAGCGATTAATCATTTTGACAGGCTCAGCGATGGCCTTTATTTCCTTGAGGCAGCCAAGAAATGTCTGTGAGCACCTTCTCTGCCACCCCTCGTGTTCCCTGGCCAATCAGATCAGCCACTTCGCTTGGAGTGACACCGTCAGGAACATGGAGAGGGGAGCAGGGGGGAAACTCCAGCAGGGTCAGCTGGGAAATGGGCAGTGGGGCAGCATCCTGTTGGGGTGCCATGTGGGCCCCCATTAGCTGTAATGAATATGTCATTTCACTATAGCTTGAATGTGTCATACTTTGCTCCCTCTCCCTCTCCTGAGGCTCCCCTTCAAATCTTGGTTTCAGTGCAAAGGCAGTTGAGAAGAAATTGGGCTTCTCAGGAACATATCAGCCTCCAACAGAGTGGCTGAAAAGCTGTCAGAAGAGAAAGAAGAGCAGGCTGAGATCATCAAGAGAAAAAGAATGAGGATGATTTTGCTGATGGATGTGGAAATCTTTCTGGGAAACTCCCTTTTGTCATGTGCAGAAAGGAAGTTGCTTCTGAGTCTCTGTCATGGTTCACCTGGACTTGTCATGTTGTCATGAGGACGCTTTCCATTCACCTGCAGCCTGAGAATCTCCTGGGCCACAGCAGCTGCTCTTGCAAATGCCCTGTCACCTAACTAGGATGAAAATGGGGTACATCAGATGTGTGATAGTCCCAAAAGGATTTTATCATCTGCTGTTATCAAGCTTTACAGTAGCCACTGTCCCATCAGCATGGAACCAAGGAATGCTATACATACAGAATTCTCTTCCCACTCATGGATGAAAGGTGATATCCTCCACAGTGGGAATGAGAGGTAATAATAACCATTCTCCTTAGGGGTTCTGGAGATCTCTAGGGACGCTCTGTGCAGGACACTGGATTGTAACTAACATTTACAGAAGAGGTTGTGAAGGAGAGAAAGAAAATGTAGGTGTTGTGCTAGAGGTCAGATGGAATGTGATGTAAAGATCTGGGACAAGGTGGTCAAGTATTATAAGGTGGGAGACTGAATACAGGGACTCAAGGGATCCTCTCTGGCCTCATTCATTAAACCAGTAAATAAGCCCTGAGTTGAGCCTAGAAGAGAGTTAATAGTCTTATCCCAGATAAATGGCTCTAGCATGAGACTGTTCCAACTCTATTACACCAAGGAGCATGGTGGATAGAATGAGCTGTGCTTTGAAGTCGCCACATCTTGCAGTGGCAGGGAGGCAACAACACAGGGCCAAACCCCAAAGCTCAATGCAGCTTCTCCTCTGTGAGATGCAGCCAGGCAGGTGACAGCTCCCAGCTGAGTCTAGGAAGCTCAGACCCTCTTACTTTGCCATGTGAGCTAGAGTTCCAGCAGCAGGCTGAAGGGGCTCAGTGAAGCAGCCAAGGAAAAAAACACAACCTTGCTCCTACACCTCTTGTTGTTTGTTTCCTCCTCAAAAAAGTTGCCTTTTAGGTACAGACATAAAAACTGATACAACCTGAGTCCCAAGGGAGGGCAATGAACTCATCTGGAATAAACACCTGTGCCCCTTGAGGGCTGACTGCATCAGAAGTCTGGAAGGTAGAAAGTCTCAAACAAAAGGAGAGTTAACAGGCACTTTCCAGCAGGCAGTGTGTCCTCCCTCTGACAGACATGCTGCCCCATGTCTTGGGAGTGGCCTCTGCCAGGGTCACTGCTGGGTTTCTCTCAACCAGCATTTCTCTTAAGTAAATATTGATTTTGTGCTGGTGGTGCTACTCAGTGTTGTTGAAAGAGAGGCTGTAAATGCCTGGCAGAGCAGTGGTGGCCCTTGGCAGCCAGACTCACTCATTTGCCTTGTTTTCTGCACACTTGTGCTCATGGGTCCAGGGTGAGGAACACTGGCTTTGGACTGCCTGACTAGTGACCACTAACAGCTTTAGTGCCTCTTCTCCTGTGTAGGGTGGTTATGTTTGCTCCCAAGGGTTCAGTCAAGGATGTTCATTAGCAGCAGACATGCAAACTGGCCTGTCCCTGGACAGTTTGCATCCAGTAAGAGGTAGTAACATTTCTTTCTTGGGCATAACACAAAAAACAGTCTGAAGGCAAGGCAGAGGTTATCCCAGATAACCCAGGATGTAAGGGACGTATCAGGCGATTCTATTTCTCTATGTAAAATCTTCTGTGGATGTTGTAGGCTATGTTCTTTGGTCTCCAGAGTCATGAAGAGCTTCCTCACCAAACTAGCCTTTTGTCTGTCAGCCGAGCCAGTCAGCAGTGCCAGCTCAGGCGGATGGTGATGGAATGAGAGCTGTTGATCATGACATGGCAGATGTTTGCCACTTGCCCACAGTGAGTGTCCACACCAGGCACTGGAGAGGGTGGGACAATGCAGAGCAAGGACTGTAGAAGCAAAAGCACTATTGCCACACCAGCACAGTATTCAGGTTTGGCTCACTGCTGCAGCTGAGCCAGCATTCTCTGCTCTGTGCTGTGCTGAACTGGTGAGAAGAACAAGCTCACACGGGGATGCCAATGTTGCTGCGTAGATCATGTTGCCTCTCCTCTCCTGGAAGACTGACCTGGCTGACAATGTGACTTGCCTAGTTGCAAATGGGAAGGTTTAGCCATCAAGAGTTGAAATCTCCTACAATAAGACAAGCTGGACTATGTCCAGTTAGTTGAAGGCTAAATGAGAACTTGCCTTCACTTTTTGGGGTTGAGGATCTAATTTTAGAACTTGTCTGTGCTGCATGCTGTGCTGTTGCTGTCCCAATGGATTTTTTTCAGGTTCAGGTGCTAATCAACCTTGTAGCAGCCTGGGTCATCCTCTGTCTCCTGGAAAATCGGAGATATCCTTGGGTATTGGCAAGCATGTCCATGTTGTGTAGCTGTTCCAGACTTAAAAGCAGCACCTGGTGCTTAATGGGAAAGCTGGAGCATGACGTTAACTTTGCACATTCTGTTAGGTGACTGAGGTATTTGTGCCCTTGGAGACTTCACAATTAGAGACTGGGTCAGTTGGTTTTAAGAATTTCACATTTTGCAGTGTCCATCCAGTGGAGACATTTGTGTCTGAGCTCTGTCTGTCTGGGCTGCTCTGAACATTATGGATGTGTTGCTGCTGTCTTTGCGGAGTGGATGAAAGTGTTTGTGGTAAAATGTAATCAAGTGGAAAATTGCAGTGCATATAAACACATATGGCACTCAATGACTGGGCATTAGGCACAGTGACTGCAGGCAAAAAAAAAATTATCTGTAAACGTTTCGCAGCAAGTTTCAAAATCTTAAAGAACAATAAGATATTAGCAATTTAATGGGGTGATTCAGCGAGGCAGCGATCCTTGGGTTGGGAGAACAAGGATGCATGCAGCTGCAGTGACGGGAGTGGCTGGGATTACTCAGCCAAGCTCAACAAGCCCTGTCTCCCAGCACAAAACAGCTGCCAAAGGTTTCCTCCACATGGCAAGGTGGCTGTGCTTGGAGAGGAGAGAGCCAGGAGGTGGCTCATGAACCTTACCATTGCCACCTTCCAGCCCCCTCCAAGAGCCTGCTGTTTACAGCAGCATTTGGAAGAGGTTGTGTGTGGTCAATGAGGCAGAACTGATGGGCAAGGTGGATCAGGCCTGGCTCAGGTTGGGAGCTGTGAAGGCACTGCAGGTCGGTGGCTGCCTCGGCCTCCCAGAAAGGGAGAGCTGGGTCTTGTTCATCTCCTGTGCCTTCAGGCTCCATCTGCTTATGCTGCCCAGCTTAGCACCTTTCCAGCTACTGCAGAAAACACAGCAGCCCAAATCCTTCCTCAGGGCAACTATTTTGCACCTTGCCCAGGAGCTCTGTCATCTGCTGGAACTGCACTTGGATCTTGCACATCTAAAACCATGGGAATCACTGCCTGAGCAAGGTGTCTGTCTCCGTTGCTTCGATACCACCACTTACAGGGAACATGCCAGCCTGTGAAAATGATTTTTTCCTGAGTGACAGGAGTACCAGAAAGGTGTTTTTCTTTTCTTGCCATATGCTGACTCCCCTTTTTCTACACAGGAAAAGAGTTACCTGTGAGTAGGGGAGGGGGAAAGAACCTTGCCAGTGTCACCTGGCTGTACCTTCCCCAAAGGACATAGGAAAGGAGCTTAAATACTAGGAGGAATATAGTTTTGATGGCTCTACTGACTGCCTTGAGATCCTGGATCTGGGAGACAAAATTGCACAGCAGTTAATAGGAGAACAGCTTCTAAAAGAGTAAAGAGGGCACCAACTAGGAAAACCAAGGATATTGGCAGTTTGGCCCAGCAAAGCCTGGCTGATTCCAATGCTCTCTGGGGAGAAATCTTCTCAAACTAACCTGTGAGTAAGATCTGCCCAAGTGAAATAAAAATAAACAAAATCAGTGTTTCTTGGCCATAACTGGCTGCTTTCCAGGAATTCAAGGAACTCAGTGGGGCCCAAAGCTGTTGCAAGTAGAGCAGTAGGTTCTCTTCAGATCTCTGCATGGGTTCTTACATTTTGAGACTGCTTCATATACCACCCTGAGAACATTCCTTTTCTTGTATTCAATCCTGGAAATGGAGACCCAAGTACCTAGATCATTAACACAGTGTAACTTTGGTGAGATTACAGGCAGGTATGTGATGGTGTCCTTGGCTTCATCTAGCTGACTGCCTAGGGCTGGATTTTGGTAAGACAACATGTCTGCCTCACTTGCATATTCAACTCTGTATAAAATTGGTGAAAATAACAGTGGGAGAAGCTTTTAATGAATTGTTATTAAATAAAGTTTATTTTCAGTATATGTTTTTATCCATTTAAGAAATTCTTGCTTTTAATCTTATCTCTTTAAATGTGGTATACTAGAAAGAAAGCTTGTATTCCTTGCCTTGTGTCACCTGCTGGTTTAGACAGTTGTGGTGTTTACATCTATAAGCATTCTTATTCTTTCTGATATGTAAGTACCATAGGGAAGCCATACAACTAGGAAATCAAGCTGATGAGGCATGTCTAACACTACTGAGTACAGATACATTTACCTACAGAATTCCCCTGTCTTTATAACAATCAGATGAAGCCAGCCCTGCAAAGATTGTCCAGGAAACTCACAAAGCTCTCTGCTGTGGTCAGTTTTGAATGTGAAGTCTTCTCAAGACTTATCTCTTTTCAAAGGCTCTGCATCTGCTTGAACTACCTCCCTGTCTGTTCTACTCTCTGCTTCATTACCTATGGGCTGTAGCTTGTTTCCACCTTCCTATTTTCTCTGGGTATTTCCATGCTCCTGCAGCACTAAACCCAGTGGTTTGAGTCTCCCTCCCTCAGATGAAAGAAGGGGTTACTAATCCCTGTCCTTTGCCAGCTTGATGTCATCAGTCTGCACATGGATCTAGAGGCAGAGGTCTCCTAGACCATGTACCTGTGGTGTCCAGAACAACCAAGTCTTCACCTACCTACCCACGTCAGCTTTCTGAGAGAACAGCAGTTCTTGCCTCCTGCAGCTGAGAGAGAGGATCACATCTGCTGGCTTTTGGGTGGAAATGTAACACCCAATTTCCACGGGGAAGGGCAGGACTAAGGAACAGTAAGGCTTTCCCTTTCTGAGTACACTGGTATCATTAGATCCTGCTACTCTCTGCCCTCTTCTCTGTCCACCCATTAATCGTCTTGTGACCCTTGCATGCATAGTGCTAGATAAAAACATCCTCAGGACCTATGGACTGCTCAAAGCTCCCCACTCTGGTTAGTGTCTGCTTCAGATGGATTTCAGATGCATCAAAGGTAATTTCACTCATCCTGCCCTGGGGTCAGATCAGGCATGAAGCCTCTGGATGAAGGAAATAGAGCTGTGATCCAGGGTTGAGCAGATTCCAGTGCAGATGGAAGTAAATGTGTGATGGCTGGATTTTCTTGGAAGTATTTATTATGGTGTGTTTGCCTGAGGCATGCCTTGGCCTAGATAGAGGTCTCTGGCATCAGAGGAGGCTTCTAGGTGAGCTCTCAGTCATGGAACTGCCCTTCAGCATGAGCAAATGAACTACAGGCTGAGGCAGGACCCTGCACTTGTGAGCTGAAGTGCAGCAGTTTCCCCAGGGAATTGCTGGGAAAATGTGGCTTAGTCGGGAGAGCCTTTGCTGAGCCGCTTACAAGGGGAGGTGCTCCTGAGGAATACTAAGAGAGGGAGGGCTTTATGGTTTCCCATGGACAGCTGGTATCTCCCCTGACCCTGGAGGTCCTACCTGCACTGGCAGCTGCTTCTGTGCCCAAGGATTACAGTGCTGTTGCTGTCACCCTGGTGAAGGTCCTTTGAAGGATGACACAGGGATCTGCCTTTGGTTTTATGACCCCAGGAGGGGAGAAAGTCCATGAGCAGTTGTGTAAGAGACTTTGTAATTAGCTGCTGAACCAGAAGACTGCTCTGAGTAGGTACAGCCACCTCCACTGCTCCTGTGACTCAAACACCTCTCTGAGACAGGCAACTGATGGTGGTGCCCTTAACGCAGGTCAAGAACAGAAAAATACTCCTCAGCAAACTTTACTTGCTTGCTGTAGAAGGTGGTTTGATGTTCAACAGGCAAACTAGAGATGGTAGGGTGGATAGAGTGCATGTGCTGGCTATTGCTATGACAGATTATGAAACCACTTGAGTCACCTGTCCCATTGTCCCCACCCACATGGAGGCTATGGTACTTGAGGCAGGTCTGCCTGTCACACCTGAAAGAGCTGTGCAACTCAAGCACAGCCAGGGAGAGATTTTTAAGTCAAAAAGCAGCTGTTCAGTCACTTGGTGTAAGCTGGTGGATAACTGAGGGAATTCTCCTTGTTTCTTTTGTCTAAACCCCTCCTTCCCAAAGGGGCTCCTGTCAGGGTTTGAAGGCACTGGGACAGAAAATGTACTGTTGCTCTGAAGAATTGCTGCAGAGGTGAAAGGCTCCCATCACTTCATATAAAACCCATCACTGAAAATGGGAATTTTTGACTGAAATTTGTCTGCATTTACTGTAGGTTCTTTTTTTTCTCTGTCAGCATCTGAAACTTGGATGGAAAGGTTCACACTCCCCTGGCTCCCAATACTCAAGCTGCCTTTGACCTCTGAGTGCTGCTCCAGCTGCAGTGATGATTTTTGGTTTATTTGGGCTGCAGATGCCCTTGCTGATCAGTAGCTAGACCTTGCTGGTTGGCCTGGCTTGTCCTGCAGGAGAATTTGCCATCAGGCCAGCTGCTGCCTTTTCCATACCTGCAGTCTCTGATGCTGTGATGACAACCTGCCTTTCCCACAGTGACTCTCCAGGTCTGCAAGGGAGGATTCTGCTCCTCAGGAGCAGCTGTGACGAGCTCTCTCTTGGTGCAGAGGCCAAGGCATTGCTGTCACCTCTGGCAGCTGCTGTACAGCTGTCAGACTCCCTCGCTCCTTCCCCAGTAGGACAGAGCTGGTGCTGATGCCTGCTGATACTGGGATTGCCTCCTGCATCCAAGAGACTGGATGGTGGTTGCTGGTTTATTAGATGTTGCCCTGGAAAGGTTCTGTCAATTACTGGTCTTGCACCCAAGGCACAGCCAGGCAAACACTGCCCAGCCATTTCCAGGCACTGGACAAAGTGTATCTACCTGATGCTGGATGTGTCTGCAAGTGCCCATTCATACTGGGACTACAAAAAGCAGCGGTGGGTGAGCAAATTCCCATGTTATGGCCCTGCATGAGGGTTACAGTGAAAGGGGGTGGCTGTGGTGGAAAATGAAAGCCCTGAGATCTGACAGTGGCAGTGTTTTTCAAGTCCTTTAAGGCAGACAAATAATCGGTTAGTGAATAAATTGGAGAGCCATCCTGTGTATCAGGAAGAGGAGAGCTCAGACGCAAAGGGGCCAGGATTTGAAGTGTCTGGACTGTGCTCTAATTCGGGGACAATGGCGTCTAATTCGGGGACAATCATCACCTTGATGAAGGTGTCTGAGGTAAGTACGGGGGGAGAGCAATGAAAAGGCCCGGCTGAAAGCAAGGCAGACAGACAAAACCAGCCCTTTCCCTTGCAGGGATGGGAATGGCAGTTCTAGGGGCGCGTGGCAGTGACCCGCGGTGGGACACTGACGGCGGGCACAGCCGGAGCTGCCGGCCGGGCAGGGCGGACAGTGACCGCGGGCACAGCCGGAGCTGCCGGCCAGGCAGGGAGCCGCCGTGCGCTGCCCCGGCTCAGCCACGGCGTGGAGCCCGCGCTCCGTGCGGCGCTGCCGGGGCTGCCGCGGGCACCGCGCCAGCGGGCAGCGGGGATGCTCCGGCCTGCGGAGGGGCTGCAGGGGTCAGGCTGAGCCGTCAGCAGGGTCAAAAACCTGATTCTGAGCTGAGAGACCTTAGGAGCATTTTCACCATGGAAATCTCCCCTGGCACAGAGCCCTCGTGTCAGATACACCAGGCACGAATCTGAAACCAGTTTCAGCCTCAGTTTGGAACCTATCTGCTAGACCTGGGTTGGACTTGCCTCTTCTCGACCATACCTAGAGTTTCTGGGGACGTACGTGAGTCCAGGCGCCTACACTGAACACTGGCATTAGGAAGGATGCTGTCTGCTGTGCTAGTAGATGCTGTACAAGTACAAGCATATGGTGTAAGTCATATTTTCATTGTGCCACATATGTTGTCATATACCAACACAAACCAAACCTGCTGAGGTCTGTGTGTACTCTAGTCACACTGCCAGGAGATCCTGTATATGTGAATTCTAATTTTTGTATATGTGAACTCAAATTTTGGTTATTCCCATTTTCCTTATTCCACCCCCCGCCCCACAATCATAAAACAAAAGACAAATTCCCCCCTGTTTAATCCGATTCTCTATCAGATAAATCAAATCCAGACCTGTTTTCCATGGCTTGCATTGCTTTTTTCTTTGCCCCACTGGGTACTTTTCTATCTTTCTCTGCACTGGAAATAACACTGGGGTGTACCTCACCTCAGCTTGGAAGAAGCTTCCAGTATCTCTCTGTACTCACAGTTGTAGAATAGCCCAGCAGCCTGTGGGTACCCTGGCCTCAGCTGCGATGTCTGTCTGTCCACAGGAAAGGTGGAGGGACAGATGAAGCGTGATGCCCCTTCCGAAGAGGTGTTGCTCTGACTACTGTGATCTCTGTGCAGGGGGATCTTGCTGTGCACCCTGTTTTGCACCACCGGCAGGATTGGGACCGGCTCCTGGGGCCCCTCTCAGTGCTCCCCGTCCCACCTCCCTCGGTCCAGACCCAAAACGGGGAGCTGACTGCCTTTTTCGCCTTGCTCTCCCTCCTGTCAGGGGAGGGAACAACCTGTGCCTTGTCTCTCTGCAGGGAAGGAGCGGGCAGGGAGCCGCGGGGCCGGCGCGGGTGCGGGCTGCAATGAGCGCTCCGGACCCACGAGGGCAGCAGAACACTGCGGGAGAAGCGCGCTCGGCCCGAGGGGTCCCCGGGCTGGTGACAAAAGGGACCCGACTCGGGGCTCTTCACAGGCAGGGGCGTCCGGGACTGCTGCCTGGTTCGCTCAGAAGATGCTGCGGAACAGGTCAAGCACACTGCCCGTCTAAGGAAGGAAGGATCCATCTCCTGGGACCAGGGCTCGCCCCAGGGTCTGAGACTTCGGGTCATGGGAATGGGGCTGTGCCCCAGGCAGATGCCAAGGGGATGGATTTAGAAATGCACAGCATTACACGGCTGTGTCCTCGCCCTGGTGTCAGCTGGAGCACTTCTGTGTCTGCCCTATGCTTGGCCATCACCCCCTGTGCAGAGGAGGTCTGTCCCAGGAAACACATTGGAAGGAAATCTGTTTTGGTGGTTTTCTCTGCATCTGCATGCCAGATGCATGTACGTGGCCTCTCACAATGCTCACCAAGCAGCACCTGTATTTCTCAGGGCTCAGAGAAGCCTGAATGCCCTTTTCAGTGCAACTAAGGAGAGAGCATCCTGACTCTGGCCAGGTGGTGTGGTCAGGGGCTGAACTCACATCTTCCTCCTCTCTCGGCAGAGGAAAAGCCCTTCAAGTGGAAATGAGGAAGTTCTGCTGAATTCCACAGTGAGCCACACAGCTCTGGGTCCCCAATGCTCCTGAGACCTCGGGATGCCAGTAGCTAAGGTGAGCTCTGACCTAGGCTGCAAATGCAAAGCCCTGAATAAAGCAAAGCAGTGCTGTGAAGAGCTCATACCATACTTCCTGCTAGTTATGTACCTACCACTGCAGCCAAGCCATACAGTGGCTGCAGTGTGTGACTCAGAGACCCAGAGAGCACAGCCAGACACTGCCACTCCAGACCTCTGCTCACCAGGTCTGTGCTCCTAGCCCTCCTCTGCAGCCCCCTCCCATTCCCTTCTTTCCAATCCTCTTGTACTGTATTCTTGGCAAGGGTGCTGGCTCTCAGCCCCTGCACCTCATGTGCCCTATTGATAGCTGGTAATTTATGTAAATCTCCTAATATATGGATTCTGGGATCAGGACGGAGGGTTTGTGTGTGAGATGAGATTAATATGTTTGCAGATTCTCTCTGCAGAGAGAATGAGAGAGGCAGGCAGAGCTGGGACGCTCGCCCTAGGTCTCTATTAGTACCTCTGCATGCACTCACTGTGCCCAGGCTCTGCCTCCATGTGCAGGAGCAGTGCAGGGGACTCTCCCTGCTCTGGCCACCCCGGTCACCCACAGCCATCCTTGTGGGCCAGCTGCCCAGGACTGCCCATTTCTGGGAGCCCACAATATGCCTGGTAGTGGTTTCTGTCTCTGTCTGCTCCACCAAAGTTTCAGCATCTCCGGAAGGTGGCCAGGCTGAGCTGTGACAGGGACTGCTGCTGTTGCAGGATTGTGTGGACCCATGAAAGTGCTGGAAAATTGTGGCTCAGCTTTATTTTCACTATGAGAGTTCAGAGTAAGGGGGGCTGCTTGTAGCCACTGGCCTCAGCGTGCAGCTGGGGCTCAGCCCCTCCTGGTCCAGGTCAAACTGGGGGATAGGGTGGTACAAGCAGCAGGACATGGGCTGGGGGGACCAGTGTGACAGAGGGGTGGCAGGGTACAGGGCCCTGGGCAGGGGGAAAATGGTGATGCCAGTTTTGATGGCCACACTGGGCTGACATGCTGTGCCCCAGCAGAAGGATTTGACAGTGGGCTGCCACGTGCCCCGTGCTGTCTCTCCTGCAGTCTCCCAGGTGAGAAGTGCTACCTGTACGCCCAGCCCTGTGCAGGGTGTGTGCCTTATCCATACACATCTCCCGGCCTGGCAGCTTCCTGGGCTTGGCCTGGATGGGAAGGCAGAGCCCACCAAAGCATGGTGGAGGCCAAGAGAAGTTGGGGAGCTGGGGAGTAGGTGGCAGGGAAGGAATCCACCCTCTGATTCAGATGTTCCTGAGGAGTTCCCATTCTATACCTGACATTTAGAAACCAGGAATCCTGCTGATGGATAGGATTTGATGTGGTGGAGTATATTTCACACTGTGTCATTTATCCTGGCGCTGCCTCATGTGAAATGTCAGCCGTCCAGGAGGCTTTTCTGATCGCTCTTTGAAGTACTGGTTTCTGATAAACTCAGGAGAAAGGTGCTTTTACCAACCCAGGTCAGCAACCAGGAGGGGGAACAACTTTTCTCCTCTCTGTGCAGGGTCCCTTGGCAGAACCTGCAAGCTCAATCTGACTTACTGAAGGTCACAGGGGGGTACCTGCTGCCCCTCCTGCCCCTGGTGTGTCCCTTGTTCTTTTTGGGCCATACAACCCCCTTTCTTCTGCCCCAAATCTCTCTGACAGCACCCTGTCTCATGCTTCCTCTCCCTGCCTGTGTCTGGATTTGCTCCCAATACTCTTTTTAGCCTTTGGAGGAATATTTTCAAGTCTCCTGGGGTTGCTGCTGTTGACAATGGAAATCTATTGTGTTTTATGTGCCTGGAAAATGAATTTCCATGTCAGAAGAGGAGAGCAATTACCACAAGCAAGAGAGATCAAATTGGGTCTTTAAAAAGAAAATAAAGTTCAGATCTTATCTGATTAATGAGATTTCTTCCAAACCTTAACAAATCTTAATTACAGTGACTCTGCTGGAAGGGATGAGGTAAAGCTAGGATTGGGGGCTATCTAAACAGAACCGCTCTCTTCCGAGCTACAGTACATCCCTGCATGAAAGCAGCAGGGATGGCCATTGAGTGTGGAAAGCTGCTCAGCTGGAAATCAGCAAGGGAGGATTCTCCATGGAGCCTGAGCAGCTCCTTCCCCAAAGGCTCGCGGTGCTGGGGGAGAACCCCACCAGCCCCAGCCAGCAGTGAGCCCTCTGCTTTGCTCTGCCTCGGATCCTGGCATCCTTTTTGCTCTGGATCCCTCTGCTTCTACAAAATTTTCACCTTTTTTTCATCCTTTTCTGTAATAAGAAAAATTATTCAATTGATGGGGATTTTTATTCTTCCTTCCCCAATTTTTAAAAAGAAATCTGCTTAAAAATAAGCTGAGGGGTGCTAAGTTGTTTATTCAGTTTAAGCTCACAAAACATTTTTTGATGATTTGACTGGATTGACTGTGTAACACAGACCAGAGATTGTCCCCCTGCTACCCCTTTATTGCATACAATAACTTCCTAAAAGAATACCAGTCTTGAGCCGAAGATGTTGAGAAAGGGAAACTCCAGTGCTTCCCGTAACAGCTACTCTGATGGTTAATCACCCTGACTTCCTCGGACAAAGTGAAACAAAATTTAAAAAGGTCCAGTACTTTATTTTTAATTGGACTTGTCTGGCTTCAGCATTTATCCATTGGCTCTTGTTACAGATTCCTCTGGCAGATTAAAGAGTTTTTTAGTATCTGGTATTTCTTCCCTAGGAAGAAATTTATATACAGGAAGCAAGTCACCTCTTGATCCTTTTAATAAACTCAATAAATGGTTCCCCTTGGTGTAGTGCATTTTCCTCTCAGTTTTGGGTAATGTTTGGGATTCTTCTATCCTTTTACCAGAATACAAGCCGAGACAGAAAGAGGGGCATATAGGAATGAGTCCAAACCACTAGAAAATCAGACAGCCAAACCTTCCCTTCTCTTTGTCTCAATGTGTATGAACACATTGTTTCCCCTCACATTATCTTTGGAACAAATTTGGGAAAATACCACTCATCTAAAACATATTTTCTCAATCTCTATAATTCTAGACTAATTATTAATAGCCATAACCAGAGCTAGAACTGGCCGTCAGCATCTGAGAGAGGGGTAAAATGACACCAGGTCAGTGCATTGAGGCAGGTGTGGGTGTCAGGCACTGGTGGGGCTTAGGGAGGGCTGGTGGAGTTCCGAGCCTCCCCGTGCGCGGAGGGGAGGGCAGCGAGCGCCCCGCCGGAGCTTGTGCTCGGCTCGGCTCGGGAGGCAGCCCCAGAGCTGGGGCTGTGCAGGACAGCCAGACACTGCAGCATCTCAGCAGAAGGAGGAAAATCAGGCAGCTACCAAGGACGCACATACATCCTCTAAAAACTTTCTGCTCTTGGACTTTCTAGGATCTTTACTGAGTGTGTTTCCAGCTTAAACTGTGAGGCACAAATACTGCTTGTTTTCCTATTCACCAAGATTTCACCCTCTCTTCTCAGTCCCGAAAAGTTTCAAAATGTGTGAATAATTTGAATTATTTTTGCCTCATTTCCACTGCCTGATAAGATTCTCATCTGCCTGTCTTGTTTGCCTGATTTATGAAGGTTTGGGTTTTCTAGGCATTGCTTCTGGTTTTACTGAGGGAGAGATTTTTTTTTTCTTATAATAAATTTTGGGTTTACTGTCAGCTTTCTCCTCAAGGTCCTGATTTGGTGGACTCCCTCTGCAGTTACTCCACTTCAGGCATGTGCTTAAATCTTCTCAGAAGAAATTATCTTGGGCACAGAATTTAAAATAAATATTTTCATAAATCGAAAGTGAAATCTTCAGCACATATCCAGTTTTGGCTTGCTCCTAGCTGTGATTACATTTGCAACTTTTACTTTCTTTCAGGACTGTGAGTGGGAGAGGAACAGCCACAAATACATTTAGAGAAAACAGTTTTTCTCCTTCTGCTTCTTTACACTTTACCACAAAAGCTGGTTTTAGCATTTAAAGAAAGGACACTTCTCCCCTAGTATAGACAACTTTAACTGCTCAAAAAACACAGAGCAAGCCCTCAAACCAGGAAGATTTTAAAAAAAAAACATAGTTGGGATTCTTGTACTGGCTTTCTGTGTTAAGGGGATGCATGCATGCATCACATTTTCAAGCCATTCTCTGCATTGTCCAAGGCTAGAAAGTTACTTTTAATTGAAGTCTGAATTCCTGATCCTAACACACACTCCTTTTCTTCCTGTGCCTCCTTCTTCCCCAAACCCTGCACGTTATTTTTAGCCCAAGGATCTAATTTCTGCCTGTGATACTGCTCTCCCAGGGCAGTGCCACTGGGTTAGGAGCAGGAAAGTGGACACTGAAGCTCACCAAGCCAGACTGAATCTACAAGCAGAGCTTGGCTTGACTGTGCCGACTCTACAAAAATCCTGGGCTTGATCCCCATTCACCTTTCACAGTTGCAAAACTGGCTTAAAAATCACCATGTATAAAAAAAAAAAAAAAAGGGAATTAGCAAGTGGCTTCTTTTCTGATGCCATTGTGTTGTGGAACAGCAGGCCAGCTTTCAAGCTTTTTGCTGCACCCACAACAAATAGTTATTTCTTAAGAAAAAGGATTAAAAAAGTCTGCTCAGAGCTTTGCATATAATCCTATGACTCCAGGACCCAAGGCTTTGAGTAATATCAAAATCGAAATAAATTCTCCCTGTGAGAATCATAAGAATCTGCCAAATTAGTTCACAGGGGTAAACAAACAGCCAAATATTAGTATTCTACACTAAGAGCTAAATCCTATAAGTGGGGCCAGGGTTGCACATGGATTATCCTTTTATAGTTCAGGCATGGATTTACCAAGGGGATTATAGGCCTTCCCCTCCCCACCCTCCCTTCCTCTCCTCCATCCCTGGTGCTGCCCAGTGCTGCACACTCCCACTGCACCGCAGAGTTCCTCCCACTGCCCCAACACCCTTCCCTGGGCACAGGGATGCATCTGCCCCTTGCTCTTCCACCCCAGCACCCTGGGAGCAGTCACCCCCCTGCTCAAGAAAACAAAGGCAGAACAGGGAGTGATGCAGAAGTCAGTTAGTTCCAGGTCCTGAATGGGTGCACAATTCCTGGGGGATGGGGGATTAGTCCCCAGATGTCCCAACCTCCTTTCTTCCTGCGAATACTTTGCCTTGCCCAATGCTGTTTCCTGAACAGGGATAATAACAATTCAAACTGACGCTCTGCTTCAGTTTTCCTTCTCTGCTGGTCTGATAGTGCAGTCCTGATGGCTTGTCACTCTTAATATCCTGCACACTTCCACTGAGTCCCTCGGAGTGTCGGAAGGCTTTGATTGCGCCCAGGGCAGCCTGCATGATGCTGAGGTGCCACATACTTACAGATTTGATGAACTTATTGCTTCCTCGACTCTTTTTCACTGCTGTATGCACCTATATATCTGCATGTGCATGCACAATCACACACATACATTTTATTATCAAGGCAGACATGGGTATTTATAACTGGAATTTTGCTGCTCCTTTTAGGCAGAAACAATTCTGCAACATCATTTGTTGGCTCTGATATTTTTATTTGTGCATTTTATAGATTATTACTATTATATAAAAGTGCCCAGTCCTTTACAAGACACAAAATACAGATAATCTCTGTCATGAAGAGTGCACAATCTAAACAAAACAGACAAC
The DNA here is from genome assembly GCF_047830755.1 of Zonotrichia albicollis. Classification (NCBI taxonomy): domain Eukaryota; kingdom Metazoa; phylum Chordata; class Aves; order Passeriformes; family Passerellidae; genus Zonotrichia; species Zonotrichia albicollis. The sequence continues at coordinate 32,063,616 of NC_133825.1, read as the reverse complement.
ATGGACAGGGCTCCCTGAGAAGCACAGAGGAGTGAAGATTAGTCCTGTTTCAGTTTTATAAATATACTGCTAACATTATTGGACAAGAAGTAGGCATGTTTTCTTCTTCTTCCCCTTCCATCATCTCATTTATTAATGCTTCCCTCTCATTCACACAATAGAATTATGATGCAACATGAAATAGAGCCTAGTTTAGGCTCCTGGCCCCAATTCAACAACCCTGAATCCCATCCTTGCTCCCTGGCGCTCACGTGCTTAAGATTTCTCTGGATTGGTGCCTTAGATCATGCAGTCTATTGACAGCTGCCCTTTTGCTTACAAATGAAACCGACCCTAGATCAATAAGGAAAAAGCGTTACTCTCTTCACCTGTTTAATGCCACGGCTGTGGGCTGCTGTAAGATTTGTAAACAAGCTGATGTCTACAGGGAAAGCTGTAAGACAAAGAACACCTTCCCTACCAAAGGGAGTGGGTATTCTGTGTTCACATACAAATCATCTTCTGGGGCTTCTTTCAGTGGGCTCCAGAAATTTGCCATGTGGACTGACAAGCAGGAGCTGTTTATTGTCTGGTGTGCCTCTGCCTGATGCACAGACCCAGCCCTATAAAAGGGCACTCGCAGCTTGACCAGTTTTCATCAAGGCACATTTTGAAAAGAATCTGTATTTGAGTAAGGCGCATTTCTGAAATACTTTTATTCTCTCTCTCTCTCTTTTTTTTTTTTTTTTTTTTTTTGCCTCCTTCCTCCACACCCATACTTACCCCTCCTCTGAATGATTTAAAGGATTTGAGGCTTGTAGGAGCAATATAATTGTATGACTCAGAGGAAATAATGTGTGCAGTCTTGGTCCTGGACAAAGGCAGTGGAAGAGGGGTTAAAGTCAGTGCCCAACCCCATCAGGTACAGGTCCCTGGAGTAGAAGAACTGTCTGGCTGCAGGGGGCTCACCTGGCACTTGGCTGACAGATTTAATTGCATTGTGACCCAGGTCCAAGACACTGGATGTCCTCTATGGCTCAGATTACTGTATGGAAGATAGAGATGCATTGTGAGGTTAGGGAAATTCACATGCACAAAAGAGAATCGAACATCAGGTGAGATGCTCTGCACGTTTTTCATCTCAGCATACTTAGTTACTCAAACTTCACCTTTCCTGGACAGTGTCTGGAGCCACCTCCCCCCTAGACCTCAGTTAAAGAGGTTTGGAGAGCTGGGGAAGGTGCTAGGAGAGACCCCCTGGGTATCCCTAAGTGGGAGGAGGACACTTCTGGAAGGTATACTGGAAAATGCAGAGATGAAGCCAGGATGTTCCTGCTTGAACTCACTGAGTGAGACACAGCGAGGCTGGGAGGCTGAATGCTGGCCACAGCTGTGGCTGTGCACTGGCCTTGGACGAGGCACTTACCCCTCTGCTCCCTCTTTCCTTTTTGCTGCTCACACAGTATTTCAGCATTCTGGGCAGGCAAGGCCTCTCCTTTGGCCATCCACAGTGCTTGACTGCTGCTGAAACAACGGCCCACATCTATGGCCCAAGGTCCCCTCCCTCCTCCTCCAAGCAGAGCTCAGTGGGTCACATTGCTGGCATGCCATGGCCATGATTCAAACCCTATAGATGACCCACATTTTCCTCTGCACCCAAGTTGTGTCCTGCATCAGACCAGCCACTTCATCAGGGGGCTTTAGCAAGTGAGAGCTCAGATCCTGTTGGTCTGATGCTGGAATTGGGGCCTTCTCTCTGGGGGTATCTGCACTGTCATGGCTAACCCTGCTGATTGTTGTTTTTGCCCATGCACAGTTTCATTCCCAGCACATTCTTCTTCTGAAACTGATACATCAGTTTTAATTAGTTAGGTTTTCTTTTTCTGTCTAGAGGAGCCTCCTGCCTTCAAAGACCAACTTTCAAACATTAACTCTTCTAAATGTTTCCCCCCACATGTGAACCCCTCCCTACCCTGCCTTGTAAATTATGTCCAGTCCTGTCCTTTCAGCAGGCAGGTACTTAATTTGATAAATTCAGCTTTAGGTCTCCTTAAGTGTATGTATGTGCGTGTGTGATGCGTGTGTGTAAAGACGGAACAAAATAAAATTGTATCAAGGCATAAATTACTCCTCTGGCATCATAAATTGCCAAGGTAAAGCTCAATTTTTGGACTTTTCTTTCACCTTCTTTTAAATGAGATAATTAATGTAAGAGGCGGAAAAAAGGGGGAGACCTTCCTGCTCCCTGGTGCCCTTAGCCTTGATGTTTGGCTATGAAACGCCAGGGTTGCTGTGGGGTGGAGATCTCAGTTCTGGAGTGGGGGGAAACAGTGAAGGAGACAGAGATCTGGGAGGGTGGGGGTCATGGGGATGGCGAGTGTTTTCATTTTGTCAGGGCTGGGGGAGGGCCTGTAATGCGGGCTGTGACCCTATTTAATAAAATGCCTAGGAAAGCAAGGGGCCAGAAGGGGGGGTGAGAGGGAGACGGAGTGGCTGGGGCTGGCAGGAGACTGTCATGAGATGAAAGTGTCCCTTCGTCCATCCCTTTCCTCCCTCTCTGCTGTCAGCACTTTTTAATGTCAAACAGTGTGAGTGGTCGATGGGGCTAGTTTCTGTCTCCTCATAAGTACTTTTTTTTCACTTTCCCCAGAACTTTGGCCAGATGAATTCACTGCTTGGGAGCAGCTAGAGAGCGGTGCGGGTGGCCCTGCAGGCGTCCTTTTCACAAGGACCTTGAGCTGAACTTTTTTCAAGTCTTTCTCTGAGGCAAAAGCTTGCCAGGCAATGTCTCCTTTCTGCCCTGCCACTCTCAAGTCCTAGACCACCCTGGGTGTAAAGCTGGTCTTACAAAGCTTCCCTTGAGGGCAGTGTGGGCATCACACAGTGAATACTGTCCACATGATAATCCAGTTCCTGCACACTGCACTGAAATTTAGGGAACTTATGTGTCTCTTTGGTCCCTGCCACCAGTCTGTTGGGAGACACTGGGTCATGCATCATGTAATACCTCAGTTTCCCTGCCTTTAAAATGGTGGTCATCATCACTACTTCATTTGTGATCAAATTGGAGATGTATGAAAAATGCATGGTGAGAAACTGTTGCTTTTTTGAAGTGTGGTAATCTGTTGGTGAGCTGGTACCACACAGCCCAAAAATGCCCTGTAACAAGGTGACTGGCCTTGCTGGGACTATGGCCATTGGGCTAGGTCATAAGCAATGCCACAGTCACTGCACATGTGACATCAAGATCTTAACATCTCTGCTGTGCCTGTGGCCCTTGCTTGGCAAGCTGAGCAACTGGGGGAGTAGGTTCAATTTTGATTGCTCCAGGGTATTTCAGAATGGCCCAGAGGTGCCAGCTCTTGTGGGTGAAGAAGATTCATCTTTGCAGTGAAGCTGAGCCACAAGACCCCCAAGAAAAGTGATTTCTGCAGGTTTGCTGATGGGAGCTACCTGATTAAAGTGTGACAAACTGATTGGTTATGTTCATGAGCCTGAGCTGTGCTTTGTTCTGCAGCTGCAGGTGAGGGTTCTTTTTGACACTGATGAAATGAAACTATCACCTTTTTAAAGTTTAAGCTCAGGTAACCCAGCAGAGGCAATTGCACTGTCTGTCATTTGTCCCCATTCTCTCCATAATGTTTAACCTACCTGTCAATGTCAGCCATACTCGACACACGGACAGAGACCACAACACTATTCTATGCCTACAAAATGTGTTTAAATAATGATGAGGTAAAGAAGTGAGGTTCACATTGGTGCCAGCACCAGGACTACTCCACCTTCTCTGCTGGCCAACCACCCCTCCATGCCCAGTGACCAAACAGCACATGGCTGTGACAGCACACAAGCTGAGAGTCCTCCTGGGGCAATGAGAGGCACTAGAGGAGAATCTGTCCTCTGCAGTTATTGTAGTGGTGATGGAGGGAGGACAAAGGAATCAGGACAAAAAGCTAACAGAAAACACGTTTCACTAGTCTTGTCAATCCCAAGACTTGCTTTGAATTCTCTTTTTCATATCTATGGAAAATGCTCCACCTCCTCTCTGGCCTAGCCATTGGGTTGCTTGATTGGGACAACCTAAAGCGGCAAGTCATTTTCTACCTGGAAGGGTGCAAAAGGGAGGGAGGGGAAGGGTTTGAGATGGGCACCTCTTCTGGGGTAGTCAGAAGTCCAGCTGATGATGGCTGGAAGCTCTGACACCCTCGCCATGCCACGGTGGTGTGGGGCAGGGGGCTGGTGCCCATGTCTGGGGTGTGCTGTGCGAGGGGCGGGAGCTGGGCTGCTCTGCAGCCTGTGGGCACTGCTGTGCTGCTCACAGCAGTGTGTGTTTGGTGAGGAGCTTTGGCTGTCTTAAGCACCTCTCGAATACATTGGGCACAGCTCATTGAATCCTCTAACAATCCAGCTCCTGTCTCCTCTCCCCCTTCTTCCCAAGAGCCAGTGTCTTTTTTCAAGAAACAGCAGCAATGCCTGTGCCCCACACTCCCGTGGGCTCTGTCCCTATTCCCTCCCTTCCCTCCCTTGCTGCCCCATGATACAGGGCCCCCTCTGAAATGACGATTTTGTTGCTGGCAAATGGTTCCTTGCTGGTGAGGATTTTCCAGAATTCAGCACTTCCCAGGCCCTACTCCTGCATGGAGAGAGCTAGTTAATGAGCCATTAACCAGAAGAAGGGAACTCTCTGGTGGCTGCCAGCAACAATAGCAACAAAATAACCCAAAAACAACAAAGCATACCCAAGAAAAATGCACCAAACATCAGGAGGAGTTTCAGGGAAAAGAGAAGAAAAAAGCAAAAGCAAATCCAGAGAGCTGTTATTGTAATACCTTGGTTACAAACACAATCCTTGGTAAAGTAATTGCCTTCTCTGTTGAAGAGAAGGGTTTAGACTGATTCATGCAGTCCCAACAGCTATTCTTCCCCCTGCCCTCCACAGCCCTGTCCCAAAATTCTCAGTTTGGACTGGGTGCACAGCAGGAGGACAGTGAGGAGTGGTGCCTTGGGACCCAGCATGTGTGCCCAGGGTAGTTGCCCTGCTCTAGGAAAGACAGGAGACAGTGTCAGGAGATGAGGGATGGAGTGGGTACAGGCCCTGGAATGTGGGTAGTCAGGGAGAGAGTCCTCTTTGGAGAATGCTGAGATGTGTTAGAGCTTGGGGAGTGAGAAGCTGGGGGGCAGGGGTGCTGAGGGTGTGCAGATGGAGGCTATGCAGGGGTTTGACAATGAAGCAATGCAGGAGCAGACTTGGTGCATGCAACAGCCACAATGTCCCAGAGGTAGCTCATGCCAATGGCTGGTGAACCTTCAGTGGCCCACCCAGGGAGTTGAGCTGTGCACCCAATAAAGGCCTCTGGGCAGGGAATGAGCACCCACCTGGGAATTAGACCCGTGTTGCTAAACTGAGGCACTTGTCTCACTAGCACAGGCTGGGGAGAAGCTCTTTTGCCGTAGGATTGCAGAGTGCTCTGCCCAGGAGATCCCCGGGTGCCTGCAACCTCCAGCACCACTGCAACACAAACAGTGAAAGGTATTCTTTCCAGAACTGCATCCACATTTTCACTGTTCTCATTGCAAACTTGCTTGCTTTGCTCTCCAGCTAAATACTTTGCACCTGGAAACATGCACTTGAATGCCATTTTCGTGGTGCTTGCTGGTTGGAAATCAATATTAATTTACTTGTGCGTGTAAATACAGAAATGTATTTATAAGTTTCAGATCAGTTGCAAACACATGCAAATTCTGTACATAAATTCTCACTCATTTATGTAATCTGTTCAGTAATATCATTAAAGAGAGCACATCTACTGCCTGACTAGAGCTACATTTGCAATGTGCTGAGATCAGCTGTGACTATTCACATACCACAGTCCCCTGCCCATGCAGCTCCCAGCAGTGGGTGATGCTCTGGCTCCAGGTATCTTCTGCTGTTTTCCTGTGATGTGTTATTACTTTTCTCAAGGGCTTGGGTTTTGGTTTTGGGTTTTTGTGTGTGTCTGTGTCTTTTTAGCGCAAGCAGGCTTGAGTTATTCTGAGGTTTGTGGCATAGGGAGGGAATTGTGGTTTCTTTCGGACTAAACACCTGCTGCAAAGTGATTGCAAATGCACTGGACTTGATTGCATAGCTGGTCTCCTCCAGTCCTGTGTCTCTCCAGCTACAGATCACAAGAAGAGTAGGAATTATTTACAATTCTACAAAAAAGAAACATGGTCAAGCAAGACATCATTAAAATACACTTTTAACAAGACATGGTGTGTGTATTTCTCAGAGTTGTCATTTGAGAACTGCCCACTAAATTACTGCTCAGAGAAGTAACTCTGAGTGAAAGGAAAAATTGTCTGGTTAAACATATTGTATGTCAGTGCTGAGAAAATCATTAACATGTATATGCTGTAGAGAAGAGAATACACCAGCAAAAGTCTATCAATAAAGATATACCACATTTTTATGATACTGGAATTAAAGAGACCTGATAGAAAAATATCACACTCATTTTATTAAAAAATATGATCTTGTCAAAGCTGTTTCCTTTCCAGGATAAATTACACTCAGTCATATCAATATTACTGATTTTAAATCGTCATTTTTAAGCTCAATGCTTTATTATTTATAATTGCTTAATAATTCCAGAAGATGTGAATTGGTCGAACCCCTGATTTCTTGTCAAGCCATTTTGAGTATTAAAAATACTACAAAAGCAATCCTGAAAAAAGGCATTGCACTTTAAAGGCACAACAATATACTCCATAACAGTGCCATTTTTTACATCAATATATTTCTGAAGAAGGCTTTCAGTTCAATGAATAGTCCTGCATTTAAAATTGTAAAATAAAGCACACAGGAGCTAAGACTCTTCCTTGTATGTACCTAAGGTGGAGGAAAGTGTACTGTGTTGAATTATTTGATAGGTAATATACAGTTATAGCAGCTGACAGAGTTTTACTCCATGGCAGAATTAACGCTAAATATTCACTTTTGCAATTTTTATTTCCTGTTGCATAGGAGTCTGCATTGCATGAACGTAAATCTTTACATTTGTTTCCTACACTATTTTAAAAAAGGAAAAATGAAACAAACATGAACAGGAGCAAATAAAACTCAAGAGAAAGCACATGCTGATGGTAGCTGATTGCAACAAAAAGGAGCTGCTTCAGTCAGTCTATATTAGATCTAGATACTCAAGCATGTACCTGTGGTAAAAACTTCAGGGTGATGACTTAGCCCGAGGAGAGGTTCTAACGCTCCCTGCTTACAGAAAGCTGGAGTTCTCTCTGCTTGCCGTGGTAGGTCCAAGATTGAGCTCACGATAATGTATCTCTATATAGGGCATATTGGTATTAAAATAACTGTCTTGCAGGTATGTTTTATTGTGCAGTGGATACACAAGATCTTTGTTGCATACATGCTGGCTCAGTTTTTCTGAGCTGAGGACATGAATCATCCTCCAAACAGCCATCAGAGTTGATGAGAACTGGGTGGCTATTTGACTTAGATGTCTCAGTCGATGGAAGTAGATCACACTGGAAAACGTTGGGGAAGCACACACACATCGCAGGAGGGTGTTTGGTGCTGGCCTGTGGCTTTGCTCTGGAGCCAGAAGGAAGGCAGGCCTGGGCAGGATGGTGGAGAGGTGTGGGCAGCGTTTCCTCACCCACACGTTGTGCTGGGGCTGCGGGGCTGCAGGGGATGTGTGTCGGATACACTCCACACACTCGCGCTTGTTGGTGGGCAATCTGACCGCGCACGGTCGCTGGGGCCGGTGCGACTCAGTGACTCCGCACGGGGCTGGGTATTAATTACACGCTTGAGAGCCGTGTGTGTGTGTGTGTGTGTGTGTCTGTGTCTCTGTGTGTGTGTGTGTGTCTGTGTGTGTGCGTGCAGCCGGGCCCGGGGAACACCCGAGCTTGTCACACACTCCGTGTGCTCGTGCAGCCGCGACAGGAGGTGCAGAGCCGTGACCCTCTACCCGCGGCCTCAAGGTCTCGGCGGCCCAGCCAGGCAGCCCCCGGTGCCACGGTGTGTGCAGCAGGGTGGGTTTGCTGCCCTCTGCGTGGGCTTTATAGACTCTGCGTGTACCATCCTGAGCACAGCGCCGAGACTACAGCCAGCTGCTGAACTCTGGTGGTAACAAACAGCCCCATTAATGCAGTGTCACAGATTTCATTAGGGCGTCAGTCCCGACCAACATGGCCATAAATCAGGGAGATGGTACAAGGGCTTGCAGGCCCTGGTTTCAAGGGCCACATAGCCAGAGACTCATAACGCTCAAGAGGAAATGATCATGAATATTATTTAAAAAAATCAGAAATGTATATTAGAAAATCTCTGAGCTTATCAGATGGAGTGAGGTTGGGTAATAGCTGTTATTTATACTGCTTGTGCAGAGTGATAAAGTGGTGCTTTATGACCTGTGGTTTATCACTTAGAATAAGAGTCATGTGACTCCATTAAGGATCCTTCTGTAGAAATGAAAAAGGGTAAATTAATGTGGTTTTTTTATTGTTAAATATTTGCACTCTCCTAAACCCAGTTTTTATTTTCTCTACTTAAGAAGTAGCGCATAAGCACAAATAAGTTTAAGTTTTGATTGATGAAGAGGTGGGGTGAAAACTCCCTTTATGTCAAAGGCTCTCTGGAGTGAGCCAGCCTCCCACCCACTAATGTCTATCAGCGGGGTTGGGTTCAGCGAGGAGGGAAAGGCAACACAGTCAGCACTGTTACACCCCAAAAGTCGCTCCCCTTGGCCTCTCCGACCCATCATCTGCAGAAACACACTGTAGTCCTGCTGCTGCCTCAGCCTCACTGCTGCTCTGGGAAGGGAAAAGGGGATCTGTGGAGACCAAGGGTGGGAGCAACCCTGGGCAACCTGAGCAAAGAGATGAGATGAGACACTTTCAGGAGAGGAGAGGCTCTGCCTGAGCAAAGAGGAATTGAACTCCTCGATGTTTTAAGCACTAGAAACTGTCCTTACAGACCTCCCTATGAGCCCTGCCATGGCAATGAGCTCCATGGAAGCCATGGGTAATCTGCAGGACAATGCTGTCACTGGAACCTGAATGGGGGAGCAAAACCACAGCAGTGCTATTAAGAAGTCATACAATTGCTGTGGGAATATGCCCCTCAAGCCCCGTGAGCTGCAGCTGCTGGGGAGGCAGCGAGCACACAGTGCTGGTGGGCAGTGGCCACGTTCACCAGGGCATAGGAAAGGAAAAGGAGATGGAGTGGACTAGTAAACTCCAAGGAGTTGCTGGAATGCCGCAGGAGTCTCTCCCAAACCTTCCTGGATTAGTCTGAGATGCTCAGAGATGGGGTTTCAGGAGAGAAACAAGACTGAGCTGCTAAGGAAGAAAGCATGAGAGCAGGCAGATGCAGACAAGGGTTTTGATGAGGGACAGTGATGGACACACTCCTCTGTCACCTCTGGTGACTCCTGTGTTCACAGCTCTGCACCACCTACACGGTGCCTCGGCACTTGAAAGGCCTCAGCTTCCTAGGGGACTCCCTTTAGCGAGGTGAGGAGTGTTGGTCAGCAGAGCAGTGGAAGTGTTGGGTTATTAACACCTGTACAGCCCCAGCTATACAAGTTGATCAGAGCACACTATGTATCTAATTATGGGACTCTGCAGTAAAAAATCAGATTCCTCAGTGAGGCAGAAGTACCATATTTGGTTTTATGTGTATCTGACTCAGTTTTCCTGCTTGTAAAGTGGAGTTTACCACATTCATCTTCATCAGAACATATGTGGAAAGGATTACTTAAAAATTACCTGTGGAGATAAAAAGGACTGCAACTTTGCTAAAATTTTGGATAAAATTTTCTTGAATATTAGCTCTCAGAATCTGGATCTTTTTCTGTTTTGAAGAATAAAAGAATTGTTGACTTATCAGAACTGGAGAAAAGTTTCAGCAAGCTAAAAAAAACACTTGTGAGAAAACTGTCATCATATTTTTGCCATCTTTTCCCCCTTTGATTTTGAAGAAGTGCTTGCAGGGAGGGAGCTGCCTGGAAGTGAGAGAGAGTGATGGTTTGGGAAAGAACACAACAGACAAACCTGAAAGAGAAGAGGAAGATTATCACATTATTTTGTGGTTTTTTTTTTTTTTTTTTTCCAATCTGTTGCTTATGTTTCATCTAATAGTAAAGCCTTCTGAAGCTGAAGTCAAGTCTGTACCCTTAAGGGCAGTTGCTGTGACTCTTTCCCAGGCTGAGTTACAACTTGGCGTCCTGTTGTGCTAAGAGCAGAGTGTCACAGTCATAAAACAACTCAGATTGGAAGAGACTCTCAGAGGTGTCTGGACTCACCTCCACCTAGAGCACGCTCATCTCAAAAAGGCAGGCAGAAGGGGCTTTGAGGGCACACAAAATCAGTGGCATAACACACAGGAGGCTGGGGCCTCTGCCTCCTCCTGGCCAGCTTTCCAGAGGACTCTGCATTCAGATGTGTGCCAGAGGTGGTTCAGTCCATTTTGTTGCGTGTTCTGCTCAGTGATGGGGGTGGCTTTTCTCTCCAGGTGAGGAAAGCATGAGTAGTGGCTTTCAACTGACCTTGTGTGTAAGCAGAATTCAGCCTAATGTCTAGCTCTCAGAGCATATTGCTTGTGTGTACCTCACAGTCATTTCCCATCATGGCTGTGTGCTAATTGTCTCTAGGGGAAGTGAGAAGAAGACTTATTAATCTGTGCACTAAGGAAAGGTTGTAAATCACTGTGTGTTTCCAGCGATAAAATTGGCGAAATAAATTAAAACAAGCACTAATGACCCAAAGAGAGCTCTGATGTAGTGGGAGTGGGCTGGGGCATATAGCTGTGCTTGGGTATAGGGTACACCTCTGTCATATACTTTGTTCTGACAGTACTCTTGCATGTCTCCAGCCACAGTCCCTTGACCCCAGCCAGTGCATTATCAGTACTGTGTATTGTTCTCTTCTCTCTGCTGCAGTGATGGCCTCAGATTTTTAGCTCAGCTGTTTTATCCCCTTTGCTTTTCAGTCCAGCAGAGCTTAGAGTTAATATATCCTGGTTTTCTGACACTTCTCAACAAACACAGTGAACTTTTCTTTAAAGCAGATAGTCTGAGCAGCTTCAAAGCCAACAGAGGCATATATCCATTAACAATTGTACAACTTTCCTTTTAGATATTAGTGTAAAAAGTCCATTCAGAAAGACTTCATGCAGTAAATAAAAAAGCAGGTTTGCAAACAGGCTTTCTGGTGATGAATAACCAGGGTGGAGAAGCCACCCCATAGTCCTGTTTTCCAGCAGCTCTTTCATTTGGGAGGCCCAGAAAATCCTTCAGTGCCTCTTCATCAAATGCCACTGAACTGTCTGGTCTTTCTCTCTAGAGGAGATGCTAGTACCAGACAGTTCCATGTTTTCTATGCAGCAACTGTCCCTACAAGAAATCTTCTGAGAATATCCTCCAGCATTTTCTGGGATGATTAAATACTATCTGTTTTGCTTCACCATACAGCTTCAGCCTCTGGATATTAACCAGGAATGACTCATTTTATATCCCCCAATATAAGAGCTACTTCTCAAACCAGGAGCAGTCTGCTACTGCTCAGGATTGCTCATCTACTTGTGGATGTACCTTGCTACCTTCGTTGGAGACCATAAGAGATCATAAGGAAGAAGAATTTTCTTGGTATGATCTTCACAGTGGATTCACTGAATCAATGTATCCCTCAGCCCCTGTAAGCTCACCAACCTTCTGCTTTTTCCCCCTGAAGATGCAGGTCTCTGGATTTTCCCTAACAAGCAAAAAACTGAAGGAGTGCTCCTGCTGCAGTTGGCCACCTCTGCTGGGATGTGCACAAAGGTCAACAGCAGAACTGTGGTACAGTGAGGAACATGCAGCACTGCCATGTGAAGTCATGGTTGTGAGCAGAGTCCTCCTGCTCCACAGTGCACCCTTTATATTCCAGAGTCCTCTGTTCCCAGGAACAGTTCACACAAACCCCTCCTCACTTCCTGCTGGACTTGGTCCTTCTAGACATCACAGGCAGAGAGGCAAGACACTGGAACCAAGGATGGCAGTGCCTGGGCAGAACCTTGTCTGCCTGGACAGAACCACAGATTTCTCCAGGAGCTGAGTCCAGCAGCATAACTAGACATCAATTAAAACTGCTTTCAAGGAGCTCCCTAAACCAATGTGTGCCTCTGTCACACAGGAGGTGAGAGCACCAGCTGTCCACTAGCCTGAAGCTGTACTTGGGCAGCACCTCCAAATTAACAGTATTTATCTTGTATCAGTTTCCTCAGTTCTGTGGTGCAAGCTCTGGTTTGCATTTGTATCTTATACATGTAAGAACTGCTAGGAAAAATGTTTTCTGAGTGGTTAAAAAAATAAATTATGTCTTTCTTTCAGTTATGCTTTCTGTGACAAGCATATAAATGGATAGCACCAACCCATCCAAGCTCAGAAGTCTGAAAGGCTTTTATTCCATGTGGTATCACCACTGCACCAGTCCATGTTAGGCACCAGCTCAGTCTCTTGGACCTTACTAGAGCTACTTTCTGTGTTTCCCTACTGCAGGTTGCCTCACAGTTTGTTCTTGAAAACACAAAACTTTTTGTAAACAATTTTCCTCTTTCAGGTTTTTCCATATCCTTAACTCAAAATATTTTCTCTTTTCATTAAATGTATTTATTTTCTTAATTTTTGATTTTTTGCCTACTTAACATTCTTACCCCTTTTCCTGATTCAAATCAAACCCAGTAGTGCTAAAGGATGGTAAAAGAGAAACAGGAGAGATAATCTCCTAAAAAAAAAATAAATCCATTCAGAAAGCCAGGAAACAAAATCAACAAGGAGAGCTTTGAATGTTCTGTTTTGCTCGGAAAATTGTCGATTCCTTTTGCCTCAAGTGCTGGACCTGATTCTTCTCCGACAGAGTGCAGCCAAGAATTACAAAGCGAGTCAACAGACAGTGGAACTGAGTTCATCTGAAAAGTAGCCAGAAAAAAACCTCGATCTGTGTTCGAGGTGTCCATTTTTAGAAGGAAATTTGCTTAGGTAGAAGAATACCAGCATATTCAGGGTGAGTGGCTCTGTGTGTGTGTATGTGTTTTGGATCTTAGCACAAGGAAGGGATGTCTTGCCACCCCCAGGGGTCGGGAATAGTGCATGCATGGGGAGGACCTATTATATTATTTTTCTTCCACCTTAATGAACTCCTCTCATGTCCACCTCTGATCAGTGGAGTATGACAGAGGGTGATTGAAGGCCAGTCTCCCAGGAAATGAAGTTTGTTCACACAGCCCAAGTATGCTGGCCCTACTCCTGCCTGCCTCTGATTTATAGGACCAAAAATTCCTTCCTCTGGTAACAATAGCGCTCTTAAACTCCAGACCCCTCTCCCTCACAGAACCTCCAGACAGGGCAGCCTGAGCCCAGAGAGACGGGAGGCACCCAGAAAATATATCCATCAACACAACTCAGGTTTCAAAGGAATATGAGACCCCACAGGGTTAGGCTCACAAAGGTGGAGAGCAGAGGAGTGTGGCCACCACCCTGAAGCACCTCCTCCTGGGAAGGGGCAGCAGCAGGAATGATTCTGCCATGGACAGGGGCAGGAGCCACATCGTGCCCAATAAGCCAGATGGCACAAGCCCAGGGTAGTGTTTCCAGGGGAAATTAAGGCCCTCTGGCTGATGCTTGATTCTAGGGCTGGGAACAAGTCTGTTCTCAGGTCTCCGAACATCAGAAGTTTCTTTCTGCAATGTCTCCTCTGGGATGGAGCTGGTGGCTTGTGTGCACTCCAAAGGCTTCATCTCTCACATTGCACTTGGTTTTGAGAGGTTTCCTATGAGCTCCCTGTGTTTTGTAACACTTAAAGACAGCAGCAATGGCTGAGGCTGCTGGTTCTGCAGCACCATGGCTCCTGTGTGGCGCTGCATGGCTCATGCTGAGAGAGGGCACCACAGGAAAGCGCCACATTGCACCTCAGGAGCATTAGAGTGTGATACGGCCTCAAGGTGTGGCAAGTTACGGTGTCCAGGGGTGCAGGGCATGCTGGATGGGGCTGGAGGTTTGGTCTGTGCTGTCTAGTGGGGCTGGTTGGTGTCACAGGCAGTCGCCATGCACTGTCTGAGAAACAGAACCTTCTCCCGGCCAGGGAGCTGGTAGTTACACAGTAGGAATGATCTGAAGGCATATTGTTTCCTTTGTTCTGTTTAGTAACATAGACAGGGAGATACAGCAGGGACACCAGGGCAGCCTCTAAACTGGCAAGACCTGTGCATACACACAAACACACACTCTTTTTGGAGCTATGGGTCACATGTTTGTGCTTAACATTCGAGCCAGAGTTTTGGGTCAAGGAGAGATAAAAAGAGCCCTTTTGCAACAGGACAGTTGTGCTGCCAAACTGCAAGCCAAGTCCTGGAAAGAAACAAGTTCATTCTGTAACTATTTTTTTTTTTTTATCACTTACTTATTAACAGTTCTCTCTGGCTCTCACCTGAAGTTGCTGACCTGTTCCTCCTAGACAGAGCAATTAACAGGGAGACAATGATCTGCAGAGGGCAAGGAGCAGCCCTGCTGGGGAGGGGGCAGAGGTGGGGAAGGGCTGTGGGAGGCCGAGGGTCACAGAGGATAGAGCTATTTATGGCCTTAAGAGGGAGGATCAGTAAAGAGCCATCTAGCTTGACTTGACTTCCTCTTGACCTATCACTTCTGGGAGATACTGATGCAACTCCCTGCCCCCATGGGCTTCGAGTGTCCCCAGTGCTTAACTACTGGGATAGACTGGTGAAGGTGGTAGTGGGCAGAGGAAAACGTGGTGGACCATGTATCAGCTCCATTAAACTTGTGGAGTGGTGTTTTAAGTGTGAAGGAAGAGATCTTGCCCATGTCTTGCAGTCTTCTCCAATAATAGCCCCTGTAACTGCTTCTGGAAAGAGAGACACTAAAGCCCTTTGCTCTGTCTGTTGGCAAAGCACAGTTTCCCCTCCCAGTTTTTGCTGTGGTTATTTGGACAGAAGGTCTGTGGGACAGTAACTCTGTGTTCATGCTGGTAGGTAGCACAGAGGGCTCTGATCCCTATCTCACAGTCTGTGCTAAACACAGTGCAAGTAATTGCTTGACAAAGAGAGAGCAAGTCTGCCTCACACTTGTATCTGACCTCCATATCTGGGCCAGCCCCTTGATGTCCTGCTACAAACACTGTTTTGGAACATATCCCTTGTAAATTACGAGTCTTTGCATATTTTGTCCTTCAGACCACCTTTCCTTCTCTGCTGGAATGTGCCAAGACTGGTCACAACTTCAGGGGGGACTCCCTGGTGATACCTTGTCAAGAAATTAGCTTTGTGTTGTAGCTGAGTGACATGATAAAAGAAGAACCCTTCCTCTAAATAACTGTCTCCAGAGAAGAGGCTTAAAGGGATGATATTATGTTAGATAACCATGTTAAATTGCATCTAAAAAGGAAGTTGGTAATTCCTAATATATTTTTGATGAAACATGAGCTTTTTCAAATGAAGAACATTTTTATGGAGCAATCCTATGAGATGCCAAATGTTTTGGCCCTGATCTAGCTAGATATTTAACCGTGCACTTAATTTCTTAAGCTGCTTGTGTGCTTAAATATTTTGCTGGATTGAGTCCAAAGCTCTCAGCATTCTGTGTGGTGTCAAAGGACCAGGTCTGCGTTTGCAGCAGCCCTGCTGAACTCAGCCTATAATGAAGTAAATCTTCACACAGAATGCACTTTCAGTTAGTGTACTATCCAACAAAAAAGTTAAATTTCCTTGGGATTTCTCTCTTAGGTGTGTGTTTTCTGATGGTGTTCTAGTAGACAGGTTTGCTAGTCAGAATATTTGTGGAACAAGGCACTTCTAAGTAAAATTTAGTGGGATCTAATGGAAAATTGTTTTGTTCTAAAAATTCAATGATTGTCACCCAAGACCTGACTTTAAAAGGAACTGAAGATTCATGGGGAAAGAAATGGAGTGTGTAACCACTCCACGCAGTCAAAGCTGACCAAGATAGTTGGAATCATTCACAGAAATGATTTAAAAAATAATTTCAAACAACAGATGGGGAGGAATTATCACCTGATGGCAGTCAACCGGTGAGCAGAGACCAAGTTGTTGAGTAAAGTAGCTTTCTGCAGATGGCTGGGTTCAATAAGAAAGAATAAAAAATGAACCTGACCATTAACAAAAAAATAAACAAGTGGGTTTCATTGGTCCTATTGAAGGGAGTACAAAGAACAAGAATAAAACAGCCCTAGGTGGGAAAAGGTGAGTCCGATTTCTCATCTTGTGTGTTGTAATTATGGTGTTAAATGTGCAAGTGTAAAGTGAATAGATGAGATGGCATAACTAGAAGGAATTTGTGGAAGAGAGCTGAGCAGAAAAAGGCTCTGTCAAAGCCAAAAAGGATGCATGCCAACGTTGTTTCTCTTGGCATAGGTCAAAAAGCAGACTGTGTGACAAGAGAGAAATTTGAGAAGACTGAGATAATGCCCAATTAGATCATGCAGTTCACCTCCCTGGGGCCTGTGACAGACTGGTAAGGAATTTTTTTTTTCCTGAGGAGGGAAAAAAATTGTCAGAAATTTGCATGTTTTTTTTAATTCTTTCTTCCAAAAACTGGATTCAAACAAAAACCACACTGAAAAATGTCCCTTTCAGCTTAATATGTTCACTTCCCTTTACTGTCTTATAAGAAAAAAACATCAGATACCTACTGTGAAAAAATGCTCACTAAGTCCATGCTGCAATTTCCTGCGAGAACAAAATTTTAGGAAGACCTAATAATGCCTTTTGTTATCACTGAAATCCTTCTCAGTCACCTGTAATCCTGAGCTCCATTGCATCAGACCATCACAGATATTTTGCTCCTTAGAATGCACAGCCAGAGCAGAGCCTGACTCACCAGTTCCTGGGTTAGCCCAAGCTGGGATGAGCCATTCACCCCACAAAGCTTAGCTGCTTCATTCTTGTGGCTCCTTTTCATACATAATATGTCTGCCAGGAATTCTTGCATCTCTGTTGGGAGGCTGACCAACTCCATAGCAGCTTTCACGTGAATTGTGAGCCTGCCTCCATTCTGAGATGACTTTGTGGAATTAACATTCTCTTGAGCCCAGAAATCATGATGCTTAGGTTACCTCTAACTGAAACCCTGACTAGCTGTGCTAAATTTGGCAAGTGATTTCTGTATGTTGGCAGTTGGAGGGATGGGAGCATTTTCTGAACATGTGCCGAATTGAATGTGGTGAGGCTGTACTCCAAACTGGTATCAGGACCAAGAATAAAACTGTGATTCCCCAAGCTCTGTGTTGTACCACAATATCTACTCAGGCTCTTCTGGCACCCCTAAAGCCCTTTTCCTCAGTGCAATTTTCTTAGGGCTTTAAATAGTGAAGATTCCTAGTGAGTTTCATTGACAAGGAGTTTCTCCCTTAATTTTATTCTACTTCATTTTTATTTCCTTATCTTTAGAGAGGAGTCCTTGCTGTTATTCTATCATACTACCTAACTCTGGTTTTGTTATTATCTTCCACCCAAACTTATTAGGCTTGTCTCCACCTTTAGCAATGTTTTTAACACTCCTGGGATGTAGGACTGAAATTCTGCACTGTGGTGTGCTGGTGAGGATGTAAATTCAGTTTACCAGAGAGTAACAATCAGAACCATAATTTATTATGAAAACATGACTATGAAGTATTTTCTTAGCATTACCATATTTCCTTTTTGCCATGTGCAGTAGGTTAAGCTGGAGACACCTGCTGCAGGGAGTGCCTGGCTTATACATACATGGATCTTCTCTCAGAAGAGGAGTGATCCTACTCTTCATTATACTCTGTCAGTGGGCTAATGAGTACTGGTACCAGTAGCAGTATCTACGGTATGACTGGTGAAATTGAACCTGAGCTGGTCAGATAGCATGTGCAGCTGGAGGGAGATGCTGGGGTTTGTGACTGCAGCTTCCAACAGAAGGAAGCAGGAGAGGTGCAAAATCACAGCAGCATTACATGTTTGTTAGGAGGTGGTTGCATCTGACTGACCTCTGACTCATCCCTTCAGCTAAGTGTTGAGGAGAACTCCCAGGTGTGGGAATGGCCACCCTCTGGGATAGAGATCTGGGATCCTCCTGCATGTGTGGTACCAGAGGGGTGGATGGCCGAGGGGGCTGCTCTGACATTTCCTCTCCCGTTGAGGAGGGAACCTTGTCCTTGCGAGGCTGTTGACAGCCAACTCAGCCCTGTGTGACCAACAACTGCCGCTCCTGCGTCCTTTCCCCTCAGGTGCTGCCTTCATTAGCTGAGGCCTTGGTTTTATGGGAACCCTCCCACCCAGCTTCCTCTTGCCTTAATGACAGGCCCATTAAAGAGAAGCCAATAAAGCCACAGTGCAAGAACAGTGTGAGGGATGGCTGCCTGCCCGTCGTCTTCATGGGTGAGCCAGGTCTGAGGGCAGGAGGAGGCAGAGATACTCCTGCCTTGCGCAGAGGTGACTCCTGGGAGCGGGCAGAGGCCGCAGCCTGCAGGACAGCTTTCATGCTCCGCCTTGGGGCTCTCTTGCGTAAACTTTTCCCAGTGTGGGGTTGAGGGGTTTTTTGTGGTTTTTTTTTTTCATCTCTGAGGAGGGAGGAACAAGGTCTTTTAATGAGGGAAGGATTAACAGGCCATAAGACTCTGTCCTGAAAGAGCCAGTCTGTCTGTGGGGCCGCGCAGCAGGACGCAGGGTAATTGGATTGGATCCCGAAGAGCACCTTGAATCGGTTCTGAGGCGGCCACAGCGGGTTGCTCCAAAGGGGGCCGGGGGCCAGGGAGGAGGGGAGCGTGTGGCTCTTTAGAGTAGCCAGAGCCAAGATGGGGGATCAGCCGGCTCATTAAGGGATTAGAGTGTTTGTTCTTCTCAAGACTTTTGTTGCTAAAACACTTTGCACAGCATTTTCTGGAGCCTGGGGAGCTTAAAGAGCTTGTCAGAGCCCTGCTCCTGTCTCCACACAGGAGCAGAGACACTCTTTCCTCTGGCCTTCCTGCCAATGCTTACAGCAGCTATTGCTGGTGACAGCTCCTCTCTTCCAGCCCTTCCCATCTCTGGTCATAGTGCTTCTGTCTCCGCGGGGTTTGAGGTAAATGGGGAGGATGACAAAGAGGATGAAGCAAAAGATGCACCTCAGGAGTGAGTCCTCTGACAGTGAGGGACACTCTAATTTACACTTTTTCCTTGGTAGCACAGACAATGAAAAGCTTTGCATGTTCTGTGGTTCTTTGCAACCTTTTACCTCCCCATGGGCTATGTTCTTGGTTTCCAGAACTTGTGGTAGCAAATTTGCAACACAAAATAATTTGTGTATCTGGCCTTCATATGAATGCTATGGCTAGAAATTATTGCATAGATGAATTTACCTAACAGCATCATCTGAAATGGGCTGGATGTTGAATGCAGTGCCAGAAGAGGCTGGGCAGGGAAGGAATAGTGCAGTGAGACCTTCCTTGAGAGCACAGCTGCCAGGAAGCTTGGTTCTCCTCTGGACCGGGGACAGAAACTAAATTTCTGAAGTTCAAATAAAGAAGCACTCAGCAGTGGTAGGCTATTAGAAAATGTCAATGGGGTATGTGGATAAAGCACAGTTGTCATCAGTTCATCCATCCTCATGGCCTACACAGAGACTTATCCAGCTGTCCCTTACCTGAGCTGCCCTGAGGCACATGGCATAAACCCTGTCCTGGCTGGCCAGAGGTGGGGATTATTCAGGTTTTTAGCTTTGGTGTGAATTTGGCCTTCACCTTCAGAGAAACGTGGGGGCTGGGCAAAGTGGGGTTTAATCTGTTGTGTGGAGCAGCAAATGGAAGGGACTTTAGCAGGACCTCTTCAGCTCCCAGTCTAAACTGCACTCCCACCTCCTGTCTCTGCTGAGCATGAATTTCAGCTGGGGAAGGAGGGAGGGGGGAAGAAAGTGACAGGCAGGCAGGGGAGGGGTAGTGGGGAAGAGAGTTACAGGGAAAATAAATGAGACTCCCCTATAATTAATTGTTTGAAGGGAGTGCCCCACTCGGCTGTGAATTCTGAAATGATTATTGGATTTGCAGGCAGACGGGGAACAGAACGGGTCGGGTGCACGATTAATATCTTATTGATAGCGGATTAAGAGAGCGAGATCAAATCTTTAACTGAGTGGAGATGCAGTTTATCAATTTGTCACAAAAAATGTAGCAATCAGAAGTGGAGAACATCAGGGGCGATTTACGGATCAATTCACGTCAGTGCCTCACAGTGTGGCTCCAAAAGGAGACCAGCTTCCCCCCAGGTTCCCAGAGAGATGGGCGAGACTGGCTTGGTGCTGGCCATGCTGAGAAGGGTGGGCCCAGAGACAGACGGGCCCCCAAGTGCAGAGGCACCACCAGGAGAGCTGCAGGCAGGTGATGCCCCGCTCCATGGATGCTGCACAGCACTGCTCTGGTGTGGGGTGCAAGCACAGCAGTGGTGCTCGGGGAGCACAGGCTTCCTGAGATGATTTCAGTGGGACATGCGAAGGCTCAGCCCTTAGTATGGCAGTAGATGGGCTTGCAACCAGCCAGGGCTCACTATGCTTCAGAGCAACATGAGGAACCTGCTAAAAAAACTTTTCAAACGACTTGAGGTGCAGCTGAGTGGTACTAGCAGCAGTGTTAGCTCATGAGATGTTGGGCCATGTAATGCAAAGTGGTGGGTGCTGCCTGCATTGCCAGCTGCGAGCTTCCCACTCCTGCTAGAGACCTCACTAGTTGCTAACATTGGGATGTTGGTACTTCTGAATTCTGTTCACAGCTTTGCTGTTTGGATTCTGCTGATGGGAGCTTTTCTCTGAGCAGCCCGGCATTGAAGAACATTCTGTGTTTTAGTAGTCCAGTTTGTTGACCAAGTCCTCAGCTTTGATCTGCCAGTATTCATGGCTCGTGCATGGAAGTTATCTGCAGCTATTGAAAGCATTTCCATAGCTGGGGAAAAGGCAGGAACTCCACCAAAAATACCCATCTTGGAAAAGTCCTTTTCTGCACTGTGAGGTAGTTCTGTGATGTGAAACCCCTTTTGCCAGCTCTGAAGCGTGTATTGGTCACTTGGGGCCTTCTCTAAAACCTGATCTCTTAGTTGAAAATCTACAATTCTCAATTAGAAAATAAAATCACTTCTAGTTCCTGTGGCCTTAAGCTTTTCAAAAGAACTCCTAAAGGCTAAGAGCAGAAACCAAAAGAAGAAGAGCCTAGAGTCAGATGGCTGGTAATACTTGTTTTTATTAAATCAAACTTTTGATTTGCAGCTCTCTGTCATAGATCTTTGCTGTGAATGTTTGCTTTTAGCAAACAGGGAAAACAAACCTAAGGCAAATGTTTAATGAGCACCTCTTTCCGAGCAGGCACTGTAAGCAGCTGTGATGTCTCTGCAGCAGAGCCTGGCACCAGACTTCAGTCACCAGTTGGACTCCAGCATTTTTTATTTTTTATTGCTAACGTTAAACTTCCTGCTATTCCAACAGATGGGGGATGGCCTGTAGAAGCCAGCAGCCTCCTTGGTGGGCTATGGAGTCGACAGGAGTCTCTGATAGCAATTTCCCTTCTCTTAGGGCCTTACAGAGCTGTTGAGTCCCTTGGGCCTTTGCAAAAGATGTTGTGCACCTGGGTGACGCGTGTGATTGTGGAAAGGCTGCACTGAAGGCAGCTTCTCCTGCCAGCACTGCTAGCTTTGGAGGCAATTACATTCTCGCTAGGGTTGTTGGGTTTCTCTATGAGGCCTCCTGGCTCTTTGCAGTTGTTCTGAGGGTCCTGGGGTGCAATGCAGGCCTCTGGGGCTTGGGGCGTGTATGGGGGGGGGGGTGCAGGTGAGAAAGCAGCCCCAGCTGGAAGCTCTACCCTTGAAAGCTAGAAAGAGAAAGGAGAGGAAGGAGGAAAATCAAAGTTGGTTAATCCATGGCCTTGGTTTACTGCCTGCTGTTTACTCCTCTATACTATACTGCTTTTTCCTTACCAGCATGTCACGGCCTCTGAAAGGCTTTGACTACTGCCAGCTTTTTGGGGTGCTTGAAGATCCAGAGAGGGACTGGAGCCCTGCTGTGAGGGCTGTGAACACCATGAGGGACGGTCTTGGAGCTGATGAATCCTTGAACTTGATAGCACACTCAGCTGAATCATGTTATTTGGCTTGTTCTGTGTTGCCATTAGGACAAATGGCTGTATGTCAGTCTGGTTTAACTGGTACGTGTTGACTGAGACCAGTGCACACTCACTGGCAGGTTGTGAGAGATCTTGAGGTCTGCTAGGCTGCAGATCCCAAAAGTGAAGGAAAGAGAAAGCATCACACAGAAGTGTTGGTGTGCACTGAGATGCCCTCTGTCCCAGCTGGTTCACAATGGAGACCAGGGGAGGAAAAAGCTGCAGGCCACCACCTTTGGGCTTGTTGGGGAGTCAAGTGGGACAGGGACGGGCAAGAATTCATGACAGAGCCATCTGCCTTCGTCTTCATGTATAACCTCCCTCTCCCCTGCCTTTTCCCTGATCCTATCACTGTCACATATTGCTGGTGGCCTTCTTCCCTCTTTTTGTAGAAACTGCTTTTGTACATGTGATAGAGGGGCCGCTGCTGAGGCTTGAGATGGATGTTGTTTAAATCCAGGGGAAAGAAGGCAGAGCTAGGGTGGAGCCCTCCCTGCCAGCAGCAGCTTCCTGATGTGTGCTGCTGTACTAGGTGTCCTGTAGCCAGGAGCTTCCCTGTGCTGCATATCCCCAAGTGGGAGCACGTGTGGCATCACAGCCATGGATGCCTCACAGCGGAGCCTTGAGAAGTCTGTAGAAAGTAAAGCACGTGTGGCATGGTAGTAATGCATGTGTGGCATGGCAAAAAGAAATCAAAAAGTGAATTTGTAGCAAGAAAGCATTTGAAGAGAAGGAGACAGTGCTGAACATGTGCTGAATGTGTGAGTAGGGAAGGCAAAGAGGCAACAGATAGGGATGGCGCCTTTGAGATGACACTTCACTGCTTTTTCCGTACGCTATTGTGCAAACATGTTGAAATCCATAGAAAGCCTTTGTTTTGGAGAGAGCGCTGAATTAACTGTGATGTACTGCTGCCCTTAGACAAGTTCTGGGTCCCTTGTTCATTTCTCTGCACAGCCTTTCAGAGCATCACCTCCACTGCCCCCTCCACCTGCAGGGCCGGCACCTGCTCTGAGCGCCGCTCCAGGAGTGCCCGTACACAGGGGCTGGCACCGGCACCCAGCCCCGGCCTCCCTCTGCCGTGTCCACCCTGCGGGGAGCATCGGGGCACGGCGACGCTCCCCGAGGCACCTCGTGGCTGTCATATGAGCGGTGTGGCCTTTCCCAGCACCGGGCTCGGGGGGCTAATTAGCGCATTCAGGGGCGCTGCTGGAGTGGAAAGGCGCTCGTCTGGCGGCGGGGGCCGCGAGGTGCCCTGGGGGGCCGGCGCTCCCGCTCTCCTCCTCCAGGCCAGCGGCCGGGCCGCCCCTGGGCCGTGCGGGGCTGGGTGCTGCAGCGGCCGGGTCAGGGCCGCTCCGGCCGGGGCGCTGCACTGCCTCGGCGGGCAAGGGGCGCCGCGGGGCCCTCCGCGCTGCTTTCAGTGCCGGACGGTTCTGCTCCACAGACCGTCCCTTTGTCCGCCCTCTGAATGGAGCCCTGCCTGCCCGCGGCCCCGCTTCTAATTAGGGCTTCCGCCGCCCGGCCGGGGCTGCTGCTCCCCCCGCCGCTTCCAAACCCATGGGCACAACTCGGCGCTCGCTCTGGCTCGCCCTGGCCGCCGGCCGGGGCGGGAGGAAGGCGAGGGGAAGCCAGCCGGAGCGCCGGCGGCCCGGCACGTCCGGCTCCCCGCTGCAGGAGCGGCCACGGGGCCGTTCTGCCGCTGCCGCCCCGGACCGAGCGGCCACTGCCCCGCGGGCCGGGCTTCCTCCGGGGAACCCCCAGGCACCCGTCGGCCGCCAGAGCTCTGGATGGGTAGATCTGGGGTTAGCCCATGAAACGTGGCCGAGATGTGGTTTTGTTTTTTGTGAAATATGAATTATACTTCTCGTGCCAGAAGTTCTTGGGGAGACTTTGTGGGAAAACAGTTTAGCATTTTTAGAGAAAATGCAAGGGAGCCCTGTGTTGTTAAGGTTTCTGTCTTTGCTTTGGACTACGTGGTGCTACAAGATGGCAATCCAGGAGGTGATGGGTTGCCAAGATTTTCACAGTTACAGCCTCCAGACTTTTCTAGACCTCTGGCAAGTTTGTACCCAAGGAAAAGATTTGCATCTCTATCTATACAGAACACGTTTTTATGGCTCACAAAGATGCATCTTCAAGAGACTTGAATGTGTATGAATAGTCACTTATGGGGAACAGTGATTTGCTGTTTATGCCGATAAAATCAGGGAAGGAAAACAGCTCCAGGCAAGATTTACAGATCCTTCCCTGACTGGATCATAACTTCTTGTCTCTTCCTTGGGATGCTTGATCCTGAAGCCTCCCTTTGGCTTTTGGTTGTCACTTTTGCCATTAAGGCTCTTGCTTCCTTCAGGTGTGACCTTTCATTTGGTTGAAATGCAGTTGTCCCCTTACAAGAAACATCTCATGCCACAGTAACAGGGGAGTCCTGTTGCTCCTTGCTTGTCCCTGTGCTGTCCGTGTGCAAGAGGCCACCGAGCCTCAGGGCTCTGGAGTGTGACGCCCCTCATGGGTCCTTTGTCTGTGTGGACAGAGAGGTGTTTGGATGGGGTAGAGTCCTCACACCAATTGCTGCCCCATCTGCTGCTGGATGGGTTTCTGGGTGACCATGGAGAGTCTGCAGGATAGAAACCTCCAGACTGCAGGATGGAAGTCTCCAGACTGGGAGGGGTTTAGGGGATGGAGAGAAGTTCCTCTTGGTGTCACAATTCTCCCTCTCCTGTATCAGCAGCTGTGGGTAGGTGTGAATCACAGCTCAGCCATGCACCATGAGTGCTGTCTCTGTGGCTCCAGCTGCAGGAGCCCCCCCAGCCACCTGCCCCCCAGCACGAGGCAGCCCAAGAGCACCACGGTGCCAGCAGCACTCGGTGGGAGCAGCGCGGCTGCTCCCGGGCTGCCGTACCTGCACAGCCAAGCCCGGCTGTGGCCAGCCCTGCGCCAGCTGGGTTTGCGCCATGGCGGCAGGGCCCGGCAGGAGGGAGCTGAGCAGATGCTGAGGTGCGAGCCAGGGTGGGTGGTACAGTTTGGATGTTTCTACCTCATCTGATACAATCAGCATTGCTGTGCACATGTGAGGAAAGTTGTTCGATAGGAATGACCCATGATGCTGGGTTAATTCTGTTTACAAAAGAATAAATATTATAGTGGTGTCTTATAAAAGAGAATCAATAGCTTCCCTTTGCTGGGTGATCCCTTCATGTCTTCGAAAATCGATTCCCCCCCCGTTCCCCTCCTCCTTGCTGCACAGCTATCTGTTTTTCGGGGTGACGGGGGGGTCAGGCGATTATTGAAGTATATGTGAATTTACAATATTAACGACTCACGACGGTGTGTCCGCAGGTTCACGGTGAATTAATTATCTGTTTAAGAAGCCATGAAGAAATCAATCAATGAAAATTTCTCACTCTTTTGAGAGTGAGGGAGCTTGTCAATTTTTTTTTTTAACATGCACCACATTTAAAGGAGCAGTACATTTTTTTTTGCATCAGAGAAGGGTCAGAAGGAAGCTGGTTTGGGGTTGAGGGAGGCCTGTTCAGTTTTGCGCACTATTGGCAGGAGCAGCAGACTCCTTTTCTGGTCTCCTCAAAGAGCAGAAGACACTAAGGATACATCCTGAGGTGGTTTTCTCCTAGAGTGAAGCCAGTAGTGGCCTCCTATGGAGGGGAAGGCATGTTGTTATGTAGTGTGTGCAAGCAAACACTGTTTTGGTGAGTCTGTCACACACATGACCTTTTTCCAGCTCAGCAGGTCAGCTGCCCCTCTCTTGGAGATCCATTTGCCATTGCTGAGCTGGCAGAGACCAACACCTGGCTGGGCCTAAGCTGCTTCAGCCTGTGGGCAATGGGACATGCTCCCATGAGAGAGGGAACAGCAAAGAAAGAAGAGCAGCTGAAACCAGATATCTCTCAAATCACCTCAAGATGTGCTGGAAGAAGTCTGGCAGAGTGCTTTGTGTCTCAGCCTTCAGGATTGACTGCCATGTCTAAACTTGGGACAGGCACTGGCAAGCATGCGGCTTTCAGGTATAGGCTTGGCAGTCCTGGACACAGCTCCTCTGGGCCTCTCTTTGGAGGCAAGGTCAGGCAGCTCGGGACAGCAAATGGCCCAGGACTGCTTGTCTGTCCACCTGGTGCTGAAGCTACAGCCAAGGGAAGGACCCTTTTGTTCATACAGACCTGGTAACTAGTACCACGTCCCCAGGCTCTTGTAATCATCCAAGGCGTTCAGGAGGACATGGGAATGGCAGTCCGTGTTGTTTATAGTGTCTGGCTGAGGTCTTTATGTCACCTTGATGACATTTTTCTGTTTGGATTGAGTTTGATGACATTTGAATACTGGATGTGAGTGGTTTTGCTGCATTTCAACCTTTGGCAGGCAAAACCACATAGACTTTGATGGTGGTTGAAAAGCTGGCAGGAGAAGATGGCTCTCAGAACTGCTCAGAGGGTGAAGGGGTTTGTCTGCAATTCCTTATACCTGTCCTGGCCCTCCTGAAACCTGTCCCATCTCACCTCTTGTGTCTGTGAAGGATGTAATTTATTGACACTTGTGCAATGACTGATATCCCAGTTACAAGGGGAACAACTGAGTCAGGGTGAGACAAGAGGAAACTGAAAGGAGAAGGGTGCATGAGGGATGTAGAGCCTTTGACAGAAATAAATTGGACAGTGCCCCTTTCTCTCATCCCTCTTCTCCAAACAGGCAGCAAGGGAGGGATGTTGC
Source organism: Zonotrichia albicollis (assembly GCF_047830755.1). NCBI lineage: Eukaryota > Metazoa > Chordata > Aves > Passeriformes > Passerellidae > Zonotrichia > Zonotrichia albicollis. The sequence goes on along the minus strand of NC_133825.1, from coordinate 32,036,763 downwards.
AGAGAGAAAGCTACACTGTGTGGGTAGCAGAGGACAGAGGGAAGAGTGTGGGGATGGCAGGCAGCTGAAGATCCTAATAAAAAGACTGGAAGAGGGGAATGAGCAGGGACAACGTCTGAGTCTGCTTCTGCTCTCCAAGCCCAGGCAGTCACGGCCCCTTCCCAGCCCCATAATCCTCCTGGCCTGTGCCGAGAGGAGTCCCCGCCAGGCACACCCATTGCTGTAACCAGAATGGAGAGAAGAGCCCATATTGACACAGGAGCATCTGTGTCAGTAATTGTCATGCAGCCTGGCAAATTGCTTCAATGTGCCATCCTCTTCAGCCGCACAGCTCGGCGGTGGCAACAGGCCTGGGGGGCTGTGCTGTTGCCAGAGAGACAGGAAAATGCCTGGATGTGGTGGAAGGGATCAGGACCCACAGAGACGAGCAGTGTCTTGTCTTGACAAGATCTTGACATGATCTTGCCTGATGGCTGCTTGGTGGCTGCTCTGGCTGCAGTGCTCTTACTCAGCTTCATCAGCCTCCATGGAATATTCCCAATTCCAGCCACAGTGAGAGAGGGGGAAAAATTCCTGTCAGCCTTTAGACTGCCATTTATACCAACCAAAAAAAGTATGAGCAAGGGTCATGTCTCCCTCCCTCCCAGCCCTTACTTGGCTGCTGGGAGCAGGGGATCCTTACCTATTTACTCCAGATAAGCACTCAGCTTTTCTATTGTCTATATATGCAGCTGCCTTCTGAGTCTAGACAAAGCCAAAACAGAAACAAAAGGTGAGGTTTCCCTAAAAAACCTAGTTTGAGGCTGCATAAACCACAGCTTTTAAGATGATGTCACAAATTGGAGCTATTCAGTGCTCTCTCCAGGTTGACCAGAGGTGCCTGTTTTAACTCCCATGTGTTCTTTTTCAATAATCTCTAGTTCTGTATTCCTGCGCTTTTTAATGGCAGTGTAGTTCCAGCAGAGAATATTGAATTTGCCTGCATGGATCCAGGCATACAATTTTGACAGAAGACTGCTGGCCTAATCATGAAACTCTGAGCTAAGCAAGGTCTAGAATTTGGTTAAGTGTAGGACACGGTTTAAAAAATGCAGTTATTTGTAAAATGTTGTGATTAAAGCCAGCCTCCTGATTGGTTGCCATTGGATAGATATATGTTTCTTCGCCTAACAGATGTCCTGCCCCTCTTATACTCTAAGTTCTTCAGTGATTAGATAACCAGCCAGCAATGTAAAAAACAAATCAAACAATAAACACCCCCAAGCCCAGGCATATTTCATACTAATGATTTTACCAGCACTCTTTTAATGGTTATTTTTACCTATCAGTTGAAAAATATCTCTGAGATGAAGAGTCCATAGTGTGTCTTCCCGAGGAGAAAGTACTACTGATCAGAGAGTTTCCAAGGCATGATATGACGTAGAACTGGAAGGTCTCCTGGGCTGTCCCAGTACAGTCTAGTTTGGGGTGCAATTAGTGTTGTGACAGGGGAAGTGGGTGCAGAGATCCATTGTGGAGCCTGTGGGGAGTTAAGAAGCAGAGTGTTAATGCCTTGCTGCTTACTGTGGGTCAGCATTGGTGCAGTGCTTTGATTTCCTGCAGGTGTGTCTCCAGCCCTGGCACAGTCAACATGGGGATTTTGAGTGTCTGGGGCTCTCCACTGCTCACAGGTAGATGTAATGTCCCAGATGCCAAATGGATGGAAGTGAGGAGATCCATGGATTTCAACTCAGTTGGCTTCTGAGACCAATATACTTCATTTCTCTGCAGACCTCCCAAAGAACCATCTAGTGGCTTGCTAATGGGGCAGTTGAGTCCTATGTTAGAGCGTCTGTATTAGAGAAGCAGATGAAATTACTTCATAAATACAGGAATTTCCATGTTTTTCCTGTATCTACACAAGAAAATCAACTGTGTAAGATAGTCCTGTTACACTCTTGGAGAATGACTGATTCTGATGGTGCTGTGCTATGAAAAGCAAATGGATATCCCATGCACAAAGGGTGTTATCCCTGTGAGAGGTATGTGTCAGGTGAACCACACTTTGCCCCAGGTTTACTAGGAAGGAAAGCTCCAACTGCCCTTTTGCCACATTCCTAGCAGGTCAGAAATGCCATGGGAGCAATCAGTGGAAAAGCCAAGCACCACAGCTCCAGCATTGATTGAAAAGACCTGAATCAAAGGCAGAACATGATGGTTCAAAGCAGGGCATCTGTGTTTCATATTACTGGACAATATTATGCAAAAGGGGCAGAGAAGGGTTAGATCCTAATACACTGCTAGAAAATCAAAAACAACTGTTCTCATGAAATATATCTATGGTCCTCACATTTCAACTACTGCCAGAGTACCTAATAGGATAGCTGGGGAATTCATGAACTTGTCCAGTGTGTATCTGATACAGGGCAAATGTTTATCTGAGGCTACAATGGGCTTGTGTTACAAGATAAAGGTTTTTCTGCAAATGTTTCAGAGCCTAAAGACTTTTAAAACGGAATGTGTATTTCTGAGATCTGATTTCTGCCCCTTCCTTTCCTGCTAGAGACAAACTTCCGTGTGTTTGGCTCCTAGAGTCCAGATAGTAGCTAGGAGGTTCCAGTCAAAGTTACATCCATTATTAATCCATTCAGATAAAAGCCCATATTGGGGCATATTTGCCCTGCAGAAGACCCCAACCAGAGGTCTGCAAGGAGAGAGGTTCAGCCTGTGCCACACAGTTTTCTGTGTCTCGATACGTTCTTCCCAGGCTACACATGAACAAATAAGCCATGCCTCTTGAATCCAGCCAATTCCAACCTCTCCTGCATGCTGCCATGCTTCAGAGCTCAGTTCTGAGTGTGCCTGCCAGCCTAGGCACACCCAGAGAGAGACAGTGCCTTCTGTCAGCTGCTGATGCTCAGTGGAGAGAGCTGGCCAAGGACACAGAGGAAAGGAGTAGAAGAGTGAGGGCTTGAACCTGGATCCCAACCAAGCACACTCTGTTTATGACTGAAAGCTTGAACAACAACAACAAAAAGGTTGTTTTTTTACCAGGGAAAGCTCTGTCTCTGCCAACTTGCTGTGGCCTTTCTGGCCTGTTGGAAGAGGATGTTCTGCCAGGCAGCCAGCCTGACTCCTTCAGTTCTGCACAGAGGCAAGGAAGGAAAGTCCACTTCTGCCTCTGAGCTGGTACTCTGCGGCAAATGCAGTCTCAGCTATACTGGCTGGTTCTTTCCTGGGAAATTTGGTAGACCCACACCTAAAGGAGGAGTTTCCAGAATAGAAATTTCAGCTGGATAGCTGGTGGTAAGAACCTGGCCTCTGCTATGAACCAAGGCATCAGGGAGGGGGCTACATATCCAGTGCATTACTTACATGTCGTTTGATCTCAAATTGCTCCTAGATCGGCTGGCATTCCTACCAGCAAGAATCTGTATTTTTGTCTTCTCTATTCCTTTTTAATACTTAAATCCCAAAGGCTGGATTCCTCTCTTGACCACGCCAATTGGAGTGAAAATCACCTGCAAGAAAGATCTTTCAGAATCACACTTGAGTGATGAAGGTCAAAATCGTTAAGCCAGAGGAGTCTAATTTACAGTTTACGAGTTACTTAATACAGCTTAAGGAAACCCACTGAAGCCCGAGGCTTCCTTCTTGATAATTTGCAAGTTGAATCCAGTGTGTCACTAAGTGTCACCTGTCTGCATGTCCCCATACCTCACTGTGGTAATATGGTAGGAAATCTTAAAGTTATCTACTTGCACAAACTTTAACCACTACTCAGGTTCTCAGATGTCTTCTTTCTCAAGGCCATGATGTGATGGTGACAGCAGAGGCATCAGCCATTGTGTCTTGTGATGAGAATGGGCTGTGGTGCTGAAAAGGATGGGTTTTGGAGGTCTGCATGAAGCATAAATGCCCCTGTATGTCTTTTGCCCTGCTACAGTGCCCAAGCCTTGTTCTCATCACTGCTGAGGAATCCCTCTGCAGCCCTGCAGCTTAGGGACATGTCTGAGTGGCTCATGAGGGCCAAGCAGAGGGGTAACAGGTTGTTCAGAATTCAGACCCAACTGCTGTGGGCTACAAGGAAGCCAGCACCTGCAGGGGTGGCCTGCTCAGCTTGTGAGATGCTGCACCTTTGTACATGGCTGCAAGGACACCCACTCGTCTTTACAAAGAGGCATTGCATCTTTGTATTAAACCAAGTATTAAACCATTGATCATTGGGGAACAGGTTTGGCTTCCTCAGGGTGGCTGCAGGAGTGACCTTAATGGAAGAGCTGCTGTGTCCATGACTAGGGGAAGGGTTGATCATTTTCTCTACCCCCCGCCCCCCCCCCAGCACACCTCAGGTTTCCCATCATCTTGCCCCTTGATCTGCCAGTAGTGCTTGTAAGAGAAGGCTTTGCAGCTTCCTGCTGCCCAGGTGTCCAGAGCTAGAGAATCAGGGGCTGGCAGTCCCACACTGTCACTCCCTGTGGGTCTTTGGGAAACCTGTGTGAGTGTACAAGTGAGGCACACGTGTCTGGGAAGGGGTGTTGTGTACACACTTCTCCATACATAGTGGCTTAGCTCAAGTGCCCCCCTCCCTCTCCAAAGCATCCCTGACACTCTAGGTGAATATTTGAAAGACAGGATCGGAGCTTTGGTTCGAGTGCCTCTTTGTACAGTGCTAACTGGTTTCAGGGCTGTAATTATCTCTCCAAGAGAAGCTGTAAATTGGATTAAGGCACTGAGTTGCAGCTGAGTGCGCTCCCTCCATTGCCCCACCTGGTGGGCTGCTGAGCGATAACAAAAAATGCCGAGAAATCGGATTTGGATTCTGCTTCACACTCATGGCTTCCTTCTGGAAAAAATGAAATTTTTCCGGCAGAAAGGGCTGGCATGGGTTTGCTGGCAGTATCAGTCCTGGGTTCGTATCATCTGCTGGCACTCTTCCGGAAACGCGATCCCCTCCGTTATCAGACAGAAATAAATAAATAAACAGCAGGAGATGTTTTGGCAAGGAAGGGGAATCGCACCAAGAGGCGTGCACATGCACGCGCGCACACACACACACACACACACTCACCTCGGCACTGTGTCTTCACAGCCTGAGCTGTCTGTTGCAGGCAGAGGTGGCAGCACAAGCACAAGATGTTTTCTGCAATTTTTTTAATTTCTGGCCTCTGGGATGAAAGAAAAGCCCATTTTTAACAGCTTATGATAAAGGCATAGAGCACCTGGGCCTTGTATTGCTCATGGTGCAAATCATCACCTCCCCCTCATAGGATATCTCCCCCTGCCCTTGAATAAAGTGCTGGTCCTTCCCCATGAGTGCTTTCAGCCCAATATGGGAGGCACCAAAACTTACATGGAGGGGCAGTACAAGTTCCATGGCTGATTTCAGGATCTGTCCTGGACAGACTGACATGAGGCTCATCACACTTGATCATTCCCTTTTGACGTAGCAAACGCTTCCTGTCTAGGTTCCTTTTCATACAGAGGTGTGTATTTCCTTTGGAGACACAGGTGCCTATGGAGGGGTCAGTGGGAAACCCTGCAGGAATGGGCAGGAGCAATGAAGGCCCTGGAGCAAAACCATCAGGTTACCCTTTGAGGTTGTGGGGCCCATGCAAAGTAACATGGCAGACAAAGTTTATTATGGAAATTTCTGTCCATGGAAGAATCAGGTGAACCCAGGTTTGGACACAGTCTAAAGCACTGCCTTCTCTACACAAGTAGAGATGCCAGGACCATCTTTACAGGTGAGACCAATCAGTGGTTTGTCATTATTTGTCAGAATAATCAGATTTATTCTGGCTCTTATATCTATCAGTGAAGCTTCTGCCTGCAGTCTTTTGCACACTGCTGTTTGCAGGGTTTCTTCTGGCTGCTGAGCAGCTCCAACCAGCCAGCAGCTTCCCACCCCTCCTGGCCACAGGGGACACTGGAAAAGGTGTCTCTTGTGTCTGTGGTGGTGTCATCTGTCTCTGATTGCTTCATTGCTTCTCTGGCTGCCTCTGCCCATCAGCTCCTCCTGCTAGCTGGCAAGGAAGCACCACTGGCAGGGACTGCTATGGGCTGCCCCAGACTGCATGGCTGCTGAGGGAGGAGGGGTGCCTCTGACAGGAGACACTTCTTGCACTCCAAATGACCTAAAGATGAGTGACAAGCCAAGGGAAGTGAGCACCCAATCAGCTGGTATCTCCCATGAACCATGAGACCAGTAATCTACCATACTGTCCACTGTATCAGCCAAACCATTCAAATGCTGTGGAGGTGTTCTCCAAACTGTCTCGAAATACAGCTTTCCAGCCCTTGTGTCCCAGACATCCAGGTCTCAGCGGAGTCCCTGCAATTCCTCTTGTCCTGCAGTCTGAGGGCAGCCACTGGACCATGTCCATGTGGGCTGATGAACCCTGTGGAGGGCAGCCCCAAGCCTGAGGCACAAGAATGCTCTGCCAAGCAAAGCCACCCTGGACCTGTGCAAAGGAGGCCTTCTGCAGCTTTGCTCCTCATCACAGCTGGTTCTTGCCTTATGTTCCTTTTCTCTGGTCCTGATCTTGCATTATAATGCAGCACTACAGCAGCATGCCTAGAACAGCCTGTTGGTCTCTCTCCTCTCCCCTCCACCGCCAAGAAACCTATTTTCTCCTCTGCTTCCTAAGAATCCAAAGAAGTGACCAAGGGCTCAACACTTGGAACTGAGTTCAACTTGGATGTATGCCCTGAAAACAGAAAGGCCGCATCCCTTATCAGGACCCAGATCTCCTGAGGATACATGTAGCCACACTTTCAGAATGTCCCAACAATTGCCATATATCCTACAAATTCCCCCCAAATCACAGTGGGGTAGCAAGCAATTTCCTGCTGGAAATTCTGTCTTCCTTTGGGTGCCATCTAATGCAGATCTTTATGTTTCTGTCAGCTTAACTTATTATTTGGTATTCAATTTGGCAATAAAATTTTTATATACCAGGCACTGTGTATTACAGATACACAGATAGATACATGTTTATGTGTGTGTGTTCCTGTAAATTATAATAAGAATTTTGTTATTTTGTTCATCAGCCTTAGCTCCATTTTTCATGGCTATAAAGCTTTTGTAAATCCTAACATGGAGACAACAAATACATCTATTCTTATCACTGTTAACACTTCCTCAGTGATAATGTTTTGGGTTTTTTTTTTTGCATTTAAATATTGAAAGACAGTAGTATGAGAGCTGCATGTTTAACTCCAATCTTCCAAAGAAGGACTGAACATTTGAAAATAATATTTTTATTTCATTAGTCATGGACTTTACCATTCCTGAACAGATAAGGATTTAAGCATGTACTAGGAGTTCAGGACATACTTAAGTGCAGAGTACTTAATAAGGAATTTTAATTGCTGAGTGCCTCTAGTAAGTAAGATGCTGAATTTTTCCCCAGAAGTGACTATAGTTCAGTGATGAGATTTAGGTGGTCCTTTCATGCATTTTGCCAACCTCTTCTAAGGTCCCCGAGGTCATGAATTTTGCATGGCTGTACTGATCATCCCTTCTTGACTGCTCTCCCTGGGAGACTGTTGCATATCCTCCATACAGTTTTGGAAATTATCTTTATTTTCGACCTAGAATGTTGTCTTTGCAAACATTTTCCCTCACTGTATGGACCTGTGTGTCTTTCATACCTTTTACTGTGTGTTTTATTGCCCTTGCCATTTTAAAAGCAGGAACATGATTTATAGATGAAATTAATGAGCAAATCACTTGATGGTGAACTGATCCTAGATGTCGCAGTGCTTTATACCTGATGCTGGTGCAAGAAGAACACACATATCTGGGCTGTTCCAGATACCCAGTCCTCCAAATGATAGGTTTATTTACTTCTGTCATTCTATCAGGTTGTTTTTGTCTCTCCATGACTTTCTTACTTCACATACAGGATATAGGACACGGCAGGTAGAATGCCTCAATTGTACCAGTGTCTAACAGGATGACTTTGGCAGAGCCTTTTAATCTCTCTTTCCTTGAGTCCAGCTGCTATTTTTTTTCACCTGGGTTGTTAAAGTGCAGCTTCCTTTTCATGCCCCAGACAGCTGTAAAGAGCCAAGTGAAAACCTCCCAGGATTTCTGTTGGAGTAGTGCAGGTAGTCTCTGCACCCAAAAGCTTGTAAATTAAATAGCCAGGAGGGACAAGTGTGGAGACTGAATGAGCCAGCAGTCCAGCTTTTAAGTGGAGGATCACACATTCCCCAGAGTAGTCTCTGTTTTCCTGCAGTTTCAGCCTCCCTGGTTCTTTTTTCCCACACAGTAAATTTCCCACAAACACCTGTTCTTCTTTTTGCTAAATTTTAATGTCTTTTTTTTTTTTTTTTTTTTCTCAACAAAATTCAGGCTTATTCCTGATCTTAAAGCAACGAAACAGGAAAAGCTGAGCTGGAAGGAAAATTAGTCCCATTGCTACTCTGAGGTGTGCCATTCTCCCATTGCCCCTACATGCCATTGCAGAGAGGCTGGGCTCACGACTCATCCATCCCCATGGGGCTTTGCAGGGAGATGGAACTGTCCCTTAGTGAGAGATTTAACCATGGTTCCAAGGTGCCCCACAAATGTATTTGCTGGGAATTTCTAGGGAGGAGGAAAGGCTGACACAGATGGGGCTGAAGGGATGAGGAAGAGAAGGGAAGGGAGAGAAACAGTGAATGGTCAGGAGTCCCATTTTGGCTTTATCTGTATAAGAAATGTTAACTGTGGCAGCAGGATAAACACAGTACATTTCCCTCTAGCAGTTACACTGATACAAATAGGCTTTTTAACAGTTTAACTTTATTCTCTTGTAGGCATGAAATTAAGCTACACAGGTATTAGGTACACAGATACCAGTACAACTGTGCTTACAGTCTGAAGGGTTTATACTGATTTAGCCACAGGGGGTTTTAAGCAGATTAAAGAAGTTAAAAGATGCTATTTAAACCATCACTGGTAATGTACATCAATTCCTAGCTGCAATCCTTCTGTTTTCCATTTTCACATTTTCTGTACTGACATACATACAGACACATGAGTTTTTGCATCCCAAACATGCTAACTGTGCTCTTTATTTTCCCCATTTTGTTCTTTTAACAACAAGTGTATGTGCAGTGAATAGTGTGTGCAGTGTGAAGTTTAATTTTGTTCTTCCCTTCTTTATAATTTGAAGTTGCTTTTCTAGCTTCTGATAACTGTAAGGATGACAGAAGGAAGGAGAATAAAGATTTGCTATTGCTCTGCTTTTTCAAACTCCCTCAATTTTAAACTAATTGCAGAATAACTAAAAGAAAAAAGAAAAGTTCAAAAGCAAGCAACCAGTGAAAAAAGACAACATTTTCTGCCACACAGTCAGCATCAAGTGTGAGTCGGGAAAATTCAACTGCCTTCTCATCAGCCCCACTTTGGGAATTAAATAGTTTTTCAATATTTCTAATTCCAAATTATATATATATATATATATATTTAAATAAAGAAAGAGAATTAAAGATGAAAACAAGGAAAGAAGAACAAGTAGAGAAAAATATAGTTTGAGAACGAGACGGGAAAGAAGGCAAGAACATAGTAAATCTGGAACAACGGAGTCAGGAGTAGGAAAGTGAAGTTTTCTGTAAAAATAGAGTTAAGTTGGAAGGGAGAAGCCTTTGTAGCCCATTTCCACCTGCATCCCAAGCAAAGTATATTAAAAAAAATATTTAATGCAGCTCATGACAATGCGTGCTTCTGTGCATGCATAAGGCAACAGATCAGGCTCACTGCTGGCTTAAATTCTCTCCTTCAGCCAGTGGTTTAATTCTGACTGAGGCTGAAGCATCAAGTATACACCACTGGCTGCAGCCAGTGAAGTCCTCTCAGCCATATTGACTAGCAAACCCTAGACATGGCCATGAAAAATGACAAATATCTTAAGTGCTGTTGAAATGATTGCCTCCCTGTGAAGTCTCACTACCTTCCTCACTCACCTTCTTCCTCACAGAATTAAAAAGCAAACATGAAACCAAAACAATAAAGTTTTGAGGGATTAGTAATTTACCAGAGAAAGCCCCACTTTTATGAAAGATCCCAATTTAAATAAACCTACTTGGTTTCCTCTGCAAATCTCATTAAATGCAGAATAGGTGGAGCAGCCATGTAGAAAGGCTGAGGGCTGGATGTTCAAAGGGCTGGATGTTCAAAAGTGGGAAGCAGACTTGATTAGAGCACAGGTATGTGGGGCTGGCAGATGGGTAGGTGTGTCATAGCTGTCTGGAGGGGTGGCTGAACATGAAGGTGACAGGAATCTACCCTTGTGTGGCTGGGCTGACAGGCAGAAAGGATACTTTAGAAATGCAGAAAACTTCTAGTATAACTCTGTTGTGTGATCTAAAAGGTGATCTCTGTGTGATCACCTTTTAGATGGCCCTGGGTAAAATCACTCAGTCTTTCATATGTGGCAGTCAGTCTCAGTGGAAATCCTTCAGAGACTAAGAGATGCTCATATTCTGCAATAAGAGGGCACAGCCAAACTCGTCAGAGGGGATATGGACATGGACAGTGGCCAGGATACTCTGGGAGATCTTTGCAGTGATGTAAGTTCCCCTCCTGGTCTGCTACCTCACACATTACCCCGGTGATCGCTATTAGAGCCAAGCTCCAAACAAATTCTCCCAGTGTGATGGAATGTTGTCACTCTTTGGAAGCTTTGGACCTGCTATTGCCTTATTATTCTTATTGCTTCAAGAAAGGTGGTTTTAAACACTATCTAAGGCAATCAGTGCTAGTAATTCAGACTGAGCAAGAGTCCAGAGACAGAACATCTCTGAACTGCTTTTCTGAGGTGGAGTCTGTAGACAAGCTGCCCAGCACCCACGTCAGTTCTCTGCAGAGAACCAGTGGGACGAATAGCAAACCATCTGCACCTTCAGTCACTAATGGCTGAAATGATGCTAGGAGAATTCAGCAAGTGTTTTAGTCTACAGAGATTGATAAACGTTTTCAATTTCAGTCTACTGACAAAGTGCAAGTTTAGCTTTATCTCTCAGTGGCATCTGGACTATGAGGAGAGCCATAAAAATGGGGCATTTGAATGATCTTGCAAGAACATCTTGCTGGTTCAGCAAAGCTCCAAGGATTTTTCTCAAGTGACACCATTCCCAGTTGGAGCATATTTACGTTATTGTGGAAAAGACTTCTGCTCCTGATAATTGCCATGGTTGACTCTGAGGCAAGGTTGCATGAAGCCTTTCAGATAATGCTGCAGTAAGTCTCTCATAAACACCAAAGACAGATTAGATCAAAACCTACTGGTGGTAGTCATGGCACAGAACCCTCTGAATTTAGCGTAGCTATTCTCACTGGGGTTTTTTCTCTGGTGAATCTGTCTGGCACCACTTGTCTTGGCTCTAAATGGGTAACAGGGAACCTCTTATTGCCAGGGCTTATATCTGAGGTGTCCGTCATCTCCAGTGGTCATCTGTGGGGCATAAGAGAATGGGGTTTCCAGATAGGAGAGATGTTAATCCAAAACCTGCAGTTATGCCTCTTCACATGTACCCTGACTGGCTCTGTCTGCCTATGTGAGGACACTGACTTCCAGGCCCAGTCTGAACACATTTGGATTTGATTTCCTTCCCTTTTCTTTTCTCCATGAGTTCTGCCGAACTCCATCCTCAGTCCCGGATCCAAAAGCAAAATGGCTTTATGTAGCTTGTAAAATTCTATTATCTCTGTATTCAAAACTCAACAACTGGGAAATGGCTGTAATAAGCGTGTTATTAAGCGTGTAAATACACTTTAACTTCAGACCTCCAAAGAAAGTCTCTTGCTGTCTTCCTCACTTTGCCCTCCGTGTTTTCACCACGTGTTTGGATTTCATGGATATGCCTACTTTTGCCCTTCTTCATGAGTGGAGTGCTGTCCCGTTTGATTGTGTTGAGGACAGTGTTCCCCTCTGCTGAGCCTGCCATGGAGTCTCCTGGAGAACCCAAGGTCTTTGAGAGAAGACAGATTCTTGGTGAGGATGGGGGTTTTGGGGAAGGAAGGAGGAGGGTGAGGGGAGGGAGGGGAGGAAAACATTAAAAAAAAGAAAGAAGCCAAGTGCATTCTTTCTGCAACACTCAGGAAAAAGAATGTTGCACAGGGGATTGGAAAGGCGAAATTTTTTCACATCCAAATGGATTGCAATTTCCCTCCATTTAGCACCTGAAGGTAATTAGCTCGAAGAGACTGTCGGCTGAGAAACACGTTCATGGAACATTAACTCTCATACATTCTCCAGTTGCAGGGAATTAATAGGAAAGATTAAAGTTTAAAGAGAGCAAAATGCCATTACCTCGCAAGCCACCTCTCTCAGCGGCAGTAACTAGCCCTCACTAACCTAAAAGCACCATTGGAGTCCCTGGCTCCTGCTTCAGGCAACGCCAGATGAGACGGGCCCCGCTCTGCCCCTTGCTGCCCGTCCGTGGGCTCGGGTGACCTGCCCTGCCCGTGGGCAGCCATGGTATGGGGCTGGTGGCTCCGGCAGGGACGCGTTTGCCGGCTGCCGTACGGGTGCGCACGTGCCCGTCACCTTGGGGCCAGCACACGTGTGCAGGTGCCCCAGATGTGCACTCCATGGGTACTGCTGGTGTCTCCTCAGTGAGACAGGAGTGAAGCACCGGGCAGAGGTCCCTGTGTGCTCCCACCAGTGCTTCAGTTGGCACGTGGGGCAGCGGGGAGGGATCTGCCATGCACCCCTGGGCAGCCCTGCATGGTCTCCATCCTGCTCCTGTTCCCTGCTGGCACACCAGCACCTGTGCAGGGATGCTGGCAGCCTCCTGGACTGATGCAAAGTCCAAACTGCAGCGCTGAAACACCAAAACACCTCACAGCTGAACTGGTTCTGTAAATGGTACCAAACCTCTCCTGATGAGGGATTGTGCCTACTCCTGAGATGCAAGACAAAAAAAGCATTAAAGGATGGGGCCGCTATTTTGGGGTTTTGGGGGTAAAGTTTATATAAGCTTCTGCACTTTAAAGATTTCCACGTTGCTTTAGCATTTCAGGGAGAGAGCATGAGAGAGAGAGAGAGAGAGAGAGAGAGAGGGAGAGGGAGAGGGAGAGAGAGCGAGAGCGAGATGAAATTGAGACATGGAAGAATTTATTGCCCAGAAAATTCCATTCTGCTATCTGATTCGAAAAGTCCAGTCCCCCCAGCTTCGGAAAATCTATTTTCCACATTTTAATACCCTGCAGAACAGTCCTCATAACTCATCCGAGTGTGTTAAGCACAGTTTTATTAGATCTGAAACAAATTTTGGTGGGGAGATACTATAGGTCATTAACCATGGAGTAATTTTATCCTTGTTTCCCTAATGATGCCATAATGGCGAGCGAATTTCTTAACTAAAGACCAAAGAACATTTTGAAGGTCAGTTTCATCTGTGAGCTCCTTCAAGCGCTTCTCGGAGAAGATTGGAAAACTCGCCGATTTTTTGAAGAGTCATTAATAATGTGAAAGCTGAAAGAGCTCTCTCCCATTTGCGTTCCTGCTTTTTACCTTTTAATTTTATATCGCTTTAGTCCCTTTCTTTTTCTTCCTCACTCTCTCTCTCTTTTTAACTCTCTTCTGGAGTGGCCCCTCATGCAGCTGAAAAATGAAATGGGCCATTCCTGAGGGCATCCTGAGCTGAGCTGAGGCAGGGCAAAGATCCAGGAGGGGGAAAGGGCAGCCCTGTGCACCACCACAGCCCAGCACCTGCTGCCATAAATGAACCCCCAGCATTCCTGGGTGCCTGGCTGAGGGGCATCCTGCTCCCCCCTGCTCCTGTAAATCAGCAGAAGGGTTGTTTGAGCCTACAGCACTGCATCCCTGCTAAAGGAGGGAGAGGGACAAGGCTGTCCCCTCCCTGCCTAACGTGTGTTTTTACTCTGTCTGAACAAGCTCACATCTGGACCTCTGAGGGTTATGCTGGCAGAGTGACCTCTGGGCTGAGAATGAGTGTGCCTGGAGGTGCACATGCCTGTGAATGTGTATGTGTGTGTGTGTGTGTGTGAGCTCCATGAGCTGGGGGCCATGCGACATTGCAAGGGATTGTGCGGTAGCGATATATCTTATTTTTTAAATTGATGTATATACACACCTGTGTGTGAATTGCCATTATGGATATATAGATACATTGCAAATGGATAAAACTGTTAAAAAATAAAATTGCAATAAGCTGTATAAGGATTGTATGTAGCCAGTCTACACACATGTGACTGCAGGTTCTTGGCGGGGCACATGGAGTAGGAATTGGGGTGTGCAATATTCAGTTTTTGTGGATTGCTGTGCTCAAGATTGGAGTCTATATGTATGTTTCATACTTGTTTGGTGGGACACATAGGGGATCTGATAGAGTATTGATTTATAACCCTGTGTCTGTGTGTGTAGTGAAGAGGTAACAGGCTCAGACTGTGTTTGTGTGGGGGGTGTGTGGTGGGGTTTCTGGCTGTACCACAGGGATCAGTGGGAACAAGAAATCTTTTTGGTATGTGTGTGGTGAACTGGAGGCCTGGCACATGTGTGTGTACGTGCGCGCAGGGGGTGTGTGCCCCAGAGAAGGGTTTGTCTGTGCCTTCATTAGAGAGTGCCTGGCAGTGAGCAGGCCTCTGTGTTTATGTGTTTTCCTCTCCCTGGGTGTGTACGCTTCAGGCGCCTGCATGTGTTGCATTTGCAGATGATCTGGGCTACATCCTCAGCTGATGTAAAGCAGCACCAGAGACTGAAGCAATTTACACACACTGCTACTCCAGCACAGCCTTAGGCTGGAGGCAGTGGGTCCGGGGGTCTGGGCTGAGATGCTTTTCCATACCATGGGAATGGGTGACTCCCAACCTGGAACAAGACCTTCTCTCATCCCCCTCTGCCCCCTGTCCCCCAGCCTATCACTCACATTTGAGGCAAGAACTATGGGGGGATGTGTGTGTGTCTATTTGGGGAGGGAGCGCTCTGAGGGGAGGGGGGCAGTGTGGTGACACACTCTGCTCCCAGATGTGATACCAGCGATAATTTCAATTTTATGCCTTTGTTATGGCTTTAATCACTTTCTTTATGCGTTTTGTTCCAGCGATCAGGGAGAGACACCTGATAGGCAAAAAGGATATCAGGGGAACAATTTTTATTTGGAATGTGGTGAGAAGTCTAATTAGAATTTGAATTCTGCTGAGCCTTGAAATGGTCGGTACTTTATCCTGATCGCCTTAGATATTGTTTCGAGTCAATCATCTGTCATAGTGCGGCACGCTGGAGAGAAAGGCTCTCCATCCAGCCTGGTCTCTCTGTCGGGCTGGGGGCTGCTGCTGGGGAAAGGAAGGGTGACAAGAGGGAGGGCACTGGACTTGGCTCTGCCAGATAGGCTCCCTGGGAGCAAGCACAAAGGGAGAAAACCCTTGGCACAGAGGTTCGTCTTGCTGTGTACTCCCAGCCCTGCTGTGGGGTGCTGTCTGCTGGCCCCCCTCTCATCATTGCAGGGCTGTCCCCTTCTAACAGGGGATGAGGAGGACTGAGGAGGACTTTCAGCATAAATGTCCCACCAGCTGCTGCCTGGGAGAGGAGCACCTTCTCAGAGCTAGTGAGGTCCACATGAGTTGAGGATTTTGCCGCCATCTCTGCTGTGCTGATTAAACACTCTGGAAGGTCAGTTCTCATAGACAGACAGCTAGGCTAGAATGGATGGATGGACAAGTGTGGGTGGGAATGGCCATTCAGATGGATTTGTATGGGACAGAGGCAGAGGTGGTGAACCAGTGACACACAGGGTTGGATGTGGAAAGGTGGGATTGAAGATGGACGTGCCTCGTCAGGCTAAGGGCAGTAGGCACACACATGGAGGGGTTTTTTCAGACTCAGGTTGATCTTATTTCATTTGTGCTACCAGAACACAAGAAAAACAAAGACCTGGGAACATGACAAGACACACAGCAATGTTTGCAATCCTTTTGGCTTTAAACTCTGTTCTTATTAGTTGAAAAAACCAAAAAAAACCAAACAAAATACACATACCCCCACCAAAACAAATTATGAGTCCTGGTGTTTCAAAACTGAAAGCCACTCCAAAGCTCACCAGAACATGTCCAGTAATTCCTCCTCCTTGTCCCCAGTCCGCAGTGCCTCTCCTTGGTGTGACCACAGCTTTCAGTGCTGACCAAATGGCTGCAGTACGGAGTTTGAGATGAACTGCACAATGGTATGATCCCCACTACTGATGAAAAGGAGGCACACAGGCAGGACTGCAGCATGATCTATGTGCCAGGAGAGATGAACTGAAGAGAATCATGAACAATAGAATCATTCCAAGATCCCTAAACTTATGAAAATTGATGATAAAGCCTTTATTCTGTGCCATTCCTACACTTTGAGGTGGTGCTTCATTCTGAATGCAACATAAATGTCTGTAACATGAAAGATATGGATTGGTTTGGCTGTTGAAGAAAAGACAGTTGAATGTTTTGCCTTCTGAGAGAAGCAGAAAATGACCTGGGTCTGGGGGCTAATTAAGAGAGTTGCAGGCATCTGCAAAAATTTGCAGATAGGAAAGCCATTTGAATAGTTTTTTCTAAAGTGTCAGCTTTAGGTTTCAGAACTGACATACTGAGATGGGTGTAGGCAGCTCATGCCTTTCTCAGCTACAGTCCAGGCTGTCTGCGACTCAGGCAGACATCACTGTATGTTTTTATGTTCAAATCCCTCTTTAACAAATCAGCAGTGCAATACTTATTTTCTTTTTCTTCCATCCACTTTTTTTTTTTTTTTACACTGAGAAAGTGGATAGTGTCAAAGCTTAGTTCTATGGACTCATCTACAAATCCTTTGATAGTCTTGTTAACAACCTTGGAATGTCTGACACTAAAGTCAGTCTTTCATTTACACCTCAAAAATGCATCTAGGATTGCAAATGGAGAGCAGCAGACATTAAATATACTTGGATATATGTAATTAGAAAATGGTTTAGCAGTGGACTTGGCAGTGTTAGGTTTAACATTGGACTCAATGATCTTAAAGGTATTTCCCACGTATATGGTCCCGTGATTCTGCGATGTGCTGTCATTCCAAGTAAATTCAGTTTTGGGTCCTAAAGATGCAATTCTGGTAAAGCAGGAATGAACTAAGTAAAAATCCCATGCTACCACACAAGCTGTACAGTCCAGCCATTAAGCCAACATGTTCATGTGAGGCAGAAGATTACTGAGCCCCCAAGGCTCTTTGCTCTGATTGTGCTTGGTCCCAGGTGTGGGGTTGTCACATGGCAGGAGGAGTGCCACTGATCCAGCCTGCACTGGGAGGATGGGCCTTGTCATGGAGCTGATTTGACTTCAGGACCTTGCTGATGTGGCAGACTCCCACTTTGGCATCTCCTCTGCCTAGATCAGCAAGACACTACAGCAGTAAGTCCCTCATTTTGGCCCAGTTTATGGTTCTTATCCCAGGAGGATCTGGACACAAAGTGCTGGAGCCCACTTCCATTGCCCTGTTTCTGGCTCCAAAAAGAAATACCACTATTTGCCTCCTTCCTAGGGTTGTGGGTGTGTTTAATAGCTGATCTGTGCTCTTTGCCTTAAGCTTTCAAGCTTAAGGAGAATGAAGAAGGAAATAATATTATTTTGAATTCTGATGGATCTACCTAAAACAAAAGAATACCCCCCACCCCATACCCTTGTGAACACTGAGCTACAGATTTGGCCTGAATCTTCCTTATCTTCACTGGAGCCATAATCCTTAGGGTTGTGCACAGCTCGTTTGACGCAGGGGAGGTCTGGAGGGAAGACTGGACTGGAGACAACTTGCAAGGACCTGGATTCTTGTCCCATTCTGGAAGGCAGAGTGCTAATTCTAAGCCTTGATTATCATTGAACTCTGCCTTCATGGAGTAATGTTTACTGTGCCGAATGGATCTTTATGCATCATACGTTTTGTTCATGCTCAAATGTCAACTGATGTATGTTCAGTAGTCCTTGATGGCCTCCTGGTTTCCACAGCCTGCTTTACAGCCCACTCAGCAACATAGGAAAGGGCCAGGAACTGAAACCAGGGAGAACTGAGTGGGGAGAGCTGCTGTAGGCACTGCCAGCACAGGATGGGAAAGGTTGCAGAAGGGTCAGAGGAAAATCCAATAAACAGGTCTCACTAATTTAAATCTCAGTTGACTCTACTTGTTCTTATGTTGTGATACTTTGAATGACTACTTTCTTTTTCTTCACAGGTTTGGGTATAGAACTGTTTAGATGAAGATTACCAAACAGCTCAGCCCATATTATCACTACTGTTATCACTATTATTATTACCATCACCACTACTATTATTATTACTACCATTTGCCTCCTAGCACACCTCAGAACAAAGACCCTTATTGTGCTGAGCGTTGTACAAATGCACTGGGAAAAAATAAACAAATGCATGTTGACTTGCCTGAGTTTCCATACTGTGACAATGTCAGATCCAGTAGTATAAACTAAACCTCTGAGTTGTTCTTGCCAAAGCAGGGATGGCTATTGTGTGCCTTCAAGCACTTTGAGCAGGTTTTTTGAGTCGTGGCTATACCATGCAGTTGGCTGTGAGCCTGTGTATGCACAGGACTTCTGGCTAGTGCCACACTACCAGCATTGCTAATGACAAAGCCAGCAGGAACAGATTTAGCTGTATCTTCTTGGGCTCCTGCTGCAATTTCAGTCCAGCTCCAGTTGGGGCATCCCTATGAAATGCTTCCAGAGTTCCCATCCTCTCAGGTTTTGGCCAAATGGATTTTGATGTACTTCTTGCTGGCTTGGGAAGGTTGGATAACCCTGCAAAGTCTGCCTCCACTAGCTGGAGCCAGGAGATTTGTTTTAGACTATTTCTCTGACCTTCTCACTGTTTTATTCCCTGTTCTCTTATGTTTTTAGACTTATTGAAGTGCTGATTTTTCCCCCCTCACTGTTCCTGAGCACTCAAATCCATGCACAGTCCCACCTAGCTTGCCAACTCTGGCTGAGGTAAATTCTGGCAAAATGGCCTTAGCCTTTCCAGTAGACAAAGCTGAGACAGAGGATTGTATCCTGCTCCCTGTAAAGGCAGAGCATGAAGTTGGTCATTCCCCAGGACCAACCTCAGTCTCACCAACCCAGATAAGGGGACCTTATTTCTGGGTTCAAGCAAGAGAGATCAAAATAGATTATTTTATATAAAAGAGAAGGGTCTTTCTGGGAGAGAAGCAAAGATACGAGCACTGTACCCTTTTTGGGTTCTTTGGGGTCTATCACATGAACCCACAACCCAGGGAAGTGCCTGCTGTGGGGACTCAGAAAGTGCTGCATGGCTCCCTTTCCCACCAGCAGCAGCCCTGTGTCTATGGCTCAGCTCTGTCCTCCCTTCCAAAATGGCTTCCAGACATCCCTGTATCTCCAACGACTTTTCCCTAACTAGCCCATTTCCCCTGGCATGGTCCCAGGACAATGTGGTGCTTGCAGACTGAGGTGTCTCTATCATTGGCTGTCAGGTGAAGCCCTCCCTAAGCACTCAGCAAGCTCTTCTTTATTTATTTTTAAAATTCCCCTGAGCCTACGAAGGTCATTTGAACAAATTGGAGCCGACAGACATTAATTTGGAAAAAAGCCCATTGCACCATGATAAACTCTGTTTAAAGAGAAGCAAAAGTGCCAGGCAAGGGAGGAACAAATGATGAGAGATTTGTCACTGTTACCGTAAGTTTAGGAGTTGAGAATGTCGGCTCTGGCCTCACCTTCTCCCATTATGCATTATTACACATTCCAGCTTTGCTGTTTCCACTGCAGTAGCTCCTGACAGAGCAAATGGACTGAACTGGGATGCTGTGCAGTGCTACAGGGACAGCCATTCCCAGTGCTAAGGAGATCATGAGGGCAAATTGAACTGGTGAGCCTTACACCTAGTGAAGAGGGAGGGAACCAAAGCCCAAAGATGAGGTGCTTCAGTCCAGGTCCCACAAGACAATCGCCGTCTGAGCTGCCTACCAGCCTCAGACCATAAGTGTCCCCCTTCCAGTCCCCAGTCCTTGAGCCTAGTTTGCATCTCTGTGTGATCTCAGGAATCCGTGCAGGAGTGGAGAGATGAGTGGGGTTTCATACCTCAGTGTGTACCCTGCTAGGGAGCACAGCATTACCACAGTTCTGAGCCCACCCTCCACTGAGGACACAAAACCAGGTCCTCAGCCCAGACACTGAGGTTTATCCTTCAGGGACCTGCATTGCAGAGGTACCTTCAACAAGCCATGGCCATTGCCAGCTCTTCTCTGAGAGACTGGGGCTGGTTCTTTCCCTTCAGCTGACAGCCAGGAGAGCCACCTGAGGGGTGGAGGGAGATGGAGAGGGAGAAATCAGATATATCAGTCTTAGTCAGTATGACTGCTGATGGAGCCTGTGCTCTGTCCAAAGATATATCCTAATGCCTCCCATTCAGTTTGCACATAGTTTCTTTATGCTTTGCTTAGTGTCCTTGAAGCAAAGGCAATTGGTTTCTCCTCTCCTCTGGGCATCATGTTGATCCAAGTGGCTCCAGACCCCTGCAGAGCCACAGCAGCTGCCAATTGTTCTGACAAGCCAGGATCAAATCTCAGAGAAGAGCAGGCCTGGGACTGTCACGCTTACCTGGCCAAGTTCAGGCCAGGGCTCCTTCTACCCCACAGCAGAGGAGAAGCAAACTTCTGCAACTGCAGATCAGCACAGTCAGAAGTGGCAAGAAGTGACTAACACATCTTACAGACAGGAACCAGGCCATGCTTCTCCTCATGTCTCTTTCATCTGCAAAAATGAAATAGTAGGTTTTGTGCTCACATTTTGTCTGGGACAATTACTAGGATCCAGCGCAGTAGCCCAGACTCAGCATTAAGGGCCTTCTGCAACCACTGAGTTATAAATAGCATCTGGCTAACCAGGCTGAGAATTTAGAAGTGTCCCAACATGGGCACTGCAGCTACTGTCACCATCTAGGCAAAACTGTCAGCTGCAGGAGACCTGTTCCTGACCAATATCCCTCGAGATCAAGAGTGGTCCCAAGTCCTGGCAGGACTGGGTGCCTGGGAGGAAAGCCCTATCCACATATCCAGCTGTGAAGAGCACCAGGAAGGTCTCTGCTGCTCACATGTGGCCCTGTGCCCAGCAATCCCTGTCAGGAAGAAGGAAGGCAAGGCTCTTCCCTGGGTTCTTGTCCAGCTTAGTAAACTCTCCTCCAGCCCTGGGTGCACTGTCCCTCTGCAACACTGGCATAAACGGGATGGCCAATCTGCTACGCATGAGAGAATTCCAGTCTTGGCTGAATGTTGCCGATCCACAATGACCTTTGTTCCAACAGTGAATGGTGTTAACCTCAACTTTCTGTGTTTGGGCTCCCTGCCCAGCTTTATGGTTAAGCGTTACAGCAGTGTCTTTCCCACTGCCCAGTTTCTCTCTTGGAAAAGATCTCCTTTCTGCAATGCTGCAGTTAGACCTGTTTGACCTTTCCCTCTCATGTGGATGCCCAGACAAGTCAGAGGGGGCTGGGCAAAGATGGGCAATGTCCTCACACCACAAAAACAGACAATTTACCTGATTGCCTGCACCATTCCATCTAGGACTTCCTCAAGGCTTGCTCTTCAGTTCTGCCTGCAGCCACAGTCAAGGTCAGGCTATGTTTTCCCTCCAACTCACACTGCAAACACCAGTGGTCAACCCTGAATGACCCATTCAGCTGGTCCCTGCTGATCTCTGGCCATGAGACGTGGCTCACCCAACACTGACCCTCAGAGCCACCTCCCTCTGCTTTGCTGTGGCTTTAGAAATCACTTGAGCATGAAAGCCCTGGGCACAGGAAGTCCATCAGGGCAATTGTGCCCCAAATCCCACGTTCCTCATCTCTTATCCTATTGCAGCCCCTTTCTTCTGAACCATCCTGTTGGGGTTATGCACCTCAGTCCTGCATAAAACAAGACATCTAATTCTCCTTGTGAATCCATGCCCTGCCTCTCAGTTCAGAGAATAAGCCTGGTCCTGTTGGTTTTCAGCTATTTTGGTATAATGGCTGTCTTTCACTCGGTGTATGGGACAGAGTCTTGGTCGTGCTTAGGCCTGATATTTCTGATCTGTAGGTAAAAATAGCAAAAAATAGTGACTATTACTGCACCTAAACCTTACAAAACAGTCACAGCTGCAAGCAGAACTAGGGCAAGCATTGAGAAAATGTTGTAGAAATGTTTCAGTTTCAATATAATTTCTGTATAGTAGCAGTGGGATTTCCTGAAGAATGTGTGTAGAAATTAAAAGCTCTTTTTCTAATAGATTCCTTCAGCTTTCTAAAGCGTATTTTTATTGGCATTATTTTAGAAGAATTTTTCTCCTTTTGGAAATATTTTTCATAGAAGTATGAAGCCTCTTCAGTCAACTTTGGTTACAGATAGGAGTTTTAAAACTGGTATTAAATATGATGGAAAACAGAGTGCATTTCTACTGATGGCAATTCTTCATGCAGATTTGACCTTTGGGGGAAGAGGAAGGTTGTTTTGTAACCAAAATATTCTCTTGCCAAAAATGTTGCCCTGGTAACTGATGCTGTAGAGAGCAGCCTGGATCCTTACACTATCCATTAAAGAGAATCTGACTCAGGAGAGCAAGGGGTGGATGCTGGAGAGCTGTCTGGTGATGGCTGAGAGGGGCTGGAGGTGCCAGACATGCCTGTGTGAGGAGGAGGGAGGAAGTGTGGGATGAAGAGCCAAGAGCAATGAGTGCCAGATGAGGCTCACAGGGGCTCAGGTGGTTTGACAGACAGATAGGGGCAGAGATGGTGTTGGAGGCTGTAGGGGCATGGCAGTATCCATATGCATGAAGGGTCTCATGCAATGCCTTTCCCAAGATGCAGTGGTGTTTTGAGATTCCCTCCCTGCTGCAGCAAAGATTGTTTTCTGGGCATCTCCTTTCCTTAACCCCCAGCTGTAGTCATTCCACACCAGCCTCAGCCCCACCTTCCTGGCCCCATCACCCCCACTTCACCAGTAATGAGGGGGGATGTGTGGTCTGTCTTTCCTGTGCTCCTGAGCTTCCCTCTGGATCCCAGCAACAAGTTTAATTGGAAAAAACAAGGCTGACTTGGAGGCAAGGCAAGGAGGCAGGGAGAGCCTGTGCCAGCTGACACCATGATCGATTACCTGGAACTCCACCTGACACTGAAATTAGGGTTTTTTAATGATAGGCCGACTCTCCCTGGATGTGAAATTCAAATGATCTCCAAAGCTTCCCTGTGACCATCAGTCGCTGCACGCAGTGGTACACGCCACATGCAGGTACTTTGTCTCTGTCACTGCTGAAAGGACATTGTTATTACCAACAACTCTTTGTATTAACCAGTCTCCTACCTAATAGACAACACTTTACGTTCTGCACCGTTACCCAGTCAGGGCTGCTGTGTGCCTGAGAGACACACGCTTCCCCTCAGCTCCCCTGGGGCAATGGAAAGCCAGTGCTTAAAAAGAGACACCAAAATGGAGGATGCACATGCACCTTGCTCCCCTGCTGCCTGCTCTCTCTTGTGTTGGGGGGTGTTTTTCATTTCTTCTCAACTGCAGGCCCACAGCACAAACTGGTGGGGCAGGGGTTGCCTGCACTGGGATGTGCCAAGGTGCCAAGGTGCCTGGCAAGTAGGTAATTGCCTGAGTTTCTTTTGGATGACAGAGGGGAGTTTTTCCTCCCATGGATATCTTTCCCATCCCAGGGCAAAAGTGGGGGGAAGCAATACTCCAGGCAGTTTTCCCCATCTTTATCATGCTTGGTGAGCCATTAAGGAAGTCCCTGGTGCACTGGTGGCCTCCCATGCCTGGACAGGGTGAGAGAAAAGCCATCCCATCCAAGAGTCCACAGTGTTGCTGAGCCCTGGTGTATCTCAAAGCTTTGGGACCTCAGTGGAGGGATTGTCACTGCTGGTGGAAGCTGTCCCCTAAGATGTGGTCCCCACCTTTCTTCCTCATCTCTTGACCCTTTTTGCCTGGCCCTCTGGAAGGCAGAAGGTAGGTAATTGCTGGGAGTGGGAGAGACCAGGAGCTATTCTGTGGCCATGACCTGAGCATTGACTGTCTTTTCTTACAAGAGATGACAAGCAGAAGGACCAGTTTTCTCCTTCTGATGGGCAAGGATGGAAAGGAGGTGATGATAAAAAAAGAAGGGGATTTTAAAAAGTTAAATAATGTAAATACAGCATAGAGAGCAGAAGCCTGTAAGCCACCATGCATTAAGCAGGATTTCCTACATCTTCTTGCTTTACTAAATGAAGATTTGGAAATCCACATGGAGGGAAGAAGTCCTAACACAGAGAGTGCTGTGGTTATAGAGTCTTCTAGCAGCACTGTGGAAGGCTTCATCTCCAAAGGGAGTCTTTGGCTGTATCAAAAAAGTGTCAACAATGAGGGAACACAAATTCTGAAAAGTGGAGATGTTAGGAAGAAAAGGGAAAGGTCCTGCCTCTGAAACTGTTCACTGCAAATTCAGATTTCCCCCCATGGGAGACACAGTGAGAAGGTTAGATGGGGACACCAAATGTTTCCAGCTCCAGCAGGAATTGCTTTGGGCTGTGTTGAATGAGAAAAGGTAGACACACATGGGTCTGGACAGAGCTGCAGGAAGCTATAATTCAGACCTTCTGGTTTGCCTCAGCAAGTGAAATACTGGGTGATGACACTGACATTTTTTCAAAGACTGACCTCTACAATGCCCATTTCTTCCTTCAGTTAGGTACCAGCATTGGCATATTTAATAATATACACCATGCAGCCTCAGTTTCCCCCTGGTTATGAGATGTTTCCTGCATTTGATAACTTTTGGACATCTTTGACAAGGAAATGCACTATGAGTTGCCATGGAAAAAATCGCGTTCTCTCAGTGCTTCAACTCTCCCTCCCCATTTTACCTATATTGTTGAAGCTTGCCTTTTCTTAAGTGAATGCTCTGCACCAAGCAGCCATTGGCTGCAGCCTGAGCTCTCCTCTGTGGCCATGCCCTGGGCAGCTCAGACCCCTTCAGTGTGGAAGGGGGTCAGTCCTTCAGGGTGGGGTGGTGCAGTGGGAGGGCAGTGCTGTGCTTTGGTGGCACATGGGATGGATGCCTCTGCCTGTCCTGCCCCCAGCCAGCTCAGGGCTGGCACTGGTGCCCTTGGCAGCCTGTGCTGATTGTCCTCCAGTGAGGTTCCTGTGGGAGCTGAGCAGAGGGGATGCATGCAGACAACGTTCCCTGCTTTCCTCCATCGCCCGGTGAGCAGCCCCTAATCTGAGGGGCGTGCCAGTATTAATGCCTTTAATAACGACGGATCAGATCGTATGAAGAGTTTTAATTGATGTCTATATCCCTGGAAACATAAAAACAGCCATGTGAGCGTCTTACCACTATTATTTTATCAAAGGTTTTGACGTGGCTGCTGCATAGGAGATGTCAGGGAAAAAATTCATGTCTGCAAGGCACAAACAGGCGAAGTAATGGGATATAAATCAAAAACAGTGAAAGGGGAAAGTGGTTAGTCACAAGATCATAGAGTTTTCACTAAAAGGGAGAGCAGTGAATTCTCAATACAAGCAGCAGAATCCATTCATTCTATGGTGCCATCAGCCCTTTCTCCCTCCCCGTCCCCAGTACTTCAACCCCCTGCCCTAAGGACACACAGTCCTGGGCCAGGGCTGGCCATCTTGGATCTGCCTCCTGGTCAGAATGGTGAGTAACATTTCTCTTTTTTGTCCCTTCTTACTTGTACAGAAGCCATGGAAATGTAGCCCAAAAGCAGGGTTACGAATAGCAGCCCCTTTTCTTTGGCTGATCAAGAGTGTAGCTAACCTTTTGGCAAGTTTGTTTACTTTGCCTCATGCAGTGGTGTGTGAACACAAAAATGGTTCTCATTACAGAGGGGACAAACCGAAGTGTGGAAGACAAAAGGAGCTGATAGGTTACTCTAGGCTGGTGCAAAAAGGAGCAAGGAAAGCATTAATTAAGTTCACCTTGTTTACCTTGGGCCAACTTTAGGACACCACCATGCAATGCCAGGAGGAGATCAGTTGCAGATCTGCTGCTTTTCAGTGACTACTTCTGGCCTTCAGGACACAGGAATGGCTGGGACCATTTTGATGGTTCATGACACTGTTTGACCACATTGTCCCCTTTCCACAGCCAGAGCCCCACAGAGGTGATCCAGTGGGTAGGACAACCAAGAACCACCTGTGAGACCCTTACAAACCAATCCTGCACTGATACTTTGCAATCTAATTGTTTCTTGCAGCCAAAGTGTCCCATGGGATGTTGTTCTGCCACAGGAAGGTGTTCAAGCTGGCCAACAGCTGGGAAGCCATGAGTACAGTGTGAGAAGTGACTGCCTTTTCCAGGGCACTGCTGAGAGGAAGCCTGCAGCATGAATTCCTTGTCCAATTGCTTGGGTTGCAAATGTAAAAACCTGGAGAGGGGGGGTAAGAGTGGAAGGAGGAGAGGAAGGGAGGAGAGGATGAAAAGGAGGAGAAACTAGGGGATAAAAAGAAATTTGAAAAAAAGTAAGTGAAATATTCAAACTGGAAAGTGATATTATAAAAAACTGCAGGGAACACGCTTGAGTGCATTCAAATTTATTCAAACTCTGCATCTGACATTGATGAATGCAACAGCTTTTTCCACAATATGTAGAGCGCACAGGGCATTTAGGATTGCAGCATCCCTTTCACTGCAGCTGTCTGGGGGCCTGTTCCGAGCGCTGTGGAGACCCCTACTCTAGGCCCTGGCATGCCCCCTTAAAGAAGAGGCCAGAAGCCATTTGGGAAGGAACAGAAAAACAAACATAGAGGAAGAATTTCAACAAAAGATCATGGAGGACAGATTTCAAGGCTAATCCAGCCTTACTGTGTGTGAGGTCTTTATCTTTGTGGCAGGACTCAGTTTCTCCTCTTGCAGTGGTGAAAAGTTCTTTCCAGCATGCATGAATCCATAGGTGGGGGGCTGTATTGGGATGCACAAAGTTATTGTTTTTCTATAGGTCTTATGAAAATTGTATCATTTAATATATTGATATTTTAAAAAATAATCATATCGATAATAAAAATGCCGAAAAGGCGCCTCAGTGCAAATATACTTTGCAAGCAAGGACTTCAAGATCCTATTCTCTGGCACCCAGTAGCAAAAAGATCATGTGGCTCTGGCCCAACATAAGACCATGAATGAGTCATCCTCCTGCAGGGAGCACTCTTGCACCCTCTTTGCACGCCTCAGTGGCAGGCTGGCACCCCAAGTGATGACTTCTACACTTCCCTCCAATTTCTCCTCCCCTTGCCTGAGAAGCATAGCAGCTTTTAGGAATAACAGGGTACAAAAGAGCTTGAGTCAACAACCACCTGCGACTGTTCATCTCTAGATTTCATGCTTGCAGGGTTTTTTGGGAAGAGGATGGATGGAGTTATCTTTCCAATGGATGCTCGTGGAAAGAGGTGCAAACCCACCAATGTGACAAGCAGGCACTGAGAGAGCTCCCACTTTCTCTTCCACCTCTGTGTGTGGACAGAGCTCATCTCTGTAGACTCACAGCACAGCAAGAATTTCCATGGACATGCCTTGTGGTACTGAAGCTGGCAGAAGGCTGGGAGGCAGCCTGGAAGACCTGGCACCCTCAGCAGAATGCAGATACTCATAGAGAGGGTAGGATTCCTTCCTACCTTCCTAGTCTCTCTTCCCACAGACACCTGAGACAATCTCTGATAATTTTATGTTTTTCTGTGTCCAAGGCTTTTGTATCTTCATGTTAGAAAGGTCACATCAACATTGCAGGCTGAATTCCCCACAGGTGATGTAAGAGCAAGTATGTAGCAGTCTGGTGGTTTTTTAAACAAGAGATGTTTTTACAGTGCCATCATTGTTGTCATGTTTTCCAAAGTGTCTTTCTGCTACTGCACTATATGTATAACACCTATAATTTGTTTTAGGCTGTTTTGTCTTTCCTTTCCTTCTCCTTTTCTTTTCAGATCTTATCTCTTCTGTGCTACTGTGGCTCCATCTTTTGCTCAGATGGAGACTACTGTGTCTGACATATGAAGAAATTGGGCTGCTCCAAAGGCTGGCCTCCACGGTCTGAGTGGGCCCTGTAAAACAGGGGTTTCCTGCTGTTTGCTCTCCAGGGCTCTGCACAGAAGGGACAGAATGCAGATCTGACTCGTCTCTGGCAGACTCCCTACCAGAGCAGCCACCTGGGAGAAGAGTGTGTGAGTCACTCTGTGGGGCAGCCGCAAATGCTGGGGCTCATCCTGGTGTGTGCTGAGAAACTGCTGTACCCCAGAATCATGGCTGGACCAGCCTGGAGGCAGTGGGAGCAAGGCCAGGTCCCCAGCAGAGATTAGTGCATGGAGTCCTCACCTGAATCCTGTCATAGAGATGGGCTGGAGAGGAAGGGAAGTGGTGGGGAAATGCTTCAGGAGCACAGGCATGACAGGTTTTGAAGAGGGACCTTGATTTGTGCAAGGTAATAAAGGAGTCCAAATTTGAGCCTATTTCCTCCAAGTTCACCTTTTCTGTGGCCCCTTGCTTCTAGCAAGGATCATTTCTAAGTCTTTAGGAGGACCTTTGGTGGAACTGATAACTGGTTCATGGTGGTTTCAGAAGGCCACATAGGCCAACGCTGGACAGTCAAAAAGACCAAGTAAGAAGCAAGAAAGTCCACTGTGTCCTGGGAGCAGGAAACCCTCATAATGTCTCAGAGTGGCCTTGGGAAATGACACTGCCTTGCCCATGTCCTCAGAAGGACAACATCAGAGAGGCCACCTCTCCCCCTCCCACTGTAGGTCAGTCTCTGCAGATGGGCAGGGAAGGCCCTGCCAGCCTGGCATCCTGTTCATGAGGTCCCATACATGGTTTGGGGATATGTGCTGTGGCCTGACAGGGGAACTGAGAGCTTCTCCCTCTCGCTGTCTCTCATTTTCTCTTTAGATCGTAGTCATGGTGTAAACAAACAAGCTAAACTCTGTGAGATTTACAGTGCCCAGCTTCGGTGGCTTCCAGTGCGGCGCAGTGAGATATTTCTGTACAGGCAGGCTAAGCACTTTCCATTTTATACCTCAGCGGCTTTATAGCATCTTAAGGATTTCTGTGCATGCCTGGCTTCACTCAGAGGGAAAAAAATCAAGCTTGTAAATAAATACTAAATATATATGAACAAAAAAGACAGAAGGGAAGCGAGAGGGACACGCGCACACACACACACGCATGCACACTTACCTGCACTGGCAGAGGGAAGCAGAGAGGAGATGCAGAGATAGAGGGGGCTGAATGAGAGATGGAGAGACAAGAGATAAAAAAGAAAGAGCCAGCTGAGCAGCAAGCTGAGGACGGGCTCTCCTCCACCACAGCCAGATGGAAAGAAAATAAGCCAGAGTGAGCAGCTTTCTGGCAATTTGGGGAATATTAATTTCCCATCGGGTCAGATGAATGGCTCTGCCTGAGGTTAAGCTGAAACAGCAGGTGAAGGTGCTCTGCTCTGTCACAGCCCTCAGCCCAAACTCAGGCACCCCCATTGGGCTGCTACCCCTGTACTCTGCCCCCTTGTCTTTCTGCCTCTCTGCTGTTTGACAAGTCCTTCCTGCAGTCAGATCTGCTCCTCACCCCAGATCAGGAGCAAGCCCCCAGGAGCAGAAGCTGCATCTGGCCCTGCAGGGCCCCTGCACTGGTGGCTCCTGGGCTAAGCCACTCTCCTGTGCTAAGCCACTCTCCTGTGCTCAGTTCCAGTGGGACAAGAGTGGCAGTGTTCTTCCCTCCCATTTTTGTGAGTAACCAGGTTTTCTCTCTCCTCTTTGGCAGAAGGACAAAAATACAGCCTTTAGGCTGAAGCAGGATCCCATCAGGGGTCTGGTATCCCCAGATTTCAGTGATAGTGTAGGTAAGGTACCCCCAGAACCCCACTATAAGGCTTCTGTGTCTTTAATATCAGCAACCTTTTCCTTGAATACTTGCTGCCTATGAAATCCTAGAAATGAGCTCCAAGGCAAGATTTCTGTGCTTTGTGTTTTGTTTTGATGTTAACGTGTTTAATCCCCAGTCAGGATCTTTCACCTGCATCTATAATATGGAAAACAAACTCAAGGGCCAGCTGCATATGGCAGGACACAGCAGCAGGGCAGGTTTCCTGTAAGATCCTTTGTCAGTCCCAGCACTTAGCACCAGCTCCACAGCCCCAGTACATGAACATGAACCTCGTCCATGCTTTCCAGATCTCACTGCACCTTATTGTCCCAGCACTAGGGTCGGGGCAGTGAAAGAAGCGACTTCACAGTGCTAACCTAAGGAATCATTGCCAGAGATGGGAGCCAAAGTTTGATTTCTGCAGACCTGCTAATGTGTCATCCAGGGAGACCACACCACACACTGGGTGACATGCAAGCTGACAGCTAGCAGGTGTGATAGAGCTGCTGCAGCTCTGCACAGCGAATGGCAGCCTGCATCCAAATGTGAATGTGGTCACCCTCACATCCTGGCCGAGCTGAGCTGAAGGAGCCCTGGGAATAAGGGCTGTGGCCAGGGGTTTTACATACAAACAAGGCCAGTGTGGGGATAGTATGTCTGCCATGGCTTTTCTGTCACTTGCCTCATGTGGTTTCCCTTCCTTAGTCCTGGCACATGTTGACCTTTCCTGATGTAGGCTGGCTTATCACAGCAGGAGGTCTGCGTGCTCCAGCTTTTACCCAGGCTGCTGCTCATGTGAGCATCCAGGACAGGCTAAATGTGTACATTTGGGGAGCAAAAATCTCTGTGCACAATGCTCAGGGGCATGTACTGCCCCGCTGTCCTGGAGGTGACCTGGATGCCAAGGAGATGTCAATTCACACTTCCTGGGGGAAAAGGCTGCATGCCATGCAGCAAATGCAGGCAAATGCCTGCAACTCCCTAGCTTTCCCTTGAATGACCTGCACCATGAAATGCTGCTTATGAGGCTGCCTGAAGTAGCT
This sequence comes from Zonotrichia albicollis, assembly GCF_047830755.1. NCBI lineage: Eukaryota > Metazoa > Chordata > Aves > Passeriformes > Passerellidae > Zonotrichia > Zonotrichia albicollis. The sequence goes on along the minus strand of NC_133825.1, from coordinate 32,005,872 downwards.
GGGCCAAATTTTGGTCTTTGTGTGGTGTGAAAATGCTCGTGCAAGGCCCTGCTGGTGTGGCAGTGCCAGGCTTGAGTGCAGCTGGCTCCATCCAGGGCTCCAGGTGTGAGCCCACCCTGCTCTCTCCCAGGGCTGGCTCCTGCCCAGGGCAGAGGGGCTGCTGGGCCGGGGGAAGGGGCTGCCTCCCCTTGGGTTGCTGACAATTTCTCACCATTCTTTCCGTGCCCGGGACTCGCTTCCCCTTCTCAGATATTAAGTATTCAAACCTCATTTACATCCTTATTTTTCAATTTGCTGCCACAGTAGTTTAATTTATTCTATATAATTTCTTTTTCTGAGGGGACATTAATCATTGCCCTGTGCTTTTTGGCGCCTGTGGGATATGTGTGTGTTTTTTTTTTAAATCAATAAAATAAAGCAACCTTCCTCCCCTCTACCCACCCCCCCACTCCTTCCCACCCCCAATGTGCCCCTTTGCCGGAGGAGAGAAATATCATTTCTCCATCCATTTTTTTACCCCCATTGTTTCCTTCGATTTCAGCCCAAACAGATTAACTTGTCTTTTTTATTTCTGATGAAATGCTGTGTGAACAGGGTGTCCGGGTGGGGAGAGCTTCTGGCTGGTGCTGCCCTCTGTGTCACTCAAAGGGCGGGTTTAGGATGACGTCCCTGCTGAAGCGCTGAAGCCCAGAACCTCTGGAAGGGGAAATTTGGAATTTCCAAAGCCAGGCCTTGGAAGGAACAAGCCTGCTTTTGTGGAAGGGATGACTGGGGAGGATGCAAAATCACTCAGCCCAAAGAAATGCACACATGCAGCCTTGAAGACTGGGCAATGTCTGCCATGACATTCTGAGGAAAAAGAGATATAATCATGGGGAAGAAAGAAGAAGGAGAGAGTTTGAAGGAGGAAGAGAGAAAGAAAAGCAAGAAATAATAAAAAGGAAAGGCAAAATAATTTGGGAAAAGAAAAAGACCAGAGTGCCAGAGCTTAGTGGCATTTCCATTTGACTCTAGCTGATTCAAACACAAGGAAGAGTGGTTTGTTCTCCAGGCTCAGCCCAGTGTGTGGCTCACGGGGCACAGGCTGCTCTGGTGTGTGCCACAGTGGTGCTGCAGCGTTGTGGGGACACTGGTGGGGCCCCCCAGGCTGCACAGCAGAGGCCTCCTGCAGGGCACAGCATCACAGGCTCCCCCACCACACACCCCACGTTTTTGTCCCTTACAGCTGCTTTCTTTTGTTGTTATGTAATCTCCGATAATGAAAGTCCAGTTTGAAGAGGATGCTTAATGTGGTATTAGTCAGTTGAAATATAAGTGTAAATTACATGCCTGCAGCTAGAAAAAAAAATGGTTGCAGCAGAAAACATCCCTCTTTAGTAGCATAGTATAATCAAGAGAGCTGATCAAAAAAGAATTTTGATGAACCAGTATTCCATTGGAAAATGCAGAATCCTCCAAATTGAACCATTTTTGGAAATGTTAAATGTTGACTGGAATTCTTGACAGAAGTTTGAACTGACCCAAAATGCAATGGATTATTTGCTTTGCATTTCTCATTATATTTATCAGCTATTTTGCTTTTTGAATGCTATCAAAACAGAAACTTTAACATTATTTTCATGCCTCTGTATTGAATTTCCTTCAGAATTAACATTATCTTCTGCCCCATTCTGTCCATTTCATTTTTCATTTCACCTCATGATAAAAATAAATGTAGAAATAACAGAATTTCCTGTAAGCTGGAATTTCTACTTTTCTATCCATTTCCAGAGATCAGCAATTCTAGGGGGTAATGGAACATTTTCCCCAACATTATGACAAGGCAGAAGATGTTACTTGGAAAATATTTATGTCTATTGAAAAGTGTCTAGTAATTGTGGAATAGGCAAAGTTCTGAACCATCTCCAAAAAATAGGGTCAAACACAGCAGGTTTGTCTACACTGATTTCCAGAGCCCCCCATGCAGGGAAGGGAACTGCCCTGTAAGTGTATGGTCTCAATCACATCATTTGGCAAACAGCAGTCAATGATGCTGATGGAAGGAGGGGAGAAGCTGCAGCCCTTGTGCCCACCATTGCAGGTATTGCTGTCTGAAATGTGCAGATTTCTGTGTCTGTATTCTTGGTTTGCTGCCAGTTTTTCTGTGAATGTCTATCTGTAACATATTTGAAAGGTTTTTATGGAGGTACATGGAAGTGTTTTGGACATGTAACAGAAAAAAGATGAATTCATCCTTGGCTTGCAAGAAGCATAAGCTCCATCACCCAGCCATGAGCAGGCCTGCACTAAAGACCATTAGCACATTTCTAGAGCTCCCCTTTGCCTCCCTGAGGTCTAGTTCAGGCTGGCAGTGCAGGACTCTGCTGTGTGGAATCAGAGAGGGCACCAGCCACCTTGGAGCCCTCAGGGCCCAAGGGTGGCACAGACAGATGTCATGGGCTGGTTTGGATGTGTGTGTGATGGCTCCGAACCACAGCTCCCTCCTGGGTACAGGTGATGCTGAAAGAGCAGCATGTAAATGACAGGGACCTTGTCCCCAGCTCTCTTGTGCACCCTGGAAGAGTGATTGCTTCCAGCCATGGACCATGAACTTGCAAACACACAGTCCTGTTCCTGCAGTTAGGATTGGGCTTAACGCTGCCACCCAGACTCAAAGCAGACCCTTGCAGGACACCCACCCGAGCAGTGCAGCATGGCCCAGCCAGGGTGGGCAAAGCATCTGGCCACTCGTTCCTCTGAGGAAGGAACTCCTGGAATTGAGCACTTGCATCTGTGTTTCAGGCATTTTCTGTGCCTTTCTAGCTGTGCTTATGTTTCTCGCTGGTGCCTCAGGGAGCACTCTGTGAAGCTGAAATAATGTAAGATCTGTTCTGCTCAGGGTGTTTCACTCCCTGGATGGTAGGAATACTACAAGAAGACCAGATCTTGCAGTATTTCAGCCCCATAAGTGGCTCCTTGAGGCAAAGAAAGACTCATGAAGAAGAAACACAAATACAAATACCAAGATATTTGGTTTCCCAGTGTGATCTCTCTTCCTCTTCTGCTGTTCATGTACTCACTGGTACCCATGCAAAAAATGAATAAAAAGAGCCACCCTAACTCACAAACAAACTCTATGCAAAGCGGATATTATGGGATATGGCTTATGATTTCATAAAATGCTTTCACATACACGAAGAGTAGAGGCATAGATGGGACAAAATAAATATCAAAATTTGTCTGTGATTTTTCCATAAGATATGTGTGGGTTGGGGCCCAAATACATGATATCATAGACAAAAGCCAACTCATGTATGTTCATTCACAGAATCACCATGGAGCATCTTCACATGGGTGTCCTGAACTGCAGCCACAAGCATGGCAAAATCACCCTGGAACACCCCCAACAGCTTGGGAATTTGGACATGTACATGTTGGAGTGTGTCTTACAAAATGTGCATGGAGGCATAGTGAAATGTGCAATAATCATGGACACGTGTGTCAGAAATCGAATGTCCACATGTGTGCTGCTGAGCAGGGGAGGGAGCAGCCAGCAGGGGTGCTGGAGGCCAAGATTTGCAAAGCTACTTAATGTTAACTTCAGAATTTGAAACTTGGATGAGAAAAGAACCCCATCTTCTTGCCTCCTGTTCTGCTCTGGAGCTGTCTGTGACAGCCCAGCTGCATTTGGGACCTCAAAAGCACCAACGTGGGTGGATATGGAGAGTTGTCAGTAGGCCACTTGTTTGGTACAAGGTAAACCCAAATCACATTTCTCAATATCCTGGGTCCTTTTTCTGGAACCTGCTTCCCTGTGTTGGGCTGGACAGAGCAAAGCAGAAGTGGGACTTTGGGGCAGGAAAGGTACAAGACGAGCATGAAGGTACAAGCCTGTGCCTGGGAAATGGTCCTTCCATGGACACTTCTGAGAAAATGAGTGCTTGTTCAGAGACAGGAGGGACTGGACTTTCTATGAAAAGAATGGTGTAAAGTGCTAGAAAAAAGGACATCCTTTTTTGAAAAACCCACATTTCTCAGCCAGAACTTCTGTTCAGAGGGATGGCTGGCTTTTTGCCTGCCAGTTTGGCATGCAGAACTACTGTGGTGAGTTGTGTGTAAGGTACTGTTTTCCAGCCAGGTTTGTTCCTGGCTGTGCTTCACTTTCATTTGTTCTTTGTCATTTGTTCTTCTCCTCTTTGAAACATTTTAATTGACTAATCAGCTTGCAGAGTCATCAGCGTGTGAGGTAACAGTGTCTCTCACATGTACACGGGCCTTCCTCCCTGAGCATGTCCCTGTGAGGTGAGGTGGGCAGTGGGCCCCTCCACTGAGGCACGGAGGCAAGGAGCAGCTGCACAGCAGCCAGAGAAGGCAGTGGTGCCCATCCAGGCTTTAGACAAGTTATGGATGGGGAGCTGATTTGTGTGATGCTGGTGGGACATGGAGCAGTGGGGCAGCACTGTCCTTGGCTGTGTGGAGCTGCACACCCTGGACGCCCAGCAGGGCTGAACAGGATGCCCTGGCATCTTGGTGCTTCCTTGCAGCTGGGATGGGCAATGTGGATGTGTAGATGCCCTTCTGGAAGGAGAGGAGGGGCTGAGATAGAGAAGCTCCATGCAGGTCCGTGATAGGGATTTGAGCTTCACAGGATGACAGTGCTGGTGGGGCACAGCCCTCTGTTTGCACTGGGCTGGGTGGTGCAAACAATGATGCTTGCTGCTGACAGCCTTGGAAATTTCCTGGAATTCCAGGGCTGGAGCCAGCCCCTGCTCTGGGGAAGGTGGATGCTGCGTCTCAGTCCATAAAGTCCCCAGAATGGGAGAAAGGGGTGAGAGACACACAAAGTCAGTAGTAAAAAGAAATGAAAGTCGGCAGCTTGCCACAGCGGAGTGCAGACTCTGCAGAGCTGCCTCTTTTATCGGCGCCCAGACTGGAGGGAGGTTTATGCTCTCAAACAAGCCAAATTGGAAATGGAGCACGGGCCAGAGCCCTGCAAGCAGGCTGCTGCCCCCAGTGCCAGGAAGGGGATGTGGACACCTGAAATTCTCGCCTTTCCCTCACCCTTCTCTTCTCCATCCTTCCTTCTTTCCACTCCTTTTTCACTGTCCCTTTCCATGTCTCAGATTTTCCCCTTCCCACGGCTGGGCTTGTCCCCCAGTGCTGATTTCCCAACAGCTCCTGCTGGTACTGAAAAGCCCTTTTGGTGGTGGTGATGGCCAGGTTGCTCAAAGGCAGCCAGCCTGGGTGCCCAGTGAGTCTGGGAGGAGTTATATGTGGGCCTCTCTTTCTACTGCTTCTCTGCTAAGTGTAGAGGAGCAATTTGCATTACAGTGTTGCATGCCTGTCCTCATGTTTCTGTCCTGCTACTCGGTAAAGAAGAAGTGTGCTAGACGTGGAAGAATCAGAGCAAACAGCAGACATGATGTTGAAGGCATAGAGAGGAGACCCATCACCCAAGGACCTGGCACATAATCTAGCATGGCCAGTGGTGGTTAGCAGCTGGATGCCAGATATGACATGAAAATAATTTGCTAATTAATGCAAAGCCTAAAGTCATACAGGCAATAGGTGGGGAGAATTGGGTGTTCATTTCTCAGCAAGCTCCCCAAGTCTGTGCTGAGCAGGGCATGGAGACCACTGTGATGCTCCAGGATCCAGCTCTGACATGCTGAGTCTGTTCTGTGACATCCAGGAATGTCAATAAAAGAGCACTAGAGACCGAAGGTGAGAGATCAGTTACCAGCTACTCTGGGGAGCTGAGCTCTCTTCTCCTTTCCAACTGATTTTTTTTTCATGTCATTTCATTTATACAATGAATGCCTCAGTTTACTGCCTGCAGAAAGCCCAAAGGGATTATGACATCTGTTGTCAGATTAAAGTGCAGTCTTGACTATGAGAGGTCAGGTACCATGGTGGGACCATTTCCAGTCTGAAACCGTGCTCCCATCCCACGTGGTGCTCCACAGCCTGGTTTTATTTGCTGGGAAAAGGTCCTGCTAAAGTCAGCTCCATGCTCATGGACTGTCTTCCAGCCAGCATGCAGGGAAATTGTTTGCTCTCTTTCTTTCCTCCAGTTTTGGCTGTTGAAGCAAAAACACATAATAAAGTAAAGAGGGTTTTAATGACAATCTGCCGGCATGTTTAATATTCCAGCTTGAGGAATGATCCAGTTATGTACTGGAGCCAAGGGAAAGGATGTCATTACTTCCAGTGCACACTGAATCAGGGTCTTTGCAAAGAGAAGCAAACATCACAAAGGACCTGGCTGCTCACCACTGACCCACAAAACAAAGCCATTGCTCCAACAGATACTGAGCTTTAGAGTCGGGGCTTGCTCTCCTGTAACCACTGTGTTATAGATCCATAAAGAAGGGAGAACTTGGGTGCTCTATGCAGCTTTATTGAGTATTTTTTCCCCCTGCAATACTCAATAAGGTGGTTTTTTTCTGCTTAGGGAAAGGTACAGAAAGTTTTTTGTACAAAACCTTGGCATTCCCCAGTTCAGGTCTGAGAGAGTGATTCAGATGTGTGCTTTTGCTGCACTTCTTTGTAGCTGAGACTCTCGCCACATCTGCTGGATTTATGGCCTCAAATTGGCTCTGTCATCCAGTAATCCTTCCTGTGCACACAAATATTTGGACAACTCTCATTGTTTCAGAAGCAGACTAGCCTGTGTGGCTCCACTGACATTACCTACTCTGCCAGGCAGGTGGCTGCAGAGAAAACAGCTTTATTTATACAGTGCATTGGAATGACAGAAGTGGATTCTTGATAGCAAGGAGGACAAGGGACCTCTGCATAGAAGGACCGGTTGCCCTTTTTAGCCCAGTTGGCAGTGGAATCTAGTCTGCTCCTGCCATCAAATCAACACCACGTCTTCCTGGGGCAGAGCTGGATTTGAACTGACTGGAGGTTGAATCCAGGGTACTTGTAGGGGTTCCACTGCTTCCAAATACACAGGGTGAGGCAGAAAATCAGATGAAGAACCTAAGGGTTGTAATAATGTCACAGAGTGCAAGCAGAGCTACTTAAGAACTGAAGCTGTTTGTGGGGCAGAGTCAGAGACCTCTGACAGCTGAAAACTTACTGACTTGAATGTTTCCCAGTGTTTTGGAGTCAGGATTTGAGAGACAGTGTGCAGTAAAGTTAGCAAAATCACAGCAGGAGTGTAACTGATTCATTCCATTGAATCCTTGTCCAAATGGAAAGAGGTCCACAAGGCCAGTTGCTCAGGCTCCAAGTGGTAGCAGGGTTTATAGCTAGGCTGGGGAAAGGAAAGGTCAGCTTGGGGGGAAATGCCAAGTGAACATCTGCCATCTTTGTGGTTGTGGGTCAGAGGCAAAAACATCTAAGAAAGGTGGAAAGAAAGGGTCTAGCTTATGATGCCAGTGAAGACAGGACCCCTCCCTTTCACTTTAAGACAAAGTTGAGCATCTCCTTTTGCCCAGGCGCTCACATCAGCCTGTCCTTTGCAGGCCCGGGCAGTCTGTGTAAGCCATGGTGCCTGGCTCCTGCAGTGGCTGTGCCATCCTGTGCTGGGTTTGCAGCCCAGCAGATCTCCCAGAGGCAAAGCTCGTTTCTCTCCTAATCGAGCAGGTGGTGGCAACCTGGTGTTTCAGGCGTGCTGCCTCCATTCCCAAACACAGCTGAACTCCTGATGCAAGGAGACTTTACAAGACCCATGAGAGACACCAAAGGCTGACCCTTGCTGTCATTGGGAGGGAGGGACTTTCTGTTACCTCTAAGCAAAAGGACAAAGCATTATAAGATATATTTAATAAAACAAAACACACACACACAGAGGGGGAAAAAAAAGGAAAAGAGGCCAATGCGCAGGAAGGTAATGTGTTCATTTGAATAATGGGCAAAATCAAATTAATTCTACATTAAATAGTTCTGAATAAAGGGTTTAAGTCAGCAGTTTCAAACTTGTTTTCCTTAATTACTTTCCGTGTTTAATGTCATTAAGAAGATTAAAAATTCATTAACAAGAGTAGTAAAGTGGCAAATCAGTAAAGCTATCACTCCAGGTTAAAAACTACGCTGAGGTTGACACTTTGTACACTTCCACAGGCGTTGTGTGGAACGCTCCTGGGGAGCTGGGGTGGCTGTGGGGACTCCTGCCAGCCCCCTCCTGCCAGGCCAGCCAGGGGGTGGCCCAAGGGCCAGCCTGGGCTGGAGGTGGCAGCCAGTTCCACCATGAACTAAGCAGGACAGAAGGCAGATTTAGCAGAAGGGCAGCATGGGCTATGAGGAGTGCAGCAGTGTAACCCCAAAAATGGCTAGCACCACAGACAGACCCAACGATGGAGAATGGCAGGTGTTATGGAGCAGCAAGGCATGTCAGGCAGTGCTTCACTGGCCTCACGTCCTGAGCCCTCTGAGAGAGAAGGCTTGAGGGGCACTGAGCACCAGGGAACCACCAGGTTCACTGTGGGGACCAGGCAGGATGGGGAGAGAGATCTGGGGTATTTTTTCCTCCTTTAGCCTTAAGGGATGTAAACACTTCTGGTCCCTAGGAGTGGGTACACAACTTGAGAGCATAATAAGGCTGCTTGTTTAGGGAGTGCAACCAAAGCACACAACTCCATCAGCTTTGGGAATCCTGCCCATTGCTGCACTCTTATAGAGCCTCAGGGTGCTGGATGACACACAGATCCCACTGCAGCCCATCCCAGCCCAGTGAGAGATCATCCTCACCCAACAGTTCTGACTAAGATAAGCCAAGCAGGTGAAAGGCTCATGGAGACATGAAGCCCAAATCCCCCAGCAGGGCAATGCCAGGGGCAGGATCCAGGCTCCTGCAGCCGTGTGCTGGTGTCACCCCACATCAGCATTGCAGAACTGGCCATGCTGGCCTTGCAAAACCAGCCTCCTGCAGTCATGACAGCAGCTGTTGTAAAATGGTCTCATTGGGTCACTTTTGTCTTCTATTTCTTGAGCTCATAAAGGGTTTTTATTTATCTTTATCTAGAAAAAGCTCCATTCTGGCAAACAGGAGTGCAGAGCAATGAGCTGCTTGCAGCCCAACACTTGGATCATGGTGGCTCCCAGCCACCTGCATTTGGCTGTGTGTCCTGTCTCTGTGATGTGCAACACACAGTGTGAAGGTTCTGCTCTCTCGGGTTTTGAGGTGCAAAAGCTGGGATTGCAGGGCTGTGCTTGGGAATGGAGAGGGAGTCAGGAAGCCACAGAGGTGTGGTGCCCAGCATCCGTGCTGCCCTGGCACCTGGTAAAGCACTCAACTGGCAAGAGGGCTCTGCACATTGTTAGTGCCTGTCAGCAAGGAGCTGGGCCCTACAGGAGACTGCCCAGACCCCAAGAGCACATTATCCCCAGTTATGAGGTGAAGAAACTGAGGCACAGAAGAGAGGCTGATATGCATTGCTCAATGCCATGGGGGAAACTGTAACACCTTTCTGCCTTAACTTCCACGTGCCTGTTTGCAGCCCAGGCTTCAGCAGCATCACTCTTATCTGGAAACTAGCAGAGTCCACTTGGGAAAAACCATTATTTGAACTCTGTAAGAAATAATAGAGGCAGTTGAGGGAGTGAAAAAAAACCCCAAATTCTTGGACACAAAGATATTACTAAACCTAGGGACATACATGAGATCCCAAGACACAAAGCAGGTGGGTGCAGGAAAAAGGGGCATCCTCAGCTGAAGGCAATGGGAAATCTTTTATGTGCCATGCACCAATCCCTTTTGCCTGCCCCTGCAGAGCTCCTGGGAGCCATCCCATACAACACCCCAGACCCCTGCTGTGTTGCAGAAACAAATCCCAGATTGTGCTGGGTTTACATGCATTTTTAAAGATAGTCTGGTCAACCAAACCAGGGAAGTAGAGGTCTGTGGGTTGCCCAGTGGCTGAATTTTCCTCTTCTTTTGCTTGGTAGAAAAACACAAAGGTTTGCCTTCTTTCTGCTCAGTTTTGGAATGGAAATGTTTTTGTCTTCAGTTTCCAAATTTTCCTCGGATCAGGAAGTCCTAGTCCTGCTCTGATGATCAGTGAAACAGAAAAACACATTTCCCCCCTTTTTTTCCCCAGCTTTGATGAGGGGCTCCCATCTGCAGGGCCACACGTTTGTCCCGCTGCTCCCTCCCAGACACTGCAGGATCAAGCAAAAGCCCATTCTCACCATATCCCTTTGTTCCCCGGGGAAGTCACAGCAGCCCTGTTTTGGGAGCAGGTGGGAGGAGGGAAGGACCTTTTTATTTATTTTTTTGCCCTCCCCTTTTATTCTTTTGCAAGCTTTAATTATCGAAGGACTGAATTTGAGCTGTTCCTGTCTTCTTCCTTCCTTCCCGGACAGCATTTCTAACAAAGGCCTGTGGTTAGAGTTTGAGGGGTTTTTTTTTCCGTTTTCTTTTCCCCTCCAGAGATCTAAGGCTGTAATGAGATACCAACACCCTCTCCTTCCTACAGCCCCCAAACAAGCCCTCGGCCCGGCAGCCCCTCCCTCTGCCCGGGCTGCAGCATCTTCCGTGCTCCCGGGGGAGGCGGGCACCGATCCCAGCGCGGGGCTGCCGGCCTGGGAGGCGAGCGCGATAGAGTTACAGGGAGAGCAGCTTGCACACCGCCTCGGCTTTGATGAAGCAACAGTTCATTATCTCCCTCTCCCCCAAGTCCTTCCACAGTGAAAAAGATCTTCTATTGTCGAAGCTAATTTGTCCATTTATTTAATTCCTAAAGCTGTGTGCAAAAATGTGGTCACATTACTCCGTCACTCGTCTCTCCCTGTCTTCTCCCAGTGCTGTGAAATGCAAGGGCAGGAGTCTCCGGGTGCCCCTCTTGCTCCCTGTGCCAGGGTCAAATCCTGAGATGTGAAACCAGGGGCATTCTGCACCCTCAGCCCTCACTTTGACAGGGAGGCAAGGTGCCTAAAAACTTCTGGAGGTTTGGCTCCCATGGCTCCATGCCTACCTGAGAGAGCTGCCAGGGGCAGTGCCTGTGCTCCTCACCACCCCAAGTGTGGTTACACAACCTGGGACAGCTGCTGGGAGGACAGAGGGGAGCAGGATTTCTCACCCCAACACCTCTCTGCCTTCCTCTCAAAGCCACCTGTCCCCAGGTGTCTCTCTTTACCAGGAGGGACTTGGTGTTGCTGAAATTCCTGTTTGGGTTGGGAGGAGAGGGAAGGAGCAGAAACCTGTAAGCTGTTTCATTTGGATATTTCCCTTGTATCGCAGGAGTGGCTGCACATGCCAGGGCCCTGGGAAGGAGCCGTGCAGGTGCCTGAGCTGCTGCGCTCCTGCTCTCTCTGAGGTGCAGAGGCTCGGACTGGGGCAATCGCAGAGGAAGCTAGGCAGGGAGAGTGTGGGGCAGGAGCATCCCTGCTCTGACCCTGGCTCTGCAGGTCTCACCATGACTCTGCAGGGGAACAGCCACGGCTGCCCCTGCCGTGAGCCCATGGCTCAGAGCAGCTTGGTGTGCAGCACAGACCAGTGTGCCACCCAGGGGAGATGGGGTGCTGGTCACCTGCAGCTGCTCTGGCCATGGATGAGGACTGGAGGATAAAACCACACAGGGAAGCCAAGCCTTTCCCCCTCACCTTCCTCCATGAGGAGGAGGGCACTGGAAAAAGGCGTTGAGCAAGGGGCTGTTGTGCAGCAATGAAGGGCTGGAGAAGAAGAGCTGAAGAGGGGAGGAAGGCAGAGAAGGTGCCAGGCTGCCTTGAGCCAGAGCCTTTCATGGAGGTGCAAGGGGATGGGAACATGGAGGATCAACATTGTCTTCTCCAAAGAAGAAAAGAAAAAAATGCAGAAGGAAGACAAAGGGAAACAGGACTTGTTGGGAGGAAAATGGGGATGCTCAGGGATTGAAGCAGGCTGGGGTCCAACTTAATAAGAAGCGAACCAAAACAAAACCCAAACAAAAAGTGACTGGAATTGGCGGTGGGCACCCCCTCCCCCAGGCAGCCATCCCCAGAAGGCAGTGAAGCTGCCTTTTCAAACAGCCGCCTCACAATAAATTCATGGCAGCCAGGGCTGGGAAACAGGCTGCTGCAATTTAAAGGAAGCGTGGATTTGCATATTGAATTAAAATTAAGAGCTAATTATGCAAATAAATTATGACATTTGGCAGGAGAATTTGCTTCAAGATCATTTATTACGTTCTTTTTATAACAGTGCGAGCGTTTAACGGTCAAAGACAATATTTTAAAGGAAAATTAACGCAAGATTATTAACCTAAAAACAATTCCACATTAATGAGATGTATTTCTCTTCAACTTCTCACACCTGGCTGCCTATTGATGCCCAGCCAGGACTGTCTCTTAATAATTGGCATTTTTTTTGCAGGCAAATATTGAATGAGGTGGTGAATGTTGCTTTGGACAAACTCACTCAGGAAAATTCCTTCAGGGTCTTAGCTTGCTGGTCTGTAAAGGAAAGTTGTGAAGGTCAAACATGTCTCATGTTGTTCTGTGCACTTGTACTGACCAGGTCTGGATGTGCCTGGGAGAAGACACTGTGCTGTCTACCCCATCTGCATGAGAATAAAAGCTCCCCAGCTAAAATGCGCATAATTGCTTTTTGGAAGAGATATAAAGCAAAAGTCTTAGCCATTTGTGGTCATTAAAGATCCTGTGCCTTTTCTTCCCCAAGATCAGGGTTGTTAACCCCAGTGTTGTGGCTCCCCTCCAGCCCAGGTACTGCTGCCTTCCCCGGCCCTGCACGGGGGCTCTCAGGTGGGGCAGGCACTGCTCTTCCCCTCCTGGGACACTGCAGTGCCAGCCACGCATTCTCCCAGTGGCCAGGATCCCCCTGTGAGGAGGATGGCTTCAGGAAGGCCCCACGCTGGGCCCTTGGAAGGCCACATTGGTTTTTGCTGGAGCACTGGGGGATTCAGGTACCTGCAGGACCAAAAGCTGCCCATCCCCAGCCATCGCCTGTTACCAACCTCTGGCCCAGGTCCGTCACACACAGCTGAGGAGGTTGTCTGCCATCAGGTGAGTGGTTGTCTGTCTAGAGGATTGACTCTTGTTCATCCTGGAAAGATGCCCAACCATTTGGTTGTTTTTTGTATGAACTTATCTTAAAAAAAAAATATTCTCAGGAATAACAGGCGGTGCTTGTGTTCCATCCAGCACTCTTGCTTTGCCTCTCTTTTCCAGGCAGAATGCTGGGCAGCTGGGAGGCTGTGTTTGCAGCCAGGTTATAGGGGCAGTTGTTGGGAGTTATGAGAGAGCTGTAGCCAGGAATGACTAGAAGGGATCAAATTAGGAGGTTTAGGAAGTGAGAAACGGTCTTTGTCAAAGGTGGAACATTGCAGCCTGGCCAAGGAAGAACAGGGTAATGTGCTACACATCCTTCAGTCATTTCCACTCCTGCTTTGCCTCCAGTGTGGCTATGATCTGCAGTTGTCCCCTGTGATCTGCACACTGCTAGGGCAGGAGGGGATGTGAGGACTTGATTCTGGAGTTTCCTTTTGTTCCAGTTTTTTACCCCTATTTCTCAAATGTTCCCTTACAAAGCCATCTGCCTTTGTTATAGCTGGGTTTTTCAGAATCCCACACCCTGCTTAAGCTTTAAGGGACTTCACCCAGAGATTGAGGGGCATTTCTCTTCTGAGGCTGCTGAAAGTCTGTCTTTCATGATTCTCCCATATCCTCTCTCAAGGGACTTTTTTCCTCTCAAGTTCAAGGTGAAGAGGACATTCCCTGTTAAATCAGTCCTGGCGCACAGCACACAGTGGTGTGCGGAGCCAACCACAGGTAAGAAATTGTGTTGCAAGAAATGAAAGGTTTGGAGCCAGACAAAATGTGTGACATTCGAAGTTCTCAGCTCTCCTCCCTCAGAAAGGCAATCTGTGACTTCTGGACCCTCCTTAATGACCCAGAGCCGGATGGAAAATAATATTAATAATAATAAAAGAAACAAAGAAGGGGCTGGCGCATTTTTTAAATAAAGAAATTTCCCTCATCTTGCGGTTAATTTAAAAGGTTTATTTCTTGAAATGAATCCTCTTCATCAAATCTCCGATCCTTGAAAATCAGTGCAACCTGCCTCTGTGGATAATGAATTGATTTGTAATGTAAATTATATAAAACACCCTCCCCGCCAGCATTTGTGTGTGAGTGTGTTTAATCTAAAGCGTTTAAGTCTGAAAATGAGCTTCTCCATCAAAAGTCTCGATTCCATTTACATTTCTTGCATACGAGTCAATTTGTGCCTGACCCAGTCTATAAATCACTGCCAAGGAGTGCTGTGTCTGTACCTCTCCTCTTCCCCCACTCCCTCCCCTCCTCCTCCCATCCTTGCACATGCAATGTTCAGAAAGGCGTTTTTGGATACCTTCTATAAATGGCAGAGTTCCCAGCTCTCTGGCCAGAGGCTGGCCAGTGCAGGAGGAGCCCCAGCTCAGAGGGGTGTGCAGTGTGGGCACTTAGCAGGTGCTGAAGAAGGGGAAGGAAGGGAATCCTTCTCAGCTTCTGCTGGCTGCTCTGGAAGGGTCTCCCAAGGGAAGGTGCCCTTTCTCTGGGTGGCTCCTTTCCAACGTGTTTGCTCGGCCACTAAAGGAGTCTGTGGCTTAATGGCACTAGAGGGTGAGGTCTACAGCAACTTGGTGCACAGCAACATGGCTCTCTAAATTCCATGAAATGGGAATTACTTGCATCACCAGAGCCTTTAATCCTGTATTTATGTCCCCAGCTGTTTGATCATGCCAAGGTTTATCCTTCATCCCATGCCATTGGTGGTGAGATGACATGGGCCACACCTCCTTATCTTGCCTCCTGGTACTAAAACCAGTGGGAGTATCTTCTGGGAATTACGGGCTTCCCTTGCTGGTTGGACTTCCATACGACAAATGCCTGTGGCCCTTTCAGAGAGCAGGGGAAGTAACAGCAGTGGTATCTTCACCAAAAAAGTCTGTCGACCCATCTGGGTACTGGCATTAGAAGGGGTTTAGTAGCAATGCACTTGAGAGAGCTGTTGGAGATCGACATTTCCCTGAATATTTATGCACAAAGATTTACAAAACCACTTTAACCAGTCTTTCTTGAATTCTGTTGCTCTCCCTTTTCCCATAGCAGAAGGATACCTGAAAGTGTTAAGAAATTAGAACATCAAATCTATCCAGGTCTCCAGAAGAGCATGAGACAAAGAACTGGACCATTGGCCACCTATCCCAAGACCACTTTATGTCCTCTCTCTGCGAGCCTTGCCTTGCCCTAACACAGCTATCTCTGAGCACCCCTAAGAAGTGAGCTCCATCCATTGCCATCTGTCTGGTCTGTCACCAGAATGAGAAAGATTGATGTCCAGAAAAACAAAGTGAAAACTCAGCTTGAGTCAGGAAGGCAGTGTGAGGTCAATCTTCCGAAAAGACTTATATTGGTATTTATAACCAGGAAAGGCTTCCTCCCTGTGCCTTGTTTGTTTACCTTTGAAATGGGGTTAATCCTTCCCATCTCCTGGCTTTCCCCAGTTTCCATATCAGGGCTCAGAGTGGGGTGTATGTTACTGTATGAACGTGCAGCCCTGAGCATGATGGGGCTTCTGGCATTGGAGGAGTCCTATGAGCTGCTATAATACAAATAGTAGGAAGAGTTTTTCGTCAAGATTACCCCAGGGGATTGAGGTCAGACTTTCAGTGAAGGAAGACACAAACCTATTACCAGTTTCTGTAGGGACTAATGCAATTTGCACTTTGTTAGAGGAACTCACAGTGATTTGTACACATTAATTACTCCTTGCAGCATCCCAGCTGGATAAATATTATTACCTTCATTTTACAGAAAGGGTAACTAAGATGTAGAGAAGTTCATTTGTTTGACTACAGCTGTACAGCGTGCCAATGACAGGAGCCAGAAATAAAACATAAGAGGACTGATTGTCAGTCCCTTCCTGCTCTAAAACTGTGGATTCCAAATATTTTTTTCCCAGAACATCGCAAGCAAAGAAGGCAGCGGTGCCTCCTGGCTGGGCTGGTACCACTGTGGTGGGGATTGGGTACTGGGGGTGGTGCACAAAACACAGCCTGGGAAGCCCTGCTTCCAACCCCAGCCTGCACAGCCTGCAACGATGGGAGGAGGAAATGAAAGTGCAATTAGCTGGAAACAAATGAATTTGTGTTGCATATATTTCCCAAGCTGATGAGTTGGTGAATGAACCACTCGTTATTTCATGGAGCAGCATCTCTAAAGATCTGTAGAACAACTTGGAAAAAACCCAGCTTTTCTGGTTTGACATTTTTTGCAATATTTCTGAATGCTGTCTGCTCTAGTTTCAAGCATAGCTACTGCTGTATTTCCATTTTCTTTTTATGAAAAGGAAATTCTGAAGAAGTTTTGTAGTTTTTTAGCTGTTTAAACTTCTCACCTTGAATTTTTCAAGGTGTTGTGAGTGTTGACAGTATCAGCATATGGCCTACAGGA
The DNA here is from genome assembly GCF_047830755.1 of Zonotrichia albicollis. Taxonomy (NCBI): domain Eukaryota; kingdom Metazoa; phylum Chordata; class Aves; order Passeriformes; family Passerellidae; genus Zonotrichia; species Zonotrichia albicollis. The sequence continues at coordinate 31,989,513 of NC_133825.1, read as the reverse complement.
CTAAAATATTTTGTAACCTAAATATCAAGCTATTTTTGTTCCTGTTTTCCTATTTTTCTTGTACTAGGTCAGTTAAAAACAAGTGATATTCCCCTGTCCAGAAATGTTTATCTTCAGCCAGAGATGCAAAATTAAACAGACAACACAAAGCAGCATCAAAAATAGGAAATAAAAATGAATAGTGGATTTGAGCATTAATTTCTTTTTTATGGTTGTTGAAGGTGAGGGGAGAGTACCTCTGGAATCAAAATCCTTTATTTCTACAAGAGAAAAACATGTTCAGAATTTTTCCAGCTGTCCATAATCGCTTGCATTTTTCTAATGGGATGAACAGAGGAACTGCATATTATGAGCAGCAGATAAACCTGCAAGATGGGACCAGAGTGATGAAGCTCCTGTGTGTTCCCTGATATGGCAAAACAGATTCTCCTGGAAAGATGGACCTGAGAGTATTGCAATAACAATAGTGTCATATTCAGTTGGTCCTTATTTAGTCAGTCTCAGTTACATTTGAACTGGATTCCTGTAGACTGGTATTTTTCAACCTGTGGTCTGCAGATTCCTGGTAGGACAAAGAGGATGAGTAAAGCAATTTCACCAATGCTCTCCAGTGGTCAGGGCTTGTGAATTTTCTAGGGGGCTGCTGAGCCTTCTTGAGAGATTTTCTAGGGATCCACAAATCAAAGCAAGTTGAAAGACACTACAGCAGCATAATGTTATATTGATTGCTTTGTTTTTGCAGAGGATAGATTTTGTTTAATCTTCCCCTTCCTTGTATTGCTTGACACCATTAGTTTTATCTTAACTGACATTAAATTAAAAAAAAAACACATTAGAGAAGAGATTTTCTAATGTATTTTGTACTACTTTTGGGTGGGTAATAACAAGAAGTATTTTCTGGGGCACAGTAGCTCTTTAAAAAGATATTTGCTAAAAAAAAAACAACAGGTAGGACAGAAAAGTATGGGCTTGAAGTGCGATCTTATTCAGTGCAAGTTTTAGAAGAAACTGAGATTCAAAATATATTGAGAACTAGAAACTACGGGGCCTGCCCAGAGCTGGACAGAGGGAGACACAGAGTCCCTCCCTGGTCTTGAGAGCCCACTGAGCTGATCCTCCTGGCAAGATGGGGCAAATGGATGTGACAGGGGAACCCTTTGTGTGATGAGGCTTTCGGTCTGTGGTGGGGGATGACAGGAAGCAGTACCTCACCCCAGCAGGGACAGGGGTGTGACAGAGGGCTGTGTTCTTGGGATGGAGTGAGTGGGATGGGGCAGACCTCACTGGGAAAGAGCCCTCCCCAGCACTGTGTCTCCTGCTGCCTCGTGAGCCCCAGCTTCCAGCCCTGCTCATCCCCAGGCACAGCCCAGCCCAGACGGGGAGCCAGGAGGGATGCTGGGGAGGGGGACAGACGGACACGGATTCCACTCAACAAACTTGTTTCTTCTCCTCTTCCATCCTTCACAAATTCCTGGTGCCTGGCACCCCCTGTCCGCTCCGAGGTTTTAATAACAAGGGAAACCAACATTTGACGTGGGCACAGTAGGGACAGGAGAGGCAGTGCAGAGGGAGGGGGCAGACAGTGTGCCCATATGGAGAGCAGAAGGATGCCAGGGCGGCCATTCAGAGCCCGTCCCTCTCTCCTCCCTGCACCCACAGCTCCTCTCCGCCGATGTTGGGTTCTTAACATAACAAGTGAGCCGAGGGGCGGCCGGCCGTGTGCTCTGTGCTCGGCTAAAGCCCGGATTCCTCCGCCCAGAGCCCTGTCTCCCAGCTACTGATCCCGGGAATCAATCGCTGGGCTCTTCCCTGCTGCCCGGGCAGCGCTATTGTCTGCTGGCTCTGCACTAGGAAAGGATGCCCTGGGTCCTCTCCTGACAAAGACCAATAAAGCCCGGGGGAGAAAAATACATATATAACCATATGTGCAATGTATGTATATATGCATATGCAATAAATAAAGCAAGCCAGCCAAGCCCTTCAGGCAATTTTAGCTCTGTGTATTGTTCAGGGGGAGAGCTTTCCTCCCTCCCCTCCCATCTCCTAATGAAATCCCCCAAGCCCTCCTTGTTTCTCCCCCCTCACCCCCTGCTGCCAAAGGGTACTCACACAGGCATGCTCTCAGGGATTTTGTCTCCTGTGGCTGGATGGGCTCTCACGATGGGGGAATCTTTTATTTGGTAAGGTTGTTGGTGACAGAGCCCCTTCAAAGCTCTCATTGCTTTCTTCATTTGCTGGACATTTGATTTGGGACATCCCTTCATCCCATTTCACCCAGACCTACCTCTGTCTTCTCTGACCTCACCCCTGCAGTAACACACATGCACACCAAGCCTGGCCATGGCTGGAGGGATGAAGGTGTAAAATTGCTGTATATCCTCTCAGAGCCCCAGGTCCTGGCCGTGGGACCATCTGCCTGCATATCCATCTGTACAGCTGCCTCCTTCCTCTCCTCTTGGGGCTACCCAAGACATACTTGGTGGATGGATGGATGGATGGATGGATGGATGGATGGATGGATGGATGGATGGATGGGGCAACCCACCTGTATCCCCATCGCTGTAGCTGCCTCTTAGACCTCTCCTGTAGTGCTCGTGGTACTGTATAGAGGCAGGACAGACAGCAGAGGCTCCTGGCCAGTGACTGGACCCTGGTCCTTCCCACAAGGTCTCTGGCCACTCACTGCCCGCACACTCCTGCCTTCAGGCTGGGCCTCACACCACGTTCCACTTGCCTTCCCTGAGCAGCGCTGAACTGACAGCCCTCATACTCCTGGGCTCTCCACAGAACAGGAGAAGGGCTGTGAAGGCATGGGGAGCCACACAGCTCCAAAGGCCACCAGCCCTGGGTGCTCCCCTGTGACAGAAAGTGCAGGTGAGAGGCTTCACCATGCTTGGTTCTGCTCATCTCCATCCCCTGCCCCAAACTCAATTTCTGTACAGAGAAAATGAGTTCTCCTCCAGTGTCTGTTTCTTTTTGCCTCCCATTGCACATGAAAATGCTGACGGATTTCCCTGATCACTAGCCATGCTGGCTAGTGGCTAAAGCAGTTCATTTCAGACCCTGTGCAGGTATTTCTTACCATATATTATAGTGAATAATGTATCCCCAGCCATGCAGCACAAGGCTTATAAGGCTATCTCAGTATTCTGGTGACAGCTTTAAACCACTCGACCATTGACCATTCAGGTCTCATGGTTTATAGAGTCACCAGCACACCTTGACAGGGTTATAGCCTACTTATTGGTATAAAGCATGGTTAGGGATACATTATTATAGCACGTTGCCTCTGAAACGGGGCTGTGTGCCACTGGTGGCCTAGAGAGCCCTTGCTGGTGATCTGCAAAGGGCTGGGTGATGTGGCCAGCCCCATTCACATCTACCTGCTAAACCACAATGAGCGATTGCTGCAGTGACCTGAGGGACAACGTTCACTCTCAGATCCTGGGGGCCCAGAGGTGCAGGTGGCTCTGACAAGAGCGGGGCTGCAAGGAGCTGCTTTTCATCAAAGCTGCACCCAACCATACCTGAAGACCTCTCTGTACACCAGTGATCCAGCAACCACTGTGCAGGTTGCCATGAGGATGAGAAATTCTTTGAAGACTGCTGCTTCCACACTACATGGTTTACTTCCACCTTCTCTGGACTGCTTCTGGTTGGATGCAACCTGACCATCTTGCTTCTCTACAAATGCCAATTTGGCCTGGCTCATGCTGAACACTCATTAACAATTACTACAGTTAAGGTAGTTAATCACTACAGCTAAGGTTGAAATCTGACTTTTCTTCTGATTCCAGATCCCAGGTCTGTGAGCTTTTCCCATCTCCCACAGAAAGGTTTCTTCCTTGTTTCCATTGTTTCAGTCTTGCTCCTCAGTTAGTGATTTTATTATAAAGTTTCCAGGGATTGTTTGAATTGCCTTTGAATGCAGTATGTACTTGTTCTTGTTGCTATTGCAGAGCTGCAACAATTTAACAAACAAGTCAGGTTAAAAATGTTGACCTCAGGTTACTTCCTGATCTCACTCGATATGTTAAATATTGAGCCAAATTTGGAGAAAAATTACCTTGGTACTTTGAAAGCCCTCAAAACTGGAACTCAGCAATAATGTTTTAAAATTTCTCTTGTTGCACTCCCTCTTTAAGTGCTATTGTAGGAAATATTTGTTAAGCATATTTCAGCTTTAGGACTAGTTGAAGCGATCCATTACAGAATTGCTGTATGCCAATGCTCAGGATGCCTCTGGAACAAATGGACTCATTTTCTCAAATGTTATGTTTAAGTCTTAGTCAGCTCTTGACCACAACCCCAGCTGACATATGCTTCTTTAGTGTCTTCTCTTAGTTTCCTCTGCAGCCTTGATCCTAAAGAGATTTAAGGTTGTGATTAAACTTTAGGCATGTAAATAGCCCCTCTGATGGTTACAGTTAACACTGTGAGCATCCTCTGAAGGGGCTGAGGCTGCCTCAGCCTCACTCTTGTGGGTGCGGCTGCCAGGTGTGCACGGTTTGGGGTCAGCCACTCTTGTGGGTGCTGCTGCCAGGTGTGCACAGTTTGGGGTCAGCCAGCTGCACAGACCTGGCCTAGGTCAGGAATCCTTGCAGCATCACATCTTACCAAGTTAGCCAGAGCACACATTGCACAGCTTTTGTGCCAGCTTCAATTTTATTTCAGCTTTCTGCAAGCTACAGGGGGATGACAGGCGATATTTTAAGGTATAAAGTCAGAGTCACAGACAAATAACACCAAATGCACATTGAGTCTGTCAGAAGTTAACCCGTCAGCACTCCCTGAAAGGATCTGCATTAGCAGATCAGCTTCACATCAGATCAGCATTTGTGTCATGTGGCCACAGTCTTTCTGGCCCAGTATTTGGAGCCCTAAAGCCTGACTTTCTCTCCTGTTGAATCCAGGCTTCAGTAGGTTTAAGACAGCAGGGTGATTGCTTACCTTTGCACAGTAAGTTCTGCTGGTGTGAAGCTTTAGTGGAGTTTTTTTAAAAAGGAGACAAAATCCTGTAATGTGTAGATGTGAGGCTATTAGTCTTTCCACAGTCTTTTTCACTTAAGAAGGGGAAAGCACAAGATATTGAAGACAAATAAGCAGATAAACTTTTGTAGATGTACATTTTTACAGTCTTTTCATGGCTTGCACAAACTGGTACATGGGAAGGAGGTCTGAGATGGCACTGACAATACAGATACACTGGGACTTAGTAGGGACAAATTGGTTGCTTTGCATTCAGCTTCTCAGTTCAGGTTTCCACTTCAAGCACAATAAATCCCTGAGTCCAGAATGGCATCTCTCCTTCCCTTTACAGAAATGGCTCTGCCAGGTCCTGAGTTCCAGCCACTAGGTCATGCCACACCAATACTAAAGCAGGAGTGCAAGGGGAGGAACCAGGCCCACCTCTGTAAAAGGACAGATAGATCATAGTGCAGATGGAACAACCGAGGGATACACAACTAATTATATGCACAAGTGTGGGGTATTTATTACTGTAAAATGCTCACAAAATTCATAGGCACCTAAGACTTATGATGGCATTATCCACTGCCACTGGAGAATTAATGGGCAGCCTTTTCCCTGTGCTAAAGCAGACAACGGAGGGGGGTACTCTGTCATCCAGAGGTGAGAGCAGGGAATGAATGCATAGACAGTACTCCCCTCTAATGCTAATGGACCCTAGCACTGAGATTAGATTTACACCCTCCCTCTAAATGTACACCAGGGGAAGGCAGCTCCCCCAGGCTGCCTTCCCAGCAGTGTGGTGCTGCAAGAGCTGCTCTCTGCTCACTCTGCCTTGTCCCCACTGGGCTCCACGCTGGCCAGCATGGGCTGTCCTGCTCCTCACATCTGCCATGCCTGGCTTGGCACAGAAGGAGTGCTCACATTTTTCTTCTGGGCAGTACCCTGTGGCAGTGGGGAACAGGGGAGCACTTGTTCCCCTGCCCAGTCCACAGGAGCCCCCAGCTCATTCCTTCGTGTGTACTCACCACCCCACCATGGGTGCTGAGCAGCAGCTGGTGCTGCAGTCCTCAGCACCATGGGAACACCACACCGTACTACAGTTCTTTTTTAATCTCAGCTCACCCAAGGAACAAAAGCCTGGAGAAATTATCCTTCTCCTTCCCTTCCAGGATCTTTACTTTGGGATGGGAATGGGATTTTGACCCGAGGAATAATAAACCTAACAACAGGCAATGTGTAACTACTGATCCTCAGCTTGTGGAAGGGGCTGGTGAAAGATGTTCAGGAATAGAAAGACAAAGCATCAGAAAAGTTCTCATGGATACATTTCTCCATCATGGCTCCGTGTCTGGCCCAAGTCCCTTGAGCAGACCCGGTGTGAGTCCCCACCACTAGCCCTGGAAGGAGCTGGGGCTCAGAAGGCACAGCTCTGCAGACTGGGAGGAGCATGGTGGTGCCCACATGCCTCTCCCTAACACAGCTGGGAACATGGGCACCACAGAAGGTGAGAGGAAGGACTTCTGCCACAGGTTTGAGCAGCCCAGCTCTGCAGCAGCCTTCCCTCCTCCCTGGCAGTGGGATTGTTCCTGGACAACATCACCCCACGCGCGGCGGGAGTGACCACAGGCCTGCTAAAGAACTCCCTGCAAATAATTCACACCAACTTGTTTAAAGGAGCAAATGGGTTTAATTATTAGTTACAATCTTGTCAATAATTATCACCCCATCTGTGGGTAATAAATGGCAGCTTCTCACAGACTGCATCATTAGAGTTTAAGGACACCAATGGGGTGCATTAAAATGCTGAGGAAAGCATTGATCTGGTGTAAAAATGCTCTTTACAAATTACAGACACGGGTCAAGCCCACTGGTGAGTCCTCCCTCTTCCCATCTGATGCCAGCCTGCCCTCTCCTCTCGCTGTGCACCCTCCCAGTACCCCCAGCCCATGGCTGCTGGAAAGACAGAGAGGCCAGCAGATCCAGGAAACCCAGCCCTTGCACAGGACCCTGGCTTTAAGGAGTGAAGGCTGTGCAGTTATGACAGGGCTGGCATAAAGCACCTCAGCTCCATCCTGGTCAGCTCTGCTGCTGTATTCCCACAAAGGGGCTGGTCATCTCCACAGCAGTCTTTATCCAATGGGCAAAAGAAGTAGGATGATATAGGCAATGTTTCCCAAAATGCAGCTACTTCTAGGGCGGAAAAGCATTGGTCATCACACAGCAGGACTTCTTGGAGGAGAAATGATAACTCTTTTTTTAGGGGGGGGTTCTTCTTTGGTTTTGTTTTGTTTTCCTTTCAAACTGCAGGCTTGAATATAGGCCGGCAGAATGCAATTATCCAGGCTGGAATTTGGCCAGAATGCTGGAGCTAACAGTCCTACTGTTTCAAAATATGCCACAGTACCCTAAATGATCACATCTTGCAGAATTTGATTTTGCATTTCATCCAAAACAATGTTAGGAAGTTCATGAGTAGGATAAGCAAAAACTAGTCCTACTTATCTCTGTACCTGCTGAAAGCTCAGCCCAGAATAGCTCCAGAAATTGTTTTAATTTCTGTGCAAAATATTGAAAGCAGTCTTTCAATATTTTGTCTTTCTTAAAGGTTTTATTCATTTTGCAAATTCTTTGCCACCAGTTTCCATTTTTTTTCAGTAAAAAATACATCAACTTTCAGAAGGAGAAGCTTGAGTAAAACAAGTTATTTCAATCTGACACCAAAAAGAAAAAGGAGAAGGGGATTTCTTTAATTTACAACAGTATTTTAGATGGACCTTCTTTTTTTCCTAGGTTTTGTTTTTATGGTTCAGTCTGTTAGGACAGACAGAGGATTGAGATAGCTAATGGACAGTCTTTATTGGCAAACAAAACTAACACCTAAATGTCTCTTTGCATATACAAGTTGTAAACTCTTCATTAAAAAGAGAGCTACATTGATAGAGGCAGACTGGGCTACAACTGAGCCCCAGTGTAAATAAACCTCTGCCAGGGCTCAGACAAACCCCATCTCTCCCATGCTTGCAACCTACTCCCTCAGTATTAAACAGCTCCAAATGCTCCTTGTTGTTTTGAATGCTATGCAAATATTGGCAGAAGGACACATGCTCTGTTTTAAAGATACCACAGATACAGCCATACCAACCAAACTTTTTGGAGAGCAACATCAGGACTTGTAGTTTCTCTTTTTACTTCACCAAATGAAATTTATCTGCAGATTGAATTGTGGTTTTAGCTGCCTCAGGCTGTACTAGCTCTTGCTGAATTTGGCCAATCATCCCCCACATGGGAAGAATAGAAAATGAAGAGGTAATTTTGAAAAGTCAAAGTATTTCATTTTATATTTTGGAAAAGGAATCATTATAATTGATTTTATGTGTTGAAATAACTTCCCATTGTGAAACACAACTGTTTTTCTAGAAAGGACAGTGGCTGCGTGTAACAACACATCTCATTGAGGCTGGAAAAATTACAGTGTCCTTCTGTTTTACTGGAATATCTCAAAAAACTCCCACCTTAGTTTAACCAGGGAAAATCAAATCTCTCTTAATTTTCAGTTGGAATGAAAGAAAATGAATGATAGGGATATTCAGCAGCAATTTCAGATGCCACAGCTGGTGGAAGCCGAAAAGGAGAATGTGGAACATCCCATCAGCTGTGCAGCATCACCAGCACATGTGTCCTACAGTGTCTTCATGTCTCTGCTGTCTGCATGTCACTGCTGGAAAATCTCAAACTCTCACTTATTTCACACGTATCAACCACACTTAGACGAACTGTCCCAGTGCTGCCACTGCCCAGCTCACATCTAGTTTCCATCACAACCCTCTCTGGTGCTGAGGGGAATATAAAAAAGAAAAATAAACTGGATGCAGGAAATGACAAGTTCAGTTCTTAATTTATCATCATTCATACTATACTTCTAAATATCAAGGTAATTCCTTTGATTTTCTGAAAATGTAAGTGGACCTAAAAAGCAGTGTGACTTTTTGGCATCCTGCACCAGAAACAAATTATTCCCATGTTGTAATGCATAATGCTCAGTAAGGTCTGCATGAGAACTGGAGCTGGCCACTGCACAAACACAATTCCACCGGTGAAGCTTCCAGCCTCATTCATAGTACCTGCTCTTCAGTCTGCTCCCATTTAAAACATGCCATGTCACTTAATTGACAGACTCTATGCCACAAGCAGTTTGCAAATAAACTTGTTTGAAGAAGATATGCCCTGGCTGATTTGGAAAATCCCTGTGCAGTGCATTCAAAATAATTCCAAGCTGATTAATGACAAGTTGAGCAAATAGAGGGAATGAAGGGCCTGGCACAGGCTGTGGTTGGTTAGAATTTGCTGAGTTCACTCAAACTAATTTTGTACCTTCTTCCATTTCACTTTCTGTAAAACTCCAAGCAAATCACTTCATGGTAAGGGATGTGTTGCAAACCAGAGTGTAATGAATAGAGGAGAGGAGAAAAATCACAACAACACATTTAAAAAATTCCCTGGGTAAATATTCGGACCTCAAGATTCACTGCCAGCAGCCAGGGGTCAGAAACATTACAGGTTCACTCAAAACAAAGGCAACTTGGAACTGGGAAGTGGTCAGAGTCAGTGCAACCTCACCAGTATCAGGGAACTGTGTCTTTTATTGTATCTGAAGATCCCAAAGCTGCATTTGTGCACATCCATGGGTGTTCACATATTTAATGCAAGCACACACAAGTGCGGGCACTCACACATTCTTAAAATGTATGTGCATATATTCCTGTATTCACAATGAACTGTTTATGAGCAAGCTATCAAGAAAGAGTTTTCACTGAAATTATTCAGTGAATGACTTCAAACAATGAATACATTGCAGGAAATGGCGATTGGCTCCAGAGCAATCCACAAGCAGAAAAGAAAGCATAAGCAGTTGAATAAATGGGTGGCTATGAATTACTCATTTAGCTGCATTATCTTCTTGTGGTCCAAATTCAGCAAATGTCTAAACACCCACTTCCCATTAAGAGCATGAATAGTCCCATTGATTCAATAGCGTTATTTTCTCTGCCTTCCATGGGGCAACTGAAATACTTAAATTTAAGCAAGTGCTTAAAGTGCTTTGCTGAATCAGGAGGTATGTCCACACTGTATATACCTGTGTTATACAGAAGGTCAGGTTAGCTGATCCAAGAATCCTTTATGGTCTTAAGATCTATAAATCTATGAATAAAACCAGCCTTTGCTGGAATTGCTTCTCCATAACCTTCCTGAGCACTGAAATTCATCCACACCCCAAAAATATTAATAAAACATCCTGTACTTAACTCTTTTCACATTATACTAAGTACGCCACTAAATAAACCTCTTAATATTCCAGTATATTTTGCAATGAACATTTTCCTGGTACGCTAGAGTGGTTCCTCCTTTTGTGCCATCCCGAGCACAATCCCCATGAAATACTGCAGTAAACATTTCTCTGAGTACTACAGCAAACACTACCAGCATTAGCAGATTAACCATTCCACTGAGCGCCATATTAAGCACACGTTTAAATACTGAGAGAAGACGTATAGCCTCCTCTTCCCACTGCGCCTCGTTACCCTGCCCAGATCCATATTTTTATGCTCAGAGTCGACCAGCCCTGCATGTACCTGCTCTGTTCCCTCCCCTCCCGATGCCTCTCCCTCTCTTTTCTCCTCTTCCTTGTTTTGCTCATCCTGGACCTATTCTTCTGTTTTGGAAAATTTGTCAGGGGCTAGGAAGCAAGGGATAAAAGGCGGTCAGAGGATTTGGCACATTGTTCAACCACAAAATCAACAACAAATCTGTACTGTGTGCATATTTTTGCCTCTGTCTCTCTCAGAATTTGCTGAAGTCTGTTGACAGAGAAACACAGGTTAAGTGTGGGTCCCCCTTCCTGGATCAAAAGAATGAAGTAGCAGGTCTTGACTGGTGTAATTTGGAATTATAAAGCATTGTTTGGATTTTAGAGGTGTACTTATTATCAGCAAATTTACCATGCTTAGAACGTTCAATGGATTCATCTTTAGCTAGTGTTTAAGAGCCACTGACAAACCACCTAGATTCAACCCATGGTTCTGTTCAGCTTTTCTCCTTTCCCTCCTCTCTCTCTTTTTTCCTCTCTTTTTTCCTCTTTTTTTTTTCTTTTTTTTTTTACTAGCAATTTGATGTTTGATCATTTGAGGCAATGAGGCGGAGGGTAATTTACGTTATCAGGGAGGTATGAGGGGTGCTGGGAGCCCAGACGCAAGGCCCATTCGCCTGCTAAAGCGCCATCGTAATGTAATGAGACTCCAGTCAAGTGCAGCTAGTAATGGAGAGGAACATTTCCCATTCATCTGCCTACCTGAGACTCCACCGAATACGACAATAACTTTTGCACGGGAGGAGCAGGGGGGACACGGGGAAGGGGGGCCGGAGTCCCCATGTCATGACTCCCTCTGTCTCCTAGAAAAGCACCACAGCCTCATCCTTTAGACCATTGAGGGAAGCAAATTAACACAACTCAGGAAGTCACTAAACGAGTTTTGGAAGTGCTTAACCCTTCCCATGTCCTTTCCAGTAGGCACCTGGTCAGCACAGACCCTCAGCCTATCTCTGAGACTGGGTCCCCTCCTTATGCCCTCAGCTGTTGCATCCCTCAGGGCAGAACTGGACTCTTGTGCAGAGGGAGCTTGGAGAGGATGGGCCCACCAGAACAGGCCATTAGGAAGGTGCCTGCACATCAACTAGAAAAAGTTGTAAAAATGAGGAAAATAATTTCCCAGAAGTGCTGCAATGCTGTTTCCCTCTAAAGGGGTTTCTAAAGAAGGCCTTTTTACCTGATTGCCCCTCTCCAGCTCCACCACTTCACAAGTGTGGCTTCCTATTAAAAAACTAGAGTTTTGAGAAAACCTTTCCCTTTGTTTTCAAGTGTGGCAAACAGGACATTTGGATTGCATCAACAATTTATTTTAATACCATTTCCTAATATCAGTCAAAACCCAAACAAAATCTCAAGCCCACACATACCCCTACTGCCATGGAGTCCACCCCTGAGGTAATTTCCTGTCCCGTGGCTTTATCAGAGCAGCCTTCTGCCATGCACTGTAGAGAAGCAGATATAACTTCACAGTGTCCTGGGAGTGGCTGTTCCCATCACAGGGATGAGCATATTCACATCACTCTGACCATCAGGGAAACTGAGGCACAGAATGGTGTTCCATGTCATGCCATAATGAATAAAATCCAAGGGTTTGTGTCTTTTTTCAGAGAATGAATACCAAGGATGATAGAAGTAAATTCTGTCCCAACACCCCCCTCCAAACTCTGCTCCTGAGCCTTGGCCCTTGCCTGTAAAACCTTCCTGGCTGCAGAGTCACTTTCCACTGTGCCTGTGTAGACAGGGCCTCCCAGCAGCACAGTAATAACCATAGCAGAAACACCCACCACCAGCAATAACAATGATGCACATATTCAAGTTCTCACAGGCAACCTCACTACTCTGTACACTTTGTTAGCAAGCTGAGGGCAATTACAGCTTGAGGGAACCTCCTGGATGCAAACAGATCTCTTGGTACAAAAATCTCAATGTATGTCAAGGGGTGTAGCTGGCCTGGACAAGATTAGGGAAAGGAGAGATTAATTTCCTTCATCAGCCTGTCCTGAGCTTGCTGTTTGTTCCCAGAACTCAGCCTGAGAAAGGCAGAGAGAGGAAAGGAGAGGGGGAGCTAAGGTCTCTCCCTCCTAGCCCTCACCAAATTCCTGCCACATGGACCCTTCCAATTATATCCCCGTTTGAAAGGCTGCTGTCAGGATGAAAGGCGCAGAGCAGTAATGAACTGACGATTAATTTGCAGTTGGCTCACCCAGTGCGTGAGTGTCTCTCAGGCTCGCTGCATGCGGGTGCTAAATATGACGATGTCAGCAATTGTCAGCCAGAGCCAGGGGTACCCTTAATAAGAGTCTCTCTCACTCTCTCCCCACTGCCTGAGCGCCTGTTGCCAGCTTCCGGGGGCTCCAGCCCGCCTGCCCATCCTCCTGACGGCGAGGGGAGCTCTGTACCAGCCTGGCAGCTGCCAAACTAGCAAGAGGAAGGGAAAAGAAATGACCCTCTCCCCTGGCAAAGCAGCAGGAGCAGCTGCCAGTGCTAACTGCCTCTGCCCATGCCAACTTTGACCTGGGAGAGTTACGGCTTATGCTGGCACAAAAATAGCTCAGGATGCAATTGCACACGTGAGCACCAGCCATGTCTGGGCTGGGATTCCTTGCACCTCCAAACCTGGCAGCAAATTTCACAGCCCCTTAATCCATGTTAAAAACAAGGCTCTCACTCTCCTCATTCAAGTCAGCATCCCCATGTCAGAGTGGGCATGATGGCCAGGGAGTGTGATTGACACAGAGTTTCGAGAGAGCTCTTGCAGAGGAACACCCTCTGCAGTGTCCTGCAAACCTGTCCTGCAGCAGCTGGCTTTCACGGGATGCACTAAGGGTTGATGCAGCCTGACAGGGTCTGGGTCAGGACCTGCTCAAACATCCCTGCCAGCCTCAGAAGGGAGGCAAGAGACACACACTTGGGAACCAATGTGTCGAGCAGTCTGTGAGAGCACAGAGGGGATCTGAAGCAGAGCTCCAAAGAGTTTGCAGGCTCACCAGCCAAGATGTGTGGAAGGGACACAGTGGAGAACACGGGATTGACAGGGCTGGGAATACAACCTGCATCCTCTGCATTAAGGGGCTGTCACCAGGCCGCAGGGGAGGGCTGCTTTGCAGAGGGAAGCACAACACCTGCTCAGAAGACACAAATATTCAAAGTCAAGACCAATCCCTTGACACTGCACAAAGACACCTCCTGCATGCTCTCAGGAAATCTGGGGCATGCACAGCGGTCCTGTGTATTCCATTCACCCTTTTAAGTCTGTCCACCAAACCCAGACACTTCATCTTCTTTCCTCACAACAGGAATGGAACCCAGGCCAGAGCCACTACAAATGTGCTTAGCCTCAAAAAGATTTTTCTTCAACTGTCTGAAGTTTGGCACTGCAAATTGCTGGGCACCTTTGAGAATCTGGTTTCAGGAGGGTCATAATAAATTCTGCTGTGGAGCAAGCCTTGGATACTTGGGATGCAGCAAGGCAATGCTCTTCAACTGATGTGGGACACTTAGAAATGTTCATGCTGCAGCTTCCTTTTGAATTGCCCAAAGGCCTGTAAAATACATTTCATGTTTCTCATTCAGTAGATAATAATCTAGGTTATTAAACCTAGTTTCATGTGACTATGTTGGAATCTGAAAGATGGGTGCACTGATTCCATCCAGCTTTGGAAGGCTTATGAGAGTTCAAAAATCAGCTGCAAATGGCAGCTACCTGGAATTTTACACCAGTCACCATATCCTTCCTGCTACAAATAGTGAATGCCATTTCTTTTGAAACATTCTGAAAAACCCTTCTGACAATTGGCTCAGAGAGAGATTTAGTTCTAATTTTGTTTGGATGCTACTAGACAATGTTTACAGAGCTCAGATACCAAAAGAAGCATCATTTTCACCTTGAGCAAGAGAGTTTAACCAAAAAGTTAGCTATGGGTCCCTGTTCCCCTTTCAGCCAGCCTCTTTATTTGCAAAAGAAATTTTCTGCAGAGCCAAAACCAGGTTATGGCTAGGTTTGTGTGTCTTTGAAACTGCTTGTGACTAGAAGTCTGATATTCATCCTGTTCTGGGGCACATATGACTTTATTTTATCACTAGAGTCTTCAGGTGCCCACACAACTTGCCAATCTGTTTCCTTGCCTGAAATCACATGCCCTTTCTGGAGAAAAATACAGAATGAAGAAGGCAAAAAGATGTTCAGAGATGGAATCTACTCACAAGGCAAGTGTTCAAGATGCTCTGAGGCCCATGTTAGCAGAATGGACGTACTACTCCTGTTACAGCCCCCAGAGTACCCTGGTAGTGTTTGATTCCAATTCCTGTCTTACCAGGCCGAGGTGGGGACAGTAGTGATGGGCCTGTATCTCCAGCAGCTCTGTATGTATGGCACAGAGTCCTTCATTTATGGCTGCAGCTCTTCAT
Organism: Zonotrichia albicollis; assembly: GCF_047830755.1. Taxonomy (NCBI): domain Eukaryota; kingdom Metazoa; phylum Chordata; class Aves; order Passeriformes; family Passerellidae; genus Zonotrichia; species Zonotrichia albicollis. The sequence continues at coordinate 31,974,491 of NC_133825.1, read as the reverse complement.
GTAACTTACATGTCTTGCTGTAGTCACAAATGTGTTTTTACCATGGAATGTCTGCCACCAGAGCTGGCATTTCAGGCACTGCTCCTACCATGGCTCTCACTCCCTCTCAGTGCTGTCCCAGCAGATGTACAGGTGTCCTGCCAGCTGGACACAGCCCACATCCAGCTCACATAATATCTTAAAAAACTTGCCTCAATAAGACCTTCCTGCAGAGATGCTGTCCAAGCTGCTTTTCCTGCCCACCAAGCGTGCCTGGGCCTGGGACAGACAGAGACACTTTTTGGCTTCCCCTGCTCCTTCCAGCCTGCCTGGCTCCCACTGGGAAGTGGCTCAGAGGCCACACTGTGATACAGTGCAGAGCAGGAGGCAGCAGAGCCATGGCACCAGTGCCACTTGGCAGGGTGTCCTGATGACACTGTGTCCCTGTGATGACACTGTGTCCCCACTGACAGCCCAGTGCAGCCCTCTGAGGGTCGAGGGCTCCTCTGCAAAGGAGACCTGAGCCCTTTAAGGAGGAGAGAGGAGCAGAAATCAATTGTCTGCTCGCCTTCCTCCCCAGGCCCCCCTCTCCCCCTCCTCCGTCACCACCACCACCACACACGCACCCTATTCACCCTGCTGGAAGGTGACATTTGCTATTAACCTTATATTGGGCCATTTTGTAAATCAATGTCACTTACATTTAATAACAAGTGTAATCAAAGGAATTATGCAAATTTAATTTGATGCTTCTTGAATTATGCAAATCTGCACCACATATAATGGCTTCTGACATGTGCCCAGTTGGAGAACGTTCCATTACCTCCTCTCTTATTACCCCTATTATTATTTTTATTTTTTTATCCCGTGGGGGGGGAGGGGAGAAGGGAGGGAGCAGCAGTTAGGCTTAGAGGCAGGGGGGACAAGCGAGTGCAGGGAGAAGAGAAGGGAAAGAAGAGGGGTGGTGGAGAAGAGTGCTCCTTTGCCTGCATTTTGAGTAGAAAAGCCTCCTGAAGGCATTTGTGTTATTGTTATTGCAGAGCAAGGAGAGTGGTATGGAGGGGGGGAGCGGAATGGGGATGGGTGGAATCATTTCCCATGAATGGCTTTGCAGGCAATAATACTATAAGCCTCTGAGTCTAAATTACTGCCCTTCCAGTCCTGTCTTCAGCACAATATTACTCTCCTTGGCCTCTTCTTCCTGAATCACCAGGCAAGCTGGGGGAGGGTGAGGAAAGAGGGGAGCAGGACCCACAGAGTGGAAAATGCAGAACAAATGGGTGAAGAGATGTTTCAGGGTTTCTGTTCCGTGGCCATCCCAGGTGCCCCCACATTCTTATTCCTTCTGTCAGAGCCCCAGAGAAATAACTGTTCTTTTCTCCTTTGCTTTCCCACCAATTGTTTCCTTGCATGTGACCCCAAGGTCAGGTAAAACAGCCACTATATGCATGTGCCTCAGTTTGTAATATCTTCACAGTAACCTGGGGTATCTTCAGCCAGTGACATCTCAAGTTTCTCCTTTTGCAGGGACTTCAGTGTCTGCAGCACCAGAAGTCAGTTTGGACCAGCCTCTGTTTCTTTGGCTGGTCAGAGATGGCAAGAGTATTTGGTGATCACAGGATGGACTTGAAAGACAGTACCATGGTGGGAGTCCAACACAGGATGCTGGACAACATTTTCCTCTGCTGTTCCTCACAGAACTCATGAGTGACTCTTGCCATGATAATTTGTGCAGAGTGACCTTGGGTAAGACCACTCCCATCTCTGTGTCTTGGTGTCCTCATGCTCGAACAAAGAATATAAATTGATCTGTATTTTGGAAGGAGGAGAAAAAGGAGAAGAAAATACATTTGTAAAAGTCTGTGCACTCCTCTAATGTGAATTGATCCACTCAATGAGGGAACAGTACCAATACGGCACCATCATATCTATAAAGCAGAGTCACCAATATCCAAAGTCTCCTTAGAATTTGAGAATTGAAAAATAGGGAGTATTTTTACATTTTCCAGTTTATACTTGCCATGTTTCCTTCCAAAACTCTTCCAGAAACACTGACATTTTTTTCTTCTTTTCTTTAAATATTTCTTCTATTATTACAAAGCCCTATAGGCCCTGCAGTTTTTTCTCAAATTGAAGATAATTTCCAGAAACATATTCTGCATTTATATTTTAAACACAAAAAATTGGAAGAGATGTTCAGATTAATTTTTTTCATACCTACCAGTACTTAAAATTCTTTTAAAAGCTAAATAAATTGTTTTTGTTTCCTTAAATGGAAGGATTTTTCATCTGCTATCCAAATTACACTCTCATGGAAATACTGGTGAGAGAAAACTGTCCCTGCTCTGCCCAAACTGAACATCATTTGAAGTTCACTGTGGAAAATGTCATGTTTTGGCCAGTCCTTAATAGTATGGTTTCCACCAATGATGGGGTGAAATGGATGTGCCCACCCTGCTTCAAGGCTAACACCTGCTGGCCTTAGAAAATAAATATATAACACCCAGGGGATGCTGCTGACATTGCTTTTCAAGCTCTGATGGTATTTGACAGCATCACCAGCAGCTCTCCAGTGCCATCAGCGCTCTGCCACTGCTAATTCTCCGTAGAGTCCATATGGGAAACAAGGCCTCTGCAAATGGGATCTCAAGAGTTGCAGCTGTGGGTAGAAATCCTGCTGGGAGGTCTCAGTCCAACATCTTCTCTGACCCCTGTTCAGGGAGCCCAGCCCTGGCCTCTCCAGCCCCCAGGGATGTGCTCTCTGAAGGGAGGGTGTCAGCAAGAATGTCAATAATAGTGCCTGACACTTGCTCACCTCTTCCTGAGGTTGTTGATTCACTGCCCAGGGACAGTCTCTGTCACTAGAGGCTGAAGAAAGGAACAAAGCTCATTTCAGAGTCAGACACATCTGAAGCCCTCCTCAGCCCAACATTTTTTGACTGCACCTCTAGAGGGTGTTTGCTTTGCCTTGCCTTGCCCTCCCAGCAGATGACCTCCGTGGCTCTCGTGGACACAGGGATGGTCAGGACCCAGGACCATTTCTTGGTTCCAAGTGCTGCACAAGCAGATCAGCAAGAGGGTGCCCATGGGGAAGGGCTGATGTGGGTGCCCACCTCACATAGCCCTCAGCCCCAAAGGTCCTTCAGGGGAAGCAGGTTAATGAGTGCATGGAGCTAAACTTGTCTCCAGTGATCAACCTGCTGAGGTCAACAGAGACATCAAACAGCCCAAAGGCTCCTATCCCTGCATTCCAGAGGTGGGTGCCAGGTGGAAGTGCCTCTCCTACAGACAGAGCTCAGCACACAAAATGCTGTTTCATAGCTGGTGTTTCTGGGCTTTTCTCTCCACAAAGATTCTCAGGAGGATGTCTCTGAATGACTCCAGCATAAAAGGGTTTGTGTTGGAGTTTGTTTGGAATAGTTGTCAGGAACAGTCAGAAAAGGTCCTGTACTCTACACTGCAGCCAGCAGCATCAGTGACAGAGCTAAGGCAGCTGTGGCTGCTGTAGTGTGGGCTCACTGCTCTCTGTGTTCCTCAGCCCCAGCTGGAGGATGCCGGATCCAACAGAGATGCCAGAGTGAAAGTGAGCACTTTTTCCTTAGGGAACGTGTTCCATGGAGCTTAGGTCCTGATGCTGTAGGTAGACTCAGAAATACACCATGCAAAGTTCCTGAGCCTTGGCTGAAAGACCTTTGTGCTATTGCTGGGACAGGGAATTTGCCTGCCTCAAGCCCTGAAGGGAGCATGCTGGGCTTTTCCAGGGTAAACAAATAGACTGGGGAAGTCATAATTGACACAAGGGCTCTAAAAGGGACAGCTCCCAGCAGGAGGCCATGCTGCTTGAAGTTTCCTTGCTCTCCCCTTCCCTGGAAATCACAGGTCATTGCTTGCAGCCACCTCTTTCCCAATAAAACTGTAACCAGTGAAGAGCCATAAAAACACTGGAGCACAGAAAGGCTGGGAATCTGATCGGGTGAGAAAGAACACACTGACAAAATGAGCATGAAACATCGTGGGAAGCAGTTTGGAGGGATCAGGCTGGGACAGTGCAAGATAAGAGCTCCTGAAGGAAGATGGTGATGGCTTCAGAGACAGGGGTAAAGAAAGTGGTGACACGGTGCTGTGACAACTGCCAGCAATGTGGAGGGGAGTTTCTCAGAAAGATCTTTTTCCATAAAATAAACTTCTAAGTGAGAGCTGCAGAAGAAATGAAATTATGGACAGTCCTACTTCTGACCAGGGTCCCAGCTGTCACACAACTGCCTATGCTTGGCCAGGGCATACAGGAATAAACAGGTGTCCTACCTGCTCCATGCCTCTGCCTCACCACCTGTAGGGAGAAGACAGGACAGGCACTCACCCCACAGGCTGGAACAGACCCCATCAGCAGTGGCTCTTCTGCAGTGTGACTCTGTTGACATCAGGGAAAAACCTCTTCCTTAGCAAAGAAGAAAGGTATAATGTTTGTGATGCAAAGAGGGAAGATATTCCAATTTACCTTCGCCCTTGAAATGACAGGGGACTGGAAGTTTCCCTGGGAAGGCACCCAAGTTTCTCCTTCAGTTTTGGGCAAATGAAAGGAAAATAGCAGTTTCGTATACTGGTAAAAGTCAAATAAGAAACTAAACAGGCAGATCAGCTGATTTTTTACTTAGAAATAACTATGTATTTTGTTATTATGTTTTTAGAGGTTTTTAGGCTCTGTATTTCATAATTTAATGACTTTGAAAAGAGTTCCAGGAGTTAAATATTTGGAAAAAAACTATTTTGAGGACAGGTGTTGCCATCCTATAAGCATGACTGAAATTTGCATGGGCAGAGTCTGCCAGTGCCCCTTTAAGCTGGCAGGCATCCGATGAAATGCAGAAGCAAAAGCTAGGGACCAGAGGGAGCCAGTGTCTTCTGGAGCTCCTTCTTCCCAGCACCCTGAAAGTTCTGTGACCAGACACTGCTGGCATGAAACCCCACAGACTGCTTTCCACTGGGAGCTGGGAAAACCCCTGACACATGTGAATAACAGCAACAATCTCTTTCATATGTAGAATACAGAAAAACTGTGAGGCCCTGTAGAGAACTCTGTCTACTTGCTGTAAGGTCCACCTACCACAAGCCTCTGGCAAAAGTCAGCATCACCCTCCTCTGGCTTCCTCTTACAGCCCATTATTCTCTTATTTGAGCAGTGGCCTCACATCTTTGTTACCTGCATCTTGGCCCAGGGATGCTGAAGAGTTTGGGGGCAGCACTCTACCCTCAGCAATGTCACAGAGTCACCTGAGTGCTGCTTTCGGCTTTGCCAGAGCCAAGTCACACCAGGGTGATCCTGCCAGCATCTGTGGAGCCTCACAGAGGGTGAGTCCTGCTTGCTCAGCCTCTCTCCAGCCCCTGATTCTGCATGCAAAGAACACGAAGATCTTTTTTTCTTCATCTCCCCATTTCAATTCTGTCCATTTTCCATTCCTCCCATTCCTTATTCCTGAACACATGGGTGCAGCTCTGCTTGTAGAAATCCTATGGAGTTATTCCTGCTGCATCCCAGGGCAGTTTTCTCTAGATGGGGATCCTCCAATTTCTCACCTTACACCCTTTCCAAGAAGCTATCTCATGGCACTGCAGGAAGAGGGATTATTTGATCTCTATTAATTTATTGATGGGAAGGAAGAGGGTGGAAATTGTAATGAAAGGGACAACCAGCAAGATGGCAAGGAAGGGAGGTTAAAAATGAAATCATCATCTAATTGGCCTGCAGTGAATTATTCACATGTATAATCTTTTAAAAAAAAAATTCAGCACAAGGCAATGCAAGTAAATGCTGTTCATGTTTAAAAGTCATTTCCATAAGTAAGTGCAATTTCTCTACTGTTTGCCCCTGTTTAATGAAGTGAAATCTTGTTTGCATTCCTCCCAATTTCCCAACGAAAGGCGCCCAAGCGTTTGCACCAAAATTACTTGGCCCAAATTAAAACCCTCCAACACTTCAAAAAAAAAGAGGAAAGGGGGGAAAAATCAGACTTATTTTTAAAATGCCTTAAGTGCATCCCAGCATCCTAATTTATTTTTAGACACTGGTTATTAAGAGTAGTAGTAAGTTTCCCCTTCTTTCTCGCTCTCTCTCTTATTTAAATGAATTTAATGGCAATAGATGCAAATGTCTGGAAGAGGAAAATAGTTAACATTTATTTATTCTTACTGTTGTCTCTTCCCTGGCTGGTGTCATTAGAACAGTTCGTTGCATCCCATTCGCTCCCATTAGCTCTGCTATCAGAGCCACCCAGCACGACTCCAGCACGGCTCGAAGTGCTTTCTGCGGCCCACATAGGGACTACATCATCATCTCCGAGGCACTGGCTTAATGACAAGAAAAAAAATCGGAATATATTGCACAGCGTTCTGGGGAAACAACAACAAAAACCGCTGCTGCCGTCGCTGCCACCCAATGCCACGTCCCCTTGACCTGGGGCATGGGTCCTGCTTCAGCTGGGCAGGGGACAGACAGACGGACTGGCTGTGGTGCCAGGGCAGGCATCCCTTCTCAATTCATTGATCCGGGCAATGTGCAGAGAAATTCGCCAACAGGGACCCGGAGTGCTTGGAAACGCGCTCGGGAGGACCCAGCAAGACTGGAATGGGTTCAAACAGCTGCTCGTCGCCAGCAGAATCATCACCCCAAAGCAGGGCTGCCAGCCGGCTGACTCCTGGCTCCCTGGTGTGGGCAGGAGCAGCCAGCCAAGGCTGGTGGTGGGATGGAGGGTTTGCAGCCCCTTGCAGGATGAACCTTGAATTCCTTCAGTGCCCCTGCTGCTCCCTTTAGGAGAATTTCCTAAAGCAAATCAAACCAGCTCACGTGTGTGAGCAACCACGTACCTCAGGGTCGTGTGGCTGGAGCTGGCAGCTCAGGCTGCCATGGGCGCCTGTCACCCTGTACACGTTGTCCCAGTCATTGGCCACTGCTGCAGAGACAAGGGACTTTGCCCTAATCCTCCCCTGGGGAGCAGAGGCTGAGGGCCAGGACTGACAGCCCAGAGAGGCAGGTGCCTCAGTGCCAGAGAGAAATGGCCAAAATCCACCCTCCCTCTGAGCACTGGTGTCCTTTCTGACCCTCTGAATGTGCAAGTGGGCCTGGCCCACACCAGGGGGACAAAATCCCTTTGCAAGCAGGAGGAACATAACAGGTTGCTCACCCAGAGCACCAGCAGGTTTGGAGGTCTTGTGAGCCCTTCACTCCTCAGGGACACACAGGTGTGGGTGGTGGCAGGTATCAGAGAGGGAGAGCAGGGCTCGCTGGCAGGTTTGGCTGACAAAGCAGCATTTGGGAGGAGGAAGGACATGAGTATCTGCAGCGCTGACACCAAGGGAGAGGCGCGGCTGTTGCAGGCGGGGATGGAGCCTGCGAAGGGCCCTCCCCCTCCGGAAAGTGCACATTGTCTCCCGTGATAACTTTTCTGCTGAGGTAGGAGACACTTTACTGCAGAGTTGCACACAGCAAGTAGCTGCCCTCCCCCCCCTGCCCCTTCCCATCCTCTCCCCCTCTCTCCCTCTCCAGCATCATTTACATCCTTAATTAGCTGTAATTCTGCAGTGCTCATTAGGGAAGGACTGGAAAATATCAAGAAGCCCACAAGCAGGGGGCTTCAGGGGAATGGGAGGAAGAGGGGGGTGCATCAGCCTGAGAGGGATACCCAAGGCTGGATTGTGGAGTCAGAAGCCAGGAGCTACTTGCTTAATTCAAGTGGGATGGTCACACTAGTGTAGTCTGGGAACACTGATCCAGTGATGGGGTTAAAGAGGCCACACTGTCCCACCTAGAAAGGCAGAACACCTATCCAGAGAATAACAGCATCTCACCAAGAGGACATGCTCTTACCTCCTTGCTCCCAGGTGATACCTCTCTGCTGGGTTATTCAGTGTCCCACACTCGTAAAGACAGGTGCAGGAAGAGGGCAATATTCCACTCCAATGCAGACAGCTAAACAAACTTGTCCTTTCCTGCAGCCTCATCAGGAATTATCCAGCAAGGGGATTTTCCAGGAAAATTGCAGCTGACAGAACTAAAGAACTTCTGCCAGGTGTGTGGCTGCACTGCAAACTTTGAGTTAGAGGAAGAAAGGCACAAAAATTACCCAGAAGAAAATCTGAATGAGTTAACTGTTCTGTAAAGGAGCACTCTCTTGATGTAAAACAAGGAGGGGGTAAGCACTTTGAATTTGACTTCAATGACCAAAAATCATTTTAAAAAACCCAACCCAACCCAAACTGAACCAACCAACCAAACAAACAAAATAACCCCACATAAACAAAAAAAACCCCAAAACAATAAAAAAACTAAATGCAAAACAACTCCAAAAAAACAAACACACCAAGAAATAAGGGATCACAACTATAGCCAAACTTCGCATTCCAGGTTATTGAACAAAATATGTCCTCCAACCCCAAATGGGAAAACATTGTGAAGTTTTATTATTGCTTCAGATATTTGATATCATTACTTTGGGAAGCAGAAACAGACCCAGGCAGTTTCTAATCTAGAATCCCTTTTGCTCAGGAGTATATTCACAGAGTCAGGTCCTCCCTCTTCAGTCTCAAGAGACCTTCCCAAGACCATTAGGGAGGTACTATTGTTTCCTTTAGCTGGAGAACAGCTGAGACAAGGACATAAAGGAAATCTGTGGCAGAGCCAGGCAGTGACTCTAGATTTCCTGCTAGTTCTCTTTGAACCACTAGTTATGAGTCATCCTTCTTTGTGGTCCAGCGTTTGTATGACCACTTGCACTTGCACTTCTGGGCACACACCTCACTGGGTTTTCATTCACTGATGAGCTGTATCTTTGCTCTGGCTAGATCACAGAATACTTTGGCTGGGAGGGACCTTAAATATCCACCAGTTCCAACCCCCCTGCCATGGGCAGGTACACCTTCCACTAGTCCAGGTTGCTCAAAGCCCCATCCACCCTGGCATGGAACACTCCCAGGGATGGGCCATCCACAACTTCTCTGGGCAACCTGTGCCACTGTCTCACCATCTTCACAGTAAAATTTTTTTCCTGCCATATAATGCAAACATGACCTCTTTTGGTATGGAGCTGTACCCCCTTGTCCTACCACTACATGCTCTTGTAAAAAGCAAAATCTGTCTCCAGCTTACCTGTAGGTGCCTTTAGGAACTGGAAGGCGCTATAAAGATATGCACTGGAAGGTGTTGTAAAGATATGCATGTAAAAGTCTATCTGGGAACAAGTGAAGTTGATGAGGATGGTCTGTGGAAGTTCATTCTCCTACTTTTCACTTGCTAGCAATAAAGTGAACCTAGAGGTTGAGCTGTGCTGGTGTGTTCCACCAAAGGCAAAATGACCACCAGCACATGTGGTATTATTTACAAATATGTGGGCATGTGCACAAATGGGCATTTGCACTTCAAAGTACTTTTCTCTTTAATCAAAATCCTCAAATTTCTGTTAGTGTCTAGAGGAAACTTATCACAACAGCTAATCAGAACAAGTTAATATGCCAGAACAAGTGAAGAGAAAACCCTCGTAAAGTACAACTTTATGGAAATGCCTAGGACTTTTGCAAAACAGCATTTCAGTGATTCATATTGTTTGCTCTGAGGAAGGTAACGAAAATAAAATGCTAGATCTGCATGCCTATTTGAGATATTCAGATGGAATAAGGAAAGAGGCCTTCCCTTTTCCTTTAGAAAGGAAACTGGCTTTAGAAGACAGTTGGCTTAAACCTCTGTGTGGCCTTGCTGAGCCCACACGACATGGGCAACTAGTAGGATTCTACAAAGGGTAAACTCCTGCTTGCAGACATCCACAGAGGAGTGTGGAAATGGAAAGAGACACTTGTGTTCCTTGTGTAGCTGCAAAAGGCAGCTCCTGGGCGATAGCTCACGCTTGCATGAAGCACTCTCCTGCCCCTAGCAGCCACTGATTTCCTTCAAAATGGCTCAAAAGTGTCTCCTGTAAATTGCCCGTTAGTGAGTACTTTGATACCTGGAGTACCAATGAATGGTGTCATTCCCACAACCTACTTACCATCATTACATTTTCCTCTTCTGTATTTCATCCTTCCACTAGAAAGCCTCGAGGAGCAGCAGGTATCTGCCTTCTGCCTTGCAGGAGTAGTGAGGAGACCTGATTTCAGACAGAGTCTGGGATGAAGGCATGCTAAGCAAATGTCTAGAGAACCAGATAAAGTATGAATTACAGATAGGATATTCAAATATGAGTTGCCTTTCCCACAGTTTGGTGTCAGGGATGGCTGTACAGAGGTGAACCCAAAGCATAAAGTTGTGTTTCACATGACTGTCAGAACTGGAAGCAAATCTGCACCAGGGATGGATTGCCCTGTATGAGTAAATGGAAACGAGAAAAGAGGAACATACTGACATGCACAGAGGCGTTGTATGCATGGATAGGCACTTGGGGGTTAAATTACATATGTGTATGCTTATTTGCATTTTCATGTGTGTTGGGTGTGCCTGACTCTGCACATAACTGTGGGCACATGCCAGGAGGGGAAGGACTACTCCCCAGGCTGCACACCAGATAAGTGTGGGTAAGAGTTTCTGGACGGCTGCTGAATAGCTTGAGGCATCAGCTGTAAGGGCTTATTTCCAGTGCACAGTATTTTCCCCCACTAATGAAACCATTTCTGCAAGCCTCCCTCAGGTGCCACACAGCAAATGTAACACCACGGAAGCATGAGGGAAGATTTCTGGTCACTCAGACTGTGGTAACTTGAGGAGAAGCCTAGCCCGTGAAAAGAAACCGCTCGTGTAATTTGCAGAGATATTTGGCTGACTGAACAGCCTCGCACTTTGCAAGTATTCTTTCAGTTTGCAGCAGCATTTTCTCCCTGATTCTTTCACAGAGTCTTGGAAGAGACACAGATTTGTTCCACTCTAGCTTTCCTGGCATTATTGCATCAGGTGACTCCTGCCAGGAGAAGCTGAGAGGGGCAGAGCTCTGAACTAGCCCACCCTGCATCCCCACTCTGCTGCACACCAGGCTGCCTGCAGGGCTGTCACAGTCGGGGTCCTTACAGATTTCAGCGACCCAGCTCTCCCCTCTGCACCCTTGCCCCAGTTCTGCAGCCAACTCAAAGCTTCTCCTGCCCTTCACCCTCCTGATAGGACTTGGCTTGCTCTCTGGCCCAGATCCAGACAGAGCTTTTGAGCATCTCCTCCTGAAACAGGTCCCCTCTCCCTCATCAGTCCGAGCCAAGCTTAACAGTGCCTCCTGCTGAACCTGCTGGCGTGGCCAGCACCTCACTCCATGGGCATCCTGGGCTTTCCCACAGGAACTCAGGCAGTGAGAGGGAGGGAGATTTATAGCAATGAAAAGCAGCAGATGAAAAGTAAACTCACACTACATAAATTCTTAAATGATTTTTATAAGGACACAGCATTGTAACAACTTGCCAAGAACAACACCGAAATTCTTTCAAGGTTTCCCATTTGTTTGTAAAGTGAATATTAAAAGTGCAGGCAGCAGCCTCCTGGTGTTCCCCTGGGAACTGTTAGTGTCCGTAGTAACGAGGTCATTCCTTTTTTATTAGGAGAAGGTTTTCTGTAAAGTTAAATGTGCTGACAGCCTCTTGCCTTTGATGTTGGGTTTCACCTCAGTCCCTCCTGCAGATATTGCTGCTCCTCCCTCGCAAAGACACATCCCTGACAAACAATCTCCCCTCTGTCTTCCCCACTTGTTTGTTTAGATGCATGATAGGCAGCTCTGTTAAAGGGCAGCACATGAAGGCGGCTGGTGTTTCAGTGGACAGGAGATGTGAGAGATTTGGATGCTGTAATTAAGTCAGTCTTCATTCCCCCAAACTGCCAGCACTCAGTACCCTTCATTTTATTGACCAGACAGATAATTACACTGACAGCAATCACAAACCCCCAGTTACAGTCACACTAAAATTGCCATGGTGCCACATTGAGAAAAACATGGGACCTGCAGAACCCTTGTCACAAAGCCTGGCCTGCAAGGGGAGGCAGGGAGAGCACCCCAGCACCACACCTGCTCTCCCAGGACTCTCCTTGCTCTGCACCTACAGGCTTTTCCCCTGACAGAAAGGAAGGACCTCCCACAGGAGTACACACACAAGGACCTGCTGCTGCCATGTCTTAGTTATGACAGCTCCTGCTCAAGCACCTTCCCTGTCCAGTGACCTGGACATGCCTGTGGAGTGGCCTCCAAACAATCGTGCACTGTGTCTACCTGAGAACAGCCAGCAAGAATGCTAAAGTATAGATAAGCCACTCCACGGCCCACAACAACAAGCTGACCTGTCAAAAGGGACATCTGGTGAATATGGCACTGAATTATCCCTTGGGAGATTCAGTTCTGAGATCTACAAACAGTTTCCCAAAGGTCCGAGGCAAATTAACTCAAGAGCCCTCTAGTAAAAGCACAGGGTAGCCCCAGGAGCCTCGTTCAGTGGCTGCTCAGAGCCATGGTCACTGCCTGCTCTGCGTGTGCAACACACCACATCGAGCTCACAGGAGCCCGAGTCCCAGCAGGCACCTCAGTGTAGCACAAAGAAACAACTTTTTTTTTTTTTTTTGTTTGAACATTTAAACAGGCAACAATGCCCACAAAGTGTATTGTGTGTAGCCACTCCTTAGAGTAGCAAAAGATAAATAATACTTTCATGCTTCAAAGTGAAGTGCACACTGTGTGCACCCAAATAATAAGAAATAATGTGAGTATCCTTGTTCATCATGGACATAGTAGGAAGAAATCAACTTCTTCCCTGGGAACAAGAGCTTAGAAATGATTTATTCACTCTTGGGAAATGCATGCAAAACCCAAGGAGACACCATTGTGCAGTGAGGTAGATCAGAAACTTGTCTGCCTGTATTGAACCACAGGATCAAGAACTGTGATCAGGTGACTGATGATGGCATCAAAAATATTTCAGCTCTGGGGTCCACATTCGAAACCAACCATGAGTCCGTGATGAAGAAAGGCTGCGACCTCAAGTCCCACAACTGTTCAGTGGCTGACACCAAACAGGCTGCTACGACTAGAGTAATTTACCAACTGCAAACACTTGCATCAGCAGACTATCAGAACAGGACCTTCATACTGGAGTCACAGATCTGTGGACTACTAGAAAATGCAACATAGCCAGGTTCTTATTTCTGGCTCAGCTGAGCCTGCTTGTATCTGTGTTTGCACTGAACTCTCTGAAATAGGCAGTTTTCGGAGGAGAGGTGAGTCACTATGATCCTTAAAGCAAAGCCAAGACCAGGCAGACTAGAGTAAGTTAGTCAAATTCTCAGTGGCTGGAGGTCTCAGATCAACAACTGAGAAATATGAATAATTTTGGCCATGGCACTGTGCTCAAGATTTATTCCTCCATGATCTCACATTTTACAAGTCTCTTGCTAGGCTCAGCACTGACCTCCTCCAGCTCAGCACAGCTGCTGCTGACAAACATGGCACCAGTGAAACAGGAGATAACCTTCCCATGGGAATGCAGCAGCATGGCTGGCTCTCATCTGGGATGCAAACAGCAGTAGTGTGGACTGCCCCCAGAGAGAAGCATCCAGGACAAAGACCATACCCCCCAGGAGAGCCAGGACACACAACACAATCCCAAAGCCAACTGTGGCAGTGCAGCACCTCTGGGCATGTAGTCCCCAGGCTCTGTCTGCCCTGGCCATACACACACAGCTGGGCATGCCCTGCCCCTGCC